>NC_091070.1:64452500-66952500 GCF_032405125.1 Capricornis sumatraensis | reverse complement strand
AATCCCTCTACTGGGCAAATACTCTGAGAGAACCGTAATTGAAAGATACACGTACCACAGTGTATACTGCAGCACTATTTGCAATAGCTAGATGCCCATCAACAGATGAATGGATTAAAAAATCAGTGGTACATACATATGATGGAATACTACTCATCATTAAAAGGGATGCATTTGAGTCAGTTCTAAAGGGGTGGATGAACCTAGAGCCTATTATACAGAGTGAAGTAAGTCAGAATGAGAAAAACAAAATTGAACATCAATGAATATATATGGAATCTAGAAAGATGATACTGATGAACCTATTTTCAGGGCAGCAATGGAGACACAGACATAGAGAACAGACTTGCAGACACAGTCAGGGAAGGAGAGGATTGGATGAACTGAGAGCAGCGTGGAAACATATATATTACCATATATAAAATAGATAGCCAGTGGGAATCTGATGTATGACTCAGGAAGCTCAACTCGGTGCTGTGTGACAACCTAGAGGGGTAGGATGGGGTGGGAGGTGGGAGGGGGGTCCAAGAGGGAGGGGACATATGTATACCTATGGCTGATCCATGCTGATGTATGGCAGAAACCAACACAATATTGTAAAGCAATGGTCCTCCAATTAAAAATAAATAAAGAAAAGCAAAAATAAAATCATTATCATAAATGGAAAACCCGTATTTTTGCCATAAATAAAAGATGATAAAAACAAGTACTATGAAACAAGATAATGTGGCTAAATTTTAAAACTTTAGATTTAAAAAGTAAAAATAATGAATAAAAACAAGAAGGAAATGAATCAATTTATGAAAACAAACACCTGAAAATAAATTCTCCAATGAGAAAAAATGGAATCGTTTATGATCCAGTTAGGAGTAAAGATTGCTCAGTGAACAAAATATTGAAAGTCTCTGTCAATAAGACATGGTTAAATTCTAATGTTGTCAAGCACCTGAAATCCTACCTTGCAATCAGGTTGATGGCTTTTGGCTTTTGGAGTATATGTGGCAGGAAGCTGGGTCACTGTCTCCCAGCTGTACAACCCAGACAGCTTCTGGCTCCTTCTCCCTCACCCAAGGAGATCTGGGGAATGAAAACTTGTTTCCAAATCCCCTCCCACATCCTGGTCTTCAAAAAAGGTCTGCACAGCACCAAGGGCAAGACAGATCACCCTGGAACTCCACCATCTACTTGAGGTCAAGTGCAAGGCCACTACCAGAAAACCTGGGAGGAAAGACCCGTGCTCCTCAGCCGTAGGGCCTGCAAGAGTGTCCTGCTTATATCACCTAAGGTAATCTCTCAGAAATGCTGGGGTCACACGTGTCCACCATTTATTTTATTAGCTTTTAATCAGAGCTAGGGTTTGAATTAGGATCAAGGGTCTTATTTAGGCAAGGGTTGATTAATTTACAGCTGCAGCCGCTCTAATGCAATCAAGGTACCTGGAACATAGAGTGACGGTTATAAACACAGATGTTGCATCCTAGCTGCCTGATTTTGAACCCCAGGTCTTCCTATCCTTGTCTAAATGACCAGAGAAAAATTACCTTTTATCCCCATTAAAAGATAATTTAAAAAATTAAAAGGTAAAATCATGACTCATACACATATGTAAGAGCTATTTACGTTAGCATTATAATGAGGAAAGCAGGTAGGTGTCACAATCCATTCAAAGGAGACTCCAAGGAACAAACACACATATAGAACAGGAATATTGAAATCAGTATACATGGAAGCAAATTGACTTTTCCACAAGAAGAGAGCATCATCCCTCAAACAAACAGAATCTGAGTAACCAAGGATAGGAATCATTGCACTGCCATCATTTCTCTGCAATTTAGAATAGCAAACAAGCTCAGAAGCAACGAAAGGCTCTAATCAGCCCAGAGGATGAGCTCTAAACACTGCAAAGTTTTCCAGTGGACACCCACTAATTTTTTTTGCTTATTCCAAATTTATGTAAATCCTCTATGCCTCAATTTCCTCACTGGCAAAATGGAGATGAAGTTCAAGGTTCAAGTGCCATGGGGAGGAGGAAATGAGCTAAGGTGGTCACTATCACATCCTACTCATCTGGATGGGAGTTGGCTGTTCCTGTTTCCTGTTTGTCAAGGTAGGTTCATTCTACAGAAACAGATCATGACAACAAGCGTAAATCAGCGTCCATCTTGACAGATACTGTGCTAGTTTGACTATTTCCAGTTTCTGAGGGAGACCACACCTCAGATTTTGACCTGCCTCACTCTAACCCCAATGTACTGACTTTAAGATCAGCTTAAGAGAAGAAAGGAGGGAGGGTAGCACCAAAACGCAACAGGAAGTGAAGTTGGGTAGGTTTGGGTTCAGGGTGATGGGAGTGAGGTCCTAAGGTCCTGAGTGAGGTCCTAGGTGAGGTGATGGGAGCCCTCTTGAGTCTGTGAGAGGTGGTCAGGTCTGGTGGGCACATCTGACAGAAGGCGTGGGGGCATCTGAGAGAGATGCGACCAGAGGGAGATGGCCAAACCTCCCCCAGAAGTGTTCTAGAAGCTTGGGTCCCCAGAGTGAGAGGAGGCCCTCCTGGTCACCACGCCCTGGACTGAAGCCAACCGAACACCTGGAGCTGCCATTTCCTTTATTCCTTCTGTCAGTCAGCCAACAAGTATTCACTGTGTGTCTTCTCGGGAGACTCAAGCCTCCAGAGACTTCTGCCCGACTGTGCCCCCAGGATGTAGTCCTGGATTTAGTGTCCTGAAAAGACAGCACGAGAGCACTGGACTGGGAGTCAGGGGACCTGGGTTTGTCGTTGGTCCTTCTTTGTGTGGGACCTTGAGCAAGGTGCCTATCTATAGTTACTTCTGTGTAGTAGATACCTCCAAATGTTGGTTTCAGGTTTCAGTAAGATAATCCATGTAAAGAGCTCACAGTAAGTGTCCAACAGATGTATTTATTAATAATTTGTTTTGTCATCATTACGTTAAGGACTTAGACTAAATTGCTGAAGTCACTTCCATTGCCAAACGTATGAGCTTATGCTTCTCTCCCCCAGCCCCACCTGAGAGCCCTAGGGAAGTTTCCAGAGTCCATGAGTGCCTGTGGTTAGTACTGGCCTTCCCCCTTGCACGTGGCAAGATAAGGGAAGTAGGCGCTGCCACCAGGGCCCCCCTCCAGGCAAGAGTCTCAGGGGTGGTGGTGGCCCTCCCTGGGCCCTGCCTGCAGTGCTCCGTTGGGCCGGTAGGGGACGCCCCAACCTCACCGGACAAGTGCGGCCACAGGCAGCCCTAACCTTCCCAGATATTGTCGCTTGACCTTAGAACATAAAAAAATCCAAGAGTGTTCCCACTGTTTTTCAAAATAATGAAAACTCAGCCTTCTGCTGAGGCTAGGAGTTTCTCTGTAATGGATATCATTCATTCAATCATTGAATGTGAACTGAACAAGCATCCACGCATGCCAGGCACCATTCTAGGTGGTGGAGTCAGGGGAGGTGGACCAAATTCTCTGAGAGGAGGAACTCCTTTTTTCTCACACAATACCTGGCTTATATTTATTAAGAAATTGTTAGTGCCAGGCTCAAACCAATACAGTATTGTAAAGTAAAATAAAGTAAAAATTAAAAAAAAAATTTTTTAAATGAAAGTAACCCAATAAATGTAAAATGAGAATTAGTCTATGAATGAAGGAGGATCTGCTAAATATCTGGAAATTATAAGGTTTTACTTTCTACTTATGTACTTTAGACAAAAATATAGTCACAATTTATAATAAAAAAAAAAAGAAATTATTAGTGCCAGGCTCATTGCTGCTTGCTTCAAATATTGCATTTGTACTCAGTCACTCAGTCATGTCTGACTCTTTATGACCCCATGAACTGTAGCCCACCAGGCTCCTCTGTCCATGGAATTTTTCAGGCAAGAATACTGGAGTGCGTTGCCGTGCGCTCCTCCAGGGGATCTTCCCAACCCAGGGATCGAACCTGGGTCTCCTGCAATTCCTGCATTGGAGGCAGATTCTTTACCACTTTGTCCAAGCCAATGTATTATCTCTTGAACTCTCATAGTAGTCTTGTGAGATGAGTGTTGTTTGACATCCAGCTTCTGGAAGACACTGAGGCACCAGCGAGTAGAAAGATGTGACTTGGTCACACCCTTAGTAAGAGGTGGAGTGGAGGTTTGAACCTGGGCTCACTGACTTCAGAGCCAGCCACCTCGCTGCACTGCCCCTGACAGGGTGAAGAACGGGTGAATGGTGCAGCCTGAGGGCAGCCCAGACCAGAGACAGTGGTGGGAGAGGGGTAGGAGATGGTGAGAAGGGAGGGAAGTCAGAAAAGCGGCCAGCTCTGGGCGCAGTAGCAAAACCCAGGACTCTGCTCTCCATCTGTCGTCTCTCCCCACCACCCTCCCATGCTCCATCCCCTTTTCCACCCTGCTCCACCCCCAGCACAGACAAAATCCTGCCTCCTGGGTCCTCAATTTTTGGATTCGAGGTCCAACTCAGCACTTTCTGGCTGCGTTTCTGAAGAAAAGTCACTTCTTTCATCTATATGAGCCTGTTTCCTCAGACTGTAAAATGGGAATATTCTGCTTACACTGCTTTGGTGGAGAAGGACCTGAGAAAGCCCGGCAGGAAGGCCAGGTTTCAGATATTTTCCCCTCCTGCTCAAGCAGTGCCCCAGTACAAGCCCTCAGTCCTCCGAAACACCTTCCCCTCCACCAACCAAAACCCCAGTCTCTGACTAACCTCAGCTAGTGGTGCACAGGCCACCCATCTGGCAGCTAAATCATGCTAACGTGTTCATGACAGATGGTTAGATACATCACACACACACTCCATTTTTGGAGGCAGTTTCAGCAATATTAGACAAAGAAAAGACTCTAATGGTAGGATTTCAGGTGCTGTGGCTTTGGGGAGATTCAAAGCAATTCCCAGTACTCCACAGATGACACCCCATGGGCACCTTGCCTTACGCTCCTGGAAGGTCAGAAGTGTGCAGAATTGGGTAATGGCACTCATGAAATACATGTGAGCTTTAACAGGGTTACCCCCCTCGTTGATGCTTTCCTTCCTTGCTGAACCTCAGGAAGGAGAGGCCATCACACCCCAGGCTGTATGAGGGGAAATTGAGACCCAGAAAAGCAGGCGTGGTTATAGTTCAAGTCATCCCAGGCAGGCTGGAGATCTGGGGTATGAAGAACCCTGTGTTCTTCCTGCCTTCCTCCTCCCCCTACTTTCAAGAGTTTAGTGAGTGGGACAAGGAGCCCCTTTATTCATGATGATTAGGGATGCTAAATTTTTAAATTTCCTGCTGGGAAGTGAAGGACAGGAAATTATGTAGCCAGAGTTTCTGTGCAAATTACCCAGGTGTCCCAACTCCCCAAAGTAACAGATGCTCTTCATCTCTTGTCTTCTGCCATCATTTATCCTTGATTGTCCAGGGAAGCCGACTCCAGCACTCTGAGAGACCAGCAGATGCAGATTTATATGGCAAAACCTAGACAGACACGGTGAACTGACCCCTTGCCAGATCAGAGCCAGGTCCTGGTTAATAACATCACTAAACCACTGACTTAGTGAGTCACAATACGAAACTGTTAAGAGGCCTACAAGATCGTTCTAGTCCAACGCTTACCCTTCTAGTTGCTCAAAGATAAGAAACCTGAGTGAGGCCCAGATAGGGAAAGTGACTTGCCCAAGATCATGAAGCTCATCATGGCAGAGTAGAGGCTGGAGACCCGAAGCCCCAGGCCCATGCACTTTCCATTTCCTTTCACACCCCTCTGAATGTCCCATATAGGTGGTAGGGAGGCATGGGCCCTCTTGCTTAGCCAAGGGCAGATCAGGCTGTCTCCTAGCAGGTGGGCTCAATGCCAAGCTCAGCCCTCCCTTGGGGAAAGAAGAGCCTGAGGCCCACCTTTACACCGCAAGCGCCAGGCACTGGGTTAAAGGCTATTGGAGACGGCTTCCTGCTTGGCCCTCATCCAAGGCCATTTCACAATGTGGGGAAGAGCGCTAGGCTGAGAGTCTGGGCTTAGTGCTCCCTCCACCTCCACCCCAGCCCCTCTCAGACCCCCTGGGTACAACGAGCCAGGCCCTACCTGAGACGGGCGATAAAGCAGGATAAAGCAGAGAGCTCATCCTGGCAGTGTTCTGAGTGGTGCCCTGAGGTGAGCAGTGGCTGCCCTGCAGGCAGCAACCATTCTCCCTTTTCCCTGGCTGTCCACCTGCCAGCGTTCACACTGGGAGAACCCTGTGTAGACCGGAGATGGTCCACTTGATCAGCCCCGTAGTACTCTCATGAGTCAGAGGGGAATCTGGAAGCAAGCTTGGAGAGGGGCAAGGCCGTGGGCAGCTTCCTGTAATGAGGCATGGTGACGATCAGACAGAAAATTCCAGGCAGGGAAGCTGAAATCATGGTCCTCTCCCCTCACACACACACACACACACCCCAGGCTGGGGTGACTGCAGTTCACATGGGAACCAGGGCAGAGACATTGGGACATTCAATGAGAATTCATTATGTCCCTCCAATTGGGTCAGCATGAGCTCAGCTCTGTGTGGGATCTTGTCTGAAGTAGGAGGCAGTGGTCAGGGACCCAAATTCTCCTGTCTTTGAGTCTTAAAGAGGAGATAAAACAAAGCCAGGTGAAAAGTCAAACCACAAAACAAGGCAGTGTGAGGTTGGGGCCCACACACTCATACTGCATACTGGATGGTCCAGTACAGCCCATGGGGGGGTGAAGGGGACAGGGGAATCACTGTGGAACGGCCCAGGGGACCCCCCTGGGAAGAATTTGGCTCAGCGGGAATGATGAAAAAGGTCTTCTACTGGGGAAGGGGAGACAAGGCAGGAGGGAACATGCATATTCTCAGGACAGATTCTCTTTGCACAGAATGAGACTGGAAGTGTGCCTGGCCCCAGGCCGCTTCCTTCCTCTGAGCTCTCACTCCTTGAACTTGGTCTTCCTCTGAATCCATGGGGTGTCAGTGGCCTAGGGAGGTAGGTAGCCACGTGGAGAGCTAGGCAGGGGCGAGGGGTGCCAGGGAGTTCACCCCCTCAGCCGGGGAGCATCTGACAACAGGAAGCAGCTGCAGCAGGCTCCAGGGCTGTGTGCAAGTGTCTGTCACTCTCCTTCTCCCCCAGCAGCAGCCCCCGCAGAACAAACTGTTCTTCGAGAAGCTCTGGGGACAGAGGGCCCACACCTGCTCCCCAGGTCGGTTTGGACAAGTCAGCAGAGGCGTGCCATGGCCCAGCAGCCCCCTCACCCCCTCTCTCGCATGATGCAATGTAACTCAAAACAAGAGCTTTGGGGAGGGAAACAAGCACTGTCTCTTCATAAAGTCCTCACCCTTGAATTTCTAAGGATGTCTCTAAAAATAGGACCTAAGCTCCAGGTCCCAAACTCCAAACTGAGTGGAGATGCTGAGTGGTGTGGCTTTTCAGAAAAAGCACAAAATCAAAATGCAGGATTTGTCAATCTTAATCCTGCCAGGGAAAAGCTGTGTGACCTTGGACAAGTCACTTCCCTTAGGCAGACTTCAGTCTCCTTCTTTGTAACACGAAGAGTTGGGATGGGTGAGGTCTGGGTGACTTCCAGTTTAAAATGTGAGAGACCCATGCTCAGAGGACGCTTTGGGGCTGCTGTGAAAACTAGGGCTTGAGTAACAGAGAGAAATTAGGATGAGACTCTGATTGAGGGCTAGATAAAATAGAATGGAACTCGGGATTTCTCTGGAGGTCCAGTAGTTGAGATCAATGCAAAGAAGGTGGATTTGATCCCTGGTCCGGGAACTAAGACCCCACATGCTAGACGGCATGGCCAAGAAGATTAATTTTAAAAAGAAAAGGAATGGGATTTAATTTAGGACCTGAGATGGTAGTTTTGTTTCCCCCAGATCCCCACGATAAAGAGCAGTGGATCTGGTGGACTGAGAACACCTCAAGAGAAGCTCATCTTATAGAAGGCTCCCCAACACTTAGTGAAGAGCAAGACTCTTTCTAGATAGTTTAAGGTCGTTCCACCCCCACTTTACAATGAGCTGGGAGGAGGAACACATCTGAGAGCAGGGCAAGGGGTGCAGTAACACAAAGAAGGAAAAAGCCCAGGCTTTCTAATGCTCTTCTTCATGGAAGCTGCTCCTTAAAATTCCTTCAACTGGGGACTGAGCCTTTCAGGCCACAGTCAAGCTAAAAATAGTCAAGGCTAAGATTCTGCCTTTCTAGGACCCCAAGGTATCATTGGAGAGACTTTCAGCAGAGTGGGGGCTGGAAAAGGGAGAGAAGGGGGCAGTCCAGATATCACAGGAGACCTGCTTTCTCTGAAGCCAGACCAAGGTTTCCTGTGGGCAGTGATGAGGCAGAAGGCCTTGGGGTTCCGGGTCACTTTCTGAAACCCTCCCTGTTTGCTTCCCAGGCCTCAGCAACCCCTAAGAGGAGAGTCCAGTTTAGCTCTCATCCATCTACTACCTGTTCTTTATCCAGTGTGGGGGCCAGGAGACCGAATGACACTGCTCTCTGGCCTCCCACCAGATCACCCACGTGGCTTCGATGCTGTCTGCGCTGTTTTGGAGCCACAACCCTAGGCTCTTGGAGGCAGCCTCAGCCCAGGGTGGAGTGTGTAAGATGGGAGGAAGGCTAGAGGGAGGGGAGGAGGGGAGTATGCTAGTCTCCACTGGCCTTTAGCCTGTGGGGCAGTGCTCTGCCAAGACCAATGTTGGCAAAAAAAGCAAAGGGGAGAGGAACAGGGCCAGACCAAGCTGACATGTGGCGCTTCACAGCTGTAGCCCAGAGCTGTGCAGACACGGGCTTGGCATGCTCCTCTGTGTGTCTATGTTTGTGTGTGTGTATGCACACACACCCAAGTGTACATGCACAAGAAGGTGTGTGTTTGTTGACCTGGGTGAGTGCTGCCCATCACTATAGTGTGTGTATGCTAAGTCGCTTTAGCCATGTCCAACTCTGTGCGATCCTATGAACTGTAGCACACCAGGCTCCTCTGTCCATGGGATTCTCCAGTCAAGAATACAGGGGTGTGTAGCCATTCCCTTCTCCAGGGGATCTTCCCCAGCCAGGGATTGAACCTGAGTCTCTTACATCTCCTGCATCAGCAGGCAGTTTCTTTACCACTAGCGCCACCATGGAGAAGGTGACAAAACTCTGTATTTACCATCAGGCTTAGTGGTGCTGGGGGCTGCAGAGCCAGAACTCCCAGCCCCTGCCTACCCCAAGACACTGCTTTTCCCAGAATCAGAAGAAGGGGAGAGGTGGACAGGGCTGCATAGAGGCTACATCTTCAAGGAGAGCTCAGCCAGGCCAGCAGCCCCCCTCACTCTGACTCAGCCCTCTCCTCCTATTTGACCAGGAGCATTTAAAGAGCAGCTCCTTGGGCTTCCCTTGTGACTCAGCTGGTAAAGAATCCACCTGCAATGCAGGAGACCTGGGTATGATCCCTCCTGGGTTGGGAAGATCCCCTGGGGAAAGGAAAGGCTACCCACTCCAGTATTCTAGCCTGGAGAATTCCATGGACTGTATAGTCCATGGGGTCGCAAAGAGTCGGACACGACTGAGCGACTTTCACTCACTCCTTGACCTGAAGTATTCCACAGCACCAGATCCCTCTCCCCAGACATGCCACCTGGCAGGAGAGCCAGACTTCTGCCTACAAGGAAGGCTTCAGGACAGCACCTCTACTGCCAAAAAGTTGTGCAGGAGGCGGGCTTTGAAGGATGGGAATGATTTGGAAAAACTGAGGCTAGTGGACTAGTGAACATGGGAGCCAAGAGAGACATTTCAGACAGGAGGGTGGGTTAGGGATGCATGTGATTTAGAGGGAAGGCGATAAGCAGGCCTCTTTAGTAGTACATTCTGACACCAACCAGGAGTCCTGCAATTGAATTCAGGATCAATTCTGACACTAACTACTCAGGCTTAGCTTCAGATCCCATAAGCTAAAGGGCAGAGGCCCCAAGAAGACTGCCCTTACTTCTGTTGACAGATGCAAATGGGGTCCCCAGGCCACCCACACTTCTGTCTGATTTGGCTATACTAGTTCCCACTACCTCCTTTCAGCTTCAACAATTTGCTAGAATCACTCATAGAACTTACCAAGTGTACTAGACTTAGAGTTTTATTATAAAGTACAATTAATTCTAGAAGAGCCAGACTGAAGCGACATACAGGGAAGGTCTGGGGGCAGAGTCTCCGCGCCCTGTCCTCACGGGTCAGGTGCCACCTCACCTGGTGAACATCGATGTGTTCACCAGGCAGGAAGCTCCTCCGAATTTCAGTCTCCAGAGTTTTTAGGTGGGGTTTCATGTCACAGGCACGGTTAGTTAAGCCACTGACCACATGATTGAACTCCATCTCCAGTTGCCTTCGTCTCTCCAGAGGTTGGGAGTGGGGTGGGGATGAAATTTCCCACCTTCTTTCTGGCAGGGCCAGTCCCCCCCTCAACTTCAGACTATCTAAGGACCCACCACCAGTCACCTCATTAGCAAAAACTCAATTGTGACCCAAAGGACAGGTTGTCAACTCCAAAAATAATTCCCATCACTGAGGAAATAGCATGCTTTTATTTAAAGTTCTGTTGCAGGTAAGATCAAGACCAAATACATTTGTCTATTATATTGCAATTGTAACGGATGTTCCCTGTAGGGCAAAGAGGAGGAAGCTGAGGTTAGAAAGGTAGGATGGGGCAAATTGATAAAGTCAGAAACTGAAGGCAATCACCCCCTCCCTCCCAAAGAGGTGACGGTAGAGGATAAGTAGTGGAGACATTTTGTATAACAGTTGTGAGCTCTCTGCAGACATCTGTTGTCAACATCAGCCTCTCCTCTGATCCTCCTCTGACCTGGAAGAATGGGGTGCCTTCCCTTGAAGAGTCCTCTCTCTGAATAGAGTGTGAACATTTATCCTGCCAGACTGTGAGCTCTTGCCGAGCAAAGACGTATCTCTACACTCCAAGATTTAGCACAGCCTGCCAAGCAGTGGGTGCTCAGACAGGTGTGCAGAATGAACTTGGTTCCTTCTAGAAAACGTCACCTTTCTCACATTTAGGAATGATCAAGGGAGTAGGGGGATGAGTGATGACTTATACTGCAGAGAATGAGAAGGGGAGTGGAGCTTAAACAAGAGCAAGACTTCCTTTTCCCACAGGGTCCTGCACCTCCTGGGCCCCCTGTAGGAAGACTGCCCTTGACGGGTGCTCCACGGCAGGCAGTTGGATGGGCAGGATGAGAAGTCAGACTGGCGTGGGCGGGCAGGCAGGCAGATGGGCAGCTTTAAGCACCTGGGGGCAGGTCCAGCAGACAGGTGCCCTTCCGGGGACTGTGTGAAAGCTTTCCCCTTGAATGGCTTCCAGCCCCTGGAAACCCCAACCAGCATCCAAGCCACAGTTTACTCAATAGTAATAGTTCCCACCCCAAGACCTGGACTGGGCGTGAGCAGACCTGCTTGGCCATCCATCCTTCCTCTGAGACTAGGCCCTTTGCCCCCTTAGATAGCCCCCTGAGGGGTCCTCAGTGGGCAGGCTGGTGGGGGGGGGGGCAGTGAGTGCCATCACTGAGGAGGAGGCTCCAGTCCAGCCCCCCAGGCAGTGTCCCATGACATGGAATTTCTCCAAGGAACCACACAGGAAAACAGACCTGACACCAAGATTTCTCAGTGGCCCCCAAAGCTAGCTGAGAGGCAGTGACAGTCCCCTGGCCTCGCTCTGCAGGGTTCTGGATGTCTTGGGTGGGGGCTTGTCTCTTGCATCCCTGTATCAGAGGTCTTTTGATTTTTCTTTGGCCATGGATCCACCCTACACCACCAAGCATGGTACCTGGCATTTTAGGGAAGCCACAGTTTGGGAATGGAAGGAATGGAGAAGGCCTGCTTCCAAGAAATAGTTAATGAATCCTCTCCCCTTCCCCCAGGCCCCTTGCACCTGCAGGCTGCGGTGTGTGGTTTCCCACAGCTGCAGCTGGCTCTGCGGCAGCCCCCTCCCTCCCTCTGAGGGAACCTGAGAGGCCCCAGGCCTGAGGCCCCTGGGAGGGGTGCCTCAGCCTTGGTCCAGCTGCTGGGGGTGGCAGAGCAGTCTGGCAGCCCTTTGACCTGGACCTGCCACAGGGAGCACTCTGGCTGAGTGACCAAACCTGGGAGGGGTCTGCCGGGCTTCCCTAAAGCCAAAGGCAGAGACTCCCGTTTCAGAGACAACCGTAGACCCTCTCCACAGGGCCTCTCAACTCTTCCCTGGATCCAGACCACTGACTTCTGGAAGAAGCTGGTGGCCTCTTTAGTGCTGGCTCGGCATCCCCTGGGTGGGGAGGGGAGGAGAGGAGGGATGGGGGCTCCTGAAGCTGAGGGTGAGTTGAGTGTGAGAGGTGAGAGGGATGGACAGGAAGGAAGAGGAGGAAGTGAGATTTGGCAGGGCCAGGCCTCTGCTGGTCAAGGCAGCCATGAGCCCACAGTGCTAGACTCTGGCAGGCGCTGTTCTCTGTCTTGCCTAGAAAAGGGCAGGTTACCCCAGTTGCCCTCTGGGGCAGACCATTGTGCTCAAGGGATCTCAGAGCACTACTCACTCTGAGGCAATGAAGCAAAAAATGTGGAAGCTTCCCTGCCGAGACATTCCCGCCCCCCACCTTCCCGGGATAGAGTGAATAAGGTCTAGAGGCTCAGCCCATGCGAACAGCCTGCCCGCTGCCCTGCCCTGGGCTGCTGGGCACACACCCACATCCCAGGGGGACATGTGGCTGGTGCTCCGCCCAGGTCCCAGCGGAGCAACGTTCACTTGGGTCCAGAGGCTTGGGAGATGGAGGGATGGGAAGGCTGGGGTCTGACAGGCACAGGTGGTGACAAGGCCCAGGGCTCTGGCTTATCTCACGTCCAGCTCCAGGCAAATTGCTTCTGCTCAACACTTTGCCTCTGAGGCCTTATGGCCTCGGGCTCAGGGCTATGGTGGCCTCCAGTCTGCAGTAAAAGCCCAGCTCCCCCTCAGAAACAGCTCCCTCACCCAGGATAAGCAGCGGGGCAGGCGATTTGGCAAAGAAGGCCTGAGAGAAAGCAGATCTACCCATCTGCAGAAACTCCTGAGTCAGAAATGGGGAGGAGGAAGACAGAAGGCCTGGCACCACCCGCAAGTTCGGTCCTCACTCCCTTGCCTCAAGACGGGGCCAGCTGCAGGGAGGCGGCCAGGCCGGAGGAGGTGAGGGTGTGTGCTGGGCGGGTACTGGGCAAGCTTCAGTTTTGGCTCCTGTGTAAACTGACACCTCTAAGTGGGTAGGGCTGGTGCCAACCACCCAGGCCAGTGCCAAGAGTCCACTGTGAGCTCCAGACTTGTGCTTGGCTGGTTTGCAGCAGTGCCACGTGGCCACAAGCACGGAGCTCTGGCTGGGAGTCACCACTGAGCTGGGTGTTCCCTCACGGGTACGGGGGCAAAGCCCCGTGAAAAGCACTTTGAGCTCCTGAGATGAGGGACCTTGATGAGGAGGCCCTCGAGGAGGTGGTCCTTCCTCACTGGGCTACTGATTTATGTGTTTTTGCTTTATTGGTCTTATTACACTATCATGGGCATTTACTCATTGTGGTTGTCCAGACCCCATATGTCAAGAAAATTCCAGTAAATCTGTGGCTGGGAGAGCTGCAACCCATGTCTGAATGCCACCTTCTGATTTCTGACTTAAACAGCATTGCCCTTCTCCTTCTTGCTCAGATTCACCCATTTTGACAATTTTATATCAGTATGGACAGTTAACCAAGACTGAAATTCTCCATTATTGAGTTCGGAATCTTTCTGTTCATGCTTCTATCTGTATTTCAGTCAACGAATATTTAATGAGAGCCTGCTCTGTATGATTCCCTGTGCTGGTGTTGGGAACACGTGATGAATAAAACAAGGCCTTTCCTTGATGAGCTGACAGGCTGCACCCCAGACGTCACAGCCAGCATCATGGGGGGTTTCTCTCTGCACCCAGCCATGACTGCTGAACACTTTCAATTTCTTGAAAGAAAAATCTTAGAGTCCTTAGAAGACAAGAACCCCCCAAATAAGACTGTGATCTTTCAATATATTTTGTTACTTTATCTTTAAATATGTAATTACAGTCACATGGTTCAAATACAAAAACATTAAAAATCTCAGTGGGAAGTCTTCCTTCTAATTTTTTTCTAACAGTTCTCATCCCCTGATATAAAAAAATGCTTCTCCTTCTAGTATTTCTTTGTGTAAATATATTTCCTTGGTTTTCCTCATTATTATTCAAGAGGTAGTTTATTACAATCATAGTTTTTCTTGACACTGCATGTTAGGGATTGTTCCATATCCACACATGGAAGGTTCTCCGTTTTCTCTTACACTTAACAAAGTGTCCTTTGTTCTAAGCCAGTCCTCCACTGACAGCACTAGATAGTCAGTCTCTAATGTCTTGCTGCCAGACAGAGCAGGATCTGTCCTTTCCCATACGCACAGGTACACAGGGTCCAAGGGTTGGGACACTTGTAACTTAGAGAGACTTGCAAACTGTCTTCGAGAGATTGTGCCACAGTCATTCCCACCAGCAATATGTGAAAAGGCCTGTTTTCCCACCAGACTGAGATTTGGAAAGAGAAAAGAAGGAGGCAATGTCTAGGCTCCAAAGAAGCAAGGGAAGAAGAAGGCCAAGTCCAGAGCGGGAGCCCAGAGCACTCAGCTTGGCAGATGAGGTGCACAGATAGCAGAGGGCTGTGTGGTCCAGGCCATGGTGTTTCATTTGTGTTTAAGCCTCAGGACTGATAATCAGAGTGCTATTCCCTAGAAGAGCAAGGGACTCCAGGAAGAGAATCCGTGAAGAAAGCCCAAGGGAAGAGAGCTCAGCTAGTATATGGGGTGCATGGTACATGAACAAGGATCATGAGACCCAGCAGAAAAAGAAAATAATGACAACTATAATATTGTGGGTTTTCATTTTCTAATAGTCATGTATGGAAGTGAGAGAGTTGGACTATAAAGAAAGCTGAGCACTGAAGAATTGATGCTTTTAAACTGTGGTGTTGGAGAAGACTCTTGAGAGTCCCTTCGACTGCGAGAAGATCCAACTAGTCCATCCTAAAGGAGATCAGTCCTGAATATTCACTGGAAGGACTGATGCTGAGCTGAAACTCCAATACTTTGGCCACCTGATGCGAAGAACCAATTCATTGGAAAAGACCCTGATGCTGGGAAAGATTGAAGACAGAAGGAGAAGGGGATGACAGAGGATGCGAAGGTGGGATGGAATCACCAACGCAAGGGACATGAGTTTAAGTAAGCTCCGGGAGTTGGGGATGGACAGGGAGGCCTGGAGTGCTGCAGTCCATGGGGTCGCAAAGAGTCAGACATGACCGAGTGACTGAACTGAACTGAGGGAAGAGCTTGTAACTTTGAAGGTGTCTCATCCTGTTTACGGAGAAGGCAATGGTCACCCCACTCCAGTACTCTTGCCTGGAAAATCCCATGGACGGAGAAGCCTGGTGGTCTGCAGTCCATGGGGTCACTAAGAGTCGGACACGACTGAGCGACTTCACTTTCACTTTTCACTTTCATGCATTGGAGAAGGAAATGGCAACCCACTCCAGAGTTCTTGCCCGGAGACTCCCAGGGACAGGGGAGCCTGGTGGGCTGCCGTCTATGGGGTCACACAGAGTCGGACACAACTGAAGCGACTTAGCAGCAGCAGCAGCAGCATCCTGTTTAAGGAGGTGGAAGGAATTGTGGAAATTCCTCAGTGGGACTTCCTGGAAGCACCATCCAATCATTGGTGCAGCAAATGTCAAGCCCTAACTTGGCACCCAGAACTGCCCTGTGTGCTGAAGATACAAACGTTAACAGGACAAAAACCTCCGCTCTAGGGCACTACCTAGGCAGTCCAGTGGTTAAGATCCCACACGTCCACTGCAGGGGGTGCGGGTTTGACCCTAATCAGGGCCATAAGATCCCACATGCTGCACAGTATGTCCAGAAAAACACTCAGAGTTGGACAATTCAATAAAGGATGAAGTTAAAAACCAAAAACAGCTCTGTGCTACAGAGGTCTACAGGGGCTAAAGAGGTAAACAAATAAATATTTCAGATTGTTAGAGATTGCAGATGAGATGGAAAAGAGGGAAATCCTCTCTGAGGAAGTGACATTAGGACAGACACAAGTCCAGAGAAGTGGCCCATTCACAGATCCGAGAAAGAGAGTCCAGGACAGATAAAGGGGAGAGCAAGGTCGGGGTCCTGAGCGTGAAGGAGTGAGACTGCTCACAGCACAGAGGCATTGAGTGAGGCTGGAGGAGGCAGCCAACGAGACAGGCGGCAAGCTGGGGAGCCTCCGGTGGGTGCTGGACCATGGCAAGAAGTTTGGGTCTTATTTTAAGAATAACAGGAAACAGAAACTGGTCACAAAGACATATAGACATGGTTCTCATTATGGGAAATATCTAAAATAGGCAAATCCATGGAGAGAAAAAGTAGGTTAGTCTCTAAAGTAGATTCACCCAGGGCTGGGAGAGTTGGGAGGAAATGGGTCAGTGACTACTAATGGATACAACTCAGGGGGCAGTTGATGAAAATGTTCTAATACTGATTACAGCCATGGTCAGTCACATGATCCTGTGAATATACTAAAAATAAAACCCCACTAAATTGTATACTTTAAATGGGTGAATTACATGGTATATGGATTATATCTCAATAAAGCTGTTATACAATAAAGCTGTTATAAAAAATGATAATGGGAAGTTTTTGGAGGCCTGCATTAATCAGGGAGTAACATTATCATGCAGTGAGCTGCGGGAGGATAAACTTTAAGGGAGCACAGACAGAAGCGGAGATAGCTGGGAGGCTACTGCCCTGATGGAGAAGGCAATGTACTCTGGCCTGGAAAATCCCATGGACGGAGGAGCCTAGTCGGCTGCAGTCCGTGGGGTTGCGAAGAGTCAGACACAACTGAGCGACTTCCCTTTCACTTTTCACTTTCATGCACTGGAGAAGGAAATGGCAACCCACTCCAGTGTTCTTGCCTGGAGAATCCCGGGGATAGAGGAGCCTGGTAGGCTGCTGTCTATAGGGTCGCTCAGAGTCGGACACGACTGAAGCGACTTAGCAGCAGCAGCAGCAGCTACTGCCCTGGGCCAGGCTCAGGGGTGAGGGGTACATGGGCGAATGGGTCACTTGGCCTGGGCTGGTTGCTTTGTGATAGAAATTAATGAAGAGGTCAGACTGGGGTATTTAGAAACTAGAATTTGATAATGGATTGGATGCAAAGGGAGGGGAAGAGAGATGAATCCAGGCTCTTAAACTACAATGGGGAAAACTGGAGGAAGAGTTGGGTTGGGGGAGGGGCAGGGCTCAGAGCTCAGTTTTGAACATGACAGGCCTCTGAGATGTCCACTAGGTGAGGGAGATGTCAGAATCAGAGTCACCAGCATGCCAACGGTCACAAGCTGCGGGTTAGCAGTCCAGTGAGGAGAGCTCTACAGTTACCCCATCAGGACTGGACACAAGGCTTCCCAGGTGGCTCAGTGGGAAAGAATCCACCTGTCAATGCAGGAGACGCTGGAGATGTTGGTTTGATCCCTGGGTCAGGAAGATTCCCTGGAGGAGGAAATGACAAGCCATTCCAATATTCTTGCTAGGATAATCCCACGGACAGAAGAGTCTGGTGGGCTGCAGTCCAGGGGGTTGTGAAGAGCTGGACATGACTGAGCAACCGAGCACACACTGAGCACATGCTAGGCACATTGTGTGCACTACTCCAGATTCCCTCGGCCTCCCTTCTGAAGAGTTGACCCCACTGTGGTAAACAGCTTTGCACAGGCCTTGACCAGCATCAGGGCACAAAAGCACCAACAGCGTCCTTCTGCTTTCATCTTAAAGCCTCCTGACACCCTGGTGTGGGGGACATCCATGGAATCCATTTGGTGTTGACCCATGAGCCACCCAGCAGGGCAGGTAGTTAATATCCCTGGGGTAACTTCATAGGAGCTGATGTACAAGTGACCCCTCTTTCTTCTGGGAGGTTCTGAAGTACATTTCATGCTTCTCAGAAGATCCTGCTGGATGGAGCAGCAGTCACACATAGAGACAGCCAACTAATTTCATGTCTAGACCAGCAACCCTCTATCTGTGATTCTCTCTTCCTCTCCCTCACTCCTGTTCCCTGGGTCATGTTCCCAAATACAGTGAAGCCTCTGTCTCAGACTCTGTTTGGGGAGATCCCATTTAAGATACCATCCATTGAGACACAGAAGATTAAGGTCACACAGTTCATCGGGGTGGAGCAGGACTCATATCTAGACAGGAGGAGCTGCTCTTTCATCCTCTGCCCTGTTCCTCATTGCTTCTTTTTTTTTTTTTAAGTATTATTGATTTATTTCTTTGGCTGCGCCTGGTCTTAGTTGCGGCACATGGGATTTCTGATCTTTGTTGTGGCATGTAGGATCAACTTTCCCAACCAGGGCCCCCCGCACTGGGAGAACGGAGTCTTAGCCACCAGACCCCCAGGGAAGTCCTTCCCCCATCATTGCTTCTTGAAGACTCCAACTTCTAGATGGCATTGAAAGTCACAGGCCAAGATGGGACCTAAGAAGGAGAGACTATAAGTAGGAGAGAAGTCCCCACACCATACTAACAATTAAGGGTCAAGAAGAGTAAGAGCCAGTGAAGGAACTCAGGAAAGAGCTGCTATGCAGGTAGGAGGAAACCAGAGCAATTTGTCTACTAAGCAAATGCAGTTGAGAGGTGGGATAAAATGACAGGAAACTGATCATTGGCTATGCCTAAAAGGAAATCACTGGTGGCTTGAACAAGTGCAGCTTCAGTGGAGTGGTAGAGACAAATCTTGGCTGGAGTGGGCCAAGAGGGCATAGGGGTGAGAATGCAGGGTGGGAGGAGACAGGGCAGAGCTGGAGCGATCACAGGGTCAAGGGAGGGTTTGCTTTTAGGATGAGAGTGATGACAGCACATTTATCTGCAGAAGGGAACGATCTGGTGGAGAAAGGCAGTTGGATATGCAGGAAAGAGAAGGATGATTGGGGGCAAAGTCCTGGAGGGAACGAAGGGATTGGAATCTGGTGAACAAGAAGAGGGGCTGGCTGGGAATTAGAGAGGAGGCCATTCATTGGAAGAAAAGAAGGCAGTGACTAGAATATAGTTGCAGGCACTTGGGAGAGCTGATGGTGAGAAGACAAATACTTTTCATATGATTGCATCTATTTTCTTAGCAAAATAAGGAGCAAGGCTGTTAGCTACCAAGGCTGTTGTTTGTTGGGAACAAACAGGAGGTGTTGAGGACTGGAGAAGAGAGATGTGAAACACTCATCTGGAAAGTGGGGCAGTGAATCTAAAAGAGAAACACAATAGGATTACTGGGCAAGCTGAGTGCCCACTTGAGGTTTGTGGTCAGAGACGTAGAGTAGAGCTAGTTGGCATGGCTGTGAATTCTTCCCCCCTCTGTTCAGCTACTCAGCACAGGTGCAGAGTAGGTAGGGTGTTGGGGTTAAGTAGGGTCAAGGTGTGTCAGGAGAGTCCAACTGAAGGGAAAGGGCCAAGAGAGTGGAGGGCTTATGCAAAAAGGTGATTACTGTCAGACCACAGACTCAAGCTGGAAAAGGAGGTTAATGGGAGATCAAGGGGCTAACGGACAGCAAAAGAGGGTGAGTTCAGTGGAATGGTGGTCCCAAAGGGGACAAAGAATAGAACAGAGGGGATAGACTAGATGAGCTAAAAACACAGGAAGTGGTGATCAGGAAGTGGGGCCTTCAGAAGTGTAGAGCTCAGGTTATGGGCATGGGAGTGTGTGGCAGAGGTGGGAAGAAGTCTGGTGCAGAGAGGACGTCAAAGACCATCAAGCCTAGGTGTTGGGTCGGTTATCTATGTAGAAGTCCTTCCCTGCCCGCTGTGTCTAAGACAACTCCTCATCACCTGCATTAACCCTCTACCTGCCGTTTTCCCTTTCATCGTACCTCTGCCTAACGTTATTTTGCGTGCTCAGTTGCTCAGTCACGTCCAGCTCTTTGCAACCGCATGGACTGCAGCCCACCAGGCTCCTCTGTCAATGGGACTTTTCCTGACAAGAATATTGGAGTGGGTTGCCATTTTCTCTTCCAAGAGATCTTCCCAACCCAGGGAGTGAACTCGGCGTCTCTTGCGGCTCCTGCATTGCAGGTAGTTTCTTTGCCACTGAGCCACCAGGGACATTCTTTTATGTAGTCCTTACTCGTTAATTGTCCTTACTCCCATGGGAATGTAAAAACCTTGAAGGCTGGGACATTTTCTCTCTAGTTTACTTCTGTATCCTCAATTCTAAGAATGCTTCCTGGGCACATAGTAAATGCTCAAAAATAGTTGTTGAATGAAAGGATGATTGTTAAGTTCTCAGAAAATAATGAAGGAGTGGAGGTGGAGGGGAAGATCATGAGCCAGGCACTAAAGTATTCCGGGATTGAGTGGAATGGCCTAGAGCATGGTAAACTTCCTCAAAGGGGAGGTGGCTGATTTGGTCTGATGGCACTATCTTGCCCTCCTGAAATTCACCTGGAGGAGACAGCATTTCTGATGCCTTCAAAGGAGATGAAGTTTTAGGGTGAGAGGGAAGGAGAAGAATCCTAGAAATCCCCAACAGGAGCAAGGAGGACAACTTCCCACCTCCCGACTCATTGGTATGAGGGATGTAGAAGAAAGAGCAACCACAAGAGGTGGCTACAAGGGAGTTGTGTTTTGGGGATTAGGGAGGTTTCCATTAAGAGCAGGAAGGTGAAGAAATGCTCAAAGAGAAGGTTGAGTGTATGGGGAGATTTTGCTGATGATAAACCATGAGTTCCAGAGAGTAAAGTTAAAGTATTTGGGGGATTGATCTTATTAGGATGATTACAGAGCTTTATGAAAGTAAAAGTCTGGGGGAAGAGGATGACCAAGATTCTCAGACTTCAGGAGGTGACAGGCAAGGGAGCAAGGCATGAATGGGATTGTCCTGATGGTCTTTCAGAGGGAGATGTGTAAGAGGTCTCATCCCAGCCTGGTCCCTTGGGTGGTATGTGACCCTGAGGTAGCAATGTTGGGGTTAGGGGAGGGGAAGTCTTCCCAGACACCAACTGCTCAGAATGGAAAATGAGGGCAGCTTTGGTACTGGAAGGGAAACTGAGTGGGCACTCAAGAGGCTAGAATATCAATATCACCCCAACCTTTCTCACAAACAGTTGTGTAACTGTGCAAAATGGACAGCATTTTCCTTACCTATAAAATGGAGAAGAGACAAGGTGAGTCCCAGCTCTGTAAGTTTTGGTCTCTCTCTCTTTCTCCTTTCCCTGACCACCTGCCTTCTCAGACTCCCCACCATTTGGCCCAGGCTTTATTTTCCTTGGGGCCCTTACTTTATATTAACCACATTCCCACTGTCAGGAGAGCTCTCTTTCTCCTCCCTGGCTCTAAAATGCCCCTTGCATGCACTATGCCATGCCACTCTGATCCTGAGCAATCAAGAAGGTAGGCATGCCTTCCCTTGGGTACTGGAGGGAACTTCAGGCATGAGTGAGGAGCCAGAACTTCCCACAGGCCATGGGGAAGACGAGCAGGGACAAGTGGCAAAGCCACAGACTGACATGGAGAGGCTCCCCAGACTCTCCGAAAAGGAGCAGAGCCAGTAGCCCTGGCTCGGGGATGGGCTGGTCACTATTCAGTAACTCTGGGCACCTGGGGCCCAGTTCAGGGAAACAGCCAGAACAAGGCTTCAGCCAGGGGGCTTGATTTGAAGCTAGGATGTGAGGGAGCCATATTCTCATCCAGGCTTCCCCCAAAGCAAGTGTGATCCTCCCTGACCCACCGGGCAGAGAGAGTTATATCCACCTTGCTTACTTCACTTGTAGGAAAGGCCAACATGCACGAAGCACTCTCCGTGCATCAGCCATTGAGTACTCCTCACAGCGCCCTGTCTGATTCCCCCTTTAGGGATGGAGTGACAGGGACTCAGAATATCTATGTTACTCATCTGAACTCCAACAGCCAATAAGTGGCAGAGTGAGAAATGCAGTTTAGTTCCCTGGGAAGCAGGTATCATTGTCCATTTTACAAATCTGGAAATGGACATGGAGGGGTTGAGTTATTTGCTCAGGGCTACTGGGCTTGCTGATGGCAGAACCAGGACTTGAACCCAGGCATGACTCCATAGCTCATCCTCTTCTCACTGGTCCACACAGCATCCCCAGCATTAGCATGTGGGGCAGGGGTCTTCAGGCTGCCGTGCCCAAGGCGTCATCTGTGCAAACACAGAAACTGTACTCTCACTCAGGCAGGTTCTGCAGGGTGGAGGAGGTAGCTAGCCAGATACTGGCAGGAAGCGTTTTGCTAGGATACATCTCCATCATTTAGAGAAGGAAATGGCAACCCACTCCACTATTCTTGCCTGGGAAGTCCCATGAACAAAGGAGCCTGGTGGGCTACAGTCCATGGGGCTGCAAAGAGCTGGACACAACTTAGTGACTAAACAATAACAACAAAATCTCCGTCACTTCAGAACTCAGGCAGCAATACCGATCAAATTTTTTTTTTTTTTGGCTGCACTGGGTCTCCTTTGTCGCTGGGAGGATTTCTCTTGTTGTGGAGCACAGGCTCTCAAGTGTGCAGGCTCAGTGGTTGTAGCCTGTGGACTTAGTTGCTCCAAGGCATGTGGGATCACAGTTCCCCGACCAGGGATTGAACCCACATCCCCTGCACTGAAAGGCTGATTCTTAGCTACTGGACCACCAGGGAAGTCCAATGTTTATTCCTCTTGAAACGCACCAGGAGGAGGTAGATTTTCTGATGCATAGGAAGAGTCAGACTGGCCCCTATCTCAGTCTTCTCTGCAGACTTCTTTGAGAATCTCTGGAGACTTTGGAGTCATGGTCAGCTGGTAAAGATTCACCTCCCCATCTCTCAGGTTGGATAATTGAGGCATGAAAGGGCAGACTCCTTCACCGAGTCCTTTTCTGGTGTATTTTATATGTAACCTGAGGCAGGAGGTGGAGACAGGATGTGTCAGGCTGCTGCTGCTCTTCAGAATCCACAGGTTAGGAGTGGGACGAGGGATTATTGGGCCGTACACTACAGGCCTGCAAGCCTTGTAGTGACTAGTTGCACAGCTTTGAGACCAAAGAAAGAGTCTGGAGACAGTGACAGAAGCATTAATGGATTATTGGATAGGGGGATCCTACACAAAGCTTCCTGGAGCAACACCCCTTCGCAGATAGCGGGCAGGACATGAAAGGAGACTTCTTTGCGGGAGAGAAGGAAGCTACCATTTCTAGAGGGAATTGACATCAGATGAACTCATCAGTTACCAGGGACAAATTAAGCTCTATAATTAAGAAGACTGGATAGCCACATGTGGAAAACAGGTACTGGTCAGGCAGGGGATGTACAGAAAGCAAGAGAACAGCCATCTTGAGTGGCCTAACCACCCAGGGGGATCTACAGCATCTGTTGCTGAAGAACGTGTGCTGATGATGACGAAGCCTCCATTGCCAGCCATGTGGTTCAGAGACCTTAAACTTGTTGTAGCCACATGTTCCGGGAAACAAACTCACTCAGAAGGACAATGCAGATAGTGGAGTGCAGTTTATTACACCGGCGGGCCCAAGGCAGAGTCTCCTCTTAGCCTAGGACCCCGACCAGCATTTGTGAAAATCTTCTATACCCCATGTGTATGTGTCTGAACCCACCACTCCAAATTCCTTGAGACTTACATAAACCAAGGAAAATACAATCCCAATAACCCCATCATTCACGTGCTATGTGCTCATGTGCTCAAACAGTCAATTAGCCAATAATGAATAAACCTGAGGTTACGCTCCGATTGATACAGAAAAATGTATGGCCTGTCTGGAGGAAGGGATGATTAGTGTATGTTTTCTCTTAGGCGATGAGTAACCTAGATAGGATCCTCAAGGTTCCCCTGTCTGGAGGGGTCTTATCCTTCTGTTGTTATTTTCGTAGGCACTAAACACAGAGTTCAGAGCCCATTGGAAAGGTGGCTGAGCATGATCAGCATGAACAGGCCTAAGGGAGTCCAGGCCCTGTGAATTCCTTCTTCATTACCACTCACACTGAAAATCTGAGGGCTCCTCTTTCATCTTGTGGCCACAGGACCACATTCCACCATCCATGCCCACCTATAACACACACAATATGTGCTCAATAAATATTAATCAGCTTCATACAGGGCTCAAGAAAGGCTGTGGGGAGAAAGGAGGTAGTGTTTCACCTGGGCCTTGAAAAGTGCAGAGGACCAACGCTGACAAAACAGCACAAGCAAGGTCACGTGATATACTGACGGACGAGGATCCTGTGAGAGGAGATAAGGCCATAACTCAGAGCTCCCGAGTGGGAACCTGGTTACCACATGGTAATTCACATTTCTTGTTCTTGAGATGTGGACTTCTCTAGAGCTGCACCTCCCTACACAGAAAATCCTACAAATTGCCCCTGAGGCACTGGATCAGCTGATAAGGATCCTACATGATAATCTGGCTCATCTCATTCATTGCAGTGATCATACTTCATGCTTCAGAGTCGTCTGCAATGATGGGAACGTTCTCTCTCTGTGCTTACAATATGGTAGTACCAGTCACCTGTGGCTATCAAGCACTTGAAATGTAGCTTACAGTAACACTGAAGTCTGCATTTTACATGTATTTAATTTTAATTAATTTAAACAGCCATATGTGACTAGTAGTTACTGTATTGGGCAATGCAGGTGTATGTTGCTGCCTGGTCATGGACCGTCAGCTCCATAAGACACAAAGGTGCCCCGTTTTACTTACAGGCTTCTCCCTAGCAGCTACTCAGGGCCTGGAATGTGACCGGTATTCCTTAATGAAGGGTTGTCACATAAACTAATGAGCAAATTCTGTTTCCTGTCACTATTCTATAATCTCTATAAGAGTAGATACCACCTTTTCTGTGTACAGAAAAACCCATATAACATAAAATGTCCCATCTTCATCATTTTTAAGTGTACAATGCAGTACTGTTACTATACTCACACTGTTGTACAACAAAAGGGCGTATCACTTTGTGTTCTCAGACACCAGCACAGCACCTGGCATGTACTCTTAGGAAACACTGGCTGAAGGACTGAAAAACACCATGCTTTTGAGAAGCCAGAGCAGAAATTCCAGTGCCACCTCCTGGCCCAGCCCCACACGCTCCCTGGGGCTTTGAGGATACCCCAGAGTGAAAGCTCTAGAGCACTGCGTTACAAAGAAGCATGGGGACTAAAACAAATTTCATGTTTTTAATTTCTAAAATAAAATGTAATCCACATAATGTAGGGACTGACAGCCGTATATGTACATAACTTGTATATCTGAGAATGCTGCCTCTTAGCTTTTGCCGATTGTCTGGAAACCGCTTCTCTAGGATCCTGAGATAGACTGATGCTTCTAATTGATGAATCAGGTCTCTCTCAGCCTCCAGCCACTTTATTCCCTTAGTTCAGGGAACCCTTGATAAATAATGCTGATAAATAGCAGGTTTCAGGTGGAAGCCTGAGGAAGGCTGGACTAGAGGGAGATGAGCTCTGCTAAGGGTAGTCTGAGGGCTGTGAATATAACAGGGAAGAATCTTTGTATTCTATTAGGCATCAATTACTAAGGGTATGTTACCCATCAGTTTAAATTGTACAGACTGGCCCATTTCTGGGAACCCTGTCTCCTACGTAATGTGTGTTAAGCTAAAATACCATTGTTAACAGGAAACATCTTAACCAGACCCACCTGTGAATGGCTGCAGGAAGGAAGAAATTAACACATCCCCTACCAAATATGGGGAACCTGGACTTTATTCCCTCCCCTTTGAGTATAAAAGAAGCCTAAATTCTAACTTCAGGGAAGATGCTTTTTCAGGACCTAAGTCTGCCTTCTTCTCAGTCTGCTATTCCTTGCCCCAACACCTCATCTCTCAATGAGTGGCCTATAGTGAGGTGAGCAGTAGGCGCTTGGACTCGGGAACATGAACTAGAGCTTTGGCCACAAGTATCTGTGTGTTTAGATCATGTCTGGAGCTCACTCCTAGCAGAAGAGTCAGATATTAAGCGTATAACTTGGAAGAAGTTCAAAGAATTGAATGTCATTCCTGTAACAAAACTCATTGGTTTCCATTTATTTACTTATTTAGGTGAACAATGTTTAAATCCATAAAAATAAAACATGGAATGAAATAGATGCTGAACTTTCAGTTTAGCAGTAAATCATAGTTATTTACATATAGATGCACTAATTGGGAAGAAAACTTGCCCCTGCCACCTCATTAAGAGATATATTTCCAAAAAAAATTTACTTTTTATGTTTAATAGTTTATCAAATTGTGTAATTTACATGGCTATGATCAATCAATTAGTATTAATCACTGTGACAACTAAAACCATAACAAAAATTGTTAGCTAAGGAAGTTGTAACTTAAAACCTTTTATTGATATTATTACTCAAAAGAAGATTTTCAATCATAAAAAATATATTAGGATAAAATGTATAACAGGAGTAGAATGGAAATAAAAGCTCATGGAGACAAAAATCAACATAAATTTCCAACTGTTGAAAAATTTGTCTATTTTTCTATTTCTTAATGAATAATGGAGGATATCAAATTGCTATGATATTTAGATTCCACTGAACATTTAAAATAGATTTTAAAATTTTTATTTTGAGGTGTCAACATTTATTTCTCTTTGACTTTTCATGACTATACTATATAATCAAATAAAGGCACATGTTAAGTGAAAAAAAATCAATGTTCATAGGATGTGAGAAAGGATATCCTTTGGAATTATTTAAACTTGAGATGAAAAATTTTAAATGTGAACTTAAAAAATACAAGAGGGTACGTAATGTTAAAAATTCTTTTAGAGGATTTGGAGGCCACTGTCTGGAGTTAAGAATTCGGTGTCTACAGCGCCTGCTCCCACTCTACGGTACCGATCAACCTCTGGAAATGCATCTGTACTGCTCCGCTTTTACAGGGAATCTTTGATGTGGCCAAAAAAAAAAAAAAAGACTAAAAAATAAACCAAACCCTCCCCCGCGTGCCCTGCCCTGGGGCTCTGGACGCCGGGCCAACAGGGCTCAGCCAGCCCTCCGCCCCTCCCCGCGAGCAGCCACCGAGCCCCACTCTCCCCCTCAGCCCCGCCCGGCCCGCCAGCCCGGGCCACCTCCTCCCCGCCCCCGCCGTCCAGCCCCGGAGTAAATAAACCACCGGGCTGGGACCCAGACAATGGGCTTTGGCGAGGAGTTAATGGGCTGGGCCTCTGGCGTTAGCCGAGTGTGACCGGAGCTGGCAGGGGGCCTGGCCTGGCGCCAGCATCGATTACGACTAGACGGAGCCAGGGCAGACTTGGCACGGGCGGGCCCCACAGCTGGCAGATTCAGTCACCCTGGCCACGAGGGCATGAGGCCTGCCCCGGGGGCTGCTGCCACCCGCTGGCCGGGCCCCAGCCAGCTGCAGGCGTCACTGTCAGTGGGGAAGGGCCGCCTGCTGAGGCTCCAGACCCCCGGCTCTGACCTTTGGTCCTCCCCAGGGGACTGCCCTGATAGAGCCTCTTCCTGTCCCTGGCTGCCTCCGAGGCTGCTCTGTGGCCCGGCTGATGGGGGTGGGGTGGGGAGTCGGGGATGGGACGGTGAGAGCAGGAGGACCACAGGAGGTTTCTAAGCTTGGCTGGTGTCTGTCAGCAGGAAGAGCAGGTGAAGCAGCCCCCCTTCTGCTCTCCGGATTGAGGCTTGCTTTTCCTGTCCCTCGAAAACCCTGCAGGGCCACTTGGCTCAGCTCCACCTCAGCTCCCCCACCCTGAACAGGGAGTGGGAGGGGTGGCAGGGAAGCCGACCTGAGGGCTCACTCTCAAGCCTGGCTGCTGTGAAGCTGTTCCCATTGCAGTTTATGAGCGGAGGCTCGGCTGGGTGGAAGGGAAATTCTTTGCTTTCTTAAGTTTACTTCTAGCTCCCGGACTCCCCTGGAGGCTCTCCCCTGGGCAGTGAAGTATAGTGTAACCCTTCACCACCACACACGTCTCCACCTCAAGCGGACTCTTCAGTCTGTTCAGAGGAGATCTATGGTCTCAGTCTTGCTGATCGGGTCTGACATCAGGGAGATCATCCTGCCAGGCAGAGTCTCTAAATTTTAGGGAGTGGTCAGTCCATCTCTCCCCTGAGATGTTCAGAAAAATAAACCTGGGGGAGAGAAAACACCTGACTATGTGCCCAGAGTGACAGTCCCTGCTCCCCGAGGCCTGGGGTGGAAAGCAGGGAGGCCAGGTCCTGCAACAGCGTGATGGTCCCACATCCTCAGAGATGCAGGCGCACGAGTGCATCCCAGCCCAGGAGGCAGTGATAGGCACCCTAACCCCACTGTGACCCAGAGAGGGAGGTTGAAACAGGGAGTGAGAGAGGCATTTGAAACAGCCCTCCAAGAGCAGAGGAAGAACAGCGAGCTCTCATGCCATCTTAAGATCTCTTTCTAACCCTCAGTTTCCCCCGCTTTGCTCTTCAAGCTCTGGGACCGGATCCTCTGCTTTTCTGTGACCTGTACTCAGAGGGATCTGATAGTGGAATGACTGACTAGCTGAAGGTGGATAGGTTGGGATGGGGTGGGGATGGGGGGTGGGGGATTGGGAGGGGGATGTGCTATTCACCCAGTGACTCTCACAGCACTGGGGACTTGCAGCCCCTGGACTGTGAAAAACAGATGCGGTGACAAGTAAGAGACACGCTGGTCCGCACTCAGGATAAGTGTCCATGCATTTTGGACAAAGGGAGGAGTAGTGGGAGAGATGACTTTCCTTTAAAACAAGTTTGGATATTTGATGGAGAAGTAGAAATACATACAATTCATCCCCCCCTCAACCACTGCACTGACTTTTTTAGTGTCCTATGAGGACCTACAAAAATCACTTAGGTCATTTAGGAACATAAAATGTGCTGTGTATAACTTGGCTCATAAAATTGTCACCTTTGTTATATGGTTTTAGAGATGAGAAGGCCTGTTAAAAAGTTAAAAACGTGTTGTTAATGGAGAGTCTTTATTTTTCCCCAGTATTTTTTAAAAACCAAAAGACTCCTCAGGGAGTCTGATTTTTTTTTCCCCCACTCTGCCCTTCACTTCTGCAGTCTGGACTCATCCTTTTGGCCCAGGAGCTTGCAGGCCTTTCACAATGGATAACCTCCACATCCAGGGCCGGTTTCACAGATGTGTGACATGAGCAGCCACACAGGGCCCCATGCGTGCTTAGAAGGGCCTGCCCTTGGTTTAATAGTCTGCTGTCGCCATCTTAAACCTTTTCATCCCATTTTAACAATGGGCCTGCATTTTCATTTTGCACTGGCTCCCACAAATCACATAGTAAGTTCTGCTCACATCCTGCCAGTCCCCCAGCCTGAGGCCAGTGCTGATCGTCCCAATCCCTCACGGCTGGGCCTCATCAGCACAGTATCTCCCCCGGGGCCTGGATGACCTTGCCCTTGCTTAACTCTCCCTCTTCTGTGCCGGCCCCAGCATTCCTTGCCAGATCCTCCGCTGTCCCTGGCCAGCTCTTTGGCATCTACATCTTACACCCCCCTTTCCTCTGGCTCTGGTGATGCCAGGAACCCGACAGCCCCATGAGCCTGTTTCCAGCCTGGGGTCAGTCTGAGCAGCCAGGCTTGCTTACCGCACCAGCTGGGATTCCCCTCCAGAAGCATGCCTCGCGCAGAGCGGGCAACCTTCAAAGGAGCCACGTCTTCCTGGTTGCTGCCTTTGCATCCTGATCCAGTCTGATGGTGTTTTTGCAGTTTTCCTGTCAGCTTGGAGGGGAGAAGTTCAAAGAGACTCTGTCTTCCTTTCTGACTTCCTTTGCAGACAGAGTAGCTTTCTCTCTGCAGCTCCCCTGCCCCACCTCTCTCAAGGAAATTGATGTCTTTCCCACTCCTTCCCTCCCCCGCAAAAGGTTCATTCCTAAGGGTTATACTGAAAGCAGGTATGTTGGTGGCAGGGGGGGGGTCTGAAGCACAAAGCAGCTCAGAGTTCAGTCGATACCCTGGCTTGGGGGTCTGTTTGCCAATACTCTCCTATAGAGTTAGACACTTGGAGGCATGGAGAGAAAGGAGGGAAAGAGAGAGCTCCTGGGGCTAGGAGAGCCTTAGCTCCTCTCACTAGAGCTCCTGCATCGCCAGTTCTGAAAGGAGGTAATAGATTGTTTATAACTTGCTTCTCCTGTTCACACCAGTGACAAACAGGAGTTTGCCCCACCTGCCTCCTTCCTGCGGGAGAAGCTTTGCAAAGAAGTTATTCACTGGGAAGAACCTTGGATCCCAGGGGTCTTGGGAGGGGCTTCTGGGCTCAGAATGCGTGGCAGGCACTCCCAGCCCAGATTGGGAGTTCCCTTGTTCTTTCAAGGCTTATGTGCTTCTCAGCACCGAACTTGGCCAATCTAACTCAGAAGACGTAGCACAGTGCTCAGGACCTGCACAAGTGCAGTTAACACTGTGCCTCCTTCCCTGTTCTCCCTCCCTCCTCCTCTATCTATTAAGATGGTCAGCAGGATCTGGGGGTAGAAGTGTCTTGCCTGCTGTTCCCATGCCAGCCATAACCACTCATCGAAGGAGAGCCTGCCAGGCCCAGGGACGAGCCCAGGGCTTCAAGTCTACCCTTCCAGATCAGCACTGAAGCCAGCCAGATGCAAACTGTGTGCTGTCTCTGGAGACAGGAACAGGACTAAATGAGTAGGACTGCAAGCAGGCCAGGAGATGAGGTGAACGGTAGGCCCACATCAGCAGGAACACTCTCTGAAAATCAAAATCCTAAGAGTTGAGGGAACTGGTTTCCAGAGAGGTTCCAAGGGAGAAGAAGCCTCATGGAGAAGACTCAAACGGTAGAGGAATATCTGCTGGAGCTCCGGGGAAAGAAGGGCAGCACCAAGGGTAGGAGAAGGACAGAGGAGCAAACCAGGGCATTCAGCAACTTACTTGCCTGAAAGGGAAGAAGAGCAAGGTGGGAACTTCCCTCTAAGTGAGACTGTCAAGCTGCTGGGTAAAAGAGGAAGGGGAAGGAGGTCCAGAGGATAGGAAAATCACACCATGGAATCAACGTGATTCACTCTGAGCCTAATGAGGAGAGGAGGGGAATAGAGTATTGGGGAGAGGGTGAGGGAGAATTTTAGCCACTTTAGTCAATCATGTGACCCAGCAGTGCTGGGGACTTTCCTCACTGAATTAATGCAGATTGACTTGGAATACCCTTTGTGGCCAGAAATGGTTAGCTGTGCACAAATTATGTCCCCTTCCATATCATGCAGGCTGAGACCATAAAGAATCTGCCTGCATTGCCGTAGACCTGGGTTTGATCCCTGGGTCGGGAAGATCCTCTGGAGAAGGGAATGGCTACCCACTCCAGTATTCTTGCCTGGAGAATTCCATGGACAGCAGAGCCTGGCAGGCTACAGTCCATAGGGTCACAAAGAGTGGGACACAACGGAGCAACTAACCCTTTCACTTTCACTTTCCATGGCATGCAGGTGATGCTGGGAAGTGCCCACCCAGCCGGGAGCTCTATCCCTCAGTTTTCCTGGCATAAGTACAGTACCATGTGACTAGAGCTCACTAATGGAAAATGAATGGAGCTGGTGTGTATCATTGCCAAGCTGATGTGGTGAAGAAGCAGACATGCCTTCTTCACCCTCTCTTTACCCATCAGTAGGGGATTTTAAAGGTACATGCTAAAGCTCGATGAGTGACAAGCTAGAAGGAGTCTGGATCCCTGAATCACCCATTGAGTACCCACATTAGACAGCTGTGTATGAGAAATAAACTTTTGTGTGTTAAGCCCTGGAGATTTGACCAGGGGGTTGCTATATAATATAGCAGTTAGCATTCCTAATATCTCTGACCTAGATATTACACTTATAGAAATCATCAGAGATGCAAAGATTTAGAAAGCCGAAGAAGAATGAGCAGAACCTTAAATGGTTATGATCTCAGTGATCACTGCATTGGACTTGGAGATATGGGAATGAGAAGTGGGCACCTGAGGAGAAAAAATTAGTTCGGGCAATTGCACTGTAGTACAAATCCTAATAGCTCTGGTGGGAAGAAAGAAGAATAGCAGCTGATAAGAAAATAAGAAAACTGATCAACAAGGCTGGTGGTTATTAATAACAAGTACATAAACTGAACCATCTGTGCAAACATTTTGGAAGAGGTTGGTGAACAGATCTTGGCATGGGAATACTTTGTTAATTGTGATGGGCAGTAATCAGCATTTTTTCCTAAGAAATCCTTTGGCATATAATTAAATTACCTTTTATATCTTTTATCTTTTATATCTAGAAATTTCCCAGCTCAAGTACCCCAACACTAGTGTTTTCAGGAATCTGAAGTCTTTTCTCCTCCTTGCTACTAGTGATCCTTCTCACCATCCTCTCTGGCCCCAGGCAGTGATGGTAGTACGGGTAGAGTAAGCATTAGTCCTGGAAGTTATGTCTAAAATATACTTTATTTGTATATTGCTTATATTGGGTTGGCCAAAAAAAGATCATTTGGGTTTCTCTGTCACATCTTATGGGAAAAACCCTGATGAACTTCTTGGCCAACCCAATACTTTCAAGTTACTTTCAAATGCATTTTCACTATTTTGTAGAATTGTAATCCCTACTGTGGACAATATCTTCCAGATTGGTGACACTCATATACACCAGAGTTGATATCCAAAGTTCTATCATGTCATGTTTTTGAAATAGTAACTTCAAATATGGGCAGAGAATGAAAAACATAAATAAAAAATTGTTCCCCCTTGTTAACTCTGTTAGGCAGGCTACGCTAGGGTGTGCTGCAGCAATAAAGTAACTCTGAACACAGTGGACACAACAAGTCTTCTTTCTTTCCTATGTTATGTGTTCATTCCATATGGCCAGGGGCTTTGCTCCACATAGTCCTCAGGCACCTAGGATAACATAGGTTATACCATGTGGTAGCGGCACTACCTGAGTAAGAGTCCTCCTCAGTCACTGGAACAAGGGAAGAGAGTTAAAAAATGGCTCACAGATATTTTCTGCTCCAACCTGGAGGTGACGCGCAGCATTCCTCCTTCTATTTCACTGTTTAGACGTTGTGACATGGCCTGCCTACAATGCAGGACTAAATACAGTGTTAGTGAGCACCAGTGTCTCTGCCATAATTACTATGTCTTCTCCCATCTCGTCTGCCATTTCCTCTCTGGGACTGCCTGTTTTCTAGTCATCTTTATGTGCGTACAATACTCCTAACTTTCTGAGATTGAACTATGACAGAGACAGCAAACGTGCTATCATTTCCTCCTCATGCCCAGCAGACAGCACTGATTAATCGAGGCACTCTTTTCTGCTACGTCTAGATACACCATCAGAATCCTTCCCTAGACAGGTGGCTGCCAGTTTGTCAGTATTATCACTTGAGATGAAACTTACTTGCCATTCCCGGTCTATGGAATTTCACTGACCCCTTGAACACAGAACTGGTTTTCTTGGCTCTGCCCCCACTGCTTTCTTTGGAGATGGACATGAGACCAACAGACACTCATTTCTGATTTCTATACTGTTTACAGATATCTAATATGGGGCCTCCTATGTTACCAGCGATCTCAGGCTCTGGTATTTTTCTCTTCAACTTCTACCACTTTGATCAGGGTAAAAAACAATCAAAGGAAATTTGACTTCCTTCACAGCTAACATGGGCTAACACAAAGACAGAAAGAAAAGAAATCTTTAGGGAGAAAACAGAAACTCAGGTCCTTCTGACCCAGAACTTTGAAATGGATAGGTCCAGACCTCCTCTCCAACAGCCTCTGAAGTTCCACAAGTCACTCCCTTAGACCAAGAAAGGGAATTTTTCTTTCCTATTTTCAGTAGCATGGAGTGAAGGGAACATCTTTTGTTTAAAAAAAATTATAAATTTAAAAATAAAAATAATATTCCTTTCCTTAAGAGTTTTTTTTCTTTTTTAAGAAAAAGCAGGATCACAATAAGAAAATTCAGAATGTCTTTCCCCTCAACCATTAAAACTCAGCTCACCATTTTCTGTTTCTTGCAAGCTTTGTCCTGAGCCCCTGGGGTCTCTGGTAAGAGGCACTTCAGAAAATAGAGAAGTTGGGGCAGGCTGCCGGCTTCCTTGTGTTTTGTTTTGTTTTGTTTTTTCCCCCTCTAAGCTGTTTCCCAAAACTTCTTGAAGTCCTCACATGTACAAAGTGAAGATTTGCTCTCTTACACCAAGTAGTCGAGAAGTCTCTCCCAACCAAGTTTCACTACCGTTGCTGTTTGGAATTGGCTCAGCAGACGTAAACAGGGTCATCCGGGGCCAAAGAGGGTGGGTGTTTAGTTTTAAAGCTCTGGGGTTAAGAGTGAAAGCATGTGACTCCAGCCTGGCCAGAAACAGAGAAGCCTTTGTGTGCAAGGAGCGAGCAATAGGCAGTCCTGAGGCTAAACACAGGGGGAACGGGAAAGAGAGAGCTGACACGGGTTTCAGGGGTCTGACAGGATGCCACTGGAGGGAGATTAACTCTTTGTGTCAGGCTCCAAGGCTTCCGTGGGGAGAGCTTCTATTTGTGGCTCATGGTAGAGCAGAGGACCTCAAAAATAAATAAATAGAGCTTCCTTGGCTTGCAAAGGGACACAAGTACTCCTATAGCCAGTATGGGGAAGAGGCAAGCTAAGGCAACTGAAAGCAAGAGCAATGTCCGGGGGGAGAGTTTTTGATAAATTAGGCAACAGAACTTCCTTGGAATCCTAACATCTAAACACTGCAGGCTGTTCCTGGGCCAGTGCTTCCCCCAACTCCTCCCCATCCTTGTTGTGGATGGCTGGGAGGAACCAGAGAAGACAACAGGGCAGCCTGGACCACATCTCCCCCTCAATGGCCCCCTCCGGGGGAGGAGAGTTGGCACTGCCAGAGGAAGGCTGACAGGTTGCTGATTCAGCCCACCCTGGCTGTACCCTCAGGCACTTGCAGCCCATGGCAGCACCATCCACCATGGGCTTGGGTGGGCTTGGGTGAGCTTGGGTTCTGCTCACAGCCAGTACTGAGCCTGACCCACCATCCTATACTGCTCATAGCCCGTCTGCCCCAGTGCCAGCATGCCCTTTCCCTGACCCCACCTCTGCCCAGAAATCACTGCATCCAATCTTACTAAAGTGAGCAAGTCAAGTTTCCTGAAAGTCTGCAAAAATTTGACTTCTAGACTTCGGCAGGGGAGGATAAGGAAACAAGATTCATTTTGCCACTTAATGCCTGTACCCACGGGACTCCAGAGGAGTTCAGAAATACATATGGCGGAGAATGGCCCATCTAGCTAAATATCACATTGGTACTCATTCCATTCCTCCCATTCTTATTCATCACTCCTTCCTTCCACAGAGGTTTCTGAGCATCGTGCAAGTGTCAGGTTCTTTGCTGGATAGTGGGGATAGAGTGGCGAATGAGACAGACCAGTTCCTGCCACCAGAAGTCTGTCTGCAGAGACACACAGTCATTCACATGCTAATCAAGGAAACGCAGGTTCTCATTCTGGGTAAATGGTGGCTGCCAGTGGCGAGAGGCGGTCCTGATGGTATGACAGTCATTCTTACAGGTGAATTTCAGTTTCCTCAGTAGATGAAATATCACCAGCTCTTCTCTACATTTCAGAAGGGAATCACTGAGGTTAGGTCTACAGCAACAGCAGCAGCACATTGAGCAGTATCCAGCCTTAGTGCTCCAGCGAAAGGCTCACTGAATGCAGGTTTGATCTACCAGACCCTGGGCTGATCTATCAGACTGTTGTCGCTGTTTAAACCAGTACTCAGCCCACTTGATTGTGTGTGTGTGTGTGTGTATGGACATGTACAGTCCCTGTAAAGTTTGTACCTGGCGTTCAAGGGCACTCTGGGCAAATGTAATGAGGTGTTAGAAATGAGGTTGTTGCCAGGCACTGAACCCTCTCCACTTCAAAGGCAGAATCACCAGGCAGAACCCTGAACTCACTCAGGTGTAAAGCAAGAACCTTTTATCAAGGGTGCCCAGAGTTCCCAGGCCTTTCACCTTGGCAGCTCCTGGGTCTCCCATGGCCACGGGCCATGCTCTCCTTCATCGTCAGCATCCACGTGCTTCCTGCCAGCTCCTTCAGCACGATCCTCCAAGACACCTTCATCAGAAGCCCCTTTCCTCCCTGAGTTTATAGGAAGTTGCCCAGATCTCACTGCCCCGCTTCAAGCTGGATGAGTTCAAAGAGCTACAACACTGTCACAGCTTCAGTCCCCTGTGCACTGATGGAGAAGTGGGTGTCTCTGAAATCAAGAATGCAGTAAACGCAGGCCCTCCAGAGATGATGCCACTCTCCCTCACAGTGGACACAAGGGTGAAGTGTCTGGGAGAGAGGATCACTTCCTGTGGGATAAACAAAGGCAGGGGAAGAATGAAGAAAGAGCTTGCTGTGGTTTCTGAGTTTTTGCATTACTCCTCCTTTTGCTTTTGTCCTTAGAGTCCTTAAATCTGGAAACCAAGAGACCAAATAAGCTGCCTGGGATCTGATACAAAAATCCTTGAGTCTGTGCATTCTCCTGAGGAGAGGATTGGTATATAGTTCCAGCAGAATCTCTTTTAAAAGAGCTTAAAACCCAACAAAGAAATTGCAGAAGAAAATGCTGGGCAGGTCACAGATAGGCAGTCTGGTTCCACCCTAATGTCCAGATGAGGACACCAAGGACCAGAGAGGTGACATCACTTCCCTGCCCCAAGTCATTCAGCTAGTTAGTGACAGAGTCATCTTAAAAACCCATCTCCCTAATCCCAGCCAAGTGAACTTCGCACTGCTTCAGAGTAACTGGTTTTCTTTGGGACCTAATGTTGTGGACAGGGATCACGTGTTTCTTTGAAATCTATGCATGAACTTACAGTGGCGTCATGCTGAAGGGCTCCTGGCAAAGGGCTCAGCCAGGGCCGTCAACTTGTTCAGTGAACCTTGTTGTCTCACAGGCAGAGCTCGGCATTAGTTCAAACGCTAGAGAGAGATCTGCCCGCAGGGTAGCATGGAGCCAGGGCATCTTTGGATGGTAGCAAAGCCACAGCCAGACTGAATACCACTTACATCACGTACTCTCTACCCTCCCTTCAGGGCAGTTCCAATTCTAATTCCATTCAGACCCTTCCCACTTAGGGCAAAAGCTTCTCTAGGAAAGCAGGGGATTAAGGGCAGAATGACTGGTTTCAGGGTCCAGTGGAGTCTCAATTTCCACAGGGACTGCTGCTAAGGCTTCCTGTAAGACCAAAAGCACAGGAAGTGAAAATTGCCCTTGAAAATCCTGTCAGACACCCATGACGTACAACAGGATCACTGCTCAGGAAACCCCAGACAGCCAGCTTTCCTTCAGGTTGGAAGAGGGTCCTCTTGCCTCAGTTGAGCAGCTGAGGAAACCACTGACATGTAGGGCCAGACTGGACCAGAAGAAAAGCATCTTTGAGGGATAAGATGCTGGTGCGATAAGAGGTCGTGCATGCTCCTGTCACATACTGTGTTCTATGTTACACTCACTCCAGGTACCACATGTTCCCTGAGTGCAGGCCCAGAGACCCGTCTGCTGCACTACCTTAGTGAATGCATTTCTCTCTCTCCCCGTTCCCCCTGTCTCACTGAACTTGTATAGTGTAAACTGAATGGGTGCTCCAGAAATCTCCACCTTTATACTAGCCTCTCAACATACTGCCTCCTTGGGCTGCCACTTCTGACCCATAGAAACTGTGAAGTGATAATAAATAACTGAGATGACTGGTGGTTTTAAGAGGTTTATGTGCGTGCATGCTCAATCGCTCAGTTGTATCTGACTCTCTGTGACCCCATGGACTGTAGCCCACCAGGCTCCTCTGTCCATGGGATTTCCCAGGCAAGAACACTGGAGTAGGGTGCCCCTTCCTCTTCCAGGGGATCTTCCCGACCTAGGGATTGAACCCACATCTCCTGCATTGGCAGCTGGACTCTACCATTTGACCCACCTGGGAAACCCTTTAATCAGCTACATTTAGGGGTAATTTACCATGTATAATACACATATAAGAATACACATACAGTGGAGAAGGGAATGGCAACTCATTCTATTCTGATCCTAGTTTCTATGGGTCAGAATACTCATACAAGGAGGACTGGAGGGGCAGGCTAAGAAATGAATGTGGACTGGATAGAGTAGAATAAGTTTTCCAGTGGAGAGGGGTGGAATGGAGTCTGTCTTTTAGAAAGGTCCCCTGGCAGCAGAGAAGGCACTGGGGGTGTGGCAAGGCAGGGAAAGAGAGCAGGTAGGGGCTTGCAGTTGTCCAGGGAAAAAACTGACCCTGAAACAGTGTAGCAGAGATAGAGAGAAGACAGGTGCAGGGGCTATTTCCAGATAAGAATGGTCAGAGCTTATTGGTCATCTGCCTACAAATCATAATAATAAAAGCAATAATATTAACAGCTAATATATATTTTTAAATGAACATGTAACAAGCACTATTCTAAGTCCCTTACACAGAGTCACACATTTAATGCTCACAACAAACTTATGAGATTATTATCATCTCATTTTACAGATGAGGAAACCAAGGCACAGAGAGACTATGTGACCTGCCCAGTGTGGCTCTGCTGACAAACAGCCGGGCCTGGGTTCAAGCTTGGGCAGCTGAGCCTTTAGCTTCTCAATGGACTCCTGGAGGGATTGGAGAGAGAATGGAGGGCCTGGCTGGGACAGGTGAGCCATCAGGTTTCTAGCTGGGCATGAGTGCAGCCTCACCTGAAGCAGGCATAGATGACTTGAAAGAACGTCACTTCTGTCACAATCACCTAATACCCCACGAATCTCAGAGGAGCTGCTTTAAGGGCTCAACTGCAACCCCGCACGTGAAATGTAGAATAACATCCGGATATGGCACCAGGCCCCACTTCTACCACACTCCAGTAAAAATAAACCTTGCTGTCCAAATATAGAGTGGTTAGAAGTGCCATGTTTTACAGGAGAAGAGGCAGTTATTTGGCATTAAAAATAGATGAGTTTTGGCTTCCCTGCAGATCTGGGCAAGAGCACTGCAATTTCCAAATGGAAACCAAGATGGATGGGGTGAGCCCCGCTCTGACTGACTCAGCTGTTTAAAAAGTCCCAAAAGAAAACTGCATCCCTTTTCTGGGCCTCAGTTTTCTCCTCCTTAAAATGAAGAGGTTAGACAAGACAACTGACATCACTTCAAGCACTCACTTTCTACCAGGCTAGGAACCCGAGTCCAAGGCTGATCCTCAGAGAGCCAACAGCTTCCCAGGTCATGGGGGCCCAGCACAGGCCAAGTGAGTTGGCCCTTTGGTTCACAGCTTACTGCTGTGAGTGGTTTTTCCCAAGGATTTTTAGAGCTCTGTCAAGCGCTTTAAACTACCCCTTTGAGTCAAACACATTGTTAATACTCAAAGGCAAGCCAGGAAGTACTCCTACAACTAGCCTACCTTGTGAGATGCTACCTTGATAAAAGGAAAGCCAGGCCTAGGATGACAGGGGTGAGCAGTTGTGTGGAGGCGCCACTAGGGCACTTCTGGTCACTAAGGCTGCCATTGCCAAGGGCTGGCCCCAGGGCAAGTCCTTTGTCCACATTCCCTTTAATCCTGCAGGGCAAGCATGCCAGTAATTTACACACAGAAAAACTGAAGGCTCAGAGAGGTTATTCGACTTGCCTATGATCATTCAGCTGGTGGAGGCTGGAACCGAATCCAAATCCAGGTCTGGATCCAAAGTTTGTGTTTTTCCACTTCATGGGGCCTCTGCTGTGCTTCTTGTGTGATCAGAATGTCTCTTCACTAGCCCCAAGAGGGAAAAGAAGTCCTGACAAAAGCTGGGGTCCTGGGCGGGGGTGGGGTGGTGGGGGTGGGGTGTCACTCATGAGGGCAGCGAGAAGGAAGTTGGGAGAAGCAAGTTGGGAATCTCTAATCCCTTAACAAAATCACTGCAGATGGTGATTGCAGCCATGAAATTAAAAGACGCTTACTCCTTGGAAGAAAAGTTATGACCAACCTAGATAGCATATTCAAAAGCAGAGACATTACTTTGCCGACTAAGGTCCGTCTAGTCAAAGCTATGGTTTTTCCTGTGGTCATGTATGGATGTGAGAGTTGGACTGTGAAGAAGGCTGAGCACTGAAGAATTGATGCTTTTGAACTGTGGTGTTGGAGAAGACTCTTGAGAGTCCCTTGGACTGCAAGGAGATCCAACCAGTCCATTCTGAAGGAGATCAGCCCTGGGATTTCTTTGGAAGGAATGATGCTAAAGCTGAAACTCCAGTACTTTGGCCACCTCATGCGAAGGGTTGACTCATTGGAAAAGACTCTGATGCTGGGAGGGATTGGGGGCAGCAGGAGAAGGGGACAACAGAGGATAAGATGGCTGGATGGCATCACTGACTCGATGGATGTGAGTCTGAGTGAACTCCGGGAGTTGGTGATGGACAGGGAGGCCTGGCGTGTTGTGATTCATGGGGTCGCAAAGAGTCAGACACGACTGAGCAACTGAACTGAACTGAACTGAATCCCTTAACAAGACCCCCTTGCATTTTTATTACACCTTGGAAAAGACCAGCTTTGCTTTAAATGGTTTTATTAAAAACTGTACCAATTGATGAGGGCAAAGATATATACACATATATGCATGTGAAGAACACAAAGCCAAATATTCTGTACAGGTTTAGAAACAATGAGTTCCCATCCCCTCCCTCTCTTCTCTTGTCTCTCTCCCAGAGGCAGAGCACAGTGAACCCAGGACAGCTAACCTGGGAGGGACAAAATGCTACATTCTCACTAGGTCTCCCCCACAGCCCTTGTGGACCCAGGGATGGAGCGACCTGCTGGGTGATGCTCACGGAGCAGGGAGAGGTGCTGGTCTGCTGTGCAGAGAGAAGGGCAGCACGGACTAGGAGCCTGCAGAGCTCCAAGCACCTTCAGCCTGAGCGGCTGACGCATCTATGGCTTGCTCTGCTGTTCCCTCAAGGCTCAAAGTGCCCACCAGCCTTGGACACCCACTGTTCAGTGTCCCCAGGAGGCTTCACAGGCTAATGAGTTAAGGAGTCAGCCTGAGTAGTCTCTCACCAAGGTGTCCCCACCCACACACAGAGGGACCCTGCAGGACCAATGTGCAGAAGCCCCCACAGAGCCGATGTGCCTGCTTCTGCTATCCCTCACTTGCCCCACCCCACTTCATCAGAACTCTCTGCATGCTAACCAGGACAATCACAGTGGCTCCTCGGCCCCCAAGTGGAGGAGGCCCTGGCTGGACTATGTCCCTCCTTGCCATGTCCAACTCATCCTTGGATGAGGCTTGGCCACTGGGGACAGAGAGACACGTCAGCTGGGCCCCTCTGAGCATTCAGGACATGCCTGTCACATAAGCCCCTTGCTCTGGGGACTTGAGGGAGGTGATCCTTGGACTGAGCAAGAAAAGGCCCCAGGGGTAGCCTTCTACCAGTCCAGGCTTTGAAGCAGCCAAAGATAGAGAGGCCCAGCTGAGTCCTAGAACTGTCTGAGGGAGTCAGACAGCTGGCCTGAGGGGGTTCCCTCCCTAGTCCTGCCACTTTTCAGAAGCCCCTACTCTGGGGTTCTTAATGAGAAGAGTTGTTTTGACCCTGAACATCAGGCTTCCCTTCCCTCCAGGGCAATTCCTACCAGGGAAGAGTTTCCAGTCCCTCTCCCGAACCCCACCCTCAGCAAACCACAAAAGCTCCACAAGTCTTCTGTCGGTTACAGGTCAGGAGCCAGGTCAGACTCTCCCTCCAGTTGATTCTCCACCCCCTAACTGGAGACAGCCAAGCTCCTGGGGGTGGGGGCTGGGGAGAGGGAGCCCAGGGGAGAGACGGGTCTCTTGAGGTTGAACTTGAGGAATGTTCAGACCAAGTCACCAGGCAGAGGGGGAAGAGGCCAGTCTAGATCACTACACCAATTAAAAACAGCCAGCCAGGAGGAACCTCTCCCTCCTGGGACTATTCTACCTGCTGAGTTCTGGCGGGAAGGGAAGGAGGGGTGTTTCACATTTGGTCCTGGCTTGCTTAGGATAGTGAATTAGTTTCTGGCTTCATGGAATATGGAGACAGTACAGTCAGACGACCCTCCACCCAGCCCCAGATGCAATGTTCAACTGAGCTTCTCAGACTGTGGGCTCAGTTCTCAGGATAGGCCACTGGACATCCTCCTCGGCCCGGCAAGGTCTCTGAGGCTGATGGCTTTGCCTAGGCACCAAGGCCTGGGCCATTTATTTCCGCTCTCACTCAGCTCACATGGAAAGTCTGCTAAGAGGAGGTAAAAGTGGCTGGTAAAAATAATCCTGTTTCCTTATGTGTGCCACTCGAGGTATACCGGCACTCTGCCAGTCACAGCCTTGGTCCAGGAGAGGGAAAAATAACACATGTCCCATGCAATTCAAAAAAATGGTGTGAAGACCCACAGGGAAGGCTGGACTTCACAATGGTCAGCCTATCCCAGCACCAGTCTCCATGCCTGTTCCCTGGGTTCCAGAAGGAACCTATCTTCTTAGCAGACAAACCATGGTATACACCCTGAGAATACAATTCTGACCAAGAATAGGTAGGCAATACCTCTAGAATATCCAAGCAGAACAAAACCAAGGCTGATGCACAGTTTGAAGTCCTTCTTCAAGCCATTGTGAGCTCATAGGGTACCTTTGTGCAAATTAGGAAAGGCATCCTTCCTGTAAGTGGACACAGCCCGACACTAGGGCATACAACTTAGTGAGCAGAGCATGGGCTAGATTCTAGCTTCCATCACCTTCTTCTGCCGGTGCCCTTGTGCAGTGAACAACCTGCCTGACCGTACATCCAGATCAGTGTGTCCTTCAATGGGAACGAAGACCTCCTCTCTGCACAATCAGAGGAGCGGGGACTTGTTCAGATATGAGAGTCTGCTCTGGACTCCTCCAGCTTCCTTGGGTAGCCCTGGGGCCTTCTCTGCCCAGGGAAGCCGTCTTTTCTTCGGGCCTTGCTTCACCGTTAGCACCAATGTTAACTTTTCTCACGTATCGAAAATTGATAATTTAATTTCTAGGTGTCCAGTTAACAGATTCCCTGCATCTTTTTCAGATTCCCCATGTCTGCTCTCAGAGCTGCCAGGCAGGCTGCTTTAAATTCTCTCCATTAGTGCCACAGCAGGGAGAGAAAAGGAGTTCAGAGGCAGCGGCGATCCTGCTGCATTCCAGCGCTTGCCTTTCTGGCCTGGCTGGAAGCTGAAGGAAGACGGGAAATGTGCACCCAGCTTTGATAGTTCCTCACTCTAATTACTGTCTGTTACTCTAAAAGACACATTTCAGCTGACAAAGCCACTATGCTGGCTTCTTCCTGGATCCCACTAGGTGTGAGAAAGGAATGGGGATAAGAGGGAGGAGGTAACTGGTTTCCAAGGAAACCAAGGGGTCTGGGTTCCTCTAGGGCTTACTCTCATGGGTGGGATGGCCGCCTGGTTTCCGACACCTCCACAGTCCGGTCCTGTCTCTTCCGGCCCTAGAGTGCTGCTGTTGGGGGCGGGACGCAGTCTGTTGGCTGGCTCTTTCAAAAGAAGACCTGACAAAGGCACAAGCTGCTGGCTACAGCACGCTGACTGGCTATTTGGCTCCTCCGTGGTTGACACCCAGCCAGTCCCGGGCAGCCAGAGTGGGCAGTGGTTCTGCACCTCAGGACCAATCCTGGGCTTCTAAGTGGGACCAAGGCAGACGTGAGGCCTACCCAGAAGTTTGGTTCATTTTTGCGGCACTTTTTGAGGGTCCATGGAGAAACCCAACCCTCCCTGAGGTCTGCTGGAGATGACAGGGGCTGGGCAAGAACCCTTTAGCCCTTGGGGCGGGCGATGGCTGGGCCCAGTGAGAGCCCAGACATGGAGCTGGCTGACCGACCTAGTGTAGCTGCCATGCACAGCTGGAAAGCCCCTGGCTGAGGCCCTGGGGGGGTTAAAGTGTGACCCGTCAGATAGGGGCTCCATTCACGGTGGAAGGCTGATAGGTTTGGTGGAACCACAAGTCTAATCCAGCCTTCTATCTCTTAAGTTCCTGTGGGAAAACTACAGTCCACTCACGGGAGATCACTACCTGGTCGTCTTCAACAACTGATGACAGAAGGATCTACTCATCCGAGCCCTTAGGAGGTTCCAGGGAGACACACCAGCCTCTGCTTCAACAGTGTTTGACAAAGGCCCCCACTCCTGGTCGAGGCCCTGAACAGGGAAAGAGGTCCTGCTTGGGTATGTCTTATGTACACAGAGAAATTTTTAAAATAAAAACACAAAACAAAACTTCACAAGACGCAGTGTCAGTCCTCATCGATGTCGTTCCATGGTGCCCGTGCAAAGGGGGCAGCCCAGCCTCACCTGGGGCCTGCCCCATTCCTGTTCTCATCTCCATTCAAAGCCACGTTGTGTAGGAAGAGGAGGATCTGCCACCACATGCGATTTCGGTTCTGCTGGTGCTAAAAGAAAAAAAAAAAAGGCGATGCAACTCCTAAATGCAGCCTGAGACGACAGCTTATTATTTCCAGTGCAAAAGTTCAGATCCACACATCCCAGGGCAGCACCTTAATCCCATCAGGACAGCAAACTCGGGGGCATGGGGGATCTGGGGGAGTGATGAGAAAAGTGGCGATGAGGGGGAGATAGAGCTCTCCATATACAATTGCAGTGTGAACGTTAAAAAGAAAAGACCAGGCTCTTTATGCACTGCGCACAAGAGGATTAAACTTTTTCCCCTGCTTGCAGGATTTTCCAGAGTTTAGCCAAGTGCTGCTTTTAATCAGATTGGCTCCTGAGCCCCTCAAACCTCAGCTGCACGAACAACAAACTTTCTTCAGAAAGAAAGAGAAGAAGTGCCCCCCTCTCTCCCCCAACTCCAAAGTAACACAGAGAACAAGGGGGAAAGGGGGGGAGCCTCCATCTGCAAGTGATTTGACACTGTGAAGGTCAAAGGGTTAATCTTCCATTTAAACCACACTGCTGAGGCAGCAAAAATCTGATTTCATCCAGTGCAAACACGCACACACACAGACACACACAGACACACACACAGACACACTCACACACACACACACTTGGGCGCCTGCCCTCTCTCCCTTCCCAGCATCTTCAGCTCCGCGCTGCCCTTTTTATAGCTGCTCTTGACAGTAAGCCATAAATAATCCCTCTTGGAGCGCTTTCCTACTGACTGGAGCCAATTAAACGTTAAGCAAGAACATACTTGAAAACAAAACAAAAACAAAGAATGCACACTACTCTCTGGAGGTTATCCCAGGTCCTACTGTCAGGCAGGGAAGCTTGGGGCAAAGGTCAGGGGTCAGTGACTCACAGGACTGTGGCTGGTGCCCCACCCACACAGGTATCGGCAGAGGCCCGGAGGGAACTGAGGGGTGCTGGGAGAGGCGGTCTTTGTTCTCTCTTTATCTGCCAGGGCAGGAGGACGAGGCTGGGGCCCTCTCCACAGGGTTCTCAGTGGACAGGGGAATAAAAACCTAGTGTGCAAAAAAAGGAGCCAGCACAGAGGCTGGACTTGGACTGCTGCAGCAGCCTGGGCAGCAATCACGTTTACGTGAGGTGGGCGTGTGTAGGGGGAGCTGGAGCCCCTGCAGTCTTTAACCACAGCCCCGGCCCCCACCAGGCAACTCCCAGTCAGCTGAGCAGAGGCTAGAGTAAGTCAGTGGCAGAGTTGCAAAGTGAGCCCCCAGAGCTCCTGGATTCCCAGAGCTTCCCAGGGACGTCAGGCCCTGACCCCCTGACCTGTCCCCAGGCAACTGGCCAGGTTGCTGGGTTCCCTGTCATCCTGCCTGAGGCCACAGAGAGGAGAGGTGAGATGTCAACTGAGGCTGACCTCAGGGCCCTGTCATGTATCCGTGTCCCCCCACAGCCGCACCCCCTATCTGTAGCAATAGCATTGCTCTTTTCCCTGCAGAAGGGGAGACTGGAAAACCCAGAAAGTTGGAGGCACGGCTCCTGCTAGGAAGGGGAGGGAAGTCAGGGTGTGCCACAGAGGAGGCCTGGCAGACTGCGACTGGGGAGACTGATGGCTTCCTTGTGTTTTGTAAACAAAGACGAGTAAAAAGAGGAAACACACCAGGCTTAACAAAATCTGGTTAGAGTAAAGCAGCGTGAAAACGGACTCAGCTGCAAACCTGAAGACTCAGGCTTGCCTGCAGCAGCTGGACAGAGCACCCCCTCCTCCTGTCTCCTCTCCCCAGCTGCTACCCAGGACAGGTGCAAAGGTCATGGGTGGAATAGGAGGAAAATCCAGGAAAAGACTGGTCTCTAGGGAGGCCAGTCTGCTGGAATTTAGAGGCTCCTCAGGTGCCTCTTTGAAAAGGCCAAGTAACAATAACAGCCAAAATCCAAACAGTCACTGTAAACTGAGTGTGTCAGGTTCTGGTTTATGTCCTTGGTTCTCAAAGTGTGGTCCACAGACCAGCAGCTTCAGCCTCAGCTGGGAGCTTATAAGAAATGTAGATGTAATGAATCAGAATGCATTTTTTAAACATTTTTTAAAAATATGGGCCATTTTTAAAGTCTTTATTGAGTTTGTTACAAGATCCCCAGGTAACTTTAAGACACATCAGAGTATAAGAAGAACTGCTCTACACACATTAAGCTCCTTTGATCCTCTCAACAACCCTATGACACATGTATATATTATCATGCCCATTTTACAGATGAGATCATTCAAAGAGCTAGGAAACTTGGCCACACAGCTAGTAAGCAGCAGGGACTGGGTTAAATCCAGACCACCTGGCCCTAATGTCCTTACTCATTACACTGTCCTCCAAGTGCCACCACACACCTTTCTTTATACCAGAGCAGGCCCTCCATCTTCCCGTTCTCTAAATCATCTCAAAACAGCTCAAGGGCCAAGGAAGGGAGATCACAGCTCTACAGTTTGGGGCCTGAGCCAATCCCATCTCTGTAGGCCTCAATCTCTCCCCACATTCCCCTAATGGAGGCCACTTGCCACTCTGGGTAACTTTCTGGGCCCACAGTCTTTGCAAATAAGGCAAGAGAGAATCCTCACTCCAATCATGGTGGGTTCTAGGGACCCAGAAGACAGTGGTATTAGACTGGAAGGTGGAGACATTGCTGGGAGACACAGACTGGCCTAGCTCCACAAGGGACCAGCCTTAGGAAGGACCTAGGTTCTGGGCCTCTGCCTGGGACAGGCCTTGGGGCTCCTGAATCAGGAAGGAGGCACTCTAGGCAGCGGGTAACTCCCCGGGGCCAGGAATCAGAGGAGCTGGGAGGCTGGGGTCTCTCACCAGCCAGCCTGAGTCTTCCCTCTCCTCATAGGTGAAGTGGAAGTATGGTATTAGTGGTTCCCATACCTGCTGTGTCACAGAAGCCACTGAGGAGCTATTGTAAATAGAGTCCTCAAGTCCCGCCCAGAACAACTGGGGCAGAATCTTCAGGGAAGGGCCCAAGAATTTGTATACTGAAATGCTCCCGAGTGACATTTTTTGAAATCAGAAGTACCATCTATTGTCTACTTTAGTCATAAAAATGATACATCTTAACTGTAGAAAAACTGGAATACAAGAAATTAGAAAGGAGAAAATAAAATCACTCATGATTCTATAGCCTAGAAGAAAACATTTCATGATTTGGTATTTTCTTTAGTCTCTTTCAATCTCCTCCCTCCAGAGTAAAGACTTGGCGAAGCTGGAGGTTAATCCTGCCCAGGTGCTTCTAAGGCAGCCAGGCCACACAGGCATTTAGAAACCACCGAGGTGATTTCCAACCATAAAGCTTGGTGATTCGGAGTTTGTCACCCACAATCACCTTCAGGATTATAACTCAGAGCTCCAACAACTAAATTCAGCCTGGTGGAGGGTCTGGGTGGGCTTGGAGAACAAGCTGCCTAGTACAGGGTCAAGCTGGCTGCCCCGGCAGCCATAAGACACAGCAAGACCAGGGCCTGGGAAACCATCTACTGCCCCAGCAACCCTTTCTGCAAGCACGAGCAATGCCACGCATACCCCACCCAGCCTTCTCGGGCCACAGGGCGAGCTCCAGAAGGCCCTTTTCTGAAAGGACATCAAATCGCCACACAGTAAGAGAACCAGAAGGCCTTGATTATGAAGAACAATGATAAATAAAATGTTTTTTCTAAATTTTTAAAAAGGACATTACTAGAAAGGAAAGAAAAAGGACTTGAAGGGAGGCCAGGGAGAGAAAGAGTAAGAAGAAAGGCAGTCAACATTCACTGAACAGGATGAGGTATACGGAGACACTGAAACATCAGAGCACATGGATCCTTCCAGGAGAGGGTGTCCAGGAGAAAGGGAGAAGGAAAGGGGAACCAGGAAAGAGTGCGCTTGGCCCCTGACTCATCACCTGAGATCAGTGAGTGCTGACCCCTGGCACAAGGTTCAGCTCTCCCAAGCTGCTTGGGACCCCTCAAGTTTGGGAATCTACAAAGAATGGGGGTTCCCAGAATGCATAGCCAGGGTATCCTCAGGGCTAGAAGATGGGCTCAGAAGATGAGAAGCTGATGGGAATTTAAGTGTACACCAGAGCTCTCAAATTTGGTCCAGAAGGTAGGACCAAGGCACGGAAGGCAAGAATCGAGGTGAATGCCCCAAAGGAAGGGGTCCTCACATGGTGGATAAAAATGCTCTCTTCAGTTAAGAGAGCACAACCAGGATGACAGACCAGGGGTTCTCCTTTCAGCCCCACTTTCCTTCTGTGGGCGGGGGATGAAGGCAGTCAGCTGACAAGTGTTGGAGTCATTCCCACTGTGTGCAAGGCACTGTGACTGAATACCCAGTCATTCATCCTGGATGATGGGGAACACGTAGGGCACACAGTAGGTATTCAACAAGCACACTGCCCTGACTATAGAAAAGTCAGTGTTCCAAGATAACCTGCTTGTCTGAAGCCAGGAACAACTGATGTCTGGCCAGGTCTGAAGATGTACTTGATGCGATAGGATCAGCCTCTTGCCTAGAGAGAGGCCCAACTATTAAAGGCTTTTTTATTTTTTTTAAGAGCTGGCTGCAGTGTCTGACAAGGTTGTATTACACATATCAAACTCTGTTTCATCCCACATGGCCTCTGCTCTAAGCACAAAGAGGGTTCCCTGCTCTCCCCTGATAAGAATCTCCCTCTGTCTCTCCTGCTTCGTATCCAGTTCACACCCTCTGGGGACTCTGTGTGTCACCGGTGTACCAGATGCTCCAGCAGGAGCTAGTTCACCCTCAAAGAATTTGGGTAAAGAGCAAAGCTACACTGTAGCCCTGATTTCGAAAAACCAAACACACAAAATGCAAATCGACCAAACAGATCAGTTTATAACAATCTCATACCTGAAATGATTTCTTATCATCTCTTTTGCTCCTCACAAAAATCTGGGCCATAATAAAGGCTGCTGCTGCTGCTGCTGCTGCTAAGTCGCTTCAGTCGTGTCCGACTCTATGCGACCCCATAGATGGCGGCCCACCAGGCTCCCCCGTCCCTGGGATTCTCCAGGCAAGAACACTGGAATGGGTTGCCATTTCCTTCTCCAATAAGAAGGGCAGGTATTATTTTCAATCCCATTTTACAGATGGGAAAGCAAAGGCTCAGAAAAGTTACCCCTAATGTTAGTTGGGAGGGGGTGATTCAGATCCCTGACTCCAGAGATGTGTTCTTTCTCTAAAATATTACAGTGTATTTATTCATATTATGAAAATGATATTTACTGTTCAAAGAGAATCACCACCTAACTGCCCTCCCCTCCAGTACGTTTAAAGAAATTGTTTCCAGATCATTAACTATCTAGTAAGGATGCTGTGGACTAGAAAGACAATAAACCTTTCTGAGGCAGAGCTAACTCAAGATCAAACAGAAATAAAGCTAAAACTGGTCTGAAATGTTAACTTCAGATGTTTCTCTGAAACCATGTTCAGTTTCTTTTAAAATATAGGGTAATACACTCTCTATAAAATGTCGTTTTCCTACCGCACTTTTTTCCTTTCCCCATCAACTCTAAACCGACCACAGTGAGGCTGAAGCACAAAGCCTTGCTGTTGACAACAGGCATACAGAGCTAAGGAAGACTTCAGGAAAATTCCACATACAAGAGGTCGGGAAGATGTTTCTGTTTGATTCAGCAACCTTTTATCAGGTATCCAACTGAGCTAAGAGTTACGAAGGACACAAAGATAAGCAAGCTGTAAGCCTTGTCTTCAATTATTTTACAGTCTGAAAGGGATGAAAGCAAGAACTCAGTTTCACAGGAGGCAAAGGTGGGCCAGGGTGGAGAGTGGGACCTCCATCAGATTCTCGCCTTCTGGGCTGCACCTGCTGAGGAGCAGGGGTAAGTGATGGGAAGACCATGGATCAACAGTGTCACATGGGCATGTAATCCCACTTCTCAGAGCCCTGGCTTCCAATAAAATGGGGGTAATGAGGTGTCGAAGTACCAGGTTGCTGTGGTGCTTAAATGAGAGAAGTATCTGTAAAGCATTGGGCCGTGGCTACCTGGAGCAGCTCCCCAGTCCCTGGTGAGGTCCAGGTTCGACTTTGTGGAGCAATTCCCTTGACACCCTCAGCTCAGAGCAAGTGCCCCAGGAGCACTATCTTCTGGGCAGGCTCATGAAGTCCTGGAGGAATCCCTGACTTTTCACTCTGAGATGGACCATGGCAGCCAGAGGCAGCCAGGTTCAGGATTCCAGGCTGCCAGGCTGGGCAAGGAATTCTAAGACCCCCGGGGCAGCCCCATGGGCCCTGTGGGCCTACTGTCCCAAATTGCTTTTGTCCGAGACACCAAGGAATGAGCAATGTGGCAAAACGGAAAAGGAAAAAAATTCGCGCCAAGCGCTTCCTCAGCCCAGCCAGCAGCACTAACAGACGTTGAAGCTATCAGTCACCACCATGGCAACACCAATTGCTTCTCCCAGAAGGGCAGCCTGGGCCCAGCTCAGTCCAAGATTGGAGGGCTTCCCCTAACATAAGTGGAGGCCACCGGCTTCAGTCCCTGGGGGTGGGGGATAGGGCTGTGCTTGCCACCCATGCCCCAGAGCCTTGGGTTGCCCCTCTGTGGCCTGGAGACAGGAAGTACTGAGGCCCTGACCCAGCTGCCCCTGTCTCCCCCAGTCTGAGAGCAGCTCCTTCAAACTACTGAGCAGCTTCTTAGGAACTCAGGAAGAGGGGTATGTGCGCTCTGGTCACAAGAGAGGGAGATACATATGGCTGATTCACATTGTTATATAGCAAAACTAACACCACGTTGTAAAGCAACTATACTCCAATTAAAAAATAAATGATTATTTTTAAAAAGTGAGGGAGAGAGGGGAGTGAGGAGGGAGCAGGTCCGTTGTGGATCTACAAGGAGGGGGAGAAGAAACCCCCAAGGCTCTACCTCCCGACCTGATGCCTTTGCAGCTGACTGTTCTCATCCCGCCTGGGGCCACTCCCTGGACGGGACGGTCAAGTCGAGCACCGAAGGCCAGACTTTCCTCCTCACCCCACACACTGGCTGCTTCTGTACTGGTCATGGAACATGCCCTGTTGGTTGCCAGACACAGATCAAAAGGCAAACCAGACTTTTTTCTTTGTCCTTCTTTTCTAATGCCTCCTCCAAATCCCTCCCTCCCATCACCCTCCCTGCCCTGGGGGGGAGGAGGGGGGAAACCCAAAGTCAACCCTATCCCTATGGCTTGCCTTGGTGGGGACGGAATGGCCTGTCCGGAACTACAAGGCCCTTCTCCTGGAAGAGAGAGTAGTCAGGTGCAGAGTTGTGTGGGGAACTCGGCTCTAGTCAGCCACGCTGATGACTCAGAAGCTAAATATAGCGAGCGATATAAACAGAGCCAGCCACAGAGCAAACACAGGGCCCCCAAAGCCCCAGCACTGGCTCTCACGCACAGCACTCTCCACAGCCCCTCCCCCAGCCTCACTCTTCCCCAGGCACTGTCGGAGGGGTAACTCCCACTCTGGAGCTGGCTCCTAGGGACCCTTCTTACCCTAGAGAGAATCTCTGGGGCTCTTGCCCCGGGCTTCCCCATCTAGAGCCTGAACAGCTTTATTAGGCATAGTCTGAACTCCAGAAAACCACTCACCAACAAGGACAGCATCCCAAAGGGTCAGGAAGCAGTGAGGGGCTCCCTGAACAAAAGATCCAGGCTGCTGGCAGAGAAGCCACTAGTTAATAAACCAAGAAACCACCAGCTCACGTACAACTTCCAAAAGAGCTCCCCAAGAACTCCAAAACCAGGTCCAAACAAAATCCTAAAACCCATTTTCAAAAGTGTTAAATTGTCGAGGCATTAATAGTTACTGTGTGTTAGTCGCTCAATCGTGGCTGACTCTTTGCAACCCCCTGGACTGTAGCCCACCAGGCTCCTCTGTCCATGGGATTCTCCAGGCAAGAATACTGGAGTGGGTTGCCATTCCCTTCTCCAGAGGATCTTCCCGACCCAGGGATCGAACCTGGGTCTTCTGCATTGTGGGCAGATTCTTTACTACTGAGCCACCAGGGAATTAATAGTTAAACATATTACAATTTCCAAAGGGCTTTCACATCAACTCTGCAAGGTGTGTATGAGAAACTGAGGCTCAGATAAGTTAGTTACATGATTTGCCTATGAACACAGGACTCATAAGGGACAGAGCTGGGATTTGAACCAGACTTTGTGTCTAACCCCAGGATCCTTTCTCTGACCTTACAACTAAAGATGGTTTCCACTGAGTGGCTGAAATTTTTCTCAGATCTCATTTTCCATAAAGTCTAATTACTATTCAGGGAATTTCCAAATCTGACTCTTCTGAATGGAGCTACTCCTGGTCCAGGTGAAAAAGCCATTTCCAACAAGAATTTCAATTCTCCTGTAGCTTTACTCACTCAACGGTCTCCAGTAGCCACTTTTTTTTTTTTTTTAATGATTCTTGGCTTCTTAACACTGCCTAGAAATACCCCACAAAGTTCAAGAGGGTGCCACTGGGACAGGAGACTTTCCTAAGGGGAGAGGACACCAGCTTTTTTCCATTTTTTGACTCATGTTGGAGGAGACCACGGCAAGGGGAATGGAAAGAAACTGGGACTCACCTTCTGGGCCAGAGCAGCCCCTGAGCGCAGGGAGGAAGCAATCCTGTACTGCCATGTTCCCTGAAGAAGCTGGACAGACAAGAAACACCAAGGCACCATCACAGAGCCAAGGTCAAGGTAGGCTAAGGTCACCAGACCACCACCGATCACTGTTGCAGCTCAGCTAAGCTCACAAAGGAGCAAAGAGGGGAATCTTTTACTCCTGACCCAGCCAGAGGAAGTTAGGGGTGTGTGACCAGGTTTGGAAAGGCTTTTTATCTCCACTCACTCTGCCACCAACTCCCTTGCTGCTTTGGAGACCCAAAGCATTGACAGCAAGCACAGCTTGTCTCCAATCCTTGCCCATTGGTTCAGAGAAGCTATCCTGGAGAGATCACTTGGGTAGCCAGGCTAGACCTCCATCCAGCAAGCTCCTTGAGAAACATGCTGGGAGGGTTTACAGCCCACAATAAGCAGCACCAGGGGGAGTTTGGAGCATGTTGCCTTTAGGGTCATGCTGACATACTCACTTTGCCATAATGCCATCCTATAAGGCACTACCATCATCACACCCTTCCCTGTGCTCCACATCTCCTGGGGCTTCCCCTCATATAGAAAAAGAATAAGTGGAAATGACTGACAGTCCAGTGATTAAGACTCAATGCTTTCACTGCTGAGGGCATGGGTTCAATCCCTGGTTAGGGAACTAAGATCCCACAAGCCTGCTGTGGCCAAAAAAAAAAAAAAAATAACTGAGATCCCTAACCAGGGACAAAAGGCAGAAGCTTCACCTTCCCTACAGGATTCGGGGACCCATGGCCATCGTCTGGCCCTGGGACACCATCCCAGACCTGAGAAGAAAGGAGATGGCCAGGCCCCTTCAACCTTCTTACTGTGTCTTGAGTTGTCTTTCCTGGTTATCTAAACTCAACCCACAGTGATGGAGACTGATCATCATTCCCCCAGGAGAAATGTACAAGGACAAGGCCCATAAGTGAATAGCTTGGAAGCCAATTTCTCTGAACAGGGCAGGTGGAAGGGAGCCCACAGGAGGCAGCTCTGCTTAGGGACTAGCTGGACAGGTGGGCTGGAAGATGCACTGTGAACTGACAAGAACAAATGTGGGGGATGATCAGGATTATAGAGACAAAGGAAACAAGCATCAAAGAATACCTACTGTGTGCCTGGAACTCAGATAGGTGTTTTCTCACTGAATCTTCATGATCAAATTCTGTGACATTAGGTCTAATTTACAGAAGAGGAAATAGGCTCTGCCAGATCAAGTGTCTTCCCAGTAGCTGGTAGATGGCAGAGCTGGCATTCAAACCTAGGCCTTCAGACTTTGTATCTGAAGCCTCAAGACTTAACCCTAAATTACTTCTACCCCTGTGCCTCAGTGTCCTGCTTGCAGAGATGAAGGGAAGGAATAGGGAAAGAAGATGAAGGATAAGAATGTAAGAGTGACGACAGGTTTGTGTGGATATGAAATATCTAGACATTAGTTTATATTGTAATCAAGTTCAGAAAATGACTCACTTCTTAAAACTAGCTGCTAAAAGGCCCTACACATGCCAGCACTCCATCTGCCCATGGCCATGATCCCAGTCCTTCCCACAGGATGGGCTCCCGGCGAAGTGAGCAGGGTGAGTGGGGAGGAGGGCGATAAAAGTAAGACTCCCATGGACAAAAAGCCTGGCTCTTTGCGATGGAAAATTTGGGAAATCCAGCTCTCGGCCTCATTGGCCGGCCTCCTGCCACTGCACGGTAGGAGAAGGTAGCTGGCAAGATGGTGAGGGGCACAGGGAAGTCAGGAGCCAGCAGCGGAGGAGGTGCAGAGCTGGGGAGACTCTCCTCTAGTTCTCCTCCCACTCTGTGGCTCTGCCCCTCCTGCTCCCAAGCTGAACCAGGCCCTCGAAGAGACAGCTCTGCACTGGGGTCAGTGATGCCAAACAGCAAAGGGCAGGGTCAGACCTTGGGATCAGGGCCAGCTTCTCCTGTGAGGGACTGAGTTGGGAAGAAATGCCCCTGGGCTGAGTTCTAGTCCTGTGCCAGGGCTCGACTGGGCAGGGGAGGCCTCCCAGCCTGCTCCCAAGCCTAGAAGGGCTCACCAGTGGATGGTGGAACATTCCGGGAAACAGCTGTTGAGAGAGATCAGGTCTAATGGGAATGCAGAAAACTGCCTTCCAGGTAGTCCCCCAGGTGAGTCCAGGAGACCCAGAGCCACTGTGTCCTCCATCAGTTACAGCACTGGGGCTAGGAGCTGCGAGCTCAGGCCAACCACAGGCCTACACAACCAGCGTAAAGTGAATGGGTAGGAAGAAGGCCAAGAGGCAGAAATCAAGAACCAGAGTGGACTGAAGGGAAAACCCTAAGCCAAGTTTCCACAGAACTATCAAAGGAGGGAATAGGAACTTGGAGCCAGAGGAGACAGCCAGGCTGCCTTATTATCTAAGCATAGGGCCACCCTCTCTTCCTGAGGGACTGGGGGACCCACCAGGACCAGGTCTAACCCCACGTTTCCCTCAGAACCCCTTGGCAAAGACTCTCACCTTGGCAGAGAATAACCCCTTCTGTCTGGATCTCAGGAAACTTAAACTCAATTTCTGTCTCCCCACCCCACCTCCCGCCAGGTGCTGGCCATGTTTTGGTCCTCAAGCCAAACCTATTATCAATAGCTCTCCTCCGGTCACCTGAATTTCCCCACCTAACCTCAGGGTCTAATTAATCGTGGTGGATTAATTATTCTCTTGATTTCCTGATATACAGTCATATATAGACACGCATACACATACACACAGCCGACTAGGCAAGGACACTGTCTCAGAGGCAGGGAATGTGTTCATTTCCACGTGGCATGACTTTGCTTCAGCGGTGGTTGTACTAGCAGGGATCCAGCCTCAGGCTCCTCTCCCCGCCTTGGCAGCCATCCAGAAAGTCAGCCCAGGGAGGAAGAGTTAAGTGCCCAGGGGCTGGGCCAGACTGCCGCTGCAGAGCCAGGCAGCCTCCAGCCCAAGGCACAGAGGGCTCCTCCACACGAGCCCGCCAGCCGCCGCCTTTGTTGATGGGCTCTGCCACAAGCTCCAGTGACACGCGATGCTCCGCCCTGGCGGGCTGGTGCCAGGCTGCCCGCTGAGCACCCGGTCGCTGGTCTGGAGAGACTCTGAGGTACACAGTCTCCAGAGTCCTGGCCCTGGTTTCCAGACAGAGACAATGAGGAGCGGCCTCCCCAGCTGGAAAGTGTCGGGTTACAACCGGTTCCACCACTTTTCCCAACTCAGACCCGTCCAGGCCTCGGTTACCCATTTCCCACTGCACCACAGCCAGGTACCTCCGACTGTCCAGTTTTCCTCAGCACCATGAAAATCTTCCCCTTAGGTCTGCAAGGGACCATCTCCCACTGATGAACTCAATAAGATACAGTGTGTCAATCAAGGCTGCAAGAAGCTATGCCATTCTCCGGAAGAGATTGGAGCATTTCCCAGGGGCCTGAGCTGAAAGCAGGCAGATAAACAACTTGGATCTCATAGGTGAGAGCAAAAGCACTCATCCAGCCAGGCCCATTCTCGATTTCCAGTTCAAGAGAATCACGGTAACGTGGGGCCTGGCAGAGACAGAGTTGCTGAGGCAGGCCCCAGCCCCACAGCCCCAGCAGATGCACACCACCTCCCCCCACCAAGCCCCAGTGCCTACTTGCTGCATATGAAGCCGATGGAACTGGTCTGCAATGCACTGGAGTTTTCGGGCAATCTGTATCTCTGCTCGATGTTGCCACTGTCCTTCAGGGGGTTGCTCACCAAGGGGCAAGCCTGCAGGGAAACTGGCAGGAAGGGGGAGCCGGTAGCCAGCATTGCCTGCAAAGACAGAGGGCCCACATCTCAGCAAGCTCCACCACTGCCCCATCTTCCCCATGCCTGCCACCCCTGGTCAAGACCCGGGGTCAAGGGTAGACTCTAGTATGGGAAGGGAGAGGAACTGAGCCTGCCTTTCTCAGGGCACTCTGCCAAATGTGGACAGCCTGACTTGCCTGCTGACCGAGAGTATGAAAGCTGATGCCAGGCTTTCCTTCAGCCCTCCCTTCACTGGCAGTGCCATGGCAAAGGTAATAAGTGTGGCTGAACTTGCCAACCTTCTGTCCTTATTTACACAGCTACGCTTGACCACAATTTATTATTCATTATTCATACAGTAGCAGCAGGCTGAAGCTCTTCTCTAGAAAAATATTGGAGGCAGCTCTCCAGAGATCCTCAGTTGAGCAAAGCAAGGGACAGAGAAAGAAAATCAGAAAGTAACCTCACTTTTTGGTGTAGCAGAGAAAGGCTGGTTTCAGGCCCTGAAGCTGTGGGCAGTGGCACAGAAACACAGGGAGAGAAGACTCCTCTGAACCACAGAGTAGCCAAGTTCCTCTCTGCAGCCAGCCCCAGGCCAGACATCTAGACCTGCTCTCCTCACTGACCAAGTGCTGGTCACCGAGCTGCCGCTAGGGGCGCCCGCTTGCTCCCGTCTTTCCCTCCTTCCTGCCCGCCTGCCTTATCCATCTTCTCAGATTCCTGCCAGAACTTTGCCTGAATTGTCCTACAGTGCAGCTCCTTCTGGGAATAACTGCAGCGTCTCCTCAATCCGCTCCATTGGACCCAGCAAGATAGCCTCTGAACCACCCTTCCCTCCATAAGCTTTGTGCTAAATGAAGAACACTGGCTATCTAACCTTGCCCTTTTGCCAGAGGAGGGCAAATTGCTATTAAAACCAACCACTGAAGCCCACAAATGAAAGGGTCTTATCTGACTGAGACTTGGAAACAGCCCCTTTGTTGGCAATGAGCCTAGGCAGGCCCAACCTCTTTCTCCAGTTCCCCTTCCAAACACAGAAAGTCCCAAGTGACAACCGGGGCGGGGGACCTTCTGCCTCCAGGAAACTTCTCTCCCAGAACAAGCTGGGTTTTCCCCTTCAGTGTCAACAGCGAGTCACAGATCCCCCAGCCTTCTCCAGGGCAACACTAGCCACTTTACGGAAGGTACATCACTATTACGACACAAAAGCCTGGGCCACTCAACAGGCCATAATATGTAAAAGCCAAGACCCAGGTACCCTTCTTCCAACCCAAGGAGACACCATGGACCCAAGGATCCCTCCAGAAAGGGACAAATGAGCAGAAAAGAATGGCAAGGCAATCTGTCCTGCTTGTGGCCTGAGGAGCACAGACAAGAAGCAGTATATAAGCAGAGAGTCAGCAGGTGAACAGTTGAGGGATCAATAGCCCCTGCTGCTCAATTTGGGGAAGGAAATAGCAAAGAGCAGGTTGGGGAGGGAAAGTCCCCTCTTTTCCCCCATCTCTAAGGGAGGAGTCCTGAGGCTAAGAGCACTCACCATAAAAGAGTCGCTGGGGCTCCTCAGTCACCCCACAAGGCAGCATGACACCCTGGCTCGGGGAAGCTGGGCTGAGAGTCTGGGTAGCCTTGTCTTCCTGGCTGGTGGGTCGAAGCCCAGGGCCACAGCAGTGCGTGAGAGGGAAGAGCTGCAGACGGCTGAGGGGGCAGTCCAGCTGGCTCTGGGCAAACAGGTCAGCAGAAAGCAACCTCCTGGGCTGGGCCCCTGGCTCCCCATCCTCTGGCTGGAATACGTCATCCTCCAGCTCCTCCACACACTGGGGTGGCTCCATCTCCCCTGTGAGGGTGCAATGCAGGCATCCGGGAGGCTGCCCCCACCCAGGCTCTACCTGGAAGGACTTCCCTCCCTTTCCTTCTTTCCTGCTCCCCCTTCTTATGTGGAGAAGTGGGCTCAGGCACTGATGACAGTCAATCCTACAGATAAAGCATTGCCAAGGGTGACAACCCACCCCCAAATGTGGGCTGCCTTGCAGTTCCAGGATTCTCCATGTTTCTTCCCTGCGCCCACTTGGAGCCACCTTCCCCTCAGCATCCTCTTCTGACCCAGGCTGGTCACAGTCACACAGCTGGACTGCTACTGACTCATAGACATAGCAGGGGTATGGTCAGCTGCTACAAGTACGGAGGGTACCTGGAGAAATGTCAACAAGACTAGCCTCTGTGAGTGGCTGTGGGAGGGCAGAAGGTGCTGTGACTGGCTGTACCCACAGTGCTCACCACACACAGACCCCCTTGCTGGCCTGAGGAGTAACCATCAAGTTCTCATCTCAGTCTGAGCAGAGCTCCAGGCTGGGCAGCAAAAACAAAAGCCAGCGATCCTAGCCCGGCCAGGTTCCCTCCAAACCTGCTAAGCCCCGCCCAAGACTCTAGTCTCCACCCGCTGCTTGCTCAACACAACAAACAGGCTCAACGATGTGGTAAGAGTGTGTCCTGGGAGAGAGAGGGGGAGAAAAACCCAAGTTAGTCATTGCAGCTGCCCTCTCAGCAGACTGGAGCTATCTGTCTACCACAGCTTAGCCGAGAGGAGAGGTACGGCATGCAGCAAAGTGCCCAGAGTTCCCCAGCTCAGTGTGGAGTCACTAATCTCCACAACTTCAAATCCTTCCCCACAGCCTACCATTCCTGCCAGCACCAAACCTGAGATGGGTACAACCTGCCTCATAGAAGGAAGTGAAATTCAGCCCTCTCTCTGTGACCTCACTTGCTGCCTGAACTCAGGTTGTTGATATGAGTTTCTTGGTGATAAAGAAGTTCCACTTGCTCCACTTGATGGCTCTTGGAAGTACGAGCTTGCAGTCACCCAGCTTCTTGTGCTCAAAGTCAGTCCCCTATACACACACCAGGAACCCCTCAGGGTCCCTGGGGCAGTCAGAAAAGCAACCACCTGAGTGGTTAAGGATATGGAGAGATGGTGTTTGTCACTGCCAGAGTCAATTAGAGGTCCCCTGGGAATTCTGTCTTCCACTCTCTTGCCCTTGAAGAACAAGCCAAATGGTCTGTGGGTTGGTAAAGTACTTAGAGGAATCTCAGTTAATTCAAGAATCTTGGCTTTCTCAAATGCAAGCTTTCTTTAAGGCGCCTGCTTCAACTCTCCCTCCATCCCATCCTGTCCTTGAGCTATCTATGGTCCCTATCCTGCCTGCCCTCTTCCCTGTCCACTTGGATGGCAAAAAAAAGGCACGTGGTGTTCTTGGGACAGTGTTTTCCTAAAAGGTGTGAGAGGACTAGTTTATCAGTGCCAGGAAACAAGGCATCCCGCAGAAAGGACCAAGCGCTGTCCTACCAGTCACCTGGCAGGGGCTCCCCTCCAGCCCTTCCACCTCCTCTAGGCAAGCTGGCAATCCCAACCTAAGATGGGGCCCTCCAAAGCCAATAGCAAGCAACAGTCATTGTCTTGGCTTTTCCTTTGAAGCTTATCACCTCTCCCACCCTCTCCCAGCAAAGCCCCGAAGTTCAGCCCTTGCCTGCACTGGACAGTGGGGGAGGTGCAGCCAGAGAGTGTGGGTCTGCCAGCCTAGGGGGACCCTTCCCACTCTACACAGGAACTACGATGGCTCTTCTGCAGGTGGGAGCCTTCAGAGGGGTGCTGGGCAAGATCAAGTGCAAACTGGGATACAGTAAAAAGACTTCTCCCCTTCCCCTGAGCTGAAGAGGTGGTGTCCAAACAGGCAGCAGGAGGGCACTTCCTAAGTGCACTACCAGAGAAGCAGTCCTATCAAGGAGACCTAAAACCTGCTGGAGCCATCCCAGCCCTTAAGGACACTAACAGGGATGCTGAACTCAGACTCCTCCTCCTGGGAGAAGGCAGTAGCCAGACATTCTGAACCTCTTCGAGGGCTAAAATCTGGGAACGCACACATACATACACACACACACACACACACACACACACACACACACACACACTCACGCTCTCACACAACACACAGCAGACCTGGGTGGCTCCAGGGGAGAATCTCGGCCTCCGAGTCGTGATGCCAGGGTTCCGTGCCAGGGTCCAGCGTGACGAGCACTCGGGGGCTTGGCGCCCAAACTCAATTGGGAAGGAGGGGGGAAAGCCCAGCTGTTAAGGAGAGGAGCCTTCAGACTCCGCAGGGATGTAGGAGGTCCCACAACTCCCTGCCCTACCCCAATGTCAGATCCAGAGACCGGGCCATTCTCGGGCACCCAGATCTGCTCAGCGGGGAAGCGCAGGTTCCTCTGCCCACCTGGACCCAAGTCATTAGAGACTCAAATGCCACTAGCCCCGCATTCCTTTGTGGAGCAGCGCACCTACATGTGGGTTCGGTACCCCGTTCCCACACCCCGGTGCCCCAGTCCATGATCACTCCAGACGCCCGCAGCCCAACCCTTCCCGGGCCCCCACGCGCAGCGCGATCCTCTCCCCACTTCCCCAAGGAGGTGAGATCCAACTCCGCCCGGCCCTTGGCTGCCCAGGCGCTCACCCGGCAGCAGCGGGCGGCGGGAGGCGCGGGCAGGGGCGGCGGCGGCAGGAGGCGGGCAGGCTCGGGTGGAGGCCACTCTGCACCGCGCGGTATTGTTTCCAAAATACGCCCGCTCGGGGCATCCCGCAAACAGCTGATGAGGCCCCGCCTCCGGAGCGTCACACGGATGGCTAGCCAATGGAGAGTGGAGCCCGAAGTCCCGGGCTGGGCGGCTGCCAGGGACTGTCACGATTGTACTAACCTTCCCTTGGAAACATTGCAAGGGACCGAGCCAAATTCCGACCTCCGCCAGAAACGCAATTGGAGCGCCGTCGCCCAAGCAGATTCGGTTCCTAACACGGACTTTGGAAGCACTCGAGAGCCTTTTAGTCCTCCCTGTTAGGAGGGAGATAGGGGGCGCCAAAGTGATTTTTGTCTTCTTTTTCAAGAGTATGGACTGAATAATTTCGGCGCGTCCAGAAAGGGAGACGAAGAGAAGGAAGCGGGGAGATTTTAAATGATGAGGCTGGCAGCATCCAGAGGGCCCAAGATACGGGTGCCTGTGGATCCCGGCCACCTGGTGGCAAAGCATCTTCCCTGGCTGCTGGGCAGGTCAGAAGCAAACTCCAGCCCTCAAAGCTGTAGGAAGCTTGAAAACATGTGTGACTGACACTGTTATCTCGAGTGACACTCAGATCAAACATCCAAAGGGACCCACAGGCTCTCTTCTTGACTGGGAATGGACAGTCAAACAAAATTAACATCTGGCTGAGGAGAGGAGAGATCAGGAATGCAGGGGCTGCTCGGGCAGTTTACACACATCTTGCTTATGGCAGCGCTGAGAGATGGAGCTAGGGCTGCAAGGAAAGCAGCGTGTCCTGCAGACCACCTACTATCGGCAGGGGAATCTATGGGCTAGTTCACAAACACTTCTTAAACACCCTCGTTGTACCAGGTTCTGGGCTAGGTACCAAAAACCTGGTGCCTGCCCTTAGAGAAGTAGACCAGAAGATAATGGAAAGCGACATGAAATGTGGTAATGCCAGGGATAATGACTGCTGGGAATGCAGAAGAATTCAGAATGCTAAGACTGGGGAAGGCTTTAGGAAGGTGGCTTTTGAATTGGACCTTGAAGGATGCAGCAATTTTTCAATCAGGAATACCAGATAAAATAGCCAAGGCCTAGCTTTAGCACAATCAAGCGCTGAACTGGAGAATTTGTCAAGGGATCAAGGGCAGGGGGACGTATAGGATCATTGAGTGCACACCTGGACTAAGGAAGGGTGAGCATGGGCAGGGAGGTTCAGATCAGATTACAGAGGTGTCCCTGGAATGGCAGCTGAGGAATCTGCACTTTATTCCAGAGGCATAGGTCAGCCAGCAAAGATTTCATAGAAGATGACTGACTTGACCAAGCCTGGATTTTAGGGAAGATAAATGAAGAGGCCAGAAATCAGTGAAAGGGAGCCAGTCCCTGCAACAGATTAGGTGAGGGATGATGGGGCTTGACCCAGGGGACAGTGGGGACTGGTAGTGGGGACCACCAAGCTGCTCTCTCTGAGTTTGTAAACTCAAATTTAAGCTAAGTGGGGCTGGGACTCTTAGCCCAGTGGAGCCTAAAGCTCTTGTCCCTTTTTCCTACTCATTCTGTCCCTAACTCCTTCAAAGCGTACCTAAGAAAGTGGACCAGGCATAATGAGGGCTGTGGTTGCTAGAGTAGGAAAATGCTATCCCCAAAAGATGGAGAAGAGGGAAAAGGGAAAGGGGCAAGAGTCAAGCTTGGTCATCAGCCCGGTCCCCACATAAGTTGACAGATGTCCAGAAAGAGGTGCTGGAGCCGAAAGGAGGTATATTATTTTGCCAGGAGGCTTGGCCAAGAAGGAGTGTCAGAACTGGTCAGGGTGATGAAGCAGTCATGCCATATGCGAGCAGACGAGAAACCCAAGACCAGACTCCGTGCGGGGCACCAAGGAGCCCTCACCACATTTGCTTGGGTCTACACTCACCTCCTTAGATCCGTCCGTCTCTTCTGACTGGCTCTCCTCCTGGGCCCGTATCTCAGGTGGGCCAGTTGGGCCTAAGGGCATGACTTAGGGTCAAGAGTAGAACTGAAGGACAAACCAGGTCTGAGTCTGTCCTCTGGGGCAACACAGGCCCCAGGGTACATGGGTCATCCTGACCCACGTGAGCTGCTAAAGCTCTGTCTGCCTTACCACAGCCCTGCAAGGCAGAACTGGGTCCATGAGGCAAGGAATCTGGTAGAGAAAGCTTATAACCTGGGGTCCATGTATTCACCAGGCTCACCAGGGGCTCCTCAGCTTTAGGAGAGAAACTTGCTAGATTGTATTTGTGAGTTCACACAAGCATTTTTATGTGGGTGTGGTGGCTCTGTTGCTTAGAACAGTTTCCCAAAGGGGTCTGCGACCCTGTAAAAGTTTTAAACTCACGTTGTAGGGGAATGGGGCTAAGGAGCAGAGGGGATCATTTTAGTGGGTCTGAGCAGGTTGGAAGATAGAAGAAGGGTCATACCCTGTGGTGACATTTCTTCACAGGCCTCTCTACCAGGCCTTCCCAGCTTGCCCCCCTGGGCTCCCTGTGAAGGACACCCATAACTTGGCCTCCTTTGCTCTCAGCCTCTAAGGTCAAGCAGCAGGGGCCCAGCCTTATGAGCTAGAGGGACCAGAAAAAGACTGTCAGGGATGAAGGGGTCAGGGAGGTCAGAAGCCTCACTCCCACTTCTCATCACTGTCAAAGCAGACCCCTCCCCATGCCCTTTCTCCCCTCCAACACAGGATAGACTCTGCAGCCCGAAGTGTCAGGACCTGCTGGGCTGGAGGTCTTGGCTCCAAGTCTGCTACCAACAGCAGCACCCTGGGAACAGAAGAACCCTGGACTTGTGGTTCAGAGCACATGCATCTTGCATCCGCAGCAGAATCTCTTTTCCCTCTATCTCTGTTGAAACCATTCTTTGCCCGTTTTTTTTTTTTTTTTCTTCCATTTGTTTGTTTGTTTTTTATTTTTCCCTCTGCTAACTAATGCTGGCTCTGGGAAGAAGTATTTTGCCGCAAAAAAAAAGTCAAGTTACTCCGAAAGGCATCAGCTGGGCGCCTGAGAGGGAGGCACAGAAGACCGGGGAGGAAATGCAAAGAGTTAAGGGGAGGCTTCTTTCAGCAGAAGAGAAAACCCAGCTCCCTGTAGAAAGCTGCCGAGCTCTCTCCATTGTTTCACCTGGCTATAGGGTTTCTCTCTGAGACAAGGAATGGGCTCTAAAACTCTAGTAACTGGATCACTGGGAAGGGAGGTTTTTAAAAAACACCAGCTGACAGCTGAATAATAGGAATTACCAGGCAGGCCGCCCTGGGGTTACTGAGGTTTGTAACTCAACCCCTAGGGAGGGGTTAGATTGGAAACTGATTTATGTGTAAGGTGGGGGTCTTGGTGGAAAAGCCCATACTGCTCAACTCTCTTGCCTCTTAACTCCCTCTGGGAGGGATCGTGTGTGTAAGAAAGGCCGGGAACCTGGAAGCCATGGTGTCCTTCCTCAGTGGACTTGCTCTAACAGAGTGAATTTATCTCTCTGTGCATTATTCCATCTGTGTGCAAAGGAATAGTCTCTTCTGAGTTGCAGAGAGGTGTTTGTGTGTGTGTGTGTGTGTGTATGTGTGTGTGTATGCACGTGGCACAGAAGAGGGGCAAGGGGTTAGGGAGGGAGGGGAACCTACCAGAACTGACAGAGTGGCTTCTTCTAATCGAGTGAGCAAGTGGAGAGACTTGATTCCCTAGTCACTGAACTCCCTCCTTACCAATCACTGGAGAGTGGGGTTCAAATAGAAAAAGCGTTGCTAAAGAGAAAATACTTAGGAATTCCAAGACCTGGATGTAAAGGGAAATGCAGAGACTGAGGCTACCATGGAAAAGCTGAATGGTACCTAAAAGATTAGGTGAAGTTTGGGATCACATGCATTATGACAGTCAGTACACAGTTTTGTTTTGGGGAATACTCAAAAAGTATTTGCTGAATGAGTGAATGAATGTGCCTCTCCACATTTAGAAAATAGGAATAGTCCTGTGTTTGAAGAGTGGAGAAAAAAGCTGCAGTGGAAGATTTTCCGTGAATGCCCTATCTACATTGTCTTGGCTTACATGTTTCTTCTCACCAGCAGAGCCTCCCCCTAAGAGGCATAGCTGATGCCATCAACATCTTGATACCTTCAGACTACCCTCCTCCAGGTCTGGCACATGACAGAATTTACTAAGCTTATGCAGACAAATTTGCAGAAAAACTATAAGCATGGCCCTCAGGAAGTGTTCTTGCCTCTTGCCTAGTCCAGCACTCAGCCTGCTCAGCCCGTGGAAAAGAAGTTGGCTTTAACCTGCCAAGGAATGAAGAAATCCAATCAAAATACTCTGCCTTTTACTCTACTCCTCCCTCGATGCATCCTCTTTCCTGGGCAAAGTTACATCAGTACATTAGTCTCCTTGGGACTGGCATGAACATCTCAGAAATTTCCAGCTGAGGCCAGAGTACAATCAGTTGCTATCAAGGAAACCTGCCACCAGAAGCGCCAGGGACCTGTGCTTTTCAAGCTCAGAGCCTCTCAGTTTTTGAATCTGGTGTTCAAGAGGTGCTGGGCCAAGAAATGAGTTGGATCAGCTGTTTCCCAGCCAAACGCTCAACTCCCCGCTGTCCTGGAGTGGGAGAGGGCCACTATCTGAAAGCGAGCCAGGTGTTCACTTACCCACGTGTGAGTTCACCAGACATTTGCTGAGCACCTGCCACGTGCTAGGCTCCACGCCAAGAGCTGGAGGTGCAGATAAATCCCTGCGGGGATCACTGAATATATCCACACCCTTTCATCCCAAACATGAACCCTCATCTGCACACCTACACACAAGCTCAAAGAGAAACTGGGGATAGGAGGAGGGTATGGCAGGAAGAGCTGCAAATGCACGAGGTAAGGGAAACCGGCCTTTCCAGGAAGGCTGAGCATCCCCACAAGTGGTCTTGCCTTTCCTTGCACAGAGCGTCTGGGAAATGCCTGATGCCCCGCTATCATCAGGCCAAGTAGAAAGAATTCAGTTCCCAGCTCTGCCATCAACAAGTGACCTTCCAGCACTCACATTTACATCTTTGCCCCTACAGATTCAGAGGTGGCATAATTTAGGTAAATAGGCAGGCTGGGTAGGGGTTAGGACTTTGGGGCAGCACCAGCCTCTTATCTCAATCCTGCCTGAGGTCCCTGGGCTATAATTAAAACAATTCTCACTTGTTGAGCACCTACTGCATGCCAGGCACAGTTCATTTAATCCTAAACAATCCCAAGAGGGATTTATCAACATCAGAGCCATTTTACATTCAAGGAAGCTAAGGTCACTTCTCCAAAGACAGGCAACAGAACCCTGATTTAAGGTCACATCTGTCTGGCATGAAAGCCAGTGCTCACATCCCCTACATCTACTGCCCCAAAGACACGCCCAGGCCCTCCCGACAGGCAGGATTCATCCCTCTTCCCCCTCAATAACACAGTGTCCCCAGTGCCCCCAGAACTGGAAGGCCAAGCCGGAGGCAGCCTAGTGAGGTAAATTCCAGCCTCTCTCAGTTGCAGACACTCCCACCACCGCCGCCACCTGTGGCAGAAGCGATTGCATCACCCGCAGGAAGCGGTCCAGCAGCCCAGCCTCAGCTCTGGGGCACGTTTTCAGTTCCTGCTTCTATCCTTGAGTACATTGAGCACACTACCTTATCTTTTACTCCTGCGCTGGCCCTGTGGGTTCAGGCTAATGTGCATGTCTGGACAAGGGACTGTGGTTTGTTATTCGGATGGGTTTGTAGGGACCTACTGGGGCCACTCACCCTTTTTCTGAACGCTGCTGGATGAGGGAGAGTAAGTCAGGCTGAAGGGGCTTTCCCAGCCAAGAAACAATCAGAGATCCTGTAAGCTCAAAGAAAAAGTCCTCTTGGATGCAGGAGACTAGTCCCAGGAGCCACCATTACCTCACCTCTGACTTTCTGTCTGGTTCACGTGAGCTTCTCAGGTGGGCCAGAGAGGAAGGGGCTGTAAAGCCTGCCAACACAGCTAGGATGTCTCAGGCCCATTAAACAGGCAGACACATGGCTCTGGGCTTTGCTGCGCTCTTTAAATGGTTATGGAATTTTCTGGAACTAAGGATAGATCTTTGCCCCCAAAGTTCCTCTTCTGCCCATCCTGGACTTCCTTTCCCTCTCTGCCAACTTCCTTTTCTCTATCTGCCATGCAGATTCTGTCTCCTTAATCTCTCTTCCTACCCTGCTTTCCTTCTGCATTTGTCACCTCTCTCTGGCCTCACCTTGGGCCACAGCCACAGCAGTCAGCCTTCATGAGCTCATAAAATGCTCAGCGTTTTAGTGGAGTCATCCTGTGTGGAGGATGTGTGCTGCTTTCTTTAAATTTATTTTTAATTTATGTTGTTTTACTTTTAATCATATATTGTTTAATTATGTTCATAACCAGTCATTAAAGACAAAAAAGCAGAAAATACAGCAATGTTGAAATAAAAATTAATGAAAATTAATCTGTTGTTTCTCTTTAAGATACTCTTTACCATATGTATAAGCTGCATTCATCCAAAGTCCTCATGTAGACCAATGAGTTGTCTCCAGTTCTAAGATGCTGGTCTCAGAGAAGGAATGGAAAAGGCTAGAGGCTGCTTCCTTTAATGTTATATCCCCATGTGAAAATGATTTGCCTCCATCTGGGTGACATTTTAAACAGCTCTACAAGTGGGGTTATTACTGTCTCTTTACCCAGAGAGGTAGCTATGCTAAACCAGTGACCACTATATGGATCTTTCCCAGCTTTCAGATGTTCTCTGTACGCAAACCTGACTTACTCCTTGGCAGGTGTTAGGACACAGAAATCAGTGATTTGAGTAAGTAGCAGGTTGTTCTCTTAGGACCAGCCCAGCCTTAAATTACTAACACTGGTTAACTTTGTTCAGAGAAATGTCAAACTGCGACATGAAATTAGGTAACGATAGGGCCATTTCAGTCTCTTTCCTAAGGATTCAGGGTCATTGAACCTGTTCAAGATGTGAGGACCTCTAAGGGATAAAGGGAGAAGCCAAAGACCCTCAACTCTTTCCCCAGATCAGACCAGATTATGGAGCCTGTTCCACGTTTGACAAACTTCTAAGCATTATCATCTGAGACTATGTAAACTTGTGATAAAGAAACTTAAGTATTGGGGTCAATCCTGGTTTTCACAACTAGAGAAAAATATCAAAAATTCGCAGATACTTCAGAGTAAAATTATTTTTTCCATCCTGATTGCTCTCACAATGAGGATATAAAATATACAAAACTGACCTCTGTATAAAGCCCCAGGCATAAATTCTTATTGACTTTAGGGAGAAACTACTTCCCAGCCTAATTCAGCTCCAAGACAGGATCACAGGCTATGACCTTCACTGTGCCTTTGGACTAGGTAAGCTCCCAGAAGAGGATAATAAAACAATGTTGGGTTTAGAATGTAGTTCCTCTAAAAGGATCCCTGGAGTTTACCAGTTTCCCTGTCTGCAGGAAGGAAGTTTTTGCTTGAATGTTTGTTATTCAAATATTCCCTGTAGGCAGAGAGCTTCTGTATTCCATTTCTTTGTACTTGAAATAAAGTTTGTGTCGTTATCTTTGAAATATCATTTTTTAAAAAATTAGTCTTATGTTTTGGAGCTCTTGTTTTATTTGATCTTTTTGATTCTTTGTAAATGAAGGGAGGTCTCTTCCTATTTCTACACATCCCCAATAGGTTTAACGGAAATCATTATTCTCTGCAAAGAAATTATCTCCTTTATATTGAATGTTTATTGAATACAGACTGTGTGCCTCTAACTATATGAGGGTTACAGAGGCTATGAGGAATAAGACACATTTCCTGACTGCCTTCTCATTGCCTGTGCTAAATAGTCTTTACTGAGATATAATTGAGTTATAATCACCTACCTCAAAATTCATTCATTTAAAGTAGCAGTTCCCAACCAGGGACTGGTTTCACGGAAGAAAATTTTTCCACGGACAAGGCAGTGGGGCGGATGGTTTCGAGATGATTCAAGCACATTACATTTACTGTGTACTTTATTTCTATTATTATTACATCAGCTCCACCTCAGATCATCAGGCATTAGATCCCAGAAGCTGGGGATCCCTGATTTAAAGTATTCAACCTAATGTTTTTTTAAATACTCACAATTTTAGAACATTTTCATTACCCTCAGAATAAACCCTGTACGCTGATACCCTGTATCAGTCACTCCCCAGCCCAAGTAACCAAGTAGCCACTGATCTACTTTCCGTCTCTATAAACTGGCCTATTCCTGAGACTTTGACAATGGAATCATATTCTATGTTGTCTTTTGTAACTGGCCTATTTCACTTACAGTCCTCTCTAGATTTATCCATGCTGTAGCGTGTATCAGTACTTCATTCTTTTTGATGGCTGAATACTGTTCCATTGCATGAATTTATCACATTTTGTTTATCTGTTCATTAGTTGGTATACATTTGTGTTGTATCCACCATTTGATGTTATTAACATTCATGTAGAAGTTTTTGTTTAAATACCTGTTTTCCATCCTTTTGAGTGTATACCTGGAGTGTGTAATTGCTGAGTCAACTGGTAAATTTATGTTTAATCTTTTGAAGAATCACAAGGGGTTTAATTGCATTTATGTAATAACTAATGCTTCATTGGAAGGTCTGATGCTGAAGCTGAAAACTCCAATATTTTGGTCACCTGATGTGAAGAACTGAATCACTGGAAAAGACCCTGATGCTGGGAAAGACTGAAGGCAGGAGGAGAAGGGAATGAGGATGAGATGGTTGGATGGCATCACGGACCTGATGGACATGAGTTTGAGCAAGTTCCGGAAGTTGGTGATGGACAGGGAAGCCTGGCATGCTGCAGTTCATGGAGTCACAAAAAGTCGGACACAACTGAGTGACTGAACTGAACTGAACTGAATGATGTTAAATATGTTTTCATGGGCTTTGGGCTTATTGGCCATTTGCATATCTTCCTTAAAGAAATGTCTATTCAAATCTTTTGCCCATTTTAAAACTGGATTATGTGTCTTTTTATTGGCTGGCTTCCCTGGTAGCTCAAACAGTAAAGAATTCTCCTGTAACGTAGGAGACCCAGGTTTGATCTCTGGATCGGGAAGATCCTCTCGAGAAGGAAATGACAACCCACTCTGGTATTCTTGCTTGGAAAATCCCACGGACAGAGCAGCCTGGTGGGCTACAGTGCATGGGGTTGCAAAGAGTCTTGCATGAGTGAAGACTCTTTGAGCAGCTAACTCTAACTTTCTGTAAGAATTCTTTATATACTTTGGATACAAGTCCCTTATCAGATATATGATTTGCATATGTTTTTTCCTGTTCTGTTATCTTTTTACTTCTTGTTTTGATGATGTCATTTACAGCACAAACATTTATAATTTTGATGTAGTTCAATTTGTCTATTCTTTCTATATTGCTTATGCTTTTGGGGTCATATCCAAGAAACCATTACCTAACCTAAGGCCATAATGATTTACTCATATGTTTTCTTCCAAGAGTTTTATAAGTTTTAGCTCTTACATTTAGGGCTATGCTTCATTTTAACTAACTTTTGTATATAGTGTTAAAAAGGGGATTTAAGTTCATTTTTTTATGCATGGATATCCAGTGGTCCCAGCATCATTTGTTGAAAAGATTATTCTTTCTCCCATTGAATGGTGTTGGTCACTAAGTTGTATTTCTCTTCCTTTCATGTATGTGTCTATCCTTTATTCCATTACCATACTATCTGAATTACTGTTGCTGTATAGTAACTTTTAAAATTGGGAGGTGTGAATCTTCCAACTTTTCTCCTGTTTTTCAAGATCATTTGGATATTCTTAGTCCCTTATATTTCCATGTGAATTTCAGGATACACTTGTCAATTTCTGCAAAAGAGCCATCTGGGATTTTGATTGGAGATTGCATTGATCTGTAAATCAATTAGGAAGTATGGCCGTTTTAACAATATTAAGTCTTCTGATCGATTCATGACAATGGGTATCTTTCCTTTCATTTAGATCTTTTTAAATTTCTTTCAACAATGTCTAATAGCTTTCAGTGTACACTTTTGCACATTAAATTATTCCTGAGCATTTTACTTTTTTGCTGCTGCTATAAATACAATTGTTTTCTTAAGTTTATTTTTATATTGTTCATTTCTGGTGCATTGAAATACAATTAATTTTTCTATATTGATCTTGTATTCTACAATCTTACTGAATTCATTTATTTAGTCCAATAGTTTGTTTGTTTGTTTTTTAAATTTTTGAGGAATCAGGCTTTTCTATGTACGATATTAATTAGGTCATCTGTGAGTAAAGATAGTCTTATTTTTTCAAGGTCTGTATGTCTTTTATTTATTTTTCTTGCCTAACTTCCCTGGCTAAAACTTCCAGTAAAATGTTGCAGAGAAGTGACAAGAGTGAACATCTTTGTCATGTCGCTGATCTTAGGGCAAAAGCTCTCAGTCTTTCACTATTATGTGTGATGTTAGCTGTGGGGTTTTTGTAGGTGCCCTTTATCGGGTTGAGGACGTTCCCTTTCATCCCTAGTTTATTGAGTGTCTTTATCACAAAAATTTTTTAGATTTTACCAAATGCTTTTTTGTTTCTACTGAGATGTTCATGTGATTTTATTCTTTATTTTATTGATATTGAGTTAGTTATTGATTGATTTTGTGTATAAAACCAACCTTGCAACCTTACAAATTCCACTTCACGTATGATCATTTCTATATGTCACTAATATTAGTTTGCCTGTCTTTTGCTCTGTTATAGGCTTTTGAGGAGATAAAATTTATACAGAAGAAGAAATAGAGGACATTAGCACCAACAGTATGTAACCAAGTACTATAAGGTAGACAGCATCAGTACTATTCTGATAAATATTTATTGTGTACCAACTACGTGGCAGGTATTGTGGTTTGGGGAGATAAAAGCTACCAGGGCCGAGGGGCCTTGGTGAGTGTGCCTCCCTGCCATTCTAGCCAGCATCTTCGAAGTCATCAAGACCCTTGCTCCCACCCCTTCTCCACTCCAGTCATTCCCACGGTCCATTGAAAAGAGGACCAGGACTCCTTGGGGATTTAATTAGGTGGCCAAAGATAATGCTGTGACTCAGTTAAGAAGCCAAAATAACAGGGTAAGAACAAAGCTTTGGAGTCAGACAAATGGGGATTCAAATTCCAGCAAAGGCACCTACTGGTGATTTGGAACGAGTATATTAATCTCTCTGAACTTAGTTCCAGATGGAGTTCCGTCTGTCAGATGGAGATAATTATAGCACTCATCCTCAGGTAGTTGTTGGGAAGTAGAAAATATAATAAATTATATGAAAAACCTAGCAGAGAGCTTTTGGTACATGTTAGATGCTCAACAAATCATAGCTATTACTATGTGTTCAGTACTGTGTGACAACCATAGACCAGGAAAATAAAGTCCAGAAGAAGAATGAAAAAGTCATCAACTCTATTTTCGGAAGGTGCATGTTCCAGTTAGGGAGTCCAACCTAGCACATATAAAATAACTGTAGCATTATAAAAACAGCATATAAGGTACCTAAAAAAATCATTGTATAGAATATGACTACTATAGGAATAAATGAGGCTATAATATGTAAAATGCTTAATACCAAAGTGTTAAGTGACATATAATAAGTACTCAATACATGGTAGTAGTTATTATTATTAACAGTTGCCTTTACCTAATCTCTCTAGAACAGTGATTTTTCAAATTGTGGTCTCTGGTTCAGCAGCATCAGCATCACCTGGAACTTGTTAGAAATGCTAATAATTCTTTTTTTAAAAAACATTTATGTATTTACTTTTTGATTGTGCTGGGTCTTCGTTGCTGCATGGGCTTTTCTCTAGTTGTGGCAAGTGGGGACTACTCTATAGTTGCGATGCATAGACTTCTCATTGCAGTGGCTTCACTTGTTATGGATCACAGGCTGTAGGGTACATGGGCTTCAATAGTTGCAGCTTCTGGGCTCTAGACACAGGCTCAATAATTGTGGTGCATGGGCTCAGCTGCTCAGGCATGTGGGATCTTTCCAGATCAGGGATCGAAACTGTGTCTCCTGCATTGGCAGGTGGATTCTTTACCATTGAGCCACCAGGGAAGCCCAGCTAATAATTCTTGATCTTCTCAGACTCACTGACTAAGAAACTCAGAGTGTGTGCCCCGCAGTCTGTGGTTTAATAAAGCCTCCAAGTGATTTGGATGCAGTGGTTTTAAATGCTAGGAATACCTGGGGAGCTTGAAAAAATCCCTATGCCTCTGCTCACCTGGGCATCCCAGATAGTGCTAGTGGTAAAGAACCTGTCTGCCAATGCAGGAGATGCAGGTCCGATCCCTGGGTCAGGAAGATCCCCTGGAGAAGGGCATGGCAACCCACTCCAGTATTCTTGCCTCGGAAATCCCATGGACAGAGGAACTTGGCGGGCTACAGTCCATGGGATCACAAAGAGTCAGACACAACTAAAGCAACTTAGCACGCATGCATACTCCCCTCAGACCATCCCCCCTAGGGAGGGGATCCAGGCCTTGGAATTTTGTAAAACTCTCTAGGTTATTCAAACGGACATCTGAAATTTAGGGCTACAACTCTAGATAGAGACTTGCATTAAAAAGGAAAAAAGAAGATTCAGCCTTTAAAATTAATAAATTTACTAATGCAGGTTGTAGATAAAGTCCTAAAATGCCCCTTTTCCATCTATGCCCCCTCCTCCCAAATATGCCCTACAAGAAGGGAAAAACAAGAGAAAACAGAGCCACTTCTCTAACCTGAGTTTGAGCTAGTGGGTGTGGAACAATTGTCCTGCCCCTTTCCCTTAGGGTGACTGCCATCCTGGAGAACAGACACTGCAAGTTTGAGCCTGATGTTCATTTTTAATCACCTGTGTTATTTCTCTCTGGAGGACTAGCAGGCATCTCCTTTGAACACAGAGGGTCTCACGTCATTCAAATCCTTACCTTATTCATGAAACCAGAAAAATCCTTCATCAGCCCCAATCGTGCACCACAGAAGCCTGATCCAGGTTGTTCCAGCATGTAGCCTGTTCACTGCATGTACGCAGCATGTACACCTTGCCTGATCTGGTGTATTTTTGATGCCTCCAAAGTCCAAGACTACTTCTCAGACAGAAAGAAAACTTGGTATGGAGGTCAGCCTATCAGAGTGAAATGGAAGCCAGGGTGGCCTAGAGCTCATTTATCAACCTATATAAATGGTTGTGCAAGATATGGCCTCTGGAGGCAGCAGATATTTGCCCCTAGCTTTGCCAGCAATTATGAGGATAGCCACCAGTCTTGGTCGGGCTTGCCAGTAAAGCAGAAGCTTCCTCTGCTACAGGCGGTTTTAGGGAAGTAGCTAGTTAGTAAAAAAAGGGTGGGGTTTGGAATCTCAGACAGGAAGAAATCCTGCTGTGTCCCTTATAAATTACTTAACATTTTTTCATCCTAGTTTCTTCATCTGTTTTTAAAAACTGGGGATTAAAAATGAGATGACGCACATGCTCATCCTTAGGCTGGTGCCAATCACATAGATGCTCAGGAAATGTTAGTTTCCCTTCCCTTTCCCAGAAAAGGGAAGGAGCAGCAGGGGTATGATAGGCCAGTTGCCTGAGTCTGCTCTGTGACCTCCCAGAACCACCAGTGTCCCTGTAACTCAGCATCTGTGTCTTTCAGAGCTACTGCTCATTAAAAACAGGGTAAGATTTACATGTTAAATACCTCTTCAGTAACTACCCAGCCAGGGCTGCAGCAAACCTGTGGTTTAATCCACTTTCAGTTACAATCTACATTCTCCGCACATAATTTAGAGACTCAAATAGCTGGGTATAAACTTTGTTTTAATTCCAAGATGATTATGACATTATTCAAAAAATAATATGACAATCTTATGACCCTATTTCTTTAATGGAGAGACAGTACTTCCAGGCTGTACCCATTCCCATGAAAACTTGGGCTTTTTTTTTCTGGACTTTCAATTTTGGGTTTGGGTTCACATTTCTCCTTTCCCTCACTGAGTCTAAGGCTGAATTTCTACTAGAAAGAAGAAAAGGAAGTAGAGGAAGAAAGGACTGTTTTAAAAAGGAAACAGTTCTGTCCTTTAAATGCCCCCAGCCCACATGAACCCCACGTGAACCCTGCATTTCCAGCCCAGGAACCTGAACAAAAATAACACTAAGATTCTTGGGATAGTCCAGATGTTGTTCTTATTTGCATATATTTGCATACACTTGCACATGAATTAATTAGGGTGCCCAGTGATGACTGCAATCAACCCTAATATTACAAACTGGTCTGTGAAACAGGTGGCATGACCACAGGCCAGGGCAGGACAGTGCCACAGCCCAGAAGCTCCTACTGTGCTGGGGGGAGCTCCCTGAAGTGAGGCCAGAAACCCAGTGCCACAGAAACTGAGCGTTCTCTATTAGCCTCTCACCCTCTCTACTTCCCCCTTTGCCCTGCTCCAGATCCAGATCCATCTGCCCTTCCGTCTTCTCCCTTCAGATCCAGGGAAGGCCTTGGCTCAGTGACTCCCTCCTGAAAGCACTGAGTAAAGGCAGGCCTGAGCCCCCATGGAGCCTCAGACTGCAGGGAGTGCCCCAGTCTGGGAAGAGAGAACCTGCCAAGCACACATCCCTTTGGCAGTGCCTACTTCCCCCCAAGAGAATACACACAGCAGTTAGAGCAGGGCAGACATGTAGCAGCATGCCAGTAGTGTGGAGCCTTGTAGGGAAATCTCCTGGAAGGCAGGCAGAGGAGCAGACCCTGGGGGGCTGGAGGGTGGGGGGTCGGGGCCGAATTTGGCCCTGATCCGTTACACCTGCCCTTAAGGTACACCATTAAAGTGGCATGCTGTTTTCTCCTGCAGAACCCTTCGTTCTCTGGCCATTGACCAGCCTGGCTCCAGACAAAGCCAGAGAGATTGTTCTAAAGTTTGAACTTCCATAGACTCTCTGCATCTAATGAGCTGTCACTCAGAACTCTGTCCTAGAAGCCTGGTGGTGCCTGGAGGAAGTATGAGGGGACAGCATGTGTGGCTGCATCCACAGCTGGGACTGAGCCTCCCACAGTGAGGAGGAAGTCTGAACTCTGGCCCCAAATTTCACTCTCAAGGAGCTCTGTGCCCTTAAGCTGTTGAGTTACCTGGTTTCCTGAGGGCAGAGCCCAACCATGACTCATGTCTCTAGATCCTACGTGACCCTCAGGCCAGAGCCACCCACACAGCATTGCGAAAGTTACCTTCTCTCGTCACAGGATTGTCCATACTTAGGTCAAGAAGGTAGGTGTTCATGCGGAATGACCTGAGGAAGGTCCCAAAGCTCTCAGTTCCCACAGCCTCCTCTGAGGCCTACAAATCCCACAGCTGGGATCCTTTTGGAGTATCGGAAGGTCTTGGTAAGATGCAGCGGTTGCTAGAAGAAAGGCTTGGAGAAAGGAGCCGAGGCCTCCCCTATAGAAGGTGCTCCAGTTTATCTGGGGTAAAGTTCAGCCACAACCTCCTCTTCAGGGCTAAGGGGTTTGTTCCCTCATTTGACAAAAGCCACAGACCCAAATTTCCCGTTTTACTTCCCTCCACTTCCACATGGGGCTTCACACCCGACGTGTTCAGTTGGCCATCCTTGGACAAACTGCTTTAGTGCAGTGCGCCTCGGAAGTGATTAAGAGGAATCAGCAAGTGGGGTGTGAAGCCTGCTAAGAAGGATGGTCCACTCTAAAGGAGATCAGTCCTGGGTGTTCATTGGAAGGACTGATGCTAAAGCTGAAGCTCCAATACTTTGGCCACCTCATGTGAAGAGTTGACTCACTGGAAAAGACTCTGATGCTGGGAGGGATTGGGGGCAGGAGGAGAAGGGGATGACAGAGGATGAGATGGCTGGATGGCATCACCGACTCGATGGGCATGAGTTTAGGTGAGCTCTGGGAGTTGGTGATGTACAGGGAGGCCTGGCGTGCTGTGATTCATGGGGTCACAAATAGTAGGACACGACTGAGCGACTGAACTGAACTGAAGAAGGATGGTTGTTATAGCCACAAAGAGGAGAATGACAGGTGCATGTTCACAACCCCTCATCCAAAATTCTGAAATGCTCCAAAATCTTAAAGAAACAAGCAAAAAACCACTTGGCATCAAAGCCTATTAAAATGATGTGAAGCTATTCATAATTTCTATTCCACTTAGGGTGATTAATACTATATTTTTTTCTGCCAAATTAGCAAAGTATTTACAAATGCAGTGCTGGCGCAGACCCTGCTGGAGGTGGTAAAAAAAAAACCATGGTATATGCACCATATTATCTGGCCCCAAGGGTACAGATAAGAGATTGAAAATACATATAGAAAGCTATTACAGGTGGAAAGAAACAGGAGCCTATATAGACTATGTTAAGAAAGTAGGCTGTTCATTACATTACAAAAAAAAAAAAGAAAGAAAGCAGACTGTGACTCTGACCTGCTGAATTCAAATTTCTAGCAGTGAAAGTACAGAGTCCTAACCACTGGACCTCGGGGGCATTCCTGATTTCACTGGTTTCAATCAAAAACTGCAGTATATCAAACCTCAAGCTACTGGACAGATTTAATGCCTAAGAACATTTGACAAGAGAGAGAGCTGGGAGGCACAAAAACATGGAGAAATATGGATGAAACTGACAACTGTGTGATCCAGAGGAACATGCTGCTGGGGTCCTCACTTTTCGTCTCTCCCTTCTAATGGAATTTGCTGGAGAGGAAGAAACCACCATTGTGTCATGGCCAGCGTAGATGTTTTCCCATAGTCAAAGAGGGCCCAGGATGGGCCTTGAGGAGGCTTGGAGAAATGAGTTAGAAAAAAGGGACTGGAGGGTGGCGCGCGAAGACTCAGAGTGGACCCTTCTTGTAAAGGGAGACTCAAGCAGAGAGGACCCAGAGAGGGGCCCCGTGTGACTCATTATGCGTTGGTCTTGGATTTTTGCCATTTCTAAACATGGAGCCCTGCTCCAAGGGGTATACAGATTTTGGTGCAATCTTAAATCTCACCCATACCCTGATGATGCAAGGGTAAGACCGTCAGTCTCGTCACTCAGTATCTGTGCAGGGTGGGAACCACCACAGAATCATGGGCTTTTAGATGTGGAAGTTCCTTCCTTGGACCCAACATCTTCCCTTTAAGGTAAGCACACACCAAACTCAAATCCAGTCCTGGTGTTCTCTGAAAGAGTCCGTGGTGCTTCTGTTTCCCTGGAGGACACAGCCTGAACAAGGACAGCTCCACAGTCCTCACAGAATCATCCCTGTACCCCTTCTGCAGGGCACGAAAGGCAAAGAGAAGAAAAGCAAATCCTCTGCCTGGGGTGGAGGGCAACAGGATTGGTTTATCAGCTTTTGGGGCACCCTTAAGGCCGGCAGGCAGGATTGTATTCCTGGTGATTCAGTTTTAAGCACGATAGAGGGCCTGCAGGAGGGAGGTCCAAAAGGTACCACCCCAAAGTTAGGAAGGACACATGTTCAGGTTTGCCTAGGATAGTCCAAACACGTAATATATAACTGCTGCCCAGGCATAACTATTAAAAATGTCCCCTTTCACTACCTTGGGGCTTCCCTGGTGGCTCAGAGGTTAAAGCATCTGCACCTAGGTTCCATCCCTGGGTCGGGAAGATCCCCTGAAGAAGGAAATGGCAAACCAGTCCAGTATTCTTGCCTGGAGAATCCCATAGACAGAGGAGCCTGGTAGGCTACAGTCCACGGGGTTGCAAAGAGTCGGACACGACTGAGCAACTCCACTTTCACCACCTATCACTGTTATTATTTTAGACAATCGTTTCTCTGGTCATCCTGGAGTAGCTCTGAGTTTCTGTCTGGTGTCTAAGTCTCCACTTTGGTGAGAGTTATGGAGAGACACCCTTGGTGTGGTCAGAAAATTGCTCTGCCAAGTTTTCCTCAGAATTTTTCTCTTTCTCCACATGTCCAAGCTGCATATGCTACTTCTGCTGAATCACTGACCCCACTGTACGGCAATTTTCTTTCCCACTAGGCTGGGAGTGACTTCGAACAAAGATCCCACCTTATTTGTGACCCCCTTGCCCAGTTAGTGCCTGGCATGTAATAGTAAATGCCCAATAAGGATTTGCTGACTGAGTAACTGAAAAAAGAAATGGGAGTTGGACTGTGCCCTCAAATTTGCCCCCATTACATGCTATGTGACCTTTAGCAGATAACTTCTCTGAACCTTGGTTTCCTCATCTGTCAATTGAGAGAGTTGCTTTAGAAGACCTCCAAGATCTCTTCTCATTCTGACATTTGGTGATTTTTTAACTCCCACCACAGACCAAAAAACTCCCGCTTCTGCAGGTGTTTCTTTGGTTTGAGATGTTAGCTACTCACATGCATGCATGCGTGCTAAGTTGCCTTAGTCGTGTCCAACTCTTTGCTCTCCCATGGACTGCAGCCTGCTAGGCTTCTCGGTCTGTGGGATTTTCCAGGCAAGAATACTGGAGTGGGTTGCCACGCCCTCCTCCAGGGGATCTTCTCAACCCAGGGATTGAACCTGCGTCTCTTATGTCTCCTGCATTGGCAGGTGGGTTCTTTATCACTAGTGTCACATGGGAAGCCAGCTATTCAGATATCCTCTGTTAAAATGCACATCCACCACATGAGGAAGTTATAATAAAAAGTGCATCAACGTCACTGAGGAAAATTCTCTGGTGTTTATAATTATATGGTCTCAGAGACAGGCGTCTGGAGGGAGGGACCATAGGAAAGGTATGTGTTGACGTGGATAGGAAAGAAAGTCTGAAGCAAGGTGAACTGTGTATTCTGGGGCTAACTGAGATTCTGCAAGAACAGGAGGCTAGGAGCCTGGGTAACTGGAACACAGGGGAAATAAAGACAGTGGGGAATTGTGGGCGCATGGAAAGTTGCCAGAGAAAACACCATCAACTGCCTGTGTCTGTCTAGCAGAATAGCTGAACACGACGAGTCAGGCAGTGGAACAGACAGGCTGTGGATCTCAGAGGAGCAAGGATAGCTTGCTCCTGGAAGGCAGACCAGGGAACTTGATGGGAGGCATCTCTGGGTGGCAGGCTGTCAGGATACAGGCTGGAGCCATTGACCTTCCAGTGCAACACTTCATGGGACAGTCCTGACATGGCTAAAACTGAGCAGAAGATAAAAAAGCCTGTCTCCCTCACCTTCCAGATTCCCCTCCACTCTGCACATGCGAGGAAAGAGTCAGACCCGAGGCAAGTGGCATCTTCCCAGGGTGCCTACTTTTGTCATTTGCATAACCTGTCACGTTCTCTCCCCCCGGCAGATAATTTTGCCATCAATATAATGGTATCACTTTATTATTAGTCAGTTGCCCTGTGTAAATCACCTTTTTTTTTAACCCCAGGTACACTGGATTAATCATAATCCTTGGTCTATAGCCCCCTTTCTTCACTGATCCATGCATGGTCCATCCTTGTGTTTATTTATGTTTAACTGTTTATTTCAAAATAATATAAGAAACTGTCATGAACACTCAGTGCTAGAACCAAAATATGGACTCCTGCCACCTCTACCTGTGTGCTCCTCCTTCATCCTGCCCCGCTTCTTGCCACCCACTACCCTCCACAGTTGTGGTTGCTTTCTTTTTTATTTGCTCTCCAAGGCTGATGAAGTGTAATACCCACTACCAAGCTTACTCATCAGGACCACAACCCAGTGCTTCTGATGTCTAACTGGCTGGATGTGATCATGCTTAGAAGAGCCCCAGTCTCAGTGGATGACGGGTTCACAGCATCGTGGCTGCAGTCACTAATGCAATGAAGTTGCAATGAAGTCAGATTCCCCACAAATATAGTTCCCATTGTTTAAAATTTTTATCCAAGCCAGGGTTTCTCAGCCTTGGCAATACTGACATTTGGGGCTGGCTCATTGTTGTAAAGGGCTGTCCTATCCATTGGTGGATGTTCAGTGGTATACCTGGCCTCCACCTGCTATAGACGTCAGTAGCACCCAAGCCCCTCTCCCCCACACCCCCAACTACCCTAGTTGTGACAGTCAAAGTAAAAAATGTCCCCTGAAGGAGGAGGCAAAATCACTAGCTATGGAAAACCACCAACCTAAGCAAATATTTGGCAATATTCAGTTCAACAAATTCGGCAGGTAAAATGTCCTTCCCTAAAAGAAAAGACATACACATTTGTGCTGTAAAGCCTTGCTTTGAAAAGTGTGTGTGGTCATGAACCAGAAGCATGAACACCTGGGAGCTCATTAGAAATGCAGATGCTCGGGCCCCTCCCCAGACCCTACTGAGTCAAGATCTGCATTTTAACAAGATCCCCAGGTGTTTTGTGTGCAATGAAGTGTGAGGAGGAACACTGCTGCAGAGATTACGCAAACTGCACCCTGTGAATAAAGTGGGCTCCAATGCAATGTTTCCCAACTAGGGAAGTTACTGCCATTTGAGGGGACAATTCGTTGTTCTATTGGGTTGTCCCCTGCTTTGCAGGACATCCCTGCCCCGTCCCCATTAAATGCACACACGGAGCTCGGTCTCCTAGGTGATCAGTTACCCTCACCCTCCAGATGCCCTCTGGGGACCAGAACTACCCCGTGGTACAAACCCCCCGAGTGGAATGTTTCTTGAAGTATGGACAGTTTGTCCAACAGGAGGCTGCCTCAGTCTGCAGATGAATCCAGGAGGCAAGGAAAGGGAGAAGTTCAAACATCACGACTCTCCACCACAGCCCCAGCTGGGGGAGGGTACCAGCTGCCAAGCACTGGCCGGGAGAAGCCACTCCAACCAATGGGAACACGTCAGAGCTGAGGGTGGAGGGAGGAGCTGGAGGAGGGGAAGCAGGGGAGACACAGGAGCCCTCTGGGAGAGACAGAGCTGCAACTGCAGCCCAACCAGTCAGACCAGCTGGGGCAGTCCCTCCTGGTCCTGGCAGCCTCGGCAACCTAGTCGGGATAGAGCAAATAAATGACAACAGTTTGGCATCCGAGAGCTGTGTCTGAGGTGAGGAAGGGAATGCATCCAGGTAGGCGAGGTGCTCATTCTGTGCTCTGTGCTGCCCTCTTCTCACCTGGGATGGAGGAGAGGGCTCTTCAGGCCCTTCCCAGAGCCGGCTGGAATACATAGTTCCATAGCTGGGAAACCCGAGAGCTCCATGGAAGAGCTCCATGGAAGATCTCCAGCTTCTAGACTACAGCTGGACACCTGCCCTAAACAGGAGCCGAGAGGGCTGGGTTTGCCCTCCAACCTTGCCATTTGCCAGGCATAGGGGGCGGGGGCATCCATAGCCAGGTCTCCACCTCACCTCTAAGCTCCTACCTTTGTAACACCCAGCGCACTCTCTGTTGCCTAGGATGACACGTTAGCTATGCTGTTCCTTCTGCCTTGAAGTCACTTCCTCTTCTTCCAGTATCTTTTACTCATTTTCCAGGACCCCTCTTCTGACTTCCCCTTCTGTCAGCTCCCAGGAGGGGAAGGAGCTGCATTCTCTTTTGAGTTCCCCTAACTCCAGGCTCATAAGCTGCCATATTATAGAAGTTTTTTTTAAGCACAGGACTTATGCAATTTTTCATATTTATATGAAAATGTGTCCATACCTGTCAAGTATGGCACCTGACATGAAATACTTAGGCAGTGTTTGTTGCATGAATGAAGGACATCCCAGAGGGTTTGGTCACCAAGGTCATGTCCTCGTGCTCATGCTGAGTCGCTCAGAAGTGTCCCACTCTTTGCAACCCCATGGACTGTAGCCTACCAGGCTTTTCTGACCATGGAATTCTCCAGGCAAGAATACTGGAGTGGGTACCCATTCCCTTCTCCTGGGGATCTTCTCAACCCAAGGATCGAAGCTGGGTCTCCTGCATTTCAGGCAGGTTCTTTACCATCTGAGCCATGTTCACTTCCATCAGTCTGGGAATTCAGTGAAGAGCCAGAACCGTGACACCCCACATCATGGTTCTCTTTTAAAAAATATTTATGTTATTATTATTTTTGGCTGCATTGGGGTTTAGTTGCAGCATTCAGGATCTTCCACTGTGGCCAGTGGGCTTCTCTTGAGTTGAGGCACACGGGCTCAGTAGTGGTAGTGCATGCACTTAGTTGCCCCGCAGTAGATGGGATCTTAATTCCCCTACCAGGGATCAAACTCATGTGCCCTGCATTGGAAGGCAGACTCTCAACCACTGGACCACCAGGGAAGCCCCACCTCGTGGCTTTTACACCCCACTGAGGGTCACGCTGTAGAACGCAGAGCCTTTGACTGCTTAGAGGAGCCAGCTGGTCCAATTTCTTTGTTTGCAGTTGAGGAAGAAACTGTCTCCCACAGATGGGAGGGCTGAGCCTCTTTCACACCTGTCTGTGAGGCATCGTCTTCCCCATGACAGCCACCATAAGTAATACGTATCCAGGGTCTATCTGTCCCAGACACAAGGCTCTCAGTTGGTAGAAGCCAGCCTCTCAAATACCACAGCTCCCCTGGTGAAGTTACAAGGACCACAGCTGGCAGATGTCCCTGGGTCACTCTTCTTGGAATGCTCACCGCCTTCTCTAACTCCTTACGAAGGGTCTGGATGGAAAATCAGAAACAAGATCAGATTGATCTACTCTTGTCTTTAGCTGTTAGGAGATGATGTTTTTCTAACTCTGCCTGTTTCTGGATTCTTTCTCCCTCCTTCAGTTTGGGAACCTGTGTTGAAAGAAAGACATAGGAACTTCCCAGAGGCAACATGTCCTGAAGACCTCCATGGAGAAAGGAAGTTTGTATGGTTCTGATCCAGCTCAAGAGCTTAGGGTTCTCATCACTGGCATGTTCAAGCCCAGGAGTGAGCCTGGGACTCTGAAATGTGAAGAATTTCCCTAGTGTTGCTCTAGAAGTGGCCCAAGTTCAGGTTTTCCACTGGCTCTCAGTCTCAGAATTGACTTAAGAAAGAAACAATGGTGACCAGTCCTGTGAGGACCCACCCTTCCAGGCAATGATCAGAAAAGGACAGCCTTTAGAGGAGCAGGAGGAGGTGGGAGCAGAGGTCAAATAACTTGTCACATCACTTAATTCTCTGAATCATCTCCTATCTAACCATGGCTGGCTTTTACTGTGCAATCCAAATATTTCCATGCTTGGCTCCCACATTCAGCCAAACTAAGTTGTTTCCAATCATCTTATCCTGTCCCAGCCTGGTGGCCTCTGACCTCTGGTCATTTCTTGGAAAAGCATCACATAACCCAGATCCACAGAATGTCTCCCACAGCTGGGCCCCTCAGAATGTCAGAAGCAAACTTTCCAGTCTGCACCACGCCCCAGGAGGCAACAACTGAGAAAGGGAGTGAGGAAGCCTCCTAGGTGGATAAGTAATGGGAGGTGGGGTACCCATGCCCTACACACTCCATCCTCCTGTCAGTTTTCCCACACTGGTTGGCTCTGCCAAGAGCCATCCCAGTTGTTGTCCACCTAGCATGGCATCTCTACCGCCTTGAATAAGGACGGACCAGTATGAAATTCATTTTTCAGGTCTCAATGCTATGGAGCCACCTGAACATGAATAATGAAAATTCCACTGGCTCTTCCTTAGGATCTCTAGACCCAAGGTAACGGTTAATACATACATTGCTTTGGATGAATTAGAGAAAGGAGGTCCCTCTGGGCATATTCTTTTTAAAGTGCCTACTCTGAGTGAATGAAGCAGAAAAAAGCTTCTCCATTTGTGCCTCTGGCCAGGCACTCTTGGGCATAGCATAATTTGGACAATTATATATGAGGGCCTGACTCAACCTCCCTTTCAAAGCCTCCCCCAGGTCATCTGAGTGTTTCCCAGAGATCTGGCACTCAGCAACCTGTCCATTCCCCACTGTCACCATCCAGTATTTGCCATGCTTTTCCCTTCCTGCTCTAGCTCCCTGGTTGAAGGCCTCTACCTCTGAGACCACTGGAGGATATTTCCCCTCTGCTGGAGCCTGCAACAAGGGTGCTGATGTGGCACTAGCATGGGGTCCAGGAATGGCCTCCCAGTGCTCTCAGAATGGCCAGAAATTGAGATGTTGGAGCTGGGTTGTGCCCTTGGCAATTGGGCCTGAAGACAGTGCTGCTGGAGGCCAGCATTACACAGTATCAGTTTCTACAGCCTCTGCCTATCAGTCCTTTCTCTACAAAGCCAGGGTCCTTGGGGCCAGGTCAAGAAGGCTCACTGCCCAAGATAGATATCAAGTGGCCCTTCCCATTCCAGTTCTCCCCAAGCCTATGGTTCCACCATTCTTCTTCCTCAGAAACAAAAAAAACTGCCTGCCAGGCACCCCATCCTCTTTTTTTTCTTCAAATATCCAATATGTTGGAATAAGTGGAGGTTCCCACTCTTCATGATACTAGTTTCCTCCCCAAGAATTTGGCACCCAGAAGCTGAAGTTAATTAAACATAAACTTGGGTTGAAAGAATTCAACATAAATTAAGGTTGAATTCCTTAATTTAGAACTGAGGTTTGTGGCACCCAGAGCACCGGTCTAGAAGTAGGACGCTGGCAGCATTCAGATCCTGTTCTGTTCTTCCTATAATGGGTGACTCTCATTGCCACTTACTTCCTTGAGGTTGGCTCACCTCCTGTATAAACTGAGTACAATAATGAATATTTGGCAACTCTAAATTATCCAAGACCTTCCTGTAGGGTAAAACTCTGGTACTCTGGTCGGGCTAATTCCAGATCAAAACAGCCTGCTTTTGCACTTCTTATTGATGACAAACTTGTATCTTACCTGGTATCTTAATGGCCCTGCCATATGAATGCTTCTGTTCTTAGCTTGTGATCCATTCTGACCTTTTGGCTCTTTTCTGTTGATACCAGTTGATAACTGATATCTTTTTGTTCAGTATGTGTATTTTTTGCATTCATCAGTGTGGAAATTCAGGGTCAGGCAATTTCCAGTGATTTGAGAAGACCCATGAAAAGTAGGGTAGTTCTTCCGAAAAGCAGAAGTAGAGTCCAGAAAGTTTTCATGGAATTGGAGAGAAACCCACCTCCTAGGAGAGTTCCCTAATACCTTGTCACAACAGCCACTGTGAGATGCAACTAGGTAGCAGCCAGTAGCTGCCAGCCCTGGGGTTAATGCCTCTTCTCACCCTTCCTCCTGGCAACACAAAGATGGTTTGGATTATTATGGCTCCTCCTCATTGGTTCTTCTACCTCAGGACAACTCATCACTGGTAAATACAAGATGCAACCACTGCCCTGATTGGCTGATCTGTTGCTGGGGTAAAGGGCAGCATGGTGATGCTGCTTTGCCAGATGTGGTTTCCTTCAGGTCCTGAACACACACACCCTCATTCAGCCTCTCTTGACCTTCCTCGCATCCTCAGAAAGTCCCTCTCTCCTCCTGTGGTTGCACAGTAAACAAGCAGTTTGTCCAGGGATCCCTGGAGACCCAGGGATTTTCAACTTTGCAGTGTTTAGCCTGCTAAAGTAGGGTTTTGTATAATTCAAGAAGGCAAAATTGGGGAAAATCAGCCTTTGACAATCAAGAACACACACATCCCCCCATGACCAAGCAAGAGCTCATAGATTTTCTGACAACAAAACTAAACTACCACTGATGCAGATAGGTATGGCTTTGCATGTAAATGGGTGAAAAATGAGAGGCTTGCTAGTCCCCAACTCTTACCAGTTGCCACTGAACCTGAAATTCCATCATTAAGATTTATTCTGCTATGAATTTTCTTTCCCTGGGACCTACTGTTAGAGTACAAAGAGCCAAAATCTCTTCTGAAAGATGTGTGAAAAGGCTTCTTTATGGTCAAATAAGTCTAGAGATGCCAACATATTTTAGTGTCCCCTGTGGTAGGCAGAATAACGGTCCCCAAAGATGAGTATGTCCTAATCCATGGAACCTGTGAATATGTCACCTTATGTGGCAAAAGAAACTAGGCAGATGTGACTAAAGGTTAGGACCTTGAGACAGAAAGGTCATCCTGGATAATATGAATGGGTCTGTTATAATTACATGAGTCCTTCAAAGCAGAGAGATTTTCCTGACTGTGATCAGAAAAAGAGATGTGGTGACAGATACTGGGTCCAGGAGAGTGATGCTGCTGGCTTTGAAGGTGGAGGAAAGGGGCCACAAGCTAGGGAATACTGGCGAATGTCTCTAAAAACAAGAAAACAGGAAACAAATTCTCCTGAAGGGCCTCCAGAAACACAGTCCTGCCAACACCTTGTTTAGTGTGAGACTTGAGTCAAATTTCTGACTTACCAAATTGTAAGGTAATAAATTTGTGATGTTTTAAGTTGCTAAGTTTATGGAAGCTTGTTAGAGAACATTAGAAGACAGAATATACTCCCTCCCTCAGAGATTCATGAGTGTGCATTAGCTATTAAGGGCTCTAGTGAATCTTTCAGGACGGCTGTGCAGCTGCTGCTGCTGCTAAGTTGCTTCAGTCGTGTCCGACTCCGTGCAACCCCATAGACGGCACCAGGCTCCCCTGTCCCTGGGATTCTCCAAGCAAGAACACTGGAGTGGGTTGCCATTTCCTTCTCCAGTGCGTGAAAGTGAAAAGTGAAAGTGAGGATGCTCAGTCGTCTCCGACTCTTCAGCTAGGCTTGTTCAAAAACGCTGCTCCCCAGCCACATCTGAACTTACCATGGTTTCTTCCTCAAGAAATCAGAACTGGGACTAAAGAATGTCAGTAAAGGCTGGTCTGCTGAAGGGGAAAAGAGGCAAAACCTCCGGAGCTGTAGCATAGCTGCATTTTCTGCCTGGGACTACAGCAGAGAAGCAAGGCGGTGTCATTACCACATTACAGATGAGTTAAAACTTAAGGTCAGAGAGAATATGTCGCTTGCCTAAGGTTGCACATTTGGTACGATTTCTACAGAATTAGAATCTAGTTTTCTTCAATTCAAGTGCGGGGCAGGAAACAGCTGGGTCGGAGCTGCCTAAGAACTCTGGACACTTGTGACACTCGGGGCAGACAGCAGGAGGTGATCATAACCTGGCCAGCCAGTCCAGAAATCAGGTCAAGCGCAAGCACTCAGAGATATCTCACTATGCTCATTATATCAGAGAATTCTGATGCTTAAAATGTTCCTCGCTTGGCTCAAAGATTAGCTCTAGAGCCTGGACGCAGAAAGCACCTGTTGAGAATTTACACCTCCTGAATTTACACCCGCTAAGCCTGCGGCACCTGGACAGCCACAGTCCCCGGAAACTACCACTCCCACTATGCACCGCGACAGCGTTGACTAAACCCGGGATAAACTACAAGTCCCAGGGTTCCTTGGGGAGGAGCGGAGGGGCGTAGCACGTTGTCCGCGCGGGACCGTTAAATTTGAAACTTGGCGGCTGGGTGTGAGAGCTTGGGGTGGCTGGTTCGTGAGGGAATTAGGTGCGTGCTTTTTCGGGGATCACCCTCCGGTCGCTTCAGTGCCTCGAAGGGCAGGTTGCAGAAGGAGGCCCAGGCGGTCTGAGGCTCTGAAGAAAGGCCCGCGGGAGGACGAAGCCCTAAGCCGGGAATGCAGGATGGCGGCGATGCAGAAGCAAAGGGGTGCTCCGAGGTAGGTACCGGAGAAGGGCGGCCGGGAGCTGGGCCTGCGAGCTCCTAGGGTGCCTGGCAGTGACAGAGGCTCCGCTGAGAGCAGTCCAGGAGAAGAGCAGGCCCGACCGAATCGTCCTCCCTGCTGGAATTGGACGTGAGGAGTGGAGGTGAAGGCACAGGGTTAGCACTGACCTCAGTGCGCTGAGGGCGCGTGAGAATCCTGCTGCATCCAGCTGCAAAGCCAAGGAGGCTGTGGGACCCCGGGGGTCCAAAGGGCTTGGAATTTGTGGTCTGTGTTTGTGTCTCAGCCCAGCCATTCGCTAACTCTGTGACTTTGGATACGTCTTTAAATGGAAGATGCTGCTGTTAACGCTACCTACCATTCCGAGTTCTGGGAGAATTCAGGGTATTTGTAAAGTAACTGCCTCCAAATAAGTGCTTAGCACATGGTAGGTGCTGTCTTTAAGTTAGTAGCATAGTTAGAAATCTAAAAAGCCCTTTTCTGCATGCTTGCTGCTCTTCCTTATTTATCCATATATAAGCTCTTCTGTGGAGAAGGCAATGGCACCCCACTCCAGTATTCTGGCCTGGAAAATCCCATGGATGGAGGAGCCTGGTGGGCTGCCGTCCGTGGGGTCGCTAAGAGTCGGACACGACTGCTTCACTTTCACGTTTCACTTTCATGGAGAAGGAAATGGCAACCCACTCCACTGTTCTTGCCTGGAGAATCCCAGGGACGGAGGAGCCTGGTGGGCTGCCGTCTGTGGGGTCGCACAGAGTCGGACACGACTGAAGCGACTTAGCAGCAGCAGCAAGCTCTTCTGGATTGAAATTCTGTGTGCGTTTTCATTAGGGGGTACACGGTATTTATGGGCTTCCTAGGTGTCGCAGTGGTAAAGAATCTGCCTGCCAATACAAGAGACACAAGAGAGACTCGGTTCGATTCCTGGGTTGGGAAGATCCCCTGAAGCAATAAATGGCAGCTCCAGTATTCTTGCCTGGAAAATTCCATGGACGAGGAGCCTGGTAGGCTACACACCATAGGGTCACAGAGAATCAGACACCACTGAGCACTACCACAACCACACAGTACTTAGATAAATGTCATTTTACGAGCTCTTTAATTCATGCAAAAGATATATATACTTTTTTTATTTTATATTGGAGTATAGCCAATTAACACTGTTGTAATAGTTTCAGGTGAACAGCAAAAGGACTCAGCCATACATGTATCCATTCTCCCCTAAACTCCCCTCCTATCCAGAGTGCCACCTAACATTAAGCAGAGTTCCCTGTGCAATAGGATAGGACCTTATTGGTTATCCATTTTAAATATAGTGATGTCATGCGAGATATATTTATTAACCACTTACAAAGTACTAGGTGTAACAAAAACACAAAAATCCCTATCCTTATGAAGCTTAAGTTCTGGGTGGAGTGAGGGTAGGGAAAACACGATAAATAATCCAAAAGGTAGACAGTGGTTGGTACAAAACAAACAAAACTGGGGAGGAGGACGGTTGGTGCAATTTTTGATAGTTTTGAACAGAGGGCCTCACTGAAAAGGTGTCATTTAGGTCAAGACTGGAAGGAAACTCAAGAGTTAGTCATGCATTGATCTGGGGGGAAGTACAAAGGCTGGAGGGTGAGAGTTGGGGGAGGCAAGGGCACTGGCTGAGTAATTGGAGCAGAATGAACCAGAGAATAAAAGGAAATGAAGTAAAAAAGGTGAAGATGCAGGCATTGTAAGGACTTGGCTTTTACTCTGTAGTTGAAAGTTATTGGAGGGTTTTGAGCAAAAGAAAGACATGATCTGACATGGGTTTAAACAGGATCACTTTGGCTGCAGTATCGAAAAGACTAAAGGTAGAAAAGGATGGAAGCAGAGAGACCAGTTTAGACGTTATTGAAATAGTCCTGGCAGGAGAAGATGGTGGCTTGAGCCAGGCTGAAAACAGTGGAGATGCTGAGAAGAAGGTTCATTTCTGGATACGTTCTAGAGGTGGAACCAACAGGACTTGCTGGATGACTGGGGGATGTGAGAGGGGTGTCTAGGTTGGCATTAAGATTTTTTACTTGAGAGCTGGATAAATGAAATTGCCGTTTGTTTGAGATGAGGGAAGAAGCAGGTCTTTGAGGAGGCAAGAGGAGGAGAAGGGAGGGAGGAAGCAATCCCAGCTCAATTTTGGACATTTAACAGATATTTTAATTGCTATTTTAAGAGAAGAAATCTAGAAACCTCAATAAATATTTCTTCACTGCTTACTACTGTTAGATCCTGTGTTAGATTATGAGAATAGAAAAATAAATGACATGGCCCTTACATTTACACAAAATAGTTAAAAAGATAAGAGTAGTTACAACTTACATTATTAATCACTTACAGTTTGTTTTCCTGAAGGGAGTTTTTAGCTCTCGTCTAGACTGAGGTCACACAAAACTTTTACTTTATTTTTGAAGAATAGTGCCTGTCTGTCTCTGTTTTAAACACAGAAATAGCATCTCTTAGCCAGAAGTAAGCTTCTCTTCGAGGATTGTAGAGCTCTGAAGTTCAGAGTATATACCCTTTGTGGTGATTACCTCCAAAAAGCTTTTGCGGATTCCCCCCATAGAATTGACATAATTGGAGGAGGCATTTATGACCAGTAAACTGTATTTTTGTCTGCTTCTACTCTGGGCTACCTATATACATAAACTTCAGTTTTAAGTAATCAGTTGAAACATGGGGTTAGTATGGTAAACACTTTGCTAATTTTAAGTTAAACAAGGTGATGCATTCAGTGATAGGTATCAATCTGACTTTTGTCTACTTTGCCAAATTTATAATATTTTTTTCCCTTCTTTCTTCCTGTCATAAACTTTCTTCTTAGGATATTGCTCACAATACTGTAGCCATGTTCTCTCTTCCATTAGGTAATACTGCAGCCTTGAACTTGGAAACAGATAGAAGGTTAGGAGTATAACATTAATAACACTACTAATGTGCCAGCCCACTGTATTTAACCCAGAGATCATGAATTATCACTTTTCTGAAAACATTTACAATAATCCCATGTTGTAACAATTCAGTGTTAGTATGAGATTTACTTTTGTTTCTCTCTCCACAGTGAAGTCATGTCCTTGGAGGGAGATGAATGGGAGCTGAGTAAAGAAAATGTCCAACCTTTAAGGCAGGGGCGGATCATGACCACACTTCAGGGAGCACTGGCGCAGCAAGAATCTGCCTGTAACACTACTCTTCAGCAACAAAAACGGTGTGTAGAATGGCTGGGGCTCCGCCAGTCGTCCCCAGCTGTGGTAGTTAATGTGGGCGTGGACCCATGCAGGATGGCATAAGGAGTACTAAACTACTCTTCAAAAATTGGTAAAATTGGTAGTCTGAGAATCTGTTCCTCTCCTGCATTCTTATCACACAACAGCTATCTAAAGATCCCCTCGAGTGCACTTAAGAACAAGAGCTATAGGATTTCATTTCACTGTGGAGCAGCCAAACTCTTGTATCAACAGGAATATTTCTTATACAGGGGGAACTGATAAGTAAAGCAAGTATCATATTATAGTATTTACCAAAAGAATTATGTCATTTTGAATCCTGAAACAAAATTAACTCTTTGAGACTAATCAATTAATGAAATTGCTTCTTTGTGTTCTGAATACTGAGGGACAGTGCATCTGTTTATCCTTTGTCTGTACTCAATTATTAATGTTCTAGGAACATATTTTTGAGAATGTATGCAAAAGAAATAGTGGTCTCCAAAGAAAATGTAAGCCTTGGAGAAACTGAATTTAAGGAACTCAGGGTGATGAAAAGCTGAAAAATACCGCTCTATTGTTCAATATAGTGAACAGTAAAACTTGCTCTCCTTTGACAAATGTTTTGATAAATACACTGCTTTTCAAAAAGGTAAACTAAAGTATTGGTTTCTACCTGCAGTTTCGTGACCAAAAAATTCTTGTATTATCAGAAAATTATCATAACTTTGATCTAATGTAATGAATACCCTTGATCATCTCTTTGAATCTTTAAAAGCACTGGATTTTATGGTTTTGTTTCACAGATGGTGTTCTATTATTAAATCTTTTTGATGACATTCTGCGACATTGTACTAGTTTTTCCACTTCACTAACTATTCTTCCTTTTTGCTTGTTGGCTTCCTACTTGATTTTACCTAAGTTTCTGTTCTTTGCCCTCTGTTCTCATTCCATATTCAGATTTTCCAGCATTATTTAACTACTGTCTACATCTCTTACTTGCTTTCTAAATGTCTTTTTATCTACCTATAACATATGATGAGATAAATATTTCACTAGTGTATTAAATACTGAATCTTTTCTCATGTAGGACCTTCCTTTTTCTACTCCATTTTGATTAATGGTATGAATTAATCTGAATGATCTTACCTCACTGCTCTCTCATACTCATTGATTTAGTCGATTGCTAGGGATTGGTGATTTTTTTTTTAAAGATCTATTTTTTATTATTTTAAACTTTTGACTGTGCTGGGTCTTCGTGGCTGTGTGCAGGCTTTCTGTAGTTGTGGTGAGCAGGGAGTACTTTTTGTTGCAGTGCGCAGGCTTCTCACTGAGGTGGCTTCTCTTGTTGAGCACAAGCTCTAGGCCATAGGCTTTAATAATTGTGATTCTCGGTCTCAGTAGTTGTGGCACACAGGCTTAGTTGCTGCAAGGCATGTAGGATCTTCCCAGAGCAGGGATCGAACTTGTGTCCCCTGCGTTGGCAAGCAGATTCTTACCAGGAAAGCCCCTAATATTTTTAAGTATAATTTGCATGCAGTGAAAGGCTCAGATTTTTAAATATGGTTAGGTGATTTCGATACACATTTCAAGACAGAACATTTTTATTTCCTCCGAAGGTTCTCTCCTGCACCTTCCCAATCAATCTTCCCCTCCTCCATGAAGAAACCAGTGATCACATTTTTATCACCGTAGGTTAGTTTTGTTTATTTTACTATTTTATATAAATGGAATCATATAGTACTTTCAATATGTTTTTTAGGCATTTTCACGTTGCATGTATTAGTAGATTGTTCCTTTTTTTATTTTAACTGAGTAGTATTCCATTTGTTTATCCCTTTATCAATTATGGACAAATGGATTCTTTCCAGTTATGTGTTTTGTGGGTAAAGCTGCTATTTACATTCTGAATAAGACTTTTTGTGGACATAGATTGTCATTTCTCTTGGAATAACATTGCTAGGTCAGAGAATAAGTGTTTGTTTTCCAAAAAGGTTGTAACATGTTACACTCCTATCAGAAACATATTAGAATCAATTTGCTCCAGATCCATTCCCATATTTAGTGTGATGTTGTTGTTGTTGTTGTTGTTTCATTTTAGCCATTCTGGTGGATGTATAATAGTATCTCATGATGGTTATACTTCCCATCTCCCAAGTGACTACTGAAGTGAGCACTTATTTACTTGTTTATTGGCCATTTATATATCTTCTTTTGTGATGCATTTGTTCAGATATTTTGCCTTATTTTACAATTGGAAGATCCCCTGGAAGAGGGCATGGCGACCCACTCCAGTATTCTTGCCTGAAGAATCCCCATGGACAGAGGAGCCTGGTGGGCTACAGTTCATGGGGTCGCAAAGAGTTGGACATGACTGAGCATCTAAGCATAGGATTGCAAGTGTTCTTTATGTAGTCTGTATACAAGTCCCTTATCAAATATATGTGTTAAAATATTTTCTCCCAGTTCATGGCTATCTATTTTCTTGGTGGTACTTTTTGACAAGCCGAAGTGTTTAATTTTGGTGTCTGATTAACTAGTGTTTTTCTTTTAGTACCTTTTGTGTCTCCTCTAGGAAATCTTTGCCTGCCTGAAAGGTCCTTTTTTTTGAAAAAAAGGAAAAAATCCTGTAGTTTTTTTTTTTTTTCTAGTAGCTATGTTTTAGCTTTTATGTTTAAGTCTGTGATTCATCTTAAATTTATCCTTGTGCATGGTATGAGGTTAGAATAAAAGGTCTTATGCCTCCGTCTCTACCTTCGTATGCCTATCTAGTTGTTCTGCCTTCATTTGTCGAAGAGAGTTTTTTGTCTTTCCCCATTAAATTGCTTTGGGGCTTTTGTCAAAAATCATTTGGTTGTGTATGTGTGGATCATTTCTGGACTCTATGCTGTTCCATTGATCTAACTGTTTACCTTTTCATCAGGTTGTATGAAAGACAACTTGTATGTTGTCTTGATTAGCTTTATATAATAAGACTTGAAGTCAGGTAGAATTCAAAATTCTTTTAGCTATTATTTGTCCTTTGCTTTTCCAAACTTTAAAATCATTGTGTCAGTTTCTAGAAAAGAGACTGCTAGGATTTGAATTGGATTGCATTGAATCCATAGATAAATTTGGAGGTTTGCTGGTTTTTATCAGTCTTGTCTTGAATTTTATTTTTCATTTATTTCATTATCTCATACTTAAATCACCATTTTAGTCACACAATTGTGGCCCCTTTTCTGATTTCTCCTGTTATTATACTGCTGTTATCAAACAGGGTTCTTGGATTCTTTAATCAGTAGAAATTGATAAGAGTCCAGACAAGACATTCAAGCAAGGCTTTACTGGGACTAGAGCTGCAGGGATCAAAAACAAGTAACAGGTTCCCTTGCTTGCTTCCTGAACGTGGGGCCAGCTTGTTCCCTAAAGGGAGTGAGGGTAGGGGCAGGTCCAAGGTTTGGGCTGGAGGGGTGGCTTGGGTGATCTGCCCACCCCCTTGCTTTTGCTGTACACAGGGATCATACTGCAGTACCCTGCTTTTGCTCTGGACACCTTAGAAGTAGCAGTTGGGTTTTTGGTCTTTTTATATCTTGTTCAAAATTTGTTCCAACTGCTCATGTACACAGTTATTTTTTACTCCCTTATAGTTTCTTTATATTCTGTTGCTCCAGGAAACATTTGTCCAGGTGCAAGCACTGTCGCCAAGGGTCCCAGGTCTCAGCCTTTTTCAGTGTTACCTGATTAATCTTTTTGAAATCTTTACTTAGCATATTCAAGATACTCTCCAACTGAAGAACCACTACTGGCTGAACAGCCAGAATCCAAGCTCTTAAAATTTGCATTTAAAGCATTCTCTTACCTCTCCAGATATCTCCATTTATTCCCAATACTGACTTTATGTTATAGCTGGATAAGCTCTCCGACTTTGACAGCTTTATTCAATACTGATTTCCCTCTCTCTTGTAAAACTCTTTTTTTCTTTGAAATCTTATGTTTCCTTCAAAGTCCCACCTTCTACGACTGCTTCTATAACACCTCCTTTTGACATTATAAAGCCTTTACTATCAATTCTTGACAGTTGTAATATACTGCTCTGTATTGTTAATTTTTCATTTATGTACTGTCTTTCTTATTAGAGTTTAAGAGTCTTTTGTGTCAGGGACTATTCTTATTCTTTATGTTAAACATAACCCCTTATACAGTTATTATTGATACATTGTTTATTTAAATTGTGGTTTATTACATAATACTTCCCCTCTATTCTGACTGGTCAATCTTTAACTTCATCTTAGCCCTCTGCCTTTGTAAGCACTTTAAAAAGTCATATTTCACACTTTCTCTGAAACATTCCTCCAATTTTTATATGGTCTAATTCTTCTTTGACTAGTGTTATCCATGGAATTTTTCTTTAAGAGTCTTATTTCTGGATATATATTTATGTGTGTGTGTGTGTATTTAGCTTCTTCAGTACTATCATATGCATAGAAAAGTAATGGGTGTCATTTATTGAGTACTTAACTACTTACTTTGTCTAAATACTTTACACTTAAGACTAATCAACCTAATAAGATAGATCATATTATTATTCCCATTTTACAGATGAGGTAACTGAAAGCAGAGTTTAAATAGCTTTTCTAATGCCACTCAGTTAGTGATTAGTGGAGCTGCACTGGAACCTTGGGAGTCTTGTTCCAGAGCTTTAAATGCTGTGTAGTAGTACTTTTCTATAAGTTGTTGAAATTTCTCTATAAGTTGAAATTTCTCTAATTTCTTCATATTTTGTCTCTCCAGTTATGTTATCAAACAGAATCCTGATTATTTCTATTCTTTTTCTTTCTGTTTAACAAGCTCTCAAATTCCAGTACAGTTATCTAGATTGATATTAAATACTTAATAATGAATAAAAATAAAGGTGACACTCATTCATTTGGCTGTTATCACTATTGCCTATGCTAACACTTTCTGTTTAAATTTCAGGGCATTTGAATCTGAAATTCGATTTTATGCTGGAAATGACCCTCTGGATGTTTGGGATAGGTGAGTCATTTTTATTTAACAGGGCAATAGAAACTTAATAGATGGAGTTCTTATAGCTATGCCTCTCAAACTGAGTTGTGTGAAGCAGTGTGTTAGAGTAGAGAGTAGTGTTTTTGAGACACAAAGAAGCAGAATAATTATAGTGTATCTTCCTGAGGTGTGACTGTGAGCTATACCCATCTGCCACCATCCTCATTTTTTCCCACAGGTACATGTTAGCAATATTTAGAAAAGTTTGAGAGATACAGGTTTAGGACATGTCACTGAAAACCTCTAAATAAACATTGTCAACATATTAGATATTTCTGCTTTGAAAAGTCCAGAATGGATCTTGGAACAAGACATGTTAAACTTGAAAAATAATTCATTTCCTCTCTTCCTATTCAGATATATTAACTGGACAGAGCAAAACTATCCTCAGGGCGGGAAGGAAAGCAATATGTCAACGTTATTAGAAAGAGCTGTAGAAGCGCTACAAGGAGAAAAACGATATTATAATGATCCCCGATTTCTTAGTCTCTGGCTTAAGCTGGTAAGTCTGAAGTGCCATCTGAGTTTATTAAATTAAGAGATTTTTCTCAATAGGTATCTTATACATTCAAAAACTGAGCTGTTCAGTAGATACTAAACATTCCATAAATACACAAAATTGTTTCCATCTAGAGATGCATTTTACAAGAATTCTTTTAACCCATTAAAAGTGACCATAAGGCCTGTATATCTCTCTGTAGGAATGGGTTATTTATCGGTTTTAATCATCATTAGGCCGTGCAGCTGTACTCGGGGAGGACATATAGGAACCAGCACATGGTGGTAGTACAATTGTTTGGGAAAATCTTTTGTAGGTGATTCTGCTGTTCCTTTCTTCCATTTTGTGAATCATCACCATAAAAAACAGTGTTGTTTATATTTTATCTCTTTCATTTTTTTTTCATTTAGTATGTTGCTATAATTAAAACTATTGACCTGACCACTTTGTACTGTCTTACTTGACATGTAGTTCTTTTAAGAACACTTTTGAGGATTTTTTATGAAAACATCTTTATAAAAATGATGACCAGAGTTTCTTAGACATTAACTCTTCTCTTTTATCCTAAAAGAGATTAGAGAAAAGCAACTGGGGACTTGGTGGTGGTCCAGTGGTTAAGAATCTATCCTCCAATGCAGGGGACACAGTTTCAGTCCCTGGTTGGAGAACTAAGATCCCACATGCCATGGGGCAACAAACCCCACAAACGACAACTACTGAGCCTGCACACCACAACTAGAGAGAAGCCCACACATCTCAAAAAAAGATCACCTGATGCAGCCAAAACTAAATAAATAAGTAATTTTTTTTTTTAAAGAAAAAAGGCAAGTGGTAAATATTTAGAACAGAATTTTAGGTGATAGAATTAGATATTGGATAAAAACTTTAAATAAAATATATAAAAAATTAAAAATAAGTAGTCAAGTAATTCTAAATAATAGACTATTTTCAACAATCATTGTAATATGATAAAATACCAACACTGGAAACTAATAAGTTTTCTGGCTAAAATATACCTCTATATTTATGGCTAAAATATAATAAAATAATTGTTAATATCGTTAAATGAATCTTGAAGACATAATTATCTTGATTTCTGCAGGTCATTTGACATATCTTGGCATCCTTATGTAAGCTGGTGACATTACCTTAGGGTTAGTAGTTATGGGAATTGATAAGAAAGGATGGCACACAAAGAATGCTAACCAGATTTGTTAGTGAGGCTGTGGCTCCTGATGGTGTGCTAATAATAGATTTTGTTGTTCTTTCTATTTTATATAATATACTTATATGTGACTTACTAGAAGATTGAAGTAAATAAACCTCTAAAGCGACATTTAATCCCAGATTTCTATGATTATAGTTAGTTGAAGCTATTAAAAGTAGTAATTGGAATAATTTCTCTGTTCACTTGTGTTAACTCCATGTTTGTAGTGAAGAGTAATGATTATCATAGAGTAAAAAGCATAATCTAATCCAGTGCTCCTGAAAGAATGATCTGTAGACTGTTCAAGGTAAATAAAAAATTGAGAGTAAGCGTTTAGAAATTTTATTGACAATTTGATGTTGTGCATCTATATGCATCATTTTTCTTATAACTTCTATTTTTATTGTCTTTTTTAAAAATATCAGTCAACAATGCAATGGAAACTTTTAAACACACACGCCTAAAATTGTCCCCTTCACTACAGGTAATTGGAGAGACACTGGTCTAGGTAACCCTCAAATTCAACATTTAAAAAAAAAACCCTCAAATTCAAATTATTAGCCCTAGAGTGATCAGCAGTAATCTAAACTTTGTACCTGGGAAACAAGGTGCATATTAAATTATTTTGCTTTCTTTCTTAGTCAAAAGGAGTAAAGATGGGCTCCTCACACTACTCTTTTGCTTTGCAGAAAGTTTTCTCCAGTCCTTTTTATAAAGGATAACTAAAATCTAGCTAAGGAAAAATTTGTTCTTAGAAAATATCCACTATTTTTAGTTAAAAGTTTAAAATGGTTTTAATTTGGCTTTTTAAGAGTTACCGGAAAGATATGTTTAACTTTTGAATTGATTAATCTAACCATCTTATCCTTTTATATATTTCTTAAGTGATCTTATTCAGCACTCTGGAATAACCCAAACTGTATTCACTGCCCCATGCTGCACCACAGCTGTTCAGAAAACCATTATTGAAGTGCAATCAATTTTAAACTTTATTTATGTAGTAATAGATATCAAGGACTTGCTCTTACAGTGATAAACATTGAGAATTATTACTTTGCTTGAAATATCATCACGTGTGGAAAAACATCTCTAATTTGAATAAGCAGAAAAACTCCATTACTGAATTACTATGAAATTAAACTATAAGATACTAATGGATTTTGTTAAAGATATAAATGGAACATTTCATTTTTTTCTACTAGACCATGGGTAGGGACTAGAATGTAGTAGAGAGCAATGTTTTCTGCCTTTGTGGAACTTACTTAATTGAGGAAGACAGATGGTAAGCAATTGTAAGTGTAATAGAAGAGAAAGAGGGAGAGTGTTGAGATGTATGGTAAAACATACAAGGTGGACTAAACCAAGGCTTAAACAATCAGGAACAGAAAGATATGAATGAAAATACATGTAGTAAATGAATAGGAGAACATGTTATCCTCTGCAGTAGTAAAAGAACTCTTAATGAGAACACTGAAATGTTATTTTTATATGAAAGTAGAAACTTTTAAAAATAAATATTAACTATGAAATTATATTTGGAAATAACTACTAACATTTAAAATTTGTATAACCATCTTAGAAAGCAATTTACTTTTTAACATAGTTCCACTTATAGGAATTTATCTTAAGGGAATAATGTAAAATGTGAAAGGCAATATGCTTAAAGGTATTCATTACACAATTATTTACAATTGGGAAAAAGTAGAAGTGCTTTGTCCAAAAAATAAGGGAATAGTTAAACGATGAAAGATCTACTAGCTGGAACATTGTTCACCCATTCAAACATATTAATTAAGTAGCAGCATGGAAAAATGAATGATGCACAGTTAAATGGAATAAAAATATTTAAGTATGATTAAAACTATGAAATGACAAAAATCTTTTTATCCCATGGAAAAATGATACATGTTCCTTTTTTTTCCTCAAGAGAAAAATAAAGACTGAAAAATTATATCAAACTTGTTAGTGGTGTGGGATTTTTACCGATCCCTTCCCTTTCCCTTTTTGCTGCTAGAATTATCTGTATTGTGGCTGGTCTTAATAAGGTCTCTTTTAAAATACAGATTTGACCATGTCATTTCTTTGCTTATAGCTCTCCTACCCCAACACATACAACATTGACTATCAGGTATATTTACAATTGATGAGCTTGACTTTCAAGCCCGGTCACACCTTTTTTCCCCAAACTTCTGTCTAGCCTACACCTCCACAATCTTAGTCTTCAGTGTCTTTGCTTATGCTTTTTTCTCTGCCTAGAGTGCACTTCATTTCCCACTCTTTACCTTATATAAGTTTATTTCTCCTTAAGGGCCACACTCAAATGTCATGTATTCTTGAAAGCTTTCTTCCCCATTTTTTTTTCTTACAAATTAATTCCTTACTTTTGTCAGGTAAGGGATTAGTGTAAATGTGTTTTAGGTCCTCCCAATATATTCCTTATAATCTTGTGTTATAATAGATAATATTTTTTTCAGTGCAGAAACTACATATTGTATCTCCAGTGACTGGCACATAACAGACAATATGTGAAGAAAAATTGGTTAACTGCTAATGTTTTTAATTTGTTACAGGGGCATTTTTGCAATGAACCTTTGGATATGTACAGTTATTTACATAGCCAAGGAATTGGCATTTCACTTGCTCAGTTTTATATCTCATGGGCTGAAGAATATGAAGCTAGAGAAAACTTTAAGAAAGCAGATCTGATATTTCAGGAAGGTATTGAACAGAAGGCTGAACCACTGGAAAGACTGCAGTCCCAGCACAGGTAAACTTCCTCTCTGGAGCTTTTCTTAACTCTTTAATAGGTACAGAAAGTTGTTTTGCATCTGAATAAAGTGCTCTCTGTGGATTGGCAAGTTAATTTCATTACTATTCAGTTTTTTAAAAGACATACTTTAAGTATTTTCTATTTAACATACAGTAAAATCTAGTCTTTGATGTACAGAAACATGTAACCATTATCATCATTAAGATATATTTGAATTATTTCATCACTCCATAGAATTCCCACATTCTATCCCTTTGTGGTCAACACCTATTCACAGTCCCAACCTCTAGCAACCACTGATCTATTCTCCAGCCCTATAGTTTAGACTTTTCCATAATGTCATGTCAGTGGAATCATATAGTATATAGTCTTTTAATTTGGGCTGCTTTCATTTAGCATAATGCATTTGAGTTGTAAGAGTTCTTTATTCTGAATACAAATCTTTTGTCAGATGAGTGATTTGTAAACCTTTTCTCCCAGCTTAATTCTAGAAGTGACTTTTGCAGTACAGAAGTTTTTAATTTTGAAGAAGTTTAATTTATCAATTATTTCTTAAATGGGTTGTGCTTTTGGTATATCTAAGAATTCCATCTAGCTGAAGGTCACAGATTTTTCTCCTGTGTTTTTAGCCTGAAGTGTTATAGTTTTTGTTTTTAAATTTGTGATCCATTTTGAATTAATTTTTGTAGAAGGTATTAAGGTTCTTTTTTTTTGCCTATGAGCCTTATTTATTCATGTGCCTTTTGTTGAAAAGTTTTTCTCCATTGAAGTACCTTTGCATTTTTGTCAAAAATCAGGTGATCATATTTGTGTAGGTTTATTTCTGTTACTCTGTTTTCTCTTTTGATCTTAATGTCTATCACTGGTATATATTACCCTTATCTAGATTGCTGAAGAGTAATAGTAAGTCTGGAAATCAGTTAATTGTTCTTTTTAACTCTTCTAGTTCATTTGACGTTCTGTATAAATTCTAGAATTAGCTTTCTAGGATTTTGATTAGTATTATGCATGAACAAGATGTATTTCTCCATTTATTTAGATCTTTTATTTCTTTGAATAAACTTTGGTAGTTTTTATCTTTCAAGGACTTGGTCCACTTCATCTAAGTGATGAGTTAATAGGCATAGAGTTGTTCATAGTATTCCTTTATTATCTTTTTAATGTCTATAGGTTAGGTAGTGACCTTCCTTCTTTGTTTTTTCATATTGATAATCCTGATATTTGGTCCTCTAGTTTATCAAATTCTATTGATCTTTTTAGGAAATCAGCTTTTGCTTCCATTGATTTTTAAATCTTAATTGATACTCTGTTCCTAATTTTATTAATTTCTGCTCTTTATTATTTCCTTCTTTGTGCTTACTTTGGGTTTAACTTGCCCCTTTTCTAATTTAAGGTGACACTTAGAGCACTGTTTTCTAGAGCTTTTTTTTCTAATATAAAAGATTTCTGTCTAAGCACTGCTTTAGCTGTATCCCACAGATTTTGATAATAATACTATATTTTCATTTTCATTCAGTTCAAAATATCCTCTAATTTTCCTTATGTCTTCCTGTTGATCCGTGGGATATATAGAAGTGTATTATTAGGAAGTGTTTGCAGATTTTTCAGGTATCTCCCTGCTACTGATTTCTAGTTTAATTCCATTATGTTTAGAAAACATAATTTGTATGGTTTCAAGTTTTTCTAATTTATTAAAGTTCATTTTATGGCCCAGAATATGTGAATGTTTTGTGTACACCTGAAAAATGTGTTTTCTGCTGTTTTGGAATAAAATATTTTATAAATGTCACTTTTAGGTCAAGTAGATTGGTAGTCAGTTCTGGTCTTCTGTATCCTTGCTGACTTTCTGTTTACTTATTCTGTCAGTTACTGAGAGAGGAATCTTGAAGTCTCTTTTATTGTGGTTTTTTTGTGGGATTTTCTTTTTCATTTTTTTGCCACATAGCTTGTGGGATCTTTGTTCCCCTTCCAAGAACTGAACCTGGGCCTTCGGAGAGTTCAGAGTCCTAACCACTGGACCACCAGGGTATTCCCTCTTTTATTGTGAATTTATCTCTTCTTTGAGCTCCTATCAGCCTTGCTACATATATTTTGAAGTTCTATTAAGTATATACACATTTAGAATTGATCCCTTTATCATTATATAATGTTCATCTTTATCCCTGATCATACTTTTTCTGACGTCAGCTTGATCTGATATTAATATAGCCAGTCCAGCTTTCTTTAGTTTTCATGATACATCTTTTCCTTTCTTTACTTTTTTTCCCAATAGTTTTAAAGGTATGCAACCATATCCACAATCTAATTTTAAACATTTTTAACACCGCAAAATGAATTCCATACTTATTATTATTCCACAGAACTGGAAAAGGTCAGTTTTCATTCCAATCCCAAAGAAAGGCAATGCCAAAGAATGTTCAGACTATCACACAATTGCACTCATCTCACATGCTAACAAAGTAATACTCAAATTTCTCCAAGCTAGGCTTCAACAGTATGTGAACTGAGAACTTCCAGATGTTCTAGCTGGATTTAGAAAAGGCAGAGGAACCAGAGATCAAATTGCCAACATCTGTTGGATCATAGAAAAAGCAAGAGAATTCCAGAAAAACATCTACTTATGCTTCATTGTGCTAAAGCCTTTTGACTCTGGATCACAACAAACTGGAAAATTCTGAAAGAGATGGGAATACCAGATCACCTTACCTGCCTCCTGAGAAATCTGAATGCAGGTCAAAAAGCAACAGTTAGAACCAGACATGGAACAACAGACTGGTTCCAAATTGGGAAAGGAGTATGTCAAGGCTGTATATTGTCACCCTGCTTATTTAACTTATATGCAGAGTACATCAGGCTGGATGAAGCACAGGCTGGAATCAAGATTGCCAGGAGAAATAGCAATAACCTCAAATATGCAGATGACACAACCCTCATGGCAGAAAGTGAAGAAGAACTAAAGAGGCTCTTGATGAAAGTGAAAGAGGAGAGTGAAAAAGCTGGCTTAAAACTCAACATTCAGAAAACTAAGATCGTGGCACCCAGTCCCATCACTTCATGGCAAATAGATGAGGAAACCATGGAAACAGTGACAGACTTTATTTTCTTGGGCTCCAGAATCACTGCAGATGCTGACTGCAGCCGTGAAATTAGAAGACACTTGCTCCAAAGAAAAGCTATGACCAACCTAGACAGTATATTAAAAAGCAGAGACATTACTTTGCCAACAAAGATCCATATAGTCAAAGCTATGGTTTTTCCAGTAGTCATGAATGGATGTGAGAGTTGGACTATAAAGAAAGCTGAGGATTGAAGAACTGATGCTCTTGAACTGTGGTGTTGGAGAAGACTCTTGAAAGTCCCTTGGACTGCAAAGAGATCAAACCAGTCAATCCTAAAGGAGACCAGTCCTGAATATTAATTGGAAAAACTGATACTGAAGTTCCAATACTGGGGCCACCTGATACAAAGAAATGACTCGTTGGAAAAGACCTGATGCTGGGAAAGATTGAAGGCAGGTGAAGGGGATGACAGCAGATGAAATGGTTGGATGGCATCACCAACTCGATGGACATGAGTTTGAGCATGCTTCCAGAGTTGGTGATGGACAGGGAAGCCTGGCCTGGTACAGTCCATGGGGTTCCAAAGAGTCAGATACAACTGAGCAACTGAACTGAGCTGATTAGCAGTGACTCTCCATTCTCCCTCTCAATCCAGTTCCAGGCAACCATTAATCTCCTTCTCTCTCTGGATTTCCCTATTCTGGACATTGCACATAAATGGAATCCTACATTATGTGGTCTTCTGTGACTGGCTTCTTTCACTTAGCATGTTTTCAAGGTTCATTATAGATGAACATAGTTGTGGCATATATCAGTATTTCATTTTTATTGCCGAGTAATATGTCATTCTATAGATATAGTGCATGATTTATCCATTCATCAGTTATTGGGCATTAGATTGTTTTCAATTTTTGGCAATTATGAAATAATGCTGCTACAAACATTCATATTACAGGATTTTGTGTGGATTTCCTTTTATTAACAAAGGGGTTTCTTTTTATTGAAGGGTAGTTGATGTACAGTGCTGTAGAAGTTAAAGGTACACAATGTAGTAATCCGCAATGTTTAAAGGTTATACTCCGGGTGGTGCTAGTGGTAAAGAACCCACCTGCCATTGCAGTAGGCATAAGAAATGTGGATTTGATCCCTAGATAAGAAAGATCCTGCATGGCAACCACCAAAGTATTCTTGCCTGGAGAATCCAATTGGCAGAGGAGCCTGGCTGGCCACAGTCCATAGGGTCACAGAGTTGGGCACAACTGAAGTGACTTACTTAGTAAGTGATTTACTGTGCGTACACACTCCATCTATAGTTATTATAAAATATCAACTATATTCCCTGTGTTGTACAATATGTCCTCGTAGCTTAGTTTATACCTAATAGTTTGTACCTTCCTATCCCCTACCCCTATTTTGCCTCTCCCCACTAGTAACCACTAGTTTGTTCTCTATATCTGTAAGTTTCTTTTTTGTTTATTCACTAGTTTGTTATATTTCTTAGATTCCACGTTTAAGTAATATTATGCAGTATTTGTCTCTTTGTCTGACTTATTTCACTTAACATAATCCCCTCCAAGTCCATCCATGTTGTTCCAAATGGCAAAATTTCATTCTTTTTTATGACTGAATATTATTCTACTATATATTTATACCACATCTTGTTTTTCCATTCATTTGTTGGTGACACTTAGGTTGCTTCCATATCTTGGCAGTTGTAAATAATGCTGCTCTGAACACTGGGGTGCATGTATCTTTTCATATTAGTGTTTTTGTTTTTTTCAGATATATACCCAGGAATGGAATTGCTGGGTCATATGATAGTTCTGTTTTTAGTTTTTTGAGAAACCTCTATGATCCTTTCCACACTGGCTGCAGCAATTTACATTCCCACTAACACTGTACAAGGATTCTCTTTTCTCCACATTCTCGATAACATTTGTGATTTGTGATGTGTTCTTTCTGATAATCGTCATTCTGACAGGTGTGAGGCGATACCTCATAGTGGTTTTGACTTGCATTTCCCTGAAGATTATTGATGTCAAACATCTTTTCGTGTGCCTTTTAGCTCTCTGCCTTTCCTCTTTGGAAAAAGTCTGTTAAGGTCTTCTCTCCATTTTTAAATCAGGTTTCTCTTTTCCCTTTTAACCTGACAGTGTCTTTTTATTAAAAGTGGTTCTTATACACAGCAAAGAGTTGGATGTTGTGTTTTTCTCAACTGTCACAATATTTTTTATGTGGTTTATTTAGAACATTTTGATGGAATTACCAACTTTGTGGGATTCAGATATGTTATTTTAGTGTTTGTTTTCAGTTTCTCTATCTTTTGTTCCTTTGTTGCCCCTTTCCTGTCTTCTTTTGGATTGTTTGATTTTTTTTTTTTTTTTTAGTATTTCACTTTAATTTATTTTATTGACTTTTTGTTTGTTATTTTTTAGTGGTTCCTCTAGGGTATATAATACATATACCTAACCTTTCAAAATCTACTTAGAGTTAATATTTTACCACTTCAAGTAAAATAATAGAAGGCATAGAACCTTTATAACCATATAGGTTCTATATTTTCCCGACTTTCTTGATATACTAGTGTTAAGTATTACATTTACATACATTGAAAATCCCATCAGACAATGTTATAATTTTTGCTTTCAAAAGCCATGTGTATTTTAAAGAACTTAGGAGAAAAATAGTCTGTTATATTACCATTTTTGTTCTCCTTATTCCTGAAGTTCCAAGTTTTCCTCTGATATCATTTCCTGTCAGACAAGAGGTTTTTTTCTAGCCATTCATATAGAGTGAATCTTTTCCAATAAATTCTCTTAATTTCTCTTCATCTGAGAATGTCCCCCTGCCCCCGCCCCACCAGCCTCACCACATGCAGAATCTTGATTTACTAACCAGGGATCAAAGCCGTGCCTCCTGTTTTGGAAGTGTGGAATTTTAACAACTGGACCCCCAGGGAAGCCCCTGAGAGTGTCTTTATCCATCTTTGTTTCTGAAGGATATTTTCACTGGATGTAGAATTCTGGTCCAACCATTCATTTAGCATGTTTCTGTCTCCTAGACTATCTGATATCTGATGGGGCATCTACAGGCATTTGAATGGTTCGTCCTCCTTTTTGTAATGAGTTGATTTTCTCTGGCTAAGTGTTTTTTTTACTTTAACATTGCTTTTCAGCAATTTGATCATGATGTATCTAGGTATGATTGCCTTTATATTTAATCCATTTGGGGTTTACTGTGCTTTTTCAATTTGTAAAGATATGCCTTTCACAAAATTTGAAAAGTTTTCAGCCTTATTTTTAAAATGCTTTTCTGTACCTTTTCTTCTGGGACTTCAGTTCCATGTATATTAGACTCTCTGATACTGTCCCACAGGTCCATGAAGCTTCGTTCATTTAAAACAAAATTTTAACTATTCTGTCTGTTCTTTAAGGTGAGCAATTTTTATTGATTTGTCTTCAGGTTCATTTACTCTTTTTTCAGCTTTCTCCATTCTGATAATGAATATATCCAGTAAATTGTTTATTTCAGATACTGTGTTTTTCTAAATTTCTAAAATTTCCATTTGATTCTTTTTCATAGTTTCTGTGTGTCGGTTGAGAATTTCTATCTTTCCACTCATTCTATCTTTCCACTCATTTTATATTATGGAGCATCATTGTGTTAGCTGCTTTAAAATCTGTCTGAAAACACCTGGGTCTTTTGATGTTTTTATTAATTTTTATTAATTATTTTAATTGGAGGATAATTACTTTACAATATTGTGATTTTTTTCTATTATTCTTTGAACTATATATAAAATTTCTACATGAGTACCAATCGTGGTTGTGCTGTGATTTCTATATTTGTATTTTTGGTCACTGTGCTGTAATGTGCTTAGTCCCTCAGTTGTGTCCAGCTCTTTGCGACCCGACAGACTGTAGCCCTCCAGACTCCTCTGTCCTTGGGGATTCTCCAGGCAAGAATACTGGGCTGGGTTTTTATGCCTGCCTCCAGGGGATCTTCCCAACCCAGGAATCAAACCCAGTTCTCCCACACTGCAGGCAGATTCTTTACTGTCTGAGCCACCAGGGAAGCTGTCATCTGATGTTTGTATTTCTGTTTTTCCTTTGAGAATGGTCACATTTTCCTGGTTCTTTATATGTCAGGTGATTTTGGATTATATACTAGACGTTTATACTGATTTTATTAGACTCTAGGTCCTGTTAGTTCATGTTGATGCTTTTGTCTAATTAGGTAACCAGGCTTCAGATATAATTTCTTTTTCAACTTATGTGAGTAGTGGTTCTAATGTCAGTTCAATTTTCAGAGACCTTTAGGTCTATCCCATTTGTCTGTTGCTCCAGGGTTAGTCTAGGGCTTGGACAGTGGTTTATATTATAGTTCAGTTCTTAAAGCCTTTTCTGTGCTGCTTTGGGTCTGCTCTGTGTATGCATAGCTCAAGGGTGGTCCAGGGCTTGTGCCAATTCATGTACAGAATCAGGAGATTCTCTTCAGCTCATCCCCTCCAATATTTCTCCCATACTCATTGGCCCTCACAGTCCGCTTTTTCCTTTCCTCTGGACAAAAAGATGAGATTTCTTTAGGAGTTTTAGCTTCCTGCACTGCTAATATAACAATTCAAAACCAAATGGAAAAGAGAAGGGGAAAAAAAACAGGAAACAGCCTTGAGTGGGTTGTTTCTTTGACTCCTCTCCACAGTCCACTTGCTTTTGTTTACTTTTTAGAGACCTCAGCTGCTTTTTTGTATTTCGTCTGGAGTTTTTGATTCTTTTTTTTTTAAGTTTTTTTTTTTTTTAGAGTTTTTAATTCTAATCAGTGAGAAAGAGAGAAACTAATATGAGCTTATTCCATCTTGGCCAGCATTTGCAGTTTATTCAATTTCTTTACCCTTTTGATAATACTTAAAACTTTGGCAACAGCACAGAAGTTTAGTCTTCAAACTTCTACCAGCTTTACTAAAAAGTAAAATGTCATGTTTAGTGCAACTTCATTCATCTGATTCAGGGAAAATGTTGGGGTAGGGAGTTGGGTGGGGATTCTTTGTAGCAAGAGAGACAATAAAATAGATGTGTCAAGATGTTAACAATTAGTTAATCTAGGTAAAGAAGATATGGGTGCTCACTTACTCTTTCAACTATTTTGTGAGTTTGAAAAGTCAAAATAAAAATAAAAAGTTAATGGGAAACTCTGATCTTAATATATTCTATAATCTTAATCTAAGACACTGATCTAATCCTGAGGTCAACCTGCTGGTGCTCTTCAGAGTATTTTTGATTGGTCAAATTTGGATATACAAATTTGGACCTTCTCTGATTTCAAGGTGGCTTTCTTTGTTTCTGACAGAATAAGCACTTTCTTTTGGCTATTTCTATATATTTCTTCCCTTACATCCCACTCTTTTTCCCTGTTTAGCAAATTAGGAAATTGACTCTGGACAGTACTGTTCATCTCACCAACTGTTAATTGTCCCTTCTCTTACTTTAGACAATTCCAAGCTCGAGTGTCTCGGCAAACTCTGTTGGCACTTGAGAAAGAAGAGGAGGAGGAAGTTGTGGGATCTTCTGTACCACAACGAAGCACACTGGCTGAACTAAAAAGCAAAGGGAAAAAGACAGCAAGAGCTCCAATCAGCCGTGTAGGGGGTGCTCTCAAGGGTAAGTTTGTTAGGTGTTATTATGGGAAGCTTTTAGTTTCGGGTGATAGGCAAATTATGTAAGGAAATCATGTATAAATATATATATGATCATTGTCCTGCTGTTCTGGCTACTAGGAAGGAAAAAAAGAAGTCTAAGGAGAAGCTGAGATCAGTGTGCAGTAACACTAAAACATGTCAGCATTTTGTGTCTTTAATTAAGAAAAACCTATTCTGGGACCCTTATAATGCAAAGAAAGAGGGAAAGACAGAGAAGGAAGGAAAAGAAAAAAGAAAAACTTAATCTAATATGTATCTAGAGTAATAAGCAACTAGAGTTTCTGAGTTTCAGTTACTAGTTGACAGATATGCAGTAATATAGCAAGTATTATCAAAGTAAAGCTTAACGTGTACCAAATTCACAAAGAATGTATTAATTTGGTCTTCAGTTTTAGAGGGTCAGAAATTGGGCTCTCTGTATACTTAAAGATGATCAGCAATAGCTGTTTTTTAAATCTACTATTTTTTAAGGTAAATTTTAGGTTCCCAGCAAAATTGAGCAGAAGGTACAGAGAGCAGTAAGCTTTTATTAACCACATTTATAGCAGTTAGACACGAAGACCAGATATTTAGATCTCTTATCCCTATCCTGATATCAACTTTGTAATACTCAGAATGTTCCTTGGAGATCTGAGAATTAGAGTATAGAGAATATAGTCCTAAAAAATATTTTATCCAGATCATGATGAAGCTTGACTCTAATAAGCAGCCCCACTAAAGAGAATACCAATAATAAGTGGGCTGCGTTGGGTTTTTTTTTTTTTTTAGATTCAATACATTTCAGCTGAGAGAAAAATTCTACCTGAAAAATAAATATTAAGATTTCAGTTAATCCTGATAAAATTAGACAATGTTAGAATGATGACTGAAGGAAGATACAGAATTTGTTTTTTGGATATCTATATGTAAAAGATTATAGGTGAGGGGAAAAAAGGGAGGGTATAAGTAACAAATACAGAATAGACTTAAAAATTAATAATTTGATGCATTAAGGTTTTTAAAAATTATTATTTAAAAAAATCTCTGATTCTATGGTAGTAGAAATAATCTTGATTTGGGAAAGGTTCAAGTATACCTTATTGGGCATCTAAATTGGTAAAGATTTTTAAATTTAGATTTTGAAAGTTTAATATTTTTCTCTTAGCTCCAAGCCAGAACAGAGGTCTCCAAAATCCAGTTCCTCAACAGATGCAAAGTAATACTAGAATTATCGTTTTTGATGAAAATGCTGATGAGGCTTCTAGAGCAGAATCATCTAAACCTACAGTCCAGCCATGGATAGCACCTCCTGTGTCCAGGGGCAAAGAGAATGAGCTGCAAGCCGGCCCTTGGAACGCAGGCAGGCCTTTGGAATACAGGGTAAGGACTCTAAGATCCAGTTTATTTGCTGACATAACAAAGGCTTCAGAGTTCAAACAGAGGAGTATTTTTAGCATCTCTTTTAATTCCTCTTGAATAATTAGGCATGGTCTGCATATGGTGTGTCAGAATGTAAAACCATGGTAATTTTAGTTTTCTTCTTCATCGCCAGCCTCGTGGCAATACAGCGTCTATGACAGCTGTACCCTCTATGCTTCCAAGTTTTACTCCATATGTGGAAGAGACTGCACAACAGCCAGTTATGTGAGTTTGATTTCCAGCTATTTTGAGGTGGAAATTATTAAGGATGGACAGGGGCACCTATCTAATTCCTAAAGCATTTTCTTCTTTGTGGAAATGAAAGTAAAAGAAAGTTTTATTTCCTTTCTGTCTTTCTTTTTTTTTTTAGTGTGTTAGGGCTAAAAGACCACTTGTTATTTTTATTAAGGAATAAAAATAGGTTTATATTTAAATTGGTGTAGTCAAAGATAGTCACTGTTATTTAAGGGAGATGTTCTACCTTTATTATTGACAGTAGTGAGGAATTATGGCAGTTTTTGCTCATAACCTGCTTTTTCTTTCTGAATGTCTTTTTCTTGGCATTTCTATGAAATATAATAAATGATTAAATAATCAGGCAGTCTAAGATTCAGTCTAATATATAACATTGTGGAGTGGTAATATTAGGTCATATTTTGTGTCCCATTGCAAGAGTTTCTTCATATATAATTTGTAACCCCTCATTATATGCTAGGTATGATGTTTGTGTGGGTTTTTTCATAGTCTTTTTATCAGTTGAGCAAATTGAGGAAGCCTTTTAAGCATGTGGATGCTTGGACCATTAAAAGTTCTGATCCAATGTATCTGAGGTGAGGACCAGATATCTTTAGTTGTAAAAAGATACACAAAAAAATAAAAAATATATAAGTGATTCTGATCCATAGTCCAGATCCTAGTCGAGGTATGCTCCATTTTTACACCTGTATTACCACTCTCTACTCTTTCCCTTCAGCTGATAATGTTGAATTTTACATCATCAATTCCCTAAATGCTGTATTTCTAATTCTTCTGGGTTCAGAACAGTGATAAATGGGCATAAGTTAGCTTCATTTTGTACACTGGGCTCTATTTAGATTTGGTTATTCACCACAGTCATAGAAAACAAACTTACGGTTACCAAAGGCCAAAATGTTAGTGTTAGTCACGCAGTCATGTCCAACTCTTTGCAACCCATGGCTCCTCTGTCCATGGAATTCTCCAGGCAAGAATACTGGAGTGGGTAGCCTTTCCCTTCTCCAGGGGATCTTCCCGACTCCGAGATAGAACCCAGGTCTCCCTCATTGCAGGTGGATTCTTTACCGTTTGAGCCACCAGGGAAGCCCACCAAATGGCAAAGGTATGGGATAAGTTAGGGGATTGGGATTAACATATACACATAACTATATATAAAATAGATAACCAACAAGGACCTACTGTATAGCACAGAGAACAATACTCAGTATTTTGTAATAAACTATAAGGGAAAAAAATCTGAAAAGGAATATATATATATATATGTATATATAATATATAACTAAATCACTGCTGTACATATGAAACTAACACATTATAAATCAACTATACTTCAATAAAAATATTACCTCCTTTGAAAAAAAGATACGTTATTCAGATTTATTTTTACCTATACGTAATATAAGCTATTTGATGACTCTTAACTTATAGCTAATTCCTTCCTCATCATAGTAGTACTTAGAATATAATTGTTGATGGACTATGTAAGTTATTTTTAGCCTCTTAATCATTTTTGTTTTTTGGAATCCATCATATATAGCCTTACAACTGACATCATCCCTGTGTTTTGTCAAAACATAAGAAACAGCTCATTTGATCTATATGATAAATAATAATTATCTTGTTTCTTTTAGGACACCATGTAAAATTGAACCCAGTATAAACCACATTCTAAGCACAAGAAAGCCTGGAAAGGAAGAAGGAGATCTCCTGCAGAGAGTTCAAAGTCTTCAGCAAGAGTCTGAGAAGAAGGAGAAGATGATGTATTGTAAGGAGAAGATTTATGCAGGAGTGGGGGAGTTCTCCTTTGAAGAGATCCGGGCTGAGGTTTTCCGGAAGAAATTAAAAGAGCGAAGAGAAGGTATGTGTATTTATCTAGCTCAAGTTTGTAAAAATAACTTAGTTGTAGGAAGACTGAGTTGCTATTTTAAGCCTGAGGAAAGTTACTGCTGTTGTATGTACCTTTGTGTGATGCTTCTGTGGTTTCTGTATTTTTCTATATAAGCTGAACTTCCATTGCTGCTTTCTGTGTAACCCATGAGGGAAAATTTTAAACAACTAAGTTTGTGTTCAAAAGTAAAGAAACTGCATGACCAGTTCATATTTCTCCGCAATAGGCAGACAGAAAAGTGCTTTTCCTAATATTTCCTAAATATTTCACTTTACTTTTGATACTATGCCTGAAATTTCTCCCAGGGCTAATTTAGATTAACAGACTCTGTCATTTAGATGATAGTTGTATGTCCTGATTATTAAAGAATTCTTTCTGAGTTAAGGGAGGCTTATACATTGAAAAACTGGAAATTTGGGAAAAGTAGGAAGTGGTTCTGATTCTGAAGCTTAGAAGTGCTTGGGGGCAAAAGGTGCCCAAAACAGGCTGAAAGTAGGGAAATTTAGCAGTTTAGCATTTGGAATTTAAGGCATTAGAAGATGAGTGAGAGTATAGAAAAGGAGGTTGCGGGTGCAGGGGGGGGAATCCAAAAATAAATTTTATTCATTTAGGCATTTTGGCTAGGATATACCAAGAATGAAGAAATAATTTTTTTTTTTAATGCAATCATCCAGAGTAACCTGCAGCTCAGCTCACCTAAAGAGATGTGACATTCATAGGGCTAGCTGGGAAACTTAACCGTCACTTATAATTTGTTTGAGAAAAAAAATCATTTCAGAGTTTCAGGTGACAAGTTAGAAGCAAAGGTCTGTAAAGCAGCCTGTTAGTAAGTTTGGAATTGCCTTGTTACATGAACTAGTGCCTTCCAAAATTGACAGAAGTGCTTTCGTCTCAAATAATATATGGAAAAATGGAATCTGTGTGTCTGGGTAGGAGAGAGGGAGTGCGTAAAAGAGAAGGAACTAGCTGTGTGAAGCTTTTTAAACGTGGAAACCACCACGACAAAGAAGTAGGCTAGCAGCGTAGCCAGACATGAGCTGGGAAAGGAGCAAGGCACTTAGGTTGGAACTACCGCTTCCTAAAGGGAAGGCTCTAGCTACACCAAGTATATAAAAGTAAAATAGTACATTTTATTCTCAGCTAGCTAAAGAAGAACCTGAGCTAGGGTTAGTTGGGATTTGAGTACTGAAAGAAGTATTGACCTCTGAGGATATTGTAATACTCTTTTCCTAATCTTGTCTCTGAATCTAGTTTGTACTCTTAAAATCCTCATGCCTATAAGAAAGTGGTTTCTTGTTATATTCAAAACTAGCTTCAAAGATTGTTGCTGACATTCAACTCTCAGGTAGGGACATGAGAAATGAGGAAGCCACAGGCTGGGTCTAAAGACAAGGCTGTTACCTTTTCTTCCCGTTACTACTTCTAAAGCATTTTCCCCCTTCTCCTTCAAAAAGTTTCTTTCCAATTCAGTTTTTTTCCTACCCATTGAACCTCCTTAGTATTCTACATACCTGGCTCATTTCTTATTTCTACCCTTACACCATCCACTCTATTGTATTCACCTGGCAAAACCTCAACCCTAGTTAAATCCAGCTATCTCCTCACACTCTGTACCTGCATCCAAGTATAATAGTTTAAATGTAGCTGGAAAAAAATGCAGCTGTGAATTGGTCTCATTTTAAATGCTTTTTATTGTTTATTTTAGCTATGCTGGATCTTCGTTGCTGTGCATGGGCTTTCTCTAATTGTGTTGCACCAGCTTCTCATTGTGCTGGCTTCTCTTGCTGCAGAGCGTGGGCTCTAGGGCACATGAGCTTTCCTGGACCAGGGATCAAACTTGTGTCTCCTGCATTGGCAGGCGGATTCTTAACCACTGGACCACATAGGAAGTCCTCGTTTTAAATTCTTGACCACAACATTTACCAGTGCCTAACAGTTTTACTAGTTACCTGATGGGTGAATTTCTTCTTTCTGCTAAACAACTAATTTAATTTTGTTTGATTTTCAAATATATATCCCTGTCCCTCCTGACCTAGAATCTCGTTTGTAACCTCATTGAGAAAATAGAAGGAATGTAATGGTAACTCTATTTTCTTCCACCAAATCTGCCATCTCTGCTATCTGTACACTCATTCTTTTTGTTAAAATTAGCATTTCTTTGTTCCTATCAAAGGAATGGTCCTTATTTCTTCCCCCTCTAGCATTTTCCCTTTCTACTAAACCATTCTTACTAATTTAGGCAAATATAATGTCTCCATTTTTTAAAAAAGAAAGAAAATCTTCATTACCCTTATTCATCTCCAACTACAACCCCATTTTTATACTCTCTTTCACAGCAAGATTTGGGGGGAATTGTAATCTTTTACTGCCTACTATTTCCTCAACTGAAAAAGAGTAGTCATCTACAGAAGTGAATTGAACCATACAGAAACCTGAGTACCGAAGAATTGATCCTTTCAAATTGTGGTATTGGAGAAGACTCTTGAAAGTCCCTTGGACAGCAAGAAGATCAAACCAGTCCATCCTAAAGGAAATCAACTCTGAATATTCATTGGAAGGACTGATACTGAAGCTCCAATACTTTGGCCACCTGATGCAAGGAGTCAACTCGTTGGAAAGACCCCAATGCTTGTAAAGGTTGAGGTCAGGAGGAGAACGGGGCAAAGGAGGATGAAATGGTTGGATAACATCATCAACTCAGTGGACATGAGTTTGAGCAAACTTTGGAAGATAGTGAAGGACAGGGAAGCCTGGCATGCTGCAACCCATGTGGTCGCCAGGAGTCAGACATGACTTACCGACTGAACATTTCCTCAAGCATCTTTTCTATTCCAGTGATCACAGTAACCAGAAACTTCCTTTTTGCCGGATCCAATGGCTGTTTCTGAGTCTTGATCTTTATTGACCTCTTGGCTTCATTGAGTACAGTTGATGAAATGCTTTATGAAATGCTTCTCTTTGGCTTCTTCCTTGATGGTGTATTCTTGCCCCATTTCCTTTACTGTTCTCATCCAGGGCCTCTTCCTGAGGCCCAGGAGAGTTCTGAAATATCCCAATTATATCTTCTTTCAACAGCCATCTTTAAGTAATGGATTAAATACTGTTTACAAGCTATTGACTCTCAAATTCATATCCCCATCCCTGACATTTCACCTGATCCCCAGACTGATATTTAGTTGCCTGAATTTATTGGCTGTCCTAATAGGCATCTTTTAAAATTTATAGGTATTTATTTGGCTGTGCTGGGTCTTAGTTGGAGCACACAGCATCTTCAGTCTTCATTGAGCATTATGGGGGTCTTTAGTTGAGGTATATGGAATCTAGTTCCCTGACCAGGGATTGAACTCAGGCCCCCTGCATTGGGAGCTCAGAATCTTAGCCACGGGACCACCAGAGAAATCTCTCCAATAGACATTTTAAGCTCTACATAACCAAAAACAGTTACGGATTTATGTCACAAACCACACCCCAATATACAAATGTACCACAGGCTTCCCTATTTCAACAAAAGGCATCACCATGCACCAAGTTGGTTCAGTTCAGTTCAGTCGTGTCTGACTCTGCGACCCCATGAACTACAGCACGCCAGGCCTACCTGTCCATCACCAACTCACAGAGTCCACCTAAACCCATGCCCATTGAGTCGGTGATGCCATCCAACCATCTCATCCTCTGTCGTCCCCTTCTCCTCCTGCCCTCAATCTTTCCCAGCATCGGGGTCTTTTCCAATGAATTAGCTCTTCGCATCAGGTGGCCAAAGTATTGGAGTTTGATCCTCAACATCAGTCTTTGCAATGAACACCCAGGACTGATCTCCTTTAGGATGGACTGGTTGGATCTGCTTACAGTCCAAGGGACTCTCAAGAGTCTTCTCCAACACCACAGTTCAAAAGCATCAATTCTTTGGTGCTCAGCTTTCTTTATAGTTCAACTCTCACATCCATACATGACCACTGAAAAAACCATAGCCTTGACTAGACGGACCTTTGTGGACAAAGTAATGTCTCTGCTTTTGAATATGCTGTCTAGGTTGGTCATAACTTTCCTTCCAAGGAGTAAGCATCTTTTAATTTCATGGCTACAATCACTATCTGCAGTGATTATGGAGCCCAGAAAAATAAAGTCTTCCACTGTTTCCCCATCTATTTGCCATGAAGTGATGGGACCAGATGCCATGATCTTAACTGTCTGAATGTTGAGCTTTAAGCCAACTTTTTCACTCTCCTCTTTCCCTTTCATCAAGAGCCTCTTTAGTTCTTCTTCACTTTCTGCCATAAGGGTGGTGTCATCTGCATATCTGAGGTTATTGATATTTTTCCTGGCAATCTTGATTCCAGCTTGTGCTTCCTCCAGCCCAGCGTTTCTCATGATGTACTCTGCATATAAATAAGCAGGGTGACAATATACAGCCTTGACGTACTCCTTTTCCTATTTGGAACCAGTCTGTTGTTCCATGTCCAGTTCTTTAACTGTTGCTTCCTGACCCGCATACAGATTTCTCAAGAGGCAGGTCAGGTGGTCTGGTATTCCCATCTCTTTCAGAATTTTCCACAGTTTATTGTGATCCACACAGTCAAAGGCTTTGGCATAGTCAATCAAGCAGAAATTGATGTTTTTCTGGAACTCTCTTGCTTTTTCCATGATCCAGCGGATGTTGGCAATTTGATCTCTGGTTCCTCTGCCTTTTCTAAAACCAGCTTGAACATCAGGAAGTTCACGGTTCACGTATTGCTGAAGCCTGGCTTGGAGAATTTTGAGCATTACTTTACTAGCATGTGAGATGAGTGCAATTGTGCAGTTGTTTAAGCATTCTTTGGCATTGCCTTTCTTTGGGATCGGAATGAAAACTGATCTTTTCCAGTCCTGTGGCCACTGCTGAGTTTTCCAAATTTGCTGGCATATTGAATGCAGCACTTTCACAGCATCATCTTTCAGGATTTGAAATAGCTCTACTGGAATTCCATCACCTCCACTAGCTTTGTTCATAGTGATGCTTCCTAAGGCCCACTTGACTTCACATTCCAGGATGTCTGGCTCTAGGTGAGTTGATCACACCATCATGATTATCCGGGTCGTGAAGATCTTTTTTGTACAGTTCTTCTGTGTATTCTTGCCACCTCTCCTTAATATATTCTGCTCCCCACAAAAAACTCTGAAAGGTATATCCCTCTTTCCTTACCATTCCCCCACATCTAATGAATAAACCAACCTTGCCACCAAAAACTTTCATACATCTTTCATTTATCGCCAGTCCCATTACTACCTCAGTCCAAACCACAGTCTTTTAGCTGGACTACTGCAGTTAGACTTTCTGCCCTCTTTCTGGCCTTCCCAAAATTCATTGTGTTCACAGCACATTATCATTTTTAGAAAGTCAGGTCATGTCCCTCCTTTATTTAAAATTCTCCCGGGTTTCTTCATTGTCTTAGAATGCAGTACAAATTCTTACAAACCCTACATGATTTGGCCCTCGCCTACCTTTCCAATCTCATCTTTTACTTTGCTCCCTATTTCTATGCTACAACCACATTGGCCTTCTTTTGAGTCCTTGTACCAATGATCTGTTCCTCCGTTAGGGCCTTTATGCCATCTAGTCCCTTTCCTCAGATCTTTATATGACCGGCCTCTTGTTATCTAGGTTACAGCTTTATAATGTAACTGCCTTAGATGATCTCCCCTGATCACTGGTTTAGTAGCTCCTGACCTCCATTCCCCTACCCAGTAACACATTTCCACATCACCTAATTTTTAGTTTTAGCACTGATTATCTTGTTAATTTCTGTGTGTTTGTTTTTGCCAAATTGAACATTAGCATCACATGACCAAGGACTTTGTATTATGTGCCACTAAAACCTAAATACCGTGTTGTGCTTGGCACATAATAGACTTCTGTTTTTTACTGACTAAGTAAATAATAGAGACCGAGACCTCAAGTTGAGGGCTTTGCTCCATCTGTGTCATTCTTATCTGTAATATTAACTGTCCCAAAGACAAGCTTTGACAGGATGAATTGCTATGAGGAGTAATGCCTCAGCCAACTTTGCTATTTCTAGCTGAGCTGCTGACCAGTGCAGAGAAGAGAGCAGAAATGCAGAAACAGATTGAGGAGATGGAGAAGAAGCTAAAAGAAATCCAAACTACTCAGCAAGAAAGATCGAACGAGCAGGTCATTTTCTCTTTTCAGTACATAACAACTAATGCTTATTGAAACAAATTTAAACAATATGAAAATGTAGAAGGTAAAAGTCCTGCCAGTGCCCACTCCGTATTTGGTAGTTTCTTAGCTACTAGCATCAGCAAAGTTGAGCAGAAAAGTAATTTTAACAGGTGACTTTAAATGGAATTTGTGGCATATAAGTGATACAATTTATTGACATCTTAGTTATACTCTAAATCACTATTCTGTTACTTCTGACTTTAGTTTTTTATTCTGTCATGTTTCATTAAAATGAGATTAGCTAAAGAAATTTAGTGTGTATTTGCTTGCCACTACTTAGTTAAGTATAGCAGTATCAGTTTATACTGGGAACATAAATTTAAGAACTTCTGTGGGACAGACATTCTATATGGTTAGTAAATATCTTGGGAAAGTGTATAGTAAAGCTAATTTTGGCACTAAAACTTGAAAATAGGTAGCATTTTCTAGATAAAAGGGACATACTAATTTTGTTTATTGAATGCAAATAGCAAGAAGAGAAGATCTCTACAAAGGAGACAGCTGAACTGCGAATTGCTTCAGAGTCTCAGGAAATAACAGGAATGGCTGTGTCCAATTTTGTTTGCCCGGTAAACTCTTGTGCCAGGTAGGACCACATTGGTGGAAGGAATGATGCTTATAGGAAGGAGGACTCTCTAGACTTGAAGTTTCCTTAACGTTTATAGTATTGAGACATGATTTTTGCAAGTCTTTATCATAACGTCAGCTTTGATGCTAATGAGGGAGGTCTAGGTACTGGCTTTTTTCCATTTAAAAAAGATAACGTATTTCTTATAACAACCAAATAATTTTTTAAGTGATAAAACCACTCATTTCTACCACCAAAAGATGACTAGCATTAACATTGCTTTATTTCTTCTTTATGTGTTGTTTTGGATTTGTTTATAAAAATGAAGGTTTATCATTTTGTAATCTGCTTATATTGTTAATGTAACTTGATGTCTGCTATCAAATATATTTCTGTAACAATTCTAATGACTGAAGGTTCTATCTTAAAGAATTTGGTTTAATGGTACTAGAATATTTTCTTTATCTTAGAATGAAGATTATATTTAATTTTTAAAAAAGCCTCTTGGACTTCTGAGAATTAAATAATTTGTTCCATGGGTAGTAAGCCACATATTTAAAAACAAGTTTCTTCACAGGGAAACATCACTTGCAGAAAACGTTTGGCAAGAACAACCTCATTCTAAAAGTGAGTTGTATTTGACAATCTCATGAAGACCTTACTGATAACAAATGCATTATGTAACAAGTATAATTAATTTTATTGATTGTAGTAAAAGGAGGTGAAAGAAAGCAAAGAGGGGAACTCAGGTTTATAATCTTTGAGTCATGGAATTCAATTTATTAGCATATAATTCAAGATAGGATAGACATTTGAAAGAATATTTTTGTAAAATAACTCATTTCTTAAAAGTATTTCATTTTAAATGTAATTTAAATTTATACTAACTATAAAATAATATTTCACTTTAGTTAGTGCACTCTAGCTAAACATAGCAGTAGCACCCAGGAGCCAAGACTGGAAAGTGGTTTTCTGATGGAAAGAGAGGGGAAAAGCTTAAAATTAAAGCTATTTTATATTCAAATTTGGTCTTTTTGGAAACATGTTAAAAGTGGTAGAAGCATGAATATCCACTTAGTAGTTTAAAAAATTCAGTAGAGGGACTTCCCTGGTGGTCCAGTGGCTAAGACTCTTGGCTTCCAATGCAGGGGGCCCAGGTTCGATCCCTGGTTAGGGAACTAGATCCCACATGCTACAACAAAGATCGTCCATGAGGCAATGAAGATCTCCAGTGCCACAACTGAGACATAGTGCAGCCAAATAAATTTTAAAAAATAATAATAATAAATAAAATAAAAAAATAAAAAATTCAGTAGAATCTGATTAAACCTTTAAGTCTAACCATCAGTTTATAGGAAATGTAAGGCATAGAAGAACATTTGAAGCAAGAATATAATTGGCCAAAAATCCAGCATTATGGGGTAAACAACCCAGTTTCTAAAACAAAAAATTAATAGTAAAAACAAAAACCCTATAAAATAAAAGCAATTTAAGAGGCAATTTCAACTGGTCGCAGTGTTTGGATCTACTTTACATTCCTAATTCAAACTTTCTAAAAAGTTTTGGTAAAATGTGATACTTCTGACTAGATGTGTGAATTCAGAAATGGTTAATTCTGTAGATATGATCATGTTTGAGACTATGCTTTTTAAAAAGATGCTGTCTCTAAGAAATGTGTACTGAAATATTTACATATGCCATGATATGGTGTTTTGTATTTGCTTCAAAAATAATTCAGAGTTGGGTTAGATTTGGGGAGTAGTGATGGGGAATAAAGATGAAACAAGATCATCCATGTTTAGATCACTTTTATTAAATGATCTTTACTTTTGTACTTTGGAAATTATTTATTATAAAAGATAAAACTGTCTTTCTGCTTTCAAACAGCAAAAATGTTAATTGACCTAACTGTCTTGAAGAGTAGGACATTTACTCTAAAAGAGTGTAAATTTAGTCTCTCTTTCTATAGGTTCCAGTGTACCTTTCTCCATTTTTGATGAATCTCTTCTTTCAGAAAAAAAGCCTGTCAGGTTTGAGGGTTTTTTTAATTTATTTTGTTTCAACAATGAAAAGTTTTCTATTATTATAAATAAGGGTGAAATAGGAGGTTACTGTTATCTGTGTTAAAAGAAAAATTGCTAAGTGGGATATTCTTTTTCTAGTCCTTCTGCAGCTCCCTCACGGGTTCTAGCCCAACGAAGACCTCTTGCAATTCTCAAAACTTCAGAAAGCATCACCTCAAATGAGGATGTATCTCCAGATGTTTGTGTAAGAAACAGTATTCCTAAGTTTATATAAATGGGCTAGTGTATAGTTTCATTCATTTCTCATGGAAGTTTAAAGTGAAAATCATTGGCTTGAAATAAGCACATGAAAAGATGCTCAACACTATTATCAGAGAATGGAAATCAAAATCATGGTGAAATACTATACACATCCACTTGGATGGCTATAATCAAAGAGACAAAATAACAGCTGTTGGTGAGGTTGTGAAGTAACTAGAACCCTCATACGTTGCTGATGAGGATGTACAGTGGTACAATCTGTTTGGAAAACAATCTGGCAATTCCTCAAAATGTTGACAATAGGGTTACCATATGATCCAGCAGTTCCCTCCTAGGTAAATATATCCAAAAGAATTTTTTAGTTATTTTATTTTCAATTGAAGAATAACCAAAAGAATTTAAAACATATCATTACACAAAAACTACATAAATGTTCATAGCAGCATTGTTCGTAAGAGCCAATAACAGGAAACAACCAAACATTCATCACCTGATGCTTGGATAAACAAAATGTGTATCTGTAAAGTGGAGTAGTGTTCAGCCATAAGAAGGAATGGAATATTGACATATCCTACAACATGGGTGAATCTTTAAAACACTTTGCTAAAATGAAAGCACACCTAAAAGAACACATATTGTATTATTCCTTTCATGTGAAATAAACAGAAGTCTTCTCATAAAGGCAGAAAATAGATTAGGATTTCTGGGGGATTAGGGATAGAGTGAGTTGGAAAGTGACCACAAATTGATATAGTGTGTCTTTTTAAGGTGATGAAAATGTTCTGAAGTTAGATAGTGGTAATGATTGCAAAGCCTTATGAATGTGTGATACTAAAAACCACTGAAATGCACATTATAAGAGTGTATTTTTTGGTATATTAATTATATCTCAATTTTTTTTTTAAGTAGGGAAAAATCACTGTCTTCAAAGCCCAGGATCTTTTTTCTTTATAAAAAAAATGTTGTAGCAATGAAAGTTATGTGAACCAACCTTTTTTTTTTGTAGTAATGTTCTGTTTTAACCACTGTGGACTAGTGACCCTGCACACATTCAAGTCAAAGTAAATAAACTTTATCAATGACATTTTATTGAAGTTTTAAACCAGCATCTGGAAATTTGTCTTAATATTTAAAGAGAACTGAGTATGTTTAATCTAAAGCTTATAAGGGGACACATGATCAGTATCTATAGTGATTTAAAATAGTGTTAAATCAGTGTATTCCAATGAATCAAACATGTTTTTCTTTTTTACTTATTTATTGAGGTATATCTTATATCCATGGACCTCCCTCAGTAGCTCAGCTGGTATAAAGAATCAGCCTGCAATGCAGGAGACCCAGATTTGATCCCTAGGTTGGGAAGATCCCCTGGAGAAGGAAATGCAACTCACTCCAGTATGCTTGCCTGAGAATCCCATGGACAGAGGAGCCTGGCAGGCTATAGTCCATGGAGTCACAAGAGTTGGACATGACTTAGCAGCTAAAGAGAGAGAGAGCTCTTATATAGATACATTGCACAAATATTAATTGTACAGCTAGGTAAAATTTTAAATATGTGAATATCCATGCAGTCTTCACATATATCAAGATACAGAAAATTTGTAGCAACCCAGAAGAACCTTGGGAGCCATGTATGACTGAAGGTGCTGAGGCCCCATTCCAACTGGAATTTCAATTCCAATTCCAATTGGAATTCCCAGAGATAAAATCCAAGCATGTAGTTTTGTCTGTTTTAAATACTTGCCCAGGTAATTCTAATGTAGGTAATAGAGATGATGATGTAGAAGAATAATTTTTACATACTGGATTCTGGAGAATACCACCAGAGAATAGGCTGGATTTGGAGGTAGTGGTTCTAGGTTCAGATGTTCAAGGATGGACCAAATTATTAAGAGGATATCTTAGGTTTTTTTGTCTTAAACCTTTTACTTGAATTTTGTTAATAGGTACCTACCAGCATTTTTTTCCCTAAAAAAAAAATCATATTTAAAGTGTCTAAACTAATAGGGCCGTAAATAGTATTTGCATAAATGTATCCATAGACTACAGACATCTATTTTACTCCAATCTTACGATTCTTCAGTTTCATCTCTTCTTTCTTCTAGATGTATCTCTCACCTCTACTTAATTATGTTGAGCCAGAAATTCAGAGTATATGTCATATTGGTAATGATCTAGAAAGTTAATATCTAGTATCAAAGAGGGTTAAATGAAATAGGCACTTTTGTGTATTCAGGTAAATGTATAAAGTGGTACAATATTTCTGAGGGAAGTTGGGCAGTATGAATAAATACCCTTAATGTCCCATTACCTTTTTGACCTGATAGTTCTATTTTTATGAACTATTCCGGAGAAAACTAACATATTCCTAAAGATTTAAAATCTATAAGAATATTTAAAATAGTTCCATGATAGTAAAATACAGGGAATAGCCTAAAACAGTTGGTCAACTTCGGATAGACCCACAGCGTTACCAACATGTTTTTAAAGAATTTTTAGTAGCACAGAAAATAAACTAAAAAATATAATGATAATGAATAATATGGACCAGCATATATGCTGTAATTTCGCTTGTTTTAAAACCTCTTTTTAAAATGCATAGAATATGCTTGTGCATGTATCCTACCAGATGTATGTGGTCATAGCAGTTGTCTTTGGATAGTGGTAACTGGGGACTTCCCAGGTGGCGCGAGTGGTAAAGAACCTGTCTGCCAGTTCAGGAGATATAAGAGATGCGGGTTTGACCCCTGGGTCCAGACCCGACCTGGAGGAGGGCATGGCAACCCACTCCAGTATTCTTGCCTGGTAAATCCCAGGGACAGAGAAGCCTGGTGGGCTACAGTTCATAGGGTCGCAAAGAGTCAACACAGCTGAAGTGGCTTAGCACGCACACACCAGTAGTAACTGCAGTGGAGAAGTGGGAGGATCAGGTGTGGGAGGGAGACTTTTTTACTACAGATTCTTTTAAACTAGTTGACTTTTTAAAACTATACACTTGTATTACTTTTAAAAACAAAGGCATATTTTAAGTGTTTTCCATTATTTTATACTTTTTTCCCCATATTTTCTATCATCATGAATTGTTGTTTAGTCGCTAATTCACGTCTGACTGTTTGTGACTCCATGGACTGTAGCCCACCAGGCGTCTCTGTCCATGAGATTTTCTTGGCAAGAAGACTGGAGTGGATTGCCATTTCTTTTTCCAGGGGATCTTTCTGGCCCAGGGGTTGAACCAATGTTTCCTGCATTGGCAGGCAGATTCCTTAACATTGAGCCACCAGGGAAGCCCATGGTCATGAGTTACCTTTAAGAAATAAAATAAAATTTAATTATTTGTCATAGAATAAGACCTAAAAGCTAGGAGAAGGGTCGATTACCAGAATGTATTCTAGGCCAAAGCCAGAAGAAAAATGGTATTGGTTCTTTGGTTCCTAGGTGAAATTGATTGAGGAGAAAACATTGTCCAGTATTTTTCCTTTGTGTGGAGAATCTTCACAGTGTATTTTTGATGAAATATAGTTTGCTGTTTTCATAATACAGAACCTTTTTCCTCAGATGTAAAGATGTACTTTTAAAAATTGTCTTTCTCTAGAGATTCTGTGTTAAAAATCACTTATCTAATGTCTCTTTCAGTAAAAAAGACAGGCCATTCATATGCTCATTGAAATGTTTCAGCTAAATTTTATGTGGTTTTTATTTCAGGATGAATTTACAGGAATTGAGCCCTTGAGTGAGGATGCTATTATCACAGGTTTCAGGAATGTAACTATTTGTCCTAACCCAGAAGACACTTGTGACTTCGCTAGAGCAGCTCATTTTGCATCCACTCCTTTTCATGAAATAATATCCTTGAAGGATCTCCCTTCTGATCCTGAGAGACTGTTGCAGGAAGAGGATCTAGATATGAAGACCTCTGAGGACCAGCAAACTGCTTGTGGCACTATCTACAATCCACCTCTCAGCATCAAGAAGCTGAGGTGAGTGGTAATTGTAGGTTGCACAAACCAAACTGTTTGAGGGCTCTTACTCTGTGTGTGCTTCTCAGTTATAGCCATCAATTATCAAGCTTTTACTACCTGCCGAGTACTGTGCTAAGTGCTTTACGTGACAATTAAGCTCCTTCAGATAAAATGTTAATGGGATTTAGTAATTTATTTGAATATGAGGGTTAGAAGTAAATTTTTAAAAATATTTATTTATTTATTTATTTAGCTGCTCCAGGTCTTAGTTGCATCATGTAGGATCTTCCGTCTTTGTTGCAGCCTATGGGATCTGTAGTTGCAGCAGGCAGGATCTTTTAGCTGTGGCATGAGAACTCTTAGTTGCAGCATGTGGGACCTAGTTCCCTGACCAGGGATCAAACTCAGGCCCCCTACATTGGGACCATGGAATCTTAGCCTCTAGACCACCAGGGAGGTCCCATGGAAGAAGTAACTGGGTTTGATTATGGTATCTTTGAGGAAACTCCGAAAGGGTACCTGAGTGGTAGAGAAGAGGCATATATTTTTCCTTTAATATTGAGTTTAAAATAATGGTAGAGTAGCTTGATGCTAATTTTAAATAGGCTGTTAGAGATATACTTTTCAAAAGTATCTTGTGATAGAGAGACAGAAATGAAGACAGTAATAGCGGGAATGGCATCGAGAGCCAGGGACTAATAAGCCTTGTGATCTACCCATACTTAAAAGTCACCTAATTTAAACAAATTCCAGTTTTAGGAATATGCCTTAATTTGCCAGTTTGTGCTTTTAAAGCTGTATTTTCAAACTTTCCCCCTAACAAACTTTTCTCAGTTTCTAGCACATAGTCACCTTGATTAATTTCCTGTTTTCTTTCTTGACCTTTGCTTATTGAAGAGTTAAAAAGTCCAAAGAAGAGATAAAGAGGAAGAAAGCTAGTGTCTTAATCAGTTTTTCTCGGTCTAGTTTAGAATAGATGTAGAATAAGGCATTTGCTATAGATTAGGTTGTTGTTTAGTTGCTAAGTTGTGTCCAACTCTCTTGCAATCCCATGGACTCTAGCCCTTCAGGCACCCCTGTCCATAGGATTTCCCCGGCAAAAATACTGGAATGGGTTGCCATTTCCTTCTCCATGATAGGTTAGGTTGATAAAGCACAAATTTAATAGTTGGCATTGCTCATCAACCAAAGTAGATAAAGTTACCTAGATTCTGATTATGAATCTTTTTTTTTTTTTTTTTCAGGAAAATAATAGACTTTAAAGTGAGATTTGAATAGTGGATACTTTTTGTTTTTACTTTTGTTTACATTTATTTTTTGTGGCATTTATTCCCAGTCCATAAGTTTTTGTTTCTTTGGTTTCTTCTAGGGTATCTTTTTCTTCTATGCAACCTCCTTTTCTGGTTTAGGACCGATTTGTTCTTTTTCCATGAGAATTGATCATTTCAATGTGGCAAGGAGAGCTCATATATGAGTTGATCTGACCATGAACTCTCTCAAGTCCTGTGCCACATCTTGAGGACCTTGTTCATCTGGAATATGCTCAGTAACTGGAGAATCTATATCTAAGCCCTTAGGTTCAGAATTACTCTCTGCATTTTTGAGCATGTGCAGTAAAAATTCAGCACTCTTTTTGGGCCACTGACCCTGCATCCAGCCCCACTGTTTAGCCTGTGCCCACATTACCAACTCTACCATTGTAATGACAGAATGGTACACGCTGCTTCTTCAAGGTGACATCCTTTAGACATTTAGCTGCTTTCGGATATGCATACCCTTAATGGCCTGGACAGTTTCACGAATGTTCTTAAAGTGAACTCGAAGATTTGAGCCTCTTGATTTACATGATTTTGTGGGGTTTTCTGGGTCAAATGAATAGCCCACAATTTTTAGAGGTCACCTCAGGCCACTTATGCTTCCCAGGTGGCCCAGTGGTAAAGAATCTGCCTGCCAGTGCAAGACCCAAGAGACTTGGGTTTGATCCCTGGGTCAGGAAGATTCCCTGGAATAGGAAATGGCAACCCACTCCAGTAGTCTTGCCTGGAAAATTCCGTGGACTGAGGAGCCTGGCAGGATACAGAGGTCGCAAAGAATTGAACTTGACCGAGCATGCATGCAGGTCACTTACTAGAAAAGACCAAATAAAATTAGAACAAAGATAAGTTGATATAAACTATCCCTTTGAAGACTGATTCATTTGTGGTTCTTTCAGCCCAATTATTGAAGACAGCCGTGAAGCCACACACTCCTCTGGGTTCTCTGGATCTTCTGCCTCAGTTACAAGCACCTCCTCCATCAAAAGTCTTCAAATTCCTGAGAAACTGGAGCTCACTAGTGATGCTGCAGGTAGGTTCATATATACCATTTGTGAGGAAATATCTACATCTGTATCCAGTGAGCACTTTTTATCAGAGCAAACTGAGGCATATGTATTTCTTCTCTGGAGAAGTTGCCATAAATTGTGAAATCACTAGACTAAATGAGTACAAACTGAATTCAGTATCATAAAGCCCTGAGATAGATGAGTGTTGTTAGATTAACAGTTTTGATCATGCAGTCTTGGGGGGGGGTTTTTGCCCTCCTTTGTTAAAATACCCATTTTGGGTTTTAAGGTAATTTTTTTTTTCAACTTTTTTTACCCAGACAGCCCTACTCAGTCACCCTGGTGTTCACAGTATCGCAGACAACTGGTAAAATCGCTACCAGAGCTGAGTGTCTCTACAGAGTTTTTTGTAGAAGATAGACCAATGCCTAATTTGGAAATAGAGAAGGAAATTGAATTAGGTAAGTATCATTGAATGCATGGCCTTTTGTGTGTGACAGTATATAAATAAGTGACTATTAATACTTGAACTTGATGCTTAAGCACAATCAATATTTCTAGAATGTAAGAAACAGCATTATAGAAGTTGACACATTCATAAGTTTATGTCCCAGTAACAATAGGAATTCTGTCTTCCCCTCTTTCAATTTTTCCCCCTTTTCAATTTTTAACAAATGATTTTGAAAAGTGTTTTAGATGCTACTAACTGTCAAATATAAAGTTCCTTTAGCCCTTAAACCAGGAAATAAAACCTAGGGGGCTGTACATATTCATAGTGATTTTTAAATGGAATCAAACCTTCTCAACAGATAATGAGGAATATTGCATTAGACAAGAATACCTGGTATGTGAAGATTACAAGTTATTCTGGGTGACACCAAGAAACACTGCCGAGTTAAGCATAATAAAGGTAGGACTGATTCTTTGTCATTTCATTTACTTCATAACTAACATCAGTTGAAGCAGTAATTGTGACTCCATGGCACCATCAAATCCCTCTGATAGTCTAGGAGCTGCCTTATATGAGTCAGTGATGCGTCAAGAAATCGCTCACCATTATATGCCAAGGGCTAATGTGAAAAATGACAAGGTATTGTGTAAATCTCTTAAATACAACATGTTCAAACATGTTTGGTATTCTATCAGTTTTATCTTCTTGAGGACATCTTCTGAAATTTCCTGGCTTCCTTCAATCTGGAAGGAACACACACACACACACAATATTACTTTGAAATTTCCATTCACCATCATCCCAGGGATTCATATTATCTCTTTTTTATATTGACTGCCTAGTTACCTTGGATCCCTGTTTTTTTTCTTCTTTCTTGATTTAACTTAGGCACTTGATGGCCTTTTCAACCTGGAAACTTCTTTAGTTCTGAGAAATTATCTTCAAAGAAAAAATTATTTCTCCTCTCAGTCTTTGCTGTTCTTGTATCCTAGAATTCCTATTGTTAGGATTAAGGGTTTCCTGAACAGATTTCTTTAAAAATCTTACCTTTTTTCCTGCTGTTTTCTCCTGATATTTTTGCTTTATTTTCTGGAATGTTTTATCAACTTTATTTTCAACCTTTTTACTGGGTTTTTCATTTCTTTTATCATGTATTAAATTTGTAAACTTTCTTTTTTATACTCAAATTTTTTCTTCGTAGAATTCTTTCTTCATTTCAAAGATGAACTATTCCTTACCTCTCTGACTATATTAACAGTGCTTTAATTTTGCTTTCTCCCTGCTTCATCTGTTTTCTTTTGTCTGTTTCGATCTCCATCTTTCATATTTGAGGCTTTCTTCAAGTCTTTGGCTCTCTCTTCATATTTAAGTATAGGTCTCTAGAAAACCAGTTAAAACTATGTATATTGACAGCTGTAGGCCTCACTGTACAATGATCTCATTTGACTTTGATATTGGAAAAAAACCCAGTCTTTAGGTCTTTTCTCTTGAGCTTATCAGATACCTCAGAGAAAAGTTCTGGTTTCTCACCTAAGATATATAATCCTGGCTGCTAGTCTCCTAAAAGCTTCGTGGGGAAATTAGTCTGGAAAGTAGAAGGGCAGGAAGGTACATCTTAACATTTGACATATAATAAACTTTTTCTTCTTTTCCTTATGGCATTCCCACCCTCAACAGTTCGTAAGTGTCCTTTAGTCTAGAGCCCTTCTGTTTTATATTCTCTAGGGAAAAAAGTGGTCTTCAAGAATGAAAGAGAGGCAGTTGTTAGGCTGCGCTACAGGAGCCAGAGGGGTAGTCAGGGGTCTAACGTTCTCTTTAACAGAGTTCAACCCCTCCAGTTTTAGCTCCACATTGACCCTTACCTCTGTAGATAATTAGTGCTACCAGTTTTATATTACAGAAAGATGGGCTTGTGATACAAATTTGGTTGCTGTCAGCCTTCTCTACTGCTAGAATCAGCTTTCTTGGGTCTGTTAAGTGGATTGTTACCTCTTAATATTCTGTTTCCAGCTTCCAGAATATCCTGCTGCTCTGTTCTTTCCTAAAGGTTTATGCCTTTTCAAATATCCCTCTTCTACTATTATTTCTGTCAGGATATCAGAAGGGCTGGAGGGAATGTTTTCAGTCTGCCAACCATTACCATAGATTCTAATGGCTTTCATTTTTAAAATATATTTTCTTACAGGTATCTTTTCAACCTGTCCCGTGGGACTTTTATATCAACTTCAAGTTAAAGGAACGTTTAAATGAGGAGTGTGATAATTTTTGTAGCTGTTATCAATACCAAGATGGCTGTATCGTTTGGCATCAATATATAAACTGCTTCACCCTTCAGGTTTGCAATAATATGAAAACATACCATTTAAAATCCTCAAGTAGAGAGATTTGTATGACATTTGGCAAAGGAATTTAGTACACAATTCCTATTAATCTTCTAGAAATAGATTAATCAATTTATTTTCTGAAGTTATTTTGACCAAGAACACATTTTAACTCTTTATTATGTCAATTTTCAAACATATAAAATGAGACAGAATTGTGTAATGACCCGGTCATTTATGATCATCACCAGCTCACGGCCACTTTTGTTTTAAATTCCTGGTCTGATAATTCCAATATCCCTGCCATGTCTGGCTTTGATGATTGTTAAAATTGTGTTTTTGCCTCTTAGTATGCCTTGTAATTTTTTCTTGATAGCCAGACATGATGTACTAGATAAAAGAAATTGCCCTTTAGTAATGTGATGATAACGTACGTGTGAGGGGAAGGAAAGTGTCGTACAGTGCTATTATTTATCATCTTTTGTAATGCACGTATGCCTTTGGACTGTGAAGTTCACAACTTTCTGTTTCCTAAACTGCCCCCCATACCTCCCACCTGCCCAGCTTAGGTGGGACAGAATAGCTGGAGTGGGCTGGAATTGGGTATTTCATTAATCCAAGGTCAAGTAGACTCTGATAATATCCCAGTATGTTAGGCTCTGGTTAACTAGTTTCCCCTGAAGGCAGGCCTTATTAAAAAGAACAGAGTGCTCTGGCCTGTTTCAAATGTTTCTTTTTCCCCTCCCCCTGCTGGAAACAGTAGGGGGATTTTTCTACAATATTTACTGTGAAAACCTGATCTGCTAGAGGTAAAATTCACAAAAATGTGGGTGCTTCCCCTATACTTACAGATACTAGAAGAGTTGTTGATTTTTTAGTTTGTTCAGCTTTTTACATGTTCGGACAGAGTAGCAACTTCCAAGTTCCCTACATGAGGAATGGAAACCAGAGTCTATTTTTGCCATTCTTGTTTTATCTGTACCACCCCTCTGGATTATTTTTAATACCCATACACAATATATCTCTTTTTTGACCATGCTGCAGGGCTTGTGGGAATCTCAGTTCCCCAGCCAGGGATTGAACCAGGACCCTTGGGAGTGAAAGCCTGGAATCCTAACCGCTAGGCCACCAGAGAACTCCCTACAATATGTGATTTTATTCTTTGGACTATTCTTAAGACAATTTTATGGCTTTTTTTTTTTGAGATTATTTCTCCTATCATTTTTATTTTATTTTTTTTAATGTCTCTGAAATTATTTCATTTCTCATCTCTTTTTTTAAATTGAAGTATAGTTGATATACAATGTTATATTAGTTTCAGGTATACAACATAATGATGGTTTTGCTGCAATTGTGATGGTGATATGAATTCTCCAAAATTGTTGGCATGAGGATAATTTTAAACTACCATTTATATAGAGATCCTACTATGGGCCAGCCTCACCCTGTATGAACAGTCTTACTGGAGAGCAGCATTGTTAAAAATGGGACAAAAACCAACCTACAAAGGAGCCCACATTCTAACAGAGAACCAGGAAGAGTACAGAGCAGCAGTAAGCAAGGTATTGACTATGTCACCCCAATTTAAATAATTTTCTGTCCTTCTATTTCCAGGATCTTCTTCAACACAGTGAATTTATTACCCATGAAATGACAGTATTGATTATTTATAACCTTTTGACAATGGTGGAGAAACTACACAAAGCAGAAATAGTCCATGGTGACTTGAGTCCAAGGAGCCTGATTCTTAGAAACAGGTTGGTCCTTTTCATTCTCTCATAATTCTGTCAGCTTTGGCTTAAAACATGGGTAGTTTCCATTTTCTCTTGCCTATTGATAAATACTATATTAAAGAATTCTGTATGTTAAGAGGATATTTGCTTCCTAAAAGTCAGTAGTCACTGAGAATAGTTTAAAAGTATTCAAAGGAAAAAAAACACACACACATTGAGGAAATAATCCAGAAAAAACGATATCACTCTATTGTGATGATTCCTGTTTAGAGAGATGTAAAAGATAAATATTTGTGGAATGTGAAGTAGGTTGTCTAGTGTTTCTTTGTGTGGGGCCAGTGCAGAACTAGGTAGATTGCTAGCAAAGTTGAGGCACTGCTCAGTTTCAAAGACCAAAGTTTAAATCATACCAAGCTGAGGTAATTGCTGAGAGAAGTAAGTAAAACCAGAGTGCGAATGCAAACCATGCCAAGAAAAGAGGCTTAGTGTTGATATCCAGTTTAGCCATCAAGTTCAAGGAAGGAAATTTCAGAGCAGGAAATAAGAGATGAAACCCAGATACTCAATTAAGAAAATATAGAAAACATTGAGGCATAAACAAGGCAAAAATGGTCAACAATTTTTGTTTTATGGAAAGGACTAGAGGACCAGCACACCCTTCTAGTGATCATTGATCTCATGACGTTTGGGTAAGCAGTGTAGTTTAAAGATGCTTTTTCTATCCCAAGCTTGTGACTTGGGTAAGCAGTTAATTTTCTCTTTGAGGTCTTTGGTGTACACTAAAAGCTGGAATCATTCTCTACATTTCTCCTGACTACTTATTCTGTTAGAAGAAACTGAATTAGACTCCAGATCATAGTTGGCATGGAAATTAAATAAAAGAATCTCCAATGTATTCCTGCAGTCATAACCAAAAGAACTAGAGCTTCCTACCTTCTTTCCTGAGATGGTGGAGTCTTAAAGGCTTCCCCAAGCATAATACAGCAGCATTTCTCATCCAGAGTACCACAGGTACTTAGTGCGAGTCTGGTCCAAGCATTTCAGGATTTTTATATCTATTCCCCTGTAATTACCTCCCACCCAATTAAATACAAGTTACAGTCAACCAGTCATTGTGATCACCAAAAATCTCCCCATACGTTTCTAAATGTGAAAAACCCTGGTATAGTTTTTATTTTGATTCTGTTTCACAGCACTGAAATTTCAGAGGGATAGTACTAGAGTTCACAGGGCTTTTCTCAGGAATTGTAGGCAAAGAGATTTTCTAAGCCTTTTTAGGATTGGGCATTTGTATTCTGTATATTTAGATATCCTCTCAGTCCCCCGGGGACTCTAGAAAACCACATAGTGTTCAAGGGACATTGCCTTTTAATATGTCACAACTTTTCAAATTTCATAGGAAATGTTGTATAGATTCACAAGGAATTGAAAGAGCCTTTTGAAATCACTTAATGCAGTTTCTACATTGTGTGTGTGTAAAATGAGATCCAAGAAAGTGGAATGTCTTGCCCAGGGTAACAGTGAATGGAAGATTAGAGAGTTAGGAGACCTTTCTGCTTTTCATTATTCTAAGAAACATTTTCCTACCTCTCCCAAGTTTTGAAAATATTTGGGGATTACAGTTTTATGGCCAAAACAAAATTGTAAAGAAAAATGGGAACAGTTGTAAATTTTAAAGTAAAATAGATAAGCTGGTGCTGTGGAGGTATATGTGATAGGATTAATGAAAGCCTCTATTTAGAAATATAGGACCTGCCATTGATATCAATCAGGAACTGAGAAAGCAGAGAAAGAAAAGGAACACATAAAAAATAATCCATGTTTTCCTCATATAAATAATTCCTATATCTCTTTGGAGAACAGCTTTATTACATGGAATAGGTAATTCTAAGGAAAATCAGCAGTGATTTAGTGCTATGAAGTTGTGTGTGTGTATTTTTTAAGGAAATAAGGGTTGGAATTACAGACAAGTGTAAGATAGAGTATGGTATTAGTTTACTGTAAACAGGATAGTTTACAGTATTTTGTAAAGGTGTCACTTTACCAAAAAACAGTCTTATGTTGTTTTTGATTAAACTCAATGAAGGAGTCTGAATGACATTCAGAAAGCCTAATCTATAATAGTAAACAAGAAAGGCTATGCCACCTATAAAAGCTTAATTTCCTCCATCGTAATCCTTGGTAGTGTATGAATTATTGCTATTATATATGTTAATATCTATAGTACAAGGCCCAGGCCTGCATTCTGCTTCTAGTACTTAGTTTATATAATATGAAAACTCGGTAAGTGTTCTGTTGTGACCATGCACTTTGGCTTCTGTAGCTTAGGCCAGTAAACCACTCTTGACATTCCCCAGTTGGGTGGATACAGGCACTTCTCTTACAGGTGCATTTTCATAACTAACCACTTGAGGGAGCTATTGGCATAGCTAAAGCACACCTGCAGTACCTCCTTTTTTTCTTTGCCCTTTTTTTTTTTTTAAAAGACCAGCTATGCAGCTTCTTTCGTGGCCTGTTTTTTTAATCTCCTTCTCTTAAATTTGGGCTTAGAATCCACGATCCCTATGATTTTAATAAGAACAATCAAGCTTTGAAGATAGTGGACTTTTCCTACAGTGTTGACCTTAGGGCACAGCTAGACGTTTTTAACCTCAGTGGCTTTCGGACTGTACAGACCCTGGAAGGACAAAAGATCCTGGCTAACTGTTCTTCTGCCTACCAGGTAAGTGTAAAATAAGCCAGAGCAAATATGGAGAGGGTTTCTTAATCTCTTTCTTACCTAAATAAGCCATGAAAGCTAATGTTTGCTGATACTATCTCTCCTGAAACAGATGACCTAGTTTTCATATATCACCAAGTCAAGCAAAATGTACCATTTTTCTGTCACAACACTGAAGAATATACACATACACGTGCAGACACATGGCTAACTCAGTAACCTAAGTGTCAGGGCCGTTTCTACCACTTACCTGTGTTGTATTTTGTAAATCATTTTCTGTGATCTTCTCTGTAAAATAAAGATAATAGTTTGCTATATGTACATTAGAACTCTTGTGAGGAATAAATGAAATAAAGTATATAAAAAGAACATTAGGACAAATGTAAACTGTTTTATATGGTGGCATTATATGCAAAAATCCCTTTTGACGCAGCTCTGGATATATGGCATTTGCTGATTGAATATATAGCATAACCCTGAACTAGTCACGTGCAACACATTTAGATCACAGCTGGAGTCCATGCATATTTAGTAGGTATACAAATTTGCATTTGACAGTCCAGATATTTTTGTTCTTAAGGATAATTCCTAGAGTTGGCTCTGCTGCTCACTTCTTTGGGGAGTTTCTCCCTTCACTGTAAGGATAAGAACAGTCTACTAAAATGTATGTCATAAAATAAACTGAGCTAAGCACTGTAATGCCTGTCAACTTCCTGTATAAATAAACTGGCATCATAGTGGCAGAGAGTGATTTTAGCTGATAGTGCTCTTTGTGATTTCAGGTAGATCTGTTTGGTATAGCAGATTTAGCGCATTTATTATTGTTCAAGGAGCACCTACAGGTCTTCTGGGATGGGTCCCTCTGGAAACTTAGCCAAAATATTTCTGAGTAAGTATTGCTGATTTCAGGATCTTTGCCTGTCCAAATGATCTTCTCTTTATCTCCGGTGCTCTCTCAGCTTTGACAGCTTGGTTTCTTAATCCAAATGCCATGATTTCATTAATTTTAACCAGTTTTCATTAGATCTTCAGTGGAGTACCTTGTGCAGGACAAAGAAATTATTAATAAAAAGGGAATCAAACTATTCAGCTTCAGGACATTATTTTGAACCTAGATATATAAATATGACATATAGGTTGACTATGGAAGTCTCTCAGTTTAGACGTCTTAATAGAAACATTTTGTGAGAATAATTTCTAACCAATTGGTGTTAGTCTTATACCCCTTTTTAATTGCTTTTATGAAAAGGTAATAAGCATCTCTTGAAGAGAGTTAAATTTCTAAATTACATAATAATTTTAGGCTATTATTTATTTAATGAATGAATAAAACCAAAGCAGAGAATTGAATCTCCTTGGTGAGGAAGTAAATGCTCTCTTAGTAAGAGTTGCTCGGTCTTAGAACCTTAGTATTCCCTCAAGCCTGCTCGTAATACTTAATAAATATCCCATCTTCCATCTTACCTTATCATAGCTGTTAACTTCCCAGAATAAGTATAACAATCTATCACCTACTAATAGATTCTTTAGTTAAAAGAAAAATCAGTATTGATACTTTAATACCACTTTACTTCCATTTTCCCCTCCCAACAATTGAATTGTTGTTTTTCTTTACTCAGAATTTGGCCAGTCTTATTTGTCTCTAACATATACTTTCAAAATGGGTTTGAAATATAATTAAGGCATAACATAGGAGTTAGGTATCTCCAGTTGGTTATGGTCCTAGATGAGTCTTACACAAGCAGAAGCAGGTAGGAGCAGGTGGGATTTTCTAACAACCTTGCCTTATACAATAATAGAAGCTTATCTGTTTTTAAAAAAAAATTTTTTTTTAATACAAACATCATAGACTTAAGCAGTAGTTTCTTCAGTCAAGCTTAAGATTCTGCGAAGGTTGTAAATATAATGAACTACTGGGCAGGGGGAGAGAGGAAGCGGTCATCTTTCTAATGACCTAGACGTTAGGAAAGTTAGAGGAGAGGAGAGAAATTTTGTTTTTCTTCTAGTTGTAGACGTGCTGCATCTCAGTACATGGAGGAAATTTATAGATTCAAATGAACGATTTTCTTTCCCTTTAGGTGCGTTCATTGTATTATAACTTTTCCCACTGTAGTAGTCTCTTTTTTTTGTAGTTTCACCTTGCGCTTTCAAAGGACACTATTTGAGTGATCTCTAACCCTAGAGTTAGGTATTACCTTAAACCATGTTGGTGCATAAATGTACCATTGAGTTAAACACAGAAAGAATTCAAACTCCTATATGCCTAATCTTGATGAAAATGGTTTTATATATTTTTAGGCTAAAAGATGGTGAATTGTGGAATAAATTCTTTTTGCGGATTCTGAATGCCAGTGATGAGTCCACAGTGTCTGTTCTGGGGGAACTTGCAGCAGAAATGAATGGGGTGTTTGACACCACATTCCAAAGTCACCTGAACAAAGCTTTTTGGAAAGTGGGGAAGTTAATCAGTCCTGGGGCTTTCCTCTTCCAGCAAGATAGGCAGTCAAGCCTCTCACAGATTCCTGCCTAAAATCAACGGTTGTACTATGGAACACTGGATCTGTGTATGCTGGGGTTTAATTTAGGTACACTACTAATACTTTTCTACTTTTTGATAGAAGTATATTTCTAGGTAACTGGCATTTTCTTCTCAACAATGTACCTACTCTTGGCCTTGACTAAGCTTAACAAAGAACAGTTTTATTCTAAATGGATTCAATATTAATGGGTGCCTTGCTGTCATTTAACACATTTGCCTCAACTTTTCCTTGTACTCTTCCCATTTGTCATTTGTAACATGTATCCTTATGATCACTATGTATTTTGTAAATAATAAAATAGTATTTGTTAAATTTGTGCTTCTAACATCTCATCTACTTTTTGCCAACTAAGATAATAAATAGCCTTATTTTGCAGACAGGAGCTACTTTACCATGGAAATTTGTGTATTCTAGACTTGCAACTGGTATTATAGGATCATAATAATATAGAATAGCCAACCATTCCTGAAGGTGTTCGGGACTTTCCATTAAATGGTCTAGATTGAAAAGTAGATTAAATGGTTTATACAAGGCCAAATTTTCTTAAGTTTCAAGTGGTAAAGTTGTTTTTATTATGTCTTAATGTTTTCATTTTTTTATCCACCGTGCACCTTGGTCTACTTATATAATCTAGTGGTGCTGCTGCTGCTGGGCCTCTTGATAAGGGCTGTGTGAGTTAGGGGAAAAAAGGTTTTGAATGGACTTTAGCAACCTTTCAGAAATGGAATGATCATCATTGTGTTACATGCAAAATGACTTGTTAGGGGCAAGGTTAATGAAGGATTAGAAGAAGGTTTTTCATTTGAAAAATTTGAAGGGGCAGAATGTTAGAATAAAAAGATAACTTTGACACATGGACTCATTTGGGAGTGCATAGGTCTAGATGAAGTATTAGACCACTAAACAGAAGCTTGAATTACATCAGGTTTGGAGATAGGGAAGAAAATCAGTAGAAAGGGCAGTGAAAACTATTTCATATCTAAATATCAAAATTATTAAATGTGCCTCTTATGTTGGTGCCTTTTTTTTTTTTCTTTTTAACTCTAGTTGTCACTGTTACTGCTCTAAAATTGCTGGAAAGCAGAAGATTCTAAGTATATCTTAACTAAAAATATTTAAGCATATATACTCGAAGCACTGAAACATGACTTGCATCTGAAGGATAATCAACTTAGAAATTTTTGCTCTTAACCAAAATATGACTTTTGATACATTTTCATGTTTGTTTCTTGTACAACTAAAGATATAAAATTATATACTATATCTTTTATGTAACTGAACCCATCTATCCCTCTGCTGTTCTTTGATTTCTCAATCCACCGCTTTGACATGTAAAGTCATTACTCTGAGGCTGGATGGTAAATTTAGATTCTTTCTTAACATAGGCTTAGCTTCCATCTAGTGAATTTTTCAGCAGCCTTGACAGCATGACTGACAAAGCACTGCTTTATGGATAAAGCTTTATTTCTGAAAGTCTGCTCTGAGGAGAGGGAGGGAAATCTGAGGAAGTTAATTTATTAGGGAACTTGGAACCGTTTTGCTGCCTCTTCCTGCATTCCCCATCCCTTCCAATCCTTTGTTTGTAGAGGGAAGAAAATAGTACCTGGTCAGTTAGAACCTGTGATGTCTTCATTTTCTCTTGAAGTGACCCGAAGTGACGTCGCTCAGTTGTGCCCAACTCTTTGCGACCCCGTGGACTGTAGTTTACAAGGCTCCTCTGTCCATGGAATTTTCCAAGCAAGAGTACTGGAGTGGGTTGCCATTTCCTTCTCCAGGGGATCTTCCCGACCCAGGGATCAAACCCAGGTCTCCCGCATTGCGGGCAGACGCTTTACCGTCTGAGCCATCAGGGAAGCCCTCATTTTCTCTTAGCCTGAGCATAAAACTATAAAGTGGGCATGTTTGCCTCTTCCTTATAGTTTATGTTGTTTGTCTTGGGAGAAGGAAGCCTCTATTTGGCTTCCTTCAAATGGTTATTTCTTGTCTCACTAAGGCAGTGATAGTGTAATGATGGACCTGAGGAAAAGAACACAGTTGAAAAGAAGATTTTCACTTTTGTTTGAAAAGAAACCATGGAAATACAGTGCCTCACCATTCACAAAGTGTACGTCCACTAATTTTCTTCCACTGTTAGAGTCTTCACCCCCTGTGACAGTTGCACAAGAAAGCTTCCACCCAAGTCATGGTGCTCTGCTGCCAAACTTGAATCTGGAAATAAAAAGAGCTCCTATAGCATTAGGACTTTAGACTGTTAGCTGGGCTGTTATCTCAAGATAGACAAGAAAGCCTTTCAGAGGGTTAACAAAAAGCCCTTTGAAATGACTCTTGTATTTAGGCTAAAATCTTTAAGCAAAGACAGCTTCTATTGCTTTGGAAAAAGAGGAATTCTTCCTCCAGCCTCACCAACTTTTACACCAAATTTGCTTCCAATCTGGCTTCTAAAATTAAGACTTCCCTAGGGAGGAAAATGCATTAAAAAAATATATTTAGTATGGCAAACTTCAATCTTAATGAGGTTCTTGGTTCCACCAAAGATATAAGAAGCTACAAATATTTAACAGGATAAAGGTGGCCGTTCAGGTAACTGGTATTGAAGCATGGATTAGAGTTTGAACTTAATTAGAGGATGAACCAGTACCAGCACTACTTCATAAAGTGTGCACGCAAGTTCAGCTGTGTCCTACTCTCTGCGACTCCATGGACTGTAGCCCGCCAGGCTTCTCTGTCCCTGGTGTTTCCCAGATAAGAGTACCAGAGTGGGTTGCCATTTCCTCCTCCAGGAAATCTTTCTGACCCCGGGAGTGAACCCAGATCTCCTTGGCAGGTGGATTCTTTACCGCTGAGTCACCTGGGAATCCCTAACTCATATAGCACCCTTGTGCACATTAGAAAAAGGCTGCTCCTCCTAGTGGATTCAGTCCCGTCCCTACGCACCATAGCTTGACTGGACTGCAGTCCCCACTTACCCACTCAACCTGGTACGCTTGTGCAGTGAATACATTGCCCTGCCATATGCAGTAGTCTTTCCTGTTTCACAGCTACCTACAAAAAAAAGTTAGATCAAAAACGTTAATGTAAAAAGCTGAAAATATACTAGATGCCTTTGTAATTTTTTGTCTGTGATATAAAACCAAGAATAAACTAAGAAGATTGCTATTTATTACTATAATAGATAAAAAACAAAACCTAACATAGTCACCTATCTCCCCTCGCCCCTGCCAAAAAAAGAAAGTCTAAGCTCAAACTAGGAATAATCACTGGCCACATGTTTGTGTCATTTTTTCACTTGCATTATCTCAAGATCTTATAACTAGTCTCTCTGCTCCCCGGCCCTCTCCACCTCCAGTCAAAGCAGAACCCTCCAGTGGCTTCCAGTGTCACATAGCTCAAAATGGGAAGACTTCTCACAGCCTGCAAGACCCTGCCAGGTCTAACCTGGCCATTCCCTCACCTCTTCCCTGACTCCTTTTCCTTCCTCACTCCACTGTAGCATGCCCACCTCCTTTCTCTTCCTTAAACATGCCAACTAGTTTCCTTCTTTATGAACTTTTAGCTTTCCATCTCTTCTGCTTGGAATATTCTCTCCCATAACTTCACATGCATTACTCCCCTACTCCCCTTCAGGTGTCTTCTCAGATCGCCACCTTATCAGAGGCCTTCCCTAGCTGTTCTGTACAAAATACCACGCCTACCCTTATACACACTGCTGTTCTGCTGTTACTCTATCGTTCTTTACCCTGCTTTATTTTTTCCATAGCACCTATCACCTACCTTTTCCATAGCGTATATAGAAATGTATTTTATCCTTTCCCCCTGTATCCCACTACTAGAATTTAAGCTCCTTAAGGGCAGGGATTTACTTTGTTTTAACCCCAGTGCCTAGAGCACAGTCAAAACACTATTTTATACCTAAGGTACAAAGAACTCTTAAAAAAATGAAAACCAGTAGAAATAGACAAAGGGCATGAACAGTTCACTAAAAACACTTCAATGGCCAACATATGAGTTGTTCACTCTCATTCCTAATTAAAACGCAAAACAAATGGGAAAGTTTCATCATTCACATAGTAAATGGTTGAACATTGTATTTGTGAAGGTGAGTGGAAATAAGTACTCAGATGTTATTAGTGGGAGTGCAGATTGGTACACTACTAGGAGGTGATTTGGCAATATTTAATTTAAATCGGAGAAGTTTTTCCTAAGATTTTTCCTTAAAGAAGCGTTGGCACAGATGCTCAAAGATGAAGCACTGTGTGTAATAGCTGTCCTTCCTGCCTCCAAGTCTCATGAGTCCCACAGGGGTAATCAGTGCAACCAACCCTGGGAGAAGAGGCGCCTGAGACTAATGCAGAGGTAAAATCAGACCATTTCTGTAGGTGGCGGTGGCGCTTGGGCATTGGTGCTGAAGCCCAAGTCTTCCAGTTTGGCATGAGCCTGTAGAGATGGCAGAACCTGAGTTAGACTTTGAAAGTAGAATTCCACACATTTCAGCTTATGTTTAAAAAAAAAAACTGGGGGAGAAAGTGGTTGTCTGAGGAGAGGGGCAGCGAGAGGAATGAATAAAGGCTTTTACTTTTCAATTGTGCATTTCTGAGCACTTTGAACATTCTGATCACTTCTTTTATGTCTGTGGGATAATCTAGGCTAAGAAATTATGGGCTATGGTTTTGTCATTTTTTCCCTTCTCTACATGAAAAAAACAAAAGCCCTAATAAATGTTGGGTTTCTTTTTTTTAAGCAGGAAACTTAGGAGACTTTATCATCCAAATATAAAAACAAGATTAATTTGGAATTAAAATGAGAGAGTAAAAGCAGTTTTACATTACTGAAGATAATACATCTAAACTTCCATCTTTGGTATGTTAAAAATCCATACATGTTCAAATATTTTATAATTTTCTATTCAAAATGCTCTTTCTAAAATTAGCATCTTCCTACTATTGCAACTTCCTATGTCTGAACTGGGGTTTGTATGACAAAATTTGACTTTTTTCAAAACAAAAAACATAGGTTTTGTATAAAAGCTCATTGAGTTTCCACAGACTGACATAGCATGATTAAGAAAAGAACAAACTAATAAACTCAGGCTAAATGTCTGTAAACATACTTTTTTCCATCAAAGCATACTACTTCCAATAGTCTTGCTGTTTAGAGGTTCCTACAGCAAAGTCTCAGCTCCCTAGCAGTATTGACCCCTAATTCAAATTGACTTCTCCATGGGAAGTAGTGGTTGCCCAATCACACTGCTAGTTCTCAAACCCCTTGTGAGCAAAGGACTGTCTATTAATTTTATATAGTCCTAGAAATTAGGAGTGAATTAAATATGTAGTAAGTTTAAAAAAAAAAAAAGTGAATTAAAATGTGAAAAATGTGGCCACAAGTTCAAAAACTAGTTATATCAGAATCTTGGTGAGGAGGAAAAATCTCTCCTAGGCTGCAGATGTGTCTGGAATCATCTCACTTTCATTTCTAGTGTGTCACTTTGTGTATGTTTCTTTAATCTTACTGGCCTGGTCATGTGATACATTTAATTGCTTCAGTCCTACAATTAGCAAAGTGAAGATGGCATTTCATAAAAACAAATACCCATTAAAATCTGTGAACAGAAAGATGAATATACGTTTGCCTTTGCATTTTTAAAACAGAATTGAAATAACCTGGTAATTCTAGAATGAAGTGATAAAAATACTGAGAAGGATGACACATGAAGCTTCAATGAGACTGGCTCATTCCAGGAAATGAGACAGCTAAAGGTGAGTGAGTGTGTGGTACAGCAAGTCAAGGAGTCGCAGAGAATTGAAGGAATCAGGCAGGCAGAAATATGAGCTGGGCAGAGCAGACAGAAGTTAACTGGCATTGCTAGGAGAGAGCTTCCAGATCACCTACCCTGTCACTGAACAGATAAGGAAGCCACTCGCTCAGAACTCACCCAAGCAGGCACATCCAGTTCCCTACCTAGCATGTGGACAAGTAGGGTAGGCCGCTGGGGTAGCCCCATAGCTCCTGGCTGCATTACACCATTAGTTGCCTTGGATAGGTGCGTGTACATGTATCTTTTTATAGTAGAGTTACAACTTATATGTGGTGCTCACGTTATAGGGGGTCAGCTTCACAGGGGTAATAAGACCTACCAGAATCTCCTCAATATTGAGGTGGCCCCCTGCCTATGGTGCCACTGCTTGGAGGTTAGAGATGCTGCCTCTGTGGCCAGAATGCCTGGGTTTAAATCCTGGCTGTGTGGCAATGAACAAGTTACTTATCCTCTCTGAGCCAGTGTTGTCCTCTATAAAGTGAAGATAACCTGAGTGCCTACTTTACGGAGTATTTAGAACTAAATAAAGCTTTTAGTACAGATGCTTGTAGATGTTTATATTGGTTTAGTTCTAATGTGGTCCAAAGTCCTCTGGAAACTTCTCGAGTAAATTGGAACCTCAGCTAGATTAGGGCCTTACTATAATTTACTGTACAGAGTACAGCTAAATCTGTAATATAATAAAGGCAGTTGAAAGAAACATGATGTTCTGTATTCTAAAGGAGAAATAGTTATTTCTGTTGGGAGTGACCTTCAGGAAACCAAATAATTGTACTTAAAGAAAACAGTCTCAAGATCAGCCAAGTTCTAAGCTTTCAGGAAGGTCCATCTAGTCTCATCTTCACCCCACAGGGCTGTTTCAGTCCTGTCTGACCTGATGGTACATATCAGGCAGGGTCTTGCTGCCCACACTGGTGGGAAGCAGGATGCAGATTCCCTCTTCTTTAACCATCTGTAGATGTATCTCACTCTTCTGCCCTCGCCTCTCCTTCACCAGGGGAAACCCCTTCTGGCTTAGGCACAGGGGCTACTCACCCCATTTAAGGCCAAGATATTTAGGCTCTTCCTGAGATTCTTGCTGCTAGAGCTTAGGCTTTCAGAACCATTTCTATATTACCTTCTGCTGCATCCCTCCCCTGAGCCAGTGGATGAAAAGTGACCACTTGCTTGCTAGGAAAACGGAAAGCTAGAACGCAAGAAGTCCTATGAGTTCGATTCATGAACTGGAAAACCTGGGCTGCAACCCCAGGTCTCCACACTGGCTGCTTGATCAGGGTGGGTCAATCTGCCATCTGTAAACTAGTGCTAAGCACTATTGTGAGAATTAACACAATATGGTTGCTAAACGTGAAAGTTCCATGGTTCCTGGTAAGCAGTGGATTCATCTCTGTCTGCCCAGCAGTCAGCCCAGAGCTGGGAACAGGAGGCAGCCAGAGCCAGTGTAACCCGTCGTGGACTCTACAGCACAGTGGAAATACCTGACATTCCTATTCACTCAGGTTTCGAGCTGCAACCTGTTCTGCTCTTTGTTGGAACATGTTCATTTACCCTCTTCAGGACAGCAAATACTCTCTTGGAATGTGGCAAAAATGATTAGCCAATAAATATAAACTCTACTGAGGATCCACTTTTAATGTCAGGCACCATGAAGGATATAAAGAAATAGAGGCATGCTCTCCCCCTTCAGAGAGTTTATAATTTAGTTAGTGGAACAGGATATTATAGGTTAAAGGCTAAGAGAATATAGAGGGGAATATGTCAAAGGACGTCTCAAGGTGAGGCTTGACCAAGAGCTAAGGAGTTGAGCAGATGTGTTGGGACACTTTAAAGAAGGCAGGGCCAGCATGGGTGTCCCGGGGTCATCAGGGCATGGCAGGGATTGGAGCTTGTATCAGGTAGTTTTCAGCTGCAAAACTCAGAAAATCTGAACTAGCATAAGGGGTAAGAATATCTGTTATTTCACATACCAGCCTGAAGCCCAGCAGTTCACAGAAGACCCACGCTCCTCCCTATTCCTCCATTCTCTGCATGTTGGCTTTTGTCCTCAAGGCTGGTCCCCTTCTGGAACCCAGTTGGCTCCCACAGCAAGCCAAACAGCTTGGAGCAGTGCAAGGAAATTCTTCCCAAAAACTCTTCAGCAAACTTGCACTCCTGTCTGGATTGTCACATGCCTAGGATCTAAACCAGTCCCTAACAAAAAGAAGGGAATTACCAAGATTGGTTCAAACTAATTGAGATTACCCCCAGGGCTGGTGCCAGGGAGGAGCCCTTCCCTGAGCACACAGGAAGGGGAAGAGGATACATGCAAATAAGCTGGGCTTCTTCCAGCAAGTCAGAAGGGGGATGTGAGATAGATTTAGAGAGGCGACTGGTAGTGTCTTGTGCATGGGTGGTGTTGGGAAGGAAAAAAAGACAGAATTTGGTAGGAAAACACCACCCTGGACTCTGAAACGTTGCCTGGGTTCAAACCCCTGCCCTGTCACTTAGAGACCAAGCAAGAACTTCAGAAGGCTTCAGATTCATCACCTCTAAAATGAGATAGTTAATAGTTCCCACCTAGATTGTAAATTTCATGAGGACAGGGACTTCTCCACAAAGTTATCCCTAGCGCCTAGCGCAGAGCTTAGCACCTAGCAAGTACTCAATAGCTATTTATTGAAAGGACTCATTAATTGGATTGTTGGGAGGATTTAATGAGTTAATGTGTGGCAAGGGCTTAGCACTGTGCATAGCCTCTAACGTGTGCTCAAGAAAATGAGTGTTTTGGCAGTCATTGAGGCAGTAGGAACCCTCCATGTTTGTGCTTCAGCTGCTGTCCTTTCTCCTGTGCTGCCAGGCTTATCACTAGCCCTTGCTCATTGAGCAGAAGCTCAGGTGTGTCTGGAACCTCTCCTGGGGCAATGGGCCTGGGATGGCAGAGGCCATCACTGTGCACTTGGGACTCTGCAGTTTGCAACTTTGCTCTGACCAGTTTCTGAGCCAGCCCCCATGTTACCATTAACGCTTCAGGGTTAATCCCCTAAAGCCTCCAGAGACCAGCCTTACTCACCTCTAAAGCTGTATGTGCCCTAGTGGAGAAGGGGTGTCCATGTCACCGACAGAAGGCTTTTCTTTTTAGCTGTGTCTCAAGTGAAGTTTCCTCTAGTCCCTCCTTTTCCCTGCTCTGACAGAGGGGGTCCAGCCCCTCCCATCGAGGCTGCTCCCAGGAAGTCTCATTTCTGGGAAATGCCACTGCTGGACCTGCTGCCAGCCACTGAACTGGGAACTAGGGGCTGGCCCCTCCTGAATTCTAAGTCTGTGTCCTTGCCACATAGCAGTGAAAGTCAGCCAGAGGCAGCAATCAGCCCAGTCAGAGCAGATTGTGGCCAGACCTTGACTGAGTGGCCCCCTTCAGCCGAAGGGTGCAGTGTCCCCCGGAAACAGTCACACCAAAGCTTCCTGCCTTGGCACAGGGTGTCACAGCAGGGGCCAGGGCTTGCACGCCGACCCTGGCTTTGCCGCCACCTAGCTGATTCAGGGAAAGTTATTGAAACACTGAGCTGTAGACTCCTCATCTGTATGAATTGGGATAATGACACCTCCCCCTTGGTGTTTTAAGGATTCAGTGATCTAACAAGCAGGGAGAACCGAGCCTCCCTACTTTACCTCTAGTCAGAGGCCCGATGCAGGGCCTTCTGTCAAGGCCAGAAGGGCAGTGGCCAGGCAGCAAGGCCGTCGGCCAGCAGCGATAGTAATTTCTGCTGCTGCTGCTAAGTCGCTTCAGTCGTGTCCAACTCTGTGCGATCCCATAGACGGCAGCCCACCAGGCTCCCCCGTCGCTGGGCTTCTCCAGACAAGAACACTGGAGTGGGTTGCCATTTCCTTCTCCAATGCATGAAAGTGAAAAGTGAAAGTGAAGTCGCTCAGTTGTATCTGACTCTTAGCGACCCCATGGACTGCAGCCCACCAGGCTCCTCCGTCCGTGGGATTTACCAAGCAAGAGTACTGGAGTGGGGTGCCATTGCCTTCTCCGGATAGTAATTCCTATTGGAGTCAAATTGAGTTTTTCCAATTTCCTTTTTTATTTTTAATTTTACGTTACTTTACAATACTATATTGGTTTTGCCATACATCAACATGAATCCGCCACTGGTGTACATGAGTTCCCAATCCTGAACCCCCTCCCACCTCCCTCCCCATACCATCTCTCTGGGTCATCCCAGTGCACCAGCCCCAAGCATCCTGTATCCTGCATGGAACCTTTGTTGAAGAAGCATTCCTAGAGAAATTCCCTAACAGCAGGCACTCCTATTCCAGGAGCACGGTGGAGAGTCCCACCAGTCACACTCGCAGCCCCCGGCCAGGCATTCTCCACACACCTTGCTCCACCACCAGGGCGTGCCCGTTACCCTGGGCTTCTCGCCCCACTCCACCCCCACAGGAGGGAAACGGGGTGGAGCGGGAGGAGAGGCACAGAAGGGGCCCAAGCACCCTTATATGACAAGGCCTTTTAAGCTCCGTTCCACTCAGGACCCCCAGGACTTGGCTGGTCCTTCTCCCTTTTGCTACCAGCACCTTGGAGGGTGGGTGGGGGCTCTGGAGGCATCTGCTACGAGAACCCCACCTGCCCTGTGGGAAGCCATTTGGGAAAATCTCTTGAAGGTGGGGCCCCTACCTCTGACCTGGAGGCTGCGGGCTGAGGGCCACCTCTGAGGCGACACCAGGCCTGGAATGCAGGACACGGACCTCCAGTGACGACAGCTGCTCGTTCGTCCCAGCCCTTCCTTTCCGGAGCCTGCCCCGGCTTGGGACGGCAGTGGGGCAGGCAGATCTGTTCCTCCCTTCCTGGCCCTTTGGCAAGAGGTGCTGACGAGTGTAGGCAGGTGGAGACAGGCCCGCACAGCCGTCAGGAAGGCCTATGTGAAGCACCCTCTATACACACAGCTAAAGGAGGCGGGAAGTGTAGGAAAGAAGCTGAAGAGCTAGAAAAAGCTGGCAGTAAAAGGGCATTTTTTCCCACACGTTAGAACCCTAGACTTTGTTTCTGAAACTTGTTATTCTTAAGGAAAGCCTGGGAAGCATTTGTCTATGAAAATGTGAGGGCTTCGCTATTACAGGGCCTTTCCAAACCAATTCCCAGATGATTTGTTTAAAGCCATTCAGTGGGATATTTCGGTGTAAGCTTTCAATCCAGTGGAACCTGACTCACCAAAATGGTGCCTACCAGACAAGTTGCTTTTGAGGCTTTAAGAATATCACCATTTTCAACAGTAAAATGGAGAAAACTGAAAGACTGTATTAATTAGTTGTAAGGACACCATCTAGGCCGATTCACACGCTGCCACTCCCTGAGAGCCAAGAGTAAAAGGCAGAAAAACCCACAGAGACAGCACCGCTGCTGCCTTGGACTGAATGACAGATACCTCACTCTTGGGGCTTCAGCAGAACGGGCCTGCGGGGGCAGCAAGGGGAGCGTCACCGGCCTGTGAGGAGGAAGGCTGCGTTCCAGTCCCGACCACCTCTAATATCCTGTGTGGCTTTGCTGAGTCACCTCATCTCTGGGGGCTTCAGTTTCCTCACCTGCGGAAGGCGGGGCAGGGCTGATGATTTGAGAGTCCCCTGCAACTCCATGACTCACTGTGTTCCAAGTATATGGGGGGCCAGAGCACAGAGCCTCCTCACGCTTTCGTTCACTCAACGAAGCATGTGTGAGCATCTACTGTGTGCCGGGCACCATGCTGGGGCTCCTGCCCCCAAGAGCTCAGCCTGCTGGGATCAGCAGAGGTGACCCGCTGGGCTAACAAAGCGTGCAGAGCACCCAAGCAATGGCCCACGAATGCAGGCGTCTGCCGGGCTGCCCCCTACAGGCGGCAGCCAAGCCTTTGAAGGGTTTCTTCCAATGGCTGACAGATTTCCGCTTTTCTACAACCTGTGAGGAAAGGGGTCTCAGTTGAATGCAATTCTCACCAAATCAAGAGTCCCTGTCAAAAAAAAAAAAGAATCCATGCAACATTACGTAGAGGAATGAATGAGTTCTACTCTGTGCAGGCGTCAGCTTCCCAAAGTCCCTGAAGACAAGACTAACAGAATCAACAATGTCTGATTATCACTCTCAGAAATTTGGAAGGATGAGCAAAAGTGGCCAAGACCCATGGCGACCCTTGACTGGTCTCTGAACTCCAGCAGCCTTTCCTTTGGGGCTTCCCAGGTGGCTCAGTGGTGAAGAGTCCACCTGCCACTGCAGGAGCCACGGGAGATGTGGGTCTGGTCCCTGGGTCAGGAAGACTCCCTGGAGGAGGAAACGGCAGCCCACTCCAGTATTCTTTCCTGGAGAATCCCAGAGGAGCCCGGTGGGTTGCAGTCCATGGGGTCGCAGAGAGTCAGACATGGCTGAGTAACTGTGCACTCATGCACGCACCGTTTCCTTCAGCGCCTGCACCCTACTCTTCTTTCCCACCTCATGTGGGTAATGGGAACCCTTGACTAGGCTACCCTCTGCTCCACCAGACCAGAGGTGCACCAGGTGGAGCACGCGGTGGGAGCATCTTCCATCCAGGTGGGAGAGGCATGGAATCTGCAGTCAGGTCTGATGCCTAGAGACCTCTGTACTGCCTGGCCTCTGTCCCGGACTTGATTCTCCAGATTTCTCATCAGTGCTGGGAGCTAGTTACCTGATGGCTGTCCAAAAAAATCCCTTTTCTGCTCAAGATGACTAGTAATTAGAAACCCTAATTGAGTTTTTATGACTAAACAGGCCACGTGGTCCCACACTGCACAGCTCAATCAAAATGTCTATGTGTGCAGCCTGAGACCTTCACACAGGAGGTGACTGGGGTCATCGTTTTGAAGATTAATCTGATGCCATTTGGTGGGTGGATAAGAATGAGCCCCAAACAGCACAGTCATGAAGTGGAAAGCTGAGAACATTCATGTTTTCTGAGCTCTCAGGATGAGCAGCTCCTGTGCCAGGAGCTTTGTTCACTTATTTCCCACAACCCTGTAGGCAGGTGAAATCATCCCCATTTTACACATGAGGAAATCAAGGTCCAGGTGGTTATATAACATGCCAAAATTCACTCAGCTGATGAACGGTAAAGCTGGGATGTGAACTCGGGATGGAAAGCTCAGAACCTGGGCTTTTAACCAAACACCACACTGTTTCTTTATGGAAGAAAATTCATGAAGTTTTCAAAAATAACATGAGCAGCCTAGTGCCACCTTGGATGTAAGGGGCGGGGGTGGGGAAGCATCGAGGGGAATGGTGGGTTTCCATCTGGCCATCAGCAGCAGTGGGCACTGGGGTGGGAACTGGCTGGTGAAGGTGGTGCCCATGTTGGCAGCTGTGACTTGGGCTCTGGAATGAGCATTTCCAGGTTGATGGTCAAAACCATGGATAGGATGGTTTTCCAACAGGACCGTGGGCGAGTTTGGGAGAGAGGAGCAGGGGGCCGAGATTGGGCTTGGACACTGGGAGAAGATAAAGGACCAGTAAGTGGATGGGTGGGTTCAGGGACCTGGAGGGCATTGTGCAAGATTGAGCTCTCCCTGGCCCCAGGGGAGCTCAAGCACCTACCTGCAAAGGCAGATACTTCAGATCAGGGGCTGGGAAACAAAGGGTCCTTGCCAAGCCCTGAAGCTGATGCCCCTGCTGCCCAGCACCCTCTATGTGCCGCTTTCTCACTCTTCACAGCAAAACCAACCGAGACCCCGAAAGGGGCTCAGCCAGCTGTGGCCCAGCAGCCAGGTCTTGCAGCCCTGGGTGCGGGAAGCCCAGTAGGTCCGGGGCTGCAGAGAGGAGGCTCTGAGAGCAGAGGCAGCCCTTCCCCCTCGCCTCCCCCTCAGTAAAGGAAGGCAGGAAAAAACGTGTTTTTATAAATAGCTCCAGCCCCAGCTGATTTGTAAATTCAGTGGGTTTTTTTTTGTGTCAATGACATCATCCTCCTCCCCATGGCAACCCCCGACGATATCAAAATTGCCAAGCAACGTTGGAGCAGCTCGGCGCCCCAAACGAGCAGGTCGCTGCCTGAGGATTTAATGGAGAAATCCCAAAGTGAGCCGGGGTGCTCGGTGGAGGAGGGACAGGCGGCCAGGGAGGAAGCTGGAGCCCGCCTGCCGGGAGCCCTGGGCCAGCTGGGGCCCCGTGGCCGCACTCCCTTTGACAGCCTGCTGCTGCTGGCTGCAGGGGGCAGGGCATTGCTCCCAGCCTGAGGTGCTGGGAGCCAGGAGCAGCTATCCAGGTGACTAAGCCGGCCCACGGGCACTGAGTCACCCGCTGGCCTGGAGATTTCTTCCTTCCCTTTTGCATCTGATTATTTTGGGAGCTGGAAACTTGGAGCTGCACCTGGGTCCCGCCCCTTCCAGCTCTCCCCTCCCTACCTGGGGCTCCACGGAAGATGGGACCTGCCACAAGCCTGCCGCCACCCCCTCAGGATATGGAAGATGCTGTGAGGGCCCGAGGTGCCCAGGGAGAGACGTCAGTCGGCAAAGTGCAATAGCAGATAAGGTGATGAGGCGGCTTGTCCTCTGGAGGTGTCGGGAGAGAAGGGGAGTCTGGTCCAGCCGACCAGAGTCCTCCTGCCCGGCTTTGAACACACCTCCTACAAGATATTTCCATAAATGAGTGGCTCCTAGGGTCAGAGTGGCACTTGGAGATTGAGGCTGGATTGGCTTAGGCTGGCCTGGGGAAGGTAGGTGGCTCTGCTGGGTGTGGCCCCACGTGTATGTGTGTGTGAGAGGGAGAGAGAGAGAGGAGCAAGTGTGTGAGAGCAGACCACAGAGGGGCCAGTGAGAGTTGGGGGTGGGGGATCTGGCATCCATTCACCCTGACCGATGCTGGGCCTGCCCAAGATGCGTGCTGTTGAAAAGGATGCCAGGCACCTGGCCTGAGCAGGTGAGGTGCAGTTCCAGCTCAGATGGGCCCAGGACCCACTGAGTCCACGGGGCAGAGACACACAGGGTGCCAGGGCAGGGAGTGGTCCAAGGTTGGAAACCAACCCCCCAGAGTGCCGGACAGCGCTTGGGCTGCCCCCTCTTCTGGCAGCCCTGGGCAGTCAGCTTCCTACAGGAATTCAGTCCCTCTCCACCAGTGTCTCCCACCGAGCTCGTCTGGGGACATCCCTGGGGAAGATGTTGCTCGGGGCTCCGGTCCCCCATACTCAGGACCCAGAGGGCCAGCCCCTTGGGCCCTCGACCCCACGCGGCATGCTCCGGTGTGTGTCAGGCCGAGGGGCGTGGGCCCCCCGCCTCCCCCACACAGCTGGCAGCCTCACAAGTACACCGGTGAGTAAGCCGCCGGGAGGGAGGAGGCTGTGTGCCCACAGAGGCAGGACGACATCAACCAGGAGCCTTCGGGAGAAGCAGCTGAGTGAGAAACGCACTGAGGTTTTCTTTTTCTTTTTCCTTTTTTTTTTTTTGCCTGAAGGGAGTGCCGCTTCCTGAGCTAGAGACAAGCAGCGGCCTGCGGTGGGGAGCCCGGGGCCCAGCTGCCCAAGGACAGCTCAGGTAAGGTCCCTGCTGCTCGGGGCCCCCCGGGCAGGGTGGGGATGCCAAGGTGTTCAGGTTGCCCACCATCTGGGACAGGAGTGGCAGCTGTGGGTTTCTGGGCTCAGGAGCCCCATGCCCACACCCCACCCCATCTGCCCCCCTTCCCTGATGGATTTGGAAGCAACCCTGTCCAAGCTGGCCTCTGGCTCCCCAGCCAGAGAGAGAAATGCTTGTTTCCGCTGCTCCTGCCTTCACCTCCCCTTCCTGCTGGGCGGCGCACTGCCACCAGGACGCCCTTCCAGGAGGCCCCACCACCTCTGGGACACTCCCCTCATGTGTTCATCCCACAAATATTTATGGAGCATCCACTGGGGCCTGGGATCCAAGTCACACCCTCATGCTGAGCTTGACTTGGCACAGATTCTGACCCTGAAACTCAGCATCAACCCAGTTCAGGGGACTGCTGGGCTGAGAGCAGGCCCCAGACCCCATGCAGGGTTAATGACCTAGTTGGCTTCAGGGACACCAGGCCTATTGAGCTCCAGTTTATAAAGCACTGGGCCCCCCCTCCATCCCGCCCCCACCCCACCTCGCAAGAAGCAAAGCTCATATGGTGTAACACCAAGGTCAGAGGGTCCTGCTTGGGGTCTCTCCTTCAGTGATTTTGGTGGGAACCAGGTTTCTGAAGTAGAGAATGAGCTCTGGACTGCATGGTCCCCAGGCCTGGTGGGCCTGGGACTCAGCCTCACAGAAGCTCACCTGGCCAAGAATAAGGCCTTTGGGGTAAGCAAGGGGTGACAAACCTGAGAGCCCTGGTGACCAGGGTGCCTTGTGAAGAGGACTTGGCCCCAGGAGCAGGCCTGGGAGCCCCTGATTTGGGTGGAAAGCTCTGTGCACCTTGCAGTGGCTACAGGGGAGGAAGATGGGGGCTGCATGGACCTTTCAGTCCCCCAGGGACAGACATTCTTGGTGAGCTGAGCAGTCTGGAACATGCCAGGCACAGGGAGAGGCGCAGGTCAGCGGCCTCCAACCAGGGCAAACCCGCTCTGCGCACACTCCCCCAAAACGACCAGGAAGGCCCCTATCCCAGAGGAGCTCAAGGGACCAGAGTCAGGATGAGCACCAGTGTCTCCCATTCATTTAATCCCCATACGTGGCTCCAGGGCAAGGAAAAAGGGAGTCTTTATGAGCTGTGGCATTACCAGCTGAGGGGTATTCCCACTGCCTGGGAAAAGGCCGCTCCACGCCTGGCAGTGCCCTACGTAGGCAAAGCTGAGCAGCAGCTGGTGTCTGGCTGGGGGCAGAGAGGCAGCAGCTGGGAAGCACCAGACAAACAGCAGGCCAGCAGGGTGGTAGCTGGCTGGGCCCAGTGGGAGGGCCGGACAGGGAGGAGGCACAGACCCTGAGACACTGCACTGCTCACCCAAATGGCCCCAGAGCCTTCTGTGCACTCTGTCCTGGGTTCAGAAGGCCAGAAGGACTTGGGGGAAGCTGACCTGTGGCCGGAAGCAGAGTCTTTCCTGCTGGATGCTCCCCACACCTGAGTGGAAAGGAGACTCAGGCGGTAGGAAGCATGCTAGCAAACCTCGATAACGGGCCCTCAGCAGCCTGTCCCTAAAAGAAGAACTAGCCGACAGGTTGGACTAAATCATGGAAAATGGAAGCTTCGGAAGCCGAAGAGCTCTGACTTCCTCAAGGCAGGCTGGCCCTCCTGTCTGGGATTAACAGGCCCACTGGTCCTGGAAGCAGCCCTTTCCAAGTTCAGTCTGAGGGCCTGTGGGAGGCTAAGGTGAGAGGTGTGAGGGTGGGATAAAGGAGGGGACTTGTCTTTTCTGGGGAGCTTACAGCCCTTCAACAGGGGAGAGGAAAGCTGAACCGGATGGATTTTCATACCCTGGGGGTAGTTAGCACAGGACAGGGTGGGGGCGGGGGGCAGGGGACAGGTTCCCTTACAACTCCATGGCACCATACCCACCCTAACAAAGGGACACTCACGCTGGCCAGCATTTTCTATAAAACCTCATCACAACTCACCAGGCAGAGCAGAGACTTTACAGAGGGACAATGATGGCTTTTTGTACACCCATGGGCTCTCTGTGGTGACCTTTCACCCTTGAAGTGCTCGGTCAGCAATGCTGACACCTTTCTGCTTGGCTCTGGTTTTCCCAAGTTCACCAAGAACTTGGAGGGCCTCAGGCCTGTGGCTAATGGGGGTGGGTAGGCAGGGCTGTGTTCTCTTGCACACTCAGGCTGCCCAGGATTGGGGACGGGGAGGGGCTCCGCGTGCTCAGAGAAGCCTGACTAGGAAGCTCAGGTCTGCTGGTTCCCAATTCTGGTCTCTGAATCCCATGCAGCAGGAACCCAGCCCACTCACCCACTGCAGGGCAAATAGCAAGGAACCAGTCACCTTGCTCAAGGCCCCCACTGCCTGTTCGCCACCCCGCCCCTGAGTGCTGCTGCCGCGGCAGGGTTAAAACCTTAAAACCGGGAGGACTAGTTCTCTGGTTCAGTCCTGGCCTGGCGCCTCCAACATCCATTTCCTTTCGGCTTCGAATGAGGTTCCCTAGGGAGTTGTGCAAGACACAGACGGTGCAGGGAGACAGGGACCAGCTGTGCATGCAGAGCGCATTCCCAGGCCAGTGGACAGGAGCGCAGAGCAGGGAAGGGCTGGGCCAGACAGAAGCTGGCCGCCCTGGATGGACCGCTGTAGAGCATCAAGCCAAAGGGAAGCCCCAAGACTGTGACGCAGCTCTCATCGTTTCGCAGAGTGAAACAGAACCCAGAGAAGAAAAGTGGGGTCCTGAGATCACAGAACTGACTGGCAGCAGAGTCAGTTTTGGGCCTGGGGGTCCCAGCCTTTCCATTAGGAGCATCAGTAAAGGCGCCCCCAAGCAGGGCCAAATGAGAGCTGCCAGGTAACACAATGGTTGGGAGAGGCAGCCGGCCTTTCATAGTAGCAGGCCGGACAGGTTCCCTTGCTCCTTTGTGCTTCCAGCCCTAACAGGGCTGGGCCCTGCCCTTCCCCAGCCCCTACTTCTCACTTGACCTGGAGCCCCAGCTCAGCCCATGCTCTTTCACCAGGTCCCCAGAAGGAGACAGGCTTGACCCCTTCCTGGGACCAAGCCATTCTCTGATAAACAGATCCAGCTAATTTGTAAATACATAGACTCAGCTCTACTTGTCCCAGGAAACATTTTCTATTTTAAACATAAGCCTGTTAATGTCTGAAGCCAAAGGACGGGGTAATGGTGATAGCATCTAGGAAGGAAAGAGATTCTGGAGCTGACTCTGTGACCGGGAGGCACACAGGAGATCCTCTGCCTCAGGTGGTCTTTTCCCTGGTTATATGCCATGACCCCGAGCAGGAATTTAAGTGTCCACCATAAAAGGTCAGATTCCAGGAGCAGGCGGCCTGTCATCTGTCATTTGTCTCCCTGACACCAGGCTCAAGCTGGCTTTTATATCCCATGATAGTGGGTTTTTCTGGGAGATGGTATGTCAGGGATCAGGAAAGGTGGAGGTCTCAGACCCTGAGGAGGGATGGAGCCAGACCCAGGGACATGAATGCAAGGCCAGGAGTTAACAAGCATGCAGGCCTCCTATAGAGAAGAGGTTGGTCAGACAGGAGGTGGAGCTGCCTCTCAGCAAGAACCACTGCGAGGAGAGGCGGGTAGGGCAGTGCACACCAGGACCCTTCTTGTCAGTGTTCACATAAAGGTCCCACAGGCCCACCTAGGATGGCTGAGGTGTGGTCCAGAGACTAAAGAATGAAACACCCTAAGAACAGATGATGGAAGCTGTCTGCCCACACCCCATCCTAGCACCCTCTAAGCATAGCCCAGCCCAGCCAAGTGGCAAGTCATGTCTTCTCACACTGACCCAAGGCGGATGCAGAAGGTGGAGTGCCACAAGCTTTATAGCAACATGGTTAATGCTCCCAAGAGGCCACATGGGCCAGAGTCTGTGAACTTTGTGCATTTAGAGCTAAGGTATCCCCCAGAAGGTTGTAGATGTGCCTTAGGCAGCCAACATCATGCTTCCTTACTCTTTCCTTCCCTGGATTCTGGCCGGAGTTCATACCTACTCAGAGCACAAGCATTCTGCTGCTCCAGGCCACTTGTCCTTCCTGAAAGTCAGGCCCTGGGCTCCAGGACATGGGTGCCCATCAGAACCCTGCCCCGACCTTAGACTGGGGGCAGCTGCTGGAGGTTCCTGGGAGAGAGGAAATGACAATGAAGGGTTTCCATTCAGGAAGCTTCCAGCTGTTAGTTCTGCCAGCAAAAATGCCAGCTAGAGAACTAAAGTGCCAACAACAGACATTTGGATGGAACTTTGGAGCCCATTAAGAGCAGGGGCTGCAAAGTGATCATAGTGAGAAGATATTAAAGGAATTCATCATGTCTCTAAAATGAGTGTCCTTAGCACAGAGGTGGCTCTTTCTGGTGCCACCCTCCCCAGTGTGGCTCATGCCCCCATGTACCCAGGAAGGGTGCTGCAGTCTGCCCTGCTCCTGCTCCAGCCCCTTGAGGTGGGTGGACAGTGGCCCCTGCATCTGGGTGGTTCATCCAGGTCACCAGGTCCCTTTGGGACTCTCAGGCAAGCTCAGCCACAGTGTCAACTTTCATTTAGAGAAGATGGGCCTACGTATTCTAGTTGGCAAAGGAAGCCCAGTACAGATGCATGCTTGAGGAAAAGGCAGGGTGTGGTCATTTCCTTCAGCTGAGGTTCAGAGTGGCAGTGACCAGGCAGGGGAGAATCTGGACTTTCCCCAAACCTAACTGGGCCCAGGTGGCGCTGCCAGACAGGGCTGGGGTTCTCTCTCTGGGATTTGGAGCGATTTAGTATCAAGGCCTCCTGGAAGAACCCTGGGATTCTGCCCTGATGGTGCACTAAACTGGGCTCCATTGCTCCCAGTGGCAGCTTGTGCATACATGATGTGTGAGAGGGGTGTTTTCTCCTTGGACCCTTCAGCAGCTGTGAGGGCCAAGAGCCAAGAACTCTCACCCTGTTTGGGGGTGCTGGTCCTTTGGGGGCCCTGTACCCCAATGCTCTAGACCTCATCATTCCACCATCTTCCCAAGGAAGAAGGGCCCATGTATGCATGCTCAGTTGCTCAGCTATGTCAGACTCTTTGCTCCCCTATGGACTGTAGGCCTCCAGACTTCTCTGTCCATGGCATTTCCCAGGCAAGAATACTGGAGTGGGTGGCCATTTCCTACTTCAGGGGATCTTCCTGACCCAGGGATCTAACCCACGTCTCCTGCGTCTCCTGCATTGCAAGCATATTCTTTACCCACTGAGACATCAGGAAATCCCCCCTAAGAAGGGAACCCTTTCCCCCTTTATACATATCAAGAAACTAATGCTGAAACAAGCTGGAAGTCTAGAAAGGCAGAAGGGCTCCGATCTTGTAGGAACTCATGGTCTCTGTGGCTAGATTCGACCTCCCTCCTGCCTGAAGACCCCAAGGGTTTGGCAATCTCAGCTTTCTCAATTCATTCTCCCAAACCCTCAGAGGTTGCCTCCCAAGCCCATCAGGAGAGAGATGGATAGTTCTATCAGGGTGAGGGGCACTGATCCAGGCCACCCCAAGAGCAGGAAGGGACAGGCGTGGACAGCCTGCAAGCAAAGGGGAGGAAGGGATCTTCTCCAAAGAATGCCTCCTCTCCTCAGACTAGGGGCTCAGGGTAAACGGGCTGCTACTCCTCCTAGTGCCCGGCCCCAAGGGGTTTCTCCAGCCAAGTAGCTAGCAGGTGCAAGGCCCCACCTCCCCATGTGGCCTGAGGGTACCTGGCACATTCTGGGTCTGTGAGGGACAGATGGCTTGATGCAGGGATTTCAAGCAGAGTGCTGGCTCATGACTCAGTGAGAGATGGCAGAAACTGAGGCCCTCTCTGCCCCTCATACCCAGGGCCATGTGGGGCTCCTCATCCCCTCACCAGAAATGGAGGAGAGGTTACCCCCACACTTCTCTGTGTCACATGACTTACCCTCCCTGGGTGGTGGTCAGGGCCGGCACCAAGAGGCAAATTACCAGTGCGTCCCCCAGAGACTGCTGCCATGGGCCTGACCCCACATGGTCCATCATACCTGACAGTCTCTGCAACCAGGGAACTCTGAGCAGTACTGAGTTATAAGAATGGACTGGGGACAGATACTCTTGGGTTGAAATTCTGGCTCCACCGCTCAGTAACTACAAGACCCTGAACCGGCTGCTTAACCAGTCCGGGCCTCATCTGTTTCCTCATCCGTAAAATGAGAATAACAACGGCATAGTCCTTCTGTCTCAGGGTTGTTGTGAAGACTTGAGTGATGATATGTGTAAATAGCTTAGCATGGGGCCTGGCCCATCGGAAGCATTCAATAATCAGTAGGCATTATTATTACTATTATTACATAAGGGCAGTTATCCAGAGAAAGGACCCTGAGGAAGTTTTTCGAGTCACGGAGCAGAAAGGTGCCGGGAAAAGATAATGTGTTTGTGTTTCCAAACCACATATCGATTTGTATCTCTCCTCCTTGGCCCTAACCCGGGCTCTCAGCTCAGATGTTACAACAGGCCCCGACAGCCACAGGCTGAGAGCCAGGGAGTGCCTGCCCTGCCCATGTGCCCTCCCTGACACCCTCCCAGACCAGGCTGGTTGACCAGTGCCCCAGAGCTGGTAGGGCTCTGAGAACCACAGCCCATGGTGAAATGCCAGCTTTCAGTGCCCCAGTCCAGCACTCCTGCCCAATTTGTGGAATGGCAGTGCATGGACAACCCCCTCGACCAGAAGGCCTATGCCAGCTGCCAAGGCTCTTCAGAGGAGGGTGTGCCTGGTCCCTCTCCCTGTGCTTGGGGTGGCAACCTGGCAACAGGCCCGAAGGCTTGTAGATGCTGGAGAAGAAGCTGTCCCTAGACTGTCCCCACCACTTCCAGCACTGCTATTCTGCCTCCTCCTCCTGGGCGGGGCTGAGTTGGGAGTGGATGAGGGGAAGATGGGGAAGGGGAGAGAGTCACACACAGAAGTTACTCACTCAGGATCTATTCTGCGCCTCCCAGCCATCCAGATATGCAGAGGCTCATCCAACCCACCGCAGCCGACCCATCTGCACCCTGCCTGGAAGTGCAGAAACGTGTAGCTATGATGGGCCCAAGAGGCCCCCTAGTCTAGTTTGGTATTCACTATGGGAACCTTTACTCTAGCCCATCTGACAGATAGTTATCTGCTTCTTGAATACCTCCAGAGATGGGGGATTCATTACTTCCTCAGTCAGTCTTACTTAGGTAGGAGTCCTGTCTCTCTTAAGGCCCCAAACCCCACTGCAGCTCTCAAAGATGAGAGGCCCCCCCAAGTTTCCCTAGACTTTCTCCCTATGGGGTAAGGATGGGACTTGGCTTGTAGCCTTTCTGGGACACCCAAGCCTGGATCCAACCAAATTAAATACCAGTTCATTTCTGATAATACTATAATGTTCACACTTTAGTGTAGCTTAACAGTTCAAAAGTCCTGCTTGGATCTGTGGTTTTGGCATATAAGGTATTTTAATTAAAAGAAAAGAATTCATGTGTGTCAATTAAAAAAATAGCTTAGGGTGTTGATTCTAGGTTCAATGGTGTAATGCATTTCATTCTAGCTTTGGTTCCTGCTTCATTTCAAATCCTCAACAACCATTTTCCCCTCTCCCTCCTTCTCCTTCTCCTTCTCCTCTTCCTTCTCCCACCCAGCACAACCAGCTTCCCATAGCCAGCCTGTCCATCTGGCATCACCATGCCTTCCCCCAGGGAGGCTGAGGACAGACATCAGGGCTTTGTGATGCAGCCAGACAGGGTGCAGGCCTGTTTGGGGGGATGAATTCCCACTGGCCATCTCAGCTCTGTTTGGTGGGAGCCTACAGTAAACTGTGCATAGCAACTGAGCCTAAAATGCAAATTCTTTATCCATAAATTGCACAATGTCTAAAGAATCAGTGAGCAAAAATGTACATGGCAACAGTGACCTCAATGATAAAGTTTGAGGTGCTCAAAGTGATGAAAATCCCTGCATTGTCCCCAGTGCCTGCCACTGCTGTGGGGGCAGCCACCTGGGGTCCAGATATACTGAATTTCTAAGCTAGAATCCCCTGGATACTCAGTTGGACACAGCCCTCTCTCGGGACCCAAGGACAGCAGGAGTCTTCTCACTTCCTTGTTTGGGGAAGAGACAGATGGCCCCTGCCCCTCTCCCACACATATAAACACAGGACAAACCATCCTCCAATCCAGGGGCAGGGCAAAGAGCAGCCCAGAGTGAGCCACTTGGGATTGCCATCCTAACCCTCGGCCAGGGCGCTGCTGGGGACAACTAGGAGATACTGGCCCTAGAACCATATCTTTTCCTCTGTTTGGCGGGGGTGGGGCTGGGGGTAGGGTGGGGGTCCAGGGTTCCTGGAAGCTTTCTTTCCCCAGAGGTCCCCTACAATCCTGAGACCAGAGGGTTCTCAAAACTGAGCAAGATCTGACAAAGGCGTTGGGGTCTATAATTTCCGCTTTCCTGCCCACACAAGGGGGCCACCCCAAGGCAGTCGTGGGACCTTGTCCCTGTGGGACAGGACAGGCCAAGGTGGCAGGTTTCAGGGCTCCAGCTGCGCTCTCCCCGGTGTGCGGTGGGCACGCGCCGCCGGGGCGTGCGTCTTCAATGCAAATCAGGGAGTTAATTACAAAGAGGCGCTCGGGGGACAGTCCAGGTCAGGCCTCTACGCGGCAGCCCAGGGTCCGAAGGGCCACGTATAGGTCACGGTAGGCAGCGGCCGGGACCAGTACCGGAAGGCAAAGGGCTGGCTGCCGCTGGAGCGGAGCGGCCAGAGAAAATGGGTTGAGCAGAAGGGCGCTCCTCGGGAGAAGAAGCCCCCTGGCCGCTGCCCCTGCGCGCCTCGGCGACTTCTCCCGGGCTCTGCGTTCGCCGCGTCCTACCTGAGGCCACACCCCGAAATCAAACTCCGGGCAGGTGAAGCCGGCGCGGCACAAACATGTAAGCGCGGCCTCTCCTCGTCGTTCCCAGCGCCTCCCGGCGGAGGGTGGGCCGGACTGCCGCGGCCTCTCGGAGAGCTCTGGGGGCTTCCCGCTCGGCAGGTGGGTGTCCCGACCGCCGAGGGGCTGTGAGCTCCGCCGGGGCGGGGACCGGCCTCCCCGCGCGCGAGGCTCCGGGTCCCCGGGTTTTCCTTCCCCAAAGTGCGGGGCCCCCGGCGCGGGCAGAGGGGACTCGGCTGCGCCGGGAGCCGACCTCCCTCGGCGTGTGCGCCCGGCGCTCGCGCCCAGGCTGGCGGGGGCGGGCTTCGTCCAGAGAGCGCCTCGCCCGGGCTGGCGAGGCGGGGCCGGCGGCCGCGCTGGGTCGGAGCGAGGCGGCCAGAGGGAACGCTGAGCCTACCGCCCCCTGTCCCCGTGCGCTCCCCTCGCACCTGAGAAGGTGGCTCAGTCGGAGGCCGGGCGGAGGGGGATGGGTGGCGGTTCCGAAGCCTTTGGATTCCGGCCAGTCGCAAAATCCGCGGAGATACTTACTACCTCGGTCACAATGAATTTCTGATGTTTCCACCCAGGCCTCGGAGGACTGGCCCTGGAAGGTGCCAGGCCTTCCCTTTCCTCGGTGCCTGAAAGCTCTGCCCTCTAAAGAGTGAGGAGTCGGGAGAAAGAAGAGGCCGGGAAGGCGGCCCAGAGGTGAGTGAGCCCCGGGAGGGTGTCCAGGGGACTTCTCGGACCTGCGTGAGGCACAGGCTGGGACAGTGGCAGGCAGGTGGCCCTCCTGTGCTGGCCCGTTTTCGGTACTGTTAGGCAGGGGTCCCTCCCAGTCCTTAGTGGGCGTCCATTGTTACTTCAACTGCCTGCACCCACAGCAGGCACAGGGCTTCAAATGGCCCGCCCTTGTTCCTGGCCCAGGTCTGATGCCTGTCTGGGGAGAGGCAGTGTCACCAAGGCCAGTGCACTGAATTCTTGTTTGGGAAAGAGGTTCCCAAACAGGAAGGAGGGAAGCAGGCCCAGCCTTTGGGCTGAGCAGGTCAGGGAGGAGCCCCAGCCAAAGGTGCTGGTCCGCATAGCCCAGCCTACCAGCTCACTCCCCAGCTCTCCAACCTGCTAAAATCTCTCCAACTTTACCCACACCCAGTGAGTGGATTCCAGTTGGGAGGGAGATGCTGCTGAGGACACCAAGGGCCAAGACATGAAGATTTCCGGTGTGTAGGCTGCATTTTCTCTACCTTGCCCCATTCTGGTGTGTGTGTTTTTTAAAAAGATGTATGTATTTATTTGTTGACTTTGTTGCTGCACTCAGGCTTTTTCTACCTACAGAAAGCAGGGGCTACTCTTTATCGTGGTGTGCGGGTTTCTCGCTGCGGTGGCTCCTCTCGTTGCCAAGCACAGGCTCAAGGGCGTGTGGGCTTCAGTAGTTGTGGCTTGAGGGCTCTAGAATATGGGTTTAGTAGTTGTGACACATGGGCTTAGTTTCTCCGTGACATGTGGGTCTTCCCAGGTCAGGGTTTGAACCTGAGTCTCCTGCATTGCAAGGTGGATTCCCAGCCGCTGGACCACCGGGGAAGCCCATGGTGTGAGTTCTGCTGTGAGCTCTTCCCGGTCATACGTATGACAGTGGTGGCGGGCACAGCATTTGGAACCCAGAACCCAGAAAGACCTGGGTTCGAATTCTGACTCTTTACCTTTGATTCCTTAGGCAAGTTGCTTTGTTTTCTCTCCTAACTTTAATGAAGTTATCTATAATGTGGGGGTGATCATGCCTTCCTTGCCAGGCAGCTGGTGAAGTGACAATAATAACTGATAAAGGAGGACAGCCCCAGCAGGAGCCTACCTGCCTTGCCTCCAGTTTTGGAAAACGTTAAGCCACCTGAGCCCTCTCTTGGAGAACTTGAAGAATGGTCTGGCTGTGTGACAAGAGATTGTGGAGGATGTTAGAGCCAAGCAGGGGGAATAAAGTCAAGGCCAAGGGTCTGTGGAGGGTGGATAGTGAGGTGCCCCTGGGCAGGGGCCATTTCTGGAAGGGAATTGGCTTTGGAGGCAGAAACAACAGCATGCTCTGGGAAGCCTTGCAGGGCTTCACCTGTTCATAGGTGACCCTGGACATGTTGTTACCACCAGTGCAGACTGGGCCAGAGAGAGACTCTGGCTTGAGGCTTCTGGTCCTACCTCTGCCCAGAGGAGCTGTGTGATCTGGGGCAGGTCAGTTAGCTTTTCCATGTGTATCAGGCATCGTGGAAGAGCTTGGGAGTTGGGCTTGAATCCTAGCTGCACACTCACCATCTCAGACAATGACATCCCTCTGAGCCTGTTTTTCCACCTGTAGACTTAAGCTCTTAAAATCTACCTTGTAGAGTTGTCACTGTCATGACCACAGTGTCTGACACGTGCTGGGCACGTAATACAGGTGTATATGTAGGTTCCCTTTTTCAGCTCTGCCTTCCTCTCCTTGGTCACCTGTCCTCCTAAAAAATACACTCAAACAGGTTTGGCCCATCTCACTGCAGTTTTGTGAACTTGGAGTGAGGAGGTGAGCAACGTACAAACGATAACTGTAAAAACAGTCTTTTTGTGACTAGGGGACTCTGGAGGTTCTTTGGCCGAGGCACCAAGGGCTCTGTGATGAGGATTTGGACCTCTCTGTCTATGTGGAAGCTGGTGAAAATTGAATAGCAAAGAGGGGCCAGGCCTACAGCCCTGCCATGCTTCCCTCTGCCCTTGGAGATAATCCTGTGCCCAGGAAATCCCAGCGCTGCCGACTGGGGAAGCAGTTGAGATTCTAAGTATGGTGAACAGAAGAGGTCAGAGGGCTGCTCTGGCTTGAGCTGTGGCTGGACCGCAGCACGGCACTTGCAAGCTGGAGCTGGGCCCAGGAGGCAGGCCTGAGTCAATATTGACCTTCCCTGGCTGACCAGCCTGACTCTTCGGCCTCTCATTCAGCTGGAGTGTTGACACAAGTGATTGAATGAGACTTATTATCATATTCTTTTCAACAGCAGCCCCATTATCTTTCCCTTGGGGATTCACTAAGACCTGTAGTGTGGGTAGGATGCCAGGGGTGGGGAACCCAGACATTCTGGCGCATTCTGTGCCCAGGCCCTCTGTCCTGCACACTGGGCTTCTCTCTGGGCCGTTCTGGTAGGGCAGAAGAACCTCAGGGTACTGCTTTGCATCCTGGGGATGCTCCATCCACATTTCCACACAGCACCCTGGGCAGATCTTACAGAGCCTGCGGGCAGGGGCAGTAAGGGGTACAGCCTGGCTCTAGGACCCACCTACACTGCAGGGGACAACTGGGCAGAAGAGCAGATGAAATTGTCTTCAGGCCCTTTGCCTGGTGCATTTCTAGGGGCCAGGAAGGGTGCTGGGGTGCCACCTCTCTTGTCACGTGCAGAGGGCAGTTTGAGGCCCAGATCCTGGTGAGCTGAGGGGGGACAGAACTCAGCCCTACACGAAGGACGACGAGCTCTGAGGGGACAGAGGGCAGGGGCCTTAGGAAGGGGCACATCCCCATCACTGAATGCATTGGCACTGGCCAGCAGGATGTGGGCGAGCTCCTAGAGAGAATGCCACCAAGGGATGGAAAATGAGGCAGGGACTCAGGGGAAGCCAGACCCCAGCAAGTCCTACAGGCAGGCCGCGCAGGTCAGGGGACCAACAACATCTATTTGGAAAAGCCAGCTAAACGCACAAGAGCAAGGATTCTGTTTTGTTCACTGCGATCCCCAGAGCCTTGAGCAGAGCAGATGCCCAACAAATGAAATTTATTGAATAAATGAACGAATAATACAATTTTATAAAACTTTGAGAATAATCTTGCTGACGGATGAGAATACTCCAGTGAAAGACTGGCCTCTGTCCAGGGTATTCTCAACCAGGGGGCTGGTGAGGCACATTGCTTGTCATGGAAGGGTGGGGGGGGTGACAGTTCCCACAGAGTGTGATGAAGAGGCCGGGCAGCAGACCTCGGGATGAAGGGCCCAGCTCTGGAGGTAACAGGGTCCCCCATAGGCCCTTCTGTGACTGGACGGCGGCAGCACTGGGGCGCCTTTGTGCACACTCTAGGACTCGGGCTTACCTCTCCTCCGGGTCACAGAGCCTCTTGCGTGACTCTGAGAATGACACGAGTGGGGTGGTAGGAGGTGACAGCTGACTGCAGCTGCGTTCACATCAGGGTCTGGGTCCAATTAACAGAGATCTTTCCCTTCTTGGCTGCTTCACTGGGGCAGATCAATCTCTGAGCAAGGGCTTCCTCATCTGCAGAATGGGTACAGTAATGGGCCCATCTCACGGGCTTGTGGTGAGGATTCCGTGTGCGAAATGCTCAGGCCAGAGCCTAGTGCTTACTCTAGGCACTTCCTCAGGGATGATTACTAAAAATACCCCAAACAGCCCCTCCAACTGGGACAGATGGCATTTCTCGCCTCACTGTACCTAGAGAAGCTGGCAGAGGTGAATAAATCCATTCCCCTGTCGCCTCCAGAAATGCTGAGTCCTAGAAAGGAAGAGGGGGTCAGGATCACAAGCAGAACTTAGGGACTGCACACCCCAGTCCACGCTGAGCCAGCAAACAGCCCTGACAAACCGGCCCCGGGCCTCCCTCACGGGGCCTAAGTGTGCACCCCACTCTCACTCCCTAGCCCTCGGAAGGAGTGGGGCCCCGGGGGCAGTTGCCATCTCTTTTCCCAGTCATCTGGAGGTGGAGGGGGATCCCACCAGCCCCATCCTAACAGAGAGCTTACAACATCTCGGAGCTTATGAAGCCAAACAAATCCTATTCCCTACAAGTGGCTGCAAACTCCTTCAGGCTCGCTTCCTGGAAAGCACCTTCCCAGCCTGTAGTGTGCTGTTGTGAATCCCTTCAGTGGGGTAGTGTCCTTTCCTTGAAAAGAATTCAACATGTGGGAACAGCCAGAGCCCACTGGAAGCCAGGTCTGGGGGAGAGGCAGCCACATTGGACACCAGCTCTTCTGGTGAACAGCAGAGACCACGGGTTAAGAAAACAGTTGGCGCTGGCTCTAGACGGGCCCCAGAGTTACGTCCCAAGAGAACTTCTGGCAGGAAGGCAGTCTGGGAGCACGTCTGGAGCGGGCAGTTTCACTCCCCAGGGTCTGCCTCAAATGGCAGTGCTCCCTGGGAAGCCTGTGCTCTGCTTTGAGGTTTAAGCGCAGACTCATGCCTTCGGGGCTCTGCCTTGGGTTGGTGGGGTCCCAACAACTGGGTGGTCCTGGCACCTCAGGCCTGGCAGACGGATGTCTCCTCACTCAGAGGAAGAGCAGCTTGAGGGAGTGACCTACCCAGTGCAGCTGTCTGCCGTCCCTGTTATGGACCCTGGACCAGCTGAGCCACAGCACCTAGTCCGGGGGCTCCACCGCCCAAACCCCACACACACACCTGTCACCATAGAACCTTAGCATCAGCCACAAAGCTCTGCCCGCCCTCCTTGAGCCAGGCTTGCCAGTTGCCTGACTTTAGGCTGAGACCCTACTGAGGGGATGTGACCTGTGCTGGAGAAAATACTCTCCTGCTATTTCTGCCGTCTTTCTGTATGTGCCAGGCCCTGCATCACAGCTGCCAAGGCGAGCTCTTTAGAACACCCGCACCGCCACCATTGCAAGGCAAAATACAAACAAGTCCTGGTTCCAAAGTAAGGGTCAGCTTACAAGTCAGCACCCGTCTCCGTTGGCCTCTGACTCACAGATCAGAACAGGAAAGAACCCAGCAATCTTGGTTGAGGGAGCGGGCCCTGGCCCACCCCCTTCTACACAGGCTGCGCAGCCCCTCCCTGTTCACAGATACCTCTGGGAAGGAGACCAACAACAGCCCGAGTCCTTCCAAGTGGGCATGGTGGATGGAGCAGGACTTGGGAATCAGATCTGTGTTCAAACCCCAACTCGGTCATTTCCTGGTTCTGTGACCCTGGGCAAGTTATTCAGCCTCCCTGAACCCATCTGGATTTGCAGATGATAATAATAATGCCTACCTCCCAGAGTTGTTGTGAGGATTAAATTAGTTGGTGCTTGAAAAGTGGCTAACACATAGTAGGTGTTCAAGAAAAGTTACTTCCCTTTCTCTCTGGAGTCTCCTGCTCCTCTGACATGAGAGTCCCGCCCCTCAGTGACCCCAGGCTTCGGCTCCCTGAACTCTCCCACCAGCTCCGCCCTCAGTGTTACTGGGTGTGGCAGCTCTTCCTCCAGAAGGCTCTGCCAGGAGCTGACCGGCTCCCCAAGTGCCAGGCTCGGCTCGCACTGGAGGGAGCAGCCTCAGCAGGAGCTGTGCCCAGAGCTTCCTCCTCAGACTGGTTGGGGCAGGGCTCTCCCCTCCTCTCCCTTCCTCTCCCACCCAGTCATGGGCCAGCCTGCTGGCTGGAAGGTGACTTCCTTGGCCATTCAGAAGAGGAATGTGCAAAGCATTCCTCAGGCGTAGAGACGCATCCCAGCCTACAGAAGACTCCTCACCCCTCCCTCCTCTGGTCTGGCGAGGTGTCAGACCAGAAGGGAGGGGCTTGGGCAGCAGAGTTCACCCTGAACCAGAGCGGGCACCCTGCCTCTGCCCACTTTCTTCCGCCACTGAAGCCCACATATTTTCTGTCAGGCTGGGCAGAAGGCAAGGCCGGGACTGGCTCTCTGAGGGGACAGCAGCCGTCTTCCTGCTTCCTGCTCCAGAGTATCTTCTTTAAGGAGAGCTCTTCCACTAGGTGAATCGAGTGTGGACTCAAAGAGCTGGAGCTTCTGGGTGACAGTTTTAAACGTGGGCGTGGCCTGATTTGATTTAACCTCAAGGCTGACTCAGCACCCGCTCTCCCTCAGCCCAGGGACTCCTGGGCTTGTCAGAAGGTGGGAAATTCCGTGGAAGATGGAGACCTAGAAATGGCAAGGGAGGGCCCCTGTCTGGGCATTAGTGTGTGTGTCTAGGACACAGAACTGGAGAGAGGCACTCAGGTGATTGATACCCAGTGACCTGGCAACGGAGAAAGCAATGGCACCCGACTCCAGTATTCTTGCCTGGAAAATCCCATAGACAGAGCAGCCTGGTGGGCTACAGTCCATGGGGTCGCTAAGAGTCGGATACAACTGACTGACTTCACTTTCACTTTTCACTTTCATGCATTGGAGAAGGAAATGGCAACCCACTCCAGTGTTCTTGCCTGGAGAATCCCAGGGACGGGGGAGCCTGGTGGGCTGCCATCTATGGGGTTGCACAGAGTCGGACACGACTGAAGCGACTTAGCAGCAACAGTAGACCTGGCAACATCAGAGACTTAAGTGGGTGCATATCTCTTAGGAACTCAGTCCTCATGGATCACTCTTTTCTTTATTTGAAAATATGTTGTTTTCTTTTGGAGAAGGCAATGGCACCCCACTCCAGTACTCTTACCTGGAAAATCCCATGGACGGAGAAGCCCGGTAGGCTGCAGTCCATGAGGTCGCTAAGAGTCAGACACAACTAAGCAACTTCACTTTGACTTTTCACTTTCATGCATTGGAGAAGGAAATGACAACCCACTCCAGTATTCTTGCCTGGAGAATCCCAGAGACGGGGGAGCCTGGTGGGCTGCCATCTATGGGGTTGCACGGAGTCGGACACAACTGAAGTGACTTAGAAAAGCAGCCCATTGTCTTCAAGGAAAATTCAGAAGAGTACAAAGATGGAGTAGGAGGAAATCACCTGGGGCCCCACCAGTCAAACATGAGGATAATGAATATTTTGCTATATTTCCCTTCAGATAGTCATTGTGTTCATACTGCATTTACAAATTAATCTTTGTAAAATATTTACAAAAACCTTTGTGAAATCTTTAGAAAGAAATTACTATTGCTAACCTAGGCCTGCTTTGGACAAAGAAGACCTTGGTAGTTTAATTTGTCCTTGGGACCCATGGGTATGGACAGGTTTGGGCCCCAGCAGGTCAGGGCCTCCAGAAGAGGCCCCGATAGTCACTCACAGCGGACCTAGGGCAGGGGATGGCCAGACTATGGGTTTCCCCCTCCAACCCTCCACCATCACTTTATTATTTTACCTTTCACAATTAGAGCCAATTAGTTTGAGGATATGATATGAATTCATTTTTCCAGATTCTTTTTTTTTCATACGAAGATCTAATTGCTTCCGCTACGTTTATGGAAAAGATCATCAGTTCCCTGCCATATTGCAGTGTCACCTTTGCCATAAATTAAAGGACCTTATGTGAGTGAGTCTATTTCTGGATTCTCTCTTCTGTTCCACTGGTCTGCTTATCAATCTGTGTGCCAATTCCACCCTGCATTAATTATGGTAGCTTTATAATCAGTCTTGATGTCTAGTAACGTAACTCTCCAACTTCGTTCTTGTTCAAGACTGTCTTGGCTATTCCTGATTCTTTGTTTCTCTGTACATTTTAGAATCGGTTTGTCAATTTCTTTTTTTATTGAAGGATAATTGCTTTACAGAATTTTGTTGTTTTCTGTCAAACCTCAACCTGAATCAGCCATAGGTATATACATATATCCCCTCCCTTTGGACTTCCCTCCCATCTCCCTTTCCATCCCACCCTTCTAGATTGATACAGAGCCCCTGTTTGAGTTTCTTAGCCGTACAGCAAATTCCCATTGGCTATATATTTTACATATGGTAATGTAAGTTTCCATGTTACTCTCTCCATACATCTCACCCCCACCTCCCCTCTCCCCATGTCTGTAAGTCTCCCCATTGCTGCCCTGTAAGTAAATTCTTCAGTACCATTTTCCTAGATTCCATATATATGCGTTAGAACGATATTTATCTGTTTCTGACTCACTTCACTCTGTTTTATAGGTGCTAGTTTCATCCACCCCGTTAGAACTGACTCAAAAGTGTTCCTTTTTATGGCTAATATTCCACTGTGTATATGTACCACAACTTCTTTATCCATTCATCTGTTGATGGACATCTAGGTTGCTTCCATGTTCTAGCAATTGTAAATAGTGCTGCAAGGAACAATGGGATACATGTGTCTTTTTCAGTTTTGGTTTTCTTAGGGTATATGCCTAGGAGTGGGATTGCTGGGTCATATGGTGGCTTTATTCCTAGTTTTTTTTTAAGGAATCTCCATACCGTCTTCAATTGTGGCTCTATCAATTTACATTCCCACCAACAGTGCAAGAGCATTCCCTTTTCTCCACACCCTCTCCAGCATTTACTGTTTGTAAACTTTTTGATGATGGCCATTCTGACCAGTGTGAGGTGATATCTCATTGTGGTTTTGATTTGCATTTCTCTAATAATGAGTGATGTTGAGCATCTTTTCATGTGTTTGTTAGCCATTTGTATGTCTTCTTTGGAGAAATATCTGTTTAGGCCTTTTCCCCACTTTTTGATTGGGTTGTTTGTTTTTCTGGTATTCAGTTGCATGAGCTGCTTGTGTATTTTGGAAATTAAACCTTTGTCAGTTGTTTCATTTGCTATTATTTTCTCCCATTCTGAGGGTTGTCTTTTCACCTTGCTTATAGTTTCCTTTGCTATGCAAAAGCTGTTAAGTTTAATCAGGTCCCACTTGTTTACTTTTGTTTTTATTTCCATTGCTCTAGGAGGTGGACTGTAGAGGATCTTGCTTTATGTCATTGAGTGTTCTGCCTGTGTTTTCCTCTAAGGGTTTTATAGTTTCTGGTCTTACAGTTAGGTCTTTAATCCGTTTTGAGTTTATCTTTGTGCATGGTGTTAGGAAGTGTTCTAATTTCATTCTTTTACATGTAGCTGTCCAGTTTTCCCAGCATCATCTATTGAAGAGGCTGTGTTTGCCCCATTGTATATTCTTGCCTCCTTTGTCAAATATAAGGTACCCATAGGTGCATAGGTTTATTTCTGGGCTTTCTATCTCATTCCATTGGTCTATATTTCTGTTTTTGTGCCAGTACCATAGTGTCTTGATGACTGTAGCTTTGTAGTATAATCTGAAGTCAGGAAGGTTGATTCCTACAGCTCCATCCTTTCTCAAGACTGCTTTGGCTATTCGGGGTCTTCTGTGTTTCCATATGAATTGTGAAATTTTTTGTTCTAGTTCTGTGAAAAACACCATTGGTAATTTGATAGGGATCGCATTGAATCTGTAGATTGCATTTGGTAGTATAGTCATTTTCACAATATTGATTCTTCCTACCCAAGAACATAGAATATCTCTCCATCTATTTATGTCATCTTTGATTTCTTTCATTAGTGTATTATAATTTTCTGTGTACAGTTCTTTTGTCTCCTTAAGTAAGTTTATTCCTAGATACTTAACTGTTTTTGTTGCAGTGGTGAATGGGATTGATTCCTTAATTTCTCTTTCTGATTTTTCATTGGTAGAATATAGAACAGTTTGTCAATTTCTATCAACAGAATTATGCTGTGATTTTGATTGATATTGTAATAACTCTGTAGGTTAATTTGGGAATAATTGATAATTTTATAATATTGAGTTTTCTAACCTATGAACATTCTTTATTATCTTTAATGTTTGATATCTTTCCATGTAGAGACCTTGCATCTCTTCAATTAGATTTATTCATAAAAATCTGATATTTTTAATGTAAAATGGGAAAGGATGGCTGAAGGGTTTTACCTAATAACACTTCTGACATCAAATGAGAAGGTTTTTTTTCCTCCTAAGATCACTTCTCCAACTCTCTGGGATCAACTGGGTGTTCCACAATGCAGTTTGATTCTGACACTAACTACCTGGAATAGCACAGACTCCTCAGGCTCAACCTTACTAACTGCCCCCTATTTTGGACTCCCACTCCAAAGCCAGTACTTCTGACCACCTGGCTATAAATTAAGTTTCCCACAACCCTCTTCTCACATTTGATAATTTGCTGAGATGGCTGGTGGAAGTCAGGAAAGCATGTTACTATGACTAGTTTACTAGAAAAGAGACAACTCAGGAACAGCCAAAGGGAAGAAGAAATTCTGGGCAGGAGAAGGGAAGGGCATAGAGCTTCCATGCCCTCCCCAGACACGTCACCCTTTTGGCACCTGGGTTCACCAGCCCTGAAACCTATCCCGGAGGGGTTGAATGGCGGTTCCGTTAAGTAGGCACAATTGATTAAATCATCGGCTATTGATGGCTTTGGCGGGGTTGCTGTGCTGGGTCTTCCTTGCGGCGTGCACACTTCCCAGTTGTGGCTAGTTGCCCTGTGGCATGTGGGATCTTGTTTTCCCTCCCAGGGATCACACCCACATCCCCTACATTGGAAGGCAGATTCTTTACCACTGGACCTGAGGATTAACTCAGTCTCCAGCCCCCTCTTCCCTTTGCAGAAGTAGGAGAGGGTGAGGCTGAACGTTTCAACCGTTTTATCACTCTGGGGATTCCAAGAATTTTAAGAGCTCTGTACCAGGGGTGGGGGCTGGGGGAAGGGTTGGGGGACAAAGCCCAAAGGTCCATTTCCCATGGTACCATAGAATTTTTTTTAATTTCATTTTCTATTTGTTTGTTGCAGGTGTGCAGAAATACAATTGATTTTTTTTTATACTGATCTTAAATTAGGGACTTTTAAAATTCACATTTAATCCCAAAAGATTATGTGTAGATTTTTCTCTGTGCAAAATCATGTTGTCTCAAGCAGTGTTGGCCTTACCATCATTTTGGATGAGTCCTGGAAGCCTCCCTTTAGGTGTGGATCTCCCACTCACTAAGTGACTGGCTCCGATTCCTAAATCTCTACTTCCCCTCCCCTGAAGCCTGAGCTCAATTCATTGCTTCTGTCAGCTCCTGACCTCCCACCCCAACTCCTGGGCCCTAGGACCCTGCACTGTCTTCCTTTCTCCTCAGGCCCTTCCTGATACCTGTGGGAAGAACTTTATCCTGGAATAGTTGTTAGGGTGATTTTGGAGTCACATAGACCATTTACTGAAGATGCTGTCTCCGCACATTGCTGCAGCAAATGCTGGGCCCTTGAGTGGGGCCAAGAAGTTAGCATGGAGGTTGTTCTGGGTGGGGTTGTGGGGAGTATTGTTGTTGTTAAGTCATTGTCTAACTCTTTGTGACCCCATGGACTGCAGCACACCAGGCTTCCCTGTCCTTCACCATCTCCCGGAGCTTGCTCAAACTCATGTCCATCAAGTTGGTGATGCTCCTCCTGCCTTCAGTCTTTCCCAGAGGGCCTTTTCTAACGAGTCGGCTCTTCCCATCAGGTGGCCAAAGTATTGCAGCTTCAGCTTCAGCATCAATCCTTCCAATAAATATTCAGTTAATTTCCTTTAGGATTGACTGATTTGATCTCCTTGCAGGAGGGAGTATTAGCCAGCTCTTTTTCAACTCTTGGCTGTTCCCTGCACCTCTAGAGGAGTTCACAGAGTAGGGAGGAGAGTGAAAGTGTCAGCTGAGCTAATCCAGAGATGTCTGGACAGATCCAGAGGGTCTGAGACGCTCTGAGAACAGAATTGCAGAACTGAGATTCTTCTGTAGCCGAAGACCACCAGGAGGAGGTCAAGGTTTACCAAACCATGAAGAGTCTACATTGTAGAGAAGTAGCAAGGGCCCTGGTACCGGAAATCACACATAACCCGTGCCAGGTGACTTTGAAGGATTGGGGTTGAGCATCAATTCCAGACTTGTATCTGCTCATGTTCTGCTGTCTGCAGAGCCCTGAACTGAGAGGATGCTCAGAGAGGTAACAGAGCAAGAGAAAAAGCCCCGGTTTCGTGGGAATCTGCTCACTCAACACTCCCTAAACCTGTGTGTTATCTTTTATTAACCCCACTTTATAGATGAAGAGTGCTGAGGGTTATAGCATTTATGTAACTCACTCAGAATCTCCCCAAATTAGTGGCAGACTTCCTGCCACTCTCCTATAACTCAAAGGTATATTTCATTCTAAAGTCCTTGGTTCTTGGAGCTTCTGCATATGTGGCTTTGCCTGGTGGGAATGTTTGATAGATTACTGAATTTCAAGGTCCCCAAAGTAATGGCCATTCCAAGAGGTATGACCTGGATTCAGATTGATTCATGCTTGGTGAACGTGGAGAGGCTGTGGCTGTTTGAGCCCCCTTCCCTCCAAGTGGGCACCAGCTCCCTCCTAGATCTGTGACCTACTCCAGAACCTGTGAAAGTAACCAGGTTACTGGTTAACCTCCAGAGCAGAAGCAAAAAGAGAATGCCATGTTCTGATGCCATGAACATATTCAGTTCTGTGGATAAATGAAAGATCCAAGCATTCAATTCAAGGCACAAAACATGTCTTGTTGAAAGTGACCTTTCTATCTGACACAAGCACCTACTGAGGGTCTTTTGCACACATACCCCCCCCCCACATACACACACAAACCCATTGAGCTATTTTGAGCCACATCAGACATAAAAGTATTTGAGTGAGTACCCCAACTGTGTCTTCCATCACATGTGGTCCCAGCCTAGGGCTCCCTGAAAGCAAGGCCAGAGCAGCACTTGGAAGGGTCAGTCTCCCTTGCTCAGATCTGTGTGCCCATGTCACTCAGAGCTGTTGATGGAGCTTAGTAGGGCCTTAGGTGGTGGTGGTTTAGTCACTAAGTTGTGTCTGACTCTTGCAATCCCATGAACTGTAGCCTGCCAGGCTCCTCTGTCTATGGGATTCGCCAGGTGACAATACTGGAATGGGTTGCCATTTCCTTCTCCAGAGCATCTTCCCAATCCAGGAATCGAACCCAGACCTCCTGCATTGCAGGCAGATTCTTTACTGACTGAGCTATGAGGGAAGCCCCTTAACACCTTAGGCAAACCCCTAACTGCAAAGTAAGGGATGGAGATTTGACTGCAGGGGATGTTTTGTATAGTCAGAGTTGTGAGACCAGAGAGAAAGGAGCCCAGGAGGAAGTGGGCTATCTTTTCCCCGTAAGATAGTGGCCCTCACCCTCCCCAGCAGTGCCCTTGGCTCAGGGCCTTTCCAGAATTAGGGCCAAGCACCTGGGGACCACGAGGGTCCTTTTAGTTTGGTCCCTGACTGGGCAGCATGCCTGTGAATCAGCAGCTTGCCTTTTTGTGAGGGTGCATGTCACATTGACAGGTTTTGTTTTAGAACCACCCTGGGACAAACCCGAGTTGACTGTGATAAAAAAGAAAAAACAAAAACCTTTAATGCGCAGTTGGATTCAATTTGCTAATTTTATTTAGGATTTTCTTTTATGTTCATAAGTGAAGTTGGCTCACATTTTCCTTTTCTTGTACTAGTCTTATCTGCTTTAAGAATCAAGATCATCCTCACGTCATACAATGAGTTTGCGGGCTTTCCTCCCTCTTCCCCACCCCCCTTTTAGCTCTTTGACGGTGGAATGATATTTGTCATGTCTTTGGATCTTATAAAAACACACCCCCAGAGTCTGCATGCTCGGCAGGGGACTTGGCTCAGACAAGAGAGCAGACACCTCTTTTCCATGTTTGTAGTCTGTGTTGGCTTGTTTATGGGGCTCTTGCTACTTCTGGGACCGCTCTGTGGGGAGCTAGCCCATTCCCCCAAGGAAGAGGCCTGCGAGGTGGGGTAGGGGGAGCCTGGGCTGGTACGGGGGCACTGTGCCCGGGAAGGGAGCCTGGGGCCCCAGCACACGCTGCAGCCCCCTGTGCTTTCCTGGGGCCAGGCCCCTGTGGAGCCGGAGCTCAGCCTGAGCCTCCCCATGCAGGCGCCATGTTCCGCAAGAAAAAGAAGAAACGCCCCGAGATCTCGGCCCCACAGAACTTCCAGCACCGTGTGCACACCTCCTTCGACCCCAAAGAAGGCAAGTTCGTGGGCCTCCCCCCACAATGGCAGAACATCTTGGACACGCTGCGGCGACCCAAGCCCGTGGTGGACCCTTCACGCATCACCCGGGTGCAGCTCCAGCCCATGAAGGTGAGGTGCGGGGCGGGGAGGAGGGTGGGGTTCAGACCATCGCTCTCCACAGAGGGCAGCTGGCAGGACCACCCAGGCACCGGAGGAAACGTGACAACCAGTTATCAATTAGTTACCTTGTTTTCTTTCCCAGCTAATCAGCCTCTTTTCTCCCTAGGGAGAAGGAGTCTGGTTTGAAGGGGGAGAGTTATCCCAACCCACAGGGTGGGAGGGTTGCCAGATTAAGCAAATAAAGATACAGGAGGCCCAATAAAATTTGAGTTTCAGATAACAATGAACAATCTTTAGGTATGTCCCAAAGCGATATTTGGACCTGGGGCTCTCACAGACCAGGGGGATTATGTTGTGTAGGTCGGGACACAACGTGATAAAGAGCCCCGTGATAAAGGGATTGGGGTCAGGGCTCTGGTGGGGTTTGGAGGCCACGAAGCCCATGTGTGTGGAGGAGAGCCTTGGCCTGGAGCCTCTCCCCCCAGAGAGCCCTGCATGCCCCCCAAGAAGACCACAGATGGAGCTGGAGAATGGCAGCGAGCCCCAGGCAGGGTCTGAAGTCCCACCAGCTCCCCAGGCTCAGCCACCCACACCATCAGGCATGCTGGATTAAACAGTGTGGTTACTCACCTGCCCTGCCGGTCTGCGGAGTTCTTGAGCCCATGAGAATGAACCTTCTTCCTGTATGCCCACCCCAGCACAGGCCTGGCCCTCTGTAAGCCCTGGTAAGGGACTGAAAAATTAAGGAACAGGTAGATGATGCACCAAGCAAGGTCCTCAGGTGATCCTCCTCCTCCAGGCCCCGCTCTCTGACCTGACCCCCACCCTCCACCATGAACAGGAGGCTCACCACACTCTTCCTCCACCCTCCTGCAGACGGTGGTGCGGGGCAGCTCGGTGCCTACGGACGGCTACATCTCCGGGCTGCTCAACGACATCCAGAAGTTGTCGGTCATCAGTTCCAACACCCTGCGCGGCCGCAGCCCCACCAGCCGGCGGCGGGCACAGTCACTGGGGCTGCTGGGGGATGAGCAGTGGGCCACTGACCCGGACATGTACCTTCAGAGCCCCCAGTCTGAGCGCAGCGACCCCCACGGACTCTACCTCAGCTGCAATGGGGGTGCACCAGCAGGACGTAGGCAGGTGCCGTGGCCCGAGCTGCAGAGCCCACGGGTCCTTCCCAATGGACTGGCCGCCAAAGCACAGTCCCTGGGCCCTGCCGAGTTCCAGGGTGCCACACAGCGCTGCCTGCAGCTGGGCACCTGTCTGCAGAGTTCCCCAACCGGAACCTCACCCCCCACGGCCACAGGCAGGCGTGGGACCAAGACTGCCAGGCATGGCCCCGAGGAGGCCCGGCCACAGTCCTGCCTGGTGGGCTCGGCGGCGAGCAGACCTGGCGGGGAGGGCAGCCCCAGCCCTAAGACCCAGGAGAGCAGCCTGAAGCGCAGGCTGTTCCGAAGCATGTTCCTGTCTGCTCCTGCCACGGCCCCTCCAAGCAGCAGCAAACCAGGCCCTGCAGCGCAGAGCAAGGTAAGTCAGGCCGGGGCCCCCACTCTCACCAGGGTAGGCAGCTGGGCCCACTGCATCCACTGGGGACACGGGCCCTGCCCGCCTTTCCTGCTTACATGGTCGGGTTGGGGGAAGGCAACAGATCATCAGCTGCAGATTCTACCCTGAACCAGCTGAGCGCTCCTCCTCCAAAGGCTTAGCACGTGTGAGTCAGAGGTTGCAAGCCAGGTCACTTTGCAGGGGTTTCTGAGGGGCTCCAGTATGCTCCAGCTGACACTCCTGCTCTCTGGGGTGTGTCTAGGCAGACCACACAGGGAGGCAGGTACGCCCCCTGGAAAAGCAGCACTTTTAACGGCAAGCCCAGACTCTTGCCTGCCCCCAGTGACCGGCAACCCCCACCCAGGCCCCAGCAGAAGTAGGGGCTCTAGGACTTAGGGGGCAGGGTCTCTCTGGCTCTCTCTTCTCAGATCTTCTTTTGGCCTCAACCCCCTGCTTATCCCAGGGCTCTCCTGAGGTCAGGCACAGCCTCCCTGCACTGCTTCTCCCATAGGCATTCAGAATGCCCTTCTCTAGTGAGGATTTCTTCCTCCTCACTCCCTCCCTTCCTCCCCTCCTTCCTGCCTACCCTTTTCCTACTGATTGTTGCTCTGTTTAACATTTCTATAATTATTTTTTTCTCATATTGTGTGCCATATGAAAAGCTAGAGGACTGAATTTGCCTGGGGTCTGGGAGCATCGGGAGAACCAACTTTCAGCATGTGTGACAGTATCAAATGCACACATTTTTCTTGTTAAAAAGGAACCAGTGAATGGAGCCCTAATGGTGACATTTCTTGGCAGGCAGAGGAGAAAGCTTTGGCTTCTTCCATACCCTATGACACCCCGTCCGTGGTGACAGTAACATCCTTTCCCATTTGGCAGATGAGAAGACGGACTCAAACAGTCAGCCAGGGGTGGGGGGCCCTCTGGGCTCACACCTCCTCCTCATGAAGGCCTTTTCACAAAGGCATCTTTTAGCTCCTTCCTAAGGGACAGGCAGAAATAAGCTTAAGCCACAGCACAAGCTTGTTGCTGTTTAGTTGCTAAGTCGTGTCCGACTCTTGGCAACCCTGTGGACTGCAGTCCACCAGGCTCCTCTGTCCATGGGATTTCCCAGGCAAGAATACTGGAGTGGGTTGCCATTTCCTTCTCCAGGGAATCTTCCAGACCCAGGGATCGACGTGTCTCCTGCTTGGCAGGCAGGTTCATTAGCACTAAGCCACTAGAGAAGCCCACGAGGGTTCTAGGTCAGATCTAAGAAATAACCACCACAGCAGCGTGAGTGACAGAGTCTCCCCTCCCAGATGGCACCTCTGTGTCCCGCCTGAGCGTGGAGGACAGCGGGGTTGGGAGTGACCTGGACCCTCAACCCCTTCTAAGTCGCTGCCAGCCAGAGGAGGTCTGGGCTTTGTGCCCTCCAGCCCCCACTGGGACAAAGGACAGTGGGCTAGGATCCTCTGCAGAGGTTGGTTTTGGAGAGGAATAGATGAGATGTGGCTTGATATGTCATGTGAGAAAACATGAGTGCCTGTGAGCGTGTGGAGGGGTTTGGAAGGCTGTCCCTGGGGAGACATTCCCCAGAAAACTAAGGACGGAGCAGGACGGTGCATACCACCAGAAAGTGTACGTAGAGGGTCCTGATGGAGCAGGGAGGTGGTTTCAGGGATTTGGAGAAAGGCGGTGTCAAAACTGGCATGCATGGCCCAGGGCTCCCTCCTGCACCCCACAGCAGGGGGCCAGGCCATCCCCCATCTCTGCACACTTCACCAGGTGCCTACTGTGGGCTGCTGCTGCAGGCGGTGCAGCATCTCCCCTGTACCTGTGGAGGCAGGTGGCTCTTGTCCACAGTTTGCAATCTGGCCCCCTGGGCACACCCTTCTGGACAGATGTTCTCAAGCCAAGCCCCTAAAAGGCAGAGCCAAGACTGCCCCTTAGCCATTCTGGGTCCAGGCTTCTCAACCTTGTACCGCTGACGTTTGTAGATAATCCTTTGTGGTAAGGACTCTCCTGTGTATTAAAGGATATTCAGAAGCATCTCTGACCGCTACCCTCTAGATGCTAGTAGCCCCCCTCAGATGGGACAACCCCAAATTCCTCCAGACATTGCCGAGTGTTCCTCAAGGGAAAAAAATCACCCCCAGTTAAGAACTACTGCCCTCAGCTCTTGTACCACTTGGCCTGCAGTCACTCACTTTGACCAAAGAGCAAAAGAGGACCTCAAGGAGGGACAGGAAGGCCAAGGAGGTAAGACAGAGCTTGAGGGATTTAGAAGTGGTCCGACTTAGTGGCAGAAGGCTGAGTCAGAAAGACCTCAGCAATCTGCAAACCTGGGTTAAATACCTGCTGTGTATCATGTACTCCATTATATGCCAAGGACCCCCAGTCAGACCACTGCATAGAGGTCAGAGATTAGGCTGACCAGGGCTGAAGTCTGCTTCCTACTGAGTGACTCTAAGCAAGTTACTTAACCTCTCTGAGCCTATTTCCTCATCTACAAATGTAGATAATAATATTACCCATGGCTTAATAAAACAAGCCACAGGGCCATGAGCATTAAATGAGATAAGGCACTTAATGCCCTTGTTAAAGTGGTAAGCCCTCTGTAAACGGCTTTATTATTTCTTAAATATTATGAGATGGCCTCTGCCTGTGCAGCCCCGACAGAACAGCCTCCTGAGCCCATAGCTGGAGAGCCCGGCCCTGTCACCACAGCCCAGGAAGGGAACATGCGGCAGCGTTGTAACTCCACGAACGACTCTTCTTTCTAGTGGCTTCCTGCCCTGCAAGAGGCCTCAGTCACACAAGTAACTCCAGAATTAATCCAGAGTCCTTAATTAATTCCACGTTTTGTTGCCCTTTGCTTTCTTGGAATGGTTTAACAAGCTTCACCCAGTCCTTTCTGGTGGCTCTGTGAGGTAGAAGCTCCCTCCTTGTGGAGACAGGCAGCAAAGCCCACAAAGGGACACTTGGGACCAGACCCTGCAGAGGTGAAGACCAAGCCTGGCGCACCACGCCCATGTCCTAGACCACATGGGTGCTGGCTTCTCCACCAGGTCCATCTACTGCTTCCGTCCGCCCCCTGTAACCTTGGGCCCTCAGCTCAGGGTCTCCATGGGGGCCTTGATGGCAGAGAAAGATGAAGCCCCCTCCTCAGGCCCTCTGCATGGCCTGTCCCCACCCTCCCCATGTCCACACATCCTCAGAGCAGAGAGCTCATGCAAGAAGCTGAGAGGCTGGAAGGAATGGGAAATGGTCTGCCTTCCTTAGAGATCCACGGTGGAGAGAGGTCAAGGGCTGAGAGGATGAGGTTGAGGGCAACATGAGCTTTTCATGTCCCCAAGCTCCGCCCAGCCCCACACCAGTGCTGCTCAGAGAGCACATTGTCTGTATTAAATCCGCCTTGGCCAGCAGGCAGCCTTTTTACAGAGCCTTGGGCGCTGCTTCTGGGTGACAGCGTGTGATACTTCTGTTCCTGGTTGTGGCCCCACAGCCTCAGTGGTGGCCACGCTCCCTCTACCCCTAGTTCCCGCCCTCCCATGGGCTCCCCGCAGCCATGGAATCAGAGCAGCTCAAATTGCAGTTCGAGGTTCCTCCCACCTCAAAACCCAGTGCTGGTGTGTTAGTTGCTCAGTTATGTCTGACTCAGTGTGACCCCAGGGATCAAGCTTCTCTGTTCATGGAATTCTCCAGGCAAGAATACTGGAGCGGATTGCCATTTCCTCCTCTAGGAGATCTTCCTTACCCAGGGATCGAACCTGGGTCTCCAGGGCCTTGTTAAAATGCAGAGTCCCTTCTCTCAGAAACCTGCTGAGGCCATTCCCAAGGCCCAGGATTCTGCATTTTATCCAGCTCCCCAGATCAGAGGAAACTGGGGATCAGAGAGGGGGACTGGCCTAGGATTCATGGCAAGTCAGAGCAGAGCAAGACCAGAATCCGGGTCCTTTCCTGACCCTCAGCTGGAGGTCCCACTGCTTCAGCACAATAGACTAGGGAAGGGCAGGTGAGGGTTGGGTACCGGCGGGGACATGGGACAGTCTACCTGCTGCACAGAAGTGCTCCCCAGAAGTGCTCCTCAGGCAGGAGTGGAGTGGTCTCAGTGGTCCCAGGAGGCGTTCCTGCTCCTTCCCCTCGAGAACTGAGCTGGAGCCAGGCACAGCCTGCCTGAGGCTGCAGCACGCCCAGCGGGCACATGGGGCTGGGGCTGGCAGAGCAGCCGCGGCAGTGGCACTGTGCACCTGCTCAGCCCTAGGCCAGCCCAGGCCAGGGATTGGGGTGGGGGCTCTGAAGTCCAGGGGGAAGGGCTGCTGAAGAGGTTGAGAAGGCTCTGGCTGAGCCTGGTAGGACCCAAGGCCCAGACTGACGCAGTCCAGCCCAAGCTGAGTGCTTGAGCAGATTCTCTGGATGCTGACTCAGTTGTGAGGATAAGGGAGGGCCAGCACCCTCTAGGCACCTAGACAAACCGTCTATGAAATGGGCTCTGAGACATTCTCAGAAGGTCCCCTTGCAGCTCCTCAAGTGTCCCCCAGTAGGTCACTTTGGGGGATGGCCCTCTCCAGGTGCCCCTGGGAGGTGTTGTGTGGTACTTGACCAGCTTCTTGGGGAAAACCCAAGGATGGGACCCTTTCTTGCTGGGGCTGCCAGGAGGGCTGGAGCTGTGCAGGGCTCACTGGGAGCCCAGTCTGCACTCAGTTCCACCTTCTCTCCCTCACTCCCCACCAGGAATCAGAAACATGGGCCCCCTGCCCTCTCTTCCTTGTTGGGGGATACATGGGGGTTGCATGTATCACCCAGAGGGGCTGCTCCAGGGAGCCCTTAGGAAACCCTTTCACCCCAGCCCCAAGGCTTGTGTTTGGCCGGACCTACTCTCCTGACTCCACATCTCTCTAGCACCAAATCCCCAGTCTAGGGGACACCCAAGGACCACCCCCCACCCCGCCCCTAGGTAACATGGCTGTGTGGCTCACAGCACAGACACACAGACTCCCTATTGTCAGGAACGAGCAGGACTATCAGACCTCAACTGGGGTTTTCCTTCCCTACCCTAGGAGTCAGTCACAGCTGTGCTGCTGCGTTTGCCACCCCCCACCCGATGCCCAGGGCCTCTTCTGCCCACCTGAGCCCTTGGATGGGAGAGACACAGCTGTGAATCCCTGTGACCCAGATTCCCTGTGCAGCCCCACAGCACAGAGTGGGGATTGCCTCCTGGTGGCCTCCCTGGGGCCTGACTGTCCATCACCCAGGGAAGAAACACCGAGCTAGGACACTCCAGGGACCTGGCTTTGTCTTCCCAGGAGGGGCAGGGTGGATATAAACAGCTGTTATTTTTTCTGCTCACTTGGGAACACTGAGGGTTGGCTTCTCAAGCAGGACTGTGGTTTGACTTCAGTTCCATTTGAAAATCTTTGCTTGAGGCATCTCCCACATTCATCTGATGCCCTGCCTGACCCTACCCTTGTCCAGAGGTCACAGAGGCCACCCCCTGTCCCTGGGAAGGGTGCTCCAAGTGCTCTCACAGCCAACCTTCTTTCTGTTTCTTTCTACAGCCCAGCTCCTCCTTCAGACCGGCACTGAAAGGCGGCCCCCCCAGCCTGGTGGCCAAGGCCCAGTCCTTGCCCTCAGACCAGCCTGTGGGGCCTTTCAGCCCTCTGACCGCCTCGGATACCAGCAGCCCCCAGAAGTCCCTCCGCGCGGCCCCAGCCGCCGGCGCTCCTCCAGGCCGGTCTTCCCCAGCAGGGTCCCCCCGCACCCGGCATGCCCAGATCAGCACCAGCAACCTGTACCTGCCCCAAGACCCCGCGGTGGCCAAGGGCGCCCTGGCTGGCGAGGACACGGGCGTCGTGACGCACGAGCAGTTCAAGGCTGCGCTCAGGATGGTGGTGGACCAGGGTGACCCGCGGCTGCTGCTGGACAGCTACGTGAAGATTGGCGAGGGCTCCACGGGCATCGTCTGCCTGGCCCGGGAGAAGCACTCGGGCCGCCAGGTGGCCGTCAAGATGATGGACCTCAGGAAGCAGCAGCGCAGGGAGCTGCTCTTCAACGAGGTGGGAGGAGAGGGTGTGGCGGCCAGCGGCGGGCCTCCGGGAGCAGGGGCGCCGGGAGCGTGCCGGCACTCAGGCATCCCCTCCTGCCCCCAGGTGGTGATCATGCGGGACTACCAGCACCTCAACGTGGTGGAGATGTACAAGAGCTACCTGGTGGGCGAGGAGCTGTGGGTGCTTATGGAGTTCCTGCAGGGCGGCGCCCTCACGGACATCGTCTCCCAAGTCAGGTGGGCAGCTGGAAGAGCAGGGCCCTGGCACTGGCTGCCCCACTGCTGTCCTGGCAGGGCTATCAGGTAGCCTGAGTCCCAGATGATTGAGGTACCACCTGTCGCATTGTCCTGAGCCATCCTCCCCACGCCCATCGGCTTGGGTAAACCAACCTGGGGGTCTTAGGGGAGTGAGGAAGATACTGGGTCTCCAGCCTAGGCCCAGGCCCGTTTCCACCAGGGCTCTGACCTGACATGGCTCCTCCACACATTGCCCAGGAAGCTATGGGGCCCAGTATTGGGGCACCCACTCTGCCCAGCCCCTCTGCCCGGCCGCCCTGCCAAAGCTAACATTCTCTTTTGCTGGTGGCCGTGCGTTCTACATCCAGGCTGAATGAGGAGCAGATCGCCACCGTGTGCGAGGCTGTGCTGCAGGCCCTGGCTTACCTGCACGCCCAGGGTGTCATCCACCGGGACATCAAGAGCGACTCCATCCTGCTGACTCTCGACGGCAGGGTAAGCCCTGCCCATCCTGGCACACCCACCACCCCCTTCGCAGCTCCCTCACCTCTCATTTCCTTTCCTCCCCTTTGCCCTAACTCCAGGTGAAACTGTCGGACTTCGGGTTCTGTGCACAGATCAGCAAAGATGTCCCTAAGAGGAAGTCCCTGGTGGGAACCCCGTACTGGATGGCTCCAGAAGTGATCTCCAGGTCTCTGTATGCAACTGAGGTAACCACTCTCTCCACCCCCCAGTCCTCCCAGAAGGGGCTTGGAGACACATGGTTCTACTTGTGGTCCTCCCCAGAGCTTCCCACCAAACATTGCCCCCAGTTCTTAGGTTCCCGCTTAGTCAGTCCTGTCCACTGGCCCCTTTTGGATGGTTCTTCTCTGGCCTGTTGAGTTTGCTGCCATAAGCTGGCCCCCCAAATGCTCTTCCCCAAGCCCAAGGGCAGGTCAGGGTGTGGCCAGGCTTTCCTGTGTATGATGGCCTTTCTAAGAGAGTGGCTGACAGCTGTGACCCTGCAGCCAGTGGTCACTTAAGCAGGGCGCTGGGCGGGTGGCCAGGAAGGAAGCCAACTCACCAGGGAGACCTGGGACCAGCTACTCCTCTCTGCCTGCAGCACGCTGCTCACTACCAAGAGGCCAGACTCTGGCCAGTGGAGTCAGGGACACTCTCCTCTTGCAGGTAGATATCTGGTCTCTGGGCATCATGGTGATTGAGATGGTGGATGGAGAGCCACCCTACTTCAGTGACTCCCCAGTGCAAGCCATGAAGAGGCTCCGGGACAGCCCCCCACCCAAGCTGAAGAACTCTCACAAGGTCAGTCAGCACACAGGCGTGAGCCTGCAGGCCCCGTTCTCCCTGAGGCTTCAAGGATCAGAGCCTGGCTCTCAGGCCCAGCTGCACCTGGGTGTGGAGCCTAGTCACAAACTCTTACGGTCACTCTGACAGGTTTCCACCTGCAGGCAATGACAGGAGCCGAAGAGAACAGAAGCAAGGCTGTGGGGAACCCTGACGTCCTGGAAAAGAATCTAGAGAAGCTAACTGAGCAGGACCCCCCTCTACCCCATGTGTTGGGGAGCTATACCACGGCACATGTTCACAGTCCATCCCAGAGAACTGGCTTGCCCTCCCTGGCAGTGTATATGCTAACCACATCTAAGCCAGTTTCCCCTTAAAACCAGTGTTCGTGTGTGTGTGTGTGTGTGTGTGTGTGTGTTGAACCTTTTTCTGCCAAATCCACCCAAACCCCCAGTCTTACCTGTGGGTACCCCCTGCTGGTGGCCAGCTCAGCACAGAGCTGCAAAATGGCACTGCCATCTGGTGGCCAGAGTAAGAAATGTCCCAGAGGATTGAAGCTGGGTGCCTAAATGGCAAAATAGTTTCGTAGCCCAGCTGGATGAGAGGACAGACAGGAAACACTTTGAGACAAATGGTCCTTAGAGCCTGCACTCCTGACCCCTAGACTAGCAGATAGTTCTAATTAGCTAATTCCCCAGAGGATGCAGCTTTCTGTAACAGCCTAAGACTCATCCTTATCCTAAAATATTTCTCAGAATGAACTGAGGCAAGCCCTTGACTTAGACTCCAAGGCATCGAGCAACCAAGGAATCTTCTTTTCAGGTCTCACTTTTCTAGTTTTCAAAACACTTCTTCATCCCTGACCTCTTTTTTTTTTTTTTAACCTTCACTAAAGCCCTGTGTGAAAGAGAAGGCAAGCAGATATTATCATTAGCCCATTCTACAGATGAGAAAACTGAGCTGTAGATAAAAGTGCGACTTGTCAAGGGATCAGGGATGGACCCAGAACTCGATCACTGGCACCTTTCCACAGAGTCTGAACACAGAGCCCTGAGAAGCAGCATGGTAGATGGGCTGTACTGGGAGCCCAGCTCTCCAGGTACCCTAATTCCATTGCTCAACAGCCCGCTGTGGTGAACTGGCCACTTTTCCTGGACTGATGCTGACTTTCCTTGGTGGTTGTTTAGTTGCTAAGTTGTGTCCCACTCTTTCGTGATCCCATGGACTGTAGCTTGCCAGGTACCTACCTGATAATCCAAAAAGTGCAGAGCCTGGGAGGAACCAGGAATAAGAAACAAGAGAATATAAGGCTTTCTTCATATGATGGTGGAGCCAGGCAGATTGGGTCACCCGAAAGTGGCTACCAGCTATGGCTTCCTCTCACTGCCCTGCCTCCACAGGTCTCCCCCGTGCTGCGAGACTTCCTGGACCGGATGCTGGTGCGGGACCCCCAGGAGAGAGCCACAGCCCAGGAGCTCCTGGACCACCCCTTCCTGCTACAGACCGGGCTGCCCGAGTGCCTGGTGCCCTTGATCCAGCTCTACCGCAAGCAGACCTCCACCTGCTGAGCCCGGCCCCAGAACGCGCCTGCCACCTGTGCCCACAGGCAGGGGACACTGGGCCGCCAGCTTGCCAACAGGCCTGCCTGCCTGCCTCACTCTCTCAGTATTCTCTCCAAAGATTGAATGTGAAGCCCCCAACCTACCCTCCTGCCCCTCAGCCCACTGGGCCAGGCCGGACCTGCCCCTCAGTCACTCTCCCTCCCAGGAGTCCCCAGTTGCCTTGGGGATGATGGAGACCCCTTCTGCGGGATGACCCTTTGTTATTTGCACAGGGATATTTCTATGAAACATGGAGACCAGCGCTTCTGGCCACGGCGGCCAACACAGCAGAAAAGGCTGCTGTGGTTCTTTTATATATATTTATAACGGTAGTTGTAAACGAGCATCCCAGGTCACCCAAGAGGCAGACTGCCTGTCTTCACTAGGATGCTTGCTGTTCTCAGCTCCAGCTCCAAACCCTGGGGTCTGAGAGGGCCACAGGGAAGGCGTTTATTGCCCAAATCCATCTTCCTCCCTTTGTGTCTGACATCCTGAAGTTGCAGTTCCACCTACACTGGCTTCCTGTCCCACCTGTGATGACAACATGCCCCTAGCACAGCCAGCACCTGAGTGTGAACAGCCAGCTCGAAGGACATGGGTGAGGGAGGGGGATTTTCTGGGTGAAAGAGGAAGGAGGCAACTAGCAGTAAAGGTGGTCTCCCCTGACAGGGTGTGCGTGTGGTTGGGGGGGAAGGCCACCCACAGCTGGCTTCAGTTAGGCTTCTCCATCTTTTCTCCCACTGAGTTCTGCTCTGAAGGCAACCTGCCTGGCTTCCTATCACTTAAGTCCCAGGTTTCTACCTGACCAATGAAGAGGTCTATATTGTCAAACATATCCCAGGTGCTTGGCAGTTTTCTCCTGTACCGTGGAGTCTGAGAGCCAGGGACCAGTATGGTGAGAGAACAGGCTTTGTGAGCTTCATCTCAACAACCAAGTCATCAGGGACCCGCTCCTTTTGTGTATGCACGGGGGACCGGTTCATTTCAAAATCCTGGTCTGGGGGAGGTGAACCAACTCCCAGGGTCCATCATGTCACTGGAGTGGGCACCCCGCCTGTGCAGACCACCCACCCCTAACTCCTCCTCATACACCTGTCTCCTTGTCCTCCCAGCCTTCAGGGCTGTTGTGAGACAGGGAATCCCAGGGAAGAACTCCAGGTGTCTGGACCCTATCTAGATAATATTTTTAGATTCCTCTGTCCCTAGAGCCCTGCTTTGGGGCAAAAAGAAAAAATTGCAAGAACTTTTTTTTAAGGGTCAGAGTTTTAAAAAACAAAAGCATCTTCCCTTTTGTGAATTGTTTGCACTTGTGCCTGTTTTAAATTAAACTGAGTGTTCAAAACCTCTGGCCTCCCTGTTGTCTCTGGGAATGTAGCCAGGCTGTCTTCAAACTAGACACACTGTAGTGGATGTCCAGGGTGGTTCCCCTTCCTCCCTGACGTGAGTTCCCCATGGCCATTCTGAGTCACAGAAAACCCAACTCTCTGGTGGCAATGAGGGCCGAGAAGGAGGGAAACAGGAAGTGAAAGGCCCTTGGGACTGAATGAGCTGAAAAATAGACAAGGCTCCTTCCCAGGGGAGAAGAACTCAACCAGAAAGCCAGAGCCATGGGCCGTGCTTGCTGCCCCCATGGGGGCTCTGGGGCAGCCGCCAGGGATAGGGACAACTTTCTGGAGCAGTGTCTCCCTTTCCCCGTTTGCTTCTCCCACCCCCAGAAAGCTGCGGCTCTCCTCAAGATGTCTACAGGAAGTGGCCTGGAAATGCCTCTAGTGAGAAAGCGGTCTCTGTTTCGGTTCTCAGAAAGGAAGGAGACCATGAGGAGCTGTGAAGAGCACAACTGGAAATCAAGAAACCCGGGTCTTTAAACTTCTAGCTCTGACACTGATTCCAGCACTTCCTTCCTGAGGTCTCATCCTACCCTCTCTCTGTCAGGGTCACTGGAACCTCTTACCTAGAAGGAGCAAGGAGTCCCACAGACTTTCTCCCCACAGCTCCTTACCGCAACCCCACCTAGACAGCTGCCCTGGTCTGAGGGTCCCAGTCCCAACCGCTCAGCAGCACCTGATTCTTACCTCCAGGAGGCAGCCACAGTGGGCTGGGCAGAGAAGGAGGCTGAGAGAAGGTGGGACCTTCCCCCTCCCAACGGGAGCCCACAGTCAGGAGTGGTTGGCAAGGCAAAAAGACACCAGTCCTCTTAACTGAAGAACACTGGATTTATTAACTGTCCTGAGTTCTGAGAGTCCTTCCACTGCGGTCATTCCAAGCCTGTGCTTTGTGTCATTTAGCTTCCCACACAGACCAGTTCTGAGCTTACATCAGCTCCAGTGGCACAGGCGACTTCACAATGATGAAAGCAACAAGAATTTGGAGAAGCAAAATGTTTCGAAAAGTCTCTGCTAGACCAGAGTGAGCTCAAGAGGACCCCAGCCTCAATGTTCTGGGGCTAACAATGAGAGGAAGTTCAGGAGAGCGAATTGTGGTGAAACGTCAAAGTTTTGCACAGAGCTGGGCCAGGTAAGTCTGCAAGAACAGCAAGGCAGTCACAATACACAATTTAGTTCAGACAGGAAAGATCTGCTGTGGTTTTTTAGAAACAGCACTTTCAACCATCAAACCCTTGGCAACTCCACAGAGAGGAGCCCTTGAAGTTGTTTACCCAATAAAGAGGACCTAAGGTGACCTTCAACCAGAAATCCCCATGTTAGCGACACTTAAAACATGACAGCACCTTCAACACAACATGCAACCCCAGACCCACGTCTTCAATGTGGTATTTTGAAGAAGCCAAAATACTTACATTCTTACACCATTAAAAACTTCATAAAAGTTAAACACAGTTGGAAAAGGATAAGTGAGCAAGCAAGGATCAGGAAAAAAAGGAGTTTGCAGTTGGCACATCCAATTACCACCCGCATCCCACCCCAGATCCTCTCCCTCTGGCTTTTCAGGTGCTTTTTCAGAACTTTTTAGTTCACCCACCACTCAGACAGTGGGACAGAGGAGAGGCAGATATTTAGGGAGAGAAGAGTGGGGAAAGGGCAAAACACCCCAGAAACGAAAGCAAATCTCATCAGAAGAAAACAGTGCAGAATCAGTAGGCCCCACAGTTCAGAAATCACAAAGGACCGGTTGGAAGCTCCCAGTCTCTCAGAAGTCAGCCGGAGCTCTCCACATGCAGCCTTGGAAGATCTTGGGGTCCTAAGCGAAGGGTCTGGGCTCCTGCTACTCCACATGCGAGTTTTTTGTTCATTGTCCCTCACTTCACTGCTGTGAAATGACTTCAAGTATCCGGATTTAACATACTACAAGAGGAAGAGGATTCCATGGCTAAGTGCACAGGAACGGAGAAGTACACAGCGGTGATTTCAAGCAAAACCAGAAGTCTGAACTCCGAGCCAGGAGGCAACTAGAGCGCAGTGTTGCCACCAGGGGGCACCAGAGATCACGTCCAGAGTCTGGGCCCTGGCGGCCTCGCGGACCCTGGAGGGGTGGAAGCCCTGCGCAAGCGTCTGACACCTATACGAGGCCGGCCTCTGATCACCCACCCCTCACCGCAGGCCCTATTTCTCATCACAGGTTATTCTCGCTCTGGGCAGTTTCCTTAGAGTTACTGGCGAGAACCCCTCCGTTCTGCAAAGATGAACAGATCGACGTCTTGAAAGGACCCCACTGCCGGCTCCTGAAGCGGCTGCAAACTCAACCTCTGGGGTTCACAAAAAACTCCCCCACGCACCGCTACCACAACCGCTGGGCGCGCGGGTTCGTGTGCTGGCGCTTCCGCAGGGCACGCGATTCGCCGGACCCTCCGGATCCCTCCTGGTTGGCTGACACAAAGAAGAGGGCGGGGGAGAGGAAGGAGGGGACCAAAGGCCAGGCCAGGAAAGGGCCTTTAACCACCTCTCCACGGTTGCCTGTGACTCACTAATCTGCCCAGTATTGAAGCTGGGCCGAGCCTGAGTCCCACGCGTTGGGGCAGAGGCAGGGGTCCTTGGTCTCGACCTCTAGCATCCATCATCTGCCCTGCCCTCCATTAACGGCCCAGCAAGAAGCAGGAACCGTTTAACAGCCCCCTTCTAGCTCTCGCCAGTTTGATATAATTTAAACCCGGACCTGAGGCTCGTGTGGGCTTCAGACTCCCTCGCGCCGCAGCCGTTTACCGTGGCAAACACTTCAGTCAATTATCCCCCTCGCGGAGCTTCTATTTAAAGAGACATTGTCAGGTTCTTAAGCCTCGGATCAGACCCGCTGCTTTCTGCTTCACATACAAAGACTTAAAACATGAGTTCTTTGAGGACTGGAAGAAATACAATTAAGCAAAGCCTTCGCAACCGTTCCACCCTGCGGGAGCACCCACATACGGGACGGAGGAGCTGGGAGGCGGTGGGGACGGGGGAAGGGCTACGTTCTTTTCGTTTCAGGTCTCTGAAAGTGAGAGGAAATCACTCAAGAGCCCAGAACTGGGCTGGGCAAGGGGAGGGGGGCGGAAGACCCCACATTGTCAATGAAGTTGAATCTTTGGATCAGGCAGAGGGAGCTAGAATTACTCAGCTGCTGGTTCAAGGGACAACTGGCATTCCTGCCACCGCCCCCCCCCCCCCACAAAGCTGCTTTCAGTATATTGAGGCAGGAGTTTCTCCCCAGAAAAACTAAACTTCCAGATTCCTTCCCTCCTGTCTAGAAGGGCTCCCCTTCTCCAGCACTCCAATGTGTAAGGGGAAGGAAGATTTAGGTGGTGTGGGGCATTATTGTCAGCATCATTGGAGTTGGATTGGGGAGACTAGGCCTTTGTTCTACAGGTCAACTCTTTCTGCCTGGCTGATGAGGGTGTGAGGAAACCCTCCAAGGGGAAGGAAACCCTGCGGGGGCCAGAACGACTCTGGACTACACCTTAGCAAGGAGAGAAGGAAGTCCAGCTGGAAGGTTGTAGCCTATGGATCCAGCTTTCACAACAGGAACAGCAAGCCTTCAGAGAGTGTGAGACTTAGGGAGTATCAACAAGCACAAAAAAAGAAATAAGATAGGGGTCCCTTTCAGAGAGAGGGCTGAGGGAGTGAGATCTCATCTCAGCAGTAGGGGCAAGTTCTAGTCTCTGAGGGTGAGAAACTGCCAGGAAAGTGAGGGACCTAGGAAAAAGAAATCCCAGTAGAGCAGAGATTGGAAGGTGGGGAGAGCAGGACTCAGCCTCGAGGTTGTTTACCGCTGAGCGTGCAGCACCACGGCCTCCGTGCCCCCCTGCCAAGGCTGAGGCCCGGGCACCGAAAGTGGCAGAGCATTGGGCTCTAATTCCTGGCCGCTCTCGGGCCCAGACGCCTCCCCGACCAGGCTGGGGATGTCTGGAGCTGTGGAGCGTCGGCGCAAACCCAAGCGGCCAGAGCCGGAATCACCTTCGGGGTGGGGGCTAAGACCAATGGGGGCTTGCACTAAGGTTGGGGGTGCTCCCTCCAGCACCTCCTGCGACCGCCACCGCCCAGCCCCCGAAGACTGGGGCGAATGCGGTAGGGCCATCAGGGCTCCCGCTCGCAGTCGCGCCGCCTCCTCCTCGGTCACGGCACCCAGCGCCAGGCTCATGCTCCGGCCCAGCTCCGGCCGCTCGCAGCCCTGTGCCCGGTGCCGACCGAAGCTCTTACCCCCCGAGCCAGCCTCGCCGCCGTGACCATGGCCGCCCGCCGCTCGGGCAAAGCGCGCCAGGAGAGGCCGCGGTAGGCGGCGGGGGCTGGGTCGTCGGCGCTCCGGGCTGGGAGCGGGGACTGGACGGCCAGGGGGGCTGTCAGAGTTGGAGCCCCGGGCCGCGGCGGCGGCGGCTGCGCGGCCCCACGGCCCTGTGAGGGCCTGCACACAGGTCCCGTGGCCGCGGGCGGCCGCCAGCTGTAGGGCCGTGAGGCCCGCCCGATTAGTGCGGTCGAGGCGTAGGCCGAGGCGGCGGAAAGAGCGCACCAGGAACTCGAGCACCGCCCCGTGGCCGCACGCGGCCGCCCACATCACCGGGCTGTTGCCTGCTGAGTCGGCCGCCTCGGGGTCGCCGCTGAACTGCACCAGCAGTTGCACGGCGTCCAGGTGGCCGCGCTCGCACGCCAAGCTGAGCGCTGTGCGGCCGCGCTCGTCCCGCAGGTTCACTGCCGCACCCTGCTCCAGCAGTAGTCGCACAAAGCGCGCACGCAGCGCGGGGTCTGGTAAGCCCACGGCCACCATTAGCGGCGTGCGGCCCTGCTCCGCCCGGCAGTCGATGATGCTACGGTCCAGCGCATCCAGGACAAAGCGAGCCAGGTGCACTTTGCCCGCCTGCATGGCCTCCAGGAAGGTGCGCGTACCCGCTCGGGGGCACAGGTCCTTGGGCTTAAGCATGGCTTCGGCCGCCGCGCCCAGGCGGCCCGGCAGCTCCGCGCGGGGGCGCCCCTGTTCCCGCGCCCCGCCGGGCTCGGTCCGGTATAGCCCCCTCCTTGCGTGGGCAGCTGCAGCTGAGGGTCCTGAGGTCCCGGCTCGGTCCCCAGTTGCCCCGCCGCTCCTGGGTTGCACCCCTGGTGTCTCGCTGCTCCTTTCTTGAGCTTCCCGCCTGAAGGTGTAGATTGCTTGCTACTCCGGGCTCCGCGCCTGGCCCGCCACAAGACGACGGGAACCGAAACTCAGGCCCCTCCTGACTCTCCGGCTGCTTTCCCGGTGTCCGGCGTCTCTCAGTCCCTCGTGGCTGGGAGCCGCGCCACTCACCCGCACCCGGGGCAGCCCCGCTCCCCCGATGAGACGGTGGCGCCCGCCGTGCGCGCCTGCCTCTAGCCCTGGCGGGGCGCGCCGCTCCTCATCTGCTGGCGCCGCTCCTCCGCCTCCTCCCCTCTCGCGGGGGCCGGGCCACGCCAGGGCGCTTGCTCCTTACTTGGGGGGCTCGGCGGCGCGGGAGCTGCCGCCCGCCTGGATACCTGGTTTTATAGCCTCGGGGGTCTCCATGACAATGGCTGCCCTAGAAGCGGGCTGAGCTGTCTGGGCCAAAACGGACCCGGTGGGGGAGACCGCCTCTGACCGCCACCCACCCCTTCGTGGGCCACGATGTCGGGGAGCAGCTCCTCCTCCGCGCTTCCCTGGGACTGCGGCAGCGGGGATGGGGCGGGGGCTGCTCGCCGAGGGCTATGTGTACCCAACCCGGCCAATCCCAGTGTCACAGTCTGCTATCCCCATCCTCCGCCCCCACCGGAGTTGGTTCCCTGGGCTCCTTAGAAACTGGCGGGACCCCGAGCCCGTCGGGGAAGAAGAGAGCTACCCCCAGAGGTGTGGGTGGAAGGAAATGGAACCCCATGAGGGCAGAACTCGACCATAAGAGAGCTGGGGGTGGCGGCGAAAGGCGGACTGGGAGTAAATCACTCCCCAAATCCGGGGAGGGGGTACCTGCGCTACGCGGGGCTGGGGCCGCTCGATCTGGCTGGGAACGGCCCCTGGAAGTGTAGCGAATCACGCGCGCACACACAATCGTTCCTCCCGCACACACTCATTCGGCGCGGGGGTGGGAGGGGGAGTGCGCTCTCCAATCTCAGACGTTTCAACCCCGACAAAGCGCCCGCCCGCCAGCTCCCGGCGGCTGAGACGCTGGCGGAGCTGAGACGCGGCGACCGGAGCGGGCGTCTTAAGATCCGAGAGTGTGGCAGCCGCGTTAGCAACTCCTCGGCACTGCTCCCCGCTGCTTCAGGACCCGTCGCTACCCCAGAAAGAGCAAGGGACATGCAAGCCTCGCCCCAGGGTCCCCTTCTCCCTCTTGAGCACAAAACTACCCCCAGACCACACGACTCTGACCTTTACCACTAGCTGACCTCTTCAGAGAGGAAGACAGCACGCGTCAGTGTGGGAAAACCACCACTGCCTCTCTCCCTCTGGCCCGCTGCTCCACCCGGGCAGGGAGGGAGGGGTGTGCAGGCCTCGGCGGGGAGTCCGAGCGCCCAAGAGCTGCTGGGGGTGGCGGTGTGTGGGGTGGAATGAATATTTGTGAAGAAGTGAGTCAGGAATCCACTACAGAATTCACTGAGACTTTTAGTGAGCCAGGTATTGTGTGTTCTCAGGTGTGGGAAATACAAAGGCGGAAATTTGGTCCAGGATGGAAGAGACCTCCCCTCTCAAGATGGAAGACAAGACCAGGACATAAAAAGCCGAGTTTATGGCCTGGGGGCTGAATAGGTCTGTAAAATACAAAACCGAGACAATCCCTGAAGGAGAAAAGGGAATTGTGGAGCAGGGGCGGGCCCTAGGATCTTCCCAGCATAGGCCTTCCAAGATGGAATCTGGCTGCTAAGAAGCAAGGTAGACATCCCTATGGGGTTGCTGAGGCCAGGGCATGGAGACAGGAAAAACACCTTTAGGGGACAGTGTTGAGGGCTGCTTTTCCGGGTCCTTTTATATGAAAGACAGGAAAATAAAGGAAGAATGAAGTCCAGGCTGAGGACTGCGGCAAAGCAGTGACCAGAAGCTTTGCAGCAGAATCTGCCTGGGGAAAGGTATGGGCAGGGAGATTTGTCTCTGGGAAAACCCAGTGGGCCCAGATGGCAGAGAGGCAAAGTGGATGCCTGGCCCTGCACCCTAAGCATCTCACCTCTCTCCAGCTCCCAGGCTTCCGAGATGTCCATCTGGCATCAGGGCCAGTCATGGAGCTGCTGCTGCTGCTGTTGCTAAGTCGCTTCAGTTGTGTCTGACTCTATGCAGCCCCATAGACGGCAGCATGGAGCAGGGGCTCCCAACTCCCCTCTTGCCTGCGGGGAGCATGTGATGTATGGCTGCACACACCATGAAGCCTCCCCTTTTACTTTCTGCATTTTTTAATCCCCCTACTCTGGGATCTGCTGATTTTCTCTCAAGGTGTCACAGAAAGGGCACAGTATTTGACAGTAAAGTCCTAGCTTGAAGGCATTCACTAGCAGTGTGGCTCCAGGCCGGAATACTCTCATCTGCAAAAGAAAGCCGATAACACCAGCCCTGCCTGCTGCAAGCAACAACAGCAAGCTAGAGAGTGTCAAGGAAAGAGCTGCTCAGTTAGAGGGCAGAAAGTCCAATCCCACCCCCAGACTGGGGCAGGTGGCGGTGGGGGGAGGCATCCTGGGGTCGGAATAGACTCTAACCCTAGCAAGAATGCAGGAATGATCTCCCTGTTTTCTCAGGCTGCAGAAGAAAGGTATTCCTCTCTTCATGACTCAATTTCCCTTTTCTGCAGCATGAAGGAAATTGCTGTCTTCTCTTCTTTCTCTGTTTCCAAGACTAAGGGAGGGGGTATTCCAGAAGTCTGTGTGGCAGGTCGGCCTGACAAGCCAGGACCTGACACCCCCAGGTGGAGGAGAGAAGCAGCTAGAACACAGAAGGGGCACTAGTCCCAAAGAGCCACGCCGCGCCTCTCCTCCCTGGGCCACCCAACCTTGTTTACAGCCTTTTTCTCTGTGGTGGATGAAGAGTTCGAAGGAAGAAAGGGAGCTGAGGCAAGGCCTCTCTCTGGCCTGTCAGGGTGTGCTGAGCTGTGTGCGCTAAGGGAGGAGCAGCAGTTCCATTGCTCCAGCCTGTGCTACCAGCCCAGCAAGGCCTATGGCAGGACGGTGTAGAGGTGGGGTAGGATGGGGTGGAGGGGGGTGGGAGGGGTGGGGAGGGCAATGCCAGGTCTCATGCCCTAAAGCCTTTGCTCTGACTTCCCTTGGGCTCAGCATGTTCTGAGCAGAAAAGAAATAGCAACGATGAAAAAAAGCCGAGACTTTGCTTTGGAGCACAGAGGCACCAACAGCCGGAATTAGAAGCTGTCGCTTAGGGAGCTGAAGGCTGACAGGCGATGGAGCTGAGGCAGGCAGGGGGCAGGCAGGCACGCCACACTCCCCTCCCCTCCCACCTGCTGAGCCTCCCCCATTGCAGGCCCCAGGCTGGCAAAGGGCTTCCTCCCAGAGGCGGCTGGGGTCTGCAGTCTGTCACTCTGTCTGCAGCTGCCCCCCTCCGCAGGCTCCCTTCCTTCTTCCTCAAGTGTCACCAGCCCCCTCATCCAGTCACGTTGCACCAGCTCAGCAGGGTTGGGCCTGGTGGCACGTGGCTGGGAGATCCAGAGAGCTGGGGGGAGGGGGGTGTAGGGGACGGGGTGAGTCAGCAGGGGACTCTGGCAGTGAGTCAGCAGTGGGACTGGGAAGGGGGTAGGGACCTTTCTCTTTGTGAAAAGGTGAAACTGAGGCATGCCGCTGATGGGGAATCTGGCCCCAGCCCCCTAGATCTGCAACAGGAGTGGAACTTAGGTGCTCTTCCCTGGCCCAGAGCCCTGAGAGAGGGCATCAGTTCCTCCTCTGCACATCCCTGGGGGCCAGAAATTAATGCACCCCCAGGGTCCGAGGACTATGGCATATTCCCAGGGGCACCTTGCCATTTTTCCAGAGGACAGAAAGCAGGAAGGTGGATATTTGCCCCCTCCTTCTGGGAAGCCCCAGCCTCTCCAGGAAGCAGGACTGCATCCTCTCCCCCATTCCTGGGCATCTTAGCCCCAGGCTGGAGGCCTAGGGACGCTGCCCCAAAGTGACTGAGAGGCAGAGAGAAGGAAGTCTACTTCCAGTGAGCGGCCATTGACCAAAGCTGGGAAGTGCCCAGTGGGCCTTATTTGGTGCTGGCTCTGGCTAGGTCAGTGAGTTCCTTTAGGCCTGGATGCTCATCCCTGTGAAGTTCTACCCCTGGGCTGAGGAGGAGAGCGGGCAGCTGAGTGCTCAGCGGGAGGGCTGAAGACAGAACACTGGCCTGGGATGTAGATGTCCCAGGCTTAGCTGCCTCCAGCGTGTATGCAGGTTGATCAATGACAGGACTTACTTCTGTGAATGAGCAGGGCCTCAGCCTCATCGTGCCACGAGAGACTGCTAGCATCCCAGAGATCGGCCCCCAGAGGAACGGGGGGAGGGGCTCCTGTTTATTTTCCAAAGGCACAGGTGCTCATAGCTAATGGCATTTGCTATAATTCTCTGATAAGAAAACAACCTCTTCCCAGAATCTACCCTCCCACCCTGCCTCTCCCAAGCCAGGGCCTGTCTTCATGTGGGATTTGAGACTGTGTCAATAGGTGTTAGGGAAATCCCTGGTGGCTCAGAGGTTAAAGTGTCTGCCTGGAATTCAGAAGACCTGGTTTGATCCCCGGGTCCAGAAGATCCTCTGGAGAAGGAAATTGCAACCCATTCCAGTACTCTTGCTTGGAGAATCCCATGGCGGGAGGAGCCTGGTGGGCTACAGTCCATGGGATCGCAAAGAGTCGGACATGACTGAGCGACTTCACTTTCACTTTTCTTTCACTTTCAATAGGTGTTAGGCTTCCCCGGTGAGTCAGCGGCCGCAGAGACCCGGGTTCAACCCCTGGGTGAGGAAGATCCCCTGGAGAAGAGCATGGCAACCCACTCCAGTATTCTTATGTAGAGAATCCCTGTGAATCCCCATGGACAGAGGAGCCTGGCGAGCTACAGTCCATAGGGTCACAAAGAGTCAGAGACAATTGAGCAACTTGGCAGATGCAAGCACAAAGCCTCCTACAGCACATGGTGGGGTCAACCCTAACTGCCACAAGAGTCTAAAAATCTGACCACTTTAAGTCTGTCTCAAGGGGCCCAGTTGGCCTGAAATATTCTGATTCCCCAAGAGGGTGGGGGACACCTTTGCTCTTTTGCCCCAACCCTGAGGGCAGAGGCAAGGAGGCCACATTTGGGTGGGGAGTGGAGCAGAAGGGTGATGTCATTTTCCAGTGGTTATGGCATCAGGGCTGGCAGAAGGGGAAGTGAATCCTCTTCAAACCCAGAGGCAGGGCTTTCCCACTGTGCTCTGGAAGGGACCTCGCACCCCTAACCCCAGTGCACTTCAGTTGAGGGGCACTCTACTCTGCTGCCTGCCTCCCATTTCTCAGCCAGAGAACAGAGGCCAGGCTTAGGCAGAAAATCTTGGGACAGGGTTCTTTAGTAGGAGTTAGAGAAAAATAAATAAACCTCATACAGTCAGGAGAGAAAATGGTGCTGACTTTGTCAGACAGTCTGAGTCGGGGGCACATGCTGGGAAATGCCCCCAGGTCTTGGAAAAGGGGTGATTGGGCTTTGGGTGGGAGAGAGCACAACAGACTGTCTTTCTCCCCTCTCCCCCAGCCCCAGTTGTCTCAGTGGCCTGAGGGTCATACAGCTGAGGCAGCTTTTCCACATCAGCCTCCCATCCCCCAAAGGCAGGAGGCAGCCATCCATCCCCAAAGAACTGGAAGGAAGTGCCAGACTCTGTATCCGGGAACTGACAATGAGGTCAACTCAGGGCAAGCCGGAGATGGGGCCTAGGAGCCAGGCTAAGCCGTCTGCCTTAGGTCAGGAGCTTTCGGAGTTTGGCCCTGCTTGAACCACAGGGGCAGGAGTGGAGGTTCCAGGTGGCCAGGTCTAACCCTCCAGGAGAGGAAACTGAGTCCAGAGTGGCTCACTAGGAAAGGCAAGAGTTGGGGGCCAGAACACCATTTCCTGCCTCCCGGGTCATATTTTTCCCCTCCACAAATATGTGACACTTATTCAGAGAGGAGGGGAGGAGGAGCAGGATGTTGGCTTGGAGAGGGCCTCAAGGCCCCAGAGAGGCCCCACATGGTTCCAGCCTCCACCTTAGCCTGCAGCTGAGGGAGGAGCTCCAGTGTCCGAGGGAGCTCCAGCTTCCTGCACCTCAGAACGCAAGGGGCCCTCTCCTCCAGGGGTTGGAGCCATGTCCCAGAAAAGAATGAATGTCCTTGCAGGATGTCCCCATGGGATGGGGGCATCAGAGGTGGCTCTCCTGGGTCTCTGCCTGCTCTGTGAGTATGTCCTGCTCACACAGCTCCCTGGAGACCACACAGGGTCTCTCAGGCTTGTCCTCCTCCTCAGAGGGAAAGCAGGCCCGGAGGCAGGTCCTCACTGATTCCTTCACTTCCATCTCCAGGCCCTTCATCTTGACCTCGTACTCTGCCATAGCCTCCTGCTGGAACTGTGGGGACAGTGAAGAATGCCCACTGTCTCAGGATGGGCCACCTGCCCCCCTCTCCCTCCCCAGGACAGTGGAACTGAACCCGGAGATGCCTGGTTTGTTCAGACTGCCCAGGAGATCAGGGTGGGAAATGGAGCCCATCAGGGGGTTTCCCAGGGGAGGGTTTGCCAACCAAGCGAAGAGATCTGCAGAAATGCCTCATGACCCCCTGGGAACCAGAGCCCTGACCCCTCGGGAGAGGGGCCAGTTCCTCTCCTCCCACCTCCTGACTGGTAGCTCCCCAGAGCCCGGTCCCTTTACACCCTGGAGCCAGGCCAGCTCCCCCAGCCCCTCTACCCCCACCTGTTTTTCCATCTCCTGGATCTGTTCCAGGCAGGCTGCTTGCTTCTCCTCCAACTTCTCCTGGTGCCTCTCCAGGTTCTCCTTCATCTGGGCAGGAGTAAGTGGCAGATACAGACCCCTTTAGGCTGGTGTCCCAACCTCTGCACAAATACTAGAACCCCAGATGGCCAAGGGGCAGCCCCTCCCCCACTGCCTCCTGCGCCATCCCTAGCTGCCTGGGCCAACCGAGACAGTGCATCTCCTAAGGGCAGAGTAAAGGCCTGGGACCACCTCTTCCCTCAGAGAGAGTGTGTTTGGGAAGAACATAGCTCTAACACACCTGGTTGATCACCTGCACCACCTCCTGGATGTGGGAGTTGTTAATCTCTCTCTTCAACCTGTTGGGGTGATCAGAATCTCAGATGAGGTAAGAGGCCACTGAGAAGAGCTGGGTAGGACAAAGTCTCCACAGGGTGTAGGCAAAAATGAGAACTTCATCATAGAATCATCTGTGGCTGGCACATCTATGTCTGGTCTGGGAACCAGCTAGAGGGGTAAGCAGACAGACCCACGGAGGACCTGAGGAGCCTTTGGGAGCCCTGGGGGCCTTCTGAGGGAAGGGGCTTCCTCACTAAAATGCACTGTTCCTCAAGGCATGCATGGGAAAGTGTAGGTGGAAATCAGTTGTCCCAAGGTTTCGCTTCCCTCTTGGCATGTTTAATTTCCCCTTAAATTCTCCTCTCTGCTCAAACAGTGGTGGCATCTGCTTTTTGCCTAAGGAGGACATTCTTTGATTCAGAGGCAACAGAAGTGGAATCGAGAAGCAAGTCAGGATCCCCTTGTAGGGAGGCCCCTTCCCACTGGAGTGGTTCCTGTTCAGCACCAGGCCTGGAGTTAAGTCCTGTGCCTCCCCTCCAGGGCTCACCTCTCCTGAGCCATCTTGTCTGTGGTGACCTTCATCATGGCCTGGATCCGCTCCAGCCTCTTGGCCTCCAGCTTCTTCTTCATCTCTTTGGTGTCACTGCAGAGAAACAGGCATCAGGAAGACGTTTCCTGCGGCCTGGGCCTTCCTAGGAGGTAAGAGTCAGGAGTAGAAGGGAGGCAGGCATACGTCTCCAAGGTCTCCTTGAGGGTCTTCCGCTCTGCAGCCTGTTTCTCCCTGGCCAGCTCCATCATCTTGGTCATTTGCTGAGGGAGAGGAAGAACCAGCTAAGCCAAGCAGAAGAGAAGCCCTTCAATGTGCAATGCGCGGAAGATGTGCAATGCGCGGAAGGTGTGGGGTCTGGCCGTCGCTTCCTCTCCTTTCCCTCCCCTCCCGGACTCTGGCACCTGGGCCGCGTGCTGCTCCTTGAGCTTCAGGACACACTCGCATTGCTCCTCGCCCAGCTGCAGCAGCTCCAGCTCCAGCCTGTCCCTCATCTCTCGAAGGCGCACGTCCTCGCCCTCGGGGCCTTCGGCCGATGCCGCCCCGGCGGTGTCCTCGCCTGGCAGGGTCCTCAGACGGCCACGTGGGAACAGGCTGTGAGCCCCAGGCCATCCGCGCCGCCGAGGGCAGGGTGCCGCCACCGTGGCCACCGCCACCGCCCTTACCTCTTTTTGCGGGATCCCTTGCCCGGGCCGAGCTTGCGGCCCCGGCACCCGCCGCTGACCCCCGCGCCCGGCGGCCCGAGCCCGGCCAGCTGCGCCGCGCCCCTCTGCAGCAGCTCCTCCCAGCGCCGCACGCCGCGCCGCCCCAGTTCCCGCAGCTCCTTCTCCTGGCGCCGCTGCAGCTTCACGACGCCCTTCAGCTCCCGCAGCTCCTCCAGGCTGGCGGTCTGCGGTTCTGTGGGGGCCAGGGTGAGGCGTGCGCCCCCCCGGGAACCGCCCCCGGGAATCGCCCCCCACCACAGAGCCCCCGACCCTCCCCAAACTCGACCCCAACGTCTCTCTCGGACTCAGCAGGCCTTACCCGCAGCTTCTTTCGTGGCCTCCTCCCTGGCCTTGGCTCCGGCTGCTGCAAGAGCCAAAGGTGAGGCTCTTGGGGTGCCCTGCGGGGCCCCCGGGTTCGGCTGCACCCCGCCCAGTCCCGTGACCGTGTGGGCCGCCTGCTGAGCACTGCCCAGCCCGAGGCTTCACACGCAGCTGTTCCCTCCCCAGGTGAAAGTCTTCGCTTTTTTATTTTTATTTTTAATGAAAAGCTGCCCCCAGGCTGGGATGTGCCTATGCCCTTCGGATGGGTGGGAGGACACCGAGCGCGTACCTGCTGACCCGTTGCTTGTTGGAGCCGATGCCCCGTTGACCTGGCTGGCAGGATGATTCCCAAGAGGGAAGGGACCCTGTTGTGAAGAGTGGGTTGGGAAGGTGCCTCTCACCCTGAGCCCTGGAGTCCACCCCCACCCTCATCATCCCGAAGATGGGGAAGGCCTGTGGGGGGCCCTGGCAGGAGACCTGGTGACACAGACCTCGGGCTGGCCTCCCATGGCTTCCTTGAGCTTCACAGCCTTCTTATCATGGGCACTGAAGAACTTGATAGGATTGGCGAGGGCCACCGTGAGATCTGGGTGCACAGGCATATGGTAGGCCTGGTAAGGAGATGTGCCTCGAAGACTCTCCCGTCCTCGCCTGCCCCAGGATGCCCTGTTCTACCTTCCTCTGGAGGCTGGCTTGAGGAGAAAGGAGAGAGGATGGACAGCCTGGGGCTCCCGGCATTCCATGGGCCTCCTACCTGCCCAGGTGTCAGGCACATAGTCCTTCATCTCCAGGAAGACAAAGAGCGCAGGCATGGTGAGTGGCATGTTGCTCTCGTTGTGCAGACAGAGATGGTGGTATCCTGTGGGACATACCAAGTGGCCAGTGAGCCAGAGCCCACTGCTTCCAGCACTGCTCACCAGCAGCCCAGTACTCAACACTCCTGCCTTTAGTCTGGTTCCTGGCTGTGTGATCTTGAGTGGATTACTTTAAATCTCTGAGACTTTCCCCATCTGTGAAATGGGGGTAATAGTGTCTACCTCATGTGGTTGTATGCATGCTAAGTGGAGTCAGTCGTGTCCAACTTTGTGACCCTATGGACAGTAGTCCATCAGGATCTTCTGTCCATGGGATACTCCCAGGCAAGACTACTGGAGTGGATTGCGATACCCTCCTCCAGAGGATCTTCCTGACCTAAGGGTCGAACCTGTGTTTCCTGCAGCTCCTGTATTGCAAGCAGATTCTTTACCGCTGAGCCACTGGGGAAGCCCACTTCATGTAGTTATTCTCAAAATAAAGTGAGAATGTGTTATAAGCCATTAAAGCATTTTAAGTGCCCAGTGAGTGTTAGCTGCTTGGGAAACTGCCCCAGTAATTCCGGAAAATTAGAGACATTCAGTTGGGTGGGCAGAGGTCTCAACCTCTGTCAGTTTCCTGGAGAGGTACTGTTCCTGCCCCATTTTCTTGGGCTGATAACATGACAGGGCTATCTTCCTGAAGCTGCCCCATCCTGTGGACAGGATCCTAATACTGGTCTTGGTCTCAGACCCACTGGGAACAGCAAAGAAGGACCCCTGTCCTTACCAGAATTCAGGGCACTGATGGGGATGATGCGGTGTCCAAGAAACTTGTTGCCTTCCTCCATCACAGCGACTCTGAGGGAAGCCAGCTCAGGCATCAAGATCTGGGGAGAGTTCAGGACAGGCTGGAGTGGGGAGGGGGCGGCCAGGCTTTCCCCCTTCCTGGCTCCAGAAATCTAGGGTCAGTGTGAGAATGTTACCAGGTTTGCTGAGGACGAAAGGCCCACTCTAAGCCATGCACACAGCCATCCTAGCAGCTCCTGTCACGGCTGGTCCACACAGGGCAGAGAGCTGGGTATATGGCCTGGGCTCCGGGGGCCTGCTGCAGACAGCCCTTGGCAGCTTTGTCAACAAGTATCCAGTGGGCGCAAAAGACCCCCATGATTCCTTGGGCCCCTGCACCCTGGTCTGAGAGGGCACATTTCTGCCTCTAATCCTAACATGAACAAGCATGTGCATACATACCTGGACACACACACAAAACCTGCCCACCAAGTAAATTTCTGTAAACTTGGTTTTTGAACTCTTGAAACTCAGGAGGCACAGATGAGGGGTGGGGAGAGGAGGAGGTTCAAAGAACTCCCTTTATGTATATCCTCTTCTACAAGTAGAGACCAAGGAGGAGGGGCAGGTCCCAGCCCCTGCCTGCCCTGGGCCCCGCCCCCACCTTTTCAAAGACAAAGGGCTCCTCCTTCCAGACCGGATTGATGGAGTTGGTACTGGGTGACAGCTTGGTGCGATAGCGCCTCTTGGGATCCCCTGGAAGGCCAAACAACTCCACTTCCACATAGGTGCGCACGCTGCGTTCTGATAGGAACTGCCCAGAGATCACCTGGAGGGGGTGGGCCGTGGCACGGGAGATCAGTATCAGTTTCCTACTCAGGCCATGCCCAGAACCTAAGTCCTCCAGCCCCCTGGCTGAAACATCCATTCTTGGGTACTGGGAAGAGCCCCGTTCAATTCTGGCCATAGAGTAGAGGCTGTGTGGCTCAAAGGTTATGGCTAAGCTCTGGCATCCAGGGTGTTTCCAGCATTCAGGGAAGAGGTGTGGGCTTCCCCACCTCCTTCCCCAGTGAGGAAGGAACAGGGCCCTCCCCCAGGGCCTGGGGCTCCTGCTGCCCCACTCTGCCCACTCTTCTCCCCTCCCCCAACCCAGCCTCAGCCCTTCCCCTTGGTTTCCATGGGGACCAAGAGGCAGCCTCCAGTGCAGAGGAGGAGGCAGTTTCCAAGGCAACTTGCTACTGCGCGAAACTGGCTGGGGCTGAAGTTTTCAGGATATCAGGGAAGGGGGTTGGGAATGGAGGGGTGGGGCTCCTGTGTCTTTTTACTCAAGACCCCAGCCCTCCCGGCTACTTGTCCACCTCAGGGCCTTGCCGTAATGGAAAGGGTGGTGGCTACCACCACGTCGATGCGGTCCACTGAGAAGGGATTGAACTGCTTGTCCGACCGACGCATGAACTCATGCTTGAGGAGGTAGCCACTCTGCCCGTTGAACTCGAAAAGCGCCATGTTCTGCTGCATGGGCAGGTCTGGGGGGACAGGGACAGTCAGGCAGGGAGCCCCAGCTCTGAGTCTGCACACAGCCTCTCTTTCCACATTTCCCCGCCTTTCCCGTCTTGTGAGCAGGGAGGTTGGGAGGGCTGTAAGGATGAGGGTCTCTCATATCCCATATTGGTTCCTTAGGGTCTCATCTCTCAGGAAGGGCCCCCAGCCCGAAGTCAGCAAGAGCAAAACCACGACCAGACCTCACACTCAGAGTGGGAGCTGAGACCAGTGGAGCAGGGGTTCCCACAGCCCCACTCAGGCTGAGCGGCCAGAACGCCAGAACCCTTGCCAGCACTCTGGCATCACCACATACACACTGGTGTACCTGCAGTCACACAGGTATGAGCCGAGGCACTAAACGCTCACACACCTGCACGTGCACCCACCTAACTGCATCAGCCTAATTGAACATCAGCTCTCCCAAGTCTGTTTCAAAGACCACCTCCTCCTCCCCAGGGAAGGGGTAAAGGTGGGAGGGGCAGGGGAAGGTTCTTAAGGGCCTGATCATGCCCTTACCCATCGTCTGGAAGTTGAGGGCAACCATCTGACAACCAGCATTCCAGAACATCTGGGGCATGTAGTTGGAGGAGTCCATGCGGGTACCCTTCGGGTAGATGCGGCTCATTTGGCGCTTGTTGTAGCTGCCATGGAGTATAGGAACCGGGAGGACCACAGACCCACGAGCCTCGTCCCAGGACCCCCGCCCCTCCACCCCACCAGGGACCCTGACTACAGAGGTCTCAAGGATACTCCACAAACTGCACTGAGGACTTGGAGAGCAGGTCGTAAGCCTTGAGCTCCGTGAAGGAGGAGATAACATAACTTCGGTTCTTCTCTGCATAGAGAATGACGGAGAGTCCACATCAGGCTGTCCCCTCCCATAAACCTGTCCTCCCCTTTGGTATGCTTCAGGGTCGAGGGGCCAGTCCCAGAGCCGGAAATGTGCAGATCTCTGTGGGTAGCGGTGTGTCCTGGGATAAAGGGTATGCACAGTGGATGCACAACAGGGGTGGATTGTGAGTGCCAGAGCCCTGGAGGGCGGGCACACACAGGGAGTGTGGGGAACACACAGAGATGACCCCAGAGGTCAGGAACGTGCCATGAAGTACAGGGCACAGAGGTTAGGGGCCCACAGCAAGAGTGGTGCACAGGAAAGGGCGCAGGCTGCGGGTTCAGGGATGAGAAGCATCGCAGAGTAGACACAGAAACAGGTGTTGGTGATGGGGATGTGCATAGAGGGTGAGAGGAACTCGCTGTGAGCATGTCCGGAGAAGATAAAGGTAAACAGCACGGGTGCGCTCAGAAAGGGAAGGGGACAGGCACTGTGCTCTGGCTGGTGTCTTTGCCATCCACCCCCTCCCAGGAGTTCTCATGCCCCAGAGACCACAGGAGCCCCCGGACGCCCAGCTGAGGTGGCCTGCTGTAAATGACCTGCCTGTCACCGACACATTCCAGAGCATTCTGCTTGCTGCCAAGTTCCCAGTACAGTGACAGCACACTGGGAGCCACTGCCACTTAAACATGCCCTTTGCCTGGCTCCTCTGCTGGGTATTTATAGACAGGGCTCCCAGCCCAAGGGAGGGGAGGACCTGCCTGGCTCTCACCCCCACCCATCAGGCTGCTCTGGTGTCAGGACACACGTCCAAAGGGTCTTCTCCTGCATCGAATCTTGACTTCCAGCTTCCCACCACCCCGTGCTAACTCACGGGCAGAGAACTCGAAGGAGATGAACTTGGTGGGCTGGATGTAATTGACTAGGCTGGACATCTCCTTGTAGGCCGTCACCTCCAGGCCCGCTGTGCCCTAGGGAGGAGGGGGAGGGTAGAGAAGAGGCCAGAACAGAGCCCAGCCCCACACCCCCGCCTGGAGGACTCCCCACACACCTCATCTGATTGCATCTTCTTTATCTCTTCTTCATCCAGGTTCCCCGACTCCTCCTCTTCCTCTTCCACCTCCTCCTCTTCCAACTCAGCCCCTTCCTCACCAGCCCACACTGCCACATACAGCTCCGTCAGTACTGGGGGCACCGGGAGACCCCACACCAGGCTGGCTCTCCCCTTCAGGCCCAGCCCCTCTCTCCCATTCCAGATGCTGCCCCATGCCCACGCCCAGCCCCACTCCTCCCAGGCCAGCTCACCTGTATCCTCACCCACAGGGCCATTGGGTGGGCTGCTACCCTCAGCCTCCCCATCCGGCTCCTTGCTGGGGGATGCAGGGCCAGAAAACTGGTTCTTCTTGTTCTTTATTAGGATCTTGCCTCGGAGATCCTCAGGGCTGGGCAGGGGGATGCCAGGTTTCAGCTGTGGGAGAAGAGAGAGAGGCCTCAGCCATCTCCTCACCTTCAGGGTATAGCCCAAGCTCCTTCAGGCCAGGCTGCCCTCCACTTGCCCCCTGCCTACTTCTCCAGCCTCATGTCTCCTCACTCCACCTAGGGCACCAGTCCTCTGTCTGACCCAACTTGTCCCAGCTCCTCAGTGATGTTTTCTCACCTTATTCAGTCTGCAACGGTGTTGCCCACTGTCATCAAGATAAATCCATTATCTCCCTTAGGTTACAGCTTAATAATCACCTTCTCCAGGAAGCCTTCCCTAATCCCCAGGACCAGATCTGGAGCCCCAAGTACTCCTAAAGCAGCCACTGGTTATAATGGCATGGTTACTTGTCTGCCTCCCAACTAGAGGGTAAGCAGTCTGAGCGCTGGGACTGGCCCCTTTGCCACTGACATGTCCCTCAAGCCCAGCATGGTGTCTGACATGTGGTAGACAATAGGACCCAGCAATCCTCAAGGTGAGTCCCAGCATCCTGGCACCCTGCCCTGGGTCCCCAGCCCTTAGCCCCAGATGCCCCAAGGTGAAGTCTTCTCACCGGGAACTTCTCCAGGGGTTCTGTGAGCAGCATATCCCCGAACATCGTCCGGCAGTACTCGGCCATCTTAGCCTGTTGGCGGGGTCTGCAGGGAGCAGATGTGGGTGGTGTTCAGCTGCTCCTCTCTACCCTCTTATCCATCTTTTTGTGCCCCCTGATGACCCAGATCAGGGGCTCAGGAATTTGGGGAGGCAGGGACAGAGGCAGGAGAGCCCGCAGTCCCAAGGAGATTGTGAGGAGACCTGGGAGGGAGCTGGAAGGCATGGCTAAGAGGCTGGGGAATGACTGTGGAGAGGGTAGCAGCAGGTGGGAGACAGGGCCAGGGAAGAGAACAAGGCTGGGTGGCCGGGATACACACGAGTCCACGTGGTTTTCAAATGACAGGATGACCGGATAAGGGGAGGTCTTAAAGGCACTTTCTGCAATGGCTTCGATTGCTTCCTGGAGGAGAAAGGGACCCCATGGGGAAGAAGGAGGTCAGTGCTGTGCTTCCACTCCCCAAAAGGCACCGTTGTCCACTCTCCAGTTTCAACACACGTATGGAACTGGAGGGCGACTCTTGGCCCCTGTCCCTTCTGGTCCCTTCTAGTCCCCACGCTGGTCCAAGGCCTCCCAGCCATCCCTCCTCTCCTGCTTCACCACCCCCAACCCCCAGAGGCTCTTGGCCCAGGGCCCTTCAATAGTGCCCCTGTCACCAGCCTCTGCACACCGAGTCTCACCTTGAAATAGATGTCTGTGGTCATGGTGAAACCGTGGGTGATGATGGGCTCCTCGTCGGGGGGCTTCCCCTTCCAGCAGTCCAGCTCCACGCAGCGGCAGCCTGCCAGCAGCACTTGGCGGTACATCTCAGCAGAGGAGAGGCCTGAGAACTGGCCAGCTGAGCCAGAAGAGGGGCGAGAGGCAGGGGTTTCACTCAAGGACAGTCCTGCTCTGCCCCGCCCCTCTCCATCGTGGGGGCTGTCCTGTGGGCAACCCCTGCAGGGGATTCAGGGGACAGGAACAGGGCCCAGAAGAAGAGAGGTTGGCTGTGAGGTCGCCAGGGCCCACCTGTCAGGTAGGTGTTGTGGGAGGAGTTGATGAAGTAATGGTTGAGTGGCTGGGTCATGTCGTGGTGCAGCAGCAGCTTGTCCTGGGCCAGCACACTGTTCTCCGGCCCGCAGAGAAACCACACCATGCCTTCGGGGGACAGCTGGCCTGGGGGATGGGGTGGTTGTCAGGGTTGCAGCCTAGCTACGGGGACGGGAAAGGTCCATGGAAGGCCCAATTTTCCCTCAGTCCTCACCCCGCTGCACATTGATGCCGCTGGGCTCATACTTGTCGATGAGGCCCTGCACCTGGTCAGGCCGTGCTGGCGGAAACAGCAGGGAATTGAGCCTGGAGTCACGCTGTTTCTGGTTGATGAATTTGGCCAGGTGCTCCTTAGTCATATACGGTTTGGCCTTGGAGTGGCTGCAGGCCAGAGAGAGGAGCACAGTTCCCCCTCTAGATCCCCTGGGCTGGGGTGAGAGGGGGCTCAGACAACCCCCTTCTCCAGCAACATCACCTAATTATCAGCATGGCAGGTGGGAATTTCAGCCACCACCCCTTCCCCAAGCCCAGCCCAGCCCAAGAAGCTCACTAGGAAGTGAAGATCTCATCTATTTCTGGCCGAGGACAGAGGCTCATGAGGAAGCTCTTGTACACGGACTCTGGGAAGTCCTCGGGATTGATGGCATCATTCTGGGAGATAGAGAGTCACTGATGACTCCGGGGTCCACCTCCCAACACTAGGAACCTCAGACTAGGCCCAGCCCTGTGCAAGGGGACCTGGGGAGAGGGATGGCTCAGGGCAGACAGAAGAGCATCAAGGGTACCCTGAGCCCCTACTTTTCAAGGCCCTTGTTGCTGAGCAGAGAGCATCTTAGCTGGTTTGCTTTGCCCCTGAATTGACCTCAGCTAGTCACTTCCCAGGCGGCTCAGTGGTAAAAGAATCCGCCTGCAATGCAGGAAACACAGGTTCAATCTCTGGGTCAGGAAGATCCCCTGGAGGAGGAAATGGCAACTCACTCCATTCTTGCCTGAAAAATCCCATGGACAGAGAAGCCTGGAGGGCTATAGTCTGTGGGGTCACAAAGAGTCAAACACGATTGAGTGAATGAGCATGAGTCTCTTGGCTAAGATAAAATTTGAACTAAGAATGACCAGAACAGGAAAGGAAAGAGGTGAGAAGCAAGTGGGGCTGTTTGTCAAAGCTGTGGGCTATCTTTTGCTTTTTAAGTGAAGGATAAATTTTCAAAAGAAAGCAATTTGCATATAAACAATGCACCTAACAACAGAACCTCAAAATGCATGAAGCAAAATTGACAGAATTGAAGGGAGAAATAGACAGTTCAACAACAATAGTTGGAGACACAAAAAAAGCACAAGGAATGATAATGAAACATAGACAGATTGGACTTCATCCAAATTTAAAATTTTTATATTCCTTCAGAGAAGGTTAGCATGGCCCCTGTGCAAGGATGACACATAAATTCATGAAGTGCTCCATATTTTTTAAAAAATTGTATTCCAAAGGACACTGTCAATAAAGTAAAAAGACAGACCACAGAATGGGAGAAAATATTTGCAAATCAATATTTGACCAATAACTGATATCCAGTAACTGACCATGCCACAGTAAAAGACAGTCCAATTGAAAGATGGGCAATGGATTTGAATAGATGTTTCTCCAGAGAAGATATGAAAATGACCAATAAGCATATGAAGAGATGCTCAACATCATTAGCCTTGTGCTTAGTTGCTCAGCCGTGTCCAACTCTTTGCGACCCCACGGACTGCAGTCCTGCAGGCTCCTCTGTCCGTGGGATTCTCCAGGCAAGAACACTGGAGTGGGTTGCCATGCCCTCCTCCAGAAGATCTTCCCAACCCAGGGATCAAACCCAGGTCCCCCGCATTTGCCATCTGAGCCACCAGGGAAGGGGATTCTGCTGGGCCAGTTTCTGAAAATCATCAGGACAAGGAACTCCTTTCTATGTCTGTTCCATTTTCTTCCTTCTGGAATAAGAATGTCTATGACTATTATCATATACCTATCCACCACTGCATTTTGGAAGCACGAGCCCTGTTGTCTTTTTCACTGATTCACAGATGTAATAGGGCTTCCCTGGTGGCGCAGAGGTTAAAGCGTCTGCCTCCAATGCGGGAGAACTGGGTTCAATCCCTGGTTTGGGAAAATCCCCTGGAGAAGGAAATGGTAACCCACTCCAGTATTCTTGCCTGGAGAATCCCATGGACAGAGGAGCCTGGTGGGCTACAGTCCACGGGGTCCCAAAGAGTCAGATACAACTGAGCGACTTCACTTTCACAGATGTAATGGAATTTTGCCCCAGGATTTTGACCTGTTGCTGATTTAGATGATCTAGATGAGATTTGCCTGGAAAACCCCATGGACAGAGGAGCCTCATAGGCTACAGTCCGTGGGTCACAAAGAGTCAGACACAACTGAGCGATGACACACACAGATGAGATTTAGGAATTTCAAACTGATGATGTTTGGATGAGAGTTTAAACTTCAGGTTTGAGACTTTGGGGAATATTAGGGTGGGGTGAATATATTTTGCACAGGGGACAGACAGAAATTTGGGGATCCAGAAGGCAGACTGTAGTGGGCTAAAGGTCACCTCCAAAAAAGATATGTCCATATCTTAATCCCCAGAGCCTTTGAATGTCTCCTTATTTGGAAAAAGGGTCTTACAGATGTAATTAAGTTTGGGCTCTTCATATGAAATTATCCTGGATTGTCTCAGTGGACTTGAAATTACAACAAAAGTGTCCTTATAAAAGAGAGGCATAGGGAGTTTACACAGAGCAGAAGGCAATGTGAAGACAGAGCAGAAAGAGAGATGTGGCCATAACCCAGAGAATGCCAACAGCCGCCCAGAGCTGGGAGAGGCGAGGGAAGAGTTTCCTCCAGAGCCTCTGGAGGGAGCGTGGCCCTCGATTGTGGACATCTGGCCACAACAACCAAGAGAGAATACATTTCTGATATGTCAGGTCACCTAGTTTGTGGTAATTTATTACAGCAGCCAGGGAAACCAATACAACTAGTAAACATTTTAAAGGGTTTTGCACTTTTAAAAAACATTCTGAAGAAAATCTGGATAAACCGTGTGCACATGCTTAGTCGCTCAGTCGTGCCTGACTCTCTGACCCCCGTGTACTGTAGCCCGCCAGGCTCCTCTGTCCATGGGATTTTCTAGGTAAGAATACTGGAGTGGGTAGTCATTGCCTTCTCCAAGCTAATGCCTTCTCATTAGCCTTAGATAATTGCAAATCAAAACCACAGTGAAGGGCAGTCCAGTGGTTAAGACTCCACTCTTCCACTGCAGGGACCACAGGTTCTATCCCTGGTCAGGGAACTAAGATCCCACAAGCCAGAGGGTGTAGCCAAATGGAAAAAGAGCATAAAACCACAATGAGATACTGTATACACAGAATGACTAAAGTAAAAAATAAAAAAAGAGAGTAACAAGTGTTGGTGAAGACGTGGAGAAGTTGGGACACTTGTGCAATGCAAGTGGGATTATAAAATGGTATGGTCATTTTGGAAAACAGTCTAGCATTTCCTCAAAATATTAAGTATGCTGCTACTGCTAAGTCGCTTCAGTTGTGTCCGACTCTGTGTGACCCCAGAGACGGCAGCCCACCAGGCTCCCCCGTCCCTGGGATTCTCCAGGCAAGAACACTGGAGTGGGTTGCCATTTCCTTCTCCAATGCGTGAAAGTGAAGTCACTCAGTCGTGTCTGACTCTAGCAACCCCATGGACTGCAGCCCACTAGGCTCCTCCGTCCATGGGATTTTCCAGGCAAGAGTACTGGAGTGGGGTGCCAATGCCTTCTCTGAATATTAATGAACGATTTTGTCTGGATATATGTTTTCAAGTCACTTGGGTACATACCTAGGGGTGGAATTTTGGGGTCATACTTAATATTAAGTATAGAGTTACTATATGACCCCAAAATTCCACCCCTAGGTATGTACCCAAGTGACTTAAAAACATATGTCCAGACAAAATCATTCACAGAAGCATTATTCAGAATTGCCAAAAAGTGGAAATGACCCAAATGTCCATCAACTGTTGAACAGATATCTACACCATGGAATATTATTCCACAATAAAAAGGAATGAAGTACTCGTAGATGCTACAACATGGATGAAGCTTGAAACCATTGTGCTAAATGAATGAAGCTTGATATCAAAAATCACATATTGTATGATTCCACTTACATGAATTGTCCAGAAGAGACAAATCTATAGAAACAGAAATGAAAAGTAGATTTGGTGGCATTCAAGAATTCTGTGCCTTTGCTTTTCATTCCAGAAAAACCCATCAATTGTTTTCCAGGTTCACTCTGAAAAGCCAATATCGGTCTCAGTTTGGAGCAGAGGCTCTGAGCAGACGAGCTAGACTTGAATCTTGGACCCACCAATTACAAGCACAGATGGCTCAGGGGCTCCTACTGCGACGCTGGAGAACTGATCAATAAGGAGGATGTGGCCAAGGTGGGAACTCAGGAGGTGGGAGTAAAGAAGCATGGATGTTACTGACAGCAGCCATGGTACCCTAGCAGGAGCCCACTCACACCTTCTCCCCAACCCCCAGCTTGCATCCCCTGTGACTCATGGCACCAAGGGGTCCCCAGCTCCATAGAGCTGACCGCAGGGAAGGATTCCTCCTGGGATTCATGTGAACAGGTGATCAATGAGGCCTCAGTTTCATTTATTTATAGCATTCCAAATTCTTATCAGGAGACAAGACTCCATGGATTCTGGGTGGTACTCTATACTGAGGCACTGACCAAGGGAGGATGGGGGCCTGAGATCCACCCCCGCCAGGCAGGAACCCTGGCTCAGAGCTGTGTTTGCCCAAACAGCTCCTTTCTGTAAGTCACCTAAGGTACCTCATGGGTGACCCCGCATACAACTTGTAATTCAAAATTAATTACTTAAGTAAAAAGAAGGGGCTTCCCTGATGGCTCAAGTGGTAAAGCATCCGCCCGCAATGCAGGAGACACAGAAGACCTGGGTTCAATCACTGGGTTGGAAAGATCCCCTGGAGAAGGAAATGGCAACTCACTCTAGTATTCTTGCCTGGAAAGTCCCATGGACAGAGGAACCTGATGGGCTATAGTCCATGGGGTTGCAAAGAGTCAGACATGACTGAGCATGCAAGCACACCAGTAGAAAGAAAGATGTTTTCATGTGTTGAGCTGAAGGAATGTAGACCAACCTACTCTGAACTTGGGCACCTCAGCCCCCTGCCCTGGTTCTGTCACTGCTCCCGATGTCAGGAATCGGTGGCTCCAGAGTTACCTGGCTTTTCAGGCTGTTGGCCAGGACTGTACCATCATTTCTGCCCTCCCTATTCCCATGAGGCCTGCCTAAGTTGCCCTCCAGCCAGAGGCAACTCAGGTGAGGAGGAGAATGCTAGGAGTGGGCTGAGGAAGGAGAACCACTCACCTTGCCTTTGGGGAGGTGGCAGGCGCTGAGGGCAGCTTCCACCCGCTTGCGGTCAGCAGGGAACATCTGGAAAAAACTGAGAGCAGAGAAAGTGAAAGTGAAAAGTGAAAGTTGCTCAGTTGTGTCCGACTCTTTGCGACCCCACGGACTATACAGTCCATGGAATTCTCCAGGCCAGAATACTGGAGTGGGTAGCCTTTCCCTTCTCCAGGGGATCTTCCCAACCCAGGGATAGAACCCAGGTCTCCTGCATTACAGGCAGATTCTTTACCAGCTGAGAAAGGCAACAGGCAAAGAAGGGGTGTCGGGCCTGGAGAGGGAAGGCTTTGAAGAGCTTGGAGGAGGGGAGGGGAGGACATGTGGGGAGGGAATAGGGGAGACTCACTTCTTCACGGGAATCTTCCCCTCAGGGTTAAGCTGCATCTTGAGCTTCACAAGGCTGGTGGGCAGAAAGCAGCCTGTCAAGGCTCAGTCCCGCACACTTAACCCTGAAGGCCAAGCGGGTGGGCACTTACATCTTGTCCAGGAAGGTGCTGCGGGAGGCGTTGGCCGTCAGCGGGTGCTTGGCCAGAGCCAGTACGTCTTCAGCCCAGTCCTGCAGGACCCCAGAGCACAGTGGTCAGGTCCCTGACCCCAGAGGTGCCACCACACCCCACAGCCCAGGCCCGTCCCTTGGGATTTCCGGGCGGTCCCCAGGGCCCAGACCTGTGCTCCCCACACACCTTGCCCACATTCTCCTTGTAGGAGACGAAGTTATGGAAGGTGAGGTCCACCATGTCAGGGCCGGATACCACTGTGAGTGTCTTCAGCAGGAAGTTGTCAGGGGTGTTCATGTTGAAGACTTCCCGGAGCTTCTGGCTCTGCAGCGGGTGGTGACACAGTAGGGATCAGCAGTGTGCCCCTGGCCCTCTGCACCGTGGATCCCCTGTCTCTCCTTCTCAGCCACGTGAAATCTGGCTCACTGGAGGGCATCTCATCTGTGCCCATCGTGGGAGCCACGGAAGGAGAGGCCCACAGGAAGAGACAAACCAAGGCCATGGGGCTTGCAAGTTCTGTGTATTTTGCTTGCCATTTCTCATTTGAAGACAGATTCTTAGTCCCCAGGTTCAGGGAATCTTGCTTCCCACCAATCCCTTCCTCCAACTTCCTTACCAGCATTAGGCAAAAACAGGCAAAGCATTTGGAGGGCAAGGGAGAGGGGGCTAGCCACACCTCCCAGACAGCCTGGGGTGCTCTAGGGGCAAGAGCTGGCCGTGCAACTTCTCCATTCACCGTGTCCTGACACCAAAGCCCCAGCAAGCCAGGGGGCAGCCACACCCCTTCATGGCTGAGGGAGAGACCCTTGGCTCGCTCCAGAGATCAGGCTCCCCGCCCCCACAGGGACCCCTACCCCATGGAGCTGATGGCTGTGCTGAGCCTGGTCTCCTCCGGGCCCACTTACCTTGGGCATCTTGGCAAACTTCCCAAAGCGGGTGTCCCGGATGCTGGTGATATCCAGAAGCTCCATCTCCTAGTAGCAGCAAAGACGGGATGTGGACCAAGACATCAGATCGAGGATGAAGGGCAGGAAGCTTTACACCCCTTCACATCTTGGCCAACTGCCTTTTCTAGATGCCAAGACTGTGGGGTCTCCCAGACTGCAAACTTCCCTTCTCAGCAAGTGGCTCGCCTTCCTCATGCGACCCTCCTCCCTTCCTCTATAGCCACGCCTCTCCTGGCCACTCAAATTACTGGGCAGCTGTGACCTCATCTCCCCACCTCCATCCCAGATGCACTCTCCCCAGACTCCCCCACCCTTCTTTCTGCCCATGTGCTGAGACTTCTCTGATCTCTCTGGACCCTGAAGGTTACCCAGAACCACAGACAGGGAATCAGCCTTTGGCAGCAATTCTAACTCCATTCTCTCTCTCCAAGAGATGCTAAGGGTGGAGCACCGGGGCCTAAGGCAGTCGTGGTCCTCACTGGGGTCCTCCCTCCCAAAGCAGCCAGACCCACCCACAGGGGGTCCCATGGAGCCACCCCTTCAGGTCGCTCTATACTGCTGGCATCCACACCTTCACCCCTGTGTCAAGAGGCTGCTTGGATTCGATGGATCGGCAGGAGTTCGGGGCCATGGTAGACAGGGGCTGCCTCACCTTACTCTGATATGTCCAGTACAAGTAGTAGCCCTTGGGATCCACACGGAGGATAACCGGAGAGGCTATCGTTGTTTCCTGCAGAGAGAAGGAGTCAGCCCCCTGCTCTGAAACTTCAGGCTGAGCACTCCTGGCTCTAGCCAGGGGTTTCAGAGTTCACCGTCTGCCTAGGAGGTGGCTGTCCCAGGGGTCTGTGGGTATTTCTCTTTGTTCTCCAGAGCTAAAGGCGGGGTATAAGCCTTAAAAGCTCTGAACCAGGGCTGGGAAGGGGTAGAGGGTTGGAAATGACATTTCTGGAAGAGAAGAGGGTTTCCCCTCTAAATCCCAAATAGAAGTTCTCCCTCTAGATCCCAAGCAAGAGTCTTGGCCCCCACCTTACCCTGTTTTCAAGGCCCACAACTCAACCATTGGAGTAGAATGTTCCTCACCAAGACTCCATGCTACCTCCAGGAGAACTAAACACAGTGAGAGCCGAGAACCCAATCCCTGCAAAGCAGCCTAGCTCCTGCCTGCCCAGTCCTCCCATCCGTGGATCCCAACCACCCAACTGTCCCACATTCCTTCCCACCTCCCAACACAAGCACCCAAACTTTCTTGCCTAAAATATCATCAAAGACGAGGTTCTGGAAAGCCTTTCCTGAGACACGCTGCAACAACAGGGTAAGAGCCGGTTCTCAGATGTAGAATCCTATCTAAGAAATCCCCAGGGGCTCACAGACTCCAGGAAACAAGCCTCTCCTAGACCATGAGCTCTGTGCACCATGTTTGCTGAAGAAGTGAATGAAGAATGAACTCCCTTCTGAACTCCTGTTCCACTCACAGAGCACACAGGCTACCTTTTATCTTAATGGTCTTTGTATGCACAAATAACAAGATACTAAAGTTGAAGTTTCCAACAAGGCATGGTAGTTGCTACACACCAAACCAGAACAAATGCAAAACTTACAAAGGAAATGGTCCAGAAAAATGTTCTCAAATCCGGGGTGGTTAGGATATGAGAGGGAAGAGAACACTGCTAATTCTGAAAAAAGCTATGTTGTGAACTCCGTTCCCTTGCCTCCCCAAGGGAGGGTTGGGGGGCCTGACCCCTCACCTTAAACCTCCTGCACTTGGAAAGCTTTTGTCACCCCTGAGGTTGTGGGGTCTGACACCTACCTGGGAAAACGAATGGGTGACATACGGGCTGACTATTGGAGAGAGAGAGTCATAGTGGTGTGATAGTGAGCCCAAACCCCCAGAGTCTGTAGGGCAATAAATCCGTATTTTCTGGGTCCAAAATGGGCCTGTGTGGGAGAGGGGCAAAGCCAAAGTTGCAAGAAACTGAAAGTGGTAACTGGATTCTGAGGGGCTGAAGAAGTAGTTTCAAGTGACCTCCTGAAATAGAAATGATAGGAAGACCTTGGGCTTCCCTGGTGGCTCAAGGGTGAAGAATCCATCTGCAGTGAAGGAGCTGCAGGAGACATGGGTTCAATTCCTGGGTAGAGAAGATCCCCTAGAGGAGGTTATGGTAACCCATTTCAGTATTCTTGCCTGGAGAATCCCATGGACAAAGAAGCCTGGCAGGCTACAGTCCATGGGGTTGCAGAGAGTCATTCACGACTGAAGTACTTAGCACAAACCCAGGAGGCCCCTAAGTAAGAGATCCCCAGGGGCTTCCCTGGAAGGTCTGGTGATTAAGATTCTGCACTTTCTTCGCAGGGTGGGGGTGCAGAGGTTCCTTCCTTGCTCAAGGAATTAAGACCCCCACATGCTGTGTGGTACGGGCCAAAAAATTTTTTTTTAATTAAGGAAAAAGATTCCCCAGTTTGGGGAAGGTGGTTGGTGAGTCTCCTAAGAATCCTCAAAAATATGCATGAGAAAAAAAAGAAGTCTTGACCTTTTGCCAGGCCCAGTCCATGATAGCAGCTGCTCAGTTAAGAGCATCAGTACCTCTTTGCCCCATCCCTCTGTGCACCCCACTCCTAGTAGGCATAGAGGAGGAGCAGGGTATCCCCCCGCAGGCCTTCGCAGAACGTCTGCAGCTCACCTGAAACCATTCTTGGAGGTGGGGTAGAAGATGTCATTCTAAGTCAGGTTGGAGTTTTGAGATAACTAGTCTCTGAAGTTAGACTGGGCTTTGTGAGGAAAAGAGTCCATAAGCTTGTCTATTCCCCAAGAGCAGATGGAATGTCTCATGACTGGCTAAGTGTCCTTCGGGGGTCATAGGGGAGCTTCTCCCACAGAATACATTGTAAAGGGGCTCTGGGACACAAAATTAAGTTGAGAGCTCATTACACGCACTGTACTTATCCAATACCCAGGTTATCTGCCAACTGGACCAAAGGCAGTCTGAGAGCAGAGCCTCTTCTGGCAGGTGCATGTGCCGAGACCAGGAGCTTCCTGCTCGTGGGAGGCAGGGTCCAGGACCCTGCAGTGCTCTGCCTCAGGGAGGGCAGCGGGCCCGCTGGGTACACGGAGGCTGGCTTGCAGAGAAGGCCACATGGCACATCCCCATCCATAATGACGCTAAGGTTACACACATTTCCCGGAGGAACTGAGAGAGGCCACTTCACTTTTCATTCTGAGCCACTTCCCTCGTCCTGCAGACTCCTGGGACATACCTCCACCATGCCGCAGTGGCCACACCACTCCTGTCAAAGCAGAAGGCCCCTTACCACGGGCCACTCCCCACAGTCATGGCAACCGGATTACTCAGCCGAGCCCAGTCCCAAAGGCCTGAGAGCCGTAACTCATGGCCCTCCTCATCCCACCTGTGAGGAGGAGGAACCAGCCCTAAGGGCCCACCCCTCCTGCCCCACCGCCCAGCCTTCAGGTTCCCTCTGGGGAACCTGGGACCAGCCAGCTCTGACTCTCACACCAGGCCAGCCCAGCAGCCTCCCCTCCCTGAGGAGGACCCCAAATCCTTCCCCTTCCCCGCCCAGAGAATGCCTGGCCTGTGGCCACACACACATTTTCAGGGTCCAGGAGAACCAGAAGCTAGGAAGGAGGCCCAGTTTGAGAAGGAGCAGACACATGGAGACAAAGGTGCAGGACAAAGCGTGGTTTCCCCATTCCCTGCAGACAGGCAGGCGTCAGGGAGCCAGGCAGAGAGCAGCCGGCAAAAGCAGAAGTCTATAAGTTCCTCCCAGGCCCGGGGAGCAGAGCCTCCAGGTCTCACTCGCTCAGGGTCATCCCACAGCCGCTGGCGGGGAGCGGGACATCCCCGGGACGGGCCGGGGTGGGTGCAGAGCAGCAGGTGCTTATGCTGGGAGCAGAGGCCTGGCTCACCTCTGCTTCTGGTCCGGCCTTGGCTCTGGGGCACCTTTCCTCTCTCCCTCACTGAGACCAGGAGAAACACACCCTGCTCTTGTTGGGGGTTAGGGAGAAGGGGAGACCCAGACCCAAAGAGGCTTCCTCCTGCGACCACCCGAGCAGCCATCCTCCTCTTACATCCACACACAGCCTTAGCCCCTGGCCGCCGAGGGACACAGGCTTGGGCACATACCCTCACCCCCAGGTTTGTTTATCTGGGCAGCTGTATCAGCTGCCTGGCCAAGCCACACGGGCGCCTGAATCCTGGCAGACATAAACCAACCCAGTCCCCCTGGCAAAGCCCGCAGCAGCCCATCCGCCACCCCATCACCGCATCAGCCCTCTCCAGCCCCACTCACATCATCCCATTTGATGAAGCGCTCCCCTTGGCTCAGATAGGCCTTCACTGTGGGGGGCAGCAGGACAGGGTTGAGAAGAGACATGGTGCCAAGAGTCCCTCTTTGGAGAGGCTGGGCAGGCAGAGAGCTCGGGAGGAGGGGAGGAAAGAGGGCGGGCAGGAGGGGAGCCTAGCCGGGCTCACATAGCACCCGCCCCAGCTAGTCCGGAAGTCTGGGTGCTCTTACAGCCCACAGGGTGCAGGACGAAGTGTTTGGGCCAGAGGCCCATCTGCCTTTTAAATCAGCCTCCTCCCGCCAGCCTGCAGCGGGGGGCTGTGGTCACCGTTCCTGCCCATGGAGGCCGGGCTCCCCTCCCCAAAGCCCCCGCCCTCACCCGGCGCCTCAGCACTTCCTGCTCAGGGCTTCCTTCTCTGTGCTGCTCGGCACTGAGAGACAGGTCATGAGGTCTGGTCGCCTCAAAGCAGGGGCCTCTTAGTCCCAGATCAGATGCAGCAGGGGCATGAGCTAGGGGTACTGTTCCCCAGGTGGACACTTTGGGGGAAGGGGCCCCCACAGAGGTGGGGTCCTGAGCACCAGAGTCTGTCTCTCAGAGGCTGAAGAGGAGGCTGGGACCACCCTGAAGATGGGAGTTGAGGGTGGGGCAGGGTCCAGCTGGGATTGAGTGCTTTGAATAAGCAAAGTTTGCTGAACACCCAGCTCCTCTTTCTCAACCCTTCCTCCCCATGAAAATGAGGTGCAAGTGAGGCAACTGCACCCCTCACCTGTCACATGACTCCCTCCTCTCAGCCCTCCAGAGTGGCCGAGGCCTGGACCCTCGCTGACTAGCCGCCACTCGGCACACAACTGCCCTGAGCACCCTTCAGCCACCGCCCTCCACTGTGACCTCCTGCAGGCCTCCTCCTCTGCCCTGCACTGGGGCCTGTCAGAGGGAACACTTAGGGCGAGGGGTGCTGTTCAGAGAGGCCTCTGCTCGGTCCACTCAGGACGCATGACCCTAACTCTACTCCAGCCCAGGCCCAGGCCCCGGGCGCTGTCATAGCCCCGGGCAGTCCAGCCCACTTCCTCTTGCCCAACCTGCTCTTATCACCCTTCTTAACCCAGCTGGGGGAGCCAGAGCTCTGGCCAGGACTTCCTTCCCCTCTCAGGGCCCCACTTTCTGCCCCAGGTCCCATCATGGACCCTGGTGCCACCCCCTGGTCACCACGGGACCCTTGCCCAGGCCCTAGAACTGCCTCCGATGGCCAGTCTGGCCCAGGGCAGGAAGAGGGGGCCCTTTGGGGGCTGGAGCTGAGGGGATTCCTAGCACAAAAATAACTCTCAGAAAAATAATTGTAAGACCACTGGGGTGGAGTAAGGCCTGACAGCCTATGAAATCAGCTTGGGAATCCTCCATGCTGACCTGCCCTCTGCCGAAGCACTCAGCCAGGCTCCCTTCCCTCTGAGTCCTGCTGTCTCTCGCCTCTCCTCCCCCATGCCTCCAGCCCGGGCCCATCTGTGGGCCCCTCTGGTGTCTCCTGCTCTTCCAATGAGTCCCTCCCTGGGATCAGGTTCCCTCTCTGTCTGTTTGAATGCATTTTGCAAGGGAAATACTTGTCCCTTCCCAAAGCCCCTGCAGCTGTCACCTGCAGCCACCCTGTTCCTGCACCCAAGTCCGTCCCTCTTGTCCACCTTGCTGAAGCCTTCTCTCCGAATCTGGAAAGACAATCCCCACCCATTACAGACCCCCCGCCACCCGCCATTTTATGGGACTGGGGCAAGGATTTCAGGGCTCTTTACTCTTTTACCCTTTCTATCTCAGCCTCTGAATGTTGAAGGTCTGAATCCACAGAATAAAGTTTCACTCATCTTTACCCAGTGATGACATTCACTACCTGGACCCAGTTCTTTTTTTTTTTTTAATTGTAGGATAATTGCTTTACCATGTTGTGGTGGTCTCTGCTGTACATCAACTTGAATCAGTTATAATTATATATTTCCCCTCACTCCTTCCCCTCCCTCCCCACCACACACCCAGTTCTTGAGGCTCCCAGCTATAGCTTCAACTGTCCTCTCCTGCTCACATCTTGCAAAGCAGCCCCCAGAATGCAGGAGACCCATGCAGCGAAGGGAGGGGGGAAGACGTTCATCAAAGAGGGTTTGAAAGTGAAAGTGTTAGATGCTCAGTCATATTTGACTCTTTGCAACCTCCTTGGACTGTAGCCCGCCAGGCCCTTCTGTCCATGGAATTTTCCAGGCAAGGATATTGCAGCAGGTTGCCATTTCCTTCTCCAGGGGATCTTCCTGACCCAGGGACTGAACCCGGGTCTCCTGCACTGCAGGCAGATTCTTTACCGTCTGCGTCACCAGGGAAGCCCAAAAAGGGCTTCTTTTCCTTCAAAAATACATTTAGGTATTTTAAAATATGAATGACAAAAATATTGTGTAAATAATGGTAGAGTGGATATAGAGAAAATCAGAGAGGTCACATGAATACCCAGTTTGAGAAACTGACTCCTGGGCTGAGCTGAGTAGAGAGTGCCTCACACCGGCTCCCAATCTCACCCCCAGGGCAGAAGGAGGAAGGGTGAGGATGCCCCCTGCTGGGCGCACTAGAAAGCACGGGCCTCCTGGGGAAAGGCTGGGAATCTGAGCAGGGCAGATCCTCAGGGGAGTCTCTGGAGGGTCTGTCAGTCGTGGCGATGGGTATGCTGGAGAGTTTTGCATGGCCGAGCTTTGGGTGGTAGAAGGCTGTGAGAAGTTAGCTGCAATAGGCGGCTATCTCCCAGGGAGATCCAGGTGGCCTGGAGCCCCATAGGCAGGTCCTGAGGTCACTTGCTCACCTGGCAGCTCTGTGTGAGGACCGCACCATGCGTTTGGTTTTTCAACCTGTTTATCAGAGAAGTTTAGTGGTGGAAGTCGAGCTTAGGTCTTTGGGTGGCCCAGTTACCAGACAAATGAGAGAGTCAGATTGGGTGGGTTTCTCACCTGCTGCCATGACTTACCTGATGAAGCAGCGGGTTCAGCAGCCCGGAGGCCTGTGGTGAGTCTTGGGCCAGTGGCCAGCTTACTTTTGAAATGAAAATGGCTCAGATGTTGCATCCTTGAAGATCGGTTTCCTAGTCAGGCACGGGGAGCCAGGCTGGGATCACTGCTCTATGAACCCAGCCACCTACTAGCTGGTTTGTCTTGTGATAGCTAACCTTCCTGTGCCTCAGCTTTCTCACCTGTAAAATGGGGATCGTTATGCCTCACAGGACTCTATAAGAATTAAATTATATAATGGATGTAAAGTACTTCATACATGGCCTGCACATGAGCACAATAGTATTATCATTATTTTTGTTGTTTTGTTGTTAATATTATTACTTCTTAGCAGACACAGACAGGAGAAAATCAGTTTCTCATTACTTTCTCCTCAGTATATATTGCTATCGTTTCCACAAGCATCTTTACTGACTTGCACTTTGGATTCTTTTTCGGCAGTTTGTGTGGATCAGGGGCTGATGCCAAGGTATGATCCTACCCTTCCCAGGGCAAATTGAGTTAGGGGTGATCCTGGTTTAGACCTGAAGCAGACTGTCCCCCAAGCAGCCTGTACTCCTGACATCATAAGCACAAGGGCTCACATCATGGACAAGCACCAACCTCCCACCACCTTACCATCATCACAGCCCCCACAGCTGATGAGGCAGCCATGAGAGTAACGACCAGGGGCTGTCCATTAGTCTGGCTGTATGTCCAGCTGTGGCTCCAGACCCAGCCACCAAAGGCATGCTGAGAGCTGGGTATGAATGGAGGCAGGGACAAGGCTGGGTAAGCAGGTGCTGAGCTGCTAATCCCTTAGGGATGAAAGCAGGTGATCAAGAGTTCTCTGCAGAAACCCAGGAGGAAGGTATTGCCTGTCCTCCCATGCCAATCCCTGCTAGAATCATAGAAGAAACCATCTGGGACTTCAAAGTGGAAAAGAAGCAGTCCCGTGTGTGTTTCCCTTTGAAGTGTCATTTTGGATCAAACTTACATGGAAGTATAGCTAGGGGAAGCCTGGATCCATCCTCAAGAAACGTTGATTTCAATCTCAACTGGAGAAAAGGTTTGCTATGGGATCGTGGCAAGTTACCTAAGCTCTCTGATCTTTAAAATTTGATCATTTCCAAGATTCATTCCAGCTCTAAAAATCTTTCCATTCAGAAGGGCCAACCTTGTCATCTTCCTCTGAGAGATGACAAACCTAGAGATGAGAGCTGAAGACAGCAGGAAAAGGATAGCCTCTTCCTCCTATAGGCTGTTCTTGGACACATTTCTCGTTTTCTCTGCCGCAGTTCATCTGTCTGTGAAAAGGACCTGTTTTCATAAGTGTGATGGAAATAAGTTAGACACATTCTTCTCCAGGCAGGCATGGTGACTTGTGCATAAAGAATGCCCTCAGAACTGATTGATTGCTTCCATCCTTACTCCTATCCTGGTCCATCTTTTTATCAGGACCTGGGCAAAGCCGCAGTGAACCAGCCCTTCAACTTTGCAAGTAGCAGGAAGCCAGTAAGGACAGGGAAGTTGTTGAGAGACATACTCAGGATCCCCAAACATCCTAACCCGCTGGAGCAATAGCCTGAACCTCACAAGGTAAAATGAACAGGGCTTAACTGAGAGATCTGGGCTTGGCTCCAAGGCACCGAGTGTACAAGGACAGGGTGGGGAAGTAGCGGCTTAGCAGAAGCATGTGTGAATAAAACTGAGGGTTTTTGCTGACAGGTTTTCATTTCATGAGTCAAATGAAAAGGCTGCCAAAAAAGCGGACAGACTCTTAGGCTGCTGAATTAAAGTAGAATACTGAGCCCAGTGACTCTCCATTTTATCAATCAGAATCGCCTGGGAAGCTCTGGAAACGCTGCCTATTCCTTGCTGTACCCAGACCTTCTGAATCAGGACCTGGGATGTGTGGGTGGGGAAGGGGAAGTGAGGAGTTTGGATATCTGAAGAGCTTCAGCCTTGGTTCCAATGTGTAGCCAGGGCTCTAGAACCAAGGAAGACTCACGCCTATGCTCATTCTTGGCACGTCAGACCACATTGACTGCATTCCGGCACTTCAGTCTCGGTGGCTTTATCATGGGGGAAAGCAAGCTGGAGGACATTTGGTGGAAGGTGGCCAGGGTGTAGGATGCACCCGACGCTCTGTGAGGGTGGCAGAGGGAGCCATGGCATAGAAGAAGATGGTGAGTTCCACCTTCAAACGGATGAGACTTGTTCACCTTTGGGTCCCAAAGATTGGAATTTTAGGTGGTTTAGGTGATTGTCTTAGATCAGGTTTCTCATGAAATATTATGAAACGAATATTTGCTTGTAGGAAGTTCATTGGGAATTATTTAGTTATTTAGTGCTCTCAGAAACAACATATCTGAGGGAGTGAAGGAAACAAGATTGGGCAGAGGAAGAAAAGGATCAAGGATGCGGTCACAATCAAGGACTCCTCCACAGGCAGCTTGAAGGTGGGGAGGACCTTTCAGAGTTGGTCCTGACTGAGGTTGAAAGCCCTCCTGCAGCACTGACCTGGTAGCTTATCCTTCATGAAGTCAGGAAAGACAGCTCACTTTGGCAGTTGAAGGAAATACCTAGAGAGAAACTCAGCTGTGAGCCATCAGCAGCAACACTCCTACCAACTTGGGGATAAGCTTATTGGTCCCAGAGGCAAGATCTGGGTGGTGCACCCTACCAACCAGGACAGTATTCCCCTTTGCACAGCTCAGAAATATTTGCATCATATGGTAAGCACCCTCCGCCTGGGAAGAGCCACTCCAGAATTCTGGTGATTGTTTCCCTTGGGGAACTTACAGGGAGGCAAGTAGAATGAAACATAGTCCTCACTACTGAAGCTTGTCTTGGTGTCAGGCTGATATTCAGCATCCCTCCAATACCCCTTCTATATTATCTTTCCCTACAGTTGGTATCTCTCATGATCTAAGTGGCCCACCTGGCTCAGGAGTCTGAGCTCCTAATCACCATGCCCTTGTCAAGCCATGCTGCCAAACTTATCAAAATTGGGCAAAAGAGTATCAAGAGACACCCTAGAGGATCACCTGGGTGCCAAACATATCCTTCCCTGGCCCCATGATAGAGCAGCAGCCATCGTATTCCCAAGGATCAAGGTCAAGTACCCCCAGCAGGAAGTGACTCCTTTTTCTTGCCTGCTGGTCTCTTGACACAAGGAAACTAAGAGGCAGGAAGCAGCCACACTTAAAGTTCATGAGTTTTTTTTCCTGTGCCCTCATGGAAATGTTCCACCTCTAGGAACGAGATTCTCTAAACCCAGAGATCCTAGAACTGTAGGAATAAGAACCATAAATTCTCCCAAAGTATCATTGGGAGTGATGGTGAGTGGGGCTGCTCCAACTTCAACCCCATGTTTATTAGGCTTCTGTATCCTACTCCTGGGCCATATTATAATTAAACAGGGTGCATACTTCATCCTGTAGCATGATGTCCCACCATCTCTAAAATAGTGCTTCAGCTGCACCTTTGAAAGACTGTTCCTTCACTCGATCAGCTCTTTTCACCAGTAGACAGGTAGCAAAGAATGTGGTAAGACCAGAAGATTCTATGTGCCCAGAAGATTCTTCTGTGACTATGTGCCCATTGTTTTGCTGTGAAGTAGGACTCTTGGTCTGATGTAATGTTGTGTGAGATCCCATGTCTATGAATCAAACACTCTTTAAGCTCTCAGAGAGCAGAGCTACTTGAGGCCTTTAGCAAGAAAGAGAAAACGATCCAGAATACATGCCGATTCAAGTCAGGATAAACCACCAACCCTTCTACATTAAAACCAGTACAATGTAGTCAATTCATCACCAAGTAGCTGGTTGGTTGTCAGATGCTGGCAGGTTGGAGATTTGGCAGGAACAATAAAAAGTCAGCCTTGGTGAATGAGAGCCCATTCTGTTAGGTCTATCCCTGCCACCATACACTAAGTGTAGCCTCCATCCATGCCAACATGGCCACTTTATCCGTGTACCCATTGGGCCAACCCAAGTGGTCAGTGACAGAGACTGACTGATGTCAACTAGCCAAACCATTATATCTGCTTGACTATTTAGCATCTCCTCCACGGCAGGTCCCCTCCGGTGGCCATTAACATACAATGTGTGGGTCTTCACACTTTGTGTCCACTCCTATAGATACATCCGCGTGCCTCTTCTTGTTTCCAGTTTCCCATTGTTTCTCTTTCTAGGCCTCTAACCAACTCATCAAGCCATTTGCTACAGCCCGTGGGCCTGCACATATTTTTATGTAGGGCTACTCTACCAGGCAGCCATGAAGATAATTCAGGTCTCCAGATATCAGTGTCAACTCAGACACTGTATGACCTTAAAAAGTTTGGCTATTCCACTTTCCCCCCTGTACAGTTACCCAGTAAATGGCCATAGGTCCCTTTGCGGAAGGAGTAGAACAATCATTACTGTATTGCCTCAGTATTACGGAGGCCTTCCTCCTGGGACCCAGTCTCTCCTTCAGTCAAAGGGTTTTGGATCTGAAAATGGAGTCAGGTCTAGAAACCAGACAAGGTATTGTGCCTTTTTTTTTTTAAGTTGATATTTCGAATTCTTTTATTGATTGACTGATTTAAGTTGTACTTACGTATTGTGGCTGTGCTGGCTCTTGGTTGCTGTGCAGGCTTTTCTTCAGCTGTGTGAGCAGTGGCTACTCACTCATTGTCATGTGTGGGGTTCTCTGTGCAGCCACTTCCCTTGGTGTGGAGCACAGCCTCTCAGTGCATGGGCTTCTGCAGCTGAGGCCCGTGGGCTCAGTAATCCCAGTTCCCAGGCTCTAGAGCACAGGCTTAGTAGTTGTGGGTCATGGGTTTAGTTGCTCCACAGCATGTGGGACCTTCCAGGATCAGGGATTCAACCTGTGTCTCCTGCTTTGGCTGGTGGATTCTTTACCACTGAGCCACCAGTGAAGCCTGGTATTGGGACTTTTTATTGGAGCAACTATCACCAGTCTCCTGGTCTTTCATTCTTGATTTCTTTTCATTGTACAACTCAGCAATTCTGTGTGTGGTCTGTAGATCCCTGGGAGTTCCTGAAACCATTTCAGGTATTTCACAAGGTCAAAATATTTGCATGTAAGACATTATTTATCTTTTTAACTGTGTTGACATTTGCACTAAAAGCAATGTTGCACCTTATCAAACCAAGGCAGTGGAACCAAACTGTTCTGGTAGTGGCCAAGGAGGGAGGAAAGGGAAGGAAGGAAGAGAAGAAAACAATCAGTTTTAGTTAAGAATGTCCTTAATGAAGCAATGAAATTTGTTAAATGTTATTAAATCATAACTTGTAAATACATGTCTCTTTAATTTTCTCTGTAATTAAATAGCACTGTATTACACACAGAAATAGAATGGTTCTCTCAAAAAAAGTACTTGCACAATTGAGAATAACCTAAACTAGCCTTTTTTTTTTTTTTTCATGAAACATCACTTTCACTTGAAAAAAATAACTGACAGATAAACTGTGGTCATTGGACTTGGTTATTTGGCAGATATTTTCTCAAATTCAAGCCAAGTAAGCCTGTAACTCTGAGGAAAACAACTGATAGTATCTATTGTCAATGATACAATTTGAGCTTTCAAATGAAAATTAGAATTTTAGGAAACTTGTATGCACTATCATCAAGTTGACAGATTCCCAATATTTCTGATGATAATAACAAATTTGAATTTTAATATTATATAATGAATTGTATCAATATATGAAAGATCTGTATAAGTCAATGACCTAATATTTTCCAAATATCCAAAGGATGTAACAAAATCATGCACAGGTAGAAAAGTCATTCAGAATGCATGATATTTTTTTTTATCGAGTATATATTACCTTCTAAAATAAAAATAAAGCTGGTGAATGCTGAAAAAAAATAAAAGAATACAAGATAGATCAATAGAGTTTAATGTGATTGAGTACAAAAGTTCATTGAAAGAGTTTTATAATCTACATTATAACTACCATTTAAGAAAATACCACTTGTTGAGTTTCGGTGTAGTATCAAAGAAAAATACCCACAATTAGTTGAAAAGACTATTAAAATGCTCCTTTTCCAACTACATGTCTTTGTGAGGCCAGATTTTCTTCACATATTTTAAACAAAATAACATATAGCCAACCATAGCTGATATGAGAATCCAGCTGTTGTCTATAAAACCACATTTAAGAGACTTGCAAAATTGTGAAAAGGGAACTCTTTGCACTAATTTGCCCCAGTAATGTTACATCCTATGCACTAATAGGATGTAATGTTACATCCTATTTTATTAACCATCTGCATGGCTCTACCGTCAGGACCCCCCCATTGCCAGTCCAACTTGCTGCTCCTCACAATGGTGTGACAACCTCCAGTCTCCATCATTTTGTGGTCCCGTCAACCCCGCTGTTACTAGGGAGCCAGTTCTGTGTTGGTCTCTTGCTGTCGGCCCTGACCTGCAGAGGACAGCCAAAACTCAGCTTCTCAGTAAGTGCACTCCTTCTTGCTCTGATAACAAGAGTATCCTCTGGGCCTTCCTGCAGAACTGAAGTGGATTTCTGGCCTTACACAGAACATCCACTAGAGCATGACCACTTCTCTGGGTTTTTTGAACCCTCCTTTCACCTTCTGCCATGATACTTCTGGCATTTCCGTTTCCTGTCTCCCAGGATCCTTGTCAGGATATGAAATCCTGTTTCACGGGACAGTGCTCCTAAATCAATAAACTGCCCCTCATTCAACTTAATAGTATTCAGCTCCCCCTTGATTCAGCCTATACATTCTCTCCTGGCTCCTGTCAATACATACTGGCTACTTCTGCAGCATTTTGGAGATGGAGCCCTCCTCCTTCTCTTCCCAGGTTTGTTGCAACTTGGCTCTGTTTTTTGGTCTTGTGAGCCAAGAGAAAGATGCAGCTTCCTTTGGTGACTACGGGCAATGCCCAGAGACAGTGGCAGCTGTGAGCCATCAGAAGTCAACATCCCTAATAGCTAGAGGAATGAGTGCCTTGATCCTGAGGGTGATGTGGGCGGTACTCCCAACATTCATTACAGAGACAACTTTCAGCTCTACCTGTGAGGCAGAGAGAGATCAGGATCTAAGGTCCTAGAGTCAGAAAGACTCAGGTTTGAATTCTCTCTAGTTATGAGACTTTGGGTAAGTTGTTGAACTTTTTTGGAGGCAATTTATTCATCTCTAAAATGAAGATAAATAACAACTACCTGATAGATTATTGTGAGACAAATGAGACAAGGAATGTAAGTGCTTAGCATAGTGCCGGCTGCATGCATGTCAGTTGTGTCCAACTCTTTGCAAGCCCATGGACTGTAGCCCACCAGACTCCTCTGTCCATGGGATTTTCCAGGCAAAAATACTGGAGTGGGTTGCCATTTTCCCCTCAAAGGGATCTTCCTGATCCAGGGATCAAACCAGAGTCTCCTGAAGCTCTTACATTGGCAGGTGGGTTCTTTACCACTGAGCCACCTGGGAAGCCCTAGCATAATGCTGAGCATATAATGCAGATGTGGATGTCGCTGCTGCTACAATTGGTCAGAACTTTCCAAACCCCAAAAGGGCTGCCTTAGGGAGCAGACAATAAGGTACACCAACATGGAGGGTCTTTTAGCTGATTCTGGAGGGTGCTCCATAGGATGCTGTGGGCAAGATTCTAGGGTATTTACAAAAGAGGACCTTTGGGGCCTATTCTGTCCCCAGGCTGCTTTGATTTTCTGCTCTGACTCTGCCTACCCTTAGTCCAATAGAGGCTCTTAAAGAAGCATATTCACTTTCAGGCCACTAGGGGGCCATTTAGTTGCCTGCAATAGGAATACGCTAATGGTTTCTTAATGGCTCAGGCACCGCGGAGATCAGGCTCAATTATATCTTAAAGCATTTTGAGTTCCTAGGGTAAAAGACACTGTGTAAATCCAGATAATAAATAGAGCTTATTGATGACAGGTTAAAGAAGCTGGCACTGTTTAGTTTGGAGAAGAATAGGGTGAGAGGATTTGAATAGGGCCTGCAAGTATATTTATTTTTCGGTATGGAAAAAAGTGACAGGCTGTTTTCCTACTTCACTGGGAGCCAAGCAAGAAGAAAGAAGTTTACTTTGCAACAGAAGAAACTGAGTGCATTCAAGGAAGCAGTTGGAAGGAGGCTTTGGGTTGGATGGACTCACTTGGAACCTTTACTAATAATTCACCTTGGTATAGTTGGTACAAACAGTCCTACCAGGAAGGTCAGAGAGTAAGGGAGAGAAGAGAGTTCAACATCCAGACAATCCGGAGGTTTGACTTAACAGGTCATCCTGCATGATAGGCTCTGGCCACGGTGGGAGCAGAATGGGGAAGGAGTGGTTGTCTTTTCCCCATCAGCCTGCAGAAGGCAATAAGCACTCCACACGTTCAATGTCCTTAAAATTTCTCAGAAAAGTAAAAGGGAATGCTGTTCTTGGAATAAGTTCGGCTGGCCATTGCTAGCGGCAGACTCGCACCTGAGCTTCAGGAATCACCTGGCTATGGTGTTGCAGTTCCAGGCACACATCAGCACACTCAACTCTGGCAGCCACTTGACTTCTGTGCTGCTGAGGAGGCAGGGAAGCAGCGTTGAGGTGGGACTTCGTAAGGGGGCATGGGGTCTTGAAACTAAGAAGCTGGAGAAATGGAAAAGATCAAGATGGCGGGGAGGGGCGGTCGGAGCGCGGAGCTGTCAACTCTGGCGCCTCCCCTCTGTGTTCAGACTGCCCGAAGTGACAGGTTATGTAGCAGCAGCGGCTTCCGCTCCCAGGCCTCAGTTTACCTCCAGAGGCGGAGGTGATGTCACCTTGGTGCTCTCGACTCGCGCCGGTCCCACGTACCCTCCGGGCGGGTCTTTCAGACCCCTTTACTTCTAGCGAGCCTGGCCCACAGAATCTGAAGACAGGAGCCAGGAGGAAAGATTCACCCACAGAACCCCATGAGGACTGTCTTCTCCTCACCCTACCCCCACCACTCCAAGGCAGTTCTCCCATACCCATTGAGATACCCAGGCGGTCCATAGACCCAGCTCTGGGAACAAAGGAAGCAGAACTCAAGGAGGAGAGAACCAGAAGTTTTAGAAAATCTCACAAACGGAATGCAGTCGGGGGTGGAGAGAAGGCAAAAGAGAGAAGTGGCTACTGAGAGTCTGAGCTTGGAGACAGACTCTCCAAGGGATGACAAGCCCCACATGGGAAGGGTGGCAAGGGATCACCGCCCAGGCTGAGACCTGAATTGGGTCAGAGAAGGAGAAAACTCTGTAAGCCGCTCCACCGGTTCAGTGGAGCCTCTTGAGTCCACGGATCAAGCCTAAACCCGGGAGCCAGAATCCCCCTAAAGCGGGATCTGGGACCTGTTGCGAACTTCAGGACTAAGGCGGGAGGAGAGTCTGGAGAACCAGCTCAGCACGTGTACTCTCCCGACTCGGGAAAGGACAGAATCGGGAGAGCGCCTGAAGCCCTGGGCGGGATGCGGCTGCGGGTGGGAGTGAGGGCTAGGAAAGAAACCGACCAGCTGCAACCTCAGTGCATTCTCCAGGTTCCTGGGCTGCCTACGCCAGACGTGGGCCAGGCTCGCTAGGAGTAAAGGGGTCTGAAAGACCCGCCCGGAGGGTACGTGGGACCGGGCGCGAGTCGAGAGCACCAAGGTGACATCACCCCCGCCTCTGGAGGTAAACTGAGGCCTGGGAGCGGAAGCCGCTGCTGCTACATAACCTGTCACTTCGGGCAGTCTGAACACAGAGGGGAGGCGCCAGAGTTGACAGCTCCGCGCTCCGACCGCCCCTCCCCGCCCAGCTTCTAGTTCACCACTCCGCCCCAAAAGACGCTGTTCCCCTTTTAAAGAAGCGCCGGAGGCTCCCACCCTCGCCGAGTCAGCCCATGCGGGGCTGCGGCGACGTTGCCCTTTTAAGAGACAGCCTCTGTTAACCCTCTCTTAACGGGGCGTCCCGGCGGGGGGGGGGGGCTCCCGGCTCCCGCCAACAGCCAGCCTCCTCCCCGCGCGGCACTTCCGGACCCCCCCCCGCCGTTGCCCTTTTAAGAGGCAGCCCCCAGCAGCTCTTTCCCCCGCCCCTTGTTGCCGGCGCGCGAGGCGGGGGAACCCGGCTGGAGAGCGGAGAGCGCTGTCCGCGCGGCCACTGGAGACCGGGCGGCCGGCCGGGCAGGCGGCGGCGGCGGCGGCGGATGGGGACTTGGAGTCGGGCGACTGTGGCGGCTGTGGCTGTGGCGGCAGCGAGGAAGCAACTGACGGGCCGGCGGCGGCGGCGGCGCTGGCGGCGGTGACTGGTCCAGGCCCCGGCGGCGGCTGCAGCGACGCAGTGGCGGGCTGCGGGCTGGCGGCGTGAGGAGCGGCTGCGGAGAGCCGAGCGGCCGGGAACCGAGGGCGCCGGGCCGCCCCTTGCCCAGTCCTTGCAGGCCGCCAGGCCCCCTCCAACCGGGGCCGTGGAGCACCGGGGCAAAGGCCGGGGGCCCCCCATGAAGGAGCGCGACGCGGCCCCGGCCGAGCGGGGCAAGCCGGCCACCTACACCGGGGACAAGAAGGCGAAGATGGCGGCCAAGACCAACAAGAAGTGGGTCCGGCTCGCCACCGTGTTCGCCTACGTGCTCTCCGTGTCGCTGGCCGCCATCGTGCTCGCCGTCTACTACAGCCTCATCTGGCAGCCGGTGGGCGCCGGGACCTCGGGGGGAGCCGCCGGCCCGCCCCCCGGCGGCTCCAACGCCACCGGCCCGTCCGGGACTTCGGGGGCGGCGGCGGGGCCCAACAGCACGGGATTGTCCCGTCGCGAGGCGCCGCGCGCCGCGCCCCCGCTGCAGGCGGCGCGGCCCGTATCTCCGGAACCCACTGCCGACAGCCCCCAGGCCGGGCCGCTGGAGCAGCCGCGGGGGGCCGAGGAGGACGAGGAGGAAGCGGCGGCGGCGCCGGGGAGTCGTTGAACCCCTCGGTGGCAGGGGCGGCCGGAAACCATCCTCCCCAAGCCCGGAGGCAGGACTTTGCAGCAGGACCGGGCGGGGAGCCCGCGGAAGTGACCCCCACAGGAGTGAACGCCTCTCTTCCCCCGATGATCGCCGGCTCGCCCCAGGGGTGAGCGCCCTGCAGCTCATCTTCAGCCAAGGGACCACTATGCCCCGGGGGTTCCGGGTTTGGTCTTCCTACGGACGGTGCTGCGCCAGGGCCCAGAGCCATAAGGGGGTGGGGGAGGGGTGGGGAGATCCCAGCACTGAACCCTTCTGCGCCGCTAGCTCTTATGTATCCTACGTGGAGGGTGACTCGGGCTCTCCCCCAAGACTTAAAGAAAGGAGGGAGCTGTAGGGGCTCTTCTTTAATAAGCCGAAGCTCTTGCAAGGAGGCGGGCATGGAAAGTAGTGGAGCTCAGGTACGTCAACCTAGTTGCAGTGGCCACAGATGCATTTAATTTATAGATCCCTGTATATAGTTGTTGACATATGCACTAGAAGCTATAATTACATAGAACTACATGTATCCTCCCACACCCTGGGTAGCTACTGACTGATGGGGTTAAGCAAGGGCTATTTGCTGGCCCCCAAAGTGCAGCTAGCCAGAAGGGCACAAACACTTTTTCATTACCCACTTTTTTACCTTTTCCCCCTCCTATCCCAGAAAGATAGGTTTATGACACAAAAGAGTATAATCGTTCTCAAACCTGTTGAAAGGACGATGGAAAACCTTTGGAGAAGTAGAAGCGGTTTGGGGAGGGTGAGGAATGTACCAGTCTCCTCCTCTTCCCACCCTAGTGCCCCCACCTAAGAGGCTTTCTATTGCAGCCCCAAGTATCTGGATACCCGCCAGGGAAGAAAGGAAGGGAAAGAGCAATGTCTCTGTGCTTCAACCCTTGGCCTTCTCACAGAGGTTAGGAAGAGCAAGCTTTTGTAAGTAGAATGGCTCACAAGTGTTTTATCCTTTTTTTTTTTCCCTGCTCTTCAAGGTCAGGTCTTGTTCTGTAATCACCTTCACCTTCCCTCTTGCCCTGAGCCTGTAGTGACAGTGTAGCCCTGTGATTAGAATGAAATCTGTTGTAAATCCAGAGCTTTGAGCACATCCTCTGGTTTTGAGTTGTACTGTGGAACTTGAAAGGCTGAAAGATGGGCTTCAAACTCAGGATTGTGTTTTGATAGCCAGATAATAGACCACCCATGGGAAAGTTAAACTGCCTAGTCTTTACCTCTCCTGAGAAGCCCTACTTATATGCAGCCTATACTTTCATTGAGATGAGAAGCAGCAAGTGAAATGACAGATGTAAAGCTAGCTCTGGGGCCACAAGAATTCTACATCCTCAATTTGGATTCCATTTCCTTCCGCCACTTGCTTTTAGGCAATTGAGTGTGGGTAGTGACAAGATATCAAACCCGTTCGTGTTTCCTTTTTGGGAAATGAGGCACTTTAAAACAACGACAACAACAACTTATCCACCTGAGTCCTGAAACAATTTGTCTCTCCAGTTTTCTGGCCTATACTCCAGTTAGCTCTGATCCAGGTTTACAGGACCACAGCCTCGATTTCAGCCATGTCCTGCTGTGGGCAAGATAAAAGCAGCTGAGCTGTCATTGCCTAGGGGCAGGCTGGTAGCACCCCCAAGGTGTCTTGGCTGAAGGAGATTTCTGAGCACTTGACTTTGGTCATTAGGAAGCCTTTGAGACCTTTTTAAATTTTTGGTGAGGGCCTGGGGGAAGAAACATAGAATGCCACTTTATAACTTCAATAATAGCCTGTAATTTATATTTATTGTGTGAATTTTTAGTCCTATATTTTAATAATTTGTAAATCGATCTCTTATTCCAAGAATCCTTTGAACTGGCAGGAGAACATCTGGGAGTCCAGTCCCCTGTCCCCATTCTGACCCCTGCATTCTGGACTGTTGAATCCACTTTGGGATGGATCGGCGTCTAGAGAGACCACTTGTGGGTTCAGCTGTTGGCCTCCTGACTCTAACGCCTTCACTGGAATTGGGACATCAACTCCAGCCCCAGCTGTGAGCATGCCCAGAGACATTATTTATAATTCAGCCATTTAAGATAAACCTGTACTCAAAAAGTCCTGTATATTTTTAAAAAGTTTTATTTTTCAGGTGAACAAAAATACATTCTAAGAACTCTACGTCAGGCTGTGTAAGTTGATCGTTTCTCTTTTCATACTTCTTGGGGAAGGAGTTAGAGTTTGGAAGAGGTAATGGTCTAAGGTGTGGTGGATGGGTGATGATAAATAAGCGTAGGAGGGAAAAGAAATTGCTCTAATGTTCTCTGTGCCTGATGGTTTGACCAAATTGATCAGTGAAGGGTGGCAGGAATCCATCTTAGTCCGGAGCAATCACGGGGTGGGAAGAACAGTGATATCTAGTTCAGCTACCTTTGGCTAACCTCCAAATGGTTGGAAAAAGTTCTTCTTTTAAAGGACTCTGAGCAGATGCCTAACTGAGGAAATTAAGGGACCAGTAAGCATGCATTTAAGAATTATTACAAACACTGAGCTGGCTGAGACCTAGAGGATCAGCTGCCTGATAGAATCACTGTTCTCACCTTTAGACCATTGGCCCCTAGAAAGCTCAAGAAGCACTAATACTGGGGGAGACAAATGGATGCGTCTGCAGTGGTTGGTCAGAGCGTTGTCTACAACAGAGGAGGAGGTGAGAGAGCCACAGGGCAGAGAGAAGGTGTGGGTTGCTTCAAAGGTGAGGCTTTTTCTTCCCTAGAGCAAACAATAAAAGACTTGTGGGTGAAAAGCACAAATATGAGGGATTAGTTGTGCGGCAAAATACACAGCAAGCAATTGAGCTCAGCTCATTATTAGACAATGCTGCCCTGCGCAAACCAGAGTGAGAAGCCAGTGTCGGTGGAGCCCCCTGAGGCCTGCACTTCTCCAGAGCTGTTGGGGGTGGCTGCTGTGCTTTTACATGGCTGTGTAGTCCACAGGGGAGCCAGGAAAAGTCCGCCCTTCTTTTCTTTCTTTCTTGAACCTACACAATGGCTTTCTGTGAGAGGGCTTGGTAAGGCAGAGCAGAAGGGGAGTGAAAGAGTTTCCAAGGTTCTAGCTAGCCCCTCCTTTCTGGAGCCAGGAAAATGTGGCTTCTGCAGTTGCACACGGCTTCACACTTTGGGCGCATATAGCAGTGTGTGCAACAGGACCCTGCTGACCAAAGTGAAGGGCACTGCTCCACCAGAGCAGGGCCTGGTGGTGGGAGCAGCGGCCAGAATCGTTTTATTGTCAAGGGTTAGAAATTAGCTGCAAAATTGCCCATCAGGTTTTGAGCCAGGAAGAAGTCAGGGCAAGATTTCTTTTCTTTTAACTGTTTTGCACCAGGACTACCTGGACCATTTCTAGGTATTTGCTTATATTACAAGTGACTGTATGATTTATTTCCTGACAGCCTGAATTTGATGAAATAACCACTTCTTATGAAAGTGTATTTTGGAGAATGAGGGCTGAGGGGTTTGCCGAGCCATTTAGACTGGCCTTGTGGGTATCATTTCTGTCCCCCATTGTGCTGAAGAAGGGTTTCTCTGAACTTTGCAGTATAAGAAACATTTTTCTTCCTAACAGCCCTAGATTTCCACACATATGAGACCACAGCTTTGGAATTTTTTTCTGTCTACCTTGTTTTTTGCTTTTCACTAGGGATTCCTAAGATAGTGTGTTCTTGCATTGAGTATTTATATCCTGTTTTGAAATGCTGAGTGGAGAGCATCAACTTGTTTCTACATGTTTCTTTAAGGGGAACTGAAAGGTCAGGTCCCAAGCTTTAGGGCTACCACAGCTATTTAAAAGAGGTAGTAACTGTCCCCGCCCCCCTTCCTGTCTGCAGAAAATGGAGGGATTTCTGGAATTGCAGGGCACCACTGTACTCTTTGTTGGTCTCCCTCGGCAGAGGGAGGGACCACAGTGGCCTTGTTCGTCTCAAAGACCAGCAGTAAGCTCGGGGCCTGGCACACAGGAGCAGGCACTCAGGTTTGTTGATCCTCTGCCTGATCTGTGCTGGATAGAGCTGGTCCTAGTGTCACTGTGGAGTCACCATCATGGTCCACTTGTGTGCCTGCATCCACAGTCGATCACCTGGGTTTGGGGGTGAACTGCTAGATGGCAGCCTCACTGGCCACTCCAGTCAGTTTCTTCACTGCCAAGCTGAGGGGCTTGGGCTTGGCCGCCTGTTCCGGCCAGGTGCCGGAAGTACGCAGTTGGGTTCCACGTGGTGCTCTTAACAGAGCAGCATGGACTATGTAACCACTCCATTGTCCCCTTTGTTCTGGCTCTATGGCCTAATCGTGAGTTATAAAAATATCTGCTCTACAGACAGTTTTTTGGTCACATTATGTCCCACAGGACATAGCCTGTGGGTTTCTACTACCAGAGAACCTGTGTTATGCTCTTTTTTCCCTCCAGTAAAAGACAAAGAAAAAATTCTTTTTTTCAGCCACACACCCAGACTCTACCAGGCCCTCTATGCTGAGTGCAGAAACAGCCACGGGTCCCAGCAGCACACTGAGCACGGGAACCACCGGAGCCCAAGCAGCTTCCCTGTGCCCATGCCATTCTGTAGACAGTTGTTAAACTACTGTGGGACCAGAAAATGACTGTGCAGTGTTTGCCCACAAGGAATGTATAGTCATTCCAACAGGAATCTACTCTTGTTACTTCTCTGTTTTCTTAACTTCAGTAATCTGTTTTTGCAATAGCCTATCTGTTAATCAATGACAAGATTCTCTTTTAAAAAAATATTGATTTGGCTTCACTGGGTCTTTAGTTGCAGCTTGCCAGATCTTTGGTCTTCATTGCAGCATAAGGGATCTTTAACTGTGGCATGTAGGACCTAGTTCCCTGACCAGGGGTCAAACCTGGGCCCCCTGCATTGGGAGTATGGAGTTTTAGTCATTGGACCACCAGGGAAGTCCCAGCAATAAGATTCTAACTTTCCTTAGAACATTTTCCATAAACTGCTACCATTATTTCAAGAACTCTTTATTTACCGCTTATAGTGTGCCAAGCGAGCCTCAGAAGTCCCCAAACCAACTTGTTCAAAAAAGTGGTTATTGGTTACCAAGGATTTCCTTTTAGCCATCCCTCTCTGCTAGCTCAGTGTTCAGAGGATGAATTGAGGTCTCCTCTCCCTTCGTCCTGGAGGCCACCTGTCCCCTTAAGCTCCCTGCTAGTAGTCTAGGTGTCTGGGCAGTGTTGAGTCACAGCCAGTCTCTGAGCTGTAGGCAACTCACAATATCACCAGGACCCAGGCTGACCTGGCAGTGGGCTATGGGTAGGGACCCCTGAACTGGAAGAGACACAACCTACAGACCCAGCATTGCATTAGTTATCACCCTTGACCCCTCTCTTTCCTTCTCAGCAAATGGGAATTCATGAGGGCTGCTGCTGCTAAGTCGCTTCAGTCGTGTCCAACTCTGTGCGACCCCATAGACTGCAGCCTACCAGGCTCCCCTGTCCCTGGGATTCTCCAGGCAAGAACACTGGAGTGGGTTGCCATTTCCTTCTCCAATGTACGAAAGTGAAAAGTGAAAGTGAAGTCAGTCAGTCGTATCCGACTCTTAGCGACCCCATGGACTGCAGCCTACCAGGCTCCTCCGCCCATGGGATTTTTCAGGCAAGAGTACTGGAGTGGGGTGCCGTTGCCTTCTCCGATTCACGAGGGCTGATGGAGCTAATAGATATGACAGGGCTTGGAGATCTTGGGAATAAAAGTACAGTATATCCATATGAGATAATATATTTTCAAGGGAGTGTCGGTCCCTTTGGGCAAAAATGCTGTATAGAAAGAAATGTGAAGGAGCAAGGAGTAAACATTACACTAGAGCCCAGACCATCAACATCAGCATCACCTGGGAACTTGTAAGAAATCCCATGGCTTAGATCCCATCCCACACCTACTGAATGAGAAAGTCAGGAGGTGGAGCTGGGCAGGGCGTTAACTAGGCTTCCAGGTGATTCGGATGCACACTAGCATGTGAGAAGCACCGGCCCAGTCTTTCCCTCTGATTCAGTAAGTTGGGGTTAGGGTATTACTGTTTGGACAGATGGTTATCAAAGGTGACTTTTGACCTTCCTTCTTGCTTGAAGCCAGCTGCCCTGCTGGGGGAAGAGGAAGCACTGTGTCCCTAGAGTTTTAAAAGGGAAAAGGCCTTTACTGTTGGTTCTTTTTGAAGGTTGCAGGAGAACTTGCCCTGGAAAGCTTGTTAAGGAGGAGGCAGGCCCAAAAGAGTCCTCTCTGCCTGTCCCACAAAGATACTGATGTGTTTGCCTGACCTCCTGCCTTGGGGCCTGCTGTTCCTCGAACCAGTCCTTAAAAGGAGCAGTGGGTGCCACATTTGTTCTTTCTGGTGCCAGGTCTGTGCTATTTCACTTCGCTGGCGTCAAGTGGATGCTTAATGAGAGGCTGTGACGTAGGCCGGCAGACTCGTTGAGAGAAAGCAGCCTCGGACTGTGCTTTCTTCAGCTTCTCTCACTGCCTTCCCCAGCCTCACATTCTCCCCCCCACCTCCCGTGGGGCTGTGGTCACCTTGTGTCTGCTCTTCCGCATAAGCCCTGATAGCCCTCGCTCAGGACAAGATGCTTGTAGGGTCTGTGGACACTGATAAATGACTCAAGTGGCAGAAGTGAAGCGGTGCCTTTCGTTTCTCCTATTCCCTTGAACTCCCTGCCTGGGACTTAATCCCCCAGTTAAGAAGATATGGCCATATTGGGATTTTTGGCATTTCCTTTATTCTTTTCTGGGGCCAGTGCCATCTTTTCCTTTTATTCCTGTCCCTGAGGCTAGGGTTTGGGGCTGGAACTGATTGGTGGTCAAACCTTCCAAACTTGGACCTTGATAGCTGGGGATCCTCCACTTCCAGGGATCCCTTGATTATATGAAAATACAGGCACGCTACTCCTTCGGGTGGTAAAACTTCAGGAGGCGTGAAGGCAACTCCACAGAGGAGTCTGTTTCTGGGGAGTGAGTTTGTGAGATTGCGGCTGATGTAAACAGAAGAAAAAAGGAAATGCCTGAACTGCAAAAGCCAGTGTCAAAGTTAGGGGGAAATGTTTAGGACATCCTTGTGATCCAGTGGGTGGATGAGGGCAAAGAACATTTCCTGTAAGAGGAGAGTCACTTCATGATGCTTTTAACTCATCAAGACCACCCCAGGGAAGTAAAAGCAGCTTACTGTCCTAGAAGGTTGAGTACCCTTTCAGACCTTCCCTCCTTTTGAGAGTGTGTGACCCCAGTGAAGACGAGACTAGAAGAGAAGGCAATGGAAAAGATAGAAAACGAACTAGACCAAGATCACACCAAATCACTACTTCATTTATTCAACAAATATTTACTGAGTGTTGTCTTCATGCCAGGCTACTGTTAATAGAGTGCCTACTGTGTGCCAGGGGTATTTTGCATATTTTCATCTTTAATTTTCTTAACAATCCTTCAACATAGGTATTACTAGCTCCATTTTGCAAACAAAACTGAGGCTTTTAGACATTAAAATTGACCAGAGTTGTCCAGCTAGCAGGTGACAGACCTAGGATTCAGATTCAGTCTCTTGGATTCCAAGGCCCGTGTTTGTTCCGCTCTACCATGCTGCCTGTCATCCCCCAAATACCTCCCTCACAGTGTGGTCTGCCGTGCCCCTCTGTAAGGTGATCAGCGCCAGGATAGAGATGCTTTCCACCTCTTCTGCCTTGTTTTGAGGCCCTGGGTAAAGCTTTCATGTCCCTGCTGGCCCCCTACTGCCCTGTGCACTTTCCCTCATCAATTCTTCCAGCTCTGTGCTTGGGCTCCTGAAGCCATGTCCCATGAAGAACTTCCCACCTTTGAGAAGCAGTCTCGTCTGTTGGTTGGAGAGGAGAAGGACATCCAAGAAGGCTCCCAGCCAGGCCTTTAACGAAAGGATCCAGGAAGAAACAGAGCAGCCTTCCATGGCCCTGAGCTTTGTGGAGGGATGTTTACCCTTCCCTCCTGCCCCTTAGCTGGTTTCATCCTGGAGCAGGGTTTGTGGCCACCAGAAGTGCTAGCTCGTTGGTCCTGAAGAAGGGCTCCCCTTTTCTAAGGAAAGCTCAGTGATACTTGCCTTGTGCTACAGTTCTTCCTACAATGAAGATACTCTATGCCAGACTCCATTCTCTCCAACTGCTAGTGACTCACTCCCATGACATCCCTTTCTCCTAACACCCAGAAGAGAGAGAAGCCCATTTTTCCTCAGCCCTTTAGCCCAGCTTCCTCTCCTGCTTAGGTCTTGTCATAAGGCCCCAAGCAGACCTCTGCCCAAACTACATCTCCAGCCCACAGTCAAACATGACTTGGCACATACCCTTTAATGAAGGCACATCTGTATAGTTGGCAGCATTGGCAGTTGGGGGAAGTTTGTAATTCTTAGAATCCAAATTCTGGTTCACAATTTGGGAGACATCTGAATTCAAGGGCTCTGCTTGAACCTGCTCTACTCCAGCTCCATCCTTGGGAGTCATGGGTTCCAGAGCCAGTTTAATGCTCTGAAGTCACAAACGTGTGACCAGATGGCAAGAGGAAAACTTAAGCTTGGAATCTTTCACCCTTGCCTTTTCATATCTCACAGGGGTCTTCTCCCTACATGCACAGAATGTTCCCAAGCCTTTCCAGAATTCCTCTGATCAATCCTCACCTCTTCCAACCACCTTCACCTAACCCCATTCCCAATCAACTTTCTCACTCCCCACTACAGGAAGTTGGCACCACCAGCTCTCAAGCCTCTAACCCAAAGCCGCAGCTTCCCACCTGACTCTGAGACCAGGAAGCTCTCACCTGGCAGGGGCAGCCTGCCACCACCCCATGTAGAGCCAGCAGCCAGCCCTTAAGAGTCTAGAGTCTGTCTCTGTCCTCAGCCCTCCATATATTCTAATCCAAATCCTTCCTCTCAAAGTGTGGTCCAGGAACCCGCAGTAAAGGCAGCACCTGGAGCCTATGAGAAATGCAGGTTCCCAGGCCCAGCCCACAGTTAAGAGTCTGCATTCGTCTGCAGCTTTACGTGTAAGAAGCACTACTCGAAACAATCTGATCTGCTGAAAAGTCATCCCCTCCACCCTCCTCCTCAATAGAGGGGGTGGCTCGTAGAGTAAGAGCCAGTGAGGAGGCCTGGCCTCACAGTTGAGCCACAGTTCAGAGGAGAGAAATGCTGGGGATGATCTGGACACTCCAGAGAGAACCCAGAGAAGCCTGGGACTCTCAGCAGAGAGGAACAGCCACGGCCTGGCTATGTGGGGAGATCCAAGCAGGGGTTTGGGGGCAAAGGGGACACCCAATGAGAAAGAGAGGCGTGCCCACCTTTGCACACAGCAGTGGGATGGTTCCCTCTGGGCTCCTACCACCATCTTCAACACCTGTCGGGCACCTACAGCCAAGAACAGCTCCTGCTGTGCAGCCTGGATCTGCCGGATGACAAGGCTTCTTCCCTCCCTCTTGCTGGCAAAGTCACCATCGCCCACCGGCTGCATTGCTGGTAGTGGGTGCTCAGGAAATGTTTGTTGAATTGAGAGGAAGCCACAGCTTGTGCGGGGTCTGGATAATTCACCAGACGTGGGTCTCGGGGGGTGGGGGGGTGGGGTGGGGGGAGGAACAGAGACTAAGTAGGAAAGACGAGTCCTGATGTCGTACTTAGCTGGAGTTGCTGTTTCTCTGCCTCTTGAGTCCCTGCCTGAGACCTCGCTTTGGCATGACACAGTGCAGGGAGGCGGTGGGAAGAGGAAGTTGGAGATGGCAGAAAACGACCCCAGGTGGCAGGCTCCCCCTCCCCCATTCAGGATGCACTCAGGTCTAACCTAGGGGTGGGGAGGAGGTCCCTGAATATGAGCTCCCCAACCCTGCTGTAGGGAGAGAGAGCCATCTGTCTCCTCTTCACCCCACCCTGCTTCAGAGACTTTCTTGAGATCCCTTCCTTTCTTCTGTCCCTAGCTCCGTCCCTGCCGGCTGTGGCCTCCCTTCCTCTGGGCCTCAGCCTGCTCTTCCCGAAAGGTAGCAGGCAGCCAGGTGATTGTGAGATTCCCTCGTTGGTCATCCAGTGATTCTGGGACTGAGAGTCACATGGGTGCAAGGCAGGGGAAAGTGTAGGAAAGGGACCCAGGCCTGGGCTAGCCATGCCAGCTGCTGAGGCTGGCAGCAGTTGACGAGCTGGCAGTACCTGACGAGCCAGGAGCCAGCAGCTGGAGAGAGTGGCCAGGCCCTGGGGGTGACGGGAGCTAGGTAAGCCGGCTGCTGAGTGCTTCCAAGCCTTGTCCTCTTGTCATGGCAGGGAGCCTGTGGCCTGGGCAGCAGTAGGCGTGGGACAGAGCTCACCAGCCTCACGGACCAGGCGTGGCGTGGGCATGCACCAGGGGCTGTACCTGCAGGTGAGAGCACGCGTGTACACAGCGGGTGCCTGTGAGGGCAGGGGGTGGCTCCTGGCCTTCAGGGTCTCACTCCCCTGAAGAGTTTGCCAAACTGCTCAGCCAGGCCGCCACAGCCACCAGCCACCACACATCCATGGCGCAGACTCTGGACAGCACCTTCCCTCCTCTCCCCAGCCTGGCCCCCTGCTCCCATGAACTTTGCTCAGCATCTTCCTGCAGGGCCAGGACCCCCTGTCCTGCTCCTCACACCTCCTGCACCCCTCGCCCTTTGGCTGCCTCCTCTAGGGGCCCTGCTCCGAGGTGTCAGGCCCTGCTGGGCCCCAGCCTTGCCAGGCCTGTCTTCTCTGGGCTCCAGGGGCTCTGCCCCTTTGGGGGACCTGGAACAAGTCTGGGCTTCTGGCATGGCCTGGGGCTCCGTCGACCCGAGGGGCTGCTCCTGGCCCTCCAGCCGGGATGCAGGGCTCTCCTGGGCCCCAGGCTTTGAACTGAGCACACAGGCGCTCTCCTGAGACCCAGAGCTACTGGCGCCTCCTAGGGAGAGATCGAGGGGAACCAAGTCTGAGTTTGGTGGAGAGCCCGGACTGGCTGGACTGGCTGCCAAATCTCCCGACTCCTCTTTCAGCCCCTCTGGTGATGCCGATGCTGGGGTGGGGGTGGTTCCCGGGGCACTGGTGGGTCCGCCCGGCTCCATCCTGCTCTGAGTCTGCTCATGTTCCTTCCCATTCGGAGTCTTTCTGGTGCTCTGGCTTCCCTGAAAACAAGAGGTTGGCTCTACTGGTTGGCGAATTTAGGGCTCATGACCCTAGCCCACCCCATCCTATGTCCAAGTACCCACCTCCTGGCTCTCCGGCTCCTCCCTGTCTTCCTTCATTTCCCACCTGCAGAAACAAAGCATGTGGCAGGCCCCACTCCTAACCCAACCCACCCCACCTCACCCCACCTGCTCCATAGCTGGCAGCCCACGTCCCCCAGGGAGAAACAAGAGCCCAGGGGTCTCAGAGGAAGGTCAGAGCCACAACGAGGCTCCAGGATGTTTCCCTTCCAGCCTGACCTTCAGCCCCAAACCCAGCCATTTCCTCTGAACACTGCCCACTATAGCGGGTCCCCAGCTGCTGTTTATGGCCAAGCCCGCAGCACCTTGAGTTCTGTGGGGACGATGGGCGTGTCCCAGCCTGTGCTGCCTGGGAAAGGCGCGCCTGACTTCCCCGGGGAAAGGAACTGCTGTAATTACCGCCGGCCTCCCAGGGCACCCGGCTCTTGCTGCAGCAGCTGCTGTTGCCGATGGCCTCTCCCCGCATCTCATTAACCCGCCACCAGGCAGCAGTCAGCCAAGAGGCAGAGGCCCTGGGGGCTGGAGCAGGCACCTGGGCCAGGCGGCCTGACCTCCCAGAGGCCAGGAAATCCAGGAGCCCAGAACCTCCCCCCGATTTTGCTCCCTGTCTTATGTTACCTGCGGGCCCTGCCAGTCAGCCTCTCTGTCCCTCGAGCCTTGCTGCGGGTGGCCAGCGCCACCACGGGTCTGCCCTGTTGCCCACCCCGAGTAGCACTGCCTGCAAGAGATGGTACACATCAAGAGAGAAGGGGATCGCGGCAGCCTGGTTCCTTCACCAGCTCCTGGGACCTGATCCTCCTCCTCTCTCAACTCACCTTTGCCTTCAGGGGGCAGTGGTGTGGGCTGTAGCTTTCGGTGACTCCTGGGACCTAAGAGGGAAGAGGAAATTGGGAAAGGGTGGGATCACAAAAGAGCCAAAGCAGCAACATCAGCTCTTTCAATACCAGGAAGTTGTCAGTCCTTCTCTTGGTCCAGTTGTAAGTGTTCTGGTTCCCAGAAAGATGTCTGGCCTGGGTGCTGGGGTTGGAGGGTGCGGTTAGGGCAGCATCAGGGGAGCTGCGTCCCTGTGCTTGCTTTGCCACTTCTGGCTAGGTGACCAGCAGAGCAGCCTCTCCAGCCTTGGCTTCCTCAGGTGTAAAATGAGGGGCCTGCGATGCAGTGGAATTATCCCTATAATAGATAAGGAGCAGCTGCCACCCAGGAGGGTCCAGCACCTCAAAAGGACCCCAGTACTGACTTCCTAGTGAGCCTTCTCTCCAGACCTTCTGGGGTCAAAACCCAGGACAAGGGTTGCGGGTTTAGAGGATGCAAAGGAAGATCTGATAGGGAGCGGAGGAAAGAAGACGTTCTTTCACGCTTCTTTCCAGCTCTGAAAATAGGTGGTGATCCAAGAGACAGAGGACAAAGAGGGAGCAAGGGGTGAAAAACTCCAGGAGGGGTGGGGGTAGTGGGGTTTTGGCTCACCCCTCGTGCTGCCCACCCTGGCTGGGCCCTCTTCCCGAGGCTTGCTGGAGCCCTGTCGCCTGCATTGCAGAAAGAGGGAGTCAGGCTGGCTGGTGGCGGGAAGGACAGAGACTGCAGAGCTGCTGGTGGGCCAACACCCCCTCCCCCACTCTAGCCCTAGGCCTAAGGACAGCAGGGAGAGGGTGGGCCCAAGAAAGATGGGAAACTCAGTGCCTGCACAGAGCCCTTAGCCCAGGGCCCAATCCGAGGGCCAGGGAGATCCTCACCACCCTGGGGGTGCCCAGCCACCCTCCAAGAGGTGCCCACAGTTAGCCTGACACAGCCCCACAGCATGTCAACCCAGCAGCTGCCGGGCCCTGCCACCCACGTGGGTTTGGCCTTGTCCACGTCCCACGGGCGGCGCCAGTCACCCTGTGCGTCTCTGTGCCGCGCCAGGCGGGCCTGGTCTATCTGCTCCCGCTCCTGCTTCCACTGGGCATAGTCCCAGCCCACCTCCAGGGGGCCCCCCAGTGCCCGACGGGGAGCTGGGCCTGGGACCGGGGCTGGACTCCGGGGCTCCTGAACACCCTGGAGGGAAAAGACACTAAGCACCATGGGGTGGAAGCAGAAACAGCCCTGGGTTTGGGATGGGGATCCAGGGAGTCTGCTAACCCCTTCCTCTCTGAAGGTTTTGACAACCCCACCCCCAAATTAGATCCATTCCATGTCGGTTAAATCCTGTTTGCCACAGGCATGGTTTCCATCCAAGGTTAGCTGTGTCTTTGGGGCAAGATGACCTCTTTGTTGGTCATTTCCTCATCTGTGAAATGGAGATAATAAAAGTGCTATCCACGGGGTTGTTGCTGGGGTGTGTGGTCAGGCGGAGGGTGGAGGGACACCCAGCTGCTGGGAGCAAGAGCCAAGACTAGGGACTGCTGCCATCTAGAGGTCACACCTGGCACGCGGCCAGTCTCTCACACCCTAGACCCACCTCCAGACCCCACCAGATTGCCACCAGAGGTCCAGGAGGGGTTAGGGGCTGGGACACGTCTCTCGCTTGCCCTGTCTCTCACTGCATGACCCACCCGCTGTGGAGACTGGTCAGAGAAGGGAATAAGGAGTGGGAATTCTTGCAGGTGCTGCCTGGGTCACGTCTCCCCAGATGGGGACATATGCGACTCAGCTTCCATGCCTCTCCCAAATGGGGACCACCACGTTCATGTCCCCATCCCTTCTTGGGGAGGTACCCTCCATGCAGAATCTGAGCTGACGGCCGGTGGCACGGAGGGGCTCCGGCCCACGCCTGCTCCAGGTGATGCTTCTGCTCCCTGGTTCCGTGCCCTGGTGGGCTTCTCACTTACGATCCGCTTGGCCTGGGGAGGACAGGTTGGGCAGGGTGGCGCAGGCAGGGAAGAAGCGGAGGCTTCCTGGCTCACAGGCTTCCCCTACCCGCCCTGCTCACCTCGGCTTTGTTTTCCATGGTCACGGCCAGATCCACCCGCTCCCCCAAGCAGAAGGTGCCAGTGTGGGCCTCTGCCTGCTCATCCTCAAGCATCTCACTGGCCGCTCCAGGTCCAAGGGCACTCCTCGCCCAGTTCCGGCTGACCACCCGCTTCCCCTGCAGAATGAGGTGCCATGCCGTGAGACCACATGGGCAGCACTGGGCAGAAGTTGGGGGTTGGGTCCTTTGGGTGCTTCCCCAGGCTGGGTTCCAGCCCTGGCCCTCCCTGGAATGCCCACTGAGGAGCTGCCTCTGTGAGGCGTTCACATACCAGTGGCATTAGGTTATCCAGGCCTGGGGCCACCCAGGGGCCCAAGACGCCACAGTGGCCCATCTCTGAGCTGGGAAATCCAAAGCGCTCAGACAACGAGGCTCTGTTCTCAGACGCTGTTCCTGGCATTCAGCCCCAACGTCTCTGTGCCCTGGGACTTGGGGTTTAGGGGCAGCCTGTGCATGGGGGCACAGGTGCAGAGCTCTGGGGCTGGAAAAGGGCATGGTCACCTTCCAACTGTGGCTCTTTGGGGTGGGGGCCAGCAGTGGCCTGGGCTGCATGAGGTTGGTAGGTGCGCCGCTGAAGAGAAGTGGGAGAGGCAGAGGAGCAGGGGCGGCTGTGCTCCCCCGGCACAAGCTGGGCCGCCACCTCCCTGCCACCCCACCCTGTCTCCCGGGTGGGTCTTCCTCCAGGAACCTGGCTGACGGTGACAGTGAGGCCATCAGGACGAAGGAGCTCCGGTGTGGTCACAGCCATGCCCCCCTGCTCTGCCTGCCGTCGGTCTTCCTGGATCTCCTGTGGGAGGGCCCCGGGGTCAGCACAGGCCACGGCCCCCCAGAGGCACAGATACACAGATGCCGACAGGCCTACACAGAGAGACACCAGTGGGACACCAGGGGGCAGACACACCACATCACAGAGTCCCCAAGACCCTCGCAGAGCCTCTGAGATGGAACACACCCACCCTCACCCCGGTCCCAGACCCATGCCTGCAGGGAGAGACCACCATGCCGGAGTCTGCAGGTCAGCCTAGGAGTGCCAGCCCAGTCGGTCCTCCCGCCTGGCTCAGCCCACTCACCTGGTACCTGCGCAGCAGGGCCTGGTTCTTCTTGCGAAGGGCGACTATCCTCCGGTCCAGCTCTGCGTCCTTCTCCTCCTGCCTGCTCATCGGGGACTCAGCCCCGTGAGGCCCCTGCAGAGGGCAGGGGCCCAAGCTCCTGACTGCTGGGCCCATCCCTTACCAGTTCCTCAACTTTTATATCCGCCCATTCTACCCTATTCTTACCACCCAAGGAACAGCCCCAGACCCAGAGCTAGGGCCGCGTGGGGAGTCAGCTCATGAAAGGCCGTAAGCCCCCACCCTGCTAGGCCCATCTGCCATCTCCCTGCGTCCTCTCGGGGGGCTCAGGTCAGAGCCTCATGCCCAGGCCCGCAGCTCCCAGCAGTGGTTGCCCCTCCCCCCGGCTCTCCAGGGAGCTCAGCTGCGGAGCAGAGCCCGGAATGGGAGTTATAAATGGCTCTGGCAGCGGAACCTGCCGTGACTGGGAAGTTGCCAGGGGATTCAGGAGGTCGAGGGGGGAGCTGTTGGGCTCCGAGGCCGAGAACCACAGTGAAAGGAGAGGCCCCTGCTCTGTCCTGGGCTCCTAGGCCATGGACCCCACTTCTCAGGCCTGCGCCCAGCCTGTGGGAAAGAGCCGCTCCCACAGGCCCAGCCTTTCCAGGCTGAGAGCAAGAGCTGCCGGCAAGAGTCAGCTCCGTGGGTGGGCCCCGCTGCGGAGCCCCCCGGGCACACTGTGATCCCTGGGTCCCTCCTTGTCTGGCTGCAGGGACTCCGTCGTGGCCGACACCCCTGCCCAGCGCCCTCCCCTCCCGCCTAGGCACAGCCCTCTTCCTCCCGGGCCCAGCTGTCCCTAGCTGCCCTCAGAGTGTGGCCGCCTGGCGTCCCAGCCCCAAGAAGCCCCCCGCCAAAGGCAAGGTGCCACTCACAGCTGAGTGCATGGCAACAGCGGGCACGGAGAGAATTCCAGAGCAGTCCTGGGGGGAGCTAGAGCGGGAGGGAAGCCGGAGCCACCGGAGCCGGGCCTCCCTCCGCCGGCCTCTCCCTGCCGGCTTCACTGCTCAGCACACGAGATCATGTTGTGATTACAAAAGGCTTCTCTGGGCTCCCAGCCAGGAACGCCGCGGCCACCGCCCCCACCATCCACTCTCAGAGGGCGAGGACCAGGGCACCGGCAGGCAGCTGGCCCTGCCCAGCACCTCTCCGTGCCCCGCCCCAGTGTCCCCAGGCAGACTGGCAGGGACTTCTGCCTGGCAGAGCAAGCCCACACAGGGGGCCTCATGCTCCAGTAGGACCCCAGCCTGGGCCTGCCTGCAGACAGATGGGCAGCCAAGTAGGTCTCTGTCCCTCCCATTAGTGGAGAGAGGCCTATAGTCCAGCCCATTGCCCTCCCTGGTCCGAAGGCCTCCGCTCAAATGAGTGTCCCCTGGCCCCTCACTCTCCTCATCAGTTCTGGTTTAAGTAATGCGAAGGGATCAAGGAGTTCATCTCCCCTAGGCCATCAAGTACTACCGCATACCTAAAATAACACCATTAGTCATTCATTCCTTTGGGTTCAGCGTTGTCTTCCCTGTACTTTCAAGTACAGTTACTCCTGGGTCAACTGTCCAGGTCACCGCTTGTTGTGGGGCACCTCCCTCAGGGCCCATGCCGCCACAGCTCAAGCCTGGCCAACAGCCTTCCCCCTTGGCTCCTACCTGGGAGCCCTTCCTGGCCTTGCTTTCCAGGGCTGGCCCTCTCAGCCTCTCTGACCCTCAGACTGGAAGCAGCCTTTTCTGGGAAAGTCTCCCCCCAGATCTTGCCGGTACACCCGAGGCTGCTGTCTCTGCCCTGGACAGCAGCTTGCCTGGCAATGCCACCCCTAGTGCCTCTGAGACCAGGAGTTTGGGGGTGCCAGGGGGAGAGGTGGTCTCTGTATCAGGAGCACCTGGGATCTGGTTCTATAGTAACAGGTCCCCGACCTCCAGGCCCTGAAGGATAGGTCAGAGGTTCCTGCATTCCCCCTCAGCCCTGACTGACCGGGATCTATTTCCCTAATCCCGTGGACAACTTGTCCCCTTCTGTCTCCAAAGCAGAAAGTCCTGCTGCCCTCTCCTTCCTACCCAGACCAGCCCAGGCAGCCAGAGACCCAACCCCTGCTGCCCTTGAACCACCCCTTCCTATCTGCCCTTCCCTGCGCACCACACTGAGCCTCTTTCCAGGCCAGGCCTTGGAGCAGCGCCGCTGACCCGGCAGCCGATCTCCACCACCCTAGAGTTCCCATCCTGCTTGGAAATGCCACTGCGCTCTCTCTTCCTTTCGTGCCGGATGTTCCCACTGAGTCAGACTCGTCTGCATTCCCAGCTACAATGACGCACCCAGGCTACACACACACACACACACACACACACACTTCTTCTCCTACCCTCTCCACGTGCTGCCTACTGAGTTCCAGTCTAGTCTCTGACAGCTGGAGCAGGGCCCTGGTGGGGTGGCAGTCAGGCCTCCTGTCACCTGGCCCATGCCCTGTGTTTGGAGCTGGAAGGCCCTTAGAGCACCAGCCTGGGAGTGAAGGATGCAGCTGAGCCCTAATGTTCCGCATGATCTTTGGAACCCAGGTCTGGGGAGGAGGAATGCAGGTAGAGGAGATGAGGTCTGCTTTCCCCATTGCGCCTGTTCCCAGCCAGGGTGGGGGCCAGACAGCAGTGAGGAGCAGCAGGCTGGGTAGAAATCCAGCCATCCTGCAGGGTGGGCGACCCAGATCTCTAGAAGGGCCTGCAGGAAAAGACTCCCCTAACCTCATGGCAAAGGCCTCTGCATCTAGCAGGCTGAAGGCCCACGTGACCAGGACAGACCAACAGTCAGACAGCCCCACGGCTGCGGGCCATGTGCATTCCAAGTGTTACTCACACAATGTCAGCCTCAGAACAGCCCCCATATTCTCCTATTTTCTCCAGAGTCTGTGGTGTGCCTGTCTGCTCCCTACTGGAGAGAGGCTCTCTAAGGGCAGAAATGGTGTACTGAGGGCCTCTAAATCCCCAGGGCCTGGCACAGTGTCCCTGAAAACTACAGTGCCTTCCTGGGGGCTTGCAGAATGAATATATGAGTGAGTAATCCACGCCGTCCTGCGCATGGCTCTGGGTACCTGTGCTTCGACTGGGACTGCTGTTCCCTCCACCCAGAATACTCGCAGCCCTGAGGGAGGAGGTGGCCGGTAACGTCGCTAACTGTGCATTTCCTTTCCCTGTCTGGAGAAGGTAGGGCGTGACCAGCCTAATGGTCCCTGGTACAGGGGATTAGGACCACGCCGCTATTAGTCTGTGTGACCACTAGGGGGCAGCAGGGCTTCAAAAAGCCTGATTGGAGGTGGGGGATGGCTCTTCCCCGGGTTCTGCTGCCAGCTCCTCTCCAGCAAGTCTGAATCAATGCCGCCTCCCAGCTCCATCAAACTAGCGAAGCCACACAGGTTGTAGAAGCCCCGTTTTATTGGTGATGAGACGGGAGAGGTAGCACCCACTACCTGGGCTGCTCAGCCTGTTTGTGGCTCAGAAGAAACCAGCAGCTAGACATCTGCCTCCTGCCCATTGTTCTTCCTGGCTGCTACAACAACATTGTTTCTGTTGACACCTCATGCTGTGCCCTCCCTTTCTTTGCCCAGGAATAGGCCCATTGTCCCAATACCTCAACCACAGGTCTAGGTCATGTCTCTTCTGTGGCTGGTTCACCACCCTCTCAGGCAGCCTGCCAACTGGGCCCATAGCCATAACTACCCGCCTCCAGCACCTTCTTGGATCAAGAAACTGCTGTTACAATTCCTACTGACTAGAGATTTAGTTTAGGCCTCTCAGCTCAGGCCAGGCCTGGCCCTGGGTAAGGAGGACCCAGAGGGCGTGATGTAGGGGCAGACGGATGAGCTCTTGTCAGGCTCCCGCTGCCAGGGACAGTCTGGGCCCCATGGCTCCAAGAACACACATGCCAGAGCAGTTGTTGTTGTTGTGTCCGATTCTTTGTGACCCCATGAACTGCAGTACACTAGGCTTCCCTGTCGTTTACCATCTCCTGGAGTTTGCCCAAACTCATATCTATTGTGTCGGTGATGCCATCCAACCATCTCATCTTCTGTCGCCCCCCTTCTCCTCCTGCCTTCAATCTTTCCCAGCATCAGGGTCCTTTCCAATGAGTTGGCTCTTTTCATCAGGTGGCCAAAGTATTGGAGCTTCAGCTTCAGCATCCGTCCTTCCAATGAATATTCAGGATTGATTTCCTTCAGGATTGACTGGTTTGATCTCTTTGCTGTCCAAGGGATCTCGAGAGTGTTCTCCAACATCACAGTTCAAAAGCGTCAGTTCTTCGGTGCTCAGCCTTCTTTATGGTCCAACTCTCGTATCCATACACAACTACTGGAAAAATTATAGCTTTGACTAGATGGCCCTTTGTCAGCAAAGTAATGTCTCTGCTTTTAAATATGCTGTCTAGGTTTGTCATAACTTTTCTTCCAAGGAGCAAGCATCCTTTAATTTCATGGCTGCAGTCGCTGTTTGCAGTGATTTTGGAGCCCAAGGAAATAAAGTCTGTCATTATTTGCATTCTTCCCCCATCTATTTGCTATGAAATGATGGGAACGGATGCTGTGATCTTAGGTTTTTGAATGTGAAGTTTGAAGCCAGCTTTTTCACTCTTCTCTTTCACCCTCATCTAAAGGCTCTTTAGTTCCTCTTCGCTTTCTACCATAAGGGTGGTGTAATCTACATATCTGAGGTTACTGATATTTCTCCCAGCAATGTTGGTGCCAGAGCAGGATGGAGCCGAAGTCCTTTGAAGCAGCGGGTGGCAGAAAGATGGTCCAAGGACCCCTCTTCCATTCTGCTCTCCAAGGCACACCCTGGGCTGGGGTATCCTGAGCTTTACAGCTCCAGACCAGCAGTGGGAGGAGAGCTCTGATATGGACTGAACTCCTGATCTACTTCACTCGGCCCCTTCAACACAAGGGAACAAAAAGTGACGATCCAGGCTCCACCTCAGAGGTGTTTGAGGATACCAGGCCACCTTAGCCTGAGGCCGGGGCCACATGGGACCCAGGCCAACTGAGGAGTTTTCCAGAAGATAAGCTTCCAGGGGATGAGCAAGACTCAGCAAGGGGCTGGCAGTGAGAATGTTGCACGAATGCAGCCTGAGAAGTGGGAGTGGCTTCTTACCAGTGAGGGAACATCAGCTTAGGAGGGTGCAGTCCTAAAGGGGAGGTCACTGAAGGGCAGACCCAGGGGCAGAGGAGTCCAGAGGGGCTCACTGGAGGTTTCACAGTGGGGGCCAAGGAGTCCATGCAGTGGTTTAGGAAGCCAGGGAGGAGGCCGAGTCCAGATCCTGCAGGGCAGGGTCTGCACCAGGCAGGGCAGGGGACTTTACAGGGAAGAGTGAGCAGAAGCACCTCAGAACATCAGTGTGTGGCAGGGGTGGGGTGGGGGTGGGGTGCGTGCATTCAGTGAGAGATGGGGCAGGGCAGCCAAGACAGTGTCAAGGTCTGGAGCCTGGGGCCCTCATGGCTGTAGGGAGCAGGCGGGCTTGCCATGCATGTGCCCGGGTGCTCCTTCCTCCCAGCAGGCAGAGAGGCTGGAAGTCCCTCCACACCTTGACACTTACCACGGAGGGCTGGCTCTCAGGGGGGTGAGATATGGGTGGGTTCACACTCTCCAGGGATGAGGAAAAGATCTGGCCCAGTTCTGAGAGCAGGCCACCTGTCCCACTGAGAAGATGACAGGGCCTTTGGAATGGTGGGGCATGGCATGGGTGGCGTCACCCAGCCTAGAGGCTTCAAGGCTGGAGAGGGCAACTGGATGAGAGAAAACATGCTGCCGTGCCTGGAACGCCAGTCACCACGGGGAAGAAAAAGCAGCCTGGGGGTGGGAGGGCAGTAGGGTGACCTGTTGTCCAGGTTTGCCTAGAATAGAGCCCAGCTCAGCACCAGAAGTCCTGTGTCCAGAGCTCCCTTGGTCCTAGGTGAGCCTGGCTGTTCGGTCTCTTTCTGGGGAAGGAGGCTGCGGCAAGTGGCCGGAGCCGGCTCTCAGGAGCCTGTGAGTGAAATATTCCGAGTGAAGCTGGAGGCCAAAGGTAGGGATGTGTCCTGAAGAAAGATCCCAGTGTGAGCAAGGGGAAGAACAGTGAGGCCAGGAAGACACCTGGGTCATCAGTGCTGATACTACCGATCATCACAGTAACACCTTGCACTTACACCCAGCACTGCCAAAGCCCTCACACACACTGTGTCATTTGGTCTCATCAGGCTTCGAAATCTGTGAATTAGTCAGTGCTTGTGTTTTTCACGTTTTGGAGATCAGGGTCAGTGACCTGCCCAGAGGTCTCTGTAGTGAGGTGGAGATCTCCCACCAAACCTGCCTGGTCCCCACGGCACTCTCTCCAGCCCAAGCCAGAGCCAGCCACCTGTGCCCTCCTGCCATGGGAAACTTGTCCACCCCCGCTTCCCCAAACCCTGCAAATGTGCCTGGCTCTGTCTCCCTCCCTACCCTATAGGACTGTCCAGGAGCAGAGGCCTTGCTGGCTCTGCTGAAAGGGATTGGGGGGTCACAGAAAGGGCCGATATCCTGCCTTTTGGCCTTCACTGTCCATCCGCATGCTCCCTAGGACCACCACCCTTGGCCTCTCAGCTTCTCCTCTCCCTGAGCCAAGAAATGTCTCTTCTTGTCCCCTGAGTGCCTTTATTCTCCACTTGGTGCCTTTCTGGCAGGGAAGGGCCACCTCTCTCTGCCAGGCAATAAACCCAAGCACTTGGTGAGCGCTTAGTATCTGTCTACTAAAAAGACGCACAACGTTAAGAGTTGCAAGTTAAGTTTTATTTGGGGCAAAATGAAGCTTGCAGCCCGGGAGACAGCAGCTCAGATAGCTCTGAGAAACTGTTCCAAAGAGGAAATGGGGGAAGGTCAGTATATATGATTTTGGTGAAGGCGGAAAAGTAAAAGTGTTAGTTGCTCAGTCGTGTACAACTCTTTGTGACCCCATGGACTGTAGCCTACCAGGCTCCTCTGTCCATGGAATTCTCCAAGCAAGACTCCTGGAGTGGGTTGTCATGTTCTTCTCCAGGGGATCTTCCTGACCCAGGGATCAAACCTGGGTCTTCTACATTGCAGGCCGATTCTTTACCATCTGAGCCACAAAAGGCGGAGTTTAGTGCAGTCAAGGCTTACTTTACAAAAGGTTTTCTTAGTCCTAGGGCTTCCCTGGTGGCTCAGAGGTTAAAGCGTTCCTGAGGAGCTGATGTCACCATGAAGGGATTTAGTGATTTTCTAGATATGAGGAGATGCAAGGGTTGGGATCTTACATCAGTTCCTGCAAATATCTACCTATGTAAAGACCTGTTCCACCAGTTTCTCTGGAGCACAGAGTGCTTCAGTCTCCACCCTGAATCCTCCTCGGGGTGTTGAAGGTCAGCGGCTGCACAGGGTTCAATCTCCTCTGAAGAGCAGATGGCAAATGCCCTTGCTATTGTTCAGTCACTGGCAAACGCTCTTGGCTAGTGCCAGTTTGTAGCTGACCTATCTATAGTGTACAGTGCCAGAGGGTGGGGACTCACACGTGGTCTAGGCTCTGCTCACCCACAATATCTTAGGACTGGGTAGGGGGATCCCATGAACATCGTGCATGCTCAGTTGCTCAGTCGTGTCTGACTCTTTGTGACCCCGTGGACTGTAGCCCGCCAGGCTCCTCTGTCCATGGGATTCTCCAGGCAAGAATACTGGAGTGGGTTGCCACGCCCCCCTCCAGAGATCTTCCCAACCCAGTGATCGAACCCATGTCTCTTACATCTCCTGCATTGATAGGAAAGTTCTTTACCTCTAGCACCACCTGGGAAGCCCCGCATCATGCTCTGCTATAAATTAACTACAATGTGCCCACCACTGCTATGGGCACTCTCCTCGCTTCCCAAAGGCCTGCACGCCACCTGTCTGAGGACCCACTCAGACCATCCTCACTTCTCTGTCCACCCCGTCAAGATGGGTCTCCCTCCTCAGCCCGAGACCTCAGTACTGCCTACTACCTACCTGCCTGTCATGACCCAGACCCTGACTCCAGAGACACAGAGAACTGGGGTACTGAACTTCGAGCCCAGAGCCGCTACTGCCCTCCTCAGCCCTGCAGCCCCTCTCCCCTTGGGGGTCCATGAAGTCATAGGCCTCCTTTTTCAGCTTCCAGCTAAAGGCCGGGGCTGGAGGTGACAGTTCATGTCATCAGGGTGCCGGAAGGGGAAAAGGATGGTTCCTGAAAGAGGCGGCTGGGAGGGCTGGGGAGGACGGGGTGTGGTGGCCACAGGTGGTGCCATTCAGGCAGCCCAGGCTACAGGGTGGAGCATTTTGAGCCCTGCCTTTGTGAGCCTCTGCCCGCCCTCCATGCCCTGGCTCCCTGAAGGCTCACAGCAAATGTGTGCATGATGGATTAATAACTCCCCACCCAGCCATAAACCAAAGCCCTTTGTCCACAGTGTTACCAAAGCAGGCTGGAATTTTTCAGAAAAGCATTCCTGAAAAGAGAGACGACATAATGTGGGAAAGGGGCCCAGGCTCTAAACTCAGATGGTCCCCAACTGGGACCAACTACACACTGGCTAGGTGACCTCAAGCACGTGTCTTAACTTCTCTGAATCCTGGCTTTTTCTAATCTAGAAAAGAGAAGATATAACACATATCCCCAAGACCTGATATGAGATAATTGGTATTTTAAAAGAAGCTGACACACAAAATACTTACCATTCCTGCCCACCATGGAAATAAAGGAGAATCACTATTTTCCACCTCTCTATTTTTCAAATTGTTTTCTGATGTGGTTATGTTGCTTCTGTTTTTACGGCTCTGATGGAAGCCAAGATGATATACCAGAAATGGCACCAACTGTACAGTTTAATAAGTTTCCTCCATGAAAACATCACTACAATCAAGATAATGAACACATCCATGAACCCCAAAACTCTCCTTGTGTGCCTTCCTAATGGCTCCCTCCAGCCCCTCCCCTTCCCACCACATTTTCCCTGAGCAACCACTGATCTGCTGTCATTATCAATTAGTTCACATTTTCTAGAATTTTACACCATTCTAGAATTTCATAGACCATTATATAGTGTGGATTCTTTTTGTCTTACCTTCACCAGCAGTGATTCTGAGGTTCCGCCATGTTCTCTTGTGTAGCAACAGTCCATTCCTTTTTACGCTGGTGTTCCATGGAGTTCATGTGCCGTGACCCATTTATTCATTCACGTACTGATGGATGTTTGAGAAGTTCTGCCATTTTAATTATTTCAAACAAAGTTACTATGAACATTCAAGTATAAACTCTAGTGAGGCCCAGGTTTTCCTTTCTTACTTTTGTTAGTATTTATTTTTTTGGCTGCATCCGGTCTCAGCTGCTGTACTCTGGATACTTAGGTCATATGGAATCTTTCACTATGGCATGTGAGATCTTAGTGTCCTAACCAGGGATCAAACCCATGTCCCCTGCATTGAAAGGTGGATACTTAACCCCTGGACCACCAGGGGAGTCCTAGGTTACTTTTTAAAAATGAATTTAATGCAGCTCAGGTGCATCCAGTTCAGTCAGGCTTTTTCCAGGCCAGCCTGGAGACAGCAGCTGCTTTAACCTCTCTGTTTCCTCCTGTGTGTTCTAGATTTCACATGATCATTGTTCTCCTGGATTGAAGCAGGGCGAGACCGAGCCCCTTGGCCTGTGTGAGGATGGGAGTGTCAGTGGGCCTGTTTCATCCAGCACGGTGAGCCCAAGTGTAGGCAGCCTGAACTCAGGTCTGCTGAGGAGCTGCCTTTCTGAGAAAGATCCTCCTGCTCCTTTCTCTAAGAAAAAAAAGCTTAAATTTGTAGAAGAGAGAAAAATAAGCACAGAAATCGAGACCAGTTATAACCCAACAGTAACTGCATAAAACAGATTCAAGTGATGGGTGTGTATTGATGAACACAAAGATTGCTTCCAGGATTATAGAGTGGCTACTTTTCCCTCATGTGTTAAGCTTTTAAATTATCAGCTGTATTGATTTAGTGGCTTCCCAGGTGAAAGTGGTAAAGAATCCACCTGCCAATGCAGGAAATTCAGGAGAAGAAGTTTCCATCCCTGAGTCAGGATGATCCCCAGGAGGAGAAAATAGCAACCCATTCCAGTATCCTTGCCTGGGAAATCCCATGGACAGAGGAACCCGGCAGGCTACACAATCCAGGGGTCGCAAAGAGTCGGACGTGACTAAGCAACTGAGCACACAGCACACAACTACACTTGAACCTTGCCTTCATTCACCAGATTGTTACTGGACACCTGCTGAGGGCTGGGAGATCTGCTAAAGGCCAGTCCCTGGGAATACAAAGGTGAGCAGACAGTCCTGTGGAGCAGGAGATAGGAGAAGACAGAACCCAGGGAGAGAGGGGAGCTTGTAACAGGGCCACCCGGTCTGTCTGCAAGGGCCTAAGGGAGGTCAAGGGGTGTGGCACACAGCAGAGGCCAGAGGGCTCAGGGAGCCCAGGCCCCAGGGACTTACAGAGAACAGACAGCTGGCAAGCTGGCAACCTGGACTGCAAAGCCCCTTCCTGCTTGTCCATATTCCATCTCCAAAGTCCTGCCTTTGTTTTTTTTTTTTTTTTCCTTCAATATCCTGGCAAGTGATTAATCTTATCCCTAGTCCTGCTTTAAAACACTTTTTTAAGTTGAAATGTAGTTGATTTACAATTATTTTTGTAGATTATATTCCATTAGAGGTTATTACAAGATGATGAGTATAGCTGCTTATCTTTGTTGCCTATCTATTTTATATATGGTGCTTTGTATCTGTTATCCCATACCCCTGATGTGTCCCTCCCCTCATTGACAACCACAAGCTTTGTTTTGTTTTGTTTTTTTCCTGACTCATTCATTTTTCACTCCCAGGCAGCTCCCTGAGCTGGGGTGGCACATGCGAGAGTTCAGGCCTGGGGTTTGCTGTGCAGGGCAAAGGTTCCACAGGCCCCTCCACGAGGTGCATTGTTTCCTCCTCCACCCATGGGAACAGGCGATAATCTCACTGTTCTGTGTGAGTCAGTGGGTTAACTAAAGAGTGTGAAGCACCTCGTGGCCTGACATTCAGTAGGAGCTCTGAAAGTGTTCAGAGATGGCCCCTGGGTGATAAACAGCCTTGCCATGGTGTGGGCCCCCGGCCTCCTTGGTTCTGTGGCATCTTGTTACCAGACTGATGGGGTACTGGGTTCTTCCCTGCTCCCTCCCACCCAGCCTCCTTACACACACACACACCCACACACACTCCCACACACACACCCCCACACACATACCCCCCACACACACACCCCGCACACCCACACACCCACACACCCCCCCACACACACACACCCACACACACCCTGCTTCCAACCACTCTTTGCCCTGTTTAAGTTTAGCCCAGCCCTGTTCATTCCTCCACACCCTCTGTGGACCTGACCTTGCCAGCCCCTCCCCATCCTTTACAAATACTCCTGAGGACAGATAGCGCCTTAGATTGCCTATTGCCCCCTGTCCTGCACTCCCAGGTAAGGGTCCAGCTCTGCAGGCTGTGGGAGGGGACAGGAGGGCCTCTGTGAGCTTGTGTTGTGGGTCTTTGTGATCATGGTCTCCCTGGGTATGTGTGTCTGTGTGCTGAACTGGTATCTGTGTCACTGTGTCTTTGTGTGTGTGTCGTGTGTGTGTGTGTGTGTTGGTCTGTATCTCTCATAAATACAATGTAGGTCTGTGTGCTATGTGTCTAGGTGCCTGCCCCCTGCCCGGCCCTGCCCCGACTCCTGGGTCTGCTCTCTACTTGAGTTAGAATTGAATTTACAGCCTCTAATGTGCCAGGCACAGGGGCTTAGCTGGTCGAAGGAATTGTATTAGTTTCCTTCCAGAGCCACCAACTCCTATCCCCCAAGCACCTTAGTCTGAACTGGGGAGGGACAGTCTAAGGCCTGTCTTTTTTTTTTTTAATTGAGGTATAATTATCATAATATTAATTATCAATATCAATATCTATATCAGGTGTACAACAGCTTGTACCATTTGACCCCCTTCACCCATTTCACCCAAGCTCTACTCACCACCTCTGGCAACCACCAATCTGTTCTCTGATTCTATGAGCTCAAAAAGTTTTGTTTGTTTGTGGATTGTTTTAGATCCCACATATTATTGAGATTATGTAGTACTTGTCTTTCTCCGACTTACTTCATTCAGCATAATGCCCTCAAGATCCATCCATGCTGTCACAAATGGCATGATTTCATTCTTTCTTATGGCTAAATAATATTCATTGTGTATAATACACATTTTATTTATCCATGCCTCTGTTGATGGACACTTAGATTGTTTCCATGTCTTTGCTGTTGTAAATAATGCTGCAATGAATATATGAGGGTGCATATATTTTTTCAAGTTAGGGTTTTTGTTTTCTTTGGATGAATACCCAACAGTGGAATTACTGGATCATATGGCAGTTCTATTTTTAATTTTTTGAGGAACCTCATAGTGTTTTCAGTAGTGGCTGTACCAATTTACATCCCCTTTTCTCCACATCCTTGCCAACATCTTTCTTGTTTTTTGGATAATAGCCATTCTAATGAGTGTGAGGCGATATCTCATTGTGGTTTTGGCTTCCATTTCCCTGATGATTACTGATGTTGAGCACCTTTTCATGTACCTGCTGGCCATCTGTTTGTCATCTCTGGAAAAAAATGTCAAGTTCTCTACCCATTTCTTAATGGGATGGGTTTTTTTCCAGAGTCAGTCTTTTCTCTTTCTTCCAAGTCAGATCCTGGCTGGCCCTAACATTTTCTTTACCACTCCCTCCCTGAGAACTAGTCCCGTGAATCTCTTCCAGACTCATCACTCATTAAGGGGAAGGAGGAGGGGGCAAGAAGGATCATAGCATAGCTCAGAGGCTGACCTCAGCTCAACATCTGTGGCCCAAGTAAAAGCCAACGAAACAGATGACTCAAAAGGTGCCAGGGTCCTGTCTTGCAAGAGGCTTGGGCTGTTGTAGTACAGATGTGTGTGCTTGTATGTGGTGTGTGAACACTTGTGCTTCTGTGTTCAACAACCAGAGTACCCTGATGTCAGGCATTTGGTCTGTATGTTACATATTATATTCTGAGTTGTGGGTCAGAAACAAAAATGAATATACCGCATTTGCACTGGGTCCATTCTGGAACTGCCCATTATGACTTATGCACCAGCCCCATGCAAGACAATGCCAGCTTTGGCACCAGAGCACCTCAGAAACCCAGAAGCTCCATCCTATGATAGCACACTTGTTGGGATATGACAAATTGACTCAGATCACCAAGCCAGCTTCCACTCCTAGTGGGAAGAGGCGGGAACAGGCAGCTTGGATCAGGGAAGGTTTCCATTCATTTGTGGCTTGGAGGCACAGGTCTTAGAGTCCCCTGCATCCCCCAGAAGCACCCACCCACTAACCCAGTCCTCCCAGCTCTGAGTGAACTGATCTCCAAGCTTCCCTGCACCACTTCCCCCCCCACACACCTTTATGCCAGACATCACACAGGGACAAAGGTCTCTAGGGACTATGAAACTCATAGGGACTATGAGTACTATGGCCTGACACATAGCAGGCACGCTACACAAATAACTAACATGATTGAAACTGGCCCAAGTAGAAATGAGTTCATACATGATTGTGAGTCTGGGGGTGGATCTTGAGGGGTCACATGTAAGGGTATATGGTTCGGGGATGCATAATGTTCTCATGTCTCTGTCTACATACCAGATGGATAAACCCACTGCATTCACTCAACACCCATGCCTGGCACCTACTCAGCGCCCAGCTCCATACTGAGTCCCAAGCTAAGCTAGAGGGAGCAGTTTACCCCTTTCATCTCTTAAGGGGCTATGTGTGTACATCCCTGGGAGGAAGGAGAGACTGAGGCTTAGATTACAGTACACTAAACTTTACCCATTGACTCATAGGTGTTCCTTTCGTCATTCCCTGTGCCTGCTCCAAAAACATGGAGCCACGTAAGTACTGTGGTGGGAGGCAGTAGCGTGGAAGAAGGAATAAGAAGGGAGGGAAGGTCATGAAGTCAGGGGCAGTCAGTCACATCTAATGCAAGCCGTGTGTGTGTGTGTGTGTGTGTGTGTGGTGGTAGGGTTCCAAAATGAAAACAAGCCCCATGTTCTTAATACACTCTACAGTTTAAGAAACATGCCCACACATCCTTCATGTCACTAGGTCTTCGACTTCAGGAATGAAACAGGCAGGGGCTCCCTCCATTGTTCACGTGAGCTCCAGGGAAGCTATCAGTCTTTCTCAGGGTGAGGCCCTGGAGGTGTGGCAGGATCTGGGGCTCAGAACTCAGCTCTCGGCAGCTATGCCAATGGCTCCCCTCCAAAGGAACAAGAGACCATGATGCCCCTCAATATAAATCTCATCAAGTGGATGATTCCCACCAACAGAGCACTACAAAATACTCAGGACCAGTCAGATAGGTTATGGCAGAAATGAGCCCACTGGACCCGAAGCTTGGCAGACAAGGCAGGCAGGACGGTCCAACCCAAGTGAACTTCCTGCAGGAACGTAACACAGAGTGAAGCAAGACAGATTTCCAAGTGGCAGGAGATAAGAGCAAAGTCTGAGAGCTGGAACCAGAAGGTTATAAGCATGAGCAAAGAAACAGCTGAGGATCTGAGCAGAGATCAGCCTGAGAAAAGTGGAATCTGGTGGGAAGGGGCAGAGGAGGAGGCTATGTGGGGCCCACCTGAAGGTGGAAATAAAAGAACCAGGGCGCCTCCGTTAGTGTCATGGACTTTGACATAGGTTGGGAGGGTACACTTTGTACAGTTTCTGTGTTGCAGAAATTAACACAACATTGTAAAATAATTATACTCCAACAATAAAATTAAATCATTTTTTTTTTTTAAAGGTTGAGGGACTTCCCTGGTGGGCCAGGTGGCTAAGACTCTGTGCTCCCAGTGCAGGAAGTCGAGGTTTGATCCCTGTTCAGAGAACTAGATCCCACCTGCCACAACTCAAAGTCCACACGTTGCAACTATGACCTAGTGCAGTCAAATATATAAAAAATTTTTTAAAAAAACAAAAGGTCAAGGAGGCAGACAGCTGACAGAGTGAGGACTAGAACCCACACTTCCTAACCAGCCCCACCCCACCCAGGAGAACTCAGCCAGCTCTTGAGCAAACAGGGACACACCACTGAGCTTTGCATTCACACACACACACATATACATGTATGTGTTGAGTGAATGAATGAATGAAGGAATGATGGTCAGGCAACTGGTCAAGTCTGAGGAGCCTTGTTGGGGGAGGACAGTGGAAGGTGGGCACAAAATCAGCACTAGGAAGAAGACAGGATTCTCACTGCAGAACCAAATAACCAAAGCCCTTTGTTTTTTTTCTCCTTCCTCTTCCACAGGCCCACAGGTAGGAAAGTTCCCCAGCCATCTCCCTTTTCCCTCCCTGCTGTCAGTCCTCTTCCTAGACAGTCTGGTGGCAGCCACAGACATCCCCTAAATGTAGAGCAGGGAGGCCTCAGCCCCACCGGTGTGGGGGTGGGGAGGGGAGGAGCATCACAGTACAAGTCCAACCCCTGGCGGCAGCCCTCTCTACTCCTCCCCAGTTTTCCCATCTGTCCCTCTTCTTTTCTCACATCCCCTCCCTGCCTCAGCAGCTCATCCTCTCTCCTGCTGCTTCCCCTCCTGTTCCATGCTTCTCTGCTTTCCTGGCTACCCACAGCCCTCTCAGATGGCTGGCTTGCTCCCAAATCCCAACCACACTGCAGGGACCCGTGATCTGCCTCTGTCTGCCCTCCTCCCTGCTTCCCCCCCGCCAGCCCCCTACCACTAGCAGACCCAACTCCTAGGCCTGGAATGCCCCCACCACAAAAGAGACATTGAAGAGGCAAGCAGGGTGGGAGGTGGAAATTTCCAGGCGTCACTGAGCCTGGATGGGGCAGCGGCTGCTTAATATTGTCACAGAAAAGACTCCTAACCCTGGAGCCTGCCTCTTTCCCACAGGTTATAAGCCATTATCAGGCCCTAGGAAGCAGCAGACTGGGGAGTTATCCAACCCCTAGGGACTTCCCAGGTGGCGCTAGTGGTAAAGAATTTGCCTGCGCATGCAGGAGACTTAAGAGACATGGTTTGATCCCCGGGTCAGGAAGATCCCCTGGAGGAGGGCATGGCAACCCACTCCAGTATTCTTGGCAAAAGAAGTGTCGGGTCGCAGAGTCAGATACACCTGAAGCGACTTATGCACACACACAGAGTAGGGCCATAACCCTCCACTGCCTGCTCCCTTGGGGGTCCCAGGCCCCCAGTGCCCAGCACCGGAAGCAAAATTGTGTCTCCTCTCTTCCCTGGGCCTGTGCTAAAAGGCAAAGAAACTCCTCTGGCCTTGGGGCCTCAGGAGTGGTTCCAGCCAAGACAGAAAGGTAAACCACCCATTCCAGGACTCTTCTGCCTCAAGCAATAAAACCTTGATTTTACTCTCTGTTCTTCCTGATTTCATGAGTCTAGCACCTGCTCAGGGACAGGCATGGGCTCACATGTACTTCTGTTGACATGTATGCACATAGCCAGGCACATGCACCCATAAGCATGTACCTGTGTACACAGAAGGTCTTTATAGGCTCACGTATATAGACATAACTATTTTTATGTAGAGGTAGTACAGATCTTTACCTGCACACGTGTACCACCTACATAGAGAACAAGCACATCCTTACCTTTGTCTCCTCCCACCCTTCAGCTGACTCCTCCTTCCCCTTGGCTCCTGCATCTCTCCTCTCTGTGCCTCCTGTCTCTTCCGTGCCCCTGGTCCTCACTGAGTTCTTCTGTAGCCTCCCCCAGCCCTACCTTCATTTCTAAGTAGTCAACATGGCAAAACCTCTAATCACTCTTCATGGGTTCTTGGGTGAAGGAAGGGAGAAGATGAGATACTTCAGCTTCTTAGTCACAGATAAAATAAACCAAGGTCCAGAGGATGGGAGCCATATCTCAGCTCAAGGAATAGAACTCAATTAATCTAGTTTCCTCCCATTGTGTCTGCTCTGTGCTCTAGTTTCATCAAGGCAAAAGGCCTAAAACTAGGAGCAGTCACTTGCGATCTCTGTCTCCCAGACCTCTACCATGAGCCCCTACTAGTACCCAGGAATCCTGTGTCCTCTGGAGGAGGAGCAGCAGAGAGACAAGGGGAAGGGAGAAGAGGAGTTGATCTCAGGCAAGACTGGCACTGACCTCTGACTCTAATATTGTTCATCTGATTTTCCACAGGGGCACTGCCATGGCCATGGGCACCCCCCTGGCCCTGGGCACTGCCATGGCCATGGGCACCCCGCTGGCCCTGGGCACAGCCATGGAGGCGGGCACCCCCCTGGCCCTGGGCACTGCCATGGCCATGGGCACCCCCCTGGCCCTGGGCACTGCCATGGCCATGGGCACCCCCCTGGCCCTGGGCACCCCCACCCTCCATGTCCCCACCCTGGATCAGGGCACTGTCCTGGAAGGGGCCACCCACCTGGGCCCCCTGGGCACCCCCCCGGCCCACATCACTGAGGAAGCAGAAGAAACAGGACCCAAGAATGGGGAGCGTGATCTAGCATGGGGCCTGAAGCAGAATCTTCTGTTCCTAATAAACAGCCTCCTAGAGGCCATATTCTACTCTTAAAAGAGCCAATCTTCCTTCACATCCAACCTGACACTCAGGGGGTCCAGTGGTTTCTGAATTTCCTAGTTATGAAAATTGGTCCCAGTCAGGCATACTCAGTAGTTTGGTTCAGTGGTGTCCACAGCACATGGCTGAATAAGGTCACCCCTCCTTTGTTTGCACGTCTGCCCCATCCCCCATTAAAGGGTCTCAAGGATGGTCTCATCACCTCTACCACATCACATACACTCAGACACAGTGGGCTATGCATGCCTCCTTCTAGAAGGATCCACAGAAGCCTTCAGTGGATCCTGAACTAACTATCCCCTGAAAATATGTAGAACTTTCCAGACTCCTTACCTTTGCACAGTTTCTCCATCACTACCTCCTCCACCTCAGCCCCGGTCAGGAAAGCCTTCCTTCCAAGCCAACCAAAGCTCTACCATCAACATGAAGCCTTCCCTAAAGCCCTTTAGGATGAGTGAGGTCCTCTCTGTCTTTGCACATTGCTCCTTTCTCTGCAGCTTATATCGACCATTGCATGGGCCCAACCACACCTTACCCAGTTGGCATCAACTAATGGGACAGCTTTTATCTCTCCAACCAAATTAAGCTACTCAGGGCAGGGCCACCACTTCTACACCTCTAGACTCTCCCACCCCCATCCCCTACTGGTCTATACCTTGCATAGAGTGGCATTTGCACACAGTTTAGGGATACCCATAGTCCAGATACTACTGGGTTCTGACTCTTCCCAGCCCTATTCTTCAGCCAAGGCATCTCCCAAACATACAGACAGCCTGCTTGCTGTAAAATTCCTTCTGCTGCTGCTGCTAAGTCACTTCAGTCGTGTTCGACTCTGTGCGACCCCATAGACGGCAGCCCGCCAGGCTCCCCTGTCCCTGGGATTCTCCAGGCAAGAACAGTGGAGTGGGCTGCCATTGCATTCTCCAATGCATGAAAGTGCAAAGTGAAAGTGAAGTCGCTCAGTCGTGTCCGACTCTTAGCGACCCCATGGACTGCAGCCTTCCAGGCTCCTCCATCCATGGGATTTTCCAGGCAAGAGTACTGGAGTGGGGTGCCATTGCCTTCTACCCATTCAAATTCCACATTTGGGGGCCTCTCCACTTCCCAACTCCTAGGCTTCTCACAGGGACCCTACCTATTCTGGTGCTACTACAGCTCTCCAACCATGCCTCTCCACTTCCCAACACACTGCCCCTCTCTCACAGCCATTCCCTGATGGGAGAGGCAGCAAGAACTCGGAAATGAGTGGCTAATGATTACATTTCCAGGTTGAAGTGGGGTAGTTCTATGAAAAGGAGCTGAGGATTCTCTGAGTCGCTTCTCTCTCTTCCGGGTCATACTCGCACTTGAATAACAGAATCGAGGCTCCACATTTGAGGGGCACAGACCCAGGTCCAGACCAACTTGGAGAAAGATCCAACTTGAACAGGCGCCTAGCCTCACTGGGAAGGAAATGGTGGGGGTCCGCTAAGGGAAGCTCAGAGAAATATGGGAGTAAAAGCAGCCCAAATTTTCAACCCCTCAGCATTCTGAGCAGTAAAGTGCCGGCATGGAGCTGCTTGCTCTTCTGGGCTTGAAGAATCAGCGTTACAAGTTATTGAGGCTCTCGACACGGAGCCTGGGGTCGCGTTTCCTTGTCCCTCACGGAAGACCGATCCACCCCAGAAACGCCGGTGTGCGAGCTACAGCCAGATGGCCAGACTCCTAACAGCAGCTGTCAGACATGCCCTGGGTAGAGGGGCCCACAACAGCAGTTCGGGGGATCGTTTAAAGACAGGGAGCCCCCAGCTCCGACAGCCCCGCGGCGGGAAGCCTCTGTCCCCGCCCCCCAGTGACGCGCCCATTGGCCAAGCTCTGCCTCGGCCCCGCCCAGTGACCGGCCTGCTTGGCGTCGACGCATGCGCAGGAACCCGCCGCCGCCGTTGCCGCCGCCGCTTCAGCACCGGCGCCCGGACAGCGGCGCCGCCCACGGGCATGGACGGTGGTGGCGGCAGCAGCAGCAGCGATCCGGTTCCCGGCCCGGGTCCGGAAGGGGAGCAGCGGCCCGAGGGGGAGCTTTTGGCCCCAGAAGGCAGCTCCCCGGACAGGTAGGGGCGGACTGTTCCGCAGACCCAGCTTCAGTCCTTCCCAGAACCCGCGCCCCAGATATTCCCAGTAGCCGCCATATGTCGCCCCATTCATTCCCCAGACCCTCCCAGAGCCCGTTCTGGCGCCGCCAGACTCCTGGCCCCCTGGCCACGCCCTCTCTCTGCCGATTTTCATTCTCCCTGATACTCCCTAATATCACCCCCCTTCGCCCTCGCTGCCCCCGGGACCTGCCCCACCCACTGTTTATACCTTACCTCTAAGACCTCGAGTTTCCCCCGCCCCTCCGGCCTCCAGAACCCCTCCCTCTTGGCCCTGCCCCCAAGTCTTCTCTGTAAGCCCCAAGCCTGCAGCAACCTCAGTCCGGGTTCTAGCATGTCAATGTGCTCGAGGGTGCGTGTGTGTCGTAGATGGACTCGCCAAGGTGTATGTCCTAGGGAGAGGCCAGACACTCGGCTGCCAAACTAGGGTCTGTCTTTGTCCATCACCATCGGTCTCCAGTCTGCCGCCCCGCATGGCCAGCTGCGCACGTGTGGGCTGGAGTCCCCACGTGTGGCAGCCACCTGCACCCTTTGGATGTGATGGGTTGGCTGGCTCTGAGAGTCAGGTCGTGGTCAGTACCTTCCCTGAAGGAGCACCAGGCTGGCAGGACAGAAGGAACAGCTTCCTGCTGAGGGCCCAGATCTTGGTGCCTCTCCTCTCCCTTCCTCCACCATATGTGTGAGGGAACAGCCCAGCCAGGTAACAATATGGCGCAATTTCTGTGCCCTGCCTGTTCTGCCGCCCCCAGGATCCCTCACCTGACATGACGCTGCCTCTCTCTCCTGCCTGGACTGAAATAGGAAGCATTCTTTGGGGGCAAAAGCAGAGGTGAACACATTATCTCCAGACTGCCCCGGTTAAATGTATATTCTGTACCTCAGAGTGAAGAGGAGACCCCACAAGCAGAGAGAAATGTTTCCTTCCCTCTACTGTCAAACCAGCCTGGATAGATTTAGCCACCTTTCAGACTGAAAGGCACAGAACTTTCTGCGATGGGATGAGAGACAGGATTAATGTGCTCCTTGGACCAGGGGACTGCCTGGCACTATGACCCGACCAAAGAGCCAAGGATGGCCAAGGCAGAGATAGTGACAGGGCAGGGGCCAGGAGCATCCCTAGAAGGGGCTGGAGAGTCTTTTGCTGCCTCAGATATTTTGCCCAGGATCAGCCCTATCTTGGACTACTTACTTCCCCTGCACATAGGGCTGATACTTGAATACAGGAACTATTTGCTGTCTTCTAGTAACTCCCTGAGACCTCTGGCCCTTCTCTGCCCCTCCCCAGAGACCCTGGACAAATCAGGCAAGGGGACTCATTTCATTCCAAGAAACAAAAATCATTCCTGCTGAACTAAGCAGCACCCTGGAGAATGAATAAGACAGCACATGCGCGTGCTCACGCATGCACGCACACACACACACACATTTACTAATGTAAAGACAACAGGGCAAATTGAAACAGTTCATTCTTTGTGTCTTTAAAATTACTTTTTATTTTCCTAGTGGCATGAACTGGAGCTCCCTCATCTGTCCTGACCATTCTGCCTGATCACATGGTTGTTCATATAGCTATATGTCCGTGGGCTTGGGGCATGGTTAATACTCCTGTATATTTGCCCGTTATGGGGCTCCCAAGTGAGGGTCTGGGGCATTATTAGCCAGGCCCTAACTTCTATGGCCATGAGTCAGACCTGTGTCTTCCCTTTTCATTAACCTTCCTATCTGCCCCAGTCACTTGGCCTACAGGCCAATGTGCCCAGGCAAGCAGCCCAGGAAACTGCTCATCCCAGTCAGAGCCATGGAACTGAGGGTGAGAATGAAAGCCCCCAGGGGAAGCAAGGCAGACAGCTGATCCTAGGTTCCTGGAAAGGGATAAAAGGGATTGACAGGAAGGGGCTGGGCTAGGGAGATCCCAGTAGAAGCAAACCAATGGGGGAGACTGAAATCCCCCTTGAACAGGAGCCTGCTAAGCAAGGGGGGTGCTGATGAGATTTGGTAGGCTGGTTAAGGAGGACTGAGTTCAGTTCTCAGCCACTACCCCCTGGAATGCTGGCTTCCCTCATGAAAAAGGAACTGACACTCCAAGTGGGGACTTGACTCCTAAGGCAAGCCCAAAGCTCAGTGATGCTTTAAAATCACGGGCAGCTGAAATAGGCACCCTGGCTGCCCCACCCTCCTGACTCTGGAAAGCAGGCCCTACTCTAAAGAGGGAGACCAAGACTAAAATGGGTCGCCTTGTGCTTCCCTGGTGTCCAGTGGTTAGGATTCCACCTTTCAAGGCAGGGGGCACGGGTTCAATCCCTGATCTGAGAACTAAGGTTCCACACCCCACAGGGTGCAACCAAAAATGTATACAAAATAAAATGGGTCACCTTCATGCCTTCAGGGTCCAACCCAGACCAAGCACAGTGCCCAGCATGTGGCAAGTGCTCAGAAAAGACCTGCAGAATAAAAATCTTAAAGAAATAGATATCCCCACTTATACATATGAAACCCAGGTCATTTTTCCAGCTTTCCTTTGGCCCATGGGGATGGATGTACAAGGGATTTATCTGCCAGGACACTGGTTGCTATATCATTAACTTTATGGGGTCATCTGAGGTCTTGCTTGAAAACAACTTCAGTCAAATTCCTATTTTTCTAAATGTAGAGTTAGTAAAAAAAAAAAGAAAGAAGAAGAAGAAGAAATAGTAGTTTAAACCATGAGATACCGTGGTGGATTCATGTCCATGTATGGCAAAACCAATACAGTACTGTAAAGTAAAATAAAGTAAAAATAAAAATTAAAAAATAAATAAACCATGAGATAAATTCTAATGCAGCTTTTGATAACAAAAAGAAAAGTACTGGGACTTCCCTGGTGGTCCAGTGACTAAGGCTCCATGCCCCTGATGCAGGGGGACTGGATTCTGGATCCTGGTCAGGGAACTAGATCCCACATGCTGCAGGTAAGACCCAGCACAACCAGAAACAAATAAATATTTTAAAAAGAAAAGTAATTATAATTATATATGTAGAGAGATTCTTAAGGTATGAGAAGTTCTCAAATGGAGACATATTATCTGAAGTGCCTAAAGAGTTCAAATTGTAAATATAAATATACTTCTTAATCTACACACTTCCTGCAGCACTGAGTGTGAAGAGGCAGGAAAGCAAATGTCTTCCACATGCCAGGCTCCATGCCAGGCACCTCACAGATCTTACCTCAGTTAATTCCCATACTAACTTGAGCTGCTGCTAAGCTGCTAAGTCGCTTCAGTTGTGTGCAACTCTGTGTGACCTCATAGACAACAGCCCACCAGGCTCCCCCATCCCTGGGATTCAAGAATACTGGAGTGGGTTGCCATTTCCTTCTCCAGTGCATGAAAGTGAAAAGTGAAAGTGAAGTCGCTCAGTTGTATCTGACTCTTAGCGACCCCATGGAGTGTAGCCTACCAGGCTCCTCCATACATGGGATTTTCCAGGCAAGAGTACTGGAGTGGGGTGCCATTGCCTTCTCCGACTAACTTGAGAGGGGGACCTTATTCTCATACCCTCACTCAACAGACAAGGATGTCAATGTTCCGAGAACTGTGTATCTTTCCCAAGACCCCAGAGCTAAAGGATGATGGGGCCAGGATACCACCTCCACTGCTCCCTCATTTTAGTTTCAGCATGAGGGTTATCCCCTGCCCCTCGACTGCCTGCCACCCAGCTTTCTGGCAGGAAGAGAAGGAGCTTACTTTTTTTCAGTTCCTCTACTTGATTTCTGGGCAGAACCCAGCCTCTGTGGGCAATGTCCACTTGCCATCACAGCCAGGGCCCTGGCCCATGGCCCCTTCAGCAGTGCAGCAGGCAAGACTGGAAGCCAGGGTTGGATCAGCAGACACCTGGCTGTTCCATGGGAGCTATGCAAATTCTAGCAGGCCAGGTGAGCCGGGAGGATGGAAGGAAGGAGACTCACTGTTGGGCCCAGAACCCTCTGGGAATCACCCATGGCCCTCAGGCACTTGGTTCTGTGACCATCTTCTCTCCTAGGTCTAGCAATCCTGCCACTGGGGTAGGACAACTCCCCCTGCACCCAAGGAGTGGGGCTGGGTCCATGCACAGAATACTGCCCCCATGAGTAATTTGGAAAGACAAATCTATTGCTGACTCCTTCCTGGCAAGTCTCTTGGGGGTCCTAACTCCCTCTCCCAGCTGTGCACACCCTTGCAGAGCAAACCTCTTCCCAAAGTCCTAGGGTTGGTGAAAAAGACAATAATTGCTTATGCCAAACTTCTTCTGACTTTCCTTGGCTTTTAAGGTGGGAACAAAAGTGCAGCAGGTACTTAATTAGCGTCTGACAAGAGAATGAAGAGACGATTGCAGCAGACAGAGCTGGGCTCAAGGCCTGGTTCTTCAGGGCTCACTGAACCTCAGTTCTCAACTCTATAAAAGGAAAGTACTTCCCCTGTATGGTTTTTAAAGGTGCAAATTAATCATATGTGTTTAGGGGTGCAGAGACTGATGAGGGAATGAGACAAGAAACCCCAAGAAGTAGGCTGGAGGTGTAGACCCAGAGGCTCTATCCTCGTCGCCTCCTGCCAGAACCAGTAACAGTAAAACCCAAGCCCCATCCATCTCAGCTCACTGAACACTTCTGGGGCATGGTATGGACCACCACTGTCTCACCCCAATTTTCCCTGCCTCCTCCTCCCCCAGGTCCCAGAGCAAGGCTGTGGCCCCAGAGGCCAGCCCAGAGAGGAGCTGCTCCCTCCACAGCTGCCCCCTTGAGGACCCTTCCAGTTCTTCTGGACCACCACCAGCAACTTCCACCCTCCAGCCTGTGGGCCCATCCAGCCCCTTAGCCCCTGCTCACTTTACCTATCCCCGAGTACCGCAGGAGCACCGGGGGGCAAGCTCCCTGCCAGGGCTTGGGGACCGGGCAGGACTGTGCTCCCATGCCTCCAGCCTCAGCCCTTCCCCAGCCCCCTCACAGCGTGATGGGACCTGGAAGCCAGCATCTGTGCAGCACCACGTGGTCAGCGTCAGGTAAGGAGGGGTCCAGCAGCTGGCCAGCTGCCCTGGAAGGTAGGGCAGGGCTGCAAAGTGGGGCCAACTCCCCGAGGTCTAGATTCCTTCACTAGGAGGCAGCCCGTGTCTCCTGTCTCTGATGGAGGAGGCAGCCTGGAGGGAAGAGGAAGGAAGGGTTGGAACTCGGGAGTGGGGAGGCTTGCAAGGGTCGATGCCAACTTCCTCTACCCTCTACCCCTACTCCAACCTCCCACCTTACAAGAGGACTACAGCAAGCAAGTGTCTTTTCTTCTCTCCCATAGGCAGGAACGGGCCTTCCGGATGCCAAAGAGGTAGGCCTGGGCCTTCTCTGGACCCATGGGGTGACCAGGCCCAGTTTAGCTCCACCATCCCTTCTTGGTGGCTTCTAAGCTCATCTATTCCCTGCTACCATGCCCAACGCCAACTCATGTGTGATCTCTTCCTCTTTCCCAGCTATTCCCAGCTGATTGCGGAGTGCCCAGTGGCCGTGCTGCTGCTGTGTCTGGCTTTAATCCTTCTCTGCACCCTGGCTGGACTGCTGGGGGGCCAGCTACCTGATTTCTCCAAGCCCTTACTGGTGAGGGGCCACGGAGGGATGGGGCTCCCATGCCTGACCACCTCAGCTCGGTCTGGGGCAGAACTTTGGAGTGGCCCTGCTGGGAGTGGACTCTCCAGTGAGAGCTCAGAAAGGGTACAGAGGTGATCCTCGGGTCCAACCATTCAGGCAGGCAGGCCAGGCCTCCCTGCTCAGGGACCCAAAGAAGCAAAACTGAGAAGGAAGAAGAACTCCCCCTCTTTGTGGTCTGATCTTCTCTGCCCTCCTCCCTGCAGGGCTTTGAGCCTCGGGACACGGACCTTGGGCGCAAGCTAGTTGTCTGGAGAGCACTGCAGGCCCTCACAGGCCCCAAGAAGCTGCTTTCCCTTTCCCCAGACCTTGAGCTAAACAGGTAATGACTTCCCATCTTTCCACTTTTGGGGGCAACCAGAGATAGAACGAGGTCTCCAGAGAGGAGCCAAAGACATGTCAGGGGACTTCCCTGGCTATCCAGCAGTCGGGACTCTGCACTTCCACTGCAGGGGACACAGGTTTGATCCCTGGTCAGGGAACTAAGATTCCACATGCCATGTAGTGCCGTCAGAACAACGTTTAAAAAAAAAATCAGGTCAGAGGGCCTTGCTGGAACCCCCTGGGCAATGGTATCTGGCCTTTTCTGAGCCCCTCACCTTCTGGACAGTGCCTGGTATAGATTTTTTCTCTACCTTAGCTCAAACCCCCACACCACTCTGAGCCCTGCCACACCCTGGAGCAGTGCCCAAGAGGGGATGGTCCGGCCTCGGAGGATGGTGGAGTCCTTGGAGGACAGAGGGCAGGAGAGCTTCTTCTGTGGCCCCCCTGGTAAGCTGCAGCCTGGCCAGTTCCTAGCTTTAATGGTGGTTCTCCCTCTCCCCACCTACTAGAACTGGAGGGCCCAGGAGAACAAATCTGGGCAGACAGAAGCGGAAGGAGACTGGCCAGTCACATTCAAACCAAGGAAGTAAGGGTTACAGCTGGGAGGATGAGGCAGGTCTCAGTTGCTCCAGCCAGGAAGGGTCAAGCTGGACGGGGGTGTGGCACAGGGGAGGGATCCAGGCCCAGCATCAGGCAGCCAGGCACAGGTTTGAGGCTCCTGAGAATCTGAGCCTCTTATGGCCCAGAGTAAGCATCTTCCCTTTGGTGGGCCCAGGATCTGGAGCCAAAGCACTGAGCTCTGGGCCATGTGTTGCAGAGAAGAGCTATGCACAGCTGGTGTTCATGTCCACCTCAGCGGGCAGCCTGTGGAACCTGCACGCCATTCATTCTATGTGTCGCATGGAACATGACCAGGTGAGCTGGCTGAGGATGTGCTGGGGCTTGGTGGGGGTGGGGAGAGCCAGGGACACCAGGGACCTGATCATAAGGAAATAGAGTTGAACCAAGGTTGCCAGGCTGGGCTAGGAAAGAGCATTCCCTGCTTAGAAAATTATTGCAACCCTGCTAAGAGGCTCCAGGTTGTGGGGGAGAGGAAAGCGAAGAGTCAGCTGCTTCCAGAAGTGCCAAGACATAGCTGCTGGGAGACAGACCCTCAGAGCCCGGGGATTTTCAAAAGGTCCTGAGGCTCCTCCTTGAAGGAGTCAAGATGTAGCTGCTGGAACAGGGGCCTGACCAGTCAGGTCAAGATACCCCTCTGCCTCTGCCCTGCTGCCTCAAAGGAGGTGAGAGAGCCTGGGACAGTGCTTAGAAACCTGGGCCCCGGCAGTTCCCCTGAGCTCTCTCCTGCTGTGTGTGCCCTGCAGATCCGCTCCCATCCCAGCTTTGGGGCTCTGTGCCAGCGTACAGCAGCCAACGAGTGCTGCCCAAGTTGGTCCCTGGGCAACTACGTGGCTGTGCTCTCCAATCGCTCCTCCTGCCTAGACATTACGCAAGCCGATACAACCCGCACGCTGGCCCTGCTGCGGGCCTGTGCCCTCTACTATCACCGTGGTGCCCTGGTGCCCTCCTGTCTGGGACCCGGAAAGGACAAACCCCCACGCTGTGCCCAGGTTCCCACCAAGTGCTCCCGGAGCAGTGCTGTCTACCAACTCCTGCACTTCCTGCTGGACAGGGACTTTCTGAGTCCCCAGACTGCGGACTACCAGGTGCCCTCCCTCAGGTACAGCCTGCTCTTCCTGCCCTCCCTGAAGGGTGCCTCCATGATGGGCATCTACCTGGACCGCCTCGCTGTGCCCTGGGGGCTCTCCGACAACTACACGTCCGTCACCGGCATGGACCTGGGCCTCAAGCAGGAACTGCTGAGGCACTACCTGGCCCAGGACACGGTGTACCCCTTGCTGGCCCTGGCCGCCATTTTCCTCAGCATCGCCCTCTACCTGCGCTCGCTCTTCCTCACGCTCATGGTGCTGCTGGGGGTGCTGGGCTCTCTGCTGGTTGCCTATTTTCTCTACCGAGTGGCCTTCCGGATGGCCTACTTCCCCTTCGTCAATCTGGCAGCCCTCGTCCTGCTGAGCAGCGTCTGCGCTAACCACACCCTCATCTTCTTCGACCTCTGGCGCCTCAGCAAGAGCCAGCTGCCCTCCGGGGGGCTGGCGCAGCGCGTGGGCCGCACCATGCACCACTTCGGCTACCTGCTGCTGGTCTCGGGCCTCACCACGGGCGCGGCCTTCTACGCCAGCTACCTGAGCCGCCTCCCGGCCGTGCGCTGCTTCGCGCTCTACATGGGAACGGCTGTGCTGGCGCACCTGGCGCTCACGCTGGCCTGGCTGCCCTCCTCCGCGGTGCTGCACGAGCGCTACCTGGCGCGCGGCTGTGCGTCCCAGGCGCGTGGTCCGTGGGCCGGCAGCGCGCCCCGGCGACTGGCACTGGCACTCCACCGACGGCTCCGCGGCCTCCGGAGGGCGGCCGCCAGCACCTCGCGCCTGCTCTTCCAGCGCCTCCTGCCCTGCGGTGTCATCAAGTTCCGCTACATTTGGATCTGCTGGTTCGCCGCGCTGGCGGCTGGGGGCGCCTACATCGCCGGCGTCAGCCCCCGCCTGCGGCTGCCCACGCTACCGCCGCCCCGCGGCCAGGTCTTCCGGCCCAGCCACCCCTTCGAGCGCTTCGACGCCGAGTACCGTCAGCAGTTTCTGTTTGAGCGGCTGCCTCAGGGCGAGGGCGGCCACATGCCCGTGGTCTTGGTGTGGGGCATCCTGCCCGTGGACACGGGAGACCCTCTGGACCCTCGCAGCAACAGCTCGCTGGTGAGCGACCCTACCTTCTCAGCCAGCGGTCCTGAGGCCCAGCGCTGGCTGCTGGCCCTCTGCCGCGGAGCTCGGAATCAAAGCTTCTTCGGGGCCCAGCCGGAGGGCTGGCCCACATTGTGCTTCGTGGAGGCCCTCCAGCGCTGGATGGAGAGCCCCGGCTGTGCCCGCCTGGGGCCGGGCCTCTGCTGTGGCCACCTGGGCTTCCCCTGGGCCCCGCAGCTTTTCCTACACTGCCTCAAGATGATGGCTCTGGAGCAAGGCCCGGAGAGCCCCCAGGACCTGGGACCCCGCTTCAATACCCAGGGCGGCTTGGCTGCCCTGGTCCTGCAGTTCCAGACCAACTGCCCCTACAGTCCAGACTACAGCCAGGCTCACCACTTCTACACTGAGGTCAACCGCTGGCTGGCAGCAGAGTTGGGCAGGGCACCCCCTGGCCTTCGCCGGGGTTGGTTCACTAGCCATCTGGAGCTGTACAGCCTGCAGCACAGCCTGAGCACCGAGCCTGCAGTGGTGCTGGGCCTGGCGCTGGCGCTGGCCTTTGCCACACTGCTGCTGGGCACCTGGAATGTTCCACTTAGCCTGTTCTCAGTGGCAGCTGTGGCAGGCACTGTGCTGCTCACCGTGGGGCTCCTGGTTCTGCTCGAGTGGCAGCTCAACACTGCCGAGGCCCTCTTTCTCTCCGCCTCAGTGGGCCTCTCTGTGGACTTCACTGTCAACTACTGCATCTCCTACCACCTGTGCCCACACCCTGACCGCCTGAGTCGAGTGGCCTTCTCACTGCGCCAGACCAGCTGCGCCACAGCAGTGGGGGCTGCAGCCCTGTTTGCAGCCGGTGTGCTCATGCTGCCTGCCACGGTGCTGCTCTATCGCAAGCTGGGCATCATCCTCATGATGGTGAAGTGTGTCAGCTGCGGCTTCGCCAGCTTCTTCTTCCAATCTCTCTGCTGTTTCTTTGGACCAGAGAAGAACTGTGGGCAGATCCTCTGGCCTTGTGCACACCTGCCGTGGGATGCTGGAACTGGGGAGCCTGGTGGGGAGAAGGCAGGTCGCCCACGACCAGGGCCAGTGGGAGGGGTGCCCGGGTCCTGCTCAGAGCAGTACGAGCTACAGCCGCTGGCACGACGCCGGAGTCCCAGCTTTGACACCAGTACAGCCACCAGCAAGCTGTCTCACCGGCCCTCAGTGCTCTCTGAAGATCTACAGCTGCATGATGGCCCCTACTGCCCCCGGCCCCCGCCAGGCCCTGCATCCCCAAGGGAGCTGTTCCTGGACCACCAGGCAGTTTTCAGCCAGTGCCCAGCCTTGCAGACTTCCTCTCCCTACAAGCAAGCCGGACCCAGCCCCAAAACCCGGGCCATGCAGGACTCCCCAGGGAAGAAGGCTGAGCTGGTGCAGGCCTCACTAGAAGCCCCAGCCCACCCTCCCAGGCCCAAGCCCCAGGTTGTGGAGCCCCCTGATTGCCTCTGCTCCTCAGCCAGCACCCTGGAGGGGCTCAGCGTCTCTGATGAGACCTGCTTAAGCACCTCCGAGCCCAGTGCCCGTGTGCCAGATTCCGTGGGTGCCTCCCCAGAGGATCTGGATGAAGCCGAGCAGACAGTACCTGAACGGGGCCAGCTCAATGAGAAGCGGGACACACTGTGGCTGGCGCTCAAGGAGACTGTTTACGACCCATCTCTGCCCCCCTCACACCAGAGCAGCTTGTCCTGGAAGGGCCGTGGTGGGCCGGGGGATGGCAGTCCTGTGGTGCTGCCCAACAGCCAGCCAGATCTGCCAGATGTTTGGGTCCGCAGGCCCAGCACCCACACTTCAGGCTACAGTAGCTGAGGGAGGCCCAGGGAGGCCCGACTGGGGCACAGAGCCTGTGGGGATGACGAGCCGAGAGCAGCACCAGGCTAGAGCCTGATAGTGTTTCCCACGTCAGCGTGGGGAGGTCTCGCTCTCCAGCTGCAGATTTTAAACCCTGCCAGATGTTCTGGCCCTGGTCTGGGCTGCTGCTTACTCCCCACACCTGGAGGATTTGGTTTGGGGGGTGGTCTTTGGAGTGAAATGCCAAGCTCTCCTTGTGACCTGCGAAGGGCTCATCTGTTCCCACAGTGCCAACCAGGACCCACCCTCTGGAAGGGCGAAGGTCATGTGTGCAGCTCCATGTACTGGGGGAGGCTGACTTGGCCCCCATGACAAGGGGCATGAAATTCAGTGGGACTAAGGGACCCAGTCCTTGGGATCCTGTGGGCCCCTTCATCGACCAAGAGCCCTGGGAAACTTCAGCAGCCTCCTGGGCCTCTCACCTTTCAGAGGCTTTTTTATCAGGACACTTCCTTTTCTTTGGGGGAGCCTCTTGGAGTCATAATTGGGCTGGGGTCTCTGTCCTGAATGGTCTACTCCCCTCACATTACCCAGTCTGTCAAAAAATTTGTCCCAGCCAAGCAAAGATGGCTTCTGGGAGTAAAGTAGGTGGTGGAGAGATGGTGAGTCCCAGAGCATCCCTGAATTGCTAACAGTCCCTCATGGAAAGCTGCTCTGGCATGGAAGTGTCCTCTGCCCTGTTAACACCAGTAAGAATCCTTTACATCCCGCCTATTTTGGTTTGCAGAACACTTCCATGCCCATTGTGTCCTGGGAATCTCATCACTTCTGTGTGAGGTAGCCTGTACTTGGTTGGGTCCCAGGTTACAGGTAAAGACAGTGCAACTAAGGTTACCTGTTTTCACTAAGTCCCATAGTGAGCGAGTGGCAGAGCAGGTTTCCTAACTGACTCCACTGCTGCTCCCACTCTCCTCCTGTTTAGCTGCCGCAGGGACATTGGCCTACGGCTGTGTTGACCTTTGCTCTGGCACCTTTTAACAACCTGTCTTCACAGGTGCCTCTGGGTACCACTTTAGGCCTCCGTCTCCAGAAGCTGCACTCTGAGCAAGCCTGGAGTTCCTCCCCATAGCCCCTGGACTTCCTTCCAGCTCCAGCTGAGATGTCTTCATCCATGAGGCACCTAAGCTGATCTGATTCCCAAGTTCAGGGTCAGGGGAAGGCCTTGTCCATGGCTTCGGTGTGCAGAGAGCCCCTGCCAGGAGAGGCACTGAGGGCAGTCGAGGCTGGGCAGAATCCAGTTAAGGCAGGAACTCAGGCCTGACCTCTTTGGAGGTATGGCAGTCTGATGCTGTTTCGCAGGTCAGGGTTCTGGTTCCCAAAGGACAGGTCTCCCTAGGGGCACTCAGCAGACAAAAGTCTGACTCTCCTTCCCCAAAGCAAAGGGTCTCTCTGGAAGGTTTTATCTCACATGAGGGCTCATGACACCTGGAGCATCAACAAATTTACTGAGCACCACTCCACCTATGGCACTATAAGAGGACAGAGACATGGAGGGAAAATCAGACATCTGCCCTCAAGGATCTCACCCTCTAGCTGGGGAAACAGCCCCCACCCCCATACATGCAGGCATCAGTGGGTCACTGATGGCACCATACAGCACTTGCTGAGCGCCATATGCCTGTCACCATGAGCACTGCTGGAGCTCAAGCACCCAGGACTGGTAACCAGGAAGGATTCCTGAGCTGGGCTTCAGTATCTCAGCCTGGAAGTGACCTTAACAATCATTTGTTTCAGCAGTTCTCAAACTTTGGAGCCTCAGGACCCTTTGTTCAAAGAATCCTTGTGTGGAAACACTGCATATAAAGCTGAGAAAAAGCAACTACACTGTTGGATGCTGGGGGTGGGGAAGTCCAGAGCCAGGTCAGCCTCCTTTTCTACGGTGCCTCTCAGGGGATCCTGGGGAACCCTGAAAGCTCTTGATGGCTCTGAAGAATGTGTCTTGAAAACCACTGGTCCAGGTCATTTTACAAATGAGCATCACAGAGGGGAAGGATTTTTCTGGGCCCAAAGAGACAGAACTGGAGGCAAATTAGAGGGTTTGGGCTTTATATAAATATGTATTGTTGAGACTTACCTCCCACACCAACTTATAAGAAGTGGGATATGGAGATATCAGTGAGATATGGGAGTTGTGGAAGTGACAGAAGACCATGGGCAGGAATGACAGGTTACATCGGCTTTGCAAGATAAAGATACCCATCTGACTCCTGGTGTCAGGAAGGAGAGACAGTAACTAGGACTAACTTGGACCATCTCCCTGGAGTTCTGAGGGACCTCTCTCTCTTCATGTCAGAGAGGAATTCAGCTTCTCTGGCCTAGGGCTGCTCATCAGCCTCTGAGTCCTGGCTTCTCTGCACTATGGACTGTCTCCTGTTATCACACAGCCAGGTCGGTAGAGCTCTGGTCATCTGGGATCATCACCCAGAGGGAGGACAAAGTGAGCCCTTCCTCCTGAACATGAGCAGAAGTCTGGCCTTGACTCCATCATTGTAGCTGCCTCTCAGGGCCACACAACCCTTCAGGAAGGCAGATGAGCTGGAGCAGCCAAAGTACCGACTAGATTTGATCTTTACACCAGCGTGCCCGAAGGACTGGAAGAACTCAGTGTAATCCCAGTCAGCTCCTCGAACCTGGAGTGGCCCAAACCAACAGCAGGCATCACAGTAGTGGGTAATCCCACCTGCATCTCTAGCTCCAACTTTGGTGTTTTGGTTTTTTTTGACAGGGTCTTAGTTCCCCAACAAGGGATCAAACCCGTGTCCCCTGTAGGGGAAGTGCAGAGTCTTAACCACTGGACTCCCAGGAAAGTCCCCCTTGCCCCAGCTTTGGAAAGCAAGATTTGAAGTATTTTCAGCAGATTTACTATCATCATTATGGTGGTTACAAAGAGTGTATGGCCCTGGATACACATGGAGAGAAGCTTAGAAGCATTCTGTGAGGCTCTGGAAAATTCAAGAAATGGCTCCTTAACACTGAGACACTGTATTAAAACTGATTTGGGACTTGCAGTCATTTCTCCTATTTGTGCCACAGATCCTTGAACTCAAACCCAGAGCATGAGTATGTGTTATTGTATGTTTTAAAAATGTAACTTGGTATAGTTTGTTACTATGGGAAAACCCATCCTTCCACGGCTGTGGCACTTTGGTGACAATGTCAGAGACTGAGTTGACTGGTAAATCTTAGATTTTACAGGCACGGGGCCTACCCTATACCGTGATATTTAGGCGGTATCTCAGCTTGAGCCTGATTCTGAAAGAGACATCTCACGAGAGATTTATAAGCCAAATGCCCTTAGCCCCCTCAAACTCATTCCTCTCCTTCCAGTCCATGACAAGGCAAGTGAGGGGATCAGAAAAGAAGATACATCGAAGAGTTTCTGATCTTTTCTTTCGTGGTGGCCTTATCTTGGCCTTTGATAATACATGTGGGCAATTATGAGCTCTCTGGCGTCCATGACATACATCAAGATTTGCTTGGGAATGGGAAAAAACAGACATTTCTTACCCTTTCTACCCTCACCCTTGTTCACAGGGACGACAGTAGCTCAAGGTGGTGTAGAGGTATTTATGCTTAGGAGAAGTCACTCAATTCGGGAAGATAAGAAACAAAAGAAAGCCACCACGTGCTATGTAAATGGTGGGCTGTCCTAAGCCACTTTGTGCTGAAGAGCCCTGGAAGGACCTTGATAAACTTATCATGATCATCAGGCCTCTGTGTGGTTATTCATGTTATACCTCAGCATAAGGGGAAGAGCAACAGTTTACCAAATTCACAAACAACAAATTAGAGCTTCAAGATCGCTAAAGAGAATCCCTCAGCTGGGCAGACTGATGTGAATTTGAATTCATGACCACAGCCTCACCTGTAACCTCAGCTCTGCCTAGCCTCCTTGCATTCTAGTTACTAGTTTCAGTTCTTTGCAGCAGTCATTTCATACTTTCTCCACTTGCTTCCAACATCAGATGCCCTTCACCTCTCTGCACACCTACTTTCAGTAGTCAAAAAACTCATTATTCATAATGAAAGCTGGAGGCATCAGACAGAAATTTCCTCACCTTCAAGGCACCCAGTCCCCAGCTTACCTACCCTGCTCTTACTGGCTTCTCTCCTCATCCCTTCTGTTACAAACAAGGAAGCAGTTAATGTCCCCACCAATGGTTTATAGCAGATAGGTGGATACAGATGGCTTGGAAGTCAATTTCAAGAGCTTCCTTCATAAGTTCCCTCTCCACATATTGATCAGCCTAAGAAGGAGTCTTTGGCCAGCGCTCTCTCCTCCCCAGCAGTGACCCTTCCTTCATTCTGACTCCTACTACTCTGGCACCATTTTCTGCACTATAAACAAACAAATAAATAAAAGGACTACTTTAGAATGTTTTGCTTGAGCAAGTCTTTGAGAGAGCAAAGCCAAGAACATATGAACATTATCATAACTGTATTCCCTATGGTCACATAGCTTAAGTAGAGACTTGGAGAATATATATATATATATATAGAAAATGGGGCAGCAGGTAAAGAATCTGCAAGAGTTACAAGAGATATGGGTTTGGTCCCTGGGTCAGGAAGATCCCCTAGAAGAGGGCATGGCAACCCACTCTAGTATTCTTGCTGGGAAAACCCCATGGACAGAGGAGCCTGGTGGACTATGGTCCATGGGGTCACAAAGAGTCTGAAGCAACTTAGCACATATTTTAAATACCCACATTTAACTTGTAGAGATGAAAACTAAAATGTCTGTGATTAAAAAAAAAAAATCCTTGGATGGAATCAATACTTTCAAGGTTTTAGACCAAAAGGATCAGTGGACTTGAAGACATAGAAATTATCTAAAATGAAACATCAAGGGAAAAAATAAGTTTAGAAATAAATATAGAGCATATACAACAGGCAGAAAAATTGTCCTTTACAGTTATTCAAAATTATGAAATAATTTAGGCAATAACCAAAAATGAAGAGGGTACATTTTAAAAATAAATATTTTGTGAGGGAGTATGAACAAAGGAGTCTGAAGATGCTGCTCTAGGTACCATCTCCCTTGCCCCTTTCTCTCTGACTTTGCTCCTTTGATCATGCCATCTTCCTTCTGAAGCATCCGTTTCTTTCAGCTGGCTCATTCTCATAAGCACATGTATCCACTAGTATCTACATCTTTAAGAAAGTTCTACCTTGACCACCACAACCCACCTCCAGTTACTGCCCAATTGCTCTACCCCACTCGCAAACTCTGACACCTGCCGTCTCTGCCTCCTCATCTCTCATGTACTCTTCAGTGTGCTCCAGTGTAGCTTCCACTCCAGCCTCTCCACCAGAATTCCTCTTCCTAATACTCCCCAGTGACTTCCGTGTGTGTGTATGAGAAAACATATGCATGAGTTTATTCATTGCAGGATTTTGTACTCACCAATGACTTCTTTGTTGCTAAATTAAATGGATCCATTTAAATTCTCATCTTGCTTGCCCTTTCATTTATTTTTTTAATAGCTATTTTATTTTTATTTGACTGCACTGGGTCTTTTGTAGCATGCAGGATCTTTTTAGTTGAGGCATGTGAATTCTTAGTTGCAGCATGTAGGATATCTAGTTCCCCAACCAGGGATGGAACCCAGGGCCTCTGCATCCGGAGCTTGGAGTCTTAGCCACTGGACCACCTGCAAAGTCTCAAGTTATTTTCAATAGTTTATCACTTCCTTCCTCAGCAGTTTACCACTTCCTCCTTCCTAGCTTCTAGGACCCCACTCTTTGTTTTCTTCACACCTCTGTGGCACCTCTTTATCAGATTTCTTGGCTTGGCACCTTCTTGTCATTGCAACTTCTGAGTACTGGCATCAATGTCCTAGGTCCTAAGGCTCTCTGTACATTTCTTCCCTTGGTAATCTCATCCAATACTGCAGTTTTAAACACGTGTGTGTGTGTGTGTTAGTCCCTCAGTCATGTCCAACTCTTTGCGACCCCATGAACTATAGCTTTCCAGGATCCTCTGTCCATGGAATACTCCAGGCAAGGACACTGGATTTAGTAGCCATTCCCTTCTCCAGGGAATCTTCCCAACCCAGGGACTGAACCCAGGTCTCTTGTATTGCAGACAGATTCTTTAATGTCTGAGTCACCAGGGAAGCCTTAAATACATATATATGTATATATATATGTATGTACATATATGTGTGTGTGTGTATATATATATATATATGCCCATAACCAATCCAGGCTCTCCTCTGGGCTCAAAGGGTATGTTTTCAACTGCCTACTTGACAGCTCCACTTGAATGTCTCAAAGGCATTTCAGGTTTGTCATGTTCAAAACTGAACTCTTAATCTCTCCCCAACACAAAATAATGACTCTGATAGCTTACAGTGAATGATGTCAGATTCGTGATCTCTGAAGAAGAAGATTTAGTTTTGGGACCAGGAACCAGGCTTGATCACTCAGAGCTTTTGTGTGGCAGAAGTTCTACTGTGACACAGACATCAGAAGGGAGACAGAGTGCCCCACTCCTAGTCTTCTCAAGGCCTTATATACTTTCCCCAGACCCACTCCTACAACATACATCTTAAATTAACAAGATTAGAACTAACAACAGAAAAGTATTACCGCACCCATCCTCACAACATACACTTAGGATAACAGAATGTTCTTGTTAGGAAGGAGAAACATGCCCTTGAGCAAGATACATAGTGTTTCATAATCATTCAGTTCATTTCAGTTCAGTTGCTCGTTCGTGTCCGACTCTGCAATCCCATGGACTGCAGCACACCAGGCCTTCCTGTCCATCACCAACTCCCAGAGTTTACTCAGATTCATGTCCATTGAGTCAGTGATGCCATCCAACCATCTCATCCTCTATTGTCCCCTTCTACCCTCAATCTTCCCCAGCATCAGAGTCTTTTCAAATGAGTCAGCTCTTTACATCAGGTGGCCAAAGTATTGAAGTTTCAGCTTCAACATCAGTCCTTCCAGTGAATATTCAGGACTGATTTCCTTTAGAACAGACTGGTTAGATCTCCTTCTCCAACACCATAGTTCAAAAGCATCAGTTCTTCAGTGCTCAGCTTTCTTTATAGTCCAACTCTCACATCAATACATGACCACTGGAAAAGCCATAGCCTTGGGTAGATGGACCTTTGTTGGCAAAGTAATGTCTCTGCTTGTTAATATGTTGTCTAGGTTGGTCATAACTTTTCTCCCAGTGAGTAAGTATCTTTTAATTTCATGGCTGCAGTCACCATCTATAGTGATTTTGAAGCCCAAAGAAATAAAATCTGCCACTGTTCCCACTGTTTCTCCATCTATTTAACATGAAGTGATGGGACCAGATGCCATGATCTTTGTTTTCTGAATGTTGAGTTTTAAGCCAACTTTTTCACTCTCCTCTTTCACTTTCATCAAGAGGCTTTTTAGTTCCTCTTCACTTTCTGCCATAAGGGTGGTGTCATTTGCATATATGAGATTACTGATATTTCTCCCAGCAATCTTGATTCCAGCTTGTGCTTCATCCAGCCCAGCATTTTTCATGATGTCCTCTGCATAGAAGTTAAATAAGCAGGGTGAAAACACACAGCCTTGACATACTCCTTTTCCAATTTGGAACCAGTCTGTTGTTCCATGTCCAGTTCCAACTATTGCTTCCTGACCTGCATACAGATTTCTCAGGAGGCAGGTCAGGTGGTCTGATATTCCCATCTCTTTCAGAATTTTCCACAGTTTTTTGTGCTCCACACAGTCAAAGGCTTTGGCATAGTCAATAAAGCAGAAATAGATGTTTTTCTGGAACTCTGTTGCTTTTTCGATGATCCAGTGGATGTTGGCAATTTGATCTCTGGTTCCTCGGTCTTTTCTAAATCATATAATCATTAGTACAGAGCTTAAGGAAAAACATACCTTTGAACAGGATGAGTCGTTTTGTTATTTAATCACTGAAATGACAGTGAAAGTCGTTCAGTCCTGTCCAACTCTTTGCAACCCCATGAACTATACAGTCCATGGAATTCTCCAGGCCAGAATACTGAAATAGGTAGCCTTTCCCTTCTTTGACTTCCCTGGTGGCTCAGACAGTAAAGCATCTGCCTACAACGCAGGAGACCTGGGGTTCAATCCCTGGGTCGGGAAGATCTCCTGAAGAAGGAAATGGCAACCCACTCCAGTATTCTTGCCTGGAAAATCCCACAGACAGAGGAGCCTGGTAAGCTAAAGTCCATGGGGTCACAAAGAGTTGGACACGACTGTGCGACTTCACTTTCACTTCTCCAGGGGATCTTTCCAACCCAGGGATCAAACTGTCGACTGAAAAAAGATGTACAACTTGAGAGTTGCAAGTTAAGTTGTACTTGGGGCAAAATGAGGACTGCAGCCCAGGAGGCAGCATCTCAGATAGCTCTGAGAGACTGCTCCAAAGTGGCAGAGGGGAAAGGTCAATACATAAGGTTTTGGTGAAGGAGGAGTTCAATACCATTTTTACAAAAGGTTTTTTGTAATTCATGAGGATCTGATGTCACCATGAAGGGATATAGTGCATTTCTAGATATGAGGAGATTGAGGATTGAGATCATAAAATCTGTTCCTAAAAACATCCAACTATCTAAAGACCTGTCCCAGCAGATTCCCTGGAGCACAGAGTGCCTCACTCCACCCTGAACTCCCTCAGGGGTTTTTGAAGGTCCACAGCTACAGCAGCATGCGGTTCACTCTCCATAGAGGCAGATGGCAAATGCCTTTGTTGTTTAGTCATTGACAATGCTCTTGGTAAGTGCCAGTTTGTAGTTGACAGAACCCAGGTCTCCAGCGTTGCGGGTGGATTCCTTACCAGCTGAACCACAAGGGAAGCCCAAGAATACTGGAGTGGCTAGCCTATTCCTTCTCCAGTGGATCTTCCTGACCCAGGAATCAAACTGGGGTCTCTTGCACTGCAGACAAATTCTTTACTGACTGAGTTATCAAGGAAGCTAATAACCATTAACTTTAATCATAAGCTAATAATCATTAGCTCTGAGCTTCAAGAAAGTTAGTCTTAAAGATTGTTGTCATAACAACTCAGAGTTCAAGAAAAAAATGTATTATGTGACTAAGACAAAGCAATGAAGAAAAAAAAAGTTTGTGCCTTTCTCCTCGTCCAGAGCCCTGGACCCCTTCTCCTCCTTGAGGGTCCCAGACCCCTTCTTCCTTAAGGACCCTGGACTCTTTATCAACCTACCTAAGAATTAACTCTCTCAACTCTACCCACAAGATTATTCAAGCCTGGGAGTCATCCTTAAGATCTCTCTACCCCTCAGCTCTCCTTCTCCCACATGCAATCTAGCACTGAGTCTTGAGATTCTGCCTCCAAAAATGGTCTTAAATATGTCTGCCTCTTGCCATCCAAGCCACCATAATCTCTCACTTGAATGATTAGAGTAGCCTCCCAACTGTCTCTCCGATTCCTCTCTTGCTCCCCTTCAATCCATTGTCCATGGAGTAACCAGAGGAAACTTTAAAAAATATAAATATATTTAAAGTATTATATTTTAAAATATAAATTGGGGGATTCCCTGGCAGTCCAGTGGTTAGGACTCTGGGCTCCTACTGCCAGCAGCTCAGGTTTGACCCCTGGTTGGGGAACTAAGATCCCACAAGCCACACAGTGTGCCAAAATAATATTTATATATTGAATGACACTCTCCTCTAATAGTTCAATGACTTCTAATTAGTCTTAAGAAATCTCTTTACTTTTGGTCTACAAAGACTTTGATTTTCATTTGATTTCCTATCTCTCCAGCTTTATCCCCAAGAAAAATAAATGTAAAAAGGCAAAATGGTTTTCTGAGGAGGACTTAACAAATATCTGAGAAAAGAAGAGAAGTTAAAGGCAAAGGAGAAAAGGAAAGATATACCCATTTGAATGCAAAGTTCCAAAGAATAGCAAGGAGAGATAAGAAAGCCTTCCTCAATGATCAATACAAAGAAATAGAGGAAAACAATAGAATGGGAAAGACTAGAGATCTCTTCAAGAAAATTAGAGATACAAAGGGAACATTCCGTGCAAATATGGGCACAATAAAGGACAGAAATGGTATGGCCGTAACAGAAGCAGAAGATATTAAGAAGAGGTGGCAAGAAGAACTATACAAAAAAGATCTTCATGACCCAGATAATCACAATGGTGTGATCACTTACCTAGAGCCAGACATCCTGGAATGTGAAGTAAAGTGGGCCTTAGGAAGCATCACTATGAACAAAGCTAGTAGAGGTGATGGAATTCCAGGTGAGCTATTTCAAATCCTAAAAGATGATGTTGTGAAATGCTGCACTCAATATGCCAGCAAATTTGGAAAACTCAGTAGTGGCCACAGGACTGGAAAAGATCAGTCTTCATTCCAATCCCAAAGAAAGGCAACGCCAAAGAATGCTCAAACTACCACACGATTGCACTCATCTCACATGCTAGTAAAGTAGTGCTCAAAATTCTCCAAGCCAGGCTTCAACAGTATGGGAACCGAGAACTTCCAGATGTTCAAGCTGGATTTAGAAAAGGCAGAGGAACCAGAGATCAAATTGCCAACATCTGTTGGATCACAGAAAAAGTAAGAAAGTTCCAGAAAAACATCTACTTCTGCTTTATTGATTATGCCAAAGCCTTTGACTATGTGGATCACAATAAGCTGTGGAAAATTCTTCAAGACATGGGAATACCAGGCCATCTTACCTGCCTCCTGAGAAATCTGTATGCAGGTGTTATGCCCAAGTCACGAAATCTCCCAATGACCACTAGGGAGCCGATGCAAAAGCAAGAGAGTTTTTATTACCAAGCTTGAGCTGGGGCTCCCACCATTACCGACGCAGCGGCTAAGGAGAGGAGCCCCGAGTTTTGGGTTACACTGCTTACATTGGGAATATTCAGGTGAAAGAGTAACAAAGAGGGTGTTCAGGCTGAAGGACTATTGCTTGGTTACCCTCGTCTACAGGGTTGTGTGTGGATTTGTGATTGGTTTTTTTACTTTCGTGGTAAATCATTACTTCCAAGGTAAATCACAAATTCTTGAACTTAAAGTCAGGAGGTTTAACCTAAGGGCCCATTGGCTCGTGAGCAGTGGGGCAAGGTTAGGTAATATCCAAAGTCTAAGTCTGTTTGCCCGGAACCTTTGCAAAATGGAGTTCTTTTACAAGATGGAGTAGCTTAAGCTCTTCACAGGTCAAGAAGCAACAGTTAGAATTGGACATGGAAAAAAATAAATAAATACATAAAAATATAGTTTAAAAAATAAAAAGAATTGGACATGGAACAACAGACTGGTTCCAAATTGGGAAAGGAGTACGTAAAGGCCGTATATTAGCACTCTACTTATTTACTTATATACAGAGTACATCATGAGAAACGCCAGGCTGGATGAAGCACAAGCTGGAATCAAGATTGCAGGGAGAAATATCAATAATTTCATATATGCAGATGACACCACCCTTATGGTAGAAAGTGAGTTAGAACTAAAGAGCCTCTTGATGAAAGTGAAGAGGAGAGTGAAAAAGTTGGCTTAAAACTGTTGAAAGTGAAACTGAAGTCGCTCAGTTGTGTCCAGCTCTTTGCAACCCGTGGACTGTAGCCCACCAAGCTCCTCCGTCCATGGGATTCTCCAGGCAAGAATACTGGAGTGCCATTTCCTTCTCCAGGGGATCTTCCTGACCCAGGGATCGAACCCAGGTCTCCCACATTGCAGGCTGACGCTTTAACCTCTGTGCCACCAGGGAAGCCCTTAAATACAAGAATACAGTCTCTCAGAAAACCTCCTATAGAGACACAGAACTTCAGATCTAAGTACTAACATCAAAGATGTCAACGGAGGACAGGAAGCCAGGTTGGAAGAAGAAGGGGGAGGAGGCAGGAGAGGGGGATGAAAGGGGTGGCCTTACAGACGTCTCCTGCCACCTACAGATTCCCAGGCATTATGGGACTTTTCCCTGGGCCTCCAGAGAAGGGAGGACTGGAACTCAGCCTTACCAGAAATCAGACCAGACCAGAACCAGAATTCGAGTTCTTTGCCAAGAGGAGGTGATCAGTCTCCAATCATCAGCTCAGGCTGAGGGCCCTTCGACCAGATTCCTGTGTCCAGGACCAGGGGACTAGAAAAATGGGGAAGGATAGGAAGGGTTAAGGAGAAGAAAGAGAGAGGGAAAGGGAGAGAGGTCAATAAAGTCTCTTGTTCCTTACGGGTCGGGGCACTCTGGCCAGTTGTCCGCGTCAGGAGGAGACCAGGGACAAAAGGGACCCAGTTGCAGCCGCTGGGTCTGGTCCATTGACAGGCAAGCTGGCCCCTGAATACCCCAAGTGGTCAGGATGTCAGTCTCAGTGAAGAAGAGTCCCCGCCAGAGTTGCCATTTGTTGCAGAAGGCAGACCCCTTCCACGGCCCGAAACTGGGCTCTTGTCTAACACTCGGAAATGAATTGTCCAAGGAGACACATCTGCTGACAAAGCAAGAGATTTTACTGGGAAAGGGCACCCAGGTGGAGAGCAGTAGGGTGAGGGTCCCCTGATCCCCAGTTTATTTCCTGAGTCTTATTTTTCCTTATTCTTCTGCGGTACTGCTCCCTCAGGTCGGTTCGTTGTTGAGCTGGTCCTGACACCTGTCCATCACCAACTCCCAGAGTTTACTGAAACTCATGTCCATCAAGTCGGTGATGCCATTCAACCGTCTCATCCTCTGTCGTCCCCTTCTCCTCCCGCCTTCAATATTTCCCAGCATCAGGGTCTTTTCTAATGAGTTAGTTCTTCACCTCAGGTGGTCAAAGTATTGGAGTTTCCGCTTCAGCATCAGTCCTTCCAATAAATATTCAGGACTGATTTCCTTTAGGATGAACTGATTGGATCTCCTTGCAGTCCAAGGGGCTCTCAAGAGTCTCCAACACCACATTTCAAAAGCGCAATTCTTCGGCGCTCAGCTTTCTGAGACAGTCCCATCACTTCATGGCAAATAGATGGGGAAACAATGGAAACAGTGACAGACTTTATTTTGGGGGGCTCCAAAATCACTGCATATGGTGACTGAAGCCATGAAATTAAAAGATGCTTGTTCCTTGGAAGAAAAGCTATGACCAACCTAGACAGCTTATTAAAAAGCAGAGACATTACTTTGCCAACAAAGGTCCGTCTAGCCAAGGCTATGGTTTTGCCAGTAGTCATGTATGGATGTCAGAGTTGGACTATAAAGAAAACTGAGCGCCCAAGAATTGATGCTTTTGAACTATGGTGTTGGAGAAGACTCTTGAGAATCTCTTAGACAGCAAGGAGATCAAACCAGTCAATCCAAAGGAAATCAGTCCTGAATATTCATTGGAAGGGCTGATGTTGAAGCCGAAAGTCCAATACTTTGGCCACCTGATGCAAAGAACTGACTCATTTAAAAAGACCCTGATGCTGGGAAATATTGAAGGCAGGAGGAGAAGGGGACGACAGAGGATGAGATGGTTGGAGGGCACCATCGACTTGATGGACATGAGTTTGAGCAAGTTCCGGGAGTTGGTGATGGACAGGGAGGCCTGGTGTGTTGCAGTCCATGGGGTCACAAAGAGTCAGACATGAATGAGTGACTGAACTGAACTGAAGAAAAGCCCATTCTTACGATTATGGATTCCTCATCAGGTTAACTCCTATTCCCCCTTTTAGTCAAACATCACTTAAAATATCTTCCCTGACTCTGCAATTTAAACTAGGTTTCCCTGATTTTCTCTCATAGCACGTTGTACTCTCCCCTAATAGTTTTACTATAGTTGATAAATACATATTTTGGGGTTTTTTCCAGTTTAATTGAGATATAATTGACTGGTTTGTATGATTATTTGCTGGTCACTGGGTTGTAAACTCCAGGAGGGCACAGCCCAAGTGAGTCTTGATATTTGTTGTCCTCATCCCACCTGCCCATTGTCTGACACAAAGCAGGTGCTCAATGGATATTTGTTGAACTAAATGAATTAGCGCGCTAAATGTTAGAGAACTCTGCCCCGTTGGCTAGGAGTAGCTTTGAATCTCGGCTTAAATTCTGGGTAAGTGTTTTAAAAGTTAGGACTGAGGATAGGTGTCTCAGGTATTTCAGCTCACAAGCCCTCTCCAAATCTCACCTGCCACTCTCCACCGTGTAGGTTTTTTTCCTACCGATCCCTCTCTGCTCCTGGCTTTCTGGCATCATGCACCATCCCTAACAATCACATACCAAATAAAGAGAAGGATTGTGACAAGGACCCTACACGTGACTGCGTTTCCGTCCCAAGGCCAGCATATGACACCAGTGGCTCATAGCTCCATTAAAGACTGCAAAGTGCATCACTTCTCTTCCCCCGCCCAGACCTGGGGACTCCTATACCCAGCGCCAGGAAGCGCAAACTGCGGCATGGACTCAGATCTTCCGTACAGCATGGCAGCCGCCGAAGGCGTCGCCCACGCCAGTGACTGCCGTACAACATGGCCTCCTACAGAGAGCGCCCCACACCCGCTTCCGCCCGGTCGCCGGAAGTTTCCCTTTGAAACCCTGGCGGCAGACGCGGTCCGTGGTACGGCAGTTACTGCCGAGCATCTTTTGAACCAGAGCGACGAGGCGTGCGGGCAGGAGCAGCAGGCACCTGGGTTCGGCTCTCCTGGGGCAGGAAATTGTGCTGGATGTGGGAAGTCGATGGGATGGGCTGGGAATGGAGGATCTTCGCTCTCCTGAGTCGCGCTCTCCTGGGGCCTCCGCCTGCTTGGTCTCCTTGGCCCAGCCCTGGGTAACCATTCACCTTGTAACTTCTAGGCCCCAGCCGTGCCGCCTCGTTACGATGACCAGCGTGATTAAGACAGTGTACACCCTGCAGCCCTCCTGTGTGCTGAGCAGTGGCCTGCCCGCAGGTGGGTGTCCACGGGGCCCTTACCCCCTTTCACTGCGAACCGGCCCTGGGGTGGTCGGGCCAGGAGTCTGGAGGCGTCAAATCTGTTGTTGGGGATGGGTGGCACCGGCAAGGAGGGGCATTCTACCGGCTTTGACAGCTTACTAACTTCCCTAGAACCGGGCTGTCTAGTTTATAATGGGAGTTGGGGGAAGGGCAGTAAGGAAGAAATTTGGACTTGCCCCACCCCCCTGCTTCTTCAAACCGAACTCTGCTGCATTCACCAATTAGACTCCAGTTGCTGACTATTCTACAATATTATTTGCAGTAAGCTAGGGATCCCTTTTATACGTATCTGTTTTATTTCCAGACTTGGGGTGTCCTGAGGGACTGGGTTTGTTGTCAGGGAGGAGAGAAGAGAGTCATTTAAAAAGCAGGATAGTTAGGGAGAAGCACTAGGGTTCACACCGTGTCTGGTTCCCATTTGTAACTGCACAGTGTCCTTTATATAGTACATTCTCAGCAAACATTTGTTGAGTAAAGTGAGAGAGAGGGATCAGGCCTAACTAATGCTCCAGAACTTTGGGAGAGGAGGCATGATTAAAAGCAATGTTTGATTGCTTTGCCATTTTGCTTTGTGTGACTCAGCTTGGAGTTGAAATTATCTCCTAAATTCTGCAACTGTCAGCTGCCTAATCTAGAGATTATAGCAGGGAATTGGTTTCAAACATGAGAACTGGGTGGCGGTGGAAGGTTTTGAAGCAGCTATTTAAGATCCTTTCCCAGGTGACTCCATGCAACTGATTGATGAGGCCAGTAGGATTGACCTATGAAGTAAATAGGCTTTTCTCCAAAGGCCTTACAGGATTTTGTTTGTCTTATATTGCTTCAGGACACCTGAATGGCAATCCTGTCATCAGCAGGGCTTAGGAGTTGATGGAGGAAGTGGAGTCAGTCGTACACTGCCTTTCCCTTAGAAAGCGGCATCTTTAGTTCAGTGGGGAGTGACTGGCATCTCCCCACCCAAACTGGAAGTTTTCATCTCTTTGCTTCTTTCCCAGTCACAGCTTTACAGTCATATGTAACCTCAATATTTAAAAATTTTTAGGCTGCCTCCCAGGTTTTTTGATGTTAGGCAAGGGTTGGTTGGTTTTTAGTTTTTTTTAACAGATAACATATACACATGTTAAAAAAAAAAATCCAAAGTTTGGAAACGATATACAGTGAAAAATTAGTCTTTCCATCCTTGGCACTAGCCATCCAGTTCCCTCCTTAGCATCTCTCATTTTAAGAAGATAGTCTGTTAAACCCTGCTAAATTTTTCCTGCAGTACCATCCTTAGGTTCTAACAAATATGGGTTATTGGAACCAATCCCAGTCAATGAAGAGTGTTAATTTTGATCCGTTTGCTGTTGATACCTTTTTACGTGAGATATTTCTTATCGTGTATGACTTATTAATACCTGAGAGAGGAGAAGGTAAATTCATTCACCCAAGGTTACCTTTTCTGACAGATCTCAGAAAGAACCCTTTTAATACTTGCTTTGTGTGAAAATAGGATGTAAGTGCCCACTGAGTGTACCTATAAATGAAATAATTTGTTAGCCTGAGAAATCATATTTATTCCAAACTGTTGTGCAGCTAAAGTCATCAAAATAAATCTTTATCAAACACAAAGTTTCCTAATGCCTGCAATTCAGTACTTTGTACCTCATTTCTTCCTCTTGATTTAATCGTTGATTTCTTCAACTTAAGATAGGTCAAGGTTATTAAAGCTATTTTTGGTTGCGCAGTCTTTCTATAGTTTTGGAGAGCGGGAGATTCTTACTGTGGTGGCTCTTCCTGTTGCGGAGCACAGGCTCTAGGTGGGCTCAGTGATTGTGGCACATAGGCTAGTTGCCTCGGGGCATATAAAATCTCAGAAACCAGAGTATGGGCCCAGGTTTTTAAAGGAGCCATTTTACAATGAACAAAATGAAAGTTGGTATAAAGTAGAAGAATCCTTTGCATGTATTAGATGGGGTAGGGTGAGTACTTAACTCCAGAACAAGTTACTTAGATTTGCTATGGAATGGAAGTGGTAGAAAGAGGTGTGTGGCGGAGGGCGGCATAAGGGCTCGGGGGCAGATGCTCTCTTCTAGGGAAGAAGAGTGTCATGTCAGGGCCATTTCTGTGGTTATCTGGCAATAGCCTACCAGGATCAGAACAGAATGCCAAATAAGGAACCTAATATGAAACTCTAAACTTAAAGATGGATAAACAAAAATGGATGATGGTAAAGGCCAGCATGGAAGAGGGAAGACGACGAAAGGAGCTACTTTAGAGATGGTCTTTGAAACTGACATGTTCCGTTTAGGCAGTAAGCAGGTTTTGAATTTTTGCTAATATGCCAGATACTCTCCTAGATGCTGAGGTACAAAGACATCTGCAAAGCAGGAGGCCCCAGCCTCCGGAATCTAATGCCTGATGATCTGAGGTGGAGCTGATGTAATAATCATAGAAATAGAGTTCATGATAAATGTAATTAATGTACTTGAAGCATTCTGAAACCATCCCCACCCCACCCCTGGTCTGAGGAAAAACTGTCTTCCAGGAAACTGGTCCCTGGTGCCAAAAAGTGTGGGGACCACTGTCTTAGAGAACTAGTTAGTGAGCCAGTCTGGTCAAAACAACTAAGCAACAGCTGAAGCTTGAAACAGCTTGCATGTAGCTTAGGGGAGCAGGCAAAGTGCTTAAGAGCAGAATGAGATAGTTCCATTGAATTGCTGTATGAGGCAGGGTTCAGCTGTGTTTTGCCTTGCTGGCAGCCACACTGCCTCTTGTGATCTTTGCTTATATGAATCTCCACCCTCTGGCCATTCGGTTTGCTATATCGTCAAGCTTCTGGCCACCCTCAAACACACTGCACTGTCACATTTAAAGAATTTTGGTTTCTATTCCCAATTGGTCTACAAGTCTTATTCTTCAGGATTTATAGAATTGGCAGCTGTTGGTCATGATATGTGAGGTTTCACCCGCTTGTTTTCCTTTGCAGATGCACAAACTCGAGCCACTTTTAAGAGCCAGTTACCTGTTAAGTCCAAAGAAGTCGATGTTTCCAGACCTCATTCAGGAGCTTCAGAGACTGATGTTACAAAAATCATCAAACTGAGACGAGAGAATGGGTGAGTCAGAACATCAGTATCCAAATAGAACTTCCTGTTAGAAATTGCTCAGTACCAAGAATTAGGGTTTTGCAGAGCACAAGGTGTCTGATGGATTGGCCTGTAGTCAGTGGCCCAGAGCATCACAGCATTGCTGAGCTGTTTTTCAGAACCCTCGGTATTGATAGCTCAGAAGAGGTGCAGCCAGGGTTATAATAGGTACTTTCTTCCTCTCTCAGCATTTGCTTTGCATGTGCAAATAGCAGCACTGCAGCCAAACCCCAGCCCTAAGTGGTAGTCGTGGCAGGTGGGTGCTAGTTGTGAGCCTGAGTTGCTAGTGTGAGCACAGGCCAGCCTGGCGTAGTGTGTGTATCTTTCCCGAAGTGCTCAGCTCCCACTGAGTCAGATTGACATGAGGTAGCCACACCATTCTGAGCAGGAGCAGGTCTCTCAGGCTGTCAAACCGGTCAGGAAGGGAGCCCATTCCCTATTCATAAGCCTTTTTCAATAGTCTGGGCAGAAACAAAAGTGTGTGGTGCAATTGACATATAGTTGACATATAACATTGTGTTAGTTTCAAGTATACAACATAGTGATTTGATATTTGTGTATATTGTGAAATGATCACCACAGTAAGGCTAGTTAACATCCTGATTTGTTTTTGCTTCTCTAGGCAGGTGAAGGCTACAGACACCTCCAGGAGGAACCTCAGGAAGAGGTGAGCAGCAGGGTAAAGAAAACTTGGTCACCACTTTAGGGTAGTGGGGCTTAATACAGAGTAGGGCTCTGGTTGTACCTCAGAATCACTCATGGGACTTGTTTTACCATGTTGGAGTCTGGTACCACCTCAGAAATTGGAATGGAATTTTCAGGGGTGAGACACAGCCAGGCGTAAGACCCAATGTCAGGGCAAGAGTCGGTGATATGACAGTCTTGAGCAACAGACAGGAGTTTGGGGGCTCCACGCCAGGACCACTGCTTAAACCCAGTGATAGCCCTTTAACAAGGGCAGGAAGCCTCAGGATGGGAGAAGCTGCATGTGTTAGTGATTTCAAAATGAGTGTTCTACTGCTGGTGGTAAAATCTTGGAGAAAACTGCATCTTTCTATGCTTGAGGCTTGCTTGGCCATTTCAGTCCCGAAGGCAGAAATAATATAAGCTGGAAAGTTTGTAGAAATAGGTTGTAATTCCACATCTATTATTGAGCATGTCTTAAAAGTTCTAAAGACAAAATACTATTAAGACAGACTCAGAGAACTTTAAAAAGATTCAGTATTGATGATGATAATGGCGATTACTGACTAAAGTTTACTATGGGTCAGTAGCTCTGTCACAATTTGCATGTATATTCTTTATCCTTCACAATAATAATAATATGAGGCGAGGGTATTAATTCTACAAATGAGGAAACAACCTGAGAGGTTACAGAGCTCCCTGAAGGTCGTATTCCACTATGTGATGAGGCCAGGATTTGAACCAGCCTGTTTGTGTAACTCCATAGCCCATACTCTTAACCCCTCCACCTCTTTATCTAAGTACAATTGTCATTACAGCTACAAACCATTGAGTAAACAGAAATCAGAAGAAGAGCTCAAGGATAAGAACCAGCTCTTAGAGGCTGTCAACAAGCAGTTGCACCAGAAATTGATTGAAACTCAGGTAAGAGACCCACCAGACCTCTGCCATCAGCTGCCCTGGTGAAGCACGTGGACTCCTGAGGGACCACACCAGGTGGTCCTGAGGGCAGCCAGAAAAGCCACTGGGCTTGTGCTGTGGCTGTTTCCAAGGCATGGGATGGGCCTGCCCTGTCTGCATGTTCACCCCAACAGGGAGAGCTGAAGGACCTGACTCAAAAAGTAGAGCTGCTGGAGAAGTTTCAGGACAACTGTTTGGCAATTTTAGAAAGCAAAGGCCTCAACCCAGGTAGGAACTGCCTTCAGAGGAGTCAGTGCCTGTGCCCTTTCCTGAGTGATTCTGGGCTGTGTGGCAGGAGTTCAGCATGGTGTCAGCCAACCTGGGCAGGGCAGGGGTTGCCTAGTAAAGCCCCGAAGATTTCAGGGAGCGCCTCTCTAGTCTTGGGTGGTGTTGACTCTTCCTGCCCAAAAGTGTTTCTGTGTTGTGGAGAGAGGGTTATCTCTTTCTTACCTGAACACTTTATGCCATTCTTTTGATGCTGACAGGTATGATCTTGCAAATAGATCAGAAATATCTTCTTTCTTTCGAGGGATATGGCACACAAGGAATCTTCATGGGTGGAGAGAGAGAGAGGATACTGTTGAAAAGGTTCTGAAGCTGGCTAGTAATCTCTGAGTCATGATGTGATTCTTGTTCTTACCCTGTCCCTAGAGGGCTGCTGCTGCTGCTAAGTCATTTCAGTCGTGTCCGACTCTGTGGGACCCCATAGACGGCAGCCCATCAGGCTCCCCCGTCCCTGGGATTCTGGGCAGTCTGTAACAGAGGAAACAGCGGAAGGGATTACCCAGAGACTGTCAGAGAGCCTGAGTTGAGGAACTTGAGGATGCCCAGGGAAGGAGCCCCGGCTTCTTTGAATTAGAGTACTGATTTTGAATGCTGCCATTAAAATAGTGCATTTTAGGATATATTCGTTATAGTCACCACACACGTTTTTGCGTGATTTTAATTGCCTATGTGTGTGCATTGTTTTTACAATGAAAATGTTGAAGGCCAATGAGATTTTATAAATAGTTTTATGTACTGTAAACAGACCTAAAACCTATACATTTCTTTTGGACAAATTTTCTGCTGAGCTGAGAAGAAAGTTTTGGCCATATCCATACCTGGAGAGGAAGGAGAAGTAAAATCCAGCTCTGGAGAGCAGGCATGGGGGACCCTGCCGAGGTGAAAGCTCAGGAGAGAGTGTCCAGGCCCAGACTGTCAGAGAAGTTTCCCTCATGAATACTCCTGTGGAGGGCTTTTTATTTTAAGTTGCAGTTCCCTAGTCAGGGCTGACTCTGTTGTATCTACTGGTTTTAGGCAGTGAGACCCTGGCATCACAGCAAGACTCCACTGCAGATCACATGGACTCCATGGTGAGGGGGCAGGTGTGAGGGGGTGAGGGTGCAGTGAGCATGGGGCCTTACCGATCTAAGCAGTTCTCTGCCATATGCTCGCAAAGCCCGCGAAACAGCCTTTGGTTATCCAGGAAGAGGGTGGTTGGATGTGTACTCAAAATAGCATATTTTCCATAAGGGTGACTTTGTGCTTACAAATAAGAGTGAGTCTAAGTTGAAAATGTACTACTTTAAAACCCATATTAGGGTGGACTAGTGGAGACAGCTTTCTGGTTTCTCTGTTCTATGCTTTACCAAATTTTTCCCCTTACTCCTTTGCTAAGAACTGTTTCTTACAAAGGTCCAGCCTGAATTAAATTTGTCCTCTCTTTGGTTCCTTCCCCGAGATAGGAAGGTAATTTGTTTGGGATTAAAGCCTTTTGATCTTCTATGATCTCTTCCCCAGGAAGATCAGTTGTCATCTTAAAATACTAGGCATGGACACCTCCTCCGCTGCTCAAGGCAACTTAGTCAGCCCTTCAGTGGCTACTGCCTTTCGTTCGTATTGCCTGTGTAGCACGGAGCATGTGGAGGTGTAGTCCTCTGTCCCTCCTGTGGACTCTGTTTCTCAGAGGAGCCTGGCACGTGTGTGGACACTCAGTAAATGACCGAATGCAAGGGATGTTAGTGGTCATCTAATTCAACTCCTGTGAGGAGAAGAGTTTATATGAAGAAAAGTTCTTACCTTTCAATAAAGATGTGTTACTATATTTGCTACTGCTTTTCTCTTAGCTGCTGTTACAAACTTTGCAAGATGAACTGAAGCTTTTTAACGAAACAGCCAAAAAGCAGATGGAGGAGTTACAGGTGAGAGGCAGACATGACCCCAAGGCAAAATTACCATTTCTTACCACAATAGGAGGGTCTCTGGAGGACTCTTTTATTTATCTATTTATTCATTTATAGTAAACTATTTTGCAACAGTCTTAGATTGTGACAAAGTTGCAAAAATAATAGAGAATTCAGTTCCCCTAATATTAACATCTTACATTGTCATGGTATATTTGTCAGGACTAAGAAGCCAATATTGATGCATTACTATTAACTAAATTCCAAGACTTTGATTTCACTGTTTGTTTTTTTCAACTAATTTTTTGTTCTAAAGATGCTTAGAAATGTTCACATCTGCAGGGCACGAGACAGTGTGCAACATGCCAGATTACCCCAGGTGAGAATTGACACCTGTGCGAAACCTATGTGTGGAAACTTGATATCTCAGGGAAACCTGTAATAGGAAACCCAGATTCTTGGGTCTCGACTTCTTTGAATTGCTTGGATGAACTGTGGGATACTACATGGAATCCTAGAGGATTTCATTGGTCTGGCTGAGATAACAGATTCTGTAGTAAAGACAGTTCTTAAAGCCAACACAGATAAATCTAAAAAGAGACAGTGTGTGTCAATATTCCAGTGGTCTTCCTCAATGGAACAGAATGTTCTGGTTATTGTATTGTCTTTTCTGAGTCAAAGTTTTGTGGGGTTTTTTGTTTTTTAATGTCTTTCCATGCAGGCCTTAAAGGTAAAGTTGAAGATGAAAGAAGAAGAGAGAGCCCAGTTCCTTGAACAACAGACCTTATGTAGCAGTCAAGTAAATGATTTCACAACAGCCCTTGAGGAAGTGGAGCAGCTATTAGAAATATGATAAAAAGCAGGTGGCCACATGGCTCTCTCTTGGGGATAGACTCTCAGAGGCAGCTACTTAGGACATCTGCTTCTTGGCCGTGATCTTCTAGGACTCACCATCCCCAGAATGAAAACAGTTTCTGCAGTAGGATTAAAGACAGTTGATGTTGGAATGGCAATTCCTCCCTTAAGCAAGCATTCGTTCCCAGCCTTCAGATTGTCCAGCTCTCCTGAACCTCACAGTTCATAATTAGGGCCTACAGGAGAGGAGGCCTGAAAGGTTGGATCAGCCTCCTAGGATCAAAAAGCAGCACATCATTAGCATCAGGAGACTCTAAACCAGCCACAACCAGAGAAGCCAAAAGACGTGCAGGAAGAAACAGTGAAGCATACGTGCTCCATGGGAGACATCACTGAAGAGTCACGCTGTCCTTTCCTAACTTGGAACACATTCTATCCCATCCTGGCTGGGCTCTGTGACCTCACTGTAAATTTATGAACTGAAAGTTACCTGAAATGGCTTAATAATGGGGTGAAGGTATAGATTGCAATAACAGGTATGAAACAATACACCTTGGAGCTTTTAATCTAAATCATTTCTGTGTTGTTTTTTTAATACAGTGTTACTTTTAAATAAATATTTCTGTAATTATTCAGACTGCAACATTGTCAAATGAAAATAGCTTTTTAATCTAAATATGGCCACTGAATACTACTGAACTAATCTGTTAACAAGTTCAAGGTTACAATTTCACCCAGAATGTTTTTCTTCTATTTAACCCAGAGTATTTTTCTTTTACTCATTTTAAATGCTCTATGACTGGCCCCCCTCCCCACCCCCTCTTCTGTGAGCATTAGTCAGTCTTCTGTGGGTGTTCCCTGTTTGCAGCAGTATGTGCCAGACTCCTTCCACCAGGTTTGTGTCACTAGCTGCCTGTATTCCTAAATATGCCTAATCTCTGCTGTTGCCTTGCGTGGCCAATCCTGGACCTGGCCTGCTGGACCATTAGTCAACTGAAGTCCACAGCAGGCCTTCCCTCCCTCTCCTTCCCCCATGGTTCACCAAAGGGCACGGCCATAATTCCTTTTTTTTTCTTACTGGATCCCAGTTCCCCAACCAGGGATTGAATCCGGGCCCCCAACAGTGAAAGTGTGGAGCCCTGACCACTGCTGTGCTTGGTCATTCAGTCATGTCCAACTCTTTATGACCCCATGGACTATAGTCTGCCAGGCTCCTCTGTCCATGGGATTCTCCAGGCAAGAACGCTGGAGTGGGTTACCATGCCCTTCTCCAGGGGACCTTCCCAACCCAGGGATTGAATGCAGATCTCCCACACTGCAAACAGGTTCTTAACGTCTGAGCCACCAAGGAAGCTCCTAACCATTGGACCTCCTAGGAATTCCCCATATTTCATTTCTTAGTCGAACTAGGCAGACTTTGGCTTTAGCCATCTCCCATTTTTCCCTGGACCTCCCAATTTCTTCACCAACTCCCCCTACTCTTTAGTATTACTGGGACTGTCCAGAGGCACCCAATCAAGTCAAGTAACATCCCACCCTAATTTATAGGGCTAAAATTCTTTGCCTTCATGCCCATAATGCATTCACACAGTTGATTATGTCTCAAATATTTTGAGGGGGAAACCCAGTTAAATAATTCACAGTGAGAAGAGCTGGATGTTCTAACCATTTTCAGGATGTTTATAGTTTAAAAGGTTATTTGAAAGAAAAATAGTGAAAGTGTTAGTCGCTCAGTTGTGTCCAATTCTTTGTGACACCATGGGCTGTAGCCCACCAGCTTCCTCTGTCCATGATCTCCAGTCCAGTGTACTGGAGTGGGTGGCCATTCCCTTCTCCAGGGGACGTTCCTACCCAGGAATCAAACCCAGGTCTCCTGTGTTGCAGGTAGATGCTTTACCATCTGAGCCATCAGGGAAGCCCCAAAAGGTTATTTACCCAAATGAATCTGTAATTGGCGTTTCTGGTCCCCTTAAAAGTTCTACTTGCTTCTTGAGAGAAAGGGTAGGAAACTTAGCTGTGAGATCCTCACCTCCTTGTCCTGCCTCCCTAGTTAACTCCTAAGAATGAACCTATCTCAGCTCCTCCATGACTCATTTTACCCAATGTACAGACCCTGTTGGAGGCCTGGCCTCACAGGGGCCCTTTGCACCACCAATCAGCATTTGTGCACTTTGCCTTTTCTCCTGTGCCCTCTAACCTCTGCTCCATCTCCCTTTTGTACATGTGGAGGTGTGTGGGTGCTTATTCTGGTCTGGAGCATGAATAAATTCATGTACTACCTGAACTCCATGTGATTTGCAACCTCCACATTGCTAGTTGCTTATAGGAAACTTTAATGTCACGTGACATTCTTAACCTCAAAGATGCTTGCAGTACACGCAGTGAAACATTGCACAGGTGACATAAAGGTGAATAACAAAAGCAATAATTTATTACACAGTGGGTCCTGTGGTATGGTTATATGCTATAGTAGTTAACTGAGTTAGTTTGGTAGGGGAAGGCTTGATGGAGGAGGTAGCCTGGGAGTTGATGGAAAAGTAATACTTGGAGAGGCTAGCTAGAGGGTTGAGAACTTCCCAGGTTGATGAATATGTGGAGATTAGAGGAGAGGAGTGCACACAGGACCTTGAAGCTTCATGCCTTTTCCCCCTGCCTTGCCCCGTGTGTCTCTCCCATCTGGTTGTTCCTGAGTTATATCCTTTTGTAATAAACCAGATCTGAGTCTGTGAGCATTCTAGTGAGTCAAACCCAAGGAAGGGATAATTGGAACTTCCAAGGAGAAAAAACTATGAGAGATTGGGAAAAAAAAAAAAAACACCTTGAGGGAATATCCAGATGAGTCTTGAAGAACTGAGTAGAACACTGATTGGGCTTGGTCAGAGGGTACATGGTGTTACTAGAAGTTTTGAAGAACCTTAAATGCCAAAGCAGGAGGTATAGATTTTTACCACTCAGGCCAGAGGTTTCCAAACTGTCTCAGTTCAGTGTTCCTAGTATCAATATTTTATGACATGCCAAAATAAACATGTAAAAGTTCTATTTTTTCAATATCCAAATAATAAGCCCTTAATGTCTTAACAACTTAATAGATCTTTGAAAAAAAATACACAAAAATCGAAAGGTATTTTTATTTTTAAATAACTGCAGTTATTACTAACAGGATGTTGGGCACCTTAGCTTCTCAGACCTTGGAATCAAACTGGACACCACCACCTTTCTTTCCTGTTTGTTACTGAGAAGAATATTGCATAATCTAATCTTGAAATTGGCCTTCTTCAAGCTAGTAGTTCACATGTTGTCTAACATGTATTACTATGATTTCCCCTAAAGTTTATTCTGTAGCATCCCAGGGAGCTTGCTGCCCAGTGGTGTCATGGATCACAGTCTGGGAACCATGAATCTAGGTTAATAATGACTCACTAATACATTTTGATCAGGTAATCATCATAAAGAATGTTTAGAAAAATTAATCTAGCACTGTATGAAAGATGGATGGCAGGATTAAGAGAATAGGGTCAAAGACATCAGGAAAGAAGGAATCAAATGTATTAGGACCATGACAGCAAAGGTATAAAGAAAGATTTGACCACTATGGAGAACAGCATGGAGGTTCCTTTAAAAACTAAAAATAGAGCTACCACATGATCTAGCAATCCCACTCCTGGGCTTATATCCGGAGAAAACCATAATTCAAAAAGATATATGGACCCAAATGTTCATTGCAGCACTATTTACAATAACCAGGATGTGGACGCTACCTAAGTGTCCATCATTGATACATATCTATAATAGAATATTACTCAGCCATAAAAAAGAATGAAATAATGCCATTTGCAGTGATGTGGACAGACCTAAACATTGTTATACAGAGTGAACTAAACCAGAGAAAGACAAATATATTGCCTATATGTGGAATCTTAAAAAAAGGTATGAATGGATCTATTTACAAAACAGAAATAGAGTCACAGATGTAGAAAACAAAATGATGGTTACCAAGAGAGAGAAAGGGTGGGGAGAGAGGCAGATTGGGGGATTGGGATGGATATATACACACTGCTATATATAAAATAAATAACTAATAACCTACTGTTTAGCACAGAGAACTCTGCTCAGTTCTCTGTAATGACCTACATGGGAATAGAATCTAAAGAGTGAATATATGTATATACATATATAACTGATGTACTTTTCTTATAGCAGAAACTAACAAGATTGTATATCAATTATACTCCAATAAAAATTAATTTAAAAAATTTGAAACACAAGAAAACTACAGGCATTAGTTGATGGCATATGGGTGTGGGGGGAAAAGAATCTACATACATAAAGGTTTTGAGCTAGGGTGACAGAATAAGAATTGGTTATACAATTAGGATGTAAAAACCAGCTTGCAGCCCATTCCCAGCCAGGTAGATCTGGGTTGGAATCCCAGTCTACTCACTAAAAACTGGTCTTTTGCAAATTCTCTCAGTCTAAGTTCTTACCTGTTAAGTAGAGATAATGTCTGTCTGAATGGATTGCTGTGAAAGTAAACTATGGCCAGCACCAAAGTCTGGTAGAGGTACTCAAATCCTGATGATTATTGATAAAGCTCAAAATGTATCTTGGCAAATGATAATCTTCTTAACTTGCCGTTTAACTTTCACTACCGTACACTATATCCTTCTTACTCTCTCTTCTCTCTTCTCTGTCTCTGGCTCTTTCTGCTTAGTTACCTGATTTTACCTTGTATTGGCAAGCCTCCAATACTCAATTTCCCTCTCAACTGGGAACTCTCAACTTTAACTGCGGCTCAAATTACAACCACCTTAAAAAACAAAGCACCCACTTCCATTCCCTCCAAGTTACTACCTACCCTCGATTAACAGTCAAAAGTCTCAAAACAAATAAATGAATATTTTTAAATTAAATTGTTTTATCATTCCAGGACTTTCTTGGCAGTCCAGTGCAAGACTTTGCCTTCTGATGCAGTGGATTTGGGTTCCATCCCACATGCTTCGAGGCCAAAAAAACCTAAACACAAAATAGAAACAGTATTATAACAATTTCAATAAAGACTTAAAAAAATATTCCACATTAAAAATAAAGGGAATTCCCTGGCGGTCCAGTGTTTAAGACTCTGCTCTTCCACTGCAGGAGGCCCAGGTTCCATTCCTGATTAGGAAACTAGGATCCCACAAGCTGTGCCACGCAGCCAAACAAACAAGCAAACAATCTCAAGAACTCACTGTTCTCTTCCCTTCCAATTTGGCTTAAAGGCAAAAACGATTTTATAAGGTACCTAGAGTTGGCAAGTTCAGAGGGACAGAAAGTATACATGTTATAGGTTACCAGGGACAGAGAGGAAAAGTGAAGGAGGAGTTATTTTTAACATACACAGTTTTTGTTTGGCATGATAAAAAAGTTCTGGAAATGGATAGTAGTGATGGCTGCACTATATTGTGAATGTACTTAATGTCACTGAACCGTACACTTAAATACGGCAAATTTTATGTATATTTTACCCTGGCTCAGATGGTAAAGAATCTGCCTGCAGTGCAGATGACCCAGGTTTGATCCCTGGATCAGGAAGATCCTCAGGAGAAAGGAATGGCTACCCACTGCAGTATTCTTGCCTGGAGAATCCCATCGGCTATAGATCAAAGAGTCAGACATGACTGAGTGACTAAGCACCACCACCACTAGAATTTTAAAATAAAATTCAATGAGGCTCAACAAACTGTACCAACTTGAAGCACAAAGGTTGACAAATTACTGCCCCCTCCAGAGATGAGCACCAGTCTGACAGGAAATCACCCTCTATGAGTACTGTCTCTTCTCGAACTTCACATAAATTGATGTGTCCATTTCATCACTGGTAAATAGAACAGAACAAATGTAAATTGCAATTGATCTTTTTTCTTGGTCAGTATTATTAGGGCTTATAATTTTTATGTTGATTTTCTTGTTTATCTATTTCACAATTTCTATTGTTTATTATTCATTTCCATCTATATTTGGGGTTATAATTTACTGTTCTTTTTCTTTTTCTAGGTTCTTAAAATAGAAGGATAGATAAATCCATGTCAACTTTTACCTTTTACAGTATATGCATTGCCAACTATAAACTTCCCTCTAAGGGCCAGGTAGTTGAATCTCGCAAGTTTTGCTAAGTCCTATTTTCATTATTTGTCTTTCCTTTATAAGCGTATTCTAATTTCCATTGTGATTTCATCTTTCTTCTATGGGTAATCTGGCTTCATGTCTCATTACTCTACAAAAGCAGTTTTTGATAAGGTTGTATGAAAGAAAATTTTATGGCAAGACAAGAAAAATTGTATATTTGGCTGAATCACATAGCATGTGGGATCTTAGTTCCCTGGGGCTAGGGCAACCTGGCATTGGAAGCTCAAGAGTCAACCACTGGACTGCCAGAGAAGTCCCAAGATAAGAATAAACAATATTTAAAAAAATGTTCTCTGCCCTTTAGCTTCCTCTCTCTGCTCTATTGTGCATTGTGTATCTGCATTTTGCATCAGCAAAACCTTCCCCATTGGCAGGAATGGGACACCACAGAGGCTGATAACTTAGGGCTCCAAGCACGCAAGACAGTCTAAAGAATGTCCCCGGGAGAAACTGAGACACACAACAGAGACACACTGACCCAAGAGTAATTCCTGCTCAACCACAAACAGCAATGTTCCAGCATCAACAAGACAACTCCTTAAAATAAAATTCCTATGACAGTGGACTGATCTGGATTATGTAAACTGCATAAACTGGATTGTGTAAACACATCATCTAATGATAATGATCTCCAAAGTTTTGGCACCAGGGTCCAGTTTTGTGTAAGACACTTTTTCACAAGAGTAGGGTGGGGGGTGTGTGTGTGTGGTTTTTGGATGATTCAAGTGCATTACATTTATCATGTACTTTATTTCTATTATAATTACATCAACTCCACCTCAGATCATCAGGCATTAGATAATGGAGGTTGGGGACCCCAGATCTAATGTATGGCCCTCTGTCTCAAAAAGTTTATGTAACTGACTTCTCACAGGCAGAACAGTTCTCAGAACCCAAATTTGAGGGTTACAGTCCTCAAATTTGGCTCAAATTTCTTTCATAGATTGACTCTTGATTAATTTTTCATTGATATACACTTGGTATAGTGGGCAGGATACCAGAGACACCCACCAGAAGATACCTGGAAGACACCTCAAATTGGCACTCAGTACCAGCATGGGTATTTTGAGCCTCACTAGCTTCTCAGCATCTCTCACCAGGTGTTCTGGTGAGTTCTCCTCATACATCCAGAGCTCATGTATGCATTGTGATGATCCTGAAAGTTTGATTTGGACTAGTTTTTATTCATCTTAAGGGGCACCCATGCACGTCCTAGGCAGAGTCCCAGGGGGATCTGCAGAGGAAGTCCAGGGAAAACATATGTGGCTGATTTGTGTTAAGTTCAACTTAAACTAAAGAAAAAGGGTAAATTGATACATGGTCTGAACAAAGTTTTTTGTTAGTGAAATGAGAGAGAGTTCTTCAGCTCTGAAGAATAAAGGGACATTTTGCTCCTATCGGCCACAGGCTACCCTCAGATGTGTCAATCCTCACCACGTGCAGTGGTCCTACAAGGGAACCTGCTAGGAACCCGCTATGACCATGAAGTAAATACTGCTCCTCTCGGGGGCACCACAGAGGCTGACAACTTAGTGCTCCAAGCACGCATGACAGTCTCAAGACTGTCACCAGGGGAAACTGAGACGCGACAGAGACGCACTGACCCAAGGGTAACTCCTGGGGAAACTAGTGCACATCCAGTCCATCACACTGTCCTCAGAAAATTGTTCAGCTGGTATCTCACACCTGAACCAGACTACCAAATCAATAATGGGAACTTGTGCCTCAAGGGCCCAGCAGCTCTTGGATGATCAGCCACCTATAGGAACTGCAGCTGGGTTTATGTATAACACCTAAGAAACTGACACTTGCAAGTATGTAACTTAATGGCAATGTCTGACCAAAAATCATTTGTTCCTGAGATGGCTAAAATGGGGCACTTTTGATTTACCTAAGTTGGTTTATTTGCACACTAAATTAGAAAAAGCAGGCTTACAATCAAACAGCTAGAATGGAGACATTTTAATCGGCACCTGGAAGCCTCAAAGTAAGGGAAAGATAAAATGGCTTCACTGCAAGAGACAAATCAGAAATTATCAGAAACAGTGACTAGATTAGAAAAGACCTCATAAGTCATCACTGCTTCTCCTCCTTTCTCTTCTCCTTCTTTGGCTGTTTTGTATCCTCTTTTTTTCTGAGCATCCCTATCCTGATCTCTCTGCTCTTCCACTGTAAGAAGGATCAAAAAGCATTGCTATTAAATATGTAATTTCCTTTATTCCTCTTTGCAATAGGTGGTCTTATTTTCATTTAAAAATGATGAAAGGAGAGACTTGCCTGGCAGTCCAGTGGTTAACATATTGGGCTTTCACTGCAGGGGGCACAGGTTCCTTCCCTGGATGTGGAACTAAAAGTTGCATGCTGCACTGCGGCCAAAAAATAGGGAAAAAAATAGAAAATAAAAAAATTTAAAAAATAAAGACAATGAAAGGGAATTCCCTGGCAGTCCAGTGGTTAGGATTCTGCACTCCCACTGCCAAGGGCACAGGTTGAACCCCTAAACTGTGAACTAAGATTCCACAAGCCGTGTGGCACAGCCAATATATATAGAGATATATACATGTATATAATGAAGTAAAGTCTGAAAAGATCCAAGAAACTTGTCTAAATTCCATATCTAGGTAGCAGGATTGCAACACTGTTCCTGGACTCAGGGCACTAAACTATCTGAGATGAATTGTTCAAGACCATTGACACCATCCCCCACCCCTAAACACACACATGCACACACGTGCACACACACACACACAACAGAAGTGGAACTGCAAAGCAGGGAAAGGGACAGAAGCTGAATTCTATCAGCTCTCCTCTTTCCCCTCATACATGAATCTTCCTTTCTGCCTCCCTGAAATGGAGTGTTGTTGCAGCAAAAACAGAGGTGAGTGAACAGCCTTTGGCACATAACAGCCAAACAGGCCTACAAGACTTAAACAATCTCCATTATTCTTTATCTGTTACAACTAGCAAACACTTGTAGCTGGACTTGTACTGCACAAAGCTAATGAATCTCTGACTCTGTATAGATTGCCCTCTGGACTTGGCATTCTTTCCCCCTACACTCTCTTGTAGCATTCTGCATTTCAGAAAGAAGGTCATGGGCTGATAACCTCAGGGACACAAGATCAGTTGCTAAGTTGTCTGATGCAAGCTGTGGCCATCAGAAACTCTGCAAGAGAAAAAAAATAAAACAAGACCTCCAAGACGATATAAAACCTCTCCCTATTCCCAAAAAGGGGAGCATAGTTCTTGAGGCACTAGTCTGCTGTGTTTCCCTTTTGCCTGGCAAAAATAATAAAGCCACTCTTTTCTGTTTCCTCCAAACCCTGTCTCCATATATCTATTTGGCATTGGTGGACAGGGAGCCAAGATTAGGACTCTGTGATGGGTACAAATCCTTTCTATGTCCCTGTTTCTTATTTGTAGTAAAGAGGCTTCAGCCTCCTAGACCTTCCTTGAGTGCCAAAGGGCAGGTTTAAACAGTTGCTAAACAGAAAAATCACAATAAACTGTGGAAAATTCTGAAAGAGATGGGAATACCAGACCACCTGACCTGCCTCTTGAGAAACCCATATGCAGGTCAGGAAGCAACAGTTAGAACTGGACATGGAACAACAGACTGGTTCCAAATAGGAAAAGGAGTACATCAAGGCTGTATAGTGTCACCCTGCTTATTTAACTTATATGCAGAGTACATCATGAGAAACTCTGGGCTGGAAGACGCCCAAGTTGGAATTAAGATTGCCAGGAGAAATATCAGTAACCTCAGATATGCAGATGACACCACCTTATGGCAGAAAGTGAAGAGGAACTAAAAAGCCTCTTGATGAAAGTGAAAGGGGAGAGTGAAAAAGTTGGCTTAAAGCTCAATATTCAGAGAACTAAGATCATGGCATCTGGTCCCATCACTTCATGGGAAATAGATGGGGAAACAGTGGAAACAGTGTCAGACTTTATTTTGGGGGGCTCCAAAATCACTGCAGATGGTGACTGCAGCCATGAAATTAAAACATGCTTACTCCTTGGAAGAAAAGTTATGACCAACCTAGACAGCATATTCAAAAGCAGAGACATTACTTTGCCAACTAAGGTCTGTTTAGTCAAGGCTATGGTTTTTCCAGTAGTCATGTTTGGATGTGAGAGTTGGACTATAAAGAAAGCTGAGCGCCGAAGAATTGATGCTTTTGAACCGTGGTATTGGAGAAGACTCTTGAGAGTCCCTTGGACTGCAAGCAGATCCAACCAATCCATCCTAAAGGAAATCAGTCCTGGGTGTTCTTTGGAAGGAATGATGTTAAAGCTGAAACTCCAATACTTTGGCCACCTGATGGGAAAAGTTGATTCATTGGAAAAGACTCTGATGCTGGCAGGGATTGGGGGCAGGACGAGAAGGGGACAACAGAGGATGAGATGGCTGGGTGGCATCACTGACTCGATGGACGTGAGTTTAAGTGAACTCCAGGAGATAGTGATGGACAGGGAGGCCTGGCGTGCTGCAGTTCATGGGGTCGCAAAGAGTCGGACATGACTGAGTGACTGAACTGAACTGAAACAGAAAAATGAGGGATGGCAGAAACAAAGGAGCAGTCAAGAAATTATAGTACAATAACAAAGCAGGGGACTGGTCCCTCCTCAAGGAATATACCTAACAATATCTTTGAGCTCTTCTGCTGGAACTAAGGCCACCCTTGTGGAGAACAGTAACTTTAGGCTGAGCACCAGATTTCTGGAATAACCCTGTTACCTCACCACCAACCGTTGAGAAGAAAGTCTGCACATAGTGGAAGATCAGGAAGACTCTGATCCCCATCCCCTGACCCACAGCCCCAAATGGTTAACTGCAGTTAGCTTCCCCGCTCTCTCCCTTTAAAAACATTCAGTTAGTGCAGAATCTTCACAGAGTTGGTTCTTGGACAAGAATCTGCCTTCAACCCAGGTTGCCCTCTGAATAAACCAATCCTTTCTATCCAACCAATGCAAGTCTTTCCAGTGGGGAGCAGCCCAACCTGAGTTGGGTCCACCCCTACCTCACCCCTGTTAAAAATAAGCCCTGACTTCTGTTCTTAGGTACATTAATTTGGAAGCAACTCCTTAACAACCCCTTTCCCATAAAATTATATCAAAGTCAAACTCTGCTACATAATAAAGCAAATTTTCCTGAGTTATAACCAGCATGCACCCTAGAGCAAGGGTTCTTCTCCTAGATTTACTCTGACAATGTATTGCCAAGGACGGGGCATTCTGTGTTTTTCCATTTGCAGTTTTGTTGTGGTTGGTAGGGCAGAAAGTGAAGAACTAAAGAGCCTCTTGATGAAAGTGAAAGAGGAGAGTGAAAAAGTTGGTTTAAAGCTCAACATTCAGAAAACTAAGATCATGGCATCTGGTCCCATCACTTGATGGCAAACAGATAGGGAAACAGTGGCTGACTTAATTTTTCTGGGCTCCAAAATCACTGTAGATGGTGATTGCAGCCATGAAATTAAAAGACACTTACTCCTTGGAAGGAAAGTTATGACCAAGCTAGACAGCATATTAAAAAGCAGAGATATTACTTTGTCAACAAATGTCTGTTTAGTCAAGGCTATGGTTTTTCCAGTGGTCATGTATGGATGTGAGAGTTGGACTATAAAGAAAGCTGAGCGCCGAAGAATTGATGCTTTTGAACTGTGCTGTTGGAGAAGACTCTTGAGAGTCCCTTGGACTGCAAGGAGATCCAACCAGTCCATCCTAAAGTAGATCAGTCCTGGGTGTTCATTGGTAGGACTGATGTTAAAGCTGAAACTCCAATACTTTGGCCACCTCATGTGAAGAGCTGACTCATTTGAAAAGACCCTGATGCTGGGAAAGATTGAGGGCAGAAGGGGACGACAGAGGATGAGATGGTTGGATGGAATCACCAACTCAATGGACATGGGTTTGGGTGGACTTCGGGAGTTGGTGATGGACAGCGAGGCCTGGCGTGCTGCAATTCATAGGGTCGCAAAGAGTCGGACACGACTGAGCGACTGAACTGAACTGAACTGTGGTTGTTAACTGTTTTGGCCCCGCCAGCCTCAAAAGTGAAAAAGTGAGTGTTAGTCGCTCAGTCTTCTCCGACTCTTTGCGACCCTGTGAACTCTAGCCCTCCAGGCTCCTCTGTCCGTGGAATTCTCCAGGCAAGAATACTGGAGAGGGTTACCATTCTCTTCTCCAGGGGACCTTCCCCACCCAGGGATCAAACCTGGGTCTCTGGCGGGCGAGATCCTATTTCTCCCACCAGGAATCGAACCTTCCTCGGTGAGTGAAAGCGTTGAGGGTCGTTCAGCGAATTCCCTGATTATGGTTTTAACAGTTGTTTTCCCACAGATCTCTGCAGTTAGGTACTGCTATTTTTAACGCCGCGGAGATACTGCATCCTCTACTCGAAAAGACTTTCTGCTCTTCCACTTTAAAAAAAAAACAACAACGCAACGCGGACAAGTCGCTGGCAGATCCAGCTTCCCCACAGAGCACAACCACCTCGCCGGGTTTGTGCCTGATTGGCTGGTGCCTGGATAGCTTGTCCTTTGGCAGTCAGCTGAGGATGATTGGCTCCTGGAGACTCCCCACCCCCTCGCCGATTGGGTGGCGGCAGCGAAGCCGGGGATTGGTGGAGCTCGCAGAGCTGGGTCTCAGCTGCCTGGGCTCCCGCTCCAGGGACAAGGCAGAAATGGCGACTGCAGCTTGGTTACTGGGTCGGCGTGTGGCGAGCTGGAGGATACGACCGCCGCTGCAGTCGCTTGCTGGACTGATTACCCAGCGGACCAATTCGCTGTTGCCCGTAGACGATGCAATCAATGGGCTGAACGAGGAGCAGAAGCAGGTAGGGAGGTTCACCCTCCTTCTGCCCCTTACCGTGGTCGGTGGTCACCCGGGCGCTTTTCTGTCTGGCGCTCACCCAGTAGCAATGAATGATCTGGGGACTCTGAGCGCGCCAGCGCGGGGGGTGGCCGCGGGCCCGAGCCTCCCGTCTGTGGAGGTATCAAGGCCTGGTTACGGAAGTTAGGCGAGGAGACAGGAGTGGGGGGAGCATGAGGGGATGTTTTGGTGAATCGGCAGAGGATTACCCTCGTTTGCCAATAGGACCCTCAGTCTCTCTGAAGTCCTCTTACACCTCACCGCTGTCTAAGGCTGTGGTTCTCAAACCTGGTTAGTCACCATTAAATCGTTTTCAAATACACACCTTGGGGTTGAGGGTGGAGTTGAAATGAACAAGGGAGTTTGGCTATTTCTTCGACCTATGGGGTCAAAGTACAAAGCTGAAAAAAACTTGAAAGAGGTTGTTACAAATGAAGCGGAACCAGAGTTATTCCTGGTGGAAGGAGACTGTTCACTTGGACACTGGCTTGAATTTCCAAGAAATGTGATTCTCCTGTGGTCCTCAGCAAGTGCCTAAGCTTGCTGAAGACTCCAAAAATCCAGTTGCATTAGGCAGCAGACCCAGCTTTGAATCATCTCAGGCAGGAAGTGCTCGATCCCAGCTCTCAAGATTTCCTGCCAGAAGGAGTTTCTAATCTCTTTTGTTGTTGTTATCCCTGTCCTTCAATATCTCCTGGAGCTTGCTCAAACTTGTGTCCATTGAGTCGGTGATGCCACCCAACCGTCTCATCCTCTGTCGTCCCCTTCTCCCGCCTTCAATCTTTCCCAGTATCAGGGTCTTTTCCAATGAGTCAGTTCCTTGCATCAGGTGGCCAGAGTATTGGAGCTTCAGCTTCAGCATCAGTCCTTCCAATGAACATATGCTATCTAGGTTTGTCATAGCTTTCCTTCAAAGGAACAAGCTCTACTCTCTTTGTGAATTATCCCTTTTAGTCAAAAGTTGATGAACAAAAAAAAAGCCTGACACGTGCCATGAACTGAAGGGAGCATGTCTGGAGCACAGTGAATGGGAGATGGGAAGGGTACTGGGGAAGGCTAGAAGAGCTGCAGGGCTTACCTCACAGGGCCTTCTGGTCCTGGATAAGGAGTTTGTCTTTTTCTTTTTTTTTTTTTACAATTAAAAATTGAAGTATAGTTAATTTACAACATTGTGTTAGTTTCAGGTGTATGGCAAAGTGATTCCATTATACATGTATAAGGAGTTTGTCTTTTAAAGACCATGGAAGCCCATGGAATGATATACATAGGGGAGTGGCATTTAAAAAATAGTCTTTAAAAAGAGAGGTGAGGATCACCTCTAAGGAAGCATAAACTAGTGGGGCCTCTCAGTTGGATGCTGTTTGGTGAGGCTATTTGTGTCCTGTTTCCCTGAAGGTGTCCTCAGTAGTGGAGACACTGTCCTCAGCGGCAATTATGTACTGTTTCAGCAACATCCATCCACCTCTCTCCCTCTAGCTTCGTCAGACCGTGGCTAAGTTCCTTCAGGAGCATCTAGCCCCCCAGGCCCAGGAGATCGACCAAAGTAATGAGTTCAAGAACCTGCGAGTAAGTTGTGAGGCCCAGACTGAGAGGGACGTGGGTGGGGCAGTCTGGGAGCTGGGCCGGGCTGGGCTGAGAATTGTACTGTTGCCTGGCAAGACTCACACAGTCTTCTGGTGAATAAAAGCCCCTAAGAATGCAACCCCTTTTTGGGAAGCCCCTGCATCTCACTGTTCCAGAGGTGCCTGGCACCTTCTCACAACCCACTGTGCGTCTCTGTTCTGTTGGCAGGAGTTTTGGAAGCAGCTGGGGAACCTGGGAGTCTTGGGCATCACAGCTCCTGGTGAGTGTGGTTTCTTTACGAATAGATAGCTTTTTTTTTTTTTTGCATGCCCTTTAACACATTCCCCAAAGAAGAAGGAAAGGAGAGGAAAGATCTTACTCAGAGTAACCCAGAGTCTCACCCAGACAAGAATGAGCTAGTCTGTTTCTTTAGGCAATGATGTTAAGAAGAGAAAGGATTTAGGTCAGTGTGGTTCACTTGGGTCACCCAGACTCTTGAACTCTGCACACTTAAGAAGTTCCCCCAAATGATCTGGGGAGTTTAGAAAAACCCAGATTGAGCAGTGATCTTAATACCCCAGGCTTACTGCCTCCCCTAGTCCCTAAGTTCTGCCCTACCAGTAGTGTGAAGGCAGACCCGCCCAGGGCAGTGTGTCCCTGTAGGGGATGCCTGTGTGTCCTCTGCCCACAGCTTGGCCCAAGAGCTTATTTGGAAGCAGATTGGGAGGTGTTTGGGAGAGGGACAACCATCTGAGCCTCCATGTGAGGTGGCCAGATGGTATATTTAATAGACTATCCCTTGGCCCGTCCAGAGTCTCCTATAGGCCTACTTGTTTCCAGGAGATGAGGGCAAGGAACTGGTGGGCTTTGTTTCAGATGTTAGCCTCTGATGCAAAGGCCAGCCTGGCTTACAGTGCCCAGTAAAGAGATAAGCCTGCAGCTTCACCAGCCAAAACCTGGATGGCCCACCCTGCTCTGGCCTGCGTTCACTGGGCATTAGAGTAACGGTGGACCACAATATTCTCCTTACACCGCCCCCTCACCACTTGGAGACAATTCTTGGGATTTTAAGCTGATTGTAGAAATTTTACATCATGAGTAATGATGTAATCACTTAAAAATTAACTTAGACTTATGCACTTCTTAAGCTCTCTGAGTAGTGGATGCTCAGGTCTTCTTGTCTTCATTAAGAGATCTGTCTGAAATACGGAATTCCCCAGTGATACACTGGTTAGGACTCCGCGCTTTTACTGCCAAGGGCCTGGGTTCAATCCCTGGTTGGGGAATTAAGATCCCAAAAACTGCATGGTGTGGCCAAATAAATAAATAAAATCATTTTTAAAAAGAGCTCTGTTTGAGATAAAGCAGGAGTTGCAATGACTGTTTTCTGAATCACACCTTAGTTGACCAGAGGCGGCAGAAAAAACTAAAACGAATCCTGTGAGCTTGCAAGCAGGGCCCACAGCCATCAGCCTATTGACTTTGCTAGAGGGAACTTGGAATAGGTGCTGTCACAGTATTCCTCTACAGCATGTAAGACAGTGTCTGCATTTAACCTGGTCTGCCTTTTCCACTCCCCTGCACCCCCCACCCCCCACCCCCCACCCCCAGTTCAGTATGGTGGTTCTGGCCTGGGCTTCCTGGAACACGTGCTGGTGATGGAGGAGATATCCCGAGTGTCTGGAGCAGTGGGGCTCAGTTATGGAGCCCACTCCAACCTCTGTATCAACCAAATTGTGCGGAATGGAAACGAGACCCAGAAGGAGAAGTACCTCCCCAAGGTGAGGAAATGGGGCTGGAGGAACACACTCCTCTCCCACTGGGGAGGTCTGGTCAGACTTGCTTTCTGTAGTGGGCTGCCCTGAATCTGCTAGGGCTAGGAAGGGCTCAGAGATTTGCTTTAAAATGCTTCAGTCAGGGCTTTCCCTGGTGGTCCAGCAGTTAAAACTCTGTGCTCCTACTGTAGGGGGCGCAGGTTCAATCCCTGGTGGGGGAACGAAGATCCCATATGCCCCATGGTATGGCCAAAAAATAAATAAATAAAACTTTTTTAAAAATAAAATAAAAAATAAAATGCTTCAGTCAAAAAAATAAACAGGACCAGAACACCCAAGTCATCACTGAACAACGTTTACTTGAGCATTTTAAGAAACAGAAGCCTCAAACTAGCTTCCCTTGCAAGGGGAATGATGGGAAAAGGAGAGAGAGCTTCAGCCTTGTGGATACAGAGCTTCTCTTCTAGGACTTTTCCTGTACCCGGATCTGAGAGGACTTGTAGGGGTGTCACATGACCAGGCAAGAAGTGGTCCCAATGAGCCCCTACTGGGTACTTCAGGTCATAATGAGGCCCTTTGGGGTTTTTCTTGCAGCTGATAAGTGGTGAATACATCGGAGCCCTGGCCATGAGTGAGCCCAATGCTGGCTCTGATGTTGTCTCCATGAAGCTGAAAGCAGAAAAGAAAGGTGAGGCTGCTCTTGATTTGGGAGCTGAAATGGGCAGAGGGACAGACCTATGGGTTGATTGGAGGTGCCTCTGCTGGGTTTCCAGAAGCATTTGCCAGCTGGACAGTTTTTTTCTCAACAGAAGTGGTGGTGGACTGACTGGCAAAGACAGGCCCACACCACTTGTATAAGTAGCCAACTTCCTCTCCTTCAGTTCAGTTCAGTTCAGTTGCTCAGTTATGTCTGACTTTGCAACCCTATGGTCTGCAGCATGCCATGGTTCCCTGTTCATCACCAACTCCTGGAGCTTGCTTAAATTCATGTCCATCAAGTCGGTGATGCCATCCAACCATCTCATCCTCTGTCGTCCCCTTCTCTTCCCGCCTTCAATCTTTCCCAGCATCAGGGTCTTTCCCAATGAGTCAACTCTTCGCATCAGGTGGCCAGAGTATTAGAGTTTCATCTTCAGCATCAGTCCCTCCAATGAACACCCAGGACTGATCTCCTTTAGGATGGACTGGTTGGCTCTCCTTGCAGTCCAAGGGACTCTCAAGAGTCTTCTCCAACACCACAGTTCAAAAGCATCAATTCTTTGGTGCTCAGCTTTCTTTATAGTCCAACTCTCACATCCATACACAACTGCTGGAAAAACCATAGCTTTGACTAGACGGACATTTGTTGGCAAAGTAATGTCTCTGCTTTTTAATATGCTAAGTTAGTCATAGCTTTTCTTCCCTTAATTTCATGGCTGCAGTCACCATTTGCAGTGATTTTGGAGCCCCCCCCAAAATAAAGTCTCTCACTGTTTCCATTTGTTTCCCCATCTATTTGCCATGAAGTGATGGGACCTGATGTCTTGATCTTAGTTTTTTGAATGTTGAGTTTTAAGCCAACTTTTTCACTCTCTTCTTTCACTTTCACCAAGAGGCTCTTTAGTTCTCTGCTTTCTGCCATAAGGATGGTGTCATCTGCATATCTGAGATTATTGATATTTCTTCCGGCAATCTCCTTAGGAGATCACTATGTCCTGAATGGCAACAAGTTCTGGATCACCAACGGTCCTGATGCAGATGTCCTAGTTGTCTATGCCAAGACTGATGTGACTGTTGTGCCAGCTTCTCGGGGCATCACAGCCTTCATTGTGGAGAAGGTGAATGTGGAGGAGTTATGGTGAGAGGCTGAGAATGGCACCAGAGATGACCTCCTTCAAGTGATTGTACAGACCATCAGTGTGGTGTGCTCTGCCAAGGCTCCCTGCTGGGACAGGGCTGGGGCAAGAGAGGAGACTGAAGGGAGGGTAGCCAAAAAGTGGAGTCTGGGGAGGAGGGGTCAAATCCGAGGACAGTGGAACCGTCCGCAGAGCCAGGTTGTCTGGATGTCCTGAAAGATGAGGGCCATCGGGGTATCAGGGGTGGACCTGGAGCGAGCCGCCCGCAGGATGAGAGCGAGAGGGTGCTGGTGGGGACCAGAGAGTGCACGTTCCAAGAACTGTCAGTAGAGGCACAGGGGAGACAGCAGGAGTTAGAGTGAAAAGTTGGCAGTTTCAGTTGGCTTTTAGGAATGGGAGAAAACTGAACCATTTTTTTTCGGTAAAGAGAAAAACAAAATAGGAGAGAGAGAAAGTGAGATATGTGAGAGCGAGTAAGCAAAGCACAATGGTGAACTGAGGGAGAAGAAGCAAGGCGAGGTAGGGGGCCAGTGTTAGTGGAGGAACCAGCTGCCTAATGGTTCCTAAGGAGGAGGCCAGGGCCCCAGGGAGGGTGGACAGGGGAGTGGACAGTTCCAAGAATGAGTGTTGTAAAGGTTTCTAGTACCCTGCGTGGAGAGAGGGTGGAGATTGTCCAACAGGGACTGGAGAACATGGATGTGGCCGAGACAAGAACTCTCCTGGCTGAGCCGAGGTGTATGTGTCTCCTGGAGGAGAGGGAAGTGCCCTCCTGGAGGGCATTGCTCCACTGGGCACCTGCCTGACCGTTCTGCATCTGATGCGTGCAAAGCACACAGGTGGTTGAGTTGACCCCAGGTGGGGCTCCATGAGGTGCAGGTAGCAGAGGGACAAGGAGGGCAAAGGAACTGAGTGGGCCGGAGCAGTGTCTTAGAAGTGACTTCCCCAGAGGAAAGGAACCACAGCCAGGAAGAGTCAGGAGGCCCCCGGGGATCAGGTATTTAACTGGGAAAAAAACTGCTCCTGTGAGAACTGGGGGAAATGCAGCTAATGGCAGGGAGGCTGGGATAAGGTGTTAGGGCTGGCTTCTCCAGGAATGGGGCAGTCACATACAGAGTAGGGGCCTGGTGAGTAGAACGCTGGTGTATCAGGCAAGGATGGGGACTGGATGGGAAGATGGATGCTTCCCAGGGGTCTTCCCTTTCCTTGGCCCCTGGGGGGTGCTCTGTAATTAGGACCTCCTTTTATTCCCATAAAGGGGATGCCGGGCTTCAGCACCTCCAAGAAGCTGGACAAGCTAGGGATGAGGGGCTCCAACACCTGTGAGCTGGTCTTCGAAGACTGCGAGGTTCCTGGTGAGTCTGAAAATGCGGGAGGCCCTGTCCTGACCCCGTCACACGCTGAGAAAGCCTGACTCTTGGTCAGAGAGCCTCACCAGTGTTAGCTCACCAACCGCATGTGGCCAGTCAGTAGGCCTGCCACTGTGCCCTGGCCCGCTAGCCCAGAGGTGTGGGTCTCAGGCTGGACAGCTGTCCTTCCCGGCCAGAGCCCCTGCAGCTGCATGCCTGACTGTGGCTGCACGGATGGGTGATGCTCCCTGTGTGGACACACACCGTGCCTGGGGCTGGCATTGCAGTCTCTGGGGTCGAAAGGTATGCTCTGCCCTCCCCTACTTGCATCCTTTGGACTGCCTCGTACGTACAGTTGCCCGTGGAGCCAGTGTGAGGTAATCATTAATGATGCTGAAAAGCCGTCTGAATAAATGGGTGGAACTGGACTCAGTGAAGGAAAGGCAGTTCAGTCTATGAGTATTTCTGCCCTGAAGTGAAAATGTGCCATGCTGTGGGAGAGCCAGCAGGCCGTGATGCACTGAGGAGACGGAGGGCACAGACTTGATCGGTTAGGCTGGCTCTGTACCTTAGCCAGAAGCCACCCCTTCCCTGCTGCAGTCCACCATCTGAGAGAAGGCGCTTTGGTGATAAGGTGCATCTAGGGAGGGGCAATCGGTGCAGATGCTCCTCTGTCGGCAAGAAAAAACTCCACTGGTGTTAAGGACGGATCAGGGGTGTCAACCCTTTGCACTCAGCTTCTCGCCCACAGCCCCCCAGGCCACCCAGTGTCCTCACTTCCAGGGTGGGGATGTGCTCAGCAGTTTCCGTCAGCAGCTCCAAACGGCCCATCTCCTGGACAGCTTCATCCATGGACCTCGCTGGGGAGGGAGGAGGGTTGTATTGACCTGAGCCATCTCAACATAACCTGGCTTGTGAGAGAGCCCTGTTACTAAACCCAGCAGCTTTTCTAAAAATGAAGAGGCTGTGGACTGCCCGCTTCCCTCTGACCGGCACTTTTCCCCATAGCTGCCAACATCCTGGGCCACCTAGGTAAGGGCGTCTATGTGCTGATGAGTGGGCTGGACCTGGAGCGGCTGGTGCTGGCCGGTGGGCCCCTTGGGTGAGTGCAAGGCTTGGGGGTGGGGGGGCTCTCACAGCTCCTTGGCAGGCCACCTCCCAGCTGCTGCGCATCCTCTCCCGGAGACAAAAATTTACCTTTCCTGTCATATTTGCTGTCTTCACACTGAAGGCAAATATCATTAGGTGACAGACAAAAAACCTGAGGAGCCATCCTGACTAGTTACTCAGAACTTGAAGCAGCAGGATGCCTGGGTTAGATCTCTGCAGGGTCCCACCACTCCACCTGGTCTCAGGGGAAGGGACACAGGTGCTGGGGCGTCAGTGCGGTGACTGAGCAGGGACGACGAGCGTCCTCAGGCTCCTTACTCCTGCCTCAGACGCCAGCTCTTTGTCTCCCCTGGCTGCCCCCGCCTCAGGTGTTTCCACACTAGCATCCTCCGCCACACACACACAGCCGGCAGTGGGATGAGAGCGAAGCCCCTCCTCAGTGTTTCTCTCCTTCTCGCAGGATCATGCAGGCCGTCCTCGACCACACTATTCCCTACCTGCACATGAGGGAGGCCTTTGGCCAGAAGATAGGCCACTTCCAGGTGAGTGGGATGGTTTTGTGAAGATGTACTCATTCTCTGGTTTCAGGTTTTAACAAATGAGCAAATGGGGCCTGTGCTGTGGGCATTTACTCTTCTTTGTCCAAAAATGAGCTTGAAGGAGTTCCCTGAGCAAGCCTCGGCAAGATCCGGCAAGCCTTGAGGTGTGGCCAAAAAAAAAAACAGAACAAAAATGAATTTAAATACTTGGGGCCCTGGTTTCCTCAGCCTGCTACCCGGCTTTGGAAGCTGTCAGGCAGTCCGTCTCCTGTCGCCTCCCTGCTTGTTTGAGGTGAATAACCCAGGAAGGTTGGAGGGTGAAGCCCAGTTGGTCATGGGGAGGGAGTTATTCCAAGGCACGCTTTCTGGTCTGTGAGTGGACGACCAGGTCTGCGATTCAGCGGTGGCTCTCTGGCCTGAACTCCAGGCCCGCTGCCGTGTCACCCTCCTAGGCAAGTCCCCTCGCCTCTCTGTGCCTGACGGCCCCCAGTCCTGGCTGTCGGGTTGCTACTGCGGACAAAGGAGCGATTCTGAGAGGAGCTTGTCTCCGGCACACTGACCTGTGGCCTGCTTTTGGGCACAGCTGATGCAGGGGAAGATGGCAGACATGTACACCCGTCTCATGGCCTGCCGTCAGTACGTCTACAACGTTGCCAAGGCCTGTGATGAGGGCCACTGCACTGCCAAGGTGAGGGCCGGCCCCAGGGGATGGCACACACCAGGGGAGGGGCGGGGTGGGCCCCCTCCGCGCAGTCCTGGCTGACCCTGCTGACCCGGAGCCTCCGCCCGCAGGACTGTGCAGGGGTGATTCTTTACTCGGCCGAGTGTGCCACACAGGTAGCCCTGGACGGCATCCAGTGTTTGGGTGAGTGCCCCTCCCGCTCCCTACTCCCAGAGCCTGTGGCTGCCTCCAGGAAGAGGCTCCCCTCCACTCCTCACTCTGTGCTGTAGCTGAACTGTACTTTTAGTACAGTTACCGGGAGGACATGGAAAAGCAAATGGGAAACCACCAGAGGCCGCAGATTGCTACTGTCCTCTCATCTCCCCAGCCTGGTCCTGTCACCAGGAAATGGGGGAAAGGAGACACTTCAGAGGTGGAACAGCCTCAGTTCACTGCTGCACAGTGGTTAAGAGCGCAGGCTTGGGCCAGATGGCTGGGTTCAAGTCCTGGCTCCACCACTGACTGGCTTTGTGGCTGGTGCAGATTACTTCCCCTCTCTGGGCCTGGCACCCAATAAGCACTATGCAGTAGTTTCTTCCCCCTGCCTTCTCCATGTCTGCCAGTGGTTCCCCTGCCTCTGCCTGGCGTCCTCAGCACTCTTGAGTGGCCTTCCGGCCACCCCCCATCCCCGTCCACCCTCCCTCTCACCACCTTTTGCTGCTTCTCTTCAATCAGTCTCTCCTCCTGGCCCATTTCTAGATGCTTGATCTTGTTTGCTTCCCTTGCTTTGCCCACTGCCTATCACTTTTCCCATTGTCTTTTTCTCTGCCCCATCCATGGCTGCAGGTGGCAATGGCTACATCAATGATTTTCCCATGGGCCGCTTTCTGAGAGATGCCAAGCTATATGAGATCGGGGCTGGGACCAGTGAAGTGAGGCGGCTCGTCATTGGCAGAGCTTTCAATGCAGACTTCCGCTAACCCCTAGACCCTTCACCCTTCTTCCCAGCACCTTGAGGCCTTTCTCTGGAAGGACAGCTGCCGCAGCTCTCCTCCCAGCAGGCCCCACCCACCGGCTCAGAAGTGTGCAGTGACTTAACAAGGAGTCCTCAGGAAACAGGCTGGCTTCTCTGGGGCTTTGGTGACTGTGCCCTTGGTCTCTAACTTCCAAGCCTGGTGCTCCCCCTTCCAGGAGGGGCACCTTTTCCTTGGATGAGCCTGTGTCAGGGAACCCTCTGCTCAAGTACACCAGAAGTATTACCAAGTTCATTAATTTGAACTTGGTAGTCTCTTTTCTTTATGGGGAAAAATACCCACAAAACCCAGCCTTTGTTTCTATCAGTTTCTATGAGCCATTAACTTTCATCAGTGTGTGAGTGGGAACTCCCACTGCAGCCTCCTCCGTCCCTCATTTTTTAGAGCTGGAATTCCATCACTCTGGGGCAGAGCTCTAGGAACAGGCATTTCAGAACACCTGTGCCACCCAGAATCCACAGTGGGCAGAGGTCTGCATGCTCGTGAAGGCTGGGCTCGATGCCTCCAGCACTACCCTGCCAGTGCCACTGTCCATTCCTGGCCATGTGACAGCCCCCAGCTGACTGGGCAGCAGGCCTGGGTTGGCTGGCCCGACTCCAGCCAAGGCTGCCTCCACACATGTCTCTGGACACCCTGTGGCTATTTGTTACCACTCTACAGTGGCTGCTGCCATTTTGTATTAGACATACCATGAAGCAAACCCATCTGCTTCTAAACTGGTGTTTTGGGAGAGAAGCAGTCTACTTGTTCCTGCCTTCTGTCTGGCTGCAGCCCTGTGTCCTTGGAGCACAGCTGATCCAGGCCCTGCTTCTGGCCTGCTCACTGGTGATGGGAGACAGGGGTGGAATCAACCCACAAGAGAGAGGAGTACTCAGTCCCCCTTTTCCAGATCTTGCAGTGATTTTTAAAGAAAGGAGGGATCCCAGAGTGGAAGAAGTCTTGGAGCCAGAAGGAAACTTACAAATTGCCAGAAACTATCCCCATGTTTTTTTTAAAAGACCAAGACAATTTGGTTTTCCCCAAATCAGAACTGGAGTTAGAATCCAGATCAGCAGAAATAGGGGTTCTGAGAATGCCAGCATGGAGCCCCACTTGAGGCTTGGCCAAGCGGCCATCCAGCATGGCCGCTTGGATGGAGCACAGTCAGGGTGTGACAGTTTTGGGTTGTTCCACCCCATCTGAGCTCCCTAAAAGACCTGGTTTTCTTGGTCCGCAGCCCAGCGGTGCCTGTTCTGACTTTTGGTCCTGGCCTGTAGCCAGGAGCTGTTCCCAGCCTGATGCTTGTGACAGGTGCTATCTAGGTTCCTTGCCAACCCCAGCCCAGACCTATGCTGAGAGGCTTGTGGCCCTGTCCCTTTAGTTTCCCACCCCGCTCCCTACTGTGCTGGAGATGAATGTGGCTAAAATGGTGGTCTTGCTGGGCTTAAAATGTAACTGGGGACTTCCCTGGCAATCCAGTGGTTAAGACTCTGTGCTTGCAATGCAGTGGGTGCAAGTTTAATCCCTGGTTGGAGAATTAAGATCCCACATGCCGCATGGTGCAGGCAGAAAATAAATAATAATAAATTTTTCAAAATAATAAAGTGTGGCTGGAAGCCCAAAGACATCAGAATGGGGTATTTCAGCCAGTCAGTGAGGATAATGTAGCTCTGCCTCCAGCGTGGGGAGAACAATGATTTTCTAGATGCTGTATGTGAAATAAAAATATTTTAAAGTAAAGCCAAAAAAGTGAAGTCAGAGTCGTGAACAATGGGAAAGCAGGGGCCACGCGGTTCTTGGAGTGTGGGGTTGATTACATGCATTGTGCAACTCTGCAGCACTAGCTGCCAGCACCACTCCTTCCTGGGGCTGCCTCCTTCCACTCCAGTTTTAGGCAGGTCACTATCAGCCCAGTTCCCGTGCTGACGACCATCCTGTTCTTCGTTTTCCTACTTGCCTGTCTGTCCTGATGGCAACAGAAGCTAAGGGAATGGTTTTCCAAGTGTGATCTGGGCACACACCCTTTATCAAAACTTGGCAACCTGTTAAAAAAAAAAAAGGATTCCCATATGGGCCCCAGCGGAGAAGGCAATGGCACCCCACTCCAGTACTCTTGCCTGGAAAATCCCATGGATGGAGGAGCCTGGTAGGCTGCAGTTCATGGGGTCGCTAAGAGTTGGACACGACTGAGCGACTTTACTTTCACTTTTCACTTTCATGCATTGGAGAAGGAAATGGCAACCCACTCCAATATTCTTGCCTGGAGAACCCCAGGGACGGGGGAGCCTGGCGGGCTGCCGTCTATGGGGTCGCACAGAGTCGGACACGACTGAAGCGACTTAGCAGCAGCAGCAGCATATGGACCCCAGACCTAATCACACCTCCAGGGATAATGAGGAGGTACAGGCAACCTTTTAGAACAGCTGAGCTGGGGCCTAGAGGACATGCTTCCAGCAGCCTGAGTCCCAAACTCATAACCTGGTAATGATGCTTCTTCACCTATATAAATATTTCAAGTCTCATTTTGACATACTAACTCCTTGATCATGACAGTCCTATGCAAGACACAAAGTTGGCGCTGGGCCCGCTTCCGGAAGACGGGTGAGTTGCCCACCGTAGGCGAAAAAACCGTAGGTGAACCGGCCACTCCCAGACGTGGAGCCACGGCTGGTGTCAGCCAAGCGTGGGGGACTGAGAAAGGAGCGCCTCTTTTTGATTTGGGGACGGACGCCCAGTCCACGTCCGCCTGACGGAACCGAGACCCGGGACCCTCAGTCGAGAACCCCAGGCTAGGGCAGGTCCAGGGTCCAGGGTCCAGGGCCCTCCCTCTGCCAGATCGTCTCACCCGAGGCGTCGCGCGCACCACGGAGCTCGGCTCTGGCTCGCGAGCTCGGGCTCGGGCGCGGCTCCACCAGCCCTGCGTGGAGCTCTCCTGACCCCTGTCGGCCGCTCGCCACAACTGCAGGGTGCTTGCGACTGGCGGCTCCCAGCCTCGTATCTCAAGATGCATAGGGCTCAACGACCGCCTACTATTCTCTATCTTGTATCGCTTCATACAAGAAAGGCCACTTTTTATCCATTTAAAAAGAACATAAATTCAGAACAAAGGCCGGTTTGGGCGGGGGTGGGGGTTATTTGTTTTATGTGAATGGTGTTTGAACTATGATAATTTAAAGAAACAAAAACTGCAAACCCTCCCCTCCACCCACTTCCACGGTGAAACTCCTTTTGAATCTTTAAGAGCTTTCGGTTGGTAATTCACTTCATGCTTTTAAGCGATATGGCTACTTTACTGGTTTGATTGCAGATAGATCTTTAAAGTGCACACGTTTGACTGATGAGAAGTTCACTACCTGCCTCATGTCCACAGGCCAGCATGTGGGGCCCTGGGATTAGATGATTCAAAGCCCCATCCACATTTCTGGCTGTCCCTGCCTCTGCCCACACTAGTCCCAGAGGGGAGCCCTGTGTGACACACCTGGTCACTCTGGCAAGGAGCTGTTCCTGAAAATGGCCTCTCCTGCACCCACCACCCACTCTCAGACACAGCTAGCCTGTCAGAATAGTTCTTTGATCCACATCAACCTGACAACTTGCCTGTCTTCTTCCAATTCATACACCTCAACCCTTCCTCTGTATTGAGCTATTGTAACTATCAAGCCCCCCTAAAGCCTCCAGTGGCTCCCAGCACTTATAAGATCTAAGGTTTGCAAGGCAAATGTGACCCTGATCTGCCTCGGCCATCCCTTCCAGCTGCTCTCTCCCATCCCTGCTGAGTACTTGTATTCTGGCTGGAAACAGTCCTCCTGACACTGTTTCTTACCCTGTACCTTTGCTCCAGCTTATCCCTCTGCGGAGGATGTCCTAGCTCTTCATCTTGGTCTTGTTTCCTCATCCCTGAAGCTTCAGTTCAGGGACTGCCTCCTTCAGGAAGGCCTTCCTTCTCCAACCTTTCCTAGTCTTCTGTCCCCATCTCACCCATTCTGAGTGGGGCCTCTTCCTGCTTCTCCTGGGCATCTCTACATCAGGGGCTTTCCCCACTGTCGTATGTATCTCATCTGTGTCTGTTCCCATGCATTAGACTAAGAACTTAAGGGTCAAGGTTGTGATTGAACTGCCTTTTTATGTTCACTATCCAGCACAGTTTCTAGCACATAATAGGTGTTCAATAAACATTTACTGAAAGTGCAAATGAGAAGTCATGTGATACTTAGCTCACATTTTGCCTGTATTGATATCATAGTTATTTGTATATGTGATTACCTCTGTATATGGTACAGATCTTTGAGGTCAAAGACCATTTCTCACTTATCTGAACCCTCCCAACAGCACCCAGTACTCACAGTAAGTGCTCAGTGGCTATGTTCATGCTGAATGAGTGAAATAACAGGTGGGCCAGAGCCCTGGCCTAATCCCCAGAGTTGGCAGAGACAGCAGAGCCAGCCGGCCTCGCCTGGCCCTGCTTCCCCCAGGCCTTCCCACTCTGGAGTAGCAGGGCCCAGCTGCAGAGGGAAGGCCCTCACCTCCCATAGTCCTCTGACCCCCTCAGAAACAGAAAGGAACTGTGATGAGGGACCCTGGCCCCATCTCTGCCAGCTGAAGACAAGCGTAGAGATTGGATATGAAAAGAGGGCAGAGTCAGGGCACACACCATCCTTTTTTTTTTTTCTTAAATAAAACATATAGTATTGAATATATACAGAAAAGTATATAACATGTATGTATGCAGTGTGAAAAACAATAAACTCCTTTGTACCCAGCACCCAGGCCAATGAAGAGAACATTCTGAGTATTTTAGGAGCCTGTGTGCCTCATGATCCTGAATTTAGTGACAGTCCTCTCCTCACTTTTATGATTTCCTCCCTCTGTTTGTCTCCCTTAACAGTATTATTTTGATCATCTGTTTAAGCTTTGTGCAATGGGACTCATACTAAATATATTCTTCTGTCTTGCTTCTCTGGCTCATCATTGTGTAGTTTTTAAAGATTCATTCCCGTTAATGAGTGGAGCTTTAATTTGGTCACTTTTGCCCTGTATCATATTTCATTGTGTGAAAATACTACAATTTAATTATCCATTCTTGTGTTGATGGACACTTGGGTGGGTTCCAGTTTGGGGCTATTCTAAAATATTCTGTATGTGTCTCCCGGTTTACGTGTACAAGTCTCCAGGTACATTCCCAGCAATGGGATTTCTATGTTGTAGGTATACGTGATCACCTTTATTAGGTAATTCCAAATTGTTTTCCAAAGCTGTTGTATGCCTATATTTTTTACAGTGATGCCACCAGAAGTGACCCAAGGTACAGGTGGCACACCAGCCCCGTGGCCAATACCATGAGCTTCTTTTCAGCAAAAGGAATAGTCAGATAACAAAAGAGTGTGCATCACTGCTTTCCTGCCCAGGCCTATAAGCCATAGTCAACAAACCTTTATGGACAAGCTGAGAATCATGCCCTGGACCAGCACTGAATTAGCACAGACCAGCCTCAGAGAGGGACAGTTTTATTTCCACTTACTCTGCCAGGCAGCCTGATGTAGCTTTACCCTGGAAGACATGGAAGAGTACAGGCTAAACAGGTAAGTGGGAGTTGTCTTGGAGAGAGGAATGATATTCCAGGCCCAGGGATATCTCAGCACAGGCAATATCTTCCCTCTGCAGAGGACAGGGGCTCAATGGAGGAAGTACAGAGGGCTTCCCTCACCAGCAATAGACCGAGGGACAAGAAGAGAGAAAAGTAGGGCCATGCAGGGAGCCCCAGAGATAGGCCCATCTCCATCCAAACACACCTGTGCTCTTGTGCCCACTGGGCAAACATGCATGCATACGTACAGACGCTCACATGGCTGCACTCACCAAGAGACAGGCTGTTAGACGTGCCACAGGAACGGAGGCAAGGAGCGTGAGCTGGCAGCTGCCCGAGGGAGATAAGCCCTGCAATGGGGGCCACTTGCCTGGCCTGCCTTGAGAGTCCCTGGGGTGCATCTGCCTGGGTTTCAGGAGGCAGCCTCTGCAAAGTTGAGTATTTTCAGGGCAACCAGGACCCACCCCAAATGCTGGTTCTATTTATGGGAACAGAGTAGCAAAGTTTCTGTCCATACCTGTGTACCTTGCCTGATACTGCCAGGTTGGGCAAGGCTGGGTATACGTTAAGTCCTTTTACTTGCTAAAATAAAATGATTTACTTAAATGTACTGTAAGATGAATTAAGATCTAAATTCTAAGATCTAAATCAGGGGAGGAGGAATTGGAAATGAGAAGAGGCTAGGGATGTGAGACCTTACATCCTTCCTAACTGGCCTGCAGCCTACCCAGCCCTTTCTTTCTTTCCAGAATCCTGCTGTTGGCCCAGAGTGGAAGGGTGAGGTTGGGGCCATTGCAAGGTTGTTCAGGAAGACTGCAGGGATGTGAATTTTGTATGACCGCACTGGCTGGGGAGAGCAGAGATCTGCTCTCCAATACTGAGACTATTTCAAGGTCCAGAGCTAGCAGTTAACAGTTTCAGTTAAAGAATCATCACCTAGATGTGTAGATCCAGCAAGAGCTGGCCCCTCTCACTACCTCTTCGTGCCCCCACCTCCTGGGTGCCTCTGGGCACAGTACACCTTGTGGTAGGTCCTGCAAGGCTGAGAAGAGGGTCGTTGGGATCTCCACCTGCCTGCACACCCTCCTTTCCTGGGAGACTGCCTGGCTCCAGAGAGAAGGAAGATGAAGTCCTCACTGGAAAGCAACTGGGACCTCTCGTCTTCTCCTATGCAGGATGCCCTGGTGCTTGAAACCCTGCCACATATACTCCTAAACCCCATTCACTGATTCCTAGGGTTCTTTCAGAGTTTCATGCTGCAATTTTTTGGCCCTCCCTGCCTGATCACCCAAACTTCCAAGTGGACTAGAGACTCATATCCTGGACTCCTGAGCCCTGAAGATGCCCTGGAGATGCCTCAGAGTATCCCATATTTGGGACTTCCCTGCTAGTTCAGTGGCTAAGATTCTGCTTGCAAGGCAGAGGGCCCGAGTTCAATCCCTGGTCAGGGAACTAGATCCCACATCCCACAACCAAGAGTTTGCACTCTACAACTCTAAAGATCCCACGTCCTGGAACTACGACTAGGCACAGACAGGGAGGCCTGGCATGCTGCGATTCATGGGGTCGCAAAGAGTCGGACATGACTGAGTGACTGAACTGAACTGAAAAAAAGAAAAAGTATCCCATATTCTGCATTCCTTAAACTTCCATGTTCCCCTCTGCTCTGAGGATGGGAGCCCCAAGTGGCTCAGCCATTTTTCTTCTCCACTAGATTCTCTGATCTGCCCCTGCCCACCACTCCCTGCCACCCCAGCCAGCCCCAGTCACCAGGAAAAGCCAGTCAACTCATTTCCCTGCAGCCTCATGGAAACTCCATCACTCTGCACCTCAGAGTCTTGCAAGGGTTTCCTGGGGTCCACCACCCAGTCCCAACATCTGTTGGTGGATGGACCAGCTTACCCAGTCTCGTCCTGCCCCTCAGCCTGGCACCCTAGGCTCAGGACACTTGAGTGACCCACCTCTCCATCCCCCCAGTCTCCAGGTCAATGAAGAACAACCTTCGTTTAGGGGTGCCAGGATTCAAAGGCAAGGAACAGTTATGGGGCCAAAGGAGTTTGCAGTCTACTTGGGGAGATAGATATGAAAACACTGATAAGCACTTAATCACCCCAATTAGGTCTTTTTCAAAGCATATTTTATTTTATTTTTTATCATTATTATTTTTGGCAGCACTCTTAGTTGCTGCTTGCGGGCTTTCTCCAGTTGTGGTGAGCAGGTGCTATTCCCTAGCTGCACTGCTCAGGTTTCTCATTTCAGTGGCATCTCTAGTTGCAAAGCACAGGCTCTAGCCACGTTGGCTTCAGTAGTTACAGCACACTGGTTTAGTTGCTTCACAGCACGTGGGGCAGTCCCAGTCCAGGGATCAAACCTGTGTCCCCCAGACTGGCAGGCAGACTCTTAACCACTGGACCACCAGGGAAGTCCCCACAGTGGGTTCTACTGTTATCCATTCCTTAAGACCCAGCATGAGCACTGCTCATCCAAATATTACGCATCTGGCTTGCTGCTGAATCCCCAGCATTGAGCCTAGCTTAACAGAGATACCCACCATTAAATACTTGCATAATGAATGCCTTCCTTGGGGGGCTGCAGGAGGGGACCACCTCTCTTTCTGTCAACCTCCACCAAGCTCATTTAAATAAAGTCACATTTAACTAAAACATCCAGAGTGGACTTGCAGGGGGAGGGGCAGAAGAGGGCAGGGGAATCCCAAGGCTTTGCCTTGAACTGAGTTCTCCAATCTTTTCAGTAGCAGCTAAAAGAACAGGATTCTGGGGCCACAGATTCTAACTTCTCTGCGAAGCCATCCGGACTGCCAAAGCCAGCACCGTAATGTTTTTGTCTCCAGATTTCAAAGAGTCTTCCCTGTGGAACCCACAGGTATTGTAATCCAAGCGCTGAATTATCATCAGAAAATTTTATAGGAAGAATATACACAAATCATAAAACCCACATACGTTGGAAACTTAGAGGCCAAGGTAACATCACAATTGCTCCCGCATACAGGAAACCGGGCTGGGAGGAGAGAGTGTAAGGCCAGCAGCAGGGCCTGGCACACAGTGTGGCTACAGGAGAGAGTTTTCTAAGCCGATATGAAAGTCCAGCACTGTGACCCCTGTCACGGCAGGCAGACCACAGAGCTGCTGCTGCAGTCTTTTTCTGCCAGTCAGTCATTTATTCATTCATCATTCAGTAACTGCTACTGAGAACTAGTGTGTGCAGGTACCCTGCCAAGCTGTGGGGAAACAGTAAGACCCAGTGCAGGCACGGTCTTCACCCCAGGCCTTACCCTCAGTGGCCCAGCAAGCCTTGGTGGTGGGGGAGCACTGCCGGCTCAGGGGTGCAGCTGGAAGAGGTATGGGGGTAGGGATCAGAGAGCGTCCCAGCTGGAGCAGCCTCACTTTTCTGTTCCAGATTCGGATTTTATCCTGACAGCTAGCAGGAACCATAGAAGAGTTTAAGCAGGAGAAGGAGGCGATGTGATCCGTTTGGAAAGATCCCTCCAGCTGCTGCGTGGAGAACAGGCTGCGGGATTGGGTGGGGGGATGGGGTTGGTCTGAGCAGATGCCATGGCTGCTGTCACTGGGGTGGGGAGGCGGTGCAAGGAGTAGAGGTAAATGACAATCAGGTTGCGGTGATGGATTAGACATGGATGGTGGCTGAGAAGGGAGAGGGAGGTGCCAAGGATGACTCGCAGGTTCCTGAAACCCTGAGAGACTGCTGGCTGGGTTTGCCTGTAGTTGGAAGCTGGTTAAGGTGTATCTGATGTCCTTGAAAGACTACATTATTTCAATGTCAAAATGAGTGCAGAGGGCAAGGAAAGGGTATTTTTGATAAGGCTTTGCAAAAGGAATATTCTTGTTATAAAGAAATATGATAATACACTCACAACATTTTGCCTTCCAGTCTAATAGTGAGATGAATGTTGCTCACGGCAGCTTCGTGTGTAAAATTCAAACTAGTTGCTAACAGACATTTGGAAAACACAAGAATAGGGAATTGTTGGGAAAAGCTCTTTTAGGAACAAGAGATGAAGGAACAATTAAAAGTGACAAGGCTGGGATTTGACTCCTGACTCTGCTACTTATTAACTGTGTGACTCTGGGCAAGCTATCAAACCTCTCTGCCTCAGTTTCTTCATCAGTAAAATGGGAATAATATCTTCCTGTTTCATAAGACTGGCTGAAGATTGCAAGAGAGTATATAAAGAACTTAGCTCATGGAATCTCTCTGAAAATGTTATCTGTCACTACAGAACACCCTCCAACAGAGAGAAACAAATGAAAATGAAAGTTACTGACTTCCCCATATGCATTTCAGTAAAGAAGAGTTGCCCATATAACCAGTCATGATTTTTGCAAATCTCCTCATAAGATGTTTAAAAATTAGGATAGTATTCCCAAATCAGGGGAAGTGCTCGTCAGACCTCATGCCTGAGTCTGTCACCTGCCCCGCTACTTACTCACTGGCTCAGTCTCGCTTGGGTCATGTGCTCAGCTGGATTCTTCAGTTTCAGAGGGACTCTTCTTTGCTGCGTGGAGGGGAGGCTGTCCAAGTCAGACATGATATAATTGCCATCACGTTCCAGGTCCACTGGTGCCAAGTATCAGTGGTGCTGTGGTTGGTCAGCATTGCCCTTATGGCCCAGACTTTAGTTTGGGGACTTCTCCAGGAGCTGTCTCTGCTGGGAGGAGCTGATTCTGGGCTCCCGTGCGTTCACTGAGGTTAAAGGAAGATGGCAATTAGCCACCAGTGATTCTGCCTCTGCTCTAGGTTTCAGAAGACTGGCGAGGAGGGATCCGTGGCTATGGCTAAGAGCCTATAGGAGAAGGAGGCTTGGGGGATGTGATCAGCAATGCCATGGAAAATCTTTCCAAATGCAGAAGAAGATGGCTGTAATCATGGAGACTGCTCTGGTGTTGGGAGGGTAAAGTGGGAAAGCCACAGGGAAAGCAGCTGGCTCCTCCCCCAGATGCAGCAGAGAGGCACCCAGCCACCTGAGACCAGAGTGGGACATGCTGCAGTAGGGCAGACAGAACACAGCCATGGGCACCATGTAGTAGGGGCTCCCCACGTGGGACCGGTGTGGGGGCGAGGCTGGGGGTGGGAGGGGGCAAACAGAGGTTGCAGGACTGCATTCCAGTACCAATACAGAAACAGGGCAGATGGCAGGATGGGGGAATGATGAAGTCGATTCGTAACTGCTAGTGCTTTGAGGGGATTCACTGAGGGTCAGGCACTGTTCTAAGTACTTCTCATGTTTTAAAAAGCTGTAGAGCCAGGACTCCAACTCAAGGAATCTGGCTAAAAAAGTCTGTATACTTTAATTGCTACACTATGTGAAATGTGGAAAGAGTAAAGGTTTTAGACCCACAAAGGGTGAAACCTCTCTCTGTTAAACCTTTATGCTAAGTGCTATACTTAAAAAAGCAAAGGTTTGGAACCACTCCAAGTCTGTGTGCTCCTGAGCTGTTACTTAAGACTCTACAGGTCTCAGTGTCCTTATTCATTTGTAAATTTGAGAATAATATTAACTAAAAAGGTTAAAGAAAGAAATGCATGCTGAGTGTCTACCGACACCTTCAGTAAGTTTCCTGGCTTTGGAGGACATGGTCCATTCCAGATCTGTGTTTTCTCATTGTCCTAGGGGTCTGCAGGTGATTCAAGGAATCACAGTGGGTACACCCCTGCATTTCCAGTTCACAGTCTTCTGGTTCCTCATAAGTGGGCTCCCCTTAACATACTCCCATTTGACATCTGAGTGGATGAGGGTCCTGATCTGATAGCAGTGACCCTGAGGAAGCTGAGGTCCCAAGTGACCCAGATTGTCACAGACATTTCACGTTTCTTGGAATCATTCCATTAATTTATTCAGTTCCCATTTACTATCTAACTCATCAAACATTATTAGGCACCTACTATTTGCCAAGCATTACACCATGTTCTTCAAAGTAGTCACCAGAGGAGTCCACACACTCTGGACCACATTGAAATTATCTTTTCATCTGCAGCCTGGGTCCATGGGTCTTAGAGTGTGCTTAGTAAACAACAATAAAGGTATTATGAGAAACAGGCTGTCTGGATGTAATGAGGCTCTCCCAGCAGGGCCCAGAGAGGCAGACACTCCAGAGGCCTAGAGCATGACACCCACCTCTGTCTCTGTAGTCATAATGCAAGGATCACAACCTGAAGACTTTCAAGGATCAGCCACACAGAAATACTGGAAGAGAGCAAGGTGGAACCATGGCACACTGGAGCACACCTGCCCTGTAAAGATGGCATTTGCTACTTGGCACTAGCCTATTGTTGCAAGTGGAAATAGGGGCCAAAGGTGGCCAGATCTTCTGATTTTCCAAGTGAGTGAGTGAGTGAGTGAAGTCGCTCAGTCATGTCCGACTCTTTGCGACCCCATGGACTGTAGCCTATCAGGCTCCTCCGTCCATGAGATTTTCCAGGCAAGAGTGCTGGAGTGGATTGCCATTTCCTTCTCCGGGAGATCTTCCCGACCCAGGAATAGAACCCGGGTCTCCCGCATTGCAGGTAGACGCTTTACAGAGGAACTGTAAATCTGGATTTTTATTTGAAATCTCCAAACATTTCAGCATTGATTCCTAATTTTAATCTTTTTTAAAAGGCTTGTGAGAAAGAAAAAGCTTGTCAAAAGGAACTTTCCTGCCTGCTAAAATCTGCTCAAAGGTTGCCAAATTGGGGCCCCTGAGTGGATCCGTTCAAGGGGAAAGGTCAAGGGCTGTACTGGAGCTAGGTTCTGAGGGACCTAGAATGCCATTCTTCCTTGAATCCAAAGGTGTGCAAGACACACAGGATACCATAAAGGGGAAGTCAAAGCCACAGTGCTGCCTTCCAGGGGCTTACAGTCTCAACACTGAGACCCAGGCAAAGAGGCAGACGGTCAGGAAGGCATAGCAGGAGGCAATGTGGGGCCCCTGGGAGTCCAGGACATTATGGAGCAAGGTATTCCTAAGCTTTGGGAGAACTTCACCTGAGCTTCAGAAGATACTTCCAGGAAGTCAGGCTTGAGACTCTGAGGATAAGGATTCGAGAGGTAGAGAGCCCGGGGAGATCTAGGAACAAACTTTTCTGGAGACTCTAAAGAAAAGCCCTGTGAAGTTTGATTCCAGATGTCATGGGGAAAGGCTGGCTAGAAAGTGCAGGGCTATAGTACGAAGCTTCACTGATACCTCCCTCCCTGTCCAACTCTATCTGGCAATACCAGCAATGGTCTTGGTCCAAAGGGGCACACAGCTCACATGGCTGTCCAGACTCACAGAAAGCAGTGCTGTGGTCTGCTTCCAGGGGACCCAACCCTGACCTGAAAGTCGGGCAAACTGGGGTATAAGTCTCACCTGTGCCACTTGAGACAGGCATTAACTGCTTTAAGCCTCAGTTTTCTAATCTGTGAAATGGTGCCAGTGATCATGCCTGTCTCCTGGGATTGGGATGGGATGCAACCAGCTCAATAGGGTTTTTATCATCAATGTCCACTGCCTGAGAGTTCCAGTCCCTAGTGGCAAGCAGGAGGGTAAAGGCGGTCTCCCTGCTTGCCGACATCTCTCCTGCCGCTGCTCCAGGAAATGGCAGGACTGCTTTGAATGCGTGAGGGAGGAGATGGAGGCATTGGACACTCCCCATCCCTTTCGGATAGAACCTGTGCTGGGCGGTGGGAGCCGCGTTGAGAGAGGACTCTTCCCCAAGGACAGACCAACCCGTGCTGGGCGGTGAGAGCCGCGTTGAGAGAGGACTCTTCCCCAAGGGCAGACCTTTTCCTCCCAGTGCTTCTGGAAGGGAGCCGGGAGATCCGAGGTAAAACATCCCTCTGAGAAGCCAGCGCTGGGGGGAAACAGAGGGACAATATCACACCACTCCAACCCCCAACCTGCTCTGCGCGATGCTTTGGGAGGAAGCCCACTGGCAGGGCTTACAAACCCGCGTGGCTCTTGCCACTTCTCTGACCTCAACTTCCGACTCACCCCCTACTTCACAGCTCTGCGCCTTTGCTCAAGCCAGAACCCCTGCCCGGGGCGTCCTTAACTTTGCCCCTACAGAAGGCAGGTCTGAGTGGAGAATGCCTGCTCCTTCATAAAGACGTTGCTCACGGCTTAGCCCCTTCTCGAACGTTCTCGCACCTCACCCCAGCGCCACACCAGGGGATACCTTGGCACCTCTCCTTTGGCTTCCTCAGCAGCCACTGCGTGTTCCAGTCAACAAATTGTTTGTCAAGCTGTTTTCTGCCTACTTGTCCTTCTACCCCGAACACATCTCAGCCCCCGACTGAAAGCTTCTCGAGAGCAGAAAAATTAAAAAAAAAAAAATCGGTCTAGTTATTCGTGGTAACCCAAGGGCTAGCCCTTTGGGTAGGGGCATTCTGGCCCCTCAAGAATCCCTCAAGGGGTGGACGGCTGGGCAGAGGCGAGGGCGAGTGGGTGGCTAGATGGAAGAACTAGAACGACGGATGGGGCCGCTTCTGCAGAACCGGCGGGGTGGGGGTGGATGAGGTGAGTCCTTGACCCTCTGCAGTCTGCGCCCGCAGAACCCAGCCCACCAAGCCCCGCTCCCTTTCTCGCTCCCGGGGCTGGTGCCCACTGGGCCAGGTGATCTCGAACCTTCTCCCTCTCACACCCCAACAACAAACAACCCTCGCGCTCTCCCTCCGGAGAAAGGAGGTGGAGCCTGACCTCAGCCGGAGGCTGCAGCAGCTGCGGGAGGTGCGGGGGGGCGGTGGGGAGGGCTCGCAGCTCCGGTCCTTGGGGGAGCCTCTCCTTCAGGGAGTGGCACGGGTGGGGGCCTAGGCGGGTCCTAGGAGCCCGGGAAGCCCTCAGGCGGCAGCCTCGACCCTCCGCGGGCGAAGGGAGGAGGGGCAAAGGGGTGGCTTCTTTGGGAGCCTGCTTCCGACTCTCCCTCTCGGTCTGGAGTACCCTCGGAACCCCCTCCCCCCGTCATATCCACCCTTCTCGAACCCCAAGGGCCCGGTGGGACTAGGTGCAGAGTAAGCGGGGTGGGGAGAGGATGCCGCTCGGCTGGGCTCCGAAGAGCCGAGATCTGCCCATCCCCCACCCCCTTGGCTGGGAGTGGGGTTGGAGGGCGCACAGGGGTGACACGAACCCCCGGGACTCGGCGACAAGAACAGGAAAGAACCTGAAATGGGGTTTGATCTGCAATTGTTGGGGCTTTGGTGGAGGCAATTAGGATAAGGGGCAGAAAGGGCACCCCAAGGGGAAGGCCTGGGGCCCTAAAGAGGGTGGGAGTCGGGAGTTGTGAGAAGGAAGGAGAATGAAGAAACAGCTTTTTCGGGGGCGGGAGGGCAACCTGCAAAGACTTCCCCTGGCCAGCAATCTGGAGACTAGCACTGGACAGATGGGGGTTTTGGACACCGCGCCATGGACGTGTTCCCCAAGGTCTGGTGCAGGAAGCCCTCCCCCCGCCCCCGGCCCCCCTTGTTCCTTGTGCAGAGACTGGGCCCACACGGGCCGCTGCCTCACCTTGACCTTCCCCTCATCCTGTGGCAGTGGGTGCCATTAGAGGAAACAGAGGTCCTCTTCCTAGCTAGGCACTCAACACCTGGCTCTTTGGCGGCGCGGGGGAGGCTTTGCCCCTCCAGCTCAGAGTCACAGGGAGAGCACTACGGTCTCCCCTATCCCTAGGGGAAGGGGCCTCACCAGGTAAAGACCAAACAGACGGCAGCACGTGGATTTGCCTGGGGGCAAATAATTTCTGGAGATCCCTTTAAGGAGGGGGTTTCGATCCCTTTAAGAGGGAGTGGGTCAGATAAAAAGGACTATAAAAGTCCAGCTTCCTTTATTTCCCAACACCCACCCCCCATGATGGGGGAGGGGGGCAAGTGCTGCGGCCGCTTTTAAATGATGTGCTGGTATCCCTGCCCCAAGGCACCTTGACCTCCAGTTTGTCCAGTGGGGCTGAGGGACTAGGTAGCTCAGTTAGTGATCCTGACTCCTAGAGTTCAGGCATTCTTGGGCGGGGGGAGGGAGGTGAAGGGGGAATGCAAGGGAGCTGCTGCCCCACTCTCAGGAAAGATGGGACCAGGGCGTGGAATGGAGGGGAAAGTGGTTACCGCCACCACTGCAATGACTGCGCTGCCCCGGTGGGGTGCCTTGTCCGGTGCCAGGTGGTTGGAACTGAGGGCAGGCGGTCTGCAGGGACTGCGGCGGGCAGTGGGGGAGGTGCCTGGCGGCTGGACTGGAGATGACGGAGCAGCCAGTCTGTCCCGGCTGTCAGTCTGGTCGTACGTGGTGGGGGAGGGGTGTGCAGCGTGTTTTCTCTCAGCCCTGGATGTTTTCCCTCTCGCATCTCCCTCACTGCTCTCCCGTTCTGAGGCAGTTAACCCTTCGTGATGAGTCTGAAGGGGCAGGGAGAGTCCCTGCCTCCAGGCTCCAGGCTCTGGAGACCTGATGAATCCAGTCCTCTCTCCAGATGAAGCAACAAATCCTTTTCAGTGGGGGACCCCTTGGGCTGCTGGGTGTGCCAGGGTGAGGAAAGGTGAGGGTTCCCCCTGGCTTTGGCACAGCCTTGGTGGAATGGGGTGGGGGCAGCATTCATTCAGGAAAGGTTTAGCGGAAGAGGTGGAGCCCTTCTACACCTGGGACTGGAAAGGAAGGAAGCCCAGGTGAAGAGGTCCTTGGAAGTGGGGTGAAGGAGAAGGAAGACCAAAAGGTCCCTTGGGGAACAGGCATGGTGTGCAGCCCCTGGCTTCTTGGCTGGCTTGTTGACCAGCACTGACAAAGGGGATGCGGAACAGAGGTAGATTGGGGGCTGACATAGGAGGAACATGAAGTGCCTTTCACCAGCTTGTCTCCAAACCATAGCTCACTCGGAGCCTCCTGGGGCAAAGGAGACAGCCACCCACATGGGGGAGGCTCTGAGAGTAGAATTCCTCCGGCTGCTGGGCAGGCTGGGCAGGCTAGGTAGGCTGGAATGGGCTCTCATGACCACTCTGCCTCCTCTCCAATCATTGGTCCCTTTTATTCCTTCCACCAGGGCCCCAAATAAAGACAACTCTTTCCCCACTATCCCAGCCCAGGGCCATTAGATCTTCACTCCTAGATGCTGGGGAAAAGTCCAGTCCTCCATCTTCACCCTGCAACTACTTCTTAGGCCGAGCTCGGGCTTCCTGCCACTTGGGTCTCCTTCCCTTTGACTAGGTACATTTTTCTGAACCTCTTGGCCTCGATCTCTGCCCATTAGTGGGCATGAAGCCAAGGTCACCATAGGCTGAGCTGCTGACAGGGGTCCCTTCCCCTCTTCTGCCTTGGTTCTAGGCTGCCAGCATGGCGTGGCTTAGCTCCAGCGGTCACCTCTGCTGTTACCCTCTACCACTGGGCTCTTATGAGGGGTGGGGGGGTGTCATCCTAAAGGACAGACTGTGACAGGGGGATGGGGTATTTTGTGATGTGAGGGTAGGGCTGGCCTGATGGTAATGGGGAGACCACTGGGAATCTTTGTCCTGGGAGGCTCAGAGAGGGGGAAAATCCCTTAGTGTTGTTCTACTTTTATAGGTTTAGAGACATTGCTTTCCATAAGGGTGTGAAGTAGGAGAAGTAGGGGACAGTTGTCTGAGAAGGACCTGGCCCTTTGAGAAGAGGCTGTGCCACTGTCTTAGCTTTCAGCTTCCATTCACACCCTGTTCAGTGGCCTCCTTCTTTAAACATGTCCCACAACACAGCAAAGACAGTCTGGGCCCCATCGATAGCTCTACAGGCAAACAACAATTTCCCAGCCACAGGGGCTGGCCGCCCTGATCTTCAATAGAGAGCTGAGTCTCAGGGTCTAGGAAAAGCTAGGCACAATGTGCGGTGCAGGAGAAACACGCCAAGGCTGGGTTTCTCCTCTTGCCTAGGAGCCCCAGCACTGGGGTCCTTCTCTCTTGTCAGAGGTGTTCCTCCACCCAGTCTCTCCCTGGGCTACTCCCAGGCTCTAGTGACTCGATACTACCCTTTTTGCTGCGCCTCCTTTTACCTCCTAAAGCTCCCCTCCCCCGCCTGAATTTGGAATGAGGCTTTGTTCTAGGGTGGACTCAGCATTACTCAAGAACCTACTATGTGCGCATCCAGGGCTTGCTGAAGTGAAGCCGTTTGCCGGCTCTGGCACTACAAGGTGCCCAAGACACAGTCCCTTCCCGCACCTCCCAGGGACTCCCACACCTCCATGTGACCTCAGCCTGCTGTGCCCACCCACCCCGCTGACCCCGCGGAGCGTGCTCGGGCTTGGAAAGGCACGTCTGTGGGTGTGAGACGGAGCCACAGCATTCGGTGACTAGGGGGAAGCCAGGTAAGTGTCCACACTTGGTCCCATCCTCGCTTGGGGACGCGAGGGAGGGAGTCCAGCCTGGGCTGTCAGGCTGCCCGCCCCCACCTCCCTCCCCCGGAGAGCTCGGATGTTCCCCGCGGTAGTGGAAGAGGGTGTGTGGGTGTCAAGGACTCACAGACCAGGCTCTGCTGTCGGCTGCAAATGGATGAGGGTTCCACACTCTGCTTCTAAGAAGGGTGAATTAGGAGCTGGAATCGGGGGTGGTAGGTGAAGGGGAGAAAGAGAAAAAAGAGATGCGGGTGAGGGGTTACCAAGCCAGGACCGACCTTGCTTGAAAGGAAAGGAGACGTGGCAGGCAGGGAAGTCGGAAAGATGAGGCAAGGGCGGGAGGGGCTTCTCAGCAGTCGGGGCCCTTTCGTTGGAGTCTGGGGCCCTTTCTGCAGGAAAGGGGGGTTGTCCTCGCTTGATTTTCAGCTGGTCTTCCCGAAGCTTTGCCCTAGGGGCAGCAGCCGCTGGCGAGCGTGGGGGTGGTCCTCGGCCCGCAGTTTTCTCTCGAGGGTGTCGGAGAGGAGAAGGGGGACGAGGGATGTAGAGAGGTGACCGCCAGGGGGGGTGAGATTAGATTTCGGGGTGGGGGGTATCAGCTAGGGGATTGGGGCTCCAGGGTCGGGTCACCATGGGATACTGGCTCATGTTCCGGAGATGAGAAAATCCAAGAAGCCGGCAAAGAAAACCACCTTCCTCCACCACCCTTGGCACCGTACCCCTCCCCCCAGGCCCCACCACTCCCCGCACCGCCTCCCCCGGCCGCCTCGTGCTGCCCCCTGCGTTGGGACGACCGACCCACGGTTCTGATTGGTTGGAGACCGGGAGGGGGAGCCGAGGGCCGGATTGGCTGGCGGGGCCAGCGCAGGGCGGGGCGGCTGATTGGCGGAGCTGGCAGAGGGGCGCGCTGCTGATTGGCTGGGGACGAGGAAGCAGGAAGGAGGGCGGCGGAGGCTCAGCTCTCGGGGAGTTTGTGGGGGAACCGCGAGCGGCGTAGCGGATCCCGGAGCCCGGCCCCCGCCGCCCGCCCGTCCGGCTGCCTGCCCCGCCCGTCCGGCCCCCGCCGTCCGCCCGCCCCGGCCAGGCGCGCCCGCCCCCCCGACGGCCCCGCCCGGCTGCGGCCCCCGCTCCGCCCGCCCGGCCCCGGCCCCCAGGAGGAGGCGCTGACGCAGCAGCGTGGAGCCCGGGAATTGAGCGCCCCCGGGGGGTTCCAGCCGCCGGATTCCAGCCCGGCCGGGGCCTGCGGGCGCCCAGAGCCGCGCCGTCCGCGCCGCCGTCCCGGTGAGCTAGGGGCCTCGGTCGAGGAGGGGGGAAGGGGCGAGCGGGCGGGCGGGAGCAAACGAGGGAGGCAGACGAGTGAAGGAGAGAGGACCGGTCGCCCGTCAGCGCGCCCCACCGAGCGCGCAGCGCCGCCGCCCCCGCCAGCCCGGGAAGGGACGGACGGACGGACGACGCGAAGCAGGTGCGGCCGCTCGCTCGCTCGCGCCGCCTCTCTCCCCCGGGTCCGGCGCCACGGTCCCGCCATCGGGGAGCGCGGAGCGCCTCGAGGTGACAGCCCCCGGGGGCCGCCCGCTTCGCAGGCCGGGGGCGGGGTGGGTGGCGGCCGCCGGGTGGCAGCTTGGCCGGGTGGCGGCGGCGCGGGCGTCCCGGGCCGCGGAGGGCGGGAGGACGCCGGTCGTTTCTTGGCCTCGGAGGAGCCGGCTCGCCTCCGAGTGCGCGGGCGGCGAGGCCCCCGCCCCCCCGTGCCCCCTCCCCCCATCGCGGTCCCCGAGGCAAGGGGCCGCGGCCGGGGGCGGCGCCGCGGGATCTCCCGCACAGGGTGGGGGGCGCCCTCCCGCGCTGGGAGCTGACCGGTTATTGCTGGATGGGGGGCAGGGGGTGGGGGCCACGCCAGGGCGGGGGTAGTATAGACTCGACCTGATCGGACTGGGAGGAAGGGAGGCGCCGAAGAAGGAAAGGAACCGGTTCGAGAAGCGAGTGTGGGCCGCGAGAGGCCCGTGCGGAGCGGCGGCCGAGTCCGAGGTGGGGCGGGGGGATCGAAGTTGTCAGACCGCCTCCAAGTGACAGCGGGACCTAGTGCTCGCGGCCGGGCCTGGCCCTGCCCTGCCCGCCTCGCCGCCTCTTCTCCGGGGCCGGGGGCCGGGTCAGGTCGGGCCCGAGGGGCCCGCTTGGCGGCGAAGCGCCGGACAAAGGCGGCGCCGGAGCGGGCGCAGGTGGTGGCGTCGGGGAGGGGAGCGGGTCCGAGCCACCCACCCCGAGGGGCGGGCGACCGGGCCGGACTCTGCCCCGGGGATTGCGGGGGCCGGGGCGACCGCCGGGAGGAGCTGCGGCACTGGCTCATGATTCCAGCCTCGGATCGACTTGCTGTTCTGGAAAGAGTGGGGTCGAGCCAGTGGGGCAGAGGTGGGGGTGTGCACGCAGTGGGCTTGGCCAGTGGTTACCCGGTTGCTGGACTTGCCCAAGAGACAGTTCAGTGAGGAGCTCTAGAGCCTGCCAGGAATGAGGTGTTTCGGCGAGAAGAGTCTGCCCAAAAGGTTAATCCCACCTGGGACATCTCCTAGTCTCCCGTTGTCACTGGTCTTAAGAGGGCAGAAGACCAGCTGGACTGGGGACTAGGAGATACCTCCCAGAAGTGCTCCTGGACAACCGTCTTAAGCACTTTTCTTTAGCGAAAGAAGGTGCTCACAGAGAGAAAGGAGAAGCTGAGTTGAGGGAGGAATTTAATGATTAAGTTTAAAAGGTTTCCTATTCCCTGAGAGACTTTCCTCCCACTCTTTCCACGGCCGTGCCTTCTGAAAAAGAGCGAAAAGGGCCCCAGAGAGACCGTGTGTTCTGGAGGAACACCACTGTCCTTGACCAACTAGAGGACATTTGGGAACCAGTGGCTTAAGCCGTGAGCCCCTCTTACCCCACCAGTGACCAAGCTGGGTGCTGGTTTTCCAGTTGTAAAAACCCACTCAGTGTTCCGGTGCTCTATCCTGTGATCCCATGCTTAATGGAAGAGTTGGGACCACAAAAACAGACTCAGGGTGTTTAGAGTGTAGACTTTTGTTAAAAATCCAGGTCCCACCTGGGGAAGGTTTTGATGATGAGCTGCTCCCAGCTGTGGTTGAGTATAATCCCTCTTTGGGAAAGCAGCCTGTCACCCCTGTTAGTCTGAGCATGGAGTTAATTCATGGCCGCCCTCTGTCCCTCTCCCCAGGAGGGTCTAGACCCCAGCCTGGGTGGAGTTGAGGCTTGTGGGAAAGAAAGGGAGGTATTACCTCATGCAGGAGACTTAAAGTTTTTTTCTGAGGGAATTTAATTGTATGTCTAAGGTCCAGAGGATGATGAAGCATCTCAAGGTCTTTGTATCTTCTGCGGGGCTACCCAGTGTGCATGTGATTCTTTTGGGGGCATCAGAAGGGGGTGACCTGGTCTGGCCACCAGAACTGAAAGGAGAATGGCCAAAACAATGGTTCCCTCTTTGGCTCTCACCTGGCAGGAGACTCATGCAAGTCAGATCAAGTAGTTAAGAGTTTGCTCTGTAGAGTTTAGCCAGTGAAGAGTTTCTCTTCTTTCTATCTCCCTCTCTTTCTTCCTTTCTGTTGCCCTGCTGTTCCCATGTCAGGCCTATGTTGTTGTCATGGCCTTCCTTTCCCTCTTGTTTGTACTGGCCCTTCTGATCCATTTCCATACACAGCTGCTAGATCATTCATAAAGCACTCCTTCCCCTATGTCACTCCCCTACCCACAAACTTACAGTGACTCCCCGTTTCCTGCAGTCTCATCCTGGACAGTGTCCCTTAAGGCTTTCCCCTAGCCCCGATGTGCTGAACAGGTTTATCACCCTGCCTCTTTGCTCCTCTTGACTTCCCCAGTTGTCCCCAGTTAAGAGTCCCTTGCCGCCTCCTTCTCCTGCCTGAACCCTACTCATTCTTCATTTCAGACCACTCCAGGCCAGCGTTGCTTGCCTCTGAGATTGTGACCCTGGGTTTTATAACATGGCACCCTCTTGAGTGCTTTTGTTCTTTGGAAGTTTCTTAAGGATAAGGACAGTATGAGTATTAAACCTGTGTGTGCCTGAGTATTCCAGGATTTGTGATACAGTGCTGTGGATGTCATTTTTATTGAATGAATAAAAGCAGTTGACTGCTTAGTTGAGTGGGAGCAGAGGGGAAACCTGCCCTTCTGTTTCGCCAGAACTCCAGATAATATGGAGTCCTCGGTGGTTTCCGACCTTTTCTGCCTAAGGCACATACATAGGGCGTGTTTGGGGTGCTTTAGCGTGGGGAGCAAATGATTGCTTCTGATTTTCCAGCTGGTGAAGAGTCTGTCTTGTGGATTGCTCACATGACACCATATAGACATGAATTGGAAAAGGGCTGTAATCCTGTTTTCCTCCTACCTCACCAGGCCATTCTCCCCACCCGGCTTTGCTGCTCTTATGCAATTTTCCTTGTTGTCCATGCTAAATGAATCCATATGTTTTATCTCTTCTCAATCCTGGGTGTAAATATGGGAGAAAACGCGGTGCTGAGAGCAGAAGAGAAAGATTCCTGTTCTGGCCTGTGAATGGGGCTTTGGGGACTGATGTTGGAGGAGATGTTTATAGGGGCATCGCTGACATGGGAGGCATGATCAGCCCCACACTGGACCCATCAGAAAGGACAGCTTATGATCCCAGCTCTCTCGGAACTTCCATTTTTTGTTTACTACCAACCCTGGACCATGGGGAGATGGGAGAGAGGGCTGGTGACTGGTTTGAGTCTAAACAGTGGAAAAAATAAATTCTGCATCCACCCCCTTTCCCCCAAACCTCCCCTTTGTGCCCCAGTTTGATGATTAATGGACCAGCATTTCCCTTCTAAGCGGGAAAGCCACCCCTCACAGTTGCCATGGCAATGCAGACCGCTCCCCCGTCAATTAAAAAAAAAAAATCTGTACTAGTTCTCTCCTCCTTGCTTCTACAGTAGCAGGAGACAGGCTACCTCTGAATGAATATCCTGGCCTCTCTTCTCAGCTGCCCAGGCTGTTTTCTCTGTGTGTCCTAAAACACAGCCCTTCCTCTTTTCTGAGGTTCATCTGAGTTTCTTCACTCTGAACAAATCGTGCCCCTCTTAGATCCAGCAGCCCATGGAACACTGTTACAAAGAAGCAGAGAAATTTTCTGCCTTTTTATTCATCCACAATGTAGATTAAAAACCAGAAAGAACCTTCTTCTATCTTTTCCTTTGGGCTTAAAAAAAAAAAGTCCCTCCACACCATCTCTGGTTTGTAGAGGCTTAAGTTCGGGAGCATTCTGACATCCTTAAAGGAAGTTTCAGTAAACCTGGAAGGGATTCAACCTTCAACATGAGTAGTTCACATTGGAGTTCTATGGGGATTTTCGATTTATTTTCATTCCTCCCCACCTCTCTGTCCCAGCACTCAGGAGGACTTGTGTGTTTTCATTTTTATCTGTTCTTACTCCTCTTGGCCTTGCTCCGGCAACATCTGGCCTGAGCGCCCTGTCGCAAGGTGAGTCATTAAAGAGGGGGAAAAAAAATCTTAAGGGGAAAAAGTTGAGAGGCAGCCTGTGTCGAACTAAGGCTGCCAGTTGAAGCTGCCGGGTTTATGGAGCATTATACGAACAGCCCCAACATTAAAGGGCCTCCGTTTTATGAATGGGTTGTGAGGAATGTAAATAAAGCAGCATCTCTCAATGGGGAAGCATTTTACATAAGCAGTACTACCCTGGCCCAAGCATTTATGGGAATTTGCTAGCATAGTCTGGCAGGACTCACTTCCTTTGTGAACTTGCCATTGTGCTGGGGACTTTGGAGGGACAAGAAGAGTGCGCTTGGACACAGAAGGCAGCCCCAGCACTCTGCTCTGCGGGTCCCCAGCCTTGATGGGCCAGCTCACCCTGAGAAGATGGAGTCAAGAGCCTGTAGTGATTAGAAGCGTAGGCTCCCGGGGCCTGGGGTCCTGAGATTCTGCAGGTTCCCGCTTCACCTTCAGGCTGCTTCGACCTCCAAGGAACAAGGGACAGGGAGGTCCTGGGTGATGAAATCCTGCCCGGTTTTATGGGAGGCACCTAACTGGAGTAAAATAGACTGGTTTGAATTTCAGCTCCTTTGTTTCCCTTGCCCACCTCCTGGTTCTGCCACTAATGAGCAGTAAACCAGCTAATAGGGAGAAGGGACGAAGAGCAGCAGCAGTCGGGGGTGCTGCAGGCTGCCTGCTCAGGGCCAGACAAGTGCCCTTCGCTCCACTGAGCTGGCTTTGCAGAGCGGCTGAGCACTAGCCTGGCCCTGGGTTCCAACGGAGGGATTGCTGTCCTGCCCTAGGCAACTTGGTCTAGAAGCTGAGGGTCTGAGGATTGTGGGTTTGGTGAGCAGGCCTCAGGGCAAAGTCATGTCCAGGAGTTTGTATCATGTCCTAAGAAGGATTTTCATCCAGATTCCATTTTTCCCAGTGAGAAACACCTGCAAAGTTGGGTGGTTATTAACCTGACTCAGCCTCCCACCAAATAATAATAATAATAATACCCTTGAGATAGATCCTCTGCAAGCATCAGGAGTAAAAGAATGGCTTTTTCTCTCAGCCTCCCTGAGGTTTTGAAACGGGAACTTATTTCTGAGGCACCATAATAACCAAGTTACCAGGACAAAAAAATGACAGTAACTCGTCTTAGTTAACGGGATCAAGCCAAGCAGACACTCAGGGCCTACGTTTTTTGGTGTGTTGCTGTCTCTTGTGACCCCCAGGCCTCATCTGGAGTGGTGCTGGCCCCAGCGGGAGATTTGCTTCTGGCCTGGGTACTGTGGAGTCTGAGAAGGGGAGGGTCTGCCGGAGACTTAGCCCAGAGCTCCACTGTCCCTTCCATTCTCAATGCCTGTTCCAAGCCTTCACCCTCCTTAGATGCAGCTCTTTCAGTTTCCTGCGTGAAGAGGAGAGGGGTGGCCCACACTCAAGCCCTTCTCCAACTGCAGCTGCATGTCTAAAAGTGTCTGGAGAAAATTCAGTTTGTTAATCATGTTTTCATCTGGTCAGATGGTTTAGAGGTGTATTGTTATTGGCCATGCCATGTGACTTTAGTCCTCCAACCAGGATTTGAACCCCAGCCCGGCAGTGGAAGCATCACATCCTAAGTGCTGGACTGCCAGGGAATGCCCTAGAGTTGAATTATTAGTTTTTAGAGGACCTTTGTAGATATCACAGGAAAGGTATTAGGGTGCTGCTTGATGCCAGGATATTGTGATGTGTATATCAGAATGGAAGATGGAGTCAGGTTTGGCAAGCCTGTCTCAGTATTGGGGGCAGAGCTGTTCTCTGCCTGGAGGGGTTCACACAGTTTGGACAGAGTGTAGAAAAAATTGTAAAATGGATAAAATGACTGCAAGAGATGATCATCAGGGAGAATTGGAAGGACTTGAATTTATTCAGCCCAAAGAGGTAGCCAAGAGGTCAGGTAATACGTCTTTGAATATTAAGATGACTGATTGGAGTGTGTTGACCGAATTTCAGTCTTCATTGCAGTTCGTGCTGGAGATTTCATCTGATTCAAGAGACGTGGTTAGGATGGCGGGGGGCGGGGAGTGGACTATAGATTCTTTTCCTAGATTTTTCCTGTAAAATCAAGAAAACCTGTCTTTGCAGCCCCTATCCTTTTCAAAGATATAAAATGGGTTTGTTTTAGAAGTACATCTAAGAACATACTGGGAACTTTGAGTAGACTCTTCTGTAGAAACAGTCTGTAAAACTATGTATATGTTCCCTGGCCAGTATATAGATGCCATTTAATCGTAGTACATCTTCAATTCCTTTGTGGTGAAAAATCAAGAAAAACTAATAATGTGTTAATGCCAATACTTAAAACAGCTCAGAAAAGCAAAATCGCACATGCAGGATTATTGGCCTGTGACTCAGCCAGCAGCCATCCTGTGTTGCGGTTCGGGGCGTGGACTTGGGGACTGACACCAGCTGCCCTGCCTCTGCCCTTGATGGTGCGGGAGTGTGGGCAAGTTCTCTTACCTCTCTGTGCTTCTGTTTTCTCCTTGTTAGGATGAGATGATAACAGCCCCCAGGGGGTGGGGAGTGGCAAGGATGAATGAGAGTGATGGTGACTGTAAGATGTGGAATGAGAGAAATATTCTCCCGAGATAGCTGAGCAGGTTGGGAGGGAGAAGGATGGTAGTGGAAGAAGGTTGTGCTGTGTAACATGAGAGAATTCCTAAAGTAGCCCATTGAACTGTGGATTACACTAAAGAGGCATGGTGGACTCCTAGGGATGAGGGAGAGCTTTGAGGTCAGAGTTTCTTGTCCTGGGCTCCAAGTGGTGCCATCAGCCTAGGGTAGAAATGTTATATGAAGGGGAGCAGGTGGGCAGCCAGATCTTCATTTGTTCAGCAAGCTCTTCACAAGCCCTGTGGATGAGATTTACTGGTAAGGAAGGCAGACCCCGCCTGTCCTGGTAGAGCTTGCATAATGGGAGTGGCACTAAACACTTAGTCAGTTAGTGAGATATTCAGGTTAGGTGCCTGTAACTCTAGTAGGGGTTGCCTGTGGTTCTGTTTGTGCTGGCGGAATGTTGGGAAAGCCTGGTCTTGGGTCTTGTTCCCCATGGCTGTTTCATTCAGGGAGGTCAGCACTTCGCTGGGAAGGCCGAGGGCAGAGCTCCCATGTTGGCCTGGCTGGCCAGTTTCTTCATTCAAGACACTAGATAGCACCTCTGGTCTTGGCAAGCCATCTTAGACATCTAAGTTATTGGTTCCTGGAGTGTCCTGGTGGTTGAACCAGCCACATACCCTTTGCCATTCTTTGGCAAGTGCCTGGAGCAGGCTGGTGAGCTGATGTGTTTTTTGGAGAACAGGGCATCAGTCCTTGAGGCTTCCTCCTGGTGGGCCTGTTGCTGAGCCTTGAGGCTCCGTGGCCCTGTTCCTGCTGTTTCTCTTCCGCACTTTCACTGCCAGGAACAAATAGGTCCTGCCCCAGCAGGAGATTTGCTTCTGGCCTGGGCACTGTGGAGTCTGAGAAGGGGAGGGTCTGCCGGAGACTTAGCCCAGAGCTCCACTGTCCCTCAGCCTGGAGTAATTCTGTATGGAGCCAGTGGTGGGCAGTCTGGGGAAAGTTGCCTTCGTCTCCTGCCCTTTCCAAATGTTTGTGAAGCAAATTTTCTAGGGTGCTACCCATTTCCCACTGGGCTTGGTACACCTGGCATGAAGTAGACCCTCAGGAAGAAGCTGGAAGTTGCGGCTCGGGTGTGCCCTCTGGGAAGCTGCTTTGGAGCTAAGTTCTCTCCACCAAGCTCTGAGCATTCTGCCACAGCCCTCTTACAGACTCTTGTCCTCTATCTTCCTAACAGCTCAAGCTCCAGTTGCCCAGTCTGTTTTGCACTTTCCCTCAGCTCTTAGCCTGATAACTTGATATGTAGGGGGCAAGAATGAGCTTGTGTTGATTGCCTGTTGTATACCATTCTTATTTAATCGGGTGCTCACAACTCTGCTGTGTCGATCAGGAAACCAAGGTTCAGGAAGTTCAAGCTGTTCGTTGATCGAGCCCACTTGGGATTAATGGCAACATAAAGTGGCTTCCAGCCCTGTGTGGGTCTCACCTCGCTGAGTTGTGGCGAGGGGCCAGCAAAATGTTGGCCGAATGAGCAAAGGTCACAAGAGGTGCCGTGTGCCCGGGCGTGAGTGGCGGGCACTCTGGCTTAGCTAGACCGACGCCTGCCCTGAGAGGTCTGCCTGGTGCACACTGGAGCAGGGCCCCTGAAAGAAACTAGGGGAGGCAAGTCACCTTTGGCAAGGACTTGTGCCTTTAAAAGAAAGCCTCTAAAGACTAGTTTTGTATTGCATGTGATTACCTTCTAATTTGTCAGATTTGAGTTTCTTAGAGCAGAGCACTGCAATATGACTAAAATACAATGCTCTCTGCCCACTGTCCCAGCTCAGGGGGCTGTGTGTATAGATTGATTCTAGATCCAAGGGGTAGATCTTGTCTGCCTTACTCTCAGCCCCTTCCCTGCAGGAGGGGCCTTGCCCTGAGACTAGGAACTGACTGTTTCCAGTGAGAAAGAGGAGATTCCACCTATTCTACTGTCCTTGTATTCCTGTGTGCGCATGCTAAGTCGCTCAGTCACATCTGACTCTTTTGAAACCCTATGGACTGTAGCCTGCCAGGCTTCTCTGCCCATGGGATTCTCCAGGCAAGAACACTGGAATGGGTTGCCATGCTCTTCTCCAGGGAAATCATCCCAACCCATGGATTGAACCATCGTCTCTTACATATCCTGCATTGACAGGCGGGTTCTTTACCAGTCGGATACAGATCAACTTAGCACACACGTGCATGACATCTGACTTTGTGTCCAGAGCCAGAAGTTCATGGAGGTTCTAGACACCTGTGTGTCTGGGCGCTCCTGCAGGGAGGGTCAGAGTGGACAGGAGTAGCCAACGCTGGGGCTGTGGGACTGGGCTGGTTGGCACCCTGGACCTTGTGTCAGGTAGGGGTGGACCTTTCCTGTACCACTGCTCCCACCTCTCTGGGCTTTTGGGAGCCCCCAGTGTGAAGTGTGAGGAGCAGGTGGTCTGACAGACAAGAGATAGGCTTGGTGCCTCCAGGGCAGGTGAACCCAGCTCCTCAGATGGCCGCCAGACCCCGGGGCAGCCTGTAAAACCAGCCTCATCCAGACGGGGCAGGCCAGTTCTCTTTGGTCGGCCACGGCGCTTCCTGCCCAGGAGTTTGTAGGAGCCCAGCCTGACTGCAGAGTGAATCGAGTACCCACAGCAAGTGAGGCTGAATGGGCACCAGGGAGGCCTTCTCTCCTCAGGGGCAGAACCCTGGGGCTTGAGCTCTGCGCTGCCAGAGCTAAGACTCCTGCTCTCTCGGTGCCTGTGCTGAAGCCACAGTCAGATGGTGGCAGCAGGCAGTGCATGCTCTCTGTCCCATCCCCCAGGTCTTGAGCATCTGAAGATCTCGCCTTTCTTGTTTCTTGGAGGCCTGGAGCTGTTGTTCAGGGTCTGTGGGATACAGTTTCTGCCCCTGCCCTCTGGCTGCATTGTAAACGGAGCCCCTCACCGTCACCTCGCACTGGGTCCCTCTCGGGAAAGCAGTGGCGCTGCCGAGTTCCCCGGGGTGGACTCTTGGGTGTTTTCAGTGGAACAGTTGCAGGGCAGGGTTCAGATGTAGGCTCCGTTTTCAGAGTTCTCACCCCCCGCCCCCCGGCTCTGGCCTCCTAGTGTGGGGATTTGAGGGCCACGGTTGGGCTGCCCTCCCCTGTCTGTGGATCTGAAAGAGGGGGATCCCCGGGATGTTGGCCTGCTTGGCTCCTGCATGGTGACTAGTATCATTCTCACCACCACTCTTAAGTAAGCTTCCTTCTGATGTGTCTCTTTGGGATGAGGAATCTGATGTTCAGCAAATTTAAGTAAGTTATTCATGATGGGCAGACTTGGCGTTTAAATCCAGGTCTGCCTGACTTAAAGCTTTGGTTTTTTCCATTTTACCAGCTCTGGGGGATTCAAGAGATACCAGCCGCATCTTTACTTGGCTTTATCACAAGAATTTCGGCAGCTTCACCTTTCTGTTTTTCCATGAAGTAATATCAACTGAGTTTAAAAGAACAGTAGCTTGCCTTTGTGCTCTTGCTGCTTTTCTTCTCTGATAGAAGCTTCAAGAAACTCAGTGTCCATTTGAAAGTATTACTCCTTTGAGAGGTGGGGATTATTCCAAAAGAGATTGCAGAGGTGGGCAGTGCTTAGCTTGGTGCCAGCTGCCTGGCTTTAGGTGTAATTGTAGGGAGGTGGCTTGGGGCAGGGCCTTTCTTGACCCTCACCCAAGGGGCCACCTGGGTCAGCTCTTGCCTAACTAAGACACCCCCTCCAAGTACTCCCTCCCATTAAGAATAAACCAAAAAGCTAGAATTTAAAGTGCAGTGGTAAGAGAAGTTTTAGGAAGAGCATTGGGGTGGGGGTGGGGTGGGGTGGGGCATGGGTCCTGAACCCCTAAGGGTGAGGTGGGGGCGTGGTCTAGAGCCGGGTAATTTAGGGAGACCCCCTGGCAGGGCTAAGGGCCGCTTTCCAGCCTAGTGCAGCCTCTGCAGGAGTGAAGCAGACTTGACCTGCTCACTCAGGCCCCCACCCCACTCCTTTCCCCTCTGGTGCCAGTGGCCCATCTCCTCCAGGCCTTTGACCTGCTCTCACACACAGTACCTTGGGGTGTGCTCCACCTGGCCTAGTGGGTGGTGGGGGCTGGGTACAAGGTGCTGCTACAGTTTGAGGGTAAACTCTCCTTTTTCTGTTTCTGTGGAGATAACTTCACACAGCCAGGCAGACTTGTGATTTTGGATTCAGCTTGTGATTCAATGGGTCTTCAGCTCTGAGGACCACCAAACAGCCACTATGCTTCATGGCAGCTGTCAGACTGGTTTTCTTCAGTAAGAGCTTGCTTGACATGGTCTCGGCAAGCTGTAATATGCCCTGGGGAGTCTCTCCTAGGAACCTTCTCCCAAGGGGGCCCAGACTACCTGTCCCTGGGAAGACAGGGCTTCCCAAAGAAAAGGAAGGTAGTCCGAGAACCTAGGCACCCTGGTGGTGTGTTGGCAGTGGTAGGAAGTTCCTGGTTGAGCTAGTCTGTAAGTGGGAGAGACAGATGGAGGAGCTTGGCAGAGCTGGAAGGGAAACCAAGCTTTCCTGGTTCAATGGGATCTTCCCTCATTGAGCTAGGCCCCCCTGCAGGTTAGAGAGGCCCTGGCAGGCTGGGCAGGGAAAAGTTGCTGCCGAAGTTCTCACACGTCCATCTGGCTTCAAAGCATGACTCACTCTCTTCAGCCTGGAGTGAGTGCAGTAGGCAGCAGAGACCCCAGCCTCTTCTGGGAGGTTGTTGGGGGGGTGCCGTGGCTGCCTTAGGCACCACATGAGAGCTGGGAGTTGTTCTGCGGGTGACGAGATTTGGCAGATTCAGGGGAGGCTCGCAGGAGGCCTTTATGCTTGATTTGGAAATGTGACTTGCACCCTGTGATTTACTAGGCTTCCCTGGAGCGTTAGCCTCAGGGATAGTGAGTGTCCCTGAGGGACTGGAGGGCTGAGAGGGAGATGCAAGAGTGAGATCCTCTGCAGGAAACAAGTTCTCAGGTTCTGGGGACAGCTCCCGAAAGTGGAAGGCTCCCCTCCTAATCTTCCATGTTGAGAGGGAAAGACTGAGTGGGACCAAGTATCCCAGAATCCCTGGGCCATCCACGCATGTGGCCAGTCTACCAGCCAACTAGGGGTGGAGAACAGACCAAGTCCTTCCTCGGTCTAAGAATTCTTCATTGACCAGACTTGAAAACACCTCCCTCTGTTTGCTTTCCATTTCCCATCTACCCCTCCTTATTCTGCACTTGGTGTCCATGTCCTTAAAGGCCAGGTGACCTCAGCCTTGGCCACCAGCCATTTCCAGGCTGATTGCTGTAGTCACTTGGGGCCTGTTGAGGGGCTCTGGCCCCTGCTCAGCTGTGTGGTCTGTTCACTGTTCTCCAGGCATTCTGGGAGTGGAGGAGGCCTGGGTGCGGACTTCCCCAGGAAATAGATGTCCTTCTCCTTGTCCTTGCTCCTTCACCTCCGGCACAGGGGTGCCCTGCCAGTGAGGGAAGGGCCTGGGGTTGTAAGCACCTGGGATGCTTTTGAAGGTGAAATGAGGCATTGCTAATAAGCGTGCTGAGCAATCAGGGATGGGTGGTCCCCCTGATGAGAAGCAAGAAAGAGTCTTGGGGAGCCTAGCAGATGCCTGGAATTTTTCAGGAGCACTGCAGTCTGTGCTTCAGGAATGAATGGATTTGCCTTCTGTGACTCTCTGTCCTGCCTGGGGCCTGGTCTCTGGATATGCAGGTCCCCGCACGTGGCCAGAGCAATGCCTGGCATGCTGCCTCCCTTTTCCAGTTTTCCAAGTTCTTTCTCAGGGCTGAGGGAAACCCACGCTGCCCTCAGCCTGGTTTTTGAAGCACTGTTTCTCACCTAGTCTGGTTTATCTCTGGAGAGAAGAGACCCAGTGATCCCAGACACTGGCCCAAGGCCACAGGAGCTACTGGAAGGGCTCTGGACTCCCTGGGAGCCCTCAGGCTTGGGACTTTAAGGGTTAAATCCTGGCCCTGCAGGGACTGCTCCCAGCTCCTCTGGTGGAGTGAGAGTGAATAACAATAGCAGTAGGGAAATTAAATTGAAAAGCCAGAGGGGGGTCGCAGAATGCTGGCGAGGGCAGAGCCCAGTCTGACATCTTACTTGGCATCACCTGGCTTTGTTGGAGTATAGGTAGAAAGTGAACAGACCACCACCCGGGGAAGGGCCGGGGAGGGAGCCTCCCACCCTGCCCCTCAATTCTTCATTGCCTATGCCATGCCAGCTTCCTGCACACAGCCTACTTTGGCCTTTTTCATTTAGGAGGAGACTCAGGGGGCCCCAGGTATGTGGGAGGTAGGGGTATCTGCCATGCACATTTAGGGGGTGATGTCTGGTCATGGGCATTATCCTGGGGCTCTAGGTTTCCTGTGATTCTCTCTTCCATCCTGCCCCTTTCTGGCATCTTGCCTACCTGGAGGGAGTCCTGATAAAAAAGGCTGGACTAACATGGCTGAGCGGCTTTGTCCCGAGTCAGTTCTTCCCTTTGGTACTTTCTTTTCCCAGCTCTTGGTGGCTGGTGGACTTTCAAGGCTGTACCACAGGTCTAGAGTGTGGTCCGTGGGTCTCCTACCTGGGACACTGGCCCAAAGCTTACTGCCATCCCTCCCCCAGGTACTGGGCTGTTTGGAATCTGAACTAAGGTGGGGCTGGCTCCAGGGCCTGGGTTATACCTCCCCTCACAGGCTCCTCACATCCTTCAGGGGGCTTTGCAGCAATACCCAGGTTATGGCTGTCCACTGTACTTGCCAGGCAGGTGTCCTCACAGACTAGACTTGGCCTTCTCCACAGCCCAGCAGGCAGGTTCCTCATCTCAGCTTGTCACTGTCCATCTCCTTGTCCTCCTTGGCCAATCTCAGAGGGCCCAGGAAAGGGGAGGATTGATCATGTCTTTGAGGGACTAGATGGACTCCCACCACCCAAGCCTCTATCCTGTCTCAGTGTCCTCAGAGTCTCTTCCTGTCCTGTGATGAATATCCAGTGGGAGAAAAACAGGTGGAAACAGCTGCAAATTTTGTCCCCAGCCTTTCTGTCTTCTGATTCTAGGTTTGCATTGCGCCATAGGCTCCCCAGGTGCTCGGTTCAGAGGAGAGTGGGGTAGCCAGTCCAGGCACAGCTGCTGGTAGCCTGACCCCACTAGACTTTTGCACTCTGGAAGAGGGGTCCTAAGAAAATCCAGGCTGGGAATTAAGTGAGGGTAGGCCAGAGTTATTGCAGCAGGTGCTGGAAGGGCTTCAGTTGGGGAGAAGGCAGACCAGGACAGACTTTTCTCATTGCCTGCTTCCGTCCTGCAGGTTGGAGATACTCCATGACACACACTCGGAGGAAGTCTCTGCCCATGCTGAGTTCGGGCCCCACAGGCCACCAGGAGCCTCTGCAAATGGAAGGCAGCAGTGTGGAGCAGCGGGGAGAGGGCGTGGAGCCCGGACCTCCTGAGAGCACAGAGCACCTTACAGGGCGCCGCAAGAACTACCCACTGCGGAAGCGCCCATTAGTTCCCGAGAAGCCCAAGGCCTGCAAAGTGCTGCTGACCCGCCTGGAGAACGTAGCCGGTCCACAGAGTGCAGATGAGGCTGATGAGCTACCCCCCGACCTGCCCAAGCCCCCTAGCCCAACCCCATCCAGCGAGGACACTGGCCTCTCACAGCCCCGCAAGCGGCGCCTGGCCTCCCTCAACGCCGAGGCCCTCAATAACCTGCTGCTGGAGCGGGAGGAGACCGGCAGCCTGGTGGGCACCCGCCGCAGCCGAGGGGGAGACCCCCACCGCAGCCGGGACCGTGACCGGGCCGCTGGAGGCTGGGCCTCCTCTAAGAAGCGGCCCCGGCTTGGGAACCTCGGAGAAGGAAGTCGGGACCTGTCTCCAGAGCTGGCACCAGATGAAGGGGCCCGCAGAGATGGTGATCCAACTCCCAAGAGACTGGCCAGCCTGAATGCAGCTGCCTTCCTGAAGCTGAGCCAGGAGCGGGAGCTCCCCCTGCGCCCGCCTCGTGCCCACCCTGAAGCAGATGGGCACTCTGCGGAGCCACCAGCACCCAAGGGCCTGAGGCCTAAGTGGGCCAAGGTCAATGGCAAGAACTATCCCAAGGCCCGACAGGGGGCTGGCTCTGGGGAGGCTGCAGGCCCACCTAGCTGGCAAGGGTGCCCCGAGGAGTCTTGGCCATCTGCTCCCCATCGTGGGCCAGCCAGCCAGCCACCTTACCAGCCCCTGAGCAAGGCTCTGGAGAGCCCCTTGGGGCTGCGGCCACAGCTGCCCCTGCTGATGGGGGGCCAGGCAGCCCTGAAGCCGGAGCCTGGGCGCCCAGGGGAGGAGTCACCTGCCCCCAAGCAGGAACTGCACCAGCCCTCGTTCCCCACACCACAACTCTCCCCACTCCCGATGCCTGGCAACCCTGCTGACTACAATGGCCTGTATGGTCGGCCTGAGCTCACCGCATTGGGCAACTTCTATCTGTACTGCAGCCAAGACGGGCTGCAGTGTGGGGGCTACTCTTCCTGCCCCATGCTCCCCGAGGGCAAGCTGTCCCCAGTGGCTGCACCTAATGAGGGGCTTCTCTTGGCTCCAAGCTCAGTGCCTGCAGGCACCCCTTTCCAGCACCCTCCATGGGGTTCTCGCTATTGCTCCGACGAGGATACTGGAGCGAATGGCTACAGCATCTGTGAAATGTTGTCCACGTCTCTTACCCACTTCGGCACTACCTGTGGCGGCTGCCCCTACAAAATGCCTTTTGCAGCAGGTATGCCTTCCTAGAGGTGGGGTATCCCAGGGCATCTCTGAGATGCGGTGTCCCAGGAGGGTGGGCCGTGGACTGGGGTGGGGTGCCTTGGCATCTACAACTGCATGGGAAGGCTAGGGGTTTTGAGAAGGGCGGATTCCCCTGATTTTGTGTGATCCGCCTAGGAAATTCCAGGAAAGAGGCCCATGTTTAGTTCTCAGCAGCCCTGCTGTGTCCCTGCCGTCTGTAGAGGTTTCTAGACTTGGCAGTTGGCAGCACTGTGGTGGTAGAAAGGGCAAGGACAGTCTCTCCTGCCTCCCCTCTGGGATACCCATTCTTAGACTTTGAGTAGCAAGTTAGATGTTGAAATTAGCGCTTGTGCCATGTTGTTCCCATGTCCCTTTTGCCTTCCTTGAGGAAAACTAGAATTCCTTACTTCCCAGGAACCCAGATCATCTGCTTGCCAACCAAGTGCAGTATCCATGGGAGGGATGGTGGATACCAGGCCTGGTAGGTGGTGCCAGCTGTATCAGGATAGTTTCATCCTGGCCGTACAGGCCTTGAAAGAGAAGTAATGCTCACACTTAGCATCGCCTTGCTAGGTGTGGACCAGGTGGGCACACCCGGAGAACAGACAGGCTGCTGTTGGGGCCTGTGGCTTTGGTGTGTACCTTCCCAGCAAGATCAGACACCTGAGAGTCTCATGCTGTAGCTGATGAGACAGCCCTAAGTGATCTCTCTGCCCCCACACTGGCAGGAGTGTCTTCACATGCCTCTCCAGGCTCCCTTCCGGGCGGAAATGACACAACCAGAGCCATGCTGGCCAGCACGTCTGCCGTGCTGCTGGTGAAGTGAGGGGCCATGCCTTCTCAGGGCTTTCTGCCTTCTCCTCCACAGCCTTTCTCTAAGGGGTCTATAAAACAACTTAATAGACCGCTTGACTCTCGCCAGACTTGTTGTTTCAGGTTCTGGCGTGAGTAGGAGCTCTGGAGAAATGAGAACAAGCTTTTATTTCTCTTCTGTACCACTCCCTAAGTTTAGTCACCTAACCCGTGGGACCCTAGACCCTTAGCCCTTTGCCCTGGGACACCAGTAAGCACCATGTGCCAGGTGCTTGTTCTTGGTGCTTTATATATGGGAGGCCATACGGCATGTTAATTGAGCACAGAGTTTGTGGCCAGACTGAAATGTTCTCCCCAACCACGTGATTGATTGTGTGACAAACCAGTAAGCGCTCTGTGTCTCAGTTTCCTTAATTGTAAAATGAGAGTAGTGGTACCCACCTCATGGGCTTGTTGTAAGGATGAGATGAATTGATAGAAAAATACTTAGGACATACTACATGATACTTGAAACTACTGCTTCTGTGGCAAGGCACTGAGAGGTAAAGGGACTTGCCTGAGGTCACACAGCTGGCGAGTGGCAGATCAGGGACTCACATCCTCATCTAGCTTCAGATCCCCTGCTCCCAAGCACTGTGGAGGCCTTTAGAAAAGGAATATTAAGTCAGAGCTAGAGATGCTGTTCCCATTCTCCTTCTTTCAGGCTAGAAGAGGAGGTGGAGATGTCTGTGGGCCGGTCTCCCAAGGTCAAGGAACACCCTTGGCAGTCACTGATCATCTACCTTAAGGGCCTCTGACCCCACCCGCCACTGCATTGACCTTTGGGTTCACACTTAGAATTAAGATGGAAGCAGGTTTCCCTGATAGCTCAGTTGGTAAAGAATACGCCTGCAATGCCGGAGACCTGGGTTCAGTCCCTGGGTTGGGAAGATCCCCTGGAGAAGGGAAAGGCTATCCACTCCAGTATTCTGGCCTGGGGAATTCCACGGACTGTATGTTCCATGGGGTCGCAGAGTCGGACACGACTGAGCGACTTTCACTCTCAGACTCTGAAAGCAGATGTGCTGGGGATTCACTGCTTGTCCTTACCTGCCTTGATTCCCTCTCTCATTTTCCCAGAAGGCTGCAGATCCCTGGGCCAGCTGGAATTTCCTCTCCCGGCAGCCGGCCACCCTGCCTCACCTGCCCACCCCCTCCTGGGGTGCCCTGTGCCCAGCGTGCCACCTGCAGCAGAGCCCGTCCCCCATCTTCAGACACCCACCTCGGAGCCCCAGACAGTAGCCCGCGCGTGCCCTCAGAGCGCCAAGCCTCCTAGTGGCTCCAAGTCAGGTCTGCGCACGGGCTCCAGCTGTAGGCACACTGCGCGGAGCAAGGCCGCCCGCAGGCCCAGCCACCCTAAGCAGCCTCGTGTCCAGCGCCCACGCCCCCGCCGCCGTCGCCGCCGCCGCACTAATGGCTGGGTGCCCGTCGGGGCTGCCTGCGAGAAGGCCGTCTATGTCTTGGTGAGCGCCAGCTCCCAGCCGATGGGGAGAAGGGAGGGTGGTGGCAGGGACACAGGACCTGCAGCGAGGTGGATCCCAGGAACCCCATCTCTGGCCACTCTGAGAGGTGACAAGGGGTTCCAGCTCAGTTTTACCCTGGGGAGGTGATCACGCTGCCCCAGCCTGCTCCCCCAGCCCCTCCTGATCCGGTGTCCTGTGCCTTGGGGAGTCAGGGAATACATAGTCAGTCACAGCTGGTGGCTGCCATCTCCATCACTGACTCTCAGAGAGGCCTCCTGATGAGTCTTCACCTCTCATCCTGGATTGTAAAGTAGAGGACTTCCCTGGAGACTTTTTGGACAAATATGTACAGGGGAAATGGGGATAAGCATAGGAAATTAGTGACACAGGAATGTCTGGGATGATGAGAAGAATGTCGGCTAAAATGTATCGAGCACTTCTGAGGGGCCAGAACTGAGTGAAATTTTTGCATGCATTATCTGCTTTCATCCCCGCCACTGCCCTGTGAGGTACGCCGCACCCTGTGGTCCTGTAACTACCCTCATTTGAAGACAGGCTTAGCAGTAGATTAAGTAATTTGCCCAAGGCTTCGCCACTTACCGTGGTGGTTTTAAGAGTCAAAATCAGACTGTCCATTAGGAAACTTGAGGACTTCCCGGTGCTGGGGGCTTGGAGTGTGAAAGCCGGCTATCAGGGGTGAGGTATTCAGACACAGCCCCAGAAGTTTTGAGTCACTCTCTTAGCTCTGCTCTCATTTATCGCCCTTTGTCCCACTCTGTCCCAAAAGCCAGGCTCAGGGAGGAGGGGACAGAGCGCTCACCGCTTTTGTAGTCTGCTGTCCACAGTGGTTTGACTGCTCTGAGGAGATCACAGAGGGAAACAACATCACTCCCTCCCCATGCTGAGTGTGGCCCCACAAGCCTTGTTTGTGTCACTGGTTTGTTGCTCAGGATGAACCGGAACCAGCCATTCGAAAGAGCTACCAGGCAGTGGAGCGGCATGGAGAGACCATCCGAGTCCGGGACACTGTCCTGCTCAAGTCAGGCCCTCGAAAGACGTCCACACCTTATGTGGCCAAGATCTCTGCCCTCTGGGAGAACCCCGAATCAGGTACCCCCTGCCTAGAGTCCAACTGGGCATTAGTGTCCCGCGTTCTTAGCAGAGTCTGCCTCCCTCTAAGCCAACGTCTGTCTGTTGCTCAGGGAGACAGCCTTGGGCTGGGCTTGGATCAGCTCATTAATCTTTCCGGCTATCAGGGGCTGGGCACCCATCACCCTGCCTCACCTGTCAGTGCCTTTTTCTCCTTCTTCCTCCACACCTAACAGCATTCTTGGCCACTGAGTTACCAGACTTGGCCCAAGCCAGGGGATGGGGTGGCCGGAGCTCGCAGGATTGGCCCAGGCTTTGAAGTTGGATGAGCCTCCAGGGCAGGTGGCTAGCCCGCCTGCCCATCTCAGTCATTCTGGAGTTGCCAGCTCAAGCCCTGATTGCTTCTGTTTCCCTCAGGAGAGCTGATGATGAGCCTCTTGTGGTATTACAGACCAGAGCACTTACAGGGTGGCCGCAGTCCCAGCATGCACGAGGTGAGATGCCTGGCGGCGGGAGGCAGGGGCATGGAGAGCATGGTGTGGAGCAGCAGCCTGGCTGGTCTGGCCCCTGAACTTGTCACCTGGGCCACCAGAGAACCTGGGGAGGGGCCAGAGTTGTAGCCTCTTTTCCTAAGACTGCCCAGTTCATGTGTCAGTGGGTCTTTTGTCCTAAAAGGCGGGGCAGAAAGGGGCCTCTCAGGCAGGGGGTGCCAGAATGGGAACAAGTATATACGTCCTCCTGGTGACAGGAAGGGGGAGTGCACACTTTTAGTGTCATGCGATGTGAGAGGGAGGGGAGGAAAGACTCTCCTGACACACCCGGGTATCTTCCAAGCTCTGCACTTGGAGAGGTGATGCCATCTGGGTGTGGTTGCTCCACCCCCAGACTGGACTCCCTTTTGCTCTTTTTCCCCTTGCTGGGACCTTTTTCCTCTAACCGGGAGGATGTGCACCAGCTCCTCTCTTCTCCCCTGGGCTGGGGTGGGGGTCAGGAGGCTGATCTTAGTCAGGGGCTAGAGCAGGCACCTGGCTCCTCCTGAGAAGGACAGGACCTAGGAGGAATGCCCTGGGCTGTTTGATGGGATCAGTTAGGCTGAAATTCCAGGAAAGCTCCTTGGCTTCCTGGGCGCTAGCTGGAGTTAGTCTATTTTGGGTCAGGAGTCCCAGCAGAGTTCATGTCCATCTTGCTCTTGGAGTTAGGTGCTTCCCACCCTGGTAGCCAACCTCCTTCTGTCTCCCCTTGAGCCTTTGCAGAATGAAGTTTTTGCATCACGACATCAAGACCAGAACAGTGTAGCCTGCATCGAAGAGAAGTGCTACGTGCTGACCTTTGCCGAGTACTGCAGGTGGGTGGCGCCCTGTACCCCTGGCTTGCCTCTCCCCTCAGACTCCCCAGACTATTCGTGGGTTGCCTGTGATCCCCAAGGGGATTTGACTCATTGGACCTGACCTCCTAGAACTTTTTTCCAGTCTGCTTCCATCATCTGATTTTTATAGGAAAAAAAATAAAATCGTTCCCTTTCTGAGGCAGAGTGAATTGGGACAGAGTTTCAGGGGTGGGGATGGTTACAGTACTGCTGTCAGAAGGCAATCAAGGAGAATTGGCAGGTGTTTGGTAGGGAGGTTCAGTAGGTGTGGGTCCCCAGTGACCAAGAAGATGGAGTGGTGGTTGGCAGAGAGGGCATAAGCCCCAGGACAGGAATGGAGGCAGCAGCTGCCCTTGGGGAGGCTGGAGGGGATGTCCAGCTCTCTGGGCAGGGTGGGGAAGGAACTGGTCTTCCTGCTAAGACAGCTGTGAATGGTGTGTCACTGCAGATTCTGTGCCATGGCCAAGCGCCGGGGCGAGGGGCTTCCTAGCCGAAAGACAGCACTGGTGCCCCCATCTGCGGACTACTCCACCCCGCCACACCGCACAGTGCCCGAGGACACGGACCCTGAACTGGTGTTTCTTTGCCGCCATGTTTATGACTTCCGCCATGGCCGCATCCTCAAGAACCCCCAGTAGCCTCCTCACACCCATGCTGGGGCTGCCCACGGGCAAATGGGGCTCAGGGCAGGGGGCACTGCTTGAAGCACAGCACTTGGTTAAGGGGCCACAGGAGCTCAAGGTGGCTGGCCTGTGGTTCTCTTGTGGGGGAGGGCAGGGGGCCCTGTGGGATTGGGCCCCGTGGGAGGGAAGGGGAGGCCAGGGTATAAGAAAAGCATCAGAACCCTCAGCTTGGCCCAGGGTGCCTCTCTGGGGTCCATGGGCAGAGGCTCCTAAAGAAGCAGTCTTCCCTGAGGCTGGGCCAAGCCTGAGGGGCATGGGCCCTGGAGGGACTGGGGGAAGGTCCTTCAGGAACCGTGCCCTTCTTGATCCTCCCCTGGGCCCTTCAGGGGGGCATGGGAGCCAGCTTTACCTCACCCACTGTGACCCGCTGCCTCCCCATTAGCCTGGGACCAGGCTCTCCCAGATTCTAGCACAGCTCGGAGCCCATTCCTTTGAGGCCTGGAGAGCCAGTGTCTGGCTCCCAGAGCGTTGACTTTCTCTTCCTGGACTTGGGGCCTTTTTCTGGCATTCCTCCTTTGCCCTTGCAGTAGCCCTTGGTGCTGGGACAAGTTACCAGCCCTCACAGTCATGGGTGTGGCCCCCTCGTGGGAGTCAGCTTCCTGTCCACCTCCTGGTGAAGGCCACCCAGCAGGTCTGGCTTCCCAGAAGTTAACTGATTAACGCGGGCTTTGTCATGTCTGGGAGAGCAGAAGAGAGCTGGGAGGGGGTGGGGGCAGGGGGCAAGGAAAATTGCTACCTGATTTATTGAAGACTTCTCCTCTTGCCTTACACTTGGAGGTTCTAGGAAACCTCTTGCAGAACTTCACACATGACTCTTCAAGCCACACCCACCTGAAATCAAACCAAAGGAGTGCTGTGGCTCTCTTTGCCCCCGACACCCCTTTCCCTAGTCTTTTGTAGATTGCACTAATTTACATCCCAGCAAGAATCAACACTGTATCAGTCCACAGACCTGCTGAGCTGCAGCCACTCACTCTAGGAGCTAAGGACCTGCATTTTTAGTTTGTTCCTGTTGCCAAGGGGCCCTGTTCTCACCTCATGCCACTCCCCAGAGTAGATTAGGAGGCTCAGCCCCCTGCTGTCCTTGCCAGGAGTAGGCCCTGGCCCTGGGGCACTCTGTGGGGGCTGGAGCAGCCTGGTTCTTTCCTATTTGTACCAAAGAGGAGCCTGACGGGGAGAGGGAGCGTGGCTTGGGCCTGGTGCTGGGCGCATGCTCAGCAATTCTGCAGGGTACCACCTTGGGGACAGGAGCCAAGCAGGGCAGGACTGGGTCCCCCTCCCCTAGAGAGGGGCGGACACAGACCCCACAGGCTGAGGAGGTTGCAGTGGGTGAGGACAGTTGGGCAGGAGCTGGAGAGGCAGGTGGGAGCAAACCCTGAGGGCACACCCAGCAGTCCCCAGCCCTGCCCTGTCCCTGCGCAGACGGCTCCTCCTGGACCATTCAGAGGTGAATTCACACATGGGAAACCCAGTCTCAAATCCCAAGGGAAGAAACTTGGGTCCCTTACTGAATAAGCTGTTTGGAGGAAGACATCAGTCAAGGAGGGTGGGGCAGTAAGAGAGGGTGGCAGAGTGGGAGCTGCTAAGGAGCCCAGCCTCACCCAGCAGGAGGAGCTCAGGCCTCCTCCAGGGAGGTGGGGTCCACTGCCCAGAACTTAAATGCTTTTGAAATCTCTTAGATGTGGAAATATTTTTTGAACCTGAAAATGCAGCTGGTAGAATTTCAGTGGAAGCATAATTCATGTAAAATATATTTTAGTTGATATTTTGTAAAATGCACTTTTTGTGTGTGTCGACCCTGGTTTCTCAGATCTGTATTTCAGTGTTTACAAGGGAGGGAGGGCCTTTCCTCACCTCCCTTTTGACAGAGATTAGAAGTACTTCTTTAAGAAAAAAATAAATTTGAGAAATTGTATTGATTTAGAAAAGGACCATTTTCTGCGTGTCCTGTCATCTTTTTGTGTGTGGGCTCACACCTCTTTATTTTGGAGGGGCTCCTTCTTAACTATTGCAGTGCAAGGACTCACTGAGGCCAGTAAGCCAAGAGCACAGGAAAGGGGAGGGCGGGTGGAGAGCAGCAGCAGGAGAGGACACAGGGAATGGCAACTTGGCGTTGATTTCTTCGCATCGTGGTAGCTGAAGCCACCTGCCTGGGCTGAGGGAAATGCTCGGGTCACCAGTTCTCACCTGGCTGGTGACCTGGGAACTCGCCTCCAATTGGTTGCATGGTGAAGATACTATTTCATCACCTTCGGTCATGCCCCTGGAGAACTGGTCAGCAGAAACTGAGGGCCTTGGCATCTTGCACCTGTCACTCACAAGGAATTGAAGGCCACATCATGAGGCAGGGACTCAAACCTGGACCATTGGTTCAGTCAATCCAGCCCTCGCCCCAAAGCCTCAGTGTTGACTGTGTCCAAGGTGGGACGTCGTCTAAGGCTGGGGGTGTTCCTTGGAGGCAGTTAATGCTGCTCAGCTGTCCCTTGCATTTTGGAAGCACGTCTGGGTAGGTGCATTTCCATAGGGGTTACTGGTGACACAAACACCACCATGGACGTACTGTAGCACTGACATCAGTGTGCTGCCCACGAGAGTCCCATGAGATGGGTGGTATCCTGTCATTTTACAGACAGGAAACTGGTGTGGAGACAAGTATTTCGTCTAGAGACTCCTTTAGAGTAAGTGGCTGTTCCTGTATTCAGACTGCCTCACTGTGACTGCTAACAGAAAACTGCTCAGAGAAATGAACGCATGTGACCCATTTAGCAAAAACTTTCTCAAAGTTGTTTTCTCCTCTCCTGGTATAAAAGATGTTCAGTCACTTTAGTCGTGTCTGACTTTGCGACCGCATAGACTAGCCCGCCAGGCTCCTCTGTCCATGGGATTTCCTAGACAAGACTACCGGAGTGGGTTGCCATTTCCTTCTCCAGTGGATCTTCCCAACCCAGGGATCGAACCTGCGTCTCCTGCATTGGCAGGCAGATTCTTTACCACTGAGCCACCTGGAAAGCCCATAAAAGATGTACTTACTGTTTTCTTCTTTTTTCAAAAAGACTTCAGTAGAAATAATCCCACTACCATAAATCTACCTTCGGTGCTCTTGGAAACAAGGAGCAGTTTAGTGATGCTAACTTCTAAATCAGTGAATGGTGCAGCCTGAGACACACTCTAGCATTCAGACTGGGAGTAGTGAGTCTGCTCTGAGGAGCTGAAGGCCTCCAGGCTTCCCATTCCTGAGGACTCCTCCTCCTCTGAATTGTTTTCATCACTCACTAAACTCAGAGCCTCTGGCATCTTCTTTGCCATTGCCCCCTCAGTACTGTGTGATCTGGGGTCAGCTGCTTTCTCCCTCCACATTTGTGCTCCATTAATCTCAGGATTGTGATTGGGAATTTAGGTTTTAGAATCAGAGCAATCCATGTAGAGTCTCAGCTTCCCTGAGCCTCTCTTGTTTCTTGAGCTACTCAATGGGAATGCGCAGCGTGGCTGTGACAACTAGAAAGAATGAATACAAAACACTGACGACACCCGTCTCAACAACTGTGGACACCGCTCTGTTTCAGAGCCTCGCTGGCTGCCTGCTTGTAAGAGTGAAGTGTGGATACAGTTCAGATCAATACAAACTGTCCACTGACATCCAAGTCTTTCCCTGTCTCTGCCTCTAGTCTACATGGCTAGCCTGGTGGGGTTGAACACAGTTTGGCTCCAGGCAAGGAAGTTGCTACTCAATGGCCCCAGCTCCTCACCCTTCACATGTGTGCTGATCACACCAGGAGTCATGAGGTACCAACTTGTCACTGGCCCCTCACAAGAGAGTGTCCCAGCTCTTCAGGCCTGGAGGAGGGAAGACAGGAGAGGAGATTCCATTTCAAGACATCCATTGGATAAATGGATAAACACTAACCAGGTGCTGTTTTAAATCCCAGGGGTCACTGCCTGACAGTTTAGTTGGAGTAGCCCGACACAGCAGATAGGGGAGCACACTGGGACCTCCAGAAATTTGGAAGAAGAGTGCAGCGGCCCCTTGCCTCCAGACCTGTTGGAGTAAGGGCTCTGCCAGGTCATAGGGTGCGGCGGCCAAGCATTGTGTTCAGGTTCTGTCCATCCAGCTTCCTGGGCACGCGCTGCGCGGGAGAGGGAACCGCGGCCTCGGTGTTTTCTGCCTTTGGGGCCTCGGCAGCTCTTGTGCCCGAAGGCCAGAGGACCAGAGCGACCCTGGCTCAGGCAGTCCTTTCCAGGGTAGGGGTCCGCACACGCCCTCCCAGCCCGCTCACTGCAGGGGGGCCCGCCCCTCTCCCCGCCCCTGGCCTGGGCCCGCCCCCGCGCCTGTGTCACCGCGGGGCCGGGGGAGGAGAGCGGCCGGGCGGGACATCCGGCCCAGGTCCCTCGCCGCGCCCGCGCGCTGCCCGCTGCCCGCCGACCGCTTCGGCGCCGCATCCCGGGAGTGGGCCACCCCGCGCGCGCCGGGGGCCTCCAGCCAGCGTAGCTCTCCCCGATCCCTTTCCGGGCTCGCGGGTCCAAGCCCCCGGGCCCGCCCCCAGCCCGAGCCCGCCTCCCAGACAGCCCTCGGATCAGCCTGGCCCACGCAGGCCCCCGCCCCGGGAGCACGATGTTCCCCCGCCCGCTGACCCCGCTGGCGGCCCCAAATGGCGCCGAGCCCCTGGGCCGGGCGCTGAGGCGGGCGCCCCTGGGCAGGGCCCGGGCTGGGCTGGGCGGGCCGCCCCTGCTGCTGCCGTCCATGCTGATGTTCGCGGTGATCGTGGCTTCCAGCGGGCTGCTGCTCATGATCGAGCGGGGCATCCTGGCCGAGATGAAGCCCCTTCCCCTGCACCCTCCCAACCGCGAGGACGCGGTCTGGCGCGGGACGATCCCCAGGCCTGGGAGGCTGTCCCTGGATGCGGGGGACTCGGACCTGCAGGTGAGGCAGGACGTCCGGAACCGGACCTTGCGGGCAGTGTGCGGACAACCGGGCATGCCCCGGGACCCCTGGGACTTGCCGGTGGGGCAGCGGCGCACCCTGCTGCGCCACATCCTCGTGAGTGACCGCTACCGCTTCCTCTACTGCTACGTGCCCAAGGTGGCCTGCTCCAACTGGAAGCGGGTTCTGAAGGTGCTGGCGGGCGTCCTGGACAACGTGGACGTCCGCCTCAAGATGGACCACCGCAGCGACCTGGTGTTCCTGGCCGACCTGCGGCCTGACGAGATTCGCTACCGCCTCCAGCACTACTTCAAGTTCCTGTTTGTGCGGGACCCCTTGGAGCGCCTTCTCTCTGCTTACCGCAACAAGTTTGGCGAGATCCGAGAGTACCAGCAGCGCTACGGAGTTGAGATCGTGAAGCGGTACAGGGCTGGAGCGGGGCCCAGCCCTGCGGGGGACGATGTCACCTTCCCCGAGTTCCTGAGATACCTGGCGGATGAGGACCCCGAGCGCATGAACGAGCATTGGATGCCCGTGTACCACCTGTGCCAGCCTTGTGCGGTGCGCTATGACTTTGTGGGCTCCTATGAGCGGCTGGAGGCAGATGCCAACCAGGTGCTGGAGTGGGTGCGGGCACCGCCCCATGTCCGATTCCCAGCTCGCCAGGCCTGGTACAGGCCAGCCAGCCCTGAAAGCCTGCACTACCACCTGTGCAGTGCCCCACGGGCCCTGCTGCAGGACGTCCTGCCCAAGTATATCCTGGACTTCTCCCTCTTCGCCTACCCATTGCCTAATGTCACCAGAGAGGCCTGTCACCAGTGACCATCGGTGTGGGCCAGCAGTTGTTGGGGACTGGTTTTGACAATGCCAGCTTCTGTGTTGCCGTACAGTGAAACCTGGGCTCCAGCGTTTCTCTTTGTCTAAATGCCTAGCTGGAAAGGACTGCCCTTGGAAGTTCCTTGTCCAGGGCGGGTGCCCACAGTGGCTCAGACGACAAGGTTGGACAGGTGGCCTGGTGCTCTCCATAGGGGCGTTTCTTGGGAGCCAGTGTGATCCTTCTTGCCCTGGCAGGGCAAGATACCAGTTTTTCTAGTGAGGCAATACATCTCTTCTCAAGACCGGCTCCATGGCCCTGCCTGCAGGGATTTTACTGTCCACTTGATCAACCTTAATTTAACCTGTAGCCAAGCCCAGAGGTGGTGCCAACCAGGAGCATGACCAGAGCTGGGGGCCATGTGGCTCTGATCTCCCGTTCATCCACTTCATGTGCCTTAGGGCTGGAGTCAGTTGTGCCTTATAAATGACTTCTGTATCGTTCTGCTTCAGACTTACAATTTCCTATGCTTGCCAGGTTCTTTCCATTTTTCCCAAGGAAAGGAAAACTGAAAGAGCCCCTGCCTGATAGCTCCAGTACCTGGCCCTACAGCATCCAAAGACCCCTGTGCCCAGCCTCTTCTTGGGACTCTGGGCACTTTCTCCCATCCCCCAGGGTTGTGACTGTGGCTGATGTATGTGGCTGCCACTTTTCTGATGCATTTATTTAAAATTTGTACTTTTTTATAGAACCTTTGAGAAGGCTTTGTTTTCCTAATAACTGAATTTTTTAATAAAGCCATTTTGTATACAAGGTCAGTATCTCTGATTCTCCCTCTGAGCTCCTGTGTGTCCACCAAGTCCCCTTGATGTCCCTCTCCCCAGAACAGGAGAGAGAGCTTGCAGGTAGAGAAAGTTGTCACTTGCTAGGGCTATTCATCATACCATGGAGCCTTTGAGAGCTTCCTATAAGCCATACCAATCACTGACTCAGTTTCTGGGGCGCCACCATTAAGAAAGGCCCCAGGCCTAGAGCACATCTACATGATTATTCCCTGAAGGTAAGTAAAGATATTTCTCCTCTTAGGCAGGAACACTTCTTGACCGAGGAGGCCCTCAGTTGAAAAGCAGGATCATTGCATGAGCCGGGGGAGGTTATTCCTGGCATTGAGAATTATAAGGAAGGCAAGGAGGAGAATTATAAGGAAGGTTGAGTGGAGGGGCCAGCTTTTGCTGACTTAGATTCAGAGGAGGTTGTGAGCAATGTGGGAGGAGTACTATCAGGGTAGTAGAGGACAGGCCTCAGTGTGACTCATTCAGCTTCTCTCCAGAGACCCCCAGACCTGAAGAACAGGAGGCAGGGCCTGCTAAGCCCCTGGGAGAGAGTCACGGCCAGAGCTGGCCCTAGTCCTAGTTCATAAGTCCCCCATGGGAACTGCTGTACTTCAGGGACCTGGGGCTGTGGTGAGAGGTGATGCCTGAGGGAGGGAGGGAGGTGGGAAGGGCCTCCTTGCAGATGTCACTTTTACCTGGCCTTGCTACTGGCCTGACTGGAGAAGTAAACTAACCACATTTGGGGGAAGGGGCTTCTTTGGGCACTCGTGTTTCTTTGCCATGACTCAGCAGGAGGCCTTAACTGATCCCCTGTGTGGGATCCTCAGCTCCTGGAGGTTCCACCTCAGATAGCTCCTACCATGCTCACCGTATCTGCCCAGTTACTTGTCAGTCTCTCCCACGGAGAATGTGAATTGCATGAAGGTGAGACTGAATCTTTCCTGTTCACATGACATTCCCAGGACCTAGCCCAAGGGACCAGCAGGAGGTAGATGGCCTTAGCAGAACCAAGGTGGTCATCTTGACGCAGGACAGAGAGTACTGTGCTTGCAGTCACCTAGATTGATTGATTGAGTCCCACCTCTGCTCCTCACCAGCTGCCCAACCATCTCTCTGACCCTCCATATGTTCCTCTGTATCATGGGAATAATAATGCTTATCTTACACGTAGATCGCTGTGAGGAGTGACGAAGACAAAATGAGTCAAAGGCCCAACCCAGCACCTGGTTTGATAGATGTTCTCTGAAATGCTAATTGAACACCTGATCCCTTGGAGGCCTATGGGGACAGGGAGAACCCAGGACACTGTGTCCACTCACTTCCTCTGCCAACCGGTCAGATCTTCTCTGAGCTTCCGGCCCTTCAGGACCTCCCACCCCTACCCCCACCCTCATCCCCACTCTGTCCCCAGTCTCTTGCTCCTTGGCTGGGAACTGCAGCCTCAGATCCAAGGCAGCTCCTCAGTCTTCCTCCCAAGGCCCTGCAGCATCGAGCCCAGCTGCTGTGTTTGCCTTGTCTCCCACAACAGCCGGGTGCTACAGGTTTTAGCCTGTTCTACAGATGCAGAACCTGGCACAGAGAGAGTTAAGTATCCCGAGTGAAGTCCCTCTAATTTGGACCTCCCAAACTGTAGGGGCATGGGTGTGCAGAGTGACAAAGGGAGAGATGGTAGAAGGTGAGGGTGTAGAGAGAAGAGGGGATGGGAAGGTTAAGGGAGATGAAGGAGGGTTGGGGGTGGGGATGTGAGTGGATTTAGGGGCATTCACACACATTCTACCTCCGCAGTTCTTTCATTCCTTCATTTGCAGAGAACCCAGTTCAGCCCAGCTGACATTTGCCATTCCCTGCCCTGGAGGAGATGCCGTCCTTGATGTGGTTAGCTTATTGGCTACTCTCGACTAGACAGAGAAGGGTGCCAGGCCACAGAGCATCCTGACAGCCAGAACCAGACACCTTGTAGTGTGGGAGGAGGGTTTGAGGTAAAAGAGGTCCCGCTTAGATAAACTGCCACTTTCTGTCCTTTTTCAGCCTAGAATCAGCCCGTGAGGAACTTCACTGGGGATCTACCTTTCCTTTCAGTAAAATGGACTTCCTCAAAGAAGCTGCCATGGCGGTGGCAGAGAGTTGTGTGGGTGCGGCCAGTCCTAGTGGGGCTTGCCTTATACTGGGTACCCAGGCCAGAGCTGGAGGTGTGTGGTGAGCTGTGAGTCATCAGGGTTGGGCCGAGGGCCTTCTCGGGACTAGACACCTGGCCTCTGTCTACTCAGGATTCCCCCTTTCACTGGGTCCATCCTCATCCCCACATGGAACCAAGCCCTACGCCACTGCCTGGTGACTCTGAAGACAAGTGAGTGAAGTCGCTCAGTTGTGTCCGACTCTTTGTGACCCCATGGCCTGTAGCCTACCAGGCTCCTCCCTCCATGGGATTCTCCATGCAAGAGTACTGGAGTGGGTTGCCGTTTCCTTCTCCAGGGGATCTTCCCGATCCAGGAATTGAATGCAGGTCTCCCACATTCCAGGCAGACTCTTTAACCTCTGAGCCACCCTGAAGACAAAGCCCCCTTTAAAACTTACTGCATCCCTACCACTGAGTCCTCTTGGGCACAAGAGCATGATGTTGGCAGCTTAACTTCTCTCAGCTGAGGGTGATGAACAAAGGAAAGAGGGGGAACCCAAAGGGACCTGGCCTTCTGGGTCTGGGTCCTGGCTTCACCTCCAGGATCCAGTTCTGATCCATCTTTCAACCGTCTGAAGCTATTGCCTAGAAACCATGTCACCTTAAATTCTAAAGTCCTTTCCCCTCCGCTTCCCACCTCTGTCCCACCCACCACACAGACCGTCTGCAGGAAACTCCGAAGTCCAAGCGGAACCACTGACCCAGGGGATACAGAGCCCTCACCTTTCCCAGGGGCCAAAAGGAGAGCAAGCCTGCTGGCCCCCTCCCAGGGTGAATCCAGTGCTTTTATTTATTTATTGAGCCAGTCCCTGCCTGGCCTCAAACAAGAGAAAAGACATTCTTTCTCTTCTTAAAGGGAAATAAGAATTCACAATGGCTACTCTGAACTGAGAGTACCTGTGCCAGCGGCACAGTGGAGTACTTTAACTCATCATCCTCTCCCTTCTTAACAACCACCCAACAAGATAAGTAAATGTATTCCCATTTTATAGATCCAGAAAGTAGGACTAAACGACTTACCCAAAGAGGTGGTGGGGCTGAGATGAAAACCCAGCTCCATCAAGTGTTTGGACCTCCATAGGTGAACATGAATCACAAGTTACCCAGCTCATTGGGTTTGCTGCAAAGCATCGTGTTCATTTTCTCTAATTTTTGAGCCCTTTTCCTCCAAATCTCCTTCCAACATTCCCCAAGCAATTCTGTTTGCAGGCCTCTCCAGCTATTATAAAACTGTCCAGAATTGCCCACCCTGAGAACCTACTTTCCAGTAGATCCAGACTGAATATAGTAGATTTTCAGTTTGGGTCTTCTGAGAAGTAGATACCAAGACAGAATTAGATGTGCAAGAGATTAATAGGAGAAAACAGCTGTGAAGGGGGAAGGGAGCAGGAACAGGAGCAGAAATAGGCAGGCAGTGTCTCCTGACCCTTGAGAAAGGAGAGCAGGAAGGAAAAATGGGGTGGGAAGAGTCTCAGATTACAGTGCCCCTCTAAGAAAGTCTCAGCAAGGCTAGTGGGAAGTCCCAGGCCAAGACTGCTTTTTGGAAGAGTCCTCCACTGAGCAGAAATGGGGGGACACGAACATCGTAGCAGATTGAGGTGCAGCAGCTGGGACCTATCAGCCAATTCTCTTCTCACAGCAGGTTCTCTTGAAAGGAGATGTGAGCCAGGCACTTCCACGGCTGCCACACAGACCTGGTTACTCCAATCTGTGGGCACTGGTCTCCATAGGTTCTGTTGACATAATGACCTTTTTCACAAATAGAAAACGGCTGTTAGCCTAGCAAGAGCCTCTAGGTGTCAGGCATCTTGAAGTAAACTGTTCCCCATGGTCATTCCGTGGCTTTATAGCAGGACTACTGCCCCTGCTCTAACTCTGGGTGTTGGAAGACGTGTGCTATCACTGTTCCCAAGTGCCTGTACTGTAATTTTCATGATGTGTTCTCTGAAACTTACCCAACTCACTGCAGGCTTGGGTTATTGTTGATTGGGTGGATATTGATGATTATCTTTGCTTAGCTTCCATGTCTCATAGGCTCACCCTTTCAGCTGAGAGCAGAATCACCCAGAGATTGAGTCTGGGTGATGGAGCCCCAGATCTCCAGGGCATACAGTCTAGATTTTCTCCCAATAGGCTCATCCAGATGGACTTAAGCTGCAGGACAGCTTGAGAGGGAAGCAAAATTCCCCTAAAGAGAGTTTCTAGGGACCTGCATGCCCAGGAGTACCAGGTACTCTGTAGACTCCTCTACCGAGCTCTTTGTACTGCCTGGGCCCAGACCCCTCTGTAGAGGAGTCCCCATGGAAACAAAGAGAATCACAGTGTTAATCCTGATGGTGCCCTTGTGGGGAGATCAGGAGGACCAAGTTTGGGCCTGGTCTTCTGCTCCTCAACCCTCCAGCAGGAAAACTTTGTGAGCCTCAGCCTTTGGGTGGGGCTTGGGAGACAGAAACACATGAGGGGCTTGAGGAACTTAGGAAGGAGGTGCCTGTTATGTTACTTCTTCCACTGGCCCTGCAATGCCCACCCCCAGATCTGCTGGGCCGCCACCTCAGGGACGATTTGCAGATGAAGGGAGCCATCCATCTCACAGCAGCCTAGGAGCCAGGAAGTCATGAAGCCTCCACTGGACCATTTCTCTGTCCTCAGCCCTGGAGAGCTGAGCTGCATCTGAAACCCCCACCAGAGCCCTAGCAGAGTTCCAGGAGTCCAAGCACTGTGGTCAGAGGGACCATCAGGGCAGAGGAGTCCATGGGAGCCGAGTTTCAGGCTGGCCCGGAGCACACTGCTGCTGAGGGCCTTGGGCTGCCTGGAGGAACACCCTGGAGGCAGGCCCAAGAACGTTGGTTTGGCTAGTTGAGGGGAATGGGGCAAAGCTTTCTGGATGAGGAGTTAAGCCAAACTGGGAGTCAACTGATCCCTGGAAAAGCAGACATGCCTCTATCACACACACCCACCCACCCAGTCCACGTTCCCCCTCCCATCACCCACCTAGTGAGAAGCCGTAAGGAACCTCTTCCCCAGAAACTGCTGGGAAAGCAGCAGTAGTAGGCTGGTTCTCTGAAGGTGGGGGTAACTCCTGCTGCCTGAGTGCAAGTGTTTGCAAGTGTCCAGTGATAAAAAGAGAGCTCTTCTGAGAGATGAAAGAGAAGGCTGGCCTAACTAAAGCAAGAAAGCCAGGAGGTTAAACCCAGCCCCTGTGCAACTTTTGGGGAGGAGTCTTTGCTTTCTGTCCACTGGGACTGCCCTCAGCCCAAGCACACAGATAACAGAATGAATGGATGGAGGACAGGGGGACAATGGGCGCAGAGGAAGGACAGAACAAAGAAGAAGACTCAGAGTCAAAGCTCGGATACCTGGCCCTCCCTGAAGCTTTTCTCAACTACTGACTAGTTAGTCCCTTCCTCCTCTGAAGTCCCATGGTCCCTAGTACATACTTCTAGGAGAGCTTTCTACCCATGGTGTTACTTGTCTGCCCCTGCCCTATAGCCTGGGAGTTTCTCAAAGGCAAGAGTCAGACTTTGTTTCTCTTTGTATTTGTAGCACATAGTAGGTGCTCAATAAAGGCTGAATAAGTGGAAGGTCAGCAGAATAAATGGATAAGTACGTGAATAAATGGATGAATAGATAGATGGATGGATGGATAGGTGTGTGTGTACATTCTGAATGGGAGGATGAATGGCTAAATGGATAAGTAATTGGATGGATGGCAGGACGAATGGATGGATGGGTACATGGATGGATGGATGGATAAACAGCATCAAGGAAAATAGAGGAACTTCTGTAGAAGGAGAAATCAAGAATCACAATGAACATCTACCTGGTGGCTAGCATATTGCTTCTTAAAAGGAGAGAACTAGAAGGAAGGAGAGATATTGCACTAAGGCAGAGGTTTGTGAGATGGAGCAAGCAGCCCAGGATTCGGCCCTAGGTTTGCTGAGATGCAGGATGGAAAGTAGTGCTACCAGGATTGGCAGAAAAATAGATAAGAGACAGATGTCATGAAAAGTAAAACTGAGAGAAGCCTGGGAGTTGAAGTGTGACCATGTGAATTCCCCAAAGGGAGAAACTTTCAACAGTCGAATGGCTTCCCTAGAGCAGAGGTGAAAGGAGGCCCTGTTCATTTGTTCCTAATCCAACCAAGCTTCCAGAAGAAGTGGGTAGGATTCTCCAGGGGTTAATAGGGAGGGAGTACCTTGGAGTACCCCTGGAGGAAGAAATGGCAACCCACTCCAGGGTTCTTGCCTAGGGAATTGCATGGACAGAGGAGACTGGCAAGCTACAGTCCATGGGGCTGCAGAGAGTCAGACGTGACACAGCATGCTCGAGCACAGTTAGGGTACTGAGGACAGAGTGACCCGATTCCTGAATTCCAGCCCGCACTCTGCCACACGCCTCTGATGATCTGGAGCAAGCCTTTCTCTAAGGCTCACTTTGCTCACTTGTCATCTTCTCTACTTTGTGGAGTTATGGGGACTTGCAGACCACACAAGGAAAGGAGTTTGACGCGGCATAAATCTGTACCAACAGAAGGCTGGAGAGTGGTTATCCATGGGGTGAGAGCTCAGGAGTCAGGCAGTCCTGGCTTCAGATGCTTGCCCTCTTGCTCAGACACTCACTAGCTAGGTCAATCAAACCAGCCTCTGAACCATTTCCCCCACAAGTGAAATGAGCAAAATGATATCTGTCCTGAAGGGTTGTTGTGAGGTTTCAAAATAAGTCACAGAACATGCCTGGCATTCAATAAATGAAAGCTAACATTACACTGTCATTATTCAGTCATTCAGTCGTGTCCGACTCTGTGACCCATGAACTGCCGCACACCAGGCTTCCTTGTCCTTCACCATCTCCTGGAGTTTTCTCAATGTCCACTGAGTCAGTGATGACATCCAACCATCTCATCCTCTGTGACCCCCTTCTGCTCCTGCCCTCAATCTTTCCCAGCACTGGGGTATTTTCCAATGTGTAGGCTCTTTGCATCAGGTGGCCAAAATGTTGGAGCTTCAGCTTCAGCTTCAGCACCAGTCCTTTCAATGAATATTCAGGGTTATATAGAAGGGATTAATCAGGGCCGCTGTGTGCAATCACATGGCTGGTGCCTGGACGCAGGCTGGATCTCCCAGAGGAAGAGCACCTGTTTTTCACTCTCACAAAAGTATCATCCGCTCTGCATCTAGGGGGCTGCAGCCATCAAGCCTGGGATTAAGAGTGTTGTTTCCAGGTCTAATCTCTTATCCTGCCTAGAGGAGAAGTCTCAAGGCCAGGCTGTAAACACGGCCAATGGCCTGGGTTGGGCTGGCTGGGACGTCCTCCTCCCAGAGGTGAGAGAAGGAGCTCTCGCCTGTGTCGGGGATGCTGTCCTCACCCCTTGGGGGCTGGCACAGCGGGGAGGCCCCAGCGCTCCAAGTTCCGCCACCATCCAGCGTAAGAGCCTGTCATTCCATTTTCTATGGTCATTTTTTTGGTTTATGAAATCATTCCTTTGTAGGTGCAAAGGTCAGTCATAGTTTATTAATTACTTCCTTGTGCCAGGCCCTGTGTGAAGAGATGTCTGTACACCTTTTCTTCTCTTATTTTGAAAATGTACAAACCTACGTAAAAGTTATAAAATTAATACAGTTAACACCCATAGACCTGGATTCATCAGTTCACATTTTGCCACATTTATTTTATCTCTCTGTGTATGTTTTCCTGAACCATTTCAGGATGGATTACAGACATCATAATGCTTCACTTTCAAAGTATGTCAGCATATATCTCCTGAGGAAAAGGACATTCTGCCAGATAATCCCATACTACAATCAATGGGTCTGGGTCATTTTACATTTATACAACAGTATTAAGTCTGTATTCAAATTTTCCCATTAGACTGGATAACGCGTTTTGACTTTTTATTTCTTAAATCAAGGCTCACACCCTGTATTTAATCATGTCATGACTTCTTAGTATGCTTTCATCTAAAACAGTCTCCCACTCCCCCACCCCACCCCCCGCCTTTTTGGTCTTTCATGCTGTTGACATTTTGAAGCATTCAAATCAGTTGTTTGCAGAAAGTCCCTCAATTTAGATTTTCGGATGGGCTCCTCCTGGTTAGATTCAGGTTGGCAGGTCTGATGCTCCTGGTGACTCTCTGATGGGATTTACCTCTTTATGTTACAGAAATGGAGGCTGAGGGTCAGAGAGGGCTGTCACGCAGTTACTGAGAGGCTGACCCGGGGTTGATGCAGAGAGCTTGTTTCACAGTCTGCCTGTTCTCTACACTGATGGAAGCAGCTGGGAAGTCTTATCACTTGGATTCTTACAATGGATTTGTTTACTAGTCAGTTTTAGCATCTTGACCATGAATGGAGAGCAGATTTTGATAGGATGTCAAAATAGTGTGGGAAGGAGAGGGACACCCCAAAGGGATGATGGAAGTGGTGGCTTCAGCATACTACAGTGAAGCCTAACCTTCATTGTCAGCCTTGTTGGAACCCCAAATTCCCCTTTAAGTTCTTTTAGAAATTTGACTTTTTCTGCCCCTTTCTAGACCTCCATGGAAGGGATGGGTCACGTCATACACACACACCACGTGCCAGACTACCAAAGGTGTAACAGATTTCTGGGTACCATCATCAGTGAATTCTATCCTGTTGCCTAGCAATCCTAGGGCATTTCAGCCCTTCCCAGCCAGAGGGTGGGTAGAGAGGACAATCAGGTGACTGACTGGGTGTCTCTTGCTCTGGAGGTCTTCTGGCCTCCACTTCCTCATGACCCATTGCCTAACAACCAGGAGGTCCCTGTACTCTATGTAGTTACCCCCTCCCTCATAGGAAATGAGCAGAATCTCTTTAGGGCCTTTCTTCCTGACTTGGGATCCATACAAGTGCACTGTAAAATGCTGGGCTCCTCCCAGGGAGGAGTTCCTGAAGGCTAAGGGGCGGATACATACCTCACCCTGCAGTGAATCTTTGAAGAGAAAAAGGTAAAGGAGAAGGTCGAAGTAAGAGCCTTCTCATGCCAGGACACTTCAGCTCTTCATGGTGTGTTGCCACAGAGGCTCAGGGATCTGCTGGCCAGGAGCGCTGGGTTTGGGTCTGGGCCAGGGCAGCTCCTTAATCATCCAAGCTTGCCTTTAGTCTTGAATACATGTATATAATTTTAACCATTTTATTTGGGTAAGATTTAGACCAAGGTCCTTGTCTAGAGTCCTTGGGACCCCTTAGAGGTCTGAGGACAGATTTCAAAAGGTTGCTAATCTTGGGAAAAGTTGTATCTTTATTTTCCCTAACCTCTTCTGAAATATATGAGATATTATAAATTCATAGTTTTGTGAAATATCAGTAAAATTGGTGACTTTGACATTTAGAGACATCACAGATATTTTTAATATCACTTTACCATCGTTGAAGATATCACAAACTATCAATTATACTCATTTCTACTTAGAAATTATGTTATCAGACCTGCCACTAGATCCTGTGAATAATATATTCATAAAGAAGCATGTATTAATACCACATTTTCACTTTTTAATATATTGATAGCTAAATTTCAATATAATTGGTTTCCTTTGCAATCCTATGATTTTTTTTTATGCAACATGCAATTCTGAAGCTTCACCAGACCACCAAAGGGATCTGTGGTACAGAAAAGGTACCTCAGGTTTGGGCTTTGGAAATTTTTGTCAGACTATGACCTGAAGATGTGTTCTGGGGAGTCTTATAATTTTGAATGTTCTTTGGTGGTGACCTAAGCAAATTATCGTTTAATATTCCTGATGGTTTGAAGCACTGCCTTATAATCCAGTGCTGCTCTGTCGTCTCCGCTTCCAAGTTTGCATTTACAACAGAGGTGGTGCAAGCAACTCTACCAGAGCTCTTCCCTGATGCTAGGACAAAAAAATGGTGTGGAAATTGGTAGAAGGAAGCAAGCTGAACTCAGAGAAACTGCATCTTTGCAGTTGGCACCATAGTCGGGTGGACAGAATTCAGTACAACAGCATCATTTATCACATATAATGAATGATTTTAATTTGAATGATTTTTAGCTGTGATTTTCTTTGAACCTGTAATTTTGTTTTTTTTATAGTAATATAATAAGTATTTCCATAAATCTACTTAGTTTTATACTTACTTGAGTAACAAGTGGATGCCAGAGAGCCGGGCAATTTTTTTCTCTTTTAATTGGGTGTATGCTCCTCAAGAGTGTGAAATGCTGGGCCCTGGCACTTACTGGTAACTCTTCACATTTCCCTCTCTAACTTAACTCTTTTCCTTTTGAAGAATAACTGAGTTAGGGTCTCAAGCATTAGAGTGACTCAATTTCAAAGGCTTTCCAGATACAGGATTAAACAGCAAATTGCCTAGTAATTTCTGGAAATGTCGAATGTGTGATTCCCTGATTCATCCAAAATGACTACATTGTGAGGACTGAAGTGTATAGGTGCATTTATTCCGGGGAATGCTTTGGACTGTTATGACTTTCCCAGGATATGGCTTCCTCATGATATGAGCAATAATCACTGTGGCGAGGGGTCTGGGGGGTGGGGGGCTGGGGAGAGGGCAGGAGGTGCCTTACTGTCATGAAGTCAAGGAGAAAGGCCAGGCTGAGCGTATGGTATGTGTGAAATAGCCCTTCTTTCCTAATCTACTTTGCAAGGCATTTAAGTTATGTTTTCTATAGTTCCATAGTTTTAAAATTATATATATAATATCTATTTTATATATTATATATTTTTAAATATTTATATATATATATTATATATATATATATATAAAATTGGGCTTCCCAGGTGGCTCAGTGGTAAAGAATCCACATACCAAGCAGGAAACACTGGTTCAATCCCTGGGTCAAAAAGATCCCCTGGAGAAGGAAATGACAACCCACTCCAGTATTCTTGCCTGGATGATCACATCACAGAGGAGCCTGGTGGGCTACAGTCCTTGGAGTTGCAAGAGTTGGACACAACTTAGCAATTAAACCACAATATACATAATTATATATATGTGTGTGTATGTGTGGGTGCTACAGAAAAAAAGTATATATATATAAAGTATAAATATATATATATTTTTTTCTGTAGCAGTACCTAAAAACTTGAAAACCTAAAAAAGTATGAGTTCAACTTTAAAGTCTGTCTCAAAGGAATCAAAAATGGTGATTAACTTTGACCCTCTTGAGGATTAAATATCAAGCAATTTACCAGTGTTGGCTTTTTGAAATAGTGCGTAGCCTTTGTTGGATGCTGAGTCTCATTCATTCTGGCAGTGTCATTCCCAGAACTAAAGGCTCCCTCTCTGAGAGTCTGAGTTGCTCACGTTGCCCTTCCACTGCTATGGGGGCTTTCCCAGTTGTCCTGGTGACCTTCCTCTGTCTCCAGGCTGCACACCAGCCTGTACAGTGGCTCTTGGCCCCAGCTCTGCCCTTCCTCAGGGCAGCTTCCTCTGGCACCGCCTCCTCCCCACCCCAACAGTGTTACTCTGGGCTGTCATGTCCTTACTTGCAAATACAGCTGCCTGTATTTGCCCTGAACTGCCCTGCCTGACTCCTTGAGGTCAGGATGGTTTCTCTTCCATCATTCTAGCTTTTGAAGTACCTGGAAAAGTCAGTTTTATATTTCTTTTCTAGAAGGAACTTAGAAAATAAGTTACCCAGGCTCCGACTGGAAGGTACTGCTTGAGGAACATTACTCAAAGCAGAATCTGAGGAGGTTACTGGACAAGGCATTTTTTTTGGCATGTGGTAAAAAACACATAACATAAACTTGCCCTCTTAATTTTTAGGTGTGCAATATGATAGTGTCAACTAAACGCACATTGTTACACAGTGATCTCTGTAGCTGTTTCATCTTGCATGACTGAAATCTGCTCATTAAACTGCTCCCCGTTTCCCTTCCCCCAGCCCCTGATAACCACCTTTCTACTTTCTGTTTCTATGAATTTGACTATGTTAGATACCTCATATAAGGAGAATCATGTAGCATTTGTGTTTTGTGGTTGGCTTATTTACATAACATAATATCCTCAAGGTTCTTCTGTGTTTTGGCAAATGACAGGACTTCCTTCTTTTTTAAATGGAATAGAATTCCATTGTATCTATATCCGTTCATCTGTTGATGCGTGCAAATTTTCACTGGACATGGGTGTGCAAATAGCTCTTCAACATGATTTTAAATTGTTTTGGATATATACCTAGAAGTGGGATTACTAAATCAGGTGGTAGTTCTATTTTTATTCTTTTGAGGAAACTCCATGCTCTTTCCTAGTGCAGCTACACCATTTTACAATCCCATCAACAGTGTGCAAATGTTCTAATATCTCCAGATCCTTGCCAACACTTGCTATTTTCTTTTTGTTTGCTTGCCTTTTCTTTTTGATAGTGGCCATCCTAAAGGGTGTGAGGGGATACCTTATTGTGATTTGTATTTGCTTTCTCTGATGATTAGTGATGTTAAGCACCTTTTTATGTTTTCTTGGTCATTTTTACATCTTTTTTGGACAAATATCCATTAAAGTCCTTTCTTCATTTTAAAACTGGGTCTTTTGTGGGTGTTTTTGTTGTTGTTACTGAGTTGTATGAATTATTTATATATTCTAGATATTAATCCCTAATGTTGCCTTTTGCTCTCCTGATTGCCTCCTTTGCTGCACAGAGGTTTTTAAGTTTGGTGTAGTCCCATTTGTCTATTTTTGCTTTCACTTTTGTTGCCTGTACTTTTGATACCATATTCAAGAAATCATTGCCCATTCCAATATCATGAAGGTTTCTTCTATGTTTTCTCTGAAGTCGTTTTATAGTTTCAAGTCTTATATTTAGATCTTTAATCCATTTTGAGTTAATTTTTGTAGACTGTGTAAGAAAAGGGTCCATGTTCAGATTCTGGTTGGGGGCAGCTTCACAATGCATTGACACATTTTGCTTAGCAGCTTGTATTCTTAAACATAATAGGACAACAAAATTTTGTACAATAATTGTTAAGGTAATCATTGTTAATGATACTGCTGTGGACTAAATATTTATGCCCCCTCAAAATTCATATGTAGAAGCCCTAATCCCCAATGTAATAGTATTTGGAAGTGGGGCCTTTGGGAGGTAGATAGGTTTAAATGAATTCATTAGGATAAAGCCCCTATGATGTGATTAGTGTCCTCCCAAGAAGAGGGGGAGACTGGAGTTTTCTCTCTCTATTCATGTGAGTGCACAGTGAGAAGGTGGCCGTCTGCAAGCAAGGAAAAGAGCCCTCAGCAGACACCAAATCTGCCGGGACGTAGATTTCCTGGCCTCCAGAACTGTGAGCAATGAAGGTTTGTTGTTTAAGCCTCCAGTCTGTGGCTTTCTGTTACAGTAGCCTGAACTAAGAGACTCCAACTGGTTAAAACACAAACCAAGTAACCGGCTCTTATGCTTTATTTTTCATGGTTTCCTCTTGGAAACCACCACCCAAGTTGCACAGCTGAAGGTAGTATTGCCTTGGACCAGCAAAGCAAACTTCTAATTTTGTGTTGGCTCTCACCTCTGCCCCGTCTCCTTGACTAGACTCCTCTGACTATCCCCATTCCCCCCAACCTCCTGAACCTCTACTTTTCTCAGGAGTCTAGAGGTTTGATCATTCAGACTGTGCTCCATCAGCATCACTGGTCAGGAAAGCTTCCATTTATGCCCTAGTCACCAGCAGGCACCTGTGCTGGCATTTCCCCAGGGGAAGACAAGTTGCACTCAGGTTGAAACAGGCCATGTGAAAGTTTCTGATGGTCAAATATGTTGGGGAAATCCAGAGTTTCTCAGAATTTACAAGATTTTAAAAGAACTACAAGAATTTAAAAGATTCCTGCACATTTAAAACATTCCTGATACGTTAATATGTCCCTTCCAGATTTGAATGGAAGGTGGAGATGGAATATGCACTGTTCTTCCAAACTTATTTGACTATAGAATCCCTTTTTTCACAGGTCTGGGGTTCCTCTGAATCTATTTTGGAAAAGACAAGTCTCTAAGAGGCTCAAATCAGCTCTTAAATCAGCTTTGCACTTTTGACTCTCATCTAGAGATTCCCTGGTGGCTCAGATGGTAGTCTGCCTGCAATGTGTGAGTCCCAAATTCGATCCCTGGGTTGGGAAGATCCCCTGGAGAAGGAAATGGCAACCCACTCCAGTATTCTTGCCTGGAAAATCCCATGGATGGAGGAGCCTGGGGGGCTACAGTCTATAGGGTCACAAAGAGTCAGACACAACTGAGCGACTTCACTTTCACTTTCATAGATAAGCACATGTACAAAATATTTCCATCCACTTCTAATTTCCAAAAGTAGTAGAAATTAGTAGATACAATTCAGGTAGAAAGATGGGTCCATGAGTGTTTATTACTCTTTGAACTGTACATATATTTTATGTATGCCGTTTTATATGTATATTTTATCCAAAATTATTTTTCTCTTTTAATTGTTTTAAGTATCATAGCTTTCATAACCCACATAGGACTCTAGAAATGGAAACATGAGCTTCCTGAAGTTTTACATTACAGTAAGCAAATCTAAAAACTGGTCATGTGGAACTCCCTGGTGGTCTAGCAGTTAGGACTTGGCACTTTCACTGCCAAGGGCCTGGGTTCAATCCTTGGTAGGGAAGCTAAGGTCCACAAGCTGCACGGCATGGCTAAAAAAAATTTGATGATAAAGAGGTTTATTCTTTTCTCACTTATCTACTATTTTAAATCTGTTTTTTTCAAAGTATACATAAAGAGATTGTAAGGCTTGGAGCACATGTAATTATCACTTAGTTGAACCATGTACCACAGGATAGAAAGCATCATCTTCTATCCTTATAAGCCCATGTTTTCTCCAGGATATCTGGCATAGTGGTTAAGAGCAAAGTTTTGGAAATCAAGGAGATCTTTATTCAAATCCCCACTTCATTACTTACCTCTATGACATTGGATAAATTGCTTTACTTTTCAAAGCCTCAGTTTCTGGATATATGGACTGTGGTTTGTTTGGAGATGGGATAATACACGTAATGCTCTTTAAATTGCACCCTTTCATATAATACCAGCACCATTACTAGGTCTGGCCTTGTGAATGAGCCAGCAGAATGAATGAGTTCTTGTTGATGTTAGAGGGAGCAAAAAGTATTCCTCCCCTCTGCTTCTGTGATGGGTAATTTTATATATCAACTTACATGGGCCACAGATATTTGGTCAGACATGAGATTAACACTTAAATCAATAAACTGATTAAAGCAGATTGTGGTCACTAATGTGGGTGGGCCACATCCAATCAGTTGAAGGTCTGAATGAAAAAATAGCTGACCCTCCTGGGAGTAAGCTGGGACATTGTTTTTTTCCCCACCTTTAAACTCAAACACAAACATTGATTTTTCTTGAGAACTGAGCCTGTTGGCTTTGGACTGGAACTAATACCATCAGTCGTAGGTCTCCAGCTTGCTAACTGCAGATCTTAGGACTTTTCAGCTTTCATAACTGCCTGAATTAATTCCCTGTACTAAGTACACATACACGCACATAAACAGGCACACACATGCACAATAGCCTATTGGTTTTGTTTCTTTGGAGAACCCTGCTAATATAATTTTGAAAGATATTCTTAAAATGTCACAGCTGGGGACTTCCCTGGTGGTCCAGTGGTTTGAGACTTCATCTTCCAAGGCAGGGGGTGAAGGTTCGGTCCCTGGTTGGGAAGCTAGGATCCCACATGCCTCATGGCCAGAAAGCCAGAACATAAAACGGCAGAATTGCACCCTTTAAATTGCACCCTTTCATATAATACCAGCACCATTACTAGGTCTGGCCTTGTGAATGAGCCAGCAGAATGAATGAGTTCTTGTTGATGTTAGGGGGAGCAAAAAGTATTCCTCCCCTCTGCTTCTGTGATGGGTAATTTTAATACTGTAACAAATTCAATAAAGAATTTTTTTTTAAGTCACAGTTAATGAAATTGGTTATGGGAATTTCCTGGTGGTCCAGTGGGTAGGACCCCACACTTTCATTGTCAAGGTTGTGGGTTTGATCCCTGGTCAGGGAACTAATATCCCACAAGCTGCATGGTGCAGCAAAAGAATTTTTTTTTTAATTCACAATTAAGATAATCAAAATGACTAGAAAAATATCAACATAAGGACTGGTGTGAACATTAAATATAAGGTTACTCGTAGAACCAAGACTGTGTGTTCATGCTAAGTTGCTTCAGTCATGTCCGACTAAGAGTGAGAGGTAAAACAGAAACTATAGGGCAAAAAAGGCCATATGCTTGTATAATGTAGCTATGTTGTCGTTGTTTGGTTGGTACGTTGTGTCAGACTCCCTGCAACCCCATGGACTGTAGCCCCCCAGGCTCCTCTGTGCATGGGATTTTCCAGGCAAGAATACTGGAGTGGGTAGCCATTTCCTTCTCAGGGGGATCTTCCTGACCCTGGGATCAAACCTAGGTCTCCTGCATTGGCAGGTGGATTCTCTACCACTGAGCCACCAGTGTAGCTATAGACAACTGTAACAATGGGACAATGCAGAGAACATATGTAAAAACCCAGTTTTAACTGTTCTCAGTAATTACATTGATAGTGGTAATATTAATGTTACTTTGAGACTATTGTGTGTGTGAAGTGGGATAAAGTAGGTTATTAATTATGTGGTATTCTAATTTTATCCTGCCCTGTGTCCTTGAGAACCAGGCTTCTTGGAGCAGAAGAATAAGACAGATGTGATACGGAAAAGGTTAAGTGAAAACCCAATAGTCCTGCATTCTTTTCACAAGCTACGGCCACCTTCCCTTGTGCCCACAGCCTATATGTTCTCATACCCCTTATGACATGGACTCCATGTGACTGAGATTCCCTCTTGCCTGAGAACGGCCCTTCCTTTTCCCTTCCTCCACCCCCAATACTCATGTTTGTAACACAGGAAAATGCTCACTGCCTAGAAGTGGTTGGACACCTTTTACTAAGCACGTGGATGATGAAGTGGAGAAAGTAGATCTGATGAAAGAAAAACAAGAAGTTTCCCATAGAGAAGGGCTGCCCTGATCTCTGATAGCTTTCTTGTCCCTGGTTCTACCGCCTTCTCGAGGCCTGGCTGCATGTGCGTCTTTGAGCTCTGTGTATCCTTATACTAAATTTCCCTTTTCTGCTTAAGCTTGCTTGAGAACTTATTCTCATCTTTCAGTTTGGGAAGGGTCTAGCTAATTCTTGGGGGCTTCCCTGATAGCTCAGTTGTTAAAGAATCCGCCTGCAATGCAGGAGACCCCAGTTTGATTCCTGGGTGGGAAGATCCCCTGAAAAAGAGATAGGCTACCCGCTCCAGTACTTTTGGTCTTTTTGGTCTTGCCTTGTTGCTCAGCTGGTAAAGAATCTGCCTGCAGTGTGGGAGACCTGGGTTCGATCTCTGGGTGGGGAAGATCCCCTGGAGAAGGGAGGGGCTATCCACTCCAATATTCTGGCCTGGAAAATTCCATGGACTCTTTAGTCCATGGGGTCACAAAGAGTCAGACACGACTGAGAGATTTTCACTTTCACTAGCTAATTCTTACTGAGGCATACATGACTAATAAAACTTCCTAAGATTAAAAACACAAAAAGCAGGGGAGTTCTCTGTCTGCCTAGTGGTTAGGATTCTTGGCTTTCACTGTTTGGCCCAGATTCAATCCCTGGTCAGGGAACTGAGACCCTGAAAGCTGCAGCGAAAACAAAAACAAACAAACAAACAGAAAATATTTTAGTCCTGAGTCTGAATGGGAAGTATCAGTAGGAACTCATGAGATAGTTTATGTTTATCTATTGATCGATCACTTGATCTATCCATTCTAGCTCTATCAGCTGAAGAGGCCTAGGAACAATGACCCATCCAGGAGCAATAAATATCTATAGTACCCAGATTGTAGCCTTGAAATACCATTTTCTACTAAAAATAAAAACAACAAAAACAAAACACACACACAAAAATAGAGTTTGTTGGAGAAACGGTTGGTTCCATTTCTGGAATAGGAGATACAAAAGACCAGCCTGGACATCATGTTTTATTGGATAGCATGGGAGTGATTAAAGACTTGTCATGAAAGTCAACTTAGAAAGACTCCCACAGCCAAAGATGGGACAATTGTAACTTCAGAAAAGATCATTGTAACCAACTGAAACCATCAGCTATGTCCAAATTTGAGTTCGTACTGGTATTTTAAAAGTCATCCTCAGAAAATGATAGTTCTTATCTTTAAAAACTAATACATTAAAAAGAATCAAGCATTTATTTTGACTTTCTAATGAATTTTACTGCTTGGCTACCAAGCAGCAAGGGCCTTTCTGGAGAAGGAAATGGCAACCCCCTCCAGTATTCTTGTCTGGAAAATCCCATAGGGAGAGGAGCCAGATCAGCTACAGTCCACGGGGTTGCAAAAGTCGGACACAACTTAGCAACTAAACAACAACCAAGTAGTAGACGAAGGGAAGCATTTTTAAGATAAAGTACCCTAATTAATAAATTAAAAAATAAGTGATAGAATATCACCATTTTCCAATCCCCAATGAATTAAAGAATGTAGGCAGTCAGCAACAGCAGCCATTAACACCACAAAACCTTAGATAACCAGCTGCCAATTTGTAGGAAATACAGAAGACAGAGGAACGTCTTGAACTATGGCTTAGGGAACTGGAAGGATATAGGAAGCAAAACCCTAAACCACCAACAGAAGTGGCTGACATTTTTTAAGTGCTACTACATGCCAGATATTGGCCTGACTTTCCACGTATGATTTCACTTCATCTTCATAACAACCCTAGGAAGCAGGTACAATTGTCATGTCTAATTTACAGATAAGGAAAGTAAGGCACAGAGAGGTTTAGTAATTTTCTCAGGGTCACACAGCTAGCAGACAGGTGAACTGGAATTTAAACTCTGGCCATCTGGCTCCAGGACCTACTCCCTTAAACACTAGGTTATATTGTCTCTCACACACAAAAAAAAGTGTTGTTGTTGTTGTTTTTTTAAAGAAATAAAAGTTTTAAGCTAATCATGGTAAGTTCATGTATACCCAGACACATACAAACTCTTAAGATCCAAATGTTATTTAAGAATATATGTGCAAATGCTAAAACCATATTATTAAACTAGAGATAAAAGAATTCAGCAGGGTCCTTCCTCTAAATCTGATTTGGTTCCCACCAACTATCACTTTGATTTTCTCAGAAAGTGAAGGTGATAGACAGGATTGATTCTTCTAAGCATATCCGAAAACGGTGTCTTGCGACAAATTTTAAGGTCCTGAGCCGACGTGGCAGTTGTCACGATGGATGAAAAGACATTGGAGGCATCCTTGTGAACGAAGTGCCTGAGGCTTGCAGAGAAGGCAGCCAAAGGGTGGTATCTTTTTGAAATGCCTGCTCTCTGACAAGCCCACCATCCTGCTCCCAAGAGTACAGAAAACCCACTCCCATCTCTCACACTTTCTCTCTCTCTGTGCCTGCCTCCCAGTCAGACCTGAAGTGAAGTTCACTCAGTCGTGTCTGACTCTTTGCGACCCCATGGAATTCTCCAAGCCAGAATACTGGAGTGGGTAGCCTTTCCCTTCTCTAGGGGGATCTTCCCAACCCAGGGATCGAACCCAGGTCTCCCACATTGCAGGTGGATTCTCTACCAGTCATACCCAGTTCTGAACCAAAGCCAGAATGCGGCTCCTGTCAGCCATCATTCACACCTCAGCCCTTGAAGCAGCCCTTGCCCTCCTGCCTGGTCTTTCTCCCACACTCCTTCCTTCAGAATCAACCGGTTTTCTGGAAGCATCGTTTCCACCTGAGGGTGAATTTAAATCTCTGAATTATCTCCTGCAGGGTCTTAAGCATTTACATTTTATCTCTAGCTCCTGTTAGAGGGATTCCTGACTTATACAGTGGGGGAGTTTTGTGGTTGTAATTCATCATCGTTCCCACCCACCTTCCTGAGGGTCCTTTCCAGGCACTCTAAAATCACCCCAGGCAAGAGGTTGTCTTCTCTCCCTGGTTATAAGGAGACCCCAGGGGTCCTCTGACACTGCCCACACTGTCCTCAACCCACCTGCCTTGTTCTCCTCCTCCGAAGACTTGGAGACATCAGTATTTATTAAAGTGAATTGTGGCGCGAAAGAGATATTTTGGCAGAGTTGGCATCTTTCTTAAACCCAACGAGGAGCTCAGGCTTGAGAGACAAGCACCAGATGTCTGAACATAGATAACTGTCACTGTCAGATAACTGTTTCTGAAAACCCTTCCCTTTAATTTATGCATGCTCTATGAATAAATACGTTTCAAGTGTGCCCGAAGCCGTTTTTAAGTGAGTACCAGCGTTCTCACTGTATGGTATGTCTGCTGTCAATATGATGTGCTGTCAAGATACTTGCCTTAATGAATACCGATTTGAAAGTTTCAAACATTCTCTCTTTTCCTGACATGTATTTCAACTTTCTAGGATCCGCTTCTTTCCAGGTAAAGAGGATAAAATATAAAAACAAGTATCTGCCTCTAAGTCAGAGTCTTTGGTATCAGAATTTAGAGTTAGGAGTTTTGAGGCATATGTACACAGATCAAAAAAAATATATGCTTATTTAGAATCAAGTGAGTGTTGTCGGTATCTTCGAATGAGTCAAAATGTCTGAAGTATTGGAATCCAAAATGACTGAAATAATCCTCTGCCTTTGACTTTAGGCATCAAAGCTGTGGGTACTAGTAAATGTTTCAGTTTCCAAAAATCTGGTCCACACTCTTGCTTGTCCTTGTAGTTCACATTCATCAGAGTTGAATGAATGCCACATGCCTGCGTTTCCATAGCAGACCCCGCCTCCCCACCTTGGCCTTAATGCTGTTTGAAGTGTCATAGGCAGTGGTGGTGAGACCTGGGTGCTGATGCATGCCGTGAGTCAGGAATTCTGATGCACACATCCATCCCTGTGATTAGTCTCTTTTCCTGTCATTTCCTGTTCCTAGTAGATCAATGGGCTAAAAACGCCTCCCCCCACCAGTAATTGTTTACAAAACCATCTGCATGTACAGATCATGCTGTTGAGGTTTACAGGTGCATACCCCAAATAAAACCATTTGTCTTGATGCCACGATATATGTAGCAATCCCACCAGAATCCATGCTCGGCAGATTCACTGAGGAGAGCACTAGTGCTGTTAGTATGTGGGTTTCCCATTGACCAACGAGGGCCCCCTTTCCACTGAAATATGATACTCGCTTCAGTGAGTCCTGATGCACAGGATTCAAGTTCACATTTGCAAGCTCTAACAGAATAATCAAGCTTCTGGAAAGAGTTGTTTACACCTGTTGTCTCCATTTCCCAACTTACTATTTATTTCCAACCTCTAGCCCCCATCACTCCATAGAAACATCTTCCGCCAAGATCAAAAATGACCTATGACCCACTAGATCCAGGGGACATCTTCAGGCTCCATTTTTTACTTCCTAGGAACATTCAACCCTGGGGAACCACACTCTCTTTCCTACAGCCTCCCTTAACTTTTGGGACAACGTCCTCTATGGGTGTCTCTCCTCACTGTTTGACCCTACTGGTCTGGCTGTCTTGTGGACTCATTTTCATTCAGCTGTTGCATGTTGAGGCTCTTCAAGGTCTTTCCTGGACCCCTTTCTCTCTTGCTTTCTCCCCCAACTTTGCATTCATGCCCAGTGTTTTAAGTGCTATGTATGTCGATGAGCTCACACACAGATCTCTAACCCAGGTTGCCCCTTCTAAGTTGCAAACTAGTTACCTGTCCAGCCGCTAATTCACATCATTTGGGTGTTTCAAAGGCACTTGCAACTCAATGTGTCCAAAACTCACAGTTTTCCCCAAGAAAAAGAAGGAGGAGGAAGAAAAGAGAAGGGAAGGGAAAGGAAGAGAAGAGGAAGAGAGAAGGGGGGAGAAGAGGGACACAGCTCCCAAGTCTAGACATCCTTTTGATGGCGGGCAGCAGAGTGGGGGGAGGTGGGCCATGCGACATGGCTTGTGGGATCTTAGTTCCCAGATCAGGGCTTGAACCTGGACACTCTGCAGTGGAACTATGGAGTCCCAACCACTGGGCAATCAGGGAAGTCCCAAATCTGGACATTTTTTGAGCTTTATATTCTCACAATCTGACAACCTGGAGGCCAGACATGGGCATTAAAAAATGCAGTAATCTCTAGTGACAAGCCCCCAATACACTGAAGTCACTGGGTGAGACCCCAGGACCCCAATCCACCCTCTCCACTCCCTCAAAATCAGTGGGCGATGCCCTTGCTGTTCTTGCCTTTCCCACCCTGACCACATTCTGCATCTGCTGTTTCCTTATTGCTCCAGCCACTTGTTGACCAAAGAGACCCGAGCCACCACCCTGCCCCTCATGACATTCAACTCTCGCTGCCATCAGTGCAAGGGTGGGAAGATGGTTCCTCCACTGTTACCACGTCCAGTTTTCTCAAGTCTGGACAAACCTGAAAGATCTGGCTTGTGAGCAGGACACCAGTCACTGCCCCCAGATGGTGTCCAAGTAGCCCAACCCTCTCCTACCTGCCCATCCAGCTTGCTTCTCTCAGAAGTTTGGGACAGCATTTTTTTCTTTCTTATTTAGGAGAGTTTTTTTTTGGGGGGGGGGCGTGGCCATGATAAACAGTTTGTGGGATCTTAGTTCCCTGACCAGGGGTCGAATGGGATCCCCTACAGTGGAAGTACTGAGTCCAGCCATTGAACTGCCAGGAATTCCCTTGGAGAGTTGATTTTGGAAACGCCATTTCTGTAGGACACACAGTGGACCTTCGTACAATAGAGTCTTGATACGCAGTCTATTATCCTAGACCTGAGATGACCCCAGCATAATCCTTGCTACACTTTCCCTTCTGCCAAGACACCTCCTCTATCCCTCCAGGTCCTTACTTACTCTAAGCCTCCTCAGCTCAGACCTTACTTTCTCAGGGCAACCTCCTCTGACCTGCAGACCAGATCAGGTCTCTCTGTGGTTTGCTCCCTCTCGTCTGTAGCTCTTACTACAGTTGGTAATTCTATATTTGATTTCTATCTACATCCCCCTCTAAAGATAAGGTCACTGAAGGCAGCAATTCTTTTCTGCCCACCATAGCTTCCCCAGCTCCCTGCACAACACCTGGCCCATGATAGGGGCTCAGTGAGTATCTGTTGAATGGGTGAATGAACTATGATTCACTTCATTTTGTGTCAATCTTTTGAGAGCCTGTGTTCGTTAAAGCCATTCCCTTTGATGACCAAGAAAACACTTTGAGGGGCAGCCATTAACCAGCAGGCATTTCATGTGTGAGCACCACAGTATTACTGCTTGTGAGTTCAATACTCCAACCTTATATTTTATTAAAGTATTTCGTTCAGGGTGGTAAAAAAAACACTGTTACTGGCTTGTGGGCAATTAAACCTGGCTCTGGGGGAAGGGGTCATGTTGCAACACTGCAGATAAGTGGGGATACCAGTACCAGGCGGGGAGGAGACTGTGTGAATACCCCAGCTTCTGCTTGGGAACAGTCTACCTCCTGCCTTCAGCCCTGCAGATTGACAAGGGCATGAAGAAGGGATTGGACAGTCCCGAATCAAGTGACGGGTACTCCTGCAATCCCTGCAGTCATGAGAAGGTTCTTCAGGGGGGTCTCAGAATGAGACTGTGTGGCTGGCTTCCAACATTGCTAGGTTTATTCAGTCATCTCACCCTGTACTGTCAGAAGATGACAACAGCAAAAATGATAGCAAAGCTGCCATGTGTTGGGATGAGGCTGGTAGTAGAGTTAGAACCAACATCCACTTCCTTGGTTCCTGGTAGGAGTCGCACATTGAGAATGAACCCTCGGTGAATGGAGGGTGAGGCTCCAGGAAGCAGTGTGGGAAGGAGAGAGGAGCACTGGGCTTGTTGTCAAGGTGATAACCATGCGCTTCCATGGAGCCCTTGCCATGGGTGGGTGCTGCGTTGAGCATTTTGCAAGCATCATCTTATTTAATTCCACAATAGCCTATAAGTGTTCTTATTATCACCAGGTTTCAGCTAATGAAATAAAATGTCAGAGTGAAAAAAGCGTGCCTGAGGTAACACAGCCAAGCAAATGTCAGAGCCAGGATCTGAAGCCAGTTCGTTTGATTCCATGTCAGCCTACTTAACCCGAGATACGTTGCCCATCAGGAAGTGGGTTCCAGCCCTGACTCTTCCGTTATGTCTGGGTGTCTTGGAGTAATTATTTCATTTCTGTGAAAGTTTCAAATCTGTAAAATGTGAAAAATAATACCTTTGGCAGAGGGTTTCTATGAAGATTAGATGAGACAATGAATTCTTTAGAACTGTGCTCATGAAGCAACCACTAGCCACGTGGGGCTACTAATACTTGGAATGCGTCTAGTGAACTGAGACGGGCTGCTAGTGTAACATATACATTGGATTTTGAATATTTAGTATGAAAAGAGGATAAACTATCTCATTAATAATTTTGCATATGGAATATATGTTGAGATGACCAGTTAAATAATATCTATTACTAAAATTAATTTCACCTGTTTCTTTTTTCCTTTTTAATGTGGCTGCTAAAAAATTTAAAGTACATATGTGACTCACATTATATTTCCAGTGGACAGAACTTCTCCAGAGCACTATAAAGATGAGTGACTATTGTTATGGAAATTTCACACAGAACTCTATTTCCCTGCTGAGGTCAGCACCTAGACAGAGTCTGACATAGAACGAGTTCCCCTTTTTTCTGTAAACATGAGTTCTAATGAATTTTGGGGCTTCCCTCGTGGCTCAGCTGGTAAAGAGTCCACCTGCAATGCAGGAGACCTGGGTTTGATCCCTGGGTTGGGAAGATGCCCTGGAGAAGGGAAAGGCTACCCACTCCAGTATTCTGGCCTGGGGAATTCCATGGACTTTTAGCTCAGTTGGTAAAGAATCTGCCTGCAATGCAGGACACTTAGGTTCGACTCCTAGATCAGGAAGATCCCCTGGAGAAGGAAATAGCAACAAACTCCAGTATTCTTGCCTGGAGAATCCCATAGACAGAGGAGCCTGACAGATACCTCTGTCAGAGTTGGACATGACTTAGAGTCTGAACTACCACCATAGTGAATTTTTAAAACTGTGGGTTTTAATCTTTTAAATCCAGTCTTTCTGATGTGTGCTTTATTGTTGTTTTTCAAGTAAGCAAGGTTTTTAAGGGAACTCTCTATGTCTGAGCCATAGACCCTTAAAGTATATCGATGACAATCTAACACATTCTGCCTCAGATTTTTTATTCAGATAATTGGAGAGTAAACTGCACCACCCAGAGCATAAGAATCACTTTTTCCTTACACATCCCTTTTTCCTTCCATTACTAATCAAACATTGCCTATCCCAGTTCATAATAATGTCTGAATCATTATGTTACAATTGTTTCAAACCGCTGTCTGTGAAAGTGTATCATTTTAATGCATGCCTAAATTTCATCTTGTTCCTTTTGACCAATCTAGATACATTTTGACTCTTGAGTCTCTCAAAGAACATCATGCTACCCCTTTCAGCTTTGTCTGCAAGTTTTTTTCTAGATGCTCTATTGTTCATTCAGGTCACTAAATGAGAACATGGCTAAAGACAGAACAGTTCACTAAATTATAACTTCCATAAGGACAGAGGGACCAAGCTGACATAGCTGAAACAGAGGAGTGAACTACATTCCATACTGGAATTATATTACAAAAAAATGAAACATAATGAAAGGTTTTTTTTTTTTTTTAATTAGGGTAACACTACCTGCTATAACACATAAACCCCAACATCTCAGAGATTTTAAGATAACAGAAGTGTATTTCTTCCTCATATAACAGCCTGGTGTTACTGTTCCTGCTCAGTGGATATCTGTCTTCCCTCTGGTGATTCAGATCCAGGGGATTCCTCCCCTCCCATGGCTCTGCCATCTCCCAGGGCCTTGTCACTATCTGCAGCCAATCAGCAAAGAAAGAACTTGGAGATGGCACCCACATTTCTTAAACCTGACCTGAAAGTGGTATACAACAGCTTCTGTTCATATTCCACCAATGCAAATTTAGCACATGGTCCCTTCCATAAGGGGAGCTGGAAATACAGATCCAGGATGGGAAGGCCCTTTCTAGAAATATATTACACTGTGAAAGAGGATCATGAAGTCAGGTCTATGCTCCCTGTCTTTTTATTTATTTATTTGGCTGTATCAGGTCATAGTTGTGGCCCTTGGGATATTTGTTGCGTCATGCAAGGTCTTTCATCATGGCTCATGGACTCTTTAGTTGCGGCATGTGGGCTTCAGAGTTGCTGTGCACGGGCTTAGTTTCTCCACAGCTTGTGGGATCTTAGTTCCCCAGCTGGGGATCCAAGCCTTGTCCCCTGCATTGCAAGGCTGACTCTTAACCACTGGACCTCCAGGGAAGTACCCAATCTCTGCTATCTTCTAAATGATACTTACTTCCATAAGGCTGCAAAAATGCATGCAAAATAATCTAGGTGTATCTTCAGACTTCACAAACCTTTACATATTATCACTGTCCCCCAAACACATTAGATGTCACTTTAAATGCATGGCATAAAATAATAGAAATAACAAAAGACTGAAGAACCATTTACATTTTATAGGGAAACTATTAATATACTAGCACACCAAAGGCAATGATCATAAAACTGTATTCCTAAGATGGAAGGAGTTAGGTGTAGAGTGGCAAGATGACCAAACTTTACCTCTCTTCACCCCACTGTGGGAGCAGTTGCAGAGAGAGTGCAAGATAAATCAGTTTAAGGGAGGCTGCAGTTGGTCTTCTTATGCCCTTCAAGTTTGTGGAGAAGTGAAATGTCAACTATTTTTTTTCTTTAATTTTAGTAACAAAAATCTCATGGTTACTCATATTTGCTCTCTCTTGGCCAAAGTTTCTGGATGACTTGCCAGCTAAATACCTTAGAAATATAACTTAGTACCTAAATGATCACATAAATATGTGAAGAATAATGTGAAATATTGAAGAGTAAACATGAACAATGACCCCTCAACTTCTTTATATTCCCCACAGTGCCTAGCAGTGCCATGCCACAGCAGGCACCTGCTAAGTATGTATTGATTTTTGATGGATTAAGGTGGATCCAGAGGTTGTTATGACTGCCTTACCTGAGTATTCAGTTCTGAAAATATTTAATACTTATATATATATATATATATATATATTATAGGCATCAATCCCCTTCATGGAAATTCTTTCTTTGATGTGAAAATGTAACCCATTTAAACTTTTTTTAGTTTTTTCTTTTTCCTTGCCACGCTGTGTGGCTTTTGGGATCTTAATGCCCTGACCAGAGATTGAACCTGGACCCTCAGCGATGAGAATGCAGAGTCCTCACCACTGGACCACTAGGGAATTCCCTTGCTGCTGCTGCTATGTCACTTCAGGCGTGTCCGACTCTGTGCGACCCTATAGACAGCAGCCTACCAGGCTCCCCTGTGCCTGGGATTTGCCAGGCAAGAACACTGGAGAACACAGAAGGTTGCCATTTCCTTCTCCAATGCATGAAAGTGAAAAGTGAAAGTGAAGTCGCTCAGTCGTGTCCGACTCTTAGCGACCCCATGGACTGCAGCCCACCAGGCTCCTCCGACCATGGGATTTTCTAGGCAAGAGTACTGGAGTCGGGTACCATTGCCTTCTCCGAGGGAATTCCCTTATTTGTGCTTTAATTTAATTTTTTTGAGGGGGGTACTATTTTCTAAATTGAGATCTTTTCATGTCTTTGGGCTTCCCTGATAGCTAGTTGGTAAAGAATCCACCTGGGTTTGACCCCTGGGTTGGGAAGATCCCCTGGAGAAAGGAAAGGCTACCCACTCTGGTATTCTGGCCTGGAAAAGTCCATGGACTGTATAGTCTATGGGGTCGCAAAGAGTTGGACACGACTGAGAGACTTTCACTTTCACTTTCATGTCTTCAGTTCTGAACCTGCTCTCTAGCTTTGAATATGACAGTTAGGGTTTTCTGTTCTATATGTGACTAGAATATAATAAATTAAAATGTCTAAAAATATCTGAATATGGACACTTTTCTATTTAAAAGAGTAGTCACAGGACTTCCCTGGTGGTCCAGTGGCTAAGGCTCCATGCTCGCAATGCAGGGTGCCTGGGGTTCAATCCCCAATCAGAGAACTAGATCCCACATGCTGCAACCCAGACCTGGCACAGTCAAATAAATAAATAAATTAAGTAAGTAAATAAAAACAAATATTTTTTTAAAAAGAGTAGTCACTTTTGATCATATCATGCTTATCTAATGTACTAATGTGGGGCAAGGGAGGAGATCAATTTATGCAGTAAATGTCTTGTTGTAAATAATCATAAAAATATAATATGTAGAGCTGTTTTAATAAGCTCCTCTCTCAAAGTGGGAAAATATTTTTAACTATGAGTAAATTCCAACAGCCATACATACCAAAAAGACTGATATATTTAGTAACATTAAAAAGAAAATATTCCCACATGGCAAAAATACTATAAACAAAGTGAAAAGACAATATAAACTTTGAGGCGATATTTGTAACTTGTATAACTAGAAGCTAATTTTCCTATTATATAAAGAACTCATAAATAAAAACAAAAGGAAAAATCCACTAATAACCCAATATAAAAATGAGCAAAGAAAAAAAGTAAAAATGAGCAAAGAATATAAAAGACCACACAGAGAAAAGAAACACAATGGGCCTTAAATATATGAAAAGATGTTCAACCTCATTCATAAAATAAGTGTAAATTAAAACTACGCTGAAAACATATTTCACTAAGACTTTTCAACTTACAATAACACACTCTGTAGGCAAGGGCCTGGGGAAAATTAGGAGGATAATATGGGACAACATCTGCAGAGAGCAGCTTGACAATATTTCTCAAAACTGAAAGTGCGCTTACCTTCCCACCCAGCAATTCTACTTCTAGAAGTCTACCTGAAAGATATCATTCATGCATATAGTGACATGTATACTGTCACTATGCATTCATTCCATTATTAGTTATGATAGCAAAAGTGTTGGAAGCAACCTAAATGTTCATAGACAAGAGGACTGGATAATTAATTTATGGCTCATTCATACAGTGAAACACGATCATATTTTGGGAAAAAATTTTTAATGAGGAAGCTCTCTGTGAGCAGATACAGAAAGATCCTCAAGCTATATATTAAGAGGAAAAAGTCAGATGTAGACCAGCATGAACAGTATGCTACACTGTGTAAAAGAGAGATTATTCCTGAATGCTTATTGGCACGTAAAGAAACTCAGACTAATAACAGTGGAGGAGAATGGATAGGAACCAAAGACTAAGAGAAGCCATAGAAGGGAGACTTTTGTGAAAACGCTTCAGATATCTTCTGATGTTTTAGCCTTGTTAACGTATTATCTATTCAAGAAGTTACATTTTTAGAAGTAAAAGATCTCAGTTCAGTTCAGTTCAGTTGCTCAGTCGTGTCAGACTTTTTGCGACCCCATGAATTGCAGCACACCAGGCCTCCCTGTCCATCACCAACTCCCGGAGTTCACTCAAACTCACGTCCATCGAGTCGGTGATGCCATCCAGCCATCTCATCCTTGGTCGTCCCCTTCTCCTCCTGCCCCCAATCCCTCCCAGCATCAGAGTCTTTTCCAATGAGTCAACTCTTCGCATGAGGTGGCCAAAGTACTGGAGTTTCAGCTTTAGCATCATTCCTTCCAAAGAACACCCAGGACTGAGCTCCTTTAGAATGGACCGGTTGGATCTCCTTGCAGTCGAAGGGACCTTCAGGAGTCTTCTCCAACACCACAGTTCAAAAGCATCAATGCTTCGGTGCTCAGCATCCTTCACAGTCCAGTGAACTTTTAATTCAGCTTTGGTGGGATGATGGTGGTCTAAGGAGAATGAATTTTGATGACTAGTGACATAACTGTAATGATACAGATGGTCTTGTATGGCTCACTGACTTCTTCCGCTCAAGTCTTGTCTCCCCATTGAGACTAATGGCCCTCACGTCTTCTTGAGCGTCTACAGTATCTAACCTAGGTATCCCTTCAGGATCTGAGGAAACTTGCTGGTTGATTAAATCCCTGACTTTCATTTCTTTTCATCATGAGCATCTGTTGTGTGTCTCCATTTCTTCCTTTCAAGTAAATCAAAATATTAGAGCAAAAGGACAAGTGGAATAGAAAGTTGCCAGGTAAATTAGGCCTCCTGAGAGTGTATCTTCAGGTTTAAAAAATGGCAGTCTCCATCTCACTGATGAAAATGTGTTTGCTTTCTATTCAGTCAATTACCTATTGTATGTTGGATGGTATTTTTCTGGTTCAAATGGCTGTCTGTATCAAATGCCAACATTTAAAAATCTTATTTCCTTACTATAATAAAAAGTCTATTTCCTCCGTTCCTGTTTCAATGCTGACAACTCTATTGTTAGAATCTGCAAGTTGGTGTCTTTCCAGCCAGAAGATAATTCAGCTGAGATGTTTGATTGTTACGATATAAATGTGATCTCACTTCTCCATGTGAGCTGCTTCCTGAAAAATCACTTCGTGGAACAAAGAGAAAAAGACGTGAAAAGTCCACAGCATGCTGTGCTGACTGCTGGGGTTGGTGGCGGCAGGAGCAAAACAAGTTTGAAAGACTCCCGCCACCAGCTGAGGGGCCTCCTGGGATCCGGGTCCCACCCACAGGATCCACAGAGAATCGTCCTGGGCAAACCATTCCAGCCTCATGCTTCCCAAGAGCTGAGAGAGCCGGGTGTTAACAGCAGTTTACTGCCCTGCCTGCCCGCTGCTTCCTGGTGGGGGAGTCCGGTCAAGCAGTGGCAGGCCAGCGGGGCTGAGACGCGCAGTGAAGAAGGTGTCATCTGACACCCCCCAGACTGGACCACCAGGGCCCAGCCTGGACAGCACTGCCCCTGACTGCACACAGCCCCTCCACCAGGCAGAGAGACAGTGCTTTGGGCTGGATCCCCAGGGTTTAGCATCCTCTTTCCTCCCAGCATCAGCATTCCCTTTCTTCAATTCATTCCCCATGAGAGAAACTCTAGAACACATATGCTTGGGCATATGTCAATTCTGGGACAATTGATTAATCTGGCTGGGCCTCAGTTTCCTCTTTTTTATAGTAATATCAAACTTTACAGCCTTTAGAAAACTATTCGGTAGTTTCCTATAAAGTTAAATATACACTCTGTATTTGACTCCTAAGTATTTGCTCAAGAGAAACTAAAATCTGCATTCACTGAAACGCTTGTCTACAGATATTCATAGCAGCTTAATTCACGATAGCCAAAGACTGGAAACAACTCGAATGTCCATTGACAAGTAAACTGAAAACACATTGTAATGTATTCATAAAACAGAATACCAGTCAGCAATAAAAGGAACACCTCCTGACACATGCTTCAGCATGAGTGAATTTCAGAAGGGTTATACTAAATAAGCCAGACTCTATGATTCCATTTATAGGAAGTTTCTAGAAAAAACAAAGTGGATTTACGGTCTGAGAAATCAGAACAGTGTTTTCTTTGGATGGTAAAGACTGAGAAGGGCAGAAGAAAATCTCTGGAGTGATGGAAATGTTCTGTGTTTTGATTAAGGTGAAGGTTAAATGAGTATATATATTAATCAAAAACCATATAATTGTACTTTAAATTTTGTATGTTTTATGTAAATTAAACTTCAATTTTAATATCTTTGAAAAAATAATAGGACCTACCTTACAAGATTGTTTTAATTATTAAATGAGCATGTAAAGTGTTTAGAGTAATGCCTGGTATATAGATATTGCCATATGAGTATATATGTAGCATTTGTAGTGGTATATACATGTAGTATTTATATAACTTTTACTTTGGCCACCTGATGCAACGAGCTGACTCATTGGAAAAGACCCTGATGCTGGGAAAGATTGAGGGCAGGAGGAGAAGAGGGTGACAGAGGATAAGATGGTTAGATAGCATCATCAACTCAACGGACGTGAGTTCGAGCAAACTCCGGGAGACAGTGATGGACAGGGAAGCTTGGCGTGTTGCAGTCTATGGGGTCACAAAGAGTTGGACACAGCTGAGTGACTGAACAACAACAAATAGTATTTATAATTAACCTGATATCTGTGGCATTATGGGAAAGACATTTTAAAGTACTATATGTCATATATATACTACTGTGTGTAAATAGATACCTAGTGGAAAGCTGTTACATAACACAAGGAGCCTAGCCTGGCACTCTGTAATGACCTACAGGTGTGGAATTGGGAGGTGGAGGTGGGAGGGAAGTTCAAGAGGGAGGAACATATATACAGTTGCGACTGATTCATTTTGTTATAGGACAGAAATCAACACAACATTGTAAAGCAATTATCCTCCAATTTAAAAAAGTAAGGTACTATATGTCAGAATTTTCTTTTTTCCTTTATTAATATATTTTATTTAACCCAACATATCCAAAACATCTTCAATATGCAATCAATATAACTTATTAATGAGCTTTTTATATTCTTTTTTATGTCTTAAATTCTGTGTATGTTTTGCCCTTACATTATCTCAGTTTGGATGATAAATTTTCATTACAAATATTTGATCTGTTTTTAGATTTTAAAAAATGTACAGCTGAAAAGGTAGATTCACATATCTAAATTTCTCCAAAGAAGCTTTAAAGTTTTCCAAGAGGAACTTCCAAGGTGGTAAAGTGGTTAAGAATCTGCCTGTTGGCGCAGGGGACCTCAGTTTAATCCCTGGTCTGGGAAGATCCCACATGTGACACAGCAACCGTACCCATGCATCACAACTAACTGAGCTGGTGCCTTCAAGAGCCTTCAAGCGGGAACCAATGAAGCCTGAGTGCCTAGAGCCCGTTCTCTGCAAGCCACCGCAATGAAAAGCCCTTGCACTCCAATAAAGAGTAGCTCCTGCTCACCACAACTAGAGAAAGCCCAATTGCAGCAAAGACCCAGCACAGCAAAAATTTATAAATAAAACAAAACAAAAAAAAAACTCTTTGAAAAAAGTTTTCCAAGGAATGCATCCAAATTTCATGGCCTGTAAATTGAATAAGATAAAATGGAATTTAAAGTGTGATTCTTCAGTCACACCAGCCATGTTACAAGGGCTGGACAGCCAAACGTGGGTAATGGCTACTGTATAGGACATCTAGTTCATTCAGGTATTCACCCTTAGCACCAGAAGAGACTGCTGCATTTGGAGGCAACCGAATTTGCTTTAAAGGACTTCACACTGGAGGAGGTAGAATCACTTTACCACTGTCCCTACCTTGTAGGGAGTTGTGAGGATTAAATGGGCCGTGTTGCCCAGCTACATTTGTATGTGATGCATAATAATATAAATGTGGATAGTTAAGTCATCCAATTGAACTTTCTGACATAATTTCTATATGTGAGAAACGTTGCTTCAAGTCCTCATATCAAAGAACCACAGAATGATGCAAGGGACACCACATATGCAACAGTTCCATAACAAATACTTATGTGTGTGCATGCTAAGTCACTTCAGTCATATCTGACTCTTTGCAACCCTGTGGACCATAGTTTACCAGGATCCTCTGTCCATGGGATTTGCCAGGCAAGAATACTGGAGTGGGTTGCTATGCCCTCCTCCGGGGGAATCTTCCTGACCCAGGGATCAAATCCCCATGTCTTATATCTCCTGCATTGGCAGGCAGGTTCTTTACCACTAGTGCCACCTGAGACAGATGCCCCAAAAGATGTCACATCAGCTGTGGCTATTTAAACTGTCCCTTTAAGAGGCTGCTTGAGGCAAGAGAAAAAGCTTGACTGCCTAGGTTTGAATGCTGGCTCAGCTCCTATTACATGTGATACTGAGGAAGTTACTTAATCTTCCTAAGCCTTGGTTTCCTTATCTGTAAAATGGGAAAAATACCAACCCCATGTGGATTTTTGGATGAAGAAGCCATATGTTTTGGAAATAAAAATTGTTGCTGATCTCTGCAGAGAATGAATGCTGGTGATAAGAGGGTCTTTGTTGAGCAGGCTGTCTGGTCTGGTTGAGAGCATATGTTCCCATGAGCAGTTTAGGGAAGGCATGACCCAGCTGCTCTCTGCCTGAGGAAGGAGAAAAGATGAAGAAGCCCAGAGGAAGACCCTGGAGGGAGTGCCTGGGGCTGGGCAAGATTAAGAGGCCTCTCAGAGAAAGAGTGGATGAGGAATAGTCAAAAAGGCAAATAAGGGAAGAGATGTCCAACAATGAAACTCTGCACCTGCGCTGTATGTGTAAAACCCCCTCTTTCCTTGGTCTGCCATATAAACCGTCAAACAACAGAAAAGCACAAGATTTACTAAAGGTCTTGTGTACGTGGATTTTTTTTTTCTTTCTTTTTTGAGAGAACTGAGAGTAATTGCTAAGTCCTGCTTCAAGGGTGGCACAGGGAGGAAAGATAGTCTGCAAATACTCAAATCTGGGTTAGCATGTGCTTTGCACAGTCCTGGGTTCAGGTTACCCGCTTAAAAAACGACACACATTTTGTGCGTGTGTGCTCATCTGATGAAGAACGTGCCTGATTCCACGCTGTGAGTTCGCGTAAGTGCTCCAGCCCAAATGTTTCCGTTAACAGTAAAGGTGTCTTTGAGCCTTTGGGTGGGCGCGCGAATGTGGGGATGTGGCTACAGCGGGCACCTGTTTTGCTCGGCTAGTGGACAAGCAAAACCTCCCTCTTTGGGGTGCAAATTACTCTCCTGTTTAGCTTCAGGCTGGTGGGAGGCGCTAGGCAATGAGCCCCGAGCAGTCTCCCAGCTGTCGCGCCCCGCGGCAGCCTGGTGTGACTCGCGTGCGTTCTCCCCGGCCCCGCGCAGCTCCAGGTCCCGCTCTGGGATCTGGAGAGTGGCCCGGACCCTGTGCGCTCCGCAAGCTTTCCGCGCTTCGGCCTCTTGCTCGTGACTCTGGCCTCACGCCCGCCAGCCGCCCAGACTCCGCACCAGGCGAGGCCGAGAGGGCGCCCAGACACGTTCCCCGGCCCCGCGCGCTTCTCCCCCGGGGCCGAGCCAGGGTCAAGGTCTCGGCCCTGTCCGCTCGCAGCGCCGCCTTCTGGCGCTGAGCCGGCGGGAACTTGCTGGTAGCTCCAGCGCGGATCTCTCACTGCCGGTTCCATCGCCGACAACAGGGCGGAGACTGGGCGCCCCTCTGGACCCCGAGGCCGGGAGGGGAGGGGCCACCTGCTGGGTGACCACCCAGGTATACCTTTGGAGCCTGAGCTTTGCCAGGTTGGAACAGAGTGTTTTAGACCGGAAGTTTGAGACGACGCTCCGGCTGTTGCTTGGATTGGACAGGAGAGTGTAAAACAGGGTCAGCAGCCGTAGTGAGCTCAGCTGGTGACGAGAGCCAAGCCTTTTTGCGGGATGGTCCCAGGAAAGCAGCTCTCCACCCACCGAAGAGGTCAGGGGCTCTTGACATCTCCCCGTGGTCGCACCCCACCCGCCTTTGGCCCCGCCCCTCCACTCCCCAGACCTCCCCAGACCTCTATTTTGGGACTAAGAACCTGCCTGCCAGTAGAGACAAGGGTTCGATCCCTGGGCGGAGAAAATCCCCTGGATGAGGGCATGGTAACCTACTCCAGTAGTCTTGCCTGAAGAATCCCATGGACAGAGGAGCCTGGCGGGTTACAGCCCATAGGGTCACAAAGAGTCGGACACGACTGAAACGGCTTAGCAACGCACAGCACGTGAACTTTCCTCGCTCTGACACCCTCTCCTGTGGAGTGTGCATCTGTAGAGACCTGGTTGCCCTTTTTGTCCTCCAACCCTGCCCTGCCCCCCCATCACCTTGTTTTCCCCAGTGACGCAGTCTCCCCAAGATCCTTCCTCAGCCCCACCCATGACCCTTATCACAGCTCAAGCTCACTCACTCAACAGCTTCAGCAATAACCCTAGTAGGTAGTCAACTCCCTGCCCCATTCTCATCCCTGTTTCCCAGTTTTTACAACCCTGTGGCTATTTCTGGCTCCCTATTCCCCTACCTCACTAATCTCCATCCTTAACACGTGCCCTGAACTGTGCCCTCCCCCAGCTGTCATCATGGCCCCTGACTCAGGCCTCCACCACACCTCCCTTGAATCTGGAATCACTGTTCATGTTCAGCACAGGAACTTATGACCCAGCTTGATGGAATGTATGTGACCCATTGGTGTCCTGTGCTGCCCTGACCTCCACTCCCAGCTGTACCCTCACTTGTGCTTACAGAGCCATCAATGGAGCCCAGAGGTCTGGCAGGATCCTCTCTTCTTGTCCAACAGGCCTGCTAGGGTCCACAGAGCACACTCAGGATCCTGTTTTTTCTGTCCAAAAGTTTGAAACCCCATTTCTTTCTTTTTTTCTTAATTTTATTTAAGTATAGTTAATTTACAATGTTGTGTTAATTTCTGTTGTACAACAAAGTGACTCAGATATATATACATATATATACTTTTTAATATTCTTTTCCATTATTTATCATATATTGAATATGATATTGAACATAGTCCCTGCTATACAGGAGGACCTTGTTTATCCTTCTTATATATACTAGTTTGCATCTGTTAATCCCCAATTCCCAATCCTTCCCTCCCCCATCTGCCATCCACCTTGGCAAGCTCAAGTCTGTTCTCAATGTCTGTGAGTCTGTTTCTGCTTTGTAGAAGTGTTCATTTGTTTTGTATTTTGGTGGTGGTTTAGTCGCTAAGTCGTGTCCAACTCTTGTGACCCCATGGACTGTAACCCATCAGGCTCCTCTGTCCATGGGATTTTCCAGGCAAGAATACTGGAGTTGGTTGCCTTTTCCTTCTCCAGGGGATCGTCCCAATCCAGTAAACCTGGGTCTCCTGCATTGGTGGCTGAGTCTTTACCAACTGAGCTATGAGGGAAGCCCTTGTTTTGTATTTTAGACTCCACATACACGATATGGTATATGTCTTACCTTGTCTGAGTTATTTCATTTAGTATGACAATCTCTTGGTCATCCATGTTCCTGCAAATCAAATGACATTATTTCATTCTTTTTTATGGCTGGATAATATTCCATTTTATATATATACATACATATATACATATATATATATATCACATCTTCTTTATACAGTCATCTATTGATGGACATTAAGGTTGCTTCAATGATTGTAAATAGTGCCGTGTGTATGAGCATAGGTACGTGTATTTTTTGAAATGCAAACACTTATAATTTTGTTTGGTTGTGTGCTCAGGAGTAGGATAAGCGGATCATATGGCAACTCTATTTTTAGTTTTTTGAGGAACCTCCATACTGTTTTCCATAATGGCTGCACCAATTTACATTCCCACCAACAGTGTAAAACAGTTCCGTTTTCTCCACACCCTCTCCAACATTTATTATTTGTATACTTTCTAAAAATTTATTTGTTTATTTTATTGGCTGCACCATGTGACATGTGGGATCTTAGTTCCTCAACCAGGGATTAAATCTGCACCCCCTGCATAAGAAGCAGAATATTAACCACTGGGCTGCCAGGGAAAATCCATTTGTAGACTTTTTAATGATTACCATTCTGACTGGTGTGAGGTGGTACCTCATTGTAGTTTTGATTTGCATTTCTCTAATAATTAGCAATCCAGTGCTAAGTCACTTGAATTGTGACCCTTTGCTACCCCATGGACTACAGCTCACCAGGCTCCTCTGTCCATAGAGTATCCAGGCCAGAACACTGGAGTGGGTTGCTATGCCCTCCTCCAGGGGATCTTCTCAACCCAGAATCAAACCCAGGTCTCTTATGTCTCCTGCATTGGCAGGTGAGTTCTTTACCTCTAGCACCACCTGCTAAGCATAATTAGCAATAATGAGCATCTTTTCATGTACTTGTTGGCCATCTGTATGTCTTCTTTGGAGAAATGTCTATTTAGGTCTGCTGCCTATTTTTTGATTGGGTTGTTTGTTTTTTTGTAATTGAGTTGTAGGAGTAGTTTGTATATTTTGGAAGTTAGACCCTTGTTGGTTGCTTCATTTGCAAATATTTTCTCCCAGTCCATAAGTTGTCTTTTAATTCTGTTTATGGTTTCCCTAGCTGTACAGAAACTTGTAAGTTTGATAATGTCCCATTTGTTTATTTTTGTTTTTATTTCTATTGCCTTAGGAACTGAGCTAAGAAAACGTTGGTATGATTTAGGTCAGAGAATGTTCTGCTCATGTTCTCGTCTAGCAGTTTTATAGTGTCATGTCTTTGTCTTTAAACTATTCTGAGTTTATTTTTGTGTATGGTGTGATTGTGTGTTCTAACTTCATTGATTTACATGAGGCTGTCCAGCTTTCCCAACACCACTTGGTAAAGAGACTGTCTTTTCTCCATTGCATATTCTTGCTTCCTTTGTTGGATATTCGTTGTACATAGGTGTGTGGGTTTATTTCTGGGCTCTCTATTCTGTTCCATTGATTCATATGTCTGCTTTTGTGCCAACATCACACTGTTTTGATTACTGTAACTTTGTAGTATTTTCTGAAATCTGGGAGGGTTATGCCTCCTGTTTCATTCTATTTCCTAAAGATTGCTTTGGCAATTCTGAGTCTTTTATGGATCCACATAAATTTTAGAATCATTTGTTCTAATTCTGTGAAAAATGTCATGAGTAATTTGATAGGGATTGCATTAAATTGCTTTGAGTAGTATGGCCATTTTAGCAATATTAATTCTTGCAATCTAAGAGCATGGAATAGCTTTCCATTTCTTTGAGTCATCTTCAATTTCACTTATTAATGTTTTGTAGTTCTCAGTATATAAGTCTTTCACATCCTTGGTGAGGTTTATTCCTAAGTATTTTATTTTTTTGCTGCAATTTTAAAAGGGATTGTTTGCATTGCCTTTCTGATACTTCATTGTTGGTGTAAAGAAATGCAACTGATTTCTGTATGTTAATCTTGTATCCTGCTACCTTACTGAATTTGTTTATCAGTTCTAGTAGTTTTTGTGTGGAGTCTTTAGGGTTTTCTATAAACAGTATCATGTCATCTGCATATAATGACAATTTGGAATGCTGTTTCTTAATCTCACCTGCCATTGAGGGTCCTGCATCCTTCAAGAATCTGCCGGGATGATTGAAGTGGAGTGGAGCTTGCTTACCATCCCAGCACATCCAGGGATCCTCTTTGGTCAGCTAAACATTTTACTGAGAATTGGTAAAGGAAGCAAGTCTGGCTTGATCCAGAGTCTCAGCTGCCCCTGTTTCCTGAAGTTGATGATGGCAACATAGCCACTTTCTGAGCACCTACTGAGCATAGTAAGGGAAGATCATCACCCTCTCCCCTGGCTTAGCTAAATCCTACCCTTTCCATCAAGGTCCAAGCTCCATGCAGCTGAGGGCTTAATTAGGAGCCCTTATAACTTGCCATGTTTTTCTCGTTCTGTCTTTGCTATCTCCAGAAAGAGCCAGTAATGTTAACTCTGTCCCTTTGGTCAACTCTGGAGCACCCCATCACACCTTAGGCTGGACAGCCAGGGACAGGCCAAGAGAGGCAGGACTTCCGTTTCCAGAGACACTCAGGATGTGTGCTGTGGATGAGTGCTCAGGACTCTTATGCCCCATGTGGCCTCCACAGAGCTCTTCTTGGCTCATGCTGAAGACACAGGGTATCCTGCCCCTGGATGAAGGCAGGAGACTGTTCTTTCAGGGATACACACTAAAATAGTGCTTCTCACATTTTAGGACACTTTTTTTGTACTAGGAAAGGCAGTGGAGAAGGGGCCACCAGGAAGTGGCTAACTTTTTAGTGTTCCAAGAAATTCACTGATAATAATTACCATCTACCATCACTATCATTTCATTCATAAACAAACTTTTTTAATTCTAAAAATATGGAAATGACATCATTGAAGGATTACTAATAGATTTTGCTTTTTTTGTTTTGAAATTATTTCAAACTTACAAAAAAGTTGCAAGAACAGTACAATGAGCTTTTCACTGAGATTTGCCAGTTACCAAATATTTTGCCCTGTTCGGTTTGTCATTTTATGCACACATACACACACAGAGAGAAAATAGTGTAGCTATCAATACATAAATTTCTTAACTGAACTGTTTGAGAATAAACTGTAGACATAGTATCTCTTAACCATGAAATACCACAATACTCTTACCAAATCAGGAAGTCTGACATCTTTGGTGCAATGCTATTATCTAATCTGCATACCTTCTTCAGTTTTTGCTGGTTGTCCCAGTAATGTCTCCTCCCCGCCGCCACTGCTGCAGCTCCCCCTCCTCCTCCTCCCCCTCCTCCCCCTCCTCCTCATCTCCCCCTCGTCTCATCCTTCCGCTTCTCCTCCTTCTAAGAGCTATTGTCTTTTTCTGGTCTAGGGTCCAGCCCAGGATCACATGTTGCACTCAGTAGTCAAGTCTGTTCAGCTTCCTATGGTCTGGAAGAGCTCCTCAGCCTTTCTTCGTCTTTCATGACACTGGTTTTTGTTTTTTTTTTTTTTAATATATGGGCCAGTCATTGTGTAGACTGTCCCTCAGTTGGAATTTGTCTGATGTTTCCTCATGATTATATTCAGGTGATGCATTTTTGCCAAAAATACCACAGAAATGATGTATCCCACCTCCGTATATCACAGCAGGAAGTATGTTACATTGGTTTGTCCTATTTTGAGACATGTTAACTTTAATCACATGGTTAGAATGGTGGTGACTGTGTTTCTCCACTGTTACATTACTCTTTTCTCCTTTGGAATTGTTAAGTAATTTGTAAGGTGAATTAACAAGTTTTTTTAGATGAAATATAATTGTCTTTTTGGAAATCTCTCTCCAGAGTCCTTCGTTTCCTCATTTGCTCTTGTCTAGTGAAAATATCTTCAAGATAGTCAGCGATCCATATACTGGCTCTTGAAATCACAGCACAAGGATACAAGCAAATCATTCATTTATCAAAGAAATACTTGAGTACTATATAGGCCAAGCATTTCACAGGAAAGGATGGAATACAGTCGGAGCCAGTAAATAATATAATCAAGTACAGTCCACCTCTTTTGTAGAGGGGTCTGGAAAACACAGGGAGCAGAGGAACAAGTTGGACAACATCTAGAGGAAACAATCATTAAATTCAACAAGTGGAACGTTCTGTAAGAAAGCTGGCCTGCAGTCTTCAAAAGGACAATGTCTTAGAAAAGAAAGGAGTAGCTAACCTAGATCAAATGATACAACAGTTCAGAAGCTTTGATTCAATCTGATTTTTTTCCCTAAAGCTGTAACTGGGGACAATTGGGGAAACTTCCATATAGACTTGTATTAGCTGTGTTATGGAGTTGTTCTTAGTTTTCTTAGATGGGACAGTGGCTTGTAGTTATGAAAGGAAATGTCCTTATTTTAGGAAATGCTAATGTATTTAGGAGTGAAGTGGTGTGATGTTTGCAATTTATTTTCAAAAGGTTCAGCAAAAAAATGTGTTTATGTATATATATAGAGAGAGCAAAATGATCAAATGGCCTTTGTTAAAGCTTGGTAGAAAGTGCAGGGGTGCTCAAAGTACTATTTTTCAACTTTTCTGTGGTTTTGGATTTTTTAAAATAAAAAATTTGAAGGAAAACTCTGTAGTTGTGATTGTGATTAATACAAATAAAACTCCCTTTTAAACACTGCTGAACTTATAGTAGATTTTTTTTTATCATTGTAAATTTTCTCTACCAATTTCTCTTCACTATCATATGAGGGAAAATGTCCTCAGTTTTTTAATATTTAAAAAGGCTCCCAATTCAGCCTCTCTGGAAAGTATCTGGGTAATATAAGAAACACCTTAAAAACTTGATGTCATCTTTGACTTGGGAATTTAATCAAGAAAATAACCATGTATTTCTGTAAAGACTTAGCAATAAAGATGTTCTTCCCAGTATAACAGTATGTCATTGTAAACCTGGATATAATTTAAATGCTCACCAATAAAAAGTTGGTTAAATAAATTATTATTTATTTAAACAAGGGCTTCCCTGGTGGCTCAGATGGTAAAGAATCTGCCACAATGTGGGAGACCCAGGTTTGATCTCCTGAAGAAGGGAATGGCTACCCACTCCAGTATTCTTGCCTGAAGAATTCCATGGACAGGTAGGCTGCATTCCATGGGATCAAAAAGAGTTGGACAAGACTGAGCAACTAACACTGTACTGTACTGTAAATAAACTATGGCCCAGTCAGCCAAAGAAAGGAATATAATGCAGGCATCAAAAGTGTTGTGGGGTCAGCTATGTGCTGACAGTAGTTGAAGCTGAGTAATTTGTATATAGAAGCCCATTATACTAGGCTCTCTGCTTTTCTACATTTTTGGAATTTTCCTTAATTGAAAAAAAAAAAGTTCCAGAACAATGTTTAACAATGAGTGGAAAGATATTTGGACAATGCATTTACTTCATGAAAAAAAATCTGTATGTACTGTATAATGCTGTTTTTGCTAAAAAAGAAAAAAAAAGAGGCAAAATGAAAAATATACACCCAAGTGGCCTTACCTTGCTTATCTCTGGGAGTTGGGCTTACAGATAATTTTTATTATTTTCTTTAGCTTTATTTCCACTTTCTAAAATTTATGAGGCGAACGTGAATTACTTTTATACTAAGAAAGCAATAAAAATGAAATTTGAAGGAATGCTGCTGAGTTACTGAATGTGTTCCTTTGAGGAGTCTAAAGAAGCCCCACTGAGAGTCCCTGGGGCCGTATCCAGAAGTGGGACCATCCCCAGCCACAAGGTGGCAGTGCTGCTTGCTGAGGCCACCCTCCTTGCCTTGAGCACCCCGCCACACCCCTGAGCTAGCCTCTTAACCCTGAAAACCCAGGGACATGCCTGAAAGTAGAAAGACAAACTGGTGGGCACAGAGGTTTCTCCCCTCTCCGCATCTAGGTCAGGGATGCAAATGGTGTGGGGGAGTGGAGGAAATGTTCCTTTCCTTGGGGAAAACGGAAAGCCTTCTCCACTAGAGCTTGTCTAGTTATCTCATGTGTCAGCAGAGTGTGTGTGTGTGTTTAAGAATATGTTCTGCATGTTTTATCGATTGTGTCATTCTTGTTTGTGTGTGTGTGTGTTTTAATGTTTAAGAATCTGTTCTTTATTTCAGAAAAACATGGATAGAATGTTGACAAAAACACATTTACTTAGTACCCAATTCCATGTATATTTTCTTCTGTTTCAATTCACATATTGTTCATCATATTGGAAATCTTTTCTATACCTGCCTCTGAAGCAGGATCACTTTACTATACTAATATAATTTCAGCAAATAACTTGACAACCAATATGCAATGTGTTGAGTAATGGCATCATTTTGCATTATGCTCTGTGAACTTGGTCCATTGGTAAAGAATCTGCCTGCCATGCAAGAGACCCAGGTTTGATCTCTGGGTTGGGAAGATGCTCTGCAGGAGAGCATGGCAACCCACTCTAATACTCTTGCCTGAAGAATCCCATGGACTGAGGAGCCTGGTAGGCTACAGTCCATATGGCCGCACAGAGTCGGCCATGACTGAAGTAATTAAGCTGCAGCAGCTGTGAACTTATCTTAAAAGTACTTTATCTACAGAACAGCAATGTAAGTATATAAAATCATTTCCCAATCAATAATTTATAAAAGTTGACATTTGCACAATGTTTTTTTAAATACAACTCACCTAATTGTTTGAAGTGTAAAGTGAGTGTGAATGAATGCTCATTCATTCACTCATGTCTGTCTCTTTGTGACCCTATGGATTATAGCCTGCCAGGCTCCTCTGTCCATTGGATTATCCTGGCAGCAATACTGGCGTGGGTTGCCGTTTCCTACTCCAGGGGACCTTCCTGACCCAGGGATCGAACCTGTGGCTCCTGCAGCTCCTGCAATAATATGAGGATCCTTTACCCCTGAGCCACCTGGGAAGCCTAAAATGTAAAATCTAATGTCTTTTTAGTATATTCACAGAGTTCTTCACTCATCACTGCAATCAATTTTAGAATATTTCTGTCATCCCCAAAAGCAGTCTGTATCCATTAGTAGTCATTCCCCATTCCCCCTGTGTCCTCCCTAAACAAGCACTAATCTGCTGTCTCTATATATTTGCCTGTTCTGAACATTTCATATAGATGGAATCATGCAATATCTGGTCTTTTGTGACTGATTTGGCGTGTTTTCAACATTCATGTATGTTGTCACATGTATCAGTAATTAAGTCCTTTTTATTGCTAAATAATATGCCATTGTACGGAATTTTACTTATCCATTCATCAGTTCATAGATATTTGAGTTGTTTCTACTTTTTGGCTATTATGAATAAAGCTGTATAAACATTCATGTACATGTTTTGCATGGATATATGTTTTCATTTCTCCTGGGTATATACCTTGGTAACTCTGTGTTCATCCTTTGAGGAAATAGCAGGCTATTTTCCAATAGCAATGTATGTGGGTTCCAATTTCTCCACATCCTAGACAATGATTATGTCTTTCTTGTCATAGGCAGCCTGGTAGGTATGAAGTGGCATCTCATTGTGGTTTTGATTTGCATTTCCCTGTTGGCTAGTGGTCATTTGCCACTAGCCATTTTCTTCTTTGGAGAAAAGTCTGTTCAGATCCTTTGCTCATTTTTTAGTTGGATTATTTATCATTTTATTATTGTAAGAGTTCTTTGTATATACTAGATACAAGTACCTTATAAGACATCTCATTTGCAAATATTTTTGCAAATACTTTATCTGATTTGTCTTTTTACTTTCCTGATGGTGTTTGTTCTCTGAAGCACAAAAGTTTTTAATTTTGATGAAGTTCAGTTTATCTATTTTCTCTTCTGTCACTTGTGTTTTGCTCAGCCCAGGGTTACAAGGATGTATGCTTGCATTTTCTTCCCATAGTTCTTCTAAGAAATATATGGTGCTTATGGTCTCAGGTAGGAGGCCAAGTTTGGATAGCCAGTTGTCCCAGCACCCTTTGTTGAAAAGACTATTCTCTCTCCCTTCATTGAATTGTCTTGGCACTCTTACTGAAAATCAGTTGATCATAAGTGTAAAGGTTTATTTCTAGACTCCTAATTATATCCTATTGCTCTATCAGTTCAGTTCAGTTCAGTCGCTCAGTCGTGTCCGACTCTGCAACCCCATGAATCGCAGCACGCCAGGCCTCCCTGTCCATCACCATCTCCTGGAGTTCAGTCAGACTCACCTCCATCAAGTCCGTGATGCCATCCAGCCATCTCATCCTGGGTCGTCCCCTTCTCCTCCAGCCCCCATTCTCTCCCAGCATCAGAGTCTTTTCTAATGAGTCAACTCTTCGCATGAGGTGTCCAAAGTACTGGAGCTTCAGCTTTAGCATCATTCCTTCCAAAGAAATCCCAGGGTTGATCTCCTTCAGAATGGACTGGTTGGATCTCCTTGCAGTCCAAGGGACTCTCAAGAGTCTTCTCCAACACCACACTTCAAATGCATCAATTCTTCGGCGCTCAGCCTTCTTCACAGTCCAACTCTCACATCCATACATGACCACAGGAAAAACCATAGCCTTGACTAGACGGACCTTAGTCGGCAAAGTAATGTCTCTGCTTTTGCATGTACTATCTAGGTTGGTCATAACTTTTCTTCCAAGGAGTAAGCGTCTTTTAATTTCATGGCTGCAGTCACCATCTGCAGTGATTTTGGAGCCCCCAAAAATATTCTGACACTGTTTCTACTGTTTCCCCATCTATTTCCCAAGAAGTGATGGGACCAGATGCCATGATCTTCGTTTTCTGAATGTTGAGCTTTAAAGCCAACTTTTTCACTCTCCTCTTTCACTGTCATCAGGAGGCTTTTTAGCTCCTCTTCACTTTCTGCCGTAAGGGTGGTGTCATCTGCATATCTGAGGTTATTGATATTTCTCCCGGGAGTCTTGATTCCAGCTTGTGTTTCTTCCAGTCCAGCGTTTCTCATGATGTACTCTGCATATAAGTTAAATAAGCAGGGTGACAATATATAGCCTTGACATACTTGTCTTCCTATTTGGAACCAGTCTGTTGTGCCATGTCCAGTTCTAACTATTGCTTCCTGAACTGCATACAGATTTCTCAAGAGGCAGGTCAGGTGGTCTGGTATTCCCATCTCTCTCAGAATTTTCCACAGTTTATTGTGATCCACACAGTCAAAGGCTTTGGCACAGTCAATAAAGCAGAAATAGATGTTGCTCTATACCTATCCTTATACCAGCATCACACTGTCTTGATTACTGTGAATTTGTATTGAGTTTGAAACTGGGAACCACGAGTTTTTCAACTTTGTTCTTTTTCAAGAATGTTTTGGTAACTCTGGTTCCCTGAGATCTCCATATGAATCTTGAGTCAGCTTGTGAATTTCTACCAAAAAATCTGGTTAGGATTTTGAGGTGAATTATGTTGAATCTGTAGATCAATTTTAGGAGCATTGGCCTTAACCATATTAAGGTTCTGATCCATGAATGTAGTATATCTGTTAATTAGGTGCACATATGATATTTCACTTTATTTTTACTAGGCAGGAAGCTAAACTATCAGATGGTCCTGGTTCACTCTCAAACACCTGGGTACCTTGAACAAAGTCTACTAAGCAGGTAGGTGTCGTTCACAACAGCTTGAGGTTAATAGCCCCTTCTTTGCAGACAGTTGCTCAGAATAATTTAGACATACTGCCACAAATGGCTGGTTTTGTACTATAGGAAACTTCGGGTAAGTCTTCTCTGGACTTACTTTCCTTGCCTGTAAAAAAGCAAGGTAATCATGATTACCTCAATCACATCAGTAAAAATTTGCTAAATGAAAAATATTTTAACATATTTATTTATTTATTCTTGGCTGCACGGGGTCTTCACTGCTGCGTTCGGGCTTTCTCTAGGTGCGGTGAGTGGGGGCTCCCCTCTAGCTGCGGGGCAGGGGCTTCTCGCTGCAGTGGCTTCCCTTGTCATGGACCACAGGCTCTAGGGCATGTGGGCTTCAGTAGTTGTGGGACATGGGCTTAGTTGTCCTGGAGCACGTGGAGTCTTTCTGGACCAGGGAGTGAACCCGTGTCCCCTGCATCGACAGGCAGATTCTTAAGCACCAGATCACCAGGGAAGTATGAAACAAATTTTTTTTAATTATTAAAATTAAATGGACAAGAGTTTGAACAGACATTTCATTAAAGAAGATATGCAAATGCCAATAAACAAATGAAAATATGCTCAGTATCTTTAGCCAACATTTGAATAAAGACTGTTGAGATACATACCCACCAGAATGACTAAAATTTAAAAGACCAATAAGGCCATTTATTGGTGAGAATACAGAACAATTGGGACTCTCATTCACTGTTGGTGGGAGTGTTAAATGGTACGACCACTTTGGAAAACAGATTGGCCGTTTTCTGTAATGTTAATATCATAATAATATGTGATATTTACCCAAGAGAAATGAAAATATACATCTATAGAAAGATTTGTATACGAATGTCAGAGCAGTTTTATTCACAGTAACCAAAAATCAGAAACAATACAATACCTATTGACAGGTGAATGGATAAATAAATCATGATATATTTAATACAATTAAAGATAAGTCAGGGACTTCCATGGTGATCCAGTGATTAAGAGTTTGCCTTCCAACGCAGGGTTCAATCCCTGGCTGGGGAGCTAAGAACCTACATGCCTTGTGGTCAAAAAACCAAAACATAAAAACAACAGAAGCAATATTGTAGCAATACTGTAATTATTGTAAACACTTTAAAGATGGTCCATATTAAAAAAATCTTTAAAAAATAAAGACAAATCAGTAATTTAAAAGAACAAATTACAGATGCACACAACAGGCATGGATCTTAAAAATATTATGCTGAATGTAGAACCCAAACACAATGATTTTAGTTGTATGAAATTCTGGGGCAGAAAAAATAGGCTATAGTAACAGCAGGTCTGTGGTTTCCTGTGGACAATAATGGATGGGAGGAATGACTGCAAAGTTTAAGGAAATTTTCTGAGGTGATGTAAAGGCTCTGTCTTCATTGGAGGGGTAGTTATATGAGTATATAGCCTTGGAAAAACTCATCGAGCTGCTTTTGTGCACTTGATGTATGTTAAAATTAATATACCTAAAATGGGTACATTCCTGATAAAATAAAATTAATATACTTAAAATGGAGTACATTATATTGTATGTAAATTATACCTCAAAAAAGTTGGTTTGAAAATGAGTCTACACTCCAGAGTTAGCTATTACAAGTGCTCCAGCTATCTTTCTATCTTATCTGTATCAGGTGCTCACTAATTATCAGAATTAATGTTAGAAATGGGTTTTCCTTGGTGAAAATACTTAGTGATCTATAAATTAATAAATACCTCCCTCAGGAATTCCTTGGCAGTCCTGTGTTTAGAACTCTAAGATTTCACTGCCAAGGGCCTGAGTTCAATCTCTGGTCAGAGAACTAAGATCCCACAAGCCATGCAGCACAGCCAATAAATAAATAAATAAATAGATGAACAAATAAATAAATAAATGCCCCCCTCAGTATTATCACGAGGATCAAATGTGATAACATGTGCAAATACGTCTTTGAAGTCTTGGTTTATACATCAGAGATCCCCCCCAGACTTTCAGCTTTTCCAGCCTCCCACAGTCCTGACATAAATGCCTGAGAAGTCCCCCTGGCTGTCCCCTGCCAGAGTCTGGGCTTGTTTGCAGTCACCTCCAGGTCACACGCCCACAACATCTGGGCCCACGCAGTACCCAGGCCCCTGGGGGTTCTCTTTCTAGTGTTTCTCCTTAGGTATAAATAAAACAAGGTCCTGAATAATCACACATCCTGTCCTTGGCCTTTTTCTCTCTGACCCTGCCAGTTACCCTGAGTAGTGCTTGGAAGTAGTTGGGCTTTACTGTTCTTTCCCACTAAGAAAGCAGGACTGAAGACCCCTCCAACAAAGACTCCTCTGATGCTGGTGTATGTGTGGGCTGCCCACTGCAGCCTCACCTACCATAAAGTGGGCTCTGTAGACCAGAGCCAGGGAAAGTTAATGTTGCTCATACCCCAGGGGTAAACATGGTTGACAGTGTTCACTGTCCTTCCAGAACTTTCTTTAGGCACATGAAGATATATGGGCTTGTTTATAAGTGTGTGTTGGGTAGTAATTTGAAGAAAAAAAAAAAAAAAACAGACCGGGACCATAATCTTTCAATTCAACAAGTATTTGCTAACTATATGTGATATGCTAGGCATTTCTGAATTACTGAAAATTATTCTGCATCTTGCAGATTTTGTTTAAAAGTATAAAAATCTTTTATGCCAATACATAATGATCTGTCATTATTTTTTCATTATTGTAAAACACCACACTTATCACTTCAATGTATTTCATGCTCTGATAAATATGAAATTGACAGAGGTGCCCGTAGCTATTTCTATCACCAGCATTGGATGGGATGCAATGAGCAGATTTCCCAGGATTAAAGGATCAGGCAATAGCATGGGTGAAATGATCACCACAGTAAGTTTAGGTAACATCCATCACCTCATATAGTTATAACTTTTTTCTTGTGATGAGAGTTATCAAGATCTACTCTCTCAGCAACTTTCAACTATACAATTCAGTTCTATTAATCTAGTTACCATGTTGTGTATAACATCCCCAGAACTTATTTATCTTATAACTGGAAATGTGTACCTTTTGACAATCCTCACCCATTTCTCCCAATCCTACCCTCTACGCCCTGGACCTGGCAACCACCAATCTGCTCTCTGTTTCTATGAGCTGGGTTTTTGTTTGTTTTTATTTACTTAGTTTTGGCTGCGCTGGGTCCTTGTTGGTGCGCACAGTCTTCCTGCAGTTCCGGGAGGTGAGGGCTACTCTCTAGTTGTGGTGCCCTGGCTTCTCACTGTGGTGGCTTCTCTTATTGAAGAGCACAGGCTCTGGGGCACAAGGGCTTCAGAAGTTGTGGCTCGCAGGCCCTCGAGGGCAGGCTCAAAAGTTACGGTGCACAGGCTTAGTTGCCCCATGGCGTGTGGGATCTTCCAGGACCAAGGATGGAACCCATGTCTGCTGCATTGGCAGACAGATTCTTAACCACTGAACTACCAGAGAAGTCCAAGTTGGGTTTTTCAGATTCAACATATAAGTGAAATGATACAACATTTGTCCTTCTCTGACTTATTATGCTTAGCATAATGCCCTCAAGGCCCATCCATGTTTTTGCAAATGGCAGGATTTTCTTCTTTCTTGGGGATGATTCACCATCATATATATATATATATACACACACACACACCATATTTTCTTTATCTATACCATATTTTCTTTGTCCACTCATCCATCAGTGGACACTTAAGTTGTTTCCAGGTCTTGAATATTGTAAATAATGCTGCAGTGAACATGGGAGTCTAGACATCTTTCTGAGATAGTGATTTCATTTCCTTTGGCTGTGTATCCAGAAGTGGAATTGCTGGATCACATGGTAGTTCTATTTTTAATTTTTTGAGGAACTGATTTCCACAGCGGCTATACCCATTTATATTCCCACCAACAGTTCACAGGGGTTCTATTTTCTCCACATCCTCATCAACACTTATTTCTTGTCTTTTTAATAATACTCATTCTGACAGGTATGAGAAAATATCTTATTGTGGTTTTGATTTGCCTTTCCCTGATGATTAGTGATGTTGAGCATCTTTTCATGTGCTTATTTGCTCTCTGTATGTCTTCTATTCAGACCCTCTACCTATTGGTAAAACCAGATTTTTTTCTATTGAATTGTATGAATTTTTTATATATTTTGGATATTAACCATTTATTAGACATATGATTTGCAAATATTTTCTCCCAATACATAGGTTGCTGTTTCATTTTGTGGATGGTTTTCTTTGCTCTGCAGAAGTTTTGGATGTAGTCCCGCTTGTTCTTTGCTTTTGTTCCTTTTGAAATCCCCACTTTCAATGCCAAGGAACTTTTCTTCTGTAAGTTTTATGGTTTCAGGTCTTATGTTCAAGTTTTAGTTCACTTTGAGTGGATTTTATGTATGGTATTAGTTAATGGCGCAGTTTCTTTTGCATGTGGCTCTCCAGTTTTCCCAACACGATTTTTTTTTAAGTTTTTAAAATGTAATTTTAAATCAGAGGATAATTGCTTTACAATGTTATGTTGGTTTCTGCCATACAACAGTGAAAATCAGCCATAATCCCTTCCCTCGTGAGCCTCCCTCCCTCTTCCCATTTCATCCCTAACATCATTTATTGAAGAGGGTATCTTTTCCCCATTTTATATTCTTGGCTCTTCTGTCATAAATCAGTTGACTATATATGCATGGGTTTATCTCTGGGCTCTCTATTCTGTTCCACTGATCTATATGCATGTTTTTATGCCAGTACCATACTGCTTTGATCACTATAGTTTTGTAATAAAGTGTGAAATCAAGTTTATGCCTCCAGCTATGCTCTTTCTCAAGATTGCTTTGGCTCTTTTGGGTCTTTTGTGGTTCCATACAAATTTTAGAAGTATTTTTTATATTTCTGTGAAAAATGCCATTTGAATTTTGATAGGGATTACACTGAATCTGTAGATTGCTTTGGGATCTGCCTTTATTTTTGACAGCTGCATGGTACCCCACAACATGGCAGCATCACACCTCCACAATTTCTTTAACTGTTTCCCTAATTTTAGACATTCAGATGGAGAAGGAAATGGCAACATTCCAGTATTCTTGCCTAGAGAATCCCGTGGACAGGGAAGCCTGGTGGGCTGCTGTCCATAGGATTGCACAGAGTCAGGCATGACTGAAGCAACTTATCTTGCGTGCATGCATTGGAGAAGGAAATGGCAACCCACTCCAGTGTTCTTTCCTGGAGAATCCCAGGGATGGAGGAGCCTGGTGGGCTGCCATCTATGCGGTCGCACAGAGTTGGACACAACTGAAGCAACTTAGCAGCAGCAGACATTCAAATTGTCTCCATATATTTTTCTGTTACAAATAAGGCTTCAGTGAGTGCCTGCATTATATGATATTGTGCACATTTATGAATATTTCTGATACTTCTATGAGGTGAACTGCTTAATTAAAGGGAATGTACAGAATATTCCTAATTGTTTCCAGGTATCAAGATGGTACCCATTTATTCTTCTACTAGTAGCATATGAGAGGACCCTGCTCCCTGTGGTCTGTGAGTAATTTTGTCAATCTGCAAGGTGATATTGGGCAAAACCTTTTCAATGGGAATCAGCCTCAGCCATCAATATTAATTGAGCAGTTTATGACCTTTAGCACAGGGCACTTCTAGACTATAAATTAAGAGAGGTCAAGCTCTAGATGCTCCTATGGGGGAGCTTCAGATTTGACTAACACTGGCTCAGGTTAGTTGTGCACTTTCACAAGCAAAATTTCTTTTTTCCCTTCCCGCTGCCCTCCAAGGTAAATGCCATTATCTCATTTATAGATGAAGAAACAAGTCCAGAGAGGTTGACGCCTCCAAATCACAAAGTTAACAAGTAACAGAGCCAGGGAGGAAGGAGCATCTATGGGTGATGGCAAGAGAAGCAAGGGTAAGGCCATTATTAACCCTGGGCTTGCCAGGGACTAGGCTTGGGCCTCAAGGGCAGACCTGTGGGGTGAGGGCTGGAAATGAGACTAAATTCCTTCCCAGGCTGCAGAGTGTGGGATCTGTTCTGCCTGGGTTTGTCCTGGTGGGACAGGAGGCAGAGGCTGTGAATACGGAGAGAAAAAGGCCCTGGGTCTCCTAACTCAGAAGGACCAAGGGAGGAGTGGGGAGAACTGTCGCCCTGATGATGGTGGAGGTGTGTACAAGTTGATTACCTATGTCCAGGCCTTGTGTAGATGCTAATGGGAGACCTCACCCCTCTGCCCAGCTGGCTGCTGCTAAGTCACTGCCCAGAGCCCTCTGTGGAGACCTCTTTCCTCCCAATAAAAGCATCTTCTTAAACAGTCCTTGCATGACTGTGACTGTAAGCCTAGGAGTGCAAGGACAGACTCTTGTTTGACCATTTCTGATTCTAGCACTTGTAGATTGGTCCCCAGAACTCAGTGCTCTGAAGAAACGTTCTCAGAAGTTTCTGGCAGACAGCTGAGTGCCTTTCCCCTGAGAGTCCATTCACTCCCTAGGGAAGCTCAGCTCCAGTGGACAAGCTCACAGGATCACAGAAACTTCTATGGCTCTACACCTGCAGAGTTTCAGTCTGAAAACAGGAGCCTCCCCAGAGGCAGGAAGGCACAAGATACCTTCCCCTATGCCAGGTTAAGGGGGCCCTTCCCACTGGCAGCATGATTGACTTGGTAGTTTTCTGCTGTTTTCAATTTTGAGGGGCCCAAGGGCTACAGAGAAGGGCCTTGTGTCCTAATGATAATGCGGCCTAGGATCTCAGGAAGGTAGTCGAAGGTACAGTCAACTTTCTTATTTGTAAAATTAGTAGAAAATTATCCGTGGTGTGGTGATGCAAGGGAATGTCTTTATTCTTAGAAAATTCTATATTTATACAGGGAAGGTGGGAGTGGAGAAAGCAAATATGCAAATAATTAGTGAATCTGAGTAAAAGGTATTTGGAAATCCCTTGTACTGTGCAACTTTTCTGTTAGCTTGAAATGACATCAAAATTAAATGGTGACAGAGAAATAGAATTATAAAAATCAAAGGTGTATATTTAGGTATATACCTGACTAGCCCAGGAAAAGTCCTAATTTTGTGTAAATTTTGAATTCTTTTTATCCAGTTGTAATCATGAACAATTTTATAGTCTTTTTTGTGTGTGCAAACATAGGTCATAAAGTGTTTTACATGCTGGTACACATTCCTGGCAACCATCATTTTAACAACTTACGATATTCCATTAGATGTCATAACTTCTGCTCTCTTGCTGATGGACATGCAAGAGGAAGGAGAGGATTGCTATCAGTTCACCATGACTTGGCACCAGGTGCTAGCCACCACAGGCCATGCATTATCTTTTTAAAAAAATGTTCTTGAAATCTAGTTGATGTACAACATTGTGCTAATTTCTGCTGTACAGCAAAGTGACTATGTGATACACACACATATATATTCTCTTTCCTATTCTTTTCCACTGTGGTTTATCACAGTATGTTGAATATAGTTCCCTGTGCTGTACAGTAGGACCTTGTTATTTATCTGTCCTATATATATGCATTATCTTATTTGGCCCGCACAATCCTACTATGATAAATATCTTTTACCCATAATGTGTGGATGAGGAGCTTATAACAAGCCAATCTTATTCCACTAGGGCAGATTCCGGATTCAGTTCCAGTCTCTCTGACCCTTCAGCCCATCCTCTGCCTCTGCTCATGCCCTCACTCTGTTTTTTTCGTGACCGAAAGCTTTCTTTTCTTCCTCTTCTAACTTCACAGTTTATGTCTTCTATTGTGATTAGTTCAGTGTCTTGACTCAAAGCTAGACTATGGGTTCTTTGAGTGTAGAGTCACAGCAGAGTCATCTCTGGAACAGACTCACCTCAGCGGGCTTGGTCCAGCATCTTACACACAGCAGGAGTTCACATTGCTTATTCTCTCAACAAATTCTGTCTTTATGGAAGGCCCACTATGCCCTGGATGGTGTTCCAGATTCTTGGGATGTATCAACAATTCAGTACACAATGAAGCTTACATTCTAGGGGAAGCAGATGTACAATAAAGAATATATATGACAAACAAGAAAAGTAATGTAGAAGGTGCCAAGTAATGTGGAAAAATAGAACCAAGTAAAGGGAATAAGATGGTAAAGAATCCATTTGCAGTGCAGGAGACCTGGGTTTGATCCCTGGGTGGGGAAGATCCCCTAGAGAAGGAAATGGCAACCCACTCCAGTACTCTTGCTTGGAGAATCCCATGGACAGAGGAAAGAGACAGTCTGCAGTCCATAGAAACGCAAAGAGTCAGACACAACTGTGAGAACTAACTTTAACTTTCACTTTTCAAGGGGAATAAAGGAGGACGGGATGCTTCAATTTTAAATAGAATAATCAGGGTAGGCCACATTGAGAAGGTAACATTTGAGCAAAGACTTAGAGGAGATAAGAGTGACTCATGTATACCACGTGAATGAGCAAGTGAATGAATAAAATGACTCATGATACATTCTAACTATGCAATTAGAAAGCAGGCGTTAGAAGGGCTAGGACTCCAAACTGGGAAAGATAAATTCCAAGGAGAGATAAGATCAAAGTTTAAAAGATCATAGCAAGCACAGATGGGGTGGACGATGACTCATTCCCCAAATAAAGCACCAATTTGCTACTTCAAAATAATTTTGGAGCAAAGAAAATTGTTTTCCATAGCAGGGAATAAACACGTGAGGCTCACTCCCTAAAGATGGTATAGGCTGAAAGCACAGGGAAGTTTTCATTAAACCAATAGATGTGGGCCCTGAGGTCAGTGACTGAAAGAAGTTGGGGATATTTTCAGGGTATGGAAAACAATAGAATGGAAAGACTAGAGATCTCTTCCAGAAAATTAGAGATAACCAGTGGAACACTGCATGCAAAGATGGGCTCAATAAAGGACAGGTGGTATGGACCTAACAGAAGCAGAAGACCTTAGGAAGAGGTGCCAAGAATACACAGAAGAACTGTACAGAAAAGAGCTTCACAACCCAGATAATCAAAATGGTGTGATCGCTCACACTCACCTAGAGCCAGACATCCTGGAATGTGAAGTCAAGTGGGTCTTAGGAAGCATCACACGAACAAAGCTAGTGGAGGTGATGGAATTCCAGTTGAGCTATTTCAAATCCTGAAAGATGATGCTGTGAAAGTGTTGCACTCAGTATGCCAGCAAATTTGGAAAACTCAGCAGTGGCCACAGGACTGGAAAAGGTCAGTTTTCATTCCAATCCCAAAGAAAGGCAATGCCAAAGAATGCTCAAACTACTGCACAACTGCACTCATCTCACACACTAGTAAAGTAATGCTCAAAATTCTCCAAGCCAGGCTTCAGCAATACGTGAACCGCGAACTTCCTGATGTTCAAGCTGGTTTTAGAAAAGGCAAAGGAACCAGAGGTCAAATTGCCAACATCCTCTGGATCATGGAAAAAGCAAGAGAGTTCCAGAAAAACATCCATTTCTGCTTTATTGACAATGCCAAACCCTTTGACTGTGTGGATCACAAAAAACTGTGGAAAATTCTGAAAGAGATGGGAATACCAGACCACCTGACCTGCCTCTTGAGAAACCTATATGCAGGTCAGGAAGCAACAGTTAGAACTGGACATGGAACAACAGACTGGTTCCAAATAGGAAAAGGAGTACGTCAAGGCTGTATATTGTCACCTTGCTTATTTAACTTATATGCAGAGGACATCATGAGAAATGCTGGACTGGAAGAAGCCCAAGCTGGAATCAAGATTGCTGGGAGAAATATCAATAACCTCAGATATGCAGATGACACCACTCTTATGGCAGAAAGTGAAGAGGAACTAAAAAGGCTCTTGATCAAAGTGAAAGAGGAGAGTGAAAAAGTTGGTTTAAAGCTCAACATTCAGAAAACGAAGATCATGGCATCTGGTCCCATCACTTCATGGGAAATAGATGGGGAAACAGTGGAAACAGTATCAGACTTTATTTTGGGGGGCTCCAAAATCACTGCAGATGGTGACTGCAGCCATGAAATTAAAAGACACCTACTCCTTGGAAGGAAAGTTATGACCAACCTAGACAGCATATTAAAAAGCAGAGACATTACTTTGTCAGCAAAGGTCCCTTTAGTCAAGGCTATGGTTTTTCCAGTGGTTATGTATCAATGTGAGAGTTGGACTATAAAGAAAGCTGAGCACTGAAGAATTGATGTTTTTGAACTGTGGTTTTGGAGAAGACTGTTTAGAGTCCCTTGGATTGCAAGGAGATCCAACCAGTCCATCCTAAAGGAGATCAGTCCTGGGTGTTCACTGGAAGGACTGATGCTGAAGCTGAAACTCCAGTACGTTGGCCACCTGATGCAAAGAGCTGACTCATTTGAAAATACCCTGATGCTGGGAAAAATTGGGGGCTGGAGGAGAAGGGGACGACAGAGGATGAGATGGTTGGATGGCATCACCAACTCAATGGACATGGGTTTGGGTGGACTCTGGGAGTTGGTGATGGACAGGGAGGCCTGGCATGCTGCTGTTCGTGGGGTTGCAAAGAGTCGGACCCGACTGAGCGACTGAACTGAACTGAACTGATGCCCCAACTCTTTGTTGGGATCCTGGGTAATAGTCTAGCCTGGTGCCATGTTAGAACATAGAATCTTGGTAGATTGAGCCCTGGACTGTGTATCCTATATCAACAAACATTGAAAGTCCTTTCTTTAACACTTCGCGCCTCTGATGTTTGTTAAATTTCAAACTGGACAGGCAGAATGAATATATTTGTGGCTTTTTTTAAAGTACAGGAATTACATAGCATCAATTTTTTCAAACATATCATCATTCTTTCTGACCAGGTCAGGAAATGTCACCTTGTATAATCCTTAACAATTGATTTGCTTAATAATTTCAAAATTAAATGGCTTTTGTTCTTTACAGAATGTTTCTATTAGAAATTGTTGTAGTTGTTTAGTCGCTAAGTCATGTCTGACTCTTGTGCCACCCCATGGACTATAGCCCTCCAGACTCCTCTGTCTATGGGATTTCCCAGGCAAGTATACTGGAGTAGGTTGCCACTTCCTTCTCCAGGGGATCTTCTTGACCCAGGGATTTAACTCACATCTCCTGCTTGGCAGGTGGATTCATCATCAGTGAGCCATCAGAGAAGACCTTTTATAGAACTATATAAACTTAATTTTGATGAAATGAATCATAGCTGAAATGTATGAAGTTGGCTTAATAGATAATTTCTTTACAATAGAGGCTCACTTGTGAAGCAAGTACCTCCTGAAATTTTTTTCTGTGTATATACATTTTTGTTTTTGAGAACACCCATTTTACATTACAGTTTTTAAAAAAGACTTAAACTTTTTATATACTGATGTGGAATGTTCTCAAAAGACTGGCATGTAATTTGATGCTATTATTTCTATTAAAAATATACACATACGGCCTCATATATGTATAGAATATCCCTGGAAGGATGCACCAGGAATTGGGGATAGCATCTGTCTCCAGGGTAAGAAACAAGGTGATTAGAAAATGGGGGAAAGTGGCAGAGGTGATTTTTAACTCTATATCCTTTTATATCTTTGACCTTAGTACCATGTGTATGTATTATTTAGTAAAAAACTAAAATAGTTTTAAACACAACATAAAAATAAAATCATTTCTGTTCTAGGGTAATTATATAGTCACCAAAATGACTCAGAAATTAAATAATGAATGTTAGTGCTATGACACATTGACAAGGTCAGGGAAAGTATTGTCTGAGTCCAGGAAATGCCTTTTCCTAATTCTCCCTTTAACAGTAGACTAGTATTTGAAGCTAGTTGATCTCAATTTTGACTTAACAATTTACTCAAAATACAACTCATTTCCATGCCTTTATGAGATAAGGACCTCTGCTCTGATTTCACAGCATCCACCATATCTTCAAGATTGCCTTTTCTTTTTAAATTGCAGCTTCTGAAACATGAAGGCTTTAATAATTATATGAACAACAGATATAAACACACAACTTGCACAAGATAAAATGCAAGTAACAAACCTAAGCATGGAAAATAGTTCATCTCAAGGATCAAAGGAATTCAAACTAAAAAAAAAAAGAAATCCCGTATTCAATAAGCAATTTATTCAAAGGTTTACCCCAGTGGAAAGAAGGGTCTGGTAGAATCTGTATATATTGATATCACTGGCTAAAATATAAATCAGCTCAACCCTTTTACAAAGTGTACGTCAATTCATGAAGCCATAACAATATTAATGTTTTTTGACCTGGTAATCCCACTCCTGGGAATTTGTCCTGAGAAAATATTTCAAAAGAAGAGAAAAAGCTCAGTGTAGAAAGCTCGTCATTGCAGTTCTATTCATCAAAGTGAAGAAGTTATGGGCTAAGAAAGAGTGTTGGTTTGGGAGTCAGGTGTCTGGTGTTAGAGGTCTTGTGTGCTGCTAAGTCACTTCAGTCGTGTCTGACTCTGTGCGACCCCATAGACGGTAGCCCACCAGGCTCCCCCGTCCCTGGGATTCTCCAGGCAAGAACACTGGAGTGGGTTGCCATTTCCTTCTCCAATGCATGAAAGTGAAAAGTGAAAGTGAAGTCGCTCAGTCGTGTCCAACTCTTCGCGACCCCATGGACTGCAGCCTACCAGGCTCCTCCGCCCATGGGATTTCCCAGGCAGAAATACTGGAGTGGGGTGCCATTGCCTTCTCCGAGAGGTCTTGTGTAGTCTTGGGTAAATGATCTGAGCCTGCATCTCCAGGCTGGAAGGAGGGAAATCAGGCTGGGAAAGTTGGGTAGAACCAGATTGTGAAGGAGTCTGGCTGCTAAGCCAAGGTCTCCAGGCCCTATACTGTCAGCCAGAGGAAGCATTGCAAATACTGGATTAGAGCTCTGCATCAGGAAAATTAACCCAGCAGTGGGTTATAAGATGAACAGAACAAGCAAGAAGGTGGAGTGGGGAAGCCACTTAGAAGGCTTCTGCAGTAGTCTCTATGAAAGGCAACGACTAATTCAATGAAACAGCCTAAGATGTGTGAGTACCTTGTGGGTGATGAGCCATTATCGTAAATTTCCAGCCTCCCCAAGCATCTGCTTTACAGTCTGCCTGAGCAGACATATTTCATAATAACACCTTATACTTCTATAGCCCTTTAAAGTTTTCTTTTTTTTAAGTACTTTCATGTGTATTATCTCATTTGATTTTCTAGGGTGTTTACAAGTTAATATTTGTAAAGTTTTCCCATGTAACAGACCTAGGTCTATGGGTTTATAATTTTCAGGGTCCACCCCACCTCTCCTCCTCCCTTCAAGCTTCCCTTTTTTGTTCAGTGTTCAGGCGCTCCATAGTTCTTTTTTCCATTTCACTGCAAAAAAAAAAAAAAAAAGTGACTGAACAATGCATAGGCTCCCGGCTTAAGTCCCCCGCCACCCCACACACACCACCCCAACAAGGCAGGTAAGTCATCAGTGTGCTGGATTTGAGCGCATTTGGTTTATTTAATCATTTGTTTATCTTCCTTGAATTGCAGTGGCATTTCACACGTTCCACCGTATGCTGTTCCCCGATGCTCTGCATACACAAGTGAGCCCACAAGGGGACCTAGCTTTCCCTTACCTCCCTCCAGCGCCAACCCTCTCCCATCCCAAGGAGGAACATCTCCCACAGGAGGCCCTCAAAGGGAGCCCAAGTAAGACAGACCCAATCCACAAGAAGTGGGTCTAGCGATCACCCAGGAAACCTGGGACCTGGGCCTGCACTGTGCTGGAGACTTCATAACTCGGGGCTTCTCTGGCTTTCAGAGGCACTAATGAGCAGGGCTGAGCGGTAATTAAGTCTGTGCTCAGCCCCACATCAGGCAACACAGCTGCAGCCATCCAGGAGGCGGGAGAGGGAGGAAGACAGGAAGGAGGCCCCAGCCCTCTCTTCCCACTCCAAGCCCGCTCTCGGGGGCTCTTTCAAGAGGAGGCTGTAAAGCCATAGGTTAAGGGAGCAGCTATAGGAAACAGCTGCTCAGGGCTGGAGGGAAGGCGCCCGGATGCCAACCAGGTGTTGCTGTCCAGCCCATGGGCTGCCAGTAGGCCAAGCTGCAGGTGTGTCAGAGGTGATGTTTACTCTGTCTTGCAACCAGCTTGGCACTACAGGGCCTGCAGCAGGGTGGGGCTGAGGTCTGGCAGGAAAGGAGAGGGATGACACACACCACCCACTACTCATTGCTATGCCGGTACACCGTTGTCTCTGGGGAGCCTGGGACCTTCTCCAGCTCACAACCCAGATCAAGCAGCTCTGGGTGAAAACCAACATCAATATCCGTTACTCAGGGAGTGATCCTCTGAAAGTCCCCGTGTCGATCAGACCCCCTCCACGCCCTCCAGTGGGAAGGCTGATGTGAAAACAGGGACATGCCTTTATTTGGGTGTCTTTCTTTGGACGTTTGCATTTTTTATTTTATATTTCTATTTTTGAAAGAATCATTTGGCGTTTCTTTACGTTTCAGCATATGTGTCTTGGAGCAATAAAGGCATTTGCAGTGTGGAAAAAGTGACATTTGATCTGAAGGAGTCCGAAGGAGATCTCTGAGTGTGGGGAGCTGACCTTTTGTAAGCACCCACCCAGAGCATGGGCTGCGAAGTGTGAGCTGAGCCTCCAGGAAGGTTGTCTGGTGCCCTCCACAGGTCAAGTCACCATGGAGCCTCGGTGGCAGCCGCGAGAGCGAGTGCGTGCTGTACTCCGGTGCCTCTCTCCCCTGGTCTCTCTGGATGGCTGTGGCTAACCTTTTGTCCCCCCTCTCACTCTGTCACCAGCTGTCCCAGTTCTCCGTCTCTCCCTCTCTCCTCTCCGCCCAGCCCGGATGCCTGAGGGCTGGGCTGAAGGGAAGCAGTTGTTGCTGTTTTTCCCCAGCTCCCGCTCAAACCTGACACCCACAGAAAGGTCAAGCCCACGTGGTTCAGCACATCCCTGCCTGGCCCGCCCCAGCTGTTGCCATGACGACTGCTGGGCTGGAAATGTCCTTAGCCACCTCTACTCAGCACATTGGGTGGCTGTCCCAGGCTCCGTTCTCAGAAAAGCCATTCCTGCCAGGCATTCCGGAGTTACAGGGCTTCCAGGAATACGGACAGATAGAAAAACAGACCAAGTCAGAGGCACACACTCTGACCTAGACAAAGAGAAGCAAGCAGACTCAGGGACCCAGAGACTATGAAGACGCGAGAGAGATGGTGACAGAACCTTGGCAACGCAGGACAGCGGGGAGAAGAAAGTGAAACAGAGTCGGGGGTGGAAATAAGAAAAAGAAAGAAAGAGACGCACAGGGACCCTGATGACATAAGCAGAGAGAACCCCAGGCTAAAAGGATAAAGGAGAGGCTCTGAGGGAGGGAGGGGAGAGGAAGAGGGCAGAGGTGTGAGAGAAGTCAGTTTTCACACCCTCTTGCTCCCATCCCGGTAAATTACCTTTTTATGTGCAGGGCTCGGATCCAATATTTCTCTTTGTCTCATTCTCTCCAAGGGCTCAGGTGGAGTCTGAGAGGATTTGCTGGCCTGGCTCTTCCTCTGGCTGGATAACATTTGCCACCTTACGGGAGCGATCTTGTCCTAAGCTAATAATGATAAACTTGAACCCCACCCTACACCAGCACATAAACACACACGCACACACACCCCTCTTCCTGCCCTAGGGAGGTCCTTGGTTCCATCTCACCCCTAACTCATCATAAATACTCACTCTCAGCCTCACCTCCCCAAGGTGGTAAAATGGGCATCAGAACACCGAGCAGGGATGAAAAGAAAAGAGGGAAAATTAAAGATTTGTGGAGGTGAACATCAGAGGTGATGAAGCAGCCCTGGAAGGTAACTAACATGGAAGAGGAGAGAAGGGACGGTCTGGAAAGACTGAGTACCAGACAGGAGTGTGGGAGTAAGAGGATAAGAGGAACCAAGGGAGGAAGAGAGAGAGGTGTCCAAGCTCTGACCAAAGCAAGCCAGAGAAGTTAGAGGAGTGGTGAGCCAACCTGGACTGGTCCTCTGGGTCTGGCCAGGACCCCTGCCTCCAATGTTAGTGCTCTGATTTCCCATCTTTGAAGTGTCTCCGTGGCCTTGAGTGAGGTTTCTCGGGGTCTTTGAGCTCTTGGTTGTGCTTAGTCTTTTCTTTTTAAGATATAGTGAGAGGAAACTCAGAGCCCATCCAGCCTTCAGCCTTCCCTGGCCTTGAACACACTGTAGGACAATGGAGCCAATGTCCCTGATGTCACTATGTTTCTAGCTCACATGTGGATGGAGAAAAGAGCAGGTGACAGCTTAGAGGGCCCAGCCCGGTGCGCCTAGCCTGGAGAGCCCAGCAAGGGAGTCAGGCCCAGAAGGGAGACTGGAGCCCAGTAGAACTGTGAGTGGACACTCAGACACAGCTGTGCTGAACTAGCCAACCGGCAATGTACCATCAAAGGTCCCACGCTGGAATGTGCACCACGGAGGCTGGAATGTGCAAATCAAAGGTCCCTTGGAAGATAGGTCTGGGCCTGGGTGGGAAAGGGGCTGTAGCAGATGTTGTTAGTACCCCATGTCCTTCCAGCCCATTTTCGTGTCCAGCTGCAGCTGCAGTGGATGGTTCTGACACATCCTCTCTTCTGCCAGAGGCTCTCCTCAGCCCCTGCCCGGCAGCCTGGGAGTCTCAGAAGCCTAACTCTCCCAAAGGGCAAACCTCAATCAACAAGGGATGGCACTGGTGGAATTACTTTATCACTTGGGGAGGAATTCTGATCGGTGACCTGTATGGTTCCTCAGAGTGGTCCCAGGAGGACTGAGCTGTAAGTAGCTGAAGTGGGCCCTTCAATCCAATTTCCCCATTTCATTGCTCCCTCACTCCTACTCAGCCCCTAAAATAATGCCTACATCCAAGTCCTTGTCTCATGATATGTATTCAGAGAGCATAAATAGCACAAGTGCTGTCTTTCTGTGACCTTCAGAGCCAGAGTCAAAGTCAGTTCCCTTAGGGCTGCGCTAAGATAAGAAGTGTTGGAAAGGGACTTCCCTGATGGTCCAGTGGCTAGGACTCCCAGTGCCAGGGGACCTAGGTTTGATCCCTGGTCAAGGAAATAGATTCTCACATGCTGTAACTAAGAATTTGCATATTGCAACTTCACAAATCCTGAGTGCCACATCAAAGACCCGGTGCAGCCAAATAAATAAATAAATATTATTGTTATTTTTTTTAAGTGTTGGAAGGCTCTATTCCTGACTGCTGGTTGGCAGGTGATCAGGTGTTTGTTGGAAGGGGTCATTATCATCTAGGGAAGGAAAAGCACTCACCAGCTCTACCTGCCTGATGTTGGGAAGGCCAGGGCGGACTTGTTAGCAGCAAGCTTACATAGGTCTCCAACAGACAGCCATGAACTGTTGTAACTGGGAAGGAACCTCAGGGGGTTACCTGATCCAACTTTCCAGCAATTTGGGAATTCCCTTTACAACCCCTCTGACACTTGCTTAAACACCTCTAGTGACAGGGAACTCACTACCTTTACAAGTAAGCACTGTCCATTCTTGGATAGCTATTAGTTCTTATGCTGAATGGTCATTGGCCTCCTTAAGACGTCTCCACACTGGACCTAGTTGTCCTTTGTACTTCGATGTCTCATTTTTCTATCCAAGCCTGCTCCAGATATTCTAAGGCCAAGCATGTCTACTACATCTCTTCTCTAGGCCAAAAACTCTTATTGCCCTGATGGGTCTTCAGACGACTCAATCTTCTGAGCCTCCTCATCCCGGACCCCTCCTCTAGGGAGCACTCTGATTTGTCAACATTCCTCTTTCAGTGTGGTGCCCCGGTGATGCTTTGGAGCAGTACAACCAGCGCAGAATGTATTTTTCACTACTATGGCCCAAAGTACGTTTCCACTATTGATTTCTAGAATTATGATTTTTTGGCAGGTACACAACTGGGCTGCCCTCATAGCTCAGTTGGTAAAGAATCTTCCTGCAGTGCCAGAGACCTGGGTTCAATTCCTGGGTTGGGAAGATCCCCTGGAGAAGGAAATGACAATCCACTCCAGTATTCTTGCCTGGAAAATCCCATGGACAGTCCATGGGGTTGCAAGAGTCAGACAGGACTTAGCGACTAAACCACCACCAACACTGCTGACTCAACTGAACTGAAGGCACTGAATGTCTGTGCTTCTGGCTTCTCTGCATCCCTTTTGCACTTTTTTTTTTTTTAAGATTTATTTATTTATTTTTGGCTGTACTGGGTCTTTGTTGATGTGTAGGGGCTTTCTCTAGTTGCAGGAGCAGGGGCTACTCTTCATTGCCGTGTGTGGCCTTCTCATTGTGGTGGCTTCTCTTGTTGCAGAGAATAGGCTCTAGGCATGCATGCTTCTGTAGTTGCGTAGTTGCAGCTCTAGAGTGCTGGCTTGTTAACTGTGGCACATAAGCTTAGTTGCTCTGCAGCATGTGGGATCTTCCCGGACTAGGACTGGATCTTCCCAGATTGAACTCATGTCCCCTGCATTGGTAGGCAGATTTTTAAACCCCTGAATCACCAGGGAAGCCCCTCTTGCTCTTTTTTTCAGGTAACAGCAACTCTTCCCCCACTTACCATTCTCAAATGGGTCTGGTGTAATTGCCAACCCCCAAACCCTATACCTGTTACCATGGGTTTGGACCTAGGCTCAGCCAAGAAATGAGTATCCTTTCCCTGGTCACAGTAATTGTTTCAATGAGCATGTGACCCAAGCCAGGCCAATCAGATTCCTTCCCTGAGATTTATTATATATAGCTAGAAGGGAGAGCTCTACCTTTGGATTTACTAAACTGGGATGATGTGCACAACTCTCTGTGCTACACCAACACACACATCAACGTTTATAGTGGAAAAAAGACTGAAGACACTGAGACCTTAGACCGTTTCTGTTCTTCCCCATCAGTGTCCCTTTATTTTTTATTTATTTTTTTTTCAGTGTCCCTTTATAACTTAATCTAGTTTGAGTCTAGCTTCTGTTAATTCCTTTCTCAAATTCATGGATTCTTTCCTCAGCTGTGCTACCTATTGACAAGCCCCATTGAAGGAATTTATCTTTAATATCACGTGTGTTTTATTTCTAGCATTTCCTTTCCGCTTTCTTTTTCTTTTTCTTTGGCTGTGCCGGGTCTTAGTTGCAGCACACAGAATCTTCGATCTTCATTGTGGCATCAGAATCTTCATTTGCAGCATGTGGGATTTAGTTCCCTGACCAGAAATTGAGCCCGGGCCCCCTGCATTGGGAGCATGGAGTCAGCCAGGGAAATCCCTCCATTTGGCTTTCTTATAGTTTCTGTGTTCGTGCCAAAATTACCCCTTTGTTCATGTAAGTTGCCAACTTTTTTTCCAACAGACTGTTTAACATACTAAGTTGTTTCTATTTTTAAAGTTCCTGTCTGATGGTTTCACTATCTGTGTCATTTGCCAGTCTAACTCTGTTGATGTATCTTTTGACAATGGATTGGATTTTTTTCTTTGTTGATTTTTTGTATGTTTTGTAAATTCTTTTTGAGTGCCTATCCTGTGTAGAACAGCAGAGACTGAGGTAAACGGTATTTATGCCTGGAAATGGTCATGCCTCTTCTGTCCGCAAGATGGTCTGAGGGGTGCGCGCAAGATGGAATTAATCTAGTTAGGAGTCAGGCAGGGTTTGGATTTTGTTGTTGCTGTCATTATCTCAGTGCATCACAGAAAAATCCTTCTAGTGATGCTGCTTAGAGTGGAGACCACGTGTCAGAAGGTTTTTCTGTATTCCTGTATTTTTCTGTATTTTCTGTATTCCTCTCCACCCTCACCTTTTCAGCCATCCCAGCATGCCAGCCCCTCGACCCAGAGGATACTCCCATTGCTTGCTCTTTGGTGCTAGGCTCATGGGGGTTAGAGTCGGGTCTCTGACATCCTGCTTCTGCTTCAGTCTTAGGCAGGTCCTATGTGAGTTTCAGAAGTGGTTCTTTTTCAGTATTTCTGCTCCTGCTCCCAAACTCCACCTCCTACCTGTGGTTGGTTTTGGGTCAATCTTTCTTCCCTTTCCCCCAACAGAACAGACCTTGGCTTGAATTTTCAGCCTGAGAAAGTTCCCTGCTTCTCCCCTTGGAGTAGAGGGCTTTTGCTTCTGTTTTCCCCAAAAAATCAATGGGTTTTCAAGTGTCAAAGAAGAACAAGAAGTTTTTTTACCCCTCACCTAGAAGTAGATGAGGGCTTCCCTCATGGCTTAGTGGTAAAGAATCCACCTGCCAATGCAGGAGAGGTGGGTTCGATCCCGGGGTCAGGAAGATCCCCTGGAGGAGGAAATGGCAACCCACTCCAGTATTCTTGCTTGGGAAATCCCATGGACTGAGCAGCTTGGCGGGCTACAGTCCATGGGTTACAAAGAGTTGGACATGACTTAGCAACTAAATGAAAACAATAACAACTTAAGCAAAACTCTGTTGCCCCTCCCTAACTTAAGGCTGTTGCTTATTGGAGAAAAGGACTGTGGGAGCAGCTGAGGCCTTTTGCCTTTCCCCAGCAGCTGCCTTAATCAATATATGCTTGAACCACCAAAGAGGAAAGCTCTCTCATTTCCTGCCCTGCTCTTTTTCTCAGGAACCTCAGGGGGAGTCGGTAGAATAAAGGGTGCCTATGAGTATATAAACTCCCCTGTGTCTGGAATGGTCTCCAGCTACCCTAAACTGACATGCTAGCCCATGACACCCTAGCATTTAAACATTTGTTAAAATTTTTGTTGGTTTCATCTTACCTGCTTGTATGACAGCCACCGCTGTTTCCTGTGCTCTGCTAAAGTTGAAACAGTTCATGTGTGTGTGTGTCTCTCTCTTGAAGAGGCTTTACTTAGTTGCCTGGTGACCTCAGCTTTCTGAGGGCTCAAGAAAAGCTGCGATTTTTTTAGATTATCTAGCTATTCCTCATAGTTAAGGTGGCAGTGATGTTTTCTTGCAGCATTGTTCATCCTCAGTAGAAATACAAGTCTTCAAGTCACTGTCACCTCTTAGGGAACTGCAACCACCTCACAGCTGGTGCCCACACCCAATTTTGCTCCCCTCCCTGCTACATCCAGCATAAGCATTAAAATTTTGTAACCATCGGAAACTAAAAGGGGCTGCAAATTAGCTATAAAATCTGAAACCTAGGTTATGGTGTACACACGCACTCAGTCGCGTCCAATTCTTTGCGACCCTCCGTGCTGTAGCCCGCCAGGCTCCTCTGCCCTTCAGATTTTTCAGGAAAGAATACTGGAGTGGGTGCCATTTCCTTCTTCAGGGGATTTTCCCAAGCCAGGGATCAAACCCGTATCTCCTGTGTCTCTTGCATTGGCAGGTGGACTCTTTACCGCTGAGCCACCAGAGAAGCCCAGGTTATGGTGTACCAGTTATTTATTGCTGAGAACAATCCAACCCAAACCGAAGTGGCTTAAACCATGACATTTACTCTGTTCATGAATCTATAGGGTTCGCAGGGACAGCTTGTCTCTGTTCCACTTGGGAGTCAGCTGGGGTGGTTTGAAGGCTGAGCCTGAACTTATTTGAATCACTGGGGTGGGAAGACTCAAACAACTGGGGGCTAACCTGTGGGAGCCCCTCTGGCTCTCTGCCGGGCCTCTCTTGCATGGAGGCTTCGATGTTGCCAGACTTCTCACATGCTGGCTCAGAACTACCAAGGAACATTTTGAGAGAGAAAGAGAGAGATCCTAGGAGGAATGTTTTTATGACCTCGCCTCAGAAGTCACATTATTTGTGCTGTGCCCTATTAGCAGGGCAGTTACACAGGTCTACCCAGGCTCCAGGGGAGGGAATATTGACCCCACATCTCAGTGGAAGAGTGTCCACACCACACTGTAAGATGACCGTGTGGGATGTGATGTATTGATAATGGCCATCTTTGGAAAATACAAGCTGCAGCACATGATTCTATTTGTTCTATAGTAGTGAAAAAATAACTTCAAAGAAATCAAGCTAGAAAATAAACACACAGAAAAACCAGAGCCATCTGATTGCATTATTTCATGTTGGCAGATCATTTCCAAGTGTGAAAATGTGTTCCCCTCATCAATTTAAATACGTCAAACCCATGGCAGCTATAACCATCTTTCTAGATGCAATTCTGATCCTGTCACTGACCCTCTTAAAATGACCCTTTAGCTCCCTGTTGCTCCCCAAATGGATTCCAAACCCCTGAACGTGGCTTATAAGCCCTTCACATCTGGCCTTGTTTATTAATTTCCAACCTCACCTTTGATGCCGCCTCCCTGTCCTTTATGCGCCAGCTACCCTGAACCACTTGCCAGTATCCAAACTTTCTTTGGCCTTTTGTACTTGCTGTTTTCCTCTTCTGGGACTTTTCTCTGCCACCAGGCTCTTACACCTCTCGTCTCTCCAGCTGCTAATCTTTTTTCTGGACTCAGCTTCCCTAACGTGATCTTCCTCCTACCTCCCACCTAACTGGCCTAGGGCTCTCATCTCTCCTTCCCATATGCTCTCAAAGCACTCTGTGCCTGTGCTGAGGCCCTCCAGCATCAGTTAACCAGGCTGCATCACCCCCTCCATCCCCACGTGGGAAGATAGTTTTATTTTATTCCCCACTGTGAGCAGTGCTTGAAGCATGGCAGGGGCTCAACAAATATTGGTTAGAGAAATGAATCTGTGCCTTAAATAGCCCACTAGGTTCAAGTAAACAGCCCCCCCACAAGCCTGAGATAGCTACGGCAGGGTCCTGTCTTGAATGTTATAACTGAGGTAGGGCCAAAGCTAGTTGGGAGACTTTGGAATTTTCAGGAAAATATCAGCTGCTGTATGTGGCTGGATCTGTTCCTAGCTTTGGAGGACTCATTTCAAGGCAAGGCCAGGGAGTAGCTCCAGGACATCTTTCCTCTTTCCACAACAGTCCTGGTGGGCAGGCCTGCCTGACAGGGACACACCTCGGCAACAGCTGGTAGGATGTTTGTTTACTTGGTGTGCTCCATCCAGAGCCTATTTCTGGAGTAGGTACTGGATGCAAGCCTGTGCCATTCTAGCACTGATCTTGCCAAGCCCTGAGCCAGGAGAGACAGCGGCAGTCACTTACCTTATCTCCCTGGCTCCAACCCAACCTTCTCTGGATATACCCAGTCATGACCTTTTTGCCCTGTTGGGAATTGCCCTTCTCTACCACTAAGGTTTAGCAGTAAATATTGCTCCATGTGCTCTTTCTGTTTCATTAAGGACAAGAGGAAGGAAGAAAGTTAAGGGTGATAAGAAAGGCTCTCTCAACTCATAAATTTTACTGATTTGAGGAAGTCTTAACTGGAGTTCCTTGGGAGTTCCCTGGGTCTAAGGAAACAGATCAGCATTTCTGGCCAATAGAATTTTTCCTATGGTTAGTCTCATTTCTGAAACGGAACTGGAATAGTAAGAGGTCATTTGACTAACTTACGATTCCACAGTAAGCCACAGCATGGATAAAGATAGCACCTTGGTTTCAAATTTAGGACTGATACATCCATTGCCTAAGTTAAATTTATATTAAAAAGCTAGCTTTGGAAACTAATACCAAATTTTCTTTTTTCTTTTTTTGGTAAATAGTTTCACCTTGTTTTTAGACAAATCATTTAAGTTGTCAGCTCTAAACCAATTAAGAAACCATAGTTACAAACCACTGGAGTCCCTTCTGTGGAAGCCTGTCTCTGCTAAGAGTGAAGGGAAAGGGCAGCCAGAGATCCAGGGCCTTCCCCTCACCCCAGCCCCCAGTTTTCACCCTGGGCTAACCACCTTTCAGCCCTACAGTTTCTTCTCAGTTCCTCTAAATCAACTCCACCTTTATTCACACTAAGATTCCTGTTACTTAGGTCGAAAATGGGAGAAAGGGAAAAGGCAAAGTTGGAATCCTGAGTAACACTGTTTTCTGGTTCAGAAGTGTTCTCTAACCATCGATGAGCAGCTGCTCTTTGGGAGAATATTTCAGACCTCACTGCTTTTCTTCTTAAATTGTTGTTACTGAGGAAAAATAATTTTGTTTATCATGCAAGGAGAAGGACAATCCCCCCCCCCCCACACACACACCTTTCCTTTCTAAACCTATCCCTTCATCTGAAAGCCATCAAATGGCTCTGTAGGAAGAATGAGGGCTGGCACCTGAACCAGGCAGAATCCTTTGCAAGCTTAGCCCAGGACCAGATGACTGTCAGTGTCTGGCTTCCTCCAAGCATCTGGGGAACAGAGAGGGTCACTCATTTTATCAAAGACATCCTACTAATAAAAGGCAGTAGGAATAAAGTTAACACCAGTAGTCAATGGCAAAAAAAAAAAAAAAAACAGAAAATAAATCAGGAAATTATGACAAAAATATTCATATCACCTGGTTGGTTTCCATCCTTTTGGACAAGGCAAAATTTCTAAATCTACTTGATTTAGAAGTGAGCAAATGTTCACTGGAGATTTTTATGGCTACCTGTTTATCATTAGGGATTTGGAACCTACTACCCAGAAAGAAGCTCCATTGGAGCCATAACCCCAGAGCTCCTACCCTCATAGCACCGAAGTTTGGCTTGTCAGAGGGCACGTGTTAAAAAAGGAATCTTCCCTGGTGGTCCAATGGTTGAGAATCTGCCTGCCAATACAGGGGACACCAGTTCGATCCCCACTGTGGGAAGATCCTACATGCCCAGGGGCAACTAATCCCATGTGCCACAACTACTGAAGCCCACGTGACCTAGAGCCTGTGCTCCACAGGAGAAGCCACTGCAAAGGGAAGCCCACGCCCTGAAACTAGAGAGTCGACCTCTTCTCCGCAACCAGAGAAAGCCCGCTCACGGCAGCGAAGACCCAGCACAGCCATAAATAAAAAAATAAACAAATCTTAAAAAAAAAAACGGTAATCTCGCAGAGGTTATCAGCTCTCCTGCCCTGACATGTGTTTGTCTTTAACTCCTCACTGCCTGGAAGCACCTCTCTGGGAGGAATCGGGTTAATAACACCACACACACGGCTAGTCTGATGAGAAGAGTTTTATGTGGGCGATACAAACTGAACAAGAACACCATAAACAAGGAAGGAAGCACAGGCTCAGCCAGGAAAGCAGCCACAAGGAGCAGGCGTAGAATTATTCAGGAGCGGTTTCAAACACCAACACCATATTTACATGTCTAATTTGGAACCTGGCTCTTTTTAAGCATCAGAGGAAGTTAGGGGAGAAACCATGCATGAGATTAAATATATATATACATGTATACACAGAGACACCAACATTTTCACACTTCTTTCGTTCATTTTGCCCACAAGAAACAAATTTCCTAAAGTCCCTATATTTATTATGGAGTTGGCAGAGAAGCCCCAGCTGGGGCTTGGATTCAAGGAGGCAGACTTCACTCTCTTTGACCCTACACACCCCTGACAGTTTACCAATGGAACACTTGGAACATGGGCGGGAACGTTCAGAAGAGGCAAGAAAAAGTACAGCTCATTTAACTTATGCATTATACACAAGGGCATCAGTTTTTCCAAATACCTTCACGCTTCGTCCTTTACTAGGTTCTTAGCAGACTTCTCACCTGCAGCAACAGAGCTCAGACAAGCTGTGAGACATAGAGTAAGGTGGTACTTTGATCCAGTGCACACTGAGTCAGTCACTTTACTCAAGACATTCACACATGCCAGACCCTGGCAAATCCTCAGGGGGCTGTGGCTTCATGCTTCGTGGAGTGGAAGGCTGGGCTTTTTCCCTCCCTAGATACCTCCTTGCTGCTGCCGTCACTGCCAATGAGTGCTCCGCTGTTCCCTCTGGACCCAAGACAGCTGCTGGGCGTGTATGTGTGTAATTTATTGTTCTGCTGCTGTTGGCTCGTCCCCGGGCGCTGGCTTCTCAACCTGTGACTCTGGAGGAATCAGATACTGGACCTCCTCCGTACTGATGGCTACCTTATCTGGCTGGAGCCACCTCTTGAAATGTTCCAAGGTGCTAGGAAAGAAGAGGAGGAAAGTGTGACTGCATCAGACTTCACTGACTAATTATTTAATGATTATCTCAGATACTCCAAGACTGCCTTGCCACCCACCACCAATTTCTTCCTACAGTTGTTTTTCACTGCTAACATGAGGTGTGGGGCACAACAGCTCCTCTGACAGCTGTGCATCCTAGCAGCTCCATGGTGTAATTTACCCCCTAGTGGGCACTTGGGCAATAAGCAGCACGAGGCCCCCTTCAAAGGCAGTTTCTGAAGACTTGATGAGAACAGCTGAAGAGCCTATGCCTGTCTGGTCTTTTTTCCTCCAAACTGGAGAGAAGAGAAATTTTCAAGGGGAGGAAACATTTCAAATAAATACCAAATTACTGCATGTTAAGTTGCTTCAGTTGCGTCCGACTCTTTGTGACCCCATGGACTGTAGCCCGCCAGGCTCCTCTGTCCATGGGGATTTTCCAGGCAAGAATACTAGAGTGGGTTGCCATGCCCTTCTCCAGGGCATCTTCCCAACCCAGGGACTGAACCCACATCTCTTATGTCTTCTGTATTAGTAAGGCAGAAACCTGAGCATCTTGGTATCTCTGATACCTGAAGTAGTCTGAAGCTCAATTATACTTACAGCACTTAGTTGCGCTAAGTGTGGTTTTTTGGGTGTTTTTGTTTATTTAATTCATTCTATAGCAAGATGCCAAGATGGAAACATCTGAGTAGCAATGTTCCCCACAAAGGAATGGCCACTATGCCAGGAGGCTTTTTTTCGTTTGGATCTGTGGTAAGGAGGAGGGCTTCCCTGGTAGCTCAGCTGGTAAAGAATCTACCTGCAATGTGGGAGACCCTGGTTCGACTCCTGGGTTGGGAAGATCCCCTGGAGAAGGGGTAGGCTATCCACTCCACTATTCTTGGGCTTCTCTGGTGGCTCAGATGGTAAAAAATCCACCTGCAATGCAGGAGACCTGGGTTTGAATCCTGGATTGTGAAGATGCCCTAGAGGAGGGCATGGCAACCCACTCCAGTATTCTTGCCAGGAAAATCAATCCCATGGACAGAGAAGCCTGCCAGGCTACAGTTTATGGGGTCGCAAAGAGTCGGACATGATTGAGCGACCAAGCACAGCACAGTGGAGAGGGGGAGGTATCCCTGCCTACCTTCCTTGAGCATCCAGGATCCTCCCCTAAAGGTATTAGACAGACACAATAAAATACAAATGACTAGAAATAGTGGAAAGCTCATTCTATGCTCTTCAACAGCAAAAAGTCATATGCCAAAAAATAAGGCCGTAACCAGCAGACTTCAGACACCTACAATGGGGGAGTCATATTGTGGACAGTAAGATTTCCCAGCCCATTGCTCCCTTGCCAAAAGCATTCAATGAGGAGGGGTTACCTATCTGGTCTTCGCATATGTGAAGAAACACACAATTCCACTACAAAATGGCCTGTGCTTAAAACATACACTTTTAGGTTTAAAACCAAATGCATATCTGTTTCCTGTGCTTGTTCTGAACAGAAAGAAGCATTCTCACAGATGTAGGCTCAGGGCAATGCAATGTGGGTATTTAATCTTCATCTACCACACATTTCATAAAATGGTTCCAGTTATTTCTACAAGGAAGGGAAACCACATTATTTCATATATTAATAAATACACAGGAACATGAACTGGAGTCTTGGTGCTGATCGGATTTCAGAGAAAAAGAATTCCTATTTGAGAATTATGCAAAAGAAAGAGTCTTTGTTTCTCAGAACTGGAGAGGAAGGAAATATTAATATTAGTGGGGAGAGAATATAATACCAAATTATTAGTGGCTCAGGAATCGGTGCGTCTTCATCTTTTGTGTTTGGGTCAATTTACTGGGAAAAGAAAAGAGTAAATTTTATATTATTTTCTGAACCCTTGGAAGGTGGCTGGCCTGATCTTAGATGCCATCCTGATTTCTGAAGAATCTGGGGCCACCTTGAGTATTTGAGATAATGTAAGTGAAAATACTTTGCAAGTTAAAAATAAAATGTAACTATGAAGTTCTATTTACATGATTTCAGCAGCAGTATTCATCTGATACCATGGGACTCTGAAAATCAATGTTAATGACAGGTTGTAAACTTAGGTTAAATCACAGTCCCCTAAAACCTTGTGTTAAAATTCAGGTTTTTATTTCCCTTATTGATTTTCATTTTGAAAAATTTCTTAGTGAATTTTAAAACTCTGTAGGAAGAATAATATTAGGAATAGCGAACATTTTGTCTTGAGAGTCCCTTGGATTGCAAGGAGATCCAACCAGTCCATTCTGAAGGAGATCAGCCCTGGGATTTCTTTGGAGGGAATGATGCTGAAGCTGAAACTGCAGTACATTGGCCACCTCATGTGAAGAGTTGACTCATTGGAAAAGACTCTGATGCTGGGAGGGACTGGAGGCAGGAGGAGAAGGGGACGACAGAGGATGAGATGGCTGGATGGCATCACTGACTTGATGGACATGAGTCTAAGTGAACTCCGGGAGTTGGTGATGGACAGGGAGGCCTGGCGTGCTGCGATTCATGGGGTCGCAAAGAGTCAGACACGACTAAACAACTGAACTGAACACTTTGTACTGACCCTGTGTCAGGCACAAGTTCTAAGTGCTTCATACACAGTAACTCATTTAAGGCTCATAACAACCTTATGCAGTAAGAGCTACTACTCTTGCTTCACAGAGCAGGAAGCTGAGGCACACATGGGTTACTCACCCAGTAAGTGGCAGAGCTCCTGTGCCCAGTGTCAAGCATCATCCTGCTGTTTGTAACAGAATGCCCTCTCCTCCTTTCTGCATCTGGCCCACCTGAGGATACTGTTTCCCTTTGGTACAAAACTAGAGCCCAGAGGGAGCTCAATGGTCTTTCAACTCTTAAAGCACATTGTCACTTCTGCTCATCTGGCTCTTATGCTGCCTCGTTTTACTAGGTATGTCTTCATATATATTCTTCTCTCCCCAAACTAGTTCTGAGGACCAAAAGAAGGGTCTAGAACGTCGTTACATCTCCCCCTTCATGCCCATGACATCAAGCACAGTCCCTTCACACCAGAGATGCTTAAGAAATTCATCCATTTGTGCTACACAAATTTGAGTGTCTACAGTATGACAGAAACTCTGTAAGGCAGTGGAGACTCATAGGTAAGAAGACAGTTCCAGTTGTTGACTGATGACTAGTTTCTCAAGTGCAGTGTGTACTTAAAAATGAAGACGGCGGTTTATTCTCAACTCTGTTCAACCTGTGATCAAGATGTAGATGGGGTATTTGCTTTTTGGCAAAAATATCCTTTCTCAAAAATCTGCCACTGGACTAAGAGCAAATAAAGCAGCCTTAAAAAGGATGATATTTATCTCAGAAAAGCTGCTGTTGATATCAACTTATATCTGGACTCAGATGTCACTCTCCCTGACTTCTTTAGAGGAAGAGAAATGCTTTTGGTGAAACAGACTATCACCTGGGGCAGGACTAGGAATCAATTACCTCTCATCAGAATCAAGTCCATCCACAAAGAACTCAGATGCTAACTTCTCCTGGAGGAACCGGTCCCAGCATTCCTTCTTTGCTTGGGCCAGGGTTCGAAGCATGTCCTTGGAAGTCACTTCCTGATTTAAACCTTTGATTCTTCTCAGTTTCTTTTCTAAAGAGAGAGGAAGTTGAGCTTAACAAGGAACTTGAATATGAAACAAAAGTAATCTAAAATGCAAAATGCCAACTGAAAAATTCTTATTGATGAGTACAAGCACATTGCTCTCATTTTTTTAAGGACAAACGTACATTTTTCTTTTTCCTTCACAACATCTTCACTCTACATTGTATCAAACAAATGTGTAACTCCAGAAAAAGGAAAACTATAGATTCTCATAAATAAACTGATGGCATATGTTCTTTGAAATCACATAATCTCAGCAGGTAGCTCTCTAAGGAAAACTTGTTTTCCCTGGCGTGTGATGTGTATACTGTCGTCTTTTTTCAACTCCTGAAAATAGTTTTTCTGAGGAGTAAATGGTTGGGTTTTGTTTTTTGGTAACGGTGTCATAAAGTGGTTTTCAAACCTCATGAGAAAGAATCAAAGAAAATGGAGAGAGATTCAGTGGTTCATTAGACACTAAAATTAACTTGATGAGAACACAATAATAAGAGACCTTTAAGATCACTCTGTGTGATTAAAGTCTTGATTAAAGAAAAGGAATCTCCTAACAGTTTTTTCTGAAAGTTGTTCTACTTGTGGCCTGAATGTTGGAGGCTTAATAAAAACAAATATCTTATAATCCCTGTGAGAGCAGTCCATATGGTTTCCTGATGATATATGTTTAGTTACACTTTGCAGTTTAAGTAAGAACACAAGAAAGAGGGAGTCCTCTGGTGCTCCAGTGGCTAAGGATCCAAGCTCCCAATGTAGGTGGCCCAGGCCGAATCTTTAGTCAGAGAACTAGATCCTACGTGGTGCAACTAAGATCAAAGATCCTGGGTGCCTCACTTAGACCTGGTGCAGTCAAATAAATAAATATTTAAGAATAAAGAATCCAAGAAAGGGTATCACCATTTGTCTTCTGCCTTAATTTAGTCTTGCCTCCAACTATAATAAATGGGTAAATGATGGCTTTTTGGAAGGGATAGGTGGATATCAAGCCCAGGACCAATAGAAACTTCATGATTTGCAATCTGGTTTTCATTTCTAAGCAAGCCACATCAACTTGAATCCACTTATCAAAACAAACACCTTTTGGTGCTATAAGTTACCACCAAAAGCTTACCACGTGAAAAAAAAAAAAAAAAAAACCTACAGTTGATAAATGTTAAATATTTAAGGAGTCTTTTTTCTCTCCAGGAGGATGTGAAAAGGATTATGTACATCTCACGCTGAATTGGTTAAAAGTTTTTTTTTTTTTTTTAATTTGGCTAGTTGTGGTATGTGGGACTTTGTTTCCAGACCAGGAATGGAACCCATGCCCCCTGCATTGGAAGCATGGAATCTTAACCACTGGACCACCAGGGAAATCCCTGAATTGGTTAAAAGTTTTTAATTGTTGCTCTTAGTTGCATTCTCTGATATAAGTTTATTTGGCAATAAAAACAATCTTTATATTGTTAGACCTTGTCAAGGTGGGAAGAGGTCTTTGGGGCTGGAAGAAGTCTTCCTCTCTCTGTGTGCTGAGTCCCTAGTTAGATGTGATCAGGCAGAAACAGGCGCCCTTGCATCCTCCAAACCTGCCTGCCCTTGTCACCCAGATTCTGCCATAAGCAACAGAAATGCCTCTTACTTTCTTCAGGGAAGGACATTTTAATCATCATGTTAACTGATTTTAGAAAAGATGAGTAGAATTTTAACTTTCTGAACCAGTCTTCACCAATCAAAGACATGACTGATTCCATGAAAGATTCTTCTTTTCCCAGGACACAGAGCACCAACAAGCCAGAGGATCTGGTTCTCCAGCTTCCTCAGACTGTTGTTTCTTCTCCTTACCATCACTGAAGACAGATTCTGACTGCCACAACAGAACTGTTAACCTCCTTGGCCATTACTGCATGGATGACTATCCTATTTCTGATGGCTTCCCAACAAATTTCACATTACACCCTCCTCTTTCTCATTAGCCATCATTCCACATGTGTTTTTCCCATATTTTTTCTTGCACATCATTAACCAAATGCCTTTTGTTTTTCCAAGACATTTCTTAGCAATATGTAAACCCTATTCTGACTCTTCTTTCTGTCCTTCCTCAAAAGCTTCTTCCAGAATTGTCTTTCCTTCTTCAAATAATTATTCCCAGGTTTGGCTCTGTGACATGTTGATGGGTCTCATGGATGTTTAATGAAACAGGATAACACAATTCTGAAGTTTGGCAATCCTGTCCAAGACTGATATTTGTCTTTCCCCTATCAAGGGACGATCTGAATCTCTTTCCTGAGTTAGGAGTCTCTCTAAATACTTAAGGCCATAAAGATAAGTGAAGATGTGTTCAGGAAATATTTTAAAAGTGAAATGGCTAACAAGAGGAAGAATGAACTTTATGTTAATATGTTGTTGTTTAGTCGGGAAGTTGTATCCAACTCTTGCAACCCCATGGACTGTATCCCACCAGGCTCCTCTGTCCATGGGATTTCCCAGGCCAGAATACTAGAGTGGGTTGTCATTTCCTTCTCCAGGAGATGTTCCCGATCCAAGGATCAAACCTGAGTCTCCTGCATTGGTAGGCGGATTCTTTACCACTGAGCCACCAGGGAAGCCCATTATGTCAATATACTCCCATCCCAACAATCATTCTATTAAACATAACAGTTTCTCAAACTGTAGTATCAGAAATCCAAATGGAGCTCTGGGGCCATGACCTTTTTCTTTCAGGAAGGTATAGGTTTGACACTTTTGGGTAACCTGAATACTTGAGCCACTGTGGCCACCTCATGAGAAGAGTTGACTCATTGGAAAAGACTGATGCTGGGAGGGATTGGGGGCAGGAGGAGAAGGGGATGACAGAGGATGAGATGGCTGGATGGCATCACCGACTTGATGGACGTGAATTTGAGTGAACTCTGGGAGTTGGTGACAGACAGGGAGGCCTGGTGTGCTGCAATTCATGGGGTTGCAAAGAGTCAGACACGACTGAGCAACTGAACTGAACTGAACTGAACTGAAGAGTAGGTAAGAGTGTTCTGTAGAATGCCAACAAATAAAGCAAAATTTAGATGAAACAAAGGCCAGAGATGACAAAGACTATTTTAAGGGATATACTGGGAAAACAGGGCTCCTTCCCAACAACCAACCTGAAACCCCCTGTAGATTTACACCTGACAGATACATGTGGTGAGGACAAAAAGAAAAATTAAGAATAGAAAACCAGATTTGATGTAACAGAACTTCAACATGCTTCCTTAAAACCTCCAGCTTCAGATTTAAACAAACAAACAAAAAAGCCATCTAACTTACCTAAAGATGCTAAATACACTTCTGAATCCTGCAAGGGAGCCCAAGGCTTTACAGCTGGCTGTGCAGCAAAGTGTGGGGCCTCCCTCTGGCCTGTGCCTCCAGGGTAAGAATCCATAAAGGAGTCTGAGAAGGCATTGCTGGCACTGTCCTCTTGGTCAGGATGTGGCAGGCAGGAACAGATTTCAGCCCAAAGATCTGGGCCAGATCTTGTGGTTGTAGAGTCAATGCTTTCAAACATTTTCATTTGGAATCTGACCTGAAAAACAGAACCTCAAGTGAATAAGAACTGACTTGGGAAGGAAGGTTACAGCCTTTTAGTTAGTTTTTCCTAACAAAATTTAAGATGTATTCTATTACATTCTTATGTTATAGATAAAAAGATGACAAAAGGGTAATTGGGTTTCTCTTCTGGCTTTGCACTTGTTTTCATAATGAAGTTGGTCTTTTAAAATAGAATTTCTATAAGCCAGACACAAAAGACTGAATGATTGAATGGTTCCATTTTCATGAGGTCTCTGCAGTAAAACTCACAGAGACAGAAAATAAAATGGTGGTTGGGCTGGGGATGGTAATGGGAGTTATTGTTTAATGGCTACAGAGTTTTAGTTTGGGAAGTTCTAGAAATGGATGGTGGTGATGGTTGTGTGATAATGTTAATGCCACTGAACATTACATCTAAAAATGGTTAAAATGGTAAATGTACATTATGGATGTTTTATACATGTGCAAGCACACACATAGAGGTATTTCTAGGACATTTCCAGTGAGGACAACCGTCCTGTACTTTCCTCCAAAGATCTCCAAGATGCGACCACTCTGTCCTCAACCAATTAAATTCTGTTTTCAATAGGACACAGACTAAAAGTCCTGCACAGTTCCATATACAGTACACTACGATAATAAAAATGCTGCTTGGTGAAACCTGTCAGAGTACTAGCTCATGGGCTGATTACATGGAGAAGCTGAGCTTGAACATGCTTCACGTCCTTATTAAAAAAAAAAACAAAACAGAAAGAGAGACATTTTCATCATTTTACAGACGAAAAAACTTAGGATCAGAAGCATAACTTGCCAAAGACACATTACTGGTATAGAGTGAATCCTTGATTGGAAACCAGACCCCCGCCGCTCCAAAAGCCATGTTTTTACCCAATAAAACTCAGCCTGCTTGTGACTATACTGAAAATAGCCTGAGCAGAGCTGAGAGGGAACAGCGACCCACAAAGCCCTGGGGGCTTTCATAACTATCCAGTCTAGTACGATGAACTGACACCTCCTTTCAGGAGGGACCTTTGAGATTATGAAGGCTGCTTAGGAAAAGATCTGAATAATTTCAGGAGCGAGAGCCCAGGAAGCGCAGGGCCCGGAAGTAAAAGGCCAGATGTGACGGAGGCCCAGTATGAACTGATGCCAAGGGTCACAATGAGGCTCCACTCCCATCCCGAAGTCGTCTGAACCCACCCACACCAAAACTGCTAGCATCAGAGCCCCGGTCCCCTGGTCCCCACTAGGAAGTACCGTCCAGAGCGGAGAAACAACCCTCGTGTCCAGATTCGGGGCCTCAATCACTCCAGCCTCAAGGACTGACTAGGCGGGACGACTCAGGCCCCAAGGCACCTCTGTGGTATCTCGGAATACGGCCGGAGCCAGGGATAGAAACGCCGCGCAACCCTGCGCCTCTTCCCCTTACCACAACCGCCTGTCAGCAGCCCTCAAACGCTCGGCTCAGTTTCTTTGCAGGCAGCAGGGAAGAAATAAGGAGGCGGAGTCTCCAGGTGACGGATCCCGGGAGTCCTCCAACCACCGCCCAACCTGGAGATGTTCTGTGCCTCGATTGGTCGAGAGGAGTCCAGCTGGGTAAGGAAGTGAGCCGCATGGCGCTTCGGAAACGATGGGCGGGACTGTTGTTGCCTGGATACGGTGGAGCACACACCCTCCGCCCCTGTTTTCCAAGGGGCCAGGTTGATTCCACCTATATCAGTGGGTTCCAGCCCCGCGGACACCGCTTTCCACGTGATTCCTGCTCGGATAGGGAAGCCCAGTTTCCAAGGCCTTGACTTTTCTTGGTTCCCTGAGCAAGTTAGTCTCCTCAGCAGTTCTCTGGACTGGTGTTTGTCCCCGAAAATTTCAGACCTTCGACACGCAGATTAGAGAACGTATGCATCTTGAATGGGGGGACGGAGGCGATTACTCTCCTTACTCCCACAGGAGATCCATGTACTTTTCACCAGTTATGATGCTTTTCCACATTGATTTAGTCAATAGGCATCAAGCTCCTGCTGTGTTCCAGGCATTCTGTTAAGCGGGAATTCAAGACAGGTAAGACTTGGTATGGGTCCCAGCTTCATGGTTTAGGAGGAAGCGCCATGGAGACAGACATGTTTACAAATCACCGCAAAGAGTTATAGAGATATGACGGAAATGAGGCCAGAGTACATTAAGGAGCCAGTGGTCATGGGAGGTGTGTGTGTCAGAAAGGCTTTTTTTTGTTTGTTTTAAAGAAGATGACCTTTGATATCCTTCTGGGGTTCGCTGAGACATAACCCTCCCAACCTGATCTCCAATTTCCAGGGTCGATTACTCTCTCACAAAGATATATGTGAGAAAAGACAGTAGCCACCCATCTGTAGAAGTAGCTTGGCTGAGGGTATAGTCTCTAGATGTGTCTGAAGCTTCTCAGTGTGGCTATGGTGGTGATAACTACCACCATGTGAAAGGGAACTACAAGGTACTCTTTTACTTACATTTATGACCATTCCTAGAATATGCAAACAGAAGGAAGTGGAAAGCAAGAAAGAAAACAAAGGAGCAAATAATAGGCAAGATTTTTGCCAGTGCTTATTCATAGAGAATATATGAGGATGGGCGGTTTCCCAGAGTCCTCCAACTGCTGCCTGACCTGGTGACATGAATCTTGTAGCATCTGATTCATAGAAAGGATGACTGTCATAGATTTATGGGTGTTTCATTGAACTGCTCCATAGCCTTTCAACTTACTTATGAAGTTTTCTCTAATATCCCGCTCACCAAAATAATACCCTCTTGATTTCAAATTTGGCCACCCATATCTTACATATCTTGATACCAGAATGAGTGTTCCTTTAACAGTAGGCACAAATAGTGGCCGATGTAAAATTGAATACACCTTTCAACTTAAAGTGATAGTTGTAAATTAACAAATGGTCACCTTTTCTGATAGGGCTGTCCAGGTGGTGCAGTGGTAAACAGTCTACCTGCCAATGCAGGAGATGCAGTTTCCTGGCTTGAGGAGATCCCCTGGAGAAGGAAATGGTAACTCACTCCAGTATTCTTGCCTGGAAAATTCCATCAACAGAGGAACCTGGCGGTGTACAGTCCATGGGGTTGCAAAGAGTTGGACACCACTGTGCACAACACACCCTTACTAATTCATCTATGTTGTTTGAGTTTAATTAGTGTGTGTGCTGAATAAATCCAAACCAGATCCTGGACTTGCAAAGGTGAAACCATAAGCCCTGATGATCTCCCTCTTCCCAAGAACTGCTCACACCTGGAAGCCACATGACAGCAGTCAACATCCTTCTATCTTAGACTCTGTTTTCCCACAGTGATTTGTACAAATATGTTTTTCATTTGTATTCTCAGCCAGCCTAGGCCTTCACTGAGGTCAGGAACCATGTCTTTCTTACCTTTGTATCTCTGAAGCTAAGTGATGCTTGGGAGATGTTCAAAATTTATTTGGTGTCTGAATGTTTAAATTAGAAACCTTTTGGTCAAAGACTACACTGAACTGGAGCTAGATCTTGTGATTCACTCTTCAGTCTCTTCTCCAAGCGGCAACCAGGGTAATCTTTTTGGAATGAAAATTGAATCTTCACACACACGCACACAAATTGGATCATCACACACACAAACAAACACACACACCAGAAACTCTTTGATAATTCCCCATGGCTCTTAAAGGCTTAAATTCTTATCAGAGTAAGTTAGGTAGAGTTCTTAGTTCAAATAACAGAGCTCATTCTAGCCAGTTTAAGTGGTAAAAGGGATTAATTAAAGCTGCTCTGTACAGTAAAATTTCTGTAATGATAGAAATGTTCTGTATCTAAGTTGTCCAATAAGGTATCTACTAGTTTTATGTGGTTCTTGGGCACATGAGATGCAGCTTCTATAACTGAATAACTGAATTTTAAATTTTCTTTCACTTTACTTAAGTTAAATAGCCACATATGGCTAATGACTATTCTGTTGACCATAGGATTAAAATATATTAAGCAGTTCACAGAATCTTAAGATGGGCCAGAGTCAGACTTGGGGTCTATATAGCCAGGAGTTTCTAAACCTCAGTGAAGGACTTCTCAGGGAGCACCCCATTGCTACTCAATGTAGATACTGCAGCTGGACACTGGACACAAGAACTTCCCCCATGTTAGTCCCCAATATAACTCCATATATCAATATACAAATCCCTCCAGTGCTATCTTCTCAGACATGAATTCCACACTGCTATTATGCCTCTGAACCAAAGGCCCTGCCTGATCAAAAGAGCCCAGGTGATGGATGCCCAAGTTGCTAAGGATTCTGGGAAGGCCAGTTTCTAGATCCTACCTCTTGGAAACAGTACTTAATGTGGGAAATTCACCACACAAAGAAGTGTTGAGAAGATGCTGGATGTCCAAAGGGTATGAGAACAGTCTACTTTGAATGGTTTATGTCAGTGCTTTCCAAACTTTAATATGCGGTCGGATCATCTGAGGATCTTGTTAAAACAGAGATTCTCATTCAAGGGGTCTGAAGGAAAGAGGAAAAAGATTCCGCAGTTCCAACAAGTTGCTGGATGTTTCCCATGTTGCTAATCCACAGACCACGTTTTGAACAGCAAGGCTTTATACAATTCCACAAGGACTCCCTCTCTAGACCTCTCTTATAGCTTTCTCCTTGTCTGTGTTTCAGACACATTCTGAAAAACACTCTTTACAAAAAAATACAAAAAACTTTATTGAAATATAATTCAAACTCCATAAAATTCACCTTTTGTCATGTGGCTGGTTCTCAGAGGTCTTGGCTTATCTTGATTTGGCTGTTTCTGAGCCTGTTCTCCAGCTCTCTTATGAATCCTATGAGGCACTGCTACTGCTAAGTCACTTCAGTCGTGTCCGACTTTGTGCGACCCCATAGACGGCAGCCCACCAGGCTCCCCCGTCCCTGGGATTCTCTAAGCAAGAACACTGGAGTGGGCTGCCATTTCCTTCTTCAGTGTATGAAAGTGAAAGTGAAGTCGCTCAGTCGTGTCTGACTCTTGGTGACCCCATGGACTGCAGCCTACCAGGCTCCTTCGTCCATGGGATTTTCCAGGCAAGAGTACTGGAGTGGGGTGCCATTGCCTTTCCATGAGGCACTAATATCCTTTCAATAATTCTGTCCCTTATGAAGTTAACTGGAGTTGGTTTCAGTATTTTGCATATAAGAATTCTGACAAATACATCTTCTGATCCACTTGGAGTTTTAATCTCAGGACAGGAGCATATGGAAAGCAAATGGGAGCTCTCTAGTCCTCATGCTGTTAAGGAGAAGGACAAATGTAAAAATATTTTTTCTGGGGTGTGTGTGCTTAATTACATATATGACAGCTTTATTGAGTTCTGAGAGGTAAAAGTTAGTCGCTCAGCAGTATCTGACTCTTTCATGGAATTCTCCAGGTAAGAGTACTAGAATGAGTTGCCAATTCCTTCTCCAAGGGATCTTCCCACCAGGGATTGAACCCAGGTTCAAAACTTGCATTGCAGGCAGATTCTTTACCGTTTGAGCCACCAGGGAAGCCCTTCAGTTCAGTTCAGTGGCTCAGTCGCGTCCAACTCTTCACAACCCCATGAATCGCATCACGCCAGGCCTCCCTTTCCATCACCAACTCCCAGAGTTTACTCAAACTCATGTCCATCGAGTCGGTGATGCCATCCAGCCATCTCATCCTCTGTCATCCCCTTCTCCTCTGGCCCTCAATCCCTCCCAGCATCAGGGTCTTTTCCAATGAGTCAACTCTTTGCATGAGGTGGCCTAAGTATTGGAGTTTCAGCTTTAGCATCAGTCCTTCCAATGAACACCCAGGACTGATCTCCTTTAGAATGGACTGGTTGGATCTCCTTGCAGTCCAAGGGACTCTCAAGAGTCTTCTCCAACACCACAGTTCAAAAGCATCAATTCTTCGGCGCTCAGCCTTCTTCACAGTGCAACTCTCCACATCCCTATGTGACCACTGGAAAAACCATAGCCTTGACTACATGGACCTTTGTTGGCAAAGTAATATCTCTGCTTTTGAATATGCTATCTAGGTTGGTCATAACTTTTCTTCCAAGGAGTGAGCATCTTTTAATTTCATGGCTGCAATCACCATCTGCAGTGATTTTGGAGCCCCCAAAAATAAAGTCTGACACTGTTTCCACTGTTTCCCCATCTATTTCCCATGAAGTGATGGGACCAGATGCCGCGATCTTAGTTTTCTGAATGTTGAGCTTTAAACCAACTTTTTCACTCTCCTCTTTCACTTTCAACAAGAGGCTTTTTAGTTCCTCTTCACTTTCTGCCATAAGAGTGGTGTCATCTGCATATCTGAGGTTATTGATATTTATTTCTCCCCACAATCTTGATTCCAGCTTGTGCTTCTTCTGGCCCAGTGTTTCTCATGATATACTCTGCATATAAGTTAAATAAGCAGGGTGACAATACACAGCCTTGACGTACTCCTTTTCCTATTTGCAACCAATCTGTTGTTCCATGTCCAGTTCTAACTGTTGGTTCCTGACCTGCATACAGATTTCTCAAGAGGCAGGTCAGGTGGTCTGGTATTCCCATCTCTTTCAGAATTTTCCACAGTTTATTGTGATCCACACAAAGGGTTTGGCATAGTCAATAAAGCAGAAATGGATGTTTTTCTGGAACTCTCTTGCTTTTTCCATGATCCAGCAGATGTTGGCAACTTGATATCTGGTTCCTCTGCCTTTTCTAAAACCAGCTTGAACATCTGGAATTTCACGGTTCACGTATTGCTGAAGCCTGGCTTGGAGCATTACTTTACTAGCATGTGAGATGAGTGCAGCTGTGTGGTAGTTTGAGCATTCTTTGGCATTGCCTTTCTTTGGGATTGGAATGAAAACTGACCTTTACCAGTCCTGTGGCCACTGCTGAGTTTTCCAAATTTGATGGAATATTGAGTGCAGCACTTTCATAGCATCATCTTTTAGGATTTGAAATAGCTCAACTGGGATTCCATCACCTCCACTAGCTTTGTTCGTAGTGATGCTTTCTAAGACCCACGTGACTTCACATTCCAGGATGTCTGGCTCTAGGTGAGTGATCACACCATCGTGATTATCTGGGTCGTGAAGATCTTTTTTGTACAGTTCTTTTGTGTATTCTTGCCACCTCTTCTTAATATCTTCTGCTTCTGTTAGGTCCATAGCATTTCTGTCCTTTATCGAGCCCATCTTTGCATGGAATGTTCCCTTGGTATCTCTAATTTTCTTGAAGAGATCTCTAGTCTTTCCCATTCTGTTGTTTTCCTCTATTTCTTTGCATTTATCGCTGAAGAAGGCTTTCTTATCTCTCCTTACTGTTCTTTGGAACTCTGCATTCAGATGCTTATATCTTTCCTTTTCTCCTTTGCTTTTCGCTTTTCTTCTTTTCTCAGCTATTTGTAAGGCCTCCTCAGACAGCCATTTTGCATTTCTTTTCCATGGGGATGGTCTTGATCCCTGTCTCCTGTACAATGTCACAAACCTTCGTCCATAGTTCATCAGGCACTCTGTCTATCAGATCTAGTCCCTTAAATCTATTTCTCACTTCCACTGTATAATCATAAGGGATTTGATTTATTGAGTTATAAATCACAAAATATGCTCACCCTTTAAAATATACAACGCAGTGTTTCTTAGTACATTCAGAGTTTAGCAATCTTCATTTTGTTTTGTTTTGAAATATTAACAACTCTTTCAAGAGTTTTTCCAGAGTAAAGGAATTTCGAGCATATTTACATGGAATCTACACTTTTAATGAGTCATTCTTACAGCTCTCAACTCATTCAGCTACCTCCTTCACGCCTGTTCTCAACGCGATCCCGCCTCGGCACTAGGTCTCACTGATTGGTTGGTGCCCAGTGACGCCCTCAGATCGCGACCCAGAGGCCGCGGCCGCTGGGTCATGTGGCTGGGAGGCCGGTTGTGGCTCCCGGTTCTTGGGCAAGTGTGCTCCAATCTCCGGTGCCTCGCAATTGCCAGGACTTGGAGTGCCTGTAGGAGACCCATGGCGGAAAGACTCTCGACCGGGGCTGAAGCAGCGAGCGGGCTGGGGGCTCCAGCTCAGCAAAACGGAGATGCGGGCGGCGCCGCGAGGGGTGAGCAGCCCCCTGGGCACCCGGAGCCGGGGGGTCCAGGAGTGGAGCCGGTCTCGGAGGACGCGAAGCAGCCCTCAGGAAACGGGGAGCGGGCCCCGGCTGCAGCCCTGGGCCCTGCCAAGCGGAAGAAGCGGCGAGGCGCGGTTGGAGAGCGCGTTGTGCCGCCCCCGAAGAAGCGGCGGGCAGGGGTTAGCTTTGGCGATGAGCACTTTGCTGAGACCAGCTACTACTTTGAAGGCGGCTTGCGCAAAGTGCGGCCCTATTACTTTGACTTCCGGACTTATTGCAAAGGCCGCTGGGTGGGGCACAGCTTGCTGCACGTCTTCGGCACGGAGTTCAGAGCCCAGCCTCTGGCCTACTACGAGGCCGCTGTCCGAGCGGGACGCCTGCACCTCAATGAGGAGCCGGTACAGGACCTCAGCATTGTGCTCAAGGTGGAGTCCTGATGGGGCCTGCCCGAAAGGGGGCATGGTTTTTTCGGTTACTAGGGCATAGGTACTGGAGTAAATTCGGGGTCATTCCGAAGCGTTCTCGTTTTAACTTGTAACTCTTTTACCGCTCCATTTCCGCAGGTAGACCGCCCGTATGTTTCAGACCTCAGCCCCCTTATCCCCTCCATCAAAGCGACCTTGTTTCCAAGGCACAGAAGTTGGAATTCTTGTGAAAGTGAAAGTTAGTCGCTCAGTCGTGTCTGACTCTGCGATCCCATGAACTGCCAGGCCTCTCTGTCCATGGAATTCTCCAGGCAAGAGTACTGGAGTGGGTTGCCAATTCCTTCTCCAGGGGATCTTTGCAACTCAGGGATTGAACCCTGGTCTCCTGCATTGCAGGCAGATTCTTTACGGTTTGAGTCACCAGGGAAGCACCAGGGAATTCTTACATCTCCTTTTATGCAGTCTTGTGGCACTGGCGCTGATGACTTTCTGCCTTGCATTGTAGATCTCTGTACAAATGGTAATAATCGAGACTATCATTTATATCTCCTGACTGTGTGCTGGGCACAGCATTAGCATTTTATGTACTTTAACATTTAATTCTAATGACAACCCTGTGGAGTAGATACTGTCACCTCATTTTGCCTGTGAGGAAGTCAAGGAAACTAAGATCAACCTCACAGAAGTAAGGCACAGTGCCACCTCCAACACCTGTGTTCTTATAAATGAAGTGAAAGTCAGTCAGTCGTGTCCAACTCTTTGCAACCCTATGGACTATACAATCCATGGAATTCTCCAGGCCATAATACTGGAGTGGATAGCCTTTCCCTTTTCCAGGGGATCTTCCCAACCCAGGGATAGAACCCAGGTCTCCCACATTGCAGGGAAATTCTTTACCAGATGAGCCACAAGGGAAGCCTGTTTTCTTATAACTTCCACTTGAATTATTTATCCTAGAGCCTGATAGGATAGAACTATGAAATGACAGAAATTGAGACCAGAATTGTGTAGCCCAGTGCTTTGACCCTTCTTTAAATTTCCATCACAGCTAAGAGGTACCAGACATTGTCATTAACACTGTCTCGCCATATTTGTGAGGGGATGGCAAGGCATTTGGAAAATGAGTGGTTTGAATCAGTCACAGTTTTGAAGCACAGGTCTAGACTGATGCTCACATTTTACAGATAAGGGAACTGAGGCCTAGAGAAGTTAAGTGACTTCCCTAAGAGCATGCAGTAAGCCTGTAGCAAATCCAGGTCTAGAGCCCAGATCTCTGGACTTACAGCTTGGTTTTGTTCAAGGTCACAATAAGTGATGGTTTATGAAGGATTGAACTGAACTGAACTATGGAGGATTTTCCCCTTCATTTTAGAAAAATATATTGTTAAATATAACTTTATTGTAGAGAAAATACAAATAATCAGAACAGCAAAATCCATAATCATACCATCCAGAGATATATAACATTTGGGCTATATCCTTCTATCTCTTTTTCAATGCCTGCTTCTGCCTGTGTGTCTGTGTGTTTACAAAATAAGAATACACTGTGTATACTACTTTTTCTGCTTAAGGATGTACTGTGACCATTCTTTCATCCAGTAAGGAAGATGGGGGGAAGTTGTGTGTGAAGTTGACTGATCATAGGTGGCTGGACCCTTGGCTGACCAGTTGCCTGTGTCATTGGCAGGACAATGACTTCTTACGGAACACAGTGCATAGGCATGAGCCACCAGTTACCGCAGAACCCATCCGCCTGCTAGCAGAGAACGAAGATGTGGTGGTTGTAGACAAGCCTTCTTCCATTCCTGTCCACCCCTGTGGCCGCTTCCGACACAACACGGTCATCTTCATCCTGGGCAAGGAGCACCAGCTAAAGGAGCTACACCCATTGCATCGGCTTGATCGCCTTACCTCCGGGGTCCTCATGTTTGCCAAAACAGCAGCCGTCTCAGAGAGAATTCATGAACAGGTTCGGGACCGGCAGGTGAGCCAAACTGAGTTTGCCTCTCGCAGGCCACTTCTGGGCTCACAAATGCTCTGCATCAAAAGGGTGTCACTGAGTTCTAGATCTGAAATGAGGTTTTGTGTTTATCTGCTCAAGCTTCCCATCTTTAGGAAGGTCAGCACCTAAGGAGCCGGAGACAAGTTATTATCTCTTAAGTTTCAAAAGATCTTTAGAGATAACATATACTGCCTCTCTTGGTAATTTGCTGTTTTGAAATTTTAAATGCTGACAGGCTGAGCAAGGTTTTTAAGACTGTGGAGAGAGTCTACTTGGTGGAAAGATTCTGGATAGAGTTGGAAGAGGTTTGGGTAGAAAAGTTAAATAGTGGTGATTATGGTCTTGAGACTTAAAATTCTGGATCTGACTGTAATATATTTATTGTTTACTGTTTACCAGGCTCAATACCAAGTATGTTAGAGCCCAGCTAACTAAATCCTTGGAATAGCCCTGTTGAGATAAATGCTTTTCTAAGCAAACATTTTCTGGACAAGTTAATGGGTTTCAAAGAAGCCGAGCACTGTAATGTGCCTAGGATTGTGCAACTGGCCAATGACGGAGCTGGGGTTTGAACCCTCTTCTGCTGATACGGGTGCATTTGTCATTACTGAAAAGGGTCGGGCTTCATGCACTGACTTTCTCCCTCTTCCCTCCTGTGTAGCTGGAGAAGGAATACGTGTGCCGGGTGGCGGGGGAGTTCCCCACTGAGGAAGTAACCTGCAAGGAACCCATCTTGGTGGTGTCTTACAAGGTAGGGGTGTGCCGTGTAGATCCTCAAGGCAAGCCCTGTGAGTCAGTGTTCCAGAGACTGAGCTACAACGGCCACTCCAGTGTGGTGCGTTGCCGGCCACTTACAGGCCGCACCCACCAGATCCGAGTCCACCTTCAGTTCCTGGGCCACCCCATCCTCAATGACCCCATCTACAACTCAGCCGCCTGGGGCCCCTCACGAGGCCGCGGCGGCCACATTCCAAAGACAGATGAGGAACTCCTGCGGGACCTTGTGGCAGAGCACCAGGCCAAACAGAGTCTGGGTGTGCTAGATCTCTGTGGGGGTGACCTGTGCCCAGGAGCCCCAGACTCCACAGCACCTTCCTCAGAGCCCAGCAAGGACTGCCTAGAAGAGATGGCTGCATCTGCCCAGAAGATGGATGGAGCAGTTGAGGCAGCCCCTCGGGATCTGGATGGAGTGCCTGTGACATCAGGGAAGGCAACCAAAATCGATGTTGTGGATCAAGAGACAGACCCGCTCTGTTCAGAGTGCCGGAGAGTGCCACAGGATCCCTCGCCCCAGGACCTTGTGATGTTTCTGCATGCCCTGCGCTATAAAGGGCCAGACTTTGAGTACTGTTCACCGATGCCTGCCTGGGCACGAGATGACTGGCAAGAACACTGAGGGCTATGGCCAATGGAGGGATTATTTATTGGATTGGAACAGGAATGGGCCATGAAGTAGGAACTAACCACATGGGCTGGTACAGAGTTTCTCGGGGGTGAAGTTGGGCTCTTAAAGGACCTGCTCATACTTGCTACCTTCTTCCTTCCTCTCCCTCCAGCTAGAGTTTGAGAACTTTCTGGTTTTTAAATAGAGCTCTTTTTCTAATACCTTGTGTGTCTAGTTTTTTCACTACTTGTTTCTTTTTTTCTTTTTTTAATTGAAGTAAAATTGACAACACAATTGCCATTCTAAAACATACAATTTAGTGGCCTTTCTTACATTCGCAATAATGTGCAACCCTCACCTCTTAATTAGTTCCAAACAGGCAATCCCCATTTCCTCTTCCACCTAGCTCCTGATTCGATTAGCCAATCTTCTGTCTTTATGCTTTTGCCTATTCTGGACATTTCATACAAATGGAATCATACAACATGTGACCTTTTGTGTCTGTCGTCTTTTCTTTAGCGTGATGTTTTCAGGCTTCATCCAATTCATAGCATGCATCAGTACTTCATTCCTGTTTATGGCTGAATAATATTTCATTGCATGGATATACCACATTTTGTTATGCCCATTCATTGGGCATTTGGGTTGTTCCCACTTGGGCTATTGTGAATAGCGCTACTATGCACATTTGTATACAGATTTTTGTTTGAATACATGTTTTCTGTTCTTTCGAGTATATACCAAGGAGTGGAATTGCTGGGTCATATGGTAATTCTTTGTTTAATTTTTAGGGGAATCACTAAACTTTTCCACAGTAGCTGAACCATTTTACATTCCCATAGGAAATGCACAAGGGTTCCAATTTCTCTCCATCCTCACCAACACTTGTTATTTCCCAATGTTTTGATTATAGTCATGTTAGTGAGATTGAAGTAGTATTGTGGTTTTGATTTGCATTTCCCTTGGGACTAATAATGTTAAACATCTTTTCATATGCTTGTTGGACATTTGTGTACCTTGTTTGGAGAAATGTCTATTCGAATTTTTTGCCATTTTTAATTTGGATTGGCTTGTTGAATTATAAGAATATTCATATATTCTGGGTATATGACTCTTAAGAGATATATAATTTGCAAATATTTTCTCCCATTCTGTAGGTTGTCTTTTCACTTTATTGGCAGTGTCCTGTGACTCTCAAAAGTTTTATTTTTTTATTATGGTGAAAACACTTAATGTGAGATCAGCCCCTTAACAAATCAGTGTGTACAATATGATATTGTTGACTGTAGACACAGTACAGCATCTCTGGAACTTGGTCATCATGCATAACTGAAACCTTATACTTGTTGAATAGCAGTTCCTTATTTCCCCCTGCCCCCAACCCCTGACATCACCATTCTACTCTCTGCTTCTGTGTTTATTTTAAATACCGGAAAAGAAAAACTCACTTTTCTTTATTCATAGAATACTCTGTACTTCTAAAACATGTGGTGGTTTCCCCACATCAAGCAATTCTTTGACACAGGCTGGGTATCCTACAATCTGACTCACCTCTGACACCATCTACCCAGAGATAGGGTCAGATCCCACAAATGAAGGACTCAGTCCCACAAAACTTGTCCCCACTTCAAATGACAGTGGCAGGTCCAGATTGTTACCTGTGAATCAGAGTTTCCCACAACCCTCTCCTTGGGTTCAGCCATTTATTAGAATAACACAGAATTCAGGAAAACAGTTTCCTTTCTTGATTTATGGTTTATTAGAAACGATATTAAAGACTAGGAAAGACCAGCAAGATGAAGAGATACATAGGGCAAGGTCTAAAAGGGTCTGAGCACAGAAGCTTCTGACTTCCATAGAGTTCAGGTGGGTCACTCTCAAGTATGTGGATGCCTTCTTGTTCACTGACTCAGAAGCTCTCTGAACCTAGTTATTAGGGGTTTTCAGGGCCAATGGTCTTTTATTTAGCCCAAAGAGAAATATAAAAAACTTTCTACTCCACAGTACCACAATCAGAAAAGGAATTACTGCTTCTAACTCCGTGGATCACCAGTCATGTCCTCAGGTCTTGCCGTCATCCATTAATTTCACCTTACTGAAGTTGAGTTTGACCCAGTTTTACTTCATTCTGAAGATCTCAAATGAAAATTTTGAGATTTGAAATCTCGGGCATTGCTCATTCTCACTATGATGAGGAAAAGTGTAACTGTTGCTTGCTGTCTATTCACAGCTATCTTTGCAGAAGTTACAAAGCATGGGCTATAGCAAGTGTTATTCCCCATTTCCCCAATTCTATTGGCATTTATCCATTTTGTCTTCCCCAAGCAAGTCTACTATAAGCTAGATTTCAATTTTTGCTCTAATTGATCTTCAATATGACATTTAGTTTTCAGCTTACTAGGCATTCCCAGAAGTTATTTTGGCAAAGTAGATGTTTTCATATGGTAGCATGAAGCTAAGGGAATGATTTGAGAAAAAAGTTTTGATTTGGTGTTGCAGACTCAGAGAATTCCTGGATTAATTCTTGAACCTCTTCAGGCCTTGTTGGAGCTTCACTCATAGCTCAGTTAGTAAAGAATCTGCCTGCAGTGCAGGAGACCCAGGTTCGATCCCTGGATCGGGAAGATTTCTCTGGAGAAGGAAATGACAACCCACTCAAGTATCCTTGCCAGAAAATCCCATGGACAGAGGAGCCTGGTGGGCTATAGTCCATGGGGTTGCGAAGAGTCCTGCCCAACTGAGCGACTAAAGCATCACATCACAGACCTTGTCATGACTGTCTTCCCAGAGATGTTTCCCAGTGGGACTACACTTCCTAATGGTAAGGGATAGAAGGATTTAACATATTGCCTACCTCTCAAAACCAACCTTTGCAAGTCTTACAGCCCTGGGTCTGGGTTTTTCTTATAAGAGTTTAAGAAATGAACTGGAGGCACGTGTGCGTGCACAGACACATACACATTTCACTTCTTCCTTCAGAACTTTGTCTGTGAGGGCTCACACACACACACATTTCACTTCTTCAGAGCTTTGTCTGTGAGGGAGGCTGACACATAAGGGCCTGCCCAGGCAGCAGACCATCACCAACTAAACACTGGACAGTTTTTTCCAGAGCACCTCATTCTCCATTGAGAATTGGTCTTCTTGAAGCTGGGCTCAGAATGGAGATTCATTCCCTGGCACTGAAATAACAGAGATCTGGAATATATCTTGGTAATGTAATTTGGCTGCACAATAGTTCTTTATTTCTGGTCTTCCAGAGGTTGAGGGGTCCTGCAACAGTTCAGGATAGGACTTACGAAGAACTGGTGTTGATGGAAAATGATTTCCTTGATCTGTGGCTTGTGACAAATTTGGGGGGGGTGGGTAATGGGAATCTTGCAAAATGTATCAGCAGATGAGGCAGAACTATCTTGTCCAAGTCCTCAGTTGCAGCTCCTCCAGTAGATGGCGCCTCTAACTCTTACTGCCTTCATTTATTATAAATTTCTTTTTCCATTACTAATCCAAGTCCCCACACCACCACCCCTGGGCTTTTAAATAATCTGGCATGTTGTTAATTCTGTTTTTTTTTTTTTTTTCCAGCTGTGACTCCAGACAGAATCCAAGAGGAGATTTACAATCTTTTCTCTGGATTTTAGAGATTTACTCTACCTTTCTGTGTTAGCCTTAATCCTTTCAAGTCTCGTAGAAAGAGGTAAAATAAGCACAACTCTTATACATCAAAAGATCACAGAAATGCAAAAAAACTGGGGCCATCACAGCAAGATTTACTGCAATTTCATATAAAAGAAATCACAAATGAACTAAGCATGAAAACAGGTAAAGAAATACGGAATAGAAAAGTGAGCATCCACTCATGATTTCTTCTTCTTTTTAATCTCAAGACACTTCCAGTGCTTTATAGTTTCAGAATTTTTACAGCTGAAGATCTTCCTCTGAGAAAACAACCCACTCACTTTTTATTTATAGAGACTGGATGCATCGATAGACCTTATCAATTTTCCATAGGAAGTCATCATTGTGAGAAGCAGGCAAAACTCAGAATAAGCATGCAGACTTGCCACTCTTTGGAGAGGTCGAAGCACCAATGGACAATTTAAATACCATCTGGCAAATGCTGAGGAAGACACACAGAGCTACAGGAACATCTAGGAGGGGTACTAGCAGGTTGCAGGGCTAAGAAAATCTTCCTGATGGGGATTACATCAAAGCTGAGATCTGAAGGAGGAGCGGGAGCCAGCCAGGAAGGGGGTGATGGGAAGGAGGTGTTGGGCAGCAGGGGCATGATCCAGGGAGAGGAGTAAGTAAAGCATCTGCAAAGGTGTTGGGGAGACAGAACAAGGCCTAATTCAGGGGAGGGGTTTTAAAACTGATGTGTTGAGGACACTTCAGAAAATCCCTCAGGAGCTCTTAACCTTTTCTTGTGACACAGACCTTGGGCAGTCTGGTGAAGCCTATGGGTCCCTTCTCAGAATATTGGTTTTAAATGCATAAAATTAAGTTTGTTGTAATATAAAGTTAACCAATTATGTTGGAATACAGTTATCAAAATAGTTTTAAAATCTGTGATTTAATTCCAAATGAAGTCAGAAAGAGAAATAGCATATATCACTTACATGTAGAATCTAACATATATGTAGAATCTGTGACACAAATGAATTTATCTACAAAACAAACAGGCTCACAGACATAGAGAATAGAGTTGTGGTTGCCAAGAGGGAGGAAAGGAGGGGAAGGATGGATTGGGAGTTTGGGATTCAGTTCAGTTCAGTTCAGTTCAGTTGCTTAGTCCTGTCCGACTCATTGCGACCCCATGAATCACAGCACGCCAGGCCTCCCTGTCCATCACCAACTCCTGGAGTTCACCAAACTCATGTCCATCGAGTCGGTGATGCCATCCAGCCATCTCATCCTCTGTTGTCCCCTTCTCCTCCTGCCCCCAATCCCTCCCAGCATCAGAATCTTTTCCAGTGAGTCAACTCTTCACATGAGGTGGCCAAAGTATTGGAGTTTCAGCTTCAGCCTCAGTCCTTCCAAAGAACACCCAGGACTGATCTCCTTTAGGATGGACTGGCTGGATCTCCTTGCAGTCCAAGGGATTCTCAAGAGTCTTCTCCAACACCACAGTTCAAAAGCATCAATTCTTCGGCACTCAGCTTTCTTCACAGTCCAACTCTCACATCCACACATGACCACTGGAAAAACCATAGCCTTGACTAGACGGACCTTTGTTGGCAAAGTAGTATCTCTGCTTTTCAATATACTATCTAGGTTGGTATTAGCAAATGCAGACTATTATATATAGACTGGATAAACAACAAGGTCCTACTGTATAGCACAGGGAACTACATCGATATCCTGTAATAAACCATAATAGAAAAGAATATGAAAATGTATGTATATATATGAATTATTTTGCTTTACAGCAGAAATTATAAATCAACTATAATAAAATTAAAAATAAAAAAAATTGGTGACCTAATAATATAGTGCACATACTTCCTTATGAATGCTTAAGTTTACAAGATCTAATGGTAGGTCCAAAACGAAGATCATGGCATCTGGTCATATCACTTCATGGGAAACAGATGGGGAAATAGTGGAAACAGTGTCAGACTTTATTTTTTGGGGCTCCAAAATCACTGCAGATGGTGACTGCAGCCATGAAATTAAAAGACGCTTACTCCTTGGAAGAAAAGTTATGACCAACCTAGAGAGCATATTCAAAAGCAGAGACATTACTGTGCCAACAAAGGTCCGTCTAGTCAGGGCTATGGTCCTTCCAGTGGTCATGTGTGGATGTGAGAGTTGGACTGTGAAGAAAGCTGAGCACTGAAGAATTGATGCTTTTGAACTGTGGTGTTGGAGAAGACTCTTGAGAGTCCCTTGGACTGCAAGGAGATCAGCCCTGGGATTTCTTTGGAAGGAATGATGCTAAAGCTGAAACTCCAATACTTTGGCCACCTCATGCGAAGAGTTGACTGTTTGGAAAAGACTCTGATGCTGGGAGGGATTGGGGGCAGGAGGAGAAGGGGACGACAGAGGATGAGATGGCTGGATGGCGTCACCGACTCCATGGACATGAGTTTGAGTGAACTCCGGGAGATGGTGATGGACAGGGAGGCCTGGTGTGCTGTGATTCATGGGGTCGAAATGAGTCGGACGCTACTGAGCGACTGAACTGAACTGAACTGAAGTACTGTAGCAGTAATGGGCATAGAACAATGGCGGTATTGCATATTGCTAATATGATACAACAATATCCGTTATTTCAGTTGGTGACAAAAATCACAGGTAAGGTTAATATTTGGAGAAGGAAATGGCAATCCACTCCAAAACTCTTGCCTGGAAAATCCCATGGACAGAGGAGCTTGGTAAGCTACAGTCCATGGGGTCGTGAAGAGTCGGACACGACTGAGCGACTTCATGTTCACGTTCAAGGTTAATATTACTGTATTTTGTTGCTTACCTTTATTAATAGAAGGAAGTGTTTTCAATTAAAGATTAATGAAAATAAAGCTGCAATTTTTTTTCCTCCCAACCAAATAACCAATTCAGTTCTATCCATGGACCCCTTGGGAGTGTGTGGAACCCAGGTTGAAACCCTTTCAAGCAACAGGGTGGTGACTGGATTAGAAAGCAAAGTGCTTGGGTGACACTCAGCCCTCAGCTCTGGGAGGTATCTACATTCCTAAGGGATTTGGATTGATGTGGGAGGAGTCAGTGGAGCCTGATTTCCACTCCCAGGGCTGAAGATATCTGCCCAGTGTCAGGTTCTGGGGTACCATTCAGTGCGGAGAGAATGTGTAAACCATGTGTAAACCATGACCGCAAAGGATTGATGAGCACTTTTTACTAATTTCCAGCACCATATAGGGTGGTGGTGAAGGGCCACCAGAGTTTGACAGACTTAAATAAATGCCTTTTCTGGAAGTACAAAAGCTGTATAACCTTGGACAAGTTTGTCTTTCAGTTTCCTCATCTGTAAAATGGAGTAATAAACATGTCTGTTGTGATCACAGTGTTATTGTGAATTAAAGTGCTGTAATTCATTGCAGTGCCTGTAGATAAATACTGGATAAATGACGGTTGTTAAAATGTGAGTTGAAAGACTGCCTGATGACCCTTCAGGAGGAGAATCTCTATTCTTTTCCTACTCCCTCTCTGCTTAAATCCAAGAGAAGAATTAAAACTTTCTCCTCTGGGAAGGCAGCTATGTCTTCACCTCTCTGACTTCTAGATAACTACCCAGTTTCCAAGTGCTGTCAACATCTTTTTTTTTAACGTCGAGTACTTTTCTTGAGCACCTGCAGCCTCCTGGGGACTGGAAGAGAACCCTGAACACTGAGTCTCACGGTAGCTTTTGAAGTAAAATCTGATATTTCATAGTAACGACAGGTATGAAAAACGCTGGGGTTAGAGTCCACAATAACCGAAGTTCCTCAATCAGGAGCTGGGTTAATTAATACCGAGCAGACCACCACTAGAACATATGTAAATAGCGATAATCGTGGGATTCTATGCACTGTTTTTTGCTACATTAAAAATACACTAAATGCATTATTTACTTAAACACTGATTCCCAGAAAATGTCTCTTTCCCTCCTTTTTCTTTATACGTGAGGTCAGAATGCTCCAAAAGCTGTCTAAAGAGTAAAACCGGAGGTTTCAAAGTCGACTAGTAAATCATACTTGCAATGAATAAGCAACTGTTTCCATTCCGCAAGGAAATTTACCGTCATCGGTTCAAATCAGTGGCAAAAAAAATGAAACCTCCGCTCGACGAGGATGGGATTCGAACCCACGCGTGCAGAGCACAATGGATTAGCAGTCCATCGCCTTAACCACTCGGCCACCTCGTCCCAGAAGCCTACTCCTTCCTGGTAGCTATAGGGAGTAAAACTAGGGGGATGTGACGTAATGGAATGGGAGCCGCCATTTTGTACGGAAGCAAAGCTCCGATCTTTTTTATAGCAAGAAATAAAAAGAAGATGGCCGCTCCCATGCAGTGAGGAATCTGCAGTGGGGAGGAATAAAGGAAATTCCGTAGAAAATGAGATAACCTTGAAAGAAATAAAATTGGCATACTAACTGGGAAAAAACTTTGAAGAAATCTTAGGGAGGGTCCGCCGCCTAAGGGGCGGGGCTGACGCGTTGAGCGGCTTTGCGCCTGCGCTTTAGCTAGGCGGTTAGATTTGAATGCTTTAGAGTCCTCTGGGCGTCGTGAGGAGACGGGAAGGGGTGGGGGTGAGCTATGTGAGGAGCGTGCGGACCACAAACAAGTCTGAGGAGAATTTGTGAAGCCGTTGGGCCGCGGCGGGTAACTTTCGTCCTGGTCTTCGCCTGCGGGATTTAGGTTTTGTTAGAGCGGACTCAAGGCCCCACGCTGGGAGGAGAGGGACGCGCCTACAGCCAGGCTGCCGCAGAACTGTGGGCTCAGGTACGGACGCTTCTCCCCCGGTGCAGGACTCGCTCTTTTCTCACCTCGGCCTACACTTGTGCCGCCTCTCGCCCCCCTAGCAGTCTCCATCCACACCTGGGCCCCACGAGCGGCCCTGGGTCGCTGGCCCGCGGCTCTCTCCGCGTCCCGCCCCGCCATCTTCTGTCAGGGCTCCAGGACTGCCCCTAGCACCTACCTCCTTTTCTCTTTGGGGAACTCACGGGTGTTTGCATTTCTTAGTCTTTTCTTAGCTATAAATGAAGTAACAGAAATGTGATTTTGAACTCTCGGTTTATGGTTTATTTACAGTGTCTGATCTGAGTGCTAGCCGCACTGAGCAGATTTTGAGTTTTCTGGGGCTGCCGTCTATGGGGTCGCACAGAGTCGGACACGACTGAAGCGACTTGGCAGCAGCAGCAGCAGCGGATGTAATAACATAAATAAAGCCAGTATTAGTACGCCACAAATAAGTTTTTAAAAAGTCATCGGTGCGTTATTAAGCCAGAGTTAAGGAGTCTTTTCTTGCTGTTTGTCTCAATAGTAGAGTTTAAGAAAAAAGTTCTAAAAATATGTTTTGTCGATTGGAATCTTAAAGGTCGGTTTATAGAGATATGACAGAGAAGACCAAAGCAGAGCTTACTTTAGGTATTAAGGTTGAAGTTGAATTGGATCAGTCTAATTGCTCAGATCTGTATTGGATTCCTTGTCTTGTGCTCGGGCAGGGAGCAGAAGATTCAGTCCTTCATCTAAAATTTACAGTCCAGAACGGGAAGGAATTGATATACACAGATAACTATAAAGCAAGACACTGTAAAGGATTACAGGACATTCTAAAGGAATGTGGGAACACAGACCAGCTTATTTGATGCTTTTTGGCAATGGAGTCTAGAGGAGGCTTCTTGGAGAAAGTGGTAATTGAGGTGGAACTTGAAGGAAAGAGTGGTTTGAGATGTGAATTTAACGTACTGTTAAGGTTGGGTTCCAAGTGGTATGATTTTTCTTGACAATGTGAGTGGCTGGAAATGTTTACAAGGTGACAAGTAGACGTAAACTGAGTGAAAAATACTTGGAGTGATAATATTAATGATGTGTTTGATGCTAAGTAAGAGACAGTAAAAGATACCCTAGATATTGGTAGTAGGACAGTGCTGTTCAATAAAACTTCCAGTGTTAATGGTAATGTTTAATTTCTGCATTGCCCAGCACGGTACTCATTAATCTCATATGACTATTGAGCACCTACATTGTGGCTAATTGTGGCAAGAACGGTATTTTAAATTTTCTTGCATTTTAATTAAATTTAAATGATATAGACTCTAGATCTGTACTAACTGATATGGCACAAGTCTAGAGTCTATATCATTGGACACTATGAAATATATTAACTGTTGTTCAGTGGCTCAGTGTGTCTGACTCTTTGAGCCATGGACTGCAGCAAGCCAGGCTTCCCTGTCTTCCACCATCTCCCAGAGCTTGGTCAGAGTCATGTCCACTGAATCGGTGATGCCATCCAATCATCTTTCTCAGCGTCAGGGTCTTTTCCAATGAGTGGGCTCTTTGCATCAGGTGGCCAAAGTATTGGAACTTCAGCCTCAGCACCAGTCCTTCCAATGAATATTCAAGGTTCATTTCCTTTAGGATTGACTGGTTTGATCTCCTTGCTTTCCAAACGACCCTCAAGAGTCTTCTCCAACACCACAGTTCAAAAGCATCAGTTCTTTGGCGCTCAGCTTTCTTTATAGTCCAGCTCTCACATCCATACCTGACTACTGGAAAAACCATAGCTTTGACTATGTGGACCTTTGTCAGCAAAGTAATGTCTCTGCTTTTTATTATACTGTCTAGATTTGTCATAGCTTTTCTTCCAAGGAGCAAGTGTCTTAATTTCATGGCTGCAGTCACTGTCCGCAGTGATTTTGCAGTCCAAGGAAATAAAATCGGTCACTATTCCCATTGTTTCCCCATCTATTTGCCATGAAGTGATGGGACCGGATGCCATAATCTTAGTTTTTTGGATGTTGAGTTTTAAGCCAGCTTTTTCACTCTCCTCTTTCACTTTGATCCAGAGGCTCTTTAGCTCCTCTTCACTTTCTGCCGTAAGGGTGGTGTCATCTGAATATCTGAGATTATTGATAATATACATAAATTGAATTAAAAGATACTTTATTTTGTTCTTTAATAATCACAATTATTTGATTGGATATGTGCACCTGTAACTGAAAATGGGGTCCGACTGCTTACCACTCAAAAGTCAATAAAGAGGCAAGGTTGGTGGAAAGGAGAGTTTGCTTCTTTTTGGATATTGGCAATGGGCTAAGAGGGCAGACTTCTGTTCAAAGCCCAACTCTCCCCCAGTGATGATCAATGGGCAACAGCTTTTATAAATACGGGGAGAGGCTACATGCAGAAACAGCACAGTTAGCTCTGACAGTCATCTTGAAATTGATCGTGTGGTGAGCTGATCAACATCATCTTGATTGTTTTAAATACAGTTGATCTTCACTCCTAGGATGGGCTTGTTCCCGTTTCTTTGAGACTAATTCTCTGAACAGTGGTAGCTTATGTCACGGCTACAGTCTGCTCATTGTGTAGTTCACTTCTTCCACCTGGTGGGGGTTTCAGTATCTTTAAGAGCTCACAGGATATGGCCCAGAATAGTATCTATAGCCCTTGAGAAGGAACTAAAGGTCCTTTACTATGCTTGATGACTAAACTATTTTTATGTGGTCTCTTCTGCTGTTTTCCTTTGTTTCTGCATTTTCTCACTTCTCTGATTATGCTTATTCTTTGGGTAAAGTTTTTCTATAGACAAAAGGCAGGTGGAGAACATGGGGAACAAGGTCCGTAGAGTCCTTCTCCATTTCATGTTGAACACTACACAACTTTCAGATCTTAGAATCGGATACTGCCATGCTCATTTCTGGGGCCGCATTGATCAAAAGTACTTGCTTTATATCACAGCAACTGCCAAAAATCCAGCTTTGCAATAATATGTAACCAAAACTAGTGTAAGGTCAATGGGTACTCTTTTGAACTAGCAGTAGATAGATGCAGTAGATAGAGAATTATTTCTCTCAGAAATTTAATATGTTCCAGAACCCCTTTGTGAGTATGCTGTAGCACCCTTCCTTACGTGCCAGGTGCACCGTTTTGGAACCAATTAATAATCAATGAATGTGATGATGATCGAAAGTTCAACCATAACAGCATTTTACACATGAAGCTTAATGTGAGAGTCTGCAGTCTCCTATTTCTGTTGGAAGTGGAACTTACAGGTATGTAATAAATAGAGTATTTTTAAAAGAGGACATCAGTAAGCTTTGACTCTTATCACTTAAGTGCTAAGTCTGGCAGAGAGACAGATTATGCACAATGCCTGTTTCAAACAGTGAATATGTTTAGATGATTCAAGGCTATGGTTTTTCCAGTAGTCATGTACAGATGTAGAGCTGCACAATAAAGAAGGCAGAGTGCCAAATAATTGATGCTTTTGAACTGTGGCACTCCTGACAGTCCCTTGGAAAGCAAGGAGATCAAACCAGTCGATCTTTAAGGAAATCAACCCTGAATACTCTTTGGAAGGACTGATGCTGAAGCTCTGATCATTTGACTACCTGATGCAAAGAGGTGATTCATTGGAAAAGACCCTGATGCTGGGAAAGATTGAAGGCAGAAGGGGAAGAGGCTGACAGAGGATGAGATGGTTGAATGGCATCACTGATTCACTGGACATGAATTTGGGCAAACTCTGGAAGGTGGTGAGGGAGAGGGAAGCCTTGTGTGCTGCAGTCCATGGTGTTGTGAAGAGCTAGACATAACTTGGTGACTGAGCAACAAGATTTTGATAGTACTTTAAGTTTTATCTATGAATTTTGAATATGGACTTGAAAATATTTCCAAAAGGAGAAAAAAATATGGAAGGCATTGAATTTATTGAGCTCATATTATTTACTAAGCACTGTGCCAAATTCTCAAAATGTGACAGTAAATGTAAGAGACACCAGCCCTGTTCTCATGGAGTTTACTGTTTAGGCAAGGATATGTTGATGCAATTAATAGTCAATCTGTAAATAAGAACAGAAGAGAGTTTTATTTGAGCCAGACTAAGAAGTATAGCCTGGGAGACAGCCTTTCAGTTCTGAGGAACTGTTTCGGAGAAGCATGATTTTCAGTGCAGCTTTATATCTTGTCAGAACAAAGAACATCAGATATAACAAGGGTACCTTCCTTCAGTGTTTCTTAAAGAAAGATTAACACATACACAGCTGGTCATTATGTTCTTGGAGCCTGGGAAGGGAGCCTTATCATCAAAGGAGTACTAGCACTGACGTCCCAGAAAGGGAGGCTTTTATGTCTGTCTGCAAAACAGACATTCTTTACTTCTGGACAGTGTACCCTCTTCTTTAATGGCTAAAGCACATGTATAGTGTATGTTAGATAAGCTGTCACACTGGCTGTTCTGATTAGAATAAAGTTCAAGCCAAATCATGTGTAATCTGACTTGATTACAGTGGCTTCACTATACTTCAGTATGTGAAAATTTCTTCCATCAGTTAGTTTGGGAAGATAAAAGGAATAATTAATTTACATAACAGACTTAAATTACAGTTGTGGTAATGCTACAAAGGAGACATACACAGTGATACAAAGAGTACTTTTCTTGGCTTTCTTGCCAAGAAATAATAGCAAATAAAAATTTGATGACTTGGGAAAGAGCTTTGTTTGTGCAGGAATAGAAATACCAATGTTTCTAGCACAGAGAGAGAGACAGTGGTATGAGATTTAAGTATGAAGTCTGAGAGGCAAGCAGGATCCAGATCTTGTAAAGCTTTGTAGGTCCTGGTAAAGAGTTTATTTTCAGTACAATGGTAAGCTTTTAAGGGGTTTTACATAGGGAATGTCTTGAAGGTGATTTATGTTTAAGAAGACTTCAGGGGGATAAGAGTGGAAGTAGGGAGACCAATGAGACAGAAATTGTAATGTTCCACTTGAGAGAGGAGGGCAGCTTGAATTATGGTGGTAAAGATAGGAGGGAATTAATTTGGGATATATATTGGAAATAGAATCACTAAGACTTAGTGCTAGATTGAATAGAAGTGGAAATAGCTATCATACTTGGTTGATCTTGAAAAGTTTTCGGTTTTACTGTTAAGTTGATGTTTGCTGCTTTTAAAATAGATACTGTTTGTTAGATTAAGGAATTTACTTTCTATTCCTAGTTTGCTAATTTTTTTTTAATTTGAAAGGATGTTAAAAGTCATCAAACTTTTTTTAATCTGTTGAGATAATTTATGATTTTTCCCTTTTAATCTGTTAGGATAGTAAATTGTAAAATTGATTTTCCAGTGTTGAACCAATTAAGTATTTCTGGAATATAACCAATGTGACCATGACACATTCTTCTTTTCACAAATTGCTCCTTTTTGCTATATTTTTCTTTTTTAGGATCTTACATTTATTGTAGTAAAATTAGCATGTAATATTTACTTTGTTGTACTATATATATCTGGATATAGAGCATCTGTGTATGAGATAGAGATGGTTGCAGGTAAGAGAGTTTTCTTTAAAACAAAATAATTAAAGTAGTGGAAAGTTGCTTTTGGGAAAGAGGATAGTATGTACTATCTTAAAACTTTAAATTAAAAATATTATTTTAAGTAGATATGGCTATAATCTGTGAACAAGAGATAAGTAAAACGAGAAAAATGGATAAACAGGCTGAGAAAGTGATGGAAGACAAAAGGAGAGTCAGAGATCAAATCCTAGGTGATTCCCATTGCCTTATATATCTGTATTAACAGTTAATTAAATAAATTGATACTGAAGAATAAGCAGACTTTTACTTCAGGTTCAGGTTCATTATGGAGTATTGTTCTTTAATTTGGCTTCTGTTGTATATAATAAAAGCATGTAAAATAAGGTATCTTTTAAGCATCTGTTTGGTTTTTTGTTTGTTTCGGTTTTTTATGTATTGCCAAAAGTGTACAAACATTGATTCTGAAAGTTACGTGTATGATATTAATTTAGTATTATGGTTGTTGTTGCTGTTCAGTCACCAAGTCACGTCCAACTCTTTTCTACCCCATGGACTGCAGTACACCGGGCTCTTCCATCCTCCACTATCTCCCAGAGTTTGCTCAAATTCATGTCTGTTGAATAGGTGATGCTATCTAACCATCTCATCCTTCGCCATCCCGTTCTCCTTTTGCCTTCAATCTTTCCCAGCCTCAGGATATTTTTCAGTGAGTCAAGTCTTCGCATCTGTTGGCCAAACTTCAGCTTCACCATCAGTCCTTCCAGTGAATATTCAGGATTGATTTCCTTTAGGATTGACTCATTTGATCTCCTTGCTTTTTAAGGGACTCTCCAGAGTCTTCTCCAGCAGCACAATTCAGAAGCATCAGCTCTTCAGCACTCAGCTTTCTTTATGGTCCACCTCTCACATCTGTTCATGACTACTGGAAAAATTATAGCTTTGACTGTATGAACCTTTGTCAGCAAAGTGATGTCTCTGCTTTTTAATATGCTATCCAGGTTTGTCATGGCTTTTCTTCCAAGAAGCAAGCATCTTTTAATTTCGTGTCTGCAGTCACCATCTGCAGTGATTTTGCAGCCCAGGAAAATAAAACCTGTCACTGTTTCTATTTTTCCCCCTTCTATTTGCCATGAAGTGATGGAACTGTATGCCATGATCTTTGTTTTTTGAATGTTGAGTTTTAAGCCAGCCTTTTCACTCTCCTCTTTCACTTTCATCAAGAGGCTATTTAGTTCCTCTTTCTGCCGTTAGAGTGTTATCATGTACATATCTGAGGTTGTTGATATTTCTCCCAGAAATCTTGATTCCAGCTTGTGTTTCATCGAGCCTGGGGTTTTTCATGAATTACTCCGCGTAGAAGTTAAATAAGCAGGGTGATGATATATAGCCTTGTTGTACTCTTTTCTCAATTTTGAACCAGTCAGTTGTTCCATGTTTGGTTCTGTTGTTCCTTGACCCACATGCATATTTCTCAGGAGACAGATAAGACAGTTTGGTAGTCCCATCTCTTCCAGAATTTTCCACAGTTTGTTGTGATCTATACAACCTAGATAGAATATTGAAAAGCAGAGACATTGCTTTGCCAACAAAGGGCTGTCTAGTCAAGGCTATGGTTTTTCCAGTAGTCATGTATGGATGTGAGAGTTGGACTGTGAAGAAAGCTGAGCGCCGAAGAATTGATGCTTTTGAACTGTGGTGTTGGAGAAGACTCTTGAGAATCCCTTGGACTGCAAGGAGATCCAACCAGTCCATTCTAAAGGAGACCAGTCCTGGGTGTTCTTTGGAAGGACTGATGCTAAAGCTGAAACTCCAGTACTTTGGCCACCTCATGCGAAGAGTTGACTCATTGGAAAAGACCCTGATGCTGGAAGGGATTGGGGGCGGGAGAAGAAGGGGACGACAGGATGAGATGGCTGGATGGCATCACCGACTCGATGGACATGAGTTTGAGTGAACTCCAGGAGTTGGTGGTAGACAGGGAGGCCTGGCGTGCTGTAATTCATGGGGTCGCAAAGAGTTGAACACCACTGAGCGACTGAACTGAACTGATCGATTGATTTTTTGGCTGCACTGGTCTTAGTTGCTTTGCGAGGTGAATGGGAGCTTTTCTTCATTACAGTGCATGGGCTTCCCATTGCGATGGCTTCTCGTTGCAGAGCACAGGCTTTAAGCTCACGGGCTTTAGTAGTTGCAGCTTGCGGGCCCTAGAGTGCCTGGGCTTCAGTGGTTGTGGCACACGGGCTAAGTTGCTCAGCGGCATGTGCAGTTTTCTTCAGTTCAGTTCAGTTCAGTCACTCAGTCGTGTCCCACTCTTTGCGACCCCATGAATCGCAGCACGCCAGGCCTCCCTGTCCATCACCAACTCCTGGAGTTCACTCAGATTCATGTCCATTGAGTCAGTGATGCCATCCAGCCATCTCATCCTCTGTCGTCCCCTTCTCCTCCTGCCCCCAATCCCTTCCAGCATCAGAGTCTTTTCCAATGAGTCAACTCTTCGCATGAGGTGGCCAAAGTACTGGAGTTTCAGCTTTAGCATCATTCCTTCCAAAAAGATCCCAGGGCTGATCTCCTTCAGAATGGAGTGGTTGGATCTCCTTGCAATTTTCTTGGACCAGAGATTAAACCCATGACCCTTGCATTGGCAGGCAGATCTTATGCACCCACCACCAGGGAAGTCCCAGTTTCAGTGTTTACAGTGTTATTTTTATGTCTTTTTTTTTTTTTTTTTTTGCTGAGTAAAGTTAAATTTTCATAAGATAAATATTCATTTTGTGAAGATTTTATTAAGCTGTATTTTGATGGCTGATTGACTATATTTTGAGATTGAATTATTATGTAATTCATCAACTCCTATAAACTGGGACAGTTTTTTATTTGAAGCATTGAAGTCCATATCATCCCAATCAGTATTGGTCACTGATTTCATCTTGAATATGAGAATTTTCCAAGAGTGGTAATTATAACAGAGCAGTGTAAAGTCCTCAAAAATTTTCATATTTCATATTCCTATAATGAAAATTTTTTCTTCTTTCCTTCCTTTTTTGGCCCTCTCACAGAAAGTAATCCTAAATTCTCAATTTTGTTCTTAATCTCTTCCTTCATTACGGTTTCTCCTCCTCTTTTCTCAACTTTTCTTATTGTGTATTTGTTACAGAAAAGTTTTTCTTCAAAAATGGATGGGATGTCTTCAGAGGCTAATGACGAAAAGTAAGTTCTTGAAATGCAGCTAAAAAACATTAACTGCTTATCAGAGAAAGATATTTTTCCAATTGGTAAGACGTATTGATAACTTCTGAAATGTTTTCCCAGTCTGTTCCAGGGAAAAGAAGTAAATGTTACAGAATCACGGCACTTCTTGTCATATCTTTGTATAAACTCATCTAGAGTCAAAATTGAGATGGATTTAGAGACTACTTCCCATCTCTTCAATTTAAGGATGAGAAAATTGAGGCCCAAGGAAATGATTTGTCTAAAGTTGGCATCACAAGCTAGCAGCTATTTACAGCCTATAGGCATATGGATATATGACAAAGAAAAATATTTTTTAAACATTGTTTTTTAATTTTTGAATTAGCTGCCAAAATTTCATACAACAGTAGAAAAATCAAGTGTTACGACACTGGGCTCATATTCTTGCTTGGCAACAGCTAACCTAGTGGAGTACATAGTAGCTGTAATGATCAAACCAGGCAGGGAGGAATTCTCTGTAGTCTCAACACCACCTATTTTTCTTAACATCTGCTAAATTATCTGTTTGGCTTTTTCAGTATTCAAAATCTGGTCTAAAAAATCACACAGTAGTAAAACCAGAGCTAGAGGCTTTTGATTTATGATCCATTTATCTTTAGTTTTTTTTTAGCCCATACTGCTGCTTATAGAATCTTAGTTCCCTGACCAGGGATTGAACCCATGCCCCTTGCAGTGGAAGCTCAGAGCCCTGACCACTGGACCACCAGGGAATTACCTTTCTTATTTTTTTTTTAGTCCATTTATCTTATAATTGTACTTATATCAATATGGTAAACTATGTTGTACTTATTGTTTTTCAGGAAATACATATGATATACCATATGTATTTTAAAATGCTGACTTCCTAAATACTGAATTTAAGTCTTGTAATATAAAGTTTATTAAGTGAAAGTGATGACTGATTTATAAGCATGGAAGGGATATTGTAATGATGGGTTTTAGAAATTCAGTCTTTTACCGCTGTGTACGTAAAATTTTTTCCCTTTTGCAGTGGCAATGTGGAGAAACCTGTTGGAAGACGACATTCTTCAGTAAGAAACGCTTATTTGAGCTGTTGTTACCTTTTATTGACTGATGACTGTATACCACAGTACTTCTGAATGGCATCATCATCCCAACCCTGCTGGCTTCTGTTACTCTCTGGATAAAGACTCAAATATTTAACCTGATTATACAATTCTGTAGATATGCTAAAATTCCTATTTTATGGATTTCATGGTAATTTAATTCATTGTGTTCTGTGTAAATTATTCTTTAATAAATCTGTTTTAAAAATATATAAAAACTATTGTACAGAGCTGCAGCAAAACAAAATAATCCAGCTACAATCTATTTAAGCACGAAACTTTTTGAGTTATGAAATTGAAAAAAATCCAAAAGATAGGGATGATATTAGGCACAAGTTAACTAACAAGGGGTTCCAACAATAGCACCAGTGGTTCTGTGATACTTTCGCCATAAATATCTTTGCCGCAAACACTTTTGCCGCATTACTAATTGGCAGCAGTATTATCATTGTGGAAGGGTTTTATAACACAATACAAAGCTCAATTACAAATATGTATCCTAGTGTTTGAAAACTGATAACCTATCTTAATAGAAGAAATTTTAGTGAAAAACTATGATGCCAAATGAAAAGTATGAAACAATGGAATGGAGCCAAACATTTAAAACAGCCACAAAGTACAAAGTAGTATGAATTTGTGGTGTCTTAGAGGTTTCTGCAGAATTTTAGTATCTCTACCTTTCTGGAATAATAATAGATAATAGCAGACTTTCTTGAATATTTCTCTTCTAGATTTTGAAACCCCCAAGGAGTCCTCTTCAGGACCTCAGAGGTGGAAATGGGAATGAAACTACTCAGGTAAGTCTCTGGTACAAATGCATCATAGATGACTATTTTCAGTGATACTTTCAATAAGTAGAAAATTTGCTAGCTATTGAAGGAAGAGCACCATAAATGATTCTCAATTGAATATGTACAAGTAAGCATTCCTGGCCCTCAGGTTATAATCCAAACATTTGAGCAAGCTGGCACTCTTGATTTTTAACCCCTATTTACTTTTCCAGATTTCTTGCCACTCTCATACATGTATCTCACCATTCAGAATTGCTTACCATTCCCCAAACAGACATGAACTGTCAAGGCTGCGGGTATTTATATGTGATATTACCTCTGTTAAGATGGCTAGTCCCTCATCCTCATTTACCTGCCAGTATTTTATTAAAAATTTTTCCAAACACACTGAAAAGTAGAAAGAATTTTGTAGTAAATGTTCATATAGTCATTACCTAGATTCTACAATTAATATTTTATCATACTTGGTTTATCGTATATTTGTAGTCCTCTTTACCCCATGATTCCCATTTGATCTCTTAAGACTCAGCTTTGGTGTCACTTCTCTCAGAAAATCATCCCTTAACATATTCTGTTATAGTTGTTTACTAATGTCCATTATAATAAGAACTCTCTTGAGATTAACTTTGTTGTATGTTTTCTTAGTGTATTATACGTGGTATATAATTCACTTTCAGTACATTTTGTTAAACGATGAAATGTGTGTAGCTTTGGAGTCCATTTAATTCTGAGTGCTTACCCTACTTTAGCCTCTATAAATAAATTTTTCTATTTCTCACATATATCAAGCCTTTGCACATGATCTGAATTAAATGCTTTCCCTCTGTCCAACTCTTCATCTGACTACTAATCCTAGAGCTCTCAATTTAAATGTACTTCCTCACGGAAATCTTCTGTAATTCTCAGGCTAAATTATTATTTTTTAATGTAGTTTTTATTCATATCACTTACTGCTACTGCTAAGTCACTTCAGTTGTGTCCGACTCTGTGCAACCCTAGAGACGGCAGCCCACCAGGCTCCCCCGTCTCTGGGATTCTCCAGGCAAGAACACTGGAGTGGGTTGCCATTTCCTTCTCCACTGCATGAAAGTGAAAAGTGAAAGGGAAGTCGCTCAGTCGTGTCTGATTCTTAGCGACCCCATGGACTGCAGCCTACCAGGCTCCTTCGTTCATAGGATTTTCCAGGCAAGAGTACTGGAGTGGGGTGCCATTGCCTTCTCCATCACTTACTACATTTTGAATTTTATATTTGTGTAGATTTTTGTTTTAATGTCTGTGTTACCATTAATCCCCAGTAGAGTAGGGACTCGGAGAAGGTGATGGCACCCCACTCCAGTACTCTTGCCTGGAAAATCCCATGGTCGGAGGAGCCTGGTAGGCTGCAGTCCATGGGGTCGCTAAGAGTCAGACACGGCTGAGCAACTTCCCTTTCACTTTTCACTTCCATGCATTGATTGGAGAAGGAAATGGCAACCCACTCCAGTGTTCTTGCCTGGAGAATCCCAGGGATAGAGGAGCCTGGTGGGCTGCTGTCTATGGGGTCACACAGAGTCAGACACGACTGAAGCGACGCAGCAGCAGCAGCAGAGTAGGGACTGTGTTGTTTGCTTTACCATTCTTTTGCTGTCACTCAGCATAGGATTTAGTGTGTGTGTGTGTGTGTGTGTGTGTTTTTAGTTTAATGAATGTTTGAATGAGTAAATAATGTATTCATAGATTCATAGAGCTTTAAAACTAACAGGACCTCAATAGTAATCTTGAATCTTATTCCTTAATTTTATAAATAAGAAATAGGAGGTCCGGAGAGGTTAAATGTTTTGTCTAACCCCACACAGTTAATGGCAGACTTCAGACTCGAGCTGTAATTTCCTTAGTGCTTTCTAATATACCACACAAATTTCAGGGTTTTTTAAAAGGTAAGAAATATAGTGGTATTTATTATGTCCATATTATTGTCATTATTAAGCTCAAGGCCACCTGTAGTGTCTCCCAGGATCTTAACAGAGAGATGAACATTCCTGGTTCTTTGTAACAAAATTTATGCTCAGGTATCCAGAATTAGGAAAGTAAAATTCTCTATGGATTTCATTTGGTTTTGTGTTTGGTATCTATATGAGTAAAAATGTTCGTCCTTGTTAAGGAAGGTGAAGGAAAATAAAAATAGTATAATGAAAATATGTTCAGCATCACTAATCATTAGGGAAATGCAAGTCAAAACCACAGTAAGATATCAATTCATATCTGTTAGGATGGCTACTATTAAAAAAACAAAAAATAACAACAGTTGGCTAGGATGTAAAGTAATTGGAATCCTTGTGTACTATTGGTGGGAATGTAAAATGGTGCAGCTGCTATAGAAAATAATGATTCCTCCAGAAACTAAAATAGATTTACCATATGATCCAGCAGTTCCACTTCTGGGTATATACTCCAAAGAATTAAAAGCAGAGTCTTGAAGAGATGTACACCACTGTTCATAGCAGTGTTATTCACTGTAGCCAAAAGGTGGAAGCAACCCAGAATCCATTGACAGATGAATACATTAACAAAAGGTGGTATTAATGGAATATTATTCAGCCTTACGGAGAAGGCAGTGGCAACCCACTCCGGTACTCTTGCCTGGAAAATCCCATGGACGGAGGAGCATGGTAGTCTGCAGTCCATGGGGTCGCTAAGAGTCAGACATGACTGAGCAACTTCCCTTTCACTTTTCACTTTCATGCATTGGAGAAGGAAATGGCAGCCCACTCCAGTGTTCTTGCCTGGAGAATCCCTGAGACGGGGGAGCCTGGTGGGCTGCCATTTCTGGGGTTGCACAGAGTCGGACACGACTGAAGCGACTTAGCAGCAGCAGCAGCGGCAGCAGCATTCAGCCTTAAGGTAATTCTGACATACTGCAATGTGAATGAACCTTGAGAACATGATGTTAAAAGAAAGAAAAAAAAAAGCCACAAAAGACAAATACTTTTATGAATTACCTGGAGTAGTCAGATTCATAGAAACAGAAAGTAAAATTGTGGTTGTGGGGAAGTTGAGGCATATGAGGGAGTTGTTTGTTGAGTATAGTTTCAGTTTTGCAAGATGAAAAGGTTTCTGGGGATTGGTTACACAGCCATATAGATGTATGTAACAGTATTGAAGCGTACACTTAAAAACAGTTAAAAGAGGCTTGAGTATGTTAAGTAAAATAGTCACAGAAGGACAAAAACTCCATGATTCCACTTACACGCAATGTCCAAAATAGTCTAATTCATAGAATCAGAGAGGAGGGGAGTGGTTATCAGGGACTGAAAGGAGAGGGAAATGGAGAGTTGCCAATCAATGGGTATAAAGTTTCAGTTATACATGTGAATGAATTCTAGAGATTCACTGTATAACACTATGTCTGTAGTTAACAACATTGTATTATACGCTTAAAAATCTGTTAAGAGAGTAGATTGCATCAAGTGTTCTTACCATAATAAAATTAAAAAAATTTTAAGTGATTTTATGTTAATTGTATTTTACCACAATTTAAAAAATTATTTTAATCTTAAAAATAGTATAGTAAGGTTACCATGATAGGCAATATATCACTTGTTTTGTTTCCAGTCTTTCTTCTACTGGATAGCAAAATTACCACTTATTTAAAGGAGAGAGAAAAGGTTAAGGACAGTAATCACCTTCCTTAAATATATGTTTGTGTCAGTGAGCTTATCATCATTCACATTGAAAATCATATTCCTGTTAAGTGCTTCTATATTGGAATTTTTTGAAGGATCAAATTATCAAAACTAATAATATCAGATTAGTTTAAAATAAGACCTGGTGTCTGTCTTATCATACTCTTGGAGACATACTTCTTAGTCGTTTCATTAAGAATCTTACCATATATTCTCTGCCCTTAGGAATCCAGTGCTTTGAGAAATAAGAAAAACTCTCGTCGAGTCAGCTTTGCAGATACTATAAAGTAAGTTGAAAAAAATAATTTAAATGTTACTGATAATACTTTTTTTGTCTTACACCAAATATGTTGGTACTAACTGATTTGGATAATTGGTGTGTCAATTAGATAAATGTTGGAAAATTGTTATTTAAAAGTCTGTTATGCTTAAAAGACTGAGAAGGTGATGGCACCCTACTCCAGTATTCTTGCCTGGAAAATCCCATGGACGGAGGAGCCTGCAATCTGCAGGTGGTCACTGCAATCCATGGGGTTGCAAAGAGTCGGACACTACTGAGCAACTTCACTTTCACTTTTCACTTTCATGCATTGGAGAAGGAAATGGCAACCTACTCCAGTGTTCTTGCTGGGAGAATCCCAGGGACAGGGGAGCCTGTGGGCTGGTAGGCTGCCGTCTATGGGGTCGCACAGAGTCAGACACGACTGAAGCAACTTAGAAGCAGCAGCAGCAGCATGTTTAAAAGAAACACTGAAAGCATCCCCTCTAAAGTCCAGGAGAAAAACAACTACGTTTTACTGCTGTTATTTAACATTTTTTTTGAGGTGCTAAACAACAAAAATAGAGAAAAAAACAGTTATTAAAATTTTAATATATTTCCTATATAATAATAATCAGAAGATAAGTGTCTTTTTTTCTTTATATTATATTTTGTTGCTGTAAATTTAATAATAACATATAAAGAATAAAACATTACTGAAGGATACTAAGTTAAGAATTGTACAGGAAATTCCCTGGCGTGGCCAAAAAAAAAAAAAGAACTGTACAAATGAAGACAATTACCTAAATAAAAAGATTTAATATCATAAAGATGTCACTTCTCCCTAAGTTATAAATTTAATGTAATTCTTATATATAGTATTTTTCTGATTATTTTTTTGATGCTCATCAATATATTTGTATTTTCTCACTGAAGAGTTATTTGAGAATTTTAAAATTCATATCTAGTAAAGGCATTTTGTGGTCATTTTCAGTTATATTGTAGTGAGAAAATGCTAATCTGTATTATTTTGATTTTTATTGACATTTTCTGTGTGATCTTATATGTGATCAATTTTTGTGAATGATCCATAAGTACTTGGGAAAGAAGATAATATTTTGAATATTAGAATGTAGAATTTGGCATATCAATTCTATCCATTTTCTACCTTTTATTATTTGGGTCTTCTGTAATCTTACATAGTTTCAGTCACTCTAATTTCCATGAATTATGAGAGGTGAGTTAGTCTCTAATTGATAGTGGATCCCACTCTAACTCTCTTTATCCAATAGTTTTTCTCTGTGAATTCTATGTTCATTGGTACATATTATCATTGTTAATCTTTATTCAAGATTGTACTTTCTGGCATTACAAACTAATCATCTTTGCTTTGTTTATTGCTTTTTGATTCAAATTCTACCTAGACTGCTGTTAAGATTTCTGTCTCTGCTAGATTTTTGCTTTCATATTTGTGGTACACCTTTTTGTATTGTTTGACCATGTATAAGCAATTGTAAAGTTAGTCTGTTCCCTCCCTTCCTTGTACTATTTAATATGCTTAAACTTCAGTTGAAACTTCATTGTTTTATATGATATCCTTTGGCATTTATAAAGGATGAGGTAGTTAGCCTACTTCTTCCTTTCATTTTTTCCCCCATTCTCATTCCTTTCTTAATTTTTTTTTTTTAAATTTTTATCATGTCTCTTTTTCCCTCTCTCACGTATCTCTCTCTCTCTCTCTGGGTATTTGACGTTAGGGAATCTGTCACATTTGCGTATCAGTTCTATTATATATATTAATTGTTCATATCAGTTCTGTCACTATAGTTTCCCTAATTATCTCTTGGTTGGTTGAAGCTTTTTCCCTTATATTTGAGGGCTCATTGGAACAATATTTATTCTATGAGTTCTTGGGTACTCAAACTGTTAGTTACAGGCTTTATACTTGACGATTTAGCTGGATATAAAATCTTCAATTCACTTTCTCTTTAAAGAACTTGTTCTGTTCTTTTAAAGCATTGAATGTTTCTATGAACAAGTCAGAGGAGAGTCTTTTCTTATCTTTGAAGTTTATTGAATGCATTACTAGAATGCATCTTTACTAGATGCATTCTTTACTAGAATGCATCTTCATTTTGACTGCTTTGGGTCTTGAATCCTGAATCAACCTTTTAATATTTTTTTCTATTCTATTATGTAAATTTCATTCAGTTCACTTCAGTCCCTCAGTCACCTATGACCTTTGTGACGCCATGGACTGCAGCATGCCATGCCTCCCTGTCCGTCACCAACTCCTAGGGCTTGCTCAAACTCATGTCCATCCAGTTGGTGATGCCATCCAACCATCTCATCCTCTGTTGTCCCCTTCTCCTTTTGCCTTCAATCTTTCCCAGCATCAGGGTCTTTTCAGATGAGTCAGTTCTTCGCATCAGGTGGCCAAAGTGTTGGAGCTTCAGTTTCAGCATCAGTCATTTCAATGAATATTCAGAACTGATTTCCTTTAGGATGGACTGGTTGGATCTGCTTACAGTCCAAGGGGCTCTCAAGAGTCTTCTCCAACACCACAGTTCAAAAGCATCAGTTCTTTGGCACTTGGCTTTCCCTATAGTCCAAGTCTCACATCCATACATGACTACTGGAAAAACCATAGCTTTGACTAGACAGACCTTTGTTGGCAATGTAACGTCTCTGCTTTTTAATATACTGTTTAGGTTGGTCGTAGCTTTTCTTCCAAGGAGCAAGTGTCTTTTAATTTCATGGCTGCAGTCACCATCTGCAGTGATTTTGGAGCCCCCCCAAAATAAAATCTGTCACTGTTTCCAGTGTTTCCCTATCGATTTGCCATGAAGTGATGGGAACAGATGCCATGATCTTCGTTTTCTGAATGTTGAGTTTTCAGCCAGCTTTTTCACTCTCCTCTTTCACTTTCATCAAGAGGCTGTTTAGTTCTTCTTCACTTTCTGCCATAAGGGTGGTGTCATCTGTATATCTGAGGTTATTGATGTTTCTCCCTGCAATTTTGATTCCAGCTTGTGCTTCATCCAGCCTGGCATTTCTCATGATGTACTCTACATATAAGTTAAATAAGTAGGGTGACATATATAGTCTTGATGTACTTCCTTTCTCAATTTCGAACCAGTCTGTCGTTCCATTACCAGTTCTAACTGTTGCTTCTTGACCTGCATACAGATTGCTCAAGAGGCAGATAAGGTTCTCTTACCATCTCTTTCAGAATTTCCACAGTTTGTTGTGGTCCACACAGTCAAAGGCTCTGGCATAGTCAATAAAGCAGAAGTAGATGTTTTCCTGGAGCTCTCTTGCTTTTTCTATGATTCAACAGATGTTGGCAATTTGATATCTGGTTTCTCTGCCTTTTTTAAATCCAGCTTGAACATCTGGAAGTTCTTGTTCATGTACTGTTGAAGCCTCGGTTAGAGAATTTTGAGCATTACTTTGTTAGCATGTGAGATCAGTGCAGTTGTGTAGTAGTTTGAACATTCTTTGGCATTCCCTTTCTTTGGGATTGGAATGAAAACTAACCTTTACCAGTCCTGTGGCCACTGCTGAGTTTTCCAAATTTGCTGGCACATTGAATGCAGCACTTTCACAGTATCATCTTTAGGATTTGAAATAGCTCACCTGGAATTCCATCACCTCTACTAGCTTTGTTCGTAGTGATGCTCCTAAGGCCCACTTGACTTTGCATTTCAGAATGTCTACCTCTAGGTGAGTGATCACACCATGGTGGTTATCTGGGTCATGAAGATCTTTTTTGTATAGTTCTTCTGTGTATTCTTGCCACCTCTTCTTAAGATCTTCTGCTTCTGTTAGGTCCATACCATTTCTGTCCTTTATTGAGCCCATCTTTGCATGAAATGTTCCCTTGGTATCTCTAATTTTCTTGAAGAGATCTTTAATCTTTCCCTTTCTGTTGTTTTCCTCTATTTCTTTGCATTGATCACTGAGGAATGCTTTCTTATCTCTTCTTGCTATTCTTTGAAACTCTGCATTCAGGTGGATATATCTTTCTTTTTCTCCTTTGCCTTTCGCTTCTCTTCTTTTCTCAGCTATTTGTAAGGCCTCCTCAGACAGTTTGCCTTTTTGCATTTCTTTTTCTTGGGGATGGGCTTGATCACCAACTCCTGTACAGTGTCACGAACTTCTGTCCATAGTTCTTCAGGTACTGTATCAAATCTAATTCCTTGAATTTGTTTGTCACTTCCACAGTATAATCATAAAGGATTTGATTTAGGTCATACCTGAATAGCCTAGTGGTTTTCCCTACTTTCTTCAATTTAACTCTGAATTTTGCAAGAAGGAGTCCATGATCTGAGCCACAGACAGCTGCTGGTCTTGTTTTTGCTGACTGTATAGAGCTTTTCCATCTTCTGCCACAAAGAATATAATCGATCTGATTTTGGTATTGACCATCTGGTGATATCCATGTGTAGAGTCTTCTCTTGTGTTGTTGGAAGAGGATGTTTGCTATGACCAGTGCGTTCTCTCGGCAAGACTCTGTTAGCATTTGCCTTGCTTCATTTTGTACTCCAAGCCCAAACTTTCTTATTACTCCAAGTATCTCTTGACTTCCTACTTTTGCATTCCTGTCCCCTATGATGAAAAGGACAGCTTTTTTTGGTGTTAGTTCTAGAAGGTCTTGTAGGTCATTGTAGAACTGTTCAACTTCAGCTTCTTCGGCATTAGTGGTTGGGGCATAGACTTGGATTACTGTGATATTGAATGGTTTGCCTTCAAACAGAGATGATTCTATCATTTTTGAGATTGCACCCAAGTACCGCATTTTGGACTCTCTTGTTGACTATGAGAGCTACTCCATTTCTTCTAAGGGATTCTTGCCCACAGTAATAATTATCTGAATTAAACTCACCCCTTCCGGTTAATTTTAGTTCACTGATTCCTAAAATGTCAATGTTCACTCTTGCCATCTCCTATTTGACCACTTCCAACTTACCTTGATTCATGGACTTAACATTCCAGGTTCCTATGCAATATTGTTCTTTACAGCATCGAACTTTACTTCCATCACCAGTCATATCCACAACTGGGCATTGTTTTCACTTTGGCTCCATTTCTTTTTTCTTTCTGGAGTGATTTCTCCATTCATCTCCAGTAGCATATTGGGCACCTGTCAACCTGGGGAGTTATCTTTCAGTGTCATGTCTTTTTGCCTTTTCACTAGGGACTCAATAATTCATAAATACAAATAATGTTTATAACCTTTGCTTTTCTTCTGTGTTATAGTCTCTCTTAATTCCTTTTTTATTTTACTTTGTTTAGTTAAATTTTTCTGTCCTTTATCATATTTTCCAAAGTGCTTACTCACTCTATCTCTTCCAGTTTCACCTTCTTTCTGTTGCCGATTATATTTTTTCTTCTGCTTCTTTCATTAATTTCATCTATTTGTGTGTCTTTTTCTGTCTTCTTATCTTTTCCTTGAGTTCTTGCATTTCTGCCTTTCAGAGAGATGATTGCTTTGTTATGCTTTTTAAATCCATAGCAAACTGTGAGTACAGTTTTCATCATCTTTGGGACATTTTTCTGAGTATTTTTTTATGTTAATAAAATATATTATGCTTTGCTTTCTTTTAATCTTTGGTGTCTTTATGGGTTGTATGCTTTTTCCTCATCATTGAATATGTTGGGTGTTATTTTCAAGACATTTCTGTGGAGGAGGAGGGGATGTGGTGGTATTCCAAGGTAGCTATTTTTCTATAAATAGGCTTTCTTTTTAGCTATCGTAAAGACAGACTGTCTATTTAATATCACCACCTTCAAATTTTATTTTCTGTATAACTTAGACTGCTTTAACTTGGCCTATAGTGAGATGAGCTCCTAGATCAGTTTAACCTTGGATCTGAACAGTTTGGGATGAGACTTGATTGTTTCATGTCCAGAAATCTAGGAAAGTCCTGGGCTTTAATCTACATTGTTTCCCATTCCTCATTTGTTCCTCTGTCTCCTCCAAATTCTTTACCTTAATAAACCTTTCAGACAGATTAAAGAAATTCAGTTCTGCAGTTACCACATAAAGCATGATTTTGCACTAGGATGCCCAGGATTTCAGTTGTGGGGCTGCTGGGAAAATATTTTCTTCTTTTGCTTAGAGGAAGAGTGAGTAGATGTTGGTAAGGGGTGAAGTAGGGAGTTCCCTCTTAGCAGACGCTGTGTGACATCTTTCTGTTAACTGTGTAGTTCCAAACAGTAGGTGCTTTCTGAAATACAAATTTGTTGTTGTTAACTGGTAGTAATTGTAAGTGTTTTATTGCTCTTTTCTGTTCATCTTTTATCTGTAAGTCAATTAATGCCTTTCTGGATAAACCTGAGTTGTCAATGTTTTATATTATTGAATTCCAAGGGTGGGGGGTGGGAGAGACATTATAAGATTTGGTATTACTGGGGAAGGCTAGCTGTTGCCTGCCAGTAGGCTTCCCTTGGTGGTATGTTCCTTGGTAGAGTTGCCACTGCCTTCCTAGATCCTGCACTTGGTTTTGCAGACTACAATTTTTTTTTCCCTGTACCAAAACTGGGTGGATCTTTTAGAAATGGGCTTGTATTAAACAGATTCACTAGAGATTTGTTTATAACTAAGAATGCTACTACTAAATATGGGCTTCCTTGGTGGCTCAGATGGTAAAGAATCTGCCTGCATTATAGGAGACCCGGGGTCAATCCCTGGGTCAGGAATATCCCCTGGAGAAGGGAATGGCTACCCACTCCAGTATTCTTGCCTAGAGAATTCTGTGAATAGAGAAGCCTGGGAGGCTACAGTTCATGGGACTGCAAAGAGTCGGACACGAGTGAGTGACTAACCATTTCTTCACTTCACTGCTAAATATATCATGAGAAATGAATCAGAACCCTTATATGAGTACATCAATACATTCCTCAAAGGCATTCTACCTAAGAAAATAAATTATACTGTAAATATGGCTTGCTGATAATGGAATCTGAACTATTAGTTATGAATCTGAACTACTAGTTATGATTCAGAATGTTTAAAGGCACCAGGCTATGAAACCTAATGAATCTACCTCCACAGTAGGTACACACACACCTATTATTGCATGTCTTAAAAGATTCTATTTGTATACTCCCTGAATAACTGTGGCCTAGGTTTGATTTAATAACTCACTTTCTCCACTTTGTTTCAGACTGACTTTTCCTTCACATGTTGTTGCTGCTGTTGTTGTTTTGTCAGCTTGCAAGATCTTAGTTCTCTGAGGAGAGGTCGGACACGGGTAATTTTACTTAACTGCGTGCTAAGTCACTTCAGTCGTGTCCAGCTTTTTGCAACCCTATGGACTATAGCTCGCCAGGCTCCCCTTTCCATAGGATTCTCCAGTCAGGAATACTGAAGTGGGTTGCCATGCCCTTCTCCAGGGGATCTTCCTGACTCAGAGATCGAACCCTCATCTTTTAACGTCTCCTGAATAGGCAGGGGGGTTCTTTACCACTAGCGCTGAATATTAATGTAAAAATAACTATTTTAAGTTTTCTGTTAAGCATTTTTACTGTGTTAGATATTTTTCTGTAAATTAACCTTTTTTCTTTTGAGTTACTTCCTTGGGATTATATTCCTCAAAGTAGAATTCCCAGGTTTAAAAGAAGCAGTAGTTACATAGTCATTATTACATTTTTGTTACTGGTTTTAGTAACTTTAGTAATGTACCTATTTTTCCTCAGGGTATATTTTAACACTTAATTTTAGCTGATTTGATTGATTTTATTATCTTAGTTATTTTAATTTGGATTTTATTCATCATTACTATTTTTTCTATATTTTGCTCATTTGTGCTTTTTTTCTTCTCATTTTGAAATGTTTTATTTTTCATTTCTTCATCTACCTAGACAATATTAAAGAAAATATTTTAAAGTTTTTGTGTGATTGAACTCTTTATTTGTTATTAAAGCATGTGTCTTTCTTGGTTCATAAATAATTTTTGCAACAGATTTTACCTTTGAAAGCTTTCCCTATATCATAGATACTGTATAGGTTGAAAAAAAATGAGAGAGCAAGGGATAACAGAATGGAGGAAAGAACTATTTTGCCATTTCAGTTAACTGTCTCCATATGTTTGCTAAATATGCTTTAGTAAATATGTTTTATACATTTACAACTTACTCTTTGCCCACTTAATATGTGGTTTCCAAAATTTGGATCTTATATATAAAATGGATAACTAATAATAACGTGCTGTATAGCGCAAGGAACTCTACTCAATACTCTATAATGGTCTATATGGGAAAAGAATCTTAAAAAAAAGAAGTAGATATATATATACACATATTTATATATATATAATTGATTCACTTTGCTGTGCACCTGAAACTAACAGAGCATTGTAAATCAACTATACTTCAGTAAAAATAAAAATTTGGATCTTGAGGCATCTAAATATATTTCGGCATTTTCTTGTTTGTATTTCTTTCATTTTTTTCCTCTGACTTTTTACATGTGAATTGGGTTATTCATTGTTAGTTTTCATTGATAACTTTCCTCTTAGTGTATAATAGCAACCTTGTTTAGTTCTAATACTTTTTTGCTATGAAATGTAATGTGTTGAATTACTTCATAGTTATCTTCACTTTTCTGTTGTTTGTCCATAGATAATTTTTAAAAATATTTTTACTTTGTAACTTGCAGGTTGTAGATTGAGTTTAAAATTTTTAAAAATTTAGTCAATAGCCATTTTTAATAGGGTATTTCAACCTGTTTACATTTGTTAAAATCAATATTCCTCTTCTCTCTGTATTGTTGGGTAAATTTAACTGTATTGTTGCAGATTTTTGGTTTTATTTTTTACTTTTTCTTGGAGTATAGTTGATTCACAATGTTGGGGGTTTTGTTTTGTTTTTAAACAAGAATGGGTAGTATAAATGCTTTTAGAGCAATTATTAAGATAACTAAGAGTTTTTAGTAGTTTAATCTTTAATACAATAAAATAGTTTTTTGGATGTTGCATTATCTCTGCATTCCTGGGATAAATCCAATTTAATCATAAAATAACTTTGCTAGCATTAGTTTGCTAATATTTTGGGTTTTCTGCACTAATATTCATATATGAGGTTGGCCTATAGATTTTATGTGGTATTCTTACTTGGTTTTACTACTGAGGTTCTATGAAGTTTTATAAATCAATCAGAAAGCTTTATCTTACTTATCTCAAAACAGATTGTAAATTAACATCATAGTGTTCTAATTAAAACTTGAAGATTTGGGAGAGTTCCCTGGTTGCCTAGGGATTAGGATTCCAGGCTGTCACTGCTGTGGCCTGAGTTCAACCCCTGGTGGGGGAACTGAGATCCCACAAGCCGTGCAGTTCAGTCAAAAAAAAAAAAATTGCAGATTTTCAGTAATCTTTATTTTCTTTTCTAGAGTATTCCAGACAGAGTCTCATATGAAAATAGTGAAAAAGTCAGAAATTTCAGGTAAATTTGTTCTGTTACCCCTACTAAATCTATTTTCTATATGATTATGCTATGGTTATCTAACCAGATAACTGGTATAACTTAATACCTATCTGATTGCTTAAAAAGTGTAACTTGAGCTGTGAGGGGCAGAATGTAAGGTATGGCATTAGTATTTTTTTATTGTTGTTAACATCCTTATGTAATTTTTCTAATACTTTATTACTGATTATTTCTAATACTTTTATTTTTGGAAAACTTTAATAAACTTTTCTCTATTTATAGAAACAGAAGCAAGAGAAAATGTCCTATTTATACAGTAAGTAAGAAAAGTGTGATGCAAATTATACTTTAAATGTTGTTTATTCCTATTAAGTGTTTTTAAAGTTAATATTCTTTTTGTTTTTTATTTTAATTCCCTTTTGTGTAATACTTAGGATTAATTCTTAAAGCACATTATTTGCATAATAATTTAACATGCTGCTATAGCTGTTAAGTATAGCTTATCCTCTTAAGAGGGATGAAACATTCTACTTTCATATGTAAATCCTTAAAATACATCCACTAGTAGAAAACAATAAATACCAGGTCTTCAGATTTTTTTCATTAAATGTTTTTCTTATTATAATGTTAATTCAAAAATTAAATAACCATAGAGCTTGAACAGATGGAAAGATGCTTATCTTCCTCATAAGAGAAATATAACTTAGGGTATATTGAGATATAATGTTTATCTAATCAATTAAGAATCTAGGTAAAAAGTCACTCATTGGTAGTAGGTAAATATTATAGAGGGCTTCCCAGGTGGCACTACTGGTAAAGAATATGCTTGTCAGTGCAGGAGACACAAGAGACTTGAGTTTGATCCCTGGGTTGGGAAGATCCTCTGGAGGATGAAATGGTACCCCACTTCAGTATTCTTGCCTGTAGAATCCCTGTCGGGCTATAGTCCATGGAGTCACAAAGAGTCAGACATGACTGAGCATCTGAGCATATACTGTAGAAGACAGTTGGCAATGTCAGTCCAAATTTTGACTTCACATGCTCTTTGGCACAGAGATTTCATGTAAGATGCAAAAGATTCTAAAGGTCTGTCACTAAAAGGTTGGTTAAATAAATACCAGTTTTTCCGTGTAATTGACTAGAGCTGAGCTGGAAGGAAAAGATTGTCTGTATATACTTATACAGAAAAATCTCTAGGCCATATTACTCAGGCTTCTTACAGATAAACACTATTGATAATTTTGGATGTCCTTGCAGAAATTATATATATCTATATATCTAACTACATGTTAATCTTTAGCTTTTTTAAAAAAAAGAAGACAAAAATGGGATCACTTTATGTCTTGTAGCACTTTCCATGTTGTTACATACAGATCTACATCAGTCTATTATAATATGCTGTATGTCAGCACCAATGTTTAGTCAGCTCCCCATTGATGGATATTTGGGTTGTTTCATTTTACTTACCTTTTTTTCCTAGAAAATGAGCTGCTTTAAAGGTCATTCTTTTCCCAAAAAGTAGGGAATTCTCTGATGTTCAGTGGTTAGGACTCCATGCTTCCTAACCACTGCAGGGGGCATGAGTTCAGTCCTTGGTTGAGGAGCTAAGATCCTGCAAGCCACAAGGCACAGCCAAAAAAATTTAAGAAAAAAAAAAAGGAAAGAAAAAGCAAGCAGCATATGTTAAGCATATTTTTATAGTGTTCTTGATATTTAAATTTCTGAAAAAAATTAATGGTAAGTTCCTTTAATTGCCTTGTAATTTTTTCTGCCAGATTAGATGTGCTCAGTTGCTAAGTCATATCCAGTTCTTTGCGTCCCTGTGGACTGTAGCCTGCCAGGCTTCTCTGTCCATAGGAGTTTTCAGGCAAGAATACTGAAGTGGGTTGCAGTTTCCTTCTTCAGGGGATCTTCTTGACCCAGGGATCAAACCCAGTTCTCCAGGGGCATCTCCTACATTGGCAGGCTTATTCTTTACCACTGATCTACCTGGGAAGCCCATTTATTAGATGAGTCTTTTTTTAAAAGATGTCTTTGGAGTTTACTGCCAGTCATCCTGTGAAAACATTTCACCTCCCCTCCTCTTTCAACTGTTGGGATTCTTGGTAATTGTCTGGAGTATAGATTTTTAAATTACTTATTAATTTTTAGGAATAAGAATCCAGAAGATAACTACTGTGAGATAACTGGTGAGTAGGATCAGAATACTTTTCTTCTTATCATGTGTTTTTCTCTTCATCTAGATTCCTTAAAAAGTAATATTTAAGAGTACCGTGAACAAAAAATGTAGAGGAAGTATTGATCTTTACATAAGCTCTTTAATTTAAAATTTAACAAGCTTACTGATATTTCTCTCAAACCTGCTATTCCTTGTTTCTATGTTGAACTCCCATTCACAGTCACTCACTAAAGTCAGGAATTGAGTCGTTTTTTAACTTTTCCTTCTTTCCATATATCCTTTTGGCCCTATTCCTTTCAGTTCTGTCTTTGAAATATCTTGCCTATATGTTACTTATTCTCTGTACCTTCTGCCAGTATTTGAATTCAAATCCTCACTTGAATTCTTTCTTGGACTATTGTATTTAGTTTCTTATCCTTCTAATTTATTCTATGTATTTTGAAATCTTACTGTATTACCGCCCATCCTAAAATTGTTCAAAAGACACTATTTTGTTTACAGGATAAAACCCATACTCCTTAGCATAAACTTAGAAAGCCTTTTATAATTTCACTTGTCTTTTTCTCCAGCTTTATCTCCAGCCCTTTACAGGCATATTTTGCTCTGGCCCATGAATAACTACTTGCATTTTCCCATATGGTCTTTTTTCTGACTGTGTCCATTTGTAAATGCTGTTTCCTGTACCTAAAGAGGTCTTCCTAATCCAATTTGTCTAACAGTCTTCTCATCTTTCACTTAACTTAGCTTTTCCCTTAGCTTAAGTGCCATTCAAAGTAGCCAGTCCACAACTGTTATAGTCCATGAGAAGAAAGGAACTTGCACTATGGTAGTAAGCTACTGTTTAGTTAGTGACTTTATTTTTCTTAGTAAAGCTTTATTGATGAAAGGAATTTTATAGTGGCTGCAAGCTCCTTATATTAAATTAATTGATATTAAGCAGTTCACAGACTGACACCATACATTAAGTGGTGCTGGCTTAAATTGAGCCTTCTCGATTATCCAAACCAAGCAGTTAGTTACTCTGATGTGTGCTCTCAAAATACTGTTTTTCAGTCTATTATAGAATTTATCATATTGTATTTTAGGTATTTATTTTTGGCTCTTTTATTAATCTAGAAATTCTTTGACTCCAGAAACTTTGTCTTGTTTGTGCTTTGGCATATAGTTGAGTTTTGGAGCACGTATATGTTCTGAATCAATATTTGTTAAATGACAAAAATGCAAGCTTGATATGTAAATAAGGCTTTAGTAAAAAGCCCATAATCACTTCATTATATTCAGTCAGGATTGCCATAAACTATTGAAAATATTCTAAAGATTCGTCTTAAACCTAAGTATTTTTAGATATATTTCTTGTTTTATTATAGCATCTTCAGTCACTTCCTTGTTTCCAAAGTCCAGTTTGTCCCCCAAAACTTTATATTTCAGTTCTAAAGTGTCTTGAATCTAATCTCTTATTTCTATTCTTGCTGTCTGTTGCCCTAACACAAGTTCAACTCTACAGTGTTACATCTGAACTATTAGAGTAGCTTCCTCATTGGTTCATCTTCTCTTGAATCTATTTTCTTCTCTTGAATTATTTTTATAAAATGCACATCTCATCTGGGAACATCTAGATTCCTTAGCATAGAATAAAAGATGCTCAAAATCTTACCCTAACAGAGACTTCCTTGGTGCTCCAGGGGCTAAGACTCTATGTTCGCAATGCAGGAGGCCCATGTTTGATCTCTAGTCAGGAAATTAGGTCCCACAGGCTGCAACGAAGATCATGTGTACCATAACTAAGACCCAGTGGAGCCAAATAAATACATTTTTTTAAATGAAAATGTTACCCTAACATTTCAATCTTAGCAGTTGGTACTCTTTAGTGTGTAACTTCTACTATCCAGGAAATAAAAATGGAGACGTGAAGAAGGAAAAAAATTAATCCATACTTTCCATCTTTAGAATCCCACCTTTAAAAATTTCTACCACATTCTGAAAATATTTCAGTATGCAGAGAATACAGTAATCACTGATCTGTCTTTTTCTAAAGTGGGACAGTTTGAAAGTCTCAGTAAAATTTAATACCTAAGTCTTTAGAAAGGACTTAGTAACTGAAAAAACTTTAGTAAATACTTGTAACTGATGAAACTCCTATGAATTGAAAAATCAGGCTCTTTGTGATATATACTTTTGTCATGATTATAGTTTTTCTTTTTACTCAATAGGAATGAACACATTGCTTTGTGCTCCCATTCAGACCCAGATGCCCCAGAGAGAGGTATGAGTTCATTCAGATACCTTCATATTTTAATTTTGTTTGATAGTCGAAACTTTTAAAACACAAAAAATTTAATGTTAATGACATGATTTAGAAATTACTTACCGGAATGAACCAACATAGACTGGAAAAGCTGCCTACCTTTCCAGTTAATTTGTGGTTCAGTTGCTACGTCATGTCCAACACTTTGTGACCCCATGAACTGCAGCACACCAGGCTTCTCTGTCCTTCACTCTCTAGCAGTTAACTAAGTATAGTTAAATCACTTCCAGTTTAAATAATACAGAAATATGTTAATTATATCAGGAATTCTCAAACTTTATGAGGCATATGAATAATCTAAGAATTTGGTTAAAATATATATTCTTATCCCCTAGATCTGGGATAGGTCCTGAACTTCTATACGTCTCTCCCAGGTGATAGTAATGCACTGGTCCATAGACCATACTTTGAGTAGCAGAGTTAGACCATGTCTTTACAAGTAAAACCACTGCATTCAAAGAAAATTCAACCCCCAAGAACTTAGAGTGTACTATGATTTAGCCATCATGCGCTTATTCCTTCTAAGTTTTCTTTTACTTAGAATGAGAATGACCTATCTAATATAATTTTATTTCAATTACATTTGGTATTGTCAGTCTTTTCATTTTTTAGTCATTCTAGAGGGTGTATAATTAACCTTATAATTAATGGTTAATTATAATTAACCTTCAAAAACTGCAAGTATTCATAGACTTTAGAAAAACATTTTAATAATAAGTTACATGCTGCTCACCACACCATTGATTCACACAAACCAAGGTATCATGAAACCATCATTTAGGATTGCTTATATAATCTTTCTATATAGTACATGTTATAAAATACCCTTTTGGAAGTTTGCACTTTATCTGATCTCTTATATTTTGCTTTTGCTGTAGATTTCAGTTACAGAATACAGCCATGAAAGGAAACATTCAAATGACCAAACAGTCATCTTTTCAGATGAAAACCAGATGGACCTGACAGCAAGTCACACTGTGATGATTACCAAAGGCCTTTTAGATTGTACCAAAAGTGAAAAGTCCACCAAGATAGATACTACATCGTTTCTGGCTAACTTAAAACTCCACACTGAAGATTCAAGAATGAAGAAAGAATTACATTCTTCCGTAGATCAAAACACTTCTTCAGAAAAGAAGATAAATTTCAATGACTTCATAAAAAGATTGAAAATAGGAAAATCAAATGCTTTTCCTTTTACAGGACCTGATAAAGAAAATTCTGAGATGCCTGTTCATTCCAAAGAAGTAAATAAGACCACTTCTGTACATCAAATGCATGTATCTCTTGGTGTAGATGAAAATACCAGTAATATGACTAGACTCTTTAGAGAACAAGATGATGGAATGAATTTTACCCAGTGTCATACAACCAATATTCAGGCTTTTGTTCCCACATCCAATGAAGCCAGCTTAAGGGAATTTAAAGGTGATGATATTACAGTTTATGGCAATGATTTCATGGACTTGACAATTAGCCACACTGTACAGAAGTTACCTTCAGCAGATAATCTATCTGAAATAGAAAATCAAACTCAGGATGTCATGATGGATGTTTCAACATGTTATGAAACTAAAGCACTAGAACAGAAGACAGTCTTTAAGGATAAACCAAATGATGCTTTCCAAGACCTTTCCTTAAACCCTGAAGGTAACATACATATGATCAGAAGTCATATTACAGGGACAGAAATTCAAACAGTCACACAGGCTACCAACCAGAATATCAGACCATTGGCCATGATCCCAGAATCTAAATATTCTGGTCCAGCTATTCAAGATGATAAGACATTTTTCTATTCTAGTTGTAACGATGCCATGGAACTGACCAAGTGTCACTCAAGTATGAGAGAGGAGAAAAATTTGGTAAAGCATGACAATAATTATTCTAAAATGTATCCCAATCCAGATGGCAACTCTCTTAGAGAAAAAACTGTTTATTCAGGAGAAGATAGCATGGACATTACCAGGAGTCACACAGTTAAAATAGATAATCAAATTTTTAAACAAGTTCAGACAAATGTACACAAAGCAACTGCACCAGTATCTGAAAAAGAAATGATGATCCAAAATCACATAATTGTGTCAGAGAATTGGGACATAAATGTAAATTGTCACTCTGTTCCTCTTGTATCTCAGGAAAGATTACAGCAGAGCCCAGAAAATCCTTTATTTATTTCATTGACTGACAAAAGGACTGAAATCTTCACGGATGAAGATATGGATTTGACTAAAAGTCACACAGTTAATTTAGGAAGTCAGTTTCCTCTTGCATCTTACAATCTGACATCTGAGAATACCAGTAAATCTCACTCTCACAGCAAAAGCCTTTCAGATGAATGGGAAAAAATGACCAAAGATCATATTGACCTATCCCAACAACAAAACATAATATCTAAGAACATCCCAGCTAATACATGGGACAAAGAAAAAAGTCAAGTTTTGAAGATTTCACCCTTTCTTGATAAAGATTCTCCTCAGTCACCTCATATTAACCAGGACGTAGCAACAAAACATAATATAGTATACTCTCGTGAAGATCTTGACAAACAGGTACCACTGGGAAATAACAGAAATACAATTTCATGTGAGAAAGCTTTGTTGCCTACTACAAAGCCACTGTTTTCATCAAGAGGATGGCCTGCCATGAGAAATCATAGTGTTGTTAACAGTCAAACAGTAAAATCTGTACTAGGCCAGAATTCTAAACTGCCTGAGCCACTAAGGAAAAGTTTAGGTAATCCCATTCCTCACTGTTCTGACAAGACACTTAATTGTTCAGAGAAGGAAGAAAATATGGATCTAACCAAGAGTCACACTGTCATTACTGGATTTGGTCCTTCTGAAGTACTAGAACTAAGTAAGACTAATTTTGAAAACACTAATAGCCAGTTATCAACAGTAAACAGACAGAAAGCTGTAAAAGTTGAAAAATGTAATGAAAGTCCTGTAGAAAAAATGGGAGTGTTTATTTCTAATGGTATCATGGATGTGTTGGAGGACAAAAATGTACAGAAATCCGGAATTCTGAATGAAAAACAAGACGTCAAAATTTGTGGAAGAAAAAGTCTTGGCAGACTAAAAGTTGATAAGACTGTTGTATTTTCAGAGGGAAATGAGAATGATATGGATATCACCAAGAGTTGTACAGTGGAAATAAATCATAGACCTTTAATAGATGAACATGATTCCCATTTGGTGCCTTTGGCAGGAAATTCTAACACTGTTTTGTATGCATGTGGGCAAGATGACATGGAGGTCACCAGAAGTCACACAACTGCTATAGAATGTAAAACTGTCTCACCAGATAAAACAACTACTAGGCCTGTGGACAAAACTGTAATGTTTGTAGATAATCATGATGAACTAGAAATGACAAAGTCCCATACTGTTTTCATTGACTGCCAAACAAAGGAGAGAACTGTGCTTCCAGACAGACCTAACTTTGAACTATCCAAAAGAAAAAGCCTAGAAAAATTAAAAGTGACCCCTACTTCTACTGAGGAGAGTGTTTTTTCCCCACAAAATGTCAAAAGGGATCATTCAGTCGCAAAAGTCAGCCAGCTAACACTGCCAGAGAAATGGTCTAATCATGGTCCTTTAGAGAACGCTGAAGTATTTATAGCTGATGATAACATGGAAATGTCTAAATCAACCATTTGGGAAAATGACAGAAATGTACAAAAGCCTATATTTCTGAAAGAACCTCTATCAGGCAAAAATCAGAGAAGGAAAAGCCTTAGACTCAAAAATGACACAACCAATGCATTTTCAAAGAATGATAAAAATGATATGCATGTCATCCAGTGTTGTACAGTGGAAATAAATAAAAGTGTCCTGGAAGATAGAGAGGACTCCCGTTTGGTGCCTTTGGAAGGAACTTCTAATACTGTTGTGTATACGTGTGGACAGGATGACATGGAGATCACCAGAAGTCACACAACCGCCTTAGAGTATAAACCTGTCTCACCAGATAAAATAACCACTAGGACTACAGACAAAACTGTTATGTTTGTAGATAATCACAATGATCTGGAAGTTACTAAGTCCCACACTGTTTTCATTGATTGTCAAGCCACGGAGAAAATACTTCAAGAGTGCCCTGCATTTGGAATAGCAAAAGGAAAAACCTTGGGTGTTTCTTTTCCACAGGATGGTAATTCTATTCAAGAAGTCACTGGAAAACAAGCACTGGCTGTAGAAAACAAAATCGTTCTTCACAGTGAGCAAAAGCATAATGTGATACCCTTTGTTCCTACTAATACATTGTCTGGGGGTCAAGGTGAGACAGATGTCAAATTCCATAGCACTTCAGTGGATGAAGAAGTCATGAAAGTTGTAGGCCAGGCCTGTACATTGGAAAAACCCAAAATTGAAAGCTGTCAGTTAAATAGTACAGATAGAAGAAATGTGGATTTTACAGGCAGTCTTGCAACTGCTCTTTGTGGATCTGGTGATAATTATTCCTGTTTACCTAATGTTACTTCCTTTTTTGGTAATTCGGAGAAGAATGTCGTGTCCTTATGTGATAAAGATGAAGATTTAAAAGCCAGTCATTGCCCAGTGCAAAATGATCTTCCTTGTGCAAACAATTCAGCCAGTGATGATTATTTGAAATCTGAGGGACTGCCTCTTTCTGCTCCTTGCTTGTTAAAGAAGGAGAAAGTTGTTCAAACCAATACCCAAGGACAGTTACATTGTGCCCCAAAAGTGCTAAAAGATCAAGATCTGATTAAGGAGCCCCCAAATCTAATATCAAATGAAACTTTAGTATATGGTGAAGATTCGGGGGAGATGACTAAACTTAACTCAAAGCCAGTGTGTTTTAAGCTTCCAAGGGATCAAGTGGAGCCCTCTGTTGATAAGGCAGAACACAGTTTAAAGAAGACCTCTGTTGATGATGTTTGTGTTGCTTCTCAGAACCATCTATTAACCCAACTACCTCCATTACCTCAACAAGGACAGAATAGTGTCAATAAAGATGAAGGAATATTGTCTAAAGCTGGAAATAATTTAAATATTGTTGGAGGAAATTCCTCTGAACCCACATGTGAAAACGATTCCACAATGCTTTATAATGGGAAACAGTTTACCGCAGCCTATAAAAACGAACCAAAGAAAAATATTCAAACAGCTAAATGTAATACAGCTATAGATTTCCACAGTAACTCATCCTTGACTAAGCAAGTTATTCAAACTCTTATCTGTCCTCGAGAAGCATCAGATCCTATAATTGCATCCAGTGTTGCAACTTGTAGTAGTGTCAAGCCAAATCTGAATAACTTAAATGGAAAAACTGAAGAAATTTTAGATTTCCAACCAGTTCATTTACCACCTTCTCCAGAACAGTTACTTGAATTAGTAAATAAGGTACGCTGTGATATGAGTATAGTGCAAGCTACAGAAGCATATAATGTTAACATAGTGACTAGCAATGTTAAAGATGATAGAGATGAAGAAAATAACATTCCACATAAGGGAGCTGAAACCACCTCTGTACCATTAATGACAACTGTAAAAGATAAAATGAGGAGATGTTCTTTGGGAATATTTTTGCCCAGATTGCCAAACAAAAGAAATTGTAGTGTCACAGGTATTGATGCTCTGAAGCAGGTTCCACCAGACACAACTGATTTAAATCACTTAGAAACTCAGCCAGTTTCCAATAAGGATTCAGGCATTGGAATTGTTACAGCTAAACTGAACTTAAGTCCATCTCAATATATAAATGAGGAAAATCTCCCGATATATCCTGGTGAGATTAATTCCTCAGACTCTATCAGCTTAGATACTGAGGAAAAGGCTTTGACTGAGACATACCCAAAAGAGACTTCACCCACTGAAAATAAAATGGAAGAAACCTGCAATAGCCAAAAAAGAACCTGGGTACAAGAAGATGATGATGATATTCAGAATGAGAAAAAAATCAGAAAAAATGAAATTGGGTTTAGTGATACTGGAAAAGATCAGGAGGTAAGCCCTGTCTTGAACTAAGAAATGTTCTTGATTGTCTTCTTTTAAATTATGAGTATTCTTGAATTTTAATTTTAGTGTTAGGTAAGCAGGAATTGATTATTTCCAGTTATAGGCATGGAGAAATATTCCTGTATAAAATCTTGAAATTAATTGACTAGCAGGTAGACTTAAACACAGTTTGAAGTGACAAATGGTCACAAAAAATGAAATGGGAAGTAGGAAAAATTAATATTGATTGTGTAATTCTAAATATTCTGTCATTTCTAGTGATTTGTCATTGTGACTTTGCATATAAAAATCTCTAGGCAGGGTACATGGAGTTTGATAAGTCATCTTCAGTGTTAAAATGTTTGGAGGGTAAAAAGATTTATTATGCAGACTGCATAAAGAAAAGATGGACTGAATTTTCTTGACTAATGAAAATACGTAGAAGCTGAGAGTCCATTTCTCTCGAGGATGGGAGAATGGCTAGATCAAACCCAGTACCTCAAAGTGAAGTAAGATTTTGTGTTTATCTAAAAACACTGATTCGGATAACTTGGGGAATACAGGCTTCCCTGGTAGCTCAGCTGGTGAAGAATCCTCCTGCAATGCAGGAGGCCCCAATTCGATTCCTGAGTCAGGAATATTCCCTGGAGGAGGGATAGGCTACCCACTCCAGTATTCATGGGCTTGTCATTTAAACTGAGTTTTATAAGTGGAGAAATAAAAATTAGAAAGTATCATAGGTTCATAGAAACAAAGTTTAAATTCTGTTAAGAAGTTTGTAAGTAAGCTTAGAAGATGATTTCAGTTAGAGGAAAATGACACTTAAGTCTGTAAAGTAAAATAGTTAAAATGGTAAAACCAGGACCATGTGACTTATTTGACTTCAACCAAAGGAGTCTTGGTCATCTGGGGAAAGAAATACTAAAGCCTTGAAATAAATTTTTTCTCTGTACTCTAGACAGGGCTATCTTGTATAGTCAGTATTCTCTTCTGTTTTCTACAGTGTGGTAGCCCTGACCCTGGTGTCTAGTAGATGAATAACTGGATAGGTCAACATTTGGTAGCTCATAGGATCTGGTTACAGAGAAGGCAATGGCACCCCACTCCAGTACTCTTGCCTGGGAAATCCCATGGATGGAGGAGCCTCATAGGCTACAGTCCATGGGGTCGCTAAGAGTCGGACACGACTGAGCGACTTCACTTCCACTTTTCACTTTCATGCATTGGAGAAGGAAATAGCAACCCACTCCAGTGTTCTTGCCTGGAGAATCCCAGGGACAGAGGAGCCTGGTGGGCTTCCGTCTGTGGGGTCGCACAGAGTCAGACGCGACTTAGCAGCAGCAGAAGCAGCAGCAGGATCTGGTTATAACCTAGATACCACTGAGAAACAATTTTCTTACATAGTAGAATGCATAATGTTATTTCATTATATTTTTAAATAAAATTACTTTGAACTTCTAAAAGCCTACTAAGCTGCTTGTTACTTATTCTAATTCTTTACTAAAGTATTTTATATAATTACAGATAAATTTTATGTTAGAAGTATTTCTCTTGGCATTCAGCATTTAGTCATTATAATTAATAGTGTCATAACTTTACTCTTATGATGTTCCTTTATTGATGATTTCAGATTGCTAATCTCCGTGCTGAAGGAGATATGGATAAAAATGCTAACAGTGTATTGATAAAAAGCCTGAGCAGAACTCCATCTAGTTGTAGCAGTTCTCTGGATTCAATCAAGGCTGATGGGACCTCTCTGGACTTAAGCAGTAAGATTTTAATGAAGGCTAAATAAGAGAAATCATTTGTTACTTGACTAATAGTACATGTATTTCAGTTCAGGAGATATTAGAAATTTGTATAAGCTTTTTGGGAGTTATAAATAGTTGATAAGTAAAATAATATTTAGTTTATTTTTAATTCTTAGTTGTTTTAATAAATTGAGAAGTGTTATATTACAAGAGTGATTTTCTTAAGAAGCTTAAAATTAGTAGAAAAATATATATGGAGCCTTAAAACTAATATACTTTACCCTACAAATGACTGTCTTCCCAGAAGGATCCTAGCAGATAGCTTCAAGAGCATGAACCACACATAAACCTGAACAATAAAATTAAGTTTACGATTTAACTTGTTCATCACTTGGATTTGCTTTACTTTTAGCACACCTTGGTAGTCAAATAGAATCACAGTTTCTCAGAGATACCGTTTGTGAAGAGAGCTTGAAGGAGGTATGAAAGTATTTCTCATTTCTTTTTGATAATTTATATACTATTTTGGCTGTGCTGGGTCATCTTTGCTTTGTGCAGGCTTTTTTCTAGTTGTGGCAAGCAGGGGCTCCTCCCTGGTTGTGGTGCACGGGCTTCTCATTGTGGCGGCCTCTTTTGTTGAGGAGCGCAGGCTTCAGTAGTTGCGGTTTGTGGGCTGTAGAGCACAGGCTCATTAGTTGTGGCACGTGGCTTAGTTGCTTTGCAGCATGTGGGATCGTCTCGGATCGGGGATCAAACCTGTGTCTCCTGCATTAGTAGGATTCTTTACCTGAGCCACCAGGGAAGCCCCTATTTCTCAAATGCAACAGATTTCCTCATTTTGTTTTCTCTCGTTTAATTTTTTTGAATTATGAAATATTTCAAATATGCAGAAGACCAGTGTTTTTTTTCTTTTTTTTTTTTTGTTAAAGACAGGACATGGCAATTATGTGGAGTAGAATCACAATTGGAAGGCCTACATTTTGTTGTTTTTTTCCCCCAATTTTACTATTACTGAATAAACTTAAGAAATAATATTAGATGAAATCTGCTTGTGTATAGCCTACATCAGAATAATATCTACACAAATATGCAAAGTACTTTAAGCTATATAGAAACAAAGGAGGTGGTTCTAGTCAAAATTGCTCATACAAACTTTGAGCAGTGGTCAAAGTTTGAGCAATGGTCAAGTTTTACCTTGAATGGTCATACAAACTTTTTTTCTTTCCTCAGAAACTCAGAGATGGAAGAATAACAATAAAGGAGTTCTTTATACTTCTTCAGGTCCACATTCTGATACAGAAACCCAGACAGAGCAATCTTCCAGCCAAAGTAAGTACAATTTCTTGGCAAAATAGTCATCTCAGTTAAAATATATTGTAATTGTTTACTAAACTATATCAAGCAAGTGTTTATTAAAAAACAAAAAAAGAATCTAAGGAAAATTTTGCTATAGAAGGTACATTTGGGGTTAGCATAAAAATTTATTTTTTAAAAATACAAATTTTGAAAAAGTGGAGGTTTTTTTTTCATTTCTTGCCATCTGTTTTGTTTTTTATACTTTTTCCTGAACATATGCTTTCCCCCATTATTATAAAAACCCAAGTATAGCAGAGGTTTTATTTTTTTTTTAATTTTTTTTTTTACTTTATTTTACTTCACAATACTGTATTGGTTTTGCCATACATTGACATGAATCCACTACGGGTGTACATGCGATCCCAAACATGAACCCCCCTCCCACAGCAGAGGTTTTAGTAAACATTTTTCAATATCAAAAATATTTGAAATCATAGAATATTTAAATAATGCAACCAACGGGGAGGGAGGAGGAAGAGGGATTCAGGATGGGGAACACGTGTATACCTGTGGCAGATTCATGTTGATGTATGGCAAAACCAATACAATATTGTAAAGTAATTAACCTCCAATTAAAATAAATAAATTTAATAATATAACCAAGAGGCTTAGTTTAAAAGATTAATAGAAAACTCATATCATTTACATATAAAATTACATAGTATTTTGTTTAACTTAAGTCTGTTGAACATTTACAAAAATTAGGTATGCCCTTGATCACAAAGAAAAACATGAGAAATTGAAAAATGGAGATTTCATAGATATCATCTGATCTTAATCCAATAAAATTAGAACTATTAAAAACACAAGCATCTTGGAAATTAAGAAACACATTTCTAGATAATTCATATCAAAGAGTAAAGCAAAACTATTTAGAAAGCAAAGGAGAACAATCTATGGGATATACAACGGAACATACACTTAGCAGGAAATTAAAAGCCTTAGATATCACTGTTATAGAAGAGAATCTAAAACTAAAGGACTTTAATACTTTAAGAAATTGGAAAATGAACAATAAAATGACATCCGTAAAAAAGGTAGGAAGACAGAATTCAGGTAAATAGAAAATTAATAAACTAGAAAACAAAAACTAGTAGAAAAGATAACAGATCTAAAAATTGGTATTTTGGGGGAATTCCCTGGTAGTCCAGTGGATAGGACTCTGTGCTCTCTGCCAAGGGTTTGGGTTCCATCTCTTGTCAGAGAGCTAAAATGAAGCACTTAGTGCTTCATTTATTAGTGCAATGCAGCTAATAAAATAAAAACTGGTACTTTGAAAAGGATTTAAAAACTCTTAAAGAGCTTAATTAAGTCAAAGGAAGGCTTCTCCCTGTGGTCCAGTGTGTAAGAATCCCCCTTTGCAATGCAATGGACACCGGTTCAATCCCTGGTCTGGAAAATCCCATGTGCCTCAGGGCAACGGAGCCCCTGCGATGCAGCTACTCTGCTATGCAGCTACTCTGCTATGCACTACTCTAGCCAGTACTTAAGAGCCCATGAATCATAACTGCTGAGCCCATGTACTGCAACTACTGAAGCCCATTAACCTTGAGCCTGTGCTTTCCAACAAGAGAAGGAAGCCACTGCAATGAGAAGCCCATACTCAACAACTAGAGAAAACCTGTGTGGAGCAGCAAAAACACACCACCACCAAAAAATAAATCTAAAACAAAGGGGGAAGAGAGAAAGCTAAAATACATGTAATTGAGAAAGATGCATCCACAGATTAAAGGAAAGATTAAAAGAATTTTTTTTAATCCTTCAACTGTGATGACAATTTTTAAGACCTAGATGATTTTTTAGAACAATACAAATTACCAAAATTAACCCAAGAACTGGATAACTGTCATTAACTACCATTGAATATTTGTTTTGGCTACACCACCTGACTTGCAGGATCTTAGTTCCCTGACTAGGGATTGAACTCAAACCCTTTGGCATGAAAGTGAGGAGTCCTAACCACTGGACAACCCAGGAAATTCCCACCAATGAAATTTTTAGTTTGCAGTTTACCATTAAAATTGTCACTAGGACTAGATGACTTCTAACTTTTAAAGAATAGACCCACACATTTATGACTATTTGGTTTATGACAAAGATGCCACTGTAGAATAGTGGCCTTTCCTATAAATGGTGTTGAATCAGTTGGTTATCTACAGGAAAAAAATGAACCTTGATCCATACTTCACATTATACATTAAAAAATCAGTCCTATACAACACCAAAGCACAAGTGCCAAAATTAAAAATTGGACTTCATCAAAATTTAAAACTTGTATGCTGCAAATGATACCATTAAGAAACGGCAAACACAACCCACAGAACAGGAGAAAACATTTGCAAATCATACAACTTAGCCTTGTATCCAGAATATTTAAAGAACTCTTACAATTCAAAAAAATAACCCAATTGGGGACTTCTCTGGTGGTCCAGTGGCTAAGGCTCAGTGCTCCCAACTCAGGGGGCCTGGGTTAAATCCGTGATCAGGGGACTAAAACCCATGTGCTGCAGCTAAGACCCAGTGCAGCCAAATAAATAAAAAGAATTTAAAAAAAAAAAGATAACCCGATTAAAAAATATCAAAGGATCAGAATAGACGTTTCTCCAAAGAAGATATGCGAATGGACAATTAGCAAAATAGTGATAAAGGAAGTACAAATTAAAATAAGTTACCACTTCACAGCCACTAGGATGCCTGTAGCCAGAAAGACAAAATAACAAGTGCTGGCAAGGATGTGAAGAGGCTGGAATTTTCATACATTGTTGGTAGACTTGTAGAATGGTGTAGCCACTTTGGAAGAGCTGGATATTTCCTCAAAAAGTTAAACAGAACTATTATATGATCCACCAATTCCAATTCTAGTTATTTACCTAAGAGAATTGAATATGTACCTCTACACAAAAACTGGTACATGAATATTATTCATAATAGCCAAAAAGTGAACTGATTAGTGGTTACTTGAGGCTAAGATAGGGGTGGAGGAGAAAGGAATGACAGCTAATGGGTACAAGGTTTCTTTTAGAGGAATGAAAGTGCTCTAAAATTAGCTGGTGATGATGTTGCACAACCTGGTGAATATATTTTATAAATCATTTAGTTGCATACTTAGTGAATTATATGGTGTGTAAATTAAATCTCAATAAAGCTGTTTAGAAAGAAATCAATTACAGGAGGATTGATATCTAAAGGTGAAAAGTAAATCAAAGATAGAAAGGAGAAAAATACTCATGCATCTTTTGGGTCCCCAACCTCATTATTCTCATCACCATAATAGTGTCCCTTCCCTGTAGAATCCCCTTGCCTCAGCTGCAGATGGGAAATAGAAAGGTGTCTAGGTATGTATCTAGAGTCTTGGGAAATGCAGAAACAGTACCAGGGGCCAGAGAAAGCAAAGGGGAAGCATAGGAACAGAAAGGCTGCTGGCAGGGTGGAAGAGTGGAGGATATCTGGAAAGCTAATCTTTGAGGCATGAATCACGGGAATATTAGTATGAATTAGTATGACTCTTCCCCTTTGGTCTCAGGCTTTGTAGAGGTCAGGAAAGGCAGTGTTAGGGAAATATATCTGGGAAAGAACCATCAAGAGGGTAAGACAAATCAACTGTACTTCAGTAAATTTTAAAAAAAGATGGTAAGAAGAGTTCATGCTATAGCAGGAAAGAAATTTAAAAATCCCACAGTAGGGACTTCCCTGGCAGTCCAGTATTTAAGACTCCATGCTTCCAGTGCAGGAGGCACAGGTTCCATCTCTGGTTGGGGAACTAAGATTACACATGCTATGTGGTGCAGCCAAAAAGAGTAGTTAAGAAAAAATCCCAAAGTAGAGAAGGGCCAAAGAAATGGGTAATGTATAGGCTGTGGAAAAGGACGTTCACAACTATGGGCATCTGTTACAGGATTAAGATGACCATGAGTCTCCTTTAGGCTGGAACTAGGGAGGCATTCTTGAGGCAGACAGGGAGATGTATGTTTGGCACCCATGTGTGTGTGCAGTTGCAGGAGTTCAGCTGGTAGCACCAGCTAAAGATAATATGTAGAGATACCATATTGCTATATTGTATAAGAAGAACTAGTAACATAGTATTGTAGGTCAGTTATATTTTAAAAACAAACTCAAAAAATGAGGTCAGATTTGTGGTTTACCAGAGGTGGGGATGAGGAGAGGGGAAATTGGATCAAGGCAGTCAAAAGGTACAAACTTCCAATTATAAGATAAATAAGCACTAGGGATGTAAAGTACAACATGATAAATACAGTTAACACAGTTGTATTTTGTATATGAAAGTTGTTAAGAGAGCAAATCCTATGAGTTCTCATCACAAGGAAAATTTTTTTCTATTTCTTTAATTTTGTATCTGTATGAGGTGATCATTCAGTCATTTCATTCACTCAGTCATGTCCGACTCTTTGCAACCCAGGGACAACAGACTTCCCTGCCCATCACCAACTCCTGGAGCTTACTCAAACTCAAGTCTATCCAGTTAGTGATGCCATTCAACTGTCTCATCCTCTGTCATTCCCTTCTCCTCCCCGCTTCAGTCTTTCAAAGCATCGGGGTCTTTTTTAATGAGTCAGTTCTTTGCCTCAGGTGGCCAAAGTATTGGAGTTTCAGCTTCAGCATCAGTCCTTCCAATGAATATTCAGGACTGATTTCCTCTAGGATGGACTGGTTGGATCTGCTTACAGTCCAAGGGACTTTCAAGAGTATTCTCCAACACCATAGTTCAAAAGCATCAATTCTTTTCTGTTCAGCTTTCTTTATAGTCCAACTCTTACATCCATACATGACTACTGGAAAAACCATAGGTTTGACTAGACAGACTTTTGTTGGCAAAGTAATGTCTTTGCTTTTTAATATGCTGTCTAGGTTGGTCATAGTTTTTCTTCCAAGAAACAAGTGTCTTTTAATTTCATGGCTGTAGTCACCATCCACAGTGATTTTGGAGCACCGCCCCCCCTAAAAAATCTCTCACTGTTTGCATTATTTCCTCATCTATTTGCCATGAAGTGATGGGCCCAGATGCCATGATCTTAGTTTTCTGAATGTTGAGTTCTAAGCCAGCTTTCTCACTCTCCTCTTTCACCTTCATCAAGAGGCTCTTTAGTTCTTCACTTTCTGCAATAAGGGTGGTCATCTGTATAAATGAGGTTATTGATATTTCTCCCTGCAATCTTAATTCCAGCTTGTGCTTCATCCAGTCTGGCATTTCACATGATGTACTCTGCATATAAGTTAAATTAGCTGGGTAACAGTATATAGCCTTGATGTACTGGTTCCCTATTTGGATGGTTCTATGTCTATTGTTCCATGTGATAGATATTCATTAAACTTGTGATAATCATTTCATGATGTATGTAAGTCAAATCATTATGCTGTAAATCTTAAACTTACACAGTGCTATATGTCAGTTATATCTCAATAAAACTGAGAAAAAAAAAAAGATTCTATGTTAGTGCCCCATGACCTTCTGCATGCCCAAGGAATGTTTCATACCAAATATTCCCTTTCAGTGCAGTTGTGGAACTATTGCAGGTACCCTTACCAGGCCTGAAATATCTAAGAGCTGATAGTGCATAAATTGGGCACTTAATCAAAATAGATAAGGCAAGGGAAGGGAGTGACTTGTGCATGTAGTCCTGGACACAAGGAGCAGCAGTTTAACCCATGTATTGCATTACAGCAATGGCAGTTGCATTCAGTTGTATCCACAGTGCATAAGCCTGATATCCTTTGCGTTTGCCATTCCTGGTGAATCTCTGGGAACATAGTCCTGTGTTTCACTTTGTGGTTATGAAGGTTCAAGAGAAACCTTACTCTTTAAAGAAAAAAAATTGAGCTGTTATAGGAATTTTCAAACATATACAAAAGTAGATAATAGTTTAATGAACTTCTCATGTATCTATCACCAAACTTCAAAAATTATAAACTTATGGGACTTCCCTGGCAGTCCAGTGGTTAAGACTTCGCCTTCCAATGCAGGGAATACAAGTTTGTTCCCTCCTTGGGGAGCTAAGATCCCAGGTGCCTCAGGGCCAAACAAAAACATAAAACAGAAGCAATGTTGTAACAAATTCAATAAAGACTTGAAAAAAAAATTATCAACCCTTGTCTCTATATTTCCCTACCTCCCCATCTGGTTATTTTGAAGGAAATCCCAGGTATCATCAATTTATCTGTATTTCAGTGTGTATCCCTGAAAAGATGAGGATTCTTTAAACTATGTCCAAATATGATAATCTTATCTTTAAGTGATTAATTATTCAGTCAGTATTATATTTCCCTGATTGTCTGCATTATTTTCCAGTTTGTTAAACTGCAACCCAAATGAGATTGATAGCTCTTTCTTAATTATCTTTTAAAGTATAAAGTCCCCTTCAATAACCCTCTCCCCCCATCTCCCTTCTCTCTCCCTCTTTTTTTTTTTTTTTTTTTTGGAGGAAACCAGATTTTTCCATACTCTGCTAAGTATGTGTTTTGCCCATTATGCATACCCTAACTTTCGTTTTAACGTGTCCTTCTGTCCTTTGTTTTTTCTGTATATCGGCAGAGGCTTTATCAGATGACGTGTTTTTGTTTTCCAAGTTTACTTTATACTTGTCCTTCCATCAGAAGTTAATGTCTGGTGATGATCACCATTAAGTTATCGTTATATAGATCTAGCAATTTATTAGAGGAGTTGTAAAGTAGTGATATTGTGATTTTCTTCATTTTTCCATATTATGTCCAAATACTTTATCAAGTATTTGGCTCCTATATGAAAGACAGTCAGCCATTTTCCTAAGGAGGCCTGATTTCTTTGAGAAGTATAGAGGTTTGATTTTTCTTTATAAATTTAGCCTTAAAACTACTTTTTAAGAAAGAGAGTCATCATCAGTAATCATTGCCTTTAGCACCTTTTTACACTTTGACAACATGTTAGAAAACTAGTTACAGATAGAGAAATGAAATTAAAACCTCATTTGTATTTCCTTTTAATTTATCAACTGAAAGGAGAGAATGAGAGGAAACTAAAGTTTGTTAGATTATTTAGCAGGCCCTGAGCTTTGGTACCTTTTTAAAAAACTTTTACTTTGATCTTAAGAGGTTGGTCAATATTGTACCCATATTATAGATGAGGCCAAAACCTAGAATGCTAAAATGACCTATTCTGTGCCATACTGCCTGTGAATAATGGACATTTGTAGTGTTTTCTTTGGATTTTATATGTAATAGGCTAACTTGGTTTTTCCAACACTGCATTAGGGACATCAGAAAGTCATTGGGTTAGAGCTATAAGACATTTTAAAAATGTCCAAAAGACATTATAATACATTTTTAAAAATAACCAGATTTTTACTGCTTCATTTTATGTATGCCAGAAAAGTCTGAGTTCAACCTGGGATAGAAGTAAGGATCAGGGCTAGTGAATGAGAATAGAAAAGAATAATCTTGGAAACTGGCATCTTTTTTTTTTTCTTTCAATAAAGAGGTTTTTTATAAGTTTGAATTTTCAGATATTGATAGTTTTAAAACAATGTGTAAAACTCAAACAGGGTCTCTGTATCAATCTAGAGGGGTGGGGTAGGGCGGGAGATGGAAGAGAGGTTCAAAAGGGAGGGATATATGTATACCCATGGCTGATTCATATTGAGGTTTGACCAAAAACAAAATTCTGCAAAGCAATTATCCTTCAATTAAAAAATGAATTAAAAAAACAATGTATAACCATTTCTCTCTCCCACGCAAGTTTACTGAGGTGTTTATACAAATGCATAAACATTTTCAAATCACTTATAAGCCTATGTGTGGAACTTCCACAGTTCCTCTAAACATCTGTGGGAAATGGACTTTGTTGTCAGAGACTTTATTTCAAATTCCAACTGTAGCTTACTAGGTATATGAATTTAAAGTTTTCCATTTTTCCTTTGTAGAACTTGTAAAAGTAAGCACTCATGTCTCAAGCACTGTTTGAGACTCTTAACAGTCCTTGCACATGGTTTGGTCCTCAAATACCAGTTTTAAGCGATTTTTTTTTTTTTCAGTTTACTGTAAACACATCACCTACTCTGGAAGACCTGATGTTAAGTCAATATGTTTACCGACCCAAGATACAGATTTATAAAGAAGATTGTGAAGCTCTTTGCCGGAAGATTGAAGAGTATGAAAGTTTCCATCTTTTGTGTGTTTTGTTGGATGGGTGAATAATCTGTGTGACAAGATTTTGATTAGAATAACACTGGCATAAGAAAAGCTGACCGTATTAATTGGCAGTGTAATATAGTATATGGGAAAGAATTTCAGTTTTGTAGTCAGATGGAAGTTCAACTCTTGGCTACTTATGTAAGTTATTTAACCTTCATTTTCACATTCATCAGTTGAGGATAATAATACCTACTTAGTAGTGTAGAAGTAGTGTATATAATGAGCAGTAGAAGTAGTATATATAAGAAGTTTGCATGTCATTCTCAGCAAAGAGTATGTCCTTAATAGGGATTCCCAGGTGGCTCAGTGGTAAAGAATCCACCTACCAAGCAGGAGATTCAGGTTTAATCCCTGGGTGGGGAAGATCCCCTGGAGAAGAAATGGCAACCCGCGCCAGTATCCTTTCCTGGAAAATTCCATGGACAAAGGAGCCTGGCAGGCTATAGCCATGGGGTCACAAAAGAGTTGAACATGACTTGGTGACTAAACAATGACAACAAAGGTCCTTATAAGCAATAATTATTAGATTATGATATCATAAATTCCAAAATAACACGTTTAAAAGAAGAAGATAGTACCCTTTAGAGATTTATATAGTGCCTAAAAGTAAGATTGCCTTTGGGTTTATAGTTTTTATCACATTTGCTCTTAGTTTGCATTTATAAAAGAACATGATTTTAATCAAGACTGTAGCTCAGTGGTTTGGTGTTAGTAGATGCAGCAGACTAATTTACAAATTAGGTATATCTAGGTTTTCACAGGTAAACCAAACCTTGCAACTCAAGGCAGTGTTTATATCATACTTATCTAGAACTGTCAAACTGAATTTGAACCAGTCTAACAAACAGAAAAGAAATGAAGTAATCTTTCAAGAATCATGTAGTTTTAAAACTTTTGGTGGTAAACACACTGTAGTGTACATCGATGTCAAAATATAATGTACACATGAAACATATAACCAGTGTTTTAAACCAGTGTCTTAAACCAATGTTACCTCAATAAATAAAGGGAATTATAGTTTTAAAGGGCTTCCCTTGTGTCTCAGCTGGTAAAGAATCCACCTGCAATGCAGGAGACGTGGGTTTGATCCCTGGGTTGGGAAGATCCTCTGGAGAAGGGAAAGGCTACCCACTCTAGTATTGTGGCCTGGAGAATTCCACAGACTGTATACTCCATGAGGTTGCTAAGAGTCGGAGACAACTGAGCAACTTTCACTTTCACTTTTCATAGTTCTAAAACTAGAAAGTTAAGATGCTGTTAAATTATAGTACTGCAGATTTGCCTGTTTCTGGCTTGTTCATTGAATGAAGTATTGAGCACCTACTGAGTGCCCGGCACGGTACTAAATCCTGGGGTTCATCCCTGAACAAGATAAGTTTCTTACCTTCATGTTATTTAAGAGTTGGGTGTCTCAGGATTTGTCTAAGAATGTTTTATTTTGAATAAAATAGATTCATTGCATAGAATGAAAAGTTTGTTTAGATGTGCTCTACTATTTGATTTTCTACCTATATGCCTGTTTATAATATCTTCTAACTCTGATAAAAATTTATTCCCTATACTTATTAACAAGGTAACTTTGCTACTTTTATTAATGCTGAACGGAATTGGAAACTTTAACTTAATAGCTACAACTTTCCAACAATTATGCATTCACAAGCCCTTAAAAGATTCTTTATAAGCAACATATTGAGTTGACCAAAAAGTTTGTTTGGTGTTAAGTAAAAATAAAAGACATATTTTTCATTTCACCAAGAACTTTATTGAACAGTGTATTCATTAACCAAATAAGCTTCTTGACCAAAACAGTATTTTCATTTTGGAACAAGTTGCTGCATTGAGATGAGAATTCTATTTGGGAGGGATATTTTTTTTTGAATCATAACATTCTTGAACTGTTCTACAAGTGTTGAAATAGTCAGACTGGCCACTATTCCTGAGTGAATTCCCCTCTTTATGTAGAAAAGAACTAGGAAAAATTAAGTATGCCTGTAGATCTAAATTGAATCATTCGGGTTGACTTCTGAACTCTGCTAATTAACTTTTCTCTATTTAGATTAAAGCTTTCTGCACTGAACCAAGATAAACTGTTAACTGATATAAATAGGAACCTGTGGGAAAAAATGAAACACTGCTCTGATGAGGAGGTACTTTTGTCTCATTTTCTGAATGGGAATCAGTATAGTCATTACAATGTTTATTGTGAAATTAGTACCTGTTACTTGATAATTGAACTTCACTGGTAGCTCAGCTGGTAAAGAATCTATCTGCCATGCAGGAGACCTCACTTCAGTTCCTGGGTCGGGAAGATCCCCTGGAGGAGGGCATGGCAACCCATTCTAGTATTCTTGCCTGGACAATCTCCATGGGCAGAGGAACCTGGAGGGCTACAGTCCATGGGGTCACAAAGAGTAGGACACAACTGAGCGACTAAGCACTCACACACATACACACACTCACACTTGATAATTAGTGGTGAGTTCTTTAGTTTACTTCTCAGGTATAATATGTCAGTAAGATTTTATTATATATGAATGATTATTAGTATAGAATCGTACATTTCTTACATGATCAATTTAATATATGAAATACATTTGAAATTTAGAGTTCCCTTCTTGTTTGCTTTTCACTTAGATTTAGGTAGGGAAGAGATAAACTTTAATTGATTAAATAAGCAACTCATTTTATATTTGCCCTTATTGAAGTTTTATTAACTAAAGAACCTATCATTTTCTAATTTGTAATATAAATGAATTTTGTACTGGAATTATTCAACTGGAATTAAAGTTGAAATCTTTGGTTCTGGACTTAAACTATTAAGTGAAATTAAATTTGCAAATAAGAAGCCTTAGGAATCATAGTCTAGGATGGGCAAATCTTAGCACGTAACAGCTGAACCAGCCTTCCCAGACTATTTGCCTTTTCTAACTCGTTTGTTTTAATGCAGTGTAATCTTTGACTTTACAGCTGAAGGCCTTTGGAATTTACTTGAACAAAATAAAATCACGTTTTACCAAGATGACTAAAGTCTTTACTCACCAAGGAAAAGTGGCTCTATACAGCAAGCTGGTGCAGTCAGCTCAGGTAATTTGAGACCGTGAAGAGCTTAGAAATATCTATTAAAATTACTTTATAGTGATTGTGGGATATGAAGAATGTTCCTTAGGAGACATGTGAATGAGAGTTGGGCAAAAACTTAAAATTATTCTTAAGAAGTGAGCGTCAGTTTAAGAAAAGTAGTAAATCCTGGCATCTTGAGTAATTCTAGAATATAGTAATTCCTGGCATCTTGAGTAATTCTAGAATACATTTACTAATAGGGGTGTATGTCTCATCTCAAATTATATATATTGAAATAAAACAATATAGAATTATGATCTTCCTTTGCTAAGGACTTTGCTCTGGTATTATCTTCTCATAGTCCATACTCAGCTATGCATGTGTATGCATGTATTTTTAAAAAAATAGCATTTTCCAAAATGGTCATCCTTGAAGAAAGGTCCTACATAAAAAAACTTTTCATTGGCAAATAAGTCTGGGAAGTGTTACATACAGTGACGCCCTTTAGACGAAATATAATAGCTAGCATATTAAAGTCTAAGGTCAGAAATTTTTTTTTTTTTGGTCTAAAAAGAAAAAATGCTATAATTCTATTTGATCAGTGTTTCCCAAATTTATTTGACCATAGATCATTTTTATAAACTCTAAGTTATATATATTACATAGAAATATAGAATAAATATAAAATATGAATTAGTATTAATCTGTTATGTATGTTTAAAAAACTTTTTTTAAGATAAGACTAGAAGGTTCGATCTTTTAGATTTGCCTGTTCATGGGACTTCCCTGGTGATCCAGTGGTTAAGACTCTGCACTTCCACTGCATGGGGCATGGTTCAGTCCATGGTTGGAAACCAAGATCCCGCATGCTGCACTGCACAGCCAAAATGAAAATAACAACAAACAAACAAAAAGATTTGCTTGATCATAAATCAGACGTAGCAGTTATGTTAGCAGTTTGAACTGTTCATAGTGTTATAATGTTTTGTTTTGAGGTTTAACTTGACAGTCTATGATATTGTGTGTTTAGAGTGAGAGAGAGAAACTTCATAAAAGGATAAATGAGATGGACAATATACTTAAGAAGATTGATAACTGTCTCACCGAGGTGGAAATAGGTAAAATATCTTGAATACTTTTCCAAAAGAAAATTTAATTGTATCTAAATCCTTCTCTACTTTGCTAGTAACACTATGCTGAAGCCTGGTATTTAGCAGCTTGAGACATTAAATTAGAGTAACTCCTTTACTGTGGTCATTCATATAATCAAGAGATACCCAAAATAATAAGTCTCTTTGGAAAACTCTTCATAACTTAGACCGTAATCTTGTGTTGTTTTTTAATAAATGAACTTATTTATCCTTTCAGTTTGGTCTCTCATTATCCCGACTTGTTAGTTTTATCTTGAAACTGCTTTTTCAAAGATCACAAAATTTCACATAATCATCAAATTTGGTTGCTCTCAGTCCTTACCCATCTAAATCTCTTTCAGTATTTGACACTGCTGATTCTTCTTTTCTTCCTGAAACGTTCTTATCCCTGAACTCTATGGTATTGCTCTATCTTGATACTATTCTTTTCTCCTGACTGTTTCTTTTAGCTCCTCTGTTGTCCTTTATCTAACTAAGCCCTTGTGTAGCATTCATCTATTCATTTCTATATTTTCTCCCCTAATGCTTTCATTTGCCTTAACAATTATGTTTATATGAATGATTCCCAAATTCAGTTAAATTCATCCAGCATTTGTTCAGCACCTACTACCTGCCAGATACTGCGCTTAGTGTCAGGAAAAATATATACACAGATTTTTGCCCATTTTTAAATGTTTATTTATTTAGGCTGCTGTGGGTCTTCACTGCTGTGTGCCGGCTTCTCTAGTTGTGGCATGCAGGCTTAGTTACGGTATGTGGCATCTTGGTTCCCCAACCAGGGATGGAACCTGAGCCCCGTGCATTGGAAGCTTGGAATCTTATCCACTGGACCACCCGGGATGTCCTAGATTTTTGCCTTCAAGTGACTTGTAACCATTTTGCATGAGGGCATCTTTCTCTTCTCTTCAGTTCCAGACTTAACATTTCCAGCTTCTTGCTGAACCTTTCAACAAAAGTGTCCTTTAAGCACCTTAAACATTATGTGAAAAAATGGAAGTTATTGTCTTCCATTTTCAAAATAATATCTAAAAATTTGTTGTCTGTGATACTTCTCATTTGTATTAACAGTGTCACCATTCTTACAAATTGTAAAAGGCTCATAACTTTTATTGTCTTTGAGTTTCTCTTATCAAATCCTATTATATGTGCTTCAGTATCTTCTATATTCTTCCCTGCTCCCATTAACACTATCATTAATTCTGACATGTGCTATTTCAGATCTTCTAACTAATCTTTCTACGCTCTTAATTTCATTCTGTCTCTTTCCAGTCCAACCTTTACATTGCTGCAGGATTAATAATTATAAAGGACAGTATTCATTATGTTAAGTTCTGTCACTGTTCTGTCACTGTTCAGTTCTGACACTGTCACTGTTCTGTCACAGTTCAGTCACTGTTGTGTTCAACTCTTTGTGACCCAGGGACTGCAGCACACCAGGCTTCCCTGTCCATCCCCAGCTCCTGGAGCCTGCTCAAATTCGTGTCCATTGAGTTGGTGATGCCACCTAAACATCTCCTCTGTTGTCCCCTTTTCCTCCTGCCTTCAACCTGTCCCAGCATCATGGTCTTTTCCAGTGTGTCAGTTCTTCTAATCAGGTGGCCGAAGTATTGGAGTTTCAGCATCAGTCCTTCCAACAAATATTCAGGACTGATTTCCTTTAGGATGGACTGGTTTGATCTTCTTGCAGTCCCAGTGACTCTCAAGAGTCTTCTCCAACACCATGGTTCGGAAGCATCAATTCTTTGGCACTCAGCTTTCTTTATGGTCCAACTCTCCCATCCATTCGTGACTATTGGAAAAACCATAGCTTTGACTAGACAGATCTTTGTTGGCAAAGTAATGTCTCTGCTTTTAAATATGCTGTCTAGGTTAGTTTTAGCTTTTCTTCCAAGGAGCAAGCATCTTTTAATTTCATGCCTGCAGTCATCATCTGCAGTGATTTTGGAGCCCCAAAAAATAAAGTTTGTCACTGTTTCCATTGTTTCTCCATCTATTTGTCATGAGGTGATGGGACTGGATGGGACCCATGATGGGATTGGATGCCATGATCTTCATTTTCTGACTGTTGAGTTCTAAGCCAGCTTTTTCACTATTCTCTTTTACTTCCATCAAGAGGCTCCTCAGTTCCTCTTCAATTTCTGCCATAAGGGTGGTATCATATGCATATCTGAGGTTATTGATATTTTTCCCGGCAGTCTTGATTCCAGCTTGCGCTTCATCTAGCCCGGCATTTCGCATAATGTACTCTGCATATAAGTTAAATAAATAGGGTGACAATATACAGCCTTGACGTATTTCTTTCTCAATTTGGAGCCAGTCTGTTGTTCCATGTCCAGTTTTGACTGTTGCTTCTTGACCTGCCTACAGATTTCTCAGAAGGCAGGTCAGGTGGTCTGGTATTTCCATCTCTTTAAGGATTTTCCAGTTTGTTGTGATCCACATGGTCAAAGGCTTTGGTGTACTCAATAAAGCAGTAGATGTTTTCTTGGAACTCTCTTTCTCTATGATCCAGCAGATGTTGGCAGTTTGATCTCTGGCTCCTCTGCCTTTTCTAAATCCAGCTTGAACATCTGGAAGTTCACAATTCACATACTGTTGAAGCCTCACTTGGAGAATTTTGAGCATTACTTTGCTAGTGTGTGAGATGAGTGCAGTTGTGCAATAGTTTGAACATTCTGTGGCATTGCCTTTCTTTGGGATTAGAATGAAAACTGACCTTTTCCAATCCTGTGGCCACTACTGAGTTTTCCAAATTTGCTGGCATATTGAGTGCAGCACTTTCATAGCATCATCTTCTAGGACTTGAAATAGCTCACCTGAAATTCCATCACCTCCACTAGCTTTGTTCGTAGTGATGCTTCCTTAGGCCCACTTGACTTCAGACTCTGGGTGTCTGGCTCTAGGTGAGTGATCACACCATCGTGGTTGTCTGAGTCATGAAGATCTATTCTGTATAGTTCTTCCATGAATTCTTGCCACCTTTTCTTTTATGTTACTACCCTGAAAAACTGTGTTTCCATTTATTACAAAATAAAGTCCAAACTCCTGAGCTTGACATTTAGCGTTCTCAACCATCATTTTCAGATATTCCCTTCTTACATGGTTTTTACTATTATTCCCTTACACATTCTAAATTCCAACCAAATCTTGTCATTTCTATGCAGTTCTGCCACTTTGTGTTTGCCTAATACATTCTCCTTATATTTTTTACCAAGGTATAGTGTTCTCTCTCTTGAGCTGCTATGACTATTTTATTGTACCTATCATATCTAATTGTAATTATAGTTACTTCTATATAGTTTACTTTCCTATCTAATTTGTAAGCTCCATGGGGGCAAAGATCAGCTTTTATTTTTCTCCATATCCTTCAAAGTTCTTAGCACTATGCTTTGCACAGAAAAAGTGCCTGGTGTATATTTTCTCCATTGAACTGGTAATAAATATATGAAGTCCATAGTCTTAGACTATCACACCCCTTTGTTCATTACCTTGCCTTTTCACTTATGAAAAAAAAAAAGAAGCCATTAAGGCCAAAATTTCTAAACTTCCTGCTACAAAACAAACCAAACTTTTATATATCTGTATCCATTCTTTCATCCTTCCTTTCTTTTCCCTAAGATCAATCTCTCCACCTAAACTTTGAATTGCAGCCTCTCTTGTCTTCTCAGGAATCTTATCACACTGACTTTCCCTTATCTCTTGTATTTACAACCTCTCTGCCTCCTCCACTGAATGTATTCATTTCTCACCTTTAAAAGTACCAACAATCACACTCTTTCTCTAGCTGCCACTGAAGGGCTCTCTATTTCTGTCTCCTTTCTTCATTACTCCTTGAGCAAATTACAAAGTACCTATCATGTGCCTTGTATAGTGTTTGCTGCTAAGACTACTGTAGTGATTAAAAACAAAACTTTATGCCTTTGTGGAGTATTTTTTTTTTATTTGTCAATTCTCCCATTACTATCTTTTAATTCAAACATTCATACATTAAGAAAGGCTTCCATACTTTAATTTTTTACAGTACTATACAGAGCTTCGATGCTATTTCAGTTTCAGATTATAGGAGATCACATTCAAATATGTTTGGATTTGACAATTTGCTTTTGCAATATTGAGGAAAGATTATAAGCATTAAATAGTTTTATGGTAACTGCTGTGGAAGAGTGGTTCCACGGTGCCGTAAGCTCCTGAAGTAGAAATCTGTCAGTTCAGGAGAGGCTTCCCTTTGAGGAAGTGGCATTTAAGCCAAGGTCTGAAGAATAAGTCGGGGCTAAAGTGAGAAGGGAGGAAAAAGCAGACTGTTCAATATGAATAACACAGGCAGGAGCCTTTCTATGGAAAAGAATATACCAAGTAAAAGGATCTGAAATAAGGCAAATGTGGCTAGAAAAGAGAGAACAAAGGGGAACATAGTCTGAGATAAAGCTGGAGATGCCAGCTTTAGGGACCAGGTCAAGGAGGGCCTCTTAAGGAGTTTTGACTTTTTCTGAGACCAGTGAATAGCCATTTGAAGGGTGTTAAGCATTGGCTGTAAATTAAGAAGTTAAGCAGTTTTTGGATGGTATGGTTAATAAAGAACAATAGCTTATATAAAGGGAACTTGGTAGTGGTGAAGGAAAAAAATAGATTCAGAAAATATATCTGAGGTAAAAGTCTAAAGTTGGTTTGGATGTGGGGAGAGAGAAGGCTTTTAAGGATGATTCCAAGGTATCAGAAATAAATTTAAATATGTGTGTGTGCATTTATATATGTGTATGGTTCCTGCTTAGTCCATGGGGTTGCCTAACAATAATTTTGATGTATGCAAATTATGTATAAAAAATTTCCATCTGTCACTAGAACAAGTCTTTTTATAAAATTATAAAATTTGTCAAGGAAAAGGTGGGTTAAGATAAATGCTTGTGAAATATTCTTAACATGACATTTTGGGACCATCTCTTCTTTTCATCTCTGGTTGTTCAGTTATTTTTGACTGAGTTACTTTAATCCATGGTCTGTTTTAGAAACTAAGAATTTGGAGGATGAACAGAAAGACAGTCCTGTTGAAGAACTGAATTCTGAAGTGAGAGCTGCAGAAAAAGGTAACTGATTTAATTAGGGAGGTAAATGGGGAAAAAATCCTCTGAGTTTTTTATTTAAATGAGATTAATGAGATAGACTTTTCAGTAAAACAGATGATTTTTATACCAGTATTTTAATGTGTACATTCTGATTACTTTGTTTTTGTTTTTCTTTTCAAAGAACTGGAACAGCTGAAAACTGAGGAAGAAAAGCTTCAAAGGTTAGCCTTCAGTTTGAGTGTTAGAAAATATGCCAACCTCCACATGGTTAAGTGATTTCCTACCTCCAGAAACTGACAAGACTGAGAACATGAATATTGACGAAGGTTGAGCCAGGGCTTCTACTCCACTTTGCACTTGACCTTGGAGGCCATCTTAGCAGTATTCTCTAAGCATTTATTGCTTACAGAGCATTAATCCAAGGCAGTAGTTCTCAAGCTTGTGTAATATCAGGATCCTGTTAAAGAAAATCTAGCATTAAACAGCTTTTATATGACACTTAAGTGTAAATAAATATAAAATGAGGTATGTGTTTCTTATACTGTGGACCTTATTCAACTATAAGACTCAAAGAAATCAAATGCAAATAATGACAAAGCCAGTTAAATTCCAACTGGAAACATTAACTTGATAGGTGATAATAATTTAGCTAAAATTAAATTGATGCTAGTAAAATGACTAACAAAATATAAATTCTGTTTAGCTCTAATAAACTAAACAAAACCAAATGTATGCACCAAAATTATGGCATGTTTCATTTTTGAGGTGGGCATTCTTATGGTCTACATTATGCTTACATTTTTAACATCAAAATAAAAATTAAAATTTTTTGAGGTTAGTTTTTGTTAATTTATTTTTAATTGGAGGATAATTGCTTTACAATATTGTGTTAGCTTCTGCAATACAACAGTGTGAATCAGCCATAAGGATACATGTTCTAGTGAGGTGGATGAATCTAGAGCTTGTTAGAAAGAGTGAATTAAGTCAGAAAGAGAAAAACAAATACTGTATATTAATAAATATATGTGGGATCTAGAAAAATTGTACTGACAAACCTGTTTGTAGTGTGGAAATAGTGACATAGACACAGAGAACAGACTTTAGACGCAGCAGACGAAGGAGAGGATAGGATGAATTATGAGACTAGCATTGAAACATACATTACCATATGTAAAATAGATCAGTAATGGGAAGTGTTGTATAACACAGGGAGCTCAGTGTTTTGTAACAACCTAGAGGGGTGGGATGGGGTGGGGGGAAAATGTAAATTTTAGTAATAGACCCACACTTCTAGTTTAATGTTTATAAAAAAAAAAAAACCTAAAAATGCAAAAATATACATCACTCACCTCACTGGGGAGCCATTTAGCACATGGCTTTTTGTCATAAACTTTTATTTTAATGATGTCTGAATTCTCTAGCAATGACGTTATCTTTCTGTGAATACCTGGTTTGATTTGCAGAAATTTCTTAGAGCTGGAGATACAGAAAGAGCAGAGCCTTGCTCAATTAGACTTTGTGCAAAAACAAACAAGGAGAACTGAAGAGTTGCTGGATCAATTGAGGTAAGGGAAAACAGGCAGCATTAATTTGTGTTTTATCCTGTACCTTTGTGGTTGTCTCAGTCTACTAGTGCAGTTGACATGTGTTTGTAATGTGTATCACTGTTTTTAATATACTCAACAGTAAGCTGAAAGTATACAAGGTGGGAGAGCTATGAAATTTGTAATGTTAAGATATTTAATATTTTATATTGCCTAGACTTGGCTTTTCTCTGAAAAATAACTCAAAATTGAGTCAGTTCTTATTTCTTTCAAAAGCATAAGTTTGTACATTCACAGTATTGGAATTAGAGTAATGAATGTCTCCCAAGCCAGTAGAAAACTCCAGTAGCTGCTGATGGTACTGTTCAGATGGTAGAAGAACTTAACTCTCTTCTTTTATCTTAAAAAATGTTTTTTTGTTTTTTCTCTTTATTCAGCTTGTCTGAATGGGATGTCATTGAGTGGAGTGATGATCAAGCTGTATTCACCTTTCTTTATGACACAATAGAACTCATCATTACCTTTGGAGAGCCAGTAGGTAAGTAGCAAGAATAAGATAATTCCTCTGCAGATAAATGTATGGTTAAACTTACTAAAGATTCATACTTTGTTTTAATACAATATTAACATGTATTGACATGATGAAAGTACTGCTGAAAATCTTAAAAGAGGCAATCACTTTATTTAGTGATAATAGAATTTTATTTTATTAAATAAAAAGTAAAAAACCAGCTAGTGAAAGTTGCTCTTTGTTGAATTACATTAGATAATAGAAATTTTGCCTATCCAGAAAAATGGATCAACATGCTCTTCACATCTGTTTACTCTGATTTCTTTTTTCCCATCTGTCTCTGTTGTGATGGAGGATTTGCTCCTAATGTTGATGATTCTTGACTGGGTTTTTGATATACATAAGTTAACCCAAAAAGCTAATTGGAAATTCTCTCTGTATTGATTGGTAGGTTTATCAAAATTGGTAAACATCACTAGATGGTAACTTAATAGAGTCCTAGCTATTTTATTATAATCTCCTGTCAGTATCTTTAGGTCTCTTCTCTTGAAACAGCTTCAGCATGGCCAGCCCTGGGTGAACATGGCCAGATTGAAACTTTGAATCTTTATAATTTCTCAGCCTCTAAGCCCAGTTCTTCTTAAGCATTCCTGGGAATTCCTTGTCTGTCCAGTGATTAGGACTTGTGCTTTTACTACCATGGCCCCAGGTTCAGTCCCTGGTTGAGAAACTAAAATCCTGTAAATCTTGTAGAACAACGCCCCCCCCCCCCCAAAAAAAAAGTTCCTTTTCTAAATGAATACCATCAACTTTTGTTCAGATCCGAAATTAAAAGTTAGGAATCACTCTATACCTCTTTCTTCTTTACCTGGCATATGTAAATTATGAGTAAGACTTAAACTGATTCAGATTTAATATTCATCTACTATTTTGTGTCTCTTCTGCCAAGAGACACCTCCAATCTGTACAATAACACTATAGGTAGTCTTTCTGGAACTTTTTCTTTTCCCCTCTATTTCTTTCTCCTTCCTGTAGCTGTAGTAATTGTTGAAAATTTTATCATGTACCTCCTACTCTTAGACTGATAATCAGAATGCTTATAACCTGTAAAGCCCTGAATGAATTGAATTTTTCCTCCTTTTCCTTCCTCATCTTACACTGTTCTCTGCACATCGGCCACAGTGAATTTCTTTCACTTCTTTAAAAGATCGTGGTCTTTCATGCTCAGTCATATTCCATCCTACCTCAGGAGATTCATCCTGATGTTTCTTATGCCTGGAAACTTTTGCCCAGTCTTAGTCCTTCTGGGTTGCCATTTTAAAAATACCATAAACTGGGACTTCCCTGGTGGTCCAGTGGTAAAGAATCTGCCTTCCAGTGCAAGGGACATGGGTTCATTCCCTGGCTGGGGAACTAAGATCCCACACCCCTTAAGACAGCTAAGTCCATGCACCAAAACTACGGAGCCACCAGCACATCCTAGAACCCATGTTCCACAACAAGAGAGGCCTGCATGCTGCAACTAGAGAAAATTTTAAAATATAAAATTTTACATACCATACACTGAGTAGCTTATAAACAACAGAAATTTATTCTCACAGTTCTGGAGGCTGGAAGCTCAAAATATGGGTGCCAGTATGGTCAGGCAAGGGCCCTCATCCAGGCTGCAGACTCTTCGTTGTATCCTCACATAACTAGCTAGCTCTTCAAGGTCTTTGTTTTAAGAGCACTAATCCCATTCATAAGGGGTCCATCCTTATGATCTAAGCACCTCCCAAGTTCCCACCTCCTACAACTATCACAGTGGGCATTAGGTTTTCAGCCTATGAATTTTCAGACCATAGCACCTCCTCTTCACAGTAAATGTCTACTAATAGTCCTTTAGAGCTCAACTAAATTATCACTTTCTCAGGAAAGTTTTCCTTGACTCTTCTTTTACTCACTCCCTTTGCTATTTGCCCTCCTGGCATATGTTCTCATTGCTTCATGCAGTTTTCTTTATTGTGCTTATTATAGTTTGTAGTTCTTGGTGTGTTTATTAGTGCAATTATCTGTGTGTCCCCCTGAGCTGTAATTCTTTAGAGCATAGGTTGATCATGTTTGTTTGTCTCACTAGCATATCCTCAGTGCCTAATGCATAGATAATATTCAACAGAGTGAAAAGAATCAATCTTAGAGACAAGAGATAACTCTGGTGTATGGAAGAACAATCAGCTCTCCTAGCTACCTAAAATGCATTGCTGTTATTTAGTCGCTAAGTCACATCCAACTCTTATGTGACCCTATTCACTATAGCCCGCCAGACTCCCCTGTCTATGGGATTTCCCAGGCAAGAATACTGGAGTGGCTAAAATTACTGTGATGCTAAAAGCATAAATTGTTTTCACTGTATTTGTACAAAGATAATAGGTATAGGGAGGTTGTAGTCGTCTTCTTTATATGATTCCTAAAAAGAATATTATTTTTGCACAGAAGTTTGGTTTCAAAGGAGGAGGCCCTGATAAATTTACAAAAATGTCCCACACCTTAAATTTCCTTAAAGGCCTGCCAGTTAATATAGTTCAGTGTTCTCAGGGGAAACTTTACATACACAGAGAATAGTATGATTCAGGGATAAAGCTTCAACTGTCTATGAAAAAATCCTGCTACCCAGAAAGAATAGGATTCTAAAGTACTGAGTTGTATGTGGCTTTAAATCAGATGATAAAAAGAAATACTGTTTTTGTGCTGGTTTTTCCTAGTTGGTCTCCCTTTCCTCGGCAAGGCTTATAGGAAGATTGTTGATCTGAATTTTCAATCTCTGTTAGATGGTAAGTTCAGAACATTTAATCCAACAAAACTCTTTTGGAAATTTATTTAATATTAATTAAATTATTTAATAAGTGTATATTGTTCCTTGAGAACTCTTTTACATACTAAATTAAATATAAACAACAATAATAATTAGAAATGTGTATTAGACCAAAAACTGCTTGAGAACTGTTCTAAATATTGTATGGGCTTTAAAAGAAATTTTAAAAAATTATTACTAAATCTTGAGTAATAGCTATTTCCATAATTTAAAAATTACCGTTATGGGTACTTACTCTGAATCAGATATGTATATTACTTACATCAACACTATTCTCCATTTTGCAATTAGAGAACTATAGCTCAGAAGCAATAAGTATTGTGCTTAGGATCACTCAGGTAGTAAGGAACGCCAGAATTTAAACTCAGGGTTATGTTACATTTAAACCTACACATTTATCTCAATTTTATTCTGTATGTGATAAAGGCTTGAGTTTATATCACAGTGACTTATGTTCACTATATATGATGATTTATGTGTTTGAAAATAAAATAGAGATGATAGTTAAATACCTAGTTATTTGAAGGTATTTCTAGTTAATATTTCTAGTGTGTGTGTATGTGTATATATATATAAAATACATGAATGATAAGTAATACCCTGCATTTGATTTTTTTTGTTTGTTTGTTTCCTCAGAGGATAAAGCTCCTCCTTCCTCCATTTTAGTTCATAGCCTTATTTTCCAGTACATTGAGCAACAGGAATCCTGGAAGAAGACATGCACAACACAGCATCAGGTACCCAAGGTAAATTCCCACAGAAATATTTAAAGGAAATTATGTCAACTGTTCCAGAAAGCAGAACTGAACTTTTATGTATGTAATAGTGAATCCTGAAATGATAAATATACTAAGATATACTAAACTGTTCAACTTTGGGGTATTCTTTATAAAAGAATCACTAAACCCTAAAATGTTCTTATACTTCCATCTTTTCTTTTTCTGTTTTTCCCAGATGCTTCAAGAAATCTCACTGGTAGTGAGCCATTGCAAACTCCTTGGAGAGGAGATTGAGTTTTTAAAGCGATGGGGACCAAATTATAACCTAATAAGCATAGATGTGAATAATACTGAGTAAGTGTATTAGTTTCTGTAGAGCTGCCATGACAGAGTGCTACAAACTGGGTGGCTTACACAATGGAAATTCATAGTCTCACAGTTCTGGAGGCTGGAAGTCTGAGGTCAGAGTGTCAGCAGGATCAGTTCCTTCTGATGGCTATGAAAGAGAATCTATTCCATGCCTCTCTCCTAATTTCTGGTGATTTGCGGGAAGTCTTTTGGCATTCCTTATTTATAAATATGTAATCCCAGTAGCTTCTTTTATCTTCACATGACATTCTTCCTGTGTGTATGTCTGTGTCCAAATGTTCCCTCTTTGTTAGGACACCAGTCATTTTAGATTAGGGGCCCACCCTACTCTGGAACGATCTCATCTTAACTAATTAATTCTGCAATGATCCTCTTTACAAATTAGGTCACATTCTGATGTACTAGGGGTTAGGGCTTTAATACATGAATTTTAGGGGACACAACCCATGACGGTAAGTAGTTAGTCGAAAACTTATTAAAATAATTTAATTAATAGTTTCATGACTAATGATGAAAATACAAAATAAGCATGCTTTGTTCCAGATGTTTTACCCTCTGTTCATTTGATAAGCAATGATGTATACCATAGTTTCAGTATAAAAAGAAAATGTATTTGTTTCATTCCATTTTTGTTTTGTGTTTTTAATTGAGGATCTTGTCTTTTACAGATTGAAGCTTTTATTCTCCAGCTCAGCAGCATTTGCAAAGTTTGAGATAACTTTGTCTCTCTCAGCCCACTACCCATCAGTCCCATTACCTTTCTCTATTCAAAATCACCTTGGAAACATTGGGTGAGTAAAGAGCAAGCAAGAAAGGGCTCCCAACTACTTTTTTACCTTTGTTCTTTCTTTCGAAAGATTTCTCAAAGTGGTCAGAAAATGGATAGACCATTGTGAAAGCCAGAAGTCACCTCTTGCTCTGATTTCATTTTGAAGAATTTGTTCTTTTAAAGTCAGTGACCTTCATTGCTATCTCCAGTGAATACTGGAGACCATTGGTCTATTTTTTTATATTTGCTCCATTTTATGGTAACTCCTTCCTGAAACAGGAATCGAAAAGAAAAAAAATCCTGCTTAAGTTTAGCCCAGGTCACATCTGAACAACTTTCATGGCCTTAAAAACAGAGTAATCACTTTTAAGAATTATGTAGTCATCGTGCTTTTCTCAATTAGTTTGTGGAACAGACTTAAAAGTACTTCATTTCTACTGTATGTTTGGTGACTTTGTATACACTGCTGACAGATTGCAAGGTGATAGAGTATAGCATATGCCCACCCCAAATCCATCAGCAAACACCAATAGTTTAGATTTTCATTGCCAGAGAAAGCAGCTAAGTCACGATACCTCACAATTACATACATAATTGGTTCTTAGACCTTAGTTTTAGAATCTCAGTTCAGATCGGACATCTAATTATTTCCAGAAATGCCTGTTTGTGCTTCCTAGTAGATTCAAAAATCCTACTCAAAAATATGAGTTTCATTGAAATGAAGACAAGTTTCCAGAAAATTAATTAGCCTTTTGTTCTTTCCAGCCAAGATGAAGTCACTGCCATTCTATCTAAAGTGCCACTGGAAGACAACTACCTAAAGAATGTAGTCAAACAAATTTACCGAGATCTGCTTCAGGACTGACAGCCATTTCTACCACTAAAATCATGGACTGCAGTTATAACAGTCAAACACAGTACACTTAATACTATGTCAGTGTTTCAGTTACTGTTTAATATTCATCTTTAGGTCATAGAAGCCTAGTAAAGTTTCTTCTGATGGAAATTTCTCCCACTAAAGTTACGCTCTCTGCTTTAGTACAAGCCCTTTAAGAATTAACTTTTAAGTATAAGGAGAGGTCACCACAGACAAAAATATTAGCTGTTTCCCCATATCTAGGGCTGTGATTTTTAGGTTTATATAGTGTCTATTAGTATTTTCCTAATATAATTTTGTAGGGAAAAATTAATTTTTGGTTTGATACATATATGTAAATATATTAATACTGTTTTTGTGTTTGTGATATAGTAAAGAGATGTATATAGAAATACATAGAGATGTATAGAGAGACATCCCTCTACCTGGGCAGTTTCAAAACATTTTTCTGAAGGATGCCTTACAACAAGATTCTCAGTCTCTTTCATTTAATAACAGCTTCAAACAATATCACACCCAAAACACAGGTTTGTCAAGTTTTGGTAATGGTAATGAACTTTTAAGTATTGTTTTCTGAAGCCAAACACTTTCTTATACACAAAAATAGTCATGTCCATTGATAATTGAATAATCAGTATTATCTGTAAGATAGACAAATGTGAAAAAACTTCATCTAATCTTTAGTCAAATCCTAATCATGATCATTTTTGTTTCCCTTATATATTTCTCAAATATATTTACATTTTTAAACTAATTTATATTAATATTTTGGTTTATATTTTGGGATCAGGTTAAAGTTCTATGGGTCCCATGAATGTTATCTGCCATCTTGATTGGCTTTTACTCCTGAACTACTAGTCAAAATAGTAAATGGTCTTTTAAGCTTCAAAAGTCAACATAAAACTCATTTGCCATAAAAATCAATATTTAAATGTTCCCTGTTTTTGTAAACTCCTCGAAAAAAATTTAAGGTCATCAATATGATATGTTTCCCTGAAACTTCCCATGAAATTTTTTTTGTTACTGGAGTTGTTTTATTTCTTTCTGTAAACCTAAAAAGGTAGAAGTTTTGTTTTATACATTTTGGCAACCTGGAATGACCAGCTCCAAGGATGATTTGGCTTGTAATGATAATCTCTGCTTTCTTGGGTTTGGAGTACATAATTGTATTATTTATCTAGTTATTTGCTTTTCTATTTGTTCAAAGTATTGGTTATTTTTATAAAATTCTTTGGAAGTTTCTTCAGTAGTGATTGGAAACAGATTATTTTTTGCATTATTAAAGTAAGTTTATTATGTAAAATATTTTTAAAGTGGTATCTCTTTATGAAGTTTTTTTTTGTTTTTTTACCCTGTATCCAGTATATCCTTGAAGATATGCCTAAGCAAGCTCACTTTAGAAATAATCACTTATTTGAAAACTCAGATAAGGTTAAAGTATGTCAGGACCTTAATAATAGAAACAGGTACCAACCGTAGTTATCCCTTTGTCTCTAAGGCACAATAAAAGAAAACTATTTTGAAGTCCCTTAGGAAACTATCCTTTCTTAAGAATTAATGTAGTGGTTCTCAAAGTATAGTCCCTAGACCAGCGGTCCCCAACCTTTTTGGCACCAGGGACCAGTTTCATGGAAGAAAATTTTTCGACAGATCAGGGGCCAGGGGAAGGGTATGGTTCAGGCAGTAATTTGAGCTATAGGGAGCAGCAGATGAAGCTTGCCCACCACTCACCTCCTGCTGTGCAACCTAGTTCCTAACATGCTGCAGACTGATACCAGTCTGTGGCCTGGGGGTTGAGGACCCCTGTTCTAGACAACCTGCCTTAGCTGTTCAAAAGTATCCATGTTGTTGACCTAAAGTCTAGACTGCTAGATATTTCTCCAACGGAAATGGATTCGGGATCAGAAGAAAACTGCCGTTCACGCTCTGCAGCCGTGGTGGGTCACATGCAGTTTCCCGCTCTACAAGGAAAGGAAAACACAGAGAGGAAAGAAAAGCTAGGAGGCTACAGGAAACAAAGGCTTTTCATTGGCTGAATCCTTCCCAGAAAAGGAGTCTTTCTTCTTTTTGTTGGACTCTGCCAATAGTGCAGCCATGAGAATTCCCGTTTCTGCTCTTCTTCCTCTACTTAATCGAGGTTTTTGATTATTAATTTTTTAAAATATCGTGAAATCAAAACAAAACAAAGGCTCCTAGATTACAGGAGACTAAAGAACTTTTGAAAGGCAATGCTTGATCCTTGATTGAACCTTGTATTAAAAAAATTCATAATGGATATTTTGGGGATGTGGAAATTTGAATATTAAACTATATATTAGATAATAGTTTTGTATCAGTGTTAAATTTCTTGTGTGATAATGGTATGTAGGAGAATGCTCTTATTAGGAAACACATGTCTGCAGTTTACTTTCAAATGATTTTTTAATATATTTAATTTTATTTATTTTTGGCTGTGCTGGGTCTTCGTTGCTGAACAGGCTTTTCTCTAGTTGCAGCAAGTGGAGGCTACTTTAGTTGCAGTGCATTGGCTTCTCATTGTGGTGGCTTCTCTTGTTGTGCAGCACAGCTCTAGGGCATTTGAGCTTCAGTAGTTGCAGTGTATAGGCTCAGTAGCTGTGGCTCAGGGTTCTAGAACACAGTGTCAGTAGCTGTGGTGCATGGGCTTAGTTGTTCCATGGCACATGGGATCTTCCCAGATCAGGGGTCAAATGCGTGTCTCCGCCATTGGCAAGAGGATTCTGCCAATGAGCCACCAGGGAAACCCTCAAATGTTTTTTTAAAAGTATATGTGGGTATGTGTATATATGCATGTGTGTGAGAGATGCAGAAAAAAGGAGAGAAAACAAATACAACAACATGTACATAAGTGTTTAAATGCACTGTTCTTTCAACATTTCTTTAGGCTTCAATTTTTTCAAAATGAAAAACTGGAGATGAAGAGAGGTTTGCTTGAGGACTTCCCTGGTGGTCCAGTGGTTAAGGCTCTGCATTCCCATTGCAGAGGGCACAGAGTCTATCCCTAGTCAGGAAGCTTAAGATCCCACATGCTGCACAGTGGGATCTGTGTAGCCAAAAAGGGAGAGAGAAGGAAAAAAAAGTTTTCTTGGTGGCCAGGCATGAGAGGCAGTACAATTCTAAAATTTCATTGAGGCTCTAGGAAAGACTGATGAATTGCTTTTGTTCCATAAGGAAGTATATCTTCCTGCAGCTGTTTCTGATGCCAAATTTTATTTCTTTCCTTCCTAGACTATGCCAAATTCTTTCTGGTGATGTTTCCCCATCCTTTAAAAATTTTCCAAAACGAAAAATTGTATTGTGTTCTTTTTTAAAAATTGTGCTTAAATCACAAGGAAAGTAAACATTTCTTTTTAATTCTGCCCCTAGACACTCAGTTTCCCTTTTTAGAGACAACCAATATTACCTGTTTCTTACCTGTTGTTCCAAACCTGTCTGTGTATAAAAGTAAACATGTATGCAAGTAGGTATGAGTGTGTAAATATGTATTTCTTCTCTTCTTTTTTACACAAATAGCCCATCAATACACACTGTCCTTCACTTTACCTTTTTCACTTAAGGACATATCTTGATAGGTTCAGATCAAAACATAAAGAACTTCCAACACATATTTTTGCTTTTAGTTAAATCGTAGACCACTGGATGGATGTACTGTATCTATTGATAAGCATGTAGGTTGTTTATCATCTTCTGCTACTGTAAATTATGCTGAAATTTTGCATACGTGTTAAGTTTATCTATAGGATAGCTTCTTAGAAATGGAGCTGTTAAGTCAAAGGCTAGTTGCATTTGTAACTTTAATAGATGTCGGCAAACTGCCCTTTAAAATAGTCAAATCAATCCTACTAGGACTGAGTACCACAAACTTGCTAATACAGTGTGTCCCAAGCTTTTTGATGGTTATCTCAGTATGGTTTTGATTTATATTTCTCTCATGTGTGAAGTTGTGCTTCTTTACCTGTGCTTTAGAACAATTTGTATGTCCTTTTCTGTGAATTGTCTGTTGATAATCTTTGCCCATTTTTCTGAGTTATCTTTCTCATTGACTTGTAGGATGTGTTTATAAAAGAACTCTTTTTGATATACGTTGCCAAATTTCCCCCATTTGTTGGTTTACTTGATACTATTTATGATAGGTTTTGCCATTTAGAATCTTAAAGATATATATATAATGATGAAATAAAATTAACACTTTAAGGCAAAACAAGAAAAAATTTTCACTGCCCTTTCAGGCCTCCTCCCTTCCCTCTAGTGTGCATTGTGCACCTGCATTTTGCATTAACCACACCTCCCCAACAGCAGAAATATCTGTTCAGACATAGAGACCAGTTTTTCTTCTGGCACCAGCCATGTAGTCCTTAGAAAAAAACATTATTTTCTCAGTCCTGTAAGAAGTCTCAATGAACTACCACCTACCTTGTATATGTGGACATCTTTGGTGAACTTATGTATAAAGATTATGACTGGTATGACTGGTACAGAACAGACTGGGTCAGGTGACCTGGACAACACCTAATGGAAGAAAGTTCTTAAGTACTAAATGACTCTATTATTGTTACTAGCCATATTACTTGTATTCTGCCTATTTCATAAGATTACTGGGTTGTTTAGTTCATTTGTTTTGTTTGTGTGTGTTTAACATTACAAAATGTGTGACTGAGCCTCCGGTAAAATAATAATGACTAGGGGACTTGAAATGATTGACCAAATACATAGTTGGTGGCTCAGACAGTAAAGAATCTGCCTGTAATGCAGGAAACCCAGGTTTGATACCTGGGACAGGAAGATCCTCTGGAGAAGGGAGTGGCAACCCACTCTAGTATTCTTGCCTGGAGAATTCCATGGACAGAGGAGCCTGGCAGTCTACAACCCATGGAGTCGCAAAGAGTTGGACATGACTGAGTGACTAACACTTTCACTTTTCAGGGGACTTGAAATGATTGACCAAATGTGTAGTTCTATAACATCAATGTTTATGATAGTGTAGGTATGGGAGTAAGCCATTTCCTGGACCATAAGACACAAGTAAGACAGGCAATCCAGAGGCTTTGGGCAACTATTAATAGGCCCGAGTCCAGTAATAGCACAGTGAGTAGCATATCAATGAAATCCTCGCCTGACATGGGAATGAGTATTCCTAACGCTGTGGGACAAATTGGTCATGAAATGCCTCCCAAATCTTTGTCAAAATTAAGACACAAAAGGAGGGTTTTGTAAAAGAAAAAATGTTGGCCACCATCCAGTTCTATAAGATTTGAGTTATTAGCAGTGTAGGATGACATACAGTACATCCTAGAAAGGAATTCAGGGCGAAGAGCAGGATGAGGCATTTCATGCTCTGGCAGAACTGGCCCTCAGTTATTTTCTGGAGAAAATTTTATGAACCCAGTTTCTTGCATCTTCCCGTACTTAGAAAAGTACTAACACCGTTAACTAAGATATCTATTCTTTTTGAATAGTAGTCACCTAACAAGATGTGTGTTTGGTTGCACATACCCCTTTGTCAAAAGTCCCTACCTTGGCTTCCCCCTTTATTTCTTTTGCTGTAAAGCCCATGGTTTCTCTTAGAACTTTTATGGTTTAACACTACATTTATATCTTTGATTCATTATCCTAACACAGAGTATGAGATAAGGATCAAAATTATTTTTTTTCAGATGACTATGTGGTTATCTCAGCACCATTAAATGAACACCCTTTTTTTCCCAGTGATTCACAATTTCTCTCTTCTCATATATTCATACACTAAATTTCATATATTTCTCATATACTAAATTTCTCTATATATTCATATCTATAGCTGAGTATGTTAGACAGAATAAAGCCCCCCAGAGATGTCCACATCTTAATTCCTGAAACCTATGAATGTAACCTTATATCACAGTAGGGATTTTGCAAATGTTCTGAAACATCTTGACATGTGGAACTATCCTGCATTAGCTGGGTGGGTCCAGTGTAATCACAAGGGTCCTTATAAGAGGGAATCAGGATGTCAAGAGTCAGAGAAGGAGATGTGATGATGGAAGCTGAGATCAGAATGATTGTTGGCTTTGAAGATGGAGGAAGGGACCTCAAACCAGAGAGGGCAAATCCCTCTGAAAATTGGAAAAGGCAAGGAAACAGACTGTCTTCTAGGACCTCCAGAAGGAACACAGTCCTGCCAACACCTTGATTTTAGTTCATTGAGACCCAGAATTTAGGAATTCTGACTTCTAGAATTGTAAGACAATGCATCTCTGTTGTTTTAAGCCACTAAATTTGTGGTAATTTGTTACCAGCAGCAATAGGGAATAACAGCACTGGGATAACTAGTCTGTGCCGTTGACCTACTTTTGTGTACAAGCACATTTTAATTATTATAGTTTAATAATTTAGTTTTCAGAGAAGGCAATGGCAATCCACTCCAGTACTCTTGCTTGGAAAATCCCATGGATGGAGGAGCCTGGTAGGCTGGAGTCCATGGGGTCGCTAGGAGTCGGACACGACTGAGCGACTTCACTTTCACTTTTCACTTTCATGCGTTGGAGAAGGAAATGGCAACCCACTACAGTGTTCTTGCCTGGAGAATCCCAGGGACGGGGGCGCCTGGTGGGCTGCCATCTCTGGGGTCGCACAGAGTCGGACATGACTGAAGCGACTTAGCAGCATAATTTAGTTTACTGGCTGGTTGGTTCAGACCCTTTTATTTCAAGATGTCCCTGGCTCTTCCTGCTTTTTATTTTACCATATATAGGTGAGAATTAGCTTGTTCAGTTCCAACAAATCCTTGTTGACATTTTTACTGAGATCATGTTGTATAAATTTAAAGATCAACTAATGAAGGACTGCTATCTTAAATATGCTGTGTCTTCCAATACAAGTAGATAGTACCTTTTCTGTTTTGTGTCCTTTATTATCTTAAAGTTCCTTTTAATGTGTACTTTTCTTGTTAAGTTTATTCCAAGACATATTTTGTTACAATTTAAAACTATAATTGTAAAGTCAAATTTGTACAAAAAATTCATACACAAAAGAATATGGATGAAGACAAACTCATTCATATCTTACTAGAGAGCATCCTTCCACATACTAGGGTTTTTTAGCCATAAAGAAGAGCAATGACTATTGTATAGGCAACTGCCAGTGATTGACACAAATCCCATTGGGATTTCTATTGGAAATTCTGCCATAAAGGTGGGGTCATCTGCATATCTGAGATTACTGATATTTCTCCCCAGCACTCTTCCAGCTTGTGCTTCCTCCAGCCCGGCATTTCACATGATGTACTCTGCATGTAACTTGAATAAGCAGGGTGAAAATATAGAGCCTTGACGTGCTCCTTTCCAGATTTGGAACATATTCATTGTTCCGTGTCTGGTTCTAACTTGCTTCCTAACCTGCATAAAGGTATCTCAGGAGGCAGATAAGGTGATCTGGTAATCCCATCTCTTCAAGAATTTTCCACAGTTTGTTGTGATCCACACAGTCAAAGACTTTAACGTAGTCGATGAAACAGAAGTAGATGTTTTTCTGGAATTCCCTAGCTTTTTCTCTGATACAGTGGATGTTTGCAATTTGATCTCTGATTCCTCTGCGTTCTCTAATCCAGCTTGAACATCTGGAAGTTCAAGATGTTCATGTACTGTTGAAACCTAGTTCTCGGTTCACATACTATTGAAACTTAGCTTGGAGAATTTTGAGTATTACTTTGCTAGCATGTGAAATGAATGTATTTACATACAGAGTACATCATGCAAAATGCCAGGCTGGATGAAGCACAAGCTGGAATCAAGATTGCTTGGAGAAATATCAATAATCTCAGATGTGCAGATGACACCACCCTTATGGGCAGAAAGCAAAGAGGAACTAAAGAGCCTCTTGATGAAGGTGAAATAGGAGAGTGGAAAAGCTGGCTTAAAACTCAACATTCAAAAAATTAAGATCATGGCATCTGGTCCCATCACTTCATGGCAAATAGATGGGGAAACAATGGAAACAGTGACAAACTTTATTTTCTTGGCCTCCAAAGTCACTGCAGATGGTGATTGCAGCCATGAAATTAAAAGACACTTGCTCCTTGGAAGAAAAGCTTTGACAAACCTAGATAGCACATTAAAAACAGAGGCATTACTTTGCCAACAAAGGTCCATCTAGTCAAAGCTATCGTTTTTCCAGCAGTCACGTATGGATGTGAGAGTTGGACCATAAAGCTGAGTGCGGAAGAATTGATGCTTTTGAACTGTGGTGTTGGAGAAGACTCTTGAGAGTCCCTTGGACTGCAAGAAGATCTAACCAGTCCATCCTAAAAGAAATCAGTCCTGTATATTCATCGGAAGGACTGATGCTGAAGCTGAAACTCCAATATTTGGCCACCTGAGGCAAAGAACTGACTCATTGGGAAAGACCCTGATCCTGGGAAAGATTGAAGGTGGGAGAAGGGTACGACAGAGGATGAGATGGTTGGATGGCATCATCGACTCATGAATTTGAGCATGCCCTGGGAGATGGTGAAGGACAGGGAAGCCTGGCGCTCTGCAGTCCATGGCAAAGAGTCGTACATGACAGAGCGACTGAACAACAACATTTAGAAATTCACTGAGTTTGGAGAATTTTCAACTGAATGATATTGAGCTCTTCTGGGAACATAAAGATTTCTCCATACAGGTCCTGAACGTTTCTTAAAGTTCATTCCTAGATATTTATGGGTTTTATTGCTACTGTGAATGGGACCTTTTTTTCTATTATATCATCTAGTTAGATATTGTTAGCACTTAATAAAGCTCTGATCTTTTTATATTTTGTGATTACACTACTATATTCTCTTATTGTCCCTTAAAACATTCAAGTATATAATCATATCTATAAATCTTTCCCAATATTTACATCTTTATTTTCTCTTATTATTTCATTCTTTTGTTACTACACTTAGTAGCACTTTCTGCACAATAGTAAGTAATAGTGGCAATAGATAACTTTGTCCTTGATTTTTTTTTTTGGTGGAATCTTAGTTCCCAAACCAGGAATCAAACCTGAGCCCTCGGTGGTGAAAGCATGGAGTTTAGGACTCCACTAGATCACCAAGGAATTCCTTTGTTCTTGATTTTAATGAAAGTATTTCTAATGTTTAATTAGCAACGAGATGATGGCAGCTTTCTGGGATATCTATATCTATGTATTCTTGATCATGTTAAGCAAACACCTAATACCTTTTAACCTTTTTCTCCCCTTAATGAGGGATTTATGTTGAAAGAGATAGGAATACCAGACCACCTGACCTGCCTCTTGAGAAATCTGTATGCAGGTCAGGAAGCAACAGTTAGAACTGGACATGGAACAACAGACTGGTTCCAAATAGAAAAAGGAGTATGTCAAGGCTGTATATTGTCACTGTGCTTATTTAACTTATATGCAGAGTATATCATGAGAAACGCTGGGCTGAATGAAGCACAAGCTGGAATCAAGATTGCGGGGAGAAATATCAACAACCTCAGATATGCAGATGACACCACCCTTATGGCAGAAAGTGAAGAAGAACTAAAGAGCCTCTTGATGAAAGTGAAAGAAGGGAGTGAAAAAGTTGGCTTAGAAAACAAAGATCATGGCATCTGGTCCCATCACTTCAAGGGAAATAGATGGGGAAAAAGTGGAAACAGTGGCTGACTTTATTTTTCGGGGCTCCAAAATCACTGCAGATGGTGATTGCAGCCATGAAATAAAAAGACACTTAGTCCTTGGAAGAAAAATTATGACCAACCTAGATAGCATATTAAAAAGTAGAGACATTACTTTGTCAACAAAGGTCCATCTAGTTCAGGCTATGGTTTTTCCAGTGGTCAGGTATGGATGTGATAGTTGGACTATAAAGAAAGCTGAGTGCAGAAGAATCGATGCCTTTGAACTGTGGTGTTGGAGAAGACTCTTGAGAGTCCCTTGGACTGCAAGGAGATCCAACCAGTCCATCCTAAAGGAAATCAGTCCTGAATATTCATTGGAAGGACTGATGTTAAAGCTGAAACGCTAATACTTTGGCCACCTGATGTGAAGAACTGACTCCTTTGAAAAGATCCTGTTGCTGTGAAAGATTGAAGGTGGGAGGAGAAGGAGACGAGAGGATGAGATGGTTGGATGGCATTACCGACTCGATGGACATGAATTTGAGTAAACTCTGGGAGTTGGTGTTGGACATGGAGGCCTGGCGTGCTGCAGTCCTTGGGGTCTCAAAGAGTCAGACACGACTGAGTAACTGAACTGAACTGATGTTGAATTTTATTGGAGATGATCAATAACCTCAGATATGCAGATGACACCACCCTTTTGGCAGAAAGTGAAGAGGAACTAAAAAGCATCTTGATGAAAGTGAAAGAGGAGACTGAAAAAGTTGGTTTAAAGCTCAACATTCAGAAAACGAAGACCATGGCATCTGGTTCCATCACTTCATGGGAGATAGATGGGGAAACGGTGGAAACAGTGTCGGACTTTATTTTGGGGGGCTCCAGAATCACTGCAGGTGGTGACTGCAGCCATGAAATTAAAAGACGCTTACTCCTTGGAAGGAAAGTTATGACCAATCTAGGTAGCATATTCAAAAGTAGAGACATTACTTTGCCAACAAAGGTCCATCTAGTCAAGGGTATGGTTTTTCCAGTGGTCATGTATGGATGTGAGAGTTGGACCGTGAAGAAAGCTGAGTGCCGAAGAATTGATGCTTTTGAACTGTGGTGTTGGAGAAGACTCTTGAGAGTCCCTTAGACTGCAAGGAGATCCAACTAGTCCATTCTGAAGGAGATCAGCCCTAGGATTTCTTTCAAGGGAATGATGCTAAAGCTGAAACTCCAGTACTTTGGCCACCTCATGCGAAGAGTTGACTCATTGGAAAAGACTCATGCTGGGAGGGATTGGGGGCAGGAGGAGAAGGGGACGACAGAGGATGAGATGGCTGGATGGCATCACTGACTCGATGGATGTGAGTCTGAGTGAACTCCGGGAGTTGGTGATGGACGGGGAGGCCTGGCGTGCTGCGATTCATGGGGTCGCAAAGAGTTGGACATGACTGAGCGACTGATCTGAACTGAGAACAGAACTTAGCACTCCAAAATGTCTCTTTGGTTTGTGGGTTATTTCAAGTTGAAAACAATCAAGACCTGACCAAGATCAGAAAGTAACTTTGACCTTTTCCCTGATTGCCTAAAAAATATTCAGAGGTTTGTTCCTGGTTCAGGGGTATCACGAGTCTACTCTGTGTTCCATTGTCTCTGCATGACCCAACAAATATTTATTTGCCAAACATTTGCCTTTCCATCTGCCTCCCTCTCCTTTAAAGTCCTAAGCCACTATCCCCAACATCCTATTTTGTCTTTAGCTAAAGATGGTTTTTCAGGTGAGGGTTTCTGCTCTTTTGCAGAGTTACTCAGATTTCCTGGGTCACTCCCAGGTGTACATATTACTAAACTTTTTATTTTTTTCCTTTTGTCTTAATGTCAATTTCTCAGATCAGCCAGAAGAACCTATGAGGGTAGAGGAAAATTTCTTCCTGACAAATGCTTTCCAATATGATAAAATTAGTAATTTGATTTTTCTCCTTGACCTATTAATATAACCAATTATAACTGATTTTTTCTAATATTGCATCATTCTTGCACTACTCAAATAGATCATTTGGACGTGACATGGGATTTCCTGTTCTAGATTTCCTTTTTTGTGCTCCAGGTTGATTATGCTAATGAGATCATATTCTTGAACAAATGATCAGATTTCTGCTGATTAAGTTTTGGTTTCAAAACTTAGAAGTTGCCTCCTTGAGATTTCAGACTGGTCACTTACCTTGTAACTTAGGATATATATATTCAAAACTTCAATTACACATTTATAGATATTCTCATGAATTGCTGATTGATTTAGTAAGAAATCTACTTCCAGCTTAGTTGGTTGTCTTGGAGGAAAGGAACATAAAACTACTCATTTGTTTAAGCCAGAAAAAAAAAAAGATTATTGGAATGTAGGAAGATTATTGGAATGTAGAGCTATCTCATGGACCTCAAGAGCATTAAGTGCTGCAGGTTCCCTGAGAAATTGGAAAGATCTGGGAAGCAGTCAGATTTCAAAACAGTTTCTTTCTGTTTAACTCTCTCCCACTTCCTTATCTCAATTTCTTAACCTTTCTGCAAATGGGTTTTCTTTGGTTTGACATCCACACAGCCACAGGAATTCTATTTTAATGAGAGGTCAAAGTCATGTATCATCACACAGCCAAGAGGGGCTGTGGGTTTGCAGATGTTCTAAGGAGAGTATGTGAAGAATAGGCATGAAGGTGTGTATCTCTGGTATGGATGGCAGTTCACGATTATCCCCAATTACTATCTAGAATCATTAGTTAGGTTACTTCTACCTTCAGAATGCTTCCTGAATCTGTTCTGTCATTGCTCTAATGCAAACCTTCATCTTGAGAAATGGAGTTATTTCCTGCCATATCAATTAACAAGGATCTCACCAGACTCTTGCATCTTCCCAGACATGGAAAATCATCAAATTTCTTAACTTGGGATATCTGGTTTCCTTTAACAATAATCTCTGATATTCAGCCTGCCTGCCCTTTGTCACAGAACTTCTATATAACCTGGCTCCTCCCCTTGACTCCTCGGAGCAGTTCTCTCAAGGCTACTTGAGATGCTGCCTCCTGGGGTTAAGTCCTAAAAATTTCCACCAAATAAAACAACTCTCAACCTTTAGGTTGTGACTATTTTTCAAATCGACAATCTCTTGCCTGAAATATTTCAAGCACTTCATAACAGTTTCTATTGTTTTTACTCTATCCTGAAATCTGTCCTTCAATGCCACAGGGTAACCATGTGAGGATTAAATTAAAAGTTCATGAATTTTAAAGCACTCCACAAATATAAAGTGGTGCGGAACAAAAAACAGGTATAAAGCATGAGATTCATTGGATTAAAAACTTTCAGATGTACCCATTACCTAAAGAATAAAGATCAAAGTTCTATAATGGTCTTATACGTCTCTTCATGCTGCTGCTGCTGCTGTGAAGTCGCTTTAGTCGTGTCCGACTCTGTGCGACCCCACAGTGGGCAGCCCACCAGGCTCCTCAGTCCCTGGGATTCTCCAGGCAAGAATACTGAAGTGGGTTGCCATTTCCTTCTCCCTACTTCTCTTCATGGAAATAATATAAACGTAAACTCTCAGCACCTGGTAAGACACTTTTCCTCCCTCATCAGACAGTACTCCTTAACCACAGTTAATTTCCATACCCACACAGCGCTATTCGCTTATAATGTCTTCCATCTCATCTACTCCCAGTAAACACTAATCACCCTTTAAAACTGGAATCAACTTTTAATAAACTACGAAAAGATTTACATTCTCAAAATCCAGAGTCCTGCAAATTTCCAGTAAAGTACCACAGCCTGACTAATATTTCAGTCCTTTCTTTCTCTCCATTAGCTTTCTGTTCCAGTTTCACCCATGTACTTCAGCGGCATCAGCTCCACCATCTACAAGAGCCTAGAAAGCGCCTGAACTCCGTAATTGGTCTAAGTTAGAGGCTCAGCGCACCCTGAAGGGCCAAATGCCCCAGGTTAGACACTTAAGAAACAAATTAAGAGCTCTCAGTGCTGTGCTTAGTCGTTCAGTCGTGTCCAACTCTTTGTCACCCCATGGGCTGTAACCCGCCTCTCTCCTTTGTCCATGGGGATTCTCCAGGCAAGATTACCGGAGTGGGTTGCCATGCCCTCCTCCAGGGGATCTTCCCGACCCAGGGATCGAACCCAAGTCTTCCGCAGTGTAGGCGGATTCTTTACTGTCTAAGCCACCAGTTCGCAACAGCCTGGCTATTCCCAAGAGGGGCTGAGGAGCTACAGCTGAGTCGCCCGCCCGCGGTGCATACTGGGATATGTGGTCTCGGGAGGCCCACAGCCTCTTGGGAGTTGTAGTCCTCGATCTGGTAAAGGGTGAGAAAAACGTAACTCTCAAGTTCTGGATTAGTCCTAACGGAGAAAAAGAAGACGGGAACCCATAACATCCTGCAAGCTCAAGTTCTTTGAGCCCAACTCTCGATCTCACGAGTGGTCGAGGCGGCTGGAAGGCGGGCCTGAGAAGGGTGGGGAGACGTTACGTTGACGCGGGCGTGACCTTGCCCAATAGGATTTGGCGGGATTTCCGAAAGCTGTAGGCAGAGCGCGCGCTGCGGCTTGAGACCGAGGCCTAAGAGGAGGTGAGACGCGCCGCAGGAGCGCAGTTGGAAGCTCAAACTCGCCTGGGCTTTGTGCAGAAGGCCGAAGCAAAGGAGTAGAGAAGCGGGGCACAAGCGAGGGGATCTACAGTCCGTCCGGGATCGGGCGCGGGCGGGTCCAGCAGACGGTAGTCGGAGTGTGCAACCTGCCCTAGCGAATAGCAAAGCACGGCAGGTCCAGGTGAGTGTGAGACGCAGACCAAGCCCCTTCCACCGCCAGGTTAGTCCCGGCATAAGCCGGACCCAGGATTAAACCCAGATTTGGGCCCCAGCTCCGCAGCCTTAGGGGCCCCTCTGTTTCTCCCAAGTGAGAAACTCGGAAATGGCGGGGCGGAGCCGGGACGTGTCCGGGCTGCTTCGACCGTCGGAGTTCGCTGAGGGGAAAATAGAAGCGCACTCTAGCGTTTAGAGCTGGGAGGAACCTTGGGAGGCCTTCACTTCCAACACCTACTTAATGGGCGTCCGCGAGGAATCCAAGATCCAGAGACGTATAGTGACAGAGTCACAGCTCTTAAGCCAGAACCACGGTTTCCAGGTTTCTGGTCAGTGCCCTTTCCATTACACAAAATTTTGCTTACCAGAGTACCCACCTCCAGTTGCCAGTAAGATAATTTGCTTTTTCTAATGCGGAAGACCTTTTACGTGATGTCTAGGGTAATGATCTGTAGTGACGTATGCTGTTTTTTCTTAAACTTATAAGCCAAGTGTAGTATACAAATAGAAAAATGCACAGATCAAAAGTGTGTACAGCTTCATGAGTCATTACAAAATGAATATACCACTCAGATCAAGAAAGAGTGCTGTCATCACCCGGGAGCCTCCCTTGTGCCCCCTTCTCTAATACTCTCCCTTCTCGCCAGAGGTAACCACTGTGTTGACTACTAATACCATTGATTAATTTTGCCTGTTTGCCTAAAGAAAGACTATTTTTGTGTCTGGCTTTGCTCAACGTTCTGTCTGTAGGTTCGTGTCTTTGCATTTAGCAATACTTTCTCGTTGCTGTGTTGTAGTCCTCCTATTCATTATACCAATGATGGATATCAGGATTATTTCTAGTTTTTAGCTTTCAGGACAAAGGTGGCTGAGAAAATTCCTGCATACAGTTTAGTGCACACGTATATGTTTTTCAGTGGGTTAATAGTAATAATAATAATAGAGTGGCAAAATTCCTGGGTCAAAGTATTTGTCTGTCTCCACCTTCCATGTTTAATACAGTACCAATACACTCGAACCAGCGGTGAATGAGTGTTCAGTTGTTCCACACGTTTGCTAATAGTTAATGTTAATCTTTTAAAATTTTAGCTATTATCTTGTGGTTTTAATTTTAGTTTTCCTGATTATTAATGAAATTGAGCATTTGTGGATACGTTTATTAACCATTTGAGTATCTTCTCTTGTGACGTGCTTGTTCAGATCTCTTTTGCCTATTTTTTATTGGGTTGTCTTTCTTGCTGGTTTGCAAGAATTCTTTATATATTCTCGTTATCAGCCATGAGGTATATTTGTGGTAAATTTTTCCCCCCTCACTATTGTTTGACTTTGTTTCTTGCAGTGGTGTCTTGATTAGATGTTTTCAGTCGCTCAGTCATCTGGCTTTTTTTTTCTTTTTTTAATTGTTTATTTGGCTGCACTTGGTCTCAGTTGTGGCATGTGGAATCTAGTTCCCCAACCAGGGATCGAACTTGGGCCCTCTGCACTGGGAATGTGCAGAGTCTTAGCCACTGGACCACCAGGGAAGTCCCAGTCCTCTGACATTTTGTGACTCCATGGACTGTAGCCCTCCAGTCTCCTCTGTCCGTGGAATTTTCCAGGTACATGAGATCTTTCCAACCCAGGGATTGAACCCATTTCTCTTGTATCTCCTGCATTGGCAGGTAGATTCTTTATCACTGTGCCACCTGGGAAGCCATAGCTTTTTTTTTTTTGGCTGCACTGGGTATTAGTTCCTATACGTGGGATCTAGCTACCTGACCAGGGATTGAGCACCAGCCCATGCCTTGGGAGCTTGGAGTCTTAGCCACTTGACTACCAGAGAAGTCCCAGCCATAGCATTTTGATGGATGGAATTTCTAAATTTAAATATAGTCCAGTTTTTCAGCCTGTTGCTTTTTGATTACTGCTTTATGTATACAGTTCCAGCCGTCTTTTTCATAAATTATGAAGGAAGACACTTTAAGTTGCCTTCAGATGATTCTGATATTTGGAATTATAAACTCACATTATGCTAAGCATGCCATCTAAGAGAACTACACCTGAACCAGTCAAGAACAAATGGTCACCTTCTGTCAAGCCTCTAAGACTGGAGATTCCTTACCTGTTATTTTTTGAATTAAATTTATCTTGATTGTTAAATTGTCCAGATTATTTTGGTGTGACTTAAGTATATTTATCCTTGTAGACATCAAGATTTGTTTGCTTTTACTAATACCTCATGAAGAAAATTAAAATTTTTTGTTCTCCTTTCTTTGAATCAGTGCAATCTTAACTATTAAAATAATCTGACTTTTGTATTGGCCTTATATGGAAGATGTCAAACTGAGCAGGGTACTTCCATGTTACTTATTCATTTGTGCATTCAGTGAAGTCTGGCATTGGTTAAAATGTTGCTCTTTAAATTTCATACACTTTTGTTACAAAGAACCGAAATGTGGGACTACAAACTATGATTATTGCCTAAGGTGCGGAGCATTCTCCTCTCAGTCCACTGTTTCTGTATCAGGAGTGGAGATTTATGGCAGTGATTCTGTACCTTCATTTCACTCTTTTCCCATCACCCCCAAACCCTGCTTTCTTGGAAGAGAACAGTGGAACTGAAACGGTTTAACCCTAAATCAGTTTTGGGTTTTTTTTAAGTAGAGTCCTGGAAAATCTGCATTCAGTTGCCGAATATTTAACAAACACCTAACATTTATGATGTATCTTAAGTTATATACAAATAAGACTTGGCCCTTATCTATAAGAAAGATGAAGCAGGAGAACTGGGGGTCATAGTTCATATAGTTAAGCTGTCTAGGTGGAAGGGAAAGCTGATGAGGGATTTCTTCTTTCTCCTGCCGTGGGTAAGTCAGTGATTAAACCAAAAGCCTAGTCATTTTTTTTCTTAGTATATATTTTTTATTGAACTATAGTTGACTTACAGTGTTTCAGGTATACAGAATGGTGATTCAGTTAGACATATATATTATTTTTCACTTTATTTCCCATTGTAGTTTATTACAAGATATTGCCTATAGTTCCCTGTGCTATACAGTAAACTTTTGTTGCTTATTGTGTATCTGTTTTTTAATTAAAAATCTAGCATTCTGTTCATACTAAGTCAAACAAGTAGAATCAAAATGACATAAATTTTTTAGCTAAGCATAAATTCATAAGTTTTCTTAAATATATTATGCATACTATTTATATATATATATATCCAGAGGAAAACCCTAGGAAGTAGTTCTTTAAGAGATTTACTGTAAAACTATGTTTGCGTGTCTGTACTTTATCTAGTGTTCTTCCTGATGGCCATCTGTGTTTTCCAGTATTGAACGCTGAGTAATGGCTATGCAGATGCAGCTTGAAGCAAATGCAGATACTTCAGTAGAAGAAGAAAGCTTTGGTCCACAACCTATTTCTCGATTAGAGGTGTGTGCTTGGTTGCTAATTTTAAAATTATACTGCTGGATAAGATGGTTCTATCTACTGGGAGGAATCACAACCTTTACATAAACTAAAATCCAAATTAGAGTTTTCAGGAGGGTTGTCAAGGATCCTGTGGAAAGACTTAAGACAGTTGCTAAACAGGTCTACAAAGGTCCCTTTTTTGTCAAGAATTCTTCCCCTCCTTCATCATTTTTCTTTCTTAGAACTGGATGTCAGAAGCTAAGAAGCCCTAGGATCCCATGTAGAATCTGTGTTATTTGTACTAAGTATGAAATTACCATCCAGGAAATTGTAGTGGCCTGGACCAGCTATGCAGGAAGTGGAGAGGAACAACATCTCTCCACCAACTTGGATCTGTGATGAAGTTACTAAGAAGACAGCTCTCTTAGACAGACTGGCTTGGGGTTAAGGTATGAGAGTTCAAGACTCTGCACAAGAACATCAAGCACCAAGCCTGGGGCCTTGCACTATTTCTGCACATTGTACATAGGTCCCAGAGTGAGTGCCGTTGACTTGGGCTGAAAGAATCGGGAGAGTATACTGAGAAAGTCTTCATTCTTGTCTCTCTGCATATTCCTCCCATTCTCCACCTAAGCTTCAGCTCTTCAGAAGATACTTAAACAGGTTTCTTAAACACATTGGAGAATTCAGAGTCATAACTTTTGGTTTCAGTGAGCATCTTTATAACCACCCGTGCGTACTGCTTATTGCTTGAATCTTTATAACAGACTTGGTTTCTAGGGCTATGTACTATTTCTCTCCCCTCTCCCAAACCTTCCCTGACCCCAGATACATACATATCCCACTGATAATGCATGCTTTCCCCAAAGTCATGGTTTTGGTGGCTAATAAACCCAAAGCTGACTTTGTTTATCCGGAGAAGGAAGTGCCTTTGGATGGTTTGTTTTTGAGGAGTGGCATGTAAATCCCTGACCAAAAATAGTTTTCCTCATTCTTAATATCACTTGTTAAAGCCGAGCTTTCCAGTTATTGGGCAACAAAGAATATATGCTAAGATATGCTCCCCTTAGCTCTGGGACAGTCTTATCTGTTTACCCAGCTTAGTGTAAAACTTATTATTCTTTATGTGTGCTTGATGTAGAAAACTTTGGGAAGCACCAGATTAAAGTGGCCTTTTAGGGCCCAGGTCTCAAAGTTCATTTAGAGTTCCAGTCAAAAGATTTAGTTACAGGTTTAATCCCAATTCATGACAAGAGTCTTTTAATATACATAGTGTTAGTTTAAAACTACTGGTTTTGATAATGAATGAAAACTGAAAAAAAGTGGAAGTGAAGTCACTCAATCATGTCTGACTCTTTGCGACCCGTGGACTGTATGTAGCCTTCCAGGCTCCTCCATCCTTAGGCTTCTCCAGGCAAGAATACTGGAGTGGGTAGCCTTTCCCTTCTCCAGGGGATCTTCCCAACGCAGGGATCAAACCCGAATCTCCCGTGTTACAGGCAGACTCTTTACCATCTGAGCCACCAAGAGAATACCTTTGATGATGAATATATTGGTAATTTGTTATGAAATGCATCATATGTAGGGCATACTTTTTAAAGCTTTTGCATATAATATCACAGTTATAAACAGTCCTGTTAAATAAGTAGGGCCAATATCCACATTCAGCAGATGAGGGAACCAAAGCTTAGATTTATCTGTAGTTTTCTTCACTTGCAGCAATGTGGTATAAATGCCAATGATGTGAAGAAATTGGAAGAAGCTGGATTTCATACCGTAGAGGCTGTTGCCTATGCACCAAAGAAGGAGCTAATAAATATTAAGGGGATTAGTGAAGCCAAAGCTGATAAAATTCTGGTAAGTACCGCTTGTGTGGCCAAGAAAGGCAGTAGTGGGAGTGGCAAAGAAGAGTATATGGTGAGAGACCGCAGTCTCCCTTCTTCATCCCCCATGTGTCATCCTCTTCCCTTTTCCAGAAGTGACTGTATTACCAGCTAATTAGCTTTGTATGTCTTCTTGCATAAACTGGGATTTTTCCTAGGGAACTGCAATATCACGGGGGTATGACATAAATACTGCCAAATTGACTACCAGTTTGCACTCCTACCAGCCGTGAGTGATGTGTGCCTTATCATTTCTGGATGTTATAATTTCATGCCTTAGAAATGTACTCATTAGTATGTAGCCACTGAAAATAGTTTTGAAGAACATTCATTGACATATGAAAATGTTCCTGATATAAGAAAGCAGGTTAAAAAATGTGTTTATGAAAAAAAAAAATGTGTTTATGTGCTTATGTCTTTATCTTTTTAAATGTGTGTATTTATATACATACAGCATATACACTGGGGATAACTACAGCAAAATACTAACACTGTTTCTGGATGGTGAGAATGTGCACAGTTTTTATTTTTGCCTCAATTTTCTGAAGTTTCTGCAGTTTTATAATAGACTTGTATTACTTTATTTAAAATATTTATTTATTTATTTGGCTGCATTGGGTCTTAGTTGCAGCATGTGTGATCTAGTTCCCTGAACAGGGATCAAAACCAGGCCCCTTGCATTGGGAGGGTGGACTCTTAGCCACTGGACCACTAGGAAAGTCCCCTAAACGTGTATTACTTTAAATAGAAAAGTTGTTTTTATTCCTTGAATATTAGAGTCTTGTTAATTAGGCTGCCAGTGTGTATAGTCTATTAATTAGCTAGTCATAAGCAAGATTCTTTAATCATAAGAAAGTGTGATTACAAATCATTAATGCTTAGTTTTTTTTAACTTTAGTAAATGATGTAAAAGTGATTTTACATGCTTAACCAAAATAAGGTAATAATAATCCTTTATATTATATTGCACTTTAACTTTTTTAATTGAAATTTTATTTTAGACTGTTGTGTTTCAGGTGTACGGCTAAGTGATTCATATGGCAATACATATACAATTTCCATTCTTTGTAGATTCTTTTCCAGTTCAGGTTATTATAGAATATTGAGTAGAGTTCCCTTATAGCACTTTAACTTTGAAATCCCATCCCTTTTGTATGCACAGTATTCTCACTTGCCCTTCATACCGACACTAGGAGAGAGAGGTAGGACCAGTGTTAGCTCTGCCTTACAGATAAGGAAACTTAGGCACAGTGTTTCAGTTATTTATCCAACGTTACACAGTTGATCGCAGAACTAAGACTAGAATCCAGTTATTTTCATCCTGATACACTGTGATACTTTTTTATTTCCCTCCAATGTCTTGCAGCTACTATTCATTTTTCTTGCTTCATATATTCCTTTGGCACTCATAGTACCCTGTGATTACATTTTATTTTATGTATTTTATCCTTTGGTATTTATAGGCTATACCTTGGCAATAACTGCAGGTTAGGTTCCAGACCACCACAACAAAGCAAATATCACAGTAAAGCAAGTCACACGAATTTTTTGGTTTCCTGTTGCCTATAAAAATTACACTTACACTATTTTGCAGTCTGTTAATTATACAATAGTATTAGATCTACAAAAACAGTGTGTATACCTTAATTTAAAAATACTTCACTATTAAAAAATGTTAACCATCATCTGAGCCTTCAGCAGTTTATATTCTTTTTGTTGGTGAGAGTCTTGCCTTGACTTTTATGACTGCTGACTGATCAGGGGGGTAGTTGCTGAAGGTTGGCGTGGCTGCAGCAATTTCTTCAAATAAGACCACAATGAAGTTTGCCACATAGATTGAATCTTCCTTTCTTTCATGAATGATTTATCTGTAATACGCAATGCTATTTGACAGCATTGTAAAATGTTTATTTGTTTAATGTTTTGGCTGCCCTGGGCATTTGTTGCTGCCTGAGGGCTATTATGGTTGCAGTGCGTGGACTTTTCATTGGCTTCTTTTGTTGCGGAACATGGTCCCTAAGCGTGGGCTTAGTTGCCCCATGGCATGTAGAATGATCCCAGACCAGGGATTGAACCTGTGTCCGCTGCATTGGACCACCAGGGAAGTCCTGTTTTATAGCATTTTATCCCCAGCAGAAGTTTTTCTAGATTGGCATCAGCCCTCTCAAACACTGCCACTGCTTTATCAACCAAGTTTATGTCATATTCTGAATCTTTTGTAGTCATGTCACCAATCTTCACAGCATCTTCGCCAGTAGATTCTATTTCAAGAAACCACCCTTTGCTTATCTATAAGAAGCAGCTCCTTACCCATGAAAGTTTTATCATGATATTGCAGTGTTTCTGCCACAACTTGAGGCTCCACTTCTAGTTCCTTTGCTCTTCCCACCACATCTGTATTTACTTCCTCTGCCAAAACCTGTCAGAGTCATCCATGAGAGTGAAAATCAGCTTCTTTCAGGCTCCTGTTAAATGACAGCTTGACCTTTTCCCTTGAACCATGAATTTACTTTTTTTAAAAAATACTTTTCTTTTTTAACAAATGTACTTAATGGCATCTAGGATGGTAAGTCCTTTCCAAAAGATTTTCAACTGATTTTGCCCAGATCCATCAGAGGAATCACTGTCTATGACAACTGTGGTCTTATAAGATGCATTTCTTAAATAATAAGATTTGAAAGGCAGAATTACTCCTGATTCACAGGGTGCAAAATGGATGTTGTGTTAGCAGGCATGAAAACAACATTAAATCTCATTGTGCTTATCCAAAGCTCTTGAGTAACCAGGTATGTTGTCAGTGAGCAATAATAGTTTGAAAGGATCTTTCCTAAGCAATTGGTCTCAACAGGGGGTTTAAAATATTCAGTAAACTATTTTAAACAGGTGTGCCATCGTCCAGACTTGTTGCATTTATAGAGCACAAGCAGAATAGATTTACCATGATTCTTAAGGGCTCTAGGACTTTTAGGATGGTAAATGAACATTGGCTTCAACTTAAAGTCACCAGTGGCATCAGCTGCTAAAAAGAGAGCTGGCTGATTCTTTGAAAACTGTTGAAGCCAGGCATTGACTTCTCTTCTGTAGCTATGAAAGTCCTCGATGGCATCTTCTTCCAATATAATGTTATTTTGTCTACATTGAAAATCTGTTTAGTGTAGCCACCTTCATTCTTTATCTTAGCTAGATCTTCTGGATAATTTGATGCAGCTTCTACATTAGCCCTTGCTGTTTCACCTTTCTCTTAAATGTTATGGAGATGGCTTTTTTCCTAGCTTCAGACTTTTCTTCTGCAGCTTTCTCATCACCCTTAGCCTTCCCTGAATTAAGAGAATAGGACTTTGCTCTGAACTAGGCTTTGGCTAAAGGGAATGTTATGGCTGCTTTGATCTTGTACCCAAACCACTAAAATTTTCTTCATAATAGCAGAAAGGCTATTTGTTACTATTCATGTATTCACTGGGATAGTGCTTTTAATTTCCTTCAAGAAGTTCCTTTGCATTCACAACTTGGTTAACAGTTTGGCACAAGAGGCCTAGCTTGCCGCCTATTTCAACTTTTGACATGCCTTCCTCACTAAACCGAATCATTTCTAGTTTTTTTCTTTAAAGCGACAGATGTACAGGTTCACTGCTTGCACTTGAATACGTGAAGGCCATTGTGCTGTGCTGTGCTTAGTTGCTCAGTCATGTTCTACTCTTTGCAACCCCTTAGACTGTAGCCCGCCAGGCTCCTCTGTTCATGGGGATTCTCCAGGCAAGAATATTGGAGTGGGTTGCCATGCTCTCCTCCAGGGGCTCTTCCCAACCCAGAGATCGAACCCAGGTCTCCCGCATTGCAGGTGGATTCTTTACCATCTGCGCCATCAGGGAAGCCCATTGTAGGGTTATTTATTGGCCTGATTTCAGTATGGTTGTGTCTTAAGGAACAGGGAGACCTGAGGGAAGAGAGAGATGGGGATATGGTCAGTGGGTAGAGCAGTCAGAACACACAGATTTATCAGTTAAGTTCGCTGTCTTCTATAGGTGTAGTTTGTGGCACCCCAGAACGATTATAGTAACATCAAAGATTGCTGACCACGGATCACCATTGTGTAGTTAAAGAGTTTGATTAGCTTTGCTGTTGAAGTTTTCTATAATGTAAAGCAAGTGTTTAATTTATAAAATTATATTTTATAGTTTTATGTTGATGGCTGTTACAGTTTCACAGAAGTTTTATCTGAAAAAAATCATCTTCAAAAGCTAAAGAACCTTCAAAAAATGCTTCCTGCGGCTTCAGTGCATGTAGTCCTACCGCATAACCTAGTCTGATGGACAATATCTGAGATTTATTTTAATATCTCATATAATAATATATATACAACCCAGTAAATTCTGTTTTATCAGGTATTATTTTATAGTATTAATTCATTCAGGGTGCAGATATCATAAGTAATTCTTAATTTAAATCCTTAAACATGTTACCATCTATGGAAGTATGAAGTTGTCATTTATTGGATTGCTCAAATAAATAAATTTGTTGAAGTGGTGACTTAATTGAATACGTAAGAATTCTGAATACCTAATACCTCTTTGAAAGACTGTGATACTGTTAAGCCAGTAGGTGTCCCTAAAGTCTGTTTGTTGTTTCTCTCTGGGTGTCAGTTTTTCTGACTCAGCGAATCCTGACCTTTGCTTATGCCTTGTCAGACATTGAAAATTCCTACAGATATGACAGATGAAAGCAAGCTTATTATATAAACAAAAGAAGTCAAGTTCTGCCAGACTATGCAATTGGCATGGTTTTTGCTTCCAGTTTCATATTGGTTATAATATGTTCCTTTAAAGTTCAACATTCAGAAAACTAAGATCGTGGCATCCGGTCCCATCACTTCATGGCAAATAGATAAGGAAAAAGTGGAAACAGTGGCTGACTTTATTTTTCTGGGCTCCAAAATCACTGCAGATGGTGATTGCAGCCATGAAATTAAAAGACACTTAGTCCTTGGAAGGAAAGTTATGACCAACCTAGACAGCATATTAAAAAGCAGAGACATTACTTTGTCAACAAAGGTCCGTCTAGTCAAGGCTATGGTTTTTCCAGTGGTCATGTATGGATGTGAGAGTTGGACTATAAAGAAAGCTGAGTGCAGAAGAATTGATGCTTTTGAATTGTGGTTTTGGAGAGGACTCTTGAGAGTCCCTTGGACTGCAAGGAGATCCAACCAGTCCATCCTAAAGGAGATCAGTCCTGGTGTTCATTGGAAGGACTGATGTTGAAGCTGAAACTCCAATATTTTGGCCACCTGATGCGAAGATCTGACTCATTTGAAAAGACCCTGATGCTGGGAAAGATTGAGAACAGGAGGAGAAGGGGACGGCAGAGGATGAGATGGTTGGATGGCATCACGGACTCAATGGACATGAGTTTGGGTGGACTCCGAGAGTTGGTGATGGACAGGGAGGCCTGGCGTGCTGTGATTCATGGGGTCGCAAAGAGTCAGACAGTACTGAGCAACTGAACTGAACTGAAGAGCTCATAGACTAGAAAATGTAGGGGCTAAATGACAAGAAGGGGTAACATCTCCTTCTGTGAGTTTGAGATTTTCCTTCCACATTTTTGAGTAAAATTTTTGAAGTTACTGTAAAGTTGAAAGAATTTTGCAATGAACACTCATTTACCCACCACCTGGACACTACTATTAACATTTTAATATACTTGCTTTATCATCTATCTGTTTATCTCTCTAGCCATCAGTACATCTTGGCTCTGTTTGTGCTTTTTAAAGAAAGTTGCAGTACATTTCCCCCTAAATATTTTAGCATTTATTAAACTAGAGTTCCATATTGGCTTATAGTTTCTTCTCTCCTTTCTTTAGTATTCTTGCTTTCTAATTTTCATTGATCTTCATTCATCCTAAAGATTGGTAGTAGTTATGGGAAAAATAAAGTGAAGAAATTCTCAAAAAAAAAAGATTTCTCCGAGCTAAAGGCAAACAGAAGTCTAAGGCCCCACAAAATGTCAAAGACCCACACCTGGACTCTTGAGTGTGAAATTTTCAGTATACCAGTTATAAAGAGAAGACTGAAAGATTTCAGAGTAAAAAAAGTAAGTGACCTCTAAAGGAAAAAAAATCAGAAAGATAGCACGTCTCTTATTAGAAATCTGGGTGGTAGAAGCTAGTAGAGCAGTCCCTTCAAAATTCTGAGGGTAAATGATTTTAAACCTATAATTCTGTTGGTAACAATATTACTCACCCAGTGTTAGGGCAGAATACAGCATTCTCAGAAATACAAGAATTCAGAACATTTTGCTCTTATCTATTCTTTCTTAGGAAATTATCAATACTTGAGGATATGCTTTACTAAAATCAGGGTAGAAAACATAGGACCTAGGTTGGAGTGGCTCTATGTCAGGTAGCCAGTGAAAGAGAGCAGAGAGCCCCATTTGGAGAAAGAAGGAAAGGATGTCTTTGGGGGAAAGGAGTCAGTAGAATACATAGTAAGACTGAGAGACTGGAGATTTTGAGAAGTGATAAAGCCAGAGAATACTAGAGAAAGATATGGCTCAGATATAAAGCAAGGTAAAATGGAGCATGATTTTGAAACTAGTGGCATTTAAAAAAATTTATATGAACTTGACAGATAACTTTGGGAGACATCAGTTGTTAACATTGGAACCTTAGTGAAAGAATTGTATTTCTAGCACACCCTTTGGTTGTGCAATAACTATAATATAAATGTTATAATCAATTTTTAAGTGAAGTACTAAACTTTATAGAGAAGTTTAGAGAATAAAGCAAGTCCACTATTCATCTTTTCATTAGTTTTTTCCCTTTGTGGAAAGTTTTAAATTACAAGTTTAATCTCTACTTGCTGTAGATTTATCCAGATTTTCTCCTCCCTCCCTCTCTCTTTCTCTCTCTTCCTCTCCTACTTTCTTTCTCTTTCTCTTCCTGTTTCTCTCTTTCTTTTAATTTCCTTTATTCCTTCCTCCCTCCCTCTTTTCTTTCTTTTGTTAGATTCAGTTTATTTTACTGAATTTAGATTCAAGTTTGGCCAATTAGTTGGGGCCTGGACTTGGATTCTTTTTCTACTTCAGTGAGTTTTGATAGTTTTGTGTTTTTCTAGGGATTTCTTTGTTTCTTGTAAATTATTTAATCTGTTGGCATAAATTTATTTTTGTAAGGGTTGTAGAAATGTCCCCTCTGTCATTTCTGATTTTAGTGATTTGACTCTAAAATCAATTTTGTTGATTTTTTTCAAAGAAGCAACTTCTGGTTTTAATGATTTTTCTCTATTGTATTTCTATTCTCTGTTTCACCAGTTCCCGTTCAGATTTTATCTTCTTCCTTCTGCTTGCTTTATGTTTAGTTTGCTCTTTTTTCCATAACTTAAGGTGGGAAGATTTAGGCTATTAATTTCAGATCTTTCTAATATAGGTGTTTACAGCTATAAATCTCCCTTTAAGTACTGCTTTTGCTACATCCCATAAGTTATGGTGTGTTTTGTCTTAATTTCATTTCAGTGACTCTTCTAAATTCCCTTGTGATTTCTTCTTTGGTTCATTGTTTATTTAGGAATATACTGTTTAATCTCCATGTATCTGAAAGCTTTTATTTTTAAATTTTGAAGTCAACCTATAGACTGATCATTAATGGCTTATCAGTGACTACAAAGTAGGATTAAATCTTCTCAACCTGACAGGGTAAAAGAAAAGGTACAGTTGACAGAGATGGAAAAGTAGATGAGGGAGCAAAGATCAAAGGACAAATGTCCTCATTTAACAAAGTAGAAAGTTAAGAGATACAGTCTATGGTTGACGAAACAGGAAACAAAGGTTTAAATACATTGAACTTTGTACCATATTGTCAGGCAAACTATGTATGTGTTGGTCTATCAGTTTGTTGTTTTTAACTACATGAGTGTATTATTTGAATTGACAATTAAACAATTGCCAGTCTTCTTGGAGTCTCTAAATTAGTTTATCCTTTATTTGCCAGAGAGAAAATAATCCTAGAACTAGAACTTACGAGTGTTTTGATAACTTTTTAAAGAGAAATCATTCTGGAAATTTTGTTAGATGTTACCTCTTCCCACTGCATGCCTGATTCTTACTTTACTAAGTGTATTTCATCAGTTTGACATTTCTTGTTTTTCCCCAGACTGAGGCAGCTAAATTAGTTCCAATGGGTTTCACCACTGCAACTGAGTTCCACCAAAGGCGATCTGAGATCATACAGATTACTACTGGCTCCAAAGAACTTGACAAACTGCTTCAAGGTATTGTAATCTCTTATCCTATGTCATGAAGCATCCAGGTTATAGAACATAACTAAAATATTTGGTTCATGTTTATGTGTTAGATAGAATTAAGAAATAAAGGAAAGTATTCAGTAAGACTGAAGGGTGAGGCTGACTTTAAAAATACGAAAATTATCTGCCAATTCAATAATTTAATCTCCAATTAATAATTGCATTCTTGAGGGTCATCTCCCTCTGCCTAAAGAAATAATATAACCTTTTACTCTACCACAGGTAGAAAATCTGATGGCTGGTTAAAATACTACATTGTAGTATCAGCACATTGTGCTGCACACTAATTTTCAGGACTTGATGCAAAGCTGTAAAGTTTTTGAACTTTTGAAAGCATCGCTGTCCTAAATTTTAGTGTTGGATTGGTTCTTGCTGCTTCCCCAAATATTTGATATTTAAGTTTCTTTTTGGGGGGCACAAAATAGCATGAGTTCAGGAGTCACACTCAGATTTGAGCATTTGCTTTCCCTCCTCTTCCCTCTCTTAGCATTTACTGGCTATATTACCTGGTACAGATTACTTATATTCTATGCCTCAATTTTCTTATCTTATTGAAGAAGAAAAGGTCTTACCTTTGACCTCATAATGAGGTCAAAAAAAGCTTCCTACCTTATAAGTTATTGGAATTAAATGAATTGATAGCACAATGACAGATACACAAAAAATATTTGGTAAATGGTAGGTATTATCTATAATTTATTTTTTTAATGACTGCTTATTGACTTGTGATGGTATTGTTCTGTATATTGGTTGTGGTGATACTTACATGAAGCTACAAATGTGATAAATTGCATAGTACTACACAGACACAAATGAGTGCATATATAGCAGGAGAAATCGGAATAAGCTCTGTGGATTGTATGGATGTCAATTTTCTGATATTTATACTATAATTATATAAAACATTAACATTGGGGGAGGCTGGATGAAGAATGCATGGAACCTCTATATTTCTTTGCAGTTGTCTATGAATCTAGAATTATTTCCAAATGAAGTATTTTTAAAATTACTGCTTATTGAAGATTGGGTCTCTAAATTATGTAAACATCTCTATGATGAGCTACTGGGACGTTTCTATGGTTATGTTTCTAACATTTGTATTGTGCTAAGAGATGTTCCTTTTTTAGGAGGAATTGAGACTGGATCCATCACAGAGATGTTTGGAGAATTCCGAACTGGGAAGACTCAGATCTGTCATACATTGGCTGTAACATGCCAGGTGAGCTGTTGGGGCTCTGCCTAATCATATCAGCAAGAATGAGTTGATTCCTGCTACTGGCAAGCATCTGTTAGCATGGACCAAAAAAGCACTTTCTCTGTCTTCAAAAATGCGAGGGGGACTTTCCTGGCAGGGCCAGCGGTTCAGACTCTGAGCTCCCTCTGCAGGGGACACAGGTTCAGTTCCTGGTGGGGTATTGAACCTGTGCATGCTGCGTGACTCAGCCACAAAAGAAGAGTGCTGTGGCTAATTAGAAGACAGGTTGCTACTGTAGGGCTTCCAGACAGCTCGGAAACTTTCAGGTTATTAATTTCACATACATTCTTGCTATCCACTAGGCCTCTCATGGCTTTTTCTGCCCTCTTCACTAGTTTAGATTTATGATTCTTCATTAAAGTCATTCCTTTACAGATACCCTCAGATTTACACTCCCCATCTGAAGAGATGCTGTTCTTAGATGAACCCTATCTGTTTTCAGTGCCTGATTTCCCCAATAGCGATCATACTAGAGAAAAATCTTAACATAAAGCTGGTTGACCTCACTTTAAATTTAAGATGACAGGCTTTAACGTTCAATACCGCTTGGCAGATCTCCTGAAAATTTTTCATTTCAGGCAACGTTTTCCTCCACTCAGTAAGAATCTTCGTAATTTCTCCTTTTTCCTCAAAATTTCATGCTTCTCTTCAGCCTCACTGTTAGCCAAATTAATCTAAACTGTTCTTCACATCAAAACTATAAACTCACGTAGCTTTTATAAAAATTTTATGAATATAGTTGATTTACAATGTTATGTTAATTTCTGCTATCTAGTAAAGTGGTTCAGTTATACTAATAAGTACATTCTTTTTCGTATTCTTTCCCATTGTGGTTTGTCACAGGATTGTATTTATTTGTTTATCTGGCTGCATTAGATCTTAGCTGCAGCATGCAGGTTGTAGGATCTTTGTTGCGTCATGTAGGATCTTTCACTGCAGCGTGCGGACTCTCTAGTTGTGGCACACGGGCTAGGCAGTTGCATTGGTCAGGTTCCAGAGCATGCGGGCTCTAGTTGTGGCCATGGGCTTAACTGCTTCACAGCATATGGGATCTTAGTTCTCCAGTGAAGGGTCGAACCCATGCCCTTTGCACTGCATGGTGGGTTCTTAACCGCTGGGTCACCAGGGAAGCCTCTTGTGACAGAACATGGACTGTAGTTCCTTGTACTGTATAGGAGGGCCTTGTTGCTCATCCATTCTGTACAATACTTAGCAGCTGCTAATCCCGAACTCTCACTCTATCCATCCCCAACACACCCCCCCCCCGACTTTTCTCTATGTCTGTTTTGTAGAGAAGTCCATTTGTGTTACATTTTATTTTTTTAAATATAAATTTATTTATTTTAGTTGGAGGTTAATTACTTTGTATCACATTTTAGATTCCATGTGTAAGTGATATCATATGGTGTTTGTCTTTCTCTTTCAGACTTAGTTCACTTAGTGTGATAATCTCTAGGTCCATCCATGTTGCTGCAAATGGCAGTATTTCATTCATTTTTATGGCTGCGTAGTATTCCATTGTATATCTGTATAGTAATCCATGGAGTAGTATTTCATTGTATACATGCACATCTTTATCCATTCATCTGTCAGTGGACATTTAGGTTGCTCCTATGTCTTAGCTATCATGATAGTGCTGCTGTGAACACAGGGGTGCATGTATCTTTTAGAACTAAAGTTTTGTCTGGGTATATGCCCAAGAGTAGGATTGCTGGAGCATATGGTAACTCTATTTTTAGTTTTTTGAGGAGCCTCCATACTGTTTTCCACAGTGGCTATACCAATTTACATTCCCACCCACAGTGTAGGAAGGTTCCTTTTTGTCCACAACCTCCCCAGCATTTGTTATTTGTAGGCTGTTTAATGAGGGCCATTCTGACTGGTGTGAGGTAAATCCATCGATCTATAGCCACCTTTTCTTACCTTGGGTTACAGTAGAGAGTGTCTCTTTTCCTCTCAAAGGCCCTACCATTGTGATCTGGTTACCATGCCTTGCCAATTTTCCAAGGACTCTGCTCCTTCTGTTTTCCGGTCTACCTCTTTATTAAATTATTTTCATTGTTACACAAGCATGCCTGGTATCTCCTACATTAGGGAAAAAACTTACCTAGATGCCTTCTGTTTCTTCTTTGTTTGCTTTGCTAGGATGGATTTGGAAACAGACACAATGAGTTAAACAATTCCTAAACAATTCATATCGCATTTAAGTAGTAGCTACAGGAATCAAACCCAACTTCAGAGCCCATGCTCTTAAAACTCATTAAAGTATTACCTGGCTTGTAGTAACTGACTAGTCCTCTACTGTATTGCTACTGCCTAAGTCAGTACTCAGTAAATACTGGAAAGAATAGAGGTGATTGAATTAGATGTCCTAAGGCATACCAAGCTTCAGCAATATGTGAACCATGAACTTCCAGATGTTAAAGCTGGTTTTAGAAAAGGCAGAGGAAACAGATCAAATTGCCAACATCTGCTGGATCATGGAAAAAGCAAGAGAGTTCCAGAAAAACATCTATTTCTGCTTTATTGACTATACCAAAGCCTTTGACTGTGCGGATCACAATAAACTGTGGAAAATTCTGAAAGAGATGGGAATACCAGACCACCTGACCTGCCTCTCGAGAAACCTGTATGCAGATCAGGAAGCAACAATTAGGACTGGACATGGAACAACAGACTGGTTTCAAATAGGAAAAGGAGGACGTCAAGGCTGTATATTGTCACCCTGCTTATTTAACTTCTATGCAGAGTACATCATGAGAAACGCTGGGCTGGAAGAAGCACAAGCTGGAATCAAGATTGCTGGGAGAAATATCAATAACCTCAGATATGCAGATGACACCACTCTTATGGCAGAAAGTGAAGAGGAACTAAAAAGCCTCTTGATGAAAGTGAAAGAGGAGAGTGAAAAAGTTGGCTTAAAGCTCAACATTCAGAAAACTAAGATCATGGCATCTGGTTCCATCACTTCATGGGAAATAGATGGGGAAACAGTGGAAACAGTGTCAGACTTTATTTTGGGGGGTCCAAAATCCCTGCAGATGGTGATTGCAGCCATGAAATTAAAAGACACTTACTCCTTGGAAGAAAGGTTATGACCAACCTAGATAGCATATTGGAAAGCAGAGACATTACTTTGCCAACAAAGGTCCGTCTAGTCAAGGCTATGGTTTTTCCAGTGGTCATGTATGGATGTGAGAGTTAGACTGTGAAGAAAGCCGAGTGCCGAAGAATTGATGCTTTTGAACTGTGGTGTTGGAGAAGACTCTTGAGAGTCCCTTAGACTGCAAGGAGATCCAGCCAGTCCATTCTAAAGGAGATCAGTCCTGGGTGTTCTTTGGAAGGAATGATGCTAAAGCTGAAACTCCAGTACTTTGGCCACCTCATGCGAAGAGTTGACTCATTGGAAAAGACTCTGATGCTGGGAGGGATTGGGGGCAGGAGGAGAAGGGGACGACAGAGGATGAGATGGCTGGATAGCATCACCGACTCAATGGACATGAGTCTGAGTGAACTCCGGGAGTTGGTGATGGACGGGGAGGCCTGGCGTGCTGCGATTCATGGGGTCTCAAAGAGTCAGACACGACAGAGCGACTGAACTGAAGGCATGCCTGATATATTAGTAAATAAAAAATACAGGGGAAGTAGCATAAGTTTTTAAGGAAGAAACAGGATTCCATCACACTAGAATAATCATTGAATATTTTATGGGAAAAAGAGATTAGACCAGGATCCTGAAGAATGCTAAATTTAACCAGGTAAATAAACTAAAAAACTATAGGGAATGGATGAACAGGGCAGAGACAGGGGAGCATAACATAATAAGACAAAATAAGCCCACTTACCTAGCTCAGAAGTTGTATTTGGACAAATTGTAGGAGACAAACCTTTGAAAAGGACACATCAAGACCATTTTACAAGTTCTTGACCAAAATATAAGAAGTATAGACTTGATTCTATAGATAGTGGGGATAATTCAGCATTTTTCAACAGAAGAGAAGCATGAGCAAATTTTCAAAAATATTCTGGTAGCAACTTGTTTAATGAACTGAAAGGAGAGGCAGGAGCTAAGGATAGCTGCAGTATAATTATTATAAACTCATGTTCATCGAGTTGGTGATGCCATCCAACCATCTCATCCTCTGTCATCCCTTTCTCCTGCCTTCAATCTTTCCCAGCATCAGGATCTTTTCCAGTGAGTCAGCTCTTCGCATCAAGTGGCCAAAGTATTGGAGTTTCAGCTTCAGCATCAGTCCTTCCAATGAATATTCAAGACTGATTTCCTTTAGGGTGGACTGGCTGGATCTCCTGGCTATCCAGGGGACTCTCCAGAGTCTTCTTCAACACCACAGTTCAAAAATATCAATTCTTCGGCACTCAGCTGTCTTTATAGTCCATCTCTCACATCCATCATGAGTACTGGAAAATCCATAGCTTTGACTAGACAGACCTTCGTTGGCAAAGTAATGTCTCTGCTTTTTAATATACTGTCTAGGTTGGTCATAACTTTTCCAAGGAACAAGCGTCTTTTAATTTCATGGCTGCAGTCACCGTGTGCAGTGATTTTGGAGCCAAAAAAAATGAAGTCTGTCACTGTTTCCATTGTTTCCTCATCTGTTTACAATGAAGTGATGGGACCAGATGCCATGATCTTAGTTTTCTGAATGTTGAGCTTTAAGCCAACTTTTTCACTCTCTTTCACTTTCATCAAGAGGCTCTTAGTTCTTCTTCGCTTTCAGCCATAAGGGTGGTGTCATCTTCATATCTGAGGTTATTGATATTTCTCCTGGCAGTCTTGATTCCAGCTTGTGCTTCATCCAGCTCAGCATTTCTCATGATGTACTCTGCATAAAAGTTAAATAAGCAGGGTGGCAATATACAGCTTTGACGTACTCCTTTCCCAGTTTGGAACCAGTCTGTTGTTCCATGTCCATTTCTAACTGTTGCTTCTTGACCTGGTACAGATTTCTCAGGAGGCAGGTCAGATGGTCTGATATTCCCATCTCTTCCAGAATTTTCCACAATTTGTTGTGATCCACAATAGTCAAAGGCTTTGGCATAGTCAACAAAGCAGAAATAGATGTTTTTCTGGAACTCTCTTTTTCAATGATCCAACGGATGTTGGCAATTTGATCTCTGGTTCTCTGCCTTTTCTAAATCCAGATTGAACATCTGGAAGTTCATTGTTCATGTACTGTTGAAGCCTGGCTTGGCGAATTTTGAGCATTACTTTGCTAGCATGTGAGATGAATGCAATTGTGTGGTAGTTTTACAGGTTAAATATGCATTTAATGCACCTAGCCTACTGAACATCATAGCTTAGCCCAGCTTACCTTAAACATGCTCAGAACACTTAAATTAGCCTGCAGTTGGGCAAAATCATCTAACACAAAGCCTGTTTTGTAATAAAGTGTTGAATTTCTCATATATAGTTTATTGCATACTATACTGAAAGAACCAGAATGTTTGTAAGTGTACCAGCTGTTTGCCCTCCAGCTCAAGTGGCTGACTGGGAGCATAGTGTGGTTGCCCAGTACTTTGAAAGTGTTATACAGCAAATGACTCACCTGGGAAAAGACTGAAATTCAGAGTTTTGGTTTGTACTAAATTTGTATCACTTTCACACCATGGTAAAGTTGAAGGATTGTAAATCAAGCCATAGTTAAGTTGGAAACTGTCTAGATAGATTACACTCACCCCTCCCAAGGACACAACTTACCAATGGAGTTAGAGAATAACTGAAAGGAAATCTGCCTTCTTCAGTCACTATGACAGAGGGGACTTCCTGGTATCTTACCATCCAATGTGAGTTCTTATCCTCTCAACAAAATAACATTCATTCTTGGAACTTATAAATTTAAACATCAAATATAAATTGTTCTCTTTTGTGTATTTTCCCTTTTGAAACAAATTATGAACTACCATTTATAATTTATCCTGTATTTAAGAGCAGTTTATAAAAATGTTTGTTACGTCACTGTAGTGCTATGTTATAAAGATGGCATGTGCCATTAAAAAAATATGGATTTTGTTAGGACTGTGTCTTGGATAGAGTTCACATTTAGTGAAACACATATATCTGCAGAGGCTTATATTATGAGACTGATTCTCTCAAGTCACCCAAGAAAATCTTTTTTTTTTTTTTTCATTTTACAGATAATGTGCACCAGTCAACACTACTGTCTTGAAGTGGTCAGTACCATTGCTTGAGATAGGAAAATATTTTCATTCTGCATGAATAAAAGTTTATCTAATGACAAGAGACCCAACTTGGTCTCCTGTTTTTCTCATCATTTTCCTTTCTCATTTCTCATTTTGATTGTCTTTCTGTCCTCAGTTACTCTACTGATCTTTTCCATTGCAACCAAAATGTCACCACACAACAGCCACATTAGGATTCCAATGTCAAGTAGACATAAGCTATGTTGGCTCACCTCATAAATAACTCCAAGGAGAAAAGAGGGGGATCTAAGAACTTTTAGGATAGAGGGGAAGCATTGAGAAGAGGAACAGAGGTACAGACAAGCTGCCGGAGCTACAGCTTATTGCTCAAGCACCATTAGAAAATTTTAGCTAAAAGGAAATAGAACTATTTAAAATATCACTCAGATGTCGGTCATCTGATATGATATGTGACCTTTATAAATAGAAATGTTTTCCCTATGTTGTTTTGACAGGGATTCATGTGGAATAAATATTTAGAGTACATTACACAATATCTGTAGTTGCCATTGGCAACTGAGCGTAGCATGCTGATGCTCTTAAGTTGTACAGACTCCTATCTCAGGAATGTTTATTAGTCAGATAATGCCTGTTTACAATAAACTGAAGCAAAATTCTAAAACATACCCTCTCTATAAAAACAACTGAACATTCACAGTTGGCTGAATAACTGGATCTTTGATATTTTTGTCAGAGAAAAAAAGTTCTAATTCATTAGTAATGGAAAGGATGACATGTGGCTAGCCTAAGAGCTGGAACCAGAGGTATAGAGAGGCTGTTAGATTAGTATTTAAATCTAAATATTATCACCTCTTATTTGTTCAGATTTTCTCGACTTAATGAAGTGAAACCCTATTATGTATCAGATCTGTCTAATAGTGAAGTTATATAAAGTTAAGGGTCATACTTAGGTTATAAAAATGAATAGCCCGTGTTTGTTCACAGTACTAGAATAATTTTAAAATCCTGAGAGGACAGTATTAAGTACCAATTTTAAATGGACATGCCCTTGACAGAAAATATGTCTTAGAAAACTTTTCACATACAATCAAGAATATATGTAGAAAGAATTTATACCATAGCATTATAAAATGGTGCAAGTTCGAAACAGCTTGCATCATTATGAAATAAGATTAAATTATGGTTGTTGTGGTTGTTCGGTCACTAAGTCGTGTCCGACTCTTTGCAATCTCATGAACTGCAGCATGCCAGCCTTCTCTGCCCTTCACTATTTCTGTGAGTTTGCTCAAACTTATGTTCATTGAGTCAGTGATGCCATCCAACTGTCTCATCCTCTGTTGCCCCCTTCTCTTGCCCTCAGTCTCTCCCAGCATCAGAGTCTTTTCCAGTGAGTCAGCTCTTTGCATCAGGTGGCCAAAGTACTGGAGCTTAAGCATCAATCCTTCCATTGAATATTCAGGGTTGATTTCCTTTAGGATTGACTGGTTTGATCTCCTTGCTGTCCAAGGGACTCTCAGTAGTCTTCTCCAGCACCACAGTTCAAAAGCATCAGTTCTTCAGCGCTGAGCCTTCTTTATGGTCCCACACTCACATGCATACATGACTACTGGACAAACCATAGCTTTGACTATATGAACCTCTGTCGGCAAAGTGATGTCTCTGCTTATGGTACTAGGCAGTTATTACAAATAGCAACCTTGGTGGTCAGCCCAGCAACACGAGATGGCTGAGGTGACACTGGAAGGGTGAGGCAGAGGAGACAAAATGAGCAGGGGTGTACAGCACATAGTCCATCCCCCTGTGACCAGGCCAGCAGTCCACTTCTCTGCTGTCAGTCTGCCTACCAATGCCCTGTCCAGACACTCATGGCCTCCCTTCTGCCCAGGGAGGTCTGTTTAGCTGGAAAAGAACTCATGCTAGTACTAAAGATGCAGAAAGTGAGAGAAAGAACCTCATTCATTTTAATTCCTATGGACTTAGGCCCCTGAATGTCAAATTTTCTCCTCCCCAAAAACCGAGGCAGTTTCAGCTTTCTGAAGACATTCTTCCGTTGTATATATATCTTTTGCTGTTTCCACAAATTCCTATGGTTTGAAAAATTTTATCTGCCAGCCTACCAAATGACAACATAATCATTTTCCCCTTTCCAAATTTACGAAGCCTTCTGTAATTGAATATATGCTAAAGTCAGTGCCCTAGAGGTGGAGGATAGCTTGAGTCTTCCAGATGCCTTCTATGTCAGGCACTGTGCTAAACACTTGGCATGAATTATCTAACCTTCAAAACAGTGCCATAGGTAGGTTTTATTACATATTACACAAAATGTAAAAACTGAGGATTAATATTCTCAGGGTCACATAGCAAGTGGCAGAGTCACATATATAAAAAGTGTTTGTATGAAAATACACAGAAAATGATCTGGAAGATGGGAGTTTTTAAAAGAAGAAAATTCCCCCTTTTTTTTTTTACTCTACTTATTTCTGTATTGCTTGAATTTTTAATACAAACATGTAGTACTTTTGTAATTTTGAAAAAAAAAATCCTTTTTCTCAGAAATCGGAAAACACAAAATTTTGGCACTACCAGGCACTTAGTGTAAACTGTTGTAAGGGATTTTCCTCAGAATTTAAAGGTTCCAAACTAGATTTCAGGGGTGGAAACTACCATTTAGCCGCATTCACTTAAAATTTGTAGAACTCAGTATCTGGTATGGGATAGGTAGCCTAAAGCAGATTTCCCTGAAGAGCTCAAGAGACAGTTTTCCTGGCATTCCTCCATCTTCTTTCTTTTTTAAAAAAACTGATTATTTTTCCTTTTCTACGTTTGTTTATTTTCAATATCTGTGTACTATTGGAGCAAACACCTATTAAATGTGCTAGGGGGTGCCCCTGGGGTATTTGCCAATTTCCTTCAGCAACCCGAAGGAATGAACTCTGCTCGGTAAATATGAGCTCTGCTCATCTAAGTGTGAACTGGATATGATAAAATGAATTGGGTGTTGGATCAGAGTCTCTTGCTTATTAAAGCTAAGTAAATGATCTTCCTAATTGCCTTGAGAGGCTTGATCAGTCTTTTGCTGGTATACAATGATAGAAATTTTTTAATTGGAAGAAGTGTATGTGTTTAAAAAAAAGAATTTTATCACCTACTTTGGTATATATTTCCAAGCACTCTTCAACTCTGGCCAGACTCTAGCCTCACAATGACCTCCATACCTACTACTAGATATACTTCTCTCAGAAGTGAGTGTCTCCTCCCTAGATCTTATTGTCACTTTATTTTTCCTTTTGCTTTACTGGGAGCGGAAGCAATTATAGGCCCATCAGAAGGAAGCTGTTCAGTTATATCAGAAGTACAGTGTCATTTCCACTGTTCTTTTTCTCTCTAGCTTCCCATTGACCGAGGTGGAGGTGAAGGAAAGGCCATGTACATTGACACCGAAGGTACCTTTAGGCCAGAACGGCTGCTAGCAGTGGCTGAGAGGTAGGTCACTGGATCAGACAAGAGAAATATGGCTCCATCTGTCACTGTAGTGATTGCCAGGGTTAGTCTGGCTGAAGGGTGTCTTTTCCTCTCATTGCTCCATATCCCAAAGTTGTATGTGTGTTTCTAAAGAATAACCTTAGAGAAAAACATGCTTCTTTAGTCAAAAAACCTTTGAGTTGCTGTCAAACTGGATAAAACACAAGCTCAACTATATGCTGCCTTCTAGAGAACCAGTTTAGATTCAAAGACCCAAACAGGCTGAAACTAAAAAGATGGAAAAAAATATTGCATGCAAATAGTAACCATAGAGGGCTGGAGTAGCTATACTAATACCAGACAAAATAGACTTTTAGACAAAAAAAAGTACTAATTGAAGCAAAGAGGAACATCTTATAACTAAAAGGTCAGTTCATCCAGACAGTATAATAAATATATACACACTTAATAGAGCCTCAAAATATGTGCATAATTGTTGGGGACTAATACCTCACTCTCAGTAATGGATAGAGCATTTATCAGATGCCATGATAAAGAGCATCTACAAAAACCTACAGCTGGCATAATTTTTAATGGTGAAAATCTGAATGTTTTCTTCTTAAGACTGGGAATAAGGCAAGGATCTCCACACTCACCACTTATATTTCACATTGTACTGAAGGTCCCAGCCAGGGCAAGAAAATGAAATAAAAAGCATCCGGATTGGAATAGAAAATATAAACTATCTTAATTAATCAATGACATGATCCCATATGTAGAAAATCTTAAGAAGCTACACACAAAAAAACCTACTAAATTAGTTCAAAGGATGCAATCTCAATATGCAAAAATCCATTGTGTTTCTATATACTAGCAATGAACAATTCAAAAATTAAGAAAATAATTCCATTCACAGTAGTATCAAAAAGAATGAAATAGTAATAAATTTAACAGAAGTCCAAGACTTGTACACTGATAGCTACCATTGCTGAAAGAAACTGAAGAAGATCTACATAGAGAAACATTTCACATTCATGGATTGGAAGATGTGATTTTATTAAAAATGGTAATTATCCCTCAGATTGATCTACAAATTCAATACAGTGCCTATTGAAATTCCACCAACCTTTTTTCCAGATACTGACAAGCTGAATATAAAATTAATATAGAAATATCAAGGACCCAGAATAGCCAAAACATTCTTGGAGGAGAAAAAAGAACAAAATTGGAGGTCTCAGTTTTCCCAATTTTAAAACTTACTAATAAACAACAGTAATCAAGACAGTGTTGTGCTGCCTTAAGGATAGACATATGGATCAATGGAATAGAATCGAGAGTTGACAATAAAAACAGTGTGACATATAAACATAAATTTGCCATATAACCCAGCAATTACACTCTGGTTATGTGCCCAAGAGGTATGTAAACATGTCCAAACAGAGACTTGTTTGTGGATGTTTATAAGTATCATTAAATAGCTAAAACCTAGAAACAACCCAATTGTCCATCCACTGATGAATGAATAAATAAAATGTGGCATATCCATACAATAGAATACTATTAAACAGCTAAAAGGAATGACATGTTATAACATGGATAAACCCCAACAACATGCTAAATGACAGAAGCTAGACAGGAAAAACCAAATATAATTCCATTTATATGAAATTTCCAGAAGGAAAATCTGTAGAGACAATAGATCCATGGTAGCCTGGGGCAGGGAGTAGGAACAGAAGGTAACTGCAGATCGAGTGGAGAAATCTTTCTGAGCAATGGAGATGTCCTAAAATTGAATTATTAAAGTCATTGAATTTTACACTTAAAACACATCAATTTTATGGTATATAAATTATACCTCAGAAAAGCTGGTAAAGAATTTGTACATTTTTTCGGGACCTCCCTAGTGGTCCAGTAGCTAAGACTCTGCACTCCCAATGCAAGGGGGACTGGGTTCAATCCCTTGTCAGGGAACTGTTAATAGATCCCACATTCTGCAACTAAGACCTGGTGCAGCCAAATAAGTAATAATTTATTTTATTAAAAAAAAAAGAATTTGTAATTTTCCTCCATCCCCTAATACAGCTTTCAAATAAACTTTCAAAATTATTTTCCTTAATTTTCCCTTGTCTAAGGTCAAATATGATAATTTGATTCCTACCACACATTTTACGGAAACCTAGTGATGATTAAATGAAATTTAATTGCATGTTGAGATGTTAGATTCACATTGGAACCTGCCTTGCTAAGTTAAGGAGAATTCTCTAAGAATTCTCTTTCCCATTTTACAATTGGAGGAATCCAAGTCATCAGATGTATACTGCTGAGGCATAAAATTAGGCTGGAACAATAACTGTAGCCCTTTGCTGCTTCTTACAAAATCCCTGTCAGGAAAAAATTACTTTCTTGCAACCTGATTTTAGTTTACTAGAGATGAGTATATCGAAATGTATACTCCTTCCCAAAGTTGATTTTGGTGTTGTACAAAAACACTTTTAAGTATGCTATTTTATTAGTTGAAGAGTTCTTTTGGATAAAGTCACTAAGATTTTGTCCAATAATATAAATGAGTGTTCAGATAGGATATATGAGATAGTAGAATATTATGAGGACTGGGACTTTGTTTTGACCATTCACTGTATCCCCAAGCCCTAGAACAGTGCATTCAATGTTTGTTAATGAACTAATATTTATTAGAGCCATGTTTATGGCTATTTTGTCAACTAAAAGAAAAATGTTTAGAAATTTCTTTAATTCATTTTAATCACTTCTGTCAGGAAAATTTTTATAATTGAATTTATATTTATGTATATTGCATTTAAATTTATACTTTTGAGAAAGTTACAGGACAGGGCTTCCTAAGATAATTAATACCTAATTTCCTTCCACAAGAGAACAGCCCTTATTGATAAATTTTTGCCATGTTTTGTTGAAGAATATTAACCCACATTCAGGTGACTAGCTCAGAGGTTTCTAAGACTCTGCTGCTGCTAAGTCACTTCAGTCGTGTCCAACTCTGTGCAACCCCATAGACAGCAGCCCACCAGGCTCCCCCATCCCTGGAATTCTCCAGGCAAGAACACTGGAGTGGGTTGCCATTTCCTTCTGCAATGCATGAAAGTGAAAAGTGAAAGTGAAGTCACTCAGTCGTGTCCAACTCTTAGCGACCCCGTGGACTGCAGCCTACCAGGCTTCTCCATCAATGGGATTCTCCAGGCAAGAGTACTGGAGTGGGGTGCCAGTGCCTTCTCTGTTCTAAGACTCTAGTCCTCCCTATAACTGCGTTAGCATCACCTGGGAAATTGAAATGCAGATCCTCTGATCCCCTGGTGGCTTCCCTGGTGGCTCAGAGGTTAAAGCATCTGCCTGTCCCATGGAGGGAGGAGCCTGGTAGGCTACAGTCCATCGGGTTGCAAAGAGTCGGACACGACTGAGCGACTTCACTTTCCTCTGATTCCACTACAGATCTACAGAAGTAGAGACGATCAAGAGACTGAGGATAGGGTCCAGCAGTGGTGTGACAAGCTCCCTGGGTGATTGGGACGCTTGCTGAAGTTAGAGAACCATGGCCACAATTGCTTGCTACAGTGTCCCTACCTTTTTGGAGTGTATTTAAAATACTATGAAAGAAAGAATGACAGAACTCCCTTGAGGCAATACAGCTGAATTTCTCAAACTTACATGTTAATCACCTGAGGTTTTTTGGTTTTACTATGAAAATTCCCATTTTTTCTTCCAGTTTGATTGAGATATAATTGACACACAGCACTATATAAGTTTTTTTATGTGTGTAGAATACTTGATGTATAGTTGATTTTTTTAATATTTGGTTGCATCTGGTCTTTTTGCTTTTTGATGGAATTCATTTTATTCTTTATTATTATTTTTAAAATATTTCATTGTTTGGCTGTGCCAGGTCTTAGTTGCAGCATGTGAGATTTAGTCCCCTGACTAAATCTCGACTAAATCTCAAGGGATCAAACCCAAGCCCCGCACATTGAGATCGGAGTCTTAGCCACTGGACGACGAGAAGTCCCTGCAACTGGTCTCGGTTGTGGCAGAGGGGCACAGTAGCCCTGCCGCATGTGGGATCTTAGTTCTTCAACCGGGGATTGAACTTGTGTGCCCTGCATTGGAATGTGGATTCTTAACCACTGGACCTCCAGGGAAGTCCCACATGTAGTTGATTTACAATATTATATTAGTTTCAGGTGTATAACATACTGATTTAATATTTTTATAGTTTATATTCCATTTAAAGTTATTAGAAAATATTGGCTATATTAAGTCCCACATATAAGTGATAACATACAGTATTTAGTATTTGTCTTTCTTTGTCTGACTTATTTCACTAAGCATAATGCCCTCCAGGTCTATCCATGTTGTTACAAATGACAAGATTTCATTCTTTGTTATGGCTGAGACACATTCTATTGAATATATATACCACATCTTGACCCATTCCTCTGTTGTTGGCAGGTTAGGTTGCTTCCTTATCTTGGCTGTTGTGAATAATGCTGTGAACATTAGGATGCATACATCTTTTTGAATGTCTTTTTTCTTTAGATATATACGCAGCAGTGAAATTACTAGATCATATGATAATTTAGTTTCCTGACGAACTGCCACACTATTCTCCATAGTGACTCTACCAATTTATATTCCCACGAGCAACGCATGAGGGTTCACTTTTCTCCGCATCCTTGGCAGCATTTATTTTCTTTTGGAGAATAGCTATTCTGACAGGTGTCAGGTGATAAACTCATTGTGGTTTTGATTTGTATTTCCCTAGTGATTAGTAATACTGATTTCCAGCCAGCTTTTTCCAAGTTGTAGGAACTGAAAATTCTCTACTACTTCAAGAATATAAGCACAGAGATCCCCATAATCATCTTTATGAACTCTGCTGAAAGAAAGGCCAGGATGACTCTGTTTTTCTAGTAATATCTGTATTCTGACAGCAGAAGGCAGTCTCCATTCCTGATAGTAGATTATATCAATGTTTCTTGAGGCAAAACTAGAAGGTTTATGTAGTAATTAGGCCTCTTCATTCTTTTTTCTATCTTATAGTTATGACATAAATACAGAAAATTTTATCTTTTTATCCCCATTTGGTCATGATCCTAAGGTAAAACTGTCTTCACTTCATTTTCTTGTCTCCATGCCTAGACTCAACAAATTTATCGTCATCAATCCACTTTAAAAAACAAAACACAGCTAATCTTCCCTTTGTATTGATAATGGCAAAGAATAACTGGTGAACTGTCCAGGAAAGTGCAAAGACTAGGTTTGCCAAATACGATGAATCCATTGTAAGATGTAGAAAATTCAGTTGGGTGGAGTGGGATTTCCTGATATTGAGGCTCATCTTATTGCAGGGTTATTTCAAGTGCTAGAACATTCTTTTGTTTTTCTATTCTTTTGGGTAGGAAAACAGAGAGGAAAACTACTAAAGCTAAGTCTCAGAAGAGTAGGTTTGACATAGTATATGCTTTTGTGATGATCAGAAGAATCTTTACATAGAATAGATTGCTTCTCTTAAAAGATAAACTCTTAAGCATAGAAACTTCTGGATCTCAAGAAATTATAGCACATAGGTTTTATTTCAACAGACTATCTTTTGAACTGTTACATAAGGGAGTCAGTATTATACTTTTGAACTATAATGATTTTAGGTAACCTTAATCTGAAAATATTACTTGAGTTAAAGTGATGACATATGATTCTTTTTGTTTGGATTATGGTTAAAAACTTTGTATTCAACAGTTTATTCAGAATTTACTAGGTATAAAAAAAAATGTGCTAGTTGGAAAGGCATAGTCTTTTCCCTCAAGGAATTTTTAGTCCAGTAAAAGAATGGCAGGTAGCTCCTCACAAGTGCCATAAAAAGGCCTAAATCAAGTTTTCTCGAAGTGCAGAAGAAGGGGAATCACATCTATTCAAAAGATGCAGGGAAGCTTTTATAAAAGTACTGGCATTTAGCTGAGTCTTGATAGATGAATAAATCAAACCACTTTTGAAGAAATGAGATCCTATTAAGATACATTTAATGACAAGTTGACTATGCCAAAGCCTTTGGCTGTGTGGATCATAATAAACTTGTGGAAAATTCTGAAAGAGATGGGAATACTAGACCACCTGACCTGCCTCTTGAGGAACCTATATGCAGGTCAGGAAGCAACAGTTAGAACTGGACATAGAATAACAGACTGGTTCCAAATAGGAAAAGGAGTACATCAAGGCTATATATTGTCACCCTGCTTACGTAACTTATATGCAGAGTACATCATGAGAAACGCTGGGCTGGAAGAAACACAAGCTGGAATCAAGATTGCTGGGAGAAATATCAATAACCTCAGATATGCAGATAACACCACCCTTATGGCAGAAAGTGAAGAGGAACTAAAAAGCCTCTTGATGAAAGTAAAAGAGGAGAGTGAAAAAGTTGGCTTAAAGCTCAGCATTCAGAAAACAAAGATCATGGCATCTGGTCATATCACTTCATGGGAGATAGATGGGGAAACAGTGTCAGCCTTCATTTTTGGGAGGCTCCAAAATCACTGCAGATGGTGATTGCAGCCATGAAATTAAAAGACGCTTACTCCTTGGAAGAAAAGTTATGACCAACCTAGACAGTACATTAAAAAGCAGAGATATTACTTTGCCAACAAAGGTCCGTCTAGTCAAGGCTATGGTTTTTCCAGTGGTCATGTATGGAGGTGAGAGTTGGACTGTGAAGAAAGCTGAGTGCCAAAGAATTGATGCTTTTGAACTGTGGTGTTGGAGAAGACTCTTGAGAGTCCCTCGGACTGCAAGGAGATCCAACCAGTCCATTCTAATGGAGATCAGCCCTGGGTGTTCTTTGGAAGGAATGATGCTAAAGCTGAAAGTCTAGTACTTTGGCCACCTCATGCAAAGAGTTGAGTCATTGGAAAAGACTCTGATGCTGGAAGGGATTGGGGGCAGGAGGAAAAGGGGATGACAGAGGATGAGATGGCTGGATGGCATCACCAACTTGATGGACGTGAGTTTGAGTGAACTCCAGGAGATGGTGATAGACAGGGAGGCCTGGCGTGCTGCGATTCATGGAGTCGCAAAGAGTCAGACACGACTGAGCAACTGAACTGAACTGAATGACAAGTTGTCTAAACATGTATAATATCATATAAGAAACGAATCGCCAGTCTAGGTTCGATGCAGGATACAGGATGCTTGGGGCTGGTGCACTAGGATAACCCAGAGGGATGGTATGGGGAGGGAGGTGGGAGGGGGGTTCAAGAGTGGGAACTTATGTACACCCATGGCGGATTCATGTTGATGTGTGGCAAAACCAATACAGTATTGTAAAGTAAAAAAAAATTTTTTTAATTTTAAAAAATAAACTATCTTGAGTCTTTATGTCTTAGGTAGCAGTTACAAAGGTGAGAAAATATAAATTGTTCTAAGAAAGGTATTTTTTAATGCAAAGGTGAAAAATCGTGATTGAAATATAAGATGAATTAAGGTATTACTTATTTAACCATACTAGATCCATGTCACAGATTCTATAACTGTAACTTGTTACTAGCAAGAAAAAGGGAAGAACAGATGGAGTATACTTATTTCTCTTAAGTATAGGACTCTTACAGTTTTGAGTCCTTAGGTTTTTGAGTTTAGGAGGTTTCATTCCTATACAACAGTTTATATGATTTTGTTTAATTGATCTTTGAGTTATTGTTTTTGTTTCAGTCCTAAATCTGTCAGGCTGCCTTTTGTTTTTCCAGGAGAACATTGATTGTTTCCTTATATTTGGAAATTTCTCATTCTAGTTCAGGAGTCCTCAAAGAATAGATTGATTTATTCTGAAGTCCTGCCGGGTAGATCTACTCTAACGCAGTTGCTGTTATCTCTTTCTCTGTAGTTTCCCTGGGCTTCCTAATAGAAATGGAATTATATTCTTTAGGCTTCTTACTATCAGTTCTTACCTATCCATTCAGGTAATTTCATTGCTTTAGTTTTGTGTGCAGCCTCAAAATGTTCTCTCTTCTAGATATGGCCTCTCTGGCAGTGATGTCCTGGATAATGTAGCATATGCCCGAGGGTTCAACACAGACCACCAGACCCAGCTCCTTTATCAGGCATCGGCCATGATGGTAGAGTCCAGGTATGTGGGCAGTAGAAGATACTGAACATGTTTTCCCAGAGCCCTTGGCTTGAATCTTGTACAGGCTGTGGCAAATTTGATAGTAGCTTGAATTAGAAATGGGGAGATTCAAGTTTTAGTTCCTAGTTTGACACCCTTGCTTTGTGATTTAGGTCAAGTCACTGTTAAAATATGAAACTATAATTCACCTGAACTTGTTGGAAATTTTGTTATAACTCAAGTGCATATTGTTTAAATAAATAAATAAATGTAGCCATAAATATAAAATGTTACGGTAGGGGGAAAGGGAGCAAAATCTGGCACAGACATCTAGAAACAGGCTTCAGATTCTCTGTGTTCCCTGTAGGTATGCACTGCTAATTGTAGACAGTGCCACTGCCCTCTACAGAACGGACTATTCGGGTCGAGGTGAGCTTTCAGCCAGGCAGATGCACTTGGCCAGGTTTCTGCGCATGCTTTTGCGACTTGCTGATGAGGTAAGTTTTGTGGTAGGGACAGAGAATGCCTAATTTCAGGAGCTATGAATTCTAGTAGCCTTGCCAGGAGGCCAGAATACTGGAGTCTGGTATCAAGATATCAGTTAGATATAGAGACTTTAGTCATTCATTGCTTTGTGGGGGATGGAGTGGCAGCAGTAAGGTTCTTGGAATGTCTGACCACAAAAAATGACATTTATCCTTTCCCTGTCAGTTTGGTGTAGCAGTGGTAATCACCAACCAAGTGGTAGCCCAAGTGGATGGAGCAGCCATGTTTGCTGCAGATCCTAAAAAACCTATTGGAGGAAATATCATTGCTCATGCCTCAACAACAAGGTAAAGTGATGGGATGGGTGCTTCACTGTGGAATGTCATTGACTGTGAGGTAGACATGAAAATAACATTTCCATTTAAACCTTGTTAAAGCCGCTAGTCCATAATGAGACACAGGAGCCTTTGCTCAACTTAATTGTCACGCTCTGGTTAAAACAAATGTTTGCTTTTAGTTAACAAAGTAAATTAAAAGCTCAAGTGTGGAAGAATACATTTGAGGAATTAATAATGTCTAATCATTTTTTAAAAAAAGGTTTCAATATAGGAAATCCACTGGGGGCAGGGGGTGAGCCAAAATGGATTTCTCTGGATCAGAAGTGCCCTAAGGAATACAGAAAGATCCCCTAACATCCTTCTAGGAAGCATATAAGTCTAAAACCCTTTTCGATCTACCATAAATAGATCAGGAATAGAATTTGTTAATTATAATAATCTTGGTGCTTTGGTCTGTGTCTTTGCCGCAGACTGTACCTGAGAAAAGGAAGAGGGGAAACCAGAATCTGCAAAATCTATGACTCTCCTTGTCTTCCTGAAGCTGAAGCTATGTTTGCCATCAATGCAGACGGAGTGGGAGATGCCAAAGACTGAATTGCTGTTTTTTCCTGTGATAAACCGTAAGCGCTGCAGACTAATGGAAAGGACTGCTCCCTGGAGTTTTTCACAGGCTTCTTCCTATCGTGACTGCAGAAAAAGGCTTTCAGGAAAACAGCTATTATATCAGCTTTTCTTACGGTGTAAACACGAGACAGGTCAGTAGTCACAAGCTGACCTGAAGTGTTTATTCCTTCTAGAGTATATTAATCTCTATGTGAATTCTTTGGTTTGGGGTGTAGGTGTGAAATACCTTTGACATCATAGTCCCTTGGGGTTGACTCAGAACTACCTGCCGTTGGCCACTCTTAGGTCTCCAAGAGAACTAACTAAAGCTGGAGCGACCAGACTTCTCTGTCTTAATGTCGGGAAAAAATACCTGGGCTATGTAGCAAATGGAGTGGGTCACCTCACAGGTTCTTTTCCCTCCGTCAGTAAAACTGTTAAATCAGAAGCAGGTTTCTAATTTATGTATGTCTGAATTAGCTTATGTAAGAATTTTGTTTTAATACTAAGAGCAATTCAAGATACTCATTTCAGAAGCTCTTTAAGTAGATTCAATGTGGGGCTGCTAATAAAGTAGTTATTTGTAGGGAATGTGCTGTTTATAGGAGTTATTCTGATACAAGCTGAATATTCAACACAGGGCCTGCATAATACTGTTTTGGCTCTGGGAAGGAATGATCAGTTTCTATTACTTTAAAACGAAAATGTAAAGGGGAAGTCCCACCTTCAGGTGATTCCCTTTAAACTCATAGAAAATATAGCAAGATAGCTAGCTACTCCATGGCATTCCTGTGGCCTTTGTTTCTATTAAGGTTTGTACTGTATAAATCTGGTACTTGCCCAGATTATTCTGCTTTTTTGGGCTTTGAGATACTCCTTCCCCTTCACTTCTACTCAGCATGAGTTTTAAGCAACTCTTCCACTTTCAGAGGGACTCTTCGCTAGAACTGGGTGGAGAGGCCGTGCAAATCTCGGCTGATGCCTCTGTTGAGCCTACTATATGTAAGGAGATAGGAGGACAAAATTAAATGCAACTTTGTTTTAAAACAGTTGTTCCCTGACTATAGACCACAGTGCCTCCTAAGTCTTCTTCCATTTTTTTCCATCACAAAACAAACCTGGAATGATGTAATAAACCCACAGTGACAGACTCTAGAGTGAAAGCTTGGTTCTTATATGAAACCATCTCAATCTTTTAGACCTATAAAGTACTTTAAGTGACCTTGACCTAAAAACTTGTCTCAATTTTTAACCAAAGAGCTTATTCTAAACTATTTGGTACTATTTTTCTACTTGTCTGCAATAGCCTCACAGTAGGAAACAATTATTTAAGTCCCAAGAAAGAATAAGGAGATGAAAACAAACATAGAAAGGGAATTATAATCACTTCTAGTTAAGTTTAAATTTTGGATTTATTTCAAGTTTGTACCAAAATATATTCCAGGCAACTCTTCAGATCATCATTTTCAGTCATAAGCCTTATGCACTGCTATTTCAAAAGCTGCCAGGACTCTGGAAGTCAGGTGGTCCAGCCCTCAGCCCAGGAGTACAGTTACGATCCACATGATAGACTGAGCAGAGGCAATACCCATGGACTCCCCGATCTTCCGCCCTGGTAGGTTGGGGTGTGTGATCTTAGGACTATACACTTTGGTTCTGAATATTAATCAGTGAAAAAGATTAGAGAGTACACATTCTGTGTTTTGTTCCTATAGCTCTTTGGAGTTCATCCACCTCAGCAGCAGTTGAAAGGCAGCCTTCAGTGTTTTATCCACACTCTACCCTAGGGCAGGTGTATACTAGTCTTGATTTTTTGAGAACTCACTTTATGGAAAAAGTAATAGAAACCCAGGTCTCAAGTACTTCCCCAATTTCAGATTAGGTAAGGGATTAGAATAAATTAACCAGTAGGAAGAAATTGGGGAATTGTAGCAAGCAGCAGTCAGACCTAGGAGTCAAGACACTCCCTTAAGCAGTCTTGCTCAGTTTCCTGATCTAAGCAGGACCTAAGGGGAAAAGACTTAATTTTTTTTCCTTCCTCGAATCATGAAGCCCATTGAAATGTGATTATTCTGCTAAAATTACTTCCAATTCTTCCAGGTCCTTCTGGAAAGCTGAATCCTAGGAAGACAAGAGAATAAGACTAGGACTTTAAATCCAAGCCAACATTTCCTAAACCATGGGTACCTGGGAATGGGCCCTTTGCTTCCTTGCTATTACCAGTCTTTTTCCCACCTTCCCAGGACAACCTGGAACCTACGAACTGTCTCCTCCCCAGGTGAGATGTATATGAACAAGCCCACATGCAAAGTGCAGCTCTCTTTTGGAGGGAAATAGGAACCACGGGAATATATTCTTTCCTGAAAAGTCCCATGACGACTCAGTGAAAGGACCCTGTGTTAGAAAAGCTCTTAAGTATTACCTCTTTAGTGACATTTGGCAGCTCCAGGGCCAGCTTCATCCACTGTTTAGCTTCAGGGTTTTTCCCTAGTTCTTTGTAGCACTGAGAAGAGACAACAGTGAAAACCTCGGAGAAATACCACCAGAAGACTAGAAGGGAATGAGTGTATGCTTTCAAGAAAAAATGGCAACATACATATATTTCATCTATGTTGAAATTGGCAGATGAGTTTACCTTACAAATATATATCCTTCCTGCTTTGGAAAATCCTGGCTGTAGTTCTTCAGCCTAGAGAACAGAGAATGCATTTCAGTAAGAGGTTCCGAAATCCAAGTCAGGCTAAAGTTTATTAGAGTTCCAGTATCCAACCTGGAGATTGATTCAGTGAGTCTACATTTTTTTTAATAAGCCCTTCCAGTGGTTTCTAATCTTCCACAGAACGGGCACACATAAAACTGCCCTCTACCAGAAACCCCTCCCAATATACTAATGTCCTTAGGGAAAACAAGGTCACCCTGGCCTTTCTGGCTGCTGTCCACCCTTCCCTTCCCTCCCTGATACCTTTAGGAAGCTTGAGAGGGCATCCTGCACAGTAGCACCAAGGGGGCTTTCACTCAAGGCTGTCGCGGTTTTTTTTTCTAGCCAGCTCAGGTGAGAGACCTGCCATCAAAAGATCAAGGTGTAACTAAAAACTTAAGTATCTTTAAGAACAATGAATGTTCTTTACTGAGAGAAAAAGGAGCCAAATAGGACTGCATCCAGTCACCACTACCATGACTGTTTGGAGGCAGTGACACAAGCCAGACCATGTTGAGGACCCTGATCTTCCCTGCAAGGTGATCAGTGTCTCAGGAGGGGCCCTTGTGTCAAGCCCTGAAATCTAGCTCACCTGGTAGCACCACCTGCCGAGGAGAAAGTGAGCCATGGGGTTTTCTGGCTTGAGAGCAATGGCTTTGTCCACATGTTCCTAGAGTGGAAATATAAACAAGTTAACATCAGAAAGCAGAGTTACTAAGGGAAGAAAGGCAAGTCACAGAGCTGTAGGGTAGGAACACCTTTGCAAAGAGCTAGGCTGGAGCAGGTCACCTGCACTAGACCAGCACCAGGGAAGGAAGAGAAGCCTTTCTCACCTTGAAGCTAAAGCCACTCTGGATGCGCCTCTGGATGCCCTCATGCTCAGCCAGCTGACCACAAAGCACTGCATACCTAGGGGGGAAGCAGCAGCAGGCTCAGGCACAGGACTGAGGACCATCCCTGCCAGGAAGGGGCTTCCCACCCATGGCTGATGGCACTGCCCAATGCTTCATCTGTACATAGTTCCTCTTTTCACAGACCTATGGTCCCAATTCATATTCTTCAGCAGAAACAGTGGTAGGTTCACAGTTCCCCAAAGTACACTGGGTACAAAAAAGGTGGGCTCTTTTATACTTAAAATTTAGACAAGGTCTCAATCCAAATGTCCCCTCATGATCAGTATAGCCATAGCTGTCATAAAAACTTAAGCAGGTCTCTAAAAGTCAGCATCAATGTGTAAGAAATGTGAATACACTATGTCTGCTTAGCCTGGCAAGCATACTGGTACATCACTGGGAAGCTGTTTGGGAAGGGTATACTCTAGAATTACCAACAGAAGCAGAAGAAGAAAAGGCCTCCAATTTCAGCCCTCTTCTCCACATCCTCCCAGGGGAACAAAGCCATCCAGCTTCCCATTTTCTGTCTTCAAAAACAAAGGTCTAAGAAACAGTGACCTGGCATCTAAAAAGAGGCACTGCAAAGTTTCAGCAACAGATGGGGAAACAAGGCCTCTCCAGCGCACAATCTGAGGGCAGAGTTACAGAAAGCAACAGGGAGGTGGAAAAGGAACACCTGGACTAAAGCCGAGGTGCTAGAACCAGGCCTCCAGGCTGCAGGCTGGCTCTGACCCACACAAGGTGGCAGGACTTTGCCCACATGAGATCACAAACGGCTGATGCTTTTGTGGACTAATGCTGACTGCCAAACTTCCTGGGGGTGAGCTCACATCTATGTTTCCTCATGCTAGCAAAGCAAAGAAGCCAAAGTCCACCAGCAGCCAGGGATCACAGCTAGGGGAATGAAGAGCTTGTATGGGAGAGGGGAACTGCCAATGTCCCAACCTCCCTGAGGAGCCAGGAGCCTCAAGGTTGAAGCCAGGGATGACTTATAACAAAGCTACTCATTTCTCCAGGTTTCAATAGGAAGCTGTACTACTCTTCCTTGTCTCACTCCAAGGCACTTCCCCAAGGAAACCCCTGGATCCCTGGCTTGGGGAAGGATGGGACATAAGAAAATAAAGGCCAGAGCTTCCTCTCCTGGTGCCTCTGGCAAATGCCTGGCCACGCAGAGAAAAGAAAGGGCTCTGCTCCACTCTAACCCATGCTGGCTCTTTCTGGGGCCCTGCAGGGTGTTATTACCACTGATGACACTCCGCATTCTCATTCCCCTTCTCCAGAGCGACCTCGGCTTCTTCTTTTCCTGTAAGACAGAGGCGATCCAGAGTTGACTCGGGCTCCCGTGACCCTTCCAGGCTGTGGGAGGATGGACTGCTCTAGCTCTCACAGTTCCCACCCAAGCAGGACTTATAAATAGTTATGCACTTGAGCACAGTGAAGAGCTGCAAATAGCTTTTCAAGGATAACTTCCGCTTTGCCTTGCTTTCCTTATCTCTGTCATCAGCTGTCCCAGTTATACAACACCCACCTGACGTGCTCAGAGCATTGCAAATATAAAAGGACTCGAAAGCAATCACAGTTTTCCTAGTAGATCATTACCTGGAGAGTTTTTGATTTGGGGTCTGTGGACAGGCCTTAGGGTGTCCATGAAATCCCACTGAAATATTAGGTGTATGTCCATTTTCTTAGGGTCCACAGCTTTGATCGAATTCTCAAGAGGACCGTGATCTAGGAACAGTAACCATGGCTCTGGGCCAGAACTCACTAGAGCCAAATGCCCTGGCATCTGACCAAGGATGACTTTCATGTAGTCCTTACCCAAGTTTTCCAGACACCAAAACTAACAGAAATCAAGGCCTAAACACATGCAGGCTCTTGACAAGGGTTCCCTAGAACATCAAGGAGCTGGAGCCCTCCAGATGAGAACCATTACATCTACACACTGGAGAAAACAACACTGCAAAATAGGACATCTGATTAGAATCAAGAGGGCTTCCATAAAAGAGAATGAAATAATGCCATTTTTAGCAACATGGACAGACCTAGAGATCATACTAAGTGAAGACAGAGAAAGACAAATGCCATACATCACTTATGTGTGAAATATATTTTTTTATGCAAAAAAAAAAAATGATACAAATGAACTTATTTACAAAACAGACTCAGAAAACAAACTAGTTACCAAAGGGGAGGGATAAATTTGGAATTCGAGATTAACAGATATGAACTACTATATATTAAATAGATAAACAAAGGACTTACTGTGTAGCACAGAGAATTATATTGAATATCTTGTAATAACCTATAATGGAAAAGAATCTGCAAAGTATATCTGTATAACTGAATAACTTTGCTATACCTCTGAAACATTAAGTCAACTATATAATAAAAATTTGAAATAATAAAAAGAAATTTTCAATGGTGAGGGCTTGAAAGGGAACACAGAATGGAACATAAGTAATGTGTTGAGGTGATGGGCTGGCTAATCTGAAATGTTTCCTTGTGTATAAGTGATAGTAATCGTGGTATAATTTTGTATGTGCAACAAATACATTTAAAGAGAATAGCTGAGAACCCTACAATTCCCCTATCCAAGCAGAAGAACCATATGGCTCTACCACTGAGGGACACTGTCTTTTAGGGGACTTCACTCTGCCCGCTTCAAAGCACTCATTCACTAGGGAAGTAACGGTGAAGAATGAGGCAACCAGTTCCTGCAGCCTCCTGACGGTCCAGCTTCTAGAGGCAACACAAAATGAACTTTAGATCCAACAATGGTCCTAAAAAGCTGCAATCAGAGAGAAGAGCCTTCAAAGTCTCTCCATAGTCCCCTGACCTCCAGAAGGAAGATTTGTCTGGGGGTGCTACAGGGAGCCAGACCAGTGTGGGCATAGCTGCTTCTCTAACCACTGCTCCATCTCCAGGGTTCACGTTGGCTGTTAGTACTAAGAAATGATCAAAAGGAAAGGTGGTGGTTGCCCCCAAGGGTCCAGACACCAGCTCCAAATGCTGGTCAGAATCCTCACCTGAAACCTAGAAGAGGTAGCAGAAACTTTTGAAAAGAAACAGACAGTAAGTAAGCACCTTCAGTTACAACTTCCAGGGATTTTTCTGAAGATCAAACATTCAGCTCAACTGACTTTTCTGTATTGGCAGAATTCTACAACAGTTTATAGAATAATGACCTTGAGGTACTGTCAGACTCTATCAAAAATTCAATGTCTGTGAGGCTGTACTTATAAAAGTGGGGAGGCAGATAGTTCAGTTAATTAGATAACTGAACCAGGAGATGTGGAAGTCCACTGATGGTGCCTGACTCAGAGGGTGTGCAGCTAGGCAGGACACATCATCTTCCCCGTAAAACCAGTCTCTTTAAAATCTTCACGACAGTAGAGGACAGGCTATGAACCTGGCACAAGTTAGATGCACCCTACGTGGCCCCGGGAACAGATTTTGACAACAGAGTTGGCTAAGTAGACCCCAGGGACTTGTAGGCTAGTGGTATTCCCCCAAACTACTTCCTGGCACTCACCAAACGTACTCCACTCATTACAAACACCTGCCCCACAGGCTCCGTAACTGAAACTAGATTCTTAAACAGCAAAAAAACCCTCCTCAGATTAAGAAAGGTTTTGCCCTTTGTAGTTAAAGAATCAGGACAAAGAATAGTGCTACTAAAACAACTACAGTTGACCCTGAACAATGCGGGGGTTACTAGCCCTCTGCCCAGTCAAAAGTCCACATGTGACTAATAGTCAGCCCTCTGGCTCACCAGTAGAGAATCTGCCTGCCAGTGCAGGAGACAAGGGTTCAATCCCTGGGTCGGAAAGATCTCCTGGAGAACGCTGCAATTCCAGTGTTCTTGCCTGGGAAATCCCATGGACAGGAGCCTGGCAGGCTACAGTCCTTGGAGTTGCAGTCAGACAACTTAGCAACAACAAATCCTCAGGCCCAAGCAACCATGGACTGTGTGCGTGCTTGCGCTGCTCAGATCACTGATGTTCAAGGCCAGCTGTACTACAGTCACATATGCCTGTGTGACTCAGGCCCCATGCCATGCAGAAAAGCAGAGCCTGCTCTGTGTCTCCAGGAGGAAATGGGTCTCCAGGAGCCAGTCTGTCCCTGGTGAGTACCTGAGCCCCAGCTGCCCTGATAGCCTGCGTCTTGGTGGGTCCCCTGGGCCCCAAGCCGCTGGGCTGGCTCCACCCCCAGAATCAGTCAGTTGCACCAGGAGGCTGTCAGCACTTACCACTTAGGGCATAGGACCTCTTCTCACTCGCCTCCTCAGCAAGCTCACACATGTCACTGTAGGCCCGGGCCAGGCGCCAGAGAAAGTCCTGCCGGCTTCCATGCTGCAACCCAAAGAGAGGGATGAGGGCCCCTTCTCTCAGCTGCAAAGAACTGGAGCCCTGACCTCCTCCCCACACTCTACCTTTGAGTGTGTCGTAAACATGTATCAGGCCATCCACATGGCCTCTCACCTGCAGTTAGCTGGTGACGTTGTCTCTAGTCAGTAGACTGCACAACCCAGAGTGGGGGCATCCCAGCCTCCCAATGCTGTGAGGAGGGAAGGCCAACTCCAACATGTAATGAGTCACAGCAAGAGCGTGTGGAAAGGCCCAGGAAAAGGGAAATGCTAACTGAGGGCGTTTATAGCTCAGTTCACTTCAATCGTTCAGTCGCGTCCAACTCTGCGACCCCGTGGACTGCAGCACGCCAGGCTTCCCTGTCCATCACCAACTCCCGGAGCCTACTCAAACTCATGTCAATCAAGTCAGTGATGCCACCGAACCAAACCATCTCATCCTGTCGTCCCCTTCTCCTGCCTTCAGTCTTTCTGCATAAATTCTGGCAGTGAACTTGAGAAGGGAATTGTGACTGAGTGACCCACACACTTGTCACTGGTGATGAAAACTTCAAATAGGGCAAGCAGCTGTGGGTCTGCCTCAGGGAAATCAAAGGGGAAAGTTCCAGTTCTTTCCACATTTCTCCCTATGCTGAGAGGAGCTCTTGCAGTTGCCCTACCAGAGCCAACTACCCAGGGGGTGGGGGGGGAGGAAGCGCTGGGGCAGGGAGTACACAGGCCCCTAGGGGCGGCACTCGGCCTCCCTGGAAAAGGGTGTACGACCCTGAGGGAAGATGCAGAAACTCGCCATGTCACCCTCATTTCCCTTCCTGTGTCACCTGGCAGGGTCATTGACATTCATGGGCGTGAGCAGGGGGAAGGAGGGTAGACGGGCCGTCGGAGCCTCACCGCCAGCTTGTTGTTGAGCAGCAGCTGGAAGCCCTCCCGCTTGCCCTGCTCACTGCCCTGGTGCAGCTCGTCTGCCTGCTGCAGGAGCGGCAGCACATCTTCCTGGCTAGGGGAGCCTCCGGCCTCCAGGGCTTCAGGCTCCGGACCCAAAGCCACCTCCACCTCCAGGTCCAAGGAGTCCTTTCTGCCCATCTTCACTGTCTCGCAGCTCACTTCATCTTCACCATCACCATCACTCTCCCTTTCAGAGTCCCGCTCATAGTCAGACTCAGCATTGGCTGTTGTGTAACTGTGGTGGGGAAGCAAAGTGACAAGGTCAAGGGAGGGGATTACTTAACCTCAGATCACCAGGGGTCTAGCCTCCTCCACAAAGAGGGGCTCTCCACGGCGCTGCGGCCATCAGCACTGACCGTGAGCCATGCCCCTCACTGAGGGGGAACTCAAGTCTTGAGAGAATGCTTCCTAGGGAACCATGGGAAAATGATCTGGGAGGGGAAGAGTCACCAACTCGGAGCCTTGTGACAGTCAGAGGCCGATATGAGAATCCCCTGCTTAGCTACCACCACGTCTGCCAGAAAACAGAGAAAGCCTAGAAAGGTATCAACAAAATGTCAGTAGACCTCTCAGGGCAGAGGAATTAATATCCCCCCTATATTTTAGTATTAGATGGGATTGCTTTAGGGAGCATATATTCTTTAAAGTAATAAAAGTTTAAGATAGAAACCTTAAGATGTAGGTGGAGCTCGATGGCTCACGAGGGGAAGGGTTTGTCAATCACTTTTGCTTTATCAGCCAAATGCACCTGCCAGAACTAACATGGGTGGATGCCAGCCTCTGTGGCAGTGGGTGGCCACAGATATACATATTTTCTTTGTCACTTCAATGTATACCTCTGTCCCAAGTCAGTAACCAAACCTCAACCACAACAGGAGTAGCCCTTGGAAACCTTGGGAACTGATGGGGGGAGCAGGGGAGGGCTGCAGCTCGAAGCAAGAAAGGCAGAAGATGCAAAAAATCCCTTCGGAAGCTGTCTGTGGGGCTGCCATCCAGGTGTCTCCTGGGGAGCCCTACTCTGATTGCATCCACTGTTTCTCTTGGATCTTTGCTTCCTCCAGCAGCTAATGATACTGTTTTCCCCAACTGCCAACTGAGTCAGACAAAAACTGAGCAGAGCAGAAGATAAGGCTTCCAGGGGTCACAACCAGACACCAAAGAGCCCCAGGCTGAGTGAAGGAAAAGCAGGTTCTGTCTGAGCTAGCAGGTTCCAAGACACAGGGAAGATCCTTGAGTCACTTAAGGATAAGCCTTCCTCCGTCCTGAAATTAAAGAGAGGTAGGATCCCTGTGGCTGGAGCAAATCAGACCTGAAGGAGAGACACAAACGAAGTCACAACAAGATAGCCTAAGGTCAGGGGGGCTGACTACTGCAGCCCAAGTGCTGTCCTCCTTATCTGGAAAGCCAGAGAGGACAAGGGAGCAAGTGAGTAACCAGACCTGGGGTCCAATCCATCCGTCCCATTTCTTTATAGAAGAGCTTTCAGATGCATTTAGCAACGGGGCTTCAGAAACATCTACTACAAGAAATTGTAAAGTATTTAAAACCTTCCTAACCTTGCTTTTTAAAAAGGTTCTATAAGTATCTCCCCCCTCAAGCAATGTGCAGTAAAATCTTTAGAAATTATAGGGACAAGGAATAGTATCAGATTTCACAACCATCCTGGGTGGTGGTGAGCAAGACCACGCAGGGGCAGCCTAGAGAAACTCTCCTAGGCTTAGACAATAACCTGCCCCATCCAGAAAGTGAAATCAGTGGCTACCAGTGCCCCTACTCAGCCCAACCAGGCCCAGAGGCAAAAGGAGAAAATGGATTTTTGGGGGTGCAAGCTTGAGCCTCATCACTTCACGTTGCAAAAAGAGGAGGAGACCCCACTCATTCCCAGCTCAGCTGAAGGCTGCCTCAGCACATGGGGAGAGACCCCTCTCTCATCCTGCCTGAGCGCAGTCTCCAGGGAACAGAGCCAGGAGAAAGGTCCTTCAGTGCTGTGATCCCCCTGGGCCCTAAAGGCCGGGGAGCTCACATGGGCAAGGAAAAGGTCGGGAGACCTTGCTGCCACCCAGTGAGAGCTGGTGTCACAGCATTCTCCCACACTTCTTGGACCACACACCCAGCTGCTGGTGAAATCCACCAGAGGAAAAGGGTGGCCCTTTTGTTCAACATGCCCGGCAGCTTTTGAGATGAGTACAGACCTCTGAAAAGGTCCTTTGGTCCTGTGCACTCAGGCTAGACACACTGTTCCCACTGTGGAGCAAGGACTGCAGGCACCCTTGAGGCAAGGAGGCCAACTCTGCTCCTTAAGGAGAGCCCCCTGGTCAGGGATCAAGGACTCTTAGACACAGAGCCCTCCCAGCAATTACATTTCTTTCCTCCAACTGCTAAGCCCCATAGGAGGTGCTGAGCTGAGGCAAAGACAAGCAGGCCTGGGCCCTGACCCCACAGTGGTGAGGAAGATAAGACCAAGAGGAACGAGGCGATAAGCGAACGCCCAAGGAGGAGTGGCAATGAGGCTGCAAGCAGTGGCTCCTGGCTGGAGTGCCTGGGCAGGTTTGCCAGGAGAGCTGGTATTAGGGCGAGTTGGGTTTTGCAAGGAGGGAAGTAAAGCTGCGTTTGGAACAGGGCTCTGGGAACAAGCTCACCAACCCACCCAGTGATTCGGACTCTGGCGCATTCAGCTGATGCCCTGGGAGCTGTTTTATTTGGAAGAAAGCGAGAACACAGCTTTCAGTGGAGCAGAACTGCCCATCAAATAGTCTTACTCTTTCATCCCTCAAAGAAGCTCTCCTTCCCCAGGGCCCACACGTTTAAAGCCATCCCCAAGGCTTGGTCTCCTCTCTCTTGACCAGGACCAGATGAATGACTCACCATGGCCACCGCTCCAGACCGCAGCCGGCTAAAGCAGCCTTACACCATGCACGGCCATCGGCTCCCACATGCCACAGGGTCGGTCACAAGGCTGAGCCTGCTGGAGCTGCTGTTAAGGAAGCCACCCTTTCTCTCCAGCTGCTACAGGCCGCTGGCAGCCCTGTCCGGCCCTGTATGGCTTTGGGAGCCCCAGTGAGCACCCCAAGCTATGAAGCACCCATAAACTTCCCTGGTTGATCACTCTGGCTCATGCTGCCCCCAGAAGCTTGTACAATTTCTTAAAATCATCATGAAGGGCTCTGAGTTCTATTATCCTAGTCTTGGGCAGAGCTGTGACCTGTCCTTATGTTCCACACTCAAAGTTCAAATGTCAAGTAACTGGTTTCCTTGGGTTGCTTAGAGATGCTCCCCTCTCTCCTTTGTGAGACTGAGGAAATACCTCTGAAGTGCTTTCTACTATGTCTGTCACAAAGAGGAATAAACTGGTTAATATTATGAGTGTTTTAGCTGAAGAGGGGCATGCTGCAAAGATCATCATGAAAGACTGGTTTAGCTTCTCATTTCCATGTGCACGTTTGTAGCTACACCAGTCATTCTGCCCTGACAGGATAGGCCTGAGTGCTCACTTCACCAGCCTCTTCCTTGAAGAGGAAAAAAGGTCAGCAAAGGCCACAGAGAGACCAGCCTCTAGACCTCACATGGGCCACCTGGATGACTGGGCTTCAAAGAAGACAAGGGCAGATGCTGCTGTTAACAGCACTGCAACACAGATGTTCATTCAGACTCCATCCGTGGGACACAAGTTTCAAAATGGCACCAGTGGTTTAAAACCAAAAAGCCCTCAGCCTGACCAACCTGGGTGTTCCACCAGACTCCTGCCTGCAGCCCTGTCTCACAGTAAGGCCTATGGCCAGACCTGCTGGCCCACCAGTTACTCAGGTGAGTCACCGCCCACCTGTGAAGAGGGCGAGGGCGCACAAGCAGATCTCCCCATGGGAAGAGAACTTCCCGAGGCAGGGAAAGCTTACAAAGTCCTCCTGATAACAGGAAACCACCCAACCGATGTTACAATAAAACAAAAATAAAGGGTCTAATAACTAGGTAAAAAGCAAACCTACTCTGAGAAAAACAACAGATGCAAACACTTAGCTGCTGTTAAACACTTCCATCTGTCAGCATGACACGTGGTGGATGGCTTTTATTTCAACTGTTTTGTATTTCATTTGTTTATATCCTTACCTTGTTCTAAAAATTATTTACAGCAGCTTGGTATGAATTTTTCATTCTAAACATTACTTTTACACAATGTAACCTGGCTGAAGCCACAGCTGTCTCCAGGAGAGATGACTCACCCGCCTTCACTCTCAGCATCCGTGAACGTGGCTCCCGAGGCGGCCGTGAAGTAGACAGAGCTGGAGCCGGTAGAGTCACTCCTCTCCCGGGCAAATGGGAACCTTCGCCGCCGAGCCACTTTCTGGTTCTCTTCCATATGCGATCTGAAAAGTAAGCTCCTTTCCAGAGGGTGCCATTAGGCCCTTCCAGCCTGCCTTTCCCCTCACCATGAGGGAGCCTCTTACTACTGCTGCTCATTAAAGGGCCCAAAGCAGAGAAACTCTGGGGTCTCTGCCCTCAGGAGAGCAAGATGGGCAGCTGGCGGGACCCAGCCTACAGGGCAGACCAGGTTAAACAGGACAAAGTATTTCAGCTGCTGCAACAGACCCTGAGGGCCCAAAGGCAGCAAGAACTCAGGCAAGGCAAGGAATCAAGCACACGGCTTCCCTGCCAGTGAGGTGAGAAACCGGCTGTGTCCTTACAAACAGACAACAAAGGCTGAGAAAGCTGTCGGGGCAGGGAAAAGCTAGGGTGCAGGGGCCAAGGCAGGAAGGAAGGCTGCAATACTCACCGGACCTCCCCCACAATCTGCCCAGCAAGCCCCTGCAGGCTGCTCCTCAGCTCCTCTACCTCCCGCCGCAGCGCCACCAGGCTGGTCAGCACGAACTCCAGGCGGTCCAGTACCACCTCCTGTCCTCGTGGAAGGCTTGGCAGCACTGCAGCATCGCCAGCCTCACCCGGAACTGCCCGCAACAGCCTGACTGGAGGACAGAGGACAGGAGACAGCGAGGCCCATGGGCTAGAGGGACGAGAAGATCCTGCACCCAGAACTCAAGAACTCTTACTTCTCACTGGAGTTCAATTTACAAAGATCTTTGAGGCTCAGATATTCACAAGTCCCAGGTAACAAACCAGGGGGGGAAAAAAATCAAGGTCCCAATCTTTAAATGAGAGCTCTCCAGGGAATTCTCTGGTGGTTTAGTGGCTAAGACTCCATGCTTTCACTACCAAGGGTCCAGGTTCAATCCCTGGCTGGGGGACTAAGATCTTGCAAGCATGGCCAAAGGAAAAAAAACAAAATGTCCACAAGAGCCCTCTGTTTCAAAAACCTTGCACCCAGGGCCCTTCATGAGCACATACACCTTGGCAGATAATGTAGAATGCTCGCCAGAGCGAGATATCTAGAAGGCAGGGTAGCTGCCCTGCTGCCCAAATCCCAGGCAGTCAATACTTACCACACAGCAAAACTGAAACTGAGCTCACTCAAATTCTGATCTTGCACTTCACAAAGAATAACAAAGAACACACTTTCCTCTCAAGAGCTTCATTTAGTACTATCAGAGAGTGGCAAGGTAAACAGGGGCAGTTACTGAGAGAAAAGGTACACCGGGAAAAACCCACCCAAACCCCACTGGGAAAAAACATCATCGCCAAGCCCTGAATTGAGCTCTAAGTAAATTCTAAAATGCTAGGAAACTGATACCTAAGACAAGCGGACTGGGAAATGTAAAAACAGGAAAGAAACCAGAAAGGCAGGACCCACAGTCCAAGCAAGCACAAAGCTGTTAAAGGAAATCTAGTAACAATAAAGCCTGGATTACTGTACAGACCCAACAATGTTCCAGTATGTAAAGCAAGAAAGATCCCTGGGAATGTGGCTACCACCTCCCAACCTCAGTATAAGAAAGACTACAGCTAAGAAATTATAAACCAACAAATAAAATACAAGGAAAAGAAAGAAAGGGCAAGCACCACTTGCAGCGCTATGTTCCTACCAGCTTAAAAATGCTGACAAACAATTGCAAGCTAAGGTGAAAACTCTTAAAACTCTTCAAAAACTAACTTTTCCGAACCATCTGGCATTTGGTCATCAGAGGAAACGTGTTCCCAATGAACATGAGGCGAGATGACTTGAATGCTCTTCTATCACACACACATGAGGGGAGTGGTCTGGATGAGCCCTAGATGCTTTGCTCTAATGGGTTAACATTAAAGTTTTCCAAAACTTAAAGTACTAACCATTTGTGGCTGGCTCCCAGCCATATTCAGCTTCAACTGCAGTAAGTGCACTCCTGGCCCCATGCTGTGGGAAGTCCACAGGACCAGGTGACCAGGCCCAATCCTGCCACTTACTTGCTCTGTGACAGCCTCGGGAAAGTTACACAAGTTTTTTCAATCTCAACTTACTCATAAGGATTTAAAAAAAAAAACAAAACAACTTGAACTATATAGTCTCCAAGGTGTCTTCGAATGTTAATGTTAACCTAATTTAATACATAAGCCTCAAAAAATTTCAATTCCTCCAAGACTATTCTCTTTTTACTTTCTTTTGGACCTTTCCTCCACTTATTAAACACCTCAACCACACTAAGCAAGTAACTTTAATACATACACAGCACTTCGCGGCCAGAACTAAAAGTGAAAGCTAAGCCCTTCCACTATATACTTTCCTGGGATTACAGGAAAAAGACGACAGAAGAGGAAGACTGCTTTTCCTTTTCGATAAACTTTCCCCAAACTTGAAACTCTCGGGCCCCGCACCCACCCCCCTAATTTTTCCTCTGTTGTCCTGTCCCGCAGGTTCTGCTACAAGCAGCCCCGACCCCAAGCCCACCCCTCAACAGTCACTGAGGCCTCAATAGCCTCGCTCCTACCTTGGCGTCCAGGCTCTGAAGTCTGCGTGTAGTCCAGAGAGTCGGACCGACTCTGGCTCTGACCGCGGCGCTGGGTCCGTTTCCACCGCTGGCTGTAAAGGGCACACAGGAATCCAAGGCCCGCGGCGGTGCCCAGCAACAGTCCTAGCCCGGCGCGGGTGCCACCGAAGGTCCCCAGACCAGACATGCTACACCTGCCGCCCGCGTAAGCCACCAGGAGCAAGCGGGCGAAGGAAGGGAGAGGGATTCGTGAGCGTGGTGCACCCATCGCCAAAGCCGAACCCTTGAAGATAATCTCCCTGCCCAGACCCCGAGCATTCGCCACCCGCACCCTAATCCCGACCTTAAGGTTTCTGCTAGCCCCCAGGCCTGACTACCACGCCGCCCACCCGGCCCTTAGCAGCCTCCCCTCCAACACGCCCCCTAACCCTGATACCGGAGTCAGGTCGATGGGCTTCCAAACTCCTCCCCCAGCCTCAGGACACTGCAGACCACAAACCCGCCGCCCTGGCTACAAACCCCTGGCCTTCCCGCCGAGCCCTTTGAAGGCGCCCCACCCTGTAGTGGACCTCAACTCAGACTCTTACTACCGCTAGCTACTGTGGCGAAGGCCGCGGCTTCTCTGTCAATGACCGTGACGTCATCAAACAGTGCCAACTAGCAGCCTCGCGCGCCTATAAGAAGGCGGGGGTGAGCAGACCTTCGAGACTCCACCTCGTGGCCAGGTTTTTTTTTAGGGGCGTGGCCACAGGCACTACCAGAGGGGCGGAGCCAGCAGAGATCTGGAAAGGCGAACCGAGAATAGGTTAGAAGCCGAGAAAAGGTGGACTGGGCTTCCCAGCTGGCGCCGCTAGTGTTATAAAAAACCTGCCTGCTAATGCAGGAGATGTAAGAGATGCGGGTTCAATCCCTGGGTCAGGAAGATCCCCTGGAGGCGGGCATGGCAATCCACTCCAGTATTCTTGCCTGAAGAATCCTATGGACAGAGGAGCCTGGCGGGCTACAGTTCATAGTGTCGCACAGAACCGGACACGACTGAGCGACTTAGCACGGACAAACGGGGGAAAGCTGAGAGACTCCCTGGAGTGGATGCTCAGAGCAGTAACTCCATGGTCTGGCCAGCTGAGGTTCCATTTCCCTCCAATCACACCAGGTTACAGCTGCGGTTCCATTTCCCCTCAATCACACCAAATTACTTAGTGTTCCCGGAATATGCTCCGCATACTCAATGTTTCTACCTTTTCCATTACTGCTCTTGCTGTCTTAAACCCCTACCTGGAAAACGCCACCTTTCTCCACCTTTCCTTAACCCTCGGTCAAAACTCAGACTTTATTTGATTTCAGCTCAATTTGTTCACATATTTTTACTCAAATCATTTACTAAGCTCAACACAATAGTGCCTTTGGCAAATCAAGTTAAAACAGGTAAGTTGTTGGTTATCCACAACAGGCCCTGAGTCCCCAGAGCCAGCTTCTGCCAATTGACATCTGAAAAACTTACACTGTAGATGCACACCCCATCATTTTAAAAAAATCTTAAACCTTAAATTGTCATTGTAACATTAAACAGGGACAGGCTTATAAAAACTGTTTTTAATATCCAGAATGAAAATTAAATTCATTAAATTCATTCCTCTAATGATAACATTTTAAATGTTTGTATGAGGCTGAAACTTGGGTTGATCTCAATTTAGGTTGACAGCATTTCAGATTTTAATCATTTTTTTCTAGCACCTGTGACCTGTACTTCTGTAAATCTATTTTACTCCTGTGATTTTATGCAACTTGTAGTTTTAGAAACTAAAAAGAAGAGAATCACCTGCAGTCCAGTTGTTAGGACTCTGTGCTTCCTCTGCTGGGGGCTCAGATTCTACCCCTGGACTGGGGGATGGGGAACTAAGATCCCACAAGCCCTGCAGTATAGGTCAAAAATTAATTACTTAAAAAGCAAACAACACATAGGGACTTCCCTGGTGGTCCAGTGATTAAGAATCTGCCTTCCAATGCAGGAGACATAGGTTCCATCCCTGGCCAGGGAACGTCTTAAGATCCCACATGCCTTCAGGACAACCAAGCCTGCACATCAAAACTACAGAGCCCATGCATCTTAAGGAAAGATCCCCAGTTAAGACAAGATACAACCAAAAATAATAAATAATTGAAAAAAATTAAAGACAGGATTTTTTTATGGATTATGGTTCTAATTTTATTGTCAGCATTTCTTAAAAGTTAAATTTTAGTTTAGTGGGAGTCAAAATATCTAAACCAGTCCTCCCAAATCCTTGACTAGATATTATATTTATTTACTTTTTAATTGTGTGATATTTTACACACATAGCAGTACATTTGGGACTTCCTTAAGTGGTTAAGAATCCGCCTGCCAATGCAGGAGACATGGGTTCAATTCCTGGTCCAGGAAGATTCCACATGCCGCAGAGCAGCCAAGCCCTGTGCAACAACTACTGAGCCTGCACTAGAGAACAGCTCCTGCTAACCACAACTAGCGAAAGCCCTCACAAAGCAATGAAGACCCAGTGCAGCCAAAAATAAATAAAATTAATAAAATTTAAAAACATTCCAGAGGCTGTGGTGAAGGCCTTTAAATAAAAAACTTCACCAATATCTGCTACTGATTTTTTTTTCCAGCTACTCATTTTTAAGGATTCAGTTTCATTAGTATTAGTACCTCTTGAGATACACTAAGAGATAAAGTATGTTGTCTTGGTGGTGAGAAAGGAATGCTTTTAATATCTTTCCCATATTTTTCCTCATTTTTCTGAAATAAGCATGTGTTTCTTTTGTAATAAAAAAACAGTATTTTTGCTTTGGAGGGAATAAAAACCTATTTAATTAATTATTTTCTTAGTGGAATTAATATGTTCTTTGTCTTTGAGGCTTGGTTACCTCTATTACAATTGCTTCTATAAATATTTGCTTTCTAGACTCTCTACCCAGTGGACTGCTTCCTCTTCTAGGATGGAGTTCATGCCTGATCCATTCCCTATGCCTAGCACAGCTCTAATGCAAAGACCATCCATAAATGCTGCATGGAGGAAGGAAGGAAATAAAGAATGACCAATATCCAGCCCCTGCCACACTGATAATGCTTTTGTTACCAAACCAGATTTATTTGCTCAAAACATGGCAAGTCAAATGCTAAAGCATAGAGGTTTGCAGCAGAAAAACAATTCATTAACAAGGCAGCCAAGCCAGGAGACAGGAGAACAAATCTCAGATCCGCCTCTCTGAAGGCTTGAGATATAAAGAAACAGGGTGGGGGACTTCCCTGTTGGTACAGTGTTAAGAATCCGCCATCCAATGATGGGGACATGGATTTAATCCCTGGTCGGTGAACCAAGATTCCACATGCTGGGGAGCAACTAAGCCCCTCTAATCACAACTGGAGAATCCCAACTGCCACAACAAGAGCTAGCACAGCCAAAGTTAAAAAAAAAAAATTCTAAGATCACACGGTGATCTTAGGCATGGGGGAAGGTGATTAGAGATAGGAAAAGGTAAGGTAAATGGTGTTCTGTGTGCTCATATCTGGGTTATACACTTCTTCATGGGATGTATGTTTAAAAATGCAGGCGCTTAGCATGATCTGATGGTGGAGTTTTGACCCTCTTATGTCAAAAGGCTATTCATTGGACACCTGCGTGGGCCCAGTTTTAGGGTCAGTGTTCCCAACCAGTCTTAGCTAGCTTGAACAGAACATGAACTGATTCCAAGTTCCTAAGAAACAACTTGAGCTCCCGTTGCTATAGCGACCCACACTTCAAAGCTGTTATCTGTAGGGGTGGTTAAGGAGTCTTGTGATATATTACCCAGGCTATGTGATGCTTGAAGGGTATGAAATTAGAGAGAGAGAGGGAAAAAAAAATAAAACACAATTTAAAGCTAGCTTAATCAGTGAAGGGAGTTTACAAGCAGAGGGGGTTTTTAAACAAGTTGTTTCTTATCTATTGTTCTGTAAAACAAGGTAATAATTTGCTAGTCATAAGCCTTTGTTAACCCTGTGGACACAGTTTGATTTTCATAATGAAAAGCTGAGTTGTTTAGAAGAACAATTTCTCCTCCTTTTATGTGGGAGGAAGATCTGCCAGATAAACTGATTGTGGCAAGAGGTGAAGCCAGATGGGAAAACCAAGTAAGGGAATTCATTTCCTCCTGGATATTAAAGATGTTATCTGGTGTACATGCCTCTGACAGGGCAGTCAGCAGTGGGGTAGGTGATTCTGGATGGAGCACTCTATCTTATGCTGCATCTACAGACCAGTTTTGCAAATTTAATAAATCCCTGGCAGTCTGAGATAGTCTGCCCTCCTGTTTCCTCCCCACCCCTCCACAGTCCAGCCTGAGAGAGTAGAGCACACTGCAAATCCCTGTTCTGGTCTCTGCCCAGGACATGAGAGCCTTATGTACCTGGCTCTTTCAAGAGAGGTGACATATGCCTTGGGATGATGGCCTTACCTCTAAGACACTTGACATTTAAAAAGGATTGTTCTTACAAAATATTTAATGGCTACAAAATGATACTTATAATATATGTATAAAAACTGAGTACATTTATAATCCTCTGTACCCACATCCTAGTGTAAGAAGGAGAATATCACTTTTGTCTTTTAAGAACCCTGCATTTCTGTCTCTGCTCTATCCCTTTCTCTTCTCTCAGAGGTAACCACTACCCTGAATATTACATTTATCATTTCCTTCAAATTGTTTATTTTTGCATGTTTGTGAGCTTTAGGTAAACAGAATTGTTCTATATTTTCCCCAATATTTGCTTTTCCATTCATTTTTATTGCTATAGTTTCCATTGTATGAATCGCAAAAACTTGTTCTATTTCAGATGGCAATAAAGACTGTTTCCAGTTTTTTGCTAATTACAAACAGTGCTGTTATGAATATTCTTTTTAATATTCTTGATGCAGTCAGTGAGTTTTCCTAGGTTTATCGATGAGAGGTTAGGTGGGTCACAGTAATAAACATCTTAAGCTTTACTGGATGATGCCAAATTGTTTTCCAAGGTGATTGTATCTATCATAACAAATTGTAATCCCAACAGTAATGCTTCATGCTTCAACTGTTAGACATCCTCACCAATATATGATCCTCACACATTTTGATTTGTTTTCAAATCTGTAAAGCATTATCTCGTTGTGGTTTAATATGCATTTCTGAATTTCTAATGGTATTTAACATCATGATTTATGTTTATTGCCTATTTCCACTCTCTTTTTTGAAAAGTGCCTAATCGAGTCATTTGCCCATTTTTCTTCCTAATTTGTAAGATTTCTTTATATATCCTGGGCATTAATTTTTAGTTTAACAAATCCTTTGTTAAGCATAAATATGTCTTATCTATCCAGCTAAACTTCTAGTCCTGGAGGTAGAAAATAGGGAAAGACAGTACAGAAAAATAGATCAGACCAGGAAGGATCCTTTAGGGTTGTCTAGCTTCTAAGTCGTGTCTGATTCTTTTGTGACCCCACGGGCTTATCCCCCAGGCTCCTCTCTCCATGGGATTTCCCAGGCAAGAATACTGGAGTGGGTTGCCATTTCCTTCTCCAGGGGAAATTCTCAACCCAGAGGTTGAATCCGAGCCTCCTGCACCTCCTCCATTGGCAGGCAGATTCCTTACCACTTCCCTGAGCTATCAGGGAAGCTCCTTCTTTAGGGTTACAACTTGCTATTTATCCCTTGTATTTCTCTCATCGGTCAAAGTGCTGGAGGCACAGAGAGAGCCCTGTATGTGCCCTTCAGTGAAGCGAAGATTTTTCAAGAGTCCAGGAGGGAAGGTTACAGTTTGCCTTTGTTTTGCTTTTCTTTTTTCAAAAACCAATCACAACAAGGCAGATTTCACAACAAGGCAGATTTCACAACAAGGCAGATGAAGAATGCTGTCAGATTTTGATATATCCAGATGAGGGCGTGAACACGTGGAGGTGAACTCGCCGCTCTCTTCGGTGGTTGGTTCGGGGAAGTTTCTTTTGTCCCAGGTGTTGCCTTGTGGTTTCCTGCACGTGTGCGGTGTCTCTCCAGCTTCATGGAAAGCTCTCTGAACGGCCAGATTCCATTGGTTTCAGTCTCTCTAGGCCTGGCACTCAGCAAAGTGCTCAGTTCTCTTACATACTTACCTACAAGGCCACAGAAATGCAAAGTTCCGCCGCTGTACTAGGAACTACAGTCGGGGAGGCAGGAATGCGCAGTGCACCGAGTGGGTCTCCTGCCTGTCTTCTGTGCGCTTAAGGAATCTCCGGAGAACGTGTCTTCGGTCGGGAAGTAGGGATCCGATAAACGTTTTAGAGGAGTCTTTGGGTGAGGTGGGCAGAAGCTTGGGAGACCTCAGTGGGGTCGCCCTTTGCTTCCTGTTGGGCTTCACAGGGGCTGGGACGGGGACCAGCAGGACTTTGGAACCTGTTACTGGAGGTGTTGCTATAACGGGGTGCAAGGTCAACACGCGCGCTGGGCGCCACGGCCCAACGCAGCCAGCAGAGAGAGCTCGGGGGCCGCTCCCAGCTCCGGCGCACCGGTGCGGGAGCGACCCCCCCACTACCCAACAGAGGTCCCTCCTCGCGGCCGGACGACCCTCGGAAGCGGCGGGTGACAACACAGGGTCCCAGGGAGCTGCCCCAGGGCTGGGGCGGGTCTCGAATCACCGAGCTTCAGGCGCGTCAAGGGCGCCCGCTCCTGATTGGCCGGTCGAGGGGCTTACGGACCAGGAGCTCAGGGATTGGCGCAACCGGAGGCCAGAGTCGGAGTAACTGGACTCCAGGCGGCTGGTCGCATTCCCGGAGCCTTGAAGGGCTGGCGTCGGCGCCCGACCTAAAGTCCAGGGAAGGAGCCTGGCCGGGACGCACGCACCATGCCCTACCTGCTCATCAGCACCCAGATACGCATGGTGAGTACCCGCTGCCAGTCCCTGGGAGTTGGCTTTGGGCCCCGGGCGGGGGGACGCTGCCGGCCGCACCTTGGCGCCTCCCTCCCGGGCGACGCCTGCGGGTGCCGGGACGCGGAAGCCGCCTGGGACACGCCCCTGCGGGCGGCGGAGGAGGTTGGAACTCGGACCCTGCCTGGATCCAGGGACTAGGGAGCTTCGGCGGCCGGGCCCTTCCGGCCGCCGGGCCCCTCCAGCGCCGGGAAGGGGGACTACGTGCGTGCGTCCCCGCCACCCAGGAGTTCCGGGCGCCTGCGGCTCAGGTCCTACCTGCCTGCGGGAGGTCGAAACCTCTGAGAGACTCAGAAAGTCCTGCTCTCTCAAGCGCAGCAACCATTGCCCTACACAGAGCCGCTCCGCCGGGCAATGAGGGGTGGGAGGAATGGACTAACCTAAGGAAAGGAGGTTTGAAAAAGAAAAGGATGTGCTACGACACTGAGACCCCTGTGCCAAGTGGCCCGCCTACAGCGACGACCTGCGCCCGTAGGCACTCCAGGAAAAGCTCTTCTGAGACCTTAGAGAAGAAAGAAGAAAGAACCCGGACATGACCAGGAGGGTTAGAGGTGTGAGAACATCCATTCAACAGTAAAGCCACGCCCCTTTCCCTGGGCACAGTTTCCTCTGCAAAAAGAAGGTGCTGACTGTACAGAATGTGACTGGGTCCCCAACCTGGGCAGCAGGACGCTCGTCTGCCCCCTACCTCTCCAGTGCTCCGGTGATCCATCTGGACGTACATGGTTCCCTAGAGATGCAGGAAATAGCAGATGAGCTCTCCACTGGATGGGAGAAGTCTTGGCAGTGGTTTAAGAGCCAGCCAGCTGTGCAGATGGTAAAATGTAGACTCCTGGGTCCCTTCCCAGATCTCCGGAAACACTCTGTAAGCCTGGAGTTTGGGAATTCAGTGCTCCTGAAGCAATTTTTTAAACTAGCAGTTTCATTGGTATATGATATATATAACCACAGAAGTCACAAATTTAAAGTGTACAGTTCAACAGGATTGGGTTTTGGTTTGTTTTGGCTTATTCAGAATTGTTCAACCATGACCATAAACAATTTTAGAACATTTAGAACAATTTTCGTCACCTTAAATAGAAACCCTATACCCAAACCCTGAACCTTAGCTATCACTCATTTCCCCTGGGCCCCTCAGCCCTAGGTAACCACTCGCCTACTTTTCATCATAATATATGGTCTTTGGCCTCTTTCACTTACATGATGTTTTCAAGGTTCATCCGTATTGTAGCATGCATCAGTACTCATCCCTCTTTATTGTCAAATAAAATTCCACTGAAAGGCTATATCACATTTCATTTATCCACTCATCAGTTGACAAACATTTCGGTTGTTTCTACTTTTTGGCTACTATGAATAATGCTACTGTCTGTGCAAGTTTTTATGTGGACATACATTTGCATTTCTCTGTTCTCTGGATGATTCTGATACAGATAAACGCAGTGGTGCCTGGCATGAAGGTGCCAGTGTTGGGCACTGCCGAGTCCAGCCTAGAGGGGTCAAGGAGGCCTCACATTGCTCAGTCTGATGACTGACGGACTCCACCCCTTCCCAGCTTGTGTTTAGCCCCTAAGATTCCTTCCCTCTTCCTCCAGCCTTTAACTGAAGTGGGCTCAGATAAAGGCTAACTGCATACCTTGACCTGGCAGACAGCCAAGCAGCCTCTGTGGCTTACCTTGCAGGAGGTGGGCCCCACCATGGTGGGCGATGAGTACTCAGATCCAGAACTGATGCAGCATCTGGGGGCCTCAAAAAGAAGTGTCCTGGGAAACAACTTGTAAGTAGTAGCATTCCTAAGACTCTTCTCCCCGGCAGCCCCGAGGCCTGTCTTTGTTCCATTTACACAAGAAAATGCCCCTGCCCAGCCTCAGGACCCCTCTGCCTGTATCCTGAGGATCTGTCCTCTGTAGGGTGGGTCCCATCTATGCAGCCTCACCACAGCCCCCCAGACTTGCTCTGAGAGCTTTTCCATTGGCCCTCCCTTCACAAGGGAGCCCCTGGACAAGGTACCAGGACAGAGTCCAGTCCCCTGAGTACAGACTTCTGCTAGTGCACTGCTTCTTGCCTTACCCTTTCATCTCTAAGCTGAATCCCATCAAGGCCAAGACAGGCACAGAGGAAGACTCTGGCTTGAAGAGCTGAATGAGTAACAAAGCTCAGCCCTAGAAACAGGATGCCTGGGTCCTGCTTCCAGTTTAGCTGCTGCCTGGGGACTTAACCACTTCCCTCGGCATCCTTCACCCCAGCTCCAAGTCTTAACAGTGATCATTAATTCCTCTTCTACCCCTCATTCCTTCCTACCCAGTGGACAGGGAGAACCCTGTCCACACAGGCTAGAACTCCTAAGAAAGGTCACCAGAGTGTACCCCAGTTGGGAAAGAGGTGAGCTGGCCCTAGCCCCTTGGTCAGGATTGCAGGGCTGAAGCCAACCCCATCCCTTTGCCATAAGGCTTTTGTCTCTAAGATGCCCAGCCTGGGGCTTGAGCTCTTTATCTACCTGATGGCTCTTCAGAATCAATTAACCCTGAAAGAAGGGAAACCAAGCACTCTTCATCCTAGGGGGCAGCACCAACAGCCAGGAGCTCTTGAAGGCCAACCTTATTGCTCCAGGACTACAGGACAGCCAGGCAAGAGGACAGAGGCCTGGGGGATGGCCCTGGGAAAGGAGGCTGCTCCCTCGAAATTGGCAGTGACCCAGGGCATGTGGGCTATTTTCAGACTAACAGAGGTGTTACTATCTGCATGACATCAGAAAAGCTGCTTTACCCCTCTTGATTCTCTTTCTTATAAATAAAATGGGAATAACAGTACCTCCCTTAGGTTGTTGACAGGAATAAATGAGATGATGCAAAGAGCTAAGCAGGAGACAGGGCAGGGAACATTTGCAGAAGGCCACCTGCAAACAGCAGTCCTGTTAGGAGTACTCGTGACCAGGCCAAGTCTGCAGCAGATACTAGGTTTGTACGCGGCTGTGCTGTGTACCCTCTCATGCCACTCTCCTTCTCTTCGCAGCTCTGAGTACTACGTGAATGACCCTCCTCGAATAGTCCTGGACAAGCTGGAGCGCAGGGGCTTCCGTGTGCTGAGCATGACAGGGGTGGGCCAGACGCTGGTGTGGTGCCTGCACAAGGAGTGACCCTCCCACACTGAGGAGCGCCAGTCACCCCTTCTTTTGAGTGGCTGCCATGGACCCTGACCCCAGGACCCTGCCTTGCTCACCGCCCTGCCCCTTCTTCCCAAATCGTCCTTCTCCTTGGCCCAGCACCACTGGGCAGTGAATGGCCTTCTCTGAAACCTGTCTCGAACAGTGTGGAAGGGTAGGGGCCCTGGCCCTAGTGCCCTCCGCTGCCCCTCCAGCTTCAGGCCAGGCGCAGGCCCTGGAGGAGGCCCTGTTCTATCAAAAACTGAGGGGCTGATGAGCCAGGCTGCCCCTGGCAGGGAGCTGGGTACCCCTGTGGAGCATGGCTCCAGGACTGGGTGGGTGGGGCCTGCATAGCTAGTCCAAGCCAATAAAGGGCTGTGATGAGAGGTTGCTCCTCTGCTCTGCTGGCCACTGACTCTCACCAAGTGGAGCGCCTCCCTGGGGTCTGCCCACTCCCTGGGAGGGAGAGCCAGGCCTGGGCAGAGCCCAGAAACCAGGACCATGCTTGGGTAGGCCCACACCCTATACCTATGTATGCAATAGAGGTAGACTCTTAAAAAACAGAAAGTTTATTGGTGATGTTTAAGAAAAGGCTGTGGGAGGGGAGGGCTGGAGGCAGGAGGTTACGTGGGCTGCCCCGCCTGGTCCTCCTGCTGCATCTGGGCGATCAGCTGCTGCCTCTCAGCTGCCTGGCGCATGCGCATCATGACAAGGCTCTCGTAGTCCCTCTCGGACACCACCGAGCCCTGGGGACAGAGGGAGACAGGGAGGGATCAGGGTGGCAGGGCAGTGTCCCACAGACTCCAGGCTTGGAGGGCGGGGCCTAGGCAGAGCCGCCACCAACGGTCAAGGAGAAGGCTGCCCGGGAAAGGGAGGACCCTGGAACATCCCGCAACCCCAAGCCACCCATATTCCCTCACAGCAAGCAGGCCTTTGGCGCCAGGCCAGCTGCTCAGCTGCTTCCCTCCAGCCCATCAAGCAGCTGCCACCCCACCCCGCCTCCCCCTCTCCCAGGCCCTTTGCATCTGCAGGCAGCTCGGTGACTCACTTCTCATGCTCTAGCCAGGCCCTGGTCTCCCTCATGTCCTCCACCCCATGGTTTCTGCCTTCCATCAGTTCCCAGGGAAGAGGGTTTGTTGAAGGTGCAGAAATATACCGGCTCTGCCAGGAGGAGGTGAGAGCACTGTCCCCTCCCAGATGCCCTCCCTTCCTGTGGTCTGGCTCCTGCTAAGGACACAGAGGGAACCCCACCCTAGGAGGAGAGGGAAACAAGAGGCCAGCCTGCCTCCTAAAAATACACACCGGGGCTCCCGGAGGGCAGGGCCCTGGCTGCTTCTTTTATGATCTTGCCAGCACAGTGTGAGAGATTAAAGAGGGCAGTATTTTAATAATCAAAAGAATAATAAACAACCACCTCAGTAGGCCAAGGCTGTGGGCTGGAGAGGTGGCTCTGCAGGAGAGCCCCGAGCCACCGACCTCATGCCCTGATAAGGTCTGCAGTGGGTCTTAGATCCACTTCCTCCCTCCTTGCACCTGAAGCTGTGTGAATACAGGTGAAGCCCACCAGAAGTGGCACAGAAGCAAGCCAGGTCAGGGGGGGCTGCAGAGCAGAGAGTTTCTTGTAGTACCCCAAGCTGGTGCACCTTCGCGGAACAAGCCAAGAAGAAAGTTTGGTGGTCAGTGACCCAGGGAATTAGAAGGGAGTGGCTAGGGTTAAGATGCTAGGCCCTGGCCAACTGGTTTGGAGTCGGGGATGTACGGAACCAGGAAGTGTTACTCAGCCCAGATCCCCCTGTTCCTCCCAACAGCCCCACGCCTCCTCCTCTCTCCCAAGCTGCAGCAACTTCAAGGAGAGTTGCCCTCTCCGCCAGGCCCACCTCTTAGGCTTGGCCCAGCCCCTTCCCCAGACGACAGACCCCAGATGAGGTCCACACAGCCTGACAGGAAGGTAGGACCCTGGCCCTCAACTGTCCTTTCCTGCCCTGAGGCCATCTGGGTAAATCAAGGAAGGGTGAGGAAACAGCAGCCAGGTTTGATGTCAGGTCAAGGGGAGGTCAGTTCTCCCGTCCCCAAGGTAATGCTGCTCTGCTGAGAATATCTGAAGTCACTCTTGGCACGCCCCTGGGAGGAGCCAGCGCTTTATAGGTGCAGGGCTGCCCACCCTTAACACACCCTCTGCCTCTTTCCTCCTCCCCATCCCTGCGGGTTCTGCTAATGAGGGCCTGTCACTGGGCCCCAGGTCTGAGTCACCCACACCAGTGACAGGTCCCTTCCTTCCCCAACAGTCATTCCACAAGCCTGTCTTTCAGTCAACTCCCACCTCTGAGTTCCTCACTCCAGACACACAGGAGCCACCAGGCTGCCCACCAGGGCCCAGAGCACTGGGGCTGTGGAGGAAGAGGAGGCAGTGTGGTGACACAGAGCAGGGCTGCCCGGACAGCCCCCAGAGGAATCTACAGCTCCCTGGTGCCCCAGGGTTTTGGCCGCGCAGCCCAAACCCCAGCCTGCAGATGCTGCAATTACCTCAGAGCCTGAACACGACTTCCCACCTGACTGAGTCAACCGAAGACAACAAAACATCTCCAGCGCCACACGCAGAGTCACAAACAGCCAAGCCAATAATCACAGTCAGAGCTACCAGCGGAGAGGCCAGTCCCCTGCCGGGGCCAGGGAGAAGCCAGCAGAGCCGGAGAGAAGCCCAGCCCCACGGAAGACAACGCAGCCCTCATCTACCACAGCTGCCCGAACTCCAGCTCCGTAAGTGCTGTTTCCTCCTCCTGGGGTTTTTCCACTACCCTACCGAGTAACCGGGCCACTCCTGCCCCTCTGGGAAACTCCTGTCGCCAGGCACTCCCAGCTCTCGGCTCTCCTGGACTGCCCTGCACGCCCTCTCATCATCCAGGATGCTCGCCCACGCTTCGTGCTGAGCAGAAACCCGGAGGCCTCTGCTTCTGCCCTCGAGGGCTGCCTGATTCTCGCTGTTCACTGCTCCAGCGGGGTCCGATGGTCCCCAGCTGCCGCTGACCAGGCTTCTGAGGTACCAGGCTGGTCTGAGGGCTCCCCAGGGCCCCATGGAGACTTGGCGCAAAGGCTCCTTCCGCAGCCCCTCCTTCTTCAAGCGGCTGAGCCTGGGGCGGCCGCGGAGACTCCGGCGACAGGGCAGCGTGCTCAGTCAGGCCAGCACGGCTGGGGGGGACCATGAGGAGTACAGCAACAGAGAGGTCATCCGGGAGCTGCGAGGGAGACCGGATGGCCGGCGCCTGCCACTGTGGGGGGACGAGCAGCCCCGGGCCACCCTGCTGGCTCCGCCCAAACCGCCGCGTCTCTACCGGGAAAGCTTCAGCTGCCCCAACATCCTAGAGGCCCGCTCCGCAGAGTACACTGCCGCCTACTCTGCCACCCTGCCCTCCACGCTCTCCGTGGCAGGCACCCTCCACCAATCCTCCGAGGAGGACCTTACGGACACGCCCCCCTTCCAGAGGACACCTGCTCCGGACCTCAGTGATCCCTTCTTCTCCTTCAAAGTGGACCTGGGGATTTCACTTCTTGAGGAGGTTCTGCAGATGCTGAGAGAGCAATTTCCCAGTGAGCTCAGCTTCTGAATGGGAGGAGGGTGGGCAGAGGTGGGGTGACTGAAAGAGGTGGGAGCCTGGGGACCCAGAGAAGAGGGGACAGTCGGGGATTAAGGTAGGGATAGAAATCCAGGTCCCTGCCTGCCCCTCCCCCAACCCCTGGGGTCCTGAACAGTTCTCTGAATCACCCCATGGTGGAGGGACAGAGGTATAGAGGCAAGCCAGAAATGTGAGGGGGGTGCCTGCTGGCAGGAGCCCTGAAGACAGCTAGCTAGGCTGGGAAGGGAGGCCACGCCTGCAGCCACAGGGGCCAGGCAGAGGGACAGCGGCATAAGGGCAAGTCTTGGAGTGGAGGACACAGACTGGGCTCAAAGATGGGTGCGCTGTGCCAGCTCCTACATGTGGCTGTTTAAAGTCACACTAATTAAAACTAAATACAATAAAAAAGTCATCCCAGTCACACCAGCCACATTTCAAGTGCTCAGCAGCCACATATGACTAAGGGTTACCACACTGAACGGCAAACGGTGAACGTTAACGTCACTGGAGAAAGTTCTGTTGGGCCACACAGGCCTAGACCATAGCCTGGTGGGGGTAAGGGAAGCATATGGGACCTGCCAGGGAAGGGAGAGGCTTGTGGGGTAAGAAGAGTGAGGCTGGGGGAGATACAGAGAGTAACTCAGGAAAAAGTCCAAAGAAATCACTAGCAGGAAAGGGGGCGTGAGACTCAAAATGCCAACACGGCTGCCCGGAGCACTCCCTGGAGCCCAAGGAAGGAACTTGAGGGGATGTCAGGCACAGACAGCTTCAGAAGAGAGGCTTTGGGGAATTCTTGGAAATATTTGTGATAGGAGCCCTGGGGAAATGCAACGAAATATAGTGCAGTTGTCCCTCCTTCCTGCACCCATGAGAATATGGGAGGTCTGATCAGGGGACGGACACAAAGCTCAAGGCTGTTACAGTGAAGAGGCACAGCTGGTCTCCAGAATCACCACCAGGATCAAGGAGCTTTGCTCAAAGACTCTGATGATGGGGGTTGCGGCGCTGCCCTGACGCCTGGCCAGAAGACCTGGAGCCGGAGCCTGGCTGGCGGCATGTGGTTCTGGCACACACTACCTCCACGATGCAAGCCTTATGGGCTCCCCGTTTCTACTCTGTGTGCATGTGCCAATCAGAAAGCTTCCCTGGGGGTGCAGATGATAAATAAAGTTCTTTATTACATAGCCTATGGCGTGTCATCTGGGGCTGTGAAATGCTAGGACTTACCAGGGGTAAGGGGAGAGAGAAACAGTCTCTAAAGAGTCCCAGGTCAGGCTCAGAGCAGCTCCCTTTCCTCCTCTGTCCAGGGTCTGGGACACACTCCAGACAGTACCCCATCCTCACGGGTGAGGGCCATGTCAGAGAGCAGGGGAACACGCCAGAGGCAGTGGGAGCAGAGCCCTTGCTGACCTGCTGAGGGGCACTCTTCCCCCCAGAGGGGCTGGAGCATATCAGCCTGAGGCACAGACGCCCAGACGCTTCAGAGAAGGGAGAGCTCTTGCCCCACCAAAGCGGGGGCAGGTGTGACCTGGGCCGGGTGTGTGTGTATATATATGTGTGTAGGGGGGAGGAGTGAACACAAGCCTTCGTGGGGCTGTGGGGACTAAGAGCTGGTACGTGGCGTGTGTCAGCTCAAGTCTGTGCTTCCCCCCAAGAGTCGGGCACCAGGTAGCACCTCAGTGTCGGCAGCGTAGCCAGTGTTATTTCTAAAGAGGAGATGTTGCCTCTTGACAGTAGGTCCCTGTCTGGGACAGCCACAGACACACCTGGAAGGAAGCTGGGGAAGGAGGCAGCCACCCTCCTCACCAGCCATTCCCTGAAGTACCGGGTCATCTCAGCACCAAATGCTTCACACAGCAACCAAACAACCCACAGGCCAGGGCAACACCTTTGGATGATGATGAGAGCTCCCAAGGGAGACCAGAACACAGAAAGTAAGACCTAAGAGTTGTGGGTAGGGTAAGCCAGCCTGGCAAGAGGCAGCAAGGAATCACAGTCCTCCTGCTTGGGTGAGCAGACCTGCCAATCTCTCTGTGGTCCTGATGACGGGTTTGTGAGGAAAGGGCCCTGAGAAGAGCCCAGATAGGAAGAGACACCCCGCAGCTTGAGTAGGCCCAGAACAGTGAGGCCCGGCTCCTTACCCGGGACAGTCCTGGGTGGTTGTGGCCCATCGCACTCTGGGGCCGTCCCTCCAACCAGGAAATCTTCAGAGGGTTATCAACCAGGCCCACTTCATTCTGGACAGCCAGCTCCTGTCAAATACAACAGCCAGTCCCAGTCCCATCATTCCAGTCAGCTACACAGTGGTTCTCTCTACCCCTACAGAAAGAACCAGAACCAGCCCTCTCATCCTCCAAGCAAAGTGGAGCAGCCTTCACGCAATGGTGTGCTGAAGCTCTGACCCTCCTCATGGGAAACGTGAGTCTTCTGACTAGGCAGTCGGGGAGGGGAGAAGGCTCTGTGAAGGTCCCAACCTGGAGGCACACTGGCTTCCAGGGGAGGGTGAGGGGTGTGGAGCCAAGCAGTAGGAAATGACACCATCTCTGGAACATTCTCCTATTCATTCCTTCACTCACTGTGTCTCCTCTCCTAGGACCTGTGGGCCTCAGGGAAATCTTGGCTCTGAGCTGGCCCAAGGAGTGGGGACACCTAAGCTCAGAGGGCCCACAGAATTGAGTTCCTCCCCTGGAATGGCAGGGCTGCTGGTGGACCCCAAAGCCCCACAGAGCACTCACCGCAGCCTTGACGGTTGCAAACTCTACCACAGCAGTGCCTGCCTTCTTACTGGAGAGCACCAGGTCGAGCACCTCTCCGTACTGTGAGGATAAGGGGTCCCGGTAAGCACGGCCCAGCCTTCAGGACAGCCCAGCTCACACTGGAGATAAGCCTAGGCCACCCAGAAGCAACCAGGTCATTTTGGGTTGGGGATAACCTGTTGTTGCTAGGTTCCCAGAGAGGGGATATCAGAGATGGGAAATAAAGGTTTTTGTGTTTGTTGTTGTTTTTTTCCCCAGGAATGCAGGAGACAGCAAAGGAGAGCTGGCAGACATGGGGATTCGGACCAGCAGAGACGCACAGCTGCCTCCATGATTGAAGGAGATGGAGAGGACGGAGCTTTAGTGCCAGACACCCACCTACTCTCTCCCCATACACCCAGCCAAGCCCCTCACTTCTAAGGATGACAAGGGCTGGATCTGGCTGGAGGAGGCACATGGCAACACGAGTGACTGGAGGGCCACAGCTCGAGCAGAAGTCTTTAGACTATCCTGTGGCTTATGGCTTCCCTGGTAGCTGAGCGGTAAAAAGATTCGCCTGCAATGCAGGAGCTGCAGGTGAAAAGGGTGCAATCCCTGGGTGGGGAAGATTTCCTGGAGGAGGGCACGACAACCCACTCCAGTATTCTCACCTAGAAAATCCCATGGACAGAGAAGCCTAGCAGGTTCCAGTAAATAGGGTTACAAAGAGACCCAACTGAAATGACTTACCACATAGTTTATGGCACAGAAAAAAAAAAAAAAAAGGCAGGTAGAGATGTGAAGGAAGGTTAGGCCTGGAGATCCTGAGGTTTGGGCTACGTGGGGACTGAGATGATGGGTAAGAGGGAAGTTAACAGAGCAGACCTTCTGAAAGAGCCGCAGGAGGACATCTCTGGAATAGCCACCTTGTGACTCAGCTTCCTTCTTGCTCTTCCACTTGAGCTGAAAAGACAGCAGTTGGGGCCACCATTAAACACTGACTTCTCAATAAGACCAGACCCTGCACCTGAGCAGACGCCCCTCTGGCCTTCAAGGCAGCGGTGATCTAGGGAGCATCCCCCAGAAATGCATTCCCCTTGGAAAATGGACAGGCAGGAGGCCTGCTCAGCCAGTCTCAGGGCTCTTACAGAGCCTATAACATGCTCTCCTTCAAGGGGCCTCAGGGAGGGCTGCCCTGTAGCCTTCAGGGCTAAGAGCAGCCTTTCACAGCCAGCTCTGATGGGCCATCCTGAAGCCCAGGCCTTGGGACGACGGAAGGATGGCATGTGGGCGGTGGTGTGGCTTCCAGAGATCCAGTGTCCCCACCACAAGCCCCGGTGTCCCCAGAAGCATCTCTTCTTGCTGAGAGGAGGCAGTGTGAGGTGGCCTGTAGACCCTGCAGGGCTCACCTTTAGCTTGGGGGTTTCTTTGTTTTCAGGATTTTCTGCCATTCCTAGAAAATTTAGGATAATTAGCAAGATAGAATGTGATGGAGAGGTTCCCCCAGGGGAGATAACAGTCTAGGGCCACAGGACCTGGAAAAGATCACTCTTGTCCAAAAGCAGTGCCCCGCCCTGCTGTGGAGCCTGGCAGGGCAAGTAGGAGCAATCCTACCCTCACCCCCAGATGCCACCTTAAGGTAGCAGCCCAGCTGCCTGCTGGAGGCCATGATCAGCACTCCACCAAGGAGGGCTGTGAATGCCTCCTGGGAGCAAGAGACAGAGGTATAGACCTCACAGTTCTACTGAAACAAAGTGTCCCAGAGCCTTCCTCGCCCTGCCCTGGTGATCTGCTCCAAAAATAGAGCCAACATAAATGCGTCCAGGAGATCTCAGGCAGAGGGAAAGCCAATAAGCCCCAGAGAACCGTAAGAAAGGAAAGGTGGCATGTGTCCAAGTGGGGTACCCGGAGGGTTCCAGCAGGTAGAAGCTTCCAGATCAACTTCACCGAGCAGCCAGTGTGGCCACTGTGAGCCACCTCAGAGTGGGAGGCTGGTGTGGGGGCCAGACTCTTACCTCTCAACCTCTGCTCCTGTTCCTGACGTATCTGCTCCCGGATCAGCCTCTGCTGTTCCTCCAGCTGCCGGGAACCCTCTTCTCGCAGGCGTTCGATCTGCAGAGCGGGGGTTGGGGAGGGTGACAATTCTGTGCAGATCCAATTCCAGGTTGGCTCACCTTGCAAAGGTCCCTGGGATGTTCCACCTGTAAGCTAGGCTCAGCAACCTGCGGGTGGGACAGACGACCCAGATCCCACAGGGGAAGGTGGGAAGGGCACGCCCACCCCAGCCACAGCAGCCTCTAGTTCCACCGGCCTCTTCCTCCTGCGGATGGTTGCAGGGCCTGGACGCTCACCTCCTGCTCTAGTGTCCTGGCGCTCCCGCTTTCCTCCTCCTCCTCGCTGCCAAGGGCCTGGGCCTGCCGCTCCCGGGCCTCCAGGTCTAGGCACAAGGGTTGAATGACCCAATGTCTGGTCTAAGCAGTTTCCACATGGCCCCAGCCCACCTGGCTCTGGCTGCTACCCCAATGTCTCATGTAGCATAAAGCCATCCAGTAATTCTGACCCCTCCCTCCATGTCCATGTGCTCCCAGATTCATTTCCATTGAGAAAAGTTGTCACAAGGAAGAGTATAGGCTCCAGCTGAGTGGCTGGGGTCTGGAAGAGTTACAGCAGCTCCTGACCAAGCTGGTTCTCTGAACAATGAAGAAGGTGTGGGTGGGTGCTGGTGTCAGCAGCCCAGGGCCATGGGTCAGGGCTGCCAGTGGGTGGAGCCACCGGCCTCTGTTCCTGCGGTTTGGCACCACAGCCTGTGACCTTGCCTTGGCTTCAATGCTCTTTCCCACCACTGTGCTTGAGTTTCCACTGTCTCCTCTACCCGCCCCTCAACGCACATTTACCAAGCCTCACTGCAGACCCAGCTACAGGGACAGCAGCCTCCATGCAAGGACATCACCCCAGGGCCTGGAGCCCTTCCCACCTTCCAAGAGAAACCTGCCTGCGGCTCTGTCCCAGGCCAGCTGCTGCAGCAAATGCTTCTCCCAGGTCTGGGACTCGCTGCTTTCTTCACTTACCTAAACTCCAGGTTTGTTTTTGATGGAGGTACGGGGATGGTATATGTGCATAATAAATATACGGATGTGAAACAGGCAAGATGAAGGGGAGAAGAATTGAGTGAAGAATGCCTGAGCCAATCTTGTGGGGGTAGTGAAAATGTTCTAAAATTGATTTAGAGTCATAGTTGCACCATTTGTTAAATTTACTAAAAACCACTGAGTTGTTCGCTTGAAATGGGTGGACAATAGGATATACAAAATAATGTCAATAAAGTTGTTTTTCAAGAGGCAAATGTCTGGCTCTCTTTGGACCCTTTTGAGGGGATTTCAGAGTGAGAACTCTGTGTGGAACTTGGACAAATGACACAGGTAAACGACAGCACGGCCAACAAGGACACTGACTGTACTTGTGCTGTGTGGGTTCAAATCCTGGTTCCAGCACGTTCTTATCTTTTTGGTGCCTTAGCTTCTTTTGTTTATAAAATAGGTTTCGTAACACCCAGCTCTTTGGATAGTTGTGATAATTAAAGGAGGCAGTAAAACATCTGTCACAACGCTTAGCTATTAGCACACCTAGTCATTGTTATTATTCCTAAGACTGGCCTTCAGGAGCCACCCCTGAGAACCGGGTTCTGCCCAGGACTGGGGCCCAAAGCTCTGAGTGGCTGGAACTGAAGCTACAGGAGCAAAGGTGGCAGAGCTGCATAAAAACAACCCAGGTAAACCGCAGGGCGCCAGCACCACGATGCCACCTACCGAGCTTTACTTTCTTCCTTCTCTCATCAAGTTTCTGGGTCCTCTCTGCCGCCTGCTTCCTGGCTTTCCTGACCTTGTCATACGCAGCCTGGCAGAAGGAAGGAACACAGGAGCAGTCAACGGGGTAACACACACAGCACCAGGCCTCCTCCCCGGCCCCGCCTCTAGCCCTAGAGCTAGTGAGGCTGTCTGGTGACAGTCTCCAGGCGAGGACAGCATGGCCGAGTATAGAGGATGAAGCACACAGCGGTCTCTAAATGTAGGGGACAATTCAGACAGAGGAGGATGTGCTTACCCTGGCGGCAGCATCGGTCAGTACCTCCAAGGCCTGAGAAAGCTGGTGGAAGAGTTCAGCTGAACATAGAGATCAAAAAAGAGAGAAGAGAAAAGTACAGTTAGACTTGGCGACAGTGTGCTCCCTCAGAAAAGCGCCTCAAAGAAGCCACAGGCGGCTGGAAAGGAAGACATTAACAGGTGCCCAACCAACAAAAAAGGGTAAGCATATCAGCAACTGATCAGATGCCCTTAACGTGTGAAGTGCAGCCACGGGCCCAGTGCCCAAAGTCGGGCTGCGTGCGTTGACCTCCATGGCACTCACAGCACACCCAGGTGGGTTGGGCTCCTCCCCACGCCGAGGAGAGGCTCACCTGCTCTCGGATTATCCGGGTTTTTGTCTGGGTGGCAGGAGAGGGCCTTCTGTCTATATGCCTTCTTCACCTGGAAGAGACAAGATTGGGTTATTCATTCTCTCACCCCAAGACGGACAGGAAAACACTGGTAATGGGATAAGGGAAATCCAGGGAGGGCTCTGCATCGCTACAGGAAGGTTGCCACACTGAAACAGTCATCTCACAACCACAGTGGAGATCTTCAGTGGAAGCAAAGGCTATGGAGGTAGCTGAAGGCTGCCCAGCAGCAGGGTTGGGCCTCCTTCCTGCTGAGCGCCTAGTCTCACTTCTGTGGATGTCAGAGGCTCCTGGCAGGGGCAGATTCCCTCTAGCCACCCAGAAACAGGCACTCACACAGTCTTAGTGTAATGTAATGTAGGCCAGGGCAAAATTTCCGCAGGGAAACTTAGCCATCAACATTTTAAATGTACTTTCTCTTTGACTTATTATGGAATTTGGACTTGCAGAAGCATGCCAAAATAAATATACAAGGATGCCCACTAAAACATAGTTTATATAAGCCCCAAGGTAAAGCCAACCAAAATCTCCAACAACGAGGAGACTCATTTAAGAAATCACCATAGACAAAAGTCTGTATGTGCTGTCCAGAAACATCTTCAAGTCCTCATTACAAGAAAGAAAACTGATTAGGTATGATGACAAACAGCAAATCATTATGTTCTACACCTGAGACTAATCCAATGTGATGTGTCAATTATACCTCAACTTAAAAAAAAAGAAAGTATCTCCAAGGTACAGTGCATTTAAAAAAACAGGGCTTAGAACAGTACATACTAATATGATAATTTTGGGGTTAAAATAAACCAAAAATAAAAGAAATGTAAATAGTTAGAAACACTCAAGCATGTGCAAGCCTTTGTTTTCCTTTTTTCCTCACAGCAATCACAAGAAACAGTGGTTTCTTTTGGAGAGAAGCTGAAAGTGGAGGGGAAAGAAACATTCACTTCTCATTGTATACTTTTCTGTGGTTCTAATTTTCAAACCTTAAACTAGTCTTTATTATTATTTTTTTTATTGATAACAGGGGTTATCTTGGTGGGAAAGCTATGGTCTATTTTTAGTTTTCATCTTTGCACCTCTTTATTAAAAAGAAAATATTATTTTTTATATTAGTAAAAATAAATAAACATAGCTACCAAGGTTCTCTTTTGAATATTCCCCACTCAGAGCACAAAACCCAGAAATCCCCTGCTTTCTGAGGCCTTGCCCTCACTCTGCCTGTATATATTACCTACTGCTCAAATCTCTTGGGACGAGAAGCCTCTAGCCCAGAACCTCTACCAGTAGCTGAGCAGACTGGCTCTCCAGGCTTCCTATGGGGAACCAATAAACATTTCAATCCAAAGTGTGCTAGAAGAGGGCCTCCAGAGGCAAACAGCCAGCACCCCCAGGGGAGGGTCTGTGGCCCAGTGCCGGCTGCAACTAGCCCAGGACCTCTGGGGTGTGCTGCCACCTGCTGGGCCAGAGCTGGAACCACACCTTCACTTGCCCAGGCAAGCAAGCCCATCTATTAATAGCTCTCCTGGCTGAGCCTGAGGAAGCAGGAACCACTCCCAGCACAGGCTTTGGGCAGAAAGTGTAAAAGTCCCTCCCTGGCCCCTAACCTTCCCAACAGCCCACCTATGTTCACCTCCTCACCCCAACCTAGGTCTTCACCAACAATAAGTAATGACAACAATAACAAAATCCAGCTTTTTTTCCCACTATTTGTTGTTCAGTCACTCAGTCGTGTCTGACTCTTTGCCACCCCATGGACTGCAGCTCACCAGGCTTCTCTGTCCTTCACTATCTCAAACCCATATCCACTGACTCTATGATGCCATCCAACCATCTCATTCCATATCCACTGACTCTATGATGCCATCCCACCATCTCATCCTGTCGCCCCCTTCTCATTAAAAATAATAACGGAAGAGGAGGTGACAGTTTCATTTGACATGTCATCTTTTACTCTTGAGGCAACTTATCATTTGTCATTCCTCCCTTTACTCTTTCTTTTCCCTTCTCCATTTATGCCTAGGGCCTTATTTCTTTTTCACTTTAAACCAAGCCTTTATTATATATCCTTTATATTTGCAGGTTTCCCCCATGGCTCAGTAGTTTAAAAAATCTGCCTGCTAATGTAGGAGACCAAGTGTCTTTTGTTTTTTAATAAGTAAAACAATACAAAAATATATAAAGAGAACTAAAAAGCCAATGTTCTTTCCCTATTTCCCCAGCCCTCTTTTCAAAGACCTTCCCCCTGATCATTCCAACAAACAGAAGTCACTGGGATTTGTTTCTGCCTCTTTGCCCCCACCTCTCCTCGCTCTCTGATCCCAGGTGCTGTGTCTGAACTGGTTGAGAGGAAGAGGAAGGGAGAACAGGGTGTCTTTTGCCTCAATTTGCAACACTGCCCTCAGGACCAGGATTAGCAGGCATGCCCTACAAAGGCTGAATTTTGTGGAAGATGGTTTCTTTTGTATCATGGAGCTCTTTTAAAGTGTTACGTATTCTTTTTTGTAAATGCGAGAAAGGACAATAAGAGGGAGGGAAGGAGTAAATAGTAGGAATAGTAGGAAAGCAAAATAAGAGGCAAGAGGGGGTTAGGTGGTAAGACACTCTTCATTTTCTTTTCTTTCTTTAGAGAATGCTTTATAGTTTTTTATTCTAAAGGAATGATATTAAATAGCTTTCTGTTTTATATTTCATTTTAATGCTCTATATCAGAATTTTTTTTAACTTAAACAGGAAAATTGTTCAAACAAAAAAACCTAATTATATAATAATGGGAAATTAATCTACATAGATTAGTTTTCTCATCAATTCTCTTTCCAGAATACGTTCCTTCGACAAATGTCTTTAACAGTCTCGTCAGATTTCATTTGAAGCAACAGTATAACCAGACCAAGGTCACCTCAGTCCCCATCTGGGGGGACCCCCATCTTACTCCCATCCCTCCAGCCTCCCACACACTCAACATCTATAACCAAACACAACGGCCCCAATCAACTTGATGTATCCTGGACCTCTATCCCCTCAAGGCCTAGCCTGGGCCTCCATTTCCAAATCACCCCTTAAAGGTGTGAGGAGCTGAACATTCTGTATTTAGGAATCCTATTGAAAAAAATTACCAGTCTCATGCCAGTGGCCCGAAGAGTAAGGGGAGAGGTGAGGTCAGAAAGGCAAGGGCATGCCGGTATTCATTCTTAGAGAGGAATGTCTACAGATAGGAGGGGAGCTCTCTGAGAGCCCTTTGGTACAGCACCAAATCTACCCCACCTCCTGGGTCCACTCATGGAGCATGGAGAATACAGAAGGACTGAGCTGAAGCTGGGGATACAGAGAATAATCAGGAATTTCCCTGACACTGAAGAGGAAGGACACTGCTTAGCAAGGAAAATGGCTGTGAAAACAATGAATTATACTACAGTTGTAAGATTCCTTAAGTGAGGTCCCTAAGAATGGAAAAAAAAAAAGAGAGAGAGGAGTTAATTTTAGCCTTGAAGGCCTCACACAGGAGATAACATCTGAGCTGGATCTGAAAGCTGAGTAATAGTTCTCCAAGCAGAGCCAGAAAGGGCATTCAAGACAGAGGGTGTGGAAGAACCTGACTTCCCTTCAAGCCCCAAACCAGCTCAGAGGAGAAATATGTTTTCCTTTCATGAGGAAAAGCTACTGAGAACAGAAAAGGACATGAAAAGGAAGAGACGTGGTTGCAATAAAACATGGAAGTAAAAATAATGTTTTTGTCAAAGAATATTTTAATTTTAAAAAAAAGCAAAAAAAACCTTTGACCAAAGAAAAGTAACAGAAGAAAACCAGGAAAAGAATAAAATTCACACAAACAAGTTTTAAAAACACAAACTTGGGATGAAGAAATGCTCGGGAGGGAGGGCACACATGAAGGCAAAGAAACGCAAAACTGGCCTGAGAAGAGAAAGAGCTAAAGGTAACTCAGGTGTGACACTGAAAATACAAGAAACTTCGCATGATTCATAAGGTATGTGTGATTCATAACACAGAGAGTGGACCAATTAGAAGGAAAAGCCCCACAGTGCACATGAGCAGGGCCAGATGTGGAAAGCCTTCTAACATCAAAAGTAATGAATCAGGATGAACGACTAAAGAGGCTTTAGGGGTCTCCAAGCCCAAAGAACTTGAACCCTAAAGTTCTCTTCGAGCTAATGAAAGTTTGTCGTGAAGCACAAAGACAAGATTAACAGAACATATAAGCATGGCCAAGAAACAAACAGTAATAAAGGTAAAAATTCAATGTATGGTAAAAAGTATTACTAAAATCCAACATAATGAGTGAAAAAAGTTAGTTCTTCATCTCAAGCCATATACCAAAATAATTCCAAATAGATTAAAAAAAAAAACTCAACACAAAAAATGAAACTAAAAGAAAATGATGAGACTATTCATCTACTTTTAGTGTGGGGAAGAAATTCCTAAGCATTAAAGCAAGGGAAGGAATCACACATACATGCACACACATGTATACGTACACAAAATGAATGGATTTAAATGAAATTTTTTTAATTTATCTAAGCAAAAAATCATAGACAAAATTAAAAGATGAGGGGGGTGGGAGGGAGGCTCAAGAGGGAGGAGATATATATATACTTTCAGCTGATTCACACTGATGTACAGTAGAAATCAACATAACATTGTAAAACAATTATCCTCCAATTAAATATAAAAAAGAAGTTAAAAAAGAAAGGACAAAGGAAATGATAACTGAGAGAAGTATGTGCGTGATAACTTTACTACACAAAGAAGCCATGCAGAAAAACAAAACACAAGAAAAAGACAAACTACAAGAAAACAGAGAACATGAAAAGAGAATCATAGAACATAAATGGTTGACATGAAAAATGTTCAGCCTCACACATAAAAATTAAGTCTTTTTCACCTCTCAGTTGACAACAAGGAAAACAAAGGATGGTATTTAATGTTGGTGGCTTTGTGGTGAATATGTAAATTAACACGATTCTGGTCTGTTTGGGGTTTTTTGTCTGCAACCCGTGGCTTGCGGGATCTTAGTTCCCTGACTAGAGATCAAACCCCTGCTCCCCACCCGCTGCAGTAGAAGAGCTTAGCCCTACCACTGGACTGCCGAGGAGTTTCTTATACAATGATTCTGCAAAGTATAGCAGTATATATCAGGAAGCTTTGACAAGTGCAGACCCTTTGATCCAGCAAGGCCTCTTCTAAAGAAATACTTAGAAGTTTATACAGTATTTATAAACACTGTTGTTCATTATAGCATATTTATAAAAGAAGAAGTCAGAAATAATCTACATTCCAAAATGGTTGCTAGCATCTACCATGTAGCAAGCTCTTTCTGAAGTGCTTTATATACAGTAACTTACTTAGCTCTATTTTTCAAAAATAGGATTTCTCTCCTTTTTTAAAAAAAAAAATCTATTTTGTTTATTTAGCTTTGTCGGGTCTTAGTTGTAGCATATGGGATCTCTTGGTTGTGGCGTGTGAACTCTTAGTTAGGGCAAGCAAACTTTAGCTGTGGCATGAGAGATTCAATTCCCTGACCAGGGATCAAACCCGGGGCCCCTGCATTGGGAACACAGAGTCTTAGCCACTGGACCACCAGGAAGTCCCAGTAACTTACATAACTCTTAACACGTTCCTATGAGGTAGAAATTATTATCCTCATTTTACAAATGAGAAAACTGTGACATAATGAAGCAATCATTATGATACTGAAAATCCATTCAATGAAAAACTATGCAATCATTATTTCAGACAATAACTGTTCTATTCCAGCCATATACCATAGGAAAAACTGTGGCTCCCAATCACCCCCTGCCATCAAAGAAGGAACAGGGAGTCTGGACTTCCACCCTCACTAGCTGTAACAAAGCACCCCAAACCTTTTGCCAGAGTTGTGTCAGAGAAGTCCAAGAAAGGAGTTCACACTCACTAGGTGAAAATATAAAAAATATTTCTGAAAAAGAGCATTATAGTTGACATTTACTTTTCACAGTGAGCTTGTATTACTTATCACATCAAGAAAAAAAAATTGTTCAAACAAACAAATAAACAAACATAATTAGCCAGAGCAATTAGACAAAGTAAAGAAATAAAAGGCACCCAGGATTCCCATGGTAGTCCAGTGGGGAAGAGGCCACCTTGCAATGTAGGGGACATGGGACTGATTCCTAGTCAGGGAACTAAGATCCCACATGCTGTGGGGCAACTAAGCCTGTGCGCCACAACTACTGAACTCACTCAAGATCACCAAAGACCCTTGCATGACACAACAAAGATCCCACAGGTCACAACTAAGACCCCAAACAGTCAAATAAATAAAATTTTTTAAAAAGAAAGAAACAAAGTGTATCCAAATCAAAAAGGAAGAAGTTAAACTGTCATTACTTGCAGATGACATATTTTATATAGAAAACCCTAAAGAGTTCAACAAAAAACTGTTAGAATAAAAGAATTCAGTAAAGTTGGCAGGATACAAAATCAATGCACAAAGGTCTGTTGTATTTCTATGCATTAACAATGAACTATCAGAAAAGAGAAATTAAGAAAACAACTCCATTTACAATTTCATCAAAAAGAATATAATATCTAGCAATAAATTTAGCTAAGAAGGTGAAAAACCTGTACACCGAAAATAAGACACTGATTAAAGGAGCTGAAGAAGACCAAATAAGAGGAAAGATATTCCAAGCTCATGGTTTGGAGGAATTAATATTATTTAAGTGCCTTTACTACCTTAAGAAATCTATGGATTCAATGCACTCCATATCAAAATTCCAAGAGCATTTTCACTGAAAAATTTTTTTAAATCCTAAAATGTGTATGGAGCCACAGAACACCCCAAATAGGCAAAGCAATCTTGAGAAAGAACAAAGCTAGAAGCATCATACGTCCTGATTTCAAACTATATTACGAAGCTATAGTAATCAAAATTGTATGGTATTGGCATAAAAACAGACACCTCAATCAATGGAACAGAATAGACAGCTGAGAAATAAACCAACACATAAACGGTCAATTAATTTACAACACAGGAGCCAAGACTGTGCTATGGGGAAAGAACAGTCTCCTTATAAATAGTTTTGGAGTGGGGAGGAATAAACCAGGAGCTTGGGATTAACATACACACAATACTGTACATAAAAAAACCAACAAGGAGCTACTATAGAGCACAGGGAACTTACTCTATAATAACCTACATGGGTAAAGAATCTGAAAAAGAGAAATATATGTATACGGAAAACTGAATCACTTTGCTCTCCACCTGAAACTAACACAACATTTAAATCAACTATGTGCCAATGAAATTTTTCTCCAATAAAATCTTTAAAAATAAAAAATACTGTTGGGGAAACTAGGTAGTCACATGCAAAAGAATTAAACTGGACCACTATCTTACACATACACAAAAATTAACTCAAAGTGGATTAAAGACTTGAATGTAAGACATGAAATCATAAAACTTCAAGCAGAATACATGGAAATCAGGCTACTTAACACTGGTCCTGACAACGATTCCCTGTTTTATCAGGATTTGAGAGCAAAAGCAAAAGCAACAAACAAAAGCAAAAACTAAACAAGTGGGACTACATCAAACTAAAAAGCTTTCGCACAGCAAATCAACAAAATAAAAAGGCAAACTATGGAATCAGAGAATATTTGCAAATCACATATCTGATAAGGGGTTAATAAAAAGACCCAAAATAAACAACAGAAAAACCAATCTCATTAATGATAGGCAGAGGATCTGAACAGACGTTTTTCCCAAGGAAGATACACAAATGGCCAATGGGTACATGAAAAGATGTTCAACATGACTAACCATCAGGCAAATGCAAATCAAAACTACAATAAGATACTATTAATACCTTACATGTGTTAGTATAGCTATTATCAAAAAACAGAATGTGGGGATGTGGAGAAAGTGATCCCAGGTATACAACTGGTACAGCCACTACAAAAAATTGTATAGAGATTCCTCAAAAAAAATTAAAAATAGAACTACCAGGAATTCCCCAGCAGTCCAGTGGTTAGAACTCCACACTTTGTCAAGGGCCAGGGATCGATCCCTGGTTGGGGAACAAAGATCCCACAAGCTGTGTAGCGTGGCCCAAATAAATATTAAAAAGATAAAAACAGAACTGTCAAATGATCCAGCAATTCCACTTCTGAGTATTTATCCAAAAGAAATGAAAACACTAACTTGAAAATACAGTGCAACCTCATGCTCACTGCAGCATTATTTACAGTAGCCAAGACATGAAAGCAACCTAAGTGTCTTCTGATGGATGAATGGATAAAGAAGATGTGAGATTATACATTCAGTTCAGTTCAGTCGCTCAGTCGTGTCCGACTCTGTGACCCCATGAACCGCAGCACGCCAGGCCTCCCTGTCCATCACCAGCTCCCGGAGTTCACTCAGACTCACGTCCATCGAGTCGGTGATGCCATCCAGCCATCTCACCCTCTGTCATCCCCTTCTCCTCCCGCCCCCAATCCCTCCCAGCATCAGGGTCTTTTCCAATGAGGCAGCTCTTTGCATCAGGTGGCCAAAGTACTGGAGTTTCAGCTTTAGCATCAGTCTTTCCAATGAACACCCTGAACTGCTCTCCTTTAAGATGGACTGGTTGGATCTCCTTGCAGTCCAAGGGACTCTCAAGAGTCTTCTCCAACACCACAATTCAAAAGCATCATTTCTTCGGCACTCAGTTTTCTTTATAGTCCAACTCTCACATCCATACATGACTACTGGAAAAACCATAGCCTTGACTAGATGGACCTTTGTTGACAAAGTAATGTCTCTGCTTTTTAATATGCTGTCTAGGCTGGTCATAACTTTCCTTCCAAGGAGTAAGTATCTTTAAATTTCATGGAGATTATACATACACATACCCATACACACACACACACACACACACACACACAGATAGATATATCCAATGAACTATTACTCAGCTATAACAATGGAAATCTTGCCATCAGTGACAATGTGGATGGACTTTGACGGCATTATGCTGAGTGTCAATGAGTCAGAGAAAAATACCATATAATCTCATATACCTGTGGAATCTAAAAAACAAACAAGAAACAACTCATAGATACAGAGAACAGACTGCCCCAGAGGCAGGCAGTTGGCAGAATGGGGTAGCGAAATGGGTGAAGGGGATTAAAAGGTATAAATTTCCAGTTATAAAACAAATAGCCATGGGGATAAAATGTATAGCATGACAACTATAGTTAGTTGTTGTTGTTTACTTGTTAAGCTGTTTCCAACTCTTTGAGACTGCTTGGACCGTAGCCCACCAGGCTCCTCTGTCCATGGGATTTCCCAGGCAAGAATACTAGAATGGGTTGCCATTTCCTTCCCCAGGGAATCTTCCTGACCCAGGGATAGAACCCGAGTCTCTTGCTTTGGCAGGTGGATTCTTCACTGTTGAGCCACCAGGGAAGCCCCATGCTGTATATCTGAAAGTTACTAAGAGAGTAGATCTTAAAATTCTTATCACAAGGAAAAAAAATTGTAACTATGTACAGTGATGGATGTAATTTAATGAGACTTATTTTGGTGATTATTTCACAATATACATCTCAAATATATCAAATCATTATGCTGTACACCTGAACTAATATAATGTTACATGTTAATTATATATTTTTAAAAACACAAAAAGCAAAAAACCAGGGATGTTTAGCTTCTTTCAATTATCCTAAGCTAGAAAGCAACATGGTTCACTGAAAGAAAGAAGGTACTGGAGTCTAACAGATAATGTTTTAACATTTTGAATCTTCTGCATGCTATTAGCACAATCTGGGGCAAATTACCAAATCTCACTCAGCCTTAGGTTCTTCAACTACAAAGTGTGGGAAGTATCCCCTACACATAAAGCCATTGTGAAGATTAAAGAAAATAATCCATGTGAAGTACCTAACAAAACCAGGTACTCAATATAAGGTCCAAACCTCTTGTTTATCCACTCCTAGGAGGGAGGTAAATTGTGACACCAGGCCAGGATGATGCCAACCTGACTTCAGAAACTTCAGGAAAGGACCCAGGTCAACCCAGTATGAATTCTCAAGGTGTACAAGGCTGGTTTCAGGAATGCTGGGGGCAGTTCTCAAATTCTATCCTTGTTCAGCCCCCAGGGGCTCTGAACTACCCTCATTCAAAGAGCAGGTAGCCTGAGATCCTCCAGGGTGGCCAGGAACAAAAGCCCAGCTGGCCTAAGAATGCTGGTCAAGTGTGTCTGTCCTGATTAACTAGTTATTACAATCTTTAGCTGCTAAGCCTGCCCTGGGCAAGGCCCATTGCTGGGTTTTAGCCTGGAAGGCCAGTTCTGACTTTGAATCAGTTGGCCTGCAGTTTGGTATTCTGTGCTACAAACAGGACTCCCAGCTCCGCCCAGCCCTCCTGGAGTGAGTAGTACCTGAAAAATTTCTCATCTCATAAACACAACTCTCCTACAACAGGCCTCTGAAAAGCTTCTGTATCAATACTGTTTATTATTAAATAATTCCACCTTACTAGCAGCTCAAGAGGGCAAAAAGATGCAATAATATTTTTCTTAATCATGATAAGTTGAGAAGGAAGAGGAACTTTCAGAAGAATAAAGAAACAGAACGACTTCTGTGTTATCATGTGAGAGAGACGGGACTATTTAATCCCAGGGTTGGCAGCTCCTTTATGAAACAGAGTCTGCAGGTGCTCGGACACCCAGGGAGGTTTGAGGCAGCCACTGAAAGTTGCCAAAAGCTACTGAATTATCTCAACACTTGCAGGTTTCCTTCTTTACCTGTAGGTTTCTCCTAAAAACTCAGGTCCCTAGCACTTGGAAATAGTCGTTTACATTTCCTTAGACTTCAGAGAAAGGACCTAGGTGACAAAAAAGCCAGGCTTCTAACCCAAAGCCCCTGCCCAGACCATGATTTTTCCAAGAACCAGGCTGTCTCCAAGACCCAGCCCCGGAATGACAGAGATCTCAGATGAACCTAAACTCTATGAGGACTTCAAACTCCAATTTGCAAAAGTGTGGTCTTTTCTCCTGATGCCTTTCAAAAATACCACAGATTACTCCCTTCCCTTCTCCATCCTAGGACACTACTTGAGTTTGATCAGTCTTCCGTCACGCAGGATCATCACTCAGAACATAAACTACTGAACAGTAAAAAATGTTCAGATGTTACTGAGGGCAGAGTCAGGCTTTTCCTATGCTTCCTCAGGTGATGATGATCTTAAATTCTACTTAAAAAAAAAGTATATTTGACTGAGCTGGGTCTTAGTTGTGGCATGCAGGATCTAGTTCCCTGACCAGGGATGAAACAAGGGCCCCCTGCATTGGGAGCACAGAGTCATAGCCTCTGGACCAACATGGAAGTCTCTTAAATTCTACTCTTTTATAGAAATATCTCTTCCCTACTAGACTGCGCCAGATACCAGCATATCTTTGGAAGTGCTTATAAATCTGCTCTTTCTTTTTTGGTATGGCCTGGAAAAACAGACACACTGGTTATGACTGTACTTCAAATGAGAGCACACAGGTATAGGAAATTATGGGGGTTCTTAGAAATAAAGGGAATGCGCTTTAGGGGACAGGGAGTTTTGCTTATCCCCAGGGCCCAGAACAGTGCACTGGGCAGTGCCTGGCACTCAGTAGGCACACAATAAATACCTTTTGAATGAAAGGGGCAAATATCCATTTGTTCTCAACCAAACACAATTAGGAAAACTCAACTATGTCAATTGCTTCTGGCCTATTGAAGAGCAGAAGGAAGTGGGTACTGTTCCAAGCCTTGGAGATCTTCCCACACTATTTTATAATTTCTCCTTCTACCTGCTAACACTTCCTCTTAAGTAGAAATCACTATAACAGACTGATAAAAGAACCACAGTGGGAACTAAATGTTAGCCCCCTGCATCACAGAGGGGAAGAATGAGTTATGCATTAGCCCAGCCTTTCCTGGGGGCTCTAAAACTGGATTGGCCACTTGCAGCAACCTAAGCCCAGAGCAGGGAAAGGAGCTTGGAGCTGGGTCTCCACTGGGCTTGGTGCCAGGCACACAGGAGGGCCTCTGACAATCCACCTGCCTCCAGTTTCACCTCTTGAAAGGAATGAATTCCCAACTTAGACAAAAAAGCCAGGCGCTAAGGGGCCCAATAAATATAAAATAGCCTTCATTAACTTAAAAGAAAGGTGCCTTACAAAGAAGAGATCATTATTTTTTAGAAAGTTGTTATCATTTCATATAATAAAACTTGGAGCCAAGTAAGTATTAACAGTACAAGTAATTCAGTCCAGTTTTCAAAAGCCCAACTCACAGGTTAGACTCAGATACAGAGGACACACAGGGAGGCCGCTCCATGTGACAACAGATACCGAATGAACAAATCATGCTGGTGAATCAGCTAGAAGTCATTACAGGCCCAGTTCCAAAAGGAGCAATAGTTAGTAATCTCAGCCTGGGCAGTATTTTCTTGCCAAGCCTGTGGGAAGCAGACATTTCATCAACCCTGCACTAGCCACAACCCCAAAGGTTATGTGACCGCCTGATGCCATAGGCAGGAAGTAAACCACAGAGCTTACCTGGAAGTCCCCTCTGTCTAAAAGATTGGTCACTTTCATTTCTTAAAGCCTATGGTCTACACTGCAACAGCACTACAGAGAAATTTCCAAATTTCTGTGGAAACGGGACTGCTCCTAAGGCTCTGAGCAAAGAGGGTGCCAGCCACTGCCCAGACCAGTGCTCTCAGCTCAACATTTCCAAATGGAGGCCTGCCAGTAGTACTGTGAGATGATTCTGCGGGCACCTGGACCTCACACCAACATCTCTCACAGTCTGCTAACCATGGTCCAGACTCAGGACAGTGACCTGTGCAGCCTGAACCAACCAAGACCATGCACAGGGCCTGGGCTGCTTCTGCCCATAAGTTGCCCCTATGCGCCTTAAAGGACGCAGGTCGCCAGCCCATCCCTGAGGTCACTCCTCTGGTCCTCCCTCCCCTGAGCTCTCACCTCTGGGTCTCCCTGTAGTGCTCCCAGTACCCATTCCTGGGCCTCAACCCCGGCCCTGCCCTCCTTCTCAGCCCACGTCCCCAGACCAGACTGGTCTATATCTGGAGGCCAGTCTCCTTTTCCACCCCCACCTCTTCAGATGCCCTCTTCTCTCAGGCCTGCCTCTCCCTCCCACCCTTACCCTAAGCAGGCTTACATCATGCTCAGACTCTAAAATCCTCACTTGCCTTCTTCTCTCAGGCTGGAGATTCCCACCCCTCAGATCTGACAGATACCCTGGGTCTGACGGCTCCTCACCTCACCCCCACGGCCTGCTAGCACTCTCAACCCCTAATGTCCTCAGTCCCTACCCCAAAGTCATTCTCTCTGCCTAGGCACAGAATTCTTTCTTTCTGGGCCCTGATACTTCCTACATCTCATTCTTTTTTCCCCTTAATGCATTGGTTTCCTTCATAAACAAAATTATATTAGTAAAAAGAAGAGACTTGGCTTAAAGAAAAATAATAATAACCAAATAAAAGTATTCAGGAGCAGCAAAAATAGGGAAAGCAGTTATGCAAATAGAGAGTATTTTGAATTCTACCTTCCCTGAGATGAAAACTCCACTATGGTAGTTTTAACACAAATTTTAATACACTTCCTCAAGTTGTCCAGGTTGGCTTAATATCCTTCACCCAGGCCAGGCAGCTTTACTCACAGAGTCAAATCTCTATCTGTGTCAAGTATGGGAGCGAGAGGCTTTCTGGGACCATCTCTTGTTGCCCTAATTGCTCCTAAGTTGTGGGTCATGGAAAACAGCTCTGAAAGAGGCATACAAAATGCAGGTTTGGGCAGGTGCTCTGCATTTACTAGCCACCTTATGCTGGCCAAATCAATTAAACTCTGCAGGTCTCAGTCTTCTCATCTATAAATTGGAGCTAATAGTCCTTGCATACCTCACAGGCTTGTTTTGAAGATCACATCAAATGAGATAATTTATGTGAAAGCACTTTAGCGTCCTATAAATGTGAGGTATTATCTTGAACACTAATGAATAGCTTACAAGCACAAATGAATCATTCCTTTTGATTTAACAGGTAGCCAAGTAACTTCAGCGCTTCAGCCAGACAGCCAAACCCAGGAATGAGTTAATTATCAGAGAGATACCAAGAAGACTTGGAGGTCGGGCTCCTGGTCCCACCCAGTGCCCGTCAGGCCCTTAGTGAATGAACGAATGACAAGTGAAACCAGGCTCAGTGCCCAACCTTAGCGCCTCAGGACCTGGTCTGGAGGCAAGAGGCTTTAGGCAAGGCACCCATCTGGAGGCAGCGGACTGAGTCTCGCACACCTCAAATCCAGAAATGGCCCCCAGACACCCACAAAATCAAGTATAGCCACCCAAGGGCCTAGAGGCCCAAAGATACCACATTTTTCAGATTCATCTCCCGCCACATCCTCAACAAATCCTAGGCAATGCCCCAATCCTTGTCATGCCAAGCACTTTAACCTCATACCATTCCTTCAAGTCCTTCTCTGTCTTACTTTTCTTAAATCGGTAAGAAACAATGGATGTCAGTGCATCACATTCTAGGGTATAACTGAAGCAAGTGATTGAAATACAAGTATTAGCTAGCAAACAGGTAAAATACCCTTTTCCTTAAAGCAATAATAAAATATAACCCAAAAAGGTCAATAGTAAGTTTCCATGGTAGTTTTCCTGGTAAATACATTTAAAAATTGAGTCTTCAAAGGGTTGATCAAAACACATTTTCAAGCACCTAGCTTTACCAAGTAATATCTGCCAAGATACAGTGAGTTACGTACCCTGCAAAGGGCTTCAAATGAAAAGCAAGGCTGCTATAAACAGGACAGAAATTCACATGTCAGCTTCCACTGATATGTGCAGGGCAGTGGTAGGAACACTAAATTGGGGCTCCAATATGGCCCAACACTCACTCACTGGGTGATCTCAGCAAGTTCCATAACCTCCCTGGACCTCCATCCTCCTGCCTATAAAATGAAGAGAGTAAATGACCATGATGATCTTTTTTAACCCTGCTGCGAAATATTCCTTTCTCCCCTCAAGGTCTTGCACAAAAACACCTCCTCAGGGGACGTCTTCGTTGATCCTACCAATCACGTGAGTCATGCCTCCCTCTTTATTCTGACAGCATTTTCCTTATATGCTTTTTAAAATTTACTTATTTCTTTATTTTTGGCTGCTCTGGGTCTTCAGTGCTGCGCAGGCTTTTCTCCAGTTGCAGCGGGCGAGCTTGTGGCGCATGGGCTTGGTTGCTCCACGGCATGTGGGATCTTCCCGGACTAGGGATCACACCCGACTCCTGCATTGGCAGGCAGATTCTTTGCCACTGAGCCATCAGGGAAGCCCTCCTTATAAGCTTTCATTCAACCTCTTTCATTCTACCTCAGAATTCATTGTTCACTATATTCTGTGAGCTGTCAGAAAACAGAAGCGATATCTTCTTCAGCTCTGAAGTCATACCATGCCCAAACATTTGTGAACTCTGCTGATCCTCAATCTTGTTCTACCTCCCTGATGCCCCACCTCCCTTCTACTCTGACCACTGCCTTGGTTGAGAATCACTGTTGTGGTGTGAAGTGAATCAGGGACTTGAACGAATGAGAAGGGGTGAGGCGGGAAGGGCAACCTTAGCCATGAGCTGTGGGAGACTGCACTGGACACCAGCGCTTACAGTGTAGGAAGGTGAAGCTACAGTGATAACAGGATGAATGCACTCGCAGTGAGTCTGTGCTAAGTGCCTTCTATGTGCTTTGCCCGGACTGAGCCAGACAACAAGGGCGGTGAGGGACTGCCATCATTCCTATTTTGCAGATGGGGAAGCCAAGGCACACAGATGTTAAATGTTTGCTCAAGCTCATGAACTAAGGAGTGGAACCAATATGCATGCAGTCTGACTCCAGAGTTTTCTTTCTTAACTGCCTACGGTGATAAGTACAAAGATGATTATAAAGGCACATTTAGAATCCCAACATTGCTCGATGCTGTACTATGATTTCCATCCATTCTCAATACAGGGATGTAACAAGCAACTACTCTTGGCCTCACTTGTTAAGATTAGTTATAAATGCTGTCATTTTCTACACAAGTTACACTCTCTAGGAAACCACCATCTGATTAGAAAGCATCACCTTCTAGAATTATCACCTTTTGATTTCTGCATTTCTAAACGATGAACTACAAAAGCAAGAGACAGAGAAGCTGGAAACAGACATGATGAGGTCACCCTCCAGGGACTGCTCTCTTCACTTGCAGACACTTAATAAAAGTTTGTGGAATCAAATGGTGTTTGGGAGAAAAGTTTCTACCCTCTTTTAAAACACAGATGGAAGGACTTTCCTGGCAGTCCAGTGGTTAAGACTCTGTGCTTCCACTGCAGGGCACACAGATTTGATTCCTAGTCAGGAAACTAAGATCCCACATGCCATGGAGAACTAAGCCTACACGCCGTAACGACTGAACCCATGTGCCCACACCCTGCATGCTACAACTAGAGACCGTGTGCCACAGTGAAAGATCCCACGTGATGCAATGAAGCTCCTATGTGCTACAACTAAGATTCAGTACAGCCAATGCAGAGTCTTCTCATCTACCCCTTATTTCACCTGAGTGAAAACTGAATCCCAACCTCATTGCCCTGCTTAGACCTCAGCCTCTTGCCTAGACAACAGCCTCAGCCTGATCCCCTGGTGGCAGCTCCTCTACCCAGCGCGTACTGTGTCCTTTCTGCAAACTGACTTTGAATATTTTCTTTAAAATCCGATTATGTCACTTCTCTGATTAATATATACATCAGTGGCTCATAACTGCCTTCCTCAGGAGTTCTCAACATCAAGGTTCCAAGACATTGGCTAGATCCAGTGTGAAACGTCCACTAATAATGAAGTACTAATTAAACAATTTATAAATATAGAATACTTAAAATAGTGTCCAGCACATAATATTATATAGGTGGTGCTGTGCTGTGCTGAGTCGTGTCTGACTCTTTTCGACATTATGGACTGTAGTCCACTAGGCTCCTCTGTCTGTGAGATTCTCCAGGCAAGAATAATGAAGTGGGTTACCATTTCCTCCTCCAGGGGATATTCCCAACCAAAGGATCCAACCTGCATCTCCTGCATCTTCTGCTTTAGCAGGTGAATTCTTTACCACTGAGCCACCTGGGAAGCCCTTGTATCGGTGTCACGCATAACCAATAGTGAAAATTTAAGACTTATGAGACAGGTTTAACAGATGTCTCTGGTGCTCTGTATACAACCCCACAGCCCACTTCTGATTTCAGCTGCAGCTGCAGGAACAGTTCTATACTGACTGACTATATCACTCCTCAAGGGCCCTGTGGTCTCCCTGCTTTTCTGTCCCAGAGCTTCCTCTTTCCACAAGCTCACTCAGACAATGAGCAGAACAGCCTGGAAGTACAGGGGCATCTGTAGGCACTAATTTTCACTCGATAACTTATCTGCCTCCACTTCCTACATTGCTACAGCTACCACCATAATCCTGGTGGAAGTAACAGAAATCTTAGTTACAGCTTGATTAGTGTACCACTCCCTGGCACATCTATCAACCTGCAGTTCCCTGTGAAACTCCAATTCCAGGTCATCTGCCTACCCTTCTGACCCTCCTGCTTCTGGCCACTAGCACATGTTGGGAGGGCAACACCTGAGCATCTGCTACTAGAAAAGAGTCAATGGGCTGGAGTGTAAAAGAAAACAGAGATGGCAAAGTCATAGGTCACACTGCCAAGAAAGGCATGAAAAAGGAATGGAGGAGCCTTGAGACCTGGCCTTTCTTCCGCCCTAGGCTCTTAACATAGTTAAATCAGCCAGCAAGAGAGAATGAAGCAGTCTAGACGGAAGGGGCATCAGAGGCTGACACTGCGCAGGCGCACGAGTAGGATAGGGTTGCCTCCCAGGCTCACCCGCGGCCTCCGCTACACAAGGGGCCACCGGAGAGCACAGTACAGTGCCCCTTGGAGTAACCTCTCGCTCGTGCCACCTCTTATTCGTGAGGGCCTCAGAGCATTGAGGTCTGAGGAAGGTCTGGGAACCCCCCTTCTGAGGCCATTGGGCCGCCTCTCGTTCCCCACTCAGGGCCCAGCCGAACCTGGAAAGATGGTGGTGCCAGCCTCAGGCGAGGCGCCAAGGCTGGAAGGGCCTCCAGGTCTCTCAGGATCGCCTTTCCTCACCCCCGTTCTCACCTCTTTGTCCTCCGCCTTCTCCTCAATACCTAATAGCGCGTACAGGTCCATTTGTAAGAGCTCCTTCGTCACCGCCATGGTTCCAGCTCTGATTGGATTAGTACTACAACTCCCAAAAGTCTACGCGTTGGGGCTTCCCGGGGACTCTCGGCTCCAAGCCAGCTGAATGGTGAACGAACTACGACTCCCGGCAGCCCTCGCGCCCGCCGCCGCTGCTCTCCGGCTGGGGTGACTGTCGTGAATCTCCTGTCGAAGGCTTTGGCTGGCCCGCGCGAGTGGGCGTGGTAGGTAGGGGCGGGGCTGGGTGAAGGTGCAAGGGGCCCGACCAGACCCGCAAGAGGTGTGCTCTGCGGATCTTGCCGCGCCGCACCGGGAAACAGGATGGAGAGTAGGTGCTACGGATGCGCTGTCAAATTCACCCTCTTCAAGAAGGAGGCGAGTCTCTCTTCATGGGCTAGAGGGAGGACGCAAAGTGGAGGGAAATACACGGGACTTGCAGTCCTAGGCTTGGTTTTATGGGCCCTCTCCAGACATGCGGTTTTGATGAAGCCACAGAGCTTCAGTTAACATTTCTATAAAACGGGGCTAACACTCCCTTGCTTTCGGGGTTAAGGTGCTGGATGTGAGTTCCCTGTAAACTGTAAATCAGGCTCCTGTCATTTTCGGAAAGCTAAGCTTTTCTGTCCGCCAAGTGTAGGATCTGGCTGTTTCTTTCCCTCCACCCTGCTCCTCCGCAGCCTGGTCTTAGTTAATACTCTGTGACCACTCTGCACTACACCATGCCCCTTACTCTTTCTGCTCTGAAGCCCTCACCATCAAGCAGCCTGCCCTTTCTCCTGTCTCCAGGGCAACATAGCAAAGTCTCACTTGTCCTCAGCACAAACCTGCCAAATTACCATGGTAAACAGCAGGCTTCTCTGCCTCAGTGTGACCAGGAGATAGGAACCAGATAGGCGGGATGAATAGCTGGTAGGGAAGCAGATCATGGAGCCCTCAGAAACCTGGGTTTTGTAATTAAAGTGGTCAGAATTCAAATTGGGGCTCTGATATCATTCACAGGGGTGACCTTGGTTTAGGCAAGTCTAGTAACCTCTCTGATCCTGTTTAAAAGAAGAGTGATAATGGTTGTCATCAGGATTAAGTATGGTAGTGTGTATAAATTGAGGATTAAATCAAGTGTTGAATGTTAAGTACTGAATTTAGTGCCTGGCTCAGACAGTAAGGAATCTGCCTGCAATGTGGGAGACGTGGATTCAATCCCTGGGTTGGGAAGATCCACTGGAGAAGGGAGAGGCTACCTATTCCAGTATTCTTGCCTGAATAATTCCATGGACAAAGGAGCCTGGCAGGCTACAGCCCATGGGGTCGCAAAGTGTCCAACATGACTAAGCGACTTTCACTTTTCACTCACACAGTAAATGCTTAATAAATGGAGGCTATTGTTACCATCCCATTCTGAATCAAGCCTCCTTCCATCTCTGCTAGAACAGAGAAGGCATGGGCCCTGCATTCTGTCTCTGCTCTGTTGAAGAGTCAGTGACCTGAAGCATGGGACTTTGCCTATTTATCATTTACACTCCTGTGTTAGGGAATTGAAGACCGAGTAGAAAGCATGTGAATGTTTCATGAAGCTTTATGAGATTTGAATAGAAGACTGGAGACAGGAATCGCTTTGCCCTCCACTCCCCATCTCTCCCCAGGCCTTAGGGGCCCCATTCCCCATCCTCCTTCCAGCAGCTGGTCACAGCTTCAGTCTGCTCTGTGTGTGTGTGTTCCAAGAGTCCCCATGAGGAGCCTCCAGGGGTGGGTGAGAGGTAGACTCCTTGCTTCATGTTTCTCGTAGTATGGCTGTAAGAACTGTGGCCGGGCCTTCTGTTCCGGCTGCCTTAGCTTCAGTGCAGCAGTTCCCCGAGCTGGAAACACTCAACAGAAGGTCTGCAAGCAATGCCATGAGGTTCTGACCAGGTGAGAAGCCAACACGGGTGACGGTTCAGCCAAGCATGGCAGCTGGCAGCTGGCCAGGCCTCTCAGCTTTCTAGAGGTCAACTCGGGATTGTTTGGGGTGGAGGGCACCAATAGGCAGATGGTGGGTGACTTCTGACACTAGATTTCTTCTCTGTAGAGGATCTTCTCCTGCCAGTGCCTCCAAGTGGTCACCACCTCAGAACTATAAGAAGTAAGTGCTGAAGGGACAGAGACAAATGGGGAGGGGAAAGGACACAGGAGCCGTAGGATAGGAGTCTCTTCCCAGCCTTTAGCTTAAATGAGCCCAGGATCAGCGGCTCCTGACTGCCCTCCTGGGCTCAGAGAGCAGCTCATCAGTCCCTTCCCTAGAAAAGGTTCTTGGTAGACCTCACCCTCTCAGCTGAACCCTCCTGCCAGTTGGCTGGGTTGGGGTGCAGTGTGACATGAGCAATGAACCCGAAAGATTGTCCATTGGAGGCCTCCCTAGCTGGCTAGAAATGATTTGAATAGGAAACAGCGAGGGTGCCTTCACCCCTCCCTTCTGCATTCATCAAGAGCCTCTATCTCATATCCTGCCAGGCGTGTGGCAGCATTGGAAGCCAAGCAGAAGCCCAGCACTCCCCGGAGCCATGGACTGACCCAGCAAGATCAAGCCATTGCTGAGCGCCTAGCACGGCTCCGCCAGGAGAACAAGCCCAGTGAGCAGGCCCAGACAGGGTGGAAAAGACACCATCCAGGGCTCCTGGGAGTAGGATCCCTCTGGATCTTAGAAGGCTTCTCTATGCCAATTGCAGAGTCAGTGCCCTCGCAGGCGGAGATAGAAGCCAGGCTAGCTGCACTGAGGGATGCATCCCAGGGTCCTGTCCCTTCCACCCAGGAGATGGAGGCACGGCTTGCTGTGCTGCAAGGCAGAGTTCCATCTTCTCAGGCCCCCCAGATGGTGAGTGCTGTGACTTTGGAGGGATGGAGGTCCTGGGACAAGGACCCAGCAGAAGCCCAGATACATGTATGCTTAGATACTTCGCAGGAGTACCTCCTGCTCCTGAGGCCTGCTGCCAGGCCAAGGAACCAGGGATAAGCAGCAGGATTGGGTAGGGCAGCAAAGAGTGGCCCCTAGGTTCTGTTGGGGACTACAAGACCTACCTGATTACATGAGCTCTTGGTTAGTCCCCTTTCCCTGAGTTTTGGGAACTCCTCAGCACCCAGCCCTGACCTGAACTGCTCTGAGCCTTATGATGTGGCTTCCCCACTTCCCTACTCCCCACTGAGGTTCCCTCCTCTGAGCAGGCACATCAACCACCGGACCCCAGGACCCAGGTGCAGCAGGCACAGGATCTGCTGACACAGCTAACAGCGGAGGTGGCTATTGATGAGAGCTGGGAACAAGAAGGCCCAGGTATATTCTCCACCTGGCTCCCCCAGGGACCCACCCCCTACTCTTTCCCCAGGTGGGAGAGGCTCCAATGCTGACACTAGGAGGTGAATATAAATTAGAAAATATCAACATTATAAGGATTGCCATTTATTGAATGTTTACTCCAATGGGAGCCAGTATAAGCCTAGTAGATCAGTGTGTAGGCTTTATGCTCAGACAGTGATTCCCTGTTCTACCACTTAGTAGCTGTGTGACACTCAGCATGTTACTTGACTGAATTCTCACTTTCCAAGACCTACCTCATGGAGAAGTCATGAGGAGTAAATGGGCTAATCCAGGAGTACTTAGGACCCTGCCTGGCTCATAGTAAGTGAATGTTCTCTGTGATAATGATGATAAGAAGGAAGAGGCTATTTATTTAAAATTAAATTTAAGATTGAGTTCCTAAGTGGTACCACATTTCAGATGCTCAGTAGTCACAAGAGATTCATGCTATGATCTTGGGCAGCACAGATACAGACCATGACGTTACATGGAATGTTCCCATCATCATAAAAAATTCTTTTGGACAGAGCTCTCCTAAAGCTTCAAAGCAGTGGTTCTCAACTATGGTGATGATTTTCCCTGCAGGGCCCAATTGGCAACGTCTGGAGACAGTTTGGGTGTTGCAACTCAGAGGGTACCACTGGCATCTAGTGAGCAGAGGCTAAGGAAGCTGCTGAACGTCATACAATACACAGGGCAGCCCCCACCACAAAGAATTACAGGCATACCTCAGAGACATTATGGGTTCAGTTCAAGTTCACTGTAATAAAATGAAGCACATGAATTTTTTGGTTTTCAGGCGCATATAAAAAGTATGTACACTATAGACTATTAAGTGTACAGTAGCATTATGTTCAAAAAATGTACATACCTAATTGTAAAATATTTTATTACTAAAAACTGTTAACTACCATCTGACAACATAGAGCTGCCACAAACTTTGAATTTGTAAGAAAAAAAAAAAAGAAAAAGCAATTATCTGTGAAGTACAGTAAAACAAGGTATGGTATATCCTGTCCAATATGTCAATAGAACCAAGATTAAGAAACCTTGCTTTAACATGGAACTCTGTTCAATGTTATATGGCAGCCTGGATGGGAGGGGAGTTTTCAGGTAGAATGGATACATGTATGTGTATGGCTGGATCCCTTTGCTGTTTACCTGAAACTATCACAAATGCATGCATACCCCAAAACAAAATAAAAAGTTTAAAAACCCAAAGAAAAAACAAAAAACAAAAGAAACCCTGCTTTAGGGGAATTCCCTGGTAGTCCAGTGGTTAGGACTCTGCACTTCCACTGATGGGGGCAGAGGTTTGATCCCTAACTGGAGAACTAAGATCCTGCATGCCGTGTTGTAGAGCCAAAAAAAAAAAGAAACCCTGCTTTAGAGATACAATCTCACTGAATATCCTCAGTAATCCTATGATTACTATTATTATCTGTATTTTATAAACAAGGAAATTGAGGCCTGGTAAGCTTAAGGAACTTGACCAAGGTCACACAGCTATTAAGTAGCAAAGCTGGGACTTCAGCCCAAAGCTGTCTAACTTCAAATGTCCTGTTCTAAAACTCTGAGCTAAAGGGGATCATGTCAGAGCCACACCCACTCAAGTAAACTTCTTCCCCCCTAGTGACATTCAAGACCTCAGCTTCCCTCATGTCCTCTCTGTGCTGCTCCCCAGAAATGCTGATCCCAGCCTGTAAGGCAGAGAGCCTGGCTGGACCCTGGCCTCCCCGTCTTCTGCTCCTTTTGGGCAGTGATTCTCATACCATGGGGCACCCACCCTAAGGGCAGCATGGTAAAGTGTCAGGTGGGTGGGGATGAATTTAATTGGAAAAAAATGTCAAAGATTACTAGTTTTTTATATGTGGGAAAATGAATAAAATAACTAATTTTATTTGCAATATAAGCCACAGGAACTATTATGGAACAAAAAGCTGATAATTTGTGGGGTTTTTTTTTTAAGTTAAGAAATGGGCTCAGTGGTTTCTGATGAGAGATCCTGAAATGTCTCCCTCCCCGAATGCATCACTCTTTCTAGCCACCTCTATCCAGAACGACCTCAACCGGGGGGACCCAGGGGCCCAGAGCACCAGTTCCAGGGGGCAAGCCACCTGGTCCCTGGAGGAGGAGAAGAGCAGGTTGCTGGCTGAGGCAGCGGTCGAGCTTCGGGAGGAGAACACGCGGCAGGAGCGCATCCTGGCCCTCGCCAAGCGCCTGGCTGTGCTGCAGGGACGGGACCCTAACAGAGGTAGAGGCTGATAAAACAGCCGCTCACTCGTGTCCCCTGGGCAGGCCCCCCGACTCCCACCCCCAGGCCAAGCTCTGCACAGTGGCTGTACTCTCTGCCAGGCCAAGTCTACTGAGCACTGCCTAGAACCATGAGACCAGTGCTAGGGCAAAACGGTGGGTGAAGAACAAGGGGCAGCCATCAGGGGGCAGGGGCCCCGGGTCCCTTCAGGTGCAGAGCCTTCTGTTCATGCTGTCCAGACCAGCAGAGGGGGCAGAGGGGGATCAGAGCCACTCTGATCAGAGTGGCTGCGGAGGCAGCTTAACTCTGGAACAAGTGCGGCTGGAAACCACGCCACTCCTGGGGGCAGCAGTACAGCCACTCCGGTGAGCTCTCCACCTCACTCCTCTTCCCCTGCTCCCTGCCCTCCATCTTCAAGTGACCCTCCAGGACTACCACCTTCCAGACAGCGATGATGAAGAGGAGGAAGAGAAGGCCATCCAGAGAGTCCTGCGGCAGGTTGGCCCTGCCTTACCCACCTGACCACCCCTTGTCCGGTCCCTGCTGTGCTGCCCCACCACCCCCCTGGCCCCATTCACTCTGCCCCCCACCCCCAACTGTGGGGCTCGCTGGCCAGTCACTCTGCAGCTCCTCTTCTAGCTGAGGTTCCTCTGCCCCCGTGACCCACACCTGCCTCTGGGCCCTTGAGATGGGACATCAGCAGCCACAGACAGTAGATCAAGGAAGATGGGTTGAGAGCTTAGGCTACGAACCGCAGAAATACTGTGCATTGGCGGGGTGCCTAGAACTAGGAGCTGTACCTCTTCACTCTGTCCACAGCTCACCGAAGAAGCTGCCCTGGATGAGGCAAGTGGCTTTAACATCCCTGTGGGGCCAACTCCCCAACTCCAAGACCAGTCCTGCAGGGCAGAGCCTAAGGTGAGAAGAACCACAGACACAGACCTCCAGGCTGCCATCATAGCCTCCCTCCCACCTCCATCAGGTACCTGATGTCCCCCATCCCTCCCTGGTCTTTAAAGGCCCAAGCCGTGGCCACCAGGCCTGAGGAAGAGGAAGAGGAGCTCCCCTGGTGCTGCATCTGCAATGAGGATGCCACCCTTCGCTGTGCTGGCTGCGACGGAGACCTCTACTGCATCCGCTGCTTCCGGTGGGTGCAGGTGGAATGTTCTTTGGGGCTGGGAGAGTTCCAGGGCTACCTGTGATCTCGGACCTATTTCTATGCTCTCCAGGGAAGGCCATGATGCCTTTGAGCTTAAAGAGCACCAGACATCTGCCTACCAGCCCCTGCATAAAGGCCGAGGGCACTGAGGGAGCCCTGGTCCTCCCAGGAAGGTCATCCTACAGGCAAGCACACAGGCTGGGGCACCCTCCAGGGCATCTGATGGCAGGACATGACAGGCTGGACTGCTTATGAGTGTGCCCTTTCCTAAGCCTCCGTTCCTAGAAGGAGGAAGGATTCTCCATTGGAGACAATGACTGGAGGAGCCAGAGGGAAGGCAGAGGTCAGGAGCCTTCCAGCGCTGGAGTCTGGATTGGAAGTGAGAGACAGGGCAAGACCAGTCTGAATCTAAGGAGGAGCCTTGAAACTTGCTCAAGAGCCCAGGGTCCTCCGCTGGCACTTGGAGGATTTAATAAAGTGTGTGATTCATTGGACCAGCATCTTTTATCTATAGAACCCTATGGATCCTGAGCCTGGGCCCTCGAAGAGGTACAGGAACAGAGTCCTATGAAGTGAGGAAGAAGGAAAAAGTTTCTCCAGGCAGGAACAGTCCCACCCCTCCTGGTGGCCTCACATGCAGTAGGCATGCCCCCAGGCCCCACCATCTTGGATTACACAACCTTTCTAGTACTCAGACACTGCCTACACAAACGGCGAATGCATACCCTGCTTCTGGCCTTATCCCAAAGGATGCCACCTCCACGGCTCCTGTCCCCGGCTGCCTGCCATTCAGACCCACTGTCAGCTTCCACCAGCTCCCTCCTTACCTGATTACTGGGCTCTCAGCCTATACCCTTTATACCCCTCTGCTTAGTCCCTGTTTTTTCTCTTTTAGCCTCTGGCTTGGAGCTGGCTCAAGAGAGAGTCCTCAGCCTGAGGCCTCCTGGATCAGTTAGTGGGGGAGGAAGGTTTAGCTTCTGATGCCCCCAGACCCAGCTAGCTTTTTCCAGTTAACTCTCCTATTGGTCTTTGCCACTTAGGCTCCTGTTAGTGCCAGGATGCTGTGTGTCTTAGCCAGGTGCCTTCTGCTTGGCCTCTGGGACCTTGCATGATGGTGATTTCTCTGACACAGAACTGTGACCTGTATCTTTAAATTCTCAAGGCATGTGTGGATGGGTGGCTGGACATGTGGACGGGTGAGGTATATGGGAGCCTAGTGACTTGGATGCTGGCCCTCTGGTATAAGACTTCACTCTCTCCCTCCCCAATCCGTCAGCACAGATATGCACCACACTCCATGAAGCTGGGGCTCCTGAAGGTTTTATCCACTTGGCTGATGGGAAGGCACTGGGCAACAGCCATGACTGGCTCCCAGACAGTGCAGCTGACAGGAACCAGCTGTGGCTGCACATGGACAGTGGCGTTCAAATGTCCCTCCTCATTCTCCATGTTCCTCGTCTGGGTCCCAAGGAGCTGTTTCCCACCCAGCCGAAGATCCAGGGGTTCAGGGCAGACTGGGCAGTGCTGAGGCTGATGAAGCTAGCCTCACAAGGCTTATTTCTGAGGTCGACTGAGTCTCCGAAGTTTCTTGAGTTGACTGAGCAGCTCAGAGATAAAAGGCTGAGAAAGAAACAGGAGCAGAGGCAGGGATGAGATCAAGTTCTGGGGTCACACCTACCCCACCACAGTCCTCCCCTAGCCTCCACCTGACCCCGTGGCCTCCGAGTCAGGGAAGGGGAGAAGGACCCAGGGCCTAGCTGCCAGCCCACTGGGCCCCCTCTTAGCCCAGACCAGCAGAGCATCCCTTACCTCTGTGGGGCGGGGGCAGTTTTGGAGAAGAGCCTGGTGGAAGAAAGCAAAGAGTGGGTCCCTGAGCCACAGCACTTTTTCACGAGTCCCCAGTCTCCCAGGAATTTTCCCCTCTGAACTGGTTCTCCCCACACTGGATGGGAAAGCAGAACCTGGGTTCTTGGGTTCCCCTTGGTCCAAGCCCAGCTTCCATCCCCTAACCCTGGGTCTGGGGCCCGGTCACCCACTCTACCTCCAACTGAGTCTTCTGCTCCTCTGTGGATAGTTCCATGAGAGCCTCCAGGTCGATCTCAGGCTCTGAAGAAGTTGGTTGGTCCTGTGTGGGAATCACATGGGGCTCAGAGGAGCTGGTGCTGGAGTGAAAGGCAATCGGGTTCACCCATCTCCGACTCTTTATTTTCCATGTTCAATTCCTCTCCTTACTCAAACCACCCATTCATCCTTTCATTCAGCAGTTACCAAACACCTACTATGTTCTACCTGAAAGTCTAGGGTTCTTTAAAAAGAGATCTTTAATTTCAAGAGTTATAAACATTCTTAGTAGGGATATAAAATGGTGCAGCTGCTTTGGAAAACAATTTGGCAGCTCCTTAATATGTTAAATAAAAAGTTATCATTTGGCCCAACAATTCCACTCCTAGGTCTATTCCCAAGAAAAGTGAAAATATATATTCATGTAAAAATCACATATGAAGGCAGTTCATAGCATTATTCATATTCAAATGACCATCCACTGGTGAATGGATAAATAAAATACTATGTAGCCATACAGTATTTTTCAGCAATAAGAAGAAATAAAGGACTGATTCATGTTACAACTGAGATTAACTTTGAAAACATGTTAGTGAAAGAAGCCAGTTACAAAGGCTTCATATTATATGATTCGATTTGTATTAAACATCCAGAATAGGATGTTTGTGTATAGAAACACAAAGTAGATTGGTGGTTGCCTAAGGCTGGGAGTGGTGGTGATAAGGAATGGGGTGTGACTACTAACTGGTACAGGGTTTCTTTTATGGATAGTAAAATGTTCCAAAATTAGACCATACTGGTTGTTGTACAACCTATGAAGATGGTTAAAACTATTTGGATTTTACACTTTAAGTGGGAATTGTATGGTATGTGAATCATATCTCAATAAAGCTAACTTTAAAAGTTATTATAGTCATTGCAAAAATGTAAGCAATACATAGTTTATAAAATTAAAAATGAAAGAGGTAAAGAGAGTAAGAAACCAAACCATTGACTGGGAGAACATATTTGTAAAAGATATATCTGATAAAGGATGTTATCTAAAATATACAAAGAACTCTCAAAACCAACAAAAAGAAACTAATAATCCAATTGAAAAATGGGGGAATTTTGTATATCTGCCTCACCAAACAAGATATGAAGATAGCAAATAGCATATGATGCTAACATAATATGTCATTAAGGAATTGGAAGTTGAAATAGCAATGAGATACCATTACATACCTGTTAAAATGGCAAACAAAAACAAACCTAAAATACCAAATGCTGATGAGGCTGTGGAGCGATAAGAATACCTGTTCATTGCTGGTGGGAATCCAAAATGGCATAGCCACTTTGGAAGACAGTTTGGTACTTTCTTACAACACAAAACATACTCCTATCACACAAAATAGCACTTGTGTTCTTGATATTTATCCAAATGAGTTGAAAATATATCTGCATGGAAACCTGCACATGAATGTTTATAGCAGTTTTATTCATAATTGCCAAAACTTGGATGCAACCAAGATGTCCTTCAGTAGGAAAATGAATGAATAAATGGTGGTGCACCCAGACAATGGAATATTATTCAGTGCTAAAACAAAATGAACTATAAACCCATAAAAAGACATGGAGGAAGCTTAAATGCATATTATTAAACAAAAGAAACCAACCTGAGAAGTCTACATACTGTACAATTCCAACCATATGACATGCTAGAAAATTACAGAGACAATAAAAAGATCAGTGGTTGCCAGGGGTTACAGTGGAAGAGTGGTGAATGGGTGGAACACAGAGGATTCTTAGGGCAGTGAAACTACTCAATGTGATACCAGGAGGGTAGACACACGTCATTATACTTTGTGAAAACCCTTAGAATGTATAGCACCAAGAGTGAATCTCAATATAAACTGAATTTTGGGTAGTTATGATGTAGCAATATAAATTCATCAGCACTAGTACTGTAGTAGGGGGATGTTGATAGTAGGAAAGCTATGCATGTGTGGGGACAGGGAGAAAATGGAAATTCCCAGCACCTTCTGTTTAGTTTTGCTGTGAACCTAAAACAATAAAGTCATTAAAATAAAAAATAAAGTCATTAAAAGAGAAAAGCTGCACGGCAAATGAAACCATCAACAAAATGAAAAGGCAACCTACTGAATAGGATAAAATATTTGCAAATCATAAAGTGTTAATATCTAAAATATATAAAGAACTCAGACGATTCAATAGCAAAAAAATCTAATTTTTAAAAATGGGCAGAGTATCTGAATAGACGTTTTTTTCAAAGAAGACATATAGATGGCCAACAGGTAAATGAAAAGATCTTCAAAATCACTCATCATTAGGGAAATGGAAAAACCACAGTGGAATATCACCTCATACCTGTTAGAATAGCTATTATCAAAAGGACAGTAACAAGTGTTTCTATAAGTTAGTAAAGACATATTTTTCATTTTACATCTTTGTGTACCATTTTATTATTTTCTAAAAAGTTTACCATTGTGCATGTATTTTAAAAATAAAGATAGCAAAAAAATAAATAACAAGTGTTGGTGAGGATGTGAGAAAAGGGAACCTCTGTGCCCTGTTGGTAGAAATGTAAATTGGTGCAGGCACTATGGAAAATGGTATGGAGGTCCCTCAAAAACTGAAAAATAGAACTACCGTATAACCCAGTAATTCCATTTCTGGATATTAATCCAAAGAAAGTGAAAACAATAATTCAAAAATGCATATGAACCCCCATGTCCACTGCAGTATTCATTTGCAATAGCCAAGATATGGAAACCACCTAGGCGTCCATCAATGGGTAAATAGATAAAGAAACTGTGGTGTATATATATGCACTGGAAATTTATTCAGCCATAAAAAAGAAAAATCCTGCCATGTGCAACAACGTGAATTACATTGACAGTATTATGTTGCATGAAATAAATCAAAGAGAAGCAAACACTGTATGATTTCACTTATATGTGGCATTAAAAAAAAAGAACTCATCAATAAAAGAACAGATTGGTGGTTGCTGAGGTGGGGGTGGGAAAAGGCAAAATGGGTAAAGCAAATCAAAAGGTACAAACTTCCAGTAATAAATAAGTCATGGGGATCTAATGTACAGCATGGTGACTAGAATTAATAATTTTGTACTGCCTATTTGAAAGTTGCTAAAAGAATAAATCTTAAAAGTCCTCCTTGGAACTTCCCTGGTAGTCTGGTGGTTAAGAATCTTCCACTGCAGGGAGCATGGGTTTGAGAAAAGAAAAAACAAATGTCCTCCTGTCAAGAAAAAAAAAATTGGTGGCTCAGTGGTAAAGAATCTGCCTGCCAGGGACTCTCCTGGTGGTTCAATGGTTAAGAATCTGCCTTTCTACATTCAGAAGCAGAGGACACAGGTTCAGGTTTGATCTCTGATAAGGGGACTAAGATCCCATGTGTCGCGGGTACCACAACTAGAGAGAGTCCCATGAGCCGCAACTAAAACCCAACACAGTCAAAAAAAAAAAGGGAATCCAACTGCCAATGCAGGAGGCAAGGTTTCCATTCCTGGTCCGGGAAGATCCCACATGCGTCAGCGCATCTAAGCCCATGCACTGCAACTATTGCACCACAACTATTGCACCACAACTCTAGAGCCTGGGAACCACAACTATTGAGCCTGCACACTGCAACTACTGAAGCCCAGATGCCCTAGAGCCTGTGCTCTGCAACGAGAAGCCACCACAATGAGAAGCCCTCGCACCACAACTAGAGAGAGGCTCGCACGGCAGTGAAGACCCAGCACAGTCATAAATAAATAAAATGATTTTTAGAAAAAGAAAAAAAATTTTGAAACTATGTATGAAGACAGCTGTTAACTAGGCTTATCATGGTAATCATTTTGCAATATACACAAATATAAAATCATTACATTGTACACCTGAAACAAATATTGATTACACCTTAATAAAAATGTTTTTTAAAAATTTAAGATGTAAACTCAAGGTTTTGTAGTGCTTCATCAGGGACTTTCTTAAGTGAAAGTTGCCTGATGAGGAAGATCATGACTTCTAGAATAGGTTGGTGCAATTTTCTTGATTCATGGCAAGGTCTACCACTGTTTTTGCATCATCAGTGCATATATCAGTATAGTTAAAAAGGCAAACAACTTCTTACATTATTTATGAAAATAATTATAGACCCTCTGAAAAGGTCTTGGGAACCCCCGGTGTCACCAGAACACACTGCAAGAACTGCTGCCTTCTCCATTTTTCTATGGGGTCGTTGAGGGTTTTTTAAAACTGATTTAATAAGTTTATTTGTTTGTTTTGATTCAGATTATCCCTAGCATTCCAAGTGTCATGGATATATTGTTTGGGGGAGGCACTGGAGAAATAGGTGTATTATATAATTGGAAATAATGTTTTTTTCCAGGTTGAGTTTTGCTTCCTTTTTAAAAATTTTTTTTCTATGCTTAGCAGGTTCTTCCCATACTGATTTGGGTAAATATTTGATAGTCATCTTACATTTTTCTAGATATTTGATAATTTCATCTTTTCTATTTGAGTATTTAATTATCTGGAATCTATTCATTCAACAAACGTGTCCAGTGGCTACTATTAACCTGGCACTCTGACCTTGGGAATTTTGGTGAACAAAACAAAGATCCTGCCCTCAAAGAACCTGTCTTACAGGCAGTTGAGGAGACATAATAAAACAGATGCACTAAGTAATTTGGTTGTATAAATTGTTTAAAAGTAAGTGCTATTGGGGGAACTTTTTGGGCGGCGGAAATGTTCCATATCTTGAGGAGGTAATGCTTGCCCCCTACTCTAAAAATGGGCACATTTTATCCTCTGTGGATTATGCTTCAATAAAGTTGATTTAGAAAAGAAAGAAGGAAAAACATGCCTCAATTACCCTCTCATTCCTTCTACTGCCAATGGTTAATCATTGTTAGTAGTTTTGGTCTTTCTATACCCTTTTAAAAGTAAATTAGTGCTAGGATTCTAAGTTAGTTCTTTCACCCTAAGCTCTAGACTTTCTCCTTTGCTCCCTTGGTTTCTAGCTCATCTGATTTAGCATTCATTCATTAAATGCATCCTTATTGAAAGCATGTTGTGCACCAAGCATTGTGATGAGTCCTGGGGCCATAAGAGCAAGTCAGGCAGATATGGTCTTGCTCTTGAAAAGCTTATATTCTCCTGAGGGATACTGACAAGCAAAATGGTAGTTATAATACAGGGTGATAAGCACTCTGATGAGATATTACAGGAGCACATGAAAGGGGAACCTAGCCAAGACCAGGGTTTAGGAAGGCTTCCAGGAAGAAGTGACCTCTAATCTGAGACCTGAAGGCTGAGTAGGAGTTAACAATATATTTATACTTCTGATGATGGGGTAACAGGGACCAGATTTACTCTCTCAACATAAGTAACTAGTCAGAAAATAATTAGAAAACTAGACAAAAATATATGAACAGTGTTCTCAGACTTTAGACAACAGGTAACTCAGTACTACCTGGGAAAGAAGGGAAATGAAAGAGGTAAACTCTACAATTGTCCTGGGTTTTATCCTGAAGGCAGGTTCCAGACCACAGAGCTGAGAGGCAGATCCCAAGCAGAGCGCAGTGGTCATGCTAAATTGATATGACAGAGATCAGAGTTTGGGGTTGAGGTGGTTATAAATTGACAAGTTCTAGAGAGGAGGGAGTTATGAAGAAAGAGACCTCCAAAAGTCTGCATAAGGGTTCTCCTGAGCTTTTGCTGAACACAAGGTACGCATTCAGAGGGTAAAACTTCACGAGGCCAGATACTATGAGACACTGCAGGCACAGAAATGAACAGCTCCCTGACCTCACAGAGGACTGATAGACAAATCAAGTTCCACTCAGCCAGAGTGGATGGTCATCCCTGATCACCCAGGAATTCAAGAGAGACCTTGGGAGGGCCCCTAGGCAATACATTTTTACAGTTGTAAGTTGAATAGATTGTTTTTTTAAATGCCATCACATCAAAAGGGCTGCTTCAAAATGCATGGTGTCATGGAAACTACAGGAATGTTTCGAAACTCTGGGGTGGTCAACAGTGTCTCCTGCTGATATGTACACTAGATTTAACCCCCCAGGTAGTGATGCTCGACTTTGCCAAGAGGTCTCAGTAGAGTGGTGGGAACAGAAGTCAGGTTGCAGTGGTTTGTAGATTACAGCGGTTTGAACAGTGATAGGAAGGGAAGGGGGAAAGTTAGTGAAGGCTCTGAGTGCAAATCCACTAAGGAGCCTTGTAAAGGAGACAGGAAGTAGGTGATTGTAACCAAAGCAGGGCATAGTGTTAAACAGGAGTCTCCTTAAAATAGAAGAAGCTCGTGAGTGTTTAAGTCCCTGCTTAAAAGCCGAATCTACACAACCATTTCTGGACAACAGGAGCTCTAGGGCCCAAGTCAGTTTGCCTTGTTGAATCCAGACTTGGCTCTTCTCAAGACCCTAAAACAGGCTGCACACCCAGTGAGAAGAGGTGGGGCCCTCCAACAAAGGAAGGTTGGGTCCCATTAAACTAAACTAAAAACAGTGATGCAACCTACTCCTGGAACCAATCCAGCAGTGCTATCCAGGGTGGGTACGTAGCCGGGGGTAGGGGGACACCTGGTAGAGAGGGACTCTATGAAGATAGAACTGAAGCAAGGTAAGCTGGAGACCAAGTTGCCTCAATCTCTGCCCAAGGTGACCAGCCTCTACCTAGTGCTTCCCACCCACTTGCCTGCTTCCTGCTGAAAAAAGCAGAGATTAGACAGGAACTCCCACCTGGCACCTACGGACAACTGCCATGGCAACCACAGGTCAGGTGTTTTATTCCAGTCATTTCCTGGGAGCAGTCTTCCCACATGTCCTGTTTTCTAACGTTATGAGCTCATAATTCTACAGTTTTTCCCCTGCCTTGATCTTGCAAAACAAGATTCTTTGGCTATTGTTTCTCTCTAATGCCTGGAACGATTTGCCCTGAGGTGTCTGAAATATAAGACTTTTTATCCAAAAGTCTAACAATCTGAAATTGAAACAGGTCCAGAGAGGCAGGGTGCTGGCAGGAATGAAGGGCAGGGCAATGTCCCACAAAGTCAGAGAAGACACAGGCCAAGAAACCTTGCTTCTCCTGCTCCCAGCTCCAGGCCATCTCCCTCCCCTCCACAAGCGCTGCCAGGGACACTGTCAACACCTGGACCAAACTGATATGTGACTCAGTGAGCCTGACAAGACTGCCTGGGCCACATGAATCACTCTTCCCCACCCCCACTGCAGGACCACTGACACAGCTCTTACCTGGGAGAGTCACAAAACCTTGCTGTCTCCCAAGAAAAAGACAGGACCTGAGTAAGGAAGGAGAGAAACAAGGGCCATGGCATGTGGACAAGGAGGACTCTGGTCTCCGGCTTGGTGCAGAGGTTCTTGCTAGCCACACACTAGAATCAGCAGTGGAGCTTATGAAAAAGACCAGTGCCTGGGCCCCACCCTAGTAGACTGAAATTCAGCTGAAGTGCAACAGGGCCATTGGATTATTTCTGAAGAACTTTGGGGAACCATGAAGCTACTTGAATAAACATTCAGGCGCTACAGGCAGACGCTCAGCTCCTGGTCCCAGGGCTGCCTAGTGGTGTGACCCTGGGCTAGTTATTCAACATTTCTAAGCCTCCATTTCCTCTACAGTAAAACAGTATCTGGGCTTCCCAGGTGGCTCAGTGGTAAGAATATGCCTGCCAAGCAGGAGATTTGGGTTGGATCCCTGGTTGGGAAGATGCCCTGGAGGAGGAAATGGCAACCCTCCCCAGTATTCTTGCCTGGGAAATCCCATGGACAGAGGAGCCTGGAAGGCTCCAAATGAGTCAGAAAGGATTTTGTGACTAAACAACAACAATACAGAATCTACCTAATGGGCTTGTAGGGAGAGCTGAATGAAATAACGTAAGGCAGGTGCTGGACACTGTGACTAGTGTAGGGTTAAGTGCTCAAAATGTTATTCTTGTTGTTGGAGCAAACTTTGTTACTATACTAGAATCTCGATTTGGAGGTATCTAGGTGAAAAATAAAATGCTGCTCTCCCAGGATGTGGTTGAGGGGAATCAGTCAGAGCCAGGGCCAAAGCTAGGTCAGGCACTCATATTAGCGGTCACTATTGGTCACTCTGACATTCTACTCCAGCACTATCCGTTTCTGAGATGATGGAAAGGTTTTGTGTAGCCACTAGCCACCTGGAGGTGCGGGGCACTTGAAATGTAGCTAGTGTGACTGAAGGACTAAACTTTCAATTTTATTTAATTTTCATCCGTTTAAAGTTAAATAGCTACACATGGCTGATAGCTAGAGGAGTGAACAATGGTGTACTAGACAGGTATGTGTGTTGAGGATGAAAGTAAATACAGACCTAAAATAAAAATAATTCCTCTACCATCTCATCTGAGCCTCAAAAAGTTCTACAAAACGGGTACAACAGGCATTGATAGCCCCATTTTATAGATAGAAAACTGAGTCTCAGAGATGTTAAAAGACCTGCTCCAGATTATAGAGTGGGAGGCAGAGACCAATGGGAGGCCAGTTTCAGGACTGCAAACCCATGCCTCACTTGTGGGAAAAGCTTCCTCTCCATAGAGCGCTTCTCTTGTGCCCTCCAGTCCCCAGGCCCGCCAGGTCCAACCCACCTGGAAGAGCTCCTGAACCTGGGTGTCCACCCACTGCTCCATCTCCACCCAGCGCTGGAGCTGCCCCCGGTCATACTTCACCGTCAGCCGGCTGGGTTTCCGGGACCGGGGTCGGACGGGGTCAGACTGGGACTTCGACTCGGAGTCCGTGGATGATGTCCTCCTCCTCGCAAAAGCCCACCGGACCTTCTTACTTGGACTCTCCTTGTCCGGCTTGGGAGATGCGCAGGAAGCAGGGCTTGAAGACAGCATGGAAGGGCTGGTTTGGGCAAAGAGTTGGGAAAAATTGCCAGTCAGAGCAGGAAAGCCAGGGAATGAGGAGCGAGAGCAGAGGGAGAGGCCAGCAGGGAAGAAAGAAAGGCGGGTGGAGGCAGGGCCAAGGCTTCTGGCGGGGCGGGGGTCAAAGATCAACTGGCCTTTGTCTGGTGCTGGGAATGCCAGGCTCCTGGCTCCAGGCTGCCAGTAAGTGGCACTCCCGAGCTGTGCCCCAGCCTCCCTTTCTGCAGCTGCTGCAAAACAGGGATATAAACTACACACGAACAAAGGTCAAGAGGGTGCCATGCCTCGGAGGTGGGAGAGGGCCTTGGGTCCTGAGGGGTGCGGGGCTCTAACCTGAGTCACACTCACCAGAGAGACCTTAGCAGCGCTTTCCTGGGACTAGATCCATTGGCCTTCAGAAGCTATGCTCACAGGGATCCTGCAGGAGTGGGGTCCCTGGCTGGCAAGGGTTCCTGCTCAGAGCATGGTGCTGCTGAGGGCAGAGTTGCATCAGGAATAATTAGAGGGGTGGTGATCTCTGGCCCTTGTGGGGGCAGCACCCTCTTGTGTCTGAGTGTGAGCTGCCTTTAGGACTGTGAGGGAACAGGTACTCCCCTGGCCTTGTGTGTTTGCAAAGGTGAACTTGTCTCCCAAGCCCATTCCCCACAGGCAACTGCTTAGGAAGCCGTGTTTACCACCACGTGACCCTCCCCTGACTGAGGTCCACTGAGGAACCCTGCAGACTTAACATTTACCCAGGTGTCAAGGACTATTACTTCAAGACCGACTTGCATCCTAAAGGAAGGGTGTTTTTGTCTCTTCAGTCTTTTGTAACAAAAATTTCCAAACGTTTTAGAGAAGTTACACAACAGAAGAATATATCAGTTCAGTTCAGTGCAGTGGCTCAAACGTGTCGACCCCTTGCGACCCCATGAATCGCAGCACGCCAGGCCTCCCTGTCCATCACCATTTCCCGGAGTTCACACAGACTCACGTCCATCGAGTCCGTTTTTTTTAATGAAGAGCTAAGAAGGACAAATGAAGAATGAAAGTTTCTCTCTTCTCCCCAGCCCCGCCCCCTAGAGGCGGCCTACTGACAGCTTCTGTTCCTAGTTCTGTGATCACCATTATCCCTTCGTGTAATAACACAATGTGTCCATTTTATTTATTTTTTATCTTCTTCACTGTGCTGTGTGGCATGTGGGATCTTGGTTTTCTGACCAGAGTCTTAACCACTAGACTGCCAGGGAAATTCCAGTTTGTCCATTTTAGACGGTATCTCTTGTCTCCTAATATGAATGATAAGAAATTAGCTCCCTCACTCATACTCCCTCATCCCCTTTACTTCCTACATTCCTATTTTTATTTATGTATTTCTTTTTCATGAATTTCTTTTTAGGTCTTAGAGTGGTTGCCTTTGTGATGCTGAGTTTGTTTCCAACCTATCAATTTCATCTGTCATACAGTGACTCCTACAAGAGAGTTTTAGACAAAACTGATTGATGAGTCTTTAATGGTGGTATTCTGAGCCCTAAGTTAACCGGGTTAGGGAAGTGTTTGAGGGTTGGAAGCCAGAATGGTAGCCTAGAAACACCCAAGCTTCAGAGGAAGGCTGACAGATCCCAGTTCAAACTCAGCTTTGCCCTGCCTTGGTCTAATAACCCTCCAGTTTCACAACCTGAGTCTGCTTTCTCATCTGCAAAATGGAGTTTGAAGAGGATTCAGTGAGATGCTGGGAACTTTCCTGGTGGTCCAATGGTTAAGAATTCACCTTGTAATTCAGGAGACATGAGTTCAATCCCTGTCGGGGAACTATAGACCTCACATGCTGCGGAGCAATTAAGCATGTGCTGAAACTACTGAAGCCCCCAACTGCGAAAGCCAGAGTACCACGACAGATAGTCTGCATTCTGCAAAGATTCCATGCAGTCAAATAAATACATATGTAAATATTAAATGAGATGATGTTAACATGATGTTCAATACAAAGTCCTTTCTCAGCAGACATCCTTTCTCTTCCTTTCTTTGCCTTCTCATCCTCCCTGCTTTCCTGGAGAGGCTCTGTCCATCAAAGTCTGGCTCTGTAATTTCTCTGCAGTGGCTTCTTCCTGACCCTCTTTGGAAGAAGGTGGCAATAAGAAGTGGGTAGGGAGGCCTCGAAAATACAGCCTGTAGACTCAGTTGTTACCTTGATGGCATGTTACACAGTGTGATAGGCATTATTATGATAGTTCCCTCCCCATTCTGTCTCTTGAAGTGTTCAAGAGCCCTTTCAGGAAAAGGAACCAGATCAGAAGAGGCCATGGTTTTGTTCATTCATTAACTCATTCATTTAACAAAGATTTTATGAACTCCTCTGGTAGGCAAACACTATGTTCAATACTGGAGACAGGTGATCCAAAAAGGACACAGTCTCAGCCTTCATGGACCTTACAGTCCAGTGTAAAAATAAACGTTAATCAACTAATCAAATAAATGTAAAACTGCAACTATATTTCTTTTCTGAAGAAAAGGTAAGAGGTGATATAGAATGTCTACTGAGGGTATGACCTAACAAGTGGTAACATTTGGACTGACTTCTGAATGATAAGTAGGAGTTAACTAGGTACAGGGGAGAGGTGGGAATTGGCAGAAGGCACAGCATATGCAAAGGCCCTGTGGCAGGAGGAAGAGGGTAAGCACCAGGGACTGGAGAAGGTCAGTAGAGCTGGAACAAAGAGAGGAGGGAGGGGAAATCTGCTGGTAGTCCAGTGGTTAAAACTGTGCTTTCACTGCTGTGGATTCTTCCCTGGTGGTTCGGACGGTAAAGCGTCTGCCTACAATGCCTACCATGTGGGAGACCCGGGTTCAATCCCTGGGTCGGGAAGATCTCCTGGAGAAGGAAATGACAACCCACTCCAGTATTCTTGCCTGGAAAATCCCATGGATGGTGGAACCTGGTAGGCTACAGTCCATGGGGTTGCAAAGAGTCGGACATGACTGAGCGACTTCACTTCACTTCACTGCTGTGGACCCAGGTTCGATCCCTGGTCAGGGAACGAAGATTCCACAAACTGTGCAGTGTAGCCAATAAATAAAAAATTTTAAAGAGTTGAGGGAGGCAGAAGTGAGTCTTGAAGCAGATAAGGTGGATCTATCCACTTAGGGCCCTGTGAACCATGGTAAGAAGTTTTGTCTCTATCCTAAGAGCATTGAGAGTCACTGCAAAATCTTAAGCAAGGGTGGTGGGCAGACTGACATGTTCAGATTTTGAATAGAGAGAGGATCAGAGGGTGCAGAAGTCCTGGAGGTCAGTGGGGAGACCACTGCTGTAGGGCTTGACTGGGAGAGGTATTCCTGGTGATAGTGAGAAGTTGTGGATTGGAGAGCTATTTAGGGGGTAATATTTAACAGAAACTGGTGATGGATTGGGACATGCAAATTTCACGAATGCCAATACAGGAGCACAGGTTCATCCACGGGACCTCTCTTAGCATATTTCCTCATCTATAAGCTGGGCGTTGGTAAGACTCTGCAGGAGCACACAACACAGCCCCAGAGACACTCGATGGCACACAAAAGAGTAATGCCCATTATATACGTATAAGTCTCCTTATTTACAGTCTTTCATCTCAGCATTGACCTATGCGTGTCACCACACGTCAATAAAGTTGCCCAAGATAAGGGAACTCAAGTTTCAAGATAAGAAAAACCACCAGGACCACAGGTTCATATCAGGGTGGGGAAATAACGAGGGTGCAGGCTGGGGCAGAGGCAAGTATATCTGGCCTGCTGTCCCAGCCAGGCCTGGGTCCAGTGGCGGAATAAAATCAGCAGCAAGCAGGCCCCATCAGAGCTAGATGTTCTCTTTCTTTCTCTTATTAAAAAAAAATTTTTTTTTGACCATGTTTCTTGGTTCTTAGTTCCTCAACCAGAGATGGAACACTTACTACCTGCTGCGGAATGCCCCCTGGACCACCCTGTGTTTCCCCCCATGCCCCTTTTAGGGAAATTCTAGAGGCTCCTTGAAAGGTTGTACCAAGTAAACTATTTATAGTTTGATCTCCTAATTTTTTCAATTAATGAATATGTTAGGGTTTCCCAGGTGGCTCAGTGGGTAAAGAATCTACCTACAATGCAGGAGACACAGGAGACTCAGGTTCAGTCCCTGGGTCAGGAAGATCCCCTGGAGGAGGGCATGGCAATCCACTCCAGTATTTTTGCCTGGAGAATCCCATGGATAGAGGAGCCTGGCAAGCTACAGCCCTTAGGGTCACAGAGTCGGATACAGCTGAAGCGACTGAGCACACAACAGTTATACATTACTACATAACAAATTACCCCCAAATTTAGCAGCTTAAAACAATTGTTGCGTCGCTAAGTCATGTCAAACTATTTTGTTACCCCAGGACAGTAGCCTGCCAGGCTCCCCTGTCCAAATGATTTCCCAGGCAAGTGGGTTGCCATTTCCTTCTCCAGAGTATCTTCCCAACCCAGGGGTCAAACCCATGTCTTTTGCATTGGCAGGCAATTCTTTACCGCTGAGCCACCAGCAAAACCTGCTTAAAACAATGGGTATTTATTATATCAGTTTCAGTAGGTGGCTTAACCGACTCCTCTGGTTCAGGGGTTCTCAGAAGGGTGCAAGCCAGCACAGACCAGTGTTGTTGGTCAGACATCTGCACCCTGCCATGCAGACATCTCTAGTGGGCTACTCACCACATAGCAGCTGGTTTACAACAGAAACAGGGCGCTGAGAGAGGGAAAGGGACAGGTGAGATGGAAGTCACTGTCTTTTTGTAACTTAATCTAGGAAGTGACATCCCATGACTTGCTGTGCTGTATTCTATTCATCAGAGGCCAATCACTAAGTCCAGTGACACTGAAGAGAGGAGATTACACACACAGGCATAATTAGTGGCCGGTATGGATCATTAGTGATCATTTAGAGGTTATCTACCACACTGAACTATTGTGAACGTTTTTGACATTAGCAGAATTCTTCAATAATGCCCCTTTTAGGAAATTCCCTGGTGGTCCAGTGGTTAGGACTCCACACTTTTACTACTGAGCGCTAGGGTTCAATCCCTGGTTGGGGAACTAAGATCCCACAAGCTGTGCAGCACGGCCAAATAAATCAAGCCCTTTGAGGATTGCAGGAGTATCTGAGGGAACTTGTCTCTTTTAAATGAATATTAAACCAATGACAGTAGCCTCACCTTGACAAATATTGCATTACTTTCCTCAAAATTCCTTGGCTCTGCATTATCAAGGGAATTATTGGGCTTTAGATCATTAAAATGCAACTTGCTGCTGCTACTGCTAAGTCGCTTCAGTCATGCCCGACTCTGTGCGACCCCATAGACAGCAGCCCACCAGGCTTCCCCGTCCCTGGGATTCTCCAGGCAAGAACACTGGAGTGGGTTGCCATTTCCTTCTCCAATGCATGAAAGTGAAAAGCGAAAGTGAAGTCGCTCAGTCGTGTCCGACTCTAGCGACCCCATGGACTGCAGGCTACCAGGCTCCTCCGTCCATGGGATTTTCCAGGCAAGAGTGCTGAAGTGGGGTGCCACTGCCTTCTCCTTATTTAGCTGTAATTATTAGAGGTGCTAGTGCTCAGTCGCTCAGTCATGTCCGACTCTTTGGTCCCCTATGGACTGTAGCCCATCACGTTTCTCTGGCCATGGGATTCACCAGGCAAGAATACTGGAGTGTGTAGCCATTTCCTTCTCCAGATAATCAGATAATTAGTACTAAAAATTGCTCTGTAAATATGTTGTCCCTCTGTTTCAGTTATTGCCGCAAAACTGTTATCAGAGAAATGGGTTTACCTCTCAGTGGGTATCAAGCCAAAGATTGGAAGAAGGAAGGATTTATTATTATTTGCAGCAAATCAAATTATTACTTGCCTTGTGGATTCCCAGGTGGCGCTAGTGGTAAAGAACCCACCTGAGCAGGAGACATAAGAGATGTGAGTTCGATCCCTGGGTGACGAAGATGCCCTGGAGAAGGAAATGGCAACCCACTCCAGTATTCTTGCCTGGGAAATCCCATGGACAGAGGAGCCTGATGGGCTACAGTCCATGGGGTCACAAAAGAATCAGACATGACTTAGCGACTAAACAACAGCAATAGCAACAAGTCAAGAGGAGACCAGGGAACTTTCTAAAAGCTGCCTCTCCCCTAACAGCAAAATTAGAGAAATTTTGAGCTAAGGGTATATGCATATACTTTATCACAGGACTGTTGTTGGACTGTCTTCTCTGTTCTGACATTTCTTTGTTCGCTCAGGATCCTTGTTACCTATTCTTGTTCAAGGGCAAGCACTGTGGCCGTGGGGTCTCAAAGAGTTGGACATGACTGAGCAACTGAACTGAACTGAAAGTGTTGGTCGCTCAGTCATGTCCTATTCTTTGGGACCCCATGAACTGTAGCCTGCCAGGCTCCTCTGTCCATGGAATTCCGCAGGCCAGAATACTGGAGTGAGTAGCCTTTCCCTTCTCCAGGGGATCTTCCCCACCCAGGGATTGAACCCAGGTCTCCCGCATTGTAGGTGGATTCTTTACCAGCTGAGCCACAAGGGAAGCCTGAACTGAAGTGAACTGATATGCATATTCATGAAGAGGCTTGAGCAGAAAATTCTGCATAGAATTAGGGCAAAGTTTTAGGAGTCCAAGTCTTGGTGGATTGAAGTCAGGAGGGTCAGTATCATTATTCTGTCCTCCACCAGGGTGGGGGCCTTAGCTCCAGCTGGAGTCAAAGATAAATTATTATGTATATTCCTTGAGGAGGAACTAGGACTCCGCTTTATCACAGGACTATTGTTTGACTGTCTTCTCTGTTCTTTCTTTGTTCCCTCAAGATCCTTGTTACCTAGACCTGTTCAAGGGCAAGCACTGTGGCCAGGCTTAGGTCACAAAATGAAAGTGAAAGTCACTCAGTCTGACTCTTTGCAACCCAGGAATTCTCCAGGCCAGAATACTGGAGTGGGCAGCCTGTCCCTTCTCCAGGGCATCTTTCCAATCCAGGGATCGAACCCAGGTCTCCCACACTACAAGTGGATTCTTTACCAGCTAAGCCATGAGGGAAGCCCAAGAACACTGGAGTGAGCAGCCTGTCCCTTCTCCAGGGCATCTTCCCAACCCAGAAATCGACCTAGGGTCTCCTGCACTGCAGGCAGATTCTTTACAAACTGAGCTATCAGGGAACACAAGATAACTTCAGCCAAAATAGCTTTTCTTTCTCTCTTTTTTTCCTTCGGCTGCTCTGCACAGCTTGTGGGATCTTAGTTCCCTGTGCAGAGATTAAATTTGGGCCCTTGGCTGTGAAAGCCAAAAATCCTAACCACTAGACCACCACAGAATGCCCCCCAATGGTTTCTCTTATGTCGAGAACGCCATTCCTGATTCTCTTTCTTCAGAGACTCCCTAACTTACCTGCTTACAGATATCACCCCAAAATTTAAAGGCTTAAAATGAACACATTTGCTCATGATGCTGCAACGTGGGCAGGGCTTTGGAGGTGTAGCTAATCTCTGTTGGAGCGAGTCAACTGGGGCTAAGGGTGAACAATGGTTTAATGAAGCTACTCAGCTGGGGTGGCTGTGAGATAGCCAGACACCTCTTTCTCCCATCACAACCTCTCATCCTCCGGTCTTGCTCTCCTCCAGTGGCCTCTCTCTCCCTCAGGGTTGTCAAACTTCTTCACTTGACAACTGGTTCTAAGAGGGAAAATGCAAGCCACAAGGCTGAGGTTTGAAAGCCACGGGGCACCACTTCTACTCTGTCCTATTGGTCAAAGCAAGTTACAAATTCAAAGAGAAGGGAAAGGTAGACACCACCTCCTGGTGGGAGGAGCAGCATGCACTTACAAGGAAGGTGAGGGCCTGTCCACCATCGTTGATAGCGGTCTTTGTAGATAGTTCATTAAACCTACTTATAGAAACCACCAGACCACCATCCAAGACAAGGCATTCAGTGTTCCTTTTCTAGTATGGTGTTAAGGATTGCATGTTCTCACCAAACCACCCACTCCTAACATCAGTGGTTGGTACTGGTGGTATTGCAAGTATGAAGGAAGCCTATAGCATAAACCCTGGCTTTCTCTTCCCCAAGTTCATATAGGGAGTGTGAACCACATGGCCTAACAAAAGAGCTAACTCACCTGGACAGCTCCCTTGGGCCTGCAGTGTACAATCAGAAAACAATATCATCTGGGGGAATTCCCTGGTTGCTTAGTAGTTAGTGTTCTGGCCTTTCACTGCCGTGGCCCAGGTTCAACCCCTGGTTGGAGAACTGAGATCCTATAAGCCACACAGCATGGCCAAAAAAAGGAGAAAGAGAAAAGAAAACAATATAATTTGGAAATGCTTTGTAGGAAGGTAAGTCAGAATCACAGAATGGGGCCAATATTGGCAGTCAAGAGACCTGATATGTAGAGATGGCCTCTGCAACATACTAGCTCTGTTCATCTCTGAACAAACCAATGACCGATCTCTGGGCCTATATATAGGACATACAGCTTCTTATATGTAAGGGGAAAGGCTTTAACTGAGACCCCCAATAGCTCTGACGCTCTCTGCCTCTCCATAAACCAAATTTTATGAACCCACCCAGAGGATAGCTGGCTCTGTACATACTGCTAGAGAGGCTCTTGGGAGTCACTGAGGACCTGGATAGGTGAAGGGCAGGGCTGGAGGAGGGAACCACATGCCATGTGCAGGGTGGCCTGGAGTACATCTGCAAGCTGGTACAGAGCCCAGAACTAGGGCAGCAGTGGCCACAGATAAGCCGGGATGGATGTGAGCAGTTACTGAAGAAGATGCCGCTGCCCAGGGCTGGCTGGATGCTTGCAAGGGAAGCCCACAGAAAGGCAGGGGGCACAGAGATACTGGGACAAAGTGCCTGGGTCAGTGAGATGAGGAGAGAATGTGGAAAAAGAAGTAATGTGGGGCTAAACATGATGAATGTGAAAGCTGTCATGATGTATTTTTCTCTTTCTCATGGAAACACTCCATACTCACCAAAGGAAACTTTGGTAATAATTTTAAACTAGAAAAAAGAAAATGTTACCCCATATTTTCATCATTCAAATACCATTACCTTTACTGCTTTGGTGAACTTAGTCTTTTTCCCTTCATGTGTAGCTTTTCTCTTTAGGATGTAAGAACCAGCATAAGGTAGTGTGAAAAGTGTGGGTTTTTTTTTTTTTTTTTTAATGTATATATTTACTTGACTGTGCCAGGTCTTGCAGCATGCAGGAACTTTGATCTTCCTTGCAGCATGTGGAATCTAGTTTCCTGACCTGGTATCGAACCTGAGCCTCCTGCATTGGGAGCATGGAGTCTTGGCCACTGGACCACCAGGAAGTTCCCAAAGTGTAGTTTTTGATGTCTGAGATACTTGTGATAAAATTCTGACTGTCACTTTTTTTCAGGTAACATTTATTGAGCACTCAGAGTCAAATGTTTTCTCTGTAGTAACTCATTTAATTCTCATACTAACCCTAGGAAGTCCCACGTTGTATACAAGAAGGCTAAGGCACCGAGGAGATAAATAAGTTGCCAAAGGCCACACTGACAGTAAGTGGCAGATGAAAGAATTAAACCCTGTAATCTGAGTCTGAAGCCCACAAGCTGAACCTCTATAGCATCTTGCCTCCCACTCTTCACTACCTTACCTAGGTGGAGTTTAGTGAGCCTCCCTGCAAAGTAGAAACTATTCTCAGAGCTATTGTGAGCATCAGAGGTCACAGATGTCACACGTCTGGAACCCAGCAGGCATCTCAAATGGTCGCTGATCACTTGAAAATCTGTTGATTTTCAAGGCAAGTTGATCTGAGCTGAATGTGGAATTTCCAGCTGAAGTCAGAATTGAAAGTACAGTAAAAAGCACAGTGTTTAGGTGCTAAAGCAGTGGACTTAGCCTGCCTGAACTCCAGTCCCGGTTCTGCCACCTATCTGTCATGTGACCTAACAAGTTTGTCCACCTGTCTGAGCCTGCTTGCTCATTTGTAATACGGGGATAAAATTAGTACCTACTTTCTTGGTTTGTTTTGACTGAATGGGGCAATGTGTGGGAAATACTTGGGAACAGGTTTTGGGCATTATCAGATGTAGGTTTTTGTAATGATATATATGATGGAAGTAATGATTAATCTGTAGTAATATTACCATAGGGTAAGTCTTCTGTGTTAGGATTTTTGTATGTATAAGGTATTAAAGGAAGCACAAATCAAATCTCAACAAAATTCTTTCTTTCCAGTAACTACATAATCATATGCTTCATTCCCCGGCATATCATCCATGTTCCCCACCGTGCCTGGGGCAGTGGAAAAAACCGAAAAATTCAGAGGGGAGACAGACTCCGGATTCCCACACGCAATACCCATACCCAAAATGTGTGCAGCTAGGGAATGTTGCAGTTAAGCTAGGAAAAAGACTGAGGGTCGGCTACAGGATCTAGTGGGTAAGAAGAACGTTCCCACTGGGCTGGGGTTTGTTAAGTCATTGTGAAGGGGTGGAAGCTCTCTTTTTTAAAAAAAAGTATGTATTAACTTCTTTTTGATTGCTCTGGGTCTTCACTGCTGCAGACCACTCTCTGTTGTGGTGCAAGGGTTTCCTGTTGCTGCGATCTCTTTCGTTGCAGAGCTCGGACTCTAGGTGAACAGGCTTCACTAGTTGCAGCTCATGGGTTTAGTAGTTGTAGCTCAGGGGCTTTAGTTGTTCCTGGCATATGGAGTCTTCCTGGATCAGGGCATGAATCTGTGACCTCTGCATTGGCAGGCGGATTTCTATTCACTGTACTACCAGGGAAGTCCGTATGGAATCTCTTTTGAAGAGAACATTAACAGGACCAACATTGCTCTGTAAAGAATGGCCTTTAAGGGGAGTTCTTCACTCAGGAAAAGCAATGAGCTTGGTTTCAAGCAGTCCAGGGCTCAGTGAAGGCTCAGCTACTTTGGTGATCTGGAACCTCTAGCTTCCAAGGATGTTATTTTACTGAAAGAAAGAACCAGCTCCTGACCAGGAGCACCCCACCTGGTGAGAGAGGAGAGAAATTCTGTGCTGTAGAGAAGGGATCTGCTGACCAATGAAACTAACTCAGCTGCGACAACGACCGGAAGGGAAACGTTAGTACAAAATGAGGAAGGGCCTCAAAACAAAAGGAACCACTGAGGATCAAGTAGGGAAACCTGGACCGGGGAAATCTCTCGTTTCTCAGCTGTAACAGAAAGGAGGGTTTCCAGAGCTGGCAATGGTGGTAATATTCCAGCGGGCATCCGGGATTCCAGTTATCAAAGGTGCACCCACACAGCTTCTGGGATCTCTTCCCGCCACAAGACGGAAATGACTTCCCGAGGGCTGACCACGACAGCGAGATCATTGGCATCGGGCTTTCCCCCTTTCTCCTCCCCTAGCCCCTTCCCTAGCGCCTCGGGCCTGGGTCTGGGAATGCTAGTCCGGACCGGAAAGGGAGTAGGCAGCCTCTGAGCATCTGACCCACCTTCTTGTGCCAGACATCGTCGGCGCTTCCCGAAGTGTCTGGGCCTCCAGGGATAGGGGTGTACTTCTGGGGCGCATGGAGCCCCGCGAGGTTGGGACCGGGGCAGGGCGCGCCTGCCTCTGAGCCTGTTTGGGCACCAGGTTGCAGAAGCAGGGTGGAAGATGGCAGGGATTGGGGGTAGGCGGCCCGGAAGCCGGGGCTGCAGGGGCGCACCGGGCGTGGGCGGGGCTGGCCACGCCAGGGTTAATGTTCGCCCCGCCCCGGCCGCACTGACTCAGTTTCACCAGAAACTAGAGGGGTGGAGGTGCCGGAACCCCAGAGCACCCGACACCCGGGCGGAAACGGCGGTCCGAGCAGCGCGGGACACCTGGACCGGAACCTCGGCAGGCCCGGCCCCACCCCACTCACCTGCGCAGGTAACCCGGGCCGAGGAGAGCCAGGAGGAGGCGGAGCGGGTTCGGAGCATGTCTGGCCCTTTGTTCTGCGCCGGTGCGTGTGTCAGGGTACGTGAGCTCTTTAGCCGTCCGACCGGCTGCGGGGTCACCGAAGTGTGCGTGGGAGGACCGGGCCCACCTGCCGTTCTTCACTCCCGGGGTGTTCGTGCTCCTCGGTCCTCCCCTTCACTTCCTCCCGGCCGGCCCTCCTCCCTGGAAGTCTCTTGGCTGACCCGATGTCTCCTCCTCCGTCCCCTCCCTCTCGCAGGTCGCTAGCACCCTCGGAGCCCAGAGGCCCGCTCTGTGAAGGTGACCCCGGTGGGGAGGAGGGCGACGATCCCCGGGAGGACGATGGCCGGGGGCCGCCTCTCCCGGGCCCGCATCCCAGCGGTCGCCGTGTGGCTTCTCTGCGCGCTCGCCCTCCGGGGCGCCGAGGCCGGGCCGCCGCCGGTGACCCCCGGTCTGCTCACGGCCGACGGCTGCCTGAACCGCTTTACCCCCGGGGTGCCTGATTTCGTGCTCGACACGGACGCCTCGGTCAGAAACGGGGCCACCTTCCTGCGCTCCCTCACCGCGCGCCGCGGCCGGGACTGCGTGCACGCCTGCTGCAGCTCCAACGACTGCAATCTGGCGCTGGTGGAATTGCAGCCCGACGGCGGGGAGGACGCCATCGTCTCCTGCTTCCTCATCAACTGCCTCTACGAGCAGAACTTCGTGTGCAAGTTCGCGCCCAGGGAGGGTTTCATCAACTACCTCACGCGGGAGGTTTACCGCTCCTACCGCGAGCTGCGGACCCAGGGTTTTAGAGGTAAGGACGAGGGTGCCAGGATCTGGGGAGACTCACAGAAAGGACTGGTTATAGGGTCTTTGCGTGAAGCATCAGAAAGGAGTTTGGAGGAGAGTCCCATTCGATCCTAACTCATCCTTAGAAGTAGGCATGGTATAAACAGTAAATAAAGAACAGGCTACAAGAGGGGCGAGGGGGGACGTCCTAGAGCCGACGCTGGCTCGTGAATTCAGGATGTTGAGTGGGCGGGTGTTCTGGGCTGTGTGAGTGGGAACAAGCTCCTGGGGATTCCTGCTTCGACCCCAATGGGCCAAATCAGGGAATGAGCTGTCTGGAGGCCACCTGATGACCAGATAGAGAGATACTCCAGGCCAAGCACTGTGCTAGGTACCTTGGGGCCCTGTCAAGTGGACTTGGTGAAGGCTGGGCTCCTCACTGCTGGGTCTGGGATTGGTTCTAGCATTTCTTGTACTCCTCTCCCCAGGTACTGGCCTTTAGTGGTCTGGGGGAAAAGCTGCCATACCACCAGAGTCTAAAGAACAAGCCTAGCTGGGGGTGATCCAACTGGGGAGGAGGCGGTATTGTGGACACAGTAGCCTAGAGGCCCTGGGGTCCAGGTGAGGAGGGTTGCTAGATGAGTCAGTCCACTGGTATGTATACCTGGTAGGGGAAGGAAGTCAGCTGTCCAGGCAAGTGTGTGTGTGTGTGTGCGTGTGTGTATACTCCTGTGTGCTCGTAAGCCTGGCAGAGCTCTTCCTGCTTAAGATCTAGTAGCCGAGCTGTCTGCTCACCTTGTTTACTTCCAGGATAAGAGCAAAGTGGGGCCACGGCTCCTTCTCTTTCCTCCTGGGACTGAGCAGTTAGCTGGGATTGGGGTCCCTCCAGAGACCTTCGTTCCCCATCCTCTCCACCTGTTGTTCTGGCCAGGTGGGGCTCCAGGGCAGGGATGGGTCACACTGATAACCTCTGTTAGTACTTTACTGCTTGCTGACTGCTATGCCACTCAGCCTCTCACTTAGGCATCATGACAACCGCCTCTGAAAAGGGTGCTATTAGTAGTCATTCCACTTTTTAGATTAGGAGACTGACTCCCATCTTAAATATATACCGTCCACAAATGGGACTCAACCCCAGGCCAGACCTCCTACAGGGCTGCGCTATTTCTCACACAAGACCATCTTTCTGGTAGAAACCTGTCTCTGATCCAAGACAGCCCAATGGACAACAGAACCAGACACTAGGGAGCCCAGGGGCCAGGCTGGGGCTGGTCGGTCTCAGTTCTGGAAAGTAGAGAAAGTTTTCCTCCAGCCTTTCCTCTTCTCCCTATCCTTTCAGAAGCTCTGGATCTCTGGGAAGAGGTGGGGTGGAGATTCCAGGAGAGGGACACTGTCTCCAGGCTAGGCTGGGCTACTGAGTCCCAGTGGGCCAGGGCCTGAGCCTGTTTCACAAGGAAGCAGCAGGGAGGGTAGGTGGTGATGACCTAAGTGATCCGAGCTGCCTGCCCTCCCGGCTCTGACAGGACCCATCGGATGGCCAGCACTGCAGGGCCGACGCGTGAAACTCTGGGGTCTCGTCAGGAAGCTGAGCTAGACGGAGCCTTTCTCATCTGGGAACCTCCCCACCTCCTGACTTGCCTGATTGGCACAAGACAGGATGGAGTGGGGATTTCCTGTCCCATGGGGTGCTGGGTAGAACTTGGACTTAGTCTGGCCCCCAGGCCATTTCAGGGCAGCACAGTGTTTGGGAGAATGGGGGATGCTGTGTGCATGTGTCCAGGAGTCCATTCTCACCTTGTCGCGCTAGAGAGGTTGAAAGTACAAAGAGGGTCAAGTCATTATGGCCTTTTGGAAGCTGGGCTAGGGTAGACCGAGGCAGGCAAAGTGGGCAAGTACTCAGGGCTGCTGAAGCTTTGGTTCTTGTACTGGGGGAGCCCTTCCCAGGGTGGGTTGACCTGTACCCCTTGCCCTGCCTGTGGCCAGGCCAGTCCAGTCCAGATTACTGGGGCCTCCTAAACACCCTGCTCTTTCCTCTTCTCCCCTTCCCCTACCTTCCCCATCTTTGCATTGGAAGAGTGGCTTGGAAGATAGAGACTGTGTTTCCCTGGAGAGTCCTGAGGCCTGACGGCTGGGGGAGGGGCTGGCTTTATCACTCCTCTGGCCCTTTGCTCTCAGTGGGTGGGAAATAAGGAATGGTATCTGTCCAGACATCTGCCCCTTGCTCCTGGGACTGGGGCTTGGAGAGGACCAGGCTTGCGTGTGGTTAGACGTTGCTGATTAGGCCCGAGGTCTGATACGTCACTCTGTTTGTGACTTATACCCTGGGGCCAGTGGGGCTAGCCTATCTTTCTGCTCGGTAGACTGCCAAGTACCCTGTCTTGTTTCCCCTTGTGGACTGCTGATTATTTTCTGGAAAATGCAAGGAGGGAGGGACAGACTCCTCCCAGTTCACTGCCCCCTTGGCTTGGCCTCTCACCTCAGGGCCTGGGCTAGCTCTCAGTGAGCCCTCAAGCCACTGGGTTGGGGCTTAGTTCCTGGCCCTGCTCTCCTGGTCTTATAATGGAGGTTTCCTTTTCTAAGTCCTGTAGCCCCTGCACCACTTGGCTTGTTTCTCTGTGGAAGTTCTCCCCTCCCATCCCTTTGCTCTCACTGTGTGTCCTGGTCTTTTCATCTCTGGGATCACCCTCTGTGACTCCCATATTGGCTCTGCTTTCTCTGCCTCATCGAAGAGAGGCAGAGACGCAGCCCTGTGATTCAGCCTTCTATCAGTTGTTATCTCTTTACCTTCTCTCCTTCCTTTGAACTCTTCGACTTCACTAACCTTCTGTGGTGCCTCTGTGAAGGGCAGGCAGTATCCACCAAAAGTGTAAATGGCACATAACCCTCACCACAATTCCACTTGCAGGAACTCATCTTGTGGCTATGCTTAAACATGTGTAAAACAACTTACCAGCCAGTCAGTCACTGCACCACTGTTTATAATAGCAAAGAATTGGAAACAATCTCAGTGTCTTTCAACACATCCTATAATTGGATACTGTGGTGCTGTTTTAATCATAATATGAATAATAAACCCTGAGGCACCATGGGTTAGTTTTCAGTAGGGAGGGAGAAAGGTAGGGAAGAAGGACCTAAATCAAGAGGGACTGATGGACTGGTTAAATGTGTTAAAAGTGCTATGCAACCAAAAGTATGTACAACTGTGAATGATTTCCAGTATATATTAAGGGAAAAGCAAGATGAAGAACTTGCATGCTTATAAATTCAATACTCTCTCTCCTGATAGTCACACATACACACACCCCCAGACTAGTAACTGAGAACACCTCTGGAGAGAAGGTTTGTTCATGTCCTTATGCTCAGTCATGTCCAGCTCTGCGACCCCATGGACTGTAGCCAACCAGGCTTTTCTGTCCATGGGATTTTCCAGGCAAGAATACTGGAGTGGGTTGCCATTTCCTTCTCCAGGTCCATATATTACCTAAGCTAAAAACAAAATTGAAGATTATAAAAGTAATAAAAAAAACAGTCATCCTTCTAAGCAAGTATAACCTGCAGCATGGTATTTTGATGTTTTGGACAGAGTATGAGTCAGACCAAGGTTCAAATCCCAGCTCCGCTGTTTAGAAACTGAGCGACCCTGGGCAAGTCATTTAACCTCTCTGGTGTCAGTTTTCTCATCTGGAAAGAGGAGCAAGAATGCAGTTGTGGCAGGATGGTTAGGAAGGAAGGCGATATAGATGGGGGCAGCAAACCTCCTGTGAATATCCATATAGTAAATACTTTAGATTTTGTGTTGGTTACAACTGCTCAGCTGCTGTGGTAACATGAAAGCAGCCGTCCACAATTTGTAAACAACTTGGTAAGGCTGTATCTTAATTTATAGACACAAATTTGAATTTTATGTGCTTTTCACATGTCATGAAGTATTGTTTAAGAATTCTTTTCAACCGTTAAAAAATATAACAGGTTGGGCTAAATGTAGCCTGCAGGCCATAATTTGCCAGCTCTGATAAGATACTACAGATAAAGTATCTAGTGTGTGCTAGCCACACTTTCTTTTTTTTTTTTTGCTTTTAATTATTTTGTTTTTGGCTATGCTAGATCTTCATTCCTGTGCATAGGCTTTCTCTAGTTGCCAAACGGGGACTACTCTCTAGCTGCAGTGTGACAGCTTCTCATTGTGGTAGCTTCTCTGGCTGTGGAGTGTGGGGTCTAGAGCCTAGACTCAGTAGTTGTGGTCCAGGGGCCTAGTTGCCCCAAGGCACGTGGGATCTTCCCAGACCAGGGATTGAACCTGTCCCCTGCATTGGCAGGCAGATTCTCAGCCACGGGACCACCAGGGAAGTCCTCTGAGCACAGTTTCCATTAGCAGTGGCTTTGTTAGTATGACTCCAGGTCTTTCTCCACCTCTGGCTTCTCTGGGGCTCCCACTGCACTCCTCCTCTCCCTCAAATTCAACTTCTCTATGGCTGAAGCCACATGTTCCTGCTAGATCTGGTTTCCCTTCTGCCCATGCCCTGGCTCTCCGTTGGCAGTTCCCCAGAGCCTGTCAGGCACAGCAGCCTGAAGCGTCTACTCGTTGTTTCTTAGATCGTCCTTTCCATCTCTGCCGCCATTCAGTCGCTAAATTGTGTCCAGCTCTTTGTGGCCCCATGGGCTGCAGCATACCAAGCTCCCGGGTCCTTCACTATCTCCTAGAGTTTGCTCACACTCATGTCCATTGAATCAGTGATGCTATCCAACCATTTCATCCTCTGTTGCTGCATTCTCCTCCTTGCCTCAGTCTTTTCCAGCATCAGGATCCATCCCTAAGCTATCCCTTAATTCAGACTGGTTCAGTTGCATCTGCCTTGAACTACTGCACTGGTCCACTTGCTGGCCTCCTTGCTCCATAGAAATAATTCTATTTCAGACAGATGGGTAAATACTTGCTGCTAGGAGCTTAAGAATTCCCCTGTTACCCTGGCCCTTGGCCTTCCCTTAGTACTTCTGGACCTTGATCAGGCTTTGAGGGAGGTCAGTTTCTAGTGCAGACTGGACCTCCAGGCTTCTGTGCCACTGCTCATGGCCAGTGTCTGTCCCCTTTCTGTACCACCAGTTGTCAAATATTTGAATGTCAGTCCTGCTGTGTGCACATGTCCTGACCGAGTGTCCAGGGCCCTTGGAGATCTGTCCCAGCCCTGCTGGTCTCCTTAAAGTCCACCAAGCCAGCCTTGCAAATTCTCCACTTCTTGTTTCGGCTCATCATGGTTTCTACTGCCATCAGCAACACAGAACATTCTTCCCTACAACCAAACAAATAAAAATAAAAGAATTTTAAAAATCCTTTGTCTCAAAAAAAAAAAAAAAAGTCCTTTGTCTGTTCTTCACAAAGCCTTGCCTTTTTCCTCTGACTTGCTGTGATCTTTCCTTTCTTTAAACATCCACTTCCTTGTCTTATACATGTACCACAAACCCCTTCATCTTGGTGGGTCTTTTCTCTCATTTTGCTTCCTATGGCTGGATCTTAACCTGCCCCACTGGACTGTAACACCCTCAAGGGCAGCGCATCAGTTTCCTAGGGCTGCTATGCCAAAGTACTACAAAGTGAGTGGCTAAAAACAGTAGCGATGCAGTCTCAGTTCCGGAGGCCAGACGTCCAAAATCAAGGTGTCCACAGGGCCACGCTCTCTCTGGAGGCCCTGGCTGAGGGGGGGTATTTTGTGTCCCCTCGTACCTGGAGGAGGCACCCTCTTCATGTGCCCAGGCATCATGGGACACCAAGGCTTGACACAGTGCTTCCCAGGAACTCTGTGCTTCAGGCCTCTGTCCGGGCTTCTCAGCAGTGATCTGGGCTGTAGAGAGAGGGGTGATGATGTTAATTACAGATTAACTTATCTGGCTTTTCAAAAGTGTTGTTTCTCTAACTTTAAAAAAAATGTTTATTTGATTGCGCCGTGTCTCAGTGGTGGCACATGGGTTCTTTGATCTCCCTTGCAGCATGTGGGTTCTTCAGTTGTGAAGTGCAGGATCTTCAGTTGTGTCATACAAACTTAGTTGAAGCATGTGGGATCTAGTTCCCTGAACAGGGATCAGACCCAGGCTCCCTGTGTTGGGAGTGCCAAGTCTTAGCCACTTGGACCACCATGGAAGTCCCCTGACGTTTTAAAGCAATTAGCACAAGTACCTGCTTATTGTAGAAAATAGGAAAATTCCTCCTTCCAAATATATGTGTGTATAAGGCATGTATATATATGTATGTATATATATACATGTATATATACAAATATATATATATTTTTTTCCTAAATGGGATCAGATGGCAATGCGCTCAGTTATTTGCTTCAGAAAGTGGCTTTACAGCATTAGAATGTCTTAAGTGTAACATATCTGAACAGAGGACAAAGAGAATGGTTTCACTGTGTAATTGTATCTGTGTCTCACCAGGCTGCTGAGTCCTAGGTTGGTCTAGTTGCCACCCATAGGGTACCAGCCCCTCACTTGAGGAGGGATCCTTCCCATTCAGTGAGAGTTCACCTTACCTCACCTTCCTCGCAGGGTCCCGGATCCCCAAGGCCTGGGACGGTACAGACTTGAAGGTACAGCCCCAGGAGCCCCTAGTGCTGAAGGATGTGGAGACCACAGACTGGCGTCTGCTGCGGGGTGACACAGACATCAGGGTCGAGGTGAGATGCGGGGTGGCTCTTGGACCCCCACCTCAGCTCCCCAGGGCTCCTTTCTGGGGCCATAGGCCCAACTGCGGCTCCAGGTGGGATGGGGTGGATAAAAGCCGAGGATCCATTTAATACCAAGACAGTCTGTTCTCCCCAGTGCGGGGGGGAGCGGGGGAGTGGCTTTTTGGGAGGGTCTGGAGCAGCCCAGGGGCGTCAAGCAGCCCCTGCCTGACGGCCATTCCTGTGCTTAGAGGAGTGGTCCAGACCAGGTGGAGCTGTGGGGACTCAAAGAAGGCAGCTACCTGTTCCAGCTGACGGCAGCCGGTTCAGACCAGCCAGAGAGCACGTCCAATGTCACAGTCACTGTGCTGTCCCCTGAGCAGACAGAAGGTAAGGAAGTGGGGCGAGGAGGCCACCGTGGGAGGCATCCCCCGCCCCAGTTGACTGGCCCTTCAGACGCCCCTGACCAGCTTCCCTCCCTGCCAGAATACTGCCTTGCACCCAGGAAGGTGGGCCGCTGTCGTGGTTCCTTCCCCCGCTGGTACTACGACCCCACAGAACGGATCTGCAAGAGTTTCGTTTATGGAGGTTGCCTGGGCAACAAGAACAACTACCTTCGGGAAGAAGAGTGCAAGCTTGCCTGCCATAATGTGCAAGGTGGGCCTTTGCGAAGCAGTGTTGGGGCTCAGGTGACATTCCCCCAGGGTAGGTGTTCTCTCTTCACAGGATCAGGGAGGTGGGCTTGGGAATACCCCCATCCCTAGGCCGCCTATCAGCTCATCCTGGCTGGGGCCTGGCCCTGCCTCCTCTCATTTCTCCGTTTTTCTCTCCTAGGTCCCTCAGCAGAAAGGCATCATCCAGGTAGGCTTTTGCTCCTTTCCTTGTTCCCCTCACCCCTGCCAGCTCTCCAGCCGGTATCAAGTCTAGGCCCCTGCTCACACTTGGCCTGGCTCCACAACTCATTCCTGCCCTCAGAATGAAGGCCCACAAATGCCTCACCCCCTGCAGCTCAGGATCCTCCCATCAGCCTTTGCCTGTTTTGTGTGTAGGAGGGTTTGAGGGGCAGGGGTGGAGAGGGAACAGGGGCTGTGTCATGATGCCGCCTGGGGCTAGAGAGGGCCAGGTAGATGATGGGCTCGCGGTATTTGCTGGCCTCTGCACTCCCACCTGACCTCCCCCTCCCTCGGCCTCACCCTCCCCAGTGTGTTCTGGCAGCTGCCACTCCAGCAAGTTCCGCTGCGGTGATGGCTGCTGCATCGACAGCTTCCTGGAGTGTGACGACACTCCCGACTGCCCCGACGCCTCCGATGAGGCCACCTGTGAGAAATGTGAGGCCTGGGGGCGGAGGGCGGTGGGCAGGGCAGGGCAGATCCAGCCCAGTCACCCCTACACCTCTGCGAGGCCCTTGTCAGGTCTGCGCCTCTAATCTTTCATCTTTGCAGACACTAGAGACTTCGATAAACTCCAGAGGATCCATTTCCCCAGGGACAAAGGTGAGCTCCTGCCCTGGTCTCCTGGGTCAGGGCTGAGCTACTGTCCTCCCTCATGCCATCAGTGTGCTGCAGGGGCCTGCTGTGCGTACCAGGATGTGGGCAGAAAGCTGGGGGCAGGGGTGTCCTGCACTTTTCTTTCTGTGTTTGCTAAGCATCAGACATCCTCTTAACACCTCCTGAAATTCTTTTTTTTTTAGGCCGTGCCGCATGGCATGTGGAATCTTTGTTCTCTAACCAGGGATTGAGCTCATGCCCCTTGCAGTGGAAACTCAGGGTCTTAACCACTAGATTGCCAGGAGAGTTCCAACACCTTCAGAAATTTAACCATGCCTACATATCACTGAGATGTTATTGATTTAACTTAATATATTAAAAAGGAAATTTCAGGGACTTCCCTGGCAATCCAGTGGTTAAGACTCCGCACTTCCAATGCATGGGTTTAATCCGTGGTCAGGGAACTAAGATCCCGCATGCTACACAGCACAGCCAAAAATAAATAACTGAAATTGGAGATTAAAAAAAAAAAAGGAACTTTCATGTCAGTACTGTAAATGAAAAGCCACTATTATATGCCACAATTTGAGATTTGCTTTTAAAATAAATATAATAAAACATGGTAACAAATTTTAGCTGGACACTGTTGGCTGCCAAGGTTCAGACTCTATGAGTTTTCTTTGTTAGAAGGCAGACCATCAAGTGCTGGGGAGAAACCAAGATCTTGATACAGTCGGGAATGCTGAAAGAAAATTAAGAAATAGTTATACGAGTCAGCCTAGGGTAATTCTGGACCCAAACTTACTCTCCTGCATTTATCTTCCTTGCTTCTAGCAACACTGCAAATGGCCCAGATATTTCTGGGGCCCCCGGGCCCTCACTGAATCACAGCCATCCCCAGCCTGGGAGGGTCAGGGGGTGGTGGGCAGCAACCATGTGGAGCCTAGTGGTGGCAGGGAGGTCCCGTGGACATTCACACCTTCGTCTGCTCCTTACCCTGCAGGGCACTGCGTAGACCTGCCAGACACGGGCCTCTGCTCAGAGAGCATCCCCCGCTGGTACTACAACCCCTTCACTGAACACTGCGCCCGCTTTACCTATGGCGGTTGTTATGGCAACAAGAACAACTTTGAGGAGGAGGAGCAGTGCCTTGAGTCCTGTCACGGCATCTCCAGTGAGTGGGGCAGAGGGGGGCTGGAAGATGGGGAGGTGAAAGGCTTAGCTGGAGCATTCAGCTCTGTCCCAAAGCATGGACTGGTCAGCCTTGTCCTTAGAGCACCTGAACTAAGGGTGGGAGAGGATGGCAGTGGAGCATCTGGGGCACTACTGAGGAGCAGCTGAGTCTTCGAACCTTTCATATTGACTTATCTCCCCCGCCTCCATTGTTTTGTAGAGAAGGATGTGTTTGGTCTGCGGCGGGAAAGCCCCGTTGTTCCCAGCACAGGTAAGCCCCCCATCTGCCTGTCGCCACTGAGTAGATATGAACTCAAAGATCAACTCCACTCAGTTGTGACAGCCTAAGCCCGTGTTGAGAGGATCCTGAGGTTGGCTAAAGGGACAATAGTGGTGCCTGCCAGGGCAAGGGAGAGAAGGACAGAAATACATGCCAGGTCTGCGGGCCGTCAGTGCCCTCCCCATATCACCTGCAAGTAGAGTGACCTGGAGCCAAGACCCAGCATAACCCCTCCCAGCAAGCTCCCAACAGAGCAGTTTCAGCTGCTCACACGCCCAGGCTCCTTATCCCACCACCACCACCACTCCCCGCATCCGCTTGCCCAAGTGCCTTTCATACAGAGCAGGGGTGGGCGTCAGGACCCAGCAGGCTCTGGGAGTGCTTCATCGGGCCCTTCCTCCCGCAGGCTCCGTGGAGGTGGCCGTTGCAGTGCTCCTGGGTACCTGCATCGTGGTGGTGGTCGCCATTCTGGGCTACTGCTTCTTCAAGAACCAGAAAAAGGACTTCCACAGACACCGCCACCCCCCACCTTCCACCCCCACCAGCTCCAAGGTCTCCACCACTGATGACATGGAACACCTGGTCTATTACCAAACAACTAGACCCCTCTGAGCCTGGGCCTCTCCAGGGCTCTCGTCATCTCTCACCTGGCCCTGCTTCCTAGCCAAGACGGAGGCCTGGGCTGGGCGAAGACTTTGGGACCAGACTTCTCCAGCCTGTTTCCCAGGGCTGTTCTGCCTCCAAAGCCAGGGCTCCAGCTCCTCTTGGAGGAGTCTCAGCTAAGTCCAGGCTACTTGTTCCTGAGAAAGCTCACGGGTCTGCAAGGAGCAGAAAACCTTTGAGCCAGGAATCCTAAAGAAATGGACCTCTCCACGTAAGATTTCAGAGGAAGTTGGAGTTTTGCTTCCTGTTCCAAGCTGCCTACCCCATCCCATGACCTTGGGAGGGGTCCTGGGACAGCCTCAGAGGCTGGAGGCCCCAACCGTTTCCTCCACAGCTGGCCCTCCCACTCTGCAAAGTCCAGGGCTCTAGTGGGGGGTGGTCTGGGGGGAAGGACTTTCCTGTATGTTTTGTGTTGTACAGAGTTCCTTTTTGTTTATTTAATGCTGTGGGGGGTGGGTGAGAGGAGTAGGAAGTGGCTCTCTGGCCCCACCTCTTCCCCTGCCCCCCATAGTAAGCCCCAAGCCAGCCCGGCCTGCACACGGAGCCAGATCCTCCGCACCCACTGGGGCTCCCTTGCTTCCACAGGCCAGAGTCCACTCAGTGGAATAAAGTGATTTATTCTGTGAGTCTCCTGCCTCTGCTCTGTGGGCCAGGAAAAGAATAGGCTGCTGGGGGGAGATGGGACCGTCCCGTCCAACCGGTTCAGGCTTTGGTCATCCTGCTCGGCAGGTTTTCCCACCCTTCCCGAAACTGTCCTAGCCCCAGCCCCTGAGGGTGGAGAGACTTGCCAAGTCTGACCACGGTGAGGGGGGGAGAAAGAGCCCTGGGAGTAGGGACCTAGGGAGGCCATGGAGCTCTGTTTCTTCCCGGTTTGGGCCTGAAGTATGTAGTCGAGGACTAGGGGTGTGGGGGGTGCATAGGCTTGAACCCTGGTTTGGTTTTTTCGTTTTGTGGCCGAGGGTTTCAGGATCTTAGTTTCCTGACCGGTGGTTGAACCTGGGCCCCTGCAGAGGAGCCACTGGACCACCAGGGAATTTCCCTGAACCCTGGTTCTTATCTCTACTCCTTTGGTGTAGGGGCTAGGGACAAGGGGCCCATCTGGTCACCCGCAGAAGCCTTTGCTTCTCACAGGAGTGTAGCTGCTCCCCAGGCTCTGAGCTCCTGCCTTTAGTTCAGGTTCTCGCCTCCAATTCACAACCCTCTGTATGAGCTGCCTACCTGCTTGTGCAAAAAAAAAATCATTCTGTTAATTTACTCATTTATTCAACCAATTATTTATTGAGCTATGTACCAGGCACCACCAACCCTTAGAAATTTGGTATTTTTAAGCATATAGGAAGCACTGCGTAAGTGCTTTACATATCTCAAGTGATTGCCTCAGCATACAATCCAAGGATGAAGGTATTATCATTATCCTCATTTTACAGGCGAGGAAACCAACTCAGCAAAGATCATTTCCTAAGGTCTTAGAGCTGGTGCCGGAGCATTGAGTTAAACCTTTACATTACAAAAGAGAGACTTTTTTAAATTATGGAAAGTGCCACACAGAAAAATCAAATAGCAGTGTGAGAGGTTGGAGACTACTTTTAAAGGGTTGAAGAGCAACTGAGGTTAATGTCCATATTTCAGTCCTAAGTGTACAGCTCAATAAATTTCCATAATGGCACACACCCAGGAGCCAAGCACCCAGATCAAGACGCAGAACCTTGGGGCTTCCCAGGCAGTCCAGCGGTGCCCCCAGTGCAGGGGCCCGGTTTTGATCCCTGGCCGGGGGGTGGCGCTGGTGGTAAAGAACCCGCCTGCCAATGCAGGAGACTTAAGAGAGGCAGGTTCGATCCCTGGGTTGGGAAGATCCCCTGGAGGAGGGCATGGCAACCCACTCCAGTATTCTTGCCTGGAGAATCCCATGGACAGAGGAGCCTGGCGGGCTACAGTCCATAGGGTCACAAAGAGTTGGACACGGCTGAAGCGACTTAGCACACAAAGCACACACACAGGGAACTAGGTCCCACATACCACAACCAAGTGTTCACATGCCACAACTAAGACTTGGTGCAACCAAATAATAAGTAAATTAATTTTTTTTTAAAGAAGCAAAACCTTATTAGCAGCCCAGGACAGGCCTCTTTGTGATGCTTTTCTCATAGCCCTTGCACCTGTGGTACTGAACTGGCCCATCTTCACCCTTCTCATGAGTGCGCATTCCTGAGATCCTCTCAGGATTACTCCCTGCTCTACAGACCTGTGTCTGCTAACAGGGCCCTCATCACCAAGCACCCCCTTTTCCATTTAGTTACCTGTCTTCCCACAGTGCTGCAGACACAGATGGCATCTAAATCACCTCTGAGTCTGCAGCTCGCCACACCCCCTCTATGACCTTAGTAAATGGTAGTGGTTCAATAAACATTGAGTAGATGGCAGGGGTGGGGCCTTTACTGTGCTTTGGCTGTTTCCATTTCAAAGGGCACTGTATTTTGCTTCCTACCTTGCCAGCTGCTCATGCATCCTTCAAGTTTCAAAATGGGCATGATTCCTCCTCTGGTCCCTACAGCACCAGGAAACTTCATTATCCCTTGGTTCTCTGTGAGCACTTCCAGGCTGATGTCAGTTCTGTATCTCAATGCCTAGAAGAGTAATCAACACAGAATAAGAGTTTAATAAGTGTTTAGTGGACCGAAAGGAGCATCCTCCTCTTATGGAGGGTGGAGAAGAAGTGAGATGACGGCAGACAAAGTGCCTTCCCTAGCAAGAGCTGCTGGGAAGCAGGCAGGGCTGAGTCAGCTGGGTGACAAGAGGTGGGAACACAGAGGAGCCACTAGGGGGCGCGCTTACCACTGCCAGGAGCTGTCTTTGCGGCAAGAGTTGAACCCAGAGTAGTACACAGTCCCAGACAGGTGTCAGGTATGGAGCAATAAAAGTTGACACGCAGCACCTGCTTTTCTGGAGCTTACACACTGGAGTGCAGGCAGAAGGAATGCAAATACTGTACCTAAACAATTTGGTCCCCAAACTGCTGAGACATTCCTAACTGTTTTCTGCTCTGTCCCCAGCCAAATGACTCCTTTTCTCAGAACTTTCACACCTCTCTTTCTTTGTATAGGCAGTTGCCTCCACCTTGAATGTGTCTTTGCCTCTAGAAAGCTTCTACTTCATGATCCAGCTGAAAAAGCCACCCTCTCATAGCTTCTCTGCATACACACGACCGGGTGTTAGTGTAAGTGGGACAAGGCTCCTCCAGGCCGGGAAGGAGGCCGGGTCTCATTTACCTCAGTATCCACCATGCCAGAATGCCCTTTCAGATACAGGGTATCCCACAAATGGCCGTTGAATGAAATAGGCTGGTCAAGCCACGGAAATTAAGAAAGAGGTTGGGAAATGGCTTCATAAGTTCAGTTCAGTTCAGTTCAGTTGCTCAGTTGCGTCCGACTCTGCGACTCCATGGACTGCAGCACGCCAGGCCTCCCTGTCCATCACCAACTCCCGGAGTTCACTCAGACTCATGTCCATTGAGTCGGTGATGCCGTCCAGCCATCTCATCCTCGGTCGTCCCCTTCTCCCTCACCTTCAATCTTTCCCAGATCAGGGTCTTTTCAAATGAGTCAGTTCTTCGCCTCAGGTGGCCAAATTATTGGAGTTTCAGCTTCAGGATCAGTCCTTCCAATGAATATTCAGGACTGAGTTCTTTTAGGATGGACTGGTTGGATCTCCTTGCAGTACAAGTCTTCTGCAACACCGCAGTTCAAAAGCATCAACTCTTCGATGCTCAGCTTTCTTCACAGTCCAACTCTCACATCCATACATGACCACTGGAAAAACAATAGCTTTGACTAGACAGACCTTTGTTGGCAAAGTATTGTCTCTGCTTTTTAATATGCTGTCTAGGTTGGTCATAACTTTTCTTCCAAGGAGCAAGCATCTTTTAATTTCATGGCTGCAGTCACCATCTGCAGTGATTTTGGAGCCCCCAAAAAATAAAGTCCCTGTGGCTGTTTCCACTGTTTCCCCATCTATTTCCCATGAAGTGATGGGACCAGATGCCATGATCTTTGTTTTCTGAATGTTGAGTTTTAAGCCAGCTTTTTCACTCTCCTCTTTCACTTTCATCAAGAGGCTCTTTAGTTCTTCTTCACTTTCTGCCATAAGGATGGTGTCATCTGCATATCTGAGGTTATTGATATTTCTCCAAGCAATCTTGATTCCAGTTTGTGCTTCATCCAGTCCAGCATTTCTCATGATGTACTCTGCATATAAGTTAAATAAGCAAGGTGACAATATGCAGCCTTGACGTACTCCTTTTCCTATTTGGAACCAGTCTGTTGTTCCATATCCAGTTCTAACTGTTGCTTCTTGACCTGCATACAGATTTCTCAGGAGGCAGGTCAGGTGTTCTGGTATTCCCATCTCTTTCAGAGTTTGCCACAGTTTATTGTGATCCATACAGTCAAAGGCTTTGGTGTAGTCAATAAAGTAGAAATAGATGTTTTTCTGGAACTCTCTTGCTTTTTCGATGATCCAATGGATGTTGGCAATTTGATCTCTGGTTCCTGTGCCTTTTCTAAATCCAGCTTGAACATCTGGAAGTTCATGGTTCACGTACTGTTGAAGCCTGGCTTGGAGAATTTTGAGCATTACTTTGCTAGCCTGTGAGATGAGTGCATTTGTGTGGTTGTTTGAATATTCTTTGGCATTGCCTTTCTTTGGTATTGGAATGAAAACTGACCTTTTCCAGTCCTGTGGCCACAGCTGAGTTATCCAAATTTTCCAGCATATTGAGTGCAGCACTTTCACAGCATCATCTTTTAGGACTTGAAATAACTCAACTGGAATTCTGTCACCTCCACTAGCTTTGTTCATAGTGATGCTTCCTAAGGCCCACTTGACTTCACATTCCAGGATGTCTGGCTCTAGGTGAGTGATCACACCGTCATGGTTATCTGGATCATGAAGATCTTTTTTTGTATAGTTCTTCTGTGTATTCTTGCCACTTCTTCTTAATATCTTCTGCTTCTGTTAGGTCCCTACCATTTCTGTCCTTTATTGTGCCCATCTTGCATGAAATGTTCCCTTAGTATCTCTGATTTTCTTGAAGAGATCTCTAGTCTTTCCCATTCTATTGTTTTTCTCTATTTCTTTGCACTGATTACTGAGGAAGGCTTTCTTATCTCTCCTTGCTATTCTTTGGAACTCTGCATTCAAATGGATATATCTTTCCTTTTCTCCTTTGCCTTTTGCATCTCGTCTTTTCTTAGCCATTTGTAAGGTCTTCTCAGACAACCATTTTGCCTTTTCGCGTTGTTTTCTTTGGGGTGGTCTTGATCACTGCCTCCTGTACAATGTCACAAACCTCCATCCATAGCTCTTCAGGCATTCTGTCTATCAGATCTATTCCCTTGAATCTACTTGTCATTTCCACTGCATAATCATAAAGGATTTGATTTAGGTCATACCTGAATGTTCTAGTGGTTTTCCCTACTTTCTTCAATTTAAGTCTGAATTTGGCAATAAGGAGTTCATGATCTGAGCTACAATCAGCTCCTGGTCTTGTTTTTGCTGACTATACAGAGCTTCTCCATGTTTGGCTGCAAAGAATATAATCAATCAGATTTTGGTATTGACCATTTGGTGATGTCCATGTGTAAAGTCTTTTCTCGTGTTGTTGGAAAAGGATGTTGGCTATGACCAGTGCATCTCTTGGCAAAACTCTGTTAGCCTTTGACTTGATTCGTTTTGTACTACAAGGCCAAATTTGCCTGTTACTCCAGTATCTCTTGACTTCCTATTTTTGCATTCTAGTCCCCTATAATGAAAACGACTTCTTTTTGGGGTGCTAGTTCTAGAAGATCTTGTAGGTCTTCATAGAACCGTTCAACTTCAGCTTCTTCAGCAGTGCTGGTTGGGGCATAGGCTTGGATTACTGTGATATTGAATGGTTTGCCTTGGAAATGAACAGAGATCATTCTGTCATTTTTGAGATTGCATCCAAGTACTGCATTTCAGACTCTTTTGTTGACTATGAGGGCTAGCTCATTTCTTCTAAGGGATTTTTGCTCACAGTAGTAGATATAATGGTCATCTGAGTTAAATTCGCCCATTCCAGTCCATTTTTAGGTCACTGATTCCTAAAATGTCGATGTTCATTCTTGCCATCTCTTGTTTGACCACTTCCAATTTGCCTTGATTCATGGACCTAACATTCCAGGTTCCTATGCAATACTGCTGTGTACAGCATCAGACTTTACTTCTATCACCAGTCACATCCACAACTGGGTGGTGTTGTTGCTGTGGCTCCATCTCTTCATTCTTTCTGGAGTTAGTTCTTCACTGATCTCCAGTAGCATATTGGCCACCTGCAAACCTGGCAAGTTCATCTTTCAATGTCCTATCTTTTTGCCTTTTCATACGGTTCTTGGGGTTTTCAAGGCAAGAATACTGAAGTGGTTTGCCATTTCCTTCTCCAGTGGACCAACTTTTGTCAGAACTCTCCACCATGACCTGTCCATCTTGGGTGCCCCTACACAGCATGGCTCATAGTTTCATTGAGTTAGACAAGGCAGTGGTCCATGTGATTAGATTGGTTAGTTTTCTGTGATTGTGGTTTTCAGTCTGTCTCCCCTCTAATGGAGAAGGATAAGAGACTATGGAAGCTTCCTGATGGGATAGACAGACTGAGGGGGAAACTGGGTCTTGTTTTGATGGGTGGGGCCATGCTCAGTAAACCTTTAATCCAATTTTCTATTGATGGGCGGGGCTGTGTTCCCTCCCTGTTGTCTGACCTGAGGCCAAACTATGGTGGAGGTAAATAAGATAATGATGACCTCCTTCAAAAGTGCAGGCACTGCTGCCCTCAGTGCCCCCAACCCTGCAGCAGGCCACCACTGACCCATGCCTCCGCCAGAGACTCCTGGACCTTAACGAGCAAGTCTGGGTCAGTCTCTGGTGGGGTCACTGCTCCTTTCTCCTGGGTCCTGGTGCACACAAGGCTTTGTATGTGCCCTCCAAGAGTCTGTCTCCCCAGTCTTGTGCAAGTTCTGCTGGCTCTCTGGTGGGGTTAATGGCGGCCTCCTCCAAGAGGGCGTTTGCCATACCCAGGTCTACTGCACCCAGAGCTCCTGCCCCTGCAGCAGGCCACTGCTGACCTGTGTCTCCACAGGAGACACTCAAACACAGTTCTGGCTCAGCCTCTGTGGGGTCTCTGGGTCCTGGTGTGCACAAGGTTTGTTTGAGCCCTCCAAGCATCTCTGGCGGGTATGGGGTTTGATTCAAAATGTGATTTCTCCCCGCCTACCATCTTGCTGGGGCTTCTCCTTTGCCCTTGGACATGGGGTATCTTTTTTGGTGGGATCCAACAGTCTCCAGTCAACAGTTATTCAGCAGTGTGTTGTAATTTTGGCATTCTCACAGGAGAAGATGAGTGCATGTTCTTCTAGTCCGCCATCTTGGAGACAGCTTCATGAAGGAGGCATAAAACGAGATGAACGGGTGGCTGTGTGTGCTGCAGGCATAACAAAGTCAAAGTGAGCAAAAGCTGGGCAGTGGAGATCACGGTTCTTGTTTTGACGGGGGTCCAGCCAGCTGCTCGGTTTGGCTCAAGCACTAAGAGGAAAAGCTGGGAGGCTGGTAGGTAGAGATCACATTGGTGGGCACTTGGGGATTTGAGCGGAGGGACAAGGGAAGGGAAATCCAAACTGAACTTTAAGAAGTGGACATATGAGCAGGCTATATCATTAGAGGCGGAAACCCAGAGAGAGGGAAGGGAGGAGGAAGCCACACTAAGTAAGTTAGTCAGAGTGACCTTTGTGAAGTACATGGTAGACAGGCAGTAAAGCCTAGTTGGAAAGGTTGCATGCTGGCAATCAGTTGTGCTGTGACCCAAACAGTGGTTTAATTTCTTTAATTAGTTATTACATTTTAAGAATCGGGAAAATTTATTTAAAACACACACACATATCTAGCTTCGAGGTCCACATTCCTGCAGTGATTTAGGCACTAGGTCCTCTTGATCCCCTCAGGCACTAACTGCCCCCATCCCCCATCCACCCTACATCTCCCTAGGTTAGGTGCTTGCCTGGGCCCTCCAGGCATTCAGCTTTGAGCGTCTTATCCCTAATAACCCATCCTCCTTCCCTCATATGGGTGTGTTTTCTCTAGAACTTACTGGTCCTAGCAGCTCACATGAGGTGAGGTGAAAGTTACTCAGTCATATCTTTGCGACCCCATGAACTTACACAGTCCATGGAAATCTCTAGGCCAGAATACTAGAGTGGGTAGCCTTTCCCTTCTCCAGGGGATCTTCCCAACCCAGGGATCGAACCTAGGTCTCCAGCACTGTAGGCAGGTTCTTTACCAGCTGAGCCACAAGGGAAGCCCAAGAATATTGGAGTGGGTAGCCTATCCCTTCTCCAGGGGATCTTCCCAACCCAGGAATCAAACTGGGGTCTCCTGCATTGCAGGCGGATTCTTTAAAAGTTGAGCTATCAGGGAAGCCTAATAAACACTGACAAAAACTGTATTGCTTCTGGGGACTTCCCTGGTGGCCCAGTGGTTAGGAATCCATCTACCAATGCAGGGGGCCCAGGTTAGATCCTTGGTCTGGGAAGATTCCACGTGCCACGGGGTGACTAAGCACGTGCGCCGCAGCTACTGAGCCCACTCTCTAGAACTGGTGCACGGCAACAAGAGAAGCCGCTGCAGTGAAAGAGCCCACACACTGCAAGAGTGGCCCCCACTCAGGGCAACTAGCGCGCTGTTCTTGCACAACAGTGAAGACCCAGCACAGCCAATAAGCAAATAAATAGATTTTAAAAAAGAAAACAAAACAGGATTGTTTCTTTGGAACCCATCCCTGCCCCTTTAAACAAACAGCTCTGAATGAGGAGTGGTTTGTCCTATTGCACAAGACCACTCCCTTCCCCACCTTCCCAGGCTTCAGCTAGACTGAGCCCGGGAAGGCACCTCTCAGCCCACCCCCACCCCCCACCCCCAAGGTCAAGAGTGACACCTGGAAACCGCAAACCCAGAAGCTGGCTTCAGCCCCGGGGGTGGCCGAAACTCCCCCACAGTACTCTCCTCGCTTACCTGCAGTAGCTCCTGGGGTTCCATCAGCTGAGCCCAGAACCAGGAAGCCCAAGAAAATACACTGGGAAAGAAACTAAGAAGAGCTTAAACACACACACACACACACAAAACTCTTTTACATAAAACTGAAAAAGATTTTTACCCAAACGCCTACAGTGTTTTCTTTTTGATAAAATTATAGGTGGTTTTCACATTCTTCTTTTTGTTGACTTGCATTTTTGAAAATTTTCTACAATGAATATCTAATGGTTTCTGAAGAGATACTGAGGTCTGTTTCAGAAAAAAACAAATCATTAGATCAGGAGTCTCTGAGATGGGATAGAGAATGAGGGGCTGGTAAAGGACAGAGAAGCTCTGAGACTTGGTGACTGACTGGCTCGTGCAGACAGAGAAGCTGAGTCAGCGGGGCCTTCAGGTTTTCTGTGCCAGGAATCTGGCAGTGCCACCAATAGAAACAGGGCCCAGGGGAGGAAGGCAGCTTCAGGAGAACCAGGCAGAAGGTGAGGGCTGTCAGGGACCAGATGGAGACTGGTTTTGTTGATCTTATTGTGGGTCTTTGTGGCTCTTATTGTTGGTCTTAGTTTTTGTTTGCTTTTGTCTAGCCTTACTGGGGAAAGATTTAAAGGCAACTTAAAAGGGTCTATAAACTATGAGATGAGTACAAAGGAACAAGATTTAAAAAGAAACCTAAGAAGGAACATAAGATAGGGCTAGGAATAAGGCAAAAACATACGAGTCTTGTAGTCTTTGGGCCACCCACTTAGCTCTGTGTCTCAGCTGTGGGTGCCTCCTGGTGAGGCCCCCAACACCCTGGAGGTGAGTGTGTGGGCCTGGTGGAGAGAATAACCCATGCGAGGGTGAAGGCGAGGAAGGAGGAGACTACTTATGGAGAGAGAGTAAACCTAGAGGGGAGAGCGGGAAGTGAGGGAAAAGCAGCTGAGGAGGAGCAGTCAGAGGGGCAGCAGGAAGAAAGAGGCTCGAAGGTGAGGGGTTTCAAAGTCTGCCAGGGTCAGGAAAGGAGGATGCTGGGAATGAGTTGCCAGCTGATCTTCATGAATGGTTGAGGAGCCAGGTGGACTCCTAGCAGGTGGCAGAGAGCAGAGTCGGAATGAAATAGTGGGGAAGGGGAGGAGAGGCCCAGGCTGGGTTTCAGGCATGAACGGAGAGGCTGAGAGGACTGGGGACGATTGAACACTGATGGAGTACAAAAGATTACATTGTTGACTCACCAACCCACTTGGAGTTGTCTTGCCAGTGGATTTTCTCTGATCCACTTACCCTCTCCTGCTCGATCCTCTTTGTAACCAGTTTATGATCTTAGGTTAACCAGGACTAGTCTGTGGCCCCCAGAAAATCCACAGTGCTCTATGAAAAGTGAAGGACCTGGACTAGGTGGCAAATCCTTTCTAATTCCTAAACTATGGTTACAGGTTACAAATTCTAGGGCCGCCTGAATACACGACTGGTGGAGGCTGTCAGAGCCAAGTTGTTGAGGCCCAGAGATGGGCAGTGACTTGCCCATGGTCACATAGCCAGTGTCTGGGGACAGAATAGGCCAGGAAGTCTGAGCCCCAAACTTTTTGCTCTGAGGTCTCATCTTCTCCAGATGCCCAGGCTCCTGGGTTAAGTGCCTGTCATTTCTCTGGAAGTGGGACAAAGGAGCCAGGCCAAGGAGCAGTCAGGGCTGTTCCCAAGCCTCAGGAGGCTGGGATCCCAAGGCCCACACAGCCCTGTAAGCACAGGCCAGAACCACTGCTTCACACACGGGACAGCTTCCTCCAAATCAGCTCCCCGCTCTTCTTGCGCTTCTTGAATGTCCCCTGGGAGCCAGGGAGGGGCAGAGAGTACTAATCCCGCTTCACAACTGAGAGAAACTCAGACAAGGAAGAAGGCAGTAATTTGGCCAAAGTCACCCAGTGAGTTGGGGATAGAACTGAGACTGGAGAACCCATGGGAGATGGGGTGGTCGGCGGGACACATGGCCTGTTGGGCAGGGGTGGAACAGTGCCATAGGCAGAAAAGCACACATGTCCTGGGGAATAGAGGGTCCCTGTCTCACCAGGGGTATGATCTCGCCATCTCCAGCAGGTATGGGGTGCTGGGGAGGGAGAGAAGATGGGCAGAAGCAGTGCAGCATGACCACAGCGAGTACAGATCTGAGGGGGAAACACACAACGGGTCAAGCGTCCCTGGTTGGGGGCTGGGCTCCTCGCTTTTCTGCCAGTTTCAAGGGGCCCCAGGGAATCACTGTGCCCCACCTGGCCCAAAGGCCCCCCTGCTGCCCCTCACCGCCCAGGGGCCAGAGAGTCTGGTACACACTGGTACAGGCAAGGGTCAAGGAAGCCAAGAAGCTGCCCAGGCAAGGAGACCAGTGACTGGCTCTGCCTTCCAGAAGGGTATGAGCAGGGTGACCATATGCCCAGGTTATTAAGAGAGTTCCCATTCAATCTCAGAAATATCCTGAGTCTGATGATGAATTCCACGGTCATCCCAGTTAGGGGACAAATCTGTTCAGTGGAGGACGCATCGAGAACATTCCAGTAGGAGGGCAGGCCCGCTTCAGTGCCAACATCCCTTCTCACACTCCACTCCAACCCTGTCTCCCTCTGTCCCACTCTGAGCCTAGGACAACCTTATCTGTCTGTCCCATCAACCATGCCTCCCAGCCCTGCCCTCTGAGAGGTCTATTTCTAGGGGGCAGAGCCTCCAGGCGGCACACTAGAAAGAAGCCTGGACGCAGGGTCAGGGCCCAGATCCAAGCGCCATCTTGGCCTTGGCTTCAGTCTCATCTGAAAATCAGAGCTAATAAGAGCCCTCTGGCCCATCTGGAAGTTCAGTTGTAAGAATGGAAGGCAATACTGGAGCAGACCAGGCTGCCTAAGCATCGCCACAGCCAGGGACAGAAAACAGTGGTTTCCTGGGACAGTCAGCACTGCCTAGGCCTGGGAAGTCACTCCCTACTGTTGCCACAGCGTGACTAATGTGGCCTTTTGGCTGGCTGAGTTCCGCTCGCCAGAGGATTTGGCCCAGGCCCAGGGAGGGCGCTGACAGCACAGCCCTGCTGGGAGCGGGGTTTCCTGGCAGCCGGGCACAGTGGGCAGGTCTGACCTGTGAGAGCCTGGTTACCGCCTGGGGCTTGGGCTGGTTGCAAAAGGGGCCGGTACTCCTGACGCAGTCTGCTCTCGGTCTCACTCACTCTCCCAAGCTGGTTCCCAGGAGAATGAGGAGATCGGAGGGTGTGTCACCTCTGCCCTGGGCACCGCTCTGCTACCCGGGGGAAGGCGAGTAAGGCCCAGCTCCCTCAAGTGTGCACTCACACACCAGCCCAGCACACACACCCAGCACAAAGATGCTCGTGGAGAAACCCCACCCCCCACACACACACAGACCCACCCAGAATTGAGCCTGGGCACACACAGACACATAGACATACTGTCCCGAAGAAACAAGGCCCAAACCTAGATGTACACACACAGGCACAGAGACCAACACACATCCAACACACCCATGCGTATGTGCTAAGTCTTTGTGACCCCATGGACTGTAGCTTACCAGGTTCTTCTGTCCATGGGGATTCTCCAGGCAAGAATACTGGAGTGGGTTGCTATGCCCTCCTCCATGGGATCCTTCCAAACCAGGAACTGAACCCAGGTGTCCAAGTCAGCAGGATTCTTTACTACTGAGCCAACTGGGAAGCCCAACACACAGCCAGTTACACACATAGAATTGTGTATAATACACACTCCTAAGGGCAGGTATTATGTGGATACACAAACATACACATGCGGAGCTACACACATGTCACATGAAGACAGACATCCATGTTTACACATGTAGATACACAGACTTGCACATGCATGGAAGGGTTCAGAAGTCTGCACAAAGGTAATAGCCACTTGAAATACACAAGAGCAAAAACAGGGACGCAGAGGGATGTACATGAACACCAATATGTCATATATACATACCTTGTCATCATGTAGTATTTATTGAACACCCACAATCTGCTAGTCATGCTTCAACAGAAAGAGCCTCTGACAAGTCAACAGGCAAAGCTCCCTCATAGGCCCCATTCACGATCATATGGTGGCCCAGTCTCCAAGCCAAAATTGAAGGATGTTTTTTCTGTAGATGGTCACCAATCCATGGTGGAAAAAATAATCAACTGTGGATTTAATCTCATTTATAAAAGGAAAAAAATATTTAAAGGAAAACAACCTTAATGCACCCAAATGGGGATCTAGTTGAAGAAATTATGATCAGAGTGAAATAGTAAACAAACATACATAAGTGGTTACAGATTCTAATCAGAGTTTATAATAACATGAAAAAGCTGTTAAAATTTTAAACAGAAAATACAAAATTATATCGAGCATAATCACAAGAAATAGTTCAAAAATATACAGAGAAAACCAAAAGGAAGTAACATCAAATTGTTACTATGGATTATCTTTGGGAATTAAGACTATGGGTACATTTCAATCTTCTAGTGCTTTGGATTTTCCAGTTTTTCTGTAAGAGAAGCATTTATTGTGAAAAAAGAAAATAGATATTTAAAAACATCAACTAAGGGTTGGTTCCACAGATATTAAAAATAATTTTACATCAATAAGCACTAATTTAAGACTGTATATGTAAGAAACATACATTCCTTTCCAGTTAATATATTCAATGTTCCTTTAGATTCAAGAGCAGAGAAAAGAGGGGAAAAGAGGTAAATGAGAGAGATAAAGAGATAAAAACAGTCCCAGAAAAGTAGAGAGAGATCACATGGTAGAGACACAGCGAGTGAGATGGTGGGTTTGGAACAAGAGGTAAATCCCCTTTTGCTCTGTACAGGCATGGGCCCCAGTGCCTCAGAAGGCCTTTCCAGCAAGCCATCGCTCTTTAAAAAAAATATTTATCTCTACTGTATCCAGGTCTTAGTTGCATCATGTGAGATCTTCATGGTAGCATGTAGGATCATTTAGCTGATGCATGCGAGATCTTTAGTACCAGCATTTGAACTCCTAGCTGTAGCATGTGAGATCTAGTCCCCTCACCAGGGATCAAACCCAGGCCCCCTGCAGTGGCATCAAGGAGTCTTAACCACTGGACCACCAGGGAAATCCCAAGCCATTCCATTACTCTTTAGGCCTGTGGTAAGGCCCCTGGGCAAAGACTTGGAGATGAGCTTTATCCTTGGGATCTCCTGCAGGGCTCACTGCTTGGCTTTTTATCTCAAGCACTTAATGAAACTGAAAGTTGCTCAGTTGTGTCCAATTCTTTGCAACCCCATGGACTATACAGCCCCTGGAATTCTCCAGGCCAAAATACTGGAGTGGGTAGCCTTTCCCTTCTCTAGGGGATCTTTCCAACCCGAGGATCAAATCCAAGTCTCTCACATTGCAGGCAGATTCTTTACCATCAGAGTCGCAAGGGAAACCCCAAGCACTAATTGGCCAGCAGCAAATGTTGCCTGGGCCCATGATCCTGTGGGAACACGGGGCATGAATGGGACTTGTTCCTTCTCCATTTAGCTGGTGATGGTGGGTGGGGGGCGGTGGTGTAGCCTGAGCAAAGGACTAAATTTAAGACAGCAGTGCAGACATAAATGATCCAGGTCCTGGAGAGTATTGACTGGAAGTATTGACTTGAGTAGTGACTAGAAGATGGTTAAAGGAGAAATTGGGCATTTGGTTGGGAGAGGAGGTGGGGGGCACTTTCTAGAGGATTTGACAAAAGCAAAGACTTGGAGTCAGAAGTAAAAAATGGGGATCAGGGAGTGGGGATCACTGGGACAATCTGGACTTGTCCAGGTTGGTGTCAGGTTTGTGGTCTTGAGTGCTGAAATGAGAAGCTGGGAGTTCGTTGCAGGCACTGAGATCTAGGAAGAGTCTTGAGTCAGGGAAGCGCCAGGAGAAAAGCAGCAGCACTAGGGGGACCGGGGTGGGAAGCGGCAGCGGCAGAGATGCAGGTGAGAGGCGGACAAGGCTCAGTGACCCAGCAGGAGAGAAGACAAAGTGACACGGGTATACTAGTACCATCAGAGAATTAGGGAAGAAGCTGGAGGTGGGAGAGACCCCGAAGATCACTTGATTAGGCTTCCTCCCCCAACCCATAGCGCCTTAAGTCACCTTGGAGCGGTTTGAAAATCTCTAATCCGGAGACTTGAGTGTTTCATTTTGCGAATGAGGAAACTGAGGCACAAGGAAGGAAAAAAAAAATTGCCTAAGGTCATGGTTGATGCCAGGCCCTGAACTTGAACTGGGGTCTCTGCCCCCCAGGAAAGGGAGTGTGTCAGGCTGGGTTGAGGTAACAGCCGGCCATGGAGCAGGGGCGTGAGACTCCATCCACCTGAGGGGGCAAGGGGCAAAGGGAGACAGCTGGCTGGAGCTCTGGGGGAAGAGCCCAGGTGGGGCAGAAGGTGGACAGTCTTGGCCAAAACTAAACTTGGGGATTATCTGAGGTTTCACTTGGCTAGGATTTTTGTCCCACAGGCACGTTCTTTCTCACACACACACAACTTCCTGCAGAGGGAGCTGGGCTGAGACAGAGGGCTCACCTGGCCCTTTAGTTGCCTAGCAAGCATCCCAGGTGTGCCTTAGAAATACCTCTCCACACGAACAACACTTACCATATACCAACTCTAGAGCTTGCAAAGTGCTCTTATGGCTACTTATAATAGTATATTACTTGGGATATTACCTTTTTTTCTCTGAGCCTCCCTTTCCTTACAGGTAAAGTGGTGCCCTTCCCACTCCAAATTCACCTGTTAAACATCCTTCCAGCTCCAAGTCCAGGGAATGTTCTCTGAATCCCTGCTCCTCTCCAAGTCCTCAATCAATGAACCTTCACTCTCAGAGAATTTCTGGGGCCAAACTTCTATTTAAATTGTTGACCAGAGTTCCCTTGTGGCCCACTGGTTAGGACACTTCACTCTCACTGCTGAGGGCAGGTTCAATCCCTGGTTGGGGAACTAAGATCCCACAACCTGCACAGAAGAAGCCAAAAAAAGAATAAAAAGCAATATAAATTGTTGACACTGGCATCCTGACCTTCACTAGGTCCTTATGTAGCCTTTGAGTGCTAAGTCTAAAGACTGAGTTCAACCAACCCAAGTCCAAGAAGTTTGGCCAGTGGTTGAGGTTTAAGTTGTATGGGGGTCCCTTCGTGTCTGGGGTCTAAACCAGAGAGGCCCTCCCCAATCTGAAACCCTTGGGCACTGTAGACTGTTGGAAGGATCAGAGCAGGAAGGTTAGAGGGCTCAGGATTGCCCCAGAGCCCAGGGCTGAGCACTGTGCTCCAGAAGGGAGGGGGAGAGGGGAGGGGCACCACCCGCCCGGTGAGGTCATGGGAAAGCAGCTCTGGCGCTGACACCTGGGGAAACCCGTTTCCAGGCTGCTTCCCACGCTAGCTCTCCTGGGAACCAGCTAAGCCCCAAACGGGGCACCCCAAACCCCTCCCCGCAGGCCAGTTCCCATCACTGTTCCATCTAGACCAGTCCTCACCTTTCAATCTAGCCTCAGTCTTTTGGTACCCAAGCTGTCTATCCAAACTGTTGGGTCTTGAGGGACCAACATGCTGACCTCTCCAGAAAAAGACACAGAGACAGCAGCTTCAGAAACTTAAGGCTTTATTTGCAGATTCCACATTGCCCTGTCTTCTAGGCTATGACTTTGGAGAAAGCCCCTTCTTCCTTTAGGCTCCGATTTGCAGCTCCTCCCCCTCCTCTTGCTAGGCCTTGCCTCTCACTTCCTTCCCCACTCCTGTCCAGCCAGTTTGGGCAGTGCTTAGGGAGCCCTGAGACCCAGTTCTTCTCAGGCACCAGCCCCGCCCTCCCTGGCCTTGAGGCTTTGAGGACAGCCCAAGTGTCAGCCTTGCTCTTCAGCTGCCCCACTTCTCTTCTCTCCTTTCTCTTCTTCGTTCCAAGTGAAGCCCTCTGATCTGTCCCCAGCCTGCCTCTAGTCCTAAGGCTCCAAGGCTGTACTTTCTGCTCCTTCTGAATCTCTCACAGACCTCTGTCTTATTCAATTCATTCTAAACTCTCCAAATCAGGGCTGAATACCTTCCAGCCTTCTGAGATGCCCAGCTGTTCTTCAGGCTCTTCCTCACCCCTGGGCCAAGGAAGGGGTGGGGACCACCAAAAGGGGTCCTACTTCAGCCAGGCTGGCTTGAGGGCCCATAATAAGAAACTGGGAATTGGATCCCAAGCTGCTTGGAGGCAGCTGACGCTGTCAGGATCATCCCATGAAAATCAAAGTACTGGCATTTCTCTGTCAGCCTTGACCACAGAAATCCAAGTCAGAGCCTTCCCTCCTCCAGGCCCTAGGCTCACCCTGGCATCTAAGAGCGGGCAGTTAAAGGCCCATGGTTCCACAGCGTTCAGATGGGAACTGAGTCCCAGGGGGGTGGCCTGGCCCTGCCAGCAGAGCCCCTCAAAGGCCCCACACCTCAGGTTCTAGAAGTCTGTGGCCATTGGCCTACCGATCATTTTGCTGCCACAGCTGTTCAAACAAAACAGAAGAACTTCTTCCAGCGGCAGCGGGAGAGGGTGCGCACACCTTTGGCGTTCAGCTTCTTCTCCAGCCGGGCTTTGTGCTCAATGGCACTGAGAATGGCCGAGTCAAACACCTCCTTCAAGTTCTTCTGCGTCAAGGCAGAGCACTCCAGGTAGCAGCAGGCCCGGATTTTCTCGGCCAGACCCTGAGCCTGGGGTTGAGGCACCGGGCCTTCCCGGCCCCCCTGGTCCAGCTGAATCAGTACATTGACATCATCCCTCAGGTCGGCCTGGGTACCCACCAGCAGCACGGGCGCCTGGGGATTGTGAGTACGAATCTCTGGCAGCCATTTCTCTGTGATGTTTTGGAAGGAGCTGGGCTGCACCACACTGAAGCAGGCCAGGAAGACATCTGTATCCGGGTAGCAGAGGGAGCGAAGGCGGTCAAAGTCTTCCTAGGATGGAAAGTCCAGGCCATTATTCCCTGCCACAGGATGCAGGTAATCCCTTGTCACCTGGGTTTAGAGACTGAGACTCATAACTAAGGGCTCAAGCCCTTCTCCATTCCTGATGGACCCGGGATCCTCCCAGCCTCCAACCCACCTCACCCCAGATCAGTAGAGGATGCTCCTACTTCTCACCTGTCCCGCTGTGTCCCAGAGCTCAATGCGCACCGGCGCTCCATCAACCAGGACTTGCACTGCAGGGGAGAGGCAGGGGAAAGACTGAGTTAGAAAGAGCGTTCTGAGATTAGGTTTGATGTAGATACACTACCGTGTATAAAATAGCTAGTGGAAACCTACAGTTCAGCCCAGAGAGCTCAGCTCTGTGCTCTGTGATGGGTGGTATGGGGGGAGGCGAGTGTTCAAGAGGGAGGCATAGGTATACATATAGCTGATTCACTTCGTTGCAGAGCAGAAACTAACACAACATTGTAAAGAAATTATACTCGAATAAAGAAAAGAAAAAGAGGCTTCCCTGGTGGCTCAGTGGTAAGAATTCATCTGCCAATGCAGGAGACACCGGTTCGAGCCCTGGTCCAGGAAGATCCCACCTGCCTCAGAGCAGCTGAGTCCATGACCACAACTATTGAGCCTGTGCTCTAGAGCCCTGGAACCGAAACTAAACATGCTATAACTACTGAAGCCGGGACGCTGTAGAGCCGGTGCTCCGCAACAAGTGAAGCCGCCGCAGCGAGAAGCAGCGAACTACAACCAACAGTAGTCCCCACTCGCCGCAACTAGAGAAAAACCCGCGCAGCAACGAAGACCCAGCACAGCTAAAGATAAATGAAGAAAAAAAAAATTTTTTAAGAAAAAGAAAGAGCGTCCTGGATCCCACCAAGCCTCAGCAGCGCCACCTCGAGGCCTGCTCCCGCCAGCCTCCCCGGGGGCTTCGGTGCACTGGTTCCTCTGCTCCAGACGCAGCCCCCGAGTGCACAACCCCACCCCAGCCACGCGGCCGTTGAACGTACCGGAGAAGGTGTCCAGCGCTGTGGGCCGGTAGCGCGCGGGGTACCCATTGCAGGTGTAGCTGACGATGAGGCTGCTCTTGCCCACCGCGCCGTCGCCCACCAGCACGCACTTTATGCCCAGCTCGGGGGACGCGCTGCCCCGTCCCGGGGGAGGGGTCGGGGATCGGAGAGGGGACGACTCGGCTTCGCTTAGCTCCCGCGGGGGCATGGCCCGCTCCGGGGACAGCCGGGGACCAGGCTCCGCTGTGATCGGTGAAGCACGTTCCGTAGGTTGCCTCTGACTGAATCCGCGGAGACCCAGTTCAACCGCCAGCCGCTACCCGTGGGTATATGTGGACCCCGCCCACCTCATCTGCATACCCCAAGCGGCCTCGGACCCCGCCCACCCTCCGAGCCTCCTTCAGGACCTCCCTCTACAGCACGCCGCAAGAGGTCAGGCAGTCTCTAATACCAAGAGGTAGAGACGCGGGCCGAAAACGGACGCTCAGGGAATCACACAAGTTCGAGAACAAAGAATTGCCCAGATGAGGCAGATCTCGGTATCCTGGCAGAGACAGATATCCAGGATTTATTGTTAGGAAGAAGAAGCGAATTGCAGAACACACACTGCAACATGTTCAAATTAAACGTTTGTTCAAATGAAAACAATAAAAAAAGACATGTTTGAGTATTAAAAAGGCTGGATAATAATTTTATTAAAGAATTACTTTTTTAAAAATAAAGAGATCATGAAGAGGCAGAAGATAAACTCAAGAGGGAACACGGCCGGCAAGAATATATTGTACCTCTTCCACAGAAGAGCTGCCTCTAGATTCAGCCTGAAGGCAGGCTTTAAACACCTTCACTCTGCTCCTTTGAAGGATCTCGGGATGCTGGAGAAGCTAGCTGGGGAGGATCTTCAAGGACAATTCTCCAATTGAATATTTTCTATATCCCCAAAGTCTCTAATATTATCTTCATCATCATCAAAAGCAGATAATAATTACCTGTTTGCTGATGCTGTCCTGGGCCACCCATTGTCCTTGCCCTAGAAGGTGTTTATAGATAGAGACATGATATCTCATGTAGCCCTAGGAAGGTCACCAAGAGAGCAAGCGCAGAATAGCCTGATGCTAATTTCATCTCTTTATTGTAGCCACACCAAGTGACACCAGGTCCAGAATGCTTTCTCTGAATTCCAAGCCTATACAAAGATCTCAGCCTATATAAAGATCATTGAAAACAACTCCTTCATGAGTTGTTGAAAGGAGAGTGTTGGGAGTAGGCCAGTGAAAATTGAAGAAAAGAAATAATTGTATTTTTCAAGCAGTAGGTAGTATAAAAATCCCTAAGTCCAAATTTTAAAATCTCTTGAAAAAAGTTTCAAGATTTCTGATTTTTATTCCTTACCCTCCCCCCACCACCAACTGTTGATCAAATGTTGAGGACAACAACTAGAAAGTTGTTGATTTAACCATTAAAAACTTGACTGTGGGGAAATGGTAGGATCCCCAGTATTCACTTCTGTATCCCAGTGTCTACATCCTACATTTCTGACCTCCAAGTATCTGTGGATGCTAATAACCCCTTGGTGATGGACAGGGAGGCCTGGTGTGCTGTGATTCATGGGGTCGCAAAGAGTCAGACACGACTGAGCGACTGAACTGAACTGAACTGATAGCCCCTGTGACTTCTCAGACACATCCACATAAGACATCTGGCGAGTGAAAGAAGCCTAAAAGTGCTGCCTTCACACTGTGGCACTCAGAAGGTCTGAAAGCTATTCTTTTTGCTCTCCTGGAAAGGGAGCCAAGAATGGGGATTTGAAAAGACCTAGACATCAAGAGACCTGCCCCAGTATTCCCACTTCTTCAACTCATTAGCTGTGTAATTCCTGAGAAATCACTTGCTCCATCTCAGCTGTAACATGCTAGGTGAAGCTTCCTTATTTCATATTTATTTCTTAAATATTTCTTATTTCTGGTCCTAGCAATCTGTGATTCAGGGAACCTAGGGAAATTGCCCCAGTCTGGGTGTCTGAGACAAAATTACTACACACACACTCTTCTTCACCATGCTCTTATCCTTTTACCCAAACTATTATTAAAAATAGTTTCATTGTAGCTGTAAATTTGAGAGTAATCATGTTTAATTCTTTCTGCAGGTAGAAGGGAATATAAATAATACAAATGGGGGAGGTATCAGCTGGTCATGGTTAAACCCCACTTGGCCTGCAACAGGTCATTCTTTGCTGGCCCTGTGGATGGGGACACTTTCTAACCTGAGCTGGTTTAGGGACAGTCTTGTCAGCAAGAGATGGGAGGAGGAGACAACCTGGGGAGCTGGTGAGTCATCTATTTCTCACTAAAGACTTGCAATTCTGGTTGCTGCTGCTGCTGGGAAAGTCCCCTCCTGAGGGTGGCCTGAGTCTTATTCCTGTCCACCTGAGAAATTGTCCCAACTTCCGTCAGATACACATTTGCTAAGATTAAAATGTTGCCTTGACTTTGTCCTTGGAGGGATGATCGAATTTAGGACTGGAGCAGGAAATATACAAGATGAGCCTGGGACATTTTGTAGTACAGAAAGTAAGGAAGTGCCAAACAAACAAAGCAACAGGACCTGGAGATACATTAGAGGACCCAGGAGCCAACTGAAAGAGCTTCCACAGGCCAAACCTGGGACAGTCTGAGCAATAAAATAAGCCAGTATTGGATTATAACCCCAAATATAAAATAAATAGCATATCTATTCTGGTATAAATGGGGGATAATATATAAAACTTCTCGTGAATGATCCCAAATACTGTATGTAGATATTCTACCCTTAAGAGAGTAAACCACCACTCTTGTGGGCCGTGCGTAGTGACTTTTCTTGCAAAGACTTAAAAGGGTAGGGGAGAAAACAACTTTACAGTGGAAAATCCAGACAAACACCACCTCAAGCAGGTGATCAAGATTAAGATCAACATTGATAAGTCAAGTTGATGGTATGTACCTTTGATGTGATGCAGAGAATGACATTTACCTCTGTGGCCTTCCTCTCAAGAATCGCAGTCTAATTATGAGGAAAACATAGGAAAATTCCAACTGAGAGACACTCTACCAAAAAGTGGTCCAGTACTTCTCAAAACTGTCAAGGTCATCAAACAAGGAAAGTATGGAAAATGGCTCCAGACAAGAGGAACCCAAGGAGACATGACAACTAAATGTAATGTGGTATTCTGAGTGGGAGTTTGGAAGAGAAACAGGACATTAGGTAAAAACTAAGGAATTCTGAGTAAAATGTAAACCTGAGCTAATAATAATGGACTAAAAATAATAATAATAATGGACTAATTCTGGTTCATTAATTGTGACAATCAGTGACATCAAAATGTACAATCAGTTCAGTTCAGTCACTCAGTCATGTCCGACTCTTTGAGACCCCATGGACTGCAGCACACCAGGCCTCCCTGTCCATCACCAACTCCCGGAGTTCATTCAAACTCATGTCCACTGAGTCAGTGATGCCATCCAACCATTGTATCCTCTGTCGTCCCCTTCTCCTCCTGCCTTCAATCTTTCCCAGCATCCGGGTCTTTTCAAATCAGTCAGCTCTTCACATCAGGTGGCCAAAGTATTGGAGTTTCAGCTTCAACATCAGTCCTTCCAATGAACACTCAGGACCGATCTCCTTTAGGATGGACTGGCTGGATCTCCTTGCAGTCCAAGGACCTCTCAAGAGTCTTTTCTAACACCACAGTTCAAAAACATCAATTCTTCAGCGCTCAGCTTTCTTTATAGTCCAACTCTCACATCCATACATGACTACTGGAAAATATGTACAATATAATGTAAAATATTTATAATAGGGGAACCTGAGTGTGAAAGACAGGGAAACTCTGTGCTATCTTCTTGATTTTTCTATAAGTCTAAACTGTTCTAAAGTTTATTAAAAAAAACAAACAAAAAACCCTAATTTTAAAAGTATGGTATTAACACAAAAAAAGACACATAGATCAATGGAACAGAATATAGAACCCAGAAATAAACCCACGCTAATATGATCAATTAATCTACAATAAAGGTGGCAAGAATATAGAATGGGGAAAAGACAGGCTCTTCAATAAATGCTGTGGGTGACCCTGGACAGCTACATGCAAAAGTATCAAACCTGGACTACTTTCTCACACCATATCCCGAAATAAACTCAAAATGGATTAAGACTTAAAGGTAAGACCCGAAACCATAAAACTCCTAGAAGAATACATAAGCAGTATGCTCTCTGACATCAATCTTAGCAATATTTTTTTGGGGGGTCTGTCTCCTAGAAAGGGAAATAAAAGCAAAAATAAGCAAACAGGACTACATCAAACTAAAAAGATTTTGCATATGGAAAGAAACTATCAACAAAACAAAAAGACAGCCTACTGAATGGGGAAGATATTTGCAAACAATATACTCAATAATGGGACTATGTAGAAACTATATCCAAAATGCACAAAGAACTCATACAGTTCAACAACAACAACAACAACAACAAAACACTTGATTTAAAAATGGCAGAGGACCTGAATAGATGTTTTTCTAAATAAGACACACAAATGGCCAACAGGCATATGAAAAGATGTTCATCACCAGGGAAATGCAAGTTAAAAGCACAGCTGTGACAATGGCTATCATCAAAAAGAACAATGTATTGGTGAGAATGTGGAGAGAAGAGAACACTTGCACATTATTGGTGGGAGTGTAAATTGATGCAGTCACTATGGAAAAGAGTATGAAGTTTCCTCAAAATATTAAAAATAGAACTACCAGGTGTTAGTCACTCAATCATGTCCAACTCTTTGTGACTTCATGGACTGTAACCTGCCAGGCTCCCCTGTCCATAAAATGCTCCAGGCAAGAATACTGGAGCAGGTAGCCATTCCCTTCCCCAGGGGATTTTCCTAGCCCAAGGATCAAACCCAGTTCTCCTGCATTTCTGCTTCCTTGGTGGCTCAGACGGTAAAGAAGAGCTACCCTATGATCCAGCAATTTCACTTCTGGGTATTTATCTGAAGAAAACAAAAAACAGTAATTCAAAAAGATATATGCACTCCAGTATTCATTGTAGTATTATTTATAATAGCCAAGAAACAACTTAAGTGTCCATCAATAGATGAATGGAAAAAGATGTTGTATACATGTACCAAGGAATATTACTCAGCCATAACCAGTGAAATTTTGCCATTTGTTACAACATGGATGGATCTAGAGGGTATTATGTTAAGTGAACTAAATCTGACAGAGAAAGACAAATACTCTATGACCTGACTTATGTGTAGACTCTAAAAAACAAAACAATTCGGGACTTCTCAGGCAATTCAGTGGTTAAGACTCCACCTTTCCACTGCAGGGGGTTCAGTTTCAATCCTTGGTTGGGGGACTAAGATCTCAGATGCTGTGTGGCACAGCCTAAAAAAAATGAATTAAAATGTTTAAAAGACAAAACAAAATAAAAACAGACTCATCTATGAGTTCTACAGAGAGCAAACAGGTAGATGCCAGAAGGAAGGAGGATGGGGGTGAAATACTTAGGAGATTAAGAGGTACAAACCTCAAGTTATAAAATAAACCATGAGGATGTAATATACAGCATAGCATAAGGTATATGGTCAATAATATTGTAATAACTTTGTGTGGTGACAGATGGTTACCAGACTTACGGTGATCATCTCATAATGTATGCAAATGTCAAATCACTATGTAGTACATCTGAAACTAATATTTTAAGTCAACTATATTAAAAAAAAACTAAGCCTTAAGTTAAAAAAAATTAGCTAGCTTAGGCAGAGTGTAAGATTAATAAAATAGTTGTATTTAGTGAAAAAACAAACACACAAAAAAAACTGAAACGTGGTCCTGACATTGAATCATGGCAGTCATAAAGTTTTGTTTCCAAAGTGTCCAACACAAGGCGTATGGAGCTTTAGACTTGTGAAGCTTCTTTAGTTTGCTCTATCTCTTAAGATATCCAAGTGCAATTGCTGAGCGGTTTGAGCGATGTGGGCGGAGTATACGGGGGGAAGTTAGGAAACTAGCCTCAAGATCAAAGAGGCTCCTAAGTGGCAGACCATCCCAAAACTAGCAATCAATAGGTTCGCCAGAAGGCAATGGCACCCCACTCCAGTACTCTTTTGCTTGGAAAATCCCATGGACAGAGGAGCCTGGGAGGCTTCAGTCCATGGGGTCGCTAAGAGTCGGACACAACTGAGTGGCTTCACTTTCACTTTTCACTGTCATGCATTGGAGAAGGAAACGGCAACCCACTCCAGTATTCTTGCCTGGAGAATCCCAGGGACAGGGGAGTCTCGTGGACTGCCATCTATGGGGTCACACAGAGTTGGACACGACTGAAGCGACTTAGCAGCAGCAGCAGCAGGTGTGGTCAAATTCCTAGGCATTTCTGTTAAGCCCTGATCTTATTTAAAATTACTGCATACATTGGAATACCTCCAGCAAAACCTCAACTCAATAAACCAAAAGAAATCTACCCATATCTACCACTAAGATTCTCCTATTGTTGAAAAAAGGATTAGCAAAAAAAGGAAGAGTTTGCCCAAAAAGTTCAGTGCTGAGGCCCTTTGTCAGTGAAACGTGCCTCTTGTCATCTTTTGCTGTATCCTCTGCATACTCCACTCCGAGACTTCTGAATCAGGCCTGCTGCTCAGAAGGAGCCCAGAGGCTCAATGAGTAGGTCAGAAAGCTTTGAAATAAAAAGAGGATGCAAGAAAAAGAATTTTATATCCAACACTTAATAAACCTAGGAAAAACTACTTATTTACCTACATACTGATGATTATAAGGCAATAATTGGATTTTTCTCAACTCCCTGTGCTGCATCCTGGGAGGGTGTTAGAAGCAAAATTCAGTGGCCTGGGCTGAGTTAGCCTCCTGGTACCAGGGGAACAGATCTTGTTCATCTCCCCTCCAGCTTCTCCATGCCATCTGTCCCAAGGATCTGGCCTACCTCCCTGGCTTCTGCCCAGCCCTGCCCTTCTCCCAGCATCCAGCCTTAGTCTTTTCTCCTCCCTGCCTTTCTCTCCACCTCATCTCTACCCACTCGATCCCACTGCTTCTACCTCCTCAAACCTCTCACTTATGCTCAGACTTTGCTCTCAAGCCCTGCCCAGTACTTTTGTTTGTTTTTAACCTCCTGCAGGAGTTCCAGCTAAAAATGTTCATATGAAAGTACTCTTCTCTCATTTCATTAATAGAGCTCTCCTCCTAACTTCCTCATCTCTGAAAATGCTAACCCAATTCTCTCCAGCTAATGCATTGGAAAGAGTTGGAACCGACTAGTCTTCAAACCTCACAACGTGCTTGGACTCCTTCCTCTCCATCTTCAGTCCTTTTTGTGAGGTGCTTGACACTCCTCTTGCTTTTGGCATCCCTTGCCCAAAGAATCACCTCCTGCCTGCCTCCCTGACTTTGTTTTTCTCATTTCCAGTGCGCTCAGGCTTCCTAAGACAACAAGTTTATTCTGTTACTCTCCCATTCAAAACACTACAGTGAATCCCTGTTCACTGCCGGATAGTATATGACTCTCTGCTGTCATCCACAGCTTCTGATTACAGTACACTCCCAGGATGGGGTAAACAACCACTAAAACAATCCTTAAGAGAACTTCCAATGATGTAGGAAAGTGTTTTAAAAAATAATGTAAAATGATACAGAATTATACAAACAGTTTTAGCCAAGTATTTTTTTTTTAAGTGTACAGTTAGAATAAAAAAGTCCTATAAGAAGGGCATAGACCAAAATGTGGACAGTCATTGCTACTGGCTGGGAAGCTGATTTTGCCTGATATGTAATGAACACTTAAGCACAAGTTAGCTGTTAATATTATGTTGCTTTATCATCATTTTATCTCCCTTTTCAACAATGAACAAGTTACTTTTATGCAAAAAAAAAAAACTGAAATAAAAAATACACATTCAGGGACTTCCCTGGTGGTCCAGTGGCTAAGAATCCAAGTTCCCAACACATGGGGCCCAGGTTCGATCCCTGGTCAGTGAACTAGATCCCACATGCCACAACTAAAACTGAGAAGAGCCAAATAAATAAATATTTTAAAAAATACACATTCATTGTATATTTAGAAAAAAAGGAAGCACACCAACATGTCAACAATGTCGGAATGGCAGGATTGTGAATTATGATTATGTTCTCATTCACCCCTTCAATTCCATGAGGTTCTTTTCAAACCCACTGTGGTGTAAGCACTGTGGAAAGTGCTCAGTGCACAGTGATGAACAAATCAGGGCTCATGTGTTCCTCCACCTTGCTTTATCCTATGTTAACCCTCCTTCTCTGAACTCAAGGTCTGTCTCACTCATTTTGAGAACATTCCGTGTTTCCTGTGTGCATATCTTATACACAGGATAGGGGACAAGGAGGGGCTCATACAACTTCTGGCTCTTACTGCCCTAGCCCAGTGGCATCCCACTTAAGAGGAGCTTATTAACTCTTTGTGGAATGAATAAATGAATGGTGAGGCATGATTTGCCAAATGATAAAGAGATTAGCCCCATGTTCCTTGATGTCACAAGCACTTGTCGAAATGGCTCAGCCAGTCCTCACTTGCTTCTCCTCAAAGACTGGCTCCACTGGTCCAAAGTCTCCGTGGATAGGAATTGGGGCCTGAGACCACCAAGGTCCACTCAACCTTCTGCAGTTAACCCTAGAGCATGTGTTTTCCTTTGACAATCAAGATGAACATTAGCAGCTTTACAAAAAAGAGGACCCAATAAAGAAGCATTCAGTTAATAATGATATCCAAATGCTCTCCTTGGCATTGCTTATATAAACTGCATTTTATATAGTTTGAACCAAGGATGGCATTTACATTATTTAACAGCTGGTTTGGCCCACAGAGAGATGCTGGTCCTTGGGCTGGAGCAGCTTTTTAGAAAATCTCTAGTATGCCGGAGATTAAACCTTTAATGGCTGGCTCCTGGGGAGGAGTGATGGTGAGAGATACACTCACAGAAGTGGATATTTTAATCGCTGGCGTGACCACATAGGTGTGTACCTGCCGAATTTCATCAGTCTGGTTGGGTTTGGAGTGAGTGTGAGCCAAGCAAAGAGGGCTTGGAAACAGGCTGAAGGAATAGCAGAAATCCGGCCCAGAAGGGAAAGACTCTGGTCCATTTTGTAACTAAAATTAGCTCAGCTCACCAAGGAAGTGAGTGGTGAGAAATGAGTTGGGAAGGGAGGCGAGAGCCCAATCCAGGTCACATCACAGCTTTTCTTTTCCTTCAGGGTTATTTCACCAGGAAACAGCTAGACCTAGAGATACCTCCCCAGGATACAAAACTTTCAGTTCTAAAACCATGAGGGTTGGTCTCCCTAACCCTGTTAGTAGGGTAGCCTGCTCTTTAGCTAAACCACAGCAATTGAAACTAGAAACAGAGCAGGATTTTCTACACCAGCATAAAATTAGCTTTCACTATTTTTTATAAAAGTGTTGATATGAAAGGTACTGCGTTTTGTTCACATTTGTTTGTATAAAGTTAGTATTTCTAAATCAAGTTCTTTTCCCTGCCTTTATTACAAATTATGCTTTTGTCAACAAGAGATAAGCTACCTTGATGGTTAAGAGCACAGATTCTGGGTCAAAGCACTTGGATTGGTATTCAGGTTGTATCCCTTACTAGCTGTTGCCTTTTTTTCTGGGCCTCAGTTTGCTTGTCTGTAAAATGGGATTAAGATAGTGCCTGCCGCATAGAATGTTGTGGGGATTAAACGAATTATACAGAATGCTTGGAATAGTGTCTGTACAGAGAGAGTACTCTGCAAGGGTGCACTAGTATTATAATCATTTTCCCCTGGGTCAGGTCATGTTTTTTTCAGATGAAGTCACAACCCTGCCTAAGAGTGAACAATATGCACTTGTCAGATAAGATAGGTTCGGGGGCTTCCCTGGTGGTCCAGTGGTTAAGAATCCACCTGTCAGTGCAGTGGACACAGTTTAAATCCCTGGTACGGGACGATCCCACACGCCTGGGAGTAACTAAGGCCCTGGGCCACAATAACTGAGGCCACGGGCTAAAGCCCATGACCCTCAGCTACTGAAGCCTGTGCACCTAGAGCCTGCGCTCTGCGACAAGAGCAGCCGCTGTAATGAGACGCTGGGACAGCACAACTGGAGAGGAGCTCCAGCTCGTCTCAGCCAGAGAAAGCCCTCAGGCAGTGGCCGTGAAGAACTGGCGCCGCCAAAAATATATAATAAATATTAATTAATTTTAAAAACAGATAGGTTCAGAATTTTGTCTTCTGTGACTCAGATAGGGAACACAAAAAGTCATCATTCTAATATACTGGTATTGTTATTATCTTTACTTTACAGATGGGGAAACTGAGTCTTCATAGAAGTTACATGACTTGCCCAAGGCCTCACATCTAAGATACAGCCAGGATTACAGAGCCCCATGTATTGCTCCACCACCACTTACTTTTCAGTCCACCCCTTAAGGATGATGGGCTATCCCATCAAGAGGTACAGTTTAGGAAAACACGATAGATAGATAGAGACATCACACACAGAATGGAATATTACTCAGCCATAAAAAATGAAATATTGCCATTTACAGCATCGATGGACCTAAAGAATATTATACTTGGTGAAGCAAGTCAGACAAATATTATACGGTATCACTTATATGTGGAATCTAAAAAATAGTACAAATGAATCTATATACAAAACAGAAACAGATACAGAAAACAGGCTTACAGTTATGAAAAGGGAAGGTGCAGGGAGGGATAAACTAGGAATATGGGATTAACAGATACAAACTACTATGCCTAAAATAGATAAGCAACAAGGACTTATTTATAACATAGGGAAATATATTCAATATCTTGCAGTAACCTATAATGGAAGATAATCTGAAGATTATCTTTAGAAATATATGAAAAAAATATATAACTGAATCACTTTGCTATCCGCCTGAAACTAACACAATATTGTAAACCAACTATACTTCAGTTTTTTAAAAAATGTAAAGAAAAATAATTATGGGCTTCAAAGCATTTTATCTTTTATCTTATAAACTCTATCCATTCTGACATTTGGGCAGAGATCTTTTTAAAATTTTGCTATTGCAGGGCTTCCCTGGTGGCTCAGTGGTAAAGAATCTGCCTGCCAATGCAGGAGACACAGGCTTGATCCCTGATCCGAGAAAATCCCACATGCTGAGGAGCAACTTAGCCTGAGCGCCACAACTGTTGATCCTGTGCTCTAGAGTCGAGGAGCCACATCTACTGAGCCCAAATCCACAACTCCTGAAGCCCGCAGAGTGCCCATGCTCCACAACTTGAGAAGCCACCACAGTGAGAAGTCTGTGCATCACAATGGAGAGTAGCCCTCACTCTCCGCAGCTAGAGAAAAGCTTGCATGGCAACGAAGATCCTGCACAACCAAACATAAATAATAAAAATAAGTAAATAAAATTATTAAAAAATAAAATTACATTTGGTATAACAATCGACTCTATTGAGATATCATTTACATCTAAGATACATCCATTTTGACTGTATAGTTTAAGGAGTTTCAACCAATGTATTCACCACCACCACAATCAAGATACAAAACATTTCCACATCTTCTATAAAGTTTCTTCTTGCCTCTTTCTAGTCAATCCTCCACCCCATGCCAGTTCCCAAGCAAACACTGAACAGTTTTCTGTTGATAAAGTTTTATTTTTGCCTATTATAGTTTTAAATAAACAGAATCAGGCTCTGTCTACCGTCTTATGTCTGACCTCTTAAAACTCAGCATGCTTTTGAAATTCATTCATGCTGTTGTATGTAAGGGTTGTTGTTATTTAGTAACTAAGTTGTGTCTGATTCTTTTGCGATTCTATGGACTGTAGCCCGCCAGGCTCCTCTGTCCATGAGATTTTCCAGGCAAGAATACTAAAGTGGGTTGCCATTTCTTTCTCCAGGGGATCTTCCTGCCCCAGGGATGGAACATGCATCTCCTGAACTGCAGGCTGATTCTTTACCTCTGAGCTACTAGGGAAGCCCTGTGTGTAAGCATAATTTTTTTCTTTTTAAATTCTGAATAGTATTGAATGGATGTACTACTATTTGTTTATTCTCTTATTGATAGACATTTGAGTTGTTTCCAGCTTGGGGCTATTATGAATAAAGCTGCTATAAACATTTGGTCCAAATCTTTAAGTGGGTATATGTTTTCTTCCTCTCAGGTAAATACCCAGGTATGGAAGTGCTGAGTCATAAAGTCAGTGCATGTTAAGTGGCTATGAACAGTTGCACCATTTTACATTCCCACCAGCAATGAGTTCCAGTTGCTTTACAGTCTCACAACACTACATATTACTGGTCTTCTTGAACAATTTGGATTTTACTGTTTTTGTTGTGTTATTATTTTTATTCTTAATACAAAGATCTCATTATTTTTAAGTTGGAAAACAGTTTCTGCAAGAGGACTTGTGGGTGAATACATAGACATTCGTAGTGTGATGGTATGCATGTAAATACACATTAGTGTGTCAAGTCATGCATTAATACAGCAGGCACTTCCCAAGTGCTTACAGTGTGTCAGGTCTTATGACCTAAAAGATTGGAGGCAGGATGAGGACTGGTTGTTAGATTTTATTTGGTTCCACATAATCAGAGAAGGCTTCTTGGCTGAAGCATCTTTTAAAATGTATCCTAGACTAAGGGATAGATAAGAAGCATAGAAACCGGCTTGCAGGCAGTGACGTGAAAACCATTATTCCCTGGGAGCTGTCCCCACGTGTCTCCAAAGGAACTGTCAGAAGGGTTTGGCTTTCAGAGAACCACAGACTGTTAAGAGATAGTCTCGTTCTACCTTCACCATTTACAGGTGAGGAAATGAGAGGCGTTCAGAGGAGCCGGCGACTCGTCCAGCAGCATCTGACTAAGTTAGGTTCCACATACTGAGAAGAAGAGCTTCTGGAGAAACAGCGCAGGAGGGTGGTGGTAGGGAGAGCAACAGCCAGCCTGGGAGTGGCGCCTGGCAAGGTGGTGCTGGGACAAAGCATCTGCCTCCCCCCTAAGACTCCCAAACTCCCTAAAAATGAACAAAACTATAGGTGCCTGGGTGCTAAGTCGCTTCAGTGGTGTCTGACTCTTTGCGACCTTACAGGCTGCAGCCCACCAGCCTCCTCTGTCCTCTGACTCTCCAGGCAAGAATACTGAGGTGGGTTGCCGTGTCCTCCTCCAGGGGATCTTCCTGACCCAGGGATCAAACCCTTATCTGTTATGTCTCCTGCATTGGCAGGCAGGTTCTTTACTACTAGTGCCACCTGGGAAGCCCCAAACTATAGGTACTGACAACCAAAACTTTTCACCTTAAGACCAAGCAGCTGCAGAGAATGCCACTTCTAGTACACTGTGAATATTGACATTTAAATAAAACTATGACCTCACTCTTACATCTGCACATTGGAAACTAAAATACCGAACTCGTTTGATATCCTATCACATCTGTTTAAAATAACATGGGGGGCACTCTCTCGTCCCCCTTCTGATGTCTATGTCAGAAGCTTTCTCTGTCTCTTTTTCACTTTAATAAAACTCTGTGACACACACACACACAAAGAATAATGTAAACAAGCTCCACTTTAACAGTTGGAAAATTTATGTTATTCATTTTCTCTTTCAATATTTCAGTCTTCCTCTCATGTATGTTATGATTGGAATTTTTATTGGTATTGTATCCTAACTGGATGTAATTAGTATATATATGTTTTTTAACATTACGTTATATATCTTGTGGCTGTGAGGCTCTAAGTCTTTACTTGTTTTCTTTTAAATTTGAATTAAATTATCATTACAATCATTCAATATCAAAGCACAAATATATTACACATTTTGATAACCATGGGATTTTCCAGGCAAGAATACTGGAGTGGGTTGCCATTTCCTTCTCCAGGGGATCTTCCCGATCCAGGGATCAAACCCGGGTCTCCCGCATTGCGGGCAGACGCTTTACCGTCTGAGCCACCAGGGAAGCCCTTATATGTCTTGTGACTGTGAGGCTCTAAGTATTTACTTGCTTTCTTTTAAATTTGAATTAAACTGTCATTACAATCATTCAACATCAAAGCACAAATGTATTACACATTTTGATAAAGTTATATATGAAAAGTAAAATTATACTATAAATACATCTGTTGATGAAATGCATCAGGCTTTTGGGGGGTTTGTTTTCAATTAGTTTATGTATTCATGGATAGAATGCTTGAACGTGACAAAATTCATCATCAGTTTTCTTACTGTTTTGTTCTGTTTAATGTAAATGCGGAGAAACCTTGTTTACACACATCTCCTTTCACGATAGTTATTTATTATTTTTGGCTGTGTCGGGTCTTAGTTGCGGCATGTGGGCTCTTCATAGAGGTGCACGCGCTTCTCCCCAGGTGCCCAGCCTCAGTAGTTGAGGCACAGGGGCTTAGTTGCCTCGCAGCATGTGAGAGGTTATGTCCCTGACCCAGGATTGAACCCATGTCCACGGCATTAGCAGGCAGATTCTTAACCATCGGACCACCAGGAAAGTCCTATTCAATGTTTTCTTGTCTTTATTCTCTTTGTGGGAGAACCAACAATTCCAGAGGTCTCTTTCTGGGCTCCCTGCAGATTTTTAAAGCTCTGAAGCAATGTACCAAGGGATGAGGTTTCTGTTTCACCATCCAGGCGGGTGTGTGGTGCGCTTTTCTTCTGAAGAGTCAGGAGCAGCAGAAGTGGAAGGGGACATGACCTTGCTCCCAGGCACCTTCTCTCTTGCTGGTCACTTTTAACCACACATGCTCTGGGCACTGATTCGCATAAAACTACTTGGTGTGGTTTCCTTGGGAGAGACTTCCATACCTCATAAGGACCTGTGAACCCCAGTTTGAGGACCGCTGACCTAGGATGCCTTCATTTCCCACTCAGACAGTTGGGAAGAAATGTACCAACAATTCAAATATATGATTAAAATAAAAGTTAAATTTATAAATAAATTCCTAAATCTCCCATGTAGAAGAATTCCAAACCATTTGTATAATACTTAACCCCAAGGAAGCAAAAATCTCCACTCATTAGGTGTAGGCTGTGTATAGTGACTTCCATCCAAAGGGTACAGTCTAGAAAGGAGGATAAAAGCAACTGCACAGTGGAGAAGTCTGGCAAACCTCAGTCAGGGATCAACATCAACAGTGATAAGCAGTGTTGATGATATGTACCCTTGATATGAGGTGATGATAATGCTACTTTACTTCTTAAAACCCAACAACCCCAGCCTAATCACGAAAAAAAGATAACAGACGAATTCCAATAGAGAACATTCTACCTGCCCAGTGTTCCTCAAAATTGTCAAGGTTACCTAAAGGACCTTGAAGGAAAGTCTGAAAAAACTACCACAGTCAAGAGGAGCCTAAGGAGAAATGCTAACTAAATACAAGGTCAGGGACTTTCCTAGCGGTCCACTGGCTAAGACTCTGTGCTCCCAATGCTGGGGACCTGGGTTTGATCCCTGGTTGGGGAACTAGATCCCACAAGCCACAGCTAAAAGATCCTGCATGATGCAACAAAGATTGAAGATCCTGCATGCAGCAATTAAGACCCGGCACAGGGAGGTGGGTGGGAGGTTCAAGAGGGAGGGGACATAGGCATACCTATGGCTGATTCATGTTGATGTATGGCAGAAACCAGCACAATATTGTAAAGCAATTATCCTCCAATTAAAAAAAAAATAAAGGCAAAGGAGCAAATAAGTGGGTAGATGAGGCAATGGATCTTATATAAATCCTCTCCTGCTTCTTTCTTCTCAGGAAGATAGGACACAGATTTATTAGCTGAGAGTTAGGAGGAGGGGAAAGATTTGAATGGTGTCAAGGAAGACAGAAAGATGTGAAATAGTTACCTAAGAAAGTAGGTGAAAGATCAGAGTAGGGAAACACCACAGAATCCTGGGGCAGGACTGAGAGCCCCCATGGAGTCAAGAGTCATCTCCTGGCTGCGCATCTGAACACTGTAGTGAAGAGGGGGATGTCCACTGGGGTTCAGACTAAACAGGAGAGAAGTGGGCAGTAATTTTAAAGTCAGATAATTCACAAAGATTAAAGATAGAGAAGCAAACAGGTCCACATTTCAAATATGAAAAGTGCCTGGAATCTTAAAGACAATTAGATATAACTGAAACATATTCTTAGAAATAAAACCAGATAATTTTAGAGCTTAAAAATGACCCTAATGAAAAAAAAAGACCCAGAACAGCCAAATAAATAAAAACAAACATTAAAAAATTATTATAAAATAAATGCAAGGTCATCTGCCGAATGGGGTCCTGGAACAGAAAGGTTCCAGGAAATCTGAATAAAGTATGGATTTCAGTGAATAATAATATATCAATACTGGTTCACTAATTTTAACACAAAACACTGAAAGGGAGATTTTTCTCCTTTAACAAATGTAGAAACTAAAGCATGAGAAAACTCATTCATGCAATTGTTTAAGAAATATTTATTAGTGAGTTAGAGTGGAGAAGGCAATGGCAACCCACTCCAATACTCTTGCCTGGAAAATCCCATGGGCTGAGGAGCCTGGTAGGCTGCAGTCCTGAGGTTGCTAAGAGTCAGACATGACTGAGCGACTTCACTTTCACTTTTCACTTTCATGCATTGGAGAAGGAAATGGCAACCCACTCCAGTGTTCTTGCCTGGAGAATCCCAGGGACGGGGGAGCCTGGCAGGCTGCCATCTATGGGGTCACACAGAGTCAGACACGACCGAAGCGACTCAGCAGCAGGAGCACCAGTGAGTTAGGGAACTCCAACAGGTGCTGGGTCTCTTGGAGTAAATGCCCTGCAGGGGCCTCAAATGCAATAATCCAGATTGAGCTCAATCACGTGACCTCTGCCCCACCCCAACCCAGCTCGTCCTCCTCCCAGACAAAGTTGTCACTGGACCATCTGCTAGGTCTCACAGCAGCTGTCCTGCATGCTTCCTTGCCAGCTCTCCACGCCCCCACCAGTGCCTAACTTGACACTAAGCCCAGTGGCCCTTCCACAGAAACGTCTTCCCAGTCTACTCTCTCTTTTCCAGGCTGGGCCCTCTCCACTTCTCCTCTGTTTTTGCCTCAGAGCTCATCCTCTCTGATGTGGACTCCACCCAAGCCACCACCCATCTTTCCAGAACCCACATCAGGTGGTTTCATCCCCAGCCAAAACCTTCTGATGGCCCATTCAATAGCTTTCCCAAACTGGCCACCACCAGTCCCATTTCACCCACTGCTCTACTCCCAATGCTCCTCAGCCACCCCCTGCCAGTTCCCCCACCTCCCCACCAGCATCACACTATTTGCAGGTCTTTGCAGATCCACCTGCTGCTTTCCGTTTTTGGCCCTTGGAAATCACACATGCACTTCAAGTCTTAGCTCAGAGTTACCAGTTTTCATACACCAATCCTCTCTCCCTGGCCCAGCAGTCAGCCCTTACCTGTTTCATGGCAACTACCATATTTCTTTTCTTAATATTTATTTATTTGGTTGCATTATGTCTTAGCTGTAGCATGCAGGATCTTTTAGTTGGGGCATAAGAACTCTTAGCTGTAGAATGTGGGATCTACTTCCCTGACCAGGGATCGAACCTGGGCCCCCTGCATTGGAAGCTCTGTGTCTTAGCCACTGGACCACCAGGGAAGCTTCCCACGGGGGTTTTTTGGGTAGGAGTGAGTGGATCTGCATCTCCAGCTGTAGGTTCCCTAGGGCATTTCTGTATTCAGGTGCTCAGGAATATTTGAGGTATTCCCCACAATCACATCCGTTACATCAAAGCCAAATGCCCGTGCTTCATAAATAGATGCCAGTAGAGGTCAATACAAGGAAATCCATAGCAGTTCTGAGGGAGGCACTGTGGTCAAGGGAGACTTCATGGAGGAGGTGGACTTGAGAAACTCTCAGGTTACAGCCACATTTAGAGTTTATTGAGCACATGCTCTACGTTGAACGTTGTGCTATCCCAATGAGCTTTCACCTAGATCACCTCATTTACTCTTCCACACAGACCTATTAGGTATCATTACACCTATTTCTGTAGATGAGAAGATCAACGCTAAGAGCATCAAATGTACACAGTGTCACAGCTACTGAGTGACTAGGCATGAATAAGATGGCTGGTCTCTGACTCTTACTCCAAAGCCCAGCCTAAGGTTGAAGACCCAGTACGTGGGGGAAAACTGCTGTAATCAGCTCAACAGGGAGTAGTATTGAGTGTGTAGGCCCACTTAGGCTCCACCCCATACATCCCAGAGAGCAGTGGAACTGAGAGGGAGCCTCTGGGGACAGTGAGGTGGCTGGAAGAACTCTGTTTCCCTGAGACACCAGCTCCATGCAGGGGGCACACTCTCCCTGCACAGTCCAGAAGTGAGGATTCAGCTGTGTCACCCTTCCCTCAGCTTGTTCTGGGGTCATGGATGGTGCGGTGGTAAACTCTTAAGCATTTGCTTGCATTTGCTTCCTGGTCTCCTCACTTGCAGGCCACATGACCTTGGACAAAATGCTCTACCATGCTGAATTTCAGTTTCCGCTTTCCTAACATGGGGAAAACAGCAATGCCTATTTTATAGCATTAGTGTGAGGTAAGATGAAATAACACTGAATATTAGGAACTTAGTGTGGTTTTTGGCGTATCCGTAGCAAATGTACCTTTTCTGGTTATTTGACCTTCATCTGGACCTATTTGTGTTTATCAAAATGCAGCCGGCAGGTGATCTGGGGTGGAGCCTTACACACGAGCAGCTTCGGGGCTGGGATCACTTTTCTCTGGGCGGAAACCTCCCTACTTTATACCATGGGCACCTTCCCTCCTGGGACCTAACCTGCTGCTCAGCGCCCCTGGTGGCATAGCCACATCGCGGCATAGCCACATCGCGGCAGCAGGTTTCAGGTGGGAGAGGCCGGCCCGGAGCTCTGGGAAGTTATTTAATATGTTGGACCGCGAAGCAGTCAGGGACACTCCAGGCCCAGAGAACCTTTGGTGAGGGCTGATGAGGGTCCAGTCCTCTGCGCCTACCAGGAAAGTTTAGCAAGAGAAGCATAACCGCACTATGTACGGTGCACATCTGGACGTTTTTGAGAAAAAAGAGGGCGCTCTTAGTCATTAATCCAGGGCTGTTGGTTAAAGGCAGGACATTGGTAACCCTGCCTAGATAGAGAGTCTTCCACTTTAGCAAGGTAGCAAGGCCCATGAGCCCAAGGAAAGGAACAGATTCTTTCTGGGTTGCCCAGGCAGGTGGAAGAGGGAAAACCAAGAGCAGCTGCACCCAAACCCTCACTGTTTCATTGCTCTGGACTCCCCATCCGCCCCCAACATCCCTCATCCCTTGTTCCAGCCAGGCTTTTCAGGCATTTGTGCTTCAACAGCACTGTGGCCATGTCCCTTGTACACGTCTAAAGGGCAAACTTTTTTCTGTTCTGTTCTGTGTGGTGTCCCCAGAGCCAGGAACAGAGAGAGAGAGAGAGAGAGAGAGAGAGAGGTGTGTGTGTGTGTGTGTGTGTGTGTGTGTATGTGTACACGCGCGCGCACTTGCATGCTCATTTGCAGAATGAGTGCGCTGCTGAACAAATCATAAACTACTTTCTTAGCATTAACTAGGGCTTCCCTGATGGCTCAGACCATAAAGAATCTGCCTGCAATGCAGGAGACCTGGGTTTAATCCCTGGGTTGGGAAGATCCTCTGGAGAAAGGAACAGCTATACCCACTCAAGTATTCTGGCCTGGAGAATTCCCTGGACAGAGGAGACTGACAGGCTACAGTCCACGGGGTCACAAAGAGTAGGAGAAGAGCGACTTTCACCTCACAATCAGCATTAACTACCTATTTATGGGCCCATCGCCCCTCTGGATTATGATCTTTCAGGACGGTTGTTGTACTTATCTCTGTGACCCCAGCACCTAACTCAAGTCCAGGAAGAGAGTAAGTGCTCAACACGGAGGAGCCACTACGAACCAGAGACGAGACTAGCTTCCTGCTGGCCGAGCCACCATCTCTGCCACTTTCTGGAAACTGGTGGCTCCCTGGACGTGGGAGAAGAGAGGCCAGGACTGCCTCCCTGTGCGTGTGAAGGCAGGATTTAGGTGGCGTTTAGATTGAAGAAAGGAATGTTCTCCTGGGGACTTATTGTGTGTGTTAGTCGCTTAGTCGTGTCCGACTCTGCGACCTCACGGACTGCAGCCCTCCAGGCTCCTCTGTCCATGGAATTCCCCAGGCAAGAGTACTGGAGTGGGTAGTCTTTTCCTTCTTTGGGGACCTAGGGCAATGGACTATTTTTAAATATGCGAGCGGGAGCTGACCAGAGGTTGAGTGGTCTTCTGCGGGAGGGAAGCCGGGGCGTGAAAAATGCTGGGGACCTTCTCACAGGCTGAGGCTGGATTGCGCTGGGCGGGTCTGGGAAGGCGACAGAGAAAGCCAGGGTTGCCTCCTGGTGTCAAAATCTAGAACTGCAGCAGAGTCCAGGAGGGTGGGGCTTGTGTTCAGCGGGACCCGTCCACCACCTAGGAGCTTCCTTGGTAGCTCAATCGGTAAAGAAACTGCCTGCAGTGCAGGAGACCTGGGTTCAATCCCTGGGTCAGAAAGATCCCCTGGAGAAGGAAATGGCAACCCACTCCAGTATCCTTGCCTGGAGAATCCCATGGACAGAGGAGCCTGGCGGGGTACATACAGTCCATGGGGTCGCAAGAGTCGAACATGGTTTAGTGACTAAACCACCGCCACCAGCTCGGACTATCCCCAGCAGAGAACGGAGCACTCCTCCGCTGGAGAGCCAGCTAGGCCCATAGCCCCGCCTATCCACCACCCGACCCCGCCCCATCACCATCCGGCCCCGCCCACCGCAGACCTCACCGCACCTCCCAAGGGCCGGCTCCGCGACGTTCCTGCGCCAGCAAACGTGGGCCTCTGAGAACCCGGAAGTTACGTTATAGGCGTGCGTCGCAGGGGCGGGAGTCAGCTGAGCTGCTCGGGCGAGGTTGGGATCACCTGAGATCGGCTAGGGGGAACCAGTGCTCTCTTGGGGGCGTGAGTTGGGTGCAGGACTGCGCCAAATTCAAGGAGGCGGGCTTTCCGATCTTCTCACTCTATAAGGCGAGAGTGAAAAGGTTCTCAGGATTTTAAAGAGGAGGAGTTGGCGGTGGCGGATTGCCAGGATCTGTCAGATTCCTGTCGAGGCTGGGGAGTCGCAGCTTCCAATCCGGGGAGACGGGGATCCCTGGGGGGAGCCCTGTTGTAATCCCTGGGACGGAGGACCCAGAGGCCGGGCACCATGGCGTCTATCCTGGATGAATACGAGGACTCCCTGTCCCGCTCGACCGTCTTGCAGCCCGGCTGCCCCAGCGTGGGCATCCCCCACTCGGGTAAGGGAAGTGAGGGCGCCGCTGCACCTCTCGGCTCTCCTGGCATCTGCATGGGAGGAGCGGAGCGGGTGGCTCCAGGAGCTCGGGTTCACCTCCTGGACCTGCTGTCTGGATTTAGGCTCTTGGTTCTCCTCAGGTTCTTACGGCCTCCAGGCGGTGGATGGTCGAAGTTTGAAAGAGCAGCAAGCACAGCCGCGTGATCTAGGCCATGCCACTAGAGTCCTTCTAAGAGGGAACTGGGACTCAGATAAGGAAGTGACTTGCTTAGAGGGCAGCAGTTGGGAAAACTGACAATAGGTTCAGATAAGAATAGGCTTCATCTGATTCAGTGTTTTTCCCATCAGTCCCCTTCTGGAGGTAAGAGAAAGAATGAGTAAAGAACTGGTGAAAGGGGACTGTTGTAGGGGAAGGAGGGATGAGCCTAGAGGGAACTCTGTCACTGAACAGGGGAAAATGAAGTATCTTAAGCTTTTGGTAGAGCTGTTTGCAGCTGGATGGCGAGGGGAAGTTTTTGTAGAAAGTAGTACAGAGTTGGCAGAGGCATCTGAAGTGCTGGAATATTTTGAGTAGTGATAGAGAAATGAAAGTAAAGGCTAGAGAGAAAGTACCAGCAGTTTGTTAACCAACTGATTGGAAGGGTTTCTCAGGGATCCCTCTGCCCTCATTCTTCTGGAGACTCATTGAGAGCATTATTGCATGGGCAGGGAGGAGGGAAGAAAGTGGAACTAGACTTTAGTTGAGCTGGGATTGCTTGGCCAAAGACTAATAAGGGAGAACACTCAAACTTTCCCTCATTACCACCAGGAGCAGATACATAGTGGTGTAATAGCATCCCAAGGGTTCAAAGAATCAACCCCTTACTGCTTTCAGAGGTGTGGGAAGAGCCCAGAACCTATAATGTAGCATAGGACTAATGTAGAGGTGATTAGTAAAGTGCTTGATATATTGATATTTAAAGTGTCACTAACCAACATCCTGGGGTAGGAATATGTTAGAAGAAGGTGGAGAGGAGCAATCTGCCTCTTCTTGCCCTTCTTCTGTTTCATAGGTAACCTTTCCTTTGCTCCTTGCCTAGGATATGTGAATGCCCAGCTAGAGAAAGAAGAACCCATCTTCACAAAGCAGCGCATTGACTTTACCCCTTCCGAGCGCATCACCAGTCTTGTTGTCTCCTGCAATCAGCTCTGCATGAGCCTCGGCAAGGATACACTACTCCGGTAAATGAAGACACAGAAGGTTTAGGAGTGTAGGAAGTGGATTGGTGGTATTTTGGAACTGTTGACTGACCAGGCCTTTCTTCTATTCTGGGCAGTGATTTGGGGTTTTGGGGAAATATCCTATCCTTTCGCAGAGAGAACTGATGTAGTGTAGTAGACCTGGACTCAGAGCTCAGCTCTGCCACTTACAGCAATGGAATCTTGAGCAAGTCACCTGGTCTCTCTGAACATGTCCCTTCATCTGTTACAGACTCTGTGTGTGTTTAGTCACCAAGTTGTGTCCGACTCTTTGTGACCGCATGGACTGTAGCCCACCAGACTTCTCTGTCCATGAGATTTCCCAGGCGAAAATACTAGAGTAGTTTGCTATTTCCTTCTCCAGGGGATTTTCTCGACCTAAGGATTGAACCTCTGTCTCCTATATTGTGGGCAAATTCTTTACCACTGAGCCACCAAGGAAGCCCCTTATAAACAGTACCAACCCACAAAGTTAGTCATGTAGATAAGTGGAACTGTCTAGAGTCCTGAAATAAATTCACTATAAGTAGAAATAAAATCTCTCAATAAAACTGGAAATATCTCAAGTAAATAGAAATAATACATGATAAAAGGTGTTAGCAAAATTTTTTTATCTATTCAGAATAACCATCTGAGATGAAACAAAGCTAAATCTCTATCACAAAAATGAATTCTAAGTAGGATAATTATTTAAATATAAAAAAATAAGCAGTGTGAATATTAAAGAATATTTAATAAATTTCTATGTCCTTGGGCTTAAGGGAGACCTTCTTACTCAAGCTAGAAAATCAAGAATCCACAAAGGAAAAGATAGATATGACTATGTAGTAATTGCTGTTATGACAGAATAAAAATAGAAAATCATATGAGGCAGGTCAGGACAAAAGACGATGAGAAAATAATGTTTTTCCATATATGACTTAAAGATTTACATTCCTGTTCCTTAAAAAACCCTTTGAAATTAATAAGAAAAAGACAGTTCAGTAGAAGAGGAAAGATAAACAATACAAACAAGCAGTTCACAGAAGAGGAACTCCAAATTTCCAGTAAATATCTGAAAATAGTTTAAACCTGTGGGAAATGCACATTAAAATAACAGTAAGGGACTTCCCTGGTGGTCCAGTGATTAAGGCTCTATGCTTCCAATGCAGGGGACGTGGGTTCAACCCCTGATTGGGGAACTAAGATCCCTCATGTTGTGTGGTATGGCCAAAAAATTAAAAAAGAAAAAAAAAAAAAAAACTAAGATACTATTATTTTTAACCTATAAGATTAGCAGGAGTTTAAAATGGCAATGTATGATGCTGGTGAAGATATAGAGAGATGGACTCATATATTGCTGGAAAGAGTATAAATTGCGACCACCTTTTGGAAAAGTAATGTCTGTTAAACTTTAAAATATCTGTGACATTTCCTGGCAGTCCCACTTTGGGGAATTCAAATAATAGAAAGAAAACTACCAGTTTGAAAGGTACATGTACAAGGATGTTGACTGCAGCCATGTTTCTGGTAGGAAAAACTAGACCCAAGCTGAATGCCCATCAGTAGGAAAATGATTAAGTTATGATTTGGCCATAAAAGGAAATATTATGCAGTTATTAAGACAATGAGAGCTGTATCTATTGACCCAGTGGAATGTTCATGAAATATCATTGCGAAAAGTAAGGTATAAATTTATAAAAACAGTGATAAAATAACTTTATGTTGTGAACATGGAGAAAGATGTTAATATCAGTTTTTCCTGCTGGGAATAACAGGAATTTGGAAGGAAAGTCATTAACTTTTTCTTCATACATACTTACTTTTTGTTTTTAAATTTGATTGTGTGGGGTCTTAGTTGTGGCACATGGGATCTTCAATGCAGGTCTCAGGCTCAGTTGCCCTGAGGTTTGTGGGATCTTAGTTCGCTGACCAGGGATCAAACCCGCATTCCCTGCATTGCAAGGTGGATTCTTAACCACTGGACCACCGGGGAAGTTCCCCTTCATACAATTTTACATTGATTCTTTGGTTAGAATGAACGTATCATTTGAAAAGGTTTTAAGAAGGGAAATACCTTAAATAGGGAGTAACCTTAAGGAAATACCCCTCAAGATTACTGTGAAGATTAATTGAGGTCATCCTAGCTCAAGCTGTTAGCATGGTGCTGGGTATCTAGAAAGTGCTCAATAACCATTAGCTACTATTTGTGGTTCCCTTTTTACCCCAGCATTCTGGGATGTCCCTGCCCATCTTCTTGAAGGCACTGGGGTTATGTTGAGAAGAGGCAAAAGACTTCTGCTTAGTGACTTTTCAAAATGAAGTGGATTCTCAGAGCTGAGGGTTCTGAAGAAGGACCCCATATGTGTTTCAGAGTTCTCTTGGGATTGTATTCAGAATTTTATGTGTCTGTGTAGATTTCAGGGAGGAAAGGTTATGCCTTTCATCTGATTATAAAGAGGTCTGCTGCTGCTGCTGCTGCTAAGTCACTTTAATTGTGTCTGACTCTGTGCGACCCCATAGACGCAGCCCACCAAGCTCCCCCATCCCTGGGATTCTCCAGGCAAGAACACTGGAGTGGGTTGCTATTTACTTCTCCAATGCATGAAAGTGAAAAATGAAAGTGAAGTCGCTCAGTTGTGTCCGACTCTTAGCGACCCCATGGACTGCAGCCAACCAGGCTCCTCCATCCATGGGATTTTCCAGGCAAGAGTACTGGAGTGGGGTGCCATTGCCTTCTTCATAAAGAGGTCTGTGATTTAAAAAAAAGGCTCTGCCCTCCTCTGGAGTCATGCTCTGACTCTTGTCTTGACAGCATTGACTTGGGCAAAGCAAATGAACCCAACCACATGGAGCTGGGGCGCAAGGATGATGCCAAAGTTCACAAGATGTTCCTGGACCCCACTGGTGAGTGGTGATAGAGTTCTGAGGTGGGGGTGGGGACTGTTGAGGGTGGGTCACTGCCAGGGTGGGTGGGACCTGAGGGCGGGAAAGGCAGCATCCTCTAGGGTGCCATGCTTTGCTCCCCTCCAGGCTCTCATCTGCTGATCGCTCTGAGCAGCACTGAGGTCCTCTATGTGAATCGTAATGGACAGAAGGTTCGGCCCCTGGCACGCTGGAAGGGGCAGCTGGTGGAGAGTGTGGGCTGGAATAAGGCCCTGGGCACCGAGAGCAGCACCGGCCCCATCCTGGTCGGCACCGCCCAAGGGCAGATCTTCGAAGCAGAGCTTTCGGCCAGCGAGGGTGGGCTCTTTGGCCCTGCCCCGGATCTCTACTTCCGTCCATTGTACGTGCTAAATGAAGAAGGGGGCCCAGCACCTGTGTGCTCCCTTGAGGCTGAGCGGGGCCCTGAAGGGCGCGGTTTTGTCATCGCCACCACTCGGCAGCGCCTCTTCCAGTTCATAGGCCGAGTGGCGGAGGGAGCTGAGGCCCAGGGTTTCTCGGGGCTCTTTGCTGCCTACGCTGACCACCCACCCCCATTCCGTGAGTTCCCCAGCAGTCTGGGCTACAGCGAGCTGGCCTTTTACACCCCCAAATTGCGCTCTGCGCCCCGGGCCTTCGCCTGGATGATGGGAGATGGCGTGTTGTATGGATCGTTGGACTGTGGGCGTCCGGACTCCCTGCTGAGTGAGGAGCGGGTCTGGGAGTACCCAGAGGGGGTGGGCCCCGGGGCCAGCCCGCCCCTGGCCATCGTCCTGACCCAGTTCCACTTCCTGCTGCTGCTGGCAGACCGGGTGGAGGCAGTGTGCACGCTGACGGGGCAGGTGGTGCTGCGGGACCGCTTCCTGGAGAAGTTCGGGCCGCTGAAGCACATGGCGAAGGACCCCTCCACGGGCCACCTGTGGGCCCACTCCGAGCGGGCTGTCTTCCGCTACCACGTACAGCGGGAGGCACGGGATGTCTGGCGCACCTACCTAGACATGAACCGCTTCGACCTGGCCAAGGAGTATTGTCGAGAGCGGCCTGACTGCCTGGACACAGTCCTGGCCCGGGAGGCCGACTTCTGCTTCCGCCAGCGTCGCTACCTGGAGAGCGCCCGCTGCTATGCCCTGACTCAGAGCTACTTTGAAGAGATTGCCCTTAAGTTCTTGGAGGCCCGACAGGAGGAGGCGCTGGCCGAGTTCCTGCAGCGAAAACTGGCTAATTTGAAGCCTGCCGAACGAACCCAGGCAACCCTGCTGACCGCCTGGCTGACGGAGCTCTACTTGAGCCGGCTCGGGGCTCTGCAGGGTGACCCCGATGCCCTGAACCTCTACCGGGAAACCCGTGAGCGCTTCCGCTCCTTCCTCAGCAGCCCTCGCCACAAGGAGTGGCTCTTCGCCAGCCGGGCCTCCATCCACGAGCTCTTGGCCAGCCACGGGGACACGGAGCACATGGTGTACTTCGCTGTGATCATGCAGGACTACGAGCGCGTGGTGGCTTACCACTGCCAGCATGAGGCCTACGAGGAGGCCTTGGCCGTGCTGGCCCGCCACCGTGACCCCCAGCTCTTCTACAAGTTCTCGCCCGTCCTCATCCGTCACATCCCTCGCCAGCTGGTGGATGCCTGGATTGAGATGGGCAGCCGGCTGGATGCCCGGCAGCTCATCCCTGCCCTGGTGAACTATAGCCAAGGTGGCGAGGCCCAGCAGGTGAGCCAAGCCATCCGCTACATGGAGTTCTGCGTGAACGTGCTGGGCGAGACCGAGCAGGCCATTCACAATTACCTGCTGTCGCTCTATGCCCGGGGCCAGCCGGCCTCACTGCTGGCCTACCTGGAGCAGGCCGGGGCCAGCCCGCACCGCGTGCACTATGATCTCAAGTATGCGCTGCGGCTCTGCGCCGAGCATGGCCACCACCGTGCTTGTGTCCACGTCTACAAGGTCCTGGAGCTCTATGAGGAGGCTGTGGACTTGGCCCTGCAGGTGAGCCGGTGATCCTTGACCCCGTCTGGGAGAGAGGACTAGAAAGCATGACCTGCTTTCTAGTTGGGGGGGTGGGACCGTGGCTAAGGGGTGCTGGCCTCTCTCGCAGAGGAGCTGTTGTATAGAGGTGAAGAACACGACTCAGAAGTCAGGGTTTGAATTCTGGTTCTGCCTCGTACTAAGCTGTGTGACCTCAGACTGGTTTCTGAACCTCTTTTTGCCTCAGGTTATTCCACTGCAAAATGGGGATAATATAATAAGCACTTCCCTCACAGGTAAGTTCTACATACATGCTAGCCACAATTGCAGAATGGGAAAGTGCTGAGTTGCATTGCTCAGATCATAAATTATCACCTTAGGATTGTATAAAGTGCTATTTAAAATTTGAGGGAATTGCCTGGTGGTCCAGTGGTTAGGACTGTGCATTTTCACTGCCAAGGGCGCAGATTCAATCCCTGGTCAGAGAACTAAGATCTTGCCAGCCATGCATTGTAGTCAAAAGAAAAAAAAAAAATTCAAATTCTTGGGTTTGAATCCAAGACTTACTGAATCAGAATGTCTGGATGAGGGCCCTAAAATCTGTATTTTGGGTATTTGCCCAGGTGATCTTTAACTTCACTAATATTGCAGGCCCACCATCAATAAGTAGCATTTGCGTAGCTCTGACAGGGACAGGCCCATTACTGACAGGCCTTCCTGTTTCAGGTTCCTTCCTGTTTCAGTAGCCCCTATTTCAGCTCCCAGAAGCCCGATCTTTCTTGTTGCCAGGAGTGCTGGGCATCCGTTCTCTCAGGCATCTGTCTTTCCCACAGACTCTGCCCTGAGTGGGGAGGGGACTTGACCCTAACACTCTCAGCTTCCCCACAGGTTGACGTGGACCTGGCCAAGCAGTGTGCTGACCTGCCTGAGGAAGACGAGGAGCTGCGCAAGAAGCTGTGGCTGAAGATTGCGCGGCATGTGGTGCAGGAGGAGGAAGATGTGCAGACGGCCATGGCCTGCCTGGCCAGCTGCCCCCTGCTCAAGATTGAAGATGTGCTGCCTTTCTTTCCTGACTTTGTCACCATTGACCACTTCAAGGAGGCCATCTGCAGCTCACTGAAGGCCTACAACCACCACATCCAAGAGCTACAGCGAGAGATGGAAGAGGCCACAGCCAGTGCCCAGCGCATCCGGAGAGACCTGCAGGAGCTGCGGGGCCGCTATGGTACCGTAGAGCCCCAGGACAAATGTGCTACCTGCGACTTCCCCCTGCTCAACCGCCCCTTTTACCTCTTCCTCTGTGGCCACATGTTCCATGCTGACTGCCTGCTGCAGGCCGTGCGGCCCGGCCTGCCGGCCTACAAGCAGGCCCGGCTCGAGGAGCTGCAACGAAAGCTGGGGGCTGCTCCACCCCCTGCCAAGGGCTCTGCCCGGGCTAAGGAGGCTGAGGGGGGCGCTGCTGCTGGGGGGCCCAGCCGGGAACAGCTCAAGGCTGACCTGGATGAACTTGTGGCCGCTGAGTGCGTATACTGTGGGGAGCTGATGATCCGCTCTATTGACCGGCCCTTCATCGACCCCCAGCGCTACGAGGAGGAGCACCTCAGTTGGTTGTAGGAAGATGTCAACCCTGAAAGGCGGGCAGGCAGTTGAGGGGCTGTCCCTTGGGAAAGCCACAGCATCATCTGTGCTCAGTCTCCTGGAGGCTGCTGGGCTGGGCTGGTGGTGGGGGGAGTGCAACTATCCCTGTGGCCCTCAGGTATCAGCTGATGCTTTCTGCCGGCTGCCTGTGCTGGTCTTCAGAGCTGCCTTAGAGCTGCTGTTTTGCCCAGGCCATAAGCCTGCTTCCCAGTAGAGGGCCATAGCCTGGAGAAGTCAGAATTCTGACCCCATCACTATCCCGCTGCGTCTAACAGCTCCTTTCCTTTTCACTCTCCACACACCTGTTCTCCTTCTGGAGCATTACCTCCTATCCTAGCCTTCCTTTTCGCTGTGGCTCGTCTCTCTCAGAAGCGCTCTCTTCTGTCTGCCTCTCGGTCCCACAGGTGAAAAGACAAGCCCCCCAAGCCCTGGGCATGGGTTGGGGTGAGAGGTGGGGCTGATGGTGGGCCTGCTCTTGTGCACACACTGTCTGGGGCTCCAGTGTGAGGGGTGCCCTGGGGCAGAGAGCCTCCTGGAGGACAGTGGGAGATGGTGATGAGGTGGAGAGCATTAAACTGTCTGCATTGCCCTGATACTCTGGAGTTGGTGCCTTTGTATTGATGCTGGGGAGAGAGTGCTGTGTGAGTGATCTCCAAGAGGGGCTGGGGTGCCACAGGAAGCTGCCAAGGCCCTGCTTACTTTCAAGCCTTGGCCCTTGCTCCTCCTGGAGATGTGACAGGATGATTTTTTGATTCTTTGCCTTCACTCTGTTCTTTCTGACTCCAAGCTTGGGTTGGGCTTTAAGGCCTACCCTCCGAAGTCTGGGCTTCCCTGGTAACTCAGCTGGTAAAGAATCCAGCTGCAATGCAGGAGACCCCAGTTCAGTTCCTACGTCAGGAAGATCTCCTGGAGAAAGGATAGGCTACCCACTCTAGTATTCATGGGCTTCCCTGCTGGCTCAGATGGTAAAAAATCTGCCTGCAATGCGGGAGACCTGGGTTCGATCCCTGGGTCGGGAAGATCCCCTGGAGGAGGGCATGGCAACCCACTCCAGTATTCTTGCCTGGAGAGCCCATGGACAGAGGAGCCTGGCTACACACCTTGAGGTTGCAGTCTCAACTGAGTGACTAAGCACAGCACTCCCAAGTCTAGGAGCAGGGTCTGTTCTTCCCTTTGACCAGCAGATGGTGCTGCTCCCCACAGAACTCTCCACACCCGGGCAGCTGGGGGCGCTGACTTCTCAAGTCACTCTCTTCACTAGTGCTTCCTTGGTCTGTTCCCTCCCTGGTTGTCCCAGGAGTTTTCTTCTAATCTCACTGCCTAATCATAAATCTAAGCCCCTCATTCTTCCTCCCTCCACTGGCTTACACATGCTAGATTTTGCTTGCCTATCTCTTCACCAGCCTGGAACCCTGCCTTCTCAACTTCTGCCCAATTTTGATACTGCCTTACCACTATTTGGCATTTAATCATAACAGTTTTTTGTTGTTGTTGTTTGTTTCATTTTTTCATGGCATCTTAACCACTGGACCACCAGGGAAGTCCCTTAACCGTAATGCAGAGGTCCACCATGGAGGTGAGACTGTCGCTGCTGCCATCCATAGCATTTGGCAGATATGTTTTCTCCCCATGTAGCTCCTATGACCTACCCATCCCCCCCCCAACAACTTATACTTCTTTAGTTGTGGCTTGAGGCTAAGCCCTAGGAAGTCCTGAAGCAGGGCCTTCCTGTGACATCAGCTGAGCACCCTTTGCTCCATGGACTGGTGTTCACAGTCCACTGTCCAGCTTTATGGGTGTGGTCGGTCATCTGCCCAGACTGAGACAAAATAACTAGTGAGTGTTCCTGGAATCAGGCTCGGGTCCACCTGGCTAATGATGGCAGGCTTCTCTCTCTTGCCGGTGCACCCTAATCCTCTCCCAAGACATTTATCCTCTGCAGTTCTGGGAGAATCTTGTCCTGCTGATTCTTCCCCAACCAGTAGAATAACAGGGTTTGTTCATGGCCCCTGCCAAGGGGTAGGGCCAGAAGCTGTCCATCTTTGATGAGCCTCAGACTCCCCATCTTCCCCCTGAAGCAAGAGTGGAAACAAAGGGGGGTAGGGTCCCATCCTAATCCTGTTCCCTTTCCAGTGTCCCAGGAAGATTTGGGGGGCCTCCTGCTCCCTTCCTCTCCATGTGGCCTAAGGCTCCCCTCACACCTAGACGTGCCCAGTCCAGGGCTCAGGGTACTGCTCCCTACTGTCTACTAGGGAAATCTTGGCCTACCACTGGCATGGTCACTTGCTTACTTGGAACAACTTGAGGCTTCTGTTTTTGCATATAATGTGTGCCTAATAACATGTTAGTTAAGCAAAGGCTGCCCTACTGCTCCCTCCTCCCAGAAGACTTGGCTAAGACAGCCTGGGACACCCCTGCCCCTTCTGTCCTCTCTTAAGCCTGCCCATCTGGTCCTAGGCTGCTTCCTCTTTCCTGGAAAAAGGCCCCAATCTTTGGCACAGGCAGAATGGGGTTCCGTTGAGTCAGGGCAACGGGAAGCCACGGCTCTTAGATCCCTGGAAACCAAGCAAGGCCTGGAGTGGAGGGAAGAGAGAAGGCCCTCGGGGCCTTGGCCCTAAGCCTGGGGGGAGGACCGGGGGTGGCGGGGGGTGGGGGAGCAGCTGCGTGGGCAGGGGCCAAGATGAATGAGCTGCTTCTGGAGCGGTCACTGGAAATAGGAGGAGTGGCCACAGTCAGTGACGCTGGGATCAGGGCAGGAGGCCTGTAAACAAGGAAGCCACCTGGGGGAGATGCAGGGCGGCCACTGGTCCTGGGGAGCAGGTGCTTCCTGAGGCCCGCCCTTGAGAGGGCCCTTGTGGGGGGGGTGCGGGGGGCGCCTGGCTGAGTCAGCAGCGGACACTAGGGGGCGCTGTCTACTGGCTTCCCTAACCCACCAACTACTTTCCTCTGCCCCAGGGGGAGTGGCCCCCGAGGGTGTGCCCGCCCCACGACTGAGGCTCGGCCGACTGCCCACCGCCCTTCTCCTGGCCAAAGCCAACCCTGGCAGGGAGGGCGCAGGGCTCAGAGCCCGGACAGCCCGGGATTTCGTTCATTCCCCAGGGACCACCGACTCCCAGCAGTTTCTGCTCAGCCCCCTCCTGCCCGGCTGCGCCCAACTCGCGTCGCAGGCCGGACACCCTAACCCCATTGGTGGGAGGGTCCTACCAGGCTCCAGCCTGCCCTTGGCGCTGCCCCCGGCGCTGCCCCCCTGGCGCCAGGGAAACAAAAGGTTACGGGGCCCAGAGGGAGTTATCTGGCCCCACCACTAACACCGGGAGAGGGGGCAGGGGAGGGGGCCAAGAGGGGCACACCTCCTCCTCACTCCCTCAACTCTGCAGATTCTTCGAGACACTTTCACAGGCGGAAATTCCCAGAGGTCAGAGGAGGGAAACGGTTAATTCCTTTTATTCAATGGGTCCCCCCTACACGCCTCCCCCCAACTTCCTCCCTCCACTTCCCGCCCCCCCCTGTGTGAACAGGAAGTGGAGAGGAAAAGGCTCTGAGCAGTGCAGCTGGGAGCAGGAGGCAGGGAGTGGGCGGCAGGCTTAGTGCCAGCCCTGCCCCTCACGGGTACTTGCTGGAGGGCCAGACCCACTGTGGTCTGGGAAAGAACCTGCAGTCCCACGGGCGGGTGGCAGCAGAGCCGGGAAGCAGCCTCGAGTGCGAGCGCTCTTCCCTCAGCCTGCTTCCAGGTCAGAGGCTGCTGCACCGAGGGTGCAAAGCGTCCTCGGCCGAGACCCAGCTGCCCTTGACACTGCAGCCCCACCCCCACTGCAGGCTGGGCATCCCGAGGCTGGCAGGCATCTCTTCAGGCAGCCGCCGGTCCTGGCACCGGCTCCAGCCACTCAGCCCCTTGGCCCTGCCAGTTCTTTGAAGCTCATGCAGCGCTTCCTGTTTGGGGCAGGCGATGCCAGGGCCCCTCCCCCACCATTGTTCTGTAGAGACCATAGGTCCATCTGTTGCCCCATGGTGGGGCCCCTAGGCAGTGCCACAGGGGAGCAGCCCCACAAAGGACCCTGCTGGCAAGCTTTGCTTACATGGAGCGAGGCTGGGCCCTGCAGCAGGTTGAGGGTGGTGGTCAGAGGCAGGCCCAGGATGAGCAGTGGGACAGAAGGAGGACGCTAGATAGTTCTAGTTCTAGGGCCACCCTCTGCTTCCTCCTTCACCTAGAGCATGGAGACTATACATGCTGGGAGCTATACATGCTGAAGCCACCAGGAGAGGGACACCATTCTTATGCCCATCTTCCAAAATGGAAAACGGAGGCACAGGGACAACTCTGTCTAGGGCTGGCCCATACAGGAGCACCAAGTAGGGTCCTTCTTTCAAGGTGATTAGCCTTGCCCACTAAATGCCCTCTATTAGGGGCTTTCCTCTCCATGAGCAGCTTTGCCTTTTCTCAGCTTTCACCTTGAAGTAGCCTGTGAACTGAGCAACAGGAGCCAAGAGGTCATGGGAGGTTAGGGTGGCCCTTGGCTGGTGACCATAATTGATGTCCACTGAGAACAAGCCCAAGCAGGCCTGGAAGAAAAGGAGAAAGGGACATAGGTTTGACCCCCAGGAAGGTGGGTGCTCCTTCTGGTTTCCAGGCTGCTGTGGCCAAAGGTCTATTTGTGTTTCCCTGGTGGAGAGGCAAGTGCCATGTGTCTCTAGCTCACCTCCTCTGCCGAGGCCTGATCTCATGGCTCTGACCTTAACCTGCTTCCTGCCATAGGGCTAGGAGCCCAGACATGGCTTCCTGCATTTCCCTCACTAGATCCTCTGGCTTCTCTGCCCAGCCCAGGGCCTGCCTTGATCACGGCTCCCAGAAGGTCAGAGTTGCAGAAACCTCAGGTGGAAGTCATAGAGTGCTGTGGGACCCTTATTCAAATAAAAGTGTCCCTTATGGATGTCCACTACCTTATATTGATATACTGAGCTTCCCTGATGGGATCTGGGCTGGAAGAAGGCAGGGAGCATCCCTACTCACCGCCGTTTCTCCCCCATCCCAATTTCTATGAGCTGCCAGGATGCCCAGAATCCAAGCTGGAAAACCACTGAGCTGGCAACCCCACCTCCTGATCTTATAGATGCTGAATCTAAGAGGAGAAATTTGTGATACACCAGGCTCCATCCAGGATCCAGTCCCTTCCCTGTGAGATTCAGCATCAGTCAGTAATGATCCCACACCTTCTGGGAGCCAGATACGGTCCTAGACCCTTTATTGTGCTCGCTCTCCATCTCCAGTCAGGTGGGTTGAGCTGAGAGACAGGGAGGCGATCTGGAAAGAGCAAGTACAATTCTTTGCTCTGCTATTTACCAGCTGTCAGTTTAATCACATCCTCAGAACCTCAGTTTCTTCACCTGTTAAATTCAAACATAACAGACCTTGAGAGGCTCATGCGAGCCTAAGGGAGAGCAGGGCAGCACATCTGTGGTAACCCAGGGCCTGGCGCCCACACACCCCTGATGCTTGCTCCACCTCCACTCTCTTTGTGCCCGTTCCTCTAGAGCTGAGAGCCTGTGACTCCCTCTCATGCCTCTCACGAACCCTTCTGATCACGTCGGAAATCGGAGTGGAATTGGAAGAAAGACACTTACTTGAGATTTTTCTGCTTCTCAAAAGATGGTGGTTCTGGGGAGGAGAGGTTCAGGATGAGTATGAGAGAGGAAGCCCTTAAGCGTATAGAGTGTGGCCAGTGAGGTGGGATGGGGTGCTGTTGGGGGGGCGGGGTCTGATCTCCTGGAGGAGAGAGGGCACTACTCCAGCTCCAGGGAACAGGTACGAGGAGCTGAGGGGACTAGGCCAGGCACGGCTCTTCTGCCAGCTTGCCCTTCTGGTCCAGCCCAGAGCTTGCACAACAGCCTGGCTGGCTGGCACTCCCCAGAGAGCCTCAGGAAGTCCCCCTTGTCCCCCCTTGACCTTTGACCTTTGGGGCCTGCTGCAGGCCAGAATTCCAGGCAGCTGTCCTCTCTTTACCTTCTGTTCCTGGCGATTTCCCTTTAAGGCTGGGACTCAGAGACACCCCAGACCCCCACTTTACAGTTCATCTTTTTACATGCTCCCAGTACAGACCAGCTGGAGCCTCCCCCAGGGCAACTCACTCTGTGAGCCAGTGGGGACCCCTGGCCACAAGCCAGGATCCTTTGGCATTGGAAGGGCCCAGTCTTTACAGAGGAGCCCCCCCAACAAGTGCTTCTCAACTCCAGACATCCGACTTTAGCCAGGCCCAACTTTTAGCCTTGTCCCAAAGTCCAGGGGACTCCTCTTCCTCCCCGTCATCCTCTGAGCACAGTCAGGAGAACCCTTGGTACTGTTCCACTTTACACCATGTTCTACCTCACGGCACTTAGCTCCGCAGTCAAATAATTCCCTTTGGTTTTTCTAGCGGACTTTTTGCCTTTATTTTTTAGGGTTTCTAGGCCTTTTTTTTTTTAAGCAATCAGTCTAAATTTGTCATCACACATCCCCCATTTCCGCCCCCAAGGGCCTCCTTTTCATCCCCTGGAATCTGGAAACCATATGTGTGGGCAGAAACCCCCCAGCATCCCCCAGGCACCCTGGCTAGGCTTGGCCTCCACAGGGGCAGCCTGATAGCTGGGGGAGAATCTACAGTCCGGGCTGGGGCTGGAAAGGGAGTTTCTCTTTGGACCTTCCCAGCTCAGGCCATGGAGAAGCCGTGTGGTCTGGTGGTTAGGGCTGGAACACACGAGTTCTGTCCCCAGCCATCTCTTTGACTAATGCCAGAAGCCTGGGAAAGTCCCCTTGGTACCCAAGGGACTCAGTTTCCCCACCAGCTGAGAGTCTCAGAGCTTCACTTGCTAGCTCACCTCCTATCTGCCTTGGTAAAGAGTTTTTTGATCCAAAAATTTTTGCTCTGTCACAAGCTGTGTGATCTTGACAAATGGCTTCATCTTTCTGAACCTCAATTTCCTCTTCTGTTAATTAGGGAGTGTTATTCTGCCTGTCTCCTGGTTGTTTTTAGGCTTAAATAAGAAAACATACGCTCAAGGACCCAGCGTCAGGCCTGCTGTTAAAAAAAAGCTCAATAAACAGTGGTTGTTATTGTTAGCAATAAGTAGAAATATGCAATGAGGTGGGAGTGTGTTCTCAGCAGGCATGGCTCTGAGGCCCAACCTGCCCCTGCCTCTCCTGCCTGGGCTGCCCATCTGGACCTTCCATGGGCCTTCTCAGCTCTAGAAGGGGCAGGGATGCGTTACTAGTAACTGTGGATCAGGGCCGAGGCCCTGCTGCTCTTCCCTGTCTCCATGACGACCCCAGCCCCTCCCCTCCTTCCTTCCTCGGGAGCTTTCTGTTTACTGTAAACAGCTGCCCCAGCTCTGCCCTAGCTGATCCCGCCCAGGGCCAGCCAGACCCTCCCTGAAATGGGCACAGGCTAGATGTATGAAGGTCTGGGCCCAGCATCTGGGCTCCACGCAGCCTTGAACAGGCTCTGCTTGGCCATCTTGACCAAAGGGGAGGGAAGGAGGGGGAGAGTGGGTCACCTCAGACTAGGGCAGCCAGAGCCTCAGAGACAAGGAGCAGATGGAGCATAACTGGAGAACCATGTTGAGAGAGCCTGACAGAGAGACCTCTGGCTTAGCCTTGGACTGACCTGGGTTCAAATGCTCACCTAGATTTGCATACCGTGTGACCTCAGGCTGGTCATTTAACTTCTCTCGATTTCACTCAGTTTATTGATTTGTAAAATGGAGATTATGATACCTTCCTCAGAGGATTTGTTGGTATTTAGATTGGTGATAATGCATGTACATTATCATGGTGTGTTGTCAGCCTGCACTGATGATATCTGGATTTATTATTTCACCTCTCAGATGCTCTCATGCTCAGGGACCTTGCATGAATCACTGTCTCTTCTGCCACCTCACATGCCTCAGTCACACTAACCTGCAAGCTTGGGTATGTATACACACAGCAAATACATACAAGCCAAGCAATGAAGTGAAACTCACAAGTGTCTGAGGCAAGAGAGAATCTTCATGAAAGTGGAGGAAGAGTCAAGCTGTTTCCTAAGCCATTACTTGGGCCTAAGTGACTCGTCATTGGAGCTGGGGCGTCTGTGTGTAACACCATCACCAGGTCACCAAATCTGCCTAATTCTCTCTCCAATCAGCCCCCAGGATCACACCCACCCTCCTCACTCAGTTGACCACAGTGCAGGAAGAAAGGGGACGCTGTTAGGGTATGGCTCCGCTTTCCTGGGGTCAAGCTTTTGGGGCAAGACGTCTGGGACGTGAGGGTCCTGGCTCCCAGCTCCCAAGGGGCCCACATTGGCTCCATTGATTCTCCAGTGTCCTTGGAAGGACCAGCCAGTTAGCAGAGCCGAAAAGGGAAAAATACAGACCTGCCATTCCCCTGACCACCAGAACCAGGGCGGGCTGGGGTTAGGCAGGGGCATTCATTGATTTGAGTCATTTCCCACAGGACCATGAGTAAGTGTGGCTCTGGATTTCCAGGTCCTACTCCCCACCAAGAGGCCTGCCGGGGTCTTCCAGGACTGGGTCCCTGTTGGCCCCAGGTGTGGCCCTGGGGCTCCGCCTTGGACTTGGCTCATTATGGAACAGGGAGTCGCAGCTGGGGAGACTTGCGGGCTTAGCTGACTCTGCTCCCACACCCCTTGGCCTACAACCGGGCCCAACTCTGGGGTTTCTGTCCTCACCGGGGCCTGGGCTGCATGAGGAAGGAGAGGAGCCCCCAGCACTAAGTCAGCCCGTGGACAGGGCTGGAAATCCCCCACTTCTTACCTTGGCTGGCTGAGGAAACAGCCTCCCGGCAGAGGGCCGCCTCCCGCCAGGGACTTTTCTCTTGGGGTGACACAGCATCCAGGGCAGCTAGAGGGACCCCAGCCGCACTTCAGCCAGCCTGGTGTACAGGGACCATCACACACAACCACCTTCTCCCTGGTGGGCAGCGTGGCACCCAAAGGTCCCAGAACCCAACGGGAACACAGGGGGCCTGAGAGGGTGGGCAGGGAGAGGGGAGGCCACAGCGGGTAGTGATGGCCCGGAAAGTCCACAATGCTGGTGATGTCTGGGTATCCCACCTGGCCCAAATGGTTCTGCACCCAGAGCTCACCAGCCCCTCCTCCACAGTTCCCTTCCCCCACCCAGTCTGAAAGCTCTCACTGATCTCCCAGAGTGGTGGTCTCCAAATTTTTTAGACTATGAATATCTCTGTATAGGTTATATAGTACAGTCAAAACACATATTAAGTATTATTTATTAAAGTTCAACTTATTTTTTAGATAAACAATTAATCTCAATAGAAATTCTCCTATTTCCTCCACCCCCTGGACAGATAGCCTTGCTCATCCCTGCACACATCCCACTGTGGAGCCTATCACACAGAGATAGGAGGGTCCTTTTCAGAGCTGACCATCCACCTTGCATGAAGGTGCAGGGCACGGGAGGGCGCAGGCTACTTTTCTTAATACATTTGCAAACCACAAACAATAGAGTAACCCACATCTTAAGCCCTTCTGTTTGTTGTTGTGAACCTTAAAAGAGACTTGGTCATCTTAGGTAAGGCCTTATTGCTGCAATCCTGGTTATGCTGAAGCTCCCCGCCCCCAAAGCCCAGGTGGCCTCTCTCTAGAACCACAGCACCTCATGTAGAAAGTGTGCATTTATTGAGGAAGAATACAGAAGCCCAGGATGTGTGTGTGTGTGTTGTATATCCACATATGTGACTGTGCGCCTAGGATGTGCCATTCAGACAGAACTTGCCCCATGGGCACTACTGAGTGGCCTGCTCTTCCTGGCCCGCTAGAGGGAAGGCAGGCCCCGGAAGGCAGGCCCCAGACCCTCTCCCTGCCCTTGGGCATTTGACCCCGACCATGGATCAGCCCCGTTAGCAGGGAGCAGGGCCCCCTCAGGCAGAGGATAGGGGCCTGACTTTTCTCCCAAGGCCAGAGTTGTCACTGGCTCCAGCTGGCCTGGCCGGCTCTTGGGCCAGCACTTCCTCCTTGGTTTAAAAGCCCTGCCCTGGAAGGGTGGCAGAGAGGGAGGGCTCAACCTCCAGCCCCCTCCCCCCTCACTGACAGCTGTAATCTGCTTGGGAAAATCTCTTTTTTTTTCCGCACAGGAAAAAATATTAGTTGTCCCGATAACAAGGAAAACAAAATCCAGCGCAGGGCATCAGAGACTTCCTGAGGCGGGAAACAATGTCCAGGGAGCTCGGTGGAGAAGCTCGAGCTGGGAGGCTGAGGGGGAGCCGAGAGAGGACACTGGTCCAGGCCTATCCGGCCGGCAGGGCGGGGGGGGTTGGGGAGTGGGATGCCAGATCGAGGAACTTGGAAAAAAGATTTCCCCCCCAAAACCTTGAAGTCTGGGCTGTTGAGCTATATCCGGGAAATGATTCAGGACCAGCACACGTCCCTGAACCGGGTCGGGCTCCATCAGCTCAGGTGCTCTGAGTCTCTCTCTCTTCCCTCCTGCTCCCCTGTTTTCCTGGTGTTGTCTGGGGGGCTGGGGGTGAGGTAGGAGGGTCCCTTCCTGGGGGCCCGAAGTGGCCATGGGAACCCCCGAGTGCACCTCCCCAGCCATCTTGCCTTGTCTGCCCAGAGCCGCTTCCCTGGGTAACTTTCCACTGAGGGAGGGGGTTTCAAGAAGAGGAGGACTTTCCCAAAGGCCCCACCCCCAGGCCTAGGAGACTCTGTTGGCCATTTCCCTCTCGGCCCAGGGCACCTGCACTGTTTGGTCCAGTAGGCAAGACCTCTGATCGCCATGGGCTTGGGGGAAGGGGAGGTGAAGCCCTAGGGTTTAAAACAGGGCCCTGTGCTCCTAACAAGCGATAGTTCTCAAAATCTGGCTGCACTCTGGGTCACTTAGGAATCTTTTGGAAAATAACAGTGCCTCCTAGGCCTCGTCCCAGATCAATTACATCAGAACCCTAGGGAGCAGCTCAGGTGATTCCTATGTGTAGTCAGGGCTGAGAACCCCTGCTCCATGAACCTGTGACCCTTTGGTCACTTGCTGGCTGATCCCCTTCACCTCTAGCATCAGCTCTGGCCTCACAGGATTCAAGCCCCTCCGAATTTACCACCTTGCCGGTGGCTCCAGAGGTGCCCACAGAGTTCCCTGACCAGCTGGAGGCCAGCTGCCCAACCCAATAGCAGGTTCTGGGTTACCCCGCCCCCTCCCTCTGCTCCTTCTCCTTCCCCCTGGGCAATGACGCCTGGGGCCTTTGTTCTCAGCCAACAGGAGTGTGACCAGAAACCTACCCGCAGCTTAATTACAGCCCCATTCACTGGCCATAGGCTGGCCACGGTCCATACTCAACCTGCCCAGCTCTCCCGCCCAGGATCCCCCACCCCCACCCCACCCCCTACAGCCTGCAGCCCAGGCAAGCCCAGCACAGCTCCTCTCTACCTCCCAGCGTCATCTCCAGTTTTGTTCTCAGGATGACCCGAGGTTCCTTCCCCACAATGCCCTTAGCCCTTGCTCTGTACAAAATTTAAGGGTCCTCAGGGAGATCTCTGCTCTGAGCCTTTGTGACTTTCCCCAGCAACTGGGGGGCCCTGCCAGAGTGCTGCTGCTGTGCCATGCCAAATACTGAGCTTACTCTAAAGTTAGACTATTTCTGATTCTTTTTTTTTTCTTGGTTCATTTTTAAATGTTCATAAGCATGTCCCAGTCTCCTAAGGGCTTCGTCTACAAGGGGATGTGCACACACAGAAAGCCACAGCCCCTCCTCTCAAAGGCTTTCTCAAAACAGAGGGAGGGACTGTAATGAGCTATCACAAGGTAACTACCATCTAAATTCCTTGAAACCTTCTCATGAATTCCCCACGAGCACAGTGCATGGAGTATTTTGAATACTCCAGAAATGTTTGTTGAGTGACTATTTGTTTCTTAAGCGGAGCACAATATGTACCTCCCCTAGCTGCTGCTGCTGCTGCTAACCTCCCCCAGCAGTACACATAAAAGAAGATCTCTCAGGGGTCTGGGACAAGGTGGGGTTCCAGTGGCATCAGATGGGGGACAGTGAAGGGTAGAATGAGCTGGGGCCTGGGGCCTGACTGAAGAGAACTCACTAGGGTCTTTTTTTGCTTCTGGCCAGGCTTTTACCAGACGAGGGGCTTACAAGTCCTCCAGGTCTGTCCAGAGGGCCAGTGGGTTACCATTCTCTCTGTCCAAGTTGTCTTGCCCACCTGCAGAATCACCAGAGATCTTGAAAGGCTGGACCACAGACCAGGATTCTCCCTTCTTGGCCTGGGATTCCCAGGGGTCTTCCCTTCCCCCCTGGAGAAGACCACCCCGGCTCCCAACCTTCATCACAGCCCTTTCCAAACAGGTGGAAAATGCTGTGGACAAGTGGCCACCTGGCCACAGGAAAGGGGAAGCCCCAGTGCAGGTCCCTGGGGCTTCATCCTCTCCCGGGGGAAATGATTGGCCAAGAAGCCACTGCCTGCTCCCCAGAAGCTAAGGCTCTGACCCTTGGCCTGGGCAGCACGCAGCAGGCTTCAGGAGCTTGGGGTGAGGGGGCTTAGAAGGGAGGGGCTCCAGTCCCAGCTGCCTAGCTTTGGGTACTAACAGGCCACGCCGGGGGCAGCCGAGATTGGGGGGGGGCACCACCACCTGCTTTTCCTTGTTTTGTTTTCAGGGCACTAATTACTGTGCTGAGCTCTGAGCTGCCTAATGAGGCCGTTTGGATTTCCTGTTGTTCTGGCTTCCCAAGACCCTTAAAGGGCCAGCATCACTCTAGGAGCGTGCCCGGTGGGACGCCAAGTGCTCTGGTGAGGGTGATCAAGAAGGGGCTATCCCCAGGCTTGGCCTGAATGCCAAGGGCTGTGAGAGGGGCTGATCCAGTAATTTCCCGGCCACCCTCATGCCTTCCATGAGGACCTGGTCAGAAGTGCCCTCGCCGGAAGCAGGAGCTTCAGAACGGTGTAGCCTGGCCAGAGCGTGCGGTGGGGGGAGGGAGAGGCAAGGAGGCCAGGACCAAGGAGGAAAAGCTGGTGATGTCACCAGTGCCCAGACTGTGAGAACCACTGCAGCACCAGGCAGGAGGGAAACGCGGTGACGTCCTGTTCCCCTCACCCTGGAAAATAAACACTTGTTGTCTGAGCAGCCAGTGCCGCTTCCGAAGGGCCAGGCCTGCTGAGTTAGAGGCTCGGAAATGGGCTTGAGCCCAGCTTTGACCAAAGGTCTTTGCCCAAAGGTCTTTGCCCAAGTTGCATGCAGAAAGGCCTGTGGGTCAGGCAGCCTCGAGCTCAGCACCTCTACAGCACATCACCCAAACGGGGCGTACAGGGTACATTCGCCCCCTTCTGCACCTTAGCTCTCATCTCTGCAGACAGCTAGAGATGCCAGGGAAGCCCCTTCCACGCTTGTGGGCTGCAGATGCACCAGCAGGGCATGCGGTGGTGGTGGGGGGTCACCCGCCTCCTGAGTCTCCCTCAGATTTGAGGCACAGCCTCAGCCCTGAGACCTGTCCTGAGTGCTCCTCAGGCTGCCCTGAACTGTGGGTCCTGTGGGCCCCAAGAGGCCTGGCCCACAGTGCCCTCCCCCACAGACGGGGTGACGACATTGTTGTTCTTATACGGGGCCTTCCGCCTGGAGTTCCGGCTCCGCTAAATGGTGGGAATGAGGGTCCCAGGGACAAAGCCAGCCTGGTTCCCGCAGCCACCTCAGAATGGACGGAATCCCCATTGTGTGCGGGCGCCCCGTGCCCGCCCTCCCCTTGCCCGCGCCGGACATGCCAACAAACAGCTCATTGAGCCCGGGGGAGGGGCCCAGGAGACAACAATGTCCCCCAGCGGGCCAGGGCAGTGAGCTCAGCTGGGGGTGGGGGCTGCCATGGAGGCCGGAGGGCGATGATCTCAGCCTGGGGAGGGCCGGCCTTTGCGACAGCCTGACCCTAGCCTGGCCTCCCGGTGAGGCTGACAAGGCTGACGGGGCTGGCCTGGCCTCGCCCTTGCTGCCCCACCTCCAGAGCCGAGCTGGGAATTGACTGGCACTTCTCACGGTTAAACTGCCCCAGCCCAGGGCGCCATGCAGGCGCAGCAGGGAGGCCCTCAAGACCTAGCAGAGCCACCTTAGACCCAAGAGGCTGGTGAACCCTCCCTCTAGCGATGCCACTCCAGAAGCCCCTCAACGAGGCCCAAACAGAACTCTCCCACACCACTAGTCTCTGATCACAGCAGGACTTTTGGATCAACCAGAGGATGTACTTTCTATAACCAGAACCACCTAAGGAGCAGGATCAGCCTGAGGAGGAGGTGAGGGTCCTGTCTCTAGAGGTATTCAAGCACATGGGTGTAGAGTATGGGGTGGGCCTAGGTGGCCTTGAGAGCTTACCTCATCCTGAGTTTCTAGATATAAGGCCCCAGCTCATTCCCTTGAGACAACTATAGATTCCTGCAGTGGGTTTCAGGCCTGAAGATGGATGAACCCAAGCTTGACCCAACCCTTTACCCTCTTTCAGGCAGGCTGCCAGGAAGGGCCTCAGGCCTCTGAGGAAAAAAGGAGGAAAAGGGGGCGGGATGGGTGTGAGAGGTGGCTTAGGCAAAGCAGTCCCCATGCTCAGTATAGGAGTCAGGGATGCCCTGAGGCTGCTCTTGTTTACAGGGCTCTGTCTAAGGTAGGGTGGAAGGAGAGAGCAGCTGCTGGCAAGGAAAGCATGGGGCCTCTCCCAGCAGGTCAGCAGGGGTCTGGCAACCTCAGGTGCCCAGACATCTCAAGGATAGGACCCAGGCATTGCTGTACACCTGGCCACCAGCCACAGATGCAGAAAGGCTCATAGCTGTCTCTGGCCCTCCCTCTGCACCTCCCTATTCCAGACCACCTGCATACCACTGCCAGATAGTGGCGGAACACCCTCCTTGGCTCAAGAACCCAAAGGTTCCCCGTTGTTGTTGTTGTTCAGTTGCTAAGTCATGTACAGCTCTTTGCAACCCCATGAACTGCAGCACGCTTTATTCAGTTCAGCAGGCTTCCCTGTCCTTCACTATCTCCTGGAGCTTGCTCAAATTCAATATCCATTGAGTTAGTGATGCCATCCAACCATCTCATCCTCTGTCGTCCCTTCTATTCCTGCCTTCAATGTTTCATAGCATCAGGGTCTTTTCTAATGAGTTGGTTCTTCACATCAGGTGGCCAAAGTATTGGAGCCTCAGCTTTAGCATCAGTCCTTTCAATAAATATTCAGGGTTCATTTCCTTTAGTATTGACTGGTTTGATCTCTTTGCTCTCCAAGGGACTCTCAAGAATCTTCTCCAGCACCACAATTTGAAAGCCCATCGATCAAGGCTGAATTAATCTGCCTGATAGAGCTCCATATTCTGTCCAACGTCACGTCCAACCCTCCACATACAAAGTCCACTCCAGCTATACCTACTACGTTTCCACCTGATCCTTTTCCTCCCTCCACCCTCCTTGGCAGGAATACCCTCTCTTCTCTTTTTCTATGTCCTGCTCTTTTTTTCAGGTTCAGTGTGTTCCCCTTGTCCACCCAGAAAGCCTCCCTTGAATTTGGGGTCCCCCATGCCTCTCTGGTTCTTCAGGATATCACATTCCTTTTCAGGACCCTCAATGTTATCTGCATGTCCCATAGGTATTAGCAGCTGAATCTGATGTTCCTTTTAGCCTCACTGACCATAGCCCAGTGCTAGGCATGTAGTCAACCCCATTCACAACTGGTTGACTGATGGACCAAACTCTGAGTGTACATGCATCCACATGCATAGGCCCTGACCCAGGGAAACTCATTATGGGGGTGCACAGAGCCATGCCACAAATGGAACAGGTCTTTTGCCTGCATTCTTTTGATGCCCACGCGATAGACCCATCCTAGCTCTTTCCAGCTTCCTCCTTACCTGGAGAAGGGTGGTGGTAATGGGGGTAGGGGATCAAGCCTCTTAGAAGAGGAAGGGAAGCAAGAGACAAGGGTGACAACCATAGCCACGGGGCGACACACACAGGGATCTCAGTGCAGAATGATTCCAGCAGTGGAAATGTTCGTGCCGCCTGAGCAGGACTCGTGAGAGTTGGGTGAATGGGCACAGAACCAGGCTAAAGCCTGTCTATTTCTAAACTTACAGAAATAGCTAAGGCTTGTGCTGAAGCCCCTGGTGTTGGAGATCCTAGGTATTCACCATTGCTCTGGAAATTCTCTGTGAGTTCCCAGACCTTAAAGTAAGCCTGCCTCTTTGCTGCCAAGTTCAGGTGGCTGGACAGCTCCACAGGGCTGGATCTGAGAGCAGCAGCCAGAGGCCTGGGGGCAGGAGAGGCAGAGGACATTGACTCACAGTGGTCTAACACTGTCCAAAAACCCCTCAGGGCTGGGAGGAGGCCCAGGTCCTAGTGCCTCTCAAGCTTCCCTGGACTTCTTCCTGGACAAGGAAAATCCTCTTGGTTGGAGGCTCTTTACTAATCACAGGCAAGACAAGTTACTCATTAGTAGCATCAACATGCATTTCTCATCAACTCCAGGGGAGAGTTCAACATGGATTAATGACTGGGATACATAGTGTAGACACTGTCACAGGAAGTTCTCCCATATGTCTAACCTAAATCCTTCCTGCCACAATTGAAGCCCATTTCCTCTCATTCTGACTGTGGTGGGAGACAGAGTCAGTTGGTCACCATTCTCTGCTTAAGACCCATCACCTACTTGACCATGGCAGTCAGATTGCTCCTCAGTCTTCCTCAGGGAGCTGTTCCTCAGGGAGCTGTTCCTCAGGGAGCTGTTCCTCAGGGACCTGCTCAGGTCGCTGTTCATGGAGGTGGCACCTGCCCCTGGCTCTTTCTCTGTGTGTGAGAGTATGTGAAGCACAGCACTTCCTGGTTCTAGCCCGACCTTTCCCCCCAGGGAGGCTGGAGGGGACCCTGGCCCATCTGAGGAGTCCCCACTCCCAGGCTCTGGGGCTGCAGAGAGGGAGAGCTGTGACCCCAGCACCTATCTCTTCCTCACTTCAAGTCCTGGGTGGAGTCTGGGCCCAGAGATCAGAGGTCATGTGGAGAACTGAAGAGAGGTCAGAGTTTCTTCCAGGAGATGAGTTGTTGCTCAGCAGAGCAAGGTGAAGTGCACACGAGGACATGGAGGGGTCAGCTGCAATGTTGGGCCTTGATGCTAAGGGGAGGCCAGAGCCAGGAGAGGAGAGTGAGGGCTGAGCAGGGGGTGGGGCAGGTGAGAGCTTCCCACCTGTCAACGGTTACTGAAAAGAGAGGTTTCAGGGACAGGTGAGCTGTATGCTGGGGAGGGGACAAGAGCAGAGGAGAGTGGAGGCTAGCACACTCATGGTGGAGGCTAGTGAGTGAGAGGGAAGAAAATCCTTGGGGCAGAGAAACTGGTCCCAGATAGAGGGCTGAGGGGCGCCTGAACCTTTACCTTCAACTCAGGCTCTGCTCCCCATCCCACCCTGTCCTTCAGCATAGTTGACAGAAGGTTCCCTGTTCTCAGCAATGCTTTTGTCCCATGCCCTCTGTTCTCTAGCCCTGTGAGCCCTCCCAGAGTCCCCTCTGTCCTGAGAGACCCAGCAGGAGGCAAGGTCAGGCTGGGCAAGGCCTGCAGCCTGAGGGTCTCCACGAAGCGGCCCCCTGAGCCTTCCCTCCCTTCCCCAGTGGCCTCCCTCCTAATTTGTAGGGTGGGGACAGGAAGGAGCTAGGGAAGGGGAAGCCAGGGGCTCTGGGAAAGTTGCCGTGGAGGCTGCCATAAACCCTGGACTCATCTGTGGCTGGAAATACCCGCGGCATGGCTCCTGGCCCTAGCTCTCCAGGCTTCCCCTGGGTTTGGCAAATGAAGCTGGGGCAGCTGCCAGGTCACCACCAATGAAGGCCCTTGCTTCCAGCCAGCAGGTCTCTGCCTTGCCTTCCTCTCTCTCCTTCTTTCCTTCTAACTAGCGGGAGTGCTTCCTTCCTACACAGTCAGAAGAGGCTTCCCAGGTCAGGGATGAAGAGGTTTCTCAGGTCAGGGACGGACCCTCAGCTGCTTCTCTCTTGGGCCCATTGTCTCTTCAGGCCAAAGCTATTCTTGCTGAGAAGGAGAGGGCTCAGTCCAGAGCAGTTGCCCCAGCCCTAGGCACCATTTGCCCCAGTCTTCTGAGAAGGTAAAGGAGACAGAGAATGGGGCTAGCCCACGCCTGCAGGCTTCTGGGAGCCTGGCAGAGAGAAGGTGGGAAGCCCTCCTGATCTTATGCGGAGCCAGAGCAGGCACTCTGACTCATGTGTAATGGCCTCACCCACTTGGACATCCTTTCCTTGGGACATTTGGATCATCACTCATGAGCCATAAACCAGCGGACAGCCCAGCCCAGTCTGTGTGCCCTCTTGCTGATGCATGGAGGGCTGAGACCCCTCAATAACCAGGGCTGTTTAGAAGTTGACTTCTCCTCCCAATGCCTCTGCTCAAAAACCCCACTGTGAAGGAGGAAGGGTGGGAGCTTGAGACCTACTTGGGCCCTGGCTGGAGGTCATGTGGTCATGGGCAATTGGTTCTTTCAAACCATCTCTGTCTAAACCCATTCTCTAAGCTCCAGGCTTCTCCTTTCAGTTGAGAACCTTCTCATCCTCTTCTCACAAAAGACCTGCACAGGGCCTTCTCCAGAGAAGGTTGTGCAGTCTCCTTTCCATACCCCACCTGGCTTTCCTCTCTTTGTTTCCACCCTCTGCTCTTTTGCCTCATCCTTTATAACTGCCTTCAGCTCTCCTTTTTTTATGTTCTTTACTCCTGGAACTTATTTGCAAATGCATAATCAGTTGCCCTCCCATCCTTTATCCCCATTGCACAAATAGGAAAACTAAGGTGTAGAGCCATAGTTGAATTATAAGCCCAAGACCATATGGTTGAGAAGTGCCAAGAGTCAGGTCTGCGTCATGCTCATTCACCCCACTTAGGCAGAGGTCGACCCTCCTGGGCTCTGCCATGGAGATTCTTCAGAACCCAGCGGCTATCAGCACAGGTGTCCCGGGTGCTATCCCTCCCTCCTTCTCACAGGGGCTCTCGCATCTTATCAACAGCCACTGCATTGTCTTCCCCCTGTGAAGCCCCCAAATGAGTCTTGAAGGCCACCACCAAATCATCATCTTCCTCTCTCCTCCACCAGCTTCAGGCCTGTCCTATGGGAAACCCGCTCTGTCCCGCGGGAAAGACCCAGAGCAGGCAGTTCCTTGTAGGGACTCCAGAGAGAGGTGACCGAGGCCCCGCGGGGCGCCGCCTGCCGAGCGGGAATCCCGGCCCTAACCGCTGGCGCCCCTCGAGGGGAGGGGCGAGGGCGGAGGTGGTTCTGCGGCGGCATCTGTCCCAGGCGGGCGGGAAGCTGCTGCATTAAATTGTAAAATCGATTTATTGACCGGCAGGTGCGAGCAGCGGCAGATGGAGAGTAGCGCTGCTGGGGCGCATCTGCGGGGAGCGGCGGCATCGATCCCGGCCCCCCTCCGAAACCCGTCGGTCCTGGTCCTTTCACGTCGGCTCGCTCCCAACTGCAGGGCCAAGGTCCGCGAAACTGCGGCGCCTGAGCGGCTAGGGTAGCTCAGCCCCCCTCCCCCACCAGCCGCCTGGCCTCGGGGCTCGGGCTGGGCCCCCACGGCTGCCAGGCCCTGCCAGCCCCACTGCCCCAGTTGGCACGCGGCGGGCCAGGCTGACGCGTGGCAGCGCCCTGCGGCAGATGAGGCACGCGCCGGCCTCATTTCAATGTGAATGGATCGAATGGAGCAGCCATGTGGCAGCAACAGTTTGCAAATCTCCCCGCCTTCTGTGCAGCTCCCCGGCCGCCGCTCCCTGCACGTGGCCCCTTCTCCGCAGCGACCGCAGCGGCGCTCCTCAAGGCTTAAGCGCCCCGCCCAAGCCAGACTAGTTCCCCGACCCCTGGACCCCTTCGGCGGGCGCTGCCCCCCGCTCCTATCGCGCTCCTACCTGGGCGCAGGTCTTCCCGCAGAGAAGGCTGACCCCGGGGTGGGTGTGCAATCCGGCGCTGAAAGCCGGGACGACGCGCCGCCCCCTCCCACCGGGTGGCGGCGCGAAGGCTACCGAGTAGGGGAAGGGGGCCTGAGGCTCTACTTGGTCCCAGTCGCACCCTAATCACTGGGGGTCAGCTTGGGGGCAAGGCTTCAAGACAACTTTGCCCCCTCCGGGCCTCAGGTGTGGGTCTTGCCTGCTGGGGTCACTGAACAGCGGGCCAAACGGAGAGGACATCAGAAGCCAAAGGTTCCTGGGGTAGAGGCTGTGGGCCTTGCCTGAAGCCAGGCCTCGACCCTCCTTGGGCTCCAGACGTTGGGCAGTGTTGTGGATGCCGGTGGGGATGAGGAGCCGTGGACCCTCGAAGGCCCACAGTCAGTCCGAGGAAGCCCAGGTCCCTGGGGCCTTGCTTCCATGCCCCCTCTCCAGAGCGTGGCCCAGCGTCTGCATAGGAGCAGGGTCCACACATGTCCTCGTGGGTCCCACCCCACTGTGACTTTCGTCCTCTGACACCCTCACAGCCTCTTGCTCCTGGGAGCCCCCAGCACACGTTTTGGGCCACAAGTCACAAGTGGGAGGCAAGTGGAAGAGCTCCAGTTGTGAAGTCTTCACATTTCTATTTCTTGCCCACAAAGCAACCCTCTCCTGCTCAGCAAATGTGAGCAAAGCTGGACCCCAGCAGACTGGAGTGGGTGTATAGGGCCAAAGACCATATCCTAGAGTCCCAGGGCAGTAAATGAATTTCTGGAACAGCACCCCTTAGCAAATAGGTGCTTCCTGAATGCCTTTTGATGGGGAAGATAATTTAACCCTTTCCTCTACAGGTCAGAGGATTTCTATTTCTTGGATCCCTTGCAGGAATTCTCGACTCGGAGGATAATGATGATGTTTGTGTTTGGTCCTTGACTGTTTGCAAAGTGCTTATAGGCACATTAGTCCGGATGTATAGAGGGATGGAGAGTGTTCCAGTTCTTCCAATACTGAACAAGATGCCTCCAGTGGGACTGGATGTTTCCCTTGAGTGTCAGGCTAGAGCCAGAGCCAGAAAAGGAGCTAGGTTTTTGGGTTGGTTTGTTTTTCTTATTAATGAACTCTCAGGCTAGGATTTTTGGGTTGAAAAGGACAGAACTAGATAGGGTTGGATACCACCTCAGAAGAAAGTGAGGGGCACTCTTTGGCACCCTAGGCAGGCCTAAGGTACCCGTAGGGTACGGGCGGAGAACCCACTTGTCAAGATCGCTGGGAGGCCAACCCTGGGCTCCCCCTCCCTCGGGCCTGGGGACTCCGCCTGTCCATAACCTACATTAACTCTGGAGCGCAGCCTGGGCCCATCTGCCGGCCCCCGCCCCACCTCGGTTCCCCACGCCAACCCGCTCGCGCCAGATGGTGGCTGGGAGGGGTGGCCGTGCGTGGGGGACCCCGAGCCCGTCTCCTCACCTCGCCCCTCCCCCAACCCACGCTCCCAACCTCTTGTTTCTCATCCTTCTCCCCCAGTCCCGACTACCACCCTCAAGTTAAAAAAAAAAAATCAGATCATACTCGATCTAGGCAGCTGTTGAGCTCTGCGCCGTGCCCCTCCAAGACTCCCCTGGGCCCGCGCCGCGTCCCTGCTCCCCCCGCACCGATCTTATCGCCCGACGACAGCCATAGCTGTGCGGGCGGGCTGACAGCTGAAGCTACAGGGCCCCGCCGCCCTCAGCGTCGCAGAGGGAGAGCTCTTCTGTACCCCCCGACACTGGGAGAAGCCGGCCCTCCGGGGTCTAAAGCCTCCGGGGATCACGCCGGTTCCGGGAAAGCAGCTGCACTGCCGCCGCTCTGAGAAGTGGGGCCACCCAGGGAAGACGCTAAGGAAAGACGGGGGAAGCCGCCTGAAACTCAAATGAGTCCGCGCGCTTCCAGTTCCAACCTACATGTCACCCAAGGAGGAGAGGACCCGGGTCTGCCGGACCTCGGCCCCTCATCTGGACTCTGGTGGCTTGAGCCAACTCTGGAGCCAGGAGAGTTCCTCCCTGCCCCAACGGAGCGACAGGACGCGGGGACCGGGGCTTGAGGCTGTTGGGGTTGGGGAAGAATGTAGGCGCTGGAGCTGAAGCTAAACCCAGGTGAGAAGAGGCGCTGATGGCGGAACCAGACCCTTATTACCATACAGCTGAGGACGCGCCCCCCTATGTTGGGGACCACGCCCCCTTACCCCCAGCACAGGGACCACGCGTCTTGGGACTGGCACGCGCCGAGCCCAGGCGGGAAGCAGAAGGGAGGAGGCACGCGCTGGACACGCCCCCTGCAACTGGGGAGAGAGATGCCCATCAGGTGGAGGAACCGAGCCCCCGAGCCTTGGACGCTTGGCCCTCGCCTAGTCTGCACTGGCCACAGAGATGTTAATGCGTCCGCTGACTTCCCTGCTGCGCAGGGTGGTGGTAGGGTGCGCGGGCGGATGGACGCTCACAGGTTGGGGGCCGACGACGTCAGGGCTCCCGAAGCTCCGGGAGGGTAAAGGAGATCCGAGTCCTTCAGCGCTGGTTTCGCTTTCTGAGCTTAAGTTCCCTTTACCTGCTCGAGGGCTGCAGGTAACTAACGCTGGCCGTGGACACACCGCCCACGGGGACTCCCCAGTGTCTCCGCCCCCACTACCATCCGGAAACCACTAGCTCATCTTTCGCCCCATTCCCCCTGATGCTCCCCCTAGTCTTCCCGAGGCCAATGTCTCCTCCTGTAACCCAGCAATTGCGGAGAACTGGTCACCTCGGCACGCTCTGAGCTGGGGGACCCGGGAGCTGAGTGAGAGCGGCCCAGAGGGGCGGGGACCTGTGCCTGACTGGCTGGCGGGGAGGGGGGAAGGCGGGGGCGGAGGCCCCTCCGGGCGGCGCTGGGACTGTAGCAGCTAGAGGCCGGAGGGGAGGGGAGAGTGACCACGAGTCTGAGTGACAGGCGGGTGAAGAGAGGAGCCAATATATATAAGGAAAGCTCCGGAGAGCGCAGGTTTCAGTAGCGGCGCTGAGCGCGGTCAGTGAACGCGAAGCCAAGAGCCGCAGCTCAAGCCGCCTCAGTGCCGCGTACCCGGACACTAGCCTGCTTACAGCACCAGGATTAACCCGAGGACACGTCCTCAGAGCTGCTGCCACCCAGCCGCCCTCACCTGGATTACCTACCGCGGCAGTTGGAGCGCAGTTAGCGCGAAGGAGAGGCGGAAGGAAAGCCCCGAGCGGAGCCTGGCTTTTCAGGGACCCCTCCGGCGGTGGGGCGCGCGGGAAAGCTTCCTAGCCCGCGGGTGGAGAGCGCGACGCCCCAGGGGATGGCAGTCGCGTCCCGTCGCGCCTCGGGCTGGGCGCTACTGCTGCTGGTGGCACTTTGGCAGCAGGTAACGTCCCCACCACTCTCTCCCACCGCGCCCGGGGCCTGACCCCCGGGCGCCCACCGAACTGACCGCTCCCCTTCTTCCTTCTCTTGGTCCCTGTGCAACAGCCCGCGGCCGGCTCCGGAGTCTTCCAGTTGCAGCTGCAGGAGTTTGCCAACGAGCGCGGCGTACTAGCCAGCGGGCGGCCGTGCGAACCTGGCTGCCGAACCTTCTTCCGCGTCTGCCTTAAGCACTTCCAGGCAGTCGTCTCTCCCGGGCCCTGCACCTTCGGCAGCGTCTCCACGCCTGTGCTGGGCACCAACTCCTTCGCCGTCGGAGACGACAGTAGCGGCGGGGGACGCAACCCTCTGCAACTACCCTTCAATTTCACCTGGCCGGTGAGTACAGCGTTGGGCGCACTGGGAGGTCACGAGAGAAGGGGGCTCCCTGGGAACAAACCCTCTCTCTAGACTTGCTCACTCCCTCCAAAAAAGGGGGGGCACTCTTCTGATCCTTCTTTCCGACTCTTTTCTGGGACCTCACCCTCCTGTAGGCTCTCTCACCAGTCTATCTCTTCCCAGTTCTACGTCCCATCTTCTCCTAGATCTTGGGATACGATTTTCATCACCTGCCACCCCGGCTATTCCTCACCTCCGAAAGACTCCCCCGTACATTACCCCTTCCTTCAACTCTCCTGCTACCCGGGATTCTCTCGCCTTCCCTGCTCGCGCGCGCTGCTGAGCACAGACCCGTTATGTTGACCCGGGTGCTGTAACTGTATCCTGCAATTAGATTAATTAAACCGGCTGCCGAAAGGCACCCCCACCATTCCTGTTCATCTCGCCATCTCTCTGTCTTCCCCCGCCCCCTCCTTTCTGTTCCCAGGGTACCTTCTCACTCATTATTGAAGCTTGGCACGCACCAGGGGATGACCTGCGGCCAGGTGAGTAGCTCGCTTCGCGGCCACAGGGGGGCGACACGGCGCAGCGCCGAAAGAGTTAATCTGTAATAGGCGGGGGAAGTGCAGGGTGGGGGGTGGGGGGCAGGACCCTCAGCTAGGCCGGGAGCTGCGCCCCGCGCTGGACGCTCGGATTCCGCCCGCTGCCTGGACTCTGAGCACAATTGCGTTTCCTGCGGGTTATTTTTGGCGTGGGAACGCGGGGAGCACGGCGGTGAGAAAGGCCGAAGCTGCCAGCGCCGCTGACGGGCCCCTTCCTGTATTTTACACCTTTCGCGAATTCCGCTCCTTTGGAAAGGGAATAATGGCTTTGGGATGTTGTTCTGACACAGAGGAAAAGGATATTTCAGCAGCACAACAATTCTCACTTTGAAAAGGAAAAAGAAAAGCATTACCATCTTTGAGGGCAGAACCCCTGAATGGGCACCAGAGGACCCTTTGCTCCCAGGGTCCTCAAAGGCCTGGAGAACTTTTTTTTTTCCTTTTATCCCCTCATTTTGACCTCTTTTCCTCTTTCCCCTGCCTATCTGCCTCCAGAACACTGGGATATCTTAACATCCTTCTATTGTCCCCTTTTTGAATGGTATCAGGCCCTCTGCACATGCACATATAGAGCAGCTAAGCAGTGGGACCCTTCGGTTCTTCTGGCCTGTGCTTGCTGGCAGGTGGGGGTCATCTGGACAACTGGTTTGATCCAGCAGTTGCTGGCACTCTTGGGGACTGGCTGCCCTTCCTTGACCCGGCCCTCTTCCCCTTCAGAGGCCTTGCCACCAGACGCGCTAATCAGCAAGATCGCCATCCAGGGCTCGCTAGCTGTGGGCCAGAACTGGTTACTGGATGAGCAGACCAGCCCTCTCACAAGGCTACGCTACTCTTACCGGGTCATCTGCAGTGACAACTACTATGGGGACAGCTGCTCGCGTCTATGCAAGAAGCGCAATGACCACTTCGGCCACTACGTGTGTCAGCCAGATGGCAGCCTGTCTTGCCTGCCCGGCTGGACGGGGGAGTACTGCGAACAGCGTAAGCAGCCAAACTCCCACCTGCCTGGAGGGGGGTCCCCAGAACAAACACAGTGGCATCTTGTCGTCTGCAGTCTGCCTCCCTTGGAGAGCGGTCTGGGCTGTCCACTAACTGGGCCTCAGGAACAGCTGGGGATGCTTAGGACGGGCTTGGACTCTGCCCTCTCTCTTCTTAGCATTCCTCCCTATCATGCTAAGCCCACAAACACCCCGTTATTGCACTGGATTCTCCTTCCCTGTGCCATTATTTCTCTTTAAGTCATCCATGGCTCCCTTGGGAGGCCAGGAGTGGGAAGTAAGCCCAGGAGAGCTGGGGGCACCCCCAGGGCAGGAGAGGGAGAATAGGACTTCAGAGTCATTGGCAACCCGCCCTCACCCAGCCCTGTTTTCTTTCCTCAGCTATCTGTCTTTCTGGCTGTCATGAACAGAATGGCTACTGCAGCAAGCCTGCAGAGTGCATGTGAGTAGGGGCCGGAAGCTGTGAGGGGGGAGCTGTCCCCTGGCCAGGCCCTCACCTCACCCCCAGCTTGTCTTTTGTTCTACAGCTGCCGCCCGGGCTGGCAGGGCCGCCTGTGCAACGAATGCATCCCCCACAATGGCTGTCGCCATGGCACCTGCAGCACCCCCTGGCAATGCACTTGTGATGAGGGCTGGGGAGGCCTGTTCTGTGACCAAGGTGAGTCAGGGCAGAGAGAGGGGCTGGGCTGGGGGTGGAAACCAGAGCTGTCACCTGGACCTTTCCTACTTGATGACTGATGAACTTTCCCAGTATCCTTCAAGGAGCTTGGGACTTGGAAGGATCTTAACAACTGGCTTAACACGAGCTGGTGGGTCCTTCTTCCTTGGGTGCTAGGGAAAGAGGGTGGCTGGAGAAGCCAGGAGGATGACAAGTTGGCAGCCTGAAGGTGGCCTCATAAATTCCAACAAGGCCAGAGAGAGGGGTGCCAGGCTCAGTTCCTCTTTCGACCTTGTAGTTACCTATTAACCCCCTAAGTGTTTGCTTACCTGCCAGGGCTGTTTGAGCAGCTCTCCCCTAAACAGCTGTCTGGTGGGGTGTGCCCACGGGCTGCCCCGAGGCTGTGGGTGCGGGGGACCTCTGGGCGGAGTGACATCTAACCGCCTTCTCGGTGAGGCAGAAACAGCCTCCCTTGTTCTCCCCAGTAGCACTTGCCAGGCAGCTGCCTGAGCCCACAGTCTTCCTGGTGTTTGAGGGGCTGGTCACTCTTCTGGCTCTATGGGGGTCTGCCAGCCTCAGTGGTGGGGGAGGGAGCCTTTTCTCCTTCATCCTCATAGCCAGCTGCAGCGCGTTCCTCCCATTTTCAGGGTCAAATGGGGTGGCTGCTGCCATGGAGACACCAGCACAGGCCAGGATAGGGTGGGCAGGACGCTTGCCAGGATAGAAGGAACTTGCCTGGGCCCTGACTTGCTGGCAACAAGGGGCCTGGAATTCAGCCCCTGTTTTCTTTGTGGATGTGTGTGTGTGTCACTTTGTCCCCCCTCCACGCCCCTCTAACACACACACACACACACACACACCTGGTTCCTGCCATGTCTCTTTCCTCCCCCCACATTTGCTCCCAGGTGATACAGCCATATACTCGTCTTACTCAAACATAGCCCTTATAGTCCCTGTATTTGCTCTGTCTGGTTCTCCCTCCCTGTCCTCCCCGAATAAGAAAACAAAGACTTATATTTCAAAATACCCCCGTGACACATTCTGCTTTTAAAAAATGCCTGGTAACCACCTATGGTGGCTCTAGCCCTCCCTCTACTCTTGCCACCTGTTAAAATTGCAGCCCCCTTCCAGGCTTACCTCAGCTGCCCCTCCTCCATGAAGCCTTTTCTGACTTCCTCCTCAATATGTGGTCTTGCTGTCGCCTCCTCCTCTTTACCTTTATGTGTTTTTGAGCTTACCTGCAGGCAGGTGTCCAACTGTGTTTTTTCAACTTTGATTGATTGCACTCCTCAGACGTGGTTCTAGGTGCTTCTATATACATTATTTCACTGGGGGAAGAAGGGTATTTGGACCTGGAAGACTTTGGGTTGAAGCGCCAGGTCCGACCATGGACAGTGAACTTGAACTCCATGGAGCCTGGAGGTGGAGACCATTTTTTGGCTCTGCTCAGCTGGTTCCTGTCTCCACAGATCTCAACTACTGCACCCACCATTCCCCATGCAAGAATGGGGCAACATGCTCCAACAGTGGGCAGCGGAGCTATACCTGCACCTGTCGCCCAGGCTACACTGGCGTAGACTGCGAGCTGGAGCTCAGCGAGTGTGATAGTAACCCCTGTCGCAACGGAGGCAGCTGTAAGGTGAGGCCTAGGCCAGCCCAGAAAGGCAAAGCTCTGGCCGGGTGGTACCTGGGCATCCCCACCCCAGGCGGCCAGTGAATGTGCAGCCATGGGCAGGCACTATGGGCAGGTGGGAGCTAGGTCCCAGCCATGAATCCCTGCTCCCCAGGGTTTGACTTTGGCCCCTTCCTGCTCTCATTCCAGGACCAGGAGGACGGCTACCACTGCCTGTGTCCGCCGGGCTACTATGGCCTGCACTGCGAACACAGCACCTTGAGTTGTGCTGACTCCCCCTGCTTCAATGGTGGCTCCTGTCGGGAGCGCAACCAGGGGACCAGCTACGCCTGTGAATGCCCCCCCAACTTCACTGGCTCCAACTGTGAGAAGAAAGTGGACAGGTGTACCAGCAACCCATGTGCCAATGGTGCGTCCTGTTGCCTTGCTAACCTGATGGATCGGCCCTGGGGCCCAGAGAAGTTTCTGGTGAGGGAGGGTCACAAGAGGAGGAGAGAGGCCTTGTGTGTCACTCTGGGCAGGCTGAGACGGATCTGCATCTGCTCTGGATGCTGAAGAGCTTGTTTGATCATCTGGGTGGCTTTGGAAGAAGGGCAGGTTAGCAGTGGGTGCAGCCCATTGGAGAGGAAGCAGTATGCACACTGCCTGGCTTCCATTCCTGTTCCCATGTCCTGACCTGGCTGGGGTGGCCTCTGACCCTCCCCAAGAAGTCCTGGATAGAGAAAGGGATTTTGAAGGCCTCATGTCCCTCTTTGAAGGTGGCTAGCAGGTGAGGGCCCGGCTCATGGAGGACTCATCTTGCCCCATGGCTATGGGAAACCCGGAACCTTAAGGTGTCTGGAATGTTCAGCATTTGGGGGGCACCATGTATGTTGTCTTTGGTCTTTGTCTCCTTGGTCCACTGGTGACCATCTGGGAGACGGACAGACAGCTGTGCAGGGGAGAAGGCTGGAGAGGGACCGGAAGGGCTGAGGTGGAATCTGCTCTCTGACTAGTCACTAGTTAACTCCCCAGAGCCATAGTTTCTTCATCACCAAGTGGGAAAATGTACTACCTGTCCTCTGTATTTCATGTGGTTGTGATGCTTAAGTGAAACAATAATTTATTTGAGCGTTTACTGTACACCAGGCATGGGCTCATGTCTTCATGCATTACTTTACCTGACCTTCAAAAGAGCCTATAGCATTCTTCTCCAGTTTAACACGTGAGGAAACTGAGGCTTAGAAATAAAATAAAGCAGCAGGTGCCAAATCCTTAGTTAGAGAGAGACAGCTGAGATTCAAACCCAAGCATATCTGCTTGATTCTACTGTAAAGCTCTGTAAGCAGCCAGTGGTTTTTATACATGAGCCCACTGAGGCATAGAGGACCAGGGTCATCCTTAACTCAGGGTCTCCTGACCCTTCATGCAAAGAACCCTGTAGCAGGATCTGTATATGCTGGCTGTGTTCTGGAGGCAGGAGGACCTGAGCTTGGAGTTGGTTCCTGGGATGGGGTGCCCTCTGCTCCAGGGGGCGTTCCCTGGAGATGGCTGACTTGTGGCCTGTGTGTACCCATATAGGGGGCCAGTGCCTGAACCGAGGTCCGAACCGCATGTGCCGCTGCCGTCCTGGATTCACTGGCGCCCACTGTGAGATCAGCATCAGCGACTGTGCCCGCAGCCCTTGTGTCCATGGTGGCACATGCCACGACCTGGAGAATGGGTTCGTGTGCACCTGTCCAGCCGGCTTCTCTGGCCGGCGCTGCGAGGTGCGGATGCCTGCCGAAGCCTGTGCCTCGGGACCCTGCTTCAATGGGGCCACGTGCTACACCGGCCTCCCTCCTGACAACTTCGTCTGCAACTGCCCCTATGGCTTCGTGGGCAGCCGCTGCGAGTTCCCCATGAGCATGCCCCCCAGCTTCCCCTGGGTGGCCGTGTCCCTGGGCGTGGGGCTGGTGGTGGTGCTCGTGTTACTGTGCATGGTGGTGGTGGCAGTGCGGCAGCTGCGGCTCAGGCGGCCCGACGGCGGCAGCAGGGAGGCCATGAACAATCTGTCAGACTTCCAAAAGGACAACCTGATCCCCACTGCCCAGCTCAAGAACACAAACCAGAAGAAGGAGCTGGAAGTAGACTGTGGCCTGGACAAGTCCAACTGTGGCAAACAGCAGAACCACACATTGGACTATAATCTGGCCCCAGGGCTCCTGGGGCGGGGGATCCTGCCCGGGAAGTATTCCCACAGCGATAAGAGCTTAGGGGAGAAGGCGCCACTGCGGATACACAGGTAAGCAGCACCTGGAGGCCCAGGGGCTTCCCAGGGACACACCTATGGTCCTGCCTGGGCTCCCCCAGGAGAGGTGGGAGGCTGGCCCCAAGCCCTTGACTGCTTTTAAGCAAATAGGGGCTCTTGCTGCTGACAGGCTACAAATCCAATAAGATTTCTTCCAGGCTCCTTTTATCTCTCCTTCCCATTCACTCATTCATTCATTCACAAAGCCAAATGTCCACAGTATGTCACTTGTGACTCCAATTTTCCTCCAGCATGGCTTGCCTCCAGTGGCAAACTGGCCTTTTCCAGGCCTGAGACCCTCTATGGCTCTCTCAATGCCTGTTCCCAACTGCCTACCAGGCTAGCACTGGGTATCCCTAATCCCTGTGTGTCTTCTCCCAGAGCCACCTTGGCCGGTTCCCTTTGGCTCTCCAGGGTCCAGCTTAGCGCCCCACCTCCTCCAGCCCTCTGCTCATCTCCCCCTCACCGGCCTGTCTTGTGTTCCCTCAGTGAAAAGCCAGAGTGTCGGATATCAGCCATATGCTCCCCCAGGGACTCCATGTACCAGTCTGTGTGTTTGATATCAGAAGAGAGGAATGAATGTGTCATTGCCACAGAGGTGAGTGATGGGCCCGCCTTCCCTTCTAGCATATGCCCTCCTACCTTTAGGGAGTGAGAAAGTGGCCTGGTCACTCTTGACCCCAGGGGCCGCTCCTGAAGGGTGGGTCGGAACCCCTCCTTGGCAGGCCTGGTTCAGTGGCTCTTGGATCTCTGCTGGCTTCGTTGCCACAGAGGGTGTGAAACAGGAGCCGCAGTGGTGAGCCAGCCCGGTCTCTTCCTGCTGTGTTAGTGCTGGGCTGGGCGGCGTGGCACCTGGCCAGCTCCCGGGAGCTGCTTCCCAGCTGCTGGTGGGTGAGGGTGGTTGCCTTGGGCCCCTCCTGCCGCTACTCACTGGCTTCCTTCAGTGGCCCCCTCATGGGCACAGACTTCCAGGCATGGGTATGTGTTGGGCCGGAAGACCAGAAGGGCTGCCCCACCTCCTCTTCACACCACCTGCCTCACTGGCTTCTCCCAGGGAGGCCCAGAGCAGCCATGGAGGGAGTGCTGGTACCCCAAGGTAACCCACTTTCTCCCTTTCCACATGCCCCCCAGGTATAAGGCAGGAGCCTCCCCAGGACATCCCAGCTCCACCCCAGCAGCTGGACCTTCCTTCTGCATTGTTTACATTGCATCCTGGATGGGACATTTTTAATATGCAACGTGCTGCTCTCAGGAGGAAGAGGGAATGGCATGAACTGGACAGACTGTGAACCTGCCAAGAGATGCAGTACCCTCCCACATGTTTGGGTGTCTGTCTGGCATCAGATTGGCAGCTGCACCAGCCAGGGGAACAGAGGAGAGGAGAGGTGGCACTTGGACCCGCCCTGCCAGCAGCGGCCTTCAGAGGGCTCCTTGGGGCTCCAGCCTATTTTCCAGAGGGAGGGGCAGTGGTCCCATGGGGCCTGGAGCTGCTCTGGCTTCCACTGGCATCTGTGTTTCCAAAAGTGCCTTGGCCCGGGTTCCATGGCAACAGCTGGGTCCAAATCAGAGAGGAGAGAGGAGGCCAGTAAGGGCAGGGCCATCCGCCAGCCGGGAAGCCACCTGGTGCAGCTCTTGGCAGGAGTGTCCCTGCAGGTGAGGTGAGCTCCCGGAGCAGAGAGGAGGAGCACTTTCTGCCCCATGCTTCCAACGACTGCATGTGGGCCTTGCTCCTGACATCACCCCATCCTCTCCATGGCCCGGGCTCTCTGGGTATGGATATTGGTAAGCCTTCCCTGGCTTCCACAGCCTCTGGCCCTGGATGCCTCAGGCTCCTGTGAGCAGATGGGGGAGGGCCTGTGCCTCTTCCCAGCCAGGGGCACCAGGCCTAACTGGGGAGCTCCGGGCAGAGATGATAGAAATGCTGTTGAGGGAGAAACTGGGTGCTGTGGACACCCAGATCCTTCCCTCCTTGAAGCCCATTCTAATGGCTTCGGGCCTGGGCTCTGCCCACACCCACTACTGCCCCCGGACTACCCTTGAAGCCGATCTTCAGAAATCAATAATATGAGTTTTTATTTTTTTTGTAGTTTATTTTGGAGTCTAGTATTTCAATAATTTAAGAATCAGAAGCACTGACCTTTCTACATTTTATAACATTATTTTGTATATAATGTGTATTTATAATATGGAACAGATGTGTACAGGAGTTTATTACTTCTTGGGTCCTGTCTTTGTGATGACAGAGTGGGAATCCTTCTGACTCCCCTTCTCATATTTCTGCTGGCTTCCCCCCACCTCCCCTGCAGAACTTCCGGGACCTGTGTATGCACTTGGGATTGGCCTGCTGTGCTCCGGGCCCTCATCCTCTTCTAGTCCTTGGGGAACCAGGCTTCACCCATCTAGTCCCCAGCCTGGGCCAGCTTTCTCTACCTGATGGCTTGAGGTTGACTGCAACCCCCTTTTGCTCCTGCCATTCCTTGGGGGATATGCCCCCTGACCTGACTCTACCCCTCTTTTCTCTTTAAGTCTAAAAAGGCTTATGGACACCCTAGTCAGCCTAGGAGATACAGGAATTCAGGGGAAGGAGACAATCCAGCCAGTCTTCCTCTTTACAAAAGGAGCCTCTTGTCAGAGCACAGGGTCTCCGAACCACGATAATGTCTGGGCCCTTCTTCCTGCTGCTGCAGGGTTTTAGATGGACTGGCACCCTGCTCTTTCTTTAAGCCATGGCCAGGCACTGGTCTTTGTGCCAGGGGATTTGCCTTGGGTCTGTCCTCCTTGCAGCTGGGCAAGAGAGCTGGCACACTGTGCCTGTTCTGCCCTGAGCTGCTAGTTTCCTGAAGACTGTAGAGAGGGGATGAGGAAGAGGAGGGAGGCTTCCCTGAGTCCGGGTTTCTCTGGCTGAGGCACTACTTTTTTGACGGAGTTTCCAGTCTCAACTTCATGGCTAGCTTCCTCTAAGGCTCAAGGTGGTCCCTAGGGTGCCACAGTCTTCTCTCTACAGCCACAGACATATCCCCTGGAGAGCAAGTGATGAAAAATGAGCCACTGACAAAAAGCCGAGCAGATGCTCCTAGCTCTCAGTCTGTCCAGTAAAGCAAAATAGACGTAGCAGATGCTCCCAGTGGAGACCAAGCACATGCAGCGCTTCGAGCTTCCCTAGTCTCCTGCCTGACACACACAGCATACTCACCCCTCATCTGGGTACTTATGCCCGATACAAGGGAGCAAGAGACCGAGGCTCGTGCACACTCACCCAAGTGCACACGTTCCACGCCTCACCACTTCTCTCTGTTCCCCTCACTGCACACACAGGGTATCAAACAGGAAAGCATTCAGGGAACCGTTCCCACAGCCTGAGCCGGCAGCAGGGGGAAGAACAACACGACCTCACTCTTCCTGCCCAAAATGAAACAGGAAAGCAGCTCCCGGGCCCTGGGGGGCGGGGGAAACTGGGCTGGGACACGAAGGCGAGATGACGAGGCTCCCATGTGGGGGACAGGTAGGACACCCGCGGGCCTGCACGTCCACACCACGGTGTTGTGCTGGGCTGCACGGGCTGCCAGGTCCTGAGGAGAAAGTCATGAGGGGAGCTGGCTGGTCAAACCCACTCACCCGATCTGATACCGAGCCCACTTTCTGGGGAAAGAGAGGGTCTCTTCATGCACTTGGTCTGGGCAGCTTCACCCCGTAGCTTGTGCCAGGTTCCACCTCTACTGCCATGTGCCAGGCACTTGGGGTGTGAACAGGCCACAGTGGAAGCCCTTCTTTCTCTGGGATGTCCAAGTCACTCCCTGAGGGTTTGGCCCCTTCTCATAGGTAAGGTACCCAAGTTTTTCCTGATGGAGTGTTCAGGTGTATAGGAGAGGCCCCAGGCTTGGCAGACACAAAGCCAGATGATAGCTGTGGACTCACTGTGAAGTGTTCTTCATGGCTTATCAAAACACCCATGCTTAATCTGCACTGGCATTTCGCAAGAGAATTCAGAGCACAGCAGTTCCTTAGCCTGGAGGCAGTGCCCCGTCTAAAGGAAAGCCTAACCCATGGTGACTTCCAGTTCTGAGGACAGTGGCTTTTCCAGGGCTTACTGGCTGGTAACCACCTGGATATCACCGTGGGAGGTGAGGTAGAGAGAGGCTGTGAAGAAGGGTGGTTCAGCTAGGGTTCCCTCTCCTGCCCTCAGAGCCAGATTGGTCAGGGGATAGAAAAAAAGGACAGTGGTTCTTACCTCGCCCTCCTTCCCCCCTCCCCCGCCCCGTCCCGGGCTAGAAGAGGCCACTAGACAACTCAGGTTGTGCGGCTGCTCCACTTCTTACGAAGACCCACAAGGGTCCTCCTCCCTGCCACTCTCTCCCCGCGGGTCCGCAGGATGACGACCCAGCCCTCCGGCCCACGTGGCCAGCTGCATTCCGGGAAGGGATGGAAGTGATTCACTCAGGGAACTGTGAGTGTCCCTTCCCGGGGAGAGGATGAGCCTGGGAGGTCCCAGTGGCCTTCCCCAAGCGGCCGCGCCCTCCCTCGCGCCCAGGGCGCACGGCACTGCTGGATCCCGGCCGGCCTGGAGCCCCGAGCGGCGGCGGAAGAGGCAGGTGCGGCGCGGCCGCACCTGCCGCCCCAGGCGCCCCGGAGGTCCCGCGGCTCCGCGCCCCCCGCCCGCCTCGAGCTCTTTGTTACAGCCCGACTTCCTGTTTGCGGCCTCCCGACCCCGGCTCACTTCCCGGGCCGGGAAGCCGCCGAAGGCCGCGAGTTTCTCGGAGACTCCCCGCCCGCTCGGCTCCGCCTCCTGCAGCCCCGAATCCCGCCCCCAGCCGGGGAGCCCGCGCCGGGCCGCGGCCGCGGGAAGCCGGTGTCGCCGGCGGGCCATCGGGCGGGACTGCCTGGGCCCCGTTGCCCGACAGCAGGGGGCGCTGAGCGGCCGCAGGGCCGCACCTGGACCGGGACCGCGGTCGCTTCGCACGCCTCGGGGTCAGCGCTTCTCTGCCCTGGAGGTCACCAGGACGAGCCGGAGGAGGGGGCAGCTCGACGCGGGTTCAGTGTCGTCTTTGTCGCGCAGAGCTCCCTCCAGGCCTCGGTCCCCTAAGCATAGAGAGTAGATTGGAGAAAGCTCAGCGCGATGCTTTCCCCTAATTATGCTTCAGCTGTGCCTGAGAAGCGAGCCCATCCCCAAACTCTTGAGTTATTTTCGCAACCAGCGCCCTCCCCACTTCACGGCCCTCTGGGCCATCCCTGCCCGCATCTTGAGTGGAAGGAAACAGACCGGCCAGAAAGGACACCAGGTTTGAGCTGGGAGGCTGAAGCTTCTTCCAGGACCACCTGTCATTGCCAGATGACCTGGGACAATCCATGCATTTCTTCATTCCTTCCACACTAATTGAGTACCTTTTATATACCAGGCATTGGCGATACCTAGGAAGCTAGGCGTCTAGTTAATTATCTTTAACCTCTCAGAGAATCGCAATACCTTGTGTACATTACTATGAGGTTGAAATGAGTGAGTGTATGAAAATATTTGTGAGCAACAAGTCCGTTCCCCCCTCCCCTGCCGCCCCAGGTAGGTTCAGTACAGTTCAGTTGCTCAGTCGTGTCCGAATCTTTGCGACCCCATGAATCACAGCACGGCCAGGCCTCCCTGTCCATCACCAACTCCCGGAGTCTACCCAAACTCATGTCCATCAAGTTGGTGATGCCATCCAGCCATCTCATCCTCTGTCGTCCCCTTCTCCTCCTGCCCCCAATCCCTCCCAGCATCAGGGTCTTTTCCAATGAGTCAGCTCTTCGCATGAGGTGGCCAAAGTATTGGAGTTCAGCTTCAGCATCAATTCTTCCAATGAACACCCAGGACTGATCTCCTTTAGGATGGACTGGTTGGATCTCCTTGCAGTCCAAGGGACCCTCAAGAGTCTTCTCCAACACCACAGTTCAAAAACATCAATTCTTCAGTGCTCAGCTTTCTTCACAGTCCAACTCTCACATCCATACGTGACCACTGGAAAAACCATAGCCTTGACTAGACGGACCTTTGTTGGCAAAGTAATGTCTCTGCTTTTTAATATGCTATCTAGGTTGGTCACACGGAGAAGGCAATGGCACCCCACTCCAGTACTCTTGCCTGGAAAATCACATGGATGGAGGAGCCTGGTAGGCTGCAGTTCATGGGGTCACGAAGAGTCGGACACAACTGAGCGACTTCACTTTCATGCATTGGAGAAGGAAATGGCAACCCAATCCAGCGTTCTTGCCTGGAGAATACCAGGGACGGGGGAGCCTGGTGGGCTGCTGTCTATGGGGTCGCACAGAGTCGGACACGACTGAAGTGACTTAGCAGCAGCAGCAGCAGGTTGGTCATAACTTTCCTTCCAAGGAGTAAGTGTCTTTTAATTTCATGGCTGCAATCACCATCTGCAGTGATTTTGGAGCCCCCAAAATAAAGTCTGACACTGTTTCCACTGTTTCCCCATCTATTTCCCATGAAGTGATGGGACCAGATGCCATGATCTTAGTTTTCTGAATGTTGAGCTTTAAGCCAACTTTTTCACTCTCCTCTTTCACTTTCATCAAGAGGCTCTTTAGTTCTTCTTCCCTTTCTGCCATAAGGGTGGTGTCATCTGCATATCTGAGGTTATTGATATTTCTCCCAGGTAGGTTAATCTTTTTTAAATTTATGCCAGCAAACCACTTTGGGAGCTTTCACCATCCCAGTCCACAGGATGGAGGAGAGGTGCTAGAGAGGAGCTTGGAATCTGGTTGGATAGTCCCAGCAGTAGCCCTGGACCAAGGAGGCAACTGAGATGCCAGGTTGCCTCCACCATTTCTTCTCTTTGTGCCTCTGTCTTTAAGGAGCATCACTAGTCTAGGTCAACCTCCTCTGACGTGGGGAGTAACGGAAGAGAGACCTGGGCTGTGGGAAGTGACAGCAGGACCCCGAGTCCTCTAGAGTCCCTTTCCCCTTGGAGATCTACCATAAGTGGCTTTTAGCCCTGCTCTTGCTAGTATTCTGGCCAAGAGTGGGCTCAGCATGTTCCCTTCATCCCCAAAGACCCTCTTAGACCATGACGCAGGGTCCAAAAAGGCCAGCCGCAGCTACAGTCAGAGCCAGGGTAACTAGCATCTCAGGAGTCTGGATTTAGCCCTGGGCCCATGGCTGTCCTGTGTCATGGCACCCCCTGCAGGGCAGAGCCAAAACCCTGCCAGGCAGGATGAACTGTCTGTCTCCAGTGATCCCTCCTCCTGACTCATGCTGGAGGCAAAGCAGGCCCTGGTGGTTAGCAGACAGGTGTGTGCCTTTGACCCGTCCAAGGGTTGCTTTCCCTTTCCCATAGTGGCAGGTATTTGGGCGAGGCCCAGCCTACCGCTGTAGGACGTTCAGTTTCACTTCCATCAGTGACTCCCTTCTGTCAGTGCTTCCTCTTCTAGCTCTCTGATAAAAGAGAACTACAGTGTTCTGGGATCTCCTGCCCCTTTTCAGTAGGCCCCTCAGGTTGTTGTCCCAGCTGCTGTCATTTAAGGCTTTACTTCCGCGGCTCTCAGAGTCTACTCCCACAGTCAGGGCTGCTTTTCTAGGTTCACTTCTAAAGCCTGGTGCCCCCACACCCCAGCATTTCTGTGGGATCTGATGCTTGCCTCTGGCCCCAGCCTCTCCCCTCTTTGCAGCTCTGTCACTCCACTGCAGTGATCCCCACTGTTGTTCTCCCCAGCCCTGAGCCAACCACTTCCTGCCCCCACAAACTACCCCTTTCTTTCTCCTTGGAATTGGAAGAGAGACTCCACCATCCCAGTCCTCTGCTGGAGCCCTGGCCCCTCCCCTTCCAGGACTAAGCCCCACGTCCGAATCTCCCAGGGTATCCTATCAGCTGTGTCTTCCTTCCTCCTTGGCAACTAGAAATGGGCAGGGAGCCAGGTTTTCCCACTTACCCATGCACCCCTCTGCCAGGGCATGAGTGACCCCTTACAGTCCCCGATTTTGTGGGCAGGGGACCAAGTGGCCTTTCTTCCCTTGGCTTTGGATTCAGTTGGTATAACCAGCAGAGCAGCTGTCTTCTCCACTTCTTTGTCTCTTCTGAGGTGGACTGTATCAAGGGTTTCAGCTCCTCCTTCCCATCCTGCCTGAGAGTTGGTGGGAACACATGGGCCAAGGACCTGAGGATACATTGATCTCTCATAGGTTTGCAGGAGATATAGCCCCTAGTAGAATGTGGATTATTTAATTTATTTAATCATTCATTTATTTAAGCATCACCCTGCTTCCCCCAAGCACACAAAGATAATCTCCCTCTTTGGTCAAGAAACTATTCTGTTAATAGCATGCTTGGATTTATTTACACTAATGATGAAATATCAGAAAGAGAAAGCAAAAAAAAAAAAAAAATCTTGTGTAAAATTGTGTCCAAAAGAAATACCTAGGAATAAACTTAATCAAGGAGGTGAAAGACCTAAATGCTGAAAACTTTAAAACATTGATAAAGGAAATTAAAGATGGTTCAAAGAAATGGAAAGATATCCCATGTGCCTGGATTGGAAGAATTAATATTATTAAACTGGCCATACTACTTAAAGCAATCTACAGATTTAATGCAATTGTAATCAACATACCCATGATATTTTTCACAGAACTAGAATTAATAATCCTAAAATTTATATGGAACCACAAAGCAACTACTAAAGCAATCTTGAGGGAAAAGAACACAGTGGGATGCATAACCCTCCCAGGCTTCAGAAAATACTACAAAGCTACAGTAATCAAAACAGCATAGAACTGGCACAAAAATAGACATGAAGATCAATGGAACAGAAAAGAAAAGTCAGAAATAAACCCATATACCTACAATAAATTAATGTATGACAAAAGAGGTAAGAATATACAATGGAGAAAAGACAGTCTCTTCAGTGAGTGGTGCTGGGAATGCTAGACAACAACCAAGGAAATTAGAACACTCCCTCACACCATACACAAGAATAACCTCTAAATGGTTTAAAGACTTAAATCTAAAACAAGACATCATAAAACTCCTAGAAGAGAACATAGGCAAAACATTCTGGACATAAATCATAGGAATATTTTCCCAAGGCTAAAAGAAATAAAAGCAAACATAAATAAGTGGGTCCTAAGCAAACTTAAAAGCGTTTGCATAGCAAAGGAAAACATCAACAGAATGAAAAGAGAACTCAATCAATAAAAGGGCAGAAGACCTAAACGGACCTTTCTCCAAAGAAGATATACAAATGGCCAACCAGCACACGAGAAGATGCTCAACATCACTAATTGTTAGAGAAATGCAAAGCAAAACTACAGTGAGGTGTCACCTCACACTGGTCAGAAGGGCCATCATCAAAAAGTCTATAAATAATAAAGGCTGGAGAGAGTGTGGAGTAAAGGAGCACTTTTACACTATTGATGGGGAAGTAAATTGGCGCAGGCACTATGGAAAACAATATGGAGGTTCCGTACAAAACTAAAACTAGAGCTACCACATGATCCCGCCATCCCATTCCCAGGCATATATCTGGAAAAAACAAAAACTCTCTTTTGAAAGGATACATGCACCCCCATGTAAATAGTAGCACTATATACAATAGCCAAGACATGGAAACAACCCAATTGCTGATCAACAGATGACTAATTTAAGAAGATGTGAGATATATATATCAGTTCAGTTCAGTCACTCAGTCGTGTCTGACTCTTTGCGACACTGTGGACTGCAGCACGCCAGGCCTCTCTGTCCATCACCAACTCCCGGAGTTTACTCAAACTCACATTCATTGAGTTGGTGATGCCATCCAACCATCTCATCCTCTGTTGTCCCCTTCTCTCACCTTCAATCTTTCCCAGCATCAGGGTCTTTTCACATGAGTCAGTTCTTCACATCAGGTGGCCAAAGTATTGGCTTCAGCATCAGTCCTTCTGATGAATACAGGACTGATTTCCATTAGGATGGACTGGTTGGATCTGCTAGCTGTCCAAAGGACCCTCAAGAGTCTTCTCCAACACCACAGTTCAAAAGCATCAATTCTTCAGTGCTCAGATCTTTACAGTCTAACTCTCACATCCATACGTGACTACTGGAAAAACCATAGCTTTGACTAGATGGACCTTTGTTGGCAAAGTAATGTCTCTGCTTTTTAATATGTGGTCTAGGTTGGTCATAACTTTTCTTCCAAGGAGCAAACGTTTTTTAATTTCATGGCATATATATATATATGGCCTAGTTCCACCATTTACCATCTGGGTGACCACCCAGATGGTAAATGGTGGAACTAGGCTAAAATCTGGACAAGTTAGTATTAGAGCTCATGTATGGGGAGATTTTTCATTCTTCTGGAATCAACAGCTTCATAAAGCAACTTCATCATTTAGCATAATAAATTCACACAATCCCTGGGCTCCTAAGGTACAGCCTTCCCTTGTTTCAGATAATGGTGCCCACTAACACCAGGAGTTGATTACAGTGACTGGAATGAGGAGAAGGAAATTAGAAGTGACCGCTTGGAGGAACAATAAGGAAGGATTAATTTGGGAAAGATTCAGAGAAGGAAGCCACCAGGTATGCATCATGTGCCAATCATGTGCAACTCTGCAAGGTGGAGGCAATAGTCTCATCAGCTGTTGTGAGCTGGCATCTCTGTGTGTATGACGTCTGTAGCCCCACCGAGGGGATTTTAGGAGGAAAGATGGGATAGTTGCTGCCAGTGTTGGAGAGAAACTGGATGAGGTGGGCTGTTTACTGCCTGGGAGTGTCCCACTGGGAGGGAAAGAGACAGATGTTGGCAAGGATAAGCAAGGAAGAAACAGGCGAGACAATTTCCTGGGAAGGTGGTCAAGACCTCTGGGCCAACTTCTGTGGGGGTTCCTATTTTGAAATGGCAACCCACTCCAGTATTCTTCCCTGGAGAATTCCATGGACAAAGCAGCGTAGCAGGCTACAGTCCATAGGGTTGCAAGAGTTGGACACAACTGAGTGACTGACAGTTTTACACACTATTTTAAGAGGGTCAAAGTTAAACCTGTGTCACAAGATTCCTCCTCCTCTGAACTCCAGGGTGCCCTGGACTTTTCCAAGAGCGTCACTTCTACCTCCTTTTGCAGAGAACCTTCCACGAGCCAGGACTGTGCTGGTTCTGCTGGGCCTTCAAAAATGACGTCTGCTCTCTGGGAGCTCTCAAGTTCGTAGGAGGCAGGGTGTCAAAAGCTCATTAACAAGGAGTCTCTGGGGTTGGACTGCCTGCCTTGGGCCCCAGGCTATATCTTGCTGCTGTGTCACTGTAGCGGGTTACCTAACTTTCCTATGTTCCAGACTGCTCATCTGTGAAATGATATTTACCTCGCAAAGCAGCAGAGCTAAATCACTTAGCAAACTGCCTAGCTCGAGATAAGCACTCGATACATGTTTCTGTTATAAGCATGAAGTGGAAGGGACAGAACTGAGGTAAGGGGTCTGGGAGCACAGAGGAGGGAGTGACTAACTCTGCTTGGAGCAAGAGCTGGTCACTGATGAATTCTTCAAAGATGAAGTCGCTCAGTCGTATCCGACTCTTTGCAACCCCACACACTGTAGCTTAACCAAGCTCCTCCATCCATGGGATTTTCCAGGCAAGAGTACTGGAGTGGGTTGCCATTTCCTTCTCCAGAGGATTTTCCTGACCCAGAGTTCGAACCCAGGCCTCCTGCATTGTAGGCAGACACTTTACCCTCTGAGCCACCAGGGAAGTTATTAAAGCCTGGGGCTTTTAGGAGGAAGTCATGGAGAGTTTAGGAGAGTGAGCATCATGAAGATATTGCCCAGGTGATTCTGATATGCTATATCAGAGAACCATTAACTACTTAGCCAACAGAGAACCATTAACTACTCTTTAAAAGTAATTTTCTATTGTTACAAGTTACATTTCATAAGCCTTGCAAAATAGAGAAAAAAATCACCTGTACTCTTAATACCCCAAATCCATCCAACATTAGTATATGGTGTCCCCATCTTTTTCCTCATGAATCTTGTTTTTGTTGTTTTAATAGTTTTAATTATAGTGCATGAAATAGTTCCTGTTTTTGTCTTACTGTGCAATCAAAAGAATTTTTACTACATTGTTTTCCTATTTTAAACTTCTTTTTCTAAACATGAGTAATTTATGTTCTCTTGAGAAATTCTCAATCTCAATTGGTATAAAAAAGGAAGTGCAAATCTCAGTAGTCCTACTACTAAGAGATAATCACTGAGCATTTTTATGTTCTTCTAGATTTTTTCCTATGGAAATGAACACATATAGATTTTTTTAAGTTAAGAAAGTTATTTTAGGTTATTTTATAATCTGCTTTTCACTTAATTACATAAGTATAGTCATACATAATTGTTCCCAATGACTGCACAGATTTAATTTCATGTCTATATCAAATTTATGTAACTAATCATCCCAAAGAAAGGCAATGCCAAAGAATGCTCAAACTACCACACAATTGCACTCATCTCACACGCTAGTAAAGTAATGCTCAAAATTCTCCAAGCCAGGCTTCAGCAATACGTGAACCGTGAACTTCCTGATGTTCAAGCTGGTTTTAGAAAAGGCAGAGGAACCAGAGATCAAATTGCCAACATCCACTGGATCATGGAAAAAGCAAGAGAGTTCCAGAAAAACATCTATTTCTGCTTTATTGACTATGCCAAAGCCTTTGACTGTGTGGATCACAATAAACTGTGGAAAATTCTGAGAGAGATGGGAATCCCAGACCACTTGACCTGCCTCTTGAGAAATCTGTATGCAGGCCAGGAAGCAACAGTTAAAAGTGGACATGGAACAACAGACTGGTTCCACATAGGAAAAGGAGTATGTCAAGGCTGTATATTGTCACCCTGCTTATTTAACTTATATGCAGAGTACATCATGAGAAATGCTGGACTGGAAGAAACACAAGCTGGAATCAAGATTGCCTGGAGAAATCTCAATAACCTCAGATATGCAGATGACACCACCCTTATGGCAGAAAGTGAAGAGGAACTAAAAAGCCTCTTGATGAAAGTGAAAGAGGAGAGTGAAAAAGTTGGCTTAAAGCTCAACATTCAGAAAACGAAGATCATGGCATCCGGTCCTATCACTTCATGGGAAATGGATGGGGAAACAGTGGAAACAGTGTCAGACTTTATTTTCGGGGGCTCCAAAATCACTGCAGATGGTGATTGCAGCCATGAAATTAAAAGACGCTTACTTCTTGGAAGAAAAATTATGACCAACCTAGATAGCATATTTAAAAGCAGAGACATTACTTTGCCAACTAAGGTCCGTCTAGTCAAGGCTATGGTTTCTCCAGTAGTCATGTATGGATGTGAGAGTTGGACTGTGAAGAAGGCTGACTGCCGAAGAATTGATGCTTTTGAACTGTGGTGTTAGAGAAGACTCTTGAGAGTCCCTTGGACTGCAAGGAGATCCAACCAGTCCATTCTAAAGGAGATCAGTCCTGGGTGTTCTTTGGAAGGAATGATACTAAAGCTGAAACTCCAGTACTTTGGCCACCTCATGCCAAGAGTTGACTCATTGGAAAAGACTTTGATGCTGGGAGGGATTGGGGGCACGAGGAAAAGGGGACGACCGAGGATGAGATGGCTGGATGGCATCACTGACTCGATGGACATGAGTCTGAGTGAACTCTGGGAGTTGGTGATGGACAGGGGTCCTGGCGTGCTGCGATTCATGGGGTCGCAAAGAGTCGGACACGACTGAGCGACTGGACTGAACTGAACTGAACTGAATCATCTATTGCAGGATTTTAAGTCATTTTCTCTCTGTGTGTGCATTTCTCCACCTGTGGATTGACCATAATTTACTTGAACATTAAGCTATTTTTGGATATTTAAGTAGCTTTACTTCTTTTGCTTTTGCTATAATAAGGAACAATGCACTGAAAAACCTTGAGGAATATGGCCTTCCACATATTTTTAATAATTTCCTGGAGTTGAAGTAATGGGTCAAAGGGCAGGCTATTTTATGATTCTTGATTTGTATCATGAAGCTGTTTTCAAAGGGTTGTCTGTATCAATTTAGATACTTTCAGCAATGTATTAGTATCCCATTTTCACCTTCCTCTCAACTACCAAAGGAGATAGATGGAGGGGGGATATTTCCCCTGAGCAGCAAAGGAGGTGCTCATATGGACCAAAGAGAACACGATAGAGAGGAGACGAGAAGAGGGGAGGGTGCACATGGCAAATGGAGGGAAGGAGAAAGGAAGAACCAGAAACAACCATTCATCTGTATTTTCCTCCCCAGTTGGACAAGTAATTCATGTTCCTCGAAGAAAATCCAAACTTTTCCATAAATATTTACGTTTAATATAAAAATCCTCCTCTGGTGACAGTCTCTGCTAAAAGTTTAAATATATTATTCCATATTATTTCTTTTACTAATATTAATGTATAACTTACTTTGTTTTTAAAGATCTAGCTTCATACTAGACACACCACAGTGCATTCCTACTGGAGACTTTATCTTAGACACCTTCGGTGTCCAGATCATTTTTAGTTTAACCACCTAATTGCTTTGTCCCCTTTCCCTGCCAGAGGACTCACCCTGCCCCTCATCAGCAGTTCCCCGACCTCGGCAACAGTCCTTTGGAGCCAGTTCTGCCAAGTGCAGGCCTTCTGCTGCCTGTTTCCGTTTGACCCTGGCCGCTACTTAGGGGGTAGGGGGTTAACCCCAGGCGGCACGACATTCTCTGGGTCGTGAAGCCAGTAGCCAAAGGCTGGTAGCTGCTTACGGTCCTCTAGAGACCTCACCTGGGCCCTCCTTGCCTTCCACTTCCAGAACCTCCGTGCCTAAGATTAACCCAACCATTGTTGCCAAAATCTCCTGTCCGAACAAAACTAAACCCATCACCTTGGGGTAGGATTGGCCTGGCTTGCTGGCTTTATGGCTTCTCTCCGCAGGCCTGGCCACCACCACCAGACTGCTGTTCCAAGCGCTCTGACCGGCTTTTCCCAAATCTTATTTTGGGCTTGGAGCGTCTCACACCTGGCCTGGGGCGTAGCCCCCACGTGATGCCCGCAAGCCCTGGCCGCCGGGTCTGACTCAGTCTCGTAGCTTCTGCAGAACACTTTGTCAGCCCCGTGACTCAGTTTCTCCATTTGCTCACGCACGCCAATAGCATGAGGCACTTATGCGGAATGCGGAGATGCCTCCGATAGCTTTTCAAGAGTACGTGCTCCCAGGCGAAGCCCCAGAGATGCGCGTTTACGCCGCCCAGAGCTCTCGTTCTTGACGTGTCCTGCACTGACCCTGGTAATGAATCCGTGCTGCCTGGGGTGGCAGTGACTCGGCCAGGTGCACTGGCAGGAGTGCTTGAGAGGCATCCTCCGGAGACCCGCCCACCATGATTCTTGAAGGGGCCAAAGCATAAAGGGGCTGCCAGGGAAATAACCAATGCCCGCGTCCGTGCCCACTGCCGGCCGCCTGACGCAATCTGAAGCGCCCTTGCTGCATGCCTGATCTGGGAAAACCTCCTCCGCCGTTGCATCACTCCTGCCAGGTTTGCTACAGAGGTGGAGTCGAACCAATCAGCGGGCTCGCTGGGCCCGGGGCAGGCCACGTAGTTACCCACTCAGAGGGCGGCGCGGTTAACTGGACAGGAAAATCCGAAGCTGATTGGCCAAAAGGGAATTTGCCCCGCCCCAATAAACGCGAAAGCTGGCTGCGAGGGGTGGGGCTTCCCGGCCGAAGGGTTTAAAGAGCGCCTCGGACGGGGCCGCGCAGCTGGAGCGACCAAGCGGTGCCAGGCCAGGTGTGCGCGTCGGTCGGTCCTTCCGTGCCCGCGCCGGAGACCAGCCCCGGAGGCCGCCCGGGCCCGTCCCTGTGCCCGGCACCATGAAGCAGGAGCCTGCAGCCCAGAACTCCCCTCCCGCCTCTCCGCCCTCCTCACAACCCCTCTCCGAAGACGGCGACCCCCAAGCGTTGTGGATTTTTGGATACGGCTCCCTGGTGTGGAGGCCCGACTTCGCCTACAGTGACAGCCGTGTGGGCTTCGTGCGCGGCTACAGCCGCCGCTTCTGGCAGGGAGACACCTTCCATCGCGGCAGTGACAAGATGGTGAGCATCCGACCCTGCCCGGGTGAATGACGGGGGTTGGGGCAGGATAGTGGGCGCTGCGCTGGTGCCCTGGAGTATCCGGGCCTATTTGGGCTGACAGTGACTCCGTCCTGATGGGGGAAGTGGGAGAACCTTACAAGGCGTTGTGACTTAAATTCGTGCGCCTAGTGGGTCACTGTGTGATGGCTAGAGCCGATCCTGTGGATCACCGTGTTGATGAATGTTTCTGATGACCAGTCTGGACCACTCCCGTGTGTCTACCTCTCTTACATACATGCATCACTCCCTCCACTCCCACGCCCCCCACCTCGCCCCCCAAGAGGGGGGCTATTTGAGGCCTGCGATAGAAGGGTTACTAAGGGTTTTCTCTACCAGTGATGGCTGAACTCATTTCTAACTTGTTTTCTTTTTCAAAATCTCTCTTCCCTCCCTAGCCTGGTCGTGTGGTGACCCTCCTTGAAGATCGTGAGGTAAGTGCCAGAGTCAAGAAAGAGATCCAGCATGGAGGGGTGCAGACAGGCAGAGCTCATGGACCCTTGGCCACAAGGCTAGATTAGATAGATACCCCCCTGGCTGAGAGGAAGGTTGAGTCTTGATAAGTGCTTCTCACAAGAATCACCTGAGGATCTTTTTAAAACATAGATTTTAATATGAGATTTAGAGTGGCCTGAAACGCATTCCTAACAAGCTTACAGGTGATGCCATTGTTTTTCAGACCAAACTCTGAGCCGAATTTTTGTTCTCTCTGGGGCTAGTCTGCCTTCTCAACCCTGAGTAAGGGAGGGTGAGGGTTTGGTCTGTTGATAGTAGAGGGCTCATCAGCAGTCTGCCCACTTCCCTTATCGAGCACAGGCCTGGGTGGGATCAGAAGGAACTTTGTGACTGACTCTGGTACCCATATTTTCTCCCAGGGCTGCACTTGGGGTGTGGCATACCAGGTGCAAGGCGAGCAGGTGAGCGAGGCCCTGAAGTACCTGAACGTGCGGGAGGCAGTGCTTGGCGGCTATGATACCAAGGAGGTCACCTTCTACCCTCAAGATACCCCTGACCAACCACTCAAGGCATTGGCCTATGTGGCCACCCCACAGAACCCTGGCTACCTGGGTCCTGCCCCCGAGGAGGCCATCGCTACACAGATCTTGGCCTGCCGAGGCTTCTCTGGGCACAACCTTGAGTACTTGCTGCGCCTGGCGGACTTCATGCAGCTCTGTGGGCCCCAGGCTCAGGACGAGCACCTGGCCGCCATCGTGGATGCTGTAGGCACCATGCTGCCCTGCTTCTGTCCCACTGAGCAGGCTTTGGCACTGGTCTGAGGGGCTGAGCCCCTGCAGGGAGTGCCTACATGGACACGGGGGCCAGGTCCCCACTCCAATGCACATAGACAAGACTTGATACAGCTGGAGCTCACTGAGAGGACTCAGTGGGCTGACAGGGGCCTCTCTTAAGCCCCTGCCTGTCCACCAGCCCCCAGATCTCCTGCTTGACACCGACTTACTACTTGAAACTTTATTTATTGCACCATGTTGGTGTGGTGGGCAGGGTGGGGGGCCTGCCCTAGATACAGGGGAACTGCTGAGCAGTGCCCCACCCCAGGTGCCTGGTGCCTGGCTGGAATCCCCCCAGTGCTGCTGCTACTGTCCCCATGCTACCCAGGCCTCCATCTTCCCAGGGAACCTCCAAGAGCCTTGACCGTCTGCCCGCCCCCTCCAGACCAACCATTTCCCAGCCCCAGAAACACCACCTGCCAAGGGTCCCAGCCTGCTGGTGAGGGTGTAGAAGGCAGTGAGGAGAGGGAGCCCTGTAGGATCTGAGGCCCTGCAGCCTGTTCATCCTCCGGGTCCCCAGGGCAGGCTGGCTCTGCAGCCCAGACACAGCTGCTGAGGCTGAGCCAAGGCCTCTTCCCCATTTGGCTTTGTTTCCCTGTTCCTCAGTCTGTCTGTCTGGGCTACTTCTGTCTGTCTGTCTATTCCTGGGAAGCTTATCACTGTAGGTAGGCCCTGGCCCTTTCCTAGTCTGTCCCATACTGTAATCCATAAACTGACCTCATTATCTGTGCTGTGCTGGAATATGGTTCTTTCTTCAGATGGGGGTTTGGGATGAGTGAGGGGGTGTGCTCCCGAAAGACTCATTAGAGGGGGAAGGGCTCCCTCTTCATCCCCCATGGCTCTCCCAGAGAGGAACTGCTGAGCAGGCAGGGCTGCGGGGTTCTTAGTGCACACGAAGAATGCCCCCCAAGGCATGCAGATTCTGCCTGGGCCGCTCCACTTGGCAGCCCTGTGAGTAGTCCTTGCCAGTGGCCTGGTAGCCTGCATCTCCCCCAGCTGCTCTGAAGAGGTGGACAGGTGTGGAGTTCACATCAGGTCTCCCTCCACTTGCAGGGTCAGCTGCTGCCTCTTCTTAACAGGGAAGCTAGACCTCTGGCTTCCTGATGAAGGAGCCATGTGGGTTCAAAGGGCTTCAAGGGCAAGGTGATGACAACTTGTGAGACAGTGCTGACAGTGCAGGCCTGGAGGACCTGGTGGCTCTTTGACTTCTGAGGTCCAGGAGCTTGTTTTTGCCTCCTGGCCCTTGGTGTGGTCTGTGCCTTCTCTGTCACCCTGACCTACCTGCCAGGACTCAAATCCAAAAGGGAGTCCCCTTTTGGACTGGGCACCCCCAGCCTGCTGTTTGTTCAACATCTGCCTGCCTCTGGCTACTCTTCCCTCCCCCAGCCCTCCCCCCCCCAACCCAGGTGCAAGTCCCAGACCCCAAGATCTCAGCCTGACCCTGGGCTCCTCAACTGGAAATGGCCCTTCAGTGGATTGACCCTTTACTCCTGGACCTGTGGAATGGGTGCAGGGGCCAGATAAGGCTCTTGCAGCAGAAGCGCCTGGCTGTAACCCAGCCTCTCCCACACTTCCTCAGTGATCTCCAGAAAAGCCGTCTCTGAGCCTCTGTTTACCCTGGGGTGCTGTGTGGTGGGTGTTGCTGCCACTCTTGTTACGGCTGGTGCCCTGGTTTGGTCTTGGTGTCCCCAGCAGGGTCAGCTCTGACCAAGCTGGGCAGCCGTTGTGCCTGGGAAGGGTGCCCATGTCTTGGCAGCCTCGTGTCTTGGCCATTGATGGGAAAAGAAGTCCAGCCAGGTTCTTCTGGGAGCTTGGTCAGGACAGCACAACAGGAGGAGGTGATGGGAGGCAGGGAACCCTGGGCAGCTGCCTTCTGTGGCAGGGCAGGGCCAGACAGCCAGTCTGGATACTCACATCAGAGCCTGCTCTATATGAATAGGTGTAGCGGTGGGGAAGGTCACTTGCCTGCTGCACATGGTCTCACATACTTCAAGTCATTCATTCAGCAAGTATTTACTAAGGTGCTGCTACATGCCACGCACCAATTTAGACACTGGAGATAGAATAGAGAAGAAATCCTGCTCCTCAAAGACCTCTGAATGGTGACCATTCAGCCTGAAATGTGTCATGATGGGAACAGGGTACTCAGTGTAGAAACGGGTCTTGACCCTGAGGTTGAGGGGAGGTCAGGAAAGGCTTTCAGGAGGAGAAATTATGAGGTTGAGAAGGGGTCTCTAGCAAACAGAGGCAGGAACAGCTTGTACCAGAGGGGTGCAAGATCAGCCCTGCTGGGACAGTGCGGTGGGGAAGAGGGCATGGGGAAGGATGGGTAGCAAGACCTCATTTCACTGGCTGCTCTGGTGAGCTGTGCTGTGGAGGTGGAATTCCTTCTGGGTTAGTGGGGGCCCCCTGTGGATTCTGAGTGGGGAAGAGGCTACTTAAAAAGGAACACTGGCTGCTGTGTCAGACTGGAGGAGGAAGGTCAAAGGCCAGGGAGAGGGGAGGTGGCTGGAGCTGTGGGGTGCAGTGGGAAAAGACAGGAGGGTAGATTTGAGAGCCGTTTAGATAGTGAGGTCAGCAGGATTGCATGTGGCTGGCTGATGAGGAGAGAGTAGACAGCCAGGGTTCTCTGCAGTGGCAGCCTTGGAAAGGGTGGGGGTGGAGATCTGCCCAGATGTTTGCCTTGGGGGCGCCTGTGGGCAGTGGCATGCACATGGGTGTTCCAGTGGCAGCTGGATATGTGGGGCTGGGACTCAGGACAGTCGCATGGGCTGGAGGTAGAGGTTTGGGAGCTCCACCCATCAAGCCAGTGCTTGAAGCCGTGGGAGCAGAGAGAAAGAACAAGCCCCAGGCCAACCCTGAGGCCTCCGGCCCTGGCAGGGTGAGAAAGCAAGAAGCGTTGGGAACAAGCAGCTGGAGAGGCAGGAGAAACCAGGAGAGCGTGGTTTTCTGAGAGCCAGGGTCACACTGCTGAGATCTCAAGGGAAATGAGACCAGAGGAATATCCACTGGATGAAATGCCAGGGGGTCCTCAGTGGTGTCAGTGGTGGGGAACCACAGGGTGGGGCTGAGAAGCTAGTGGGAGGGAAGTAGACAGCTCCCCAGAAAGTTGCCTCTGAAGAGAGAAGCTGACGGGTGACTGAGAAGGCATGGAAGTCTTAGGACCCCAAGAGCTTCTGTTGATGTGGGATATAGCAATTGACAACATTTAGTGTATTAGAAATTGAGAAGTGTAAAACATATTTTATCAAATAAGAAAAATCCATTATATGTTAACATATTTTAAGGAAAAATGATTCTACCTTTTTAATGGAAGCAGTTGAATTCTTTTCCAAATTCACGTATAGCTCTTGAAAACTCTTCTGTACCCTTGTGAGAAAATGAGAGTGAAAGGCTAATAACCTCTCAGTAGTGTTATGAAAATTGTTTTGACCTCACAGACCTCCTGAGAGGGTTTTGAGAACTCCCAGGAGTCTGTGAGCCATTTTTATTTATTTATCTTTTTATTTTCTGTGTTAGTTGAAGGGATTTAGGCAGGATGGGTGCCCAACCATAGACCACTGGCATTCTGGGATTCAGGAGTTAGCAGGGATCTTGGAAATCATGGCTCAGTGGTAAAGAATATGCCTGCAGTGCAGGAGACATAGGTTCCATCCCTGGGTCGGGAAGATCCCCTGGAGAAGGAAATGGCAACCCACTCCAGTATTCTTGCCTGGAAAATTCCATGGACAGAGGAGCCTGGCAGCCTACAGTCCATAGCACCGCAGAGTCCCATAGGGTCTCAAAGAGTCCGACACGACTGAGCGACTGAATGCACGCACAGAGAAATCATCATCTTGTCCATCATCCCTCAAGGGCATCCTTCTGGAGAACAGGGGATGAGCAGGAAGGATCAGTCAGTTCCCTCGCAGTTTGTTGTGTCTACAGCAGGCTGAGGGGCCCTGGACCTCCAGCTGCGGGGGAGCCGGACTAGCAAAGTCTCTCTCACACCTAGCCTGGGGCAACTCCGAGCTCAGGGAATAGGGCAGAGGCAGCCGGGTCAGGGAGGGCCTTAAGGAAGCTGCTGGAATCCACAGAGAGGAGGCGCACTCCAGGTTTGTGGGGATGGCATCAGCAAATGAGGGAGGGACAGCGCGGAGGAAGCCTGCGGGTGTTGGGGACAAGGTGGCAAGCTACCTTGGAGTCAGTCCTTGGAGGAAGTGTTGGACTTTATCTTGCAGGGAAGTAGAGTTCGGTGGTGATGTTTTTGTTTTTCCCACAGAAGGGTCTTTGTTTGTTTTTGTTCTTTTGTTTTGTCTGCTTGTCAAGCAGACAAGTGTTGTGTTCGGGTCTGGGCTTAAGGAGGCTTGTGCTTGTGGCAGGGGAAGGCCGTGAGGCAGGCAGGGGCTGGGAAGGGCTGAGCCAAAACCAGCAGCAGGGAATGTGGGGACACCTCCTGGCAGCCAGTTGAAATGGGGGATAAGCAGGAGGGGATCCCAGGGTTTTGCTGCGTAAGAAGGAAATGGCACCCCACTCCAGTATTCTTGCCTGGAGAATCCCATGGACGGAGGAGCCTGGTGGGCTACAGTCCATGGGTCGCAAAGAGTCGGACATGACTGAGCGACTTCACTTTCACTTTGCAAGGGCACGTGAGCAAACACGACTTCAGCCTACAAGCGCCTTTCTAGGGCTGACGGGCTCTGGGGGCTCTCCAGGTGGCTCCCCGACTGGGTCCCAGGAGGGAGATTGCTCCTGCTAGTGCTGCCATTCCTCTGAGGACAGTGATGGCAGAAACGCGAAAGGAGCTGGGCCTTGAGCGGGGGACACCTTGTCTCTCCCCGGGCCTGGGTCTGAGGAGGGTCAGGGCGCTCTGGGGCCAGGCTGGGGGGATAGGTCACAGGGAGGGTGTCACTGTGGGCCTAGGTGGGAGCGCAAACGCCAGCCTCCTGCCCCAGCTCTGGGATGACCACATACCCCAGAGTGCCGGGTAGACAGTCAACAGGCCTAGTTTGCTCCTGTTGTTCTGAGGTAGTTATTACTTTCACTCTCAGAACATCCAGGTTTGGGTAGTTTAAATTGCATGCTGGCTGTGGGAACTGGGACCCAGCAGTTTTTTGCCGTTGTTGTGGGTTTTTGTTGTTGTTGTTGTTTAGTTCTATTTTTCAGCCATGCAGGATCTTAACTCCCCACCAGGGCCTGAGCCCACGTCCCCTGCAATGGAAGCACCCAGCCTTAACCCCTGGTCGTCTAGGGATGTCCTTGAGCAGGGCTGCTTAATCTGGCGCCTGTCAGAGGCAGTTGACGGAAACCCCTGATCACCCCTGTCCCCTCCTGCCCTCTTCGCCCTGTCCCTGGACCCCCGGACCCTGCCCAGGGGCGCGAGGGCACCACTCTTCTCTGCCCTTTCTGGGTGCCCCTGGAGAGTCCGGCCAGGCCTGTGCTTCCTGGTTCATGGTTGCCCGGGCATTCCGTGGGCGTGAGGGAGAGCAGACACACCCTGAAGTTGCAGCCACCAGGCACTCTCCCCCATCACCATCATCATCCTTGCCCCTCCAGGAAGGAGAGGACACCGGGCAATGCCCACACCCTCCAACTTGATCAACATCCCTGCCCTGCAAACACTCTTCAGGGTAGACCATTTCCCTCCACTACCACCCCCCCCAGGAAGGTAGACCCCCGGGGTGAGCACCCCCTCTGTCACCCTTAAACGTGGGCCCAGTCTCCTTTCTCAGACCTGCTGCTGTCCTCCCTGACCTAAGGGTGCCCTCCCAGCCCTCCCACCCGCTCCCTAACACTGCCTCTTTCCCCAGACCACTGTCATGCCCTCCAAACTGATCCGTGTCCCCAGTTCGATGCCCTCCTGGATATTCACCTTCTACACGATTTCAAATGTAACTCTGACCACCACTCTGCCCACGGATGACTTCCCATAGCGCGTTGTGTCCATCGGGGTAAACGTCCCCGCCCCTAGCCCCTCCATCCTGCTCCTGCTTGCTGTCTCCTCCCACCTCGTGCTGTTTCTGGTCACCATGCCTTTGCTTCTACTACTTTGCCCATGCGACACTTTGCCCAACATTCTCACAGCCTTCGGAACTCAGCGCCAGCATTGTGCCTGCAGAAGCTGCTGTTGACCTGGGCTGGGGCTGGCTGGGGCTGGCTGGGTCCCCACCTCGTGCCCAGGACCCCACCCGCAGGGACGTGATCGCTTGCAGAAATGTCCCCGCTAGGCCCCGCCCATCCCCCTTCCCCAGGGCCGGAGCTGAATGTCACCCTGCACGTAGTACAGCTCTGGGCCCCACAGAAACTCAGGGGACCTATGGGGAGTGGGGTTTAATGAGACACCCCTTCTGAGCGCAGTGTCACGCTTCCCCTTGGAGGGAAAGGCCCCGTGAACACCACGGTCATGGCCAAGGGAAACGACGGCCAAGCTGCCTCCTAGGGCTAGCGTTCAAAGTGAATGTTTCTGTGCATGGCCCAGGAGTGTGGGACAGGGAGCTGCTGGGGCCAGGGCGGACCAGCTCTGCTCGGCTTGGGCAGACCAGCGTGTGCCTGTCGGGGGGCCACTGACTTACCCTGGGCCGTCCCTCTCTCCCCTTCAGTCAGTCGGAGAGAGGTCAGGCCCTAAACACACCAGGGGAAGGCTGCTCTTTGCAGGCAGGTCAAGGGCAGGCTCCGAGACCTTGCTAGCCCTCTCTGTTCTGGGCACCAACCTGGAGGGCTGTTTGTCCTGTCTCCTGGGCTAGTGATCCCTGTCCCCACAGGAGGGGGAGCTGGGCCCTCCTGGGAACGACCTGAGGGTGTTGGTGACTGGTGGAGGAGGGGCCGGTAGTCATGTACCCACCTGTGTCTCCTCCCCCACTCCCATGGTCAGACTCCTGCCAGGCAGGCCGTCATGTCCCTGCCAGGTCAGCGGGGTGGCCCTGGCTGGGAGGATGCGGAGTCCATGGTGGGAAAGCTGCCCACAAGGGGTGCCTGAGTCATCCATCCGCAGGAGTAGGCCCTCATTCATGGGGATTTCTGCAAGAAGGGAGACCCACTTCCTGCTCACAGGTTGCTTGCTGCCCTGAGAGGCATGACACACACCTGACATGCCTGCCACACACCTGCGATGTCCAGGGTGCCTTCTTACTTTGTAATCCACTCTCCATTAAAGCCTCATCCCTGCCGGCTCTGGCCTGGCTAACTCATCACGCAGACCTGAGGGCTCAGTTGAGATGTCCCTTCTCTAGGAAGCCTTCTCTGAACCTTCTCTACTTGTCCATCATGGCCTGGCTTTGGGGCCCTGACACGCATCCCTAATATCTGTGCTTTTTATCTTGCACATTTGATGGCACTGTGCTCCTTGTTGGCCTCCCCAGTGGACTGTGCGCCCTTGACGTGCTTCCCAGAGCCTGCACAGAGTAGGTGGTCACCTTGTTTGCTGAATGAAAGCCCACGCCGTCAGTAAGAAGCAGACCCTGGCAAGGGGAGGATGGGGTCTGAGGAGGCCGTTCTGGGCTCTATCTTCACAAAAGGGACAGTGCAGCAGACGTGGGTGGGCCAGTGGGGGTGCAGGGGATAGGAGGAGACAGACCTGCAGTGATTATCCTCGACCTCAAATCTGCCAGGGCCTTACACCCTGGGCAGGACATTGAATCACTGTTCAGATGCAAAGGAAGAGAACTGGGCCGGGGTCCAGAGTTTCCAGTCCTGTTTTAAGCCTTGTGTGTTAGACCAGGCTCTTTTCTTCTCTCTGGGTCTTCATTTCCTCAAATGTAAAATGAAGAGCTGCATGAGAAGCCTGCTCCCATCCAGCTCCAGGGTCTTCCCTTTTACAGGAAAGACATGGGCTTGCATTTGAAGGGACTGAGTTCAAGAACCAGGGCTCCATGTACCCTGCGAGCCCTGGGCCAGGTTATTCAGCCTCTCTGAGCTGCAGTTTCTTCCTCTTTAAAGCAGGAATGATAATCATATCTCTTGGCTTCTTGGTATTAGATGTGCTATCAGGTGGAAGACCCTTACACACTTTAAAACAACATGTGAATGTTGGTTATTATTTAACGTTGTCATTTTCCACCAACACCTAATTAGTTACTCACCAGAGTGTAAGCTCCACAAGGGCCAGAGCTGGCACCTCCCTGTTCACTGCTGTGTTCTTGGGGCCAAGCTTTGAGCCTGGCTTATCTCAGGCCTTCAAAAAATATTTGCTGGACAGAAAAATGGATAAGTGAAGTTTGTTGAATGACTGTATGAATGAACTCCGTTCACTTAGCAACCTGAGGACAAGTCAGGTTGATGGGCAGAGGGAAAAGGGTGGGGAGGCATAGGAGGAAGGGGGGTGTTCCCTCGGCTGCCCCGCTTTGCTGTGTTGGGGAGGGTGAGTGAAGAAAGGCAGGAGGGGAAATGAGGGAAAAAACAAACTTAGGGCCATAAGACAAGGCCATACAATTCTGCTGGATGTCTTGCAGGTGGCCCCACTGTATCAGCTGTCTCCCTGATGAGGGCCCACCTCCACCTCTCATGGCGCTGCCAACAAATGGAGAAAGGGAGGCGAGAGGAGGGCTGGGCCATGGTGGTTTGTTTACCAATAGCATAGTCCTCCTGGGTCATGACACAGCCAGCAGCATCTGGCCCAGCTAAATATATCTCCTCTGCTGGCCTGGACCACACAGCCAGCCCCTGAAGGCCAGGGACCACCCGCTTGTCCCTCTGGGTTGGGCCCTGGGCCTCCTCCTGACCCCAGAGTTCTGTGTCCCCAGAGAGCCAAAGGCTAATTGGGGCCCAAACCAAATGCAATTGCTGGCTGAATCCAGGAAGATGGTTTCATTTAGATGGTCCCTCTGGGACTTACGGGGAGAAAATCCAAATTTTCCAGCAGTAAGACAACCAAATGGCCCATCTCCCTTCCGTGGTGTATTTGCAGTCATTATGAATGTTTAGAAGAATATTTATTACTGTTCAGAAAACATTTTACTCTTTTTGCAGTACTTTCTTAACATTGCTGTATAATGTTAAATGGAAAAAAAGAGATACATAGTATGAATACAATCATGTATTTAAAAAGCATAGAAATGTCTGGAAGGAATCACTAGGAACTGTCAACACAGTTTGTCTCCCAGGAGGGGAGCTGGGGGCCAGGGGCTGGGATGGAAGGGAGACTTTTTATTCTTATGCCCTTTTGTATGTTTTTGATTTTGAACTGTACAAATAATTACTTATTCATAAATAAGTCAAGTATATAATAAAATGCAGAGCTGCAAAACAAAAGTCCTGAGCACAGAGGCCCTGGATATCCTCTCAGAGGTTAAGAGCACTGATTTGGGTGATGGGCCATGCAGAGAGCTCCCTTTTTCTACCCAGAGGAAAAGCTGGCCCCATGCCCAGGTAAACCAGAATACCTGTTCTGTAAACCCAGAGCAGATATTGATACTCAGAATCTAATGTGAGGGGTGGGAAAACCCATACCTGCCTGAAAATATCTCCGCATGGTATCTGAATTTCTAGTCTATGCTTTTCCCTGACATTCAGCTTCTCTAAAGTCCCCTTGAAAACATTAAGGTGTTGGGGAGGTGCTGCCTTGTCATCATTTTATCAGGAGAACTGAATTGAAATTGGAAGACAATTGTAAGAAAATTTTTTCTATGGAAAATATCTTACTTTCGTTTGGCTTTTGAGTTTTTTTCTAAATTTCCCTTAAAAACCTACTTCTTTTATTAAAGCACTTATAATGATTATATAAAAAATAACACATACTCATAATAGGAAGTTTGGAAAATACAGAATGGTATGAAGAGTTAAAACTCATTCATAATTCCACCATCCAAGAAAGTTTACTTCCTTCTAGTTCTTCTTACTACTCTATTGAAAAACTTACATATATACATAAAAACATAGACCTCATCTATTTTGTGTCCTAGTTTTTCAGCCTAAGATTGAATTGTAAGCGTTTTTCCTATGTCATCAGATACCCTAAAAGATATGATTTTTAACGGTCACCTAGTTCAACATAGTGATGTACAAAATTTATTTAACCAATTCTATGTCATTTCCATTTGGGTGGTTTCCAATTTTTTTGCTAAATTCTATTATGCTGCCACAAGGCCTTTGTTTTAATTGCATACAAAACGGTCTTAAGCCAAGGAGTTATTGGTGAAACTCAAAAGTTATGAGGAAGGGAGATTCTGACAAGACTCACTCTGGGTTCCTGCTCCATTCCCCTAGGGTTCAAAGCCCTGCCCTACATCACACTTGATTATTCCTGAAAATAGACCCCTAAAAGTAGAGTGGCTGGGCCAAAGGCATGGCCATTTCTTAAATTCCTGACACAGATTGTCAAACTGTCCTACACAAGGCCCTATCCCTTTTCATTCCCACCCTGGAACTGGGTGTGTGAAGCCTAAAGCCCCTTTTAAGAAAAAGTATACAAAATTAAGCACAAAAGTGAATATTTAGAACAGAAAAAGAAAAATACCTCAAAAATCAGAAAATAACATTATTATATATAAATAGGTTGAAACATATGAAATTGCCATATTTGTGGATTAAAAAGCAGTTTCATGCTTTTCAACCTAAGATTTTTCCTCTTAAGTTTTTGGCTCCATCTTCTTTTTTTAATGTCTACAATCCTGTTTATTTGGAAAGTCTATGAAATGTGTCTACACTGTAAACTATATATATTTTAAAAATTTTATTTATTTTATTTTTGGCTACACTAGAACTTGGCTGCTGCACACGAAGTTGCAGCGAGTGGGGGCCACCCTTTAGTTGTGGTGCGGAGTGTAGGCTCTAGGATTCGAGGGCTTCAGTAAGTAGCAGCTTGAGGCCTCAGTAATTGTGGCTCAGGGCTCCAGAGCAGGGGCTCAGCAGCTGCAATGAACAGGCTTAGTTGCTACACAGCATATGGGCTCTCCCCAGACCAGGGATCAAGCTGGAGTCCCCTGTGTTAGCAGGCGGGTTCTTAACCATTGGGCCAACAAGTCAGTTAAGGATCACAGGAGAAGTTCAATTAAGTATCTAACTTTTAAGACAGTAGCGGCACCTTGTCCTCAGACTTTCCTCTTCCTATATTTCTGCAAAGCAGCACTAACCATGTAGATGAGGACAGAGCATGGAGATGGCAGAGAAAAAGGATGAAGAGAAACTTGGACCTTAAATGTGTAGTGAAAGTGTTAGTCGCTCAGTTATATCTGACTCTGTGCGACCCCATGGACAGAAGCCCATCAGGCTCCTCTATCCATGGGATTCTCCAGGCAAGAATACTGGGTCGCTATGCCCTTCTCCAGAGGATCTTCCCAACCCAGGGATCAAACCTGGGTCTCCTGCATTGCAGGCAAATTCTTTACCATCTGATCCCCTGAAGGAAGTCCTGAAATGTGTAGAACATACTCAAATTCTTAAGGGAGAGATATATGGATTTTCCTTTTCATATTGTTCATGGAGTTCTCAAGGCAAGAATACTGAAGTGCTTTGCCAATCCCTTCTCCAGTGGACCACGTTTTGTCAGAACTCTCCACCATGACCCGTCCATCTTGGGTGGCCCTACACGGCATGGCTCATAGTTTCACTGAGTTAGACAAGGCTCTGATCCAAGTGATCAGTGTGGTTAGTTTTCTGTAATTGTGGTTTCTGCTCTGTCTGCCCTCTGATGGATAAGGATAAGAGGCTTGTGGAAGCTTCCTAATGGGAGAGACTGACAGTGGGGGAATCTGGGTCTTGCTCTGATGGGCAGGGCCATGCTCAGTAAATCTTTCATCCAATTTCTTTCTGTTGACAGGTGGGGCTGTGTTCCTTCCATGTAGTTTGGCCTGAGGCAAAACAATGGTAGGAGTAATGGCAGTAATGGAGACCTCCTTCAAAAGGATTTATGCCAGGACTGTTGTATTCAGTGCCTCTGACCGCACGGCAGACCACTGTGGACCCGTGCCTCTGCCGGAGACTCCTAGACGCTCACAGGCAAGTCTGGCTCAGTCTCTTGTGTGGCCACTGCGCCTTTCTCCTGGGTCCTGGTCTGCACAAGGTTTTGTTTGTGCCCTCCACGAGTCTCTTTTCCCAGTCCTGTGGATGTTTTGTAATCAAATCCCACTGGCCTTCAAAGTCAAAATTCCCTGGGAGTTCTCAATCCCTTTGCTGGATCCCCAGGTTGGGAAATCTACTGTGGGCCCTAGAACTTTCATAACAGTGTGAGAACTTCTTTGGTATAATTGTTCTCCGGTTTGTGGGTTGTCTGCTCAGTGACTCTATGGTGGGGTTCACATGCCAGGCCTCCCTCTCTGCTACAGCCAGAGCCTTCATCCCCACTGCAGGTAGTCACTGCTGGCCCGTGGCTCCACAGGAGAGACTCAAACACTCAAAGGCAGGTCTGGCTCAGTCTCCCGTGGGGTCTCTGGGTCCTGGTGCACACAAGATTTTGTTTGAGCCCTCCGAACATCTCTGGTAGGTATGGGGTTTGATTCTAAATGTGATTTCATCTCTCCTACCATCTTGTTAGGGCTTCTCCTTTGCCCTTGAAAGTGGGGTATCTTTTTTTTTTTGGTGGGATCCAACATTCTCCTGTTGAAGCAGTTAGTTGCAATTTTGGAGTTCTCACAGATGACCGCACATCCTTCTACTCTGCCATCTTGTGGATTCAAGATCAAACAAGTCAATCCTAAAGGAAATCAGTCCTGAATATTCATTGGAAGGACTGATGCTGAAGCTGAAACTCCAATACTTTGGCCCCCTGATGTGAAGAACCAACTCATTAGAAAAGACCCTGGTGCTGGAAAAGATTGAAGGCAGGAGGAGAAGGGGATGACAGATGATGAGATGGTTGGCATCACTGACGTGATGGACATGAGTTTGAGCAAGCTCCAGGGCTTGGTGATGGACAGGAAAGCCTGGTATGCTGCAGTCCATGGGGTTGCAAAGAGTCAGATAGGACTGAGTGACTGAACTGAACTGAACTGATATGGATTTACATCTTATTTAGAAATTGCATTTCTGGATCTTTCTTATAGATGGTATGCTGCCCTAACCAAAATAGATGATGACATTATTTGCTCAGAGAATTTATGGTCCAACCCATGGAGAGCTGTAATTGAACAGTCCCTAGGGATGACCAGACTTTTCCCATATAGGTGAAGCATGGGGGAACGGAGATTAGAGATCAGGTTCAATTACACTGGCCTTTGAGATCAATCACCCAGTTAATTTTTCTTGCTCTGGCTGAACCCTAGTGATAGAATACATTTGTTTGCATTACCTCCAGCTCTTCCTTGGCAGAGCTGTTCCTAGGTGTTTAAGTTAATCAACTTTTTTTTGGGGGGTTTTAAAAGAGAGATTAAAAAAATCTACAACCTTTAATGAACTGATTCAAACCAGAACAGCCAACCTAGAATACTGGGTTTATCCAGAACTCATGTACTAGAGCCCAGCAGAAGCCACAGGCACGCACTGAAGCTCAATGTCTTTATTCCCAGGAAACTGGGCAGTTCCTCCTTCAGGATATTTACTTTTCCCTGGTTCAGAAGTTCTGAGCTAGGTTAAATGGCTTCTTGCCTCCAGTTTGGAAAAGGTAACTCTGAAAAGGAAGGTAAGTTAGATTTCGGCACAGACACTCAAGGGGCACAGGTTGTGTTCAAAGCAGACTCGAACAGCATACCAGTGTGGCTGCCAGCATGGCTTAGTGTTGGGCACATGGCAGTCTCAGCGAAGGGCACCAGATGCTTCTGTGACCCAGGTCCTCAGGAAGGGTGAAGATATGTTCAGAAGGGTTAAGCTGTGGTATTCAGAAAATCTCTTAAAAAGAGTCCTGTGCGTGCATGCTAGGTTGCTTCAGTTATGTCTGACCTTTTGAGACCCCATAGACTGTAGCCGACCAGACTCCTCTATGGGATTCTCCAGGCAAGAATACTCGAGTGGGATGCCATGCCCTCCTTCAGAGGATCTTTCCAACCCAGGGATTGAACCCTAGCCTCCCTGCGGCTCCTACACTGCAGGCAGGTTCTTTACTACTGAGCCACCTGGGAAGCCCTAACCGAGATAAATTCTGGTGCTTTAAAGGGTTACACATCAGCTCTCTGAAAGACCAAGCTATTCAGATTCTGCATGACAGGGTTCCTGCTGCCTTTTCCACACCCACGGGCTGAGGACCGAGACCTCTGAAACTGCACGGCCCTTGTAATCCACCGCATCACCCCTCAGCCCCTCACACCCTCCACTGCCCTCCCTCCTCAGACTTTCCCAGGCAAGTGCCTTCATGATGACAAGGCATGAAGCTGCCTGGCATCTTCTAGGCCCCCTCACCTGGGAAATGTGAAGAAACAGCCCACATGTAAGCCTGATTCAGGGTGGGGTTTAGGGTGGTGGGTGCTGGTGCAGGGTTTGAGATGTTGAGTGTCCTTGGACGTTCTCCCAGAGCGCGGCTCTCAGGAGCAACAGCTGGGCTGGTGGTAGGGGATGGGGTGGGAGGGGGCTTAGAAAGCTCCCCATCATCTCCTGCAGCTGTGACCCTCTATGCCCCTGCTTCCTCTTCCCTTCAGAGGCTGTGCAGTCTGACTTCCAGTCCAGACTAGACCGAGAGGTCACCTCATCCCTTAGCCCAGGCATTCATTCTTGGCCCTTGGATCCCAGGACCTCAAAATCCCAAGGGGCAGGAGAGCAGAGAGGCACAGGCCCTGCAGGGGTGCTCCCTAGACCCCCCGGGACTTTGGGGAGACACTCTTCCCTCTCTAAGAGAGAGTCTCATGCTCAGGAATCTGTGTTTCTCTCAGCCAAGGTGCCAAGAACCGAAGACCAGGGACTCAGAACTGTGAAATGTATCCTGAGCTTTGTAATTCCCAATGTCTGGTTCTGATTTTACCTGCTGTCTTTGATGAACAAGAAAACCTTTACTATAAAAGGAAGCAAGATGCTCATTTTTGGCAGCAAGGCAACCCCTTCCAGTATTCTTGCCTGGGAAATCCAAAGGACAGAGGAGCCTGGTGGGCTACAGTCCATGGGGTCGCAAAGAGTTGGACACGACTGAAGCGATTTAGCACGCGTGCACACAACAGGAGAGAACCAAGAGGACACCTCCTGCAGCTGGAGGTAAAGGAGGGTAACTGGGATGAGAATGGGCGGCGACTGAGTCCCAGGACCTGATGCAAGGACAAAACAGGAGCACAGGAATTCAGGGGCCTGGTGATAAGGGAGGCACCCAGCTTCCACAAGGACCCAGGAAGTGGGTCTCAGGCATATGTCATCCCTCCTCTTTTCCTTTCCTTCTGCCTCCCCCTACACCCAGCCCTGGGACTTTCCCCTGGGACTGGGATCTCTATAATCCAGCCATGGCACTATTTGCCCCGGACACTTCCAGGATGACAGAAGGGGTTATTCTTTTGAGGGCTGACATAGGTCAAGCTCCTGCCACCCTAGAGTCCTTAGGAACTTCCATGCAGGGACCTCCCCTCCAGGCAGATGCCTCTCTAGCAGCAGCATTTGCTACCATACAGCAAGCACTGGGGTGCACAGTTTTAAGACAACAAGAAGCCCTGTGTTTTCTAGAACAGAGCCTGCTCTCCACAGCCAAGTAGTCTGAAAGCACCATGAAGGTGGCTGGCTGGGACAGCCAGCACCAACCAGGGCTGCCTCCCAAACTGCACGGCTTCACCACACTGGCAGACTCAGCAGGAGAGACCTGGCAAATTTCTCCATGCCTCTGAGAACGGCTTAGGAATTAGTTGAGAAAGCTGACTGGATGTAGCTGAAAAGTGGGCCCAGGGATCACAGACTTTCCAGCAATGAAAAAAGCTACAGCTTGGTGATGACTATACAGGAAAGGGCAGCAGCAGATCAGGGCCCTTCCTTTATACCTGACATGTTTAAAAGAGGTCTGCCCAAGAGAGAAAGGCCATGGAGAATAACCATGGACTGATAGATGTAAAGGCAAAAAAGTGAGAAAACATGTATGGGACCTAATTTTCCTGGTAATGCTAGTTTTTCATTTTCTCAGGTGGATTGAGTAATATAACATAAAATGTATTTCCTGCACAGGGCTTCCTGGCTGGGTGGGGCACACAAGCAGAGATCAGAGTTTATTCTGACAGGGCTGGAGGGGGTGCCAATGCCTTGTTATTCCAGGTGTGGTCCAAGGCAAAGCAGCCATCACCTGAGGCATGTTAGAGATTCGGTTTCAGGTGTCATCCTAGACCTTCTGAAATTGAATATGCACTTCAAGAGGATGCAAGGTGATTCATATGTATATTAAACTTTGATAAGTATTACTTAAGTAATTATCACTTATTAAATGTTCCAGAGGTATTTTTTTTTTTTTTAAAAGCCAAGCCTTTTTTTCCCTTTAGTTTAACGCCACACAAAATCTTAACCTGGCAGTAAAAGCAGAGCTGCTGTTTAATTTGGAGGGCCCACGTCCCTTTTCGCCTATCACTCACAAAAACCCTTGAGGGACACCTGAGGATCTCTAAAACTCCAGGTTCAGGGGGTTTCCAGAGACTCCTGCATGGAGACTGTGCTAGAAAGCCCAGTGCAGTCTCCACATTTCCAGGGCTGTTCACAGGGACTCACAATCTTAAAATCTACTTACCTAAGGCCCCACAACTGGTTCATGTGGAGAGAGGACTCTAGTGGAAAGGATGGCCTGTGTTCCAGGCCTTCTGGAGGGATGATTCTAGCAGGTAGGATCCCTCAACAGCCCTCTTCTGTGTTTAGGGACTGGTTCTTTGGGTTCATAGGTGAGTTGGGCTCTCACGTGGGAGGCGGACAAGTGTTCATAAAGTGTGTAAATTGGGGACAGGACTCAAGTTGTTAATGAGTTTGAAGCCTTCACTTTTAAGATTCAAGCTCCATCTATGAACCCTCAGGTAAGGGAGGGACAGGTGAGAGAAACATCAAGGCCATGAGCATCCCTGAATATGACATGTTAGCTGCTGCTTCAGGGACTGGATTGAAAATGCTAACAGGGGAGCATGGCAGTGTGTCTGGAGAAAGAGATGACTGGAGAGCTCTGGTCCAGAACTCACATGCTTTTCAGGAGGAGACTTTATCTAGCCTATCCACATCTGGGCGAAGGATGAGTTGTCAGGTCTATAGAAAGGTGACCACCGTTGACCTTGGTGCAGTTTGAACAGTCTTGTCACTGAGGGGCAGGCTAGGTAATGAGAACTAGAGAGGATCCATCCTAGTGGGCTTATTGACCAGAAGCCACAGTGGTGACAACAGGGTATGGCTCATTGGAAAACTGACACAGGTTTGCTCTGTGCAAGGCCATGGTCAAGTTTACCAGCAACAAAACAAGACCCAGCACGTATGACAGTGCTACTTAAGATCAGCAAAAGGAGGAAAAGGCTTACCCTTGTGACCAGGAAGCAGCAGATGCTCAGGAGCCAGCCCGCCCCTATCAAGGGTGTGCAGGGTGAGCCAAGGCCCAGGCGGCCACACAGCCAGCACAAACCCCGCTGGATGGTGACGCAAGAGTACATCACTGTCTTATGAAGCTCAATCAGAGAAATACTGCTAGCACAGGCTGGAGGGCTCACTCTTCCCAACTGATCAGAGAGCTAAGTTTTCAAAGCCTGGATGTCTCTGGAATCCCTAGTTACATATTTCACTGTTTTCTTTCACGATTCTTACGACAGCTAACTCTGAAAACAGTGTTCATTTCACAGTTCCTCAGTATTTCTGCCAGCTTAACTGATAGTGGGTACTGCAACTGCAAATGGGGCAGGTTTCTGGGGTTTATATACACATATTTGTATACACATCACATTTCTAGAAACTGGGACCCTTAAGTTCCTATTAGTTGGGGATTCTATGTATAATACATTGCTAGGATAACCTCTCACTTGTGGTTTTTGAAGAAAGAATGTGTCAGTTTTTAGACTGCCACTGTGTAAACCCCTAATGGTGGGCCCAGTCAAGCAGCTGACATTAAAGTCCTGGAGGCAAAGTCCAGAGTCATAAAGAGCCCACACCCCGAGGGCCCTGGCCTGTCAGGCACTTGGTCAAGCCACCCCTCTGATGGCTGGAGGCACATTCCTATGCCCATCAATGCCTACAGGGCACTCCTCGTCCCACTGACCACCAAGAACGATGATGATGTCGGGGTTCTGCTTCCTCTTCATCCTGCCACTCTCCCCCAGGAGCCCTATGATGGCCCCAAGGAGAGGCAGCTGCAAAGACCACAGACACCTCAATTTACATAAAATTATCTCACTCCATTTTATTTAAGATTTTTCTCCAGTTAGTAAAAGAAAGATGTGTCTCTCTTTATACATATGTACAGGTTCAGTTATAAAAATAGACAGCACATTCAAAGAGAAAAAAGGCTTGGCATTTTTCTGATTCCCTCTAAATAGCATCTGTACACAGGAGTCTGGGTTTGGGCAGGGGAATCTTAATGATTTAAATTAAATGATTCCCCTACCACCCCTACTCAAAAAAAAAGTTTAAAAAATCAATCTATCTAAACTCAATTCTGCGATTTTCAGGTGTGCAAATTAGAGGCGGACCCGCCCAGAAGCACCTGCTCCACCAGGGACATCAGGCTGGGGGTAGGCAGAAACACCTCCCATGTGAACACCACCCCTTTGCCGCTTCTGAAGGGAAGCGAGCTTGGGCTGGCGGGGCCAGGCTGGGAGGTGGGTGCTGAGCCTGCCCTTGCTCCATCCTCTCCATCTCACTCCACCATCCCTTCCTTTCTCAGTGCAATACAGACAGTGCATACAGCCAAGCAGGGGGCCGAAGGGCAAGGGCGGGGAGACTGTGCATTCAGGAGGGGAAAGGGGAGCCTGCAAGAGGGGCAGTGAGGCTGTCCTGCTGATTGAGGTGGCTCCTGGTCTCTTACTGGCTTCTGGGAGTCCCGGGGTGGGAGCTGCGGCTAGTTGCTGGTGGGACCTGAAGGTTCTCTGATGCGAACCATGCAGGGCAGGAGAGGAAATGCTGGGAAAACAACTGCCTCTATGCCTGCTGCCTCTAGCCTTGTGCCATCCTCACAGCCACCATCTTGTCCTGTATTTGCTGCTCTCAGCTGTAACACTCTGGTGAATGGGTCTGGAGACTTGGGTTGCTCAGCTGAGAACGCCAACTACATGATTTCCTCCCTTCCGAGCCCCCCAGGAAATCACAGCCCTAAGAGAAGTCTCCACCATGGAAGGCTCTTCACAGCACTTGTAGAGCCTTTGCAAGGGACATGGCCAGAGCTGAAGAGTGGAATGGGGATGGAGACTATGTGCCTGAGCATTGAGACGGGGTCTCTGTCAGCCCTTCCCCAGTGTGAGGTTTAAGACTTGCCTATAAGGTCCTTTGAGAGGCTGTGGGTCTGATCCCTGTCCTTAGGCCTTTTTCTTACAGGCAACCCCAGAGCATTCCTCTAGAGACATGGATGATCCAAGTGCGCACACCAGCCACCTGCCTGTCTTTCCCTTGCTGCAGCTGGTCCTTGCTGCCCCGTGGCTTGGGATGGAAGATGCTGCACTGGGCAAGCTATCCACAGACCGCCTGCAGGCCAGGGCGTGAGCCCCTGTGTGGCTGAAGGAAGCTGGAGGGCCAGATGGTTACCGTCCTCCCGCGGCGTTGGTGCCTTTGCCCTGTTTGCGGACCAGGGAGTCTGGGGCTAGGCTGCTGGTCAAGTGGAGGCTCTTGGGAGTCCCAGGAAGATTATTTCCTTTGCCTAAAGGGGAGCTCAAGGGAGAAGAGGCGCTTGAAGGTCCAAAGTCAGCAAGGCCAGCAGGCCGAACGAGGGACGTCTGCAGAGGACTGCTGGCAGAGATTCCTGCGGGGAGAGAAAGAGAGGCAAGAAGAGTGTAAGCGCCCATCCCACCTGAACTGCCTCAGCGCCTGACCCTGGTTCCTGGAGTCAGGTCTGGAGGTGAGGTTGTGGGGAACCCCGTACCACTTGTTCCTGTCAACTGTTTTTTCCTGTAAGAGAAAACCAATACCTGCCCAGCCCTCTCCACATTACTACATCTACAGGGAGCAGATGTCACCGAGGCCCTCAAGAGCAGAGCACATGTTACCCGTTGGGAAGCCAAGGCTACAGGAAGAGCTGTGACAGGCACTGATGTGTTTTCTTATACAGGCCGGCTTCCTTCCTGGGACAGCACTTGTGAGCTGCTTCCTTCTTAATTTCAGAAGATGTCCTCTACTCTGCAGTCCATCTGACCAGAGGGCACAAGGCTGCCCACTCTATCCTATGTCTACACATGCAGCTCTTGCGTTGCACACAGCCACACTGCTCTCTAAGACCTACTGCTTTTAAGGAGCTGGTTCAAATCTCCTGTACAGCAACTCTTTCTAACATTCCTAAAAAGGAATTCTACATGCTCGGTAGGCAGACTCGTGAATACTCTCACCCACAGTGGAGCTGTAGGCAATGACCGAATCCCTTGCTTTCCAAGCCCAGTCACCAAGCACTGCCAATGTTTCTTGTGACACTCTGCCTCTTGCTGCCTCTAGAAGAAAGCCTGATGAGTGTCATGTTTTGCCCCATGTGGGGGTGAAACCCTGCCACGGCAGCCTTAGCTGTTGCCAGGACTGCTGTTTCCCAAGGATGTGATGAGCTGGCAAGAAGTTAAGAAACACAGGGCTAGGCTATTATACTTTACAGTTGTTGAACAAAGGAGAAAGGAGGAGAAAGGGGAGGTAAATGAACACTTATTGAGAACTTTCTATTCAATAATGCTTTTACTTGCTGCAACACCCTAAATTTTAAGCATGTGTTCTGAATGGAGAGCAGTGCCTGAACGGCAAGCGCTGCCCTTCTCACCACTCTGACTGCCCATGGTCACACGTCTGACGAGCTTCTGCCCATCAGGTCTTTCCAACCTTGACTCCCACAGGCCCTTTGCAGCACAGTCTGACTGACCTGCTTGGTGACCTCCAATATGCCTAGGTCGTTAAACCCTCTGTCAGCAGTGGAAATCTTTGTCAACCTTCTCTTTCCTTCTGAGTCTGGAAACTTAGTCATCAAGTACATACTTCTTCCTCCTTCTGATCTACTACAATTAAGGTCTTTCCTCTTCTCTGACTCAATGCTAACACACTACCTTCTACTGCCGCTAAACACATTCCAGGCATGGCTTCCTTATCTCATTTTCATTATATATTCAGGTACGGGGTCCATGTGTTATACTCCCATGCACACAGGTGTTGGGTTTTGTGTGTTTTGGCACAGTGTGGTTTGTGGGCTCTTAGTGGGATCTGAACCCAGGCCCTCAGCAGTGACAGCAGAGACCTAACCCCTGGACCACTAGGGAAATCCCTACAACAGGTGTTTAATCCTAAGGTGGTGGCTCACAAAGCTGAAAGTTGCTGAGTTGTGTCCGACTCTTTTCGACCCTGTGGACTATACAGTCCATGAAATTCTTCAGGCCAGAATACTGGAATGGGTAGCCTTTCCCTTTTCCAAGGGATCTTCCCAACCCAGGTCTCCCACATTGCAGGGGGATTCTTTACCAGCTGAGCCAAAAGGGAAGCCCAAGAATATTGGAGTGGGTAGCCTACCCGTTCTCCAGCAGATATTCCCAACCCAGGAATCAAACTGGGGTCTCCTGCATTGCAGGTGGATTCTTTACCAACTAAGCTACTGGGTAACTGTTAACTATACTAGTCTGCACTACAGAAATGTAATTATTAAAATGTGAGTCTGGGGGAAAAAATCAGTTCTCAAAGCAGGAGAAATGTTTAAGCAACATGGTCAAGAAATTCACCTTTTTGTTTTTCAGTTACTTCCACTCTGAAGGCAGCACTACACTAGGTCACAAGAGCACAGGGAGTGTCAGGACCACTTGGTGCAGAGGCGCGCTCCAACACGGGCTCTGGGCCCAGGGGTCCTGCCTGCTCTACCTGGCAGAAAGCTCAGCAGCCCTCCAGCCTGGCCCCAGCCAGAACGGCGCCTCAGTCCCTAGGGCCCCCGCACCTTTAGACACGTTGTACCCGTATGCAGCATAGGCCGCGGCGGAGGCTGCGGCAGCCCCTGCTTTGGCTCCTGCCATGGCGGCAGCACTGCCTGCAGTGGACTTCCGGCTCCGGCCCTTCCCGGCTCCTTTGGCTGTGCTTCCCGAACCTTTAGGGCGGCCTCGGCTTCGGGCTGAATGACCACGTCCTGCGGCTGGCATTTCCTGAATGGAAATCCCTGTGGGAACAAATTGGTCAAGAGGGGAAAGAAAGTCAATTTCTTATCTGTGACGAGAATCTTCTCCTGGACACAGAAGATGGCTTTCGGGGTGTTTTGTTTCAGGACTCCTAGGGAGGTCTATGTCCCAATCTAATGGCTGAGCCACACAGTCACACAGCATTAGTAAGAACTGTGAGTAGCTACAATGGCCTGACATGTCAAGTTGCTCTTCATTCTCTAAGAGTGGCGCCATTGCTCCTGATTTTTTCTTTGAACTGGGTCATTACTAAATGAACTCTGGGGGTATGCTACTCGTGATTCACCTGCACAATCCAATGCTCTCCTGCCTTGGGGAATCGACTTTTACTCCCAAGTTGCAAACCTAGAGGGACTCAAGAAATAGCAGCAACACTGGGCCCCATAGAACAAAGAGCGGAAAGGCCCGGAGAAGTTAACTATAACTAAAAACTAGCCAAAATACGGGTGAAATATGAAGAACAGGAATGGCTAGAAAACAAAGAAGTTCGAAATCTTTATGAAGTTCTTATTTTGTTTTCCTTAAGCCTTCTCGTTCTCCCTTTCACTTGAATAGGCTAGTAAAACAAAGAGACTTCAAATGTTTTCTGCTCTACTCCACTCTTCTTTAAAGGAGGTAGAAAATGCCATTATCTGAGAAGGAACCAGGACCTCGCCCAAGTGGCAGGGACAGCTGCATCACTCACCATTCACAGTGTCTGAGACAGAGCCCGTTATGGAAGCAGGAGAGTTGGTGGCTCGGGACTGAGGGGCTGAGGAGGCAGGGTCATCCACAATGACCAGCATGTCGCTGCTGCTCTCATCGGGGGGAATGGAGCCGGTGTGCAGCTCACTGCTGATGGAGATCTAGAGGCGGAAGGGTCATGATCACCACTCCTCTCAGAGCCTTCAGCCCTCGTGCCTCAGTGAGGACATGCTTCCTAGGCCTCCCCACCATTCCCTCTCCTCGCTGGCATCACTCCTGAGATTCAGACCCCCTACTGTGGCTCTGGAGAAGGCAGTTCGCCTTCATTTGCTTTTCTCCTGATGGATTCCTTGTGGAACCCCCTTTACAAGGCAGGCAAATCCCCAAAAAAGCAAAAGCTACCCAGTAAGGACACAGCCCCCATTGCTGCGATGAAGGCATCACTAATAAAAGGAGCCTCACCTCACTGAAAGGGCTGGGCATGGCTGAGTCCACGCTGATGAAGGAGTCGTCCCCATCCGCAGAGAGATTGGAGTTATCAGCTGAGGGAACAAATGGGATCACCAGGTTCATACCCTCCTTTCTCCTTTTGCCATCCAATTCATCTTCTTTTTTCTTCTGGGAACACACAAATCAAGAAATACAGAAAAAAACATGAGGCTAGGCACTGAGAGAAAAGTAGGGTTGGAGAAGAAAGTGATGACAGATATTTGACTCTTTGTAAACGTCTAAGTTTCACTTTATTCAATTAGCATATTATTAAAAAAGAAAAAAAAAATCCCAAGGAAGGAGGAAAGGAATCACTTAGTACAAGTTTATGCATATTCTACCATAATAATACAGAGCTGAAAGGCCAGTCACACTGAATGGAGCTGCGCCAAACAGAATCCGAACAGGGCGAGGGTCGGTCAGCTTCCAGGGCAGCCTCGCAGCACTTATCAGGCTGAACCAATGCAGCCGCACAAGTGGGAGAGCCCCTGCTCTTAGTTTATTTTTGCACATCTGTTTTTACTCTGCCTTCTTTTTAAATATGCATAAGGGGAATGAAGGTTCTTCTCATACACAAGGAATACTGAAGTGGCTTTTCATTACCTCCTCAATTTACACGAAAATGCTTAAGCACTGAATACTGAGCTACACCAAACAGTGCTAGAGCCAAGTTCAGCAGGGCTTTGTCACGGGTTAGCGACATGGAATCAGAGTGTGCTTAGAAAATTCTGGGAATCACATTCGTCCACTGCACCTAACAGCACTTGTATCTAGATCTATGTTAGGATTAATATGGTATGTCTTCGGGGTGTCCCTGGTGGATCAGATGGTAAAGAATCTGCCTGCAATGTAGGAGACCTGGGTTCGATCCTTGCGTCGGGAAGATCCCCTGAAGAAGGAAATGGCAACCCACTCCAGTATTCTTGCCTGGGAAATCCCATGGACAGAGGAGCCTGCTGGGCTACGGTCCACGGGTTCGCAGAGTCGGACATGACTTAGGGACTAAACAACAATAAAGACTAGGTTATGATAAGGATTACTGGCACATGTGCAGAAACAGCAAGACAGGAAGAAATGGAGGGGAACTACATCCCATGTTGCAGCTAGGCTGGTGGGCTCAAGCAGGAAATGTCAGAAGGGATACAAAAACAAAAACAAAGCAAAAAACAGCTCAGCCCAAATCCTTGGCACGAATTGGAGAAAGATGAATAGCGTGACAGTGATTTAATTTTCCAGTAGTAGATGATACTAGAAGAATTGTGGCAGACAAGCTGGATCTAATGACCTCTTAGGCCCTTTTTAAGATTCTGCAGAATCTAATAATCTAACATTCATCTTACTCACATTTGGACTTAAGCTTTTAAAAAAAGTCCCAGCAAAAGGTTTCTACAATTACATGTGACCACAGACCCATATAATATAATTATGTCTGTGTGGGGAGTACAACCCTACCAAGGCTGCATTTCTCCTGCTCGATAGTCAGTCAGGACAGAACTGTTACATAACACACACAGATGGAGCTGGATACCAACCAGCAACCAAGATGACAAGCCTGTATTCTACAGTCTTTTCTGGAAGGACCACTCAGCACCCGCATCAGCCCCAGTCCACCACCCCAACTTGACATACCTTCTCTGCGTACTTTTCCCGCTTGCGCTTGCGTTCTTTAACTCGGTTGGTTTCCTCCTGCTGGCGTTTCTCTTCTTGCCGAAGTCTCACTATCAAGAAAATTTTAAGATCTAATGAAGCACCTGTGGCAATGTTGATACTTATTCTCTGAAACTAAGGTGGGCTTATTCTTTGATATTATGATTCAAGGTATGACTTCTATCCATTTAAGGCAGGCAGGTAACTGGTGGTTTCCTAACTTGGAGAACGAACAGAGTTCCTTGGGTTCTAAACAGTTTTGGGGTTCAGACCATGATTCAGTCTCATTGTCATGGGCCTTTCCATGCCTTTCCTTTTCCCTTTTCTTTTCAGCCTTTTAATATCTGTGCACTGCACAGATCGAGATGGTTACAGAGTCCTGAAAGGTTTTCAGAAGGCGGTGGCACACGTGAGCACCATAAGAAAGGTGCTTCAGCACATTTTCTGATGTGATGCTGTCCACGCCTGCAGAAGTTTACAAGGTTAAGTCTGAAACCCACTTTTTGGCTTCTCAAAAGCCAGAAATACTGGGAGAAGGGTCTGAATATTACATATGGCAGTGTGCTTTTCCAACTTTTCCATTAATTTCACACAAATATTTCTCTGGACAGAAGTGAGTAAATTCATTACTGCTGAGGAAATCTAGGAGATAGCCTTCCTGTACACATTTATTTGAAGTCGTATTACTCTTAAAATACACCTATTTCCTTATACTCCGTAACATATCCTTGTATGAGCTTTAATACAAAATACTAACCAAAAAAGTGTTTCTCCTCAAACATAGTCTGCCTTTGTCTACCCTTGGGACATAGTCAAGGGCCCTTTCGTTTTCAGATACGTGGAGCCAGAGGAATCATCTCTGTAAGGACAGCGCATTAATAAGAGGTCTAGAGTACGTACATTTCTTTTCCAACTCTTCATCGTCTAGAAGAAGACTAACCACCTCTTTGGGTTTCAAGGTATCTGGTTTGAAGTTTCCACCAGAAATCACCATCCGTTGAATCTAATCCAAAGCAAAAAAAAAAAAATCACCGATAGGCGTCTGTTCCCTTATGGAAAATATCCAAAAAGAAAGAAACATGTTTCTCAATCTGTAATTCTGGTGAGGCCCCTGGATTTCCTATTTTTTTTTTTTCATTCATGTGACAGGCTCACCCAGGTCATTTGTGCCAACAGAAAGGACAATGAGAACGTCTTTGCTTGAAACTGTTGATATCTGTAAGATCCAATTATATTGAATCAAGAAGGAAAAGAACCAAAAATGATAATTTCTTTAGAAACTAGCAAATTAAGCATACAGCTCAGAGGCCGATCACACCGAGAATACTAGGGCAGGAACAAAGGCCATTTCTTCTTCCCATGAACGAGAAACTATGTCAAAAACGAGGGCCACAACTGGGGTCTTCTTCAAATGAATGACAGGAGAATACAGGGTGTAGATACCGTTCCAGAAGAAAAGGAGTGAGGAGTGGCTAAGCCAGTGCACGCTGCTTTTGTACAGACTTCATTTTATCTTCTAGTCACAAGAAGTTTCAGCGCTTTCATGACCAGGGAAAGCCGAGCGTCTGCGTCTCGGTCAGTCACTGTGGCTGAACTACTTTCTCTGCCAGCACAGTGCCTCCTTTGCCTTCTGCTTACCTCGCTCTTCTCCTTGGCTCGCTGCAGAATGCGTTCTTCAATGGTGCCCTTACAGATGAGTCGGTAGACGGTAACCTGCTTTGTCTGCCCCAAGCGGTGGGCCCTGTCCATGGCCTGCTGGTCTACAGTGGGGTTCCAATCGCTATCGTAAAAAATCACCTGTGCAGGCAGGACAAGAATACAGCAAAGACTGAGGCGCTCTCAGGGCAACACCAAGAATTCTGACAGCAACCCATCCATTCATCTATTTCAACAGTTTGATACCAGATTTTTTTCTATGATATAAAGATGAAAGATATCTACTCATAAAACCAAGCCATTCCTTCACCTGCTCTGGGTGAAAGACTCTGAGGGTTAAAAAGAGAGTGGCAACAATATTAACACTTAACATCCAGGGCTTACTATTTGCCAATCATTGCACTAGATGTTTTATGTGTATTAACTCACTTAAATTCCACTACCATATGATTTAGTCACTATTAAAAACCCCTACTTTATATAAATAGATGAGGAAACTGAGACTCAGGGAACTCAAGAGACTTTATCCAAGATCACACAGACTAAATAAGCAGTGGGCCTGGGATATGAAATTCTTCTTTTTAACCCTAAGCCTACCTTGGTAAGAGCCAGGCATGGCTTTCCTGGCATTCTCAGGTTCCCATTAACAGGGTCATTTCCTGTCTCTTGAATTTCAGGCAAGAAATGTTTAAAGGGTTCTCTGGAAGCTACTTCTAGCTTGCTAAACAACAAACACAAAGAACAAAATGTACTCCCTACTCCCCTGACCCATAGGTGATCCTAAAACCAATAGAATCTTGGATCTTCAGTCCTGAAGCTACTATCAACACAGTGGATCTCTTAAAAGAAAGCCAGTTCAAAGTTACCCTCATTGCTCATGTGTCTTCCTCTACGTTCAACCAAGTCACCAAATCTAGCCAGTACTTCTTCAGAAACAAACCCATTCTTTCTATATTCCCACTGTCCTTCTCCTGGACCAGGACCTCACCACCTACATCTGGCTCACTGATGCTTCAGTGGGCTGCCGTCTATGGGGTCGCACAGAGTCAGACATGACTGAAGTGACTTAGCAGCAGCAGCAGCAGCAGCAGGTATATACCAAGACAACTTCACTTTTATTCTTTCCTAATATAAACACACCTCTTCCCTTTTGTCAGATAGTTCTCTGGTATCCCTCACTTATGTTAGTTTGACTGTACCACTTCTTGCTCAAGCTGATTTTCTGACTTAGACCTCCCTGATCTCTCTTGCCTGTAACAATGTTTCCTTTTCCTATTCCTTATGAATTCCTATTAGAAATTACAACGGTCGAAACCTGTTAAGCACTTAAAACAGATGTGCATACATATCTCACTAAATTTTCATAAAAACCTGATATATTTCCTTCACCTCATAAATTAGGAAGACTGGCCTGAGTTCACAGTCTTAATAGTCTCCTTTTAGAAGCTGCACTATTAGCAAAATGTTGTATTGCCTATCCTGGTCCAAGCTCCCACGTAATCACTATTTTCTAAAGGTATCCGATTATTTCATATGTATTATGTATTTTACAAATTTTCCTGCCTAGTGCTATTGGAGGACAGACACCATCCACCAGAACAAAGTAGAATTCTACAAATACTAGTCAATTGATACTAGAATCTCTAAGATGTGATCCAAACTAGAAAAAGCGCTAAAATGTAAGCAAAAGAGTAATTCATCTCTCTTGACACTGTTCCTCTAGATGCTTTTTCCATTGCTTAACACTACTTCCCTGGTGGCTCAGATGGTAAAGCGTCTACCTAGAATGCCGGAGACCCGGTTCAATCCCTGGGTTGGGAAGATCTCCTGGAGAAGGAAATGGCAACCCACTCCAGTATTCTTGCCTGGAAAATCTCATGGACGGAGGAGCCTGGTAGGTTATGGTCCATGGGGTCGCAAAGAGTTGGACATGACTGAGCGACTTATGACTTATGACTAACACTGTTCCTAAGTAATTTATTTTCTCATTTAATAATGGAAGCAATTCTTTTGCCATTTTCTGCAGAACTCACTTGATGTGAGGATGGATAAAAGGCATCAGCATTTTTAATGTTTTTTCCTCTAATAGTAAGAACCCCCACTGGCTCTTTCTTATGGAGCTCCTTTTGTCTTGCTCTCATATGAGGTACAATTCCTCAACTTTTAGTGTAAGTTAGAATCCTTGAGGAAAAAGAAATTACAAACTGCCTGCCAAAGAAAGAAAATCATTATGAAAGCTTATTGTTAAGCCAGTGTCCACAGATCTAGGATCTGGAAGTATACAACGTTTGTCACTTGTTAGAGGAATACAGAAAACCTGACCACAGGACATTTTGGAACTTCAACAGGATAGGCAAAATTCTAGAAAATTCAGTTTAAACTTTCAGGGAGAACAAAGGAAGAGAGGACAGAGTTAATGCAAGTGAGACCTCCAACTGAACCGGGGTGGAGGCAACTGTTTGCCCAACAAACCTAACATGACTGCATATGTGGAAAATGAGAGTTGATGTCACACCCAAAAGACAGTACCTTCAGTAGTCCAAGCCTAAGGCAACGAATAGTTCAGCATGAACTCATAATGGGCAACCCTATATTATGAATCATTTCACAAGTGTTTCCTCCATATTTACATTTTTCCTAGAAGTCTCAGTGGCAACCAAACCTGACTCAACTTGGGTTTTTTTGAGGTCATCAACAGTAAGAAGATTGGAGCCTAAGGAGATAGGTTTGCAATTTAACTTTCAAGTCCCCTCTTTCCCCAATTTAGTAGCTTTTATCATTCAAATGGATTAGAAGAGGTAAAGAACTGGTGAGGAAGAGAGAATAAATTAAGATTCTACTTAGCCCTATCTAATAAGCTGTTGATGTTTAAAAAAAAAAAAATTCTACCTAGAAAAAGATACAGAGAAAAATAATATGAAACATGTATAAGCTAGCAAGTTAAGACAAAAATAAGAGAGATATAAACACCAGATGAGATGTATGGTTATTATCTACCTCAACAATAAAAAATGAACATTGAATCAACAATGACATAAACTCAGGGGAGAAAATGTCCACCAGAGTAGGACAGTTACGACACCCGTCTTTATGGAGCTCAGTGACATTCTAGAGAAAAACAAGCAACAATTAAGAATGCAACAACTGACTTAACTAGGAAAGATCAGAGCCACTCCATTCCCAGCAATGACTAATGGGAAATATATTAATTGTCAGCACTTTTATGAAGTTGTAAACAGCAAGCTGGGAGGGCACTGGGAAGGGGAAGCAAAGGAAGAAGGTGAGAGCTGAGATGTGTGGGATGCTCTTGGCTCTCTAAGTCAAAGACAGAGAGTTTCAGGGGATGAGGGAGTGAAAATGGGAAAACTGAGAGGAACAACTGCAAACAGCTGGACCAACACTTGGAGGGAATAGGGGGAGAATGCGTTAGAAGTTCAGTTCCTTGGGAGGGCTGAAAGCTGTCCCATGGTGTCTCATGGGACATAAGACTTCTCACACTGCTTGCTACTATGGGACAAAAGCTCCTCAATCTCTTTCTACACAAACATTTAAAACAGTCTAACACAAAAACAAAACCAACAGTGCAGTTTATAACAATCCCTTACTAAACAATGTCAAATGCCTACTTTAGGAAGAATACACAAAGAACAAGGCAGAAAGTAAGGGGCAGCTGCCATTAATTTCATGCTAAAATCATGTTTTTATTAAAAGAGTGAGTCAGAGTCTCACTGTTTACAAATACATGTTTATATATGCATTCTCAATCATAAAACATTAAGTTTTTCCTGACAGTTTAGGGTGACTAACCTCTTCCTTGTCCATAAATGGTTCTGGGGATCTTCCAAAGCTAAATAATCTCAGGGCAAAGGAAAAATGCCAGGCAAGTGGTTAAACTTATTGTTTCTCTAATAATACACACAGGGAGTATAACTTGACTCCACACAAACCATTACTTAGCAACTCATTTCAATCGTGTAGTTCCATTTTTTTTTTCCCCTGAGTATTCTAAGAGGTTCTAATCTGTGAGTCCCTTAGCCTTCCCCTCAAAATTAAATGTAAACTATATCAGAATTGGAGACTCAGAATATTCAGAGCCTCTACGTCCCAGGATGTAAAGAGAATACCTATTTCTGCTCCTCTAGTTGTGGGGTTAGGGTTCTTCCTCACCAGCAGGAGTAGTTCACCTGTGAAAGACAAGCTGTGAGAACTAGAAGCATGGGACTTCCCTGGTGGCTCAGTGGATGGGAATCTGCCTGCAATGCAGGGGATACAGCTTCGATCCCTGGTCTGGGAAGATTCCACATGCCATGGAGCAACGAAGCCCATGCACCACAATCACTGAGGCCACGTGCTCAAGAGCCCACATGCTCCAACTACTGAATCTCCACCTAGAGTCCGTGGTCCACAACAAGAGAAGCCTGAGCAAAAAACCCACAACACCAGAAGCATGATGCAGCTCTGCCCCCTCAAACTTGCTTATTTTTTGGTTATTCCAATGAATGACTAGGTGAACCATTCCTTAAGAAACCATAGTTCAAACTTGAGATAGCCAGGCTGAGAAGGGAAAGATAGGTTAATCAAATGAACCAATGCTAGGTCTCCCCAGGTGACCTCATCCAGCCTCACGGCCTTAAACATTACCTATGACCTGGTGACTCCAAAATATATCTTGAGCCTCAATCTTTTTCCTAAAAACTACACTCTACTGCCTGCATGACACGGCTACTTAATGTCTGCTAAGAACCTTGAACTTAATACACCCCAAACCGAACTCTTGAGTTTCTTTCTCAAACCCATTCCTCTGTGCACTTTCCCTTAACCAGTAGCTGGTACCTCCACCATCCTAGTTCCTCACATTGAACACCTTGGACTTCTCCTTGACCCACATGATCCACATCCAGTCTTAGCAGCAAACCTCACTGGCTGTGCCGTCAAAATATTGATACACGCAGATTCCAAATATCTCTCAACACCTCCACTACTTCAATCCTTGCCCAAGTCACCACTGCCTTATGTCTAATTCCTAACTGAACCTCCTGCTTCCACCTTTCTCCCTATGGTCTTCCCCAGTCCACAACCCTTGAAGCCAGAAGCATACATTTTCTCTGTTCAAATCTGTCCAGTAGCCTCTCTCTTCAAAATCCTAACCATGGCCCATGAAGTCCCACACAATCTGCTTCTGTCACTCATTTGACACCACTCTGCCCACCTTCATTCTGTTCCCCCTACTAAAGGCTTCGCTTCATTTCGATTATGCCATGCGTGTTCTCACCTCAGGGCTTTGCACTTATCTCCTTTCCCTGGAATGCTCTTGTTTTAGGCCACATACATGATTGGCTTGCTTTTCTCACTTTCTTCAGATCTTGGTGCAAATGGCACCTTATCAGAGCTTTATCAGTCTATATAAAACAGTAATCCCTGATCATGAATGGGGTTTTGAAAAACAATCAGAAGTTCCCCAGGTGGAAGAAGAGGTGTGCCAAGGAGAAAGACTTATGATGAGGGAGCTGTTTACGTAGGCAGCGCTAGTGGTAAAGAACCCGCCTGCCAATGAAGGAGACACCAGTCGATCCCTGGGTCGGGAAGATCCCCTGGAGAAGGGCATGGCAATCCACTCTAGTACTCTTGCCTGGAGAATCCCATGGAGAGAGGAGTCTGGCGGGCTATAGTCAATGGGGTTGCACAAGAGTAGGACATAACTGAAGTGATTTAGCACGCACATGATACAGTATGGGAGGTTCAGGAATCAAGTCAATCATTGTTTCTGGAATATAAATTATGGAAGGAGCAGTAGTCTGGCAATTAGGCTGGAAAGGGAGATAAAGGCCACAAAGTGAAGGGCCTTGTATGTGTAAAAGAGCTTACACTTTATCTTGTAGATGACAGAGACTCCCTGAAGAGTTTTAAGCAAGGGATTAGCATGGCTGATAAAGAAGGGTATAAACAAATTGAGGAGGTATGGGGCTGGGGAGCTGACAGTGGAGTCCAAAAGATCAGCTAGGAGAAAGTGATCAGTCTTGTACTCACATTAAGAGTAAGACTAATTGGGCCCACTGCTGTCAACTCCTAGGCCACGGTCGGAGGATCCCCTTTAAGCCGGGACAGAACTTAACACTTTGCTGAATTGAATCTGTGTCTGGATCAGTTCCTACGAGCTCAATTTTCTATTTCAAATATTCACTGGCTTTGGCTAGTTGGAGCAAAGCCCGGGATGTGGAGGGGAGTGGGTGGGGGAGCATGGGCATTAGATAAATGTAATAACTGGGACCCACCCACACACTAAACAGTGTTTCAACATCCATCCAAGAACCAAGTTACTTGTCTCCAAATCCTCCAATCTGCACCTGGCCTGCCCCATTAGGCACTGCTTGGTATGAGGGAAGAACCTAGTGTGGCAAGAGACATGCTCGGCATTCTCACCCAAGTACCCATGACTCTCTGAGGATAACTGCAGTTGGCATGTGGAGACCAGGGCAAGAAGCGGGAAGCGGGAGACCCAGAGATAAACTCAGGCTCAGTTTTTTGGGGGGGCTGTGCAGTGACAGAGCACTCTTCCAGGAAAGACTTATCTACCAACCCTGGAGGGGACAAAGGTGCCGGAGAAGAGGCTCCTTCCCCTGGGAAGACCCTGAGAGTTTCCACCCTCTTCCAGCCACGCCTCCAGGACATAGCAATGCTGCACCAGTGCAGGGTTCTGGAGTACCGCCTCCCCATCCATCTCTCTTCCTCCTCTGAGGCTCCCAGGCCCCAGCTCTGGCGCTTCAATCCATATCATGTGTGACTTTTTTTTACCCACCCTGGGAATCCAAAGCCTTCCCTGGACTCCCATCCCCAGCTTTCCCATAGTAGCAGAGCTGAGCACAGAGCCAGGCAGACAAGGCCTAAGGGAAAGGAAGGCTATTTGCAGCCTAGTATAAATAACAAAGTTCTGGACCTGGCTCTCTCATTAGGAGCTACAAGGGCCACAGGATCCCTGAGGGCTATTAATGTGCAGGCACTGGGCACACATGCTTTCTAGGCAACATTTCACAGCTAGAGGAGAAGGAAGGATTATTATATTCATTCTATTGAGGAGGAAACTATGGCTTAGAGCAGTCAAGCAACTGCTTCACGTTCACATAGTGAATAGCAGAGCTGGGATTCAAACCCACGTCTCATTTCTCTAATTTGAAGGAATCTAAAAACTATGGAACCTGCCCTCTACCACCCACAAATTTACAACCAAAGTAATTAATCAGAAAAAAGAAAAAAAAAAAAAGAAAAAGAAAAAGACTATGACTAATTGGGCCAGTATGCGTAAAAACTAGAGCAGAGAACCAAGGGGCAAAGGGAAAGGCAACTTTCTGCTAACATGGCACCAAGTGAGCTACCTCATTAGAGGACTTCCCAGAACAACACTGCCACCACTGACTGCCTTCTCTCAAGATGACTGAGGCTTATGATGTACAGGTAAGTCACAGAATCTACCCAGTAATGCCTCTAGCAGACCTGAGGCCATGGAACCCAGTTCCAAAAAGGTTAACTGGCTGAAGTTTAGATGCTGAGGAAAGTTCAGCTGAGTCCTGTGGCTGAGACTCTACTCGGTGATGTTATGGATTCTGTTTTTCCATACTTGAAGGCAAGCAATTCTACAGTGCAGCAGTTAACAAGGAGAAAGAATGGATAGTCTAGAAGTGGAACCTGGGAAACAGGGGGTCTAGTTCAGATCTACTGCTGTGAATTTATCCAAGCTTCACCTTTGGACTTCATTTCTCCATGACCCTCCAGAGTTTGCATCTTTCTCCTATTTGTAGGGATTCTGATGTTCTGTATTTCACAGAGGTACCACAAAGACCACATTAAATGGTATTTGTAGAGTCATGCCATCTACAAAACAATTTCCCACTTATGCATTTTTATGTCTCAAGGTTACCAAAATTGTTTTTAAATATATATTGTATCTTGGGAATAGTTCTGAGATACAAAAGGAATGTTCTTTTCTTCTCCCATACTTCAGATACTTCAGATGCTGAAGCATCCCTCTAAGGAGAGTAGGCATAAAGGGATAATTTGATGTCTTTTTATTTTTTAAATCACCAATTTCATAGCTCTCCAACCATGTTTAGAAGTTTAGGATATAAAAATATGAGTTTTTCCTATGATGGAATAATACATAAGAGTCATAAAACAACCCTTTCTGATTTGCTCAGTTACAGCTCCTAAAACAAATCTTGTTGGCTGAGTTTCCTAACACAGTCCAGGTGTTTAGAATAGTATCAGACACACAGTATACTTTTACTAAATCTGTGTTGAATGAATGTGTAAGAAACTTCGAATAAGAAAATAGAAAAAAAGTCTAAAAAGGAAAGCTGAAATGTTCCAGGGCAAATGCAACTACTTCTTTTTAACACAACAAGAGGCAAAGAAGTAAAAAGTTTGTGACACAGAATAAAGGATAGTATCAACCAAACAACATATTTACAGTAGAAAAACTACATATCCAGTATATTTTTAACTCGTTACTTACGGTATCTGCGGCAGTCAGATTGATACCCAGTCCTCCAGCTCGTGTACTTAGCAGGAACACAAAAATGTCATTCCTGCAGAAGAGAGAGAGGGAGAGATATTTTAAGAGGAAAAACTGAAAATGAAAACTGGCATGTGGCAAAAGAGAGGGATTTCTGGACAGAGAACAATGTCTAGGCCTAGAAGGTTTCGGTGGTTACCCAGACCTGATCCACGTTTCTCTGACACACTGAAAGGTGTCAACAAAGGTGCTGGGTTGCTAAAACGAAATTATAGCAGTCATCTTCCAATCTGTAGATAAACTTTTGCTGCCCACTAATACTGATTGATAGGCAATATAATTTAAAATATTTGGCAAAAGTAACAGAAAAATATGCCATGGAAGTAGAGACGTCTCTGTAATAGTCAACTGTTTAGCAAGTCCAACTATTCCCAGTTCATACAGTGGGGAAAAATAAGTCAGTATTTCCTGATGTTTCCCCAAAGAATCATGACTTTCAATAATCTGGGAACTAATGATCATAACTCCGAAGGACTCAACTTCATATGAAAAAAGTTAGTCCAGAAAAATGACCAGAGGTCAGGATTAAGACTCAGGTTATGACTTCTAAGTATTCAGTTGAATTTAGGATTAATCCATGAAGACAGGCTAAAATTAAAGCACTTTTCTGATGGATGCCAACATTGCCCTTAACAGAAATGATAAGATATAGTTTTCTCAGTTCCCCTCTATATCCTATATCCTTTTGAAGAAACTGAGGATTATACAAATAAATCAGTAGGTGCGCCTGTCACTCATTCAGGCAGTAAATATTCACTGAATATCTTTTAGGAACAAAGGCCATGACGGATCAGAAAGGATAGACTGACTATAAGGTTTATCTGTGTACACACATGCAATTAGGGGCTCAGTTCAAGCCCAGTTCTTGCAGATAACATGAATATATTCAAGACTATCTTGCATTTTCATGTTTCTGTCACCTGAGGTTATTTTCCAGAACATTTCTACAGGAAAGGGATTGCATTATACTGATGAACAAACTTTACAGCCCTCTAAATCAAGCTGCTGATCCCTTTTCTTCATGACTATAATGAGGAACAAAACCAGAAATTCATTACCAGTGTTATTAAAACTGCAGGTCATACCTATCATTGGTCATGAAATCAGTTTGGCGGGTTTGGTACATATAAGTTACAGAAATAAAATGAACAGGTTAGAAAATATTATATCACAGGTCATAAGCATAAGTATTTTTTCTGATTTTCTGACATGGTAGATATGTATTAAATCTCAGTGTAAGATAAATTTTATTCTGTGGGTTCCAGTTTAAGAGAAAAAACAAACACACTGACATCAGGATGCTCTACATCCCTTGATGCAGTTCTTCCTTGGTAAAGTCACTTGACTGCTAAAGGTCTGTTTCCTGCACTGTAAAATGAGGATGCTCTGAATAAAATAGCTGAAGCGACTTAATGATGACATATCAATGGCAAATATGAATACCAGTGAAGGAACTACCCTGAAGTAAGTATCCTGGCTAAATCCCTAGGCTGGGTAGGTCCTAGTAGAAACCTGTCCATTAATTTGCATTCCATTAAACACAGCTTTCCTAGAGGCAGACATGGGTAACAGATCATGTTTGGAGGTTTCTTGTAGGGCATGATTCCAAAAATACTGAAAGTTGTGCTCATTTATCCTTGAATTTTATCATGAAGCCTAATATTTCATAATTTTATTTATATGTTATCGTCTTTCACAGTTAAATCATAAAGGGCAAACCAAAAAGTTAAAAGGCATCTGCCAGTTTACAAACACATTCTCCCCTAGATACGGGATGATGCAAATGCAAGCTTGATACCTCCTAGCCCATAAGAGAATATTTAACCACAATAATGCTTCAAATAAACACTGATGTAGCTTTCCAGGGCCATACTAATCTCTACAAGATAATCTTCTCTACTTTGGCCTTAAGAAGACTGCTCAATCCCATGCATCTCTCTCTCCTGCTCCGGTGGGTACAGAGGCAGGAGTCGGAAGCTTCTTTCCAACATCTGTGTTAGAGCTGATAGAGTCACCTGACAGCCAGGACTTTTTGTTGATGTGGGCATGGGGTAAAGGGTGGGACAAGGAGAGAGATAGAAGGTAGCTGAGATCTATAAAAAAGAATAGAGGCAGAAATATGGGTCATTTCCATAGTCTGCACAGCCAAAGAGATAAGTCCCCAGATGTGGCAATTCTTCACAAACAGGGACTATATACAGAAAAAAACACTAGAGAAAGGAATCTAGTTAAAAATAAATTAGTAACAAAATTTAGAGACATTAATGGTGAAAAATGCTTTTCTGGGGATGTCATCTATATATCAAGAAGATACCTTTTAGTGATAAGGAGATGGTAAGTAGCAATGTTTGGCTGTACTCAGTGTAATTTCATCATACTCTAATGGAAAAATAAGGATTATGGGAGTCTTAGATTATTAAAAGTCAAAGAAATTAGTGTCCACCCCGGATCACACTGCTGGATCATATGTAAACCAAAACATCTAAAATGAACTGCTGAGAAGTTCCTTTCTACTTAATAAATCTAGCATTGATAATGTAAATTAATGTTTTGGAAGCTGACCAAAAGGAAGAAAATAGAATCCCAGAAGGCAACATGATAGTTCGGGTGCCCTCTATGGGGCTAAAAAGGAATCTCAACTCAGGGTCTCTATTGGAATGGGCCTTAGAGACCAGGCTTCAGGGTGGTCTGTGAAGCAGCCTATGAAATCATGTAGCAAAGACATGCCTAAATCTCACTCTAATTCTTTTTTAGATAAGGCCACCTTGCACCAAAATACTGAAATAGTGCTGGGCATGTAGCTGACTTTGGGAAAGACTTGATGATGACTGGAAAAGAGCTAGAATTAAAGACCCTGGAGCTTTATTTATACTCTCACCAAGAAGGAAAAAATCCACACTATGCTCTTACTTTTGCTCATATTTTCTAGTCACCCGAATAATCAGGTAACGGTGGTGGGGGCGGGGTCCATTTGGGAAATGTCATGGGATAGGAGGAAGGGAAGCAAAGGCCAAGGCACCCCAGAGCAAAGCCCTTGTGAATGGCTCAGTCTAGGATCACGTACTGGTCACATGCTCTGAATGTTGCCCAGTCAGGACATCCTGGCCAAACAGTCTTTAGTCTCAGTCAGACTCTTTCCTGGAAGGACCCCTCATAAATCAATCTTGTATGAAGGGAATGTAAATGGCTTTTTATAGGAGCTCTTGTTTACTCTGGCTGACCTTCGAGCCACAGGGCTTTCCAGTTGAAAATTTTTTACAGTTTTTTCTTTTGATGTCTTTTCATTAATAACAATGAAAATATTTGGCAAGGATGCTTTCTTGTTTTCAAAAACACCTGTCTTTTTCTCTATATTGGGTTAGCCTTTCAAATTTATAAGTTGAGAACTTTGGAGGGACCTGTCTCACAGGCTTCTGATCAGCATAGATACAGTTCAGATTCTATACATGAGAGAGAGATTATTTCCTAGCCATAATCCTAATTCTAATCGTCTAGTCTAGCTCATCATGTAGGAAGGGAAGAAGACTTAAGTCTGTTTTTTCATTTTGCCTATTAGATGCCAAGTGTTAAAATGATTGTTACTCACATTGGTTGAGTCTAAATAAAACTCACTGTTCCCTAAGTAATTCTTAGTTGCAGAATCTGGACACTCAAGTAAGGTTTTCCAGGAAAGTTTAAAAAACAAAGTATTTACTAAGTATATCTAGTATAATTTAATGGTGAAAATACCCTTTTTTTAAAGCTAAGCTACTGGGATTGCCCAAGTAATCACAAATAAGAGATTTTAAAAGTAGTAAAATAGATACATCTACTGATTTTTTTCTCCCATGAAATCCCCAGTTTAGGGAATTGGATCAGCTAGAAGAAAAGTTGTAGCTCTATAACTCAGAAGCCCAAATTGTTTACAGATCAACACATTACAGCTCTGGTTGGTTACTGACATCAGCAGAATTTTCTATAAAGTAATATGAAAATATGTAGTCTTAAACACTCATATCCCTTCACTCAGTAATCTCTCTTCTTTGAATCCATAAGAAGACAATAATCTAAAATGACGACAAAGCTTTATAAACAAAGATATTCAACATTTCAACAACAGAAAGATGGTATATCCAATGTAATGGAATATAGGTCATTAAAAATAATGACTATGATGACTTTTTTGATGATATATGAAGATCTTAATGAAATACTGTTAAGTGGAAGAAATGAGGACACATAATCATCTGTACAACATGGTATCAACATGTAAATATAATTACACACACATATCAGAGCCTAGAGGGATAAACCAAAATGTTAACAGTGATGAGACTGTGGGTATTTTTTACTTTATCAAATAACCCCAAATTTTCCTCAATAGGCATTTTATATAATACAAAATGGCCACAACTGTTACTTGAAAAAAAAAAAGCTTTTCTATAGAGGAGATTCTCAAATGTACAATATCAAACATATTAGTGGGGGAAAAAACCACAAACAGTAGTAGGTGAAAGACCAATGACTTGATGACTTTTCTTCTAACACATATGCCTGGAGAGAATATAGGCACCCCAGGGAAAACAGTCTATAGATCTTATATGTAAGATCCTCATCAGTTGGAGCTCTGAACATTGGACTAAATCAGGAATAGAGAAATGTGTTTCATTTGATTTCAAAATCAAGAAAAAATAAAGATCAGCTGGTAAACTTTTTCTGGGGTGAGGGGAGGCACAAAACAATATGCAGTGCTAGGAAGCACTACTATGCTTATACATGTCCCACTTAAATAATCAATTTACAAACTGGCCAAAAGCTTCTGCTAGGTAACAAACTAAAACAGGTCCAAAGAAGTTCTCCCCCTCCATTGCTGGTCAAACAGCCACCTGAATTCAGAAGCAGTTTCAACTCAGGAGTTATTGGTCTGAGTATGCACTGTAAACTAAAATATCAGGACGCACCCCCTTACCCATGCTGTATTACAAAGGATTGTGCAGTAACAAAAATTCTCAGAGGGCATGCAGGCTATGTTGAATTACAGATCTGTTTTATGTTGAAGTAAAACATGTTTTAAAACTGAAATAAAAGAAATTTTAAAATCATAACCTAAATACAAGTGGCTACATGCTTAATTTTCTTACCAAGAATTCAAAAGCTAAATAGTAACAGATTACACAATTAAAGGCCAAAAATTCAGAACTGTTCTGACTTACAGAACATTAAGACCTAGTCTATTCCTTAGTTCTCAAGGAAAATTAAGGGTTGAGTTCAGGAGACCTGTACAGCCTGGCTTTCTCCTTGGAGAAAGCAGTAACTAGACCCTGCTTATTACAATGAGAACCTGCACTTAGGATAATTATGGCTCTGTAGGCCATCAGCATCCAGCAGGCGGTATTTGAAATTTCACAGGCTTATTATCGGGTAGGACAGGTACTGTAAGTGAGAGCTGCCAGATGAATAGACTGCACACTATTGCAATTTGTCAGAGTGCACTGTACCACTACACTATTAGGGGCAAAGCAGGAAAAAAAGAAGGTATTTTTCTTTAAATTCACACAAAGTAAAACAGGTAAGCAAACAAAATGAAAATCAACTATAAGTCAATACCCAGAGATAGCCACTGTTAACATTTATGAATATAGCCTTGTGGACTTTTTTTTTTTACATACATATTATTCACATAAGAAGGATCCTGGTTCACACTCAGAAATTATTTCTTTTATCGTGCAAAGATACAGGTACTGATTCAGTAAGAAAGACTATTTAGAATACCAAAATTACCAACTATTCATTTCCTCTCTCTCTCACAGCCACCCAGATCTGAACCATCATAAGCAGATGGAGCTATCTCTTAAAATGGCAGGAACTGTATCATGACTGCTTAACAACCTGAGATGTACTGGTATTTCTTTGAAACTCACCGTCTCAACTAGAGGAAAAATCAAATGACAATTTCTGTAATTTCTATTAACATTACCTGGTTTGAAAATCAGCAACCATGTCCCGTCTCTCTGAGATCTTAGATGAGCCATCAAGCCTCATGTAGGTATGCTTCCTGTAAACCATATATTCCTGCCAATCAGAGCAAAAAGATATAATAAGCTTGATGCAAATTACTGCATTCTAATTCTCAGAAGCATCTACCCACCTTATCCATGAAGGGTAAGTCATTCTATCCAGAATGAAGACAAAGCAATCTCAAAAGTACAGGAATTTGATTGTAAATAAGCTTACTATCAGTGTGTAAAAATAGAGGGTACCCTGAAGATTACAACCACTCTCAATTTCAACTTAGACTAATCTTATTCCTGCAGACTTTTGTAGATTTTGTGAAAAAACAAACAAGTGAAACAAAATAAAATCTCTAAACCAAAATGGCTTTTCAGTCACCAACCAGATGCCTCTCACGGCTATGGAATATCTGGTTTTCTTTCAGGAAGTAGCACTCACCCCAGTGGGTTTCTCTCCAGCAAATTTTTGCTGACCAAAGTCCTTGAATTTACAACCCAAGCTCCCTTCTCTCAGCACAGCATGCATTACTGTTAAGGGAGACCTAAGCAACAGGGTAACTTTCCATGGCTGAGTATGTTCTTGGTGTCATCTGTAAGAAGAATTACAACTTTTAAGAACAGAGAAGGTATTTCAAGAGATGCAATGGAGGGAATATATATCCATTCTTGGAAGCTGCAATTCTTCTTACAGATGATGTAATGATTTCCTCTTTCTTTATCCAATCATATAGATTGCATTTCAAGAAGTGCACTCATTGAGGGACTAGTATCAAAAGCTAATATACCTGCCGATTTATAAGAAACACCATGAAACAGTGTTTTTTTTTCAGTTCAAATAAAATTTTTTCCTATTGAAAAAGACTAATCATTTCTACATTTGGGAGCTATATATGCTAAATAACTTTCTGTAGTCAAATGCTCTTTTATTGTAATCCTCTCATTATGCAGCTCTGATACCTGGCTGGGTACTTTAGTATGCAAGGTTGTTATAGTCTGGTATGGTTGGTGTAGTGTATGCAGCAGCACTCTTAAAGCAAGCTGATATGTATGTATTTTTTAGTCTTCTTTTTTTCACTATTTGTTTCTGTCTCCAGGGGATTCTTTAAGGACTTTGGTAATCAAAGAGGGACAGAAAATATTCAGTCAAAGCAAGTTTCACATTCAGCCCATATAGCCCTATGATGGGAATGGGTTAATGGCAAAAGAGTAGCAGAGGATGTTTTGGATAAAGAGGAATTCAGGAAAGAAGATAAAAAATAACAGCATGAGGATGGTCTTTAGAGGCTCACTATACCTGGGCAGCTATTCCATCAGATGTGGCCATCCAGAACAACAAAATATCTAGATTATAGAGAGAAAGCCCACAGATTTGAATTTTAACCAAAAAGTAGACTTCCTGCATAGGCACTCTTTTGCCTTTTGAACCAGAACTTCTGAACTTTAATGACAGCAGTGATGAATGAATCTTCCTGTAGATCTTGCTGTACACATCATTTATATATCAAGGTCAGAACACCACCAGAGATATTAATCCTAGACCATAACCAAACCAACACTGATTACAGACAGCTTGTTACTGAGGCAACGGAACTGAATCTTTCCCATTTGCTGCTTTAAGCCTCTACTCTCTCACCCACGGGAATAGTGGCATTTCAGAAGGCTTAGATGAGTCTAGATCCTATTTCAATAAATAGCTTCAAAACAAGTACATGGACATGGAAACACCAGTTAAAAGCAGAATAGAGGAATAGCTATATTCTCACACTACAGAAAAACATCTAAAAGGCTGAGCTAAAGAGACAACTCAGTATTTCTTTCATTCACAAATTTTGGTTTGTGAGCTAGAAACCCCCAAACTACCTAGTTTGTGAGCTAGGTAGCCCCAAAGCTACCTTAGACATCTCTCTAGAACTCTAGGATTTCCCTGGTGGCTCAGATGGTAAAGCGTCTGCCTACAATGCCGGAGACCCGGGTTCAATCCCTGGGTTGGGAAGATCTCCTGGAGAAAGAAGTGGCAACCCACTCCAGTATTCTTGCCTGAAGAATCCCATGGATGGAGGAGCCTGGTGGGCTATAGTCCACGGGGTCACAAAGAGTGGGACATGACTGAGCGACTTCACTTAGAACTCTAGGCTGTTTGAAAAGATACTTAATTTAATAAAGTATTCATCTGGAAAGAAAAGCCTTATTTTTTCCAAACATTAATTTCAAGAGCTGCTCCATTCTTAGTCTAGTTCTCCTATAATCCTAAAAACAACTAATGATTTAATATAAAATTCCGTTCTTTTAAATAAAAAGATGAATTCTAACAAATGATTTGATAGTAGTCACAGAACTTTTGAAAATTTAATTTAAAAATCTATTTAAAAAAACACAGAGCAATTATTTGCCAATTAAAAATAAATTTTAAAAATCTATCCCCACTTAACAATCTCTATCAAAAGGTTTTCTGAGATCCATTTTAAGTGCCTTGCTTAATATATTCTTTTCAAAGCCAGCAGCTAAGAGTTGCTTAATCAGTACTATTTTTTGAGTTTTGCAGTTAAATATCTTTTAAGGATGGCACAGGATTCCCATTCGCCCCTCAATCCTCTGAATTCACTCCCATGCCTGAGGACCACAGCTGGATGATTACCGCTTGCTGGATGACTGTACTATGCTGTGTAGGAACCAAGTCATGTTACCAGTCCAGTGCTTAGAACTCATGTGACAGGACGACCACTACCCAGTTCTTCCTGACATCTGGCACTGTGGAGAAACCAAGGGCATTCTCTCACTCAAGTCTACTTGGGTTATTTAGGAAAGGCTAAAAAAACGATCTATCAGTATGACTGAATTTCTTGGAACCTTGTAAACCAAAAATTCCTTTTGCTCCACTTAAAGCAGCAAAGAGAGGCACTTCTTTGGCAGTCCAGTGATTAAGACTATGTCGCGGGTGACGGTTCAATCCATGATCAGAGAACCAAGATCCCACATGCTGTGCTGCCCACCCTCCCAAAAAAAGAGCAGCAAAGAGAAGACAGAAACCAAATGTAGACCTTCCTCTCCCAAAAGTCTCATAATTTAGTACTCTCCCCTAATTAAACAAATATGAACACCAGTATTCTCAAGTGGATCAATAACCACCAACCAAAGTAAGCTCTAATCCTCCTTGAATTAATAAAATACAAATTATAGCTTTTAACATTTAGGAAGTCTTTAGACCTATATAGTTCTAGTAGATGCTATTTTTAAAAATTACTGGAAGGCAAAGGGGTTATGGACAAGAGGTACTCCTGCCATCTGAGGACTGACTTTCAACTAGGATTAAAACTCCTGGGTCCCACTCCAGGAATTCTGACTCTGTAGGTCTGAATTAGGGCCTAGACTAGTCTATTTTTTAAAAGTTCCAAAGGTGCTTGCTGATATAAAACATCCAAAGATGTTATAACCAGAGCTGAGAACAACCACTCCAGAGTGAAGGCAGAGCAGGGTCCCTTAGAATCATGCTATCTCAGCATGCCCCTCAGATGAGCAACACATGAAGTGTGTTAGAAATGCAGAACTGAGGAGCATACCCCATATATCCAATAAATCAGAATTTGCATTTAACAGGAGTGACTTGTAAGTACATCCACACTGTTACAGAATACACCCTTATGTTATTTCTAAGGCACGGGAACACTTTTTTCAAGAAAAATCTTATATGGAACCCCTCTAATAGAAAATAGATTAAAAAAATTTACTATTCTAGTTAACAAACAAGGGTATGCAGTCCAGGGCCTCACCTATTTAATGTCTACACTTTAAGTCTCCTTTCCTGTATCCAACCCCATCTGTTGGAAAACCACTTTCTTAGAATACAAATTGAGAGGACAGGTCAGTTCTGGAACACATTCCTAAGTCCTACTTTTTAAGCAGGAGCATGTGAACAGAGGTATTAGCAAAACTCAAAATAGTTTCAGGAATGCCTCTCAATCCTTTAAAGTACACTAAATAAAAGCAAACATTCACACCAGTGATGTAATACAAAGGGTCTAGGTTCACCTTGAAGGAGTAGTGATAACGATGATGGTTTGCATTTACCGAACATTTACTAAATAACAATCACTATTCTGGGTATTTTATCTGGTTTTGCTTATCTAGAAAGGCTATTTCAGACAGGTATTATTATTGTCAATCCTATATTTAACAGATGTTAAGTAAGATCTCTAAAGTGACACAGGCAGTAGGTAATGGAGCTAGGATGAGAATTCAAGTAGACTGGATCCAGAGCCTTTAGCTTAATCCTACCTACTGCCTCCAGACAGAAGAGAAGTTCATTACCATTAGAGGAAAAAAGGGGGCAGGAGAAGCCCCATAACCCTCTGTATAACTCTCATCCATCATCAACATAGAGAAAGAGTTAATTGGGCACTTGAAAAAATAAAGGCAAATGTTTACATATCCCTACAACAAACCTTCCATTCTGAGACTTCTTTTTTATTTCAAAGTTGTCTCTGGTGTTCATTTTAATCCAATTTCACTGTCATAAAACAATCTGAAGGAAAGTCAGTATTATCCACAAACCTGCAGACCTAGTGTAACTTTATTTTTCTAGACATGCCCCCTCCCATCCTTGAGGTTCATCACCAGCAAAAAGTGAGACTTCTCTCAATGTCTACAATTTCTCTTTTGTCCAAGCAAATCGTACCAAGTGACTGAAATAGGGCAGTTATCCTTCCTTCATCTAATATAAAGCCCTATGGAGCAAGACTTGATTACAAGGCACCGAAGGGCCCACCACAATCTGCCTTCACCCTACTTGTTATTCCCCTTTCTTCTATACAATATGCTCCAGTTACACTGAACTCACCCCTCTTTCCCAACCCACACAATGTCATGTACCCTTCAACCTCCATGCCTTTTTACATGTGGCTTCCTTAGTCTGAAAATGCCCTTCTTCCCCATGGTTGAAATTCTATTTAAGTTTGGTTTTATGTCATTTTATGTGAAGCCTTCCTGAAGTGACCAAGTTAGAAATAAATGTATCCCTCCTGCTATCTTCAGCTCTGGTCATGCTTTATTTTTGGCATTAGTATCAGGGTATACTTGACAGTTATTTGTGTGATGTACATACACATAAATTCTTCACTCAACACATCTCTTGAAGCCGAAGACCACATTTAACTGGTGTTTACCTCTGCCTGGCACAACACCTCCCTCATAAAGAGAAATGAACTAAACAGGAAAAATATAGTGTGGTTGCAAACACAAATTTCCTTCTATCATTTCTAAGACCTAATGAAAATGTTAGTTTACAGTGACCTCAATTTGCTTTTCATTCCATGGAGCAGTTATAAAATATTCAGTTTCCCTGTATGTTCAGAACCATAGTTCCCAAAGGTTATTTGGAGTGCTAAGAAAATCAGCCCATAAATGACAGAATGTCTGTTTGGGATGAATCCTTCCCCAGTGAGGTACTTGCTGACTACGCAACTTATACGACCCAGTGTCTCAAATATCATCATTAGCTATGGATTATCTGGATTTAATTCTGTGTTGTATTATTTTCATATATTGGTGCAGTGCAAGATTTGTCTGGGTTTCAATACTTAACAATCACAACACATACAGCACCAGCTGGCTGACCCTTCCCAAGTATTCTTGTATTGCATAGAAAATATTGAGACTTATTTCCTTAAACTACAGACTCAGTTGCTTGATGCAACAGGAATGAATCTCAACAGAGATGATGCAGAGATAACGTAAGTCATCTGTAGTGAGTTAAAGCTCTCTGCAAGTTCTAAACTATGGGGAGTGAAGGGGAGTGTTGCAAACCAGGGTAAAACGGTGGTGGTGGGGAAAGTTCTGACATCCAGCTGGATGCCACCATCCCAACTGGACAAGGGCTATGCCTGTGTTCACAGAAGCCGCATCAGCCAAGATCCTATATGTGACTCGGTAAATACAAAATAAACCGATAACATAACATTTAGTGACCTGCCATACCTTCCTCTATGTCCTTAACTTCTACCCATGGCACACTAAAAGTTCTTGGCCCTGGAAATTACTTTCCTTTTTAAATCCCTTATCCAGAAATACTATTTGGATACCATGGGAAAAGATAAAATATTTCTGAAAACAGAATTCTATTTGGAAGATCTGACACATTTACTAGAAATTTAAATTAAAATCAGATTTTTGCCCAAGAGAAGGAGGCTATTAATCACTTTAGAAAATACTGAGCAAAGACAAAGTGCCTTGATCTAGTATTTTGCCCAAAATGGAAACCTGGCCATATAAAAGTGTGTGAATTTTTACTATCTTTTAGTTCTTCTGAATCCCAGAAACAAACACAGAGCCAGGGTTAAAGCACAGAACAAAAAACCCAAAAAGGCTGTTGGGTAAACGAGATGCTAACGTACTCCACGGCTACACAGCAGAGCGTCAACAGCCCCATGTGAGCTCTAATTTCTGCTCTACTGTAAGTTTTTCTTCCCTCTTTGATATACAAGATGCAAGATATCCAGGGAAAAAGACAATCCTGAAAACTTTTTTACTCTAAAAAGTACAAAAAGTAAAAAAAAAAAAACAACACAATACCATGAGAATGAAGACTCAAGGCCAAGGTGAAGATATTTTTTCTTTTTTAATACTTGGTCATGTACTAAAGTGGAACATGGCTCTAATGAAACATGGAACATGGCTTTATAGTGAAAACTTCCATCATGAAAGTGACTGGAAAACCCATAATACTCTGAAAAGAATGAAAAATAAACCTAATCCTGCATTGTCCCAAGATTCACAACACATTTACACTTCTATGAATGATTCAGTTCAGTTCAGTCGCTCAGTCGTCTCGGACTCTGCGACCCCATGAATCACAGCACGCCAGGCCTCCTGGTCCATCACCAACTCCCGGAGTTTACCCAAACTTATGTCCATCGAGTCGGTGATGCCATCTGACTATGAATGATTAGACATGTATTAAACACTGTGGGCACTGTAATTCTATGCCCACAAAATAAATTCGAGGACTAACCTCTTGGAATACAAAATGTAATTCATTTGAGTAAACAGTATTAAAACAAATGAACAGACTTTAAAAAAAAGAAACTTTTAAATTTAATGTTGAAGGAAAAGAGTACAGTAGTAATAGGAATAGTATAGTGGTAAGGAAACTAGACAACAGTTTCACTTTAATTTTTCAGTACAAACAGTTGCAAAACTCGCTGGCTTCAGCATCCTAGATGCATGTTCTACACATGGCTAAAGAATGTTAGCAGTTGTGAAATTCAGGGTTTGAATTGGCTTTTCCCTAATTTTTAATTCCCCATAGAGTGATGCAACTACATTTAGAGAAGCTTCTCAAGCTGCCCGTATTTGCTAAGCCTACCCACATAGTCCATCCCCTCTAAAAATCCTGCTGGATCATAGAGACAGAGGGAGCCTGGTGAGGAGTGTTTAGAGCACTCATCCTGAACAAAACTCATCTGAATATACTTTGAATTACTTATCTTAGTAATAAGTAATATTTATGAATACCTAGAAATGTGCAATATACAGAATAAGGGACTAAAATGCAGGACTCTGTCAAACTTAACCTACCCACACTCACCTTCATCTACCAGAGCTAGCTTATGTTTTGGTGGCACTCCCTTTTTCCTGGAACTTCCCTTTAATGTGAACCAGCTTTTAAGACTTTACAACATATTGATATAGCCTTGGGGAAACAAGATCAATGATTCCCTCACAAAATTTGCTTTTTGCTTATTGCTTTTTTCTATAATTCTAATCAGTGAAACATTACTACTTCATCTATACTTTCCTGACTCTTCAGGAAAAGGCAAGAACATTTTATCTTAAAAAAGTCCCACTGAAGGAAAGTTACTCATATTATTTTGGCATCATTTAGTTTGAGGAGAATATTAAGGATTCAGGCATAGACTTTCAGAACAAATGTATGGATACCAAGGGGGAAGGGAGAGGAGTGGGAGGAACTGGGAGACTGGGACTGACACAGATACACTGCTGATACTATATACAAAATAGATAACTCACGAGAGCATACTGTCCAGCACCGGGAGCTCTACTGAAAGCACCATGGTGGCTTTACAGGGAAGGAAGTCCAAAAGGGAGGGCAGATTACATGCAGATTACGACTGACTCATTTTGTTGTATAGCAGAAACTATCACAACATTGTAAAGTAACTATACTCAATAAAAATTAATTAAAAAAAGAAACAGATCACCTACTCACAATACAAACAAGAAACTTTCCCTCATTGACAGCTTTCTAGAGGCTAAATACTTTTTATTAAACATAAAACTCAGTGATTAAATTGACCCTGAATATCATTTGTTATGTCTCTTGCTAAAAGAAGTTGCATGCTTTTGTAAGAGCCTGCCACTGAATTCAGATAAACTGACTGTAAAATTCAGTGAGCCAGCCTTGGCTTCTGAAGAACCTAAAATTCTTATTGCTACCCTTCTTTCCTTCTGTATTGACAGAATCTCTAACTCTCTTATTTCTAGATAGGGATAGTCATGGTCCAGTTTCTACTTATTTACTCAACTAGTCTCTGAGTAGCAGGGTTAAAAATTAAAGCCTTAGATAGTTAAAACACATGAAAAAAACATGAGAATATTTATACACTATTGACATCCAGGTGCTTTAGTCTCTTGACGGATGATTTTCCAAAGTTTTTGCACTAAGACTAACTCTACTGGTCTGTGATCATTATCCTCATTTTCACTCCTCTGTTTATATGTCCATGACTTTCTCTCCCTCAAATAATAAGCCACTACTTTAGCAACAAGAAAACAGAGCAAATGTCAACCCAGAGGTAACAAAAGAAACAAAATATGTTCTGCAAAATAAGACAGAGCTCTCTCTCTCACCATAATCCACTGGTTGCTAACTTTGGTTATATATTAGAAGCCCCTTGGGAGCTTTTAAATATGCTAATGCCTAGGTTTTGTTCTCAACTTTTAATATTAATATAAGAATCTCTGAGGATGGGACCAGACATTCATATTTGTTAAAGCTCCCCCAGAAGACTGCAAAATGTCATCAGGTTGAGAACTACTACACTAACTCAGGTAGAACAGCTGGTCTCTAATAGAGAACTAATTCCAAATCTTGTTTTCCATATGGAATTTCACAGGACCTTTCAAGAAATTCCTAGGCTCTGATCTACTCGAAAATTAGGGAATTTCTTCCCTAGTAAAAGGAGGAAAGAGGGGATTCTATTTCATTGCTATAAAGAAGGAGGAAGAAGTCCTTTACACACTTTTATCTCCGCCAGAAGTTGCTTTCTCTGCCTTTACAGATGGTAAAAGCATGAAGACAAGTTTGGTGTTTCCATTAAGCAGCACTGACGTTAGTCATACCCGTCTGATTCTTATAAGTCAAATGCCAAAGTGTCCTAGTCCCCACAATTCTTTCTCCTACCTCCAGCAGGTCTATCATCCTGGTCATCTGGGAGTAGATAAGGACCCTATGTCCTTGAGACTTGAGCCGAGTCAGCAGGACATCAAGGGCATACAGTTTTCCACTGTCAGTGATGAGGCTCTCCTTGCCTAGGGAGAAGAAAAGGGGGAAGTGGAAAATTGTATTTAATTTAAGCAGCAAAATCACTCACTGCAAAGCTGTATGCAGCCAAAATTACTACAACCAGGATGCTTGTCCATCAGGAAAGCAGGAAAGTACTCTAGAGAAGAATGCAAAGTGCTTTAAAATCATAGCCAGTAGTATTCTGGGAAGAAATATCCTGAAGGAGGGAGGGAGGTCCCTTCCCAACTGACAGTTACCAGTAAGACATCTGCTAAGCAGCTAAGGTACCTGAAAATTTCCCTGTTCCACATTCTTATTCAAGAGACAGCAGGTCATGTAGACATCTAAGAGTAACATCCATGCCATACCTGCTGTAAGTGACCTGAGAAATCTATTTTTCCTTTGTTCATTCTATCTCTAGGAATCTCTTTCTGCCAGTTCTATGGCTAAATTAAGGTTTACCTCCTGAAGGCATGAGAATGTAGAGAAACAAGGGCTTCTCTTCAGTTCAGTTCAGTTGTGTCTGACTTTTTGCAACCCCGTGGACTGCAGCACGCCAGGCTGCCCTGTCCATCACCAAGTCCCGGACCTTGCTCAAACTCATGTCCGTTGAGTCAGTGATACCATCCAGTGATACCTCATCCTTTGTCGTCCCCTTTTCCTGCCTTCAATCTTTCCCAGCATCAGGGTCTTTTCCAATGAGTTGGCTCTTCGCATCAAGTGGCCGAAGTATTGGAGTTTCAGCTTCAGCATCAGTCATTCCAATGAATATTCAGGACTGATTTCCTTTAGGACTGACTGGTTTGATCTCTCTGCAGTCCAAGGGACTCTCAAGAGTCTTCTCCAACACCACAGTTCAAAAGCATCAATTCTTCATCACTCAGTTTTCTTTATGGCCCAATTCTCACATCCATAAGTGACTACTGGAAAAACCATAGCTTTGACTTGATGGAGCTTTGTCGGCAAAGTAATGTCTATGCTGCCTAGGTTGGTCATAGCTTTTCTTCCCAGGAGTAAGTGTCTTTTAATCTCTTGGCTGCAGTCACCATCTGCAGTGATTTTGGAGCTCAAGAAAATAAAAGTTCTTACCTGCCCCTAGAGACACTTAAACACCAAGAAATACACTAAAAAAACAAAACAAAAAAACACTCTCTTTTGGATGATTTCAAATAGGTTGGCTGGTAAATATCATTATCCTAAGCTGTAATAAAGGCACTAGGGCTTATTCAGCTTTTTCAGAAAGACTTTGGGTTTCTGGGAAATGGAAGCTGCTCTCACTCACTAATTTGTGCCTTTCTCCTTCCTCCTCCCATTAAAAAAAAAAAAAAAGGCATTTCAGCCAGAGATCTTTAGAGAACACTTAACTCAGAAATTTTCATTTTATCCATTCAGTATCATTCAACTCCCATCACATTTCAGGAAGTAGAGTTTCCTGTTTGCAGACTGGTCCATAAACATGCCCTAACAATTGCTGATATTAGGAGGGGAAGAGATGAAATTTAGGGGAATGAGAGAGGTAAGAGTATATTTGGAAGTGGTTGTGAGACATAAGAAGGGAGACAGAAAGACTAGAAATACAACTACTAAAAGTAAAACAAGAAAACTGTTAAGAAAAACATATTGTCTACTTTTAGTTTCTAGGTCTGAACCCATGGTTTTTCTCCTCTGAACTACAGAAGCTGGCTGTTGAGAGCAATCCAAGAGTTTTCAATGGTCATTTCTCTGTTCTCACCACTATCTGCCAAGTGCACAACTGATTGTATAAACTGAATGAGAACGGATGTGCTGACAGCATCACAACAAATCATCAGCCACTCTGTTTTTGCTACAAAGCCACAGGCCCTGGATGTTTACTCCTCTGCGCTACTGCCTGCCTTTTCCCACCTTCGGAACATTGCCAGGCCGCATTTCTCTCCCTACCCCCACTCCCTGTGGCACACACCTTTGTTCAGTCTCTTTGTTTGGTCCTGTTTAGATTATTGAAATGCTCTCCTTTTTGTTGGTCTCCTGACCAACACAATCAAATGACTGCAGCTGGGACAGAACCGACTGCTAAGCCCTCTTGCTGGCACCAGACAAGGAGGCCTGTATAAATTCCCAGTCTGATCAGGCAGGCAATGCTTTCAATAACAACTCCAAGGGTTTCTCCTTGTCACAATTACCCTTCTTTTAATTGGGTTCCCTGGGGTCCCTCAATTTTGATAGCTCCTAAACATTCCCCACAGAGGTACCAATCAGCTTCAGACAGTAAGTTTCCTTGTTTCTCATTAAAAGCACAGGAAGGGGAAAAAAAAGAAACCCATATATTTTTCAGTCACTGAGTAAGAGCGGGCAAGCTAAGAGCATCAGATTTCTGCAGCTTGCTTATCTCCTCTTTCCACTCGCATATACTCCCTCAAGACAAATATTTAAGCATATACAAATCTGTCTTGTGTGTGAATTTTGAGAAGTTTCAATTCATCTCAAAATCACGATTTGATGATTTTCACACATTCCTGCTTCTCACATCTACTTTACTTTGCTAAGCAGAACACACTGATGCTAGGATTAGGAAAACTCAAAGATGAAGATGTACATACACTTAGAAGAGAACTCTGATGAACCTAAAAGAAGCAAGAAGCTGTACCTAATGTCAGCTTGTTACTGCTTAGGTGGGGGAGATGGAAGTGGATGGACTGATTTCTTTGGACTTGCCTGAAGGAAAAGATCTAAAAAGAAAGTGACCAGCAACACCCTTAAAACACTTCAGCAGAAAAGTGTTTTCTTCCATGGCACACACCAGTGCCTTCTGGGACTGACATCCATTACTCAGTTTTCAGGAGCTACCAAAGTTGCCCTGGACAAGAATACCACCTGTAGCTAAGCAGGGCATAGAGTCAAGAAGAGCACAATTCCCAAGAAATTAGGCTGATTCTGCCAAGTCAAACCTGGGCCCAGCTCCTTCTTTAAAACAGAAGCTCAAAAAATGGTGAGATGAACAGATCTATGCTACCATCTTGCAGTCTTTCCTACAATCCTGCAATGCAACCTTATAGTATTTTCACTTAGACACAAGCTCTTACTGACCACAGTATAAGATGTTGGGTCACCGACAAAATGAATGTATCCAGTGGCAGTAAAATTAGGATAACAGGTAAAAGACAGTCTCCTTTTTCCAAGGAGAGGAGACTTTTGAAGCGACTGTACATACTTCTTTTGGTGAGACACAGAGACACATTCAAGGTGTGAAATCCAGGAGATTCTTGATCAGTCTTGCAAGGAATATAATGAAACCAACTCTTCCCAGGGAAACAGAAAATGTAAAAGTATAGAGGAAAGAGAGATAAAATACAGGTTCCAGTGACCCCCTCCACCCCCCACTGCCCTGCCCAGCCAGTCTACTGAGCACAATGGGGTCAGTGAGGAGCTGGTTGGTTCTCACAGTAAACAGCCAGTGAGGCTGGTGCTTTTTATCGATGCGAAAAGAACTCAGACACTTCCTGCTATTTAAACAAGGTCCATTTTTCTTTCAAAGAACAGGAAAAGCCACAAGAGATTCCCACAGCGCCAGCAATAAGCCTTCTCCTTGTGTACTGGGAACTTGGGAGTCAGAATGAAGAAGGGAGAAAGGAGAAATAAGGTGTTATCTTATTGCTTTCAACACCTGTGCTCATTTTCTGCTTGGGACTCTGCGGTTTCCAAACCTGCTGGATTTTACTCCTCTATTCCTACTACCATCCAGGTCTGCTTTGTACCTGAGCTTCCCCTTATTTTCCAACAACAGACCTGCACCCACTGCTTTCATCTAATTTAAGTCAGATATGAAGTCATATAAATACTGCTCTTGTATACACAAAATGGTATCTTCCAGTTCAAAGCACCCCCAAAGCAACTAGCAGGTTGACCCAAAGTCCCTCAACACTTGACCAAGTTAACATTAAATGGAAAAGCCAGGCCTTAAAGCCTAGAACCCAGTTGTCTATTAGAAAGAGCAGAACCTCTGTTTTGAACACTTAACTCTAGTTTACTTCCTTCATATGCCTGTAAGATGAACATAATTAAAGTGGCAGAGAAGTTGGACAACTGAAACAAACGTGGAAGCTTTAAGCTACTACTTCAGTGTGCCAGCAGGTGTAACAAAGAACATAAGCCTATGAACCCTGTATTCAGTTTCCTTAAAGTAGTCTCTCTAAAGTGAAGATGAAAACCTAGTTTCCTTTCAGCCCTCGACCTTGATCCTAGGAGGTCTGGGAATCTGCTAGCATTTTGGCACAAAACACTGTTTTTCTTCTGGTTATCATTCAGATCTCTAGTGCTTCGTGCAGAACACTGTTTATGCTACTTAAACTAGGCTTTCTGCGAGTGACGACATTCTCATTCATTCCACTGGCAAGGGCACAAGACAACTGTACTCATTCGACCTAAAGCCTTTCTTACCAAATTTATTTTCCTACACTCCCTGCACTGCAGCCCCATTGTCACCCCAACTCCGGATCCCGGCCACCAAAGAGTGGTATTCCTTTCTCTTGTCAAAAGAGAGTATTCAGGCAGAAATCTAAAATAGATTTCTCTTTCCAGTCAAGTCACAAATTACTTCAGTATTCTTACCTACAGTCACTAAGGGTAAAAGAGGAAATAGAAACACCAAGAACTCTTGAATTCCAAATATTTGAAATCACTGCATGAAGTTAACAGCCTGGTTCTTCCCTTGCCAAAGAATGAACACATGCCAAGAGAAAGGAGAAGTTACCTGGAATTCTGATGAAAGACCAGCCATTCTGAGGCCTAATGCTCCACAGTCCTCCAGCTGGTTCTGGAAAGAACTGGGACCGTCGATTCAGCCAGTCTGCCGCCAGTTCAGGGGCCCCATTCAACAAACACTGCTTGGCTGCCAGACTCCCTCCTTCCTTCAGCACTCGCCGCTCATATTCTGCACTTCGGTCATTGCAGTAAGAATCCAATGGCACTGCGGTGACCTGCAGGGAAAGATTCACGTGAGATGGTTCTTTCACATTTTCCACACGCACTAAGCCCTTTGGGAACTTTGACTTTGAAATGAGACTTATGTGGATAATTCTTAGGTAATGCTTTTAACTTCCCTGCTTTGACAAACTTAATAACTGACTTAGTGAGGTTCCCCAGATAAAAGGCCAATCTCCATAACATGAACTTGCAACAAACTAAGGATCCAGAGACTGCTGGAGTTTGCAGATAACTGGGATACTAGGTCAGGAGTAATTCTATAGCGAGAGTCACTCTGCCATCTCCCTTCACTGGCACAGTGCTTCTGGCAAAGTTCTATAAGCCATACACAGTGTGGTGAGGCCACCAAGGGAGTGTGAGACAGCCATCATTAAAGAACTGAAGAGTGTTCTCCTGGCGCATTGGAAGCTGTCTTCAATGCTTCTGTGGCGCAACGCCCAAGTTTATCAACATTTGTTTTTCCTCTTCCCTGACCAGGTTGCTGACTGACAAACCCAATGGGAGATAAACAGACTCTTTCTTTCAGGATACATGCTGTGGGGAGCACTAGGTGGTAGGGAACAGAGAAAGCAGTTGCCAGAGAGTAGCGAATTCATTTCTGGGCTAGGGCAGGGGCTTTGCACAAATTTTTATCTCACCACAAGATGCATCTACATTCAAATGCTGACCCCCCCCCAACAGAAAAGTAGTCTGTCAATTTAAAAACTTCGACTTTAATTCTTTTTTAATGACCTGAGTCTATTCCCACTCTAATAAGCAACTATGCATTCAACTGTCTGTGAATCATCTGGGTTGATAAGAAGTCTGAGGTTACCTTTTGTTAAAATTTGGAGGTTTTGATTATGTGTAAGCCCAGGTTGATAAAAAGGCTAAAGTCTCATTATTAGCAGAAAATTGCTCAGAAGAGTCATGGAGCTAGACCAAGAGATAGGAAGAATGTGGCTAGAAGGAACAAGGGCAGAGAGATGGGAGAGATCAGAACATGAAGTACTGTACCTAGTTATAAAGTCTTATTGTTCCTATTATTTTTTAGAAGTTAGACATTTACAAAAATCTACCTTACTACTAACTTTTCTATTTTTATGCTCATCAATATTTAGGGCAATGGTTGTCAAAAGAACCTTCTTGGGAGTTTATCTAATGTGCAGATTTTGATCCAGGTCTAAGCGAGGAGTCACTAGTTCTAGGTTTTTGACATGCACCCAAGCATCTCATACTATTCATGGCAGGAGGAGAAGGGGGCAACGGAAGACAAAATGGTTGGATGGCATTCACTGACTCAATGGACATGCATCTGAGCAAACTCCAGGAGATGGTGAAGGACAGGGAAGCCTGGCATGGTGCAGTTTATGGGGTCGCAAGCAACTGAACAACAACAAAGCCAAACCTTGAGAAATACTGCCTTGGAACAGATAAACAAACAGACAGCTAACTATGGGGCCACTAGTTTCTGCTGGAAACTAGTAGTACTAGTGTTAGTCGTTCAGTCGTGTCCGACTTTTTGCAACCCTAAGGACCGTAGCCTGCCAGGTTCCTCTGTCCATGGGATTCTCCAGGCAAGAATACTAGAGTGGGCTGCCATGCCCTTCTCCAGGGGATCTTCCTGATCCAGGGATCGAACTCAGGTCTCTCACATTGCAGGCAGATTCTTTACCATCTGAGCCATCATGGAAGCCCTGGTGGAAACCAGAGGTACCAAAACTGGAGAAAGAACATCACTTACCAATTTACGAAAGAGTACACTACTCTGGCCTGCAGATGGAAGCTAAACTGAGTTTGCTAGGAAGCAGTGCCATCTATGGTCCAGATGCAAAAGTACAGTGGGTAGCTTGCTGAGACCCCGCACTCCAAAACCTAGGAGTGTGAAGTGAAAGTCGCTCGGTTGTATCTAACTCTTTGCAATCCCATGGACTATTCAGTCCATGGAATTCTCCAGGCCAGAATACTGGAGTGGGGGGTAGCCACTCCCTTCTCCAGGGGATTTTCCCAAACCAGGGATTGAACCCAGGTCTCCCACATTGAGGGCAGATTCTTTACCAGCTGAGCTACCAGGGAAGCCCCCCAAACCTAGAAGGCACAGGCATAAATCAATTTACCTAGACAGTGCTAAGAACAGGTTTTGGTAATCTCATATCACATTTACCCACTCCAAAAGGAGTTTGTTCTCTTGCTTTCAAGTTATTCATTTTTTTCCCACTGAAAGTTGAACAAAGGCAAATAAAGACTGAAAACACAAAGCAGATGATTAAAAATTTTACACTCAAAGATGACCACTTTAATTTTCTTTAAATTTTACTGAAGTATAGTTGATTTATTATAATGTTGTATTAATTTCTGCTATATAGCAAAGTGACTCAGTTATATATATTCGTTTCCATTATGGTTTATCACAGGATAATGAATACAGCTCCTGTGCTACACAGTTGGCCCTTGCTGTGTATCCGTCCTATGTATAAAATAATTTGCATCTGCTTTTCCCAAACTCCCAATTCTTTCCTTCCTCCCCCTTCTCCCTTGCTATTTTTTTTTTAAAAAGCAGAATATACATTGGAATTATATAAAAACTTTGGGCCCATGTTCTTGAGATGAAAAATCAAAAGCTAGAAATTCATGAAGGAACAAGGCAAAAACAGCTGACACAGGAAAGAATGTTTTTCCTGTCTGGACTCATTTCTAGTCACTCTTTTACAGTTTAAAAACGAAACAACTTTTTTTAGTTATAAACGTTCGCCTGTTTTCCAATTTCATTTTGCTAATAGCCTTCCAAATTCAGGATTAAAAACTAGGAGGTTCCGAAGGCACAGCTCGTAGTGAAATATTTTTTAATGTTTCGTTAAGCTTACTTGGCAAGAGCCCTGAATCAAGATATATACAGAATCACAGATGTCATGCTTTAAGTACATAAGTAGTAAACCCACGAGGTCCAAAAGGAGGTAAACATGTCCATTTCTACTTAAATCATGCCTTCCAAGTCAGCTCTACCCTAAACAGCCCACCTCCACCCATTCTGCCCACCCCAAGCAGCCTTCCCAACTGCTCAGAAGCAGGGGAGATGAAGTATGACATACCATTCCTGCCTCCCCACAAATGGAAATGCACACTCCCTTTCGTCTCACATGAGCTGACCCCTGTTGCTTGCTTCATTAATTTCCTAAACTCTAGTATCTTTAGGGGCTGCCTCCTCAAGCATTCAGCGCGTCCTTCCTGAGGACATGTAGATTCCTGCTCTAGCTCTAAGAAGCGTGACCGCTCCAAGCACTTTAGTTTTTTGGTATGATAAATTCCCAGGGTCTTAGTTTATTAACCTTGTAGAACGATTTCCTCAGCTAATGATAATTCCTTCCTTAGTGACACAGTTCTTCCTGAACTGACCCTAAAGTTTTCATAGCATGTGCCATGGAAATTAATTTGTCTTAACTCAAGGCCAGGGTTGAGGCTTCAAAGGAAATCAGTTTCTCTCCACCACAGATAGGTTAGAAATCAATATAATTAAAATATCTCATGAAATATTGCCTTACTCACACCCCAGGCCTGATCTGAAGATGTGTGTGTATAAAACATTCAGACATGCTAAAAACTTTTCTTCTAATTATGGTGTGATTACTCCCATTTCAGATTTAGCACAAGCTACTGAAGAAACTCTACAAACAAGTATAGGGAGAGGGGCAGAAAAGACAAGGATGCTGGAGAGGAACCCTTCAGCCAGATGAGAAAAGCTTTCTCTTGCTTCCTGCTTGCCCCCACACCTTTACACGATTATAGTCTTCAATTACTACTGCTTTTTAGGGAGATATCAGTATCAGACACGATAGTTCAGACTTCAGCCTCCTCAGAAATAATACTTAAGTAGAACAGTGGGAATTTTTACGTGTAAATTTGTCAGGAAAGTGGGGTTATTCTTCAGAATAGTTGGCTACAGAGCTCCAAGTGGTATAAATGAAAAATTTTATGTCCATAAATGCAATTACCGTCCAGGGCAGTTCACTCTTTATTGGCTCCATAAAACATGGGGAATATGAGAAGTGAAAATGTCCTGACAACCCTCTCTCAAAAATCCAGACTTCCTCTTATAGGTCTCTCTGTATACATTACAGATTAGAAGAAAAAAAGGAAACAACTACACAACTATGAAACCTGAAGGCTGCTTTCTATGTAAGCACTTGGCTTTAAATTTTGCCTAGAAAAAGTGCTTTTCCCTACATCAATTTAAGCTTCAAATACCAAGAATGCTTTGGAAGAAGTGGGTACATACAAAACCCAAATACTTTCTGGATAATCAATATAAATCAAAGTTGATCATGGGAAGGGAATCACGTTTGTGTAGCACAGGATCAGCAAAGAAATTCGGGCAGGCAGGAATCAATGGGCCTCAGTACTATCATCTCATTTCCACCTGTCATCTTTCTTTGGACCTTATGCCAGATTCTGACCTTTGATAACTTAATAAAGTAAGGATGTAAGCTTATATAAACAGTGGTAGAGAAACATCACAAACAAGATTTAAAGTCTTCACCTTCTTTGAATGGAACTGTGAAAATAGTAGTCTTGCTAGGATAAGTGGTGAAAACAAGATAAAAACACAGAAAGGTAAGAAAAGTCAACCTCTTAGTGTGTCCTGGGCTAACTGAAAGCTGCCCCTTAAAGCAAATGGAAACAAGCTGGAAAGACAGAAGCTAGTTTTTGCTCTAACAGCAGTCTGGCCACATCACTACTTTGCCCCTCTCCCTTCATGTACTTCTTTGTGGTTTAAGAGAGCTTCTGCCTGGCTCTTATCAAAAAGACATGAAAGAGTGGAAGATGTAAGCAAAGTAAACAGCTGCAGTGTTCCAGGAGAGCCTTTGGAGAGACACTGTCAGCTATCACCAGAGGGCCCTGTTTTGATAAGCAGGGTATTAGGAAGGATCTAACAGCTGTTTAAAGTTGAAGCCACAATAGAAATTACTCCCAATCTACAAGTAAGACTACAACTACTGAATGGAAGATATGGCACAACAGTCACTTTTCAGAGGGAACCTACTTGTGGACAGTCCAGGCAGGGCTGCTAAAGAAAGCTAAGAAGTTTCTTGATGCTGGAGTATTAGTTTCCCTTTGTTATATGGAGACTATACCAAGGCGATAAGGCCAGATCAAATCTCCATCCCAATCTGGCCCCAGCCTCTGAAAAACCTTCAAAAACCTCCAAAAACCTCAACACAGCTGACAAATGGCTCCCTCTCCTTTTCAAATATTCCACTGTCCCTGTCCCTGCTACTGGGTGGTAATCCACCTGACAGATGGCCTGCTCCCATGGTAGTTTAGAACCCTGGACTAAATAAGAGGAACTGCACAGATGCAACATCAGAAAAAGAAGCCACTTCTAGCTGCCATACAGCGGTTCTCAAGCCAACACAATTCAAAGTGAGGGATACTGTCTTAGGAAAGCTAGGACCACAGATCCTCTTTCTAAATACTGAGCATTCTTGTTAAGACATGGACCCCCTGAAAACTAGTTTATTTCTTTAAACACCACCTATTTTATTGCTTCTCTACTGTAGCACTTACTCGTGGACTGGCCACACACAAAAAAGATGGCAGCTCAGTGAGCAGGCAGCAACGAAGCGAGGAGGTAGCTGATCTCCGCTGATGGATGACCTGGTCTGAGTAGCCACTCACTGCTTTACAGTGGCTGCTGAAAACCAGAGACTACAAAACAAAGATGCAAATTAGTGCTACTGATAGTTGTTTAATGTAAGCAAAACCAAAAAAAAGTCACAGTCAAGGTTCACGCTAATTTCAAAATGTGCTTTAATCAGTGTACTTTAAGTAAATGCCATCTCTAATTCTACCTTTTTCCGGAAGTGAATACTGTTTATTATCAATAGTTACAGCAAAATTTTCATTAGACAAAACAACATTTCGTGTATCTCAAGGAAAAATTGGTTCATTGTTAAACTGTTGATACAATCATATTTTGAGTTAAAAATGATGACCAACAACATTTCCTGCCAAATTCTTTTAGGCAGATGAATTTAGTATTACATGCTTGTACTAACAATGTAGTATAGTTCTAGCAAGGTTAGATGTTCTATTTATTTGGAGACATCAATACAAGTGGTCAGGAACAAGGAACAGACTCTTTAGTTTCTCTAACTACCATTAAAAAAATTAAATCCTTTACTTTCATTACTGTATGAATTCATTTTAAGAGACTTAAAGCTCATGTTAAAGCTTCAGTTTGCAGTGATTCATATGAAAGATTTTTTAAGTATGGAATGTTCACATACAAAGAAGCAGTCAGTGGGATCAGAGTAGTGTATATTGTAGCTGCAGTTCCTTCTTCAGCTCAGTGTTAGACACTTTACCTTTGGATCTTCGTTCTTCATTATTTCATTTATCTGTCTTATTGGTTTCTCAAGGCAAGTCAGCATACAAATAACCATATGAATGAAGACAATACAAAAAACTGCAAGAAGAACAGTAACCAGGACCCACTGCAGGAGAAAAACAGTTGTAATTCCAGTACCACGTGTCCAGTGCCAAATCTCCTCAAAGACTCTGTAGGTATCTTCTCCTAAAGTACATGGGTTCTTTAGGATCACAGTTTGAAAGACTCCATCTCAAGTGTCTAGTAAGACAGGTGCATCATAATCTACTTTAAAGAAGCAATCAGCATCTTCTAAATATCAGTCATGAACAAACTGAAACGCTTTAACTGTTTCCTGCAGGGTTGGGATGCCTTTAGTGACTTCTAATCACACAGTTAGGAAGTCTTTACAACCCTTTATTATGATGCTGGACTCGTGTAGCTTTGACAACTTTGCTAATTTTCTCCAGATGTTGAGGTCCAATCATTAACCAGGAAATAATGTTAATCTTCTGATATCATTTTTCAATAATATTTGTATTCTCTTTATGTTGGCTAGCATCTGCACTGAGGTTTATCCACCTTTCTACATATTTATCTTCATTATCATCTGAATGCCTGAGGATCGTTATGAAGATAAACAGACCAGGTGTCACCCTGTTCTTTCAATATTGAATTCTGACAAGCTAGGATCAATTACAAAAAAAAACACAACAAACCTTATTGCTGACACATAGTTGAAGGTTAGAGAAATATATGTATATATATATACACATACACACACATATATATAGCCAATTTCCTTGTTTTTTTTTTCGAAGTTCACTTCTGACTATTAGTAACAGTTCTTGCCCCTCCGGGGGTGAAGATGACATAAGCATAGCAACTGCTGCTCATGTGTAGTATTTCAAGGCTGCTAGCTGCAGCGTCCACCACCACGCAGGTGGCTGAGATGGCAGCAGTGGCGGGCCTAAAGACTTTTGAACTCTTTCCTGACCAGTATCTAAACAGTATCTCAGTCAAGACTCTCTTAAAGTCAACCTCATTTTCAGTATTCTTAAATGGCAAAATACAACAGGTAAGAGATGAAAAGAATGACTATTTCCTTCAATTATTTTCTCTTCAGCACTGTACCTATTAATAAGAAAGGGATACAACAGTCACTATAGGGAGCCTTTTAAACACACTATTTTGCTTGAGATACCTTTCTAGAAAAAAGTCTAACGATAATTTTATTTCTGGGGTCGTCATTCCTAAATTAGGATGTGTTCATTTGTCTTATCTCAGCTAGGTTAAGATGGGATTCTCATTTGGAGTCACTAAATCAAGGTGATCTACAGCTGATCCCAGATTTAAAAAATAATTCACTAGTTTAAAATGCTCAACATACACAAGCCTTAGCTTTTAAGAAACCCTGACTACTCCTAGTACATTTCACTCATCTATATACTTTTCTAGGTTATTTTCTCTTAATGTGGTTTTATTACATCTTCCCCAGTACAGGTAGTTCCTGGTACCAAACTGCCTCATTTCCTCCACACAATGACATGAAGGGCTAGGTATCGCTAGATACAGAAAAATTTAGTGCTTAATACAGAAGAACATAAAGGACACCTTAGACACTACTGTGCGGGATATGGGCGGGTGGGTGGTACAGAAAAAAAGGTTTATTACTTTTTCAGTCTATTTTGGCCTAAAACAGATTAGGAAAAAAGAACGCCACACAATGAGAGATGTGACCTGGTAATAAAGTGGTCACAAGTCTTGCTCTTCTGTTGTCCCTTCCTCGTGTCCTGGACTATCTCATTACTCTGTAGGCACTGGCAATTGTGAGTCCTGCTGCCAGCACCATAATATGCACACACGTGAAGGCAGGCTTCGTTAGAGTCTTCTGGCACCATGCAAGTCTCAAGGGAAAACCACAAAGCAGTATGATAGGCCCCACAGCGGCATATTTCGTGCCACAGTGTGGCAGAGAACACACTGTTATCTGTATTTTCCCCTCAGATACAGATTTGCCCACTTAACAAGGGGCCATATTTTGTTTTCCATGTCTTCTTTAGAATTAAAAAGAGTACTTACGCTAATGTTAGGCCTTCATTACTTAGAAATTAATTTTCTGCTTTTGCTCTTAAAGAACACACAAACCCAGATATAGAGAAATTGTCTCACTTAAAATGAAAGGGCACAGTGTTTACAGACCAATTGCTAAGATTACATGGATTCTATTTTCACAGATGGAAATACAGAAAAACTCTGAAAACAATGGTTTTCCAGAGCTTTCCACAAGGGTGCTGGCAGCTCTCATGATTTCAGGAAATGATGATATAGATACTGCAGTTGCAAATTAACATCTAGCGGAGGAGTTTTTGGAAACTTCCTGTTTGGAAGATTCTTCATCAATAGCCATTCAAAGCTCTCTAAGCATTTAATAGAGTACAGTGTTTAAAATTAAAAACAAAACAAAACAAAAAAAACACATCACTTCTCCCAAAACAACTCTTTATGTTTAGATTCTTTTGTATATTTTAAACTGCAAAATCTGAAATGCCCTCAATTTCTATGAGTTAGCTGGCTCAATAGAGTTGTAGTGAGCCAGTTAACTCATATAATACCTAAGCAGACCATTACCATGACAACAGCTTCTCAGAGACTAGGATAGGAAATGAAATCGATGCTGTACCCTTTCTGCCAATTACCATTTTTAACATATTATTTAACTGGATATAGTATAAAATCTGTTCCGCCTCCCTGAAAGATGGCTCGCTCAATGGTATATTTCCTACAGATTCTGGTTTTTGTCTTTAGTTTTCAAAGCAAAATAAGATTGAAAAAAAAAAAAAAGATTCATGTGTATGAGACTTGCACTCTAACCCTTGCAAAACTGTACAAGAAAGGAGCTCTGGTGAGAGCCCACACTGGGGAGGGAGGTATGTGAGAATGAATTCACAAAAGTTTTGAGCTAAATACTATTCCTTCTTGGATTCATCACCAGTAAAGCAGGGTAAAGAACAAACAAGAAAAGGATAATCAGAAAAGCACTTACGTCAAGTAAGAGATTTTAAAAGGCCCTAACTTTGTTCAAAATACTCCTGAAGTGTCATCTGATCTGTGTCCTTAGCCTAGTTTTTAGTTCCTTGATGTTTCTGTATACCCCCACAAAGCCAGTATTATGAGAATGATACTTCTTCGAACTCTGTAACACAGGATTCAAATTTAACATTCACTGCTGGGTAAGAAGAAGAGTTTTACAGGTATACTCAGTGGGAAAAAAAGAGCTTCCCACTGTTAAAATTCATTCACGTCCACAAGCGGCAAGAAAGATGGGAGGATTGGATTAGACTGCTGAATATAACTTAGGTAATATGTTATTTAAAGATAGACTACCAAGAAAAAGATGACAACATGTAGGTAAGTCAACATTCAATAACTTCCTCCTCAGAGGAATAAGAAAAAAGCGTTCACCTTGATCTGATGATAGGAAGCTGTATTTAGGAGACAGGCTGCTGGAACAATACCTGCTACTATTTATAACATAAAATACATGAGGACACAGAAGAGAACAAAATAAAGGGTTTTCTGCAATAAGAGGATAAAAGTGAATATGGAAAAAATTAACTAAAAATTAATCTGATAGCTCCAAAGGAATTTTACTCAGAATTATTATCTGAGGGCTTCCTTGGTGGCTCAGGGGTGGAGAGTCCGCCTGCTAATACAGGAGACAGGGTTTGACCCCTGATCCGGGAGGATCCCACATGCCATGGTGCAACTAAGCCTGTGCACCACAATTACTGAGCCTGTGCTCTAGAACCTAGAAGCCACAACTACTGAAGTCCAGACATCCTAGAGCCCGCGCTCTGCAATAAGAGAAGCCACTGCGACAAGAAGTCTATGCACCTCAACTAGAGAGCAGTCCCGACTCTCTGCAACTAGAGAACAGTCTGCACAGCAATGAAGACCCAGTACAGCCAAAAATAAAAATTATAAAAAAGTTATTATTTGAATAGTATAAGTATCCTGGCACACACTTTCAATTTTAGCATTTCCCTTTGTCTCTTCTCTCAGGTTTGCTTGAGAATAATCCCCAACTTTTAAGACTGATTTTGAACATGAAATCAGGATTCACGTTTTCCCATCAAAACATTGAAACAAATTTGCATTTACTATGCATATAAAACAAGGCCACTCTACTTTGTAGTATCACAAAAGAAATCAAAAGCAAAACAAAGGAGCTGGAGAAATAGCATCTCTACAGCATTTTGTTTCCAAATAATCAAAGTTACATAATCAGAACTAAGTAGGCAAATAAAATGAAAATGCAAGATAAAAAGAACAGAGCTTGCAATGAAAAAAATTGTTCACAAAGAGTTAGGGTTTATGAGCAATGAATTTTGGGCTGAAGATAAACGGCATATATTACACCGTATCAACAGTTTCCCCAGCTGACATTTGCTGCGGCTAACAAAACTGAACAGACAGGTAACATGGAGAGCAGGGAGTGATGATGCCAGCATCCCTTCCAATTTAAGAACTTTCATGGTATCACAGTCAGAACTCATCTATCACCTAAGCCAAAATCTCACAACAGAGAACACCAAAACAAACTTGGTAATGAAGTAACTAATATAAAAGGCACTGAGGCTCCTCCGTACTCTCTCTCCTGAATCACTCACTCTGGGGGAAGCCAGCTGCCATGTCATGAGGACACTGAAGCAGCCCCATGGAGAAGTCCACATTTTAAGGAACTGAGTCCTCCAGCCAAAGTGGGCACCAAAGTATCAGGCATATAAGTGAGCTGGTACTATGGCTCCAGTCAATCTTTCAGGTAACTGCAACCCTAACTGATATCCTGACTGCAACTTCGTAAGATTTTCTGAGTCGGAACCACCTACCTAAGCTGCTCCCAAGTTTATGACCAACAGAAACTATGAGATATTAAAAATGTTCACTGTTTTATGCTGCTACATTTTTGGGTAATTTGTTTTCTAGGTATAGATAACTATTAATACTACAGGGGTAATATCCACAATTGATACCCTTTTTATAATTACTCTTTGAGATGTCTAAAAATTAGCTTCTTTCTGCTGGTATATGGAGAAGGCAATGGTACCCTACTCCAGTACTCTTGCCTGGAAAATCCCAAGGACGGAGGAGCCTGGTAGGCTCCAGTCCATGGGGTCGATAAGAGTCGGACACGACTGAGTGACTTCACTTTCACTTTTCACTTTCATGCATTGGAGAAGGAAATGGCAACCCACCTCCAGTATTCTTGCCTGGAGAATCCCAGGGACGAGGGAGCCTGGTGGGCTGCCATCTATGGGGTCACACAGAGTTGGACACAACTGAAACAACTTAGCAGCAACAGCAGCAGCTGCTGGTATATTTCTTATTCCCAAGAAATGCCTCTAGATTTCAGCTCAAATGCATGGCAAAAATAACCAATGTGCAATAAACTCAATGCATGACCAAACAAGTTACCAATGCCACCTGTATTTCCCAACATCCAAGGAAAGTTAGAACCCTTCAGAAAATTTTATTTTAAATAGAGAGGAAGATTATACTTCTAATTTTAAGTTGGAGGACATTCTCTCAGATAAGAAAACATACAAAATTCCAAAGGGGGAAAAAACATCCTTGTGGTCCAGTGGCTACGACTCTGAGCTCCCAATGCAGGGGGCCCGAGTTCAATCTCTGGTCAGGAACTTGATCCCACATGCCACAGCAAAAAGTTCACATGCTGCAACTAAGGATCCCACACCTGCAACAAAGATCAAAGATCCCGAGTTCTGCAACTATGACCTGGCACAGTCAAATAAATTAAAGAAAAAAAAAAAGACAGAACTGAGCTGTTTTTTTCCTTTTGGCTATACCACTTGGCATGTGGATCATAGTTCTGCAACCAGGGATTCACTCCTCCATTGGAAGACGGACTCATAACCACTGGACCAATAGGGAAGTCCACCAAAAATGGCAGAATTATTTAATAGCATTTTTTTAGAAAATGTTCAGCTTGGTTTCAGTCTTTCTGAATCTTGTAAAATATTCCTTGTGTTTGAAAAGTAGCTTTCTATTAATTAAAGAGCACCTACCTGAACACTGGTTCTCTACCATGTAAAAAGCAAAGTTAATCACTTTTGCATCCTTTATCAATCATCTTTCTTGTATGTCTGATTTCCCTTTTAACTGCCTTCTTCCTTTTTCATCTTCAAATCTGAGTCTCCTTTCTCTTACAAACCTCAGCTTTAACCCAACAGTCTCTCCTGAAAGGTCTTCCTATTCTTTTTAATTGTCATACTTCATTACCCACTTCCTAACCAGAATCTCTCTCCTTGTAAATCCCTGCCACCTGGGCCTTCTCTATTCTACCTGTACTCATAATATCAAAGAGCTCCTAATCTCACTCTTAAGTGTTCACCTGGAACTTTAGTTTAATACTCTCCTCATCACAGATCCCCATGTCCAATCTTTCCTGTTGTTATAATCTTAAGATTAGTCATCAAATACCAGTGGCAGAGATCTCCACTGATGAGCTGTAATGACGAATGATTTAACAGCCTTCCTAAAACCAACTACCAGATTATTCCCTCCCAAAGCTTGATAGTAGCCACCAAAACTTTATCCCCCCAGGATTACAATGTAGCATCTGCTGGAGAAGGTGAGTCAAAAAAGGTTGAAACTCCTGGTTTAACATCTACATCCCAATAGACTGGCATTCAAAGATTCCTTTGGAAGAAAGGTGACTTACTTATCCAGCCTTTTTTCTCACCACTGCTCTTTATTTTGGCTCAAATCTTTAACTTGGAATATTCTTCCTCCTATCCAGGTCCCTACCACTCAAGATCCAATTTTAAACAATACCATTTCCATAACAGTTTTTTTGGTCCGTTTTAACCTAAAGTGATCTTCCATCCTGAACTTTACCACTAGTCATCTATTATTATTTTGGCAGTGTAATTATGTCTTCAACGCTGATCTTGAGTCCTTTTAATTTTGTGCGTGTCTTTTTACTATATGCATGAATGATTTTTCAAACTAGAAAATAGAGACTATGATTGTTAACACACCTCGCCCACAATAGGCAGTGATGCGTGACAGGTTCAAAAACCACATTAATTATAGTACTTTCTCTTTGTAGGAGTAGACTGCCATTGGGGAAAGGCTACTCTGAAGGAGCATTAGAAAAACCCAACCTTAAGCCAAGATCACATTCCACCCCTGGAGATTCTTTCAATCAACAAGCTCTTCTGATACACATACAAATAATGGACCCATTCGAATGCTCAATCTCATTGGCCCTTGGGGATCAAGCAAGTGAAAAACAGCAGGAGAGAAAGGGTAAAGAGTGTGTGGAAAACAAAAAAAGAAGTACTTTCTCCTGTAAACAGTTCTCTCCTCTATTAACATTTCTTACTCAATTAGGCATCTTTTGCTGTTTAGGTCAGTGGTCTCCAGAGAAATTACGGCAAGCTTCACAATGTAAATAATATTAACATGTTATTTGTGTATCATTTTAAATGAAATAATACACAGGTACTGGATAAAAATGTTTTAATAACAGGGGGGCATAATCAAGACACATGAGGCTAGTGGTATTGCTGCCAAGAGTTTAAATTAAGACAGATGAGCTGATTCTAAATTTACATGAAAATGCAAAGGGCCAAGAACAGTAAAGGCAATACTGAAGAAAAACAAAGACAGAGGACCTGTGCTACCAGTTTCAAGTCTTATCATGGAGCAAGAATTATTAACAACCGGTACTGGTCAAGGATAGACTAATGGACTAATAGAACAGAACATGATGAGAAACAGGCCTACACATATACAGCCATCCGTTTGACAAAAGGGAAGCTGTAGTGGAACAAGGATGGTCTTTTCAACAAAAGAAGTTGGGTCAAATGGATATGGATATCTATAAGTAAAGAAATGACAACCCATAACATACACTAAAAACCCAGTTTCTTGTAGATTTGAACGGTAAATCAAAAAAATTTTTGGAGAAAAATAGAATAATCTTCACCACCTCGATAAAGACAAAGATTTCTTTCACAAGATACAAAAAATGCTAACAATTCAACAGAAGACAGTACTGAGAGTGAAAAAGTAATAGGTAGAACAAAGAAAAATAAGCAAGTGTCTTGAAGAAGCATTTCACAAAGGAGGTTATCCAAATGGCCAATGAGCATCAGAAAAGGTATTCAATATCATTATTCACAAGAGAAATGTAATTTAAAGCCACAGTGAGATACTATCAAATGGAAGGACTAGAATGAGCAGACAAGACAATGTCACACGACTTGTGCATTTTCCTATATGTATGTTAATATCTCTAGGATAGCCAAGGCAACAAGAGAAAGGCTAAAATTTTTAATATATTATACCCATTATTTCTTCCTGTTTTTCTAATCACCTGGGCCTGTTATCTACTAATGGAAAGCAAACAGTCATATTTTCAGGATCTACTTAGCTACTTCTTAGGTTCATGAATTCAAATGGTTATTAATTAATATCAGTGGAAAAAAATTTTAACTCTCTAATCATTGACTAGGCTACTTCCTGCCCTCTCAAGCTTTAACGACCCACAATTATATGCCAGTCTTTTTCTAATCTTTCAAGACTTTTCTTGTCCTTCCTGAAGTTCTAATTCATCATAGGAATGACAGCGAATACCTTTCAAGTCATATTTTCAGGACATATGCTGAAACTAGCAAGCACAGTTATAAATCTGCTTCCTGTGAAAATAAAAATTTTCTCTCTGACCCCACAGTAGTAGCATCCCTGTATAAGCAAAGGGCTCTTTCAGGGGATCTGTAAATTGTATTAATAATGCCAGAATTTTTTTGTAGATCTCAATGACAACAAACAAGTCACGTCAGGAAAAGGCACAAAGCACATACATGATGAATTTATCCACACAAATGACAAACAAAAAGAATTCAAGACAGGGGACTTCCCTGGTGGTGGTGAAGAATCCACCTTTCAATGTAGGGGACACAGGCTTGATCCCTGGTCGGGGAACTAAGATCCCACACGCTGTGGGGCAACTAAGCCCTCGTGCCACAACTAGAGAGAAGTCCATGCACCACAACGATAGATCCCACATATGACAACTAAGACCTGATGCAGCCACAAATAAATGAAAAGAATCCAAGACCTTGTATTTAAATCCTATCAACAAATCCAAACATTATCAAGACAATTATTAGACTTAAGTCTCACCACTGTTGTCCAAACTTGACAAGTCACCTTCCCCCCACCCCCAAAAGACTCTTTTTTTTGTAAAAAACTGTAAATTGGCAGGATTAGAGGAAGTGTGTTTTTCATATATGTATGTACACTAAAATGTCATGCATCTTAAGTTTTAGGTTTTACTCTATACTCTTAACTAATAAACTTTGGAAATCTGTTTTAAAGAATTAAGTATTCAAAACTTCCTTCTCTACTCTTCTTGCAAAACAGGCAATGTCATGTTCTCTAAAAAAATATTTCTTGAATAAGAAAAACCTGCTTTGGAGAAATCAAGTGTCAGAAGCAGCATGACAGTGTTGAGAGGCATATTCTAGCAAAGCCACTCTTGGGGGAGATTTTCCATAATAAACTATCTGCTCAGGTTTGAATTAGGTTTGTTTTTTTTTTTTTTCAAAATTACTTAACTTTATTTATATGATTTTTGAATAGGAGGAATATAACAGGTACATGCCAAATATACTAAGACAGTCATCAGTAGTAGTTGATCATAAACTACATGTCAGAGTAACTGCAATGAAATATGTATACTGCTCTCTGAGTAATTTCTGATGGTCTCTTTCACATTCAGAAAGTAAGACCCTTCCTTAGTCCCAAAATGTCAGTTTCTTTCCTTACTATTACACAAAATGATCCAGAATCTTTCTACATGGTGATTCTATTCACCTAGTCTTGATTCTTACATAACTACAGGTAGTATAAAATATTCTTGTGAGTCATGGCCAGATTGAAAAAGCCACAGTTATAATGGGCTTTATTAATTGTTACACATAGAGCTTCAACAAAATAATTCTTCAATCAGAACACAGTCTAACTTTTAAGGCTAGATATCATGTAAAGATCATTCTACTTAATTGAAAGCAAGTATTTCTTAGAAAAGATGTATCAACCAACTCTGGCAAGGTGCACTGCCTGGTTGATATTTCAACATATATATGTTGGAGATAAGGATGAGAGCCAAAGCAGAACAGCATCCCTACACGTCCACTATTAGCTTTCAGCTACCTGTGGCTCAGTAACTCAGTTCTACATGCTAAGCTACTACAAAAGCAAACGTCTGCTTACAACATGAAATAAAAGTAAAGAAGAAGAAATGGAAGTGAATCTAACTTCGGAAAAACCAATTTCACATAAAGCATGCTGCCCACATCTAAATTTCTCAAGAAATTCACTGACTGAAGGACAGCACGGAACAGGTGCTCTGAACACACTACTCTATTTTCAGAAAGCAGAAGACTACAGATAACTGATTCATCTCTTTCAGTGTTAGGTAAGATTGAAGCATTGATGTAATAGGGCACAACAAACTCCAAGGGGCAATAGTGCTTTCTGTATCAAAAATAAAACTAGTAAAAAAAAAAATCTGTATCTTTAGCAATATACAGTATCAAATGTAAGGAAATCAGACTATAAGAGAGAGGTTAAGCAACTGTCTACTAAACATAGCAGTATTTACTAGAAGGAAGTCACCTCGCCATCACTGACTATATTATTCCAAACAGAGTTGGAACCCAATTCTATTCTCCTTCTGCATTACTGACTTTATCTTCAGAGTCCATAAAAGTACATGGAGCAACACTTGAGAAAGAAACGGGAAAGAGAAGAAAAAGAAACCACATGGGTTCTTCGGTGGACAGGGGTCAAATACCAGATGAAGCCAAAGAACATCCTACATTCTACAGCAGTCACCAGTGTGACTGAGGACCCCTTACATTTTCTAGAAGATACAAAGAAAACTTCTACCTTTTAAACTTTTAATCTAGTTAAAGAACTATAAAATATAAACATACATATCGCTTCTCAAAATTCTCCAGCGTTATCCATTTCATTCAGAATAAAACACGTAAGGTCCCACATGATCTGAACCTGCACCTATCACCTATCACTTTCCCCCTTACCTACTATATGAAGGTGAACAATTATATGAAAAAATGTTCAACATAATTATTTTCCATGGAGATGAAACTAAAATCACAAATTCAAAAAATGAACTGACAGTACCAGGAGTAGCCAAGGAAGATGAACAGTAAATCTCTCACACTGTTGGTGGGAGTTTAACTTTGTAATACCATTTTGGAAAAATATTTGGCAATGGGTTGTTGTTCAGTCACTAAGTCGTGTCTGGCTCTTTGCGACCCCATGGACTTCAGTACGCCCAGCTTCCCTGTCCTTCACTATCTCCTTGAGTTTGCTCAAATTCATGTCCACTGAGTCAGTGATGCTATCCATCCATCTCATCCTCTGCCACCCTCTTCTCCTTTTGCCTTCAATCTTTCCCAGCTTCAGGGTCTCTTCCAATGAATCAGCTCTTTGCATCAGGTGGTCAAAAACTGGAGCTTCAGCTTCAATATCAGTCCTTCCAATGAATACTCAGAGTTGATTTCCTTTAGGAACAACTGGTTTGATATCCTTGCAATCCAAGGGATTCAAGAATCTTCTCCAGGACCATATTTCAAAAGCATCAATTCTTTGGCACTCAGCCTTCTTTATGGTCCAACTCTCACAAGACTACTGGAAAAACCAGAGCTTTGACTATAAGAACCTCTGCCAGCAAAGTGACATCTTGGCTTTTTAATACACTGTCTAGGTTTGTCACGGCTTTCTTTCCAAGGATTAAGTGTTTTAATTTCATGGCTGCAATCATCATCCGCAGTGATTTTGGAGCCTAAGAAAATAAAATTTGTCACTGCTTCCACTTATTTGCCATGAAGTGATGGAGGCCATGATCCGAGTTTTTTGAATGTTGAGTTTTAAGCCAGTTTTTCCACTTTCCTCTTTCACCCTCATTGGCAATGGGTACTAAATCTAAACATACGTGTGTGATGATACAGCAATCCCACTCCTGGATATAAACACCAAAGAAATTAGTGCTTGCATTCATCAAAAGACATGTACATGAATATGTACAGCACTTTTATTCATAACAGCCCCAAACTGGAACCAACCTAAATATCCACCAACATTAGACTAATAAACTGTGATTAGAAACAGGCAATGGACCACTTCACAGCATTAAAAAAAGAGTATCTTTTTTTTGGTGGTCTGTTCTGAATTTGAGGTTTCAAATGGGAAGAAGTATGAGAAAGACTTCTGGGTGCTGGAAATATTCTATACCTTAATCTAGGTAGTTGTTACACAAATGCATATACAAGTGTAAATGTACTTCCCAGTGAAGTTATATATAACATATATATTAAAATATAAATGCACATATACTGTATACACACATAAAATGTCTATTAAGTTATATGTAATAAATTGTTAACAATACACTGCTCTCACTCCTATGGGAACTTTTTTTGACTGCCTCAGGTCATCTTTTACTTTATTACTTTTATTGATTGAAAGAAAAGGGAAGGGAGTACTACACAGATAACTGATGCTGAAATAATTGCTTACCTTTAACAAAGGGCAGCTGGAAAGGTTGGGAAAGGAGAGTGGAAAATTAACCCCAAGAAGGAAATCCTTGTTTCTCAGATATTTCTCCTGGCTCTCCCCTTCCGGCTCTCCCCAGGAGCGCAGCTGATGGAGCCTGTAGGAGGCTTTCAGAGACAGGAAAAGAGCTAACCATCTGAAACAAACCACAGCAGACATGCTTATTCAGTGCTCCATGGAGGTTTGCGGGTAGTTCATAGCAGCGAGGAACCTTGTCTCTCATTAACTGTCTCTTCTGTCAATCTTGGGCATTTTAGACACAGTTCTTTCAAACAAAGTCGCTTCATACTTTTGTTCTATAAATTCTATCTTTGACATGAATTGGGTTTGCTACTATGAAAATGAAAATCCTCCGTAAAGCTCCTCTTAGTGTTAAGGAATATTCAACTTTTATCGCAAAACCTCTCATAAAAACATCCTCTTATAAAGGAGATAAGCCTCTCCTAATGAGGTCATTATTTTTTATACAAATATAATACAAAGCAGTAAATTAAGTAAAAGCCATTATTCCAAAGAAAAAGAACAGAGAACTAAGTTTCCCAGAATACATAAGGCAGGTTATGCTACAATCCCTACTAAGTAAAGGAATCATCAGCCATCATTTGCCCTGAAGAAACAAATAAAACAAATTTCCACCTAGAAATTAAGACTTGAAGACCTTCTGGTAGCATTTGGGAGAAGAACCTAAACAGTTTTTATTTAAGGTACAGCATGAAGCATTGTACAATTATTAAATTTTCAAAAGAAAGTTATGATTTCCTTACAAAACTTTAATTCTTAATACAAAAAGAATGAAAGGCTCTGTAAGATCATATAATACTAAATATTTAATTTCACAGTATTCAACATTTGCCCCTATTTATTCTCAACTGTTCTCTCATTAAACAATGAACAAACTTCTCACCTGGCTAAAAGTCCCTGAAGCATGAGGTTTGCCATTTCAGCTGGAGATACATCAATAAAGCGAAGGAAAGAGAAACAGCTTTCTTCATTAACACCTGGAATATCAAAGAACAAAGTGAAACCCAACAGAAAACAAGAGACAACACTCAACTAAAGCCTGCTGAACTGCTGAATTTTGACTTAAGAATTTAAAACTATTCTAAGGTTCCAATACAGCCACTTTGACAGAAGACAGTGTCATATTTTTGTACCACAATCATAAGTGAAAGAGGCAGACGTATGAGATATGACAAATATGGGCCAGAGTGGAGCTGGCTCATCAGTTACCTCTGGGGTTTCAGACCCTTGGCTAACTGCCCTCCTCTTTTTATTGTGCCAGGAGAAGGAAAAGAAAAGGAAAGCACAGAGGTGAAGAATTCTGAACTTCTGCCTCAATACTTTGGACAATGTTCAAAGTTGAGCAGCTTCCTTTCCTTAGACTAAGCAGAGGGGACCTAAAGAATCAAACTAACAAGAGCCTGCACTGTCTCTATCACACCTCTGTAAGAAATTTTAAAGAGACAGATATAAAATAAAGATGGAAGGTCAACTGAAATGGATAGAAGTTAAAAAAAATTTTTTTATACTTTCTGTTATAACCACAAAGCCTACTAGCATCTACAGATAAAAGACAACTAACTTACTTAAATCTTATCAAGACTATAAACAGAAGCCTAGCATTCAGGCAAAGCCACTATTAGTTCCAACTCAGCAAAACAAAGAACATCCTGATAAATTCTTGGCCTACTTTCCTTCTCAAAGACCAAAACACCTACCTTTTCTGTGAAAGAGAGACTGTTGGATATAGTCTGGTGCAAATGGAGAAAGAAGAACCCTTAACCACCTGTAAAGTAAGTAAAATAAAATAAATCCAAACCCAAATATAAGTATCAGGAAGTTAACTAAACTGGAGGCTCCAAACTAAAAGAATCTTTGAAGGTTTAAAACTGTTTCTACCTTTGAGAATTTTGTTGCCAGGCAAAAACGATACCATATAAAATGACTAAATATTTACTAAAGGTAGTAGATGATAATACAAGTTCAAAGCGGTCTCATTTTATTTCACATTTCCAGAAACAACTCCAGCACTGCAAGTTGCCATTACACTATATTAAACAAAACCTACTACAACTCTGTTCTGTTAATCCCCTTGCCCATGTAAAGTATTAGCCTGGAGCTATCACAGACAAAGCATTCTAAAATTAAACCCAAGAAATCTGTCTCAGTTTCAGTAATGTTAGGCTAGATGTTGCTGATGATTATTTTGATAATATTGTTTATACAGTTTCTATACAGAAAGAGCTTTCTAAATCTATGGTTCTCAAGTGCAAGTGTACACAAGACTCTTGGGAATTTGTTTTAAAAATTCAAAAGCAATTGTTAAATTTTCAAAATAAAATCATTATTTTCTGACTGATTCTGCATGCAGAGGTGTAGAATGGACCTACACATCTATTTTCTGAATGGAAGTGGTTTCTAGCATATTACCATTAACAACACTTCATTTTTTTTTTTTAACCAAATCTGTCACTGCTGATTCTGGGAAAAAGGTAAATTTGAAATCAAATCAGTTTTTCTACAAGTGCTATTCCAAGGGTGAAATAAGCCACTACAAAGCAATTTCAATACTTAGGCAGAGATATTTGTTGATCTCTGTTGGTACAAGTATATCGTGGCACACAGGTGAACATTCCTCATTCAGAAAGGGAACTGCAAGTAGTTAGGGCCTTTCAGGTCATCCAGTTAAACTCTTGATAGTACACAGACCCTATCACATGATCCTTCAACAAACAGTTGTCCACCCATTGCTTAAATACTTCGCTGTTGTGGAACTCATTCTCAATTATCTACTAAGCCACAAAACCCCAAATTACAAAAGCACTCTTAGAGCAAATAGGTATTAATTAATATGTGCTCACCTGTCTCGTGAATGGTTGAAGACCCTGATCTGTCCATGACGATAGATAAACTTTGAAATCTGGTATGGCTTTAGGGAAATATGAAATGGAGACCAAGTTTCTTGTCGTTCAAATAATTCTGGATGATTACATACCTGAGAGAAAGGGAAATGATAAGACAATAGTGTTCTGTGCAGACATCACTATGAAGCAATGGGGGAATCCTAAACCCTGCAGGTTTACCTTTATGAATATATATATTCCCATTTTCATTCTTTAACAACCTTTGTTTATTTGGCATCAAGGCTAGATAGAGCCTCTTCCTTGAAGTAGGTTAATAAAGACAACTCTAGGGCGGCTGACCTGAGCTCTTACCTTCCTAAACTGCATGACCAGATTCATGAGGCTGCTGGTGGTTGTCTGTGCTTGCTGGGTAGAGCCCATAGAAGACTGTAATAAATCTTCAATGGAAATTTTGTTCTTTAGTGCCTGATACAGCAGTTTCTGTCGGCTGGTCAGTTGGCAATACATTAGAATCTCAATCTAAAAATCAATAAGGACATTTATATTCTGAAAAACAGTTTGTAAGAAAGTTCAGTATTACCACAAAGTTGGAAACTCATGCAAGGCAGATTATGATTGGAAAGAAAACAGTATACATATCTCAAGAAACTCAGTATCTCTATAAACTTGTGATATGGCTAATTCAAGAAACTCAGGATCTCTATAAACCTATCATGTGGCTAACTATCCAAAATATGAGCTTTTCTTGATCCTCTTCCCTTGTCACTCACTCTACATGCTTTCCATGGGCAACTTCTTCCATTTCTAATAGCACCAACTACCATCAATCACAGTAACTTGCAAAAATATATTTCCAAACATCCCTAAGCCCTATATTTCCAACTACCTACTAAAATAGTATCACTCAAACAGTCTGTAGCAATTGCATTTCTGATGTATCAGAAAAAAATTTCTCTTTCACAATTTACTTGATTAACAGCATTGTCATTTACTAAGTTGCCCAAAAAGAAACTTCAAAAAGTCAAAAAGTCAGCTCCGATCTCTTCTCTTTCATACCCCATGTTCTATCATTTTCTAAGTTCCTCAACTCAACCTGGAAATTTTTCTCTAACCACCCTGACATACCACAGAATCTCACCATATCTAACTTAGACTGCTATTACTACGGGAGCTTCCTGCCCCAATCTCTCCTAGTTCCAAGAAACCTGCCATGTAAATCTTCTAAAGTACCCAAGTGCTGGAAAACCTTCAATGTAAGTTACTGCCTATGGTAAAATATTACAAATTCTCCTGTAGGCAGAGGCCTCCCATAGTCTAACTTACCGTATTGTCCCAATCTCATGATGTTCTCCTGTATTTCTCAGCAACAACAGTCTAAATAATGTTTGCCACACACGCTGCCTATTTGAATACTGACCTACCTTTGTTCATTCTTGTTGGTTAGCACCCATTTCCCACCATATTTCCTAGTAAAAGCCAACTCATTATTCCAGATCTAGCTCACATGTCACCTCTGCTTTGCTACCTTCTCTAACCTTCCCTAACAGAACTATCCCCTTTCTGTGTTCCCATTATACTTCACATAGATCATCACTATATATCCTATGATACAGTACCAGCTATCTATATATTCATCTCCCTGGGAAGTCTGAATCTCTCTACATATCAGTTGCTCGCAGACAGTAATAGTTCAATAACATATATATTATTTAATTCACAGATTAGAAACATTGCTGATGTTTAAGAAATTTATAATACACGCAGTAATTAACAACCACACATCTTCTGATCACCTCGCTGCTGCTGCTGCTGCTGCTAAGTTGCTTCAGTCGTGTCTGACACTGTGCAACCCCATAGACGGCAGCCCATCAGGCTCCCCAATCCCTGGGATTCTCCAGGCAAGAACACTGGAGTGGGTTGCCATTTCCTTCTCCAATGCATGAAAGTGAAAAGCGAAAGTGAAGTCGCTCAGTCGTGTCTGACTCTTAGCGACCCCATGGACTGCAGCCTACCAGGCTCCTCTGTCCATGGGATTTTCCAGGCAAGAGTACTAGAATGGGGTGCCACTGCCTTCTCCATCACCTCACTAATAACCACTAAATAAGAGACATTATGATGCTGCTATTGTTTTTAAGCTGTTTCTGATATAAAAGCCTCAAAGATCTATTTTTTTTTTAATGAAGTATTTTCTATCAGGGACATCTGTGTGATACTTCTATTTAGGCAAAATCAACCAGTTTCACAAAACAGCCATAAAGTTTTTTTTTTAAGGAATAAAACAAAGATACACTTCTTTCCCTCTCTTTGAAGGTGTATGTCACCACCACAATCTTATGAGAGTTACAAAATGATCCAGCCTCTGGCAGTGACAGTGAGAGCCACCTGACATTATCAAGAACCTGGAAAGATGACTTTTATATAGACAGGAGAACTGTGAGAAACAGGTGTAATCTATGTGAGGCAGGAAATACTCCAAAGGAGTTAAGAATTGGGAGACAAAAAAAAGATGAAAGGAGAATATTGGGAGGATTCACAAGCAATAACAGAAAATTACAGAGGTCGGGTAAAAATTCAAAAAAGATATTTATGAACCATAATTATAGACTTTATGAGAAAAAGTAATACAACCCAAAGCACAGTAAACTTCTAAACCTACCTCTCAGTCTGCAGAAATACAGGAGACAGAGGAACATGTCAAAGAACACCACAATGATGCATTGAGCAAAATTTGATATGTGGAAAACTCTGGACAAACCACCCAGTTTCCTCAACAAAGAATTGCAAAAGGGAAAAAAGAAGGGTGGGACTAAAAGATAGCTAAGGGACCTATCACCCAAACACTACATATGAACCTTGTTTGGATCCTGACCTCAAAAAGTGAACACTTTAAAAGAGAAAGGAAGAAAGAAAGAAGCATACACAAAGACAACTGGGGATATCTAAGCACTGACTGGGTATGTGATACTGCAATGAAGTAACTTCTTTTTTTTTTTGTAGAGATGATAATGATATGTGATTATATATTTTAAAAAACACCAAATCTTTTAGAGATACATAGGAAAATATTTATAAATGAAACAAAAGACATTCAAGATCTGCTTCAAAATAATCTGAAAGGGTGAAGAATGGTCATGGGTTGATCATTTAGGCTATATGGAGGATTCATTATACTATTCTTTCTTTTATAATATTTCAAATTCTCCGTTATAAAAAGTATAAAACAAAAAAGAAAAAACTATTACTTGCCTTGATTATTTGACTCATCTTAAGTCTATGTTGACCCTCCCAAGTTTAAAGGTTTTCTCTCAAACTAATTACGTTTCAACTTAACATTTACCAAGGAAATTTTTTTTACCCTGGAATTTTAAGTTGGTGTTTATTAAGTCCTAAACTCACAAGATTGACTTTCTTACCTTGTCAGACAATTCATTTTCCACATCTTTCTTGATTCTCCTCAGCATAAATGGCTTCAATATCATGTGTAAGCGAGAGAGTTGATCTGAAATGGCAGGAGACCCCCCCCCCAGACAAATAATACATTATATCAGTTTAACACAAACAAAAGAAACATCATGATCATCTCTCACTAAATACCTCTGGCATAATGATTTATTTGCAAGACTGAAACAATTTTTCCCAGGTAGGAAGCCAAGGATCTGAACTTTCCACAGCATCTTCCTATAGTCAATTGGGCAAATGCGTTTTGCTATCATTTACTCAGACCAATAAGGATGACTTTATTTTTATCAGAATTCACCTTCAGAATGTTTCAAGAACATTTTATCAATAATAGGGTTCTCAAACAGGTTTAATGCAAGCTATATGGGACTCCCAGTGTTGCCCCAAAATCATTTTTCAAAGTGTGTCGGCATATTAACAACATGTAGTATAAGAAATTACTTAAGGACTTTTCTAATGGTAGATATCACTTCACATTGTGTAATAAATACTCCATAACTCTCTTAAAAGGTACTAGTCAAGAGATCAAAAAAATTTATAATAAAAATTCAAAAATGTTCAAAGAAAAAATAAATCCTAATATGTAAAGAAAAATACCAAAAATTACCCTTCTAATATTTTGTTTTTATTACACGCAAAAAGTCTTACCCCATTTCACAAAGAATATAAAGTTTTTCAGAATCTATGTGGAAAATGAGGATTTTGCAAGCCAAAATGTGAACTTTGCCTGTTCTGCCTTGAGTAAATAGTCAACACTACAGCAGCATCACTTGATAAGTCCTTTTTTGACTCTTAGACACACACAAAGCACATAAAAAAGAAAAAAAATTTATTTTAAAAGAGAAAAAACTTTTGTCTCAGATCCTCTTATGCATACTAGAAGAAAATTCTTTACACAGAAGAAAAGATACAATTACGTGTTGGCTACACTAATAAGAATGAAAGTTCATAGAAGTACTCACTCTCATCTATGGCAGATTTGTTTTCGGCATGGCTCTCAATGTCCTTGGAAAACCATTCATTAAATTCCTCGTGTGAATCAAATAACGTTGGCATAATGAAATGCAACAGAGCCCAGAGCTGGAAACAAATGAAAAGTGAAATAGCTACAGAGCAATGAAATGACAGGATGTGAAGACATAATGAGTTCAGAGAGAGAAACTGAACTTCCAGATTTGTTTACCTGTGTCTAGGCGCATGCATATGTGTGACTAAGTGAGAGTGTATAGGCACACGTCTCATCAACCAACTTTAACAAGGCACTGTAGCAAATTGTGGTATTTTTCAATTAATTTTACACTCAAAGTCTCAAAGTCCTGCTCAGATTTTGCAGTGAGACAGTTTTAAAATTTATACAAAGATCCATCCACAACTGAACACAGTATGAGGTAGCAAAACTTGCTAATAACAACTCTAGATCAGGGATCAGTAAATTATGACTTCTGGTGCCAAGTCTGGTCTGCCATCTACTTTTATAAATCAAACTTTATAGTGGAACATAGTCATACCTATTCTTTTATATATCATCTATGACTGCTTTCACATTACAATGGAAGGTTGACTAGCTGTGCAGTGACTATATGGCCCATAAAGTCTAAATATTTACTATCAGATTCTTTATAGAAAGTTTTCTGATTCCTATTTTAGATGATAAGAAAGAATTTTAGCTCCTCTCAGTGTTAAAGAATATTACCTTTTCATCCTAGTATAAAAATATCTCTGCATCAGATGAGTAGGATTCTTAATGTGATCATTATTTAAGTACCAAAGAATAAAGAAATTTACTTGCCTTGTGCCAGAGAATAAGAAAATAGGAATGATGCCTCCTCTGCACCTCCCCACAAAACACCACATAGGGCAAATTCTTCTTTTTACATGGGGGATTATAAGTTGTATACAGCTGTAACACTCTGGGTGGGCCTAGGTAAAGAATTCCAATCTGTTACTTGTGCCTACCTCTGCCATGGTGTTCTGAATGGGGGTCCCAGTTAGCAAAAGCCGATTCCGACACTGAAACTGCAAGAGTATCTTCCAACGAACACTGTTCAATAAAATGAGCAATAAATTCCAAGTTAGCAGTAAATCTTTATTCGCCCTACTGAGAACCCTTATTTCTAGAAATGCTTTTCAAAAATAACAAACATTCAGAATCAAGCAATCTACAATAAGCACAACTGAAAAATATCATTCAACAAAGCTGACAGGAAATTTCAAAGGAATTGACTTCTCCATACTGAAAACATGATATTAAGGTATTAAAGTTTTAAAACGTCCTCAAATAGGCAGTGAAAGTGTTAACTGTTCAACTGTTTGCAACCCCATGGACTATAGCCTGGCAAGCTCCTCTGTCCATGGAATTCTCCAGGCAAGAATACTGGAGTGAGTAGGCATTCTCTTCCCAACCCAGGGATCGAACCCAGGTCTTCTACATTGTAGGCAGATTCTTTATGATCTGAGCCAGCAGGGAAGCCCAAAAAGGCAGAGTAGGATCCGTTCTGACTTGATAAAGTCCTTCACTACCTTTAGTCAGTTTTGTTGATACAAACCATATAACTGGTGGCACTAGTGGTAAAGAATCTGCCTGCCAATGGAGGAGACCCAGGAGTCACAGGTTCAATCCCTGGGTTGGGAAGATCCCCTAGAGGAGGAAATGGCAACCCATTTCTGTATTCTTGCCTGGGAAATCCCATGGACAAAGGAGCCTGGTGGGCTACAATTCATGGGGTTGCAAAGAGTCAGACACAACTAAGCGACTGAAAACGCATAGTGGAAAGTTTTAAAATTATTATTCTATATGCTTGTAGTGTGAGTTTGGAGGGAACAATGGAAAATGAGAAAGGGTGTGAGAAGAAAATACAAAGTGAATGAATCTATTGCTCCTGGCCACAAGCATGCCCTACTTCAAAAGAGTGAAACAGGAAATTATGCTCTTCAGAGAATGGAAAGGTCCATGGAAAATACTATTCTGCCAGTTAACATGGACTCCTAAGAAAGTCCTATGAATTCACCAAGAGTTAATAAAATCCATCAAACTCAAGGTCTAATACCACTGAATAACACTTCACAGCCAAGCACTCATTTACTATTCAGTTTGGGAGCTTGAAGGTATTAGAACATTTTAAACATGTTAACTTCCAATTAAAGGATTCTTGGGAGTCTAATAACCATCCAGGGACTAGGATAACCTGAATAAAATAGTAGAAGCTATAATCCACAGAATTTAACATTCTGCTTCCTACCAAGATCTGTAAAGTAATCCCTCAAGCAAAGGGCAGCTACCCCTTCCCCCACAGAAAATTTCCCTCAAGAATGAAAATCAGTTAAAATGCCATAATTATTGAGTGAGGAGGAAGAAGCTGAGAAAAATCCTCACACTCTAAACATTAATATTTATATTCCATGAAAATGCAAAAAAAGAATTTATGCCTTCTGGTCAGATACATGGTTTACGCAGATACCACGTTTTGAATTCTCTCTGACCTTCATTCTTGAGTGCGTGTGTCATACACATATCTATGTATCCGTACGTCCTCAGTCCACAGACTTTATTTCTACTACTTGCATTACCTGGAGCTACTCTTGAGCGCCTGAGCCTCATCCAATACCATGTACTGCCACTTGACTCGCTGGAAATACTTTACATCCTGTACCACCAGCTGGTAACTGGTGATAACCACATGGAAGGGGGCATCCTGAGTGTAGAGGGTCTTCTGTAAATATAAGAGGGCAAGGGTGAAAAGAGAAACCTAAACAATTCATAATAAGACAATGAGGAATGGATTGTATTTCCTAAGGCCAAGAAGTTTAAGATAGCCTTAAAGATATGTTTCTCACGTAGGAGATGTGTAGTGAATTAAAGTGTAATTGTTTTTAAAGTAGTCACCTTAATCACAAACCTTGTTAAAAAGTAGTCAGCTTATTAAAGAGTAAAGTTCTTAATCCTGACTGACTGTCTATAACAGGAAAAACATTGTAAAAGAAAAAAAATTACATCTGCATAGAAACATGTAAGATTTTATGTAAGAGAAATTATTCAAATCAACTGGAGAAATAATGAATGCATATATGTGTGAATATGTATATGTGTGTATGTGTATGCTTACAGTAAGCTGAAAGTTACCTGACTCCAAAACCTCCTGATGACTTTTCTGTCATGAGGATTTCCCCAATATGGTAGCACCTGGAAAAAGGAACAATATGTATATTAGTTTCTACTGATAATCTTAAAAGTATCATCGTAAATATAGGATTTTCTGGTGGCTCAGATGGTAAAGAATCTGACGGTAATTCAGGAGACCTAGGTTCAATCTCTGGGTCAGAAGGATCCCCTGGAGAAGAGAATGGCTACCCTCTCCAGTATTCTTGCCTGGAGAATTTCATGGACAGAGGAGGCTGGGGGGCCTACAGTCCATGAGGTCGCAAAAAGTTGGACATGATTGAGTGACTAACACTTTCACTTTCATCATCACCAATACATTATTCAGAAAGGCTTTTTTAAAAACCTTAACAGAAGGGAGGTGGGAGGGGGTTTCATGTTTGGGAACACATGTAAGAACTAAAGATTTTAAAATTTAATAAAAAAAAAAAAAAAAAAAAAAAAAAAAAAAAACCTTAACAGAATGAGTATAGGAATTCCTCTTCTATCATTACTGCACTAGGAGTTGGACTAGCACTCTTTCTACTGACCCAGTTAAAACACAGATGCAAAACAACTGTTTGAAAAGGCATCAGAGAGCTACTTGGGCAGTGAAGAATTATAGTCTAGATCTAGAAAAGACAGGAAAGCCTGGCATTGTACATGTTCCCCTAGAGAGTGCTGATCCTTCCCAAAAGTTCCAGTTGAGACACTATGAAACTGAGAAGTCGTTTTTCTTTTTTTAAAGGGACACAGGACCCACAAACAAAAAACTGTAGTTTACCTCCCTGGCCTTAAGTTGGGAATGAAGAGATACATACACACTGGTAGTAAAGGTAAACTATACATACACTTGTTTTATCAGATTCTGAAATTTAGCTTCAATTCATCCCAACTCCTGACTTAGATTAATGGGGCTTTGGATTATTACTGTCCCAGAAAAAAATTACTGTAGGCAAAAAATCCACAACAAAACCCCAAACACACATTAATCCTCTCTCTGGAAGAAGAAATTAACATTCAGAGCACACAATTATCTCCAGAATTTTTCCTATACATCTGGCATTAAAACAAAACCAAAACAAAAATTTTAGAAACAAACTTTTAAACAAATTCTTGTTTGTTCACAGAATTAAAAGAGGAGATTCAGAACTTCAGTGTTATACTAGAAATTACAAAAGAACCAAAGGCAATTTCTAGAACTGAAAAAATAACTAGAATTAAGAATTAAATGATGAGTTCAATAGACTGAATCAGTTGAAGAGAAAATTAGTGAACTACAAGAGAGGTCAGAAGGAAACATCCAGACCAAAGCATGGAGAAACAAAAGAATGCAAAACTCAGCAATTCTATAATGTACCTAGATGTAACTCTCATTCTTTGTATTGTTACGGGATTCAAAGTGCTTCTTGAATCCATAGCTTGATATGTTTTGTTCTTCTGAAATATCTCAGAGATGGAAGCACAAATATGCAAGAAGGGATGAAGATCAATGAGAAATGAATGTGAATAATATGAATAAATCTAAATAATTTCAAAAGTACAAATAATAGTAAAATGTCTTCTGGGGTTTAAAATATAAAATATATACAAAAACAACTGTGTTAAGTCTAGAGATGGGGAGTGTAGTTACAGTACTATACTAAGGTCTTTCTATTATCTGAAAAGTATTAACAGTATTAACTTGTATTTTTTTTGAGAAAGTTAAGCATGCATGTTGTATTTTCCTGGGAATCTACTGAGTAACAGAATGAATATATAATTAGCAAGTTTAAAAGGGGTAAGAAATACTACTACTTCCCCAGTAGTCCAGTAGCTAAGAATCCACCTTGCAATGCAGGGAACTTGGGTCAGTCCCTGGCTGGGAAACTAAGACCCCACACACTGTGAAGCCAAGAAGCCTGTGCTCCACAACTACTGAGCCTGCAGACCACAGCTAGAGGGCCATGTGCCACAACAAAAGATCCTGCATGATCCAACAAAGATCCCTCGGTCTGCAACTAAGACTCAATGCAGCCATATAAATACATAATACTTTATTATTTTAAAATAAATATTATTTATTTTATTTTTGGCTGTGCAGGGTCTTCCTTACCACAGATGGGCTTTCTCTAGTGGTGGTTCATGGGCTACTCAGGGCTCAGGTGCCCCGCAGAATGTGGAATCTTCCTAGATCAAGGACTGAACCCATGCCCCCTGCATTATCAGGCAGATTCTCAACCAGTGGACCACTAGAGAAGTCCCAATAAATAATATTTTTAAAAAATAAATAAAAGGAAAAAAAAAAAAGGATAAAATCGAATCGATTCAAAAGGACTCAAAGGGAAAAAAGGAAAGTTAAACAGGTAAAAGAAGAAAGCAAAGAGGCAACAGATTTAAATGTAGCATATCAATAATTACATTAAAAGTAAGCACAGATATTCCAAATAAAAGAAATACATGTTAAATATAAAGATACAGAATAGCTAAAAAGAAAAAAGGGAGCAGGCAAACACTAACCAAAAGTGTCTGGTTAGTGAATATCAAAGAAAATAGATTTTAAGATTTTCCTTCTTAAAGAAAGAATTTCGTATTAATAAAAAGTTCATTCACCAGGAAGATAAAACTGTAAATCTGTGTACATCTCATTGCCTCAAAGTAAAAATAAACAAGAAAACAAAAATGCATAATTCCGTAACTGTTGTCAATATTAACACACTTCTTTCAGTCAGTAATAGGACAGGCAGACCCCCCAAAAAAAAAAAATCAGTAAAGATGTAACAGTAAAGAACAAGTTAACAAACTTGACCTAATCAACATATACACAAAAATGTACTTAACAAGTGCAGAAAAACTATTTCCACACACACATAGGACCACTTACAAAAACTGCCCATGTGCTGAGCCATAAAAGCAAAGCTCAACAAATTTCGAAGGATTAAATTAATAATAAGAAGCATATTTTCTTATCAGTGGATTTAAGCTATAAATAACAAAAAGATATCTAGAAAATCATCCTTTGTTTAGAAAATAAGAAAAACATTTTTAAGTAACCCATGAATCAAATAAGAACTTGAAGTAGAAACTGGAAAGTATTTTGAATGTTAAGATAATAAAAATGTGACACCTCAAACCTCTGGATGGCTATGGTCATGCTAAGAAAACAATACCCTTGAATAAACATTAGAAAAAGCTGAAAAGAAACCATTTAAGCTCCATCTCAAAATGACAGAAAGATAAAGACGTTTACCCAAAAAAGTAGGAAAAGAATAAAAAGAGTAGAAATAAATGAAATAGAAAACACATTGAATACTCAATTTTAGGAATGAGAAGTGGTACATTAGTCAAGAGAAACAATGCAAACCTATTTCATGAGGAAAAGGAGAGAGGTCATAGGCACTAATCATACTAGAACCATAAAACCAGTGTTACTCAGACAGTTGCCAAATAAAATGAACTTTTAGATGTTATCATAATAGATCTAAGTATCTTTTGAATGTAACCAGACCTTAAACTTGAGTAATGTCTACTTCTGACTAGGTGCTGCAGGGAAGTGAACACATATCTGACAATTTGAAGGAATAATGGCAATAGAAACAATGAATTAATAGACCAAATGTCATCAAACTTTTTCTATAAATAGCCAGATAGTAATTTTAGCTTTGTATGCCAGTCTCTGCCACAACTACTCAACTCTGCTGTTGTGATGTTAATGCTGCCACAAATAAAATTTAATATTTATGTAATATATATATCAAACAATATATGTGTACTTAAATTTCATATTTCATTTGCAATGAAATATTATTCTTTTATAAGCAACAATTTTAAAAAGTAAAAAAAAAAACAAACCTATTCTTAGCTCATAAGCTGTACCAAAGAATAGGAGGTGAATTCCTCAATAAATTAAATAAAAAGTGATAGCATTTCCACCCCTAGGTTATATCCAAAAGAACTGAAAAGAGGACAAGTGTTCAAATAGAAACCTGTACATGAATGTTTACAGCAGTATTATTAACAATAGCCAAAAAGAAGAAACAATCAAAATATCCATCGACAGGTGAATGGATAAACAAAATACAGTATACCCAGAAATTCACTATAATAGTATACTCACTATATGTTATGACTGAATATTATTCAATCAGAAAAAGGAATGAAGTGCACAACATGACGAACACCTTGAAAAAACTGCTAAGTGAAAAGAAGCCACATGAAAGGTCACATTCCAGGTATACCAAATATTCAGAATAAGCAAATCCACAGAGACATGAAGACAATTTGTGGTAGACAGGAGGGGCCAGAGGGAAAGGGAAATAGGGAAAGAGATTTCTGTTTGGGATGATAAAATTCTGCAGTCAGACAGCAGTGATTATCACAACAAATGTACTTAATACTACTCAACTGCACACTTTCAGCTGGCCCAGAAGTCCTATTCTACTGACCCCTAAACTAGAGCTTCAAAAGGAAGCTCAACATACAAGGGAAAACTCAGTTTCAGGCACTGGTATGAAGTCAAAGGAGAGGTACCAATGATGTTAAGGAGTACTACATTGCCATCTATTGGCCTGTGAAGGAAATATTGAAGGTGGTTTCTAAGAAAATTTTAAGACTTAACTTTTTGATCTCCTAATTGTTTACCATGTAACAACAAAAGAGCAGAAAAAAAGATGAGGCACTCCATATTCAATGCGAAAAAACTCTATAGAGAAAATACTCAACAAATTGCCTTAGAATGACCTCACCTCCTTAGAATGAGCTGGCCAAGCTAAAAGCCATATAGATAATGTGCCTTGTAAACAGTTCTTAGGTCTATTAATTCAGCTACAAAGGTGGGGCCAAAAGTGCCCCAAAGTGGAATATCTCAGAAATGTCCCTATTCCTTACGAAGCATAAGCCAGAAAAACACCTCCCATGCTCTTAAATTGTGTGGAACCTGTTTATTATGGAGACCCAAGATCAGAGATCATGTCAATATCTCTTGATACATAATCTCCATAAAATCCTTCTTAACATGCAACTTCATTATCATTATATTCCTTTAGAGACAAGTATTTAACATTTCCTTCTTTTTACTTGCAAATAAGATAATAAATCCTATCCATTCTTTCTTACATCCCAACAGCTTTGCATAATTAAACTCCTATTTAAATCTTGTCCATATTTGATGTAACATACTTCCTTGCTGATCACTTCCTATGTCAATCTCAATTATTTTCCTCTACATTAGTTAAAATCAATTTTCACATTGTTACCTTAGGGCATTATAACCTGGACCAAGACCAAAGAGGTGGCTTTGGAGTGTCAAGAAAACTGACTATGATTTATCAAAACCTACATTAAGTCAGCAACATAGATACTTTCTATTATGGCAGTACAACTGGGAGCTACAATTCATGTGGCCAATACAGCAAAATCACTCAAACTGGACTTCGGCTTTCTCATAAAACAGAAGGATTCAACATGCTCTCTTATCGTTCCCATCAGTAACTTCAATAGGAAGTGTATGCAAGGTTATTTGAAAAAAATACAAGAATTAGAAGCTATTATAAGCAATTAAGGAAGGCAGCAAAAATGGAGTCAGAATGTTTACTTTAAAAAGAGAATTATTATTGATTTTTACCTTAAATTTAGGAACAAATCTAGTAAACTCCTGGTGCCAATTGTTAAGTGTGGATGCAGGCGAAATTATTAAAAAAGGTCCCCAAATGTTCTCTCTCTGAAACAGAAAATCTGCATCAGCCAACTGCAGAAAAACTGAAGAGATTTAACTCAAAATTATAATTAACAACAAAAATAGTTTAATAGGCAATGTACTGTAACAAAAGAAATGGTTCCCATTTCTCATACCTGTACACTCAATAATAATATCATATGTTAAAACAAATAATATTCTATGTTACAGTAACACAAACAAGGAAGTTGCTAGTAACATCTTAAGAAAAAAATAGCAAGCAATTACTCCCACTCCCACCTCTTACAGGTCCTAATCTGTATCATTCACAAAGCATTTATGACATACTGACTTGTATGTGTTGCTTTTCCTTATACTAGATGATCACAATAATATTACTATTATTTAATTGGAATAGAGCGTTTTGCTTTTTTCAAAATGACTTCACACATTTTTTCTCATTTAATTCTTACAAAATTCCTGTAAGGTAGGTATGAGCCCCACTTTGCAGAAGTGGAAACTAAACCTCAGAGAGTTAAAGGGAAGTCAGGTCAAAAGAGATAACTGTCCAAATTAACACTGCTAGTAAGCATAGAGCTGAGATGTGAAACCAGGTCTTCTAACTAACTGCAGTGTTTTTGCCACTACACTGGTGGTTCTCAACAAAAGCAGGGGATGGGGAGTGAAAACACATATGCTCAAAACCTGTCCTAACATTCTTGAAAACTAGAAAGTTTCACCACACTGTGTCACCTTGTAAAGGCTTTTAAGACAAGGACCAAGACCTAATGTCATGGTATGCTATAGAATCTAGCATAGTGCTTGATAATGGCTCAGTAGAAAACAACCCTAGGATTGAAAGAGAGGAAGATGAAAAGACTGCATGCATCTACCCACCTCAGCCAGATGGGCCAGGAGGGCAATGCTCTGTACTGTTTTACCAAGGCCCATTTCGTCTGCAAGAATGCCATTAATACCCTGGAAAAAAAAATAAGAGTTTTTTCTCACGCTTCAAAACTGCCAAAAAGAACTACCCAAAATGTCAGACCTGTTCAAACAAAAGTGACTAGAGATACCCAGTTTCAGCACTATTACTCACTACTGTAATGATTCCTTTTGTCAATTCCAAGCTATAACTCTGAATCATGATACATGAGACAAATGGGCCAAACCCAGTTTTTCAGCTAATCTAATCCAGGTACAAAAGCAATCAGGCTTACTAAGACCACTTAAGACAAATTTTATACACGATACAAATATTTCCCAATAAAGCTTCCAGGTTAGAAATAGAGACATCTTTCTGGTTCCTGCCAAAAGACAACACTTTTTTTTTTTTTAAAAGGATGAAATCTAAAACATCTTGTGCTCATTTCATAATATATAATTTACAAACAAAACAGAGGGGGTAGCACATAGTTCTAAAATTCACCTGTTCATAGAGATTTGCCAACCAATTCATGCCTTTCAGCTGATAACCTTTTAATTTGCCATTAAATACTGTAGGCTGTGGAATATCCTCACCAGCCCGGATAGATGGGTTTGCCAGGCTATAACTCTCCCCAAACCCAGTGCCAGATTTGTTTGCTGCCCGCAGGGCAGCTGCTCGACTTTCTTTTGCATCTTCATCAAATGACCTTGTCTGGAAAATAAAAGTATATTGGAAGAAAAATATAAGAGGAAAATAATTAAATTCAAATGAAATTCATAATGCCAATTTATCTATCTTGTGCTGGCTGGAACAAACTTCCCAATAATGTAATATATCGTATTACATATAAAGCATGATATAACTGACTCTTGAACAACAAGGGTTTGAACTGTGTAGGTCAATTGACATGAAAATTTTTTCCACTAAATATGTACAAGAGTAGTACATAATCCTGCCATTGGTTGAATCTGTGGATGTGGCTCCATAGACATGGCAGGCTGACTGTAAAGTCGTACAAAGATTTTTGACTTCAGGGTGTGTTGGCACCACTAACTCCCAGAGTTACTTAATGGTCAACCGTACATTAAAGTATATTACTAATATTTCAAAATTAACAGTTGTATTAAGCATACACTTGTGATAGACAGGCACTAAGCCATATTACATAATTACTTGCTTCATCAATTAATTTATTTCAAATGTGATATAAAATCTATTTGACTGGTCAGGGTTTTTTGTCTCTATCCTTGACTTGGATTCTGTCAAAGTGACACAGGGGCTCCTATGCAGTATATTAAATGGTGTTTACTTAACTGTGTTTAATTAATGTTTACTTCTTTACTTAATTTAATCTGTTGTTTCTTTCTGATTTCATATGTCACTGTATCATGAATAAGCAAGTTATTACTAAAGTGAAAGAATGTGCTAACTTAGCATTTTTTAGGCATGATATAGCTTTCTTAACAATTAAGAGTGTGGTATTTTTCACTAAACAATGATGCACTTCACTTGGTATTATCCATACTTACTGGAGAGGACAGAAAAAAAAAATAAAAAACTCTCGTAGCTTTAGTCAACACATTTTTAAAGCTTAGAAAAGCGAAAGCTCGTTTCCCATCTTCCCTCAAATATTCCTACTATTATTCGAAAGTAAATAGAGCTACAATCCCCATCGAATACAGTCTCATACATATATACACATTCAACAATGTTTTTAATTGAAAATATGATTAAGTTTAAAGGAAGACTACCTAAGTGAAAGGCTGTAAGGGTATTTCCAGGACCCAACAGTTCATTTCTATAAGACTCACCCGAGCCTGATGAATATGATAAGCATTTTCAGCATTCTTCAGGGCCTGGGCTTTGAAATGGTTACTATCTGAAAAGGGAAAAACTCTGATTATAACATCTCATTAACTGACCTCTTTCCAGGATGCAATTTATACAAGCATATGTGGATCCCTGATTTCACATTCTGTTTATCCCTAAATTCAAAGAGGGTAAGGGAGAAGAAAAGGATCTAATTATTTGACAGACGTAAGGACCTGGAAGTGGTAATGGAGGCAGGGGTCTCCCATGGTCTCCAGGAGCCAAAGTCAGCTCACAAAAGCCACCAGGAGACTGAGCTCCAGTTTCCCAATCCTGCATTTCATGCACGAAGCAATGCTAAAGTCAGGAAAAGCAAGACAACAAGGATTCAAAATTGTAATATATTTATACTGGGTGAAACTATTCTAAAATAAAATAATAGAGAATGTTTAAATCCCAAGATAATCTGAAGCACTCTCATTTTCTCTTACTCAATATGATCTTGAGTACTATTCTCTGTGAAACTCCTTTTAAACTTTGCACCAATTCCTCCCTCTCTGTGTGGTCACTAAAGTATCAAAATAGTCTCTTCTCACGTTTTACTTGCATCACCAAGAATCCTGTTGTGTGAGAGACAAATTCACTGCATTCTTCTGATAAAATATCTTTTATTTCTATTAACAAATCAAAACACAAAATCTTCCCAAATTTGCCAGATCAAATAATCACATCTTTTCCTCTTTAAATTCTTCAATAAAAGCTTTTCATATGCTTATTTTATAGAAACATTCATACTTTCCCTATTCCAGTTAAAATAAAGTTCCCTTTTGATCAACACTACTTATTGATCAAGACAAAACTTACAAGAATTAATAATGAATATAACCTGAAATACGAAAAAATGTGGGGTATCTCCTTTCTCTAATTTCTGATTCAGGACTCACCATAATCCTCCTGTGTGATGTTAACTACCACCCCTCCACCAATGTCAATTTGTCTCTGTGCAGAACTATCTTCCAGTTTCCTTAAGATTTCTTCCTGGATCCCATCATGACCCATGTCTCGTTTACGACTCATGAAATGGGCATATAACTCTGTCTGGGTGATCAGGAAGTTCAGTTTTCGCTGTTGCCTCTTAGCCTAAAAGGGAAAAACGTTGAAAGTGAAAAGAGTCAAATCATCAATCATATACAGGGTAGTCAACAGCATTCACTAAACCTATACATAGTCTGCAAACAACTCCTTTACAAATTCTTTACATTAAGAAAGGGAAAAATTGCTAATGAACAAATTTTATTTATAATCAAGACAGTGGCACTAAAAGCCAGGAATAATCCTCACTTATAGGCTAATAATAACCTATATTTTGCTCTCGTTTAAAAAATGAAATCTTTTTTCCACTAGGCTGCTGTCTAAAACGCTTAATTCTTTATTTCTTTACTTTTAACAGCACTACCATACCAACTAAATTCAAACAACATATGTTACTTAATAACTTTGGTGACAAATATATGTGTACAGCTTTATTTTTAAAAACATATATGTGTTCAAAACTCTAACATTGAAAGTCAAAATAAGTGATGAAGAGCTATAAATTATTCTGCAGGAGGTATCTGAGACTAAGAAGCCTATGAAAAAAAGAAAATGCTGCCCAAAACAACCCATTGTTCATCTGTGATAATGAGAGCTACAAATCATGAATACGGACTAAATATAATATCACAAACACATAATTTTTTTTAATGAGAAAGATAAATTCAAAGTGCCTCAAATTATCTAGTAAGAAAAATAACCATTATGTCAGTAAAAATCGTTCTTCAAGATAAACAATAAAATGAGTAAGCAAATGATACAAAAGACTGAATTACAGGAAATACAGCTCACACAATAATACCAAATCAAAGGGTCATTAATTTTGCATGAACTATTTTATAGTAAAACTCCTATGAAGTATACTTGAGTTATCTTTGATCCACCTGTACAAAAGAAAAACAGTACTAAAATAAGTAACGTGGCCAAGGAAAGATATAAGTCCCAAAGTATGCGACATAAAACCAGACTCCTCCTCAGGGTTTTTCTTTTTTAAAAACATTTTAGCCAGATTCAGATTAGGGAAAAAAATCTGAGAGAAAACAGATTTCTTTTCATGAAGTATATGGATTTTCACTAAAGCTAAAGTACCATCAAGAAAACCTTTCTAAATTAAAACAAAAAAGCAACATTCCCTCGTACTGAAAGGAAGTAAATTACTATATGTTTAAATAAAGAAGGCAAATTAAGGGAACAAGGATCCATCAAAACTGTCTTAATTCAGAAACTCACAGAAAAAGATGGAAGTCAACATAATCACAGATGCAACTCTTATCAGTTAGTTACCAACATATTGAGACAATGTCAAACCTACATTATAAGCCAAGTCACTTTCAAAATTTCAAGATCTATGACTAACTCAAATGCCTATAAACTCAGTGAGCAAGTATTTCTAACAGCATCAAAAGTTTACTAACTCAAAACACATGTGTGTAAAAATACACATTGCCCAGGGACTTAAGAAACCTGGGCAAAATCTATACTGCCCATCAAAGGCATGAGACACCTCTACAGCTCTGTTTGACAGCAGTACTACTTATACCTGAAAGAAAATATCCAATCCTCCAATCCTTTTCCTTCTCCAGACCTCAACTGTCCCTCCACTCATCCCAATGAACCAATGGCAACACAGTGGCTCTGTCTTCTTAATCTCTCCTCTTGCTTACCTGAATAATATGCTCACTTGATATCAAGCTTAGCAAGAGAACTGACTGCAAGTTAAAACAGAAAAGTAGGTGGGAGAATGGGTCTCAGAAAACTGCAACCAGTCCTGATCTTCCAACAAACTGAAATTACAGCCAGCACCTGGAACTAAGCCAAGCTAAACTATAAGCTGTTCTCTTTTTCTTTCATTCCTTCCTTTTCTTTCCTTTTTTTTTGGGGGGCGGGGGGGGACGAATGTCCTCCAGAAATAAACAAAAGAATAAGGCTACAAAGAATATAAGAAATTAACACAAAAGAGAGGTGAAGGCCAGGGAGAAGACCTTACTAAAAGAATAAAAACAACTGATTTACTGGACTAAAATCACTATCCTCAAAGTCATGTGTTAAAATATTTTTTCGATGGTTTCACTGGTTAGATTTATAACTTATGAAATGTAAAACAATCTCTCAATATGGCTGCAGCTATTATGATTTTCGAACTTTCATGCTATTGCCCTACCTCCCGCATTTCTTCATCCAACTTCCGCTGCTCCAAGGCTTCCTTCTCTGCACGTTTGCGGTGTTCCTTCTCCACTTTCTCATACTTCTTCCAGTATAGAAGCATTTCCTTGGTGAGGCGGCGGGCACGAGGTAAAGTCTCCTTACAGTTTTTTTGGGCCTGCAAGGCGGCTCGACGCACCTCCTTCATGCATTGGTGGGCGAGCTGCAGATGACAACGTAGTATGACAATGGAGGAGGACCCAACACTGGGGCCAGTTCTCCCTGGACTCTAAACCACAGCATCCCTCAACTTGCCCAGTGCATATGTCGTCCTCCTATGGCCATATCTTTTTCTCTTCCAATCTGATTAACATCCCTGAACAGGAGTGTGAGCTAGTCCCAGGTCTGTGAGAAATCTACAGACCTTAGAAGATGAAAAAAATATATAGTAACCTACAATGTTCTAGGAAGTTTTGAAGTATTGTTAAACACATTACTATTAAGAGCTGTTGGGAACTCCCTGACAGCACAGTGGATAGGACTCCAAGCTCTCACTGCCAAGGGCCCTGGGGGTTCAATTCCTGCTTGGGGAACCAAAATCCCACAACCTACATGGTGTGGCCAAAAAACTAACAACAACAAAAAACAGAGTTGACAATATTTATTATATGCTAGGCACCATTCTAAGTTTAACGTAACTAATTCATTCTCCATAAAAACCCTATGAAGTTAGTATTTTATGTATAGATGAGAAAATGAGGATGAGTAGCCCAAGGACACACAACTAGTAAGCTTACCTCATCTAATTCTCACAACACTCAAAGTCGTACTGTTGTTGTTGTTGCTCAGTTGCTCAGTCCAATCCAACTCTTTGCAACCCTGTGGACTGAAGCATGCCAGGCTTCCCTGTCCATCACTATCCCCCAAAGTTTGCTCAAACTCTTGTCAATTGAGTCAGTGACAAAGTTGTATTAACTCTTTCTATGAGAAAGTATTAATACCACCATTTCTTAGATGAAGAGTCTGAGCACAGGATGATGCCATGGTTTGACCAAGGACTTAAGAGTGGGCTATGGTCTTACCCAAAAAGGTATGAAAACCAAAAAGGCAAGGAAGAGCAATTCTATTTATAAAATAGATTGAAAACATTTAGAAACTCTCTCAAGTACTATTAGATTATCAACAGGTCAAAAGAGATAAGAACAGCAAATATAGATCTAAATAACAAGAACATATTCCAGCAAAACATAAAATGGGAAATATAAAATTATAATCTTACCTTGCGGCTATTGGTGAGAAACAAGTTACGAGCTGAAGCTTTCTGCTTGTTGGCCTAAAATATTTAAAACAATATCTCAATTAGGATTCCTTTTTGAAAAAAAGATTGTGTAGACTGGTACTGTCATTTATTGATCTCTATGAAGGTTTTAAAAATGTCAAACCAAGCATATTCAAAGTACATTACTTTTTCAATTAAAAAAGACACATCACTTCCAAGAGTTATCCAAATGTACCACTCAGAACCACACATAAAGTCCTAAAGCAAAGTTAAAAAGAATAAGCTGGTGCTGTGTCTGCCTTAGATCTAATCTTCTGTATACTTCTGGGAAGAATTTAAGTTATATTTAATGCTTGAACTAGGAAAATGTAACAACATATACTAACCCTGATTAGGACACTGCTTTCTAGGGCCAGTCTGCAAAGAAGCTGAGACAGCAGGGCACTCACATACAGAAATCATTTGGAGAAAGGTGAACTAGCCTCTCAGTTTGTGATTCCAGTTCTACCTCCAGCCAAGGAACACCCACTGCCACTATTACTTAATTTAATTTCTACCACCACTTGACCTCATCTTCTTCAACATAAATTCCAAGGCAGACCTAATACAAGATGAGTCAGCAGCCCACAACCAAGTCTCAAGCTGCTTATTATGTCTTCCACTTCAATTAAAAAAAAACAAGCAACCTGGGGCTGGTGCATGGTGATGACCCACAGAGATGTTATGGGGAGGGAGGTGGGAGGGGGGTTCATGTTTGGGAACACATGTAAGAATTAAAGATTTTAAAATTAAATTTAAAAAATTAATTTAAAAAAAATAAAATAAATAAAATAAAGGCTCAAAAAAAAAAAGAAAACAAGCAACCATCTGCAATAAAAAAAACCTGATTTCCCATGAGAGCCCATTTATTTGATGTGAAGAGACAGAGCCTAGTGGCTCTCTGATTATTAAAGAACTTTCCTGACTATAAAGAACCAATAGGTTTAAAGTTACACAAAGGGCCTGAAAGTCATTTCTATAATAATCCCACCTCAGACTGTCTGATTAAGGGAATTTTTTTAGGGCTTTTATCAAAAACTTTCTCTAAAGCAGCTATTGCCACTCTAAAGATAAAAATCTAAAATATTCTCACTGAATTCCTTATCATCTGAAGGCTCTTCACCAGGTATGAAATGAATTTTTCTATAACTTTTCCCATTAAGAATATTCATACCAAGTCAACAGGGCACGTGAAAAGATGCTCAACAGCACTAATCATCAGAGAAATGCAAGTCAAAACAAAAAGGAAATAGCATCTCACACCTGTCAGAATGGTCACTATCAAGAGGACCACAAATAACAAATGTTGGAGAGGATGTGGAGAAAAGGCACACTGTTAGTGGGAATGTAAATTGGTACAGGTGCAATGGAAAACAGCATGGAGATGTCTCAAAAACTAAAAACAGAACTAGCACATCATCCAGCAATTCCTCTGCTGGGTACATATCCAGGGAAAACAAATCCATCAATTATTTTATGAAAATATTAATTGATTCAAAAAGATACATACACCCCAATGTTCACAGCAGCACTATTTACAATAGCCAAGATATGGAAGCAATCTAAGTGTCCAGCAACAGATGAACGTGTGCCATTTGCAACAACATGCATGGACCTAGAGAGTATTATGCTTAGTGAAATAAATCAGATAGAGCAAGACAGTTACCATATGTAGAATAAATTCCACTTTTATGTGGAATCTAAAATATAAACAAATGAATATAGTAAAACAAAAACAGTGTCGTAGATATAGAGAACAAACTAGTGGTTCCTAGAGGAAAGAGCGAAGAGAGGGAACAAGATAGTGATATGCGATTAACAGGTTCAAACTACTATGTTTTTTTTTATACTGAGTTGTGTGAGTTGTTTATATATTTTGTATATTAACCTTTTGCCAGTCACATCATTTGTAAATATTTTCTCCCATTTTGTAGGTTTTCTTTTCATTCGGTCAATGGTTTCTTTTGCTGTGGAAATGCTTTTAAGTTTAATTAGGTCCCATTTGTTTATTTTTGCTTTTCTTTCTTTTGCCTTAAGAGACAGATCCAAAGAAATATTGCTACAATTTATGTCAAAGGTTGTTCTGCCTATGTTTTCTTTCACGAGTTTCATATCTTATCAGATCTTCAACTCGAGTTTATTTTTGTATACGGTGTGAGGAAACTGAACTAACTTTAGAGTTATGGAAAAAGTGCAAAAAATAGAGTTCCCTTACTACTCCCCACCCCCGCTTTCCCTAATTTTAGCAATTTATATAATCATAGTACAATTATTAAGAAAGGAAATTAACACCAGCAAAGTATTGACTAAATTACAGGTCTTATCTGAATGCCAAGAATTTCTGCACTAATATCCTCTTACTGTTCCAAGATCCTAGAACAGGATCCAACAATGCATTCATTTAGTTGCTCTTCTTAATCTCTTCCTCGATGTAACATTTCCTCAATCTTTCTCTTTCATGTCCTTGACACTTTTGAAAAGCACAATCAGTTATTCTGCAAAGCGTCCCAAAATGTGTGGATTTTCTCGTGTTTCCTCAAAACTGGAATGACATTATGCACTTCAGCAAGAAAAGCAGAGAAATGAAGCACTGATGATGTACTCCTCCCAGCGTGCCACATCAAGGAGTTCATGGTATGAAAATTTATATTACTTGTGATATTTACTTTGGTCATTTGGAAAAGGTGCACTCTGCCAGTTTTGAGGCTATACAAATTCTGTTTCTCCTCTTCCGCCCTCTAATTTTAGCATTCATAAATGCATCTAGTCTGCAACAAGTATTACTGTGGTATCTGCATAAGGATAATTTTATTTTCTTCTTTCTTTCTATATATATTAACTGAAATTTCATACTGAAAGGTAGAGATGCTCTGTCTAGACCTTTGTCTATTCAGGTATTTATGAAGTACGGACTGATAACTATTTCTTTTATTCTGTGGGTTAAAATTCAGTATCATTATTATTTTGTTGCTCAAATTATTCTAACTTTGGCCATGAAGTGGTCCTTTAAGTTTGTTCCTGTGTTCTTTTGACAAACCCCTCCTTCCTCTCCAACTTTTTTCAGAACTTCCTTACTTTCTAGCAGCACTTAAAAGTGTTTTAAGGTTTATTTTGCTGGTTTTTTGGCGGGGGTTAGGAGGGGACAGAGGGCAGAGGGGTGAGTAAAGGCTATGCTGTGTGGCTTGTGGAACCTTAGTATCCCAACCAGGGATTGACGCACCAAGTTCTAACCATTGGACCATGAGAAAATTCCCTAAGGTTCATTTTGCATTCTCCCTGCTGAGTTCTGGAATATGGTACTTCTTTAAGGAGCCCTGATTCCTTTTACTAGAGAATAAAAGTTGTTTAGAAACCAAGAACTGGTTGCCAGGTATCCTCATTGTTACTAGGGTGTCACTGCTACTAGAGGTAGAAGAAAAAACATACATACACACCCAAGTATATCTCTGTATCTGGGTGTGTATATAAAACCATGAATTTATACTGATACCTCTGATTCCAATCAAATTTCATGGGCTTCATTTTAACTTTCCCCTTCCTTCTTACTTTTAATTTCTTTCTCCAGAAGTGAAAACTGGCACTCACATACAATGTATTTACTGATTTGTTCAATGCCAATATACACATAAAGTAGTTTCAAAACTGTTAACCTAGACCCCTGGGAGAAACACTTTTTCTGTGTCAATCATGGCATTTACGTATAGCTCCATCAGTCCTTACCCTTTCATATCTGATCAAAATACTGTTTCCCTCAGTTACTTATATGAGTTCCTTGTTCCACACTCCCTGTAACTTGATTATATTACTCATTTCTAATACAGTTAAGTATATTTGTTCCTATTTTTATTCCATTTTGCCCACACATCCCCCTAACCTTCCTCTCTAGCCACATCCTGACTGGCTTGATATTTTATTTTGAAGTATGTCAGAGACACATAAAACATTAGTATGGTTCTGAAAATCAGCCTTGTACAAGATACACTCAAAGACTTCCTCCTCATCCCTGCTACCCTGTTCCCATTCCTTCCCTTCTTTCTATCCTTTTCCCACCTGCCCTTTATAAGGAATCAATCACTTTAATTTCTGGTTGACCCTTCTTGAATTTCTTTTGAACAGGTATTTGTGCATTTTCTTAATATTCCCTTTGTTCTCACATGAAGGGTATATTTACTTTTTAATGTTTTGCCTCTTTCATTTAACTGTATGTCCTAGAAATTACTTTATATCAGCTCAGAGAGGTCTTCCTCATTCTTTAACAGCAATATGATAATCCACTGAGTAGACCTGTCATCGTTTAATTCAACCCCCATATATGGACATTTAGACTGTTTTCATTATTTTGCAATTACAAATAATGCTACAATGAATAACCTCATTTACATGTATTTTGTGTGTTTACTTTAAGGTAGATTCCTAGAAGTGGAAGTACTGATTTGAAAGGTAAATACATCTGTTGCCAACTTTCCCTCTAATACAGTTCTAATTTGTATTCCGAGCAGTAATGCATGAGACCACCTGTTTGCCCAAAGGCTCCTTAATAGAATGAATTGTTATATTTTAAAATTTTTGCCAGTGTAATAGGTGACAAATAGTTTTATTTTTGTCTAAGGGTACCTAATTGGTTTTTCATTTGTATTACCCCAATTATGAGACACTTTGAACTAAATCTGTGGTAATTTTTCCCCTCAATTGTTAAGTTCTTTCTGCTATTGTTGGAGACAATGGCCTTGTAACTATAGTATTCAATGTAAATAATGTCTCATAATTTGTCAGCTGTCTTTTGTCAGGCAAACTCTTATTTTTATGTGGTCAAATTTAAGAGTATTTTCTTATATTACATCTGGATGTTGAATTATAAAAACTCTTTCCTACACAAAAATTAGATTAGAAATGCAATCATTTTATTCTAATATTTGTATGATTTCATTTTTTTACACTGACATCCCAAATCCATTTAGAGTATATGTGTGAAACACAGACCTAATTTTACCTTTTTTTGAAAAGGCTATCTAGTTGTCCAGCACCACTTAGTAAATGTACTAGTCTATCTGCCTATTCATGTGTCAATATCATGCTATTTTAATTGCAGAGATTTCACAGTGTGTTTGAACGTTTGGGAAGGTTTTTTTACTTTTTCTCTAGCAATTCTTGCATACTGACTTTTTCCACAGAGTTTAGAATCAGCTTCTAAATTCATGAAATATCCTGTTCATATTTCAATTAAGGTTGCACTCAATTTATAATGAAGCAATTAATTGAATAAAATGCAAACCAATGGTGAATCTAAGGAATACAGACATTCCTTGCATTATTTCTGCAACTTTTAAGTTTGAAATTAGCAAATCAAACTAAAACATTCAAACAAATTAAAAGAGCAAAATGAATGCTTATATATGTTTTTCCTAATCATTCACATTTTCTTCTAATACCTGTGATTATTCAGTAACATCTACATGTTTACGGTGTCTAAGAAAACACATCTCCATCATATTGTTTTAATCTCCTGTATTATCACTTTAAATTTTGCTGTCAAGTCTCTATTATTTTATGTAAGAAAATTGTATTTCTTCCTCAAAGAGGTCTCCCTCCATTTTTTTGGCAAAGGAGCATAACACAACAATTAAATCCTTATCAAATTCTAGAAAATCAATTAACCAAGGAGAGAACTATCCAGGATTCTCCTAATTCCAATAGATAGTTTCTTCCTGAATCCTGTGAAAGAATCCAGCTCCCCCAGCTTCTTTTTGGAGGGCACGCAGAGAAAATTCTACCTGGAAGCACTGACTGACCTTTGGTAGTTCCTTCTTCACAATGCTGAGCCACACTTTCCTGCGACGGGCATTGAGCTGCTCAATCGATAAGTGCTTCTTCTTGGTGCCAGGAGGAGGTGCATCATGAGAGAACTTGGCAAAGACTTTGGTCTGGTGGTGGTGGCGACGAGGGGATTCTTCAGAGGAAAGTTCTTCATCTCTTCGCCTTTTCTTCTTCACTTTTTTCAACTTAGCTGCAAAGGAACAGACTCTCAGAAGGTTGCCTTTCTTTTCTTCCACAGGAGAAAGTCATAAAACAACCTTATCACTTTAAGAAAAATCAAGATTCTTTTCTCATTCCACTTAGACTAGCAATGTTTATCCCTTTATCTATCCAGGTCCATGAATATTCCAAGAAGATCACACTACCTTGGAAAAGAACACTGGATATCCCTGTTTACATGAATGAGAAATAAAACAGAATGTTGAGAACTGTATTTCTTTTGAACCCAACAATAGGAAGGGAGGCTTACAAATTATCATGAGCTCAAGTAATGATCAGAAGGAAGGAAAAATTTCTATTTGGTGGCAATGTGAAGTGACTAAAAAAAAATAATAACAGAGAAATAATGCATTTGCTGATATTACACTAAGATCTGTGAAAAGAAAATTATACATGAAGGAAAAACCTAGCTTGAAAGGGAGGGTAGAAGGACGAGAGACTACAGAGATAAAACAAGGAGGATGTGGAAGAAACAAGGGAAGAAGGCTAAAAAGAGTTTTTCTGAATAGCGTTTTTAGGGGAATAAAATCTGCCTAGTACAGATAGTCTAAAACTTTCCTTTCCATTTCCTTCCTGATTTCCAGACTCTTGGAACTCAAAAGAGGAAAGAGACATTTCCTGGCAAACATGCAAACAAATACTCCTGAAGATCAGGAGGTGATCTATTTTAAATCACTACATACAGCAACAATTATATCTTATTCCAAATACTTCAGGTTACTCCTCATACCTCCCTATGTAACCAACTTCTTTCTCTCCCAGAATACTTTCACTATTTAGACAGTATGTAGAAGAAAAAAAAGGAATAAACTAATCGGCTTAAACCTCCGACAAAGAATCTATAGTTCTCATGTCTTCATAATTCTAGAAAAGATCACAAACCAAACAAAATAAGTTCAGTTATATTTAAAATTAGTGATGAGATAAAGGAGGCTAGGGTTTTTCAGATGAAGCAAATTTCTACTACATGGATTACGTTCAAAGTCCAAATGCACCTGAAACTGAGAATGAGTAAAGGTAGAAGGCAAGTCAATATGCTTACCTTTAAGTTTCTTTTCTTCCTTGAATTTCTTTTTTTTGGGTCCTAGAAGGTGCCGCTGCTGCTCATAGAAAGGGTCATAGGTGGAGAGCAGCCCTGCACTGTAGTACTGGTACTGCTGCAACTAAAACAGGCAAAGACATGATGCTTAGAAGGGCCCGTCTCTCTTACAGCTCAGTCTTCAAATCATCGCTATTTAAAAAAGCCATTCCAGAGGAAAAACCACAGTTGCTACATGTACTGTTCTTCCCATATATGTATTCTTATAGTATAAAAAGACCAATGAAGATCTAATACATCAAAGTGAATTATTTCCTTAACTTCAAAACAAAATGGTTTCACTGGTTATGCACACAGCAAGTTGTTGAAAATAACTTAAAAAATCAAACAAACAAAAATCCTTCATAATTCTGAGTCTCCACCAGAGTATTTACTTTGCTCTGACACATATTTGTCATTGCCGAAAGGTCTCCTCTTGAATTCATCAACAAGAAACAAACATATTTCTATTACCAATAGGTCCTCAGATTTACTAAGATTCCTAACACCTGCTTTTCTAGCTCTTAGTTTTATATTTGGTTTGAATAGTCCCCAGCCATCCAATTCTTCATTGTTTGAATTCTTCTCTCTTCATTTCCCACTAAGAGAGTTTGACATTATACATAGTGTTTTTGTTACCAGAATTCAAACATACGAATAATCTACTTTTTTCTGTCCAAAGAGTAATCTTTTCAAACATTTCATTTAAATTGACTTCCAAAGTTCAATGGGTAACCATGATGATAAATAAATAAAATTAGGTAGTCCATTGTTGAATCTCTTTCCTGAATTATAGCCAAATGAATTGTTCAAGGACTGAAGCTAGCATAGGAGAGTGCCGTGAAGAACTACTACAAGGTCTATTAAAACATTCATCGAACTGCACACTTAAAATCTGTGAACTTTTTCACATGTGCGTTTTACTTCAATTTAAAATAAACAAAACCAAATGTTTTGAATGCTGCTGCTGCTAAGTTACTTCAGTCATGTCCAACTCTGATCCCACAGACAGTAGCCCACCATGCTCCTCTGTCCCTGGGATTCTCCAGGCAAGAATACTGGAGTGGGTTGTCATTTCCTTCTCCAATATTTTGAATACCAATTGCCTTAGCACTGTACTTTAAGAAGGAACTCCTTGTCTAAGTCAGACGTCATATATTTTACTATCTGTCACTTCTACAGGTTTATAACTTTTAACATATTATTCAAAGCTTTCTAAACTCACTTTGGACCTTAATGGTGGAAAGCTTTTAGGTCTTCAAATATCCTATTACTCATGTACAAAGTGTTGAGACTTCTGACAAAAATCAGAAGGCATTGATAACAGCATGCAAATAACTGCCACTTAAATCATCAATCTAATGTTATTATGTGAAGAAAAGGAGTTTTTCCAAGATAGGAACACTTTCAAAAAAACAACTGCATTAAAAAAGCAACCATAAGAATTTTAAATGGTGCCTTGGAAAACAGGCTGACAGTTCCTCCAAAAGCACAGAGTTACCATATGACCCAGTGATTCTTTTCCTCAGTATACGGTCAAGAGAATAAAACAAACTCACACAGAAAACCTATACACAAATCTTCATGGCAGTATTATTCATAAGAGCCAAAAAGTGAAACAGCTCAATATTCATATCTATGATCCATAAAGCTCAAAAAGTAGAAGCAATCCAATTAGTTCATCAAATGATGCATGGATAAATAAAATACAGTATGTCCATACAATGGAATATTATTTGGTAATAAAAAGGAAAGAAGTACTAATAATACATGTTACAACATGAATGAACTCTGAAAATATGCTAAGTGAGAGAAGCTGGACATAAAGCACCACATGTTCCATTTGTACAAAATGTCTAGACTAGGCAATTTATAGAGAAATGGTGGATTGATAGCTGCCTGGAGCAGAGCGGAATGAAGAGAATGAGAGGGAAGTTTCCTAGTAGCTAAGTGGTTAAGATTCCAGGCTTTCATTTCCGTGGTCTAGGTCAATCTCTTATCAGGAAACAGATTCCTTAAGCTACAAGGAACAGCCAAAACTAAAAAAAAATTTGAAAAACAGAATGAGGAGCAAGAACTAAGTGGAATGAGACTTCTTTTTGGAGAAAATATTCTGAAATTAGATAGTGATGACAGTTACAAGTTCTAGAATATACCAAGAACTGAACGGTATACATTAAAACACTGAACTTTTTTGGCATGTGAAATGTTTTTCAATTATTAGAACAACTACAACCACCATCTAAATATAAAGTTACAAAGATATAGTTACAATTAATATAAACCAGAGGGTAAACACCCAGCATGAAAACCTGAGATTTCTCCTGGAACTCTTTACCTCCTTCTCTTTACTATACTTATTCTGGTGAAGTTTCTTATACTTGTGCAGTCGCAACATATTATGAAGATCTTCTCTGCTGAGACTGAGTTCTTCCTCTTCGTCATCATCATCTTCTCCTTCATCGTTGTCTTCACTATGAGAATCTGCCTCACTGGATTCATCACTCAGCAAAATGCTCTGAAAAAGGGAGGAAATGGAAATGGAACCTCTGATATGAAACAATTACTTTCATAATCCAAGGATTCTTTTTTCCACTTTTCAAAACAACAAAAACAGCTGGAGGATAATCATTCTGGTTTCCCTTATACTATTCTTTACCAATTCAACTGAAAAACAAAAAGGTAATCAATTAAACCTACTACGTCAAGGCTGTATATTGTCACCCTGCTTATTTAACTTATATGCAGAGTACATCATGAGAAATGCTGGGCTGGATGAAGCACAAGCTGGAATCAAGATTTCCAGGAGAAATATCAATAACCTCAGATATGCAGATGACATCACCCCTATGGCAGAAAGTGAAGAGGAACTAAAAAGCCTCTTGATGAAAGTGAAAGAGGAGATTGAAAAAGCTGGCTTAAAGCTCAACATTCAGAAAACTAAGATCATGGCATCTGGTCCCATCACTTCATGGCCAATAGATGGGGAAACAGTGGAAACAGTGGCAGACTTTATTTTTGGGGCTCCAAAATCACTGCAGATGGTGACTGTACCCATGAAATTAAAAGACGCTTACTCCTTGGAAGAAAATTTATGACCAATCTAGATAGCATATTCAAAAGCAGAGATATTACTTTGCCAACAAAGGTCCGTCTAGTCAAGGCTATGGTTTTTCCAGCGGTCATGTATGGATGTGAGAGTTGGACTGTGAAGAAAGCTGAGCGCTGAAGAATTGATGCTTTTGAACTGTGGTGCTGAAGACTCTTGAGAGTCCCTCGGACCGCAAGGAGATCCAATCAGTCCATTCTAAAGGAGATCGGTCCTGGGTGTTCTTTGGAAGGAATGACAGTAAAGCTGAAACTCCAGTACTTTGGCCACCTCGTGTGAAGAGCTGACTCATTGGAAAAGACTCTGATGCTGGGAGGGATTGGAGGCAGGAGGAGAAGGGGACGACAGAGGATGAGATGGCTGGATGGCATCACCGACTCAATGAACCTGAGTCTGAGTGAACTCCGGAGTTGGTGATGGACAGGGAGGCCTGGCATGCTGTGATTCAAGGGGTCGCAAAGAGTCGGACACAACTGAGTGACTGAACTGAACTGAAACCTACTGATCCCCAAGTAAAAAGCACTAAAACATAAGAAATGCTATCAAAAGCAACAAGGCTAAATTTCACTTAGTATATATACTACACATAAGATAATTTAACTAAATGTCAAATTCTAAGACAAAAAACTAACCAAAAGCTAAAAAACTAGTATACCATAAAAGGGAATATAGAATGCTAGTTGTGATGGCTGATAAAGGAGAAACAACCCCAAAATCCATTAAAAGACGAATGGATAAACAAAATGTGGTATTATCCATATAACAAAGTATTATTTGGCAACTGAAATGAAGGAAGGAGTACTGACGTGCTGTAACATCAATGATCGTTGAAAATGTTATGCTAAGTAAAAGAACCCAGACAAAAAAGGCCACATTTAATGTTTCCATTTATATGAAATGTCTAGAACAGGCAAATCCACAGAGACAGAAAACAGGTTAATGGTTGTGAAGGCCTGGGGAAACTAGAGAATGAGTAACTGCTAATGAGTAGAATTTCTTTCTGGAGTGATGAAAATGCTCTTGAATTAGGCAGTGGTGATGGCTGCAATAACTTTATGAATGTACTCAAAATTATTAAATTATAAATTTTAAAAGGGAATATTTAATGGCATGTGAATTATATCTTGATTTTTAAAAATATGATGGCGAAGCATAGAGGTTACTGCACTCCCAACAGTTTAAAACCTCACTCACATGAAGCAAATCAGGACTTTACTGAGTCTTTTAAATGCCCTGGTGATAAAAATGAAAGGATAACTTTAAACCACATTGAACTCTTCACAAGAAAAGTATGAAACAGAGAAATAATTAGTTTCATTAGAAGAAAGGCTATCCTTAATTGAATTGAGCTAATGACAGTAATCTTGTAAGAGTGTAAATGAGATTACGTCACTCCCTTGCTTACAAATACTCCAACTGCTTACCACTGTAACCCAAGAGTTAAAATACAAATTCAACACAGTGTACAAGGCCCAACATGATAAGCCAACCTCAGCTTCTACTATCCTCTTACTGTACTCCAGCTGTATCAGCCTTCATTACTTCCCCAAACATACCAAGTTGCTTCGTCCCTCAGGACTTCTGCCATTTTTCCTTCTTACTGAAATGCCTTTATCTTAAACCTTCAGAGAGTTCTCTCTGATCATTCAGCTAAAATGTTACCTCTTTAAAGAAACTATTTATTTACTTATGTACAGGCTTACTCCCTCCATTAGAATGTAAGCTACTCAGGGTGGGAACTCTATGTATCTATGTACAACAATGTTGCCCAAGGCAGGATGCCTCAATCAACATCTGCTGAATGAATGAACTACTCAGATACAAATAAAAAATAAACTGTCCTTACAAGCCAGTAAAGGCAAGGATCTAATCTATTTCTGTACTCCCTTGCTTAGCATAGGGCTTTATTCCTAAAAACTTTGTTAAAATGAACTTTGCTGAGTCCTCTAGACTTTTCTCTATAATCTCTTAAAACACCACCCAGAATAAAAAACTCCTGTCTAGGAAAATCTCTGCCAGTGTACCAAAATTAATCAGTTACTTTTCTATTTGTAATTTTAGTGGGTTATTTAAATTATAAACGTTCTACCTTATCTCTTACCTTTAGCCACTTTCTGCTTTTCTTCAACTTAGAGAAGTTATATAAATTCCCTTTGTCAAATTTTGATTCTGTGTAAAGAAATACAAAGAATTAAAAAAAAAAGAAAGGACAACTGACCCAAGAAAACTGATAGTTCAAAAAGGGATCTCATACCACACTAACCTGACTGTAGAACTCCATTCAATGAGTATGTGTTTAACATTTCAGAAGTGCTTGCTCCAGAAGTCTCACCAAGCAATGAATTTGGAGGTTCTTCCTTAACTTGTATCAAGGGATCTCCAGACTGAGGTAATAGAGGATTACTGTCATCCAGTCCATCTTCACTTTCATCACTACAGATTAAAGAATGATGAATCCACAATAAAAACTGACCCAGAAAAATATTATAATTTATGATTAGTAGACTAAACACTTTACAGAAGAAATTGATCCTTTGGTTAAATTGACTGTATTTTATTTGAAAGAGAGAAGGGAAAAAAAATTTCTAAAACCAGTAAGATATTTTAACCCTAAAATCTACAGGAATAATGGGAATCAGAACTGTGGTAAAACATTACATTGGGAAGATGGAATACCATACCTAGAAATATTCCTGTTGAAGATGGCTGATGTTTGTCGCAGGAAATGGTCCAATCGGAGGGCCCTCTCCAGGTATTGAAGGTAGAGGGGCTTTGCCAGCTCAGTGCAGCCGCCATCGTCCCCGGCACCCAACTCCGAGGCCATAGAACAAATCTGTCTTCATGCACAAGGGTTTCCGACTGCACAGCTGCAGAATGGAGATAAGCAGTACAAAGATGAAATGCTATTCCCTCTCCCTTTATTTTGCCTGCTTGCTACCAATGTGAAGAGAAATCAAAATATAAGTCTACAGATGATAAGGCACTGCCTCCTAATGCAAAGGCAGAAGTTAAAAGGAAGAAAAAAAATCAAAATATAGAAATACTGTCATCTATCATTATGAAAATTCATGATACTTTTAATAACTACTCACAACTATCCAAATCTGTACCATAAATTCACTGTTGTACATCTCATTGAGGAGCACTTGTTCTCAGCATCACCCTTCCAAACAGCTACTTCCTTTTTCATTTTGTATTTACATTCATACGTATGTGTGAGGTAGTAATTGTAATCCATTTACAAAGGATTAGATACACTGGCAAAGTATTTTACTATACACTCTCTTATAAATATGCCATTAAATATAAAGATTTAGAAATGATTTTTAAAACTGGAGCAAACAGAATAAAAGTGAGAGTGAGAAACCTGAGCATTTTCTTTGCTACCTTATGTTGTTAAGGAGAATGTTAGAGACAGGACATCTTCACTAGAGAATTGACATGACAACTTTCCCCCAACTCTCTTTCATGTAACATCTACCTCATAACTGGGTCTCTTTAAAGAGTTATGCGGTTGAGCCAGGATTAAATAATGGGACAATACAGAGCAATTAGCCCACCATCTGACACACAGTGAGTACTCAACAAATATTAACAGTAAATTATTTTGTAAAGTTGATAATCCAATAAATTCAGGTATAATCTTTAAAGGAAACCAAAGTATCTTTATATTGAGTTGTCTTCTCTTTTTATTATGAAGCATTAGTCACTCAGTCATATCGGACTCTTTGTGACCCCATGGACTGTAGCCTGCCAGGCTCCTCTGTCAATGGGATTCTCTAGGCAAGAATACTGGAATGGGTTACCATTCCCTTCTCCAGGAGATCTTCCCAACTCAGATATCAAACTCAGGTTTCCTGAATTGCAGGCAAATTTTTTACCACTTAGCCACCAGAGAAGGGGCCTTTTTATTTTTATTATAGATTTAAAATTTTTCCTAATATAATCTTTCTCTTATACTCCCTTAATTTTTTCTTAAGAGAATGTTAAAAATTCTCCCCTGATTGTGCTACAGATTCAACATAATCCCTATAAAAATCTCAGCAGGCTTTTCTCCTCCTCCCCGCCCCCCAGCCCCACCCAGAAATTGACAAGCTGATTCTTAAATTTATATGCAAACTCAAAGAACCTAGAATAGTCAAAATAATTCTGAAAAAGAACAGGACTGAATGATTTATACTGTCTGATTTTAAACGTATTTATAAAAAAGCTACAGTCATTAGGACAGTGTGATACTGGTATGAGGATAACCACACAGACCAATGAAATAGATCTGAAAAATCCAGAAATAAACCTCATATTTATGGCAATTCATTTTCAATGAAGGTGCCAAGGCAATTTCAATGAGGGAAAGGATAGTCTTTTCAACAAATTGTGCTGGACAACTGACTGTATAACATACAACAAACTGAATTTAAACCATTTACCTCATACCATGCAAAAAAAATTCAATATGGTTCAGAGATCCAGGTGTAAAATCTCAAACTATAAAACTTCATTCTACAAGGAAAAAAACCCTCATAATTTCAGATACTTTGCCAACAAAGGTCTGTCTAGTCAAGGCTATGGTTTTTCCAGTGGTCATGTATGGATGTGAGAGTTGGACTGTGAAGAAAGCTGAGCACCGAAGAATTGATGATTTTGAACTGTGGTGTTGGAGAAAACTCTTGAGAGTCCCTTGGACTGCAAGGAGATCCAACCAGTCCATCCTAAAGGAGATCAGTCCTGGGTGTTCATTGGAAGCAATGATGCTAAAGCTGAAACTCCAATACTTTGGCCACCTCATGCGAAGAGCTGACTCACTGGAAAAGACCCTGATGCTGGGAGGGATTGGGGGCAGGAGGAGAAGGGGATGACAGAGGATCAGATGGCTGGATGGCATCACCAACTCGATGGACGTGAGTGTGAGTGAACTCTGGGAGTTGGTGATGGACAGGGAGGCCTGGCGTGCTGCAATTCATGGGATCGCAAAGAGTCGGACACGACTGAGCGACTGAACTGAACTGAAAGAACTCTGGCAACTAAATAAGATAAGTCAAGTAAAAAATATGCAAAAGACTTTGAACAGATATTTTACCAAAGAAGATATACAAATGATTAATAGAACATGGAGATGCTCAACATCAAAAACTGCAAATTAAAATTACAGGATACCATTTACACCCACTAGAATGGTCCTGGTAAAAAGATAATAATTGCTAGGGAAGATGTGGAGAAACTGAAACCCTCATACATTGCTGGCGAAAATGTAAAATATTATAGCCACTACTGAAAAGTTAGGCAGTTGCTTGAAAATTTGAATACAGAGCTACCATGTGATCTAGCACTTCCACTCTTTGTTATCTATTCAAAAGAAATAAAAACACACATCTACCATTCAAAGCCTTTTATGTGAATGTTCACAGCAATATTATTTATAATAGTCAAAAACTGAAATAATCTAAATGTCTATCAGATAGTGAATGGATAAACAAAATGTGGCCTGGACAATACTAATCAGCAATAAAAAGGAATAAACAATTCATATATGCAATAACAGGAACGAGCCTCAAAATTTTGTTACATAAAAGAAGGGAAATACCAAAGACCACATACTGTAAGATTCCATTTATATAAAATACCCAGAAAAAGAAATCTATAGATACACAAGGTAAAGGACAGTGAAATTTAAAGATGCTTACTCCTTGGAAGAAAAGTTATGACCAACCTAGACAGCATATTCAAAAGCAGAGACATTACTTTGCCAACAAAGGTCCGTCTAGTCAAGGCTATGGCTTTTCCAGTAGTCATGTATGGATTTGAGAATTGGACTGTGAAGAAGGCTGAGCGCTGAAGAATTGATGCTTTTGAACTGTGGTGTTGGAAAAGACTCTTGAGAGTCCCTTGGACTGCAAGGAGATCCAACCAGTCCATTTTGAAGGAGATCAGCCCTGGGATTTCTTTGGAAGGAATGATGCTAAAGCTGAAACTCCAGTACTTTGGCCACCTCATGTGAAGAGTTGACTCACTGGAAAAGACTCTGATGCTGGGAGGGATTGGGGGCAGGAAGAGAAGGGGACGACAGAGGATGAGATGGCTGGATGGCATCACCGACTCGATGGATGTGAGTCTGAGGGAACTCCAGGAGATGGTGATGGACAGGGAGGCCTGGCGTGCCGCGATTCATGGGGTCGCAAAGAGTCGGACATGACTGAGCGACTGAATTGAACTGAAAGGAGGAGCAACTACAAATGGATACTAGAGATCTTTTTTTTCAGGCGCGTTGGAAATGTTTTAAACCAACACTGTAGTGATGGTTGCACAATTCTGTAATTTTGCTAAAAATCATTGAATTGTAACTTAAGGTGAATTTCAAGGTATATAAAATATTAGCCTTGGTAACAAAGTAAGCAATGTCAAAAATACTTAAAATACTTTTTCTCAAAATCTTTATAAAAAACTTTTAAATGAAAGTTTTTATTTTTAATAAAAACTTCAATACATTCTACTTTTCAAATGAGGCCTAACATGTACCCATTCCAGATAATTTCATAGAAACTTGGTGTTTATAAGCAAAAGGACTTCCCTGGCGGTACAGTCGGTAAGAATTCACCTGCAATGCAGAGGACACGCGTTTCATCCCTGGCCTGGGGAAGATTCTACATGCCGCAGAGCAACTAAGTCCATGGGCCACAACTATTGAGCCGACACGCTGCAACTACTGAAGCCCAGGTGCTAGAGCCCGCGTTCTACAACAAAAGAGAAGCCACTGCAATGAGAAGCCTGTGCACTGCAACAAAGAGTAGCGCCCTCTCGCCACAATTAGAGAAAGCCGGTGTGCAGTAATAAAGACACAGTGCAACCAAAAATAAAAACAAATGAATAAATGAAATAAAGCAAGGGATTTCCTTGGTTGTCCAATGGCTAAGACTCTGCATTCCCAGTGCAGGGGGTCCAGGTTCAAACCCAGATCAGGGAACTAGATCCTACGTGCTGTGACCAAGATCCAGTGCAGCCAAATAAATAAAAGTAACCATTAAAAAAAAACCCACCTATTTAAAAAAATAAAGCAGAAGTATCTTAGATAATAATGTAACACATTTAATATACATACAAATTAAAGCACATCAAGCTGCTACTTGGAATACCTAGACAGTCATTTTTCCAAAGAAGACATAGATGGCCAACAGGCATGTGAAAATATGCTCAACAATGCTAACTATCAGGGAAATGCAAATCAAAACTACAATGAGGTATCACCTCACACCCATCAGAATGGTCACTATCAAAAAGTCTACAAGTAATAAATGCTGAAGAGGGTATGGAGGAAAGGGAATACTTCCACTCTGCTGGTGGGAATGTAAACTGATTTATCTGCTGTGGAAAACAACATGCAGTTACCGTATGACCCAGCAATGCCACTGTTGGGTATACACCCAAAAGAGATGAAAATTCTAATTCAAAAAGATAAATGCACTCCAATGTTCACAGCACTATTCATAATAGCCAAGACATGGAAGCAACAGATGAACGGATAAAGATGTGGTATATATGTTGCAGCAACCTGGATGGACCTAGAGAGTATCACCAAGTGAAGGCAAACAGAGAAGGACAAGTATCATTATGACATCACATACATGGAATTTAAAAAATCATACAAATGAACTTATTTACAAAACAGAAACAGACTCACAGACAGAGAAAACAAACTTATGGTTACCAAAGGGGAAAGAGGGAGAGCTGACTCATTGGAAAAGACTCTGATGCTGGGAGGGATTGGGGGCAGGAGGAAAAGGGGAAGACAGAGGATGAGATGGCTGGATGGCATCACTGACTCGATGGATGTGAGTCTGAGTGAACTCCGGGAGATGGTGATGGACAGGGAGGCCTGGCGTGGTGCGATTCCTGAGGTTGCAGAGTCGGACACGACTGAGCGACTGAACTGAGTAAGAGATACACATCACTGTATTAAAATAAAAAGGTTTACTGTTACTGAACCATTTTTCTGTACACCTGAAACTAACACAATATGATTAATCATCTATCGTTCCATATAAAAAGAAAAAATTGCTGCTTGGCTCCCTCCTAAGGTTTTATTACAAAATAATTGATATTATGCTTTACTTAATTTGCCTAATAGAAAATGATCTTAATTAAGGGACTGTGAAGGTATGACTACAAAGAAAACACTAGGTGATTCAAAAGAACTATTTCTTAAATAATTCCTTAGTATCTAGGCTGCATACTAAACATGAACTCAAAACCAGTTATGTCCAGGAAAGATCAGTTATTTGTATAGTCTTACAATGCTCAATGTGCCCCTTGGGACACCCCAGTCCTATCGTCTGATCTCCCAGAATCGCCTTTGTAGCGTATCACCACTGAGAGCTGAAATGACAAACATGAAACAGCACTCTCTTATTTCCACAGGACTCAAGGAGGTGTATGAAGTTCTCCACAAGAAGTTTTATGACGATATCTGGAGAGTCAATTAATATTTTTAAAGTGCTTGATTAGATTCTGTCATAAAATACACATAAAATTTACCATTTTAATCACTGTTAAGTAGAAAATTCAGTAGCATGCACAAATTAAGAACACCCTGAAAATGCTTCTAAACTTCCTGTTAGATCCATCCCCATTTTCATGTGAAGAGTGCCTTTTAAGATTCATCCAACCACAGGCTCTCACTGCAATTTCAAAGGATGAAAGAACTATTAATACACAATGTCAGAGCAATTCACCACTGAGTGACCTGGTCCATACCCTGAACTCTGGCTCTTTAATCCTGATTACCCTGCAACTTGGACTGTGATCACCCTTTAGTTCTCAAATAAAGCTTGATATCCATGGTAAAGTATCTGCCTTCAAATCAAACCCACATACATCAGACTTACCTACCTATGTTCATGTATGGTCCTATGCTGACTGCTTTGCATTCTCTAATCACTGCTATGCCTTTATGGATACTGCCTTGCCCTTATCCTATAAATAACATCTCTGTAATAAGTCTCACCAAGCTGAGATGAAATCTCTCAAAGACAAAATGATATAACCTGTTCCAGGAAACACTTTCAGATTATTCTTAGCTAAAACTTTCTTCTTCTTTGAACATCTATATGGTTATTTACAGAAAGGATGGCACTTACATGATCTTACAGTTGACTAACTGTACATATACATGCATGCCTTAGCTCCCTTACTAAATAAAGTTGCTAAAATATTTGGGCAAAGAATCCCTATCTAACGAATCTATTTGGTTCTGATATTAAAAAATGACCATATTAATTTGCTTTTCAAAACACAGTCTTAAACGTCAAGACTACAAAACTCTAGTTCTAATGTTACTTTCTATATAAAGACAATCTGTAGTCAATGACCATAGGCCTCCACGTCCATCCTGGACACAAGACCTGCAGATAAAATTTAAATAAGACAAATCAAAGATAACAAAAGTCAGGTAACAGAAACAAGGAGAGTGGATTCAATCATTTATTATCCATTGAACAACAGAAGAATGCATGAACTGAATGAATATCTTTCAGGGAATCCTCCATAAAGTTGTCTCCCAGGCAAGCTTAGATAAATATGGGGATAGAAGAGATCACGGCGTTACTTCTAGACAAGAAGCTGAAGGATACCTGCACCAACTGCCAATTCTTAGCTGAGAATTTCCATCCTCCCCCAAATGAAAGACCTAACAGGGAAAGCCACCCTACTTCTGAATAGGGGTGAGCTAACAGGCTCTGTTCAATGGTAGCCTAATCCAAGAAACAGTTTTTAGCTTAATTTTAATTTTGTTTTTTTTAAGGGAAAGAGGTGAGTTCTAATCTTTATTTCTTAACAGCAATAGTAATAACATGCTATATCACAACCACCTCATAAAATACTACAATTCTGGCTATTAAGTATTTGTCAAAAGAGCTAAACATTTAGATTTTCCATAATTCCCCTCCCCGATTTCTCTTTATAAATATTGCCCCAAGTTAGTTTCACACCAGTCATTTAGAGAACCATTTCCCAAAGTTTACTTCTCTAAGTCCTAGCTAGAAATTAATAAATGACCACGGATATTAAAAACATCAGGTTTCCCTGGTAGCTCAGCTGGTAAAGAATCCGCCTGCAATGAAGACGACCCCGGTTCGATTCCTGGGTGAGGAAGATCTGCTGGAGAAGGGAGAGGCAACTCACTCCAGCATTCCTGGGTTTTCCCTGGTGGCTCAGCTGGTAAAGAATCCACCTACAACATGGAAGACCTGGGTACAATCACTGGGCTGGGAATATCCCCTGGAGAAGGGAACGGATGCCCACTCCAGCATTCTGGCCTGGAGAATTCCATGGCTTGTGTAGTCCATGGGGTCGCAAAGAGTCGGACATGAATGAGCGACTTTCACTTTCATTAAAAATATTAATGCATTAAAGTCAGACTTAAGATTCTTCACATTTCCAATATGCTAATGTGCTTAGTCTCTTTTCAAGAGGAACTGTCAATTTATTTGACCATTTTATGGCAAAATCACTCATCAAAATATTTAAGAGAAGACCAGAATGAGAATCACTGACTTAGTCAGATATCTAAAGACAGTTCAATCATAACTGCCTTTCAGAAGTAATTCCTGGTGGGAGGGAGGTTCAAGAGGGAGAGGAAAATACATATACCTATGGCTGATTAATGTTGATATATGGCAGAAACCAACACAATACTATAAAGCAATCCTCCTCCAGTTAAAAATAAATTTTTAAAAAGAAATAATTTCTAAATTTATCTATATTAGTACAGAAGAGGCTGAATTAAAGTACAGCTCTTGTGAAAACTATAGCTTTAAAGCATTTTAAGGACTGAAGACAGTCTATAGCAGGTTATAGGCTAAAGCTCTAAAAGGCCAAATATTAAGGTAACAGAACAACTGGATTTCCCACCTGCACTCCTCCATAACTCAGGCAATCTGTAACCCAAACCTATTATGACTGAATGTGATTTACTGAGTTCAGAGCCACAGGCTACATTAATAATCTGCAGGGCTATGGCACAAACAAGCAGGATCAGGCCAAATAAAAAACTTTGTAATATTTTTAAAGAAAGAAATAGACCAAAAAAGAATGGAGATGTTATTTGCACATGAATATTAAAGTCACATTTCACTCATTCAGCTATTCAATTGCTGAACTCAGTGTAGAAAAAGGTATTTCCTTCAGAGAATTTAATGAATAAAAAGAGAATAAAAAGCACACATGGGAACTTATTTAAGAAATGTACAGATAAAGTGCAATGGAAGTTCAGGAAAAAAACTTCCTGAACTTATGAGTGTCAGACTATGTTAAATGCTAAACAAGGAATCTGGATGATTTACAAATATCTATAACTCTGAATTACAACACAAGAGAAGACTCTATACGTGGACATCACCAGATGGTTAACACCGAAATCAGATAGATTATATTCTTTGCAGCCAAAGATGGAGAAGCTCTATACAGTCAGCAAAAACAAGACCTGGGAGCTGACTGCGGCTCAGATCCTGAACTCCTTATTACTAAATTCAGACTTAAATTGAAGAAAGCAGGGAAAACCACTAGACCACTCAGGTATGACCTAAATCAAACCCCTTATTATACAGTGGAAGTGACAAATAAATTCAAGAGATAGACAGAGTGGCTGATGAACTATGGACGGAGGTTCGTGACACTGTACAGGAGACAGAGATCAAGACCATCCCCAAGGAAAAAAAAAATGCAAAAAAACAAAATTGCTCTCTGAGGAGGCCTCACAAAGAGCCGTGAAAAGAAGAGAAGTGAAAAGCAAAGGGGAAAAGGAAAGATATACCCATTTGAATGCAGAGTTCCAAAGAACAGCAAGAAGAGATAAGAAAGCCTTCCTCGGTGATCAGTGCAAAGAAATAGAGGAAAATAATAGAATGGGAAAGACTAGAGATCTCTTCAAGAAAATTAGAGATACCAAGGGAACATTCCATGCAAAGATGGGCTCAATAAAGGACAGAAATTGTATGGACCTAACAGAAGCAGAAGATATTAAGAAGATATTAAGAATACACAGAAGATATTAAGAATACACAGAAGAAATGTACAAAAAAGATCTTCATGACCCAGATGATCACAATGGTGTGATCACTCACCTAGAGCCAGACATCCTGGAATGTGAAGTCAAGTGGGCCTTAGGAAGCATCACTACGAACAAAGCTAGTGGAGGGGATGGACTTCCAGTTGAGCTATTTCAAATCCTAAAAGATGATGCTGTGAAAGTGCTGCACTCAATATGTCAGCAAATTTGGAAAACTGAGCAGTGGTCACAGGCTGGAAAAGGTCAGTTTTCATTCCAATCCCAAAGAAAGGCAATGCCAAAGAATGCTCAGACTACCACACAATTGCACTCATCTCACACCCTAGTAAAGTAATGCTCAAAATTCTCCAAGCCAGGCTTCAGCAATATGCGAACCATGAACTTCTAGATGTTCAAGCTGGTTTTAGAAAAGGCAGAGGAACCAGAGATCAAATTGTCAACATCCACTGGATCATGGAAAAAGCAAGAGTTCCAGAAAAACATCTATTTCTGCTTTATCGACTATGCCAAAGCCTTTGACTGTGTGGATCACCACAAACTGGAAAATTCTGAAAGAGATGGGAATACCAGACCACTTGACCTGCCTCATGAGAAATCTGTATGCAGGTCAGGAGCAACAGTTAGAACTGGACATGGAACAACAGACTGGTTCCAAATAGGAAAAGGAGGACGTCAAAGCTGTATATTGTCACCCTGCTTATGTAACTTATATGCATAGTACATCATGAGAAATGTTGGGCTGGAAGAAACACAAGCTGGAATCAAGATTGCCAGGAAAAATATTAATAACCTCAGATATGCAGATGATATCACCCTTATGCCAGAAAGTGAAGAACCAAAGAGCCTCTTGATGAAAGTCAAAGAGGAGAATGAAAAAGTTGGCTTAAAGCTCAACATTCAGAAAACTAAGAACATGGCATCCAGTCCCCTCACTTCATGGCAAATAGATGGGGAAACAGTGGAAACAGTGTCAGACTTTATTTTTGGGGGCTCCAAAATCACTGCAGATGGTGACTGCAGCCATGAAATTAAAAGATGCTTACTCCTTGGAAGGAAAGTTATGACCAACCTAGACAGCATATTCAAAAGCAGAAACATTACTTTGCTGACAAAGGTCCATCTAGTCAAGGCTATGGTTTTTCCAGTGGTCATGTATGGATGTGATAGTTGGACTGTGAAGAAAGCTGAGTGCCAAAGAATTGATGCTTTTGAACTGTGGTATTGGAGAAGACTCTTGAGAGTCCCTTGGACTGCAAGGAGATCCAACCAGTCCATCCTAAAGGAAATCAGTCCTGAGTGTTCATTGAAGGACTGATGTTGAAGCTGAAACTCCAATACTTTGGCCACCTGATGTGAGGAACTGACTCATTTGAAAAGACCCTGATGCTGGGAAAGATTGAAGGTGGGAGGAGAAGGGGATGACAGAGAATGAGAGGTTGGATGGCATCACCGACTTGCTGGACATGAGTTTGACTAAACTCTGGGAGATGGTGATGGACAGGGAGGCCTGGCATGCTGCAGTCCATGGGGTCGCAAAATGTCGGACACGACTGAGCGACTGAACTGAACTGATAACTCTGAATGAGGAAACAGCAGAGTTTAGGATATGGATCCTTCTGTATGAGTTAATGAGTAAAAAACGAAAAGTGTGATGAATACAATCACCTAAAATTTAATGCTTCCAAAAACCCAGCCCAAATGGCTCCACCAGCGAATTTTTCCAAACATTTAAAGCAGAATTAATATCAATCCTTCACAAACTCTTCCAGATAACAGAAAGGAAACTCTATGACATCTGCATTACCTTGATTTTTAAAGCCAGGCAAAGATATCACAAGAAAAGTACAAGTCAGCCCTTCATATCCCAGATACAGAGCCCACGGATATGGAGGGCTGACTATACCATTTTATAGAAGGGACTTAACTTCCACAAATTCTGGTATTTGCAGGGGATCCTGGAATCAATCCCCCACGGGTACCAAGGAAAGACTACAAAGACTAATTACCCTTTTAATATAGATACAAAATCCTCAACAAAATACAGCTGACCCATGAACAACAGGGGGATTTGGGGCCACCGACGCTCCTTGCAGTTGAAAATTCATGTCGTGCTGTTCGGTACCTAAGGTTCCATATCCACAGTTCTGCATCTATGGATTCAACCAGCTACAGATGGTGCAGTATGCAGTTATTGAAAAACAATCTACATATAAGTGAGTGCATGCAGTTCAAACCCATGTTTTTCAAGGGTTAACTGCATCATACACAGAATCCAACATTATATAAAAAGAATTACTGCTGCTGCTACTGCTGCTAAGTCGCTTCAGTCGTGTCCGACTCTGTGCGACCCCATAGATGGCAGCCCACCAGGATCCCCTCGTTCCTGGGATTCTCCAGGCAAGAACACTGGAGTGGGTGGCCATTTCCTTCTCCGCTGCATGAAAGTGAAAAGTCAAAGCGAAGTCGCTCAGTCGTGTCTGACTCCTAGTGACCCCATGGACTGCAGCCCACCAGGCTCCTGAATCCATGGGATTCTCCAGGCAAGAGTACTGGAGTGGGGTGCCACTGCCTTCTCCAAATTAGACACTATTACTAAAGTAGAATTTATCCTAGGAATGCAAAGTTGGTGTCATACCTGCAAATCAATGTGTTACACCTCATTAAAGCACAAAACCCACTTCATCACCTCAACAGAAACAGAAAAATGATTTGACAAAATCCAACACCATTTCAAAATAAAACAGTCAACAAACTATGAACAGTCTTCACTACTGACAGCCGTGTTTAAGACTCCATGCTTCCACTGCAGGGGGCAGAGGTTCCATTACTGGCTGGAGAACTAAAATCCCACAGGCCACAGAGTGTTGCCAAAAAATAAACAAAATTTTTAAAAGAGGGTGGGGGGGACTCCCTCAACCTGATAAAGGACACTGACACAAAACAGAGCTAACACCATACCTAATAGTGAAAAACAGAACGCTTCCCCCTTAAGATCAGGAACAAGACACAGTTGTCTGCTTTCACAACCTCTATTCAAAACTGGACTGAAAATTCTAGCTAGGGCAATTAGGAAAAGGAAGGAAGGGAGGGAGAGAGCGATGGCAAGCACCCAGACTGAAAAGAAAGAAGTAAAACTATATTTACAGATGACATGATCTTGTACAAGAGTAGATAACACTAAGGAGTACTCTAAAAAATGATTAGAACGAATAAGCAAGCTCAGTTATCTTGTAGGATACAAGATCAATATACAAAAATCAATTATATTTTTATATACTGGCAATGAACAATCTGAAAGAAAAACTAAGAAAATAATTCCACTTACGTTACCATCAAAAAGAATACACACTTAACCAAAGAACTGCAAGACACTGTTGAAAGAAATTAAAAGAACTAAAAAAATGACAATATCCCACAGTTCATGGATCAGATGATTTAACATTTTTAACATCTCAACAATACACATCAAAAATCCAAGCTGCCTTTTTTGAAGAAATAGACAAGCTGATTCTAAAATTCAGGGAATTCCCTGGTGATCCAGTGGTTAGGACTCAACACTTTCACTGCTGTTGTCCAGGTTTCATTGCTGGTCAGCGAACTAAGATCCTGTAAGCCACAGTGCAGCGAAAAAAGTAAGTAAAAAATAAAATAAAATTCATATGGAAATGTAAGGGACCTAGGACAGCCAAAATAATCTTTGAAATGACAAAGTTGGAGAATTCATACTTTGATTTTAAAATTATCCACACAGCTGAAGTAGTTATTAAGATATATGGTGCTGACATAAAGTGAGAAACATTGATCAATGGAACAACTGAGAGTCCAGAAATAAACCCTTACATTTAGAGTCAACTGATGTCCAACAAGGGTGTCAAGATAATCCAGTGGGGAAAGACCAGCCTTTTGAACAAATGGCACAAGGACAACTGTACAGCAACATACAAAAGAATGAAGCTGGAACTCTTCCTTGCACTACACACAAAAAATTAACTCAACAGAGATCATAAACCTAAATTTAAGAGCTAAAAGTATAAAACTCTTAGAAGAAAATGTGAGAAAAAAATCATGAGCTTGGATGAGGTAACAGTTTCTTAGATAATATACCAAGAGCAACAGCAACAAAAGGAAAACAGATAAACTGGACTTATCATCTTTAGTGCTTTAAAGGATACTCTCAAGAAACTGAAAATTCACTAATAGGAGAAAATACTTGCAAATCATATATCCGATAAGGTATTGATTGATATCCAGAATATTTTACAAAGCTCTTAAAACACAGTAATAAAAAGGTACTCAAATTAAAAATGGACAAAGGGGACTTTCCTGGCAGTCCAGTGGTTAAGACTCTGCACTTCCAGTGCAGTGGAGGCAGGTTCCATGCCTGGTCAGGAAACTAGTAAGATCCCCCACGCTGTTTGGCAATCCCCAAAACATTTTAATTAATTAAAAATGGGAAAAGGATGTGAATAAATATTCCTCCCAAGGGGATATTTCAATGGCTAGAAGTACATGAAAAGATGCTTCAACATCATTAGAGACCAGGAAAATACAAAGCAAATCCACAATAAAACCCACTAGGATGATTATAATAGAAAAGACAGACAATAACAAGTGTTGGCAAAGATATACAGAAACTAGAACCTTCGTACACTCCTAGTGGGAATGTAAAATGGTGCAGCCATTTAGGAAATGTCTGATACTTTTTCAAGTAGTTGAACATATGTTTACCTTTGTCCCAGCAAATCCACTTCTAGGTATACCCAAGAGAAATGAAAATATATGTCTGCAAAAAAAGTTAAGACTTAAATTTTCATAGTAATATTCATAACAGCCAAAAGGTGGAAACAACATAATGTCCATCAACTGATGAATGGATAAATATAATGTGGTATATCCATACAATGGAATATTATTTGGCATTAGAAAGAGTTGGAATAATTACTAACAGACACTGTAACACAGATGAACTTTAACATTATACTAAGTAAACAAGCCAGTCAACAAAGGCCTTATATTGTTTGATTAACTTATGAGGTATCCAGAACAGCAGCTCCATAGGAAACAAAAAATAATCAGCGGTTGTGTGGGACAGGAAGTTGGGACAGGGTTAAGTAGGGGCTTCTCTGGTGGCTCAGTGGTAAAGAATCCAGCAGCCAAAGCAGGAGGCATGAGAGACACAAGTTCAATCCCTGGCTCGGGAAGATCCCCTGTAGAAAGAAATGGCAACCCACTCCAGTATTCTTGCCTGGCTTTTTCCATGGATAGAGGAGCCTGCTGGGATACAGTCCATGGGGTCTCAAAAGAGTCAGATACCACCTAGTGACTAAACAACAAGTGTGAATGGCATGTGACTGATAATAAACAGAGGTTTCTTTGGGGGCTGATGAAAAGGTTCTGACACTGAGGTGACTATTGCCAACTCTGTGAATATATTAAAACCAATGAATACACTAAAACTATATACATTTTAAATGATGACTTTTATCAACCAGAAATTATATCTCAATAAATGTTACAAGGTGCCATTTCTGTACAGGAAAAGTTTAAAAATGAGCAAAAATTATTTATAACACTATACAAATTTAAATATCATATGGAGGGTTCTTAACAAAATTCTAACAGTAGTATAATACCTCTAGCACAGAGAACCTACTGGATAATTTTGTTTAAAAAGATTATTACTATTATTATCCCACTTACAGATAAGGAACCAAAGGCTTACACGTTAAGTAACTTGCTCAAGTTCATACCACTTTAATAGGGAATGTGGATTTGAATCCAAACAATCCTTGAACCACTATAAGACTAGAAATTTATTATATAAAGGGAATCATACTGCATAGGGTCACAAAGAGACAGACACAACTGACTGACTAAACAAATACTGTATATATACTTTTCTATCTGAATTCTTTGAGGTTTTGAGTATGTTTTTGAGATTTATCCATGTTACTACATACCGTTCATTCCTTTTTGTTACTGAATCAGACTCCATTACAAGAATGAATATAATTACAATTTATCTATTCACTTGCTGATGGATATTTGGGTTTTCATTTCTCTTTGGGTAAATTCTGAGGAATAGAACTGCTAGGTTATAGGTAGGTATACGCTGCTAAGTCGCTTCAGTCGTGTCCGACTCTGTGCGACCCCACAGATGGCAGCCCACCAGACTCCCCCAACCCTGGGATTCCTCAGGCAAGAACACTGGAGTGGGTTGCCATTTCCTTCTCCAATGCATGAAAGTGAAAAGTGAAAGTGAAGTCGCTCAGTAAGTGTCTGACTCTTTGTGACCCCATGGACAACAGCCTAACCAGGCTCCTCCGTCCATGGGATTTTCCAGGCAAGAGTACTGGAGTGGGCTGCCATTGCCTTCTCCAGGTAGGTATATGTTTATCCTTAAAAGAAACCACCAAACAACTTTCCAAAATTGTTCTATTTTACACTCCCCACCCCCAACAATGCATAAGAGTTCTAGTTGCTTCCCATCTTTGTCAACACTTTGTATTATAATATCATCTCACTGTTGTTTTAATTTGTACATCCCTGATGACTGATAAAGTTGAGTACATTTTCATACGCTTAATGGCCATTTGTGTAAATTCCTTTGTGAAATGTCTGTTAAAGTTTTTCAACCACATTTCAGAAAATCTCAGTCTCTTTATTACTGAGTTATATAAGTCCTTGATATATCACAGATATAATTCTTTTGTCAGATATATGTATTACTATAACATCCTTCATGTACATTGGCTAGTTCATCTATAGATTTCTCAATCAAATCCCAGTTTTTGAAGAGGCTGACAGGCTCAATCTAAGCTTTATATGGAAATACAAAGGATGCAGAATAGTCCACACAAGTTTAGAAAAGATGGCTAAGGATGGGAGTTCACTGAAACTTTCAGTAACTCTTGAAATCAGTGTGATCAGATGGTGCTGCATTGGCAGAGGATAGACAAATCAACAGTACAGAAGAGAGTGCAGAAAGAGATCCATACTTACACAGTCACACTGTTCTTGACAAAGGCACTAAACAATTCAATAGGGAAAGGAAGGGTTTTTTTTTTGACAAATGGTACTGGAACAACTGGAGATCTATATGGAGGAGAGATTGAACTTCAAACACCTACACTTCATATCATACACAAAAGTGATGTGAGAGACAAATCAGACTTAAATAGAAAGTTAAAACGATAAAGCTTCTAAAAGAAAACATAAGAACATATCCTTGTGATTTTGGAGTAGGTAAAAATTTAATAGATAGGGGGTACTAACTATGGAAGACAGGAAGTACTAACTACAAAAGAAAATATTGATAAACTGACTTCATCAAAATTAAAAACTTCTGCATTTAAAAAAACTAGTCAGTCCTTCTTTGCTTGGTTTCATTCTTTATCAGTTTGCAACAGTATTAACAGTCTGAAGAGAAAGGGTATTACTGCAAACTATATGTAATCAGACGCAGTAGCCCTCTTTGCCATATCCACACCAAATAAAGGTGCAAATTCTCTCTAACACAAAAGCCTTACCAAGATTCTGCTGGGTTCCAAGGCCACTCAGAATTACTCCAGAAGATCCTTATTACACTTTCCCTTTTGCTCTTCAGATTAGGATTCAATTTCTAGCCACTGCCCTTAAAGTACTTTTATATTTCTCCAGTGCCCTTAAAGTATTTTTTGTATTTCTCCAGTACCAGGTTGGAGAAGGAAATGGCAACCCACTCCAGTGTTCTTGTCTGGAGAATCCCAGGGACGGGAGAGCCTGGTGGGCTGCCGTCTATGGGGGTCACACAGAGGCGGACACGACTGAAGTGACTTAGCAGCAGCAGCAGTACCAGATAACACAGATACTAAAAGTTCCCATTAATATATGCTATACTTAACCAGTATTCCTTACTGTTAAAACATCTTCCCTAACTCTCCAACATTTTACAGGCAGCAACAATTTACTGTATACTTAAATGGGCCAACTAAGTAACTCCCATTTCTCTTAGTTCTTAGTTGGATCTGCTATTACTGTGACTGTTCTTTACCTTAGGTCTTTCTGTATTACCTTATTATCTGTTGTTTACTAAGTAAGAAATCATATGCAATATCAGAAGTAGGTGGAAGTTTAGTACCTGAATACTCCCCTCTTTGGTTCACAATGTGGAGCCTTGTACTAATGTACAAAGTACAACAAAAACTGCTTTTCTTTAGTTTCCTTTTAAAAAATTCACAAATAATTAAAAGGGATTAAATTTGCAGAATATAAAAAACATGGGGGAAATAATCCAAATTCCAAAATACATAATCTGTACAATATACTGACAAGAAATTTAATAAAATTCTTATTTAAATCACTTGTTCCCTAACCAATAAAACATTTGTATCATTCCATTTAGCTGAAATAAAGACTATCAGCAACTTCTTCCCATTACTATTAAATATTATATAGTTTATATTTTATAAACTATTAAAATCTATTAAAGTATCATTTAGCCATTCTACAAAAAATAATCAGGGTAAAATTTTTTTCTCATGAATGCTTTGAAAGAGTAATTAGGTTCTACAGGCATTTATTTCCTGCCCGCCATAATTATACAACTTCAACAAAAAAAAAAACTCAATGGCTCAGCAAAAAAACATTTCTGCATTCACTGAAATCTTTCTCATAACCTTAACCATAAAAAAAACTTTCAAAGCCAGCCTCAGTTGGAAGTATAACTCTCGTTATGGCCTGATGAGAGAAGGACAAGGGACCTATCACTGAATAAGAGCCCACTAGTCGTGAGGGGCTTTTCTGCCGCTGCTGCTGCTGCTAAGTCACTTCAGTCGTGTCCGACTGTGTGACCCCATAGATGGCCTCCTGCTTTAATAATACTAGCTCATTGAATCCTCATGGTAATTTAAACTGTATTCCCATTTTAGTTAGGTTAAATAACTTGCCCGAGCTAGAATTAGAACTCAGATGTATTACCAGTGACTCAAAAGCCCCAATTCTTCACCACCCAATTCTTTACCACAGACTCTGCTATGATAAAACAACAAAGAGACAAGAGTGATCCCATGAGCAGGTCTGCCCATGACAGTTCAATTTTATGCCTGTTGTCTGAAACATAATTACCAACATTCTCTCCTCACTTCCAAAAGTATCCACGTTTGAACAGTATCTGGTCACTCTACACATGGCAAGTTAAAGAGGAAAATAATTCATTAGGTACTCTTTAAATATTCTAGTTGAACCTAAACTTTCCATTCAAACCACTGAATATGCACTAAAAAGCTAAAGAAGCCACTATGTCCCAGGACTGAACTAAGCAGGAAGGAAAAACCTTGTCCTCAAAGAGCACAGGCTGACAGTGGCCTCTACATAGGTTGACAGGAAGGCCAGAAAGCACCTGCTCCACCAAAGCAACAGTTCCTACTGTAAGAGCATAGGAATAATTTAACAAACCCAAGGTTTCCCCAAATCAAAGTCTGAGACAAAAATTACACCTGCATGGGCTTTTTTTTGGCGGGGGGTGGCGGTGGACTGGGGAGGGGATGGTTCTTGCTACTCGGCTTGCAGAATCTGAGTTCCTCAACGAGGGATCGTCCTTGGGCCACCATGATGACAGTGCAGAGTCCTAACCTCCTAACCACTGGATCGCCAGGGAACTCACTACATCTGCACTTGAAATGGAATGAAGAATTCCTGGCTAAAAAATCATGGCCCTTTCAGAGAGTTCTAAAATGGCAAAGAGAAAATATTTTGCTTATCTTATAGGTATATTGTGAGAAAGAAAAAGTACTTATCCATGATTACCTTTCCCTACTTTTCTTCCTCAATAAAATCAGAATATATATCAAAATGAAGTATGTTTCCAAGGATGACGACAATTACAATGTGTTTGCTTTCTTCTAGGTAAAGAATCATTTCAGCTTCCTAGAATAGCATCTTCATCAAGACAGGGAACAAACTGCATTTTATCAAAATAATAAAAAATAAATTACTAGCACAACTGCCTACAGGGGAGTTCTGTAGTATACACCACAGACATGACATCTGGTCAAACAAGTTTAATCCCTGTTAATTAAGAATTAATTAGAGTCTAAATCAAAAAAAATCCAAAAGGGAGGAAATACTTCCTGAGGTAGCCAGTGGACCTTTCACATGGTAATTAAAAAAAAAAAAATTTGTTTTATGTTAGCCTATGATAGAGGTCCCTAGTATATTTCACAAGTCTTCTGGTGAAAAGAACCCAATCTAAATTAATGACAATTTATCAAATTAAAAATTTGAAAACAAAGCTAAAGATTCCTCTTACTGAAGAATTATTGACTTTTAACAACTTTCACAGCTAAATTCATGAAAACACTTACCTTTTTCAGGGAGTGAGACAGCTGACAAATATATGCACCAGTAAAAGGGAAATTACAGAACTGAATCCACAGGCCCAAAATCTTGAGCAATTCAGTTTATTTCTCATCAAAAGGAAGTTAACATTAACTTACTTGATAGACATCTGCGAAAAATAGAGATTCTCACAAAGAGCTGAGATAACTTAGTTATCAGTTCCATATAGTTAACTGTCCATTATTACAAAAGTAATGGTGAGAGTTTATTATTGAGAATAAAAGGTAAGAGACATTCATAACCAGCCAATATTATAAAATTCACTTTTCTACTCAGTTTTCCTATACTAAAAGTCAGTTTTCATTTTGGGGCTGAACACAGTAACCAGTGTGGGTGGTAACAGAGAAGCCTTTCTTCACCAAAGGAAGTCTGAGAAATCAAAGTTCAGGTAATTCATCCTGGCAATGAATCATCTATAAACAAGCATGAGGTGAATTGTATACTAAACAGCTCTTGCTTTTCAACTGTATTTCAGTCACTTAAGACATGATATTTTTATTAACACCAAATATAATTACTTTCATTATCTTTATTTTATAAGATACACAGATATTATAAACAAGGCAAGTAAGTTTACACCAAACTAGGCGTCCAATAAACACTTTTTTAACTATTCAAGAAGCTTGGGGGTAAGGGAACTTCATCACAAGGAATTCCAACTGAGAATTCAAATTTTTTATTTTGTTGCATCAAATGCAATAAGACTATGTACACACATTCTATTGAGAACCACATGCCATTTTATTTGCATATGCACTTCATATATACATTCACATATTCAATTCTTTTATGACATAGACAACACTATAACCCTTATTTTACAAACAAAAAAAAAGAGTTAAGCTTAATGTCTCCCCTAAGGTCACACAGCCAAAGTGACAGAGCCAGGACTGGAATCCAACAAGTCTGACTCCAAACTCCCACATATTTAACTATTCCAACATTGTCTGAAGGACCTCCAACAAGCAGAGGCTCCAAGGGCATAAAGCCATGCTAATGAGGTATTCCAAGCAGTATATTCATTTATTCAATCATTTATTTAGACCAATATAGAGTCATAAATATTGATTTTATGTTATGGGTTATAATCCAATGCTGCTTTATTTTGCTGCTCAAATCATTGAGTTTTGACCACTGGGAGCTTTTTCAGTTGGTCCCTGTGCTCCTCTGACATATCCTCATCAATGTGGAATGCTGGTGGTGGGAGCTGTAGTACTTCCTTACCTTCTGATGCTCCAGGCTCATCTTGTAGATTTCCTGTATCAAACCTAGAGTTAGCTACTTCTCCAAGGAGCTCCAGTTCCTTTTATTACATAATGGTATAAGAAAACACGCTGTGGGTACTAGGTATGCTCCTAGGTTTTTAACCTTCTCTGCACAGAGCACAGAAATATACCTGTGTGTATATAAACCCATGTTATGTATGTGCCTCTAAAAATTTGTATCTGCAACCACCTATACCTGTATCAAGCTAAACACGGATTCATACTGATGACTCCAACTTTAATCCATCACCACAAGGATTATTCTAGCCTCCTTCCCTTGATTATCCGTAAATTCTTACTCTGACAGTAAGTAAGTAGTCCGTCTCCCACCATCCATTTACTTAATTGTTCAATTGTAGTCTCTCTGTGTTTCAGTATCACAATTAAGTGGTATATCTCACAGAACACAATTGTAACAATTAGACTACAGTGCTCATATGCAGTTCCTTAAGAGTCCACTCATTTTCAAGGTTACTTAGGTTAGCAGTTCCCTCCTCCTAATTTTAATAAGGCGGTTTCATACATTTATAATATTATATTCTCCTTTCACAATCCGCATTCCTTCCTGGAATCCTTCAACCTCCGAAATGATTTTCGCTTAATTTGGACATACTGAAGTTTACTCTGTGCTATAAAGGCCCTGCAAGTTTAGCAAATGCATAATGTCATGCATCTACTACTACTGTAGCCAACAGAATAATTTTCTCAAGCAGTATTTCAAATGAACCAAATGGTATTACAATCCTCTATGGAAGCAGCATGGTTCGGTAGTAGAAAGAGAAGGTGAAGTCAAGAACTTTAAGTTTAATGCTACTGACAAGCCATACAGACTTTAAGAATAATAGCTATCCTTTCAGGGTCCCAAGAGTCTCAGTGTAAAATGAGGGAGTTTCAACTAGATGACAATAATTTATAGCATTTATTAAACACTTTGTGTCAGGGATGATGCTAAGCACTTCACATGGATTATTTCATTTATTTCTAACAACTCTGCATATAAAGTAAATACTTTTATGTATTATCCCTATTGAAATGATGGAATTAAAGGCTTAATATTAACTAGCACAAGATCACCTAGCCAGAGAGTTACAGAGCCACGACTCTAGAACAGGAGTTGGCATGCCCCGCGAGTCAAACTCAGCCTGCTGCTCATTTTTATAAATCCTGACAGATAAAAACGGTTTTTAAGTTTTGAAGTAACTGGGGAAAATTCAGGACACATGGAAATTATATGAAATTACAATTTCAGTCCCCACAGTTTTACTGGCAAATAGCCCCACTCATTCAGGTACATATTCACTTTGGCTGCTTTCACAATGCAATCGCAGACATGAGTGGCTGAGACAGAGAAACATGGCCAGCAAAGCCTAAGACTTATTATTTGACTCTACAGAAAACCTCTCCCAAGCCCTACTGTAGAGTCTGGCTTACTATTATTTTCTAAGAATGATTCTAAAAAAAGGCAAATTATTACTAACATTAGAATGACAACCTGGACAGAAATATTTTAGACCCTGAATTAAAAAGTTTAATGTTGTAAAACATCATCTCTTTGCACTACAATTTTAAGTAGAAAGATATTTCTATCTACTGGTATTCATTACATAAACACAGGTTAATGCATTGTAATGATTTTCTTTACTGATGTATTTTTACCTGTTATCTAAAAAAAGACTTGAGATATTGTCTATTCATAATAAAAAGCTTCTGACTTCAATACTTTACAAACTAAAACTCTAGATTAAACTGTCAAAACAAAATGGTACTTACAATTATAGCTAACGCTTGTTGAGAGCACCCTTTGCCAGGTTCCACTGTAAGAATTTTTAGGTCTCTGTGAGCAAGTGAGTGAGTAAAGTAGGTATTTCTATTATCTTAATTTAAAAGATGAATTAACTGAGGCTTAAACAGCTTTCCAGAGGCAACACAGTTAATAAGAGAGCTAAAATTTGAACCCAGGTCATCTGGCTCTAGCATCTAAAAGGGGTCTGGCTATACTACAAGGCCACTGGATGACAACGCTTCTGTTAACAAGGCAGATTAGGACCTTTAAACAAATGAAAAGAATGTTTCACTATATTAAAACAAACAAAAAAACCTAAGTACTAGTAATTTATATCAGCACGTCAAGAGAAACATTTAGGTTTATACTTTTACACTTATCCATGGCACCCTATGGCTTCCCTGGTGACTAGTGGTAAAGAATCCACCTGCCAATGCAGAAGATGTGGGTTCAATCCCTGGGTCAAGAAGATCCTCTGGAGAAGGAAATGGCAACCCACTCCAGTATTCTTACTTGGGAAATCCCAGGGACAGAGTAGCCTGGAAGACTATAGTCCATGGGGTTGCAGAAGAGTCAGACACGGCTTAGTGACTAAACAACAAACAAAAAATGGCATCCCAAGAGTTTGCACAATTCTGTTTCTCTTTGCAGAGCCCCTCTGTACTCTCCATACATAAACATGTTTTTGTTCAGAAACTAAGTCAGGTACAATTCTTTTGCGATAGGATTTCCCAGGCAAGAAGACTGGAATGGGTTGCCATTTCCTTCTCCAATATATATACATACAATTGGATTAACTCACTTGTACACGCCCAACAGAGTCTTACCACAGTCCCTGAGTGTGGCAGATGCTCAACAACTCACTGTTGGGCGGATCAAAGCACATTCAGTATGTGTTCAATAAATAAATATTGAGTGAATGAATGAACAGAATAAGGAGTTTCCTAAACCATTAGGTTCAAGTATCATTAAATGGTTGTTGACCTGAAATGAACTAGGGATGGAAAAGTCTCTGGCTTTGTGATATTTAAATTCGATCTGGTCTGTTTATGAGTTTTAACCACTTTCTGTATTATTAAGTTTCATAAACAAACCACTCATTATACACCTATCTAACAATATTTATCTTTCAAGCTAGTTCTAATTTTCCAGATTAACAATTTAATAATATTCCATCTCAGTCTTCATCACTCCATTGTGAAATCAAATTTATCTTCATATGCAAACCTCACTGTTGCCTTCATTATTTATATTGGAAACTTCCCTCCTGCTTAATTTGTTCTTCTTTGAGGTGTAATAATTTAAGTCTAAGAGTGAATGCATTGTGGTTTTCTACCAAGATAATACAAATACAGTCCATTTCTCAATTTTATTTTTCATACCTCTCTCAGGAGTGACTTTATTTTAAACATTTATTTACTTATTAGACACACCATAAGACATGTGGGATCTTAGCTCCCCAAGAACTCAAACCCATGCCTCCTGCAATGAAGCATGAAGTCTTAAACCACTGGACCAACAGGGAAGTTCCAGGAGTGACAAATATGTTGACAGCCTTTCTAGTAATATCCAGACAACCATCTCAGAGATAAATTGACCACCTGGCCTAGCATTCCTTTTACCATACTGATGTTCACTAGCCATTTTTCTGTTCATACACAAGGAAATGAAAGATTTACCCAGTTTATCCTCCTCAGTTAACTAACTTCTTGCCCAGAAAATGTAGCTGTCACATGCAAACCCAAAGGCAGCTTATCTGTTTATATTCATAAGAAATATGAATCATTTTGGTACCAGTACAAAAAGGTGAGCACTATACATATACCCCGAGAAAACCCTATATGCCATACATGTTCTTTCCTACTGCACAAGTTTCCTCTTCCAAATCAAAACTAAAGGTATGTTAAAGTTTTTGATATGTTCTTCAAAGGTGAAAATAAACTAACATTTCTCAATATGCTGTCTTATAGTTGATACGTCATTTAATCTCAGAAGTGAAAATTATTGTACCTGTTTTACAAATACAGAGAACTGAACAAGTTCATTGGCTTGTTCAGTGCTAAGCAGGACTCAAACCTAAGTCTTTTTAAGTTCAAAACCAATGTCTTTCTATTATACAACCAGGTTTCTCTTCAGCTAAATTATCACTCACTTTTCCCCTAAAAAGTCCTGTTCATGTGAATGCAAGTTTGAGCCAACAATCCTTCTACTTCTTAAAAAAAAAAAAAAGAAAAAAAAATCACTGGTTTGATACATATAAAATGACTTAGCTACATGTTGGACTCTCTAGGGCAAAGGCTCTTTAAACTAGGGTTCAAGAAATTGGATGGGAAAAAACGTACATCCTTATTTTCACTAACCTATAACTGAAATTAACATTTTCTTCTATTCTGAATGTAGTTCCCGTAGCATACCACAGCAGTATGAGCAGGACAATCACTAGTTGTTAAAACGTAAACTATATCTTATACATTTGAAAAATAAAATTCTGAGAAGGGGTTCAAAGGTTTCTTTAAACTATAAAGGGGTTCAAAGCACATAAATAATGTAAGGATACTGCTCCGACACCATCACACTGTTACCAAACCTTGGTAATGAAGGTTTACAAAGGGATGCCACACAGTTTATTTATTGTCTTTTCATCAGTTTAAAATATGGGGAATTCCCTGGCGGTCCAGTGGTTACGACTCTGCTTTTACAGCCAAACACTCAGGTTCAGTCCCTGGCTGGGGAACTAAAATACCACATGATGCACGCCAAATTTTAAAGAAAAAAAAAAAAGGACAGCATTTAATCCCAGTGATTTTTCTCACATCGAATTTGTCAATGACGTTGGTTATTACTGATATCCTACTTCTGACCTAACACGTATGGAAATCTCTCTTATGTACTTACAAAACCCAGGCATTAAACTTCTTTGTGACCAACTTTTCAACTTTAAGCAAACCTACTGTACTACAATTAGCAAGCGAATCCCGTGCTTCTACAACTTTCTCATTTAATGCACAGCCATAGTTCAAATGTTTAGGTTCCTTCACTCCCCCAACTCATATGCTGAAATCCTAACTGCCAAGGTGACGGTATGAGGTAGAACAGGAGCCCTGCTGATTAGATCAGTGCCCATATAAGGTATTTAGTAAGTATTGACGAGTATGCTCTTCTCAGTCTTCTGCAGGCTACGACCTAGTGTATCAAAATCCTTGTGCTTAAGAAGCAAACCTGTCACCAACTTCACTTATTTTCCTACACAAATTCAAAGTTTCCTATTAATCTTATCCAAATCTTATCCACTCTAAAACTCAATGCATCCCAGCATTTGTATTTTGTGTGAACTTTATGCTAACGTGTTAAATCCCCAAGCCAGTTTTAACCTTGTGGGCAGAAAAGATGCCTATTAGTCCCTCCCTAGTCCTATGTCTACACAAGTTAACGTCAAAAACTGTTTAAGGATACCTTCCCCTGGTAGTACCACGACAAACTTTCACTAAGTGAAATTATAACATCACAGCTTTAGGTCTGTAGCTAAGACTGAATCACATTTGTTCCTTGATGTACTCAAAACGTTTTTATTAGTCATAAAACTTCTAATCATATTTGTGCTCGTTACATTAGTTTTTTCCTATTAAAAAACACAGACCTTTAAAAATTGACTCGGATTCTTCTGAAACAAATTGTAGAGGAAAAAAACATGGTAAACTAAAACAATATAACTCTCAAAAACACAAATTTATTTTACAATCTAGTTAAGTATGTGACTTTTACCATACATAATAACCAAATAAATGTTTTATAGGAAGAGCTTGAGAATTTCAAAAATAAAACACAACCAGAATTGGAACACTAATTGGCAACAAAAAGAAACAAAGTCCTGATACATGCTACAACATGAAAGAGCCTTGAAAACATGGTTAAGTGAAAGAAGATACCCACAAAAGGACACATATTGTATGATTCTGTTTATATGAAATATCCAGAGTAGGCAAATCTACAAAAACAGAAAAGAGATTAGTGATTGCTAGAGGTTGGGTGAAGAGGAGAAGGGAGTAACTGCTATGGGGGCTTCTTTTTGGAGTGATCAGTTAGTGCACTGTGCTAGCTATACAACTCAACTCGTCTGCTAAAAATCATGGAATTGTACACTTTAAAAGTCGGAGCTTTTGGTATGCGGATTACATCTCAGTAAAGGTGTTACTTTAAAAATGAATAACAAAAAGCCGCCACTTGTAAACCACAATGAAAATTCCCTTTGGGAAAGGAAATCATGAAAGTCATTGATTGGAAAAGTAAGCTGGTTACCTGAGATGTTAGCAAAGTCAACCACCTCATTTCTTCTTCCATTCTACCAACAAGTACACGAACATACAACTAGATAGTGTTTGAATCAAAGAATTCAGCAGATCTGGCTGTTAAACTAAAGTAGTGAGTACCTTCTTAGAAGCTCTCACTCCTAAACTGTAGGGGGCTTCCACCCTCGGTGATTACGGAAGTAGTAGTTTTCAACAGCGACCTCAAGAAGGAACGTCAAATTAGATGACACTTGCCTAGACGCCCTACAAAGGCCAAAAAGCCTAGAAGGGGTGACACCTACACACTCCTAAGTGTGCGCACGTGTTAGGCTGCACCCAGCCAACACCAACAGGCAAAATGGACCATTCACCCAGATCCCAACTCGCTCCCATAAACTGACACACTACCAAGCCCTTAGAGCTCATCTGTTTAAAAGGACAAATACAGCAGTCCACACCGGGTTCCCACTCGAGCCCAACCAGCCCCCACCCTGACCCACCCCACCCCCAAACCCACACACGTGTTAGCCGACACCGCCCCACCGGGTCCCACGTGCACCAGGTCTAACACACTTCTCACGTGTGGGCGCCCCACGGGCTTTCTCGGCTGGCCGAGGTCACCGCGTGACCCCGGGTCTCCAGAGGTAGGAAAGAGTAAGAACAAGGCCCAGATCCCTGAGGTCCCAACCCTGCGAGGAGTGTCCACACCCATCCTCCCTACTAACCCCAACAAATCCCAGGGCCGGGGGCGACGGCCCCTTTAAGACGAGGCCCAGTCGTCGCCCACAGAGAGGGGCGCAACGGGGCCTACACAACCCCCCCTCCGTTCGTCCGCCCACGTCTAGTCGCCTCACCTCGGGCCGCCGGGCCCCGCCGCCGCGGCGGCGGCGGAGGGGGGGCGGGGTGCGGGCGGGGTCCGGAGGGGGGGGTCGCTCCGCCGACGGTGGAGCCGCGGTTCGCTCTCTGAGGCCGTGGGACGGTGACTGCGTTGGGCGTGGACGCTCCTAGCTCGCTCCTTCGGCGGCTCCTGGGACCCCAAGATGGCGGCGGCGCTGAGGCGGCTGCGGGCGCTGGGCCGGCGGCGGCGGCGGCCACTTTCACTCACTGAGAGGAGCGGAGCAGGGACACGGGGAGCCATGGCGGGGGGGAGGAGAGGCGCCATAGCCAGGCCAGAACAATCGAGCCGCTACTCAGTGGGCTTACCCCCGCCCCGCCCACGCTCACTGCTCGTCGCCAGCCCGTGGCCGTCCGCAGTGCCGCTGCCGTCGGCCTCGTGCAGCTCGCATCCCGCCGCTGCCGCCTGACGCCCCGCGCTGACCGGGGTTCGGGGAAAGACCCTGATCAATGCCATCTGAGGGCAGATTGGTCGGGGCTGGGACTGGCGAAGATTGCCGAAAGGCGGCGGGGAGGAGGAGGAGGATGTCATCGCTAGAGTGAGCAAGCAGATCTCGCGGGAGCAAATGTCGCGAGACCTCTCTGATCTGCAACCGCCAAAGAAAGGTTACTTTTCCCGGAAGTAACGTCAGTCCAAACGGCCCGGGATCCTGGGAATGTTTGTTGCTGCAGATGGAAGTGGGAGGGTACTTGTGATTAGTTTGTTAACGGCTACCAAACACTGCTCAGTTCACTTGAGGAAAAGTATAGGCTCAGGTGTGATATTTTACATTGGTTTTGGTCCCTTTGGGCAAGGTTGTATATTGTGGGGAAGGCCCTGCTCTGTAGGACCACTCTTAACACAATAGTTTGGGGCTTCAGTTTGGGCTCAGCGACCAAAACTGCGATGCTGTGGCACAGTTGAGCAAGGTACCTAAGTGAAGGTTTTAGGATTCAAGCACCTGGGAATACACAAACCCGTCATCAGAAATGTCTCAGTATTCTAACACCCACCCAATGAACCTCCGAAAAGGGAGTAATTGACCTGTCTGTGCCAACTCAACAGTTTGCACCCTCTGCTGCCCACATTGACTAAAATTAATGCAACTCGGTTAACAGCATCTGTGATGAGAAGTAGCTAGTGTACAGTCTAATTGCAGGTAAGGATTAGATGTACTTACTGAAAGTTAACTATTTCATTTCCCTCATGTCTCATGTTTTAATTCATTTAATTCTGGCCCTTAGCATTTAAACAAAACAACATTCGCTTAAAGTCATAAGTAGCCTTCTTGTGCCAAATTCGCTGGACTTTAAATTTGCTTAAAGGCAAAAGTTCTACACACTTTCTGGGGACTTTCCTGGTGGTCCAGTGGTTAAGAATCCTTGCAATGCAGAAGGATTCAATCCCTTTTTGGGAAACTAAAATCCTGCATGTAGTGGAGCAACGAAGATCCCATGTATACAACTAAGGCAAGATGCAGATTAATAAGTTTTTTTTTTTTAATTACACCCTTTGTGAAAGAGACAAGGGGATGTAAGAACACACACAAATACCTGCTCATTTGTCAGGGAGAGGAGTCAGCACCTGCTCATTTGTCAGGGGGAGGAGTCGAAGGATACACCTGAAGATAAAGTGAATTATGTCCTGTATGAGAAGGGTGGGGAGAAGGAGAAAATGGGAACAAGGTTGCAGGATTAACAGGGGAGTGGCAATTTTGTATAAGACTGTCTTTTAGAACCCTATGTTTCACATACCCAGAAACATAAACACCTAAAATCAACTGGGATAATATTTAAGCAACAACCCACTGACTGGAGCCGAAATCAAAAGGAAAAGAATAAAGAGGGAAAAGTCAGTAAACTAGGGAGGGACCAAGATGTAGAGTCCCTTAAAGTTCAGATGTAGGTAGTCAGTTTGTTTTCTTTGTCTAAGCTAACAAATTACTACAGAATAGTGGCTTGCTGTTGCTGCTGCTAAGTCCCCTCAGTCATGTCCGACTGTACGACCCCATAGACGGCAGCCCACCAGGCTCCTCCATCCCTGGGATTCTCCAGGCAAGAATACTGGACTGGGTTGCCATTTCCTTCTTCAGTGCATGAAAGTGAAAAGTGAAAGTGAAGTTGCTCAGTCGTGTCGGTCGTGTCGGACTCCTCCTGACCCCACGGACTGTAGCCCACCAGGCTCCTCCGTCCGTGGGATTTCCCAGGCAAGAGTACTGGAGTGGGTTGCCATTGCCCTCTCCAAATAGTGGCTTAACGCCAATTTATTAGCTTACATTCTGTAAGTCAGAAGTCTGACAGTCTCAAACTGGACCAAAATCGAGGTGTTGGCTGGGGTGCCTTACTTTATGGGGGCTCTTGCAAAGTGTTTCCTTTTCCAACTTCCAGAGGCTACTTGGATTCCTTGGCTTCTGCCGCCCTTCTTTTTATCTCAAGGCAGAAATGACAGTTTGGGTCCTTCTCATGTCACATCAGACCAACTGTTAACCCTTTAAGGATCCCTGTGATTACAACAGGGCCACTCAGATAATCTAGGATAATCTTCCTATTTTAAAATCAACTGATTAGCAACCTTTCGGAGAAGGCAATGGCACCCCACTCCAGTACTCTTGCCTGGAAAATCCCATGGACGGAGGAGCCTGGTGGGCTGCCATCTATGGGGTCGCACAGAGTCGGACACGACTGAAGCGACTTAGCAGCAGCAGCAGCAACCTTTAGCTCATCCACAACCTTAATTCCCCTTTGTCTGTAACCTAATATATTCAGGTGGCAGTAGTGGTAAAGAACCCACCTGCCAATGCAGTAGATGCAAGAGACACAGGTTCAATCTCTGGGTGGGGAAGATCCCCTGAAGAAGGAAATGGCAACCCACTCCGGTATTCTTGCCTGGAGAATCCCATGGACAGAGGAGCCTGGCAGGCTACAGCCCATGGGGTCACAAAGAGCCAGACATGACTGAGCATGCATGCTCATAGTTGATCACATTCTATTTAATTTATTCACATGGATATCCTTGAGGGGATAACATTATTCTGCCCCACCCTCCCCATTCTGTCCTAGAACTTTTGATATACAACTCTAATCTTTCATCTATGACTTTCACATTAAAGTTCAGTTTTTTCCAATCTAATAGTCTTGCATTCTTTTTTTTTCTTTTTTCTTGCCTCACTGGACAACTTGTGGGATCCTAGTTCCTGACCAGAGATTGAACTCTAGCCCCTGAAATGGAAGTGCTAAGTCCTGATCACTGATCATTTCTGTGGTATTCTTGCTGAAAATGTATAATCTCACTCAGTCACAAAAAAAATTAGACAAATTGAAAAGGGTTGAAAAGGGGGGATGTTCCAAAAAATAATTGCTTAATACTCTTCGAAACTGTCAAGATCATGAAAGACAAGGAAAGATCTCAGGGCAATTAAAGACTGCTGGGGACTAGGAAGAAATAACAACTAAATGTAATATGGTATCCTGTAAAGAAAAAGGGACATTGGTGGGAAAACTGGTAACATGTATATAAGGTCTCTAATTTAGCTCCTAATCTGGGGTCGCCCAGAGTCGGACACGACTGAAGCTACTTAGCAGCAGCAGCAGCAGCAGCATTGGGTACTAATGTTCATTCCCTTGTTTTGATTACTGTGCTAAGGTTCAGTTCAGTTCAGTTGCTCAGTTGTGTACAGCTCTTTGCGACCCCATAGACTGCAGCACGCCAGGCCTCCCTGTCCATCGCTAACTCCCAGAGTTCACTCAAACTCTTGTCCGTTGAGTTGGTGATGCCATCCAATCATCTTATCCTCTGTCATCCCCTTCTCCTCCCACCTTCAATCTTTCCCAGAATCAGGGTCTTTTCAAATGAGTCAGTTCTTCGCATCAGGTGGCCAAAGTATTGGAGTTTCAGCTTTAACATCAGTCTTTCCAATGCATATTCAGGGCTGATTTCCTTTAAGATGGACTAGTTGGATCTTCTTGCAGTCCAAGGGACTCTCAAGAGTCAATTCTTCGGCTCTCAGCTTTCTTTATAGTCCAACTCTCACATCCATATATGACTACTGGAAAAACCATAACCTTGACTAGATGGACCTTTGTTGGCAAAGTAATGTCTCTGCTTTTTAATATGGTATCTAGGTTGGTCATAACTTTTCTTCCAAGAGGTAAGTGTCTTTTAATTTCATGGCTGCAATCACCATCTGCAGTGATTTTGGAGCCCCCAAAAATAAAGTCTGTCACTGTTTCCCCATCTATTTGCCATGAAGTGATGAAACTGGATGCCATGATCTTAGTTTTCTAAATGTTGATCTTTAAGCCAACTTTTTACTCTCCTCTTTCACTTTCATCAGGAGGCTCTTTAGTTCTTCTTCACTTTCTGCCATAAGGGTGGTGTCATCTGCATATCTGAGGTTATTGATGTTTCTCCTGGCAATCTTGATTCCAGCTTGTGCCTCATCCAGCCCAGCATTTCTCATGATGTACTCTGCATATAACTTAAATAAGCAGGGTGACAATATACAGCATTGACGTACTCCTTTTCCTATTTGGAACCAGTCTGTTGTTCCATGTCCAGTTCTAACTGTTGCTGTAAGATGTTAACATTGGGGAAGTTGAGTGAAGAAAATACAGAAAATCTTTTTTCCACATTCTCTGTAAGCCTAACATTAGTTCAAAATAAAAGTTAAATACTTTTAAATTCCATTTAATTTTTCAACTATATTCATCTCTTTTATTGAAATATAATCTCCCATTGACTTTGGAATCACAATGTTCTGGTTTTCTTTTTCACTTTGGAGAGTTTTTTTTAACAACCACAGAAATTAGTCCACTAGTTCATAGATTCCGATCTTGACAAAATTAGGGATATGCAGGAACTTACATGAGAGTACAAAACTATTTTAAGACACACTCTGGACTGTAGTCCAGTGGTTAAGAATCCACCTGCCAATGCAGGGGACAAGGGTTCAATCCCTGGTCTGATAAGATTCCATATGCCATGGGGCATCTAAGCCCTTAGGCCACAATTACTGAACCCTGTGCTCTAGAGCCTGTGCTCCGCAGCAAGAGAAGCCACCGCAATGAGAAGCCCGCACAGGGCAACTCGAGAGAGTAACCCCCCCACCCCAACTCTCCAAAACTAACAAAGCCCACTTGCAGCAATGAAGACCCAGTGCAGCCAAAAATTAATTAATTTTTAAAAATAGACATACTCTTTTCAAATTCATTGCCTAATTTGAAATCACAGGAGACACAGAGGGACTTCACTTGGGAGGAGCTGGAAGTCTAAACCTCTTCTCAGATGTAGCAGAAAAAGAAAGGCAAGCATATGAGCAATAATAACCATGAAACTGCCCCCACCAACCATCAGCTCCATCCAGAAAAGGGATACTTCACACCATCCTGACTGCTAACAAGAATTCCAGGGAAAACAGTGAAGTGAAGAACAAGGGCATCCTGCCTGGCATCTGTAATGTACACACTTGAAACATTAAAGCAAGGGCCAGAAACTGATGGTTATTGGCCATAACTGGTTTGTCACAGCTTTTCTTCCAAGGAGCAAGCATCTTTTAATTTCATGGCTGCAGTCACTATCTGTGGTGATTGGTAGTGGACACTTGGAAATATTTGATGCAGGAACTATCCCAAATGAAACAGTGAAATGAGTTTTATCACATGGTAAGCATGGAGCAGCCAAAATCATACTGGAAGAGAGTCTTGTTCAGAGTGGAGAATGAAATGTCCTGACAGTTGTAGAATGAACGTCAGCAGGAAACTCAAGTCCTCTGAGAAGGAAAACAAAGCAGCTGTTGGAGGATCTTTGAGAAGTATAAAGAATTAATTAGAGAAGCTTGTTACTAAAGATACTTTCTTTCTAGAAAGGCAATCTGGCCAAGCTGAGGGAAACAGCAAATAACTACTAACTGTAAATAGTATCTTTCACAGCAAGTTTCTCAGCATTTAATATCTACAGATGAGACATGCATAGCTAAACTGATTAAGAAAACCTCCACATATATCTGGTATTAATGTTATATATTCCATTCACATTCATCATCTCATATGATACTGTAAAGGTGATAGTATGAGCATTTCCATTTTACAGATGAAAAAAAGAACCTCAAGGAGATTAAGTCTAAAATCACAAATCCAGTCAATTAGTAAATCCAGGATTTGACTCAAGACATTTGAAAGAAACTCAGAGCATTGTGGTGAAAAGCTCTGAGGTACAATGCAGAGATTTTTATCTCCTCAGGGCATGCTGGAATTTTAAGATATATGTAAAACAGTCAAAGTACCAAACAAATTCAATATATTTAATGATAATGACAACAGATCCCTTTTAAGTTGGTGCTAGAGTCAGAAGCCTGGCAAGAAGGAGGATGTAAAAAGAAATAAATAAATTTAGCCATGAATGATTAAACATGGCCTATAGAAAGTTTTATAAATAGCTTTATATGTTTAGCTTCTTTTCTCCTTTGTGGTTATTTTATACTAGAGAAGATGTAACAGGGAGAGTTAGATTGTTATGAGGATATATTTAAGTATCTATAGAAAGATAATTTTTAATATTGCCTTAAATGTAGGTGCAGTAGATAGTTCTGATGCCAATAATATATTTCAGGTGGCCTGTGCTTTCAAATATCTTATCTGATATGATATTCTGAGTTTCTACCTTGAAGTCAGAAGACTATGAAAACCACCATGTGGGTAGGTGAGTGGAACACTAGAAATAAAGGACAAAAACAGTGTGAAATGGTGTAGCCACTGTAGAAACAGTCTGGCAGTTCTTCATAAAGTTAAGTACATTGCTACCATTTGATCTAGCATTCCACTCCTAGGTATAGACACGTATGAAAACATATATCCACATAAAAACTTCTATACAAATGTTCATAGCAACATTATTAATAATAGTCAAAGTATACCTAAATGTCCATTAGCCAATAAAGGGGTATACAAATGTATATTCACACAATGCAATATTATTCAGTAATAAAAAGGAATGAAGTACTGATACATGCTGCAACATGGATGAACCTTGAAAGCATTACATTGAGTAAAAGAAGTCAGTCACAAAAAAAACACATATTACATGACTCTATGCATGTGAAATGTCCAGAATAGGCAAAGTTCTAGAGATAGAATGTAGATCAGTCATTGCTTAGAGCAGGGGAGGTTGTAGGAAGAGACAATAATAGCTAAAGTGTATGGGGTTTCTTTTTTGAGGTGATAAAAATACTCTAAAATTGATTGTAGGGATTTCCCTGGCAGTCCAGTGGTTAAGACTCTGCACTTCCCCTGCTGGGGGCATGGGTTCAATCTCTGGTTGGAGAATGAAGATCCCACAGACCATGCTGCACGACCATAAATAAATAAATAAAATAGATTGTGGGGATAATTGCATATGCCTGTGAATATACTAAAACTGCTAAATTGCACACTTTAAATTGATGAGTATGTGAACATATCTCAAGAATGCTGTAAAATAGAAAAGGACCAGCATGAAGAACTTAGAGACCAGATCTTGCCAGCAATGTCCTCAAAGGCCCTCTTTTTTTCCCTTAGACAATGCTTAAAGCAGAACAACAACAAAAAGCTAGAGGTGTTCTCCATATGACCCAGCAGTCCCATTGCTAGGCATATATCCTGAGAAGACCAAAACTGAAAAAGACACATGTACCCCATTGTTCATTTCAGCACTATTTACAATAGTTAGAACATGGAAGCAACCTAGATGTCTTTCAACAGATGAATGGATAAAGAAGTTGTGGTACATATACACAATGGAATATTCCTCAACCATAAAAAGAAACACATTTGAATCAGTTCTAATAAGGTGGATGAACCTAGAACCTATTATACAGAGTGAAGTAAGTCAGAAATAGAAAGATAAATATTGTGTACTAACACATATATATGGAATCTAAAAAGGTGGTACTGATGAATTTACCTGCAAGGCAGCAATGGAGAAACAGACATAAAGAACAGACTTACAGACACAGGGAGAGAGGGGCGGAGAGGGTGAGATGTCTGGAGAGAGCAACATGGAAACTTACATTACCATACATAAAATAGATAGGCAATGGGCATTTCCGTTATCTCTCAGGGAACTCAAACAGGGGCTCTGCATCAACCTAGAGGGGTGGGATGGGAAGGAAGATAGGCGGGAGGTTCAAGAGGGAGGGGATATATGTATAACTATGATTCATTGTGATGTTTGACAGAAAACAAAATTCTGTAAAGCAATTATCCTTCAGTTAAAAAATAAATTAAAAAAAACAACTAGAGGTGTTCTTAAATTAATCTGATAGTGGATGTGTCCACATTTTAGCTATTCAGAATAATCCAAGCATGGTTATGATTTGTATAATAGGACAGCCCAGAGGCCAATCTGGTTCTAACCCAAATCTAAAGGTCCTGTGAGGCTGGAAGAGTATTCCTGAGTTGGTCCCTAGCAATCCTGAGTACCTGTACATGTTCCACACCTATCCTAATCTGAATTCATACCCCATAAGTGTAGACCATATCCAGACAGATGTCAGGGACAGAATGAATAGCTACTCATCATCTCTTCTCTTTCCCTGTACAGGCAATGAATGCCTGGGGACTGCTGTGTGTCAGATCTCAAAAAAGGGAGAAACCAGTTTGACTTCATGCCAGCACTAGAAGTGACATGACAAAGAAGGCTGGAGCTGAACCATGTATGCACAATGGACTCAAGGGAAGAGAGGACTCTTGGGTTTCTGCTTTTTTGTCTGTTTTTATTGGAGTATAGTTGATTGACAACGTTGTGTTAGTTTTAGGTGTACAGCAAAGTGAATCAGTTACACATGTATATACATCTACTCTCTGCTCATTTTGGGGTTTTTTTTTTTAGGATTTTTTTTCCCCATGTAGGCAATTACAGAGTATTGAGTAGAGTTCCCTGTGCTATACAGCAGGTATAGTTATCTATTTTATATGTAGTAGTGTGTACATGTCAGTCCTAATCTCCCAATTTATCCTTCCCCCCACCTCTTATCCCCTGGTAACCATAAGTTTGTTGTCTACATCTGTGACTCTGCTTCTGTTCTGTAAATAATTTCATTTGTACCCTCAAGATTTAAAGCAAGAGACAAACCCAATTACAGGTTCTAGGTTGTTTCTGTTGTTGCTTCAGTTGTTTAGTTGCTAAGTTGTGTCCCACTCTGCGACCCCATGGATGTAGCTCACCAGGCTCCTCTGTCCATGGGATTTTCCAAGCAAGAATAGTGGAGAGGGTTGCCATCTCCTTCTCCAGGGGATCTTCCATACCCAGGCGTCAGACCTCTCTTGCATCGGCAAGCAAGTTCTTTACTGCTGAGCAACCAGGCCAGCTAGGTTGTTTCTACAAACAGCCTATTTGCTTTCTCCATGTCAGAAGCATATTGGAAAAAGAAAAAGAAGCGTATTGGGCAGGGTTTAGAAGAATTCCCATGTATTTATTTCCCTTTGACATGTGCTCAAAGCAAGTCTCAGAGAAAGCAAACCCCTTACTCTCAGAGGGGCAAATCCAGCTGGTTCTTGACAGGTTCACTCATCCTATGAAAAGCATGAAACATTCAGGTAATTTTCCAGCATCCTCTCCATCACAGTCAACTCTTAGAAGTCCTCTTTGGGTTTCAGGCTCTTCCCTCACCAGAGTGTTCGGTCCCACCTCACCTCAAGGAGACACTATGTTGCATTTCATCAACAACACACTTTCCACAGTACCTTTTGCCCTACCAAACTCCATCTCTGGGATTGTAAAAGCATATTGGAGCAGAGTTCAAAGAGGATGGGGACATTAACCAGAAGGGAGCATCTATGTGCTCCATCTTTTCCCTAATGTCTGTGGTTTTTTGTTTTCTTTCTTTAAGACCCAACTTGTAAATTTGAGAGAAAGTTAGTGAGAAGAAGGAGTCAGTCAATGAGAACCAAGCCTGGAGCGTGAGGCCCAGGGAGACGCTGAATTCATGCCAGTGATGGGCTATCCAGGACTTCCCAGATGGTTCAGCGGTAAAGAAATCTACTTGCCAATGCAGGAGACGTGGGTTTGATCCCTGGACTGGGAAAATCCCCTGGAGGAGAGCATAGCAACCCATTCCAGTATTCTTGCCTGGAGAATTCCATGGACAGAGAAGCCTGGTGGGCTACAATCCATAGGGTCACAAAGAGTCAGACACGAATGAGCTGCAGAGCACACACACACGATGGGCTATCCAGCAGACTGGGCCACTACCCACTTTTTGGCCTTTTATGGTCTACCTTGAAACTGTCAAGGCATAAAAGGGGGAGTGATTTTTAGTATTACAATGAAGGCATAATGAGCTAAAGATCAATGACGGAAATATTCACGAAGTCACTTTGGTTGCAGCCAGTTTTTATTGCATCCTAACAGCTGCACTCCTTCTTCATTTATCTAGCAGTTGTGTCCAGCCACTTTCCCTCCTCACTCAGAATCACTAAGTGGGGTCCATTCCACTTAGGAGGGATCTGATCTTGAGGGTTTTTAGATACAGCTAGGTCCTGGTGGGAAGGAATAGCACTTGGTTACCATATTCCATGAGAGCTTTCATGGTTTCTTCTACCTGGAGAGCATACTTGAGTTGTTCCATTCAAGGGAATTAAGGTTCGAGTCCCAATCTGAGTTACACAGTTTCAACCCCATTCAAAAGGATTATCCTTTCCTTTCAACTTTTCATATAGAGGCCTAGATATTAGACCATATTTAGGGATCCAGATGTGGCAAAACCCAGCCGTCCTCAGGAAACTCCTAAGCTATCTTCCAGTTTTAGGGTAGGTGAGGCTGCAAATGGCTTCTTTTCTCTGCTGGGATAGGCTTCTCTGAGCTGTGAGAATGAAGCCTAGATAGGACACCCTAGTTTGTGATATTTGAGCTAAATCTGGGACAATGTATGTCCAGGGTTTAGATGGACTATCACAGGACTGGCTCCTGCAGCTAGCCTACCCACACCCTCATCCCTGGGCCCAAACCTCGGGATTTAATCCTAGGAGGTCCACTTGTTCTGCCTAGGTAAGGTTTTCCCCAGCCATTACCATTATCTCTTTGTGCCTTGGTCTAGGGGCACACCTATCTCCAGTTTGTCTCCCATTAGGTGGATAGTAGCCCCAGTGTTTGTATGATATACAGGGTACAGGGCATTCAGGGACACATAGAAAGGAATGGGTGAGAATGTGTGCATGCAGTTTATATTCTAATGGTTCTGTGAATGCCCATTCTTAGGCCTTTCCTGATACCCCCAGGCCCTTTTATCCTCTGACTTTTCCTCCTCTATATCTTGGTTATTAAGCACCTGCTGGCTCAGATGGTAAAGCGTCTGTCTACAATGTGGAAGACCCAGGTTCGATCCCTGGGTTGGGAAGATCCCCTGGAGAAGGAAATGGCAATCCACTCCAGGACTATTGCCTGGAAAATCCCATGGACAGAGGAGCCTGGCAGGCTACAGCCCATGGGGTCACAAAGAGTTGGACACGACTGAGCGACTTCATTTTCACTTTCACTTTCACTTTCAGGCAACCTTGCTGAGGTGAGAGGCAGGGAGGGCTATCTGGTTCTGCTTCCACTTTCTGAAGTTTTCACCTTATGTCCAGGTCACTTTGGGAAATTAAATAGGACCTCAGGATTGCATTCTTTTCTAATCACTCAGGACTACTAGTAGTATAGATTTGGTGATATTCCCTGGGGCACTCTAGGAATATGGAAAGGTTTTGTGTTGGCTTCTAATGATTTCCTTTGTCTTATTATGATTGAGGTTTTTGTTGTTGTTGTTGTTTGTTTGTTTTTAATCCCTGCTGCATGGTGTGAGTTTCTCTGAAGTAGGCAGGGGAGCCCTGTGAGCCCTTTGTAAGACCAGGAACCCCAACACCTGGAAGACCTGTGAGCTGCTGGCCAGACAAGAAATACTCACTTGCCTACCTGGCCCCTCTGCTTGGCAGGTGAATCTTGGGTGATTATCAACTGAGGTTCCACAAGTTCTCCTGGTATCGGCACAGAATACCAGGTGCCTTAGTGACCTGGTGAGCACCCCATGGGACTCCGTCGTGCTTTTAGCACTCACATGGTGTGAAGGCTGAAACTCCTTCTTTTTGGTTGAAAGGAGAAAAGAGAAGACCCTTGACTCAGATAGCTGTGCCACTTCCTAACAGACCAAGGTTAAGAACTTACGTGCCTAAACGGCTCTGGCTCTGAGGCAGTCCTGTCTAACCTGTGGGATATTCTGACTGGGGAAGGACTATCTTAAGCACAGGTTGTTATAAATTCAAGGGGGACCCCCAGTCACATCAGTCTGCCCCATTGGATACCGCCCATTTTGGTCTTTCAAGGAATCCATTAACAGTTCGGCACTGGTTCCAAATTTCCTGAACCAGAAATCTTATTTGGGTTGAATCTTATGGTATTTGTGCAACTAATTTCCAACCAGGGTCCAACAACCTGGCAGGACTTCCTCTGAGGTAGGTCCCCAAAGGAAAAGGAGGGCTCACCCAGGTATATGTTCCATTTATGAAGGCATGTGGCAACCTCTGAGCGAGACTAGACTAAGCACAAAGAGGAAAAAAAGATTTTATTATATTTTTATTTTTATTCTATTTTTATTCCCTGGGATTTTATTCTATTTTTATTCCCTGGGATTCTATTTTTATTCCCTGGGAATTGTTAATGGGGTTTGCCAGTGACAGTATTTAAGACAAAAAAGCAAGCTATAGCACTGAAGACATGCCCCTCAAATACACACACAGCCATTTGAAAAAGTCTGAATTATAGGTTCAAGGCATTTAAAATTTTCTCTGCTCATAACTTGGCTATTAAGCTTATTAAGAGGAAGTATCAGACAAACAAAATTAGGTTGTTTCCATATCTTGACTATTATGAATAATGCCACAATAAACATGGCAATGCAGGTTATCTCTTCAAGATCTCATTTTCATTTTCTTTGGGAATACTCAGAAGTGGGATTACTGATAATATAGTAATTCTACTTTGAAGTGTTTGAAGCTCCTTCATAGTGGCAGTACCAATTTCTAATCCCACCAACAGTACATAAATATTCCCTTTTCTCCACATCCTCACCAGGACTTGTTAGCTCTAGTCTTTTTATACTAATTATTTTAACATATAAAATGATGATTTTGATTTATATTTTCCTGATGATTACTGATGATGAGCACCTTTTCATGAACCTATTGATCATTTGTATGTCTTCTTTGGAATAATGTCTATTCAGCTCCTCTGCCCATTTTTAATATCAGATTGTTTGTTTTGATCTGTTACAAGGCAAGGGTCAAGATTCATTTTTTTTAACATATGGATTTCCAATTGTTTCCACAATATTCTAGATCCTTTGTTTTTCATATAAATTTTAGAATCAGCTTACCAATTTCTATCTGAAAAGGCTACAGGGACCCTGATAGTATTTGTGTTGGATCCACAGATAAACTTGAGAAGAATTAACAGCTTAACAATATTGACTCTTCCAATACATAAACAAAGTATGTGTGTCCATTTATTTGTCTTTTTAAATTTATGTCATCAATTGTAATTTCAAAATATTAATACCAATCTTGTACATATTTTGTTACTTTCACCCCTAAGTATTTCATGGGTTTCTTGCTCTTGTAAATGATATTGTTAGCATTTTAATTTCTGGTTGCATGTTGCTATTTTATAGAAATATGATGGATTTTGATACCTAAATCTTGTCTTCCTACAACACTGTAATATTCACTTACAGATCTAGTAGCATTTTGGTGGATTCTTTGGGACTTTCTACATAGAGAGTCATGTTGCCTTTGAATAAAGATATATCACAGGGAAATAGGAGGTAACTTAAGGTCAATATGGGAAATACTGGTCAAATACGGGAAAATCATCACTTGAAACCCATAATTACATGCTATTATATATAAAATAGACAACCAACAAGGACCTGCTGTAGAGCACAGGGAACTATAATCTTGTAATAACTTATAATGGAAAAAAAAAGTAAAAAAGAATATTTGTATTTATATATATGTATAACTAAATCACTACTGTACACCTGAAACTAATGTATTTTTTGGAAATGAACACATTTTAAATCAACTGTATTTTAATTAAAAAAAATTTTTAAAGCCATCATAAATGATTCAGGCAGGTGTCATCAATATATGATGTTCAAGCAGGCTGGTGAAAGTTTGAAGAATAAGAAGATATTTTGTTGTCGTTTAGTTGCTAAGTCAGACTCTTTACATAATCTCAAAATATCTGCCTACAAAATACTTATTAACTGTAAAAAGTAAAAAAGTAACTTCATAGTGAAAAAGCCTGGGAAACATCACCTTAACCAACTGATCAAAGCTAACAAAGTTAATAACACTGGCAATAATACTAATTGAAAGCATGTGCGTTCTGTTATGATGCACTTCTGTGGAACTATGGCTAAAGTTGTGTAACCCTAATCTAATCATGAAAGGGTATCAGTTCAGTTCAGTTCAGCTCAGTCACTCAGTCGTGTCCGACTCTTTGCGACCCCATGAATTGCAGCACGCCAGGCCTCCCTGTCCATCACCAACTCTCGGAGTTCACTCAAACTCACGTCCATCAAGTCTGTGATGCCATCCAGCCATCTCATCCTCTGTCGTCCCCTTCTCATCCTGCCCCCAATCCCTCCCAGCATAAGGGTCTTTTTCAATGAGTCAACTCTTTGCATGAGGTGGCCAAAGTACTGGAGTTTCAGCTTTAGCATCATTCCTTCCAAAGAAATCCCAGGGCTGATCTCCTTGAGAATGGACTGGTTGGATCTCCTTGCAGTCCAAGGGACTCTCAAGAGTCTTCTCCAACACCACAGTTCAAAAGCATCAATTCTTCGGCGCTCAGCTTTCTTCACAGTCCAACTCTCACATCCATATATGACCACTGGAAAAACCATAGCCTTGACTAGACGGACCTTTGTTGGCAAAGTAATGTCTCTGCTTTTGAATATGCTATCTAGGTTGGTCATAACTTTCCTTCCAAGGAGTAAGCACCTTTTAATTTCATGGCTGCAATCATCATCTGCAGTGATTTTGGAGCCCCCAAAAATAAAGTCTGACACTGTTTCAGAGAAACTCAAACAGAGAAACCCTGATCTTGGACTTTCTGCCTCCAGAACTGTGAGAAATAAATTTCTGTTGTTTATAGTTTATAGGCCACTCAGTCTACGGTATTTCGTTATGGAAGCACGAATGTGCTAAGACAATCACTGTCTGATGTTCTAAATATATAAAGAGGAAATACAAGAAACAACAGAGTGCTAGAAGTTCAAGAAACGCAATAAGGCAAGAAAATAAAAGTCATTCCAACTGGAAAGGAAGACATAAAATTGTCCCATTTGGAGATGACTTCACTATCTACAAAGGAAAACCAAAGAATTCACTAAAAAAAAAGAAAAAGAAATCTAAGAACCAACGTGTGAGGTCATCAAGGTCTCCAGATACAAGATAATCATTAAAATATCAATTGCATTTTTATGTACTAGCAATAAACATGTGGACACTGACATTAAAATACAACACCATTTAAGTCACTCAAAAAAAAAAAAAAGAAATACTTGGGTGTAAATCTAGCATTGTATCCTATGATGAACAAAAGATATTAATTTTTATAAAGTTCAATTACTACCTATTTTTTCTTTTGTTGCTTGTGCTTTTGGAGTGATACCTGGGCAACCATTGCCTAATTCAAGATCACAGACTCCAACTGAATTGCAAAAGCAAATCAATGGAAGAAGAAACCTTGTGAACAAATGGTGTTGCAGTTAACTAGACATCCACAGGTAGAAAAACAAGCCTTGACCTAAGTTTCACGTCACATGAAGAATTAACATAAAGTCCATCCATCATGGACTCAAATGTAAAGTGTAAAACTAAACAACTTTTAGGAAAAATATAGCAGACAATCTTTTGAATATAAAATAAAGCCAAGAGTTTTTAGACTTTAAAATTGTTATCCCTAAAATTAAAAAAAAATGTTATCCCTAAAATAAACTGATAAATTTTACTTCATCAGAATGAAAAAGTTTTGCTTTATGAAAGACCCTGTCAGGAGGACGAAAAGACATGCTACACTGGAAGAAAATACTTACAAACCACATATCCAACAAATACAAGTATCTAGAACATATAAAAAATTCTCAGAATTGACCAATAGCCTTTTGCCTTGTCACATCCATGAACACAAGATGTGTTGGCAGCAGTTCTACTGAAGTCACACATGGAATTCAGTCAAGGTTCTCACTCTTGCTGCCACGCTCCCTAAACATACGCGCTTGATCCAGAAATACGTGCATGCATCAGTATGCAAAAGATTGGGGTTTCATTCACATTGTAATAAGTGCGCTTCCTTGACTGGCTCATCCTAAACATCTACCAGTCAAAAGAAAACAATGATAGCTTTTCCTATAACAAAAGCAAACTCCACAGTAAAAAGGAAACAATCCAAGAGCAAACAATCCATGGACAAAAGACGTGAAAAGACATTTCACCCAAGAAGACAGATGGCAAAGGAACATATGAAACGATGTTCAACATCATTAGCCATTAGGGAAGTGCAAAATAAAATCACAATGAAGTACCACCTCACCCTACTCACACTCCTAAAATAAAAAAATACAGACAGTATGTTCAAAGTGTTAATTGGTGATTTGGATTACTCATACATTGCTGCTGGAATGCAAAATGGTACAGCCACTTCAGAAAACAATCTGGTAGTTCTTCAAAAACTAAATATGTAATTGCCATGTGACCCAGCAGTTTCTCTCCTGGGCATTTATCCCAGAGAAGTAAAGACTTACATTCATGTAAAAACCTGAACACGAATGTTTAGAGCACCTTTATTCATAATAGTGAAAAAACTGGAAACAACCCAGATGTCTGTCAACAGGTGAATGATTGAACACACCATAGTATATCCATACCATGGATGAATCTCCAGAGAACTATGGTAAAACAAAAAAACCCATTTGAAAGGTTGAATAGTACATAGTTCTCTTTATCTAACCTCATTGAAATGGTGAAATTATGGAAATGGAGAATAGATTACTACTTATCAGGGTTAAGGAGGGGTTCAGTTCAGTTCAGTTCAGTCGCTCAGTCGTGTCTGACTCTTTGCGACCCCATGAATATCAGCACGCCAGGCCTCCCTGTCCATCACCAACTCCCGGAGTTCACTCAGACTCACATCCATCGAGTCAGTGATGCCATCCAGCCATCTCATCCTCTGTCGTCCCCTTCTCCTCCTGCCCCCAATTCCTCCCAGCATCAGAGTCTTTTCCAATGAGTCGACTCTTTACACGAGGTGGCCAAAGTACTAGAGTTTCAGCTTTAGCATCATTTCTTCCAAAAATTCCCAGGACTGATCTCCTTCAGAATGGACTGGTTGGATCTCCCTGCAGTCCAAGGGACTCTCAAGAGTCTTCTCCAACACCACAGTTCAAAAGCATCAATTCTTCGGTGCTCAGCCTTCTTCACAGTCCTATTCCCACGTCCATACATGACCACTGGAAATACCATAGCCTTGACTAGACAGACCTTTGTTGGCAAAGTAATGTCTCTGCTTTTGAATATGCTATCTAGGTTGGTTATAACTTTCCTTCCAAAGAGTAAGCTTAATTTCATGGCTGCAATCACCATCTGCAGTGATTTTGGAGCCCCCCAAAATAAAGTCTGACCCTGTTTCCACTGTTTCCCCATATATCTCCCATGAAGTGATGGGACCGGATGCCATGATCTTCGTTTTCTGAATGTTGAACTTTAGGCCAACTTTTTCACTCTCCTCTTTCACTTTCATCAAGAGGCTTTGTAATTCCTCTTCACTTTCTGCCATAAGGGTGGTGTCATCTGCATATCTGAGGTTATTGATATTTCTCCAGGCAATCTTGATGCCAGCTTGTGTTTCTTCCAGTCCAGTGTTTCTCATGATGTATTCTGCATATAAGTTAAATAAGCAGGGTGACAATATACAGCCTTGATGTACTCCTTTTCCTATTTGGAACCAGTCTGTTGTTCCATGTCCAGTTCTAACTGTTGCTGCCCCCCCCCAAAAAAAATAAAATAAAATAACTGTTGCTTCCTGACCTGCATACAGATTTCTCAAGAGGCAGGTCAGGTGGTCTGGTATTCCCATTTCTTTCAGAATTTTCCACAGTTTATTGTGATCCACACAGTCAAAGGCTTTGGCATAGTCAATCAAGCAGAAATAGATGTTTTTCTGGAACTCTCTTGCTTTTTCCATGATCCAGCAGATGTTGGCAATTTGATCTCTGGTTCCTCTGCCTTTTCTAAAACCAGCTTGAACATCAGGAAGTTCACAGTTCACATATTGCTTAAGCGCGGACGGCTGCGACCCGGCGCACTAAGCGCGGGCGGCTGCGACCCGACGCACTAAGCGCGGGCGGCTGCGACCCGGCGCACTAACCGCAGCCAAGACGAGTTACCCCACGTCCGAGGTCAGGGGCAGCGGCCGAGAGCACCAGGCTGCGACAGCGCAGGAACCACCGAGAGGAGCTGCCCACATCAGAGGTCAGGGGCGGCCGGGAGAAGCTACCCCGCGTCCGAGGTCAGTGACGGCCGGGAGGAGACACCCCGCGTCCGAGGTCAGGGGCGGCGGAAGAGAAGAGCTACCCTGCGTCCGAGGCCAGGGGTGGCGGCCAAGAGGAGCTACTCTGCATCCGAGGTCTGGGGCAGTGGAGAGAAGCCACCTCGCACCCGAGGCCAGGGGCGCAGCCGGGAGGAGCAACCCGAGAAGCGGTGGCTGCGCGGGCACAGTAGGGCCTCGAGGAGCTATCCCATGTTGAAGGTCAGGAAGGGTGGCGGTAAGGAGATACCCCTCGTCCAAGGTAAGGAACAGCGGCTGTGCTTTGCTGGAGCAGCCATGAAGAGATACCCCATGCCCAAGGTAAGAAAAACCCAAGTAAGATGGTAGGTGTTGCAAGAGGGCATCAGAGGGCAGACACACTGAAACCATACTCACAGAAAACTAGTCAATCTAATCACACTAGGACCACAGCCTTGTCTAACTCAGTGAAACCAAGACCATGCCTGCAGGGCAACCCAAGATGGGAGGGTCATGGTGGAGAGGTCTGACAGAATGTGGTCTACTGGAGAAGGGAATGGCAAACCACTTCAGTATTCTTGCCTTGAGAACCCCATGAACAGTATGAAAAGGCAAAATGATAGGATACTGAAAGAGGAACTCCCCAGATCAGTAGGTGCCCAATGTGCTACTGGAGATCAGTGGAGAAATAACTTCAGAAAGAATGAAGGGATGGAGCCAAAGCAAAAACAATACCCAGCTGTGGATGTGACTGGTGATAGAAGCAAGGTCCGATGCTGTAAAGAACAATATTGCATAGGAACCTGGAATGTCAGGTCCATGAGTCAAGGCAAATTGGAAGTGGTCAAACAAGAGATGGCAAGAGTGAACGTTGACATTCTAGGAATCAGCGAATTAAAATGGACTGGAATGGGTAAATTTAACTCAGATGACCATTATATCTACTACTGCGGACAGGGATCCCTCAGAAGAAATGGAGTCGCCATCATGGTCAACAGAAGAGTCCGAAATGCAGTACTTGGATGCAATCTCAAAAATGACAGAATGATCTCTGTTCATTTCCAAGGCAAACCATTCAATATCACAGTTATCCAAGTCTATGCCCCAAACAGTAACGCTGAAGAAGCTGAAGCTGAACGGTTTTATGAAGACCTCCAAGACCTTTTAGAACTAACACCCCCAAAAGATGTCCTTTTCATTATAGGGGACTGGAATGCAAAAGTAGGAAGTCAAGAAACACCTGGCGTTAACAGGCAAATTTGGCCTTGGAATGCAGAATGAAGCAGGGCAAAGACTAATAGAGTTTTGCCAAGATAATGCACTGGTCATAACAAACACCCTCTTCCAACAACACAAGAGAAGACTCTACACATGGACATCACCAGATGGTCAACACCGAAATCAGACTGATTATATTCTCTGCAGCCAAAAATGGAGAACCTCTATACAGTCAACAAAAACAAGACCAGGAGCTGACTGTGGCTCAGATCATGAACTCCTTATTACCAAATTCAGACTCATATTGAAGAAAGTAGGGAAAACTGCTAGACCATTCAGGTATGACCTAAATCAAATGCCTTATGATTATACAGTGGAAGTGGGAGATAGATTTAAGGGCCTAGATCTGATAGATAGAGTGCCTGATGAACTATGGAATGAGGTTCGTGACATTGTGCAGGAGACAGGGATCAAGACCATCCCCATGGAAAAGAAATGCAAAAAAGCAAAATGGCTGTCTGGGGAGGCCTTACAAATAGCTGTGAAAAGAAGAGAGGCGAAAAGCAAAGCAGAAAAGGAAAGATATAAGCATCTGAATGCAGAGTTCCAGAGAATAGCAAGAGAGATAAGAAAGCCTTCCTCAGTGATCAGTGCAAAGAAATAGAGGAAAACAGTAGAATGGGAAAGACTAGAGATCTCTTCAAGAGAATTAGAGCTACCAAGGGAACATTTCATGCAAAGATGGGCTCAATAAAGGACAGAAATGGTATGGACCTAACAGAAGCAGAAGATAGTAAGAAGAGGTGGCAAGAATACACAGAAGAACTGTACAAAAAAGATCTTCACGACCCGGATAATCACGATGACGTGATCACTCATCTAGAGCCAGACATCCTGAAATGTGAAGTCAAGTGGGCCTTGGAAAGCATCGCTACAAACAAAACTAGTGGAGGTGATGGATTCCAGTTGAGCTGTCTCAAATCCTGAAAGATGATGCTGTGAAAGTGCTGCACTCAATATGCCAGCAAATTTGGAAAACTCAGCAGTGGCCACAGGACTGGAAAAGGTCAGTTTTCATTCCAATCCCAAAGAAAAGCAATGCCAAAGAATGCCCAAACTACTGCACAATTGCACTCATCTCACATGCTAGTAAAGGAGGGGTAGGGATGGGAGGAAAATGGGGGAGGCTCTAAAAGAGCAACATGAGGGATCCTTCTGGAGATGGAAATGTTCTGAATCTTGACTTATCAGTGTCAATATTTTGGTTCTGATAGTGTGCTGTTGTTTGGCAAGATGTTACCATTGGAGAAGTAGGGTGCAGGATATATGAGATCTCTTTGTATTATGCTTTACAAGTGCATGCAACTCTAGAATTATCTCAAAATAAAAACCTAATTTAAAAAATAACTTGCCTATATTCTTCAAAATGTCATTGTCATGAAATATGAAGAAAGATTTGGGAATTGTTCCAGAATAAGGAAGACTAAAAGGACATGACAGTGAGTGCAACAGACAGTTTTAGATTTTCTCATGCTCAGTCCAGTTCAGTTCAGTCGCTCAGTCGTGTCCGACCCTTTGCGACCCCATGAATTGCAGCACGCCAGGCCTTCCTGTTCATCACCATCTCCTGGAGTTCACTCAGACTCACGTCCATTGAGTCAGTGATGCCATCCAGCCATCTCATCCTCTGTTGTCCCCTTCTCCTCCTGCCCCCAATCCCTCCCAGCATCAGAGTTTTTTCCAATGAGTCAACTCTTCTCATGAGGTGGCCAAAGTACTGGAGTTTCAGCTTTAGCATCATTCCTTCCAAAGAAATCCCAGGGCTGATCTCCTTCAGAATGGACTGGTTGGATCTCCTTGGAGTCCAAGGGACTCTCAAGAGTCTCTCCAACACCACAGTTCAAAAGCATCAAGTCTTCGGCGCTCAGCCTTCTTCACAGTCCAACTCTTACATCCATACATGACCACTGGAAAAACCATAGCGTTGACTACACGGACCTTAGTCGGCAAAGTAATGTCTCTGCTTTTGAATATACTATCTAGATTGGTCATAACTTTTCTTCCAAGGAGTAAGCGTCTTTTAATTTCATGGCTGCAGTCACCATCTGCAGTGATTCTGGAGCCCAAAAAAATAAAGTCTGACTGTTTCCACTGTTTCCCCATCTATTTCCCATGAAGTGATGGGATCGGATGCCATGATCTTCGTTTTCTGAATGTTGAACTTTAAGCCAACTTTTTCGCTCTCCTCTTTCACTTACATCAAGAGGCTTTTTAGTTCCTCTTCACTTTCTGCCATAAGGGTGGTGTCATCTGCATATCTGAGGTTATTGATATTTCTCCAGGCAATCTTGATTCCAGCTTGTGTTTCTTCCAGTCCAGCGTTTCTCATGATGTATTCTGCATACAAGTTAAATAAGCAGGGTGACAATATACAGCCTTGACGTACTCCTTTTCCTATTTGGAACCAGTCTCTTGTTCCATGACCAGTTCTAACTGTTGCTTCCTGACCTGCATACAGATTTCTCAAGAGGCAGGTGAGGTGGTCTGGTATTCCCATCTCTTTCAGAATTTTCCACAGTTTATTGTGATCCACACAGTCAAAGGCTTTGGCATAGTCAATAAAGCAGAAATAGATGTTTTTCTGGAACTCTCTTGCTTTTTCCATGATCCAGCGGATGTTGGCAATTTGATCTCTGGTTCCTCTGCCTTTTCTAAAACCAGCTTGAACATCTGGAAGTTCACAGTTCACATATTGCTGAAGCCTAGCTTGGAGAATTTTGAGCATTACTTTACTAGCATGTGAGATGAGTGCAATTGTGTGGTAGTTTGAGCATTCTTTGGCATTACCTTTCTTTGGCACTGGAATGAAAACTGACCTTTTCCAGTCCTGTGGCCACTGCTGTTTTCCAAATTTGCTGGCATATTGAGTGCAGCACTTTCACAGCATCATCTTTCAGGATTTGAAATAGCTCAACTGGAATTTCATTCCCTCCACTAGCTTTGTTCGTAGTGATGCTTTCTAAGGCCCACTTGACTTCACATTCCAGGATGTCTGGTTCTAGATGAGTGATCACACCATCGTGATTATCCGGGTCGTGAAGATCTTTTTTGTACAGTTCTTCTGTGTATTCTTGCCACCTCTTCTTAATATCTTCTGCTTCTGTTAGGTCCATACCATTTCTGTCCTTTATCGAGCCCATCTTTGCATGAAATGTTTCCTTGGTATCTCTAATTTTCTTGAAGAGATCTCTAGTCTTTCCCAATCTGTTGTTTTCCTCTATTTTTTTGCATTGATTGCTGAAGAAGGCTTTCTTATCTCTCCTTGCTATTCTTTGGAACTCTGCATCCAGATGCTTATATCTTTCCTTTTCTGCTTTGCTTTTCACCTCTCTTCTTTTTACAGCTATTTGTAAGGCTTCCCCAGACAGCCATTTTGCTTTTTTGCATTTCTTTTCCATGGGAATGGTCTTGATCCCTGTCTCCTGCACAATGTCATGAACCTCATTCCATAGTTCATCAGGCACTCTATCAGGTCTAGGCCCTTAAATCTATTTCCCACTTCCACTGTATAATCATAAGGGATTTGATTTAGGTCATACCTGAATGGTCTAGCAGTTTTCCCTACTTTCTTCAATATGAGTCTGAATTTGGTAATAAGGAGTTCATGATCTGAGCCACAGTCAGCTCCTGGTCTTGTTTTTGTTGACTGTATAGAGCTTTTCCATCTTATATTATTGAAACAGGTGGCAAAATCTGAACACAGTCTTTAGCTTAGTGCTATATCACTCTCATCTCGTGATTTTGTTAAATGTACTCTGGTTATATGAGAGAATTTCTGTTTGTTATTAGGTAATATACAGTGAAGTATTCCAGAGTAAAGGGATGATATATCTGCAACTCAACATGATTGAGAAAAGAAGTAGAGAGAGTGAAAGAGACAATAAACAAATGTAGGTAAATGCTAACATTGGAGAGCCTGAATGAAGGGTACCTAGAATTCTTTGAGCTATTCTTGTAACTTTTCTATCATCTGACATTATGTATAATTGAATAAAAAACATTCAAACCAAAAAAAAAATCTATTGTATAAACATAGAATGAAATGCTATTCTTCAACAAAAAATACCAAATTATATGGGAGAACATGGTAAATCTCAAAAACATTACGCTAAATGAAAGAGGCATTACAGAAAAGACTCTATGCTGTATGATATGCTTACATGAGGTTCTAGGATAGGCAAAACTAACTATGACAGAAAAAATCAGAACAAATGTTGCTTCCAGAGGGTGGAGAAGAGAAAATTCCTACTGGAATGGTGGCATTAGATGATTGGTTAGGATGCTACCAGGTGGTTAATAGTATGAGTACGTATGTTCTAAGTCTCTTCAGTCATATCTGATTCTTTGAGACTCCATGGACTGTAGCCCACCAGGCTCCTCTGTCCATGGGATTCTCCAGGCAAGAATACTGGAGTGGGTTGCCATGCCCTCTTCCAGGGGATCTTCCCCACCCAGGGGTCGAACCTGCATCCCTTAAGTCTCCTGCATTGGGAGGCATGCTCTTTACCCCTAGCACCTAATATGGAGTCAGGGCCACACTTAATATTACGAGTGTTCAAGTGTTTGGGGTGAAGTGTTCTGTTGTGTTTAACTTCCTCTGAAAACCATCAAAAAATAAGGTGACAATTGTAGAATCTGGGTGTGGATGTAGTGTGTGTGTGAAAGTCACTCAGTTGTGTCCCACTCTTTGTGACCCCATGGATTGTCCATGGAATTCTCCATGCCAGAATACTGGAGTGGGTAGCCTTTCCCTTCTCCAGGGGAATCTTCCCAACCCAGGGATCAAACCCAGGTCTTCCACACTGCAGGCAGATTCTTTTTTTTTTTTTAATTTTTATTTTTACTTTGCAGGCAGATTCTTTACCAGCTGAGCCACAAGGGAAGCCCAAGAACACTGGAGTGGGTAGCCTATCCCTTCTCCAGGGGATCTTCCTGACCCAGGAATCAAACTGGGGTCTTCCACATTGCAAGCAGATTCTTTACCAACTGAGCTATTTGTGTACATATAGTAAGATTATGTTACAGGAGAAGGGAAAACAAGAGGATGGTCACTTCCCAGGTCTGGGGTTAGTTCCTGGGATGGGCTGCCAAGTGAGAGTCCTTGACTTCATGTAGGAAAGAATTCAAGAGCAAGCCAGAGTAAAGTGAAAGCAAGTTTATTTAGAGAGATACACATTCTATAGGCAGAATGCAATCTCTCTTAGACAGTGAGAGCAAGCCTTGGCATTTGGGGTTGTTAGTTCTTATGGGCTGGGTAATTTCATACAGTAATGAGTGGGAGGATTATTTCAACTATTTCAGGGAAGGGATGGTAATTTCCAGGAATTGGGCACCACCTACATTTTTGGCCTTTTATGGACAGCCTTGAAACTGTCATGGCACCTTTGGGTGAGTCATTTAGTATGCTAATGTATTACAATGAGCATATAATGAGGCTCAAGGGCCACTGGAAGTCAAATCTTCTGCCATCTTGGGCCTAGTTGGTGCTAACCAATTTTTGTCATATCCTCAATAGCTGTGTCATTCTTTTAACTGTTGTGCCCTGCTCCCTTCTTTCCTGTCTCTATACCAGGAAAAAAAGTCACTAAAATAAAATAGTATATATTCATAAATTGTTATCAAACACAAGTTTGTGTCACACAGTGAAACCAAATAAACATTCCAAAGAATTTGGAGCAGAGAAAATTTTATTTCAGGACCAAGCAAGGAGAATGGGTGGCTCAGGTTCAAAAAACCCAAACTCCTCAATAATTTTCAGGCAAGAGTTTTTATGGGCAAAATTTGAGGGCTGCAGGGTGTGTCTCTGTGGCTTTCTTCTGATTGGTTAGAGGTGACATAACAGGGTGGTGTTATCATCCTCTATCTGGATGGGGGCCTCAGCTCCTGCAAAACTCAAACATATTATGTATATTCCTTCCTGAGGAACCAGGACCTTGACCTAAATTGAAGTATAGTTGATTTATGCTATTGAGTTTGAGAATTCCTTATATATCCTATATACAAGTCCTTTGTCAGTTTTGTGGTTGCTTAAATTTTAACATAAACTTCTCCAGAAGAAGAAACAAGTAAAATTTGCCGAGTCTTCTTGCATGGTAAGTCACTGACTTAATTTGTGTTCTTATGTGTTCCATTAAGAGAATTAAGATATATGAAGTAAACACACCTAGTAGAAGGATCCTGGATTGAGTAAATACTTGAAAATATTTGTTGTAAAAGCAAAGCCAAGAATCACTTTGGAATATATGCCTGCCTAAAGGCCAATACTAATATGAATAAGAGAAAGTGTGGGCACAAATGACCATGTTCACTGATAGTAGTGACATACAATATCACTTGACGTTTTCCCCACTTTTCCCAGTAAAGTGGGTGGGAGTTTGTCCTTTCTGTCATCTCTCTCTTTTTTAAGCCTACTGACTCTTACAGGACTTGTCCCATTGCAATGACAAGAATTACAGGACTTCGGGCTGTGCAGCTTGCAGTTATGAAGCAGCATATCAGAATTAACAGAACACTGTTGTGATGACCGGGATAAAGTACCAAGGGGGAAGGGGGGCAAATCATGTTGCTGAAATCTCAGCCTGTTCTGCTAATGTTTCAGCTACTATAAACCCAAAAGGATTTTCACCCTCTTTTGATTCCCTGTATGAATTCTTGGATTTCCCAGGTGGCTCAGTGGTAAAGAATATGCCTGCCAACAAAGGAGAAATGGGTTCCATCCCTGGGTCAGGAAGATCCCATGGAGAAGGAAATGGCAACCCACTCCAGTATTCTCGCCTAGGAAATCCCATGGACAGAGTCTGAGCCTGGTGGGTAACAGTCCCTGGGGTCACAAAGAGTTGGATGCGATTTAGCCACTGAGCACACATTGTTTCTTGGCTGCTCCTCCTTTGTTTCTGAAATCCTTCACTTCCCTGATTAGCACCTGTTTGAATTTGCCCTCTGGAACTCAGGGAAGGTCTAGGGGGCTGAAGCCTATTCCCTATAAACAAGAAATGGGGAACACAGAGAGGATATGTACCCAGGAGGGCCCCCCAAAGGTTCCAGCTTGGTTTCAGATTTTTGAAAAAAAACATCTAGGATTCCATTGCATACAAATAGTGAAAATAACTGTCACTAGGCTACAATTTTGATGAATTGCTTACATAATTTGAATCATGAGAAGGGATCCAGATGTGACCTTGTTAACTTAGACCAGTAAGTTTCATTTTTCATACTTAGCATTGATTTCTCAAACTCTTTTCAAATTCTTACTCCTCCATGAAACTTTTGTTTCTCCCTACTCTTTTGTTAACTCATCCAATTGGATCTATACCTGTCTTATGCAGAAATTGCACTCTTTCATGAACTGCTTCCTGCTTGTTCCAGCCCCTGTCTCAGACATCTGTAGGCACTGAAAGCATGCTCTTGCAGATGTTGTCCCACCAGCTCCAATGAAGACCTTGCCTGGCACGATTTCTGTTTCTTTTCTTCTAATGAGGATGTGTTTTCTGCCCTCAGCCTAGCGTGAACAGTCTTGGATGTCTGCAGGAACACCGAATTGAGTCTTCTTGTTTACCCCTCCAAGGGCAGTCCAGATGAAGACTTCTGGCCTAGGTTATTGGTTCTCACTCCGGTTTCCTTCCAGGATTGCAGCCTGCCCCTGGAGCCTATTTCTCAGCCAAAGCTCTGACCCCTTACACAGTTTCAAACCACCCTTTCTTGCAGTATTGCTTACACTGATTCAAATGACTCTCTCTTCTACTTGTTGGCCAGTCTCTGCACTTGATCTCAGGTGGCCTCAGCCTTCAGCAGCATGAAATGGGTCTTTGGTTCCTGGCCAGAGATTGAGGCTGGATTGAAGTGGTGAAAGCACCAAATCCTAGCCACTAGACCAGACACTAGACCAGTGGTCAGTGACAAGGCCCTGGCCCTTCAGCTTTGCAGAAAAGAATTTCCACAAAGACAGAAAGTAGTGAAACAAAGTATTTATTCAGAGAGAAAAATAGTATAGTATGTGTGGATAAAGAAAAGGGAAAGGAAGAGAAGAAAGGCACCGAAAAGGCAGATGAATATCTTTTGACCAGATTCAAAGGTGATGATGTGAAATACAAGGCCAAGCTAATTAGCACTGATGATGTGCCAGTTGCAAGAGGGGATAAAATAAGCCAAGATTCTATGATGAAACTAAAGGTAACAGAGGAAAGCATAATGTATAGCTATGTTAAGCAAATCTCCAACAGAGGGAGTTAATATTAGAAGTTTGTATTTACCTATGGCTACCTATGGTAGCTCAGTGATAAAGAATCTGCCTGCCAATGCAGAAGACTGGGGTTCAGTCCCTGGGTTGGGAAGATTCGCTGCAGGAGGGCATGGCAACCCATTCCAGTATTCTTGTCTGGAGAATCCCCATAGACTGAGGAACCTGGCAGGTTACAGTCCATGGGGTTGCAAAGGAGTCAGACACGACTTAGTGACTAAGCATCATGCGTGGATAGACACAAGGGCAGACTCAGGGAGAAGCCCTGAATTGTGCCCGTGTGGTAATTTGAATTACTTTTATGGGGCATTTCTTTTGGGTCTCCTTGGCCAATCAATTTGGTTTTCCTGGTTCAGAGTCCATATTTGGTATATATCTGGATCCTCCCATGTGTGCACTCACATCTCTTAGCCAAGATGGATTCTACTGAAAAGGCCTATGGGTAGAGCATTCCTTAGCATCGCTCTCCTTTGACCTCTCAGGAGCCTTTCTGCACATGTGTGGTTGGGGAGGTTTCCTGATGAGAAATCCTGCAACCATGTCCTGACCCCTCACTTTGGGACCGTCAGAAAGCAATCCCAAAATTATGTTCTTTGGACTCAATGTTAGGGCTTCATCCCACCACCCACTGCTGGATCCTGATCTCTCCTATTTTAAGGTCCTATCAGAAGGTCCCAGCAAGTGAATATGAGAGCTGTGCCACTGCAACAATTATTTTCACACATTTTTTTTCTAACTATAGGAGTGTTAAACATAAAAGCTCTGTCTAATTTCTCACAATACGCAGGACACTGCACAGAGTGGCCAAAATATATAACAAATTGGAGATTTCTAAGACTATTTTCATCAATCGCTGGAGAAAAAAATTCTCAATCTCAGTCAAACTGGACACCTAGGTATGTCCAAATAGATTCTATGCTTGCTGTGCTTACACATACTTTTTAAGTACATGTATTCTCAGGATTCATCCTAAACTTACTGAGCACAGATCTATGAGGGTAAAGTCCCAGTGTCTGTTGTATGGGTAGAAGCTTCACACACAGTTTTGCACAACAAATTATTACAGAGGGTTTAGATTCTAGCACTCAATCACCTACTCCAGAGGACCCTCACTTTAGGATACCGCCTGGGGAGCTATTCAAAGGCAGCTTCCTTGAACCCAGTACCAGAAACTAGAAGGGCTTGAGAGGAGGCCCAGAAATCTGTATTATAAGTCAGCACACAGTGGTTGTGATGTTGGCAGCCCTGTGACTGTGAAAACACTGGCTTAAGAAACTATCTTTCCACCATAGAAATCCCTGTCATTCCCTCTTGGCAGGTATCATCAAAGGGGAGGCTTTCCCAGTGTGCCGTTTGGTCTGTCCAAGTGTCTCACCTCTAAAATCTGATACACATTCCCTTAACTCCCCAGTGTGACCACCTGCCAAATGCCCTCTCTGAATATCCCATCACATCCTGTTCCACTCTCACCAGCCTGCCATCTCGTACAAACTCTTGATTATTCATGCATTCACTCCCCATTTATTCATCAAACATACCAAATGCTAACCATGCACATGATGACTGGGTATAAAGTTGAGCAAAGCCTGATTCTCCCTTAAAGAGGATGGCTTGATAAAGACAGACTCCAAAACCAATCATTATGACTCAATGCGGTGGATACAAAGATAGTGGTAAGTATGGGGAGCTAAGTAACATACCTAACTCAGTCTGGGGTGGGTGGCGGGGCAGAGTTTTCCTGAAGGACAGAATACCTGAACAAGAGTTGAAGGATGAGTAGGAGTTATCAGTTCTCTCTCTTCCTCAGGGAAATCACTTAAAAAACAAAACAAAACAAAAAAACGCTGTAAGACTATACCACTCCCACTCAAGAACTACCTCAGTTCTATCAACCCAGATAAATGAGACATACCAGCCTGAAAAACATTAGCAACTCAGCCATCACAAACATCCTAAATGTAGAAGATAACAGCTGCAATTCCAATCCAGAGGCCTCTCCGGCACATACTCAACAATGACTTAAGAACTCCTTCTTGGAATGTAATCAAATGGGGAACTAAGAACACATACTTGACATTATACCCTTCCTTTCAGCTTTTAACACTATCTACCTTCAAGATACATGATTTTTTTTTTCAGTACACACTGCTCTTTTTCAGGTTCAAAAAGTATTACTATGTGTTCGTTACAGAAAATTAGATAAAGACCTTAAAATCATGGGATTTCCCTGGTGGTTCAGTAGTTCCTGGGTGGTTCCGAGCTTCAGCTCTAAGCTCATAGGTTCGGTCCCTGGCCAAGAAACTAGGATCTCAGATGCCACAATGCACAGCCCTCTCCCCCCAAAAAAACCACAATCTTACAATGCAGAGATGACCACTGACAGTATTTGGGTGCATCTTCTTCCTATCTTGTTTTACTATAGATTTTTTTTAAAAAAATTCATTTATTTACTTTTGGCTGTGCTGAAGCTCCAATACTTTGGCCACCTGATGTGAAGAACTGACTCACTGGAAAAGACCATGATGCTGGGAAAGACTGAAGGCAGGAGGAGAAGGGGGCAACAGAGGTTGGATGGCATCACTGACTCAATGGACATGAGTTTGAGCAAGCTCTGGGATTTGGTGAAGAACAGAAGCAAGGTCCGATGCTGTAAAGAACAATATTGCATAGGAACCTGGAATGTCAGGTCCATGAGTCAAGGCAAATTGGAAGTGGTCAAACAAGAGATGGCAAGAGTGAACGTTGACATTCTAGGAATCAGCGAATTAAAATGGACTGGAATGGGTAAATTTAACTCAGATGACCATTATATCTACTACTGCGGACAGGGATCCCTCAGAAGAAATGGAGTAGTCATCATGGTCAACAAAAGAGTTCGAAATGCAGTACTTGGATGCAATCTCAAAAATGACAGAATGATCTCTCTTCGTCTCCAAGGCAAACCATTCAATATCGCAGTAATCCAAGTCTATGCCCCAACCAGTAACGCTGAAGAAGCTGAAGCTGAACGGTTCTATGAAGACCTACAAGTCCTTTAGAACTAACACCCAAAAAAAGATGTCCTTTTCATTATAGGGGACTGGAATGCAAAAGTAGGAAGTCAAGAAACACCTGGAGTAACAGGCAAATTTGGCCTTGGAATGTGGAATGAAGCAGGGCAAAGACTAATAGAGTTTTGCCAAGATAATGCACTGGTCATAACAAACACCCTCTTCCAACAACACAAGAGAAGACTCTACACATAGACATCACCAGACGGTCAACACCAAAATCAGATTGATTATATTCTCTGCAGCCAAAGATGGAGACGCTCTATACAGTCAACAAAAACAAGACCAGGAGCTGACTGTGGCTCAGATCATGAACTCCTTATTACCAAATTCAGACTTAAATTGAAGAAAGCAGGGAAAACCGCTAGACCATTCAGGTATGACCTAAATCAAATTCCTTATGATTATACAGTGGAAGTGAGAAATAGATTTAAGGGCCTAGATCTGATAGATAGAGTGCCTGATGAACTATGGAATGAGGTTCGTGACATTGTGCAGGAGACAGGGATCAAGACCATCCCCATGGAAAAGAAATGCAAAAAAGCAAAATGGCTGTCTGGGGAAGCCTTACAAATAGCTGTGAAAAGAAGAGAGGCGAAAAGCCAAAGAGAAAAGGAAAGATATAAGCATCTGAATGCAGAGTTCCAGAGAAGAGCAAGAAGAGATAAGAAAGCCTTCTTCAATGATCAATGCAAAGAAATAGAGTAAAACAACAGAATGGGAAAGACTAGAGATCTCTTCAAGAAAACTAGAGACATCAAGGGAATATTTCATGCAAAGATGAGCTCAATAAAGGACAGAAATGGTATGGACCTAACAGAAGCAGAAGATATTAAGAAGAGGTGGCAAGAATACACAGAAGAACTGTACAAAAAAGATCTTCACGACCCGGATAATCACGATGGTGTAATCACTCATCTAGAACCAAACTTCTTGGAATGTGAATTCAAGTGGGCCTTAGGAAGCATCACCACGAACAAAGCTAGTGGAGGTGATGGAATTCCAGTAGAGTTATTTCAAATCCTGAAAGATGATGCTGTGAAAGTGCTGCACTCAATATGCCAGCAAATTTGGAAAACTCAGCAGTGGCCACAGGACTGGATAAGGTCAGTTTTCATTCCAATCCCAAAGAAAGGCAATGCCAAAGAATGCTCAGACTACCACACAATTGCACTCATCTCACACCCTAGTAAAGTAATGCTCAAAATTCTCCAAGCCAGGCTTCAGCAATATGTGAACTATGAACTTCCAGATGTTCAAGCTGGTTTTAGAAAAGGCAGAGGAACCAGAGATCAGATTGCCAACATCCGCTGGATCATGGAAAAAGCAAGAGAGTTCCAGAAAAACATCTATTTCTGCTTTATTGACTATGCCAAAGCCTTTGACTGTGTGGATCACAATAAACTGTGGAAAATTCTGAAAGAGATGGGAATACCAGACCACCTCACCTGCCTCTTGAGAAACCTGTATGCAGGTCAGGAAGCAACAGTTAGAACTGGACATGGGACAACAGACTGGTTCCAAATAGGAAAAGGAGTATGTCAAGGCTGAATATTGTCACCCCGCTTATTTAACTTCTATGCAGAGTATATCATGAGAAACGCTGGACTGGAAGAAACACAAGCTGGAATCAAGATTGCCTGGAGAAATATCAATAACCTCAGATATTGATGACACCACCCTTATGGCAGAAAGTGAAGAGGAACTAAAAAGCCTCTTGATGAAAGTAAAAGAGGAGAGTGAAAAAGTTGGCTTAAACCTCAACATTCAGAAAACGAAGATCATGGCATCCGGTCCCATCACTTCATGGGAGATAGATGGGGAAACAGTGTAAACAGTGTCAGACTTTATTTTTTTGAGCTCCAAAATCACTCCAGATGGTGACTGCAGCCATGAAATTAAAAGACGTTTACTCCTTGGAAGGAAAGTTATGACCAACCTAGATAGTATATTCAAAAGCAGAGACATTACTTTTCTGACTAAGGTCCATCTAGTCAAGGCTATGGTTTTTCCTGTGGTCATGTATGGGTGTGAGAGTTGGACTGTGAAGAAGGCTGAGCACCGGAGAATTGATGCTTTTGAACTGTGGTGTTGGAGAAGACTCTTGAGAGTCCCTTGGACTCCAAGGAGATCCAACCAGTCCATCTGAAGGAGGTCAGTCCTGGGTGTTCTTTGGAAGGGATGATGCTAAAGCTGAAACTCCAGTACTTTGGCCACCTCATGCAAAGAGTTGACTCATTGGAAAAGACTCTGATGCTGGGAGGGATTGGGGGCACGAGGAGAAGGGGATGACCGATGATGAGATGGCTAGATGGCATCACTGACTCGATGGATGTGAGTCTGAGTGAACTCCGGGAGTTGGTGATGGACAGGGAGGCCTGGCGTGCTGCGATTCATGGGGTCGCAAAGAGTCGGACACGACTGAGTGACTGAACTGAACTGAGGGAACCCTGGCATGCTGCAGTCCATGGGGTTGCAGAGTCTGACACATCTGAAAGACTCAGCTGAACTAAACTGTGCTGGGTCTTTGTTGTTGTGCGGGCTTTTTCCTCTAATTGTGGCAAGCAGGGGCTACTCTATGGTTGCAGTGTGCTGGCTTCTCATTGCAGTGGCTTCTCTTGTTGCAGAGCATGGGATCTTGGGTGCACAGGCTTCAGTAGTTGTAGTACATGGGCTCAGTAGTTACAGTTCCTGGAGTCTAGAGCACAGGCTCAATAGTTGTGGCACACAAGCCTACCTGTTCTGAGGCACGTGGGATCTTCCTGGACCAGGGATCGAACCCAGGTCTCCTGCACTGGCAGGCAGATCCTTTACCACTGAGTCATCAGGGAAGCCCTATTATAGATTTTTAAAAACAATTTGATTTATAATTCTGATCATTGCTTTCTAAAACATAATGTAGTATATATATTTTTCCACATTATTAAAAATTCTTCAAAAATATTTTAATGATGCATCATGTAGGTTTGCTGCTGCTGCTGCTAAGTCGCTTCAGTTGTGTCCGACTCTGCGACCCCATAGACGGCAGCCCACCAGGCTCCCCATCCCTGGGATTCTCCAGGTAAGAACACTGGAGTGGGTTGCCATTTCCTTCTCCAATGCATGAAAGAGAAAAGTGAAAGTGAAGTCACTCAGTCGTGTCTGACTCTTCGCAACCCCATGGACTACAGCCTACCAGGCTCCTTCGACTATGGGATTTTCCAGGCAAGAGTACTAGAGTGGGTTTCCATTGCCTTCTCCGTCATGTGGGTTTATCATAATTTATTTGACTCTTTTGGATAAGGATAGAATAGCACAGTTATACAGGTAGTTGTAGAAGTCCCGGAGAAGGCAATGGGAACCCACTCCAGTACTCTTGCCTGGAATATCCCATGGATGGAGGAGCCTAGTGGGCTGCAGTCCCTGGGGTCGCAAAGAGTTGGATACAACTGAGCAACTTGACTTTCACTTTTCACTTTCATGCACTTGAGAAGGAAATGGCAACCCACTCCAGTACTCTTGCCTGAAGAATCCCAGGGATGGAGGAGCCTGGTGGGCTGCCATCTATGGGGTCACACAAAGTCAGACACAACTGAAGCGACGCAGCAGCAGCAGCAGCAGAAGTCCCAGTAGGGGATCACAGATAGAGAGGGAAACCTAGGAAACTTTGGGAGACCACTGTAAGTTAATGATAGCTCAAGAAAGCTACTGGAATGTCTTGGAATGAAGTAGGCTTGCTTAACTATAAAACTATAAGTAAAAGCCCATGATATGTCCCAGGCCATTAGGAAGTCCAGACATCAGATGAGTTATTCTAATTAAAAGGTTGTAGATTGAGTCACAAGCAGGATTTTGGCCAAGTTTGAGTTCCAGGCACATGGGTTCAAGTCCCAGTCTGAGTTTCAGCTGGATTCAAGTCCCAGAACATGGGTTCAAGCCCAATAAGGTAAATGGTTTCAGCCCCATAATGCCTAGGCTATTTCTAATATTTTTCACTGTTAAAATAACACTGTGGTTAACATATGTGTCTACACTTCATATTTAATTTTTAGAATTGATTTTTAAAAGTAGGATTACAGAATCAAAAGGGCTCATACATCTTTATACTCCTTACATTACCGTTGACTTCTCACGTATTTCCACTGAAGCTGTTTCCTCTTACTCTCCTTTGTGAACCCCTTTTAAAAATTCTAGATATAATTTATATACAAAATTCACCCTTGTACAGTGTATAATTCAATGAGTTTTAGTATAGTCACAAGGTTGTGCAATCATCACTGCTATCTAAATCCTGAACATTTTCATTACCCGCCAAGGAAACTCTGTGTCCAGTATTGGTCACTCTCATTCTTGTTCCCTCCAGCCCTTGGCAGCTACTAATCTACTTGTGGTCTCTATTCATCTACCTATTCATTTATTCAACAAACATTTATGGAGTACCTCTTATACACCACACAATCTTCTAGATATAAAAGATATGTAAGACTTCTACGGGAAAAAGTATAAAAGAGAGAGGTGTTAAAACAATCTAAATAAATAGAGAAATATGCCAAGTTTGTGGTTTAGAGTTCATTATTTAGTAACGATGTCAATTCTCCCTAAAGTAATTTATGGATTCAATGCAATCCTAGTAAACACTCTTAAAAATTTTGTGGCACTTACAAGTTTAACATTTTTAGGGATATCCAAAAAGCTAAAGAGAGCCAAGGTTCTTTTGAAGAAGAAAAAGGAGTTGTTCTGGAATACCAACATCTATTATAAAGCTATAATAATTAAGATAGTGTGTTATTGACATATACCCAATCAACAAAAGAGAGAACTCTGCAGCAGACATTGACACTGGATGCCAGAGTGTATCAACGCTGGATATCTGATAATAGGAGTGAAATAGGAGGGAAGAGCACAGGGTACAACCTTTAAAAGAATGACATAGCCATATGACTTGATTAGAACTGGGGCTTCTCTGGTGACTCAGTGATAAAGAATCCACCTGCCAATGCAGGGCACATGGGTTCGATCCCTGATCCAGGAAGATCCCACCTGCCGCAGAGCAGCTAAGCCCGTGAGCCACAACTATTGAGTCTTTGGTCTAGAGCCTGCGAGCCACAACTACTGAGCTCATGTGCTGCAACTACTGAAGCCCATGCACCCTACAGCCCATGCTCTGCAACAAGAAAAACCACAGCAAGGAGAAGCCCACACACCATAGCCAGAGAGTAGCTCCCACTCACTGCAATTAGGTAAAAGACCATGCAGCAGCCTCAAAAATAAATACATAAAATTACTTCTAAAAATGCTGGTTAGAACCAACTAGGTCCAAGATGGCAGAATATTTGACTTCCAGTGGACCTTGAGCCTCATACATTCCCTGTAATACACTGACACACCCACGAGCACCATGACAGCTCTGAGGCTGACCATCAAAGAGGAAAAAATGGGCATTGGCCCAATTCCTGGAAATCTATGCTCCTTTCCCCAAATCATTAAAATAATTCTCCCATTCATTAGCCTGTGAAAAACTAACCATGCCATATTTGGGGGTCTCCTGCCTTCTGAGATGGCCCACACTCTATGGAGTATGTTTCTCTCTAAACAAGTCCACTTGTTACCTATCACTTTGTCTCTCACTGAATTCTTTCTGTGATGAGACATCAAGAACCTGAGGTTCATTAAATCCTGAGACCAGGTATGTGATCTCAATTAAAATACCATGGGTTCAAGTCCGAATCTGAGTTGTATGGTTTCAGCAGTAATGAAATTTATCAATAAATAGTGCCAAACAATCAGGAATCTGTATAGAGAAACCAGTAAAACTGGATCCATACTCATATTTAAAAGTCAATCCTGGGTGTATTATAGACCTAAATGTGAGCGGCCAAACAAAAAGAACATAGCAATGGAAATATCTTTAGAAATTTGGAGTATAAATGTTCTTAAACATGAGAAAGAAGCATGACTGAAAGAAAATTTTATATTGGACATCATCAACGTTAAAAATTTCTACTCATCAAAGGATACCTTGATAAGTGAAAAAGGAAACAATAGAGTGGGAGAAAAATGGGCAAAAGATCTGAATAGGCATTTTAAAAATTCCTAGTCAATTAGTGTGTAAAGCAGTGTTCAATCTCTTTAATACTTAGGAAAACACAAATTAAAATCACAATAAGCTATAACCAGTTACTCACTAGAATATGTTCCTAAAATTCAAAACTTCCGCCTATAGTTAGTGAGGATGTGGCACATTTGGAACTCTTGTACCCTATTGGTTGGTATGTAAAACCATTTTGAAAAACAGGCATGTGTAGTAAAGTTGAAAATACACATCTCGGGGCTTCCTTGGTGTCCAGTGGCTAACACCCTGTTCCCCCAATGCAGGGGGCCTGGGGTGATCCCTGGTCAGGGAACTATATCCCCCATGGCACCACTAAGTGTTCACATACCACAACTAAGATTCTGCACACTGCAACTAAAGATTCCACATGCCACAACTAAAAAGGATCCCACATGCCACCAACTAAGACCTGGTGCTACCAAAATAAATATTAGGGTCAAGGCATATACCCAGAGAAAAACATGGTCCAAAAGGATACATTCACCCCAATGTTCATTGCAGTACTGTTTACACTAGTTAAGACATGGAAGCAACCTAAATGCTCATTGACAGAGGAATGGATAAAGAAGATTTAGTACATTTATATCATAGAATATAACTCAGTCATTTACAAAAAATGAAATAGCACCATTTACTGCAACGTGGATGGACCTAGAGATTGTCATAGTGAGTGAAGTAAGTCAGAGGAGAAATATCATGTGACCATCCCTTACATGCAGAATCTAAAAAGAAATCATATAAATGAACTTAATTTACAAAACAGAAACAGACTCATGGACTTAGAGAACAAGATTATGGTTTCCAGAGCAGGATTGGGGGAAAGGATAGTTAGGGAGTTTGGGATCAACATACTATACTTAAAATGGATAACCTACAAGGTCCTAGTATCTAGAACAGGGAACTCTGCTCAATGATATGTGACAGCTTGGATAGGAGGGGAGTTTGGAGGAGAGTGGATACATGTATATGTATGTTTGAGTGAGTCCTTTTGCTGACCACCTGAAACTATTACAACATTCTTAACTGACTATACTATAATATAAAATAAAAAGTTAAAAAAAGAGAAAATACACATAACTAGCAATTCCATTCCTGAAGAAATTCATGCTCAATTGTACAAGGCTACATATACAAGGAAACCCACAGTAAGGTGGTTTGTGATAACCAAATACAAGAACATTGATAGCGGTGATGAATTGTACCATATTTCCTATAAACTATACATCTTTCCCTGCCATGTGACTTCCATGCCTCCTGTGGAAGGGTTATGCATACCACCTAATTAGCTTTTGGTTTGGCCATGAGATATGCTTTGGCCAACAGACTATGGGCAGAGTAGACATGTATTAGACTCACGAGTTTCTTTCAGAGCTATTGCTTTTATCTCTTCCACAAAAAGGCATGTCCTAGACAGAGTTTGCTGCTTTATTCTGTGTCTTGGAATGAAAAAATACATAGAAAAGAACCAAAGCTGATACAGTTTCCAATATCAAGAGCATGAAACAAGTGTTTGTTATTGTAAGCCAGTGAAATTAAAGGGTTGTTTACTACAACAAAAGTAATACACAACAATGGGATAGCTAAATTCTGGTATATACCAAAATGGGATATCATATAGCAATGAAAATGAGACATACACTCACACAATATAACAACAAAATAATATTGAATAAAAAGAAGCCAGATACATGCGAGTTCCCTGGTGATCTAGTGGTTCAGATTCAGTGCTTTCAATGCAGTGACTTGGGGTTTAGTCCCTGGTTAGTAAACTGAGATCCCACAGCCCCCTCCCCCCTCAAAAAAACCATATACAAAAGAATATATCCAATGTGATTTCATACATATAAAGTTCAAAAACAGGCAAAGCTACTTGCCTGCTGGAGAATTCATAGGTAGAGGGTGACACTGTCAAGAAAAGTAAGGACATGATTGCTGTAAAAGTCAGAATAATAGTTATCTCTGGGGACGGGGAGTTGTAATGGAAACTGGAAACAAGGTAAGGTTCTATGCTACTGGCAATGTGCTAATTCTTGACCTGGGTGTTCATTTCAGATTCTTCTTGAAACAGTGCTTTTCTATTATATAAATCCTTATTTCACAATAAAAAAATTGTAAAAAAATTCCCTGCCATTGCTCATTTATTCCTCTAAACCTTCTTTTAAAGTTTCCAGTTATCACTCTCACCTGGAAATCACTATAAATTAATTTCGTAATTGAGATTTCACAAGATGCTAGCTTACAATGCTTTACTGACCGCCCAATCTAGAATATCTAATACTTCTTTTCTTTTTGTTCCTGGAATTTAAAATCCAAAAACCCCCCAGAAAACCACTCACGCCAATCTGGCAATGTCCACTATTTATAATTAATCACTGCTGTTGATTAGTCAGAATTCCTTCATCCTTTAAAGGCTTGCACATTTTTTCTTTTTAAATATTTATTCCACTATTTTATTTAAGGTTGAGATCATTGTTGCATGATGATTTCCAGGAACATTTTTTGAAATTCATGTATTTATTCCTCATTCTTCCCTAATTCCTATTATTTTTTCAGCACCTACAGTACAGAAGGAGATGAAAGAAAATAAAATGATACATTATTCAGATTTTTTAAAAATTATAATAAAGAGAATATTTAACCCATGTCATATAATGAGAAGCACTATTTATTAATGGGCAATGCTTTGATTTCCATGTTGTTTTTTAAACATTTGCAGTGAGTCATATGATGGTACTGCTGTTTACAGTTCAACATGACTGGGCCTTTTCCCCTCCTTACAGAAGGGAAATTTTCAATGGACATTCAGCTTTTTGGTCATCTGCCTGACTTTAATTTTCTAATTCCTCCTTGGTTATGAAGTTTTGTCTAATTTTATTTATTAGATATCACTCCAAAGACCACTTCCCTTCCTAAAGTTATAATTCATTAATATATTCAATACCATTTTCTTGGTATTGCAATATCATTGCAAATTATCCTCATCTAATTCCAACTGCATCTCTGAAAACAAGTTTCTCTTATACTTCCAGGCATTACATGGGTGGCAGGACACAGATATGACCACACAAATCCATGAAATATAGTTTCCTGTCTCTGGGAGAAATCATAGATGATTGCAGTAACCACTACATGTACCCTCTTAGAATATATTTCAAAAACTATGTGGTATACCCCTATATCAGTCAGGATTTAACCAGAAAAGCAGAAAGCACTCTAAGTATATGAAACAGAGGGAATTTAATATAGGAAATTTATTACACAGCTAATGGAGATAAGCCAAGAGTGGATGGTGAGGCAGTCCTGGAGATTATTAACAGCAGGAAGACTCTACTACACCTAGACTGGAGGAACAAAAAGAAGAAGCAGTGGGCTTCCCTAGTGGCTCAGTGGTAAAGAATCCACCTGCCAATGCAGGAGACATGGGTGAACCCCTGATCTGCGAAGATCACACATGCCACAGAGCAACTAAGCCTGTGTGCCACAATTATTGAGCCTGTGCTTTAAAGCCTGGGAACCACAGCTACTGAGCCCAGACACCACAACTACTGAAGCCTGTCTGCCCTACAGCCTGTGTTCCGCAACAAGAGAAGCCACTGCAATAAATCCATACACTGCAACTAGAGAAAACCCCACACAGCAACAAAGACCTAGCACAGCCAAAAACAAATAAATAAATACAATTTTATATATATATATATATATATATATATATATATATATATATATATATATTTTTTTTTTAATGAAGAAGTGGTATTACTGGGGCCAGGATCACCTTCTAGAAGCTGAAACTATGCCAGGCCTGTCAGTCTGGTAAAGAAGCCGTGGAATAGATGCAGTCAGTGTTGTAGATACCACCCAGGGCAGAAAGAGAGATGAATATCTTTGCTTCTCACCCTACAACCTTCTACTAGAGCTTCTCATCAGCCAGAACTAGCTGAGAAACAACAGAGCAGGAGAATAAGGAAAGGGCAACAAATGGACTTGGGTGACAGGGGGATTTACAGAAGTCTTACCACTTGTCTCCAACTAGTCAAAGGGCTACCACTTCAGAAAGGGAACAGATTTATTCACCATGGCATGATGGGAGGATCAACAGATGGAAAATTCAATAAAATGAATTTCAATTCAAGATAAGACTATGTCACGATGGTGTGATCACTCACCTAGAGCCAGACATCCTGGAATGTGAAGTCAAGTGGGCTGTAGGAAGCATCACTATGAACAAAGCTAGTGGAGGGGATGGAATTCCAGTTGAGCTATTTCAAATTCTGAAAGATGATGCTGTGAAAGTGCTGCACTCAATACGCCAGCAAATTTGGAAAACTCAACAGTGGCCACAGGACTGGAAAAGGTCAGTTTTCATTCCAATCCCAAAGAGAGGCAATGCCAAAGAACGCTCAAACTACTGCACAATTGCACTCATCTCACACACTAGTAAAGTAATGCTCAAAATTCTCCAAGCCGGGCTTCAGCAATACGTGAACCATGAACTTCCAGATGTTCAAGCTGGTTTTAGAAAAGGCAGAGGAACCAGAGGTCAAATTGCCAACATCTGCTGGATCGTTCAAAAAGCAAAAGAGTTCCAGAAAAAACATATATTTCTGCTTTATTGACTATGCCAAAGCTTTTGTGTAGATGACCACAAACTGGAAAATTCTGAAAGAAAATTCCCTCTGAAAGAGGGAATACCAGACCACCTGACCTGCCTCTTGAGAAATCTGTATGCAGGTCAGGAAGCAACAGTTAGAACTGGACATGGAACAACAGACTGGTTCCAAATAGGAAAAGGAGTACGTCAAGGGTATCTATTGTCACCCTGCTTATTTAACTTCTATGCAGAGTACATCATGAGAAACGCTGGGCTAGAAGAAGCACAGGCTGGAATCAAGATTTCCAGGAGAAATATCAATAACCTCAGATATGCAGATGACACCACCCTAATGGCAGAAAATAAAGAGGAGCTAAAAAGCCTCTTGATGAAAGTGAAAGAGAGTGAAAAAGTTGGCTTAAAGCTCAACATTCAGAAAACTAAGATCATGGCATCTGGTCCCATCACTTCATGGCCAATAGATGGGGAAACAGTAGAAATAGACTTTATTTTGGGGGGCTCCAAAATCACTGCAGACGGCGAGTGCAGCCATGAAATTAAAAGACGCTTACTCCTTGGAAGGAAAGTTATGACCAACCTAGATAGCATATTCAAAAGCAGAGACATTACTTTGCCAACAAAGGTCCGTCTAGTCAAGGCTATGGTTTTTCCAGTGGTCATGTATAGATATGAGAGTTGGACTGTGAAGAAAGCTGAGCACCGAAGAATTGATGATTTTGAACTGTGGTGTTGGAGAAGACTCTTGAGAGTCCCTTGGACTGCAAGGAGATCCAACCAGTCCATTCTCAAGGAGATCAGCCCTGGGATTTCTTTGGAAGGAATGATGCTAAAGCTGAAACTCCAGTACTTTGGCCACCTCATGCAAAGAGTTGACTCATTGGAAAAGACCCTGATGCTGGGAGGGATTGGGGGCAGGAGGAGAAGGGACGACAGAGGATGAGATGGCTGGATGGCATCACCAACTCGATGGACATGAGTTTGAGTGAACTCTGGGAGTTGGTGATGGACAAGGAGGCCTGGCGTGCTGCAATTCATGGGGTCACAAAGAGTCGGACATGACTGAGCAACTGAACTGAAATAAAAAGAAATACTTAATAGGAGGAACATTTTGCCTTGAAAAGTGGTGGTCCTAGAGTCCATGATTCTGTAAACATTTTAAAATATTACTAACAGAATGTTTTCCTATAAGCTCTACATGATGTCATTAAAAGTCACGGGAAAATAGTGATAAAATCTATGTGGTGGGTATAGGTGTTCTCTATAAAATCTTTTGATTTTGCTGTATGTTTGAAATTTTCTTTAATAAAATGTTAGAGAAACATCACTGAGCTCAGTAAGAAAGCTAGGCCCACAAAGTGGGATCATTTGTTCATAATTGTATTTGTCATTGCTTACTGAGTAAAAAATTATCCCCCAAATTACTTGCCTAAAGCAGCAAATATTTGTTATCTCATAGTTTTTGAGGATTGGGAATCCAGGTTTAGGTGAGTGGTTATGGTTCAGAGTTTCTCACGAGGTTGCAATCAATTGGCTGGCAGGGGCTGCGGTCACCTGAATGCCTGACTGGGGAAGATGCACTTCCAAACTCACTCATGTGATTGTTGGCAGGACATAGTCTCTCCCAGGCTATTGACTGAAGTTTTCAGTTTGTTGCCAGGTTGACCTCTCTATGAGACTGCCTGAGTGTTCTCCCAAGATGGCAGCTGACTTTCCTCAGAACAAGTGATCTGAGAGAGAGTATCCCCAAGAAGGAAGCCACAGGATTAGACTTCTCAGTGAAAATACAAATATATACCTAAATTCTGGGAAGATAGCAACAGTGATTACAGTGGCATAGTTTCTGTTTGTTTAATGTTTTTTAATTTATTTATACTTATTTTCGGCTGCATGAGGTCTTCCTTACAGTGAACGGGCTCTTCGTTGTTGGGCTCGGGCTTTCTCTAGTTGCATCAAGTGGGGGCTACTCTCTAGTTGCAGTACGTGGGCATCTCATTGTGGTGGCTTCTCCTGTTGTAAAGCATGGACTCTAGGGCTCCTAGGTTTCAGAACTTGTAGCACACAGGCTTAGCTGTCTTTGCAGTATGTGGGATCTTTGTTCCTGGACCAGGGATTAAAACAGTGTCCCCCTGCATTGGCAGGCAGATTCTTGACTACTGGACCACCAGGGAAATCTCAGTGGCTCAGTTTTTATATCTTCCCCAATTCCCATACAAAAACAGAATAATTAGACAACAAAACCCAAAGCCTTTGAAAAATATTTACAACAAAATTTATAGCAAAGTATCCAACTGTGGACCTAGCTGTCTTGTTGAGTCCAGATGTTTTTCTAACATTTTATTAAAGAAAATTTCAAACATATAGCAGGTGAAACTACAAGCAGATGGACACAAACTACTAAGAGCCATTAGCATTCATAGAAGAGAAAAAAGAGGGAAACAACGGAGCATCTGACAGACTTAAGAAGAAACCCCTAAAATAGCCAATAGGTATTCACTTGAAAGTGGTAAGGGCCAATTTGAAAACAATGTCTGAAACCAAGAGGAGTTTTGCCCATTCCAATAGCAAGTAAGTGTAAGGACCTCACAGTATGAAGTCGATATAGGCTGGAGAAGTTCAGACTCCCATGTTCTAGAAAATAAACAGCCATGGCTCCTTCCTAGCACAGAGTCGCACACTGGAGAGAAACTGCTAGAAATGAAGTCAAAACTGAACAGGGCAGGTAAAACAAAAAAGAAGGAAGAGAAGCTCCAGATAAAAGTGGGATAGGAAAAAAAGAGCCAGAAAATCTCAAAAAGCAAACCAGCATAGATTTAACATTATACAAAAACAACAAAACAGGGAGCTCTGTGAAGGCAAAAACCCAACTGCACCAAGCCTCCTAAAATTTTAGGAAAACTAATTTTACATAAATAAGGGCAACAGAAAAGTGTGCCACTCAAATCCCGTACAAATTTATTGTAAAAAAAGAGAGAGAGAGAAAGAAAGAGAGAGAGAGAATAAGAAGCAGAATAACATACCAATGAAATCGTCCCAGAAAAACACAGTCAAAAAACAGATCAATACTCTAATGTACTAATGCATAAAATGATAAAAGGCATTAAACATTATATATGAAAAAACACAAGAATTATAAATATTAAAAAATGAAGTGATATAAGCACCCCAAAAGAAATACCATTTGAAAAATCATTTTAAAAATGACTAAACTAGATGCAACACAGGAAAAAATCAACACAAGTGATATTTTAAGAAAAGGAAGATGAAAAGGTGAAACATTGTTTAGATAAAAAAGGAAGAAATTTAAAAGATTTGAGAGAAAATGACAAATATTGAAGACAGGCAAATAAAATCCAACACATGGGTAAAAGAAGTCTTCAAAGAATAAAAACAAAACAAGGGAAGAGAATAAATACGAACAATGTTACTCAAGGTAGCATTTCTGTTCTGGGCTCTTGTCTAACACTAGGAAATGAACTGTCCGAGGAGACACATGTGCTGACAAAGCAAGAGATTTTATTGGGAAAGGGCACCTGGGTGGAGAACAGTAGGGTAAGGGAACCCAGGAGAACAGCTCTGCCACATGGCTTGCAGTCTTGGGTTTTATGGTGATGGGATTAGTTTCTGGGTTGTCCTTAGCCAATCATTCTGACTCAGAGTACTTCCTGGTGGTGCACCCCTTGTTCAGCCAAGATGGATGCCAAAGAGAAGGATTCTGGGAGGTGGTCGGACAGGTGATGTCTCCTTTTGACCTTTTCCGAACTCTTATGGTTGGTGGAGGCTTATTAGTTCCCTATTCCTTGCCAGGACCTCCTGTCGTAAAACAGCTCATGCTAATAGTTACTATGGTGCCTGGCCAGGGTGGACGGTTTCAATCAGTGTGCTTCCCCTAACAATTCTAGAATAAAAAACAGATGTATAGAACTTTCTTTTGGACTCTGTGGTAGAGGGAGAAAGTAGGATGATTGGGGAGAATGGCAGTGAAACATGTATATCAAATAAGAAACGAATCACCAGTCTAGGTTCGATGCAGGATACAGGATGCTTGGGGCTGGTGCACTGGGATGACCCAGACGGATGGTATGGGGAAGGATCTGGGAGGGGGGTTCAGGATTGGGAACACGTGTATACCCATGGCAGATTCATGTTGATGTATGGCAAAACCAATACAATATTGTAAAGTAAAAAAAAATAAATAGATAATAACATTAAATTTTTTTAATAAATAAAAAGCAGAAACATTTAAAAAAACAAATCAACTTAAAACTATATGTTGGAAAAGTATACAGTGTATCTGAAAATGATGATCCAGAGTGACCAACACCAAGATATAATCTAGTAAAATTATTTGGCTTTAAAGAAAAAGAAAAAAAATACTTTGGGCATCTAGGCAAGAACACCACATGACATAAACTTCGAAATAACATTAGACTAGTATAATTGACTTTAGTAGCAACATTTTGTGCCAGAAGAAAATGGAGTATATATTTAAGACACTCAGTAAAAGAATATATGAATCAAGGGTTTTATATCCAGAAAAACTGATTTTTTACATCATCAGGAGACCCAGAAATGAGGGTTCAATCCCTGGGTCAAGGAAGATCCCCTGGAGGAAGAGGTGGCAGCCCACTCTAGTATTCTTGCCCAGAAAATCCTATGGACAGAGGAGGTTGGGGTCCTCTTACCTCAACCCCTGCCAGCCAATTGATTGCAACCTCGTGAGAAACTCTTACAGTCCAGGGTCCCAAAGAATCAGACACGACTTAGAAACCAAACAACAACAGGAACTCATGCATTATTGCTCCCATGAGTCTTTGCTAATGATTCTACTAGAGGAAGAGCTTCAGACAGTCAAAATGACTAGAGAGTCACTGACATAAAAAGCAGTGGTAAACATGAATTACATAGCTCCTTGTAGAAACTGAGACTAAATGAAGATAAGAGATAGATTGTAGTATGTAACAGCTATATGATATGACAATGTAGATATAACATGATTATCAAAAAATATGCAGAAGATGAAGACAATACAGGCAGAAAATATTTTCAGTAATCAAAATTTGTTGGTAGTGGTTCTAGGATCACTATTATGAAACTTCTGTATATATAATACAATTATCAGAATGGTGCTATTTTTAGAGAGAAGCTAGGAACTGTGATGGATTTGGGGCATCTGAAGGATATACTAAGATGGCTGGCAAAGTTCTATTGCATGACCTGGGTGATTTCTACAAGGGTGTTCATCTTATTTTAGTAAGCTATTGAAATGCCTATCTCCTAAAAGTAATGATAAATCCAAAGTATTAACTAAAGAAATATTTAAGATAATTTGTGGTTAATGGTGCAGTCACCTTGAAAAAACAGCTTGGCAGTTCCTCAAAAAGTCAAATGTATAGTTACCATGGATGGATGGATGGATGGTGTGTGTGGATTCAACCCATGTCTCTTGTGTCTCCTGCATTGGCAGGTGGATTCTTTACCACTGGAACCACCTGGGAGCCCCTTAGTTACCATATGATACAGCAATACCACTCCTAGGTAATGAAAGCATGTCCATACAAAAACTTAAACATGAAAGTTCATAGCAGTTTTATTCTTAATAGCCAAAAAGCAGAAAAAAACCTAAAAGTCCATCAACCGATGAATAGACAAATAAAACATGGGATATCTATATAACACAGGGTTGCTAATGCTAATGCTAAGTCACTTCAGTCGTGTCTGACTCTGTGCGACCCCATAGATGGCAGCCCACCAGGCTCCCCGTCCCTGGGATTCTCTAGGCAACAACACTGGAGTGGGTTGCCATTTCCTTCTCCAATGTATGAAAATGAAAAGTGAAAGGGAAGTCGCTCAGTCATGTCTGACTCTTTGCGACCCCATGGACTGCAGCCTACCAGGCTCCTCCGTCCATGGGATTTTCCAGGCAAGGGTTATTCAGCAACAAAAAGGAATGAGGTCCTGGTACTTGCTATAACATGAATGACCCTTGAAAATTTATGCTAAAAGAAGTCAGCCACAAAATAACACATGGTATATGATAGCATTTATATGAAACAGACTATTGGTTGCTTAGGTCTGAGGAGAGGTGTGAAGGAGGTGAGGAGTAACAACTAACAGGTATGGTGATTCTTTTAGGGGAGAGAAGATGTTCTGAAATTAGATGTGGTAGTGGTTACAGGACCCTGAGGATATACTAAAAAACTGAACTGCATACTTTCGTTCTTAAAATATTTATTTTTTTTTTTTTGGTTGTGCTAGGTCTTCACTGCTGCGCACTGGCTTTCTCTACTTTCCATGCACAGGATTCTCATTGTGGTGGCTTCTCTCATTGTGGAGCATCAGGTCTAGGGTGCACAGGCTTCAGTCTTTGCATCTTGCTGGCTCTAGAGTGTGGGCTCAGTAGCTGGAGCAGATGGACTTAATTGCCCCATGCATATTGAGTCTTCCTGGACCAGGGATCGAACCAGGTCCCCTGCATTAGCAGGCAGATTCTTAACTACTGGACCACCAGGGATGTCCTAAATTGTATACTTTAAATGGGTGAACTGTATGGTATGTCAATTATATCTCAGTAAAGGTCTTAAAAACTATTTGTGATTGATATGTTTACAATAAGGGTTCATCAAACCAGAAGTGAGATGAGTGCAACTGTGTGGTAGTTTGAGCATTCTTTGGCATTGTCTTTCTTTGGGACTGGAATGAAAATTGACCTTTTCCAGTCCTGTGGCCACTGCTCAGTTTTCCAAATTTGCTGGTATATTGAGTGCAGCACTTTCACAGCATCATCTTTCAGGATTTGAAATAGCTCAACTAGAATTCCATCACCTCCACTAGCTTTGTTTTGTAGTGATGCTTTCTAAGGCCCACTTGACTTCACATTCCAGAATGTCTGGCTCTAGATGATAATCACCATCGTGATTATCTTGGTTGTGAAGATCTTTTTTGTACAATTCTTCTGTGTATTCTTGCCACCTCTTCTTAATATCTTCTGCTTCTGTTAGGTCCCATACCATTTCTGTCCTTTATCGAGCTCATCTTTGCATGAAATGTTCCCTTGGTATCTCTAATTTTCTTGAAGAGATCTCCAGTCTTTCCCATTCTGTTGTTTTCCTCTATTTCTTTGCACTGATCGCTGAGGAAGGCGTTCTTATCTCTTCTTGCTATTCTTTGGAACTCTGCATTCAGATGCTTATATCTTTCCTTTGCTTTTCACTTCTCTTCTTTTCACAGCTATTTGTAAGGCCTCCCCAGATAGCCATTTTGCTTTCTTGCATTTCTTTTTCTTGGGGATGGTCTTGATCCCTGTCTCTTGTACCTGTACTCATCTCACACGTTAGTAAAGTAATGCTCAAAATTCTTCAAGCCACGCTTCAGCAATATGTGAACCGTGAACTTCCAGATGTTCAAGCTGGTTTTAGAAAAGGCAGAGGAACTGAAGATCAAATTGCCAACATCCACTGGATCATGGAAAAAGCAAGAGAGTTCCAGAAAAACATCTATTTCTGCTTGATTGACTATGCCAAAGCCTTTGACTGTGTGGATCACAACACTGTGGAAAATTCTGAAAGAGATGGGAATACCAGACCACCTGACCTGCCTCTTGAGAAATCTGTATGCAGGTCAGGAAACAACAGTTAGAACTAGACATGGAACAACAGACTGGTTCCAAATAGGAAAAGGAGTATGTCAAGGCTGTATATTGTCACCCTCTTATTTAACTTATATGCAGAGTACATCATGAGAAACGCTGGGCTAGAAGAAGCACAGGCTGGAAACAAGATTGCCTGGAGAAATATCAATAACCTCAGATATGCAGATGACACCACCCTTATGGCAGAAAGTGAAGAAGAACTAAAGAGCCTCTTGATGAAAGTGAAAGAGGAGAGTGAAAAAGTTGGCTTAAAGCTCAACATTCAGAAAACAAAGATCATGGCATCTGGTCCCATCACTTCATGGCCAATAGATGGGGAAACAGTGGAAACAGTGTCAGACTTTATTTTGGGGGGCTCCAAAATCGCTGCAGATGGTGATTGCAGCCATGAAATTAAAAGACGCTTACTCCTTGGAAGGAAAGTTTATGACCAACCTAGATAGCATATTCAAAAGCAGAGACATTACTTTGCCAACAAAGGTCCTTCTAGCCAAGGCTATGGCTATCCCAGTGGTCACGTATGGATGTGAGAGTTGGACTGTGAAGAAGGCTGAGCACCGAAGAATTGATGATTTTGAACTGTGGTGTTGGAGAAGACTCTTGAGAGTCCCTTGGACTGCAAGGAGATCCAACCAGTCCATTCTCAAGGAGATCAGCCCTGGGATTTCTTTGGAAGGAATGATGCTAAAGCTGAAACTCCAGTACTTTGGCCACCTCATGCAAAGAGTTGACTCATTGGAAAAGACCCTGATGCTGGGAGGGATTGGGGGCAGGAGGAGAAGGGACGACAGAGGATGAGATGGCTGGATGGCATCACCAACTCGATGGACATGAGTTTGAGTGAACTCTGGGAGTTGGTGATGGACAAGGAGGCCTGGCGTGCTGCAATTCATGGGGTCACAAAGAGTCGGACATGACTGAGCAACTGAACTGAAATAAAAAGAAATACTTAATAGGAGGAACATTTTGCCTTGAAAAGTGGTGGTCCTAGAGTCCATGATTCTGTAAACATTTTAAAATATTACTAACAGAATGTTTTCCTATAAGCTCTACATGATGTCATTAAAAGTCACGGGAAAATAGTGATAAAATCTATGTGGTGGGTATAGGTGTTCTCTATAAAATCTTTTGATTTTGCTGTATGTTTGAAATTTTCTTTAATAAAATGTTAGAGAAACATCACTGAGCTCAGTAAGAAAGCTAGGCCCACAAAGTGGGATCATTTGTTCATAATTGTATTTGTCATTGCTTACTGAGTAAAAAATTATCCCCCAAATTACTTGCCTAAAGCAGCAAATATTTGTTATCTCATAGTTTTTGAGGATTGGGAATCCAGGTTTAGGTGAGTGGTTATGGTTCAGAGTTTCTCACGAGGTTGCAATCAATTGGCTGGCAGGGGCTGCGGTCACCTGAATGCCTGACTGGGGAAGATGCACTTCCAAACTCACTCATGTGATTGTTGGCAGGACATAGTCTCTCCCAGGCTATTGACTGAAGTTTTCAGTTTGTTGCCAGGTTGACCTCTCTATGAGACTGCCTGAGTGTTCTCCCAAGATGGCAGCTGACTTTCCTCAGAACAAGTGATCTGAGAGAGAGTATCCCCAAGAAGGAAGCCACAGGATTAGACTTCTCAGTGAAAATACAAATATATACCTAAATTCTGGGAAGATAGCAACAGTGATTACAGTGGCATAGTTTCTGTTTGTTTAATGTTTTTTAATTTATTTATACTTATTTTCGGCTGCATGAGGTCTTCCTTACAGTGAACGGGCTCTTCGTTGTTGGGCTCGGGCTTTCTCTAGTTGCATCAAGTGGGGGCTACTCTCTAGTTGCAGTACGTGGGCATCTCATTGTGGTGGCTTCTCCTGTTGTAAAGCATGGACTCTAGGGCTCCTAGGTTTCAGAACTTGTAGCACACAGGCTTAGCTGTCTTTGCAGTATGTGGGATCTTTGTTCCTGGACCAGGGATTAAAACAGTGTCCCCCTGCATTGGCAGGCAGATTCTTGACTACTGGACCACCAGGGAAATCTCAGTGGCTCAGTTTTTATATCTTCCCCAATTCCCATACAAAAACAGAATAATTAGACAACAAAACCCAAAGCCTTTGAAAAATATTTACAACAAAATTTATAGCAAAGTATCCAACTGTGGACCTAGCTGTCTTGTTGAGTCCAGATGTTTTTCTAACATTTTATTAAAGAAAATTTCAAACATATAGCAGGTGAAACTACAAGCAGATGGACACAAACTACTAAGAGCCATTAGCATTCATAGAAGAGAAAAAAGAGGGAAACAACGGAGCATCTGACAGACTTAAGAAGAAACCCCTAAAATAGCCAATAGGTATTCACTTGAAAGTGGTAAGGGCCAATTTGAAAACAATGTCTGAAACCAAGAGGAGTTTTGCCCATTCCAATAGCAAGTAAGTGTAAGGACCTCACAGTATGAAGTCGATATAGGCTGGAGAAGTTCAGACTCCCATGTTCTAGAAAATAAACAGCCATGGCTCCTTCCTAGCACAGAGTCGCACACTGGAGAGAAACTGCTAGAAATGAAGTCAAAACTGAACAGGGCAGGTAAAACAAAAAAGAAGGAAGAGAAGCTCCAGATAAAAGTGGGATAGGAAAAAAAGAGCCAGAAAATCTCAAAAAGCAAACCAGCATAGATTTAACATTATACAAAAACAACAAAACAGGGAGCTCTGTGAAGGCAAAAACCCAACTGCACCAAGCCTCCTAAAATTTTAGGAAAACTAATTTTACATAAATAAGGGCAACAGAAAAGTGTGCCACTCAAATCCCGTACAAATTTATTGTAAAAAAAGAGAGAGAGAGAAAGAAAGAGAGAGAGAGAATAAGAAGCAGAATAACATACCAATGAAATCGTCCCAGAAAAACACAGTCAAAAAACAGATCAATACTCTAATGTACTAATGCATAAAATGATAAAAGGCATTAAACATTATATATGAAAAAACACAAGAATTATAAATATTAAAAAATGAAGTGATATAAGCACCCCAAAAGAAATACCATTTGAAAAATCATTTTAAAAATGACTAAACTAGATGCAACACAGGAAAAAATCAACACAAGTGATATTTTAAGAAAAGGAAGATGAAAAGGTGAAACATTGTTTAGATAAAAAAGGAAGAAATTTAAAAGATTTGAGAGAAAATGACAAATATTGAAGACAGGCAAATAAAATCCAACACATGGGTAAAAGAAGTCTTCAAAGAATAAAAACAAAACAAGGGAAGAGAATAAATACGAACAATGTTACTCAAGGTAGCATTTCTGTTCTGGGCTCTTGTCTAACACTAGGAAATGAACTGTCCGAGGAGACACATGTGCTGACAAAGCAAGAGATTTTATTGGGAAAGGGCACCTGGGTGGAGAACAGTAGGGTAAGGGAACCCAGGAGAACAGCTCTGCCACATGGCTTGCAGTCTTGGGTTTTATGGTGATGGGATTAGTTTCTGGGTTGTCCTTAGCCAATCATTCTGACTCAGAGTACTTCCTGGTGGTGCACCCCTTGTTCAGCCAAGATGGATGCCAAAGAGAAGGATTCTGGGAGGTGGTCGGACAGGTGATGTCTCCTTTTGACCTTTTCCGAACTCTTATGGTTGGTGGAGGCTTATTAGTTCCCTATTCCTTGCCAGGACCTCCTGTCGTAAAACAGCTCATGCTAATAGTTACTATGGTGCCTGGCCAGGGTGGACGGTTTCAATCAGTGTGCTTCCCCTAACAATTCTAGAATAAAAAACAGATGTATAGAACTTTCTTTTGGACTCTGTGGTAGAGGGAGAAAGTAGGATGATTGGGGAGAATGGCAGTGAAACATGTATATCAAATAAGAAACGAATCACCAGTCTAGGTTCGATGCAGGATACAGGATGCTTGGGGCTGGTGCACTGGGATGACCCAGACGGATGGTATGGGGAAGGATCTGGGAGGGGGGTTCAGGATTGGGAACACGTGTATACCCATGGCAGATTCATGTTGATGTATGGCAAAACCAATACAATATTGTAAAGTAAAAAAAAATAAATAGATAATAACATTAAATTTTTTTAATAAATAAAAAGCAGAAACATTTAAAAAAACAAATCAACTTAAAACTATATGTTGGAAAAGTATACAGTGTATCTGAAAATGATGATCCAGAGTGACCAACACCAAGATATAATCTAGTAAAATTATTTGGCTTTAAAGAAAAAGAAAAAAAATACTTTGGGCATCTAGGCAAGAACACCACATGACATAAACTTCGAAATAACATTAGACTAGTATAATTGACTTTAGTAGCAACATTTTGTGCCAGAAGAAAATGGAGTATATATTTAAGACACTCAGTAAAAGAATATATGAATCAAGGGTTTTATATCCAGAAAAACTGATTTTTTACATCATCAGGAGACCCAGAAATGAGGGTTCAATCCCTGGGTCAAGGAAGATCCCCTGGAGGAAGAGGTGGCAGCCCACTCTAGTATTCTTGCCCAGAAAATCCTATGGACAGAGGAGGTTGGGGTCCTCTTACCTCAACCCCTGCCAGCCAATTGATTGCAACCTCGTGAGAAACTCTTACAGTCCAGGGTCCCAAAGAATCAGACACGACTTAGAAACCAAACAACAACAGGAACTCATGCATTATTGCTCCCATGAGTCTTTGCTAATGATTCTACTAGAGGAAGAGCTTCAGACAGTCAAAATGACTAGAGAGTCACTGACATAAAAAGCAGTGGTAAACATGAATTACATAGCTCCTTGTAGAAACTGAGACTAAATGAAGATAAGAGATAGATTGTAGTATGTAACAGCTATATGATATGACAATGTAGATATAACATGATTATCAAAAAATATGCAGAAGATGAAGACAATACAGGCAGAAAATATTTTCAGTAATCAAAATTTGTTGGTAGTGGTTCTAGGATCACTATTATGAAACTTCTGTATATATAATACAATTATCAGAATGGTGCTATTTTTAGAGAGAAGCTAGGAACTGTGATGGATTTGGGGCATCTGAAGGATATACTAAGATGGCTGGCAAAGTTCTATTGCATGACCTGGGTGATTTCTACAAGGGTGTTCATCTTATTTTAGTAAGCTATTGAAATGCCTATCTCCTAAAAGTAATGATAAATCCAAAGTATTAACTAAAGAAATATTTAAGATAATTTGTGGTTAATGGTGCAGTCACCTTGAAAAAACAGCTTGGCAGTTCCTCAAAAAGTCAAATGTATAGTTACCATGGATGGATGGATGGATGGTGTGTGTGGATTCAACCCATGTCTCTTGTGTCTCCTGCATTGGCAGGTGGATTCTTTACCACTGGAACCACCTGGGAGCCCCTTAGTTACCATATGATACAGCAATACCACTCCTAGGTAATGAAAGCATGTCCATACAAAAACTTAAACATGAAAGTTCATAGCAGTTTTATTCTTAATAGCCAAAAAGCAGAAAAAAACCTAAAAGTCCATCAACCGATGAATAGACAAATAAAACATGGGATATCTATATAACACAGGGTTGCTAATGCTAATGCTAAGTCACTTCAGTCGTGTCTGACTCTGTGCGACCCCATAGATGGCAGCCCACCAGGCTCCCCGTCCCTGGGATTCTCTAGGCAACAACACTGGAGTGGGTTGCCATTTCCTTCTCCAATGTATGAAAATGAAAAGTGAAAGGGAAGTCGCTCAGTCATGTCTGACTCTTTGCGACCCCATGGACTGCAGCCTACCAGGCTCCTCCGTCCATGGGATTTTCCAGGCAAGGGTTATTCAGCAACAAAAAGGAATGAGGTCCTGGTACTTGCTATAACATGAATGACCCTTGAAAATTTATGCTAAAAGAAGTCAGCCACAAAATAACACATGGTATATGATAGCATTTATATGAAACAGACTATTGGTTGCTTAGGTCTGAGGAGAGGTGTGAAGGAGGTGAGGAGTAACAACTAACAGGTATGGTGATTCTTTTAGGGGAGAGAAGATGTTCTGAAATTAGATGTGGTAGTGGTTACAGGACCCTGAGGATATACTAAAAAACTGAACTGCATACTTTCGTTCTTAAAATATTTATTTTTTTTTTTTTGGTTGTGCTAGGTCTTCACTGCTGCGCACTGGCTTTCTCTACTTTCCATGCACAGGATTCTCATTGTGGTGGCTTCTCTCATTGTGGAGCATCAGGTCTAGGGTGCACAGGCTTCAGTCTTTGCATCTTGCTGGCTCTAGAGTGTGGGCTCAGTAGCTGGAGCAGATGGACTTAATTGCCCCATGCATATTGAGTCTTCCTGGACCAGGGATCGAACCAGGTCCCCTGCATTAGCAGGCAGATTCTTAACTACTGGACCACCAGGGATGTCCTAAATTGTATACTTTAAATGGGTGAACTGTATGGTATGTCAATTATATCTCAGTAAAGGTCTTAAAAACTATTTGTGATTGATATGTTTACAATAAGGGTTCATCAAACCAGAAGTGAGATGAGTGCAACTGTGTGGTAGTTTGAGCATTCTTTGGCATTGTCTTTCTTTGGGACTGGAATGAAAATTGACCTTTTCCAGTCCTGTGGCCACTGCTCAGTTTTCCAAATTTGCTGGTATATTGAGTGCAGCACTTTCACAGCATCATCTTTCAGGATTTGAAATAGCTCAACTAGAATTCCATCACCTCCACTAGCTTTGTTTTGTAGTGATGCTTTCTAAGGCCCACTTGACTTCACATTCCAGAATGTCTGGCTCTAGATGATAATCACCATCGTGATTATCTTGGTTGTGAAGATCTTTTTTGTACAATTCTTCTGTGTATTCTTGCCACCTCTTCTTAATATCTTCTGCTTCTGTTAGGTCCCATACCATTTCTGTCCTTTATCGAGCTCATCTTTGCATGAAATGTTCCCTTGGTATCTCTAATTTTCTTGAAGAGATCTCCAGTCTTTCCCATTCTGTTGTTTTCCTCTATTTCTTTGCACTGATCGCTGAGGAAGGCGTTCTTATCTCTTCTTGCTATTCTTTGGAACTCTGCATTCAGATGCTTATATCTTTCCTTTGCTTTTCACTTCTCTTCTTTTCACAGCTATTTGTAAGGCCTCCCCAGATAGCCATTTTGCTTTCTTGCATTTCTTTTTCTTGGGGATGGTCTTGATCCCTGTCTCTTGTACCTGTACTCATCTCACACGTTAGTAAAGTAATGCTCAAAATTCTTCAAGCCACGCTTCAGCAATATGTGAACCGTGAACTTCCAGATGTTCAAGCTGGTTTTAGAAAAGGCAGAGGAACTGAAGATCAAATTGCCAACATCCACTGGATCATGGAAAAAGCAAGAGAGTTCCAGAAAAACATCTATTTCTGCTTGATTGACTATGCCAAAGCCTTTGACTGTGTGGATCACAACACTGTGGAAAATTCTGAAAGAGATGGGAATACCAGACCACCTGACCTGCCTCTTGAGAAATCTGTATGCAGGTCAGGAAACAACAGTTAGAACTAGACATGGAACAACAGACTGGTTCCAAATAGGAAAAGGAGTATGTCAAGGCTGTATATTGTCACCCTCTTATTTAACTTATATGCAGAGTACATCATGAGAAACGCTGGGCTAGAAGAAGCACAGGCTGGAAACAAGATTGCCTGGAGAAATATCAATAACCTCAGATATGCAGATGACACCACCCTTATGGCAGAAAGTGAAGAAGAACTAAAGAGCCTCTTGATGAAAGTGAAAGAGGAGAGTGAAAAAGTTGGCTTAAAGCTCAACATTCAGAAAACAAAGATCATGGCATCTGGTCCCATCACTTCATGGCCAATAGATGGGGAAACAGTGGAAACAGTGTCAGACTTTATTTTGGGGGGCTCCAAAATCGCTGCAGATGGTGATTGCAGCCATGAAATTAAAAGACGCTTACTCCTTGGAAGGAAAGTTTATGACCAACCTAGATAGCATATTCAAAAGCAGAGACATTACTTTGCCAACAAAGGTCCTTCTAGCCAAGGCTATGGCTATCCCAGTGGTCACGTATGGATGTGAGAGTTGGACTGTGAAGAAGGCTGAGCACCGAAGAATTGATGATTTTGAACTGTGGTGTTGGAGAAGACTCTTGAGAGTCCCTTGGACTGCAAGGAGATCCAACCAGTCCATTCTAAAGGAGATCAGCCCTGGGATTTCTTTGGAAGGAATGATGCTAAAGCTGAAACTCCAGTACTTTGGCCACCTCATGTGAAGAGTTGACTCATTGGAAAAGACCCTGATGCTGGGAGGGATTGGGGGCAGGAGGAGAAGGGGACAACAGAGGATGAGATGGCTGGATAGCATCACCGACTCGATGGATGTGAGTTTGAGTGAACTCCAGGAGTTGGTGATGGACAGGGAGGCCTGGCGTGCTGCAGTTTATGGGGTTGCAAAGAGTGGGACATGACTGAGTGACTGAACTGAACTGAAACCACAAGTGAATTATTTTCTGGTGTACATGAATTTTCTTCCTATTTGTCTTCTCCTTCTTGGTATCTGTGAGTATCTTGTTCTCCTTACCATCCTTTAGAATGTGATTCTCACTCCTTTTCTTTTATATTCCATACTGAAAACCTAGAAAATATGGTACATGTCCAATGACTTCAAAGACAATTTACATAGTAATACCCTCCAAAGCTCTCTAGCACAGATCTTTTTCCTGCTCTCTATCCCCATATATTCAACTACCTATTAGATATATCAATTTCAAAATTCCAATGTATCCTATATGGAACACATGTAAAATCCAACTTATTATGGAAGCACTATTCCTCTAACTGCCCTCTCAATGGATTCTGTCTATAACTGGCACCAACTTTCAAATGGATATTCAGAACAGAAACCTGGGAATCAACCAAGACTCTTCTTGTTTACCACCCATATTCAATTGGTCTTTCAGTTTATTCTACTTATTAAATATCTTTCAAAAGCATATTCCTCATTAGCTTACCAACTTCTATATTCTTATTAAATGCAAACATTAAACATTTCCCCCAATCAATGCTAGAGTTTTTGTACAAGTCTCCCTCATACTATTCTTGGCCCCTTTCAATTCATCCTCCAGTTTAAACCAGGATGATCTAAAATATACATTTCTGATCATCTTAGTTTCTTGTTCATAATTCTTCAATGATCTCCTTTAGTCTATAGGATAAAACATAAACTCAACAAGACAAATCCTCAGGGCACTCACATTCCTTTTGCAAATTACCTTTTCCCCACGGTGGACAATGTTGGCAAAAAAATAAATCAAGGTGCCCTGGATGGATGGATTTATGATATAAAGTCAGTTATACCCTCTTAGGATTTTGAGTCCTGAATCAAATTACACAGAGCTAGAAAAAAATGTATTGGCACTCACTCACTCTGACAGACAGTTGAGAAGTTCCTGCTGCCTAGAATTTGCAGCTGCCCCTGATTCTATTTCCAAACCTAGTTTCCAGCTTTCCCGTCAATACTATGAGCCACTCATCTTTCCAATAAATCCTTTTTGTTTACATTAGCCCAGTCAGTTCTTTTGCTTATGACCAAAAAACCCTAACAGAGGCATGGACCCTATTTCCCGCCCTTACCTCTCACCATTACAACCTATATGTTTTTCTCTCTTATAAATAGTGAACTCCTTGTAGTTTTCTTAGCCAAAATGCACCCTTCCTCTGTCTCTTATGAAGCCCTTTGACACATAACACAATTGCAAGGACAAGTGCTATTTCCTATCCAAGGCTACTCTGCTTCCTCCAACTCAAACCCCACCATCAATTCACTGGTATACCTTAAACATAACTAATATTTCAATTATAATATTCTCTTACTAGATTCTAGGTTCTTTGGGAGTAGGGACTGTGTCTTTATCTCTGATTCCCCAACACCAGACCAGTGCCTGGCTCCAAAATGAATGCACAAATGAAGTCTACTATGTGAGACACTGCACAGAGGAAGCTTTACAGCAATGGTTCAGTGTTATCTTTTTTTTTTAAGGGAAGTATGAGTACATGCTATTCATACATGTAATATCTTCAATTTACTTCTTTTAAGTTCTCCTTCTCAGAAAGAAGGATTAAGCACGAGTTTCCTTTCCTCTATCAAGATTTTGCTATTTCATTGGCTTCTTAAAAAGCAAACTATGGATGGCATCCCAACAAGTTACACAATAATGAAGAGAATTTCTTTCCCTTTTCTCCCTCATTCCTGGAACTTGCCATTTTGGCTCTTCCTAAGGAATGTTTTCTTTAGAATGTGTTTCCATTACAAAGCTTTTATTTAGCCATCAGGTGGCTTTCAAGTTATAAACAGTAATGCTCTTTGGGGAATTTGAGAACTCCAGAATGTGGAAGTATCTCATACAAACCAGAGAGGCTATACTGTTGCCTTGTGGAGAGATCAGCAGCATTGGGCTTAAGTTACTGGCTCTTCTGGTTTGTGTTACAATTAAATGCCTTTTATCCATTGTTCTATATGTACCAGTTTACACTCTAGTTCACTGAATACAACAGAGGGAAATAAAATATTGAAAGCATTGGGACTTTCCTCATTGTCCAGTGGTTAGGACTCCATGGTTTTACTGCCAGGGCCTGGGTTCAATCCCTGGTTGGGGAACTAAGAAAGATCCCAGAGCTGTGCAGTGTGGCCAAAAAAAAATCTTAAATGGCAAGAATACACAGAAGAACTATACCAGGAAGATCTTAATGACCTGGATAAGCATGATGGCAATGCCAAAAAATGTTCAAACTACTGCACAATTGCACTCATTTCACATGATAGCAAAGTAATGCTCAAAATTCTTCAAGCTAGTCTTCAACAATGTGTGAACCGAGAACTTTCAGATGTACAAGCTAGATTTAGGAAAGGTAGAGGAACCAGAGATCAAATTGCCAACATCTGCTAGACCATAGAAAAAGCTAGAGAATTCTAGAAAAGAAACATCTGCTTCATTGACTACACGAAAGCCACTGACTGTGTGAAAGAAAAGTGAAAGTGAAATCGTGTCTGACTCTTTGGGACCTGTGGACTGTAGCCCACCAAGCTCCTCTGTCCATGGGATTCTCCAGGCAAGAATACTGGAGTGGATTTCCATTTCCTTCTCCAGGGGATCTTCCCAACCCAGGGATCGAACCCAGGTCTCCCACATTGCAGGCAGACGCTTTAACCTCTGCACCACCAGGGAAGCTCACAACAAATTGTGGAAAATTCTTAAAGATATGGGAATACCAGACCACCTTACCTGCCTCCCGAGAAACCTGTATGCAGGTCAAGAAGCAACAGTTAGAACCAGACATGGAACAATGGACTATTTCAAATTGGGAAAGGAGTATGTCAAGGCTGTATATCGTCACCCTGGTTATTTAACTTATATGCAGAGTACATCATGAGAAATGCCACGCTGGATGAAGCACAAGTTGGAATCAATACTGCCAGGAGAAACATCAATAACTTCAGATATGTAGATGACACCACCCTTATATGGCAGAAAGTGAAGAGGAATTATAGAGCTTCTTGATGAAGGTGAAAGAAGAGAGTGAAAAAGTTTGGTTAAAATTCAACACTCAAAAATTAAGATCATGGTATCTGGTCCCATCACTTCATGGCAAATAGATGGGGAAACAATGGGAACAGTGAATGACTTAATTTTCTTGGTAAAAGGTAAGGCCACTCTTAACCTTCTGAGATGGCCTACACTCTGTCTGTGGAGTGTGTTTCTCTCTAAATAAATCCACTTCTTACCTATCACTCTCTCACTGAATTCTTTCTGTGATGAGACATCAAGAACCTGAGTTTCATTAAATCTTGAGACCAGGTGTGTGATCTCAATTAAAAGAGTAGGTTCAAGTCCCAATCTGAGTCACCTGGTTTCATGGGCATATAAATTTTGGAATCATCCTGTCAATTTCTATGGGGCTTCCCAGGTGGCGCTAGTGATAAAAAAAATCCACCTGCCAATGCAAGAGATAAAAGATAGAGTGTTCTATCCCTGGGTTGGGAAGATCCCCTGGAAGAGGAAATGGCAACCCATTCCAGTATTTCTTGCCTGGAAAATTCCATGGACAGAGGAGCCTGGCAGTCTACAATCCATAGGGTCACAAAGAGTCATACATAACTGAGTGTGTCAATTTCTACATAAAGCCTGCTTGGATTTTGACTGTGATTGTAATAAATCTATGGATTTGGAATAAATAAATAAATCTATTAGAATTTGGGAATAATTTACATCTTAACAGTACTGAGCCTTCAGTGGTATTTTCCATTTATTTATGTCTTCTTTAATTTCTCTCAGAAATATCTTGTAGTTTTCAATACACATCTTGCATATGTTTTATTAAACCTATCCTTAAAGGTATCATGTTTTTGTACATGATTGTAAATGGTATTTTTAAAAATTTTAGTTACTAATTGACCATTGCTAGTTTTTTTATACTCACATTCTTTTTTATATTGGCAGTGTACCTTGTAATATTGCTAAATTCACTTATGGATTCTAGTAGCATTTTGTACATTTCTTAGGATTTTATGTGCACATGATCATGTCTTGCAAAAATAAATTTTACCTTTAAAATTTCTAATCTATAAGCTTTTTCTTGCCATATTCCACTAGTTAATACTTACAGTACAATTTTAAACTGAACTAGTGAAAGCAAATGTCCTTTCTTGTTCTCCATTATATGGGGAATACATTCAGACTTTCATCACTGTAAGTGTGATGTTAGTTTTTCCCCCAATTTTAAAAAATGTGCTAAAGCATATATAAAATTTACCATCTCATTCATTTTTATATGTACTGTTCACTGATATTAAGTATATTCATATTGTTGTGCAACCATCACAACCATCAATCTCCATAAATCTTTTCAAGTTGCAAAACTGAAACTCTATAGCCTTTAAATAATAACTTCTAATGTCTTCCTTCCCCCAGCCCCAGAAACCACCATTCTACTTTCTGTCACTATCATTTTGATTACTCTAGACACTTCATAGTTACTTTTTGTGACTGGCTTATTTTATTGACCATAATGTTCTCAAGTTTTATCCATGTCATAGAACATTGCAGAATTTCCTTCCCTTTTAAGGCTGAATAATATTTCATAATATGTATATTTCACATTTTGCTTATCCACTCATCTGTTGATGGACACTTAGGTTCACCTTTTGGCTATGTTCATAATGCTGCTATGAACATGTGAAACAAATATCTCTTCAAGACTCTGTTTTCAGTTCTTTTGGGTATACATCCAGAAGTGAAATTGCTGGATGATATGGTAAATATGTTTTTAACTTTTTAAGCAACCACCATGCTATTTTCTACAGTAGCCACTTTTTTATACCACCATCAGTGGTGTACAAGAGTTCCAATTTGTCCACAACCTTGCAAACACTTACTTTCTGTTTTTTCATAGTAGCCATCCTAGTGGGTGTGAGATGGTATCTCACTGTAGTTCTGATTTGCATTTCTCTAATGATTAGTGATGTTGAGCCTTTTTTCATGTACCTGTTGGCATTTTGTATGTCTTCTTTGGAGGAATGTCTATTCAAGCTTGTTGTCCGTTTTTTAATCATTTTTGTTGTTGTTGAATTTCAGGCTTTCTCTACATATTTTGGCTTTGATTCCCTTATCAGATACATGCTATATATATATAACTACATACTATATATACATACATACATACTATATATATATATATATACACACACATACATACATACATATATATATATATAAAACTATGCAGGGGGGGAAACCTAAGTATAAACACTTATATTAACAAAAATATTACCTGCTTTTTCAGTGTGGTTAGAGAAATGAATATATTTTTTCTTCAGTTCAGTCGCTCATTCATGTCTGACTCTTTGCGATCCCATGGACTGCAGCACGCCAGGCTTCCCTGTCTATCACCAACTCCCAGAGCTTGCTTAAACTCATGTCCATTGAGTCAGTGATGCCATCTGACTAAATTTAGGGGAAGCTAAATTTTTTCTTAGTTTCCCATTTTCCAAATTCTATTTAACAGTACATGAATTTTAAAATGAAACATGCTTAAAATGTTGGTTTAAAAAAATAAATAAAATGTTGGTTGTTAGGATTATAAAATGGAAAAATACTTGATATAAAAACACAATAAATGTGTTTATGGTATGGTTATGACTGTGTGTGTGCAGAGATAGAGAATGAGACAAAAAATTGACAGAAAAGTACCAAAATGTTAGGCAGGGTTGTTTAATATGGGATGATTGTTGAGTACTTTTTTTCTCTTTATTTTCTAAATTTTCTGTAAGGTGTTTATTGATGTTACCTTTATAATAAATGCATTTTTATAAGTATACCAGGATAATCATCCTTAGGTCTCCAAGTTTCCACTAGGTCTTATCTTGGCTTTCTGCTGAGACTTGCCTTATGTCAAAACAATGATAGGCCTATATATAGTGCATTAAAATTCTATTGTGTAATATTAGGATTTACCAAGCCCATAGCCAGATCCCAGGAAAAGCTGCTGCAATGATTTTTCACACTATAGTTGAAAGAACATTGAATGGACCAAGAAGCAAGAAACATTGTTTCTATTCTCAGAGCAGGATCCTTCTTCAGGGAACTCATTCAATTCTTTTCCTAATTCCTAAGCCAAAAGGATAGATTGCTTGTGAGACTCTCTAACTGCAGATCATATACTGAAAGGTCAGCTCAGAAAGGTGAGATCTGAGTAGGACAGATGTAGAAGCTTGGTGCAGAATGAAGCAAGACTCCAAAAGAGTTTGGGAAAGCACACAGTATGGTTTATGAACTCTCACCTAGAAAAATACTGAGTAAGAACTCAATGAGTTGGGTCAAGAGCCAAAGATTTCCCAAAATTCTGAGCAAACTTTAGACATCTGAGTAATGGCACAGAGCATTAACAACAGGGCTTGAATCACCCAAGAATTCTTGTACATTCTATTCAGGAAGGGACAGAGTTTCTTTTTTTTTTTTTTTGGGACAGAGTTTCATGGTAGGATCTGACCACATGGAATTTAAGTAGGGACTCCAGGCTAGAATGGAGAAATGTATGGAGAAAAATGCAGTTCCAGTTATATAAGTGTTTCACTAAGAAAATACTACACTGAAACCCAAAAGTTTCCTTTAGTTCTGGGAGTCAAAGTACTTCTCAAAATAGCGCTGTCCATTAGAATTTGTTGAAATGATGGAAATGTTCTGTATTTGTGATATTCAATACAGCTACCCAGGTAGCTCCTGATTATATGAAACTATTGAGTAGCAAGTAGTAGCCACTGGGTTTATGGAAACATATAGCAAGTGCAACTGATTTTTTAATTTTATTTCATTTAATCAATTTAATTTAATTTTAAATGTAAATAGCCACATATAGCTAGTGGCTACCATATTGAGCAGTACAGCAAAGGTCCAACAGAATCCTGTTGTTCTTTACAGTCATAGAACATAAATAATGAAAAAATTCTTTTTTTAGATATGAAGAACATGACATTTTCTTTGTAGCCTGTATACAAACATGTATAAATGTCATGTGTGGTATGGTTCCATAAGGTGCTAAATCAGTTCTACATATTTCACAGAAATCCATGCCCTTCCCAGAGTAAACCTAGATTAACCACTTTCTGGGATCAACCTGAAAATGCATTCATCCAAGATGAACCAGAAATCACCTTTGCTCCAAATGAGCTTCTAAACTATGGACAAAGTGAGACATAGCACCCACAGGGCTGAGTTGACAGCTCTTAGGCCTGCCTTCATCTTAAGCTCAGGCCAGATCTGGGCTCTGGGGTTTGGAAGGCACAGCAGGACGTTCTTTCAGTGGTACTCATGACAGAATCAATGAGCATAGACAAGGATGTTCCTAACTGAAGACTGTCTCTACGTTTTCCCTAAGTGCAATAAATAATAGAGGGCTGTATAGCAGTCCAATTAGCAAATTTCTAGGGAATTCCCTGGTGAACCAATAGTTAGGGCTAGGCACTTTCACTGTTGGAGCCCAGATTCGATCCCTGGTCAAGGAACTAGAATTCTACAAGCTGTGTAGTGTGGACAAAAAAAAAAAAAAAAAACAGATTTCTACCCCAGATTCTAGACTTAGAAATGCAGAAACATTCCAATTTATTCCTGCTGCTGCTGCTGCTGCTACCCTGACACAATGAAGAAAAGTGAGAGATAACCTAATGCCAAAACAGGTTTATTGCTTATTATACACAAAAGAATGTGAGCAACTTGCAAGTATTCAACATAAAAAGACTCAGGACAACTTGCCTTCTTTTCACCCTAAGAAAGCATACCATCTCCAGGCAAACAGAGTGCAATCAAAACTTCAAGTTTACATAATAGACATACTTTAAAGAAGTCCCTGCTTTTTAGGGAAAAGGAGAAAATTGTCTAAAAGTAAATGAAATGAAAAGAAACGAGAATAGTTATACTGATTCCTGTAGTAACATTAACTATTGTTTGTCTATAACATAAGACAGACTGAAAATTTAAATTGAAAAATAAAGTTGGATTTTTCACCTTTACTGAAGTATACCTGATAAACTTACTTATTAGTATTTTAAAAAGGAAAAAAGTTCTGATAAACTTGTTGAGTATCATTTTTTTTAAACTCCTGGCTAAGAGTTTTATCAACCCCCTTCAAACCAAAAAATACAACAAAAAAATTTAAAGTATAGGTTCTTCCAGACACTAAGTCCAAAATTTTTCCCTTCTTCAAATCTTTTAAACCCAAATTATGAGAAATAATTTAGTCTGGCCGCAGGGAACATTTCTACAGAATGACATAATCAAAAAATCTTCTTCCATTATTTAACTTATTCATTCCTATCCTAATCAAATTCCAGGAAGACAGAAAGTAAGAGGATACAATTTTCCCTAAAGGCTGTGACTGAGGCAAAACTGAATTTACAACATGAGAAACTTAAGCACTGAGGAAGGCCCTGATGACAGAGGAAATAAACCACCTTAATGGCCTCAAAAACAAACTGCAGATCTCTAAAGCAGATTGGGAGAATCTGGATTTAACCAGGAATCAGTCTTTTCCAAAGCTGGGCAGGGAGGAAGTGTGGGAAGCACAGCTTTTCTAAAAGGATGAAAAATGTCACTTGGAGACACTCTGGTTTCCTGAGGAAGGGAAGGAGACACTGAAACATCTTGTTTTGTACCTTTTAGATCTTCCTTGTTTTCCGCCATCAATAACTGTTCTATCTCCTCTTTCAAAGATAAACTTGTCTGAAACTCTTGTTTAGGTATCTTGAGATGTTTTTTTTGAGTTATTCGCTGGTCTTTAACCCCCTCTGACTCAGGATAATTTAGGTTGTAACTGGAATCCTTGCTGGCATCTTCCTTTGTGGGAAGTAGATATTGAGGCTCTACTGTCGTTTGTTTACTCTTAGATTCTTCTTTCAGTAAATTTACATCCTCATGAGACGTAATATTTGGGGCTTTATCTTGTGTAGAATTTTTACAAAGTAAGAAACCTCGTACCTTTCCCTCTTTCCCTGCTGTCTCTGTCACCGATTTCTTTGGCTGTAGTACTGTCCTTATTAGGAGTCCCTGAGCATTTACTCTATATTCTTTTGCCGCTCGCTCTCTGCGCTGCTTCTGGAAGTCCTGGAGTTGAAGCAGTTCCTCCGGGAGCTCCATACATGTAGGCTAAGAAAGAAAATTAACACAAGTCTACTATAACTAAACTTCTAAACATAGCCCTTAAAATCGCTTCTACTGGACAATATTTGGCAAGCAAGCATCTATTCAAATGTGTTCTTATGGCACCCTCTAGTGTCTTCAACTATAGTAGTATTATTTTTTGAGTAATTTAAATATGTTGAATCCAGTTTTGTATGTTGTGCATATGTGTATTAAAGATTATATGAAAAAAGTAAGGGTCCATTCCAATCTTGCCCCAACTGCCTTAGCAGGTATACCCTGTAAAAAGCAGCTGCTTGTGAACCTCCCAGAGACAGTCTTCGCATATTTGATTTCTTACTAAATATCTTTTCATTGGATTTTATTTTTCAATTTTTGTTTTCCTCCAACTTTTTATTTTGATAACTCTAAAAATATTTTATACAAATGGCAATATTATATTTTTTCCATCTTGATTTTTCCAACTAAGAAAATCTGTCTTAAGAGATTTTTCCATGTTGGCAATTTTAATGGCTGTATGGATATACCATAATTTGTTTAACCAAACTGTAATGGATGGATAGTTGGGTTGTTTCCAGTATCTTGTCATCATATAAATGCTACAATAAAGGATATATTAAGAAAATGTGCTCTCTGTTATGAGACAATTTTTCCCAGGTTGCTTGCCCTTTGACTTTGTTCACAGTATTTTCACTATACAAAATTTTTGAAGTCAAATTTATTTATCTTTTTTGAATTCTGAGTATTTCTGTTGCGTAGAAAAGCATTCTCTCAAACAATTCAATAGCAAAAAAATAATTAATTTAAAAGTGAGCAAAGGACTTGAATAGACAATTTTCCAAAGAAGATATTTAGATGGATAACAGGTACATGAAAAGGTGCTCAATATCACTATTCATCAGGGAAATGAAATCAAAACCACAATGAGATATTATTATTAACATTTCTTAAGATGCCTATTATCAAAAATACAGAAAACAAGTATTGGTGAGAATGTGGAACAAAGGGAACTCTCATACACTGTTGAGAGGAATGTAAACTGGCACAGCTACTATGGGAAGCAGTATGGAGGTTTCTCAAAAAATTAAAAATAGAACTATTATATGGTCCAGCAATCCTATGTCTGGGTATATATTTGAAGGATTATGAAAACAGGACCGCAAAGAGACAGGTACATTCCTTGTTTACAGTGTCATTATTAACAATGGTCAAGAAATGTAAACAACCTGTGGCTATCAAGAGACAAATGAATAAAGATGTGGTGTATATATACACACACAATAGAATATTATCCAGCCATTAAAAAGAAGGAAGTCCTGCCATTTGCAATAATATATTTGAACCTGGAGGGTTATGCTAAGTGAAATAAGCCAGAGAGATAAAGACAAATGATGCATGGAATCACTGATAGATGAAACCTTAAAAAAAAAAAAGCACCAAACATGTTACTTCTTAAAAACAGAAAATAAAATGGTGGTTCCCAGCTGTTGAAGGAAAGGGAAATGGGAAGATGTAAGTCAGAGAGTAAAAACTTTCAGTTTTAAGAAGAATAAGTTCTGGGGATCTAATGTACAGCATAGTTACTATAGTTAATACTTGAAAGTTGCTGAGAGTATATGTTAAGCATTCTCAGCACACACATAGAAAAAAGGTACCCATGAGGTGATAGATGTGTTAATTATTTTAATCTTGGTAATGATTCCACAGTGTATATTGTATCATAATGATGTACACTTTCAGTTTAGTTCAGTTCAGTCCCTCAGTCGTGTCCGACTCTTTGCAACCCCATAGACCACAGCATGCCAGGCCTCCCTGTCCATCACCAATTCCCAGAGTTTACTCAAACTCATGTCCATTGAGTCAGTGATGCCATCCAACCATCTCATCCTCTGTCGTGCCCTTCTCCTCCTGCCTTCAATCTTTCCATCATCAGGGTCTTTTCAAATGAGTCAGCTCTTCACATCAGGTGGCCAAAGTATTGGAGTTTAGCTTCAACATCAGTCTTTCCAATGAATATTCAGGACTGATTTCCTTTAGGATGGACTGGTTGGATCTCCTTGCAGTCCAAGGGACTCTCAAGAGTCTTCTCCAACACCACAGATCAAAAGCGTCAATTATTTGGTGCTCAGCTATAGTCCAACTCTCACATCCATATATGACTACTGGAAAAACCATTGCTTTGACTAGACGGACCTTTGTTGGCAAAGTAATGTCTCTGCTTTTGAATATGCTATCTAGGTTGGTCATAACTTTTCTTCCAAGGAGTAAGCGTCTTTTAATTTCATGACTTCAGTCACCATCTGCAGTGATTTTGGAGCCCCCGAAAACAAAGTCTGCCACTGTTTCCACTGTTTCCCCACCTATTTGCCATGTTCTTAGTTTTCTGAATGTTGAGCTTTAAGCCAACTTTTTCACTCTCATCTTCCACTTTCATCAAGAGGCTCTTTTGTTCTTCACCTTCTGCCATTGATGTACTATGCATATAAGTTAAATAAGCAGGGTGACAATAGATAGCCTTGATGTACTCCTTTTCCTATTTGGAACCAGTCTGTTGTTCCATGTCCAGTTCTAACTGTTGCTTCCTGACCTGCATTCAGATTTCTCAAGAGTCAGGTCAGGTGGTCTGGTATTCCCTCTTTCAGAGGGAATTTTCTTTCAGAATTTTCCAGTTTGTGGTCATCCACACAAAAGCTTTGGCAAAATCAATAAAGCAGAAATATATGTTTTTTCTGGAACTCTTTTGCTTTTTCAATGATCCAGCAGATGTTGGCAATTTGACCTCTGGTTCCTCTGCCTTTTCTAAAACCAGCTTGAACATCTGGAAGTTCACAGTTCACATATTGTTGAAGCCTGGCTTGGACAATTTTGAGCATTACTTTACTAGGGTGTGAGATGAGTCCAACTGTGCGGTAGTTTGAGCATTCTTTGGCATTGCCTTTCTTTGGGATTGGAATGAAAACTGACCTTTTCCAGTCCTGTGGCCACTGCTCAGTTTTCCAAATTTGCTGGCATATTGAGTGCAGCACTTTCACAGCATCATCTTTCAGGATTTGAAATAGCTCCACTGGAATTCCATCACCTCCACTAGCTTTGTTCGTGGTGATGCTTCCTAAGGCCCACTTGACTTCACATTCCAGGATGTCTGGCTCTAGGTGAGTGATCACACCATTGTGATCATCTGGGTCATGAAGATTTTTTTTGTAAGTTCTTCTGTGCATTCTTGCCACCTCTTCTTAATATATTCTGGTTCTGTTAGGTCCATACAGTTTCTATCCTTTATTGTGCCCATCTTTGCCTGAAATGTTCCCTTGTATCTCTAATTTTCTTGAAGAGACCTCTACTCTTTCCCATTCTATTGTTTTCCTCTATTTGTTTGCACTGATCACTGAGGAAGGCTTTCTTATCTCTCCTTGCTATTCTTTAGAACTCTGCATTTAAATGGGTATATCTTTCCTTTTCTCCTTTGCTTTTCACTTTTCTTCTTTTCACAGCTATTTGTGTAAGGCCTCCTCAGAGAGCCATTTTGCTTTCTTGCATTTCTTTTTCTTGGGGATGGTCTTCATCCCTGTCTCCTGTACAATGTCACAAACCTCCATCCATAGTTCTTCAGGCACTCTGTCTATCAGATCTAGTCCCTTGAATCTATTTGTCACTTCCACTGTATAATTGTAAGGGATTTGATTTAGGTCATATCTGAATGGTCTACTGGTTTTCCCCATTTTCTTCAATTTAAGTCTGAATTTGGCAATAAGGAGTTCATGATCTGAGCCACAGTCAGCTCCTGGTCTTATTTCTGCTGACTGTATAGAGCTTCTCCATCTTTGGCTGCAAAGAATATAATCAATCTGATTTCGGTATTGCCCATCTGGTGATGTCTATGTGTAGAGTCTTCTCTTGTGTTGTTAAAAGAGGGTGTTTGCTATGACCAGTGCATTTTGGCAAAACTCTATTAGCCTTTGTCCTGCTTCAATCTGTACTCCAAGGCCAAATTTGTCTGTTACTCCAGGTGTTTCTTAACTTCCTACTCTTGCATTCCAGTCCCCTATAATGAAAAGGACATCTTTTTGGGGTGTAGTTCTAGAAGGTCTTGTAAGTCTTCATATAATTGTTCAACTTCATTTTCTTCAGCATTACTGGTTGGGGGATAGACTTAGATTACTATGATGTTGAGTGGTTTGGTTTGGAAACGAACAGAGATCATTCTGTTGTTTTTGAGATTGCATCCAAGTACTGCATTTCAGACTCTTTTGTTGACTTTAAGTATAAATAATTTTGTCAACTCTTCCTCGATAAAGTTGGTGAAGACATTTTCCTACTGTGAGATAATTTTCTTTTAATTCTTTTTGCCAATAATTTCATAATTCCATTTTTTATATAAATACTTGATCTATGGGATTTACTGCAGCAAAAGATGTAACAATACAACTCTGATTCTCCTCCTTCCACAATGGTTAGTCAACTGTCTAAAGCCATTTACTAAATAATCTTTTTCTCACTGAATGGAAATTCTACCTTTATCCCAATCATTACTGATATATATGAGATCTATGTCGGGGTTCTCTCCTCTCTTCCACTGATCTGCCTATACATGTGTTGCTGACATTTAACATAGACATATAATATGTTTTAATATCTGACAGGACTATTCTTCTTTATGCTTATCTATCCCTATAAACATTATAATCACAGTTTACCAAAATAATTAGTTTTAATATTTTTCCTAGAATAAAGTTAAATTTAAAAGTTAATTCAGGAATAATTGATAGGCAAAAATATTTAATGTCCCCACACATTTAAATCCTCTTTTACACCATTCAGTAATACTTTAACATTTTTTTCATCTCTATATAATCTATTTTTTGTTACAATTATAAATGAAGGTTTTTCTCCCATTATATTCTCTAGCTGTATAAATGGGTATAGGAAAGCTCTTAATTTTATATTATATTTATACCCTTTACTAAATTGCCTTTTTGTTTGTGGCAGTCTTTTCCAGTCGATTCTCTTTAGTATTCGAATGTATCATGAGCAAGTCATAATTCTTGTTCCTCTTGTTCAGTTTTTATAGCTCATTTTTTTTCCTAATCCCACTGTCTAATAGCTTCAGAAACTACTAAAGTAGTGGTTATAGTCACCAATTTTGTATTTTTCTTAATATTAATGTTCCCAATCAAATATTATATAGTCTTCTTATTTGAGATATGTTTTATCATGTTAAAAGTATCTATTCCAACTTTAGTCAACAATGTACATAGAAAATTATCAAATTTTTTCAGCAAATAACAGTGAGAGTAAAATATTAAAAAGATAAAAAACTGTCCTTTACAGTGATAAATGAAAAACATTAAAATTCTCCAATCAAACTAACTATACAAGGACTTTCATGTTGCTCTTTTTGTGTTAAACAGTGAGAGCAAAATACATAAAAGTTGCAAAATAACCTTCTCAGCATTTATGAGATAATCATAAGACATTCTTGGCCCTAGTAAAATACTGAATTTAACATAATATAGTCTCTCGGTCATGTCCAACTCTTTGTGACCCCATGGACTGTAGCCTGCCAGCCTTTTCTGTCCATCAGGATTCTCCAGGCAAGAATACTGGAATGGGTTGCCATGCCTTCCTCCAGAGGATCTTCCCAACTCAGGTATCAAACCCAGGTCTTCCGCATTGCAAGCAGATTCTTTACCGTCTGAGCCACTGAGGAAGCCCATAATATTTTATATCAATTACTAAATATTATGAACATAATATTAAAGCATGCTTGTAACTATAATCCAGAGACATATTAATAGAATAGAAAAGTATAGGGTTTCCATGGTGGCTCAGTGGTAAAGAATCCACCTGCCAATGCAGGAGACATGAGTTCTATCCCTGATCCAGGAAGATTCCACATGTAACAGGGTAACTAGGCCTGTGCACTACTATTACTGAGCCTGTGCTCTAGAGCCCAGGAACCCACAACTACTGAGCCCATGTGCCATAACTACTGAAGCTCATGTACCCTAGAATGTGTGTTCCACAACAAGAGAAGCCACAACAAGAAGTCCAGATACCACAATGAAGAGTAGCCGTTCTTCTCCGTAAGTAAAGGAAAGCCTGTGCAGCAACAAAGATCCAGGACAGCCAAAATAAAATAAGTATTTGTAAAAATAAAAAAGCGTAATACATTGAATGGAGTTTGTATCAAAAATGCTATTGTTTTATTTAGGACTTTGCATCAATATTCCTAAATAAGAATGGTTTAAAGCAGCAGCCTGTGAACTTTTTATGTAAGGAGTCAAATAGCAAATATTATAGGCTTTGTAAGCCACAAACATGGCTTCTGCACACTTTTTTTAACAATCCTTTAAGACTCTACAAGTCATTTTTAGCTTGTGAGCTGTATAAAAATGGGCAAGATTTGGCCTTAATGCAATAGTCTATCAACAATATAAGTTTTCTTATATTGTGCTGGGTTCATAAAAATAACTAATGAAATATTAAATTTATCCTTTCCTTGAAAGATATATTTACTGAAAATATAATTTAATATTGTGAAAAAGTTTTTACAATATTTAACAAAGGAGTTAGGACTTCCAGCACATCAACTTTTAGTTTGATTGAAATGCACATCACCAGTTGTATCATATGAAATAAGTGTCAGTGATCATAAAAATATATATATATGTATTTATACATATATAAATACATATATATATATGGTTAAAAAAAAGTGCTCAAGTAGCTGCATTAAGCCCTTCAAGAATATTTATCATCAAGTCTGCTGAAAAAAATCTGGTGCAGCTGTGAAGAGTGGGTATCACTGTGACCCCCCCATGAGAAAGCAGAAGTCTTGAAAACAAAGCAACCGAGTGGGTACCTACCTCCATGCCTCCCAGTCGGTCTGCAGACCCTTCTCGGTAGGTGTTTAGGTATCCGTCCACCAGGGTAGTTAGGTCAGACATCATTTCATCCAAGAGTACCAAGCGAAGGGGGAGCAGGTAGGTAGCTTCCAAAGCCAAAATTTTCAGCAAAGAAGGTGAAAGAGGTCGTGTAAACCATAGTTCTGGGTTTTTCTAGAGATATCAAAACAATTTTCTCAGAATCTTAAACAAAACTTTAAAGAATGGTTTGTTTAAGTGTTGCTTAACTTAAATCACCATTACGGTCATTTTCTTCAGTTATTAACTTCTAATTTCACACTATGGGTAGCCTTCTGAGAATATACACACATACACAAACATACTGTGTATACACAAAAAATCTGTATACATTTGAGTGTGAGTATGTAATAGGGGAAAGATGTGGGGGAGAGAGGGAGGGAACAAGGTGGATAGGGGGAGAGAGAGGGCTTGACAGAGAGATCAGGGCTTCTCATGCAAAACTGGAAGCAGCAGGACTGATTATATGGCCAAAACTGCAGCCAGTATGATTATGACTTAAGTTTACATGCAAGGCTGTTAGAAGCTGAAGAAAATCTATCTAACTTTGGGAGAAGTAATTGGCATGATTTTTGTTCCAGTGCCTTAATTAAAATTCCCAATAAAATCCCCTCTTATCCAACTTGAAAATTTATTTTCCTGTGGTCATGTATGGATGTGAGAGTTAGACTGTGAAGAAGGCTGAGTGCCGAAGAATTGATGCTTTTGAACTGTGGTGCTGGAGAAGACTCTTGAGAGTCCCTTGGACTGCAAGGAGATCCAACCAGTCCATTCTGAAGGAGATCAGCCCTGGGATTTCTTTGAAAGGAATGATGCTAAAGCTGAAGCTCCAGTACTTTGGCCACCTCATGCGAAGAGTTGACTCATTGGAAAAGACTCTGATGCTGGGAGGGACTGGGGGCAGGAGGAGAAGGGGACGACAGAGGATGAGATGGCTGGATGGCATCACTGACTCAATGGACGTGAGTCTGAGTGAACTCCGGGAGATGGTGATGGACAGGGAGGCATGGCGTGCTACAATTCATGGGGTCGCAAAGAGTCAGATACGACAGAGCAACTGAACTGAACTGAACTGAACTACCCAACAAATCTGGATGCTGGTTTTTTCCCACTTGACACCACAAACTGCTCCCATTTGAAACAACCAAGATTTTGGCAATGTCCATATGCTTTTCATAGAAGCTGTCATTTTTCTATATAAAATGCTAATAATCCCACTCACAAAACACTTGAAAATATTAATGTCATATGAGACATACTTTAATACTCACTCGAATCCATTTTTGTCTCACTTCCAGAAAGGAGAGATGTTTAGGGGCTATTTTAAGGTGTCTGATTAAACTTTCCTGTAAAGTACTAATGCAGTTTGGAAGAAAGCCTCCCGTTTCCACGGAAAATTGAAGGACATCTGCTACCTGCGGCATTCAAAAAGAACAAACAGACCAATCCATAAAATATATTACAGAGAGCTATCTCATGACAGAAATATATTTGGAGAAATGTCTTTAAATACCATTTTTCCCAAGGACCCATGTGACAGACAATGCCATCAGAAAATTTTAAGTTGTTAGGTTAACTTATTCTGAGAAATTAGAAAAGAAAAAGGATCAATTTTAATGTGTCCCTATTTTCTCTTCCACTTCTTTTATTTGCCTGCATTATGGTTATTTATTACTCTTTGGTGCCTTCAATGAATGGGGAAAGGAAAATAAAATTAAAGGCTCACTTCTATTATTAGCAACTATGGTAAAGCTTTGGTAAGGAGAGCTAATAAAATTAAGAATTATAATCATTATTTATCTGTGTGTGGTATGCTAAATAATGGCCCCTGAAGATATCCACATCCTAATTTCTAGACCTGTGAATATTATCATAAATGGCAAAATGGACTTTGCATCTGTGATTAGTTAAGGATACTGAGATAGGGAGATGAACTTGAATTATCTGGGTGGGCCCTAAACATAATCACAAATGTTCTTATAAGATGAGGCAGAGGGAGATTTTATTACAGTCAGAGGAGAAGGTGATGTGATGATGGAAGAAGATTTGAGTGATATACTTGGAAGATGGAAGGAGTCACAAGCCAAAGTACAGGTGAAAGCTGAAAAGGCAAGGAAACAGACTGTTCTCTCAGAGCCTCCAGAAGAAACCAGCCCTGAGGACACCTTGACTTTCACCTGGTGAAAATGATTTCAGATGTCTGACCTCCAGAACTGTAGGAGAGTAAATTTATGTTTTAAGCCACAAAATTTATGGTGATTAGTTACAATAGCAACAGAAAATTAATACACTGTGTTAAAGGAAGACAAATTGAAATAATTCTGAATTCCTGCTTCTTGCACTATGAAAGTCTGAAAAGAAAAATATGGAAAGACATGCCAGGGATTTCCTGGTGGTCTAGTGGTTAAGACTTCGTCTTCCAATGCAGGGGATGAGGGTTTAATCCCCAGTTGGGGAACTAAGATCCCACATGCCTCATGACCAAAAAAAAAACAACACCCCAAAACAGAAAATAGAAGCAATATTGTAACAAATCCAATAAAGACTTTTAAAAATAATTTTTAAAAAAGACATGACAATTTCTTCATTAGACAACATATATGGGCTCTAATCAAGAAGCTGAATGGCCTCAAGAAAATGATAAGCAATTTTTTTACATTCTGGAGTTAGCAAAGAAGCAATCCCTATACAGTGAATGCTCTTGAAAGAAGACCCACAGGTCCTCTGGCACAAAGTTCATTATAAGCAGATAAATAAAGAGTAAACTTCAACCACATACAATAACATAAAATTGAACTTTTAGGAATTTCTGTTTAAAAATAATTGGCTAACTCATTATTTTAACCCCCCTCAAAGGTTCTAGGTTTATATATTCAAGATCTTCTTTTCATGGCATTAATCTAGAAGATTAGAAGAACTTAAAGAATACATAATGAAAATTAGTAGTTTTATGGCTCTCATAGACAAATCAGAAACCCAGATCAGCTCTAAATCTAGTATAGTCTAGGAATTTCTCTAGGTCCTTTATACCAGAGAAAAATCACTTATCTTCAGGCTATTTGGGGCCAGAATAGGCTTTGGGGGCACATCTAGGACAACCTGCATCCCTGAGCTAGAAGCCCATTAGCCATTAGCCTTAACTGATATCCAGTGGCTTAGATGGTAAAGAATCTGCCTGCAATGCAGGAGACCCAGGTTCAATCCCTGGGATGGGAAGATCCCCTGGAGAAGGGAATGGCTACCCACTCCAGTATTCTTGCCTTGAGAATTCCATGGACAGAGGAGACCGACAGGCTATAGCTCATGGGGTTGCAAAGAATTGGACACAACTGAGCAACTGTCACTTTAACTGATACATGTGTGGTAAAGGCATAGACATGACTGTTCACCTCACAGTAAGAGTCCGTGTCAGATTTCCAAATAACCCCCAAATTGTTCGAGTTTCTGAATGTTATAGAGCTTAGAGCTTGCTTCTTACTTGAAAAATTCTGGAGCAAAATGAAGGGGGAAAAACCCTAAATATTTACAAATAAATTTTCTGCAGTGCTCCTACAGTTCACCAAATGTTCTCACATATTGTACAAACATATTACAGGAAAGTGGGCAGGAATGAGGCACACACAAAAAGACTTCAATCATTCATCAGACAACGCTTATTTTCTACAGAAACCATATGTACAATGGATTGATTTAGCATTTCCCTGTGTGTACCTGGGTGTCAAAGACATTATTCAGCAAAATTCCATACTGATGAGAGAGGCAATCAGAAAGCCAACGACAATCATGAATAACCTAAGGAATCAGAAGACAGAGTTATTAGAACCTTGTTATCACTCTTACTAGCAGATAAATCAGCTAACACACTCACCTTCAAAATTCTCTTGTCTTCTAATACCATCTGAAGTCCATTGTTGAAAGCGCGACTTCCCAGAAGGAAAATGTCAAACAAGTAAACCCGGCTATTTGTGGCCACCTGCAATAGACCATCCAGACACATATTGTAAGACAGAACTAGGGAAGAGGAAGACATGAAAGAAAGGGTCAAGAAAGACCTGAAAGTAATATTTAACATCCACATTTTTAAAGTAAACAATACACACTCATTGACTCTTAGGGAAATAGGTTTAAATTTATCTTAAGTTAAAGAAAAAAACCCACACTGGGATCAACAAGTCCACATTGCTATTTTTTTTCACACTGCTATATTTAAAATGGATAACAAACAAGGTCCTATTGCATAGCACAGGGAACTCTGCTCCATATTATATGGCAGCCTGGATGGGAGGGGAGTCTGGAAAGGAATGGAAATGTATATGTAGGACTGAGTCCCTTTGCTGTGCATCTGAAAATATAACATTGTTAATCAGCTACACTCCAATATAAAATAAAAGAGTTTTTTAAAAACCCACAAATACACTCTCTCTGTGATCTTTCAAAAGAAAGAAAAGGACAAGTTGGTGGTTTGGCCTTTAGCTTTTTTCTTTTTTAATGTTTTATGTTTCACCTGTGGCATCCTAATATTCCAGAATTATAGGTTTAAGGGGAACTAACAGTATTTAATTCTCAATAACACAAAATGCTATTTGTCTGAATTCCATAACATGCATGGTCATGTTAGGTGTTACATAAAATTACTCAGAAGATCCTTGTCCTCTAGCAGTTGAAAACAGGCTGGCACAAATGGTAGGATGTGAAATACTGTCACTTTGATCAATTTTATACAATTTTAAGAATTATAGGTTGTTTCTGATCATAAAAGTCACAAAGGTTATATGGTTGTATAATGTACTGAGTCAAAGAATAAAGGTAAGAACAGATCCAAATAGGGCTTGAGAGCCAGTTATGAGACAGGTGGATGGCATCTTTGTCATTTCAGGAGCTACTGTTGGTACAGTTACAATTACCAGGCCAACCAGGCACCCATTCTCAAATCTTTCATGTTGTTGCTAGAATGTGACACCTGAAATAGTCAATCTCTGCTCTTTCTCTACCTCTTTAATTATAAAAATTGAATAGACACATTATAGAAGCTTGGAAAATAATTCTTTGCTAGACTGTAAACTCTGTGAGAGAAGAGATTATGTCCACCTCACTACTCGTAACTGAAGCAACAACTAGAACAGAGCCAGGCCCATGGACGACTGTTGTCCATCTTTTCAGTGAGTCAGTGCATCATGCAGTACAACATTCCCTTCCTTTTTTTCATATAAAAATGTACATGACTCTAATAATATGCATTCAGATTTATACCCTGCTTTTTTCTCTCATAAACTTTCAGACATTTTTCTATACTATATTTTTCAACTTTTGGCAGCCACATAAGATCTATTAAATATACTGTATTACCTCCTACTGTTAATTATTTAAGTGGCTTCTGACTTTTCATCACTATAAATGCTGCCAAGATGAACAGGTTCGCACAGAATTTTTTCTCCATATTTTGAATTACTTAGGATAGATTCCCAGAAACAAACCTGAGAAGTGTGCCAAATGATAAAAAAAAAAAAAAACCTTTTGACTCTAAACAAATATTTGCTACCTTCACCTTAGGACACAATGTTATATCTGAAAATATTTGACCACAGGTGAAAGTTAAACATTTAAATAATTTAAAGAAAAGCAGTGGGAAATACTGACAGAAAGAATGCAGATTAGGAAAAACAGAACAGAGAAAGAAACACAAAATGAAAATAAAGGTTTAGGAACTGAAGGTGCCAGATACTAAGAAAAGTGAGGAGCTAGAAATAAGGCGATAGGCTGAAGGTCTGTATAAGTAAGTCTCCGAGTTATCCCTTTCCATTCCCATGGAGGACAGAAGATATGTTCTCTGGATAAATCCAACGAGAGAGGCTCTAGGGTTGGGAACATAAGATATAGAAGAGGGCAGGGGGTTGGTAATGGAGTCAGAAATGAGTCTGCACACTGAATTCTGAGCCTCCAGGCCTCTTCCCTTGTAGCTTCCAGCTTGACATCACCAGCTGGCATTGGAACAAGAGGATTGAGGGTTCCAGGGAAGATGGCTTCAAGACAAAAATGCAGCCCAGGTTATCAGAATAAATGTAAGCCTGTGAAAAACTATACCGAGGGGAAAATATGGGAAGGCTTAGCCACAAATGAAAAGAAAACAAAGCTAGTAAGATGGCAATTATCAATTCTATGAAAAACAAAAAGTTGGGCAAGAAAAGAATAATCTTACTGGCTCAACAAGGAGCAATGGTTACACAGTCATAATCACATACAGCCTGAATCCTGTCTTAATCAAAAATTGGGATATAAATTCCCCCACCAAAAAAAAAACACCCCACCAGAAACACTACTTTAAAAAGACACACAACCCAATATTCAAAGCAGCATTATTTACAATAGGTTATTACCTGGAAATAACCTAAGTGTTCATCAACAGGTGAAAGGAAAAAGAAATGGTGGGAGACACACACACACACAATGGAATACCACTCAGTTATAAAAGAGAACACACTTTTGTCATTCACAGCAACATGGATGGACCTGGAAGGCATTACCAGACACAGAAAGAGAAATACTATAGGATATCACTTATATGTGGAACCTAAAAAATACAACAAACCAGTGAATATAACAAAAACAGAAGTCAACTCAGAGAGAACAAACTAGTAGGGGAATATAGGGGTAGGGGAGCAGGAGGTACAAACTATTGGGTGTAATACAGGCTCAAGAACATATTGTACAACATGGGGAATACAGCCAACAATTTTGTAATAACTGTAAGTGGACAGTAATCTTTAAAAATTATATAAAAATATGGGTTTCTCTGGTGGCTCAGTGGTAAAGAATTCACCCGCCAATATAGGAGACACAGGTTCAATCCCTGATCCAGGAAGATCCCACACACTGAGGAGCAACTAAGACTGTGCACCACAATTATTGAGCCTGTACTCTAGAGTTTGGGGGCTGCAACTACTTAGCCCACTTGCCCTAAAGCCCAGGCTCCATAAGAAGAGAAACCACCACAGTAAAAAAAAGCCTGTGCACCACAGCTAGAGAGTAGTCCCTGCTTGCCACAACTGAAGAAAAACCCATGCGGCAATGAGGCCCCAATACTCCCAATTAAATAAATTAATCAAATTATTTTTAAAAAAATCAGTTGTATTCTTATAAAAAGTTATATAAAAATAAAAATTCTTAAAAATTGGGATATAGCTACATTGGTAGGTTCTATGGAATGTGGGTGTGATAGAGAGCAAAATCTTTATTTAGTATAATAAAAGTTAATAATTTGTAAAACTAATTAATAAAGAGAACAATGACCAATTATTAGAAAAAGGAAAACAGAAATATTTCAATATGTTAAAAGTCACTGCCTCTGTATTTTATGTGTCTGGTGCCCTGGTTTTTGAGGCTGCTACCAGAGGATGCCCCTTGATGGCATGGCTCTGGTGCTGGGGTGGCTTGTATTTGTAGGTCCTACAGGACTGTGGCAACTGGAGGGACAGTTCTTGGCAGGCTACCAAAACCCCCGCCCAGGGCACTACACAGACAGTGGACTGGGGCACATGCTCCAGTCCTTCTGTGAAGGAGAACTCTTTGCTTGTCCTGGAGCTTCAGCCTGAGGGGCAGGTTCCAGGTTGGTACACTTTAGTGGCCTATGGAGCTGCTCTCAAGGAACATAAGCTGTGGACTCCATCTTGACGCTTTCCCTCACTCCAGTTTGCCGATGTCACCCAGAAGAGTGCCTAATACACCCATCTTGAACCCTGATTTCTGTAACTGCCATGCAGGGGACATCTCCAGATTTCCCAGCTCTACTGGCCAGCAAGGTTTATGCTTGTGGTTCCATCAGTTCAGTTCAGTTGCTCAGTTGTGTCTGACTCTTTGAGACTCCATGAACCACAGCACACTAGGTCTCCCTGTCCATCACCAACTCCCAGAGTCCACCCAAACCCATGTCCATTGAGTCGGTGATGCCATCCAACCATCTCATCCTCTGTCATGCCCTTCTCCTCCTGACCTCAATCTTTCCCAGCATCAGGGTCTTTTCAAATGAGTCAGCTCTTCACATCAGGTGGCCAAAGTATCCGAGTTTCAGCTTCAGAATCAATCCTTCCAATGAACACCTAGGACTGCTCTCTTTTAGGATGGACTGGTTGGATCTCCTTGCAGTCCAAGGGACTCTCAAGAGTCTTCTCCAACACCACAGTTCAAAAGCATAAATTCTTCGGCTCTCGGTATTTTTTTATAGTCCAACTCTCACAACCATACACGACTACTGGAAAAACCATAGCCTTGATTAGACGGACCTTTGTTGACAAAGCAATGTCTCTACTTTTTAATATGCTGTCTATGTTTGTCATAACTTTTCTTCCAAGGAGTAAGCATCTTTTAATTTCATGGCTGCAATCACCATCTGGAGTGATTTTGGAGCCCCCCCAAAATAAAGTCAGCCACTGTTTCCACTGTTTCCCCATCTATTTGCCTTGAAGTGATGGGACCAGATGCCATGATCTTAGTTTTCTGAATGTTGAGCTTTAAGCCAACTTTTTCACTCTCTTCTTTCACTTTCATCAAGAGGCTCTTTAGTTCTTTTTCACTTTCTGCCATAAGGGTGGTGTCATCTGCATATCTTAGGTTATTGATATTTCTCCCAGCAATCTTGATTCCAGCTTGTGCTTCATCCAGCCCAGCGTTTCTCATGATGTGGTCCCATAGGACTGTATATATTTGCATACTTTAAAAAGCTGATAGCTAAGGGTTTCGCTTCCAGTCACCCTGAGTGTATGTGCTGAGATCATCTCCATGGGGACACTGACAGGTCTCGGGATATCCTCAACTAGTGGGAGTTATTAAAAGTGTAACAGGCTGCTTAGACAGCAAAGAGGTTTGAAAGACAACCAGGAGCTGAGGCAGAGTTGAATAACAAGGTAGGCTGATATAAGTCTTCATTCAAAAGATGGAAGACATTGGTTGGGAATTCAGCTGGCTTTTTTTGCCCACTCCCCCTTTAAATACCAACCCATGGGGCCCGAGTGGTGAAGAACCCACTTGCCAATGCAGGAAACTAAGAGACAAGGCTTCAGTTCTTGGTCCGGGGAAATCTCCTGGAGGAGGGCATGGCAACCCACTCTAGTATTCTTGCCTGGAGAATCCCATGGACAGGAGAGCCTGGCAGGTTACAGTCCATAGGGTCACAAAGAGTCAGACATGACTGAAGCGATTTAGCACACACACCCCTTAAATACTGATGCTGCTGAGTTTGATCCAAACATGGTTACCCATCCTCTAGCTATTCAAGGCTCAGTACAAACTTCTTTGGATATAATAGAGACCCTCATCTGACATCTCCTTGATCCAGGAAAATGAAAATGATGTGGCAGAAATCTACTGTGGAAAGTTACCAACCAGAAGGAAAAATAAGACATTCTCTATATATCTAAGGCAAGAGAACAGAGCTGAGAAAGAAGACCTTAAGTAGAGTCTATGAGACATCACCGATGATTATAAAGCTCTTTCCTTTTGAAAATAATAAACTGAGTACGAGGAAACTGAAAGACATTCCAAACAAGTTACAGGACAGCAACACTGGGGTGACATAAAAAGACAATTACAATAAATTTACTGGTGAATCTACAATTATTTCAAAAGTTTGAAGAACTCTCTCACCTGAAGCCAACATAGTTTCCCATGACGACACACATTAGCTCCTTCTGCGGCCACACTCAGGACACTTTGCTTCTTGATGTGGAGCATCTGGTGAGAAAAGGAAGAAAATAAAAATCTCCAGGAAATAAATGCTGCAATTATGATATCATGAATGGCACAAGTAAAACTGCTAGAAATAAACAAATTGGATCATCCTTTTTAAACTTACAAAATCCCAAACACATTTGCTTCATGCACACACAAACACACACAGACACATCACACTGAATACCTCTGATCTTCTTTTCAGTGTTCACAAAGTTATTCCACAACTGGAAAATAAATCATTCATATCGCAAATGCTAATAAGAGTTGAAAACTCTGATACCTTTTGTCACCACTGATGTTACAGTGAACAACTTCTAGTCCTTATGGCAAGATTCTTCATGCAAAAAACAGCAAACTAATACAGGGCAACTTACTGTACCAAAAGGGAACTCACACGGTGGTTGAGTCTCACAGTATCTACTGCTCAGCATGAGAAAAACAGACTCAACAGATCCTTTAAAGTCTTGGATTCATTAAATTACTCAAAACTGAAATAAGAGTATCCCCAAAACACATGTTGGTCCTCAATTTAAATCTACAATTTTATCATATTTCAAAACATTATACAATTCTAAAATTCCTACTCCATAATCCATGAAAATATCTATATGGCACAAGATTCTCCCCACTTTACAGGTAAACAAATTACTCAAGAATAGACGGGCAAAGCAATGTACACTAGCACAATATTTTTCTTTTTAGAGCATAAAGTTTTCTATACTCTGAGTATCTTTCATCAATGATTAAAAAAGGGGACTGAATTTCAGTTCCATTCTCAATCAACAAGAAGGCTGCAAAACCAGGAACAAAGGCTGTATTTGCCTATTGATAAGAATTTCCAACCAGCTCTTTAAATTTCCAGAGCAAAGGTTCTCATCTTATTTTTTGCTGCTGTCATGGATCCTTTAAAGCATCTGTTGATATATTTTAAAATTCTTATAACAGTTAAAATGACGATGGAATAGATATTTCTCTAAAGAAAATATACAATGGGAAAAGAATCTTAAAAAAAAAAGTAGGTATATGTAGAACCAATTTACTTTATTGTACACCTGAAATTGACACAACATTGTAAGTCAATTATACTCCAGTAAAAATTTGTTAAAAATAGCCAATAAGCACATGAAAATATGTTTAATGCTATTAGCCTTTAGGGAAATGCAAATCAAAACCACAAAGATGTATTATTACTTCATATCACTAGGATGGCTATAATTAAAATGACAGATAATAAGTGTAGATGAGCATGTGGAGAAACTGGAACCCTCATGTCCTGCTGGTAGGAAAGTAAAATGGTGCAGCAGCTTTACAAAACAGTACCGTCTAATCCTCAAAGAGTTAAACACAGAATCATTATATGAACCAGCAACTCCACTTGTAATTATCTATCCAGGAGAAATGGAAACATATGCCCACACAAAGACTTGTACAATGTGTGTTCACAGCAGCATTATTCATAACAGTCAAAAAAGTAAAAACAACCCAAGTGTCCCTCAAATGGTGAAAGGATAAATGAAATATGGTATATACATACAAAGGAATATTATTTGGCAACAAAAATAAATGAAATACCGATATGTGCTATAACACAAAATTTGAAAGTATTATTCTAGATGAAAGAAGCCAAACCAATCACAAATAACCATACATTGTATGATCTCATTTATATGAAATATCCTAAACAAGCAAATTCACAGAGGCAGAAAATAGATAAGTGGTTGCCAGGGGCTGGGGGACTGAGGAGGGATTGGAGGTATTGACTAGGAATATGGGGTTTCCTTTCGGGGTATTAAAAATGTTCTAAAATTCATTTTGGTAATGGATGTACAGTTCTGTGAATATGCTAAAAGCTGGTGAAGCATACATTTCAAATTGTCAAATTTTATGGCATGTGAATTATATCTCAATAAAGCTGTTTAAAAAAAAGAATATAGTTGAAAGTTAACACTCCATTAAAAAATATACCTGGGCATACATGGCATAAGCTTGTATCTAAACAGAAAAACCTAATGACTTCGCTGACGTCTATCTGTGAATCATAACCTAGGCTGAATAGTTAGTTACTGCCACATGTCAAATTAATGAATCATAAAGAAATTGCCTAAACATAGATCCAGTCTTTTTAAAATTATAAGTAAAAAAATTTCTGACTCTCCTCTAAAACTGCCAATAACTCTCCATCTTACTCAAGTCAAACTTGAAATCTTTATGTCTAAAAATCCCTACCTGATCTGCTTCCTGCCCACTTCCATTTCTTAACACTCTTTCACTGTGGTCCTGCCACAAGGACCTCCCTGCTGCCTCTGCATACAAGTCAAGTGTGTTTCAGCTACAGGGCCTTAGCTCTTGCTAATCATGCTTTCTTTAACTTTTTTACCTATTTATCCACATGATTAGCTCCCTTACTTCTTTTAAGGTTTCTGCTTCACTGTCACCTCTTCACAGAGGTTTTCTGTCTGCCCTAAATAAAATAGAAACTCCTTAACATTCTATTCACCCTACTATACTTTTGTTTTCTTTATAGCATTTATCATCAATTGACATATAATTATTTACTTTCTTGTATTAAAATAAGCTCCTTCAGGGCTGGAACTTTATCTTTTGTTTTTTTCTGTTTTTCATATAGAATTTTTAAAATTAAATTTTGGTCATGCTGAGTCTTCATTGCTGCCTTTGGGCTTTCTCTAGTTGCAGTGCTTGGGCTTCTCACTGAATGGGGTTCTTTTGCACAGGCTCTAGGTGAGCAGGATTCAGTAGTTGCAGCACATACGCTCAGTAGTTACGGCTCTTGGGCCCTACAGGGTATGCTCAGTATTGTGGTGAATGGGCTTAGTCACTCTGATGCAGGGATCAAACCCATGTTCCCACCATTGGCAGGCAGATTTTCATCTGCTGCACCACTAGGAAAGTCCTGGAATTTTATCATTATTTTATCCCAGACCTCAGAACAATGCCTGGCACAAAGCAGGCACTCAGGTATTCTGTTAAATTATCAGGGAAAACAGTGATCTTACAATAAGAGAAAAATTTACGAGACATAGACATGATATCCATTTGCAGACAATACTGAGGATGACTAAGGGCAATACTTACTGCAGCACCAAACTTCTGCTGGAACTGATCAATGACTGTGTATGTCACCTCCTCTTCCTCTACAGGAGAACAACATTATATATATTTGTCTTCCTTGGCAACAGAATAGCCCTCCCACTAATTTTAGCCATACTCCTAAACTCCAACTCAACTGAACTCAAATGTCTAGAACTACTGAGACTATGTCTAGAATACTGAGAACTATTTCATTATCACCTGTATTAGTCCATCCCACTATTAGCATCTGACTTGTCAACTGAGAATAAACAAAAGCCCCGGTGACCATAATCTCATAAAGTGAAATATTTACTCATTTCCTGTGATAATCCATGTTTCCCTCATCATAGGTTTATGTTTTAAATATTTCAAGACAAGTACTTCCTTTTTTAAAAAAATTTTATACAATTGTTAAAGGTTACACTCCATTTAAAGTTATTACAAAATAGTGACTGTATTCCCCAGTGTTATACAATACATCCTTGTAGCCTATCTTACACACAATAATTAGTACCTCCCATTCCCCCACCCATATATCACTCCCTAAACTGGTAACCATTAGTTTGTGTTCTGTATCCATGAATCCACTTCTTTTTTTGTTATATTCACTAGTTTGCTGTAATTTTTAGATTCCACATATGTGATATCATACAGTATTTAAGGTGTTCCTATATTAGGCACATATATATTTATATTATATCTTCTTCCTGGATTGATCCCTTGACCATTATGTAGTGCCTTTTTTTGTCTCTTAAAACAGTCTTTGTTTTAAAGTCTATTTTGTCTGATAATGAGTATTGCTACTCCAGCTTTCTTTTGATTTCCATTGTTGTGTAATACTGTCTTCCATCCCCCCATATAGTATTTAAGACATATGCTTTCTAAAAGCACATTCATAATAAAAAGTAGCATTTTAAATTAGTTCTGGTGATGGGCCAATGTCCACATATTTGGAATTCTCTGAATCCTGAAAATTATTTTCCTAATTATGTAATTTAAAATATTAGAGGTATAGCATAACATATACTAATGTGTCTAGAAGGAAACACAGGAGGAAATCTTTGTGACTTTGAGTTAGGAAAGATTTCTTAGATATGACATCAATAGCACAATCCATAAAAGAAAGAAAATGGATAAACTGTACATCAAAGTTTAAAATGTCTTCTCTTCAAGAGATTCTTGAAGACAATGAAAAGGCAAAGCATAGACTTGCAGAAAATATTTGCAAAGCATGTATTTTAGAAAAGACTTGTATCCAGGATATATATAAAAAAAACTTCCAGCACTGAATAATAAGAGAACAATCAAATAAGAAAATAAACAAGATATGAATAAACATTCACCAAAGATGTTCAGATGTCAAATAAGCTCATTAAAAAATCCTCAACATCCTTAGTCATTAGGGAAATGAAAAAAACAACCAACCAACTTCCAATGGTTTCTCTTCTCACTGCAGAGTAAAAACCAAGTCCTTTTAATGATCAACAAAATCTTCCATGATCCACTCACCCCACCTCATTCCAAATTGCTCTCCTTACTCCAGCTATACTCATTTCCTTACTGTCCCTTCAAATTGTAGCATATTCCTCTTGTGGGCCTTTGCATTTATTCATTATTTATGCCTAAAAACCAGTTCCTCTGATATTCATACATTTTGATCCCTCACTTCCTTCAAGATTTTACTTTAAATGTCACCATTTCATTGAGACCTTTTCTGGACACCCCAAAATTGTAAAACCACCCTCTTCACACTTTTCTTCTCATTCATTTTTTTTTCTACTTAACATGTGGCACCAGCAAACTACATAGTATACTAATTTATCTTATTTAGTGTGTTTCATGAACCATAACTCAAGGAGTGCAGAGATACCAAACTTTAGTATCCCCAGTGTCTGGCAGATAGTGTGCATGCAAATATTAAATAAACAAATGAATCACAATCTTTTATTTACACCCTAGAAACAATGTCCTAGCTGAGAGTTCCATATAGAACTCTGACTTTGGTTTATGTACCAACTCTGAAGAACTCTGAATCACAAAAAAGCCTAGAAAATTCAGAGCCCTAGTACTCACCAGATGGGCTGTACTTGAGGTCATTCAGAAGAGAGGTTATTGGCACCTCAGGGGCAGGAGAAGCAGGCTTATGTACATTTAGGTCTTCATCTTTTATTGTATCCATCTTGGTTCTTTCTGTATTTAGACTATACTTACAAAAAACAACACTTAGGTGAACTTGTTCTTTGTTGTTAATGCCATACACACATCAGTGGTAAGGACTCTGGACCTTTCATAGAGAACCCATTCATCTACAGCTTACACTGATTTGAAGATACCATCTACATGTTTCTTCATTTTAGGAACTGCACAACTAATGAATTAGAGTTAAGGTTTCCTACCCTAATGTGTATATTTGGGTAACATCATAATTAAGAAAATCATTCCATCATACCTAACAGATGAAGTCTTTTCTCTTACTGCACCTTGTTCCACTTCATCCAGTAGTTCCACTGTAAAATAACCAGATGGATTTCAACAGGGCTTCCAACCTGAAAGCAGTTTACTACTCCTCTCTCACCCACACCCACAGTTTGATTATGTAACACAGACAGTAATTGGGAATGAAATGTTAGTCCATAGAGGACTTCACTGACCAGTAACAAATAGAGCAGAAAAGACTAACCAAAGTACTGAAGACCCCTAATCTTATATCTCTACATAGCTTTCTTGGTCTTTTAGCAGCATTAGGAACCTCTCTACATATCCACTTTACCCTTTCTGTTCCAGGGCACAGTTGTGGTCAAGCAGATTGGTTCTAAAGACATCTTTTCTTTGCTTTTTATTCCTATCCTAATGCATCTTCCCTCATACTATGTACTGTTTGGGGTTTTACTCTTAAATCATTCACACTGACTCTTTCACAGGCTGGTACAGTAAAGGTCAGAAACATAAAAGGTAACAAAAGGTAAACTGGAAATCACAAAAGAAATATGAGAGAGACATTCCACAGAGACTCTGAAACCACTTTTTTTTAACCTAATGGTTCATGGAATACAGGGAAATGTATTGATATATCATTGATTCTAAGATGCACATTTTAAACAGCTCTGAAATTGGATATGACTTACAGTAAATACATATGATAATTAAACTGGCAGCTTTTTTCTTTCTTAGAGTAGAAAAAGAAATAATGCACCTTATCATTGATGGCATCTAAGATTCAATTAAGTATACTTGGGTACTACTCAGTACCAGGAGAAGCTTCTCAGGGGTCACTATGTTTCAAAATGTCTCTTTTTCCTACATTCTAAAAGTAATGAGTTTTGGTCAGAGAAAGCAAAATTCACTGAAAACAGGTATTAGTCAATTATTATCCTTCATCTTGACAGTTCTTATTTGAGGTGCTTTCAGCACCTTGGAGACCCCTCCATGGCTGACTAAGCCACAGAGCAAAGAAAGAAGGAGATGACCATTCTCTGATCTTAAAATTATGAATGAAGTCCAAATCACGAGAATGAATTTAGGAAGAAATGAATCCATCTGTACAGATCCCAAAGCTGGTCAGTCGTCAGGCTTCTCCTGAGTTAGGAGATGGTGGGAGTGATTCCTTCATTTATTTTTACAAACTCATCTACAGCCTAGCTTTGTTCCAGTCCAGAACTCTGATCTATTGCAAAGTCTAACAGTCAAAACAATTAAGAATCACTCTACTACTACCACCATCACTGGCATTTTGAAAAGGTGTTCAAGGGACAAAAAGTGTTTTCAGCAGCGTTCAGTTCGGTTCAGTCGCTCAGTTGTGTCCAGTCTTTGTGACCCCATGGACTGCAGCACGCCAGGCCTCCCTGTCCATCACCAACTCCCAGAGGTTACTCAAACTCATGTCCATTGAGTCGGTGATGCCATCCAACCATCTCATCCTCTGTTGTGCCCTTCTCCTCCTGCCTTCAATCTTTCCCAGCAACAGGGTCTTTTCAAATGAGTCAGTTCTTTGCATCAGGTGGCCAAAGTATTGGAGTTTCAGCTTCAACATCAGTCCTTCCAATGAATATTCAGGACTGATTTCCTTTAGGATGGACTGGTTGGATCTCCTTGCAGTCCAAGGGACTCTTAAGAGTCTTCTCTAACACCACAGTTCAAAAGCATCAATTCTTCGGTGGTCAGCTTTCTTTATAGTCCAATTTTCACATCCATATATTACTACTGGGAAAACTATAGCTTTGACTAGACGGATCTTTATTGGCAAAGTAATGTCTCTGCTTTTTAATATGCTGTCTATGTTTGTCATAGCTTTTCTTCCAAGGAGCAAGTGTCTTAATTTCATGGCTGCAGTCACCATCTGCAGTGATTTTGGAACCCAAAATAATAAAGTCTCTCACTGTTTCTACTGTTTCCCCATCTATTTGCCATAAAGTGATGGGACTAGATGCCATGATTTTAGTTTTTTTGAATGTTGATCTTTAAGCCAACTTTTTCACTCTCCTCTTTCACTTTCATCAAGAGGCTCTTTAGTTCTTCTTCACTTTCTGCCATAATGGTGGTGTCATCTGCATATCTGAGGTTATTGATATTTCTCCCAGCAATCTTGATTCCAGCTTGTGCTTCTTCCAGCCCAGTGTTTCTCATGATGTACTCTGCATATAAATTAAATAAACAGGGTGACAATACACAGCCTTGACGTACTGCTTTCCCAATTTGGAACCAGTCTGTTATTCTATGTCTACTTCTAACTGTTGCTTCCTGACCTGCATACAGATTTCTCAGGAGGCAGATCAGGTGGTCTGGTATGCCCATCTCTTTCAGAATTTTCCAGTTTGTGGTGATCCACACAGTCAAAGGCTTTGGCATAGTCAATAAAGCAGAAATAGATGTTTTTCTGGAACTCTTTTGCTTTTTCGATGATCCAGCAGATGTTGGCAATTTGATCTCTGGTTCCTCTGCCTTTTCTAAAACCAGCTTCAACATCTGGAAGTTCATGGTTCACGTATTGCTGAAGCCTGGCTTGGGGAATTTTGAGCATTACTTTACTAGCATGTGAGATGAGTGCAATTGTGCGGTAGTTTGAGCATTCTTTGGCATTGCCTTTTTTTGGGATTGGGATGAAAACTGACCTTTTCCAGTCCTATGGTCACTGCTGAGTTTTCCAAATTTGTTGGCATATTGAGTGCAGCACTTTCACAGCATCATCTTTCAGGATTTGAAATAGCCCAGCTGGAATTATATCACCTCCACTAGCTTTGTTCATGGTGGTGCTTTCTAAGGCCCACTTGACTTCACATTCCAGGATGTCTGGCTCTAGATGAGTGATTACACCATCGTGATTATCTGAGTCTTGAAGATCTTTTTTGTATAGTTCTTCTGGGTATTCTTGGCACCTCTTCTTAATATCTTCTGCTTCTGTTAGGTTCATACCATTCCTGTCCTCTATTGTGCCCATCTTTGCATGAAATGTTTCCTTGGTATCTCTAATTTTCTTGAAGAGATCTCTAGTCTTTCCCATTCTGTTGTTTTCCTCTTTCTTTGCACTGATTACTGAGGAAGGCTTTCTTCACTCTCCTTGCTATTCTTTAGAACTTTGCATTTAAATGGGTATATCTTTCCTTTTCTCCTTTGTTTTTCACTTCTCTTCTTTTCACAGCTATTTGTAAGGCCTCCTCAACCAGCCATTTTGCTTTTTTTCATTTTTTTTCTTGCAGATGGTCTTGATCCCTGTCTCCTGTACAATGTCACGAATCTCCATCCATAGTTCTTCAGGCACTCTATCAGATCTAGTCCCTTAAATCTATTTGTCACTTCCACTGTGTAATCGTAAGGGTTTGATTTAGGTCATACCTGAATGATCTAGTGGTTTTCCCTACTTCCTTCAATGTAAGTCTGAATTTGGCAATAAGGAGTTCATGATCTGAGCCACAGTCAGGTCCCGGTCTTGTTGTTGCTGACTGTATAGAGCTTCTCCATCTTTGGCTGCAAAGAATATAATCAATCTGATTTTGGTGTTGACTATCTGGTGATATCAATGTGTACAGTCTTCTCTTGTGTTGAAGACAGTGTTTGCTATGACCAGTGTGTTCTCTTGGCAAAACTCTATTAGCCTTTGCTCTGCTTCATTTTGTACTCCAAGGCCAAATTTGTCTGTTACTCCAGGTGTTTCTTGACTTCCTACTTTTGTTTTCCAATCCCCCATAATGAAAAGGATATCTTTTTTGGGTGTTAGTCCTAGGACATCGTGTAGGTAGTCATAGAATTGTTCAACGTCAGCTTCTTCAGCATTAATGGTTGGGGCATAGAGTTGGATAACTGTGATATTGAATGGTTTGCCTTGGAAATGAACATAGATCATTCTGTCGTTTTTGAGTCTGCATCCAAGTACTGCATTTCGGACTCTTTTGTTAACTATGATGGCTATTCCATTTCTTCTAAGGGATTCTTGCCCACAGTAGTAGATATAACAGTCATCTGAGTTAAATTCACCCATTCCAGTCCATTTTAGTTTGCTGATTCCTAAAATGTCGACGTTCACTGTTACCATCTGTTTGACCACTTCCAATTTGCCTTGATTCATGGACCTAACATTCCAGGTTCCTATGCAACAGTGCTCTTTACAGCATCGGACTTTGTGTCTATCACCAGTCACATCCACAACTGGGTGTTGTTTTTGCTTTGGCTCCATCTCTTCATTCTTGAGTTCAGTTCAGTTCATTCGCTCAGTCATGTCCGACTCTGTAACTGCATGAATTGCAGCACACCAGGCCTCCCTGTCCATCACTAACTCCTCGAGTTCACTCAGACTCACATCCATCGAGTCAGTGATGCCATCCAGCCACCTCATCCTCTGTCGTTCCCTTCTCTTCTAGCCCCAATCCCTCCCAGCATCAGTCTTTTCCAATGAGTCAATTCTTCTCATGAGGTGGCCAAAATACTGGAGTTTCAGCTTTAGCATCAGTCCTTCCAAAGAAATCCCAGGGCTGATCTCCTTCAGAATGGACTGGTTGGATCCCCTTGCAGTCCAAGGGACTCTCAAGAGTCTTCTCCAACACCACAGTTCAAAAGCATCAATTCTTCAGCACTCAGCTTTCTTCTCAGCCCAACTCTCACATCCATACATGACCACTGGAAAAACCATAGCCTTGACTAGACAGACCTTTGTTGGCAAGGTAATGTCTCTGCTTTCGAATATGCTATCTAGGTTGGTCATAACTTTCCTTCCAAGGAGTAAGCGTCTTTTAATTTCATGGCTGCAGTCACCATCTGCAGTGATTTTGGAGCCAAAAATAAATAAAGTCTGGCGTTAGTTCTCTACTAATCTCCAGTAGCATATTGAGCACCTACTGATCTGAGGAGTTCATCTTTTAGTGTCCTATCTTTTTGCCTTTCATACTGTTCATGGGGTTCTCAAGTAGCATACTCCAGTAGCATACTGAGTGAGAAAGTGTAGTTAGATAAGCTGGCTGGACTTGTCTGCTTTAAAGTAGGTCTGGACTGGCAGTCATTAATTTAGTGAGATTTTCATCTCTCCCTGAATTCTATTTAGCTCACAAAACAATCTTTCAAGAAGTAGTAATCTCTCATTTACAGGAGTCCTTTTCCTTCCTCGTATTTGCCTCAATGGTCAGAAATGCACAGTTCTGTGAGGTCTTAGGTCTTTCATTCCCCCAATCCCTTCCACCCAATACTGATATTTACTCTTCCTTGGAGGGCTTTTTGCTTTTGTGTTCTTGAAAGCAAGAACAGCTCTTGTTTGCAACCTTTTTCCTGTTATTTCATTTGGCTTGTCTGAAGCACACTGACCAGATGAGTGTCTATATTCCTTTAGGCAAATAATTGGATCTATTCTTGCTAAATGTTTTTTTCTGGCAGAAATACAGAGTGGGGCCGGTTCCTGTAATTACAAAACCCCAGAAGTCTGAAAACCAAAAATTTTGTGTAACTCTTTTGGGAGCAAAATCTGAACTGTCATACTACTTATAGTCCTATTTTATCCCACTTAGTATGATTATCCACCCATTTTTCTGCAGAAATGTGTTATTAGAGTGCTGACCAGACCCACCTGAAGTGTTATGTCATTGACCAGTATATACCCTTTGTTATTGTTTAGTTGCTAAGTAGTGTCTGATTCTTTTGCAACCTCATGGGCTCCATAGGAGTCCACAAGGTTCCTATGTCCATGGAATTCTTCAGGCAAGAATTCTGGAGTGGGTTGCCATTTCCTTCCCCAAGAGATCTTCCCTACGCAGGGATCGTACCCGGGTCTCTCTCATTCCAGGCGGAGTCTTTACTGTCTGAGCCACCAGGGAAGCCCCCTTACCCTTTGTTAGGTTTTCAAAAATCCAGAACTAGACTTGGGTTCTGAAACATTTGGCTCCAAGGTTTCAAACAGTGTACTGTGGATGTACTATGAACGTGTGGTGTTAAACTCACTTGTTGAACAAGATAACTCCTCTCTGTTCAGACTGATAACTCTGCTTGTAAGCTGACCTCTAATATTGAGAACCAGCTGTCCTCACATTGTAAAATCAAGATGATTAAAATTCTTTAAAGACAGTTCTGTTCACAGTACCTACTACAACAGTAAGATAAGGGACACTTCTCAAATACCAACTTTAAGAGTTCATAAGTACAAGACAACATCTTGAGCCACCCCCTCACCACCAAATATTGGAATGAGGCAGAGCAGTGAGCTTCCTGCTACTGCAAATCCTGATATCAGCAAGTAGGAAATATGAAGCTCTCACCATTCACAATCTCATGTCCAAAAAACATCTTCACTCCTGGGACACTTAGACCAGTCTCTACGTTCTTCACTGTTATAGAAAACAATTCATTTAATTAATTAAAAAGTAATATTCCCTAAAACTGTAAGAAAATATGATACCTCTCAAAATTGCCCAAATCTGAATTTTATAAAAATCACCAAATTATCTTCCCTAATAAATAAAGAGTCAAAGCTAAAATATAGCTAAATTACAAAGCTGTAACATTGAAACAAGTAGTATAAAGAACAGAGGGAACCCCAGAATGATCAAAGATCATTCACTGAAAGAGCTGTAGTAATAGACCAAATTTAAACTTCTGCCAAGAATATTCTAAGGCCTTTGGAGCTAAAGACTATCCATTTATTATATTTTTACTGATTTTTTATTTCACCTAACTCCAGAAAAAAATTTAAGGCATCTGACTACTTCTAGAGTCCACACCCTTTTCATGCTACATGCCTGATCTATGAATTTTCAGAGACAACAGCCCAACTCCTGGCCCAATTACAGGCTCTTCCGTGAGGAAGTAAAGGATTTAGAAGTTTAGATGTCATGTTTACAACACTGTCATTTTTTCTAGATGGAAATGCTCACAGCATCTGTATATCTCCACATCTCTCAGCAACTGAAAACAATGGAGTTTCACTCTCACTAGTCCATTGACTATATTCTTTGCTGTTGTTGCTGTTCAGTCACTAAGCCATGTCTGACTCTGCAACCCCGCTGATTGTACCACACCACGCTTTCCTGTTCTTCACTATCTCCCAGAGTTTGCTCAAATTCATGTCCATTGAGTTGGTGATACTATTTAACCTTCTCATCCTCTGCTGCCCTCTTCTCCTTTTGTCTTCAACCTTCCTCAGCAGCAGGGTCTTTTCCAATGACTCAGCTCTTCAAATCAGGTGGCCAAAGTACAGGAGTTTCAGCTTCAGTATCAGTCCTTCCAGTGAATATTCAGGGTTGATTTCCTTTAGGATTGACTGATTTGATCTCTGTGCAGTACAAACTCTGCCGACTCCCAAAAGGCTTCTCCAGCACAATTCAAAAGCATCAGTTCTTTGATGCTCAGCCTTCTTTATGGTCCAATTCTCACATCTGTACATGACTACAGGAAAAACCATAGCTTTGACTATACGGACTGTCTAGGTTTGTCATAGCTTTCCTTCCAAGGAGCCAGTATTTTTTAATTTCATTGCTGCAGTCACCATCTGCAATGATTCTGGAGTCCAAGAAAACAAAATCTGTCACTGCTTCCACTTTTTCCCTATCTACTTGCCATGAAATGATGGGACAGATGCCATGATCTTAAGTTTTTTGAATGCTGAGTTTTAAGCCAGCTTTTTCACTCTCCTCTTTCACCCTCACCAGGAGGTTCTTCAGTTACTATTCACTTTCTGCCATTAGAATGGTATTATCTGTATATCTGAGGTTGTTGGTATTTCTCCTGGCAATCTTGATTCCAGCTTATAATTCATCCAGTCTGGGATTTAACATGATGTACTCTGCATATAAGTTAAATAGACAGTTTAATATACAGCCTTGTCATACTCCTTTCCCAACTTTCAACCAGTCTGTTGTTCCATGTAAAGTTCTGACTGTTGTTTCTTGATCTGCATGTAGGTTTCTCAAAAGACAGGTAACTGGTCTGATATTGGTTTTCTGATATTTCCATCTCTAAGTGTTTTCCACAGTTTGTTGTGATCCACACAGTCAAAGGCTTTATTATAGTCAATGAAGCAGATGTGTTTTTTTTGGAATTCCTTTGCTTCCTCTATGATCCAACAAATGTTGGCAATTTGATCTCTGGTTCCTCTGCCTTTTCTAAACCCAGCCTGTACATGTGGAAGTTCTCAGTTCATGTACTGCTGAAGCCTAGCTTGAAGGAATTTGAGCATAACCTTACTAGCATGCAAAATGAGCACAACTGTACGATAGTTTGAACATCCTTTGGCACTGCTCTTCTTTGGGATTGGAATGAAAACTGACTTTTTCCTGTCCTGTGGCCACTGCTAAGTTTTCCAAACTTGCTGACATATTGAGTGCAGCACTTCAGCAGCAGCATCTTTTAGGATTTTAAATAGCTCAGCTGGAATATATTCTGAGGTCAAAGATCACCAACTGCCTATTTGTAAAATCCCCCGGAAGTTTACTATCTTATATTTGGCTCTCATGCATCCTTTGACAATACTGTTCTCTACTTTCTTGACTTACAAGACATTCTTAGTGTTTATTTCCTTTCCTACTAATTATCCAGAGTCATCATACTAAGCACCTAAGCGAGACATCATGCTAATTAATTGCCTATGTTTAATTATCCAGTAACATAATGAGATAGGCATTTCATTATCTTCTTTATGGAGGAACCTGAGGCTCAGAAAGGTTGAATAACTTGCTCAAGGTCAGACTACTACTAAAACAGTCAGGATTCAAACCCAGGCCTCAGTGATTTTAATATGCATCTTGTAACCAGCATTCCAGCGTCTCCCTGATTTGCTCCTTCTGGTTTCAGCTGCCTCTACCATCACTGCTTGCCGTTTACACACTGACAGTCCCTAAGGTTATGTTCTTCATCCTTCTACCTTCTCCTTGAGTGATCATATCCACTTCCTAGTCATCCTAATCCCTCATTTCTACAATATGGATTATTTCTCTGAGGCCCACTTGAATTTTCAACTAATGGCAGACTTACTGCAAGATTTTTCAAACTGATCATTACCTTCTTGCAGTAACCAACAAACCTGTTCCTCTTCCCATTTCTATCAATAACAGTATTATATGTCAAATCTCAGTCATAAATGTAGGAGTCATTTTCCATTGCTCTTTGACTATCTAATTGATTACTAAATTACTAATCCCCTCTCTTAAGCATTTCTAGAATCTGTCTTCTCCATTCCTTGACAAGATTAAGCTCTGACTCTCATTACTTCCTCTTTACTGGGTCCCTTGATTGCCTGAATAGCTCCCTTGTCTCTGAATTCTCCTTGTCTCTTGTTTCTCTCTACTTCAAAGTTTCCTTCACACTGCTATCATAGTGATGTCACTCCCTGGCTTTACCCAAATTGTACATAAAATAAGTAAATCCATTCAATTCATTCATTTAGTCATGTCCAACTCTTTGCAGCCCCATAGATTGCAGCACACCAGGCTTCCCTGTCCATCACCAACTCTGGAGCTTGCTCAAACTCATGTCCATCGAGTTGGTGATGCCATCCAGCCATCTCATCCTCTGTTGTGCCCTTCTCCTCCTGCCTTCAATCTTTCCCAGCATCAGGGTCTTTTCCAAGGAGTCAGTTCTTCACATCAGGTGGCCAAAGGACTGGAGTCTCAGCTTCAACATCAGTCCTTCCAATGAATATTCAGGACTGATTTCCTTTAGGATGGACTGGTTGGATCTCCTTGCAGTCCAAGGGACTCTCAAGAGTTCTCTCCAACACCACAATACAAAAGCATCAATTTTTCAGCATTCAGCTTTCTTTATGGTCCAACTCTCACATCCATACATGACTACTGGAAAAACCATAGCTTTAAGTAAATAGGTATAAAGAAATACATTCAACTTCCTTAGGAATATTTTTTTAAAACATGCCAAAATGAAATATCACTCTTTGCATATAATACTAACAAACGCTGAGAAAAGATACACATTTGCATTTCTTAAAAACTCAAGGCTAGGTTATTTACTGAAATTCACTCACACATTACTAGTAGCAAAGTAAAAACACATAACCTTTTGAAAAACTATTTAGAAACATGCATCAGAAACATTTAAAATATCTGTAATTTTCACCCAGTATTTTCACTTCTAGGAACTATTCCTAAGACAATAATTATAAAATATAACAAATATCAAAATGTATTTTATAATTATAATTCATTATAACTCCTAATTATAAAATATACAATTGTATTGTAATTTACTATAATTTATAATTATAAAATATTACACATTTTTTAAAGTTTTTAAGCTTTTCATTTTAAAATGTTTAGCCATTATACTGAAGTTTCAAATAATATAAGAAAATGTTACACTGTTAACTAAAAAATGCGTATATGATATACCCAATTTCTTAAGTCAAGTACATTGCTGCTGCTGCTACTGCTTAGTCGCTTCAGTCATGTTCGACTCTGTGTGACCCCACAGATGGCAGCCCACCAGGCTCCCCCGTCCCTGGGATTCTCCAGGCAAGAACACTGGAGTGGGTTGCCATTTCCTTCTCCAATGCATGAAAGAGAAAAGTGAAAGTGAAGGCGCTCCGTCGTGTCCGACTCCTAGCGACCCCATGGACTGCAGCCTACCAGGCTCCTCCTCCGTCCATGGATCTTCCAGGCAAGCTCAGTCGTGTCCGACTCCTAGCAACCCCATGGACTGCAGCCTACCAGGCTCCTCCGTCCATGGATTTTCCAGGCAAGAGTACTGGAGTGGGGTGCCATTGCCTTCTCCATCAAGTACATTAAAACTATGTAATTAAACACTAGAAAGAAATATACCGCAAATTTCATCAGAATTGAACACTCTGTTGAATGAGCATGTGGCATTTACTGACTATTATCTACTTGGTGCCATTTATGCAGGCTATCAATGTGCTCATTCTCCCCAGACAGCGGTGTCTATTAAATTTCCAAGACATCTCTTTAAGATAAGAAACAACCCCCTACCCTATCTTTCCTCTTCCTCCTGTGTTTAATTCCACCAGCTATGACCATATGCCCTTGAGCTTTGAAGTCACATGGTGAAGATGGTACTACAGAAAGATAAAGAACAACTTTGGGGAGAGTCACAGTCGCTCTGGGATACCTCTCTTCTTTTACATGATTTGTTTAGGCCACTAGAAGTGAATCTGTTTCTAGCAGCTGAGCACAGTTCCTAACTGATACAGCATTAAAAATTTCAGGCAAGTAATTTGAAAATCTATATGACTCCCATTTAAAAGATATTTCAGACTGTTCCTCTTTGCTTTCAAAAGTTCCAAATGTTATGACATGTGAGGTCCTTCTGATCTGCCCCATGCTTATTTCTCTTCTCCAGCCTTATCTCTCACCATATCCTCACACTGAAATTTATTTAGATTGTCTTTTGAGGTTTTTTTGGCTGCACCATAAGGCATGAAGATTCTCAGTTCTTTGACCAGGGATAGAGCCCCTGTCTTGAGCAGTGGAAGTGAGGAGTCTTCACCACTGGACCTCAGGCAAGTACTTAACGTTTTCTGAATGCACCAAGTTTTCAGTTCTCTACTTTTGCATATGCTGCTACTTCTTCCTATAACAATGGTTCTCTCAAAGTGTGTTCCCCAGCACAGAATCAGCATCACCTGGAAACTTCTTGGAAATACAAATTCTTGAACCCCACTTAAGACCATAAGAATCAGAAACTCTTTGAGGGGGTGGGAGGCATCAATCTGTGTTTGAACAACTCTTTCAAGTGATTCTGAAATATAGATGAAGTCTGAGAATCATTGGCTTAAAACAACCTTCCCCGCTTTTCCCAACCAGTTAACTCTTGTGAAGTTACATCTAATTCCAAATACATTTTCAACATCAATTCCTCCTTTGGGAAGGATTCCTCACTGTCTCAGATCTAAATTAGAAACTTTGTGTTTCCATAGTATCCTGTGTGTCCTTCTATCAGAGGATATCACACTGCATTATATCTTTCTACTTATTTATGTCTCCTTCAGTTCAGTTCAGTTCAGTTCAGTCGCTCAGTCATGTCTGACTCTTTGACACCCCATGAATCGCAGAATACCAGGCCTCCCTGTCCATCACCAACTCTCGGAGTTCACCCAAACTCATGTCCATCGAGTCACTGATGTCATCCAGCCATCTCATCCTCTGTCGTCCCCTTCTCCTCCTGCCCCCAATCCCTCCCAGCATCAGGGTCTTTTCCAATGAGTCAACTCTTCACATGAGGTGGCCAAAGTACTGGAGTTTCAGCTTCAGCATCAGTCCTTCCAATGAACACCCAGGACTGATCTCCTTTAGGATGGACTGGTTGGATCTCCTTGCAGTCCAAGGGACTCTCAAGAGTCTTCTCCAACACCACACTTCAAAAGCATCAATTCTTTGGTGCTTAGCTTTCTTCACAGTCCAACTCTCACATCCATACATGACCACTGGAAAAACCATAGCCTTGACTAGATGGACATTTGTTGGCAAAGTAATGTCTCTGCTTTTTAATATGCTGTCTAGGTTGGTCATAACTTTCCTTCCAAGGAGTAAGCGTCTTTTAATTTCATGGCTGCAATCACCATCTGGAGTGATTTTGGAGCCCCAAAAAATAAAGTCTGACACTGTTTCCACTGTTTCCCCATCTATTTCCCATGAAGTGATGGGACCAGATGCCATTATCTTAGTTTTCTGAATGTTGAACTTTAAGCCAACTTTTTCACTCTCCTCTTTCACTTTTATCAAGAGGCTTTTTAGTTCCTCTTCACTTTCTGCCATAAGAGTGGTATCATCTGCATTTCTGAGGTTATTGATATTTCTCTTTACTAGTCTAATTTTTGTAAGGACAGAGACCATATTATTCTTATCCATATCCCTGGTACCCAGCACTGTACCTGGGATATAAAACTTAATAAATGGTTACCAAATGAATTAATATTGCAAAAGCCTGATATAGTCCCATCCTAGCCTACAAAAGTTTAACTAATAATATGGCTTAACAATAATACTATTCTCTCAAATGTCACTTACACATTTCAATTGTGAACTTGAAACTTACTGTGCCAGGAAAACAACTACCCTAATAAGTCAATATTCTAGCTGAATAAGAACCCTACATTGAGGCTTCAAGGTGAACACATGGAAGAGGCTAAAAAGGTGGTATGCTTAGACACAGTAGAAACTCTGAGCCCGTTCCCACAAACCTTGCCCTATATATCTCCTCCACCTGGCTGTTCCTGAATTATATCCTCATAAAGGAACTGGAATTGAAAGTGGGAGGTGTAAAGGCTACACTGTGACCATGAGGATAATAGGCGATCACTGAAGTGCCTGAGTAGGAGCACAAGATGCCTTATCTCTCCCGGAATCTTTCAGCCACTGCACTATTTCTCAGCAGTCTACCTCTGGGCTTCTTTGTGCATGACAAAAATTAAACCCTTACCGTCTTTGGAATTCGTCTGTTGAAGCTAAAAGCAATTCTATCTAATACAGTGTTCATTTTTAATTTCAAGGTGCATATGGAGAGAAATTAAAAGATGTACACAATTTTAAAAATATATATATACTGAAATTTTCCACTGTCATGTCAATAGAAGTACTGAGGTGGACAAGCCAGCATGCACAGTCATATGGCTCCGTTAGGGAAAATAACATTCTAATCTTCCACCCACCTTTCCCCTAAAATTGGAATAATGCCACTCTTCCAGTTGCTAAGAGAGCCCAGAATCATCACCCAAACACACTTATTAGTCTCCTAGAAGGCAGGAGATTATGAGAAATAAAATGAGACCTTTCTTCAGAACAACAATCTTGTCAGGGTCCACATGCTGCAGCACTCCTTCAAAAATGCCACAAACTAATGTGAGTCTCACTCTTCTCCACAAAATCTGGTTGAGGAAATGGTAGTCACTGCTGAGGTCCATGCTATTTGATTCCAAAAGGAGTCTTCAAATAATCTTCTTTAATATCTAAACCCTTGAAAATAAAAGAGATCTATGATTTTTTAAAAATATTTTGGGAGAAATGAGGTTATTTTTCCTTTCCTCATACTTGGGACAAGAAAAATAAAAATATTCGAGTAATTCTGCTTATCATTTATAATTATAATGAGAAAAAGATCATTGCAAGTATCATCTCTAACTTATACATGGGAAACTGAAAACTATACGACTTCAGGCAAAGAGGGTTTGATTTCTTTGTCTATAAAATGGCCTAATATCACCTATCCTTCCTTAGCTAAATGGAGCAAGAACATTTAGAGGCCTTTCAAAAGCATATACATACACCATTTTAACATCAGCCAAAAAACTAAAAGATCAAATGAAAAAACAAATGATATTGGCAAACACTTGACAACACATGTTGCAATGAATTGTTTACCCAGAAATGTCCAGGATCTAATCTCTTCTGGATATAACCTCTTCTAGATTAATAACATTTCCAGAGTTTCACACTGTTAACAACGAAAGAATAAGTGAGTTAGAATTATCACAATTTCTGCATTACCAATCCAGTTGCCATGTCACTGTGAGGGTCATTCCACCCCACCCTAGCCACAGCTCAAGGACTGGGCTGCTGTGATGTCACCAACCAGTCATGTGCAGCCTGACAGATTAAACCATCACATGCCACACAATGGTTTTCTAAAATTCAACTGTTTTTGTAAAAATGATGTATGCTCATTGTAAAAAGGAGAACAATGCAGAAATGCACAAAAACTTTATCTTGCAGAAATAACTATCATTCACAGTAGATACTCTTATATTCCTTAGTGTAATACTGTAATTTAAAAGATGAATTCTTTTTTTAAAAAAAGACATTTTAGAACAATCCTGTTATTTGGATGTCTTTGTATTTTGAACCTCAGCTAAGTGTTCCTCCACAGTGGTGTAAATTTAAAAGCGGCTTGCCTTCACCACACTTGGAATAGTCAACTAGTGAATTTTGCAACTTAGTTTAACTACAAAACATTGATCAAATAACTAAGGCCCAATTCATCTAGGCAGAAGGTGAGAAATTACATAGTGTTTTTAACCACATAAATAACTTACACTTTAATATTTTAAGGTCTAGCAAGTGTTTTCACAACTGTTATTTGTTGCCCACAACTGCCTGATTTACATATGTAGAAACTGAGGCTTAAATTAAGATTTAAGACACCTGCCAAAGGTTAGACAGCTAGAAAGTAGTGGAACCTGAACTAAAACCAGGCCCCTAGTGGAGATGAGTCCAGTACCGAGTGTTATGCTTCCAGAGGGAACACAGAACAAGTCACTAGAGTGCCTGGAAAAATCATTCTTCCTTGTTCCAGTTAATCCAACAAGCAAAAGGGGAATTTTTACAGAAATAAAAGAGAATATAAAAATGGAAAAAACAGCCCTTACTAGAGACAAAAATTAACTTACATTTTAAAAAGATACGTAAGACATAAGCTTGTGAAATGCTTGGGGAAAGAGGAAATTTAAGAAATGTTAAAGTAAATCAGAAAAGCATTAACACAAAGCAAAGATAGCTCTACTGCGGACGACTGCAAAAGGTAAGATTCAAGATTGGTAAGGAGCAAGGTCAGGATCCAGAGATGGGCTTCACGGCACACTCAGAAAACGGACACTCAAGTTGCTGACCACACAGATTTTTCTACCGTACTTATACTCTCAAGAAAAAAAGAAGCTCCTGTGGCCGAGACGGGCATATCCAACATGTCACCCTTTGCTGATGAAGGCAGACATCATTAAGTCAGAGGAGGCCAACTCAATCATAAAAACAACTCAGTAAAACTGGAACCTCCGTAACCTAAGCTGACTACCAGCCCGCTAAGAGAGTCTTCTAGGGCTTAAGTACTAAGTGAGATCTGTCAGAATTTGGTTCTTCTGTAAGTGAAACCAGTTTTGTACAAAATGACAGGGGTGGCAAAGGCGTGTAAAGGCATTGAAGCCACAGCAAATGAACTGATTCTCCTGAGAAGGTGTACTAATTTGACAGGTGGCTTTAAACGTTTTCAAGAAAACAAACAAAAATATGCCATAAGAACCAAATGCAAATTCCCTCATTTTTCGGGCAAAATGAGAAACTTGTTTAACGCCGTTTAACGGCGGCCATACGTTAAAAAGTCTGTCCTCCGCCGTTAGGTTTTTTTTTTTCTCCAACGGAAATTTGTGCCTATTTCAGCCAAAGGGTAAATTCCTCGAGCTTCAGTCTTGAACTGAAAAGAGAAGGACTGCTTTTAAGGAAGAAATCTCGGGAAGTTCCAAACCCTCAGCAGCAGTTACCAGAAGGCAATCCCGAAATCAACTGGAGAAAAGTACGCAGCTCGGGCGCTGACACTCTGGAGCCGACGCCTGCCGATTGTTTCCCGAGGAGCCAATCGGCGCGCGGTCCCGGGACTGGCTCGCGAGCTCCCCCTGCGGCGTGGAGGAGAGAGAGCCTCCAGGAAAAAAAGAGGTGCAATGCAACTCCCAGCATGCAGTTCCCAGGAGACACACCCTAGCGTTCAACCAAGCCACGTTTTGCCTCTCTGTTTTTGTTTCTCTCCGCAATCCATACTAACTGTAGGGTGGGATTTCTAATGTTAGAGTTCTGTGAGAAACAGGTTGGCTACACCAACTGCCACAGGTCAGGGTGTTGTAAAACAGTGGCGTTGCCCTTTTAGTTGCGGGCTCTAGGGCCAGCGTGGCATTGCCCCTTTAAGACCGGTGGCATCATGGTTCCGGGGGCCTGGTCCGCTTTTAGTTAGACCCGGCCGGGTGCTGGGCTAATTCATTCGGGGCTGGAGCTAGAAACGTCGACGTCGGCTCCAGCGCTGAGCGCAGCCTCACTCCCAATTGGCTGGGCCTCCGGCCTGCCCATCGCCGCGCACCACCCCTGGGTTCCCTTCGCAGTCCGCAGTAGAAACACTGCCCTCTCCCTTCTTTGACCCCGGCCCTTCTTCCCCTTCGTCCCTCCCTCTTACCGCCTCTGTCGCTTCAGGCGCCCCTGCTCTCAGCGGAGCTCCCGGCTTGGTGATGGGGTCCCGGGCCTCCACGTTACTGCGGGACGAAGAGCTCGAGGAGATCAAGAAGGAAACTGGCTGTGAGTTCGGGTAGCGGGTGGGAACGCGGCCGGGCGCCTCCGGCTGGCCTCACGACCAAGGGCGACTGTCGCTGAGATCTGCAGCTGGGGTTCCGAGAGGTTGGGGGTTCCTAGGCATCCTCCAGCTCTGGAATTTCGAGGATGATGGAGGACCTGTTCTTACAGCTAAGGCTACCCGCGGTTGGACTCTGGCTCTTGTGCGGCTCCCCTTCTCATCAGACAGGAGTCGCGATCACCCGTAAATCACTGATCCCGCTCTTTTCTCCTTCCCCTGCTCTTGAAAGTCTCCGAACTCTTTTCCTTTGTCTTTCCTCGCACCAAACTTAAATTCAGGAACTCTGGATAGGTCCTGTAGAAAACATTGTCTTTCCTGTGACGTTTCTAGACAAGGACTTAAAACCCCTGACAACTGTGGGAAATCAGACAAATCTTGCTGCAACTGGAAAAATAAATCCAGAAAGTGAGATCGTGTAGTAAGGTTTTGGAAAACGTGACCTGGTGATGGAACACGGTAAAGAACCAGGGGTCTGAGAGTATGAGATTTCTTTCATTCTGAGCTTGTGGAGAAAAAGTGCAGTTGTTTTGACTACCAGTTTTTTATTTACACTGAGGATACTGGCTGTCCTAATTTCAGATATATTGATTTTTACTATGCTGGTGTATTTCATGCAGTCGCCATGGAAATTGGATGTGCTCCAAAAATTTCAGTGAATTTGTAGAGGAACTGATTTTTATAGTCTAATCTCTTCCTCTGAATCTGAAAGGGGCAACAGGGTTTTGTGAATTCAGAAGCCCTGTAAAACACCATGGTACATTTGTGTAGCCCTTGATAATGGATACAATATTTCTCAGTAATCCATTATGACTCTTGTATTTTACATGAGTTATGTAAGCATCTGGGCTCTGAGTCTTCATAATTTCTGTTTTTGATAATGAGATGGCCACAAAGTAATTCAGTGATTCATTTGCAGATAATATTGAGTGCTGGGGGAACCTCAGAATCACCCAGGCAAAGGTGGCCTGAGATCAATTGAATAAATACTGTCCCATGCTTTCTGATAGCCCAGCTTTCTAGAATCTTCAAGTTGGAAGGGATGTTATTTAGCCTCATCCCTTGTCGTATTGGCTTACTGTTTTCAGCATCTCCTAACTTAGTCATTAAGCCTCTCTATAAAGATTTTAAGGAGCTCACCACCTACCAATGAGTCCTTTTTATGATTTTGAATGAAAACAAGTAGGTAGATGTTTATAATGTGCAGTACTTGTTTAGCCACTTGATCTTGTGGTCATTTTATTACTTACTCTGATTCCAAGAGTAGAAACATAGATGGTTTGGATTCAGCAAGCATTTTATTACATCTTGTGGCTATGACCTCTGGCCACACTTGTAAACATAAGAACTACTTTAGGTCTAAGGTGACACCAGAATTAAAGCATTCTTTCTTAAAATAAAGAGTCACATAATGAGGGAGTATAAACCAGAGTGCTGGTGGGAAAAAGCTGTTTTTCCCTCAAGAGGAAAGGAGCAGTAATCCCATTCTGGTTTTATTACATTTGACCAAATGAAAGTGGCCTTGATTGCCTTAGGACTCTAGGTTTTTTCACTGTGTGACTGTGAGAATGGAGTACTCCTGTAGAGCTATTTTCTTAGTTGCCGAAAAGAGAATCAAGCCTGAGGGAGAGTCTCAGCCACACCAGGACAAATGTACATATTGAGCCAGAAAGCGTAATGAAACAAGTACTTATTGAATTTTTGCAGTGTCTATACTCAAAAGGAAATGGCAACCCACTCCAGTATTCTTGCCTTGAGAATCCTGTGGACAGAGGAGCTTGGAGGGCTGCTGTCCATAGGGTCGCATAGAGTTGGACACGACTGAAGCAATTTAGCATGCATACATGCATTGGAGAAGGAAATGGCAACCCACTCCAGTATTCTTGCCTGGAGAATCCCAGGGACAGAGGAGCCTGGTGGGGTGCCATCTATGGGGTCCCACAGAGTCAGACACAACTGAAGCAACTTGGCAGCAGCAGCAGCATACTCAGTACGATAGTGGGTATTCAGAATAGGTAGTGACAAAAGATCCCCACAACCACGTCATGGAGATAAGCCCACAAGAGTTAGGATTAGCATCAAACATAAGATACTGAAATTGTGTAGCACCCCTTCCAGAACTCAGGGAACAGTCATTGTGAACTGGCCTTGAAGAGGATAGGAATTGGGCCATGATATATGCATCAATTGATTAGATTTGGATAAATTAAGCTAGAGCATTTTGAGTGGCTTCCAGGCATGTCCCCTGACCTGCTACACTGTCATTCTGCTTTGGGAGTTGAGCTGTCAGTTTATCCAGTTAGTGCCATCAGTAGAATTGATTTTTAAAGCAATACTCTTAGCATGATGCAAAAGGTTTAGAAGAATAAAAACAGCAAACACCTGAGGGTGGGGTAGAGTGATGAAATGAGCCCTGTTTTCCTCTGCTGCTTGTTCTATAAAGAGTTTGGGGAACTGTCATTCCGAAACACTTCAAGTTAAGAACAAGACATTTCACTACTCCCTTTGCAAGAAGAAAATGTACCATAAATAAGTAAAATTGACTTTATATGCAGTATGAAAGCTTTGTATTTGTAAGTCTAAATTGGTTAGAATTCATATATGACTAGTTTATCTGGTATTTGAAATGTAATCTCTTAAGTGTTTAGAAAAGTACTTCTAAGTAAGAATTTCTTGTACACCTTTAGTTTCATCATCTGTAAATGAGAATAAAAATAGTACAACTTTTTGAATTCTTAGGATTAAATGAGAAAAATTATGTAAACTACTTAGAATAGTGTCTGGGTATGTAATAAGTACCAGATGCTAGCTATTTTCATTTTGAACTATAGGTAACAATCATCTTATTGTGAAAACACTATTACCATATGCTAGTTATAAAAACCATGTCTAGTATGTAATTGGAGAGGTGACAGTATTTTGCACTTTTCCTGTTTGCAGGGGACATTGGACTAGGAATCAGGTTTTCCCAATTTGAAGAAATAAAACTTTGGAAGGAGTAGAAATCTTGACATATCCAAGAGTTTAAAAAAAAATACTGTCCAAAAACACGAATTGGCATAAAACATTTGCAATATTGTCTTAGTTCTGTTACCTTCTTTCACACTTCAGCATTTCCATAAATTAAAGTCATTTGAGTAAAAGCTGTCACTAGGGGAAAGGTCACAGTGTCTTAAGAGTTTATGAAATCTCCACCCTTAGTTCACTTAACTATATGGCAATAACCTGGCTGTGAATTACTTAAAACCTTTACAACAAAAAATAGCCACATAATCCATGAGGAACAATTCACACCAGCTGGGTAGTGATAAATTCCAATTGATTTATTTTTAGTCTCTGTCTTCTGGTATGTGTCACGTGATATGGCAAAGGTGCTGAACAGGTTTGGGAAGTAAGTTCTACAGGCCAGTGAAGTTCTGTTTGTTTGAAAGGGTGTAGTGATCATGGCACTAGTGTGGATTTCTCTGTAATTGGAACAAAGAGCACAAGCCTGGCAAAAGCAACTGCTTGAGAATAATTTCCTGAGCTAGAATGTAAGTGGAAGTTCAACTGAAGGGTGTTCCTGCCTCTTGATACTGGACACATTCATGGCCCTCAGCTGCCTTGCCGTAGTGCCTGAGCGCTCTGTCACTGCAGAAGACCCTGCTGTCTCCCAGCTCCTACTGAAAGAGCATTGCACATATTACTAACATTTTCAGCTGGTTTGGATTAAGTGATTTGCAAAGCTCTGTACCTCCCCCTCCCTACCCCCCACCTTTTTATGATGAAAAATTTCAAACATACAGAAAAGTTAAAATAGTATAATGAACATCCATGTAATTCAACATTTTAATTCAACAGTTGTTAACATTTTGCTATTTGTGTGTGTGTGGGTATATAAATATTCTTTTTGATGAACCATTTTAAAGTTGCAGATAGCCATACTTTTCACCCCTTAAGCCTTAAGCATGTATTCCTGAGGACAGGGATTTGTTTCCTGCATAACCACAATAACATAACCACAGTACTATTATCACACCTAAGAAAGTTTGACTCTGGCTAGGAAGACTGAGGAATTCGGGTGTTGGGGAGACTTTTCATTATGTACACTTTTTGTGCTATTTTTACCATGTGGATAGATTGTTTTCTCAAACTAAAAAAAACCTAGTATAAAAAGAAATACAATTTGAATGTGTTCATTGTTAAAAGTAACCTGAAGTATAATACTCTAAGTATTAAAAACTGACCCCGTGGGCTAAATATTATGAAGTTATTAAAAAGCACTCCAAAGCAATATAGAAAAATAATGAATTAATAAATGAAAATAAGCTATTATAACTATGTAAAGTGCACAAGTGACATATTAGGTAATATACAAAGACATGAAAACAGTGGCATTGATATTGTAAACAAATTTTGTCTTTCCAAAAAAATCTTTTGAGAAAGGGAGTCATTCTTGAACCAACTTATTTTGTGAAAACTAAAAAAAAACTTTAGTTCTAGAGCAACATTTGAGGCCTGAGGCCAAAGCCTGTTCAGGTTCCTGAAGAAGACGGTTGTGGCTGGCAGAATCAAGAGAAAGGTGGAGACTAATTAGTACAGCAGTAAAATTGTACCTGCAGGCTCACAGTATTAGGATAATGATAATAGCTAACCTGGCATGCTTACCAGGTGCCAGACGTTGGCCAAGCACTTTTCTCTCCTGGACTTACTTAGTTCACTGCACAACCCCATTCACTCAGCCCTCATTGGTGAGCCGGGTTGCCATGATTGGAATCAGAATCGGTCAGCCTGACTCTCAGAGGAGTGTTTACTGAGCTGCGCACACCTGCCTTTCAGGCAGAAAGGTCCCCACCGGCTTCCTCAGTGTCTGGGCTCCTGCTGGCTCTGCCCTGGCAGGGGTGGTTCTGCCTCCTCCTCTGCTCCCTGCTCTCCTTGAGAGCTAGTACAGAACAGAGCCCAGGCTGGCTTGAAACCTGAGGCTGAAGAGTTTACTGCTTGGCCCGGTGTGTCCTCTCATACTAGCTTTGGGCCACTCACTTCCTGTTTCTCCTGCGCGTGCCCGTGTTAATTTTGTCCCATTGTTCCCAAAACTGCGAGTGGATTTGTGTTGCATGAGCTGGGGGAGGACAACTATCAGAACTCCCTGAGCCACCCCTCTGCCCGTGAAGGTACAGCCTAGGACAGAGTCCACACTGGTCACACCCTTTTTGGCTGTTGTCTTTTCTCCTTTGATAACTAATTTTTTCCCTCCTATCTCCAGTCTACCACGAGATTAAACTATTTCCCAGAAATTCCTTTTTGCATTTTCAAAGTTTCATTGTCTACCTGTGGTTAGTGCCTCATTTTGTCAGCTTGTACCTGAGTTAGTGCAAAATGAGGAACAAAGTAACTTCCTGGTATATGTCATCTGAAGATAGCACAACCATTTTACAGATTGCCTAATTTTCTTTCTTAGAGCCCATTCCTTTACTGGGAACTCAGTGGAGCTCATGCAGTTGCAGAGAAAGAGGCTGACCCAAGGCTGTAGTAATCTTTTACCCAAAGATCAGCCCTGAGGGAAAAGATAAAAGTCACTGAAGCTTGAGGAAAAGTAAACTAGATTCTAAAAATACTGTCTGTTTCACACGCCCCAGTCCTTAATTCAGCACATGTTACCTACCCAGCTGTGCCAGTCTGAAACACCAAACTGATTAATAGGGATGTGTTTTTGATCAAAGCTGGAATTTTCATAGCTTCTAAGTCAGGGTACTGAAAGGTGAAGGTTTCACACTTTCTTTTTAAACTAAATTTAGCTTTGTTTTATTAAATCTTAACCAACTGACATTTAACACAGAGTCTTAATTAAGCCTAGCCTTCACTCTTGAGAGTCAATTTTGTTTACTCTTGATTTATTTTCTAACTCCTTTCATTCTTTCTGCTTTGACACACTAGAGGTGAGTTAGTTGAGACATCGCACCACTTTACTGACTTTGAAGCATTTAATGATGAGCTGGGACCAGGAGGGCAGCTGGTTTCCAAAGGGTCACTCACATTCAGGTTCAATTTGAGCAGAGGACAACTTCTCCAACTGCAACTAATTCTGTGTTCTTCAGTTTCCCACAGTCAGATCACCCGCCTCTACAGCCGGTTCACCAGCCTGGACAAAGGAGAGAATGGAACTCTCAGGTAGGCATTTCCTTTCTTTATTTCCTGCTAGTGGCTGAACAGCTGCTTTTATCCAGAGAGCTGACCTCTGGCAGGCAGAGAGCAGGGACCATTTCTTCACGCATCTTGAAGTGTTATCGATCCACAAGGGAGTTTAACAGAACAGTGGATTTGCATTTATCGCTAGGTGCTTGCTGCTTTACCCCCGCTCTCCTTAGTTTGATTGGCCATTACTCTGGTCCTGGAAATGTACCTTCGGGAATTTCAGCTCTCTCTGCTTGAATTTTCCCACAGCCCTTCCCCAAACATGTTAGCTTTCAGGAGGCTGATCCATAACAATCAAAGGTGGTCTAAGTTGTTTTGTCCTCTTTTCTCTAATTTCTCAACTCAACCCAACCCCTAGGGTACATCAGTTTATATGTATTAATGTTAGATAAGGTGGTCAGTATATTTATCTAGAGCAGTGTTTCTCAACTAAGGGCTATTTTCTCGAGTGGCCAAATATCTGGAGACATTTTGGATTGTCAAAACTGGGGAATGCTACTGATGTCTAGCGGGTCAAGGCCAGGAATGTTGCTGAACATCCTACAATGCACAGGACAATCCTTCCTAAATGTCAGTAGTGCCAACGTTGAGAAACTGGTCTATAGTAAGTATATGACTTCAGATTTACTGTAAAGCTCTTTCATTTTATATTTGTAAATGTCTTGTCATAGTCAAATGAAATATCTCCTGAGCACCACCTCCCAACCTAATTCTTAAGCAGCACCTAACTCTTGTTACTATTGTTTCTCAGCTTTGATTGACTGATAGAACAAAGCTGTTTGCCTTTCTTATGGATGGCAAGAAACAATGTAGGCTTCTAGCACAGGTGTGGGCTTAGCATAAAAGGGGAAAGAATATAGTTGCTAAGCCTTTGTGTATAATCCTCAGGCAGAAGAGCTTAGAAATCTATAGGACCATGTTTGTTTAGAGCCATGTCTGGTTTTGCTGGAAGCTGGAGTTGACCAAGATCATGCTGTCCAGTCATTAAAGTCAACGACTATGGAGTACCTATCATATGCAAAGACCATACTTGGTACTTTGTATTTTTAATTTAATTTTACTTTTGAGGCAAAAGACACATAACATAAAATTTACCATTAAAAAGTGTCCTTTTTAGTGGCATTAAATACATTCACAACACAGTTTAATACGTTCATGTATTACCGCAGTCTAGTTCTAGAACATTTTCATCAGCTCAGATGGAAACCTCATACCCATTGAGTAGTCACTTCCCATATAAGTGGAATCATACAGTATGTGGCCTTTTGTTCACTCACTCTTTGATTTTACATGGTGTTTTCAGAGTTCTTCCATAGTGTGTATCAGTACTTCTTTCCTTTTTATGGGTGAGTAATATTCCATTTTGGGCTTCTCTGGTGACTCAACAGTAAATAATCCACCTGCCAGTGCAGGAAATTTGGATTTGATCCCTGGGTGGAGAAGATCCCCTAGAGAAGGAAATGACAACCCCACTCTGCTATTCTTGCCTGGGAAATCCCATGGACAGAGGAGCCAGGTGGGTTACAGTTCATGAGATCGCAAAATAGTTGGACAGGATTTAGCAACTAAACAGCAACAACAATATTCCACTGTATGCATAGACTATATTTTGTTTGTTCATTCATCATTTGGTGGGGATTTGAGCTGTTAACATCTTTTGCCTGTTATGAACATTTTTGTGTGGACTTATGTTTTAAGGATATAAACTTAAGCATATGTACTTGAGCATATACCTAAGAGTAGAATTATGGGTCCTATGATAATTTTATGCTTAATTTATTGAAGACCCACCAAACTATTTTCCACAGCTCTGTACTATTTTACATTCCCACCAGCAATGAAATGCAAGTTCAAATTTCTCCTCATCAGCACTTTTTTTTTAATTTATTTTTTAAATTGAAGGATATTTGCTTTATAGAATTTTGTGGTTTTCTGTCATACGTCAACAAGAATCAGCCATAGGTAGACCCATGTCCCCTCTCTCCCCAGCCTCCTTCCCATCTCCCTCCCTACCCCACCCTTCTAGATTGTCACAGAGCTTATGTTTGAGTCCCCTCAGTCATACAGCAAGTTCCCATTGTCTGTCTATTTTACATATGGTAATGTAAGTTTCCATGTTACTCTCTCCGTGCATCTTACCCTCTCCTCCCCTCTCCCCGTGTCTATAAGTCTATTCTCTATGTCTTTCTCCATTACTGCCCTGAAAATAAATTCATCAGTACCACCTTTGTAGATTCCATATATATGTGTTAGTATAAGATATTTATATTTCTCTTCCTGACTTAAATCACTCTGTATAATAGGCTCTAGGTTTGTCCACCTCGTTAGAACTGACTCAAATGTGTTCCTTTTTATGGCTGAGTAATATTCCATTGTATATACGTACCACAGCTTTTTTATCCATTCATCTGTTGATGGACATCTAAGTTGCTTACATGTTCTAGCTATTGTAAATAGTGGTGCAATGAACATTGGGGTACATGTGGTTTTTCAATTTTGGTTTCTTCAGGGTGTATGCCTAGGAGTGGGATTGTTGTGTCGTATGGTGGTTTTATTCCTAGCTTTTTAAGGAATCTCCATACCATCTTTCATAGTGGCTGTATCAATTTACATTCCCACAGCACCCTGTCCAGCATTTATTGTTTGTAGACTTTTTGTTCATTAGCACTTATCGTCTCTCTTTTAATTTTAGTAGATGAGTGGTAGATCATTTTGGTTTTGACTGCACTTCCCTAGTGGCTAGTGATGTTGAGCATCTTTGTGCTGCTTGACCATTTGTATGTCTTCTTTGGGGAAATGCGTATTCAAGTCCTCTGCCTGTTTTTCAACTGGAGTTTGTCTTTTTTGTTGTTAAGAGTTCTTTTATATCTGAGATACCAAACACGATTTGCAAATATTTTCTCTTATTCTCTGAATTGTCTTTTCACTCTCTTTCTAGTGTTTTTTGAAACATATAGCTTTAAAAGTTTTGAAGTCCAGCTTACCTAACCTTTCTTTTGGTGTGCATGCTTTTCATGTTGATTCTGTGAAACTGTTGCCAAGTCCATGGTCATGAAGATTACCCCTATGTTTTCTTCTAAGAGTTTTATGATTTTAGCTCTTATATTTAGGTCTTTGATTCATTCTTCATCACACCATGCGGACTGTGAAATCTGAGTTCCCCTACCAGGATTTGGACCTGGGCCCTAGCAGTGAAAGGGCCAAGTCTTAACCACTGGACCACCAAGGAATTCTCTCATTTTTGAGTTTCTTATTTGTATATACACACACAATTTTTTGGTATATTTACACAAAATGGAAAAAAAAAAAAGCAGGCTTCCCTGGCAGTCTAGTGATTAAGACTCCTTGCTTCCACTGCAGGGGATGCAGGTTCAGTCCCTGGTGGGAGAACTAGATCACACATGCTGTGCAGTGTGGCAAAAAAAAAAAAAACCCAAGCAAAGCAGTGTTGTGGGTGTGGCAATAGATAGAAATATAAGAGTCAAACCTTATTTTTTGACCTGTGGATATCTAGCTGTTCCAGCAACATTTGCTGAAGAGACTATATATATTTGTACTTGAAAAATAAATCAGACTAGAATATCTATATTTCCTTAAGGTCAAATACTTGAACAATTTACTTGAGTTTGGGATTACGTCTTTCTCATAAATTTAGATTTAACCATTAAGTGAAGATATAGAATTCACATTAGTTTTGTGTCCTTTTCTTTTTTCTAGAAAGTAGGTGATTTGTAAATGTGTATATTTTAATCACTTTCATGGTTTGCTGGAAAAAAAAATGGAACATCTTTTGTAAAAGGAGCTGTTTTTCCTCAGAAAAGGTGAAACTTTTCATGTGTCAGCTAGTGTTACCTGGTCCTTAAAATGTAGGCAATATTTGCTCAGCCCCTAAAACGTAATTTCACACTCTATGAAAAACCAGTCAACTAACTCGCTCATTTGATGTGTATCTATTAAATACCTGTAATGCACTAGACACTGTTTCTCTTCTGGTTTCTACAAATTCTTGGTAAAGGAAAAGGTGGTAGGAAGTGATGGGGTAATTTTTTATTTCGTGGTTACCTAGATCTAGCTGACTTTTTTGTATTCAGCTTTACAAAGTACTTGGTCTAAATTCTGTGCTTTGATCTCTGCCATGGATGTGGATGAAAATGTGGGGAAAACCCCAAGCCACCTTGAGTGCAAGAGAACGTTACCCTGTTGTTCTACACAGTAAACAACTGGCATGTTCAGTCAACCCTTGAATGAGGCAGAGTCAGAGACGGTGGCCCTCTGCACAGTCAAATCTGAGAATAACTTGTAGCCTGCCCTTAGTGTACGCAGTTCCACATCCGCAGAGGCATCCAATGACGGACCTGTAACACTATAATACTGGCTATTGAACAAATCCGCACATAGATGGAACCATGTTCAGGGGGCAGCTAAGTATGTAAATCATTTTGTTGTACCCACCCATTGTCGGGAATTTCACACTGGCTGTGCCTCCTGACAATGGCCATCTCAGCCTCTGGCCATCTTGTTAGATTGTCTTCCCCTTTCTCTCCCTCCAGCCTTAGAGAATACCCGGTAAACTCAAAATTCTTTTTTTTTTTTCCAGATTATTTTATGGTAATAGAGTGATTTAGCTGTCTCCTTTACTGCCTTTAGTGCCAGACTCAGCTCAAGTCCTGTCTTGACCTTTCAGTAACCCATCAGGGTACTCAGCTGAATACAAGTTACCTCCTGTCTTTTGTTACCTGTAACAGACCCCACTTTCCTAAGAAAGTTATTAGGAGAAATTTTTTTCTTCCATATTTTCTTCACTTTCTTCTCCCAAGATGCTTCTATGTCTGGGGCTTGAAGCCAAATTCTCCAGAGTGAGAGACTATAGTGTACCGTCCAAGACATTCTATACTCCTTTTTTAAAAGTGTCAGTCTGTGGGAGCATGAAGCAGAAACTATGGAAGGCTTTGGTTAGAAATGGAGCTTCAGCAAAGTGCTTTCAAAGGTTCAACCCCAAAGTATCTTTTATAAAACACTACGTCCATGGCCTACCCATAGGTATTAAGTTAAAATGATTGGTAATCTTCAGATTGATATTTCATATACTATAACTTCACAAATCTTACTTTCTTCAGGTGCCATTATTTTGAGTGAAAGATTTCTATCTCTGCCATTGAAATTGGTCTTTGAAAAGGCAACTGGTCTTACAAGGTGCCCTGAAATTGTCCTTTGTAGGTCAGGTCAAGGTGAGAGTCTGGTCATTATCTGAATACAAAGAAGGCTTCTTTTGTTTAAATATCCTTGAAAAAGTGAAAGTGACCTTTGAAAAGGCAACTGGATCCGTAAGATGCCCTGAAATGGTCCTTTGTAGGACAGGTCAAGGTGAGAGCCTAGCCATTATCTGAATACAAAGAAGATATCTTTTGTTTAAATATCCTTGGTACTGATCTAATCTATGGGGTTAGATGTCAGGATAATGACTACCCTTTGGGTTGGGGATCAGATTGACACAAAGGGAGCATGAAGGAAGGAAGGAAGGACAATATCTGGGTCCTGATAGTGATTGATTCCTTGATTTGGGTGCTGGTTATAATCTGCGCTGGTGAAACATCATCATACTGAATGCTTGTGATTTGTACTCTTCCCTGTATGTAAGTTATACCTCATTAAAAGTTCACTTTAAAAATATCCTGTGCATTGAGCAAGTTTAACATTGGATCTTTGTCAGATACTTTCTCTGATGTAATAATACCATGATGAAAAATATTCCTGGGTATTAAGTCATGCAGGTTAAATTGACTCTAGGGAGCAGTACAGACCAGTTAAACCCTGCAAGGAAGTTATTACTGAAACTACTAGTTGGCTGTGTTGTTATATATCACTTTTAAAAAGATTACCTATAATTTTTAAGAGATTGTGTCCTAAGTGGTAGCCATTTATCTGCTTAAAAACTGAGTGCCTTTGAGATTCATTTTCTTGTTTGACTTTATCCAGAGGATTGATGATTTCAATATCCTGGATAAGCTCTTGCTTTGTACAGAGTGCTCTCAGTCATTCCATAATGGAGTTTCACAGATGAGAACCATGATGCCAATCCAATTCTCATTTTTTTATTATAGTAGGTAATTTTTTTTTTTTACTCTCTTGAAAGCTTCAAATATATCTTCCTGATGTTCTGAAATTTCACAAAATTGTATCTTTTTGTGGGTTATTTTTCATTATTCATTCCTTGGTATCAGGTGAACTTTCTCAATCTAAAAATATGTCCTTTGGCTGGAAAGTTTTCTTCTGTTATTTGTTTATTTCCTCCCTCTCTTCTTTCTTACTGATTTTTATGCCTTTTCTATTGGTTGGCTATTGGACCATCATGACTCAGTTTTCCCATATTTTCTGACTGATTTTTTTCCTTTGCTTTCTGGAAGATATCCTCAAATTTATTTTATAGACCTTTTGATGAACTTGTCTACAATCACATTTTTAATTTCCAAAAAACTTTCTTGTTCTCTGACCTCTACTCTGTCATAGTAGCTTATATTTGTTTTATAGATGCCAAAACTTATCAAATGTCTATTGGGTTACTTATTAGAATATTTCAAACTCTCTTTTGTTCCCTGAATTATCATTACATCTATTCATTTTGGGGCTTCCCAGGTATTCAGTGGTAAAGAATCTGCCTGCCAATGCAGGAGATGCATGTTCAATCCTGGGATGGGGAGGATCCCCTGGAGGAGGAAATGGCAACCCACTCCGGTATTCTTGCCTAGAAAATCTCATAGACAGAGGAGCCTGGCAGGCTACAGTCCATGGAGTTGCGAAGAGTCAAACACAACTGAGCATACACGCACGCTTTTCATCTTGATCTTACTCTTTTATGTTACTAATTTTTCCAAAATTCTGGTGAGCCTTAATTGTCCATTCCTATTTATGAAAAAGCCTGGATGGGGTAATGTAGAAAATGGGCATATGTTTGTTTGTGGTTGGTTTCTCACAGGGCTTTCCCTGGATGGAAGGACTGACGACAAGCCTTCTATATTCTGAGCAGGACCAGTAAGTTGGTAGACCTTACTTTAGGGCAAGTGGTTAGGGAGCAAGGGGACAGATTTGCAGTTCTCTTCCCCCAGTGAAAGGACTGTGTTCCTGGGGAGCCAGCCTCCCATACTTGGCCAAAACCCTGCCCAGGTGGCTCTTCCAGTTTCTTTCCATAGCAGCTCCCCATTTTTATCCTGGGGACAAATGGTTTTATGTTCCTGGGATGGCTGCTGGCAGCAGTGGGCAGCTGGCCCATTCTTTAAAAGTTCTGGTAATTAGTTTCCCTGAATGCTGTTAATACTTCTCTCGCCTGGCAATTCTGAGTGTGGTGCCTTGCTGAGGCTGCAGGGCAGAATGGCTGTCATCAACTCTTCTACTCTGACTTATCACTACATTTGTGTCTGTCTTCTAACTTCCAGAATTGGTCAGAGTTCCTTGTCTACTAACACACTCCTCCCACCCTGATTGTTTATGTCATGGCTGTATTCCCATGTGTAAATTTTTACTGACATTTCAGAAGGGTTTAGAGAATGAGAGGAGGTAAACGTGTGTGTGATCACTTTCTCAACCAAAAGTCAGATGCAGCTTTGCAAATAAGTGACTGGCCCTAGAATACCCAAATAAGTAGCAAAGACTGGGTTTAGAACTTTGGCACTTTATATGAAAAATTCTACTATAAAACAGAAAACCAAGATCATTTTATCAAGATCAGTCAACAATAAGAAACTGTATATTGTTTAATAGTTTATAAACTGTTTCTTAATACTCTTTTATTTTTGTGTTGATGTTTTCAACTGTATTCCCCTTGATCTTAGAGACCTCATTGTATATACAATCTAAATTCTAAGAGTAGAACTAAAAAATGTCAAAAGACAGGGTTTAGAACCTTACTGATGTTGGAAATCCATGACTGGATTCCTCATGGAGACTGACAGAGTTAGGCTAGATTGTGAACTCACCACTTGACACTAGACCTGGTATTTTAAACTGTGTCTTTTTGCAGCTAAAATTACTTAAGCTTGTTAGACATTAAACTGAGGTATGTGGCCTTGCAATTCACATTAGCCTTAATCTTCTTTTGAAAGGAAGTAGTTATTGTTTCTTAACCACTGTCAAACAAGAGGAGCTTACATTGTGTTGATAATGTGGACTTTGTATTACAGAACATATTATGTAATAAGAGCTTAGTACATGTTTGTTGAATTATATAATCACAACCTCCATAATTTTCTTCAATAATTTTAAGCAATCCAGTTATCTTATGAATGTCTTCTTCTAGTTCATTTATTGATATAAAAATTATTACTCTAAATGATGGAAGATTAGAATCCAGAGTTATTATACCAGAGCTTTGCGCTTAGTCCCCTAGGTCATTTCTTCCTTTGTCGCCACCAGATGTGGTGTTGTTTAATTACTTAATTAAGCATCCTGTAAATGTTAAACCACAAGAGGATCAGAGAGAGATAGTTGAAGGCACCAATATGAACATTTTGTTAGCATCTTATACAGAGAAGGTAGAGGAATGTTTTTTCTCTTCTGTTAGTAAATGTCTTGAAAGCAGGAATCATTTTTTTTGAGTTTATATCCTTTTTACCCCCTTCTTATCTGGAAATAATTGCAAACCTACAGAAAAGTTACAAAAATAATGCAAAGAACTTCATATACCCAGTACCCAGATTTACCACTTGTTAACACTTTGCCACATACTTTAGTGTGTATTCCCTATAATTAGGAGATTCTCATAGCAAAATCAAGAAGTTTAGCATTTTCTATGCATTATATAAAATTCTGTATTCTATATGGCCCATATTCCACATTTATTTATTGACTCAGTAATCTCCTTCACACAGTTTTGTTTTTTTTTCCTAGTCTAGGATCATGCATTGAGTTCTGTTGTATGTCTCTTTAGTCAGTTCTCTTTGATCTCGAACAAGCCTCTGCTTTTCTCTGTCCTTCATGACATTGATATTTTATAGATATATTGTCTCTGTTGTAGATAGCTTTATATTTCTGGCACAGGATATCAAGCCAGGAATTTTTTTTTTTTTTTGGGAAAATAGTTACTAAACATTTTTGGGGAGAGCACCTTTCTTTCAAAAAGATTATTTAATATGGGAAAGAAGTGTAGGTTTTTTAGGGAAAAGAACATATGTTTTGACTTACAGTTGTTATTTAGTCATAGACTTAGTCTTAAATTATAGTTCTTCCACTTTTTACCTTTGTAAGCTGGACAGGTTACTTTATGTCACTGACTCACAACTTCCTCAGCTCTGAAAGGGTACAGATAAAGTGTTGACATGAAAAAATGAGATAAAGTATATTAACAGAGTAGCACATGATGTGTATAGGGTGAATGGAAATTAACAATATTCACTTTAACAGACTTTAAGTTGTGAGAGAATGACTGCTCTTGCCGTGTTCAAGGGTTAAATACTTCTCTAGCTCTAGACTGTAGAAGGCACTGCAGAAAAGTCCAGTCAGAGCAAGGAAGCATGGAATCAGTTAACACATTTTGTTCTCTACTGAGATGTAAATATCATCTAAGAATTCCTTGCATTTCTTAAGTGCTGTATATCTTCTTACCAAGGGTATGGAGGCCACTCTGTATTTTTCCTCCCATGTTCAAGCTCTTTGGTGTTTGATACTTTGCAGTTGCTGTTCCTTCTACAAACTTAATAACTAAGTGCAAAATGATCATGTTCAAAGAATCATTTACAAGGACAGCTTACAAGGATTTGCTTGTTGGTTGATTTACTGACATAACCTGTGTGCTGAATTCATTGGAATGTGACATAGTCAAATCTGGTTTCTTCCACTCCTGAGCTGGTGCAAGAAACACTTGGCAGCTATTAAAGTGCTATTCTTTGCAGTTATTTGGTATAATTTGCCACAGAAGTAAATTCCAGGAGGTAATATTCTTGCTCGGTTGTACTCTTGCATGACCGAAGGAGTTCATGCAAGGGCCAATGGTCTCTAACCCAAGGTGATTCTCTTGGCAGCCGGGAAGACTTTCAGCGGATTCCAGAACTTGCCATCAACCCATTGGGGGACCGGATCATCAACGCCTTCTTTCCAGAGGGGTGAGTCCTTGCAGGTGTTGGACTTCCTTTTGGAGGCTAATCTGGAGTATTGATATTGGTTGGGTTATCTCAGACCATGATCTTCCTCCTATTGGACATTCTTAACTCAGTCATATCTATAATATCTCTACCCTCTCCCTAGCTCATTTTCACAGTTCTGTCTGTAATCTCTGTTTATCTTTGATGTAAAACTAAACATTTTAAAAACTATGAGATAATTTCAAATTTATAGAAAAGTTGCAAAATTTTCAAATAGTATGATGAACACTTGCATGTCTTTTACCCAGATGCATCTGTTGTTGTATTGTTAATATTTTGCCTCATTTGTGAGTGCTCTCTGTCTCAGTCCTAGCCAATAAAAACATCATTCAAGCCACATACATAGTTCCTACCAATTTTCTAGTAGTCACATTTTAAAAAGTAAAAATAAGTTAAATTAATTTTGGATAAACAAGCTAAATTAACTTTGGCAATATATATTTTATTTAACCCTGATATATCTAAAATGTGTAAATCAGTATTTTAAAATTATTGTAGTATATATTCTTTTTCATAAGTCTGGCATCTATTGTGTAATTTATACTTAGCCATACCTATCAAGTGCTATAAGAATATTAATATAAAATATGTTTCTTCCAGCTTTATTGAAATGTGACTGACATGTAACATTGTATAAATTTAAGGTGTACAACTTAGTGATTTTATATATGTATATATTGGAAAATGATAACCATAATAATATTAATGAATACATTCATCATCAATATAGTTACTTTTTTCTTGTGATAAGAACTTTTAAGATCTCTCAGCAGCTTTCAAAGATACAATTCAGTGTTGTTATCTATAATCACCAGGGTATATATTTCACCCCCAGAATATATTTATCTTAGAATTTGATACCTTTTGACCACCTTCATCCATTTCCCCTATAGTCTACTTCATTCTAATATATTATTGATATTCCAGTTTTCTCAGTTTATCCAACAATCTCCTTCCTCCACTATAGGATCCAGTCTGGCTCAGTTGTTGTCATATATTCTTAGCCTCCTTTAATCCAGAACATTACTTTTCTTTTCTGACACTGGCTAAGAATATAGTTCCCCTACCACACACACACTTTCTCAAACAGAACTAGGCATTTAGTTTTCACTAAAACTAATATACTACCTTCAAAGTACTGAGTCAATATTTAATGAATCGATTAGGTACCTTTTGCTGAATAAAGCTTATCATATAATCTTGTTTTAAGTAACAATCTCTTTAACAGTGTCTTCCTGGTTCCTTGTGACTTGTTTATATGACCCAGAGGACTTTTAAAATGTTACATGGTTGCCAGTTCTTAATGAGACTAAAGTGTCAGTGAAAACACTCAGGTAAAATAAGTGGAGACGGAATTGTAGAACTCTGAATTGAAAACAAAGGAATTTGCAAGTTGAGAAGTTGGTCCCTCAGGAGGCTTGAGTGACAGAGAAGACTAGCAGCCAGTTCCTGTGAAGACAGCACTCAGAGACTGAGACCTGCCCTTTTCAGGTTCACGTTGACCATGAGTGATCATCTATTCTTCCTTGTTTTCTGACTTTTTGTCTCCCTGTTTGTTTCAGTTGTGGTTTTAGTGCTGAATTCTTGTCTTTTTTAAACTTCTTTTCTTTAGCCCTTGCAGAGAACTGAACTGTGTCCAGGGATGACTTTCACTGCTGTGTTTTGTTTCTAAACCTTTTGCAGTGCAAAGTAAACCCTGCAGAGTCATTTGCCAACCTTTTTTTTTTTTTTTTAGTGTTCGCTAGTCACATTGATCATTTGAAAAAGCAGCTGTGGAAAGCTGTTTTAGAAAGGCCAGACCACCTTCGTCGTGACTGTAGTGGTGCCTGTCATCTAATTAATTGATCTCTTGTTAAGGACACAATGAGTGCTGATGTACTCGAGATATGTATGAGGAGGCTGAAGATGACACTGAGCTACACTGCTAGGCAAGCCCCCGTCTGCTTCTTGCTCTGTCACAAATAGATATTTGACTTCTAGGTTGTATGCAGGTTCAATTTGGTTTTGTTTTTTTTTAATTTTATTTTATTTATTTATTTTTCACTGCACTGAGTTTTTGTTGCTGCACTTGGTCTTTCTCTAGTTGTGGCAAATGGGGGCTAGTCTTTAGTTGTGGCGCACGGGCTTCTCATTGTGGTGATTTCTTTTGTTGTGGAGCCTGGACTCTAGGGCTTAAGAACCTTTGTAGTTGCAGCACGTGGGCTCGGTAACTTCAGAGCATGGGCTCTAAAGTGTGGGCCAAGTTGCCCTGCGGCATGAGGCTTCCTCCTGGGACTGAACCTGTGTCCCCTGCATTGGCAGGTGGTTTCTTAAGCACTGGATCACCAGGGAAGTCTCTCAGTTTTTTTTTTTTTTTTTTAATAGAATGAGATTTGAAAGTAGGACATTGGTATTTAGTTTCCTTTTACTCAGAGACACTATGTCAGTGATATATGTTTACCTATTTGTTCTGGCATATGACTCTGGTCTTATTACACATTCCATGATTCCTCAACTCTGACTCACATTTTTTAGAGGTAATGAAAGGTCATCCTTTTGAGTACAGAGGGTTCATGACCTAGCATTTGAACTCTACCTTTAGAAGGTCTCCGATCTGTATGTCTGCTTGTGCTTGAGACCCGATATACCACATCTATTCAATGGGGACAAAGACTAGGATTTATTTTTAGGTAGCCACAGGAACCAGACAACCTGTTCTCTCCATGACTGCCTTAGATAAATAACTATTCACATGGGACATTCTTTTTCAATATTAAAAAACATTCTTTATTCATTCAAGTTTTTGAATTATTTCTTATAAGGTTACTGATTAACTGTGGCACAATAAAAAGATTTTCTCTATCAGTACTGAAAAAGCTTTATACATAAAGAGGTCTTTCAAAGCATTCTGAGGAAAATATCTATCCAACTATGAGGGAATAATAAAATCATAATACAGCCACACAATTATGCAGATGGTTAAAATGTTTTGAAGTGTTTATATTGGTTAGAGACATGCCTAAAAGTTTTTAAAAAAGCCAGCTACAAAATTACATATGCAGTATGTTCACACTTCTCCAAAAAGCATAGAAAAATTACTGGAAGATATATTAACAATGATTCTAACTGGTAGAACTAGAAGTGGTGTTTTTCTACTTTTAATCAAAATTTCAAAATGTATTTATTGATTCTGTGACTAAATAAACTTTATGTCAAAAGCGGTTGTTGTATAATATGCCTTAACTTTAAAATATCACTAGGTATATATGACTGCAGGGGAGATATGCAAGATGGATAGGGAGACATTTGGATGAAATGGCTAACTTGCTGTTCACTTCAGAGCCTGAAGCAGTGAGTTCAAGTGTTGGCTTGTCTGATAGCACAGCCCAGCTGCTACTTATAGTCCTCTTTGGGAAAAGAAATTTAAGTAAATTTAATAGGTAACTGACTCTGGTAAGTCCTGTTACCTTTCTAACTCTGGTTAATCATTTATAAAGTAAGAATAATAATACCTACCTCAAAGGATTGTAGCAAGACTTAGCTGAAAATATTTTATGAACTCTAAAGTACCATGCATATGGAAAGAGACTTCATTAAATGGACCTTCAGGCCACTCTAGCTATAACTGTTAATATATTAAATTAATAAGAAATAATCACCTTGATTGACATGTTCTTTTTGTTATCTTTCTTGTTCAGAGAGGACCAGGTGAACTTCCGAGGATTCATGAGAACCTTGGCTCATTTCCGACCCATTGAGGATAATGAAAAGAGCAAAGATGTGAACGGACCAGAACCACTCAACAGCCGAAGCAACAAACTGCACTGTAAGGAGATAGTCATCTGGCTTAAAATATTTGCTTTTCATTTCTTACAAATCATTTATTTATTTGTTCATTTACTAAACAATCATTTATTTGAACACAGTGGTTAAGAGCTCAGACCCTGGAGCTAAACTGGCTGGATTTGAATCCTAGCACTGCCACTTTTCGGCCCTGTGACGTTGGGCAGGTTACTTCAGATCTTTGGGCTGCAGTTTCTTTTTCTGTAGAATGGGATATTAAGAGTTTTCACACAGGAAGGTTGTAAAGATTTGATGACAGATCTTCATCTTCATCAAGTGCTAGAGTAACAGCAGTGAAAAAGATCCAGCCCACCTTAAAATTTGACAGATGCTGGGATGTCACTTAAGAGGGGTGGACAGCCAGGTTAGTTAAAGATTTCATTTTTCTCCCCATGCCTCTCGCCTCCTTTCTTTGGGTACTTAAATTTCCCTCTGTCCTTTATTGGTTTGTGTAGGATATTGCCTAATCCCTTATAATACTTCTCCAAGAAATTGAAATTGATTTCTCTTTTCATTTAACACAAGTTGAAGTTGAAATTATATTGAATTGGTTTTGCCAAGCTTCTGTTACTGGGGTGCCCACCAAATTTTTACTAGATGACTTAAAGAAAAATTAAAAGGCTTTATAACATTGAAACAAATATGGATAAACTATAGGATATAATGCTAAATTTATATACATTTGAAAGATGGTACATGAAACTTAAAGCTTTAATTTGTAACCCTTGGCCCATATCCCCAGATCTCCCTTGCCATAGGAGTATGAGTTCACTCCTCCTCTATTTCAGGTAGAGTTTGAGAAGTACTGAAATAAATATTGTTGTATAAGACAAGAAAGGTTTTTGAACCCAAATAATAAAACACTGCTCTTCTTCACTACAAAATCGTATACCTTAGTGAACAGCAAAAGACTTGAATACAAACAAAATTGAATATAGAAGAAAACAGAATTCTGATGAATTGTTCTCAAGTTTATTGGATACTCTGTGTTTATTAGTGAATTTCCCTTTTTTTTTTCAAGACTAAGTACTGTTTGAAACAAAGCCTTGTGTCTTAATGTTTTATGAGGTTTAGTGTATATTTAGTACAAGTTTGCCTGATGCTGGCATTAGTATAGGAGATTATTTTCTTATTCATTGTTGTCAGACCAGGAGTTGATCAATAATTGAAAAAGTTGGCTTTAGCATGGAATCAGAAAAGGATACATGGCTTAACATTTTAATTTACCTTAAAATATTTAAAAACAGATTCATTGGCCAACCTCTGGATGTAGGACCAAGAGTTGTTTTGGTTTGTTTTTTTAGAATTATTTCTTTCCTTTTATTTATTTAGTTTTTAATTGGAGGATAATTGGTTTACAATGTTTTATTGGTTTCTGCCATACAACAACGCAAATCTGTCTTAAGTATATATTGTTTTGTTTTAATAAAGTTCTGTGGATGGGAGTCGTGTGACATCTTTCACACAGAACCTATCTGTAATGTATGGTCTAAGGTTTCTGGTTGCAGTTTCTTTTCAGTGGAAAGAGGACTTAAAGGTACTTGGAAAGCATTCTGAGAATAGAATTTTCCAGGTGTTTACATTTCTTCCTTCATCTTTTACACTTGTCCTGCCACACTTTCACAACAGTTTTGTTTTGTTTTGTTTTTCCTCTCTTCAGTGACTTGATTTTGAGTCTTTCAAAAGCTGTTAAACTAATTTTCATTTAAAAAATAACTTTTCACACATGTTTCATTTCCTATTAAGTTATACAGTGTTATGAAAAGTACAGATACCACAATTCTAAGAGAGTTGACACACCTGACTCTTGGTAAGGATCCAATTCAGCAGGTGGAGTAGACACTCCAGAGTCGCCCATTGGCTGCAAGAATGCTGTGTGCTGTCAGCTGGAACGACTGCAGAGGGGAGGGGAGTGTCTGTGGATCAGTGAGTTGGTTAAGGAGAAAACAGTTCAGAGACATTCTGTGCTCTACAAAACTATGCTTACTTTTACGTTATCAGATGTAATACCGACCCATTACCTGAATTCCCATTACAGCGTGGGCTCTACCTTTTTCAAGTCATGAATTCCCTTAGCAGTCTGGTGAATACTATCAATCTCATCTCAGAATGTTTGTGAAAGTATAAAGTGAAACACATACAATTATAAAGAAAACCAATTATATTGAAATACTATTAACAAAATGTTGAAACAACTTTGTGATGCAGTGATACTTCCGTATTCTATGCTAAATAACAGGATGTGATTTGGACCCCTTTGGCTATAGAGCAGCTCTGTATCTTGATTGTGGTGATGGTTACATGAAACTACATAGGTAATAGAATTGCTTACTCCTTGGAAGAAAAGTTATGACCAACCTAGATAGCATATTAAAAAGTAGAGACATTACTTTGCCAACAAAGGTCCGTCTAGTCAAGGCTGTGGTTTTTCCATTGGTCATGTATGGATGTGAGAGTTGGACTGTGAAGAAAGCTGAGCCCCGAAGAATTGATGCTTTTGAACTGTGGTGTTGGAGAGGACTCTTGAGAGTCCCTTGGACTGCAAGGATATCCAACCAGTCCATTCTAAAAGAGATCAGCCCTGGGTGTTTTTTGGAAGGAATGATGCTGAGGCTGAAACTCCAGTACTTTGGCTGCCTCATGCGAAGAGTTGACTCATTGGAAAAGACTCTGATGCTGGGAGGGATTGGGGGCAGGAGGAGAAGGGGACGACAGAGGATGAGATGGCTGGATGGCATCACCGACTCGATGGACATGAGTTTGAGTGAACTCCGGGAGATGGTGATGGACAGGGAGGCCTGGTGTGCTGCGATTCATGGGGTTGCAAACAGTTGGACACAACTGAGCGACTGAACTGAACTGAACACATCCTTGCACATGTACACATGTGAAGCCTGGATAAACTCTGTGGGTTGTACCACTGTCGGTTTCCTGGTTTTGATGGTATGTTATAGTTATGCAGGATGTTACCTGCAGAGAGCCTGGAGTGAAGGGTATATGCAGAGGCTCAGAGAGATATTTGTACATCCCCATTTGTGGTGGCGTTATTCATAAGAGCTAAAATGAGAAAGCAACCCGTATTCATGAGTGAATGAATGGATAAGCAAATTCATTAATTCACATTGACCCTAAAGAAAATATTCGAAGTAGCATTAGTGGATATGATAGTTACTTAGTGTATCAGCTAGGATACCTTCAGCTGAGTCAGCTGACTTCAACAGTAAGGAGCTGTATTATCGCACTTTACAAGTGAAGTAGGGCACGTGTCAGGGTTGATTGTGTTGTCAAGGACCCAAGTTTTTCCTGGTGCTCTGCTCTGCCATCCTTAGGGTCTGCTTCATCCAAAGCTGTGGCTCCTCATGGTCACATGATGGCTCTAGTGGCATTTAGGCTATGTGCTTCCCTGTTCATATCTGACAGTGGGGAGACAGAGACAGACAGGATGCCCCCTAAGCCATGGATGAGCTTCTGTTAGGAAGGGAGAAGTCCAGGGTGCCACAGAAATGGCAGAGTTTAGGGTGAGATAGAATAACAAGTGCAAGTTATGCATAGCTCTTACCATTACTTTAGTCTTGGCTTTCAGATCGACTTTTACAGAAAGCTGAGCATGAATTAGAATGCGGTTTAGGATCACATTCATGTGAGGAGACCAGTGAGACCAAAGCTACAGGAGTCCTTGATGTCTGCTTCTCTGTCTATAGACTGTTTTTTCTGAATTTACCACAGAGCTGTGGAAGCAGCAAGAGGGTGCTTCTTGTTGTCGACCGAAGAGAACAGCTGAACATCATATACCTAGCAACACGCCTGCTACTAAGGCAAATTTGTTTACCGTCCATCTTCCTCAGAGGATAGTCTCGTCAGGAACTCTGAGCGCATGCTTTGTCCTATCTGTTTTTCATGCCACAGTGAAAGAATGTCAAGGATAGTTAACAAGGCTGAGCTGTACCTATGTAGGCACAGGCCCAAGCACACAGAGTACTGCTCTTCTGTCTGTCTCCAGGAATGGTTCCTTATTATTCTCTTCAGGTCAGTGAGGTTATAATGTCTTACGTGGAAGGTACAACCCATCTTAGAATGTTCCAGAGCATGGTAAGCAAGGGAGGGGTCGATAAGCTTCCATTTTGGTATTCTGTTTGTCCTCTGAAGTAATTTGTTTTTTATAACACATAATGAGTAATGTGGGAAATGAGTCTGCATGAAGACATTTTAATTTGGATGATGAAGAGTATTGGTGAAGTGGAGTTTGGGAGAGTAGCCAAGAAGAAACTGAGCAGCATTATTCACAGTGGCTAAAAGGTCAGAGCAGCCCAGGTGTCTATCAGCACATGAATGGACACAAAACGTGGTATGTGCATTCAATGAAATATTATTTGGCCTTAAAAAAGGAAATTCTGTCACATGCTACAACATGGATAAATTTACTTGATACTAAATAACAATAAGACCAACACAAAACGATGAACACTACTTGATTTCTCCTGTGTGAGGTTCCTAGAGCAGTCAAGTTCATAGACAGTCGCCAGGGCCCAGAGGCAGTGGGAAATGGGGAGCTATTGTTTAATGGGTCAGAATCTGAATTGGGGAAGATGACAAAGTTCTGGAGGTAGATGGTGGTGATGTTTACACAACAGTGTGAAAAGTACTCAGTTGTATACTTTAAAAGGGTCAAGTTTATTTTACTACATTTTTTTTAAAAGAAGTAACAATGATTAAAAGGTAAAAGTCTGACTGAGTGCTTTCATTTTCTTTCATTAAAACCAAATTGAATGCCAGACACTATTTTAGGCCCAGGATACAATGATGCATAAATCAGAAAAGGTCTTTACTTTCATAGACCTTATGATCCAATAAGGGAGACAGACTATTTGGAAAAAGACAAATGAATAAACAGAATTTGTGATCATGGCAACTTCTGTGAAGAAAATGAATATGGTGAGAAGAGAAATGGATGGGGGTGTCACTGCTTTAAAATGAGGGGTTGGGGAAACCTTTGTGAGGAGTTGAAGCTTTAGCTAAGAATGAGCCAACCATGCCAAGAATAGAAGTATGGTCTAGGCAGAGGGGACAACTGGTGTAAAGGTCCTTGGGTAGAAATGAGTGCTTGATGTTCATAGGACAACGAAGCATGATCAAGAAAAGAGTGAGAGGACGGCAGAGGAGAGAAGAAAGCTGAGAGGTGACGTGGGTACATGACACTGATTGAGCTCTTCCTGTGTACCAGACACTGTTTAAGATGCCTTTCATGTGCTAACGCATTCAGTCCTCAACCCTCTGAGGTGGATTCTGTTACTCTCACCTTGCACCTCTTGGACAGCTGGGGAACAGAGAGGTTAAGTGACTTGCTTGCTTAGACATAGTAAGTAGGCTGTCAGAGGCAGGACTCAGCAGAACCAGAGTCTTAACCACTGTGCTGTATTGCTCTGATGTCAACATCAGGAGCTCAGAGGAGGGAGCCAAGCTGGAGATGCCGATTTGGGAGCCATCAGCATTAGATGGCATGTAAAGCCCTGAGGCTAGAGGTGAGAAACTACACTTCTGGAGACAGGAGAGTCCCAAGTCACAGACCAGGAATGGGGGAAAGGGACAGGAAGAGAGGAAAGAGAGAAGGTAACCAAATGTCTCAGTCATTTGGCGTTTGACCATTAGTTATCTCAGGGAAAATGCTGGTTCTACTGGTTCAGGACCAGAGCTGATTGACGGGAATCCAAATCAGTTAAGAAATTACTGTTAACTGCAGTTTTTTCTAGAAGATTGTATCATGTGATCTCTCTGGTTACCCCTCTGCTGCTGTCTAGTCTGTTCAAGCTGCTTTAACAGAATACCATAGACTAGGTGACCTAAGCAGACATTTGTCCCAGTTCTGCAGACTAGACTCAGATTAGGTTGCCAACATGGTCTGGTTCTTGGTAGGGGCCCCTCTTCTGGTTCACAGTCTTCTTGCTGTCTTCTCACATGGGGAGGGAGGTGGAGACAGAAAGAGAGAGGGATAAAGAGATCTCCTGTCTCCTGTTTTAATAAGGGCATTAATCTCATCATGAGGGCCTCACCCTCATGAGCCAATCTAACCCTAAAACATTGGGGTTAATGGCTCCCACACAAGAATTTGAAACATTCAGTCCATGGCAACTAGGTTTCAAAAATTAGCTTTTCAGGTTTCTCTAAATACTCGGTCAGAAAGAAATGTGTTTATTCCAGTACCCAATTAAGAAATTCAGAAGCATATTTATGGGTTATATAGCAAACAGATTTCTATCCCTGCTGCTGCTGTTGCTAAGTCGCTTCGGTCGTGTCCGACTCTGTGCGACCCCATAGACAGCCTCCTACCAGGCTTCTCTGTCCCTGGGATTCTCCAGGCAAGAACACTGGAGTGGGTTGCCATTTCCTTCTCCAATGCATGAAAGTGAAAAGTGTAAGTGAAGTCGCTCAGTCGTGTCCGACTCCCAGTGACCCCATGGACTGCAGCCCACCAGGCTCCTCCGTCCATGGGATTTTCCAGGCAAGAGCACTGGAGTGGGATGCCATTGCCTTCTCCGTTTCTATCCCTAAATCCCCCTAAACATTCCTTAGTAAATAACACATTTTGTGTTATTTTAGAATGATAACAGCATTTGCAGAAGAAAGAGGGTGTGTGTATGTGTTTAAATTTGTATTCTATATTGAACTATAGTTGATTTACAATGTTGTGTTAGTTTCAGGTGTATAGCAAAGTGATACAGTTATGCATGTACATTACATTTGTTCTTTTTCAAGTACTGTATTAAACACACATTCATTGTGGAGCACTTATGATCCTGTCCCTTCCCTGGGAGTCAAAAACTTCCTAATCATATAAATCTCAAGTTTGGTAAACATAGTTACTCAACTAACCAAATTAAAGAAAACTGACAAACATCAGGAAAAGTCTTTCCTGTTTATTCCCCCTGTGAGAATTTTAATATGTACCTTACAAAAAGTAAATTGGATTTTTCTAAAATTTTTACGTGGTCTTTTAGTGGGCTCACCGCCCTCCTCCCTCTTTTTTTTTTTTCCTTTTGGTGGAGGCAAGGGGTGATGTTTAAACTTGTAGATATTCATCCCTGTTTTCGTGCCTTTGCTCTCAGTGTTAGCTCTTCCTGGAATCCATCCTTTATCAGATTTCTGTTTATCTTTCAATACCTTGTTCAAATGTTACTTGAACCAGAAAGACACATCTGCAGTGTGCTGTGTTCCCTGGTATTTCATATGTATGATAGCATTTAGAATGTAGTAAAGTGCATAGTGCGTATTGTTCTCTACTGGATTGTGAATTCCAAGGACCAGATCTAACTCTGTGGATCTTGATAACTATAAAGCAACGGATCCATATCCGTTTAGTATTTTCAGTAACTTCAGTACCTTCAGTACCTTTTGGTTTTCAGTACTGAAAAGCAAAAATCTTAGCAGCATACTTGAAGTGATTCAAAGCCTCAAAAGTACAACATTCAGCTATTGTGTGGTAGTCACATCCTCAGTGTGACGTCTCACAGTGCCTATAAAATCATCCAGTGTTACCACACTGTTCACTTGGTGGCACTTTAGGAACATGACAGTGTCTGAGTGATTTCTGCTCCTCTGAATCCTCTCTCTCAAATGCCCTAGTTTCTAAAAGATCTATCTATTATGTTAAAGAGAAAGAAGCATGAAGAGGCCAGGACACCACCAAATGCTTGGTCTTTCTGTTGGAGACAAGTTCTTTACTTTCAGGACTCCCAAGTGGAAGAGGATTATGTCAAGTCTTATGTGAGGCAAAATGAAGACTATAGCCTGGGACACAGCATTTCAGATAGCTCTGAGAAACTGCTCCAAAGAGGCAGTGGGGAAAACCAGTATATACGTGATTTGGGTGAAAGGGCAGTACTTGCAGTCAGGCACGTATATTTTGCAGAAAGTGTTTGCTAGTCTTGTGAAGGTTAATGCTCATCATGAGGAGCAGACATCACCATGAAGGATTTCAGTGCTTTTCTAGATAATGAGAAGATGCAAGAATTGGTCTCATAAAATTGGCTCCTGAAAATATATAACTATCTGAAGACCTGTCCTGCCAGTTTCTCCCAGAGCACAGAGTACCTCATTTCTGTTGTCCAGCCTGAACTCCTTTCACAGGGTGTTGAAAATCAGCGGCTGCAGAAACACATGATTTAATACTGTAGAGGTGGATGGCAAGTGCCAATTTGTAGTTGACAGTTATTTGAAATGTGACACAAATTTGCCGAAGCGGTCATTTCCCACAGTGATATGTCCTGTAGTCTGCTGCTTGGTGCCTGAATGGCTTCTGCCGTTGACTCTCCCTGACGGTGGTGCCTGGAAGACTTGACGGGCTGGGTAGAGGCGGCCTAACTGACAGAATCTCTGATGGGATTTGGGTTTTTTGTGTGTTGGGGGAGGGGGGGGTTTAACATTCTAAGTTAAGAAAAAGGACATTCGATTTATTAAGTTTTTTGATTTGTCCAATGAAAGGCCGTGTTTCATCCATGCTAAGATGCCATCATTTATGAGATGCATCCCAGTTCCTTAAAGTGTCTTAAAATCAGTTACAGTGTCTTTAAATCTCTACAAGTAAGGGCAGTTGCTCTTGGAAAAACTATTAATTCATTGTCAGTTTTCTGCCTGGTGTCCTTTATATACTTGGTTCCTTGAGAAGGGACAAAACATTATTGCTGCTGCTGCTGCTGAGTTGCTTCAGTCTTGTCCGAGTATGTGACCCCATAGATGGCAGCCCACCAGGCTTCTCCGTCCCTGGGATTCTCCAGGCAAGAACACTGGAATGGGTTGCCATTTCCTTCTCCAGTACATGAAAGTGAAAAGTGAAAGTGAAGTCGCTCAGTCGTGTCTGACTCTTAGTGACCCCATGGACTGCACCCTACCAGGCTCCTCCGTCCATGGGATTTTCCAGGCAAGAGAACTGGAGTGGGTTGCCATTGCCTTCTCTGCAAAACATTATTGAATTTCCACTAAATTCTTGTTTTTTCCTACCAGTTGCTTTTCGACTGTATGACTTGGATAAAGATGACAAGATCTCCCGTGATGAGCTGTTACAGGTATGTGGGAGAATTCCAATGCACACGGCTAGCTTGTGTTTGGGCCCTGCTGAGTTAGTGATATGGACAGGAATTGTTCTTTCCTTCAGTAAGCTTTTATTTAACACCTGCTATATGCAGCGTCCTGTCCTGCATATATAGGATAAAGCAGAACAGATGACCTGGGGAAACTTGAAATGGCTCATTGAGTTCTCACAGATGTCACCACTGTTTAAAAGGTAAGCGCCGAAGAATTGATGCTTTTGAACTGTGGTGCTGGAGAAGACTCTTGAGAGTCCCTTGGACTGCAAGGAGATTCAACCAGTCCATCCTAAAGGAGATCAGTCCTGGGAGTTCATTGGAAGGACTGATGTTGAAGCTGAAACTCCAATACTTTGGCCACCTGATGTGAAGAGCTGACTCATTGGAAAAGACCCTGATGCTGGGAAAGATTGGGGGCGGAAGGAGAAGGGGATGACAGAGGATGAGAAAGACTTCGCCTTCCAGTGCAGGGGGTGCCGGCTTGATCTCTGGTCAGGGAGCTAAGATCCCACATGCTTCATGGCCAAAAAACCAAAACATAAAACACAAGCTATATTGTAATAAATTCAGTTAAAATTTTTAAAATGATCCACATCAAACAAAAAAACTTTTAGAAATTTTACGAATCTTTAGGATCCTAGGGGGCTAACACATTCAGGAATTTCCATGGGGAGATTTCTCTATTTCAAGATAAAACTAAAAAGTAAAGTGCTTTCTAGTCCCCTTGAAGTGAGTCTGAACTCATTGCTTTGAGAAATCTTCTCAGTTGAAATTAAGGACCAACCCAGGGTATTCCTATTAATAATTTCTGTGTCATAGTAAAAACCAAAACAGTCTGCAGGTCAATGATTGTGTCCTTTGGTTTTGAATTGGGGACATCTTTTTTTTGTAGGAAGATTTCACTTTATTTAAAATTGCTACATATGGGCTTCTGAGTTCTGGAGAGAAAAGTAGAGGCAATCACTCTATAGTTGCAAGTTTTTATCCTCTGGTCCAGATCTAGCTGCCAGAAAGATATATTTTGGAATGGAAGGTTGATTTTTTCTTTTTTCCTATTATTAAGATAAAAGAGCCTGCGGCAGGGTATGAGGAGGAGATCATGTGGCCAGAGTGCCAGTCAGTGACTAAAGTGTTCCTCAGGCCTGAAATGACTTTAGAATAAATGTGCTTATGGATTATTGAGGTGTCAGAGGACTAATGTTATCCTAGCAAGAAGAGAATTTGAACATTTTACCAAAGTTTACAAAATTAACTTTTCTAAACTCTGCTATTTCTAAGACATTTGATAATATTAAGTTCTTAATTACTCGGTGGATATTAAAAAAAATTTGCTATTTGTCGTAAGGAAAGTCTGAGTGTTCTTATTTTCCTAGTTTGATTTTTATAAAAAGTTCTGACTGAACTTTTAAGAGTGATGGATATATGTATTATCTTGATTGGGGTGATGGTTTCACAAGTATGTGTACATATGTCAGAACTTATCAGGTTGTACATTTTAAATGGGTACAGTTTACTGCATACCAGTTATACTTCAATGAAGATAGTTGCTATACTCATTTTATGAGAGTAGCATAACTTGGACATGAAAATATTGTAAAGACTATAATAAAAAAAGAAAATTACAGTGCAGTCTCTTTTACTCACATGGATGTATAAATCTAAAACAAAATATTAACACATCAAATCCAGCAATATATAAAAGGAATACTATATTGTAGCCAAGGTGGCTTTATACCAGGAATTTGAAGTTGGTGTAAAAGTAGAAAACCTACCAGTAGTATTTCTCCATGTTAACAGATTAAACAAGAAAAATCAAATGTTCTTTTTCATAGAATTTTTATAAAATTCATCATCCAGTCATGATTTTTTATGGTAGGAATATTGACTTTACATACTTTTTGTAATTTTTAAATTTTTATTGGAGTGTAGTTGACTTACAGTGTTATGCTAGTTTCTGCTGTACAGCAAAAGTGAATCAGTTACATGCATATGTCCTCTATTTGTTAGATTCTTTTCCCATATAGGTCATTACAGAGTTTTTAGTAGGGTTCCCTGAGCTATAGAGTAGGTTCTTATTAGTTATCTGTTTTATATAGTGTGTATATGTCAATCCCAACCTCCCAATTTTTTCCTCTCTTTCCCCCAACCCCAATTCATGATTTTTTTAAAGTCTTAAAACAGAGAGAGATGGGAACTTTCTTAAACTAATAAAAGATATATACAGAAAACCTCATCACTCATTTTAAAAACAGCAATAATAAAAGTTGCATTTGCTAATAAACTTCTGACTGGAGCTAAAAGTGACACTGTGGAGAGGTGGAAAGGGCATTGGCCAGGTGTGGAGGCCTGGGTAGACAGCTTGGGCCACTGGCTGCCGGGACCCATGTCCAGGCACTTCTGGACCTGTCTGTCCTCACTGAGACTGAGTGAGTGATTTTTACTACACCCCCACTCCTATACCCACCCCACTGTACACATATAGCACATAATTCTAAAAATAAAACACTAGAGAGAATAATTGGACTGGGACCTGAAGAAACTGCTCTTTGAGGATGGATTTGTCTAGTTGGCCATACACAGTCACTGTGTGAGTGCTTAGTTGCTAAGTCCTGTCCGACTCTTTGCGACCCCATGGACTGTAGCCTGCCAGGCTTCTCTGTCCTTGGGATTTCTCAGCCATAAATACTGGAATGGGTTGCCATTCCCTCCTCCAGGGGATCTTCCTGACCTAGGGATTGAACCCACATCTCCTGCATTGGCAGGTGGCATGTTTACCACTGAGCCACCTGGGAATCCCAATCACAAGGAAGATAACAAATGGCTTGGCCAGTTAAAAGTTTTTGCTAACATTGCCTCTTTTTATTTATCCTTTAGTTTGTATATATTTCTCCCCAAATGTACAACTTCCAGTTTTCAAGAATTGATTTGGGGATCAGGGTATATTGATACAAATCAGTATTTCAGTTCTTTTTTTTTTTTTTGCCAGAATATCCCATAACATACTTTTAAAAGTCAATTTCAAGAGATTGGGGAAGTGTATAAAGGAATAGGGCAAAGGGAGTCCCGTGAACAGCTGGCTGAGAAAGTCTTTGTTTCCCAGGGGAAAGCTCAGCTCTTACCTGTTGAAGACAGAGGTGGTAGAATAGGGCAATGCAAGGTATCATAAAAGCACCCTGTCCCCCATTTCATGTTGTTTTAAAAGTCATGTTAAGGTAGCAATTTTCAGTGTATATTCACACCCTAAAAATGTTAGCAGAATAAGTGAGGAAGTGGCGGGTTTTTTGGTACCTTTAGGAATAAATTTGGTGAAAGCGTTTTTTAATTCTCTTTATCACAGTTCTCACAGCCCTTTAACTATGCTTGTCATTTTTCTAAAATAAGGGATTTAGTATTTAACCCTTCAAGGATCTTTATGTTCCTTGACCATACTTTAGGAATAGCTGAGCTAATGCACTGCCAAAGCGAACTGTATTCTGGTAAGATTCCAGAAAGTCTTACCAAACTGACTTAAACCTGTAAGTGACTAGTTTGCCTCATGCAACAGGAAGCCTGGGAATATACTGTCCAGGTTTGTACAGTACCTAAATGATGTCCAGGAACCAGGTTTCTTCTTACTGTGGCATCCACAGTACATTTGACTTTCACCTAATGGTCCCAGGATGACTGTTGTTTGGCATCATGTCTACATCCTGGGCAGGAAAAATGGAGAAGACCAAAATGCAAAAGACTCTCCCTGAAGTGAAGGTCTGCCTTCCTATTCAATAACTTTGCCAAAGAGTTCTGCTCATACTATTGTCTAAAATGGCCTAGATGAGAAGATATCCATTGAGGCTTTTTGGCTATTATATTAGAGGACATCAAAGGAACAGAGGGTGCAGGTGGCTTTTTATTTTTCAAATTTTAGTAAGAGAGTCCTCGTGACCCCTAAGTCTCGTAATTCCTGGCTCTCGGTCCTGCAGGTGCTACGCATGATGGTCGGAGTGAATATCTCAGATGAGCAGCTGGGCAGCATTGCAGACAGGACCATCCAGGAGGCTGATCAGGATGGGGATAGCGCCATCTCTTTCACAGAATTTGTTAAGGTCAGTCACTTACCTCTTCGCTTGAAGAACTTAAATCCTACTATGCAGGAGAGAGGGAGAAAAACATTAGAGAAGAGCTTGACACAGCATCTCCTGTTGTAACCTTCGTAACTGTAGCTGGGTTTGTTTTTTTTTTTTTAAACAGGTTTTGGAGAAGGTGGACGTAGAACAGAAAATGAGCATCCGATTTCTTCACTAAAGGACTGAGACCAAACTATTCCTTGCTTTCTAGTATTTAAGAACTGGAACTTGAAACCCCTCCTATCCACCAGCCCCACCTCCACCCCATCATTCCCCTTCTCCCAAAGTACTACTGCTGTTGCATGACAACCCCAAATATGTTCTGTCAACGCAAACCTGCCTTTGGTGTATAAATAGGGCATTACAGAATGGTACAGCCAGTCTAATTCTGTTCAGTGTTGTTCACCGGATATCTCCATTTCTAAATGTCACCTTCCCTTGTTCTGCTGCTGAGTGCCATGCATCCATCCAGTCTGAGAAAGTGAGAGGGAATCAACCGAAGAACAGCCAGCAAAGCTTTTTGACTGGATGTGAACCGTAGCCAGGCTGCCTTTCCACCAGCTTGGCTTTGGCATGCTCCTTCATCCTTTTTTGTATGTTCTTTGCTTCCACTTCGCTTTTGCCCAACCTACCACTCTCTTAGTCTTTCAGTATCCCTGGTTTTTATTAAGCGTCCATCCTCCCTGTTCTACTTGGCATCCTCAGTTACGCCTGTTAAATATATTTCAGACTTGGCAGTATAGTTCAGTGGTCTGGCAGTTTTTAATCTACCTTTACTCTTAAATGGGTATCTGGGATGTTGCCTCCCCAGGAGCTCTTCAGTAACCAACACTTCTCTCAGAAGAATGTCTTGACCATCTCTTGGTCCCCTCTGCTCTGTCACCAAAGGGCTGTTGGTTAGAGATGCTCTTGAAAGATAAGAAAGATAAGAGGTGTAGAGCCAAGTCTTCTAGGTGGCTTGCCCAGGTCACTCTACCTCTGGCCTCTGACTCTCAACACACATACCTACATGGCTGCTCTTGTTAGTACAATGTTGATTCTCTAGAAATTAGCCGTATGCCTGCAGCTTGCTTCGTCTGAGGATAATGTCACCACCAGAATGGCTGCTCTGACCGTTTGCTTGGTGTCTTTCTCATGGCTTTTTGAACAAGGAGGCTGGGCACCCTAAAATATTCCCACCTCTACAGCATGGTTTATGCCTTGGTGTGATGTGCCCTGGAATTCTTTTCACTTCACATTTCTAAGTAGAAAGATAAGTGCCTAACTTATCCCAGGCCATAAGATTTAAAAATTGTCCTCATTGTCTTGAGGTTTTGCACAAAATTCTCTCTGAATTTTACACCTGGAACAAGTTAATGCCGGATGCCATAGTCAGGTCTTAATACAGGTTCAAAATATTGAATGTATCGTATCATTAGCTGCCTGGTTACATTGACTTCCTAGCTCCTCTCGTACACTACTGCTAATCCCTTAGGAATGAGAGCTCTGGCATTGGTGACACAACCTGAAGTGGCATTACAAGCCTTTGCTTGAACCAGAGCAACTCCTCTGCCCCAAGGAAGCTTAGTATGGATGTCACTGAATCAGGCTGTGGTCATCCTAAGATCTGTCCTTATGCATCTCTTCATCCATATATCTGTCCTTGGCTGATTCTCTCTGACTCATTGCTTGCTTGCTTCTTTCCTTGCTTTGGAAGGCTATCCAAGATGTATACACACTACTTTATGAAGGGAATTGCTTAAAAAAAAAAAAACTGCAAAGGGTTTGGGAAGAGTGCTTAAGAAAGAGTGGCCAGGCTGGATGACTCAAGTATAAATGAGAGAGGATTTCATAGAGAAGTATCAGTGTGACTTTGTGATCAAGTGGTGTAATATAGGAATTGTATAAAAGGGAAGAACTGTCCAACACTGGTCTGTTCGAGAGGTACTTCAGAGGCTCCTTGACCTGCATATTTAAAGTTCCTAAGATGATGGCCTTTTCCTCCTCTTGGCTGTGTAGCAAACTGTTTTAATCCACGGTTGTGCCTTATTGTTCCATTAAAATTGTACTCTTCGATCCATCAATAAATACTTGTGGTTAAAACAAAACAACATGGTTGATTTTTGTCCTCATGTTTTAGAAGTAGTTTTCATGACTCAGTCCCTTTCTTCAGGTTTGAAATCATGTGTCTTCTTTACTTGGCTTTATGTCTGTGCTATCAAATGCATTTATTTGAACATAATTGAGCATGATGTGAGATTCTGTCAGCATTTATATCTGCTGCTGCCTGGACATACAAGGCAGAGGTGTTCGTCTAGTGGCCAGCACTGAATGCATCTGAGTGTGACTGACAGCCTCGGCCACTTCCCACTCTTTCCAGGCTGGATTCTATTTCTGTTCTTGAACCCCTGACTTCTTAAATGTAGAAGAGGTCTAAAATGGGGTATCTGTCTATTGCTTGTTATTAATTTGTCCACAGTCTAAGTGACATAGTATGCCCAGCTATTCAGTTCAGTTCAGTGGCTCAGTTGTGTCCGACTCTTTGTGACTCCATGAACCACAGCACACCAGGCCTCCTTGTCCATCACCAACTCCTGGAGTCCACCCAAACCCATGTCCATCAAGTCAGTGATGCCATCCAACCATCTCATCCTCTGTTGTGCCCTTCTCCTCCTGCCCTCAATCTTTCCCAACAAAAGGGTCTTTTCAAATGAGTCAGCTCTTCGCATCAGGTGGCCAAAGTACCAGAGTTTCAGCTTCAACATCAGTCCTTCCAATGAACACCCAGGACTGATCTCCTTCAGGATGTACTGGTTGGATCTCCCTGCAGTCCAAGGGACTCTCAAGAGTCTTCTCCAACACCACAGTCCAAAAGCATCAGTTCTTTGGTGCTCAGCTTTCTTTATAGTCCAACTCTCACATCCATACGTGACCACTGGAAAAACCATAGCCTTGTCAGACTATATTTTTGGGGGCTCCAAAATCACTGCAGATGGTGACTGCAGCCATGAAATTAAAAGACGCTTACTCCTTGGAAGAAAAGTTGTGACCAACCTAGATAGCGTATTCAAAAGCAGAGACATTACTTTGCTGACTAAGGTCCATCTAGTCAAGGCTATGATTTTTCCTGTAGTCATGTATGGATGTGAGAGTTGGACTGTGAAGAAGGCTGAGCACCGGAGAATTGATGCTTTTGAACTGTGGTGTTGGAGAAGACTCTTGAGAGTCCCTTGGACTGCAGGGAGATCCAACCAGTCCATTCTCAAGGAGATCAGCCCTGGGATTTCTTTGGAAGGAATGATGCTAAAGCTGAAACTCCGGTACTTTGGCCACCTCATGCGAAGAGTTGACCCATTGGAAAAGACTCTGATGCTGGGAGGGATTGAGGGCAGGAGGAGAAGGGGACGACAGAGGATGAGATGGCTGGATGGCATCACTGACTCGATGGACGTGAGTCTGAGTGAACTCTGGGAGATGGTGATAGACAGGGAAGCCTGGTGTGCTGCGATTCATGGAGCTGCAAAGAGTCGGACATGACTGAGCGACTGAACTGAACTGAACTGACTAGATGGACCTCTGTTGGCAAAGTAATGTCTCTGCTTTTGAATATGCTGTCTGGGTTGGTCATAGCTTTTCTTCCAAGGAGTAAGCGTCTTTTAATTTCATGGCTGCAGTCACCATCTGCAGTGATTTTGGAGCCCAGAAAAATAAAGTCAGCCACTGTTTCCCCATCTGTTTGCCTTGAAGTGATGGGACCAGATGCCATGATCTTAATTTTCTGAATGTTGAGCTTTAAGCCAACTTTTTCACTCTCCTCTTTCACTTTCCTCAAGAGGCTCTTTAGTTCTTCTTCACTTTCTGCCATAAGGGTGGTGTCATCTGCATAGCTGAGGTTATTGAGATTTCTCCTGGCAATCTTGATTCCAGCTTGTGCTTCTTCCATCCCAGCGTTTCTCATGATGTACTCTGCATATGAGTTAAATAAGTAGGGTGACAATATACAGCCTTGACGTACTCCTTTTCCTATTTGGAACCAGTCTGTTGTTCCATGTCCAGTTCTAACTGTTGCTTCCTGACCTGCATACAGATTTCTCAAGATGCTGGTCAGGTGGTCTGGTATGCCCATCTCTTTCAGAATTTTCCACAGTACTGTGATCCACATAGTCAAAGGCTTTAGCATAGTCGATAAAGCAGAAATATATGTTTTTTCTGGAACTCTCTCGCTTTTTCGATGATCCAGCAGATGTTGGCAATTTGATCTTCAGTTCCTCTGCCTTTTCTAAAACCAGCTTGAACATCTGGAAGTTCACGGTTCATGTATTGCTGAAGCCTGGCTTGGAGAATTTTGAGCATTACTTTACTAGCATGTGAGATGAGTGCAATTGTGCAGTAGTTTGAGCATTCTTTGGCATTGCCTTTCTTTGGGATTGGAATGAAAACTGCCCAGCTATTATTACATGGCTTTTCACACTTTCAAGTTTCAGTCCACTACGTAGGATATGAGTAATTTCTTATTTTAAAGTTTAGTGTCATGCCACAGGACTCAAACTGGAGTCAATCCTATAACTTCTAACACAATACCATCTTCTTTTCCCATCCCTCTGCCTCAAAAGTCCATTCAAAATAACTTGCGCTGTTTTAGCTTTGCTTCACTTTGAGTAATTTTACAATCTGGAGAAAGTGAAAAATAGTTGGAGTAACCATAACATCAGTTTTGGAGGAACTTTAATATTACTGACCATGCCATAGGTATACAGTCTATGACTAAAATAAAACAATTGATACTGTAAAAATAATTTTAAGAACATGACAAAATTACTTGCAGTTTGAAGAGAATCCCCTTAATCAATTTTATCTCCCTTGCTCCCTTATGGTCTATACATCTATTACATATTTTTAACATAAATGAAACAAACATGAGATATCAGCTTTTAGAAATTAACATTGTGATATTTCCCTATATGAACCGTTTTTCCCTGTTTATATTAATGGTTGCATAATATTTTACCAACTTGATGTATATTTACTTACCTTGTTTGCTTAGTTTCCAATTTTATGGTTGAAAATAATAATACAATGAGTGCCTTTCTACCTATTCTTTTTTTCTTTGGAAACATTTTCTTGAAGTGGGATTATTAGAGCTAACTTTGGGCATATACTTCAAGCTTTGATAAAGAGAATGCCACAAGCAATCTAATTACTCTCCTTTACCGTCAGTGTTCTTTTTAGAATGTGTTTCATGGTCATCTATTTTTTTCAACTTAATTATAGAATCATGTTGCCAAGTTTTGTGTTTAAAACACTATTCGTACTAATTGTCTTGATGGGGATATTTTTTTTTAAGTTTTTTATGTGGATCATTGTTAGCTTTTATTGAGATTGCAGTATAGTTTCTATTTTGTTTTGATATTTTGCCATGAGGCATGTGGGATCTTAGTTCCCCAATGGAGCATCCAGGTATTCAACCCATGTCCCCTCATTGCAAGGCAGATCCTTAACCACTGGGCCACCAAGGAAGTTCCTAGAAAATCTTGAATGATCATTTCTGTCATAGATCTTACAGAATTCCTAAAACAACGGAAGATTACCTGGATGATTTATTGATAGAATTCCTGCCTGTTAATTCATAGACTTAACTAGGTTCTCCAACTAGCTATAATAGTATTTTGCAAAAAAATTTTGGTATTTGTGTTTGTTATTAGAGATACACAAAGAATATCTGCAGAATTTTATACATGAAAGGGGATGACTGTCAGGAGAAGCAAATAAGAGACAGTCTGCACCATCCTAGTTGACACTTTTATAGTTTTTTGTTCTTCCTTAGTTTCCTGTACCCCAGGAAGAAAAATACCTGTTATTAGGGATTGCATTGACTCTAATCAATTTGAGAATTGCTATCTGAACAATACCGAGTCTAACAATCCATTTTCATGGAAAGTCTCTATTTATTTAGATCTTCCTTCCTCTCGGCTTGTTTTGTAGTCTAAAGTGTAAAAAGCTTGGACTTGTTTTATTAAATTTTTCCTAAGCGTTTTATCTTTTGGGATGCTATTTTGAATGCAGTTTTCTTAGTTTCATTTTTGTTATTAGTATAAAGTTGATTTTTGTATACTGATCTTGTATCCTACAACCTGCTCAACATATTCTAGTAGTTTTGTTTTGTGTGTGTGTGTGTGTGTGTGTGTTCCTTACGACTTTCTACAAAAGATCATGTCATCTAAGGACAAAGTTATCATTTGTCTTTTTGCACGTCTGCACCCTCCAGTACAATGTAGAGTAGCAGTGGTGGGAGATGGTGTCCTTACCTTGTTTCTGATCTTAAAACCAAAGTATCCTCTCACTATTAAGTGTAATATTAACTGTAGGTTTTCCCATAAATGCTCTTTATCATGTGAAAGTTTTAAATGTCCTAGTTGGGTCAAACTCTTTGCGACCCCAAAGACTGTGGCCAACCAGGCTCCTCTGTCCACGGAATTCTCCATGCAAGAATACTGGAGTGGGTTGCCATTCCCTTCTCTAGGAAATCTTCCCCACCCAGGGATCGAACCCTGGTCTCCCGCATTGCAGGCAGGTTCTTTACTGCCTGAGTCACCACTTTTGTAAAAGTAAGATTTCTTGGCCTCATCTGAAGACTTAGGAAACTGGATCTCAGCTGCAGCGGTAGGGAATCTGTACTTCTAGGAATGAGCTCAGATGACAGCCTTAATGGTGTTTGAGGATCTATACAGCCCACCTATGGTTTTTCCAGTAGTCATGTACGGATGTGAGAGCTGGACAACAAAAAAGGCTGAGGACCGAAAAATTGATGCCTTCGAACTGTGGTGCTGGAGAAGACTCTTGAGAGTCCCTTGGAGGCAGAGAGATCAAGCCAGTCAATCCTAAAAGAAATCAACCCTGAATGTGCATTGGAAGGACTGATGCTGAAGCTGAAGCTCTAATGCTTTGGCCACCCGATGAAAAGAGCCGACTCCTTGGTAAAGACTCTGATGCTGGGAAAGATTGAGGGCAGGATAAGGAGGGGGCGGCAGAGGAATGAGATGGCTGAATGGCATCACTGACTCAATGTACATGAGTTTGAGTAAGCTCCAGAGACGGTGAAGGACAAGGAAGCCTGGTGTGCTGTAGTCCATGGGGTCGCAAAGAGTCGGATAGTACCGAGCGACTGAACAACAGTGTTAAAAGTTCCTGGGCCCTGAAAATGAACCTAGTAGTAGCATATTTTAACCTAACGATGGCTTAAAATAGTCACGCGGCCTAGCCATAGACTACCTAACGACGAAGTTCCGCCGCTTAAACGCGGAAATAATTTTACACTCTTAAGAAATTAATTAAGAAAGTATTTTTCCCTATTACCTCAAACCTGAGACCCAATCACAGGCAAAAACAGGCCGAAAGAGTGAGGCTAGAGCTATTGATTGACACACATTCCAACCAACCTACAACGGAAGAAGAGCGCGCCTGCGCAAGCCATTATCCAATCTGTACTCAGCATTAGCGGAAGAGGCGGGGCGCCTGGAAACGGCCGCCGTAGAGTTGGCGGACTTGAGAAGGAGCGAAGATGGCGGAGTGAAGCACATTGAGGCTATCTGGCCTTTGGGCCAGGGGGCGGGCCGGCCCCCGGGCACTGGAGTGCTTCTGCCGGCCCGTGCGAGGTAAGCCGGGAAGGCTAGGGACGGGGAACTAGCAGGAGGTGGCGCGGCCCAAACCATCCGAGGAACAGAGTGCAGAGCCTGCCCGCAGCTGGTGCGGGCCTTGGCTGGGCGCTGGTTTCCTTCTGAGCTGCCCTAGGGCGGCCGCCCCTGCCTTTGAAGGTGTGTTGCACCACTTCTCAAACCCGTTCCGCCACTGACCTCAGTGCCTTGGGTTTGGCTGCGTTTGTGCTTTCGGCTCGTTCCCCAGTGGTTGCACCCACGCTGTTGTATATCTGGCATTCTCTGTGTCGTTTATCTTTGAAGAATATCTTAGTTTTATTGGTTTGTTTCTGTTCTTCGTCTCACAACTTCTTGCCCACTGTTTTGCCTTGAGTCTCGGGTTTCAATCGAGGCCTGTCCGAGTTCTGAGTATTTTGTGTGCCCGTCCCGTTGACCTTGAGATTTGATGTAACAGGTCAGGTTCCTCACCCTCCCACACCACCGCGCCCGGGGATTTCAATTTGAGTCTGTGTATCGTGTATGTACTCTTGCTTAACTCTGTTACATCCATTTATTCCCACTACCACCTCTCAAACTTTTTTAAGGTCTGAGAAAGCAGCTTTGTCCTTGTATGACCTGATAGTTGCCTAATGGCGCATTAGTCTCGGCTGACTAGATAAAATTCACCGTAGTTTTCCAGAGCTGAAAGAGTCAGTGTACAGTTTAATTTATATATATAAATATATATATATATAAATTTTTTTTTAGAATGAGGAAGAGTTTGGGCAATTATTATTAGAAAGTAATTTGTTTAATGGGGGGGGAGGTTGCAAAGTATAATACTCAGGCATTTCTATTCTGTTTTTGTTTAACTTTGTGGGATGTATCTTTTTGTAATTTGAGTTGTTATGACCCCTCACATTCGGTCTTTCAGTTAAATTGTGAAAGGGTTCCTGTTACTAGGTTTCTGAGTTGGTGAAGCCTGTTTGAAACTGGCACTTTAGTTAGGCCCGGTTCAAATGATCTGTCGTACTGCCAATGAATGTGACTGGTAAACACTTTTTGCTGGCTCTGGATTTAGCAGACCTGAAAATACTGGGTGAAGAAATAAAAGCTTTTTGTTGCTTTTGTCTGGAGTAGTTTTTTCCTTTCATTTAGGAAAATAAAGAAAATATGGTGCAGAACATTCTTCTTCCTACCTTACAAACAGGGGAGTGGTCATCTTTACTAAAGCAGAGGTCTTCTGTGGGAGGAGAGGGCCCACAGCATCATTAGATTCTCAAGGGGAACCTTCTTTAAAAACTTGAGAACCACTGCTTCAGGAGTTTTGACATCTTTATAAAATTAATGCCAGTGCAGATAAAGAGTAACTTCTTTTCTGATTGTTCCTTCCAAATAGTGTTTTATAATGTTTAAGACTTATTTGTTTCATTTGGATAATTATGCACATGGATGCATGTAGCACACATGAGGGCTATGTCCTTACTGTAATTTTTCTTTCTTCCCCTTACTGCAGGAAGAACAATTTCCTTGCCATTTAGGTGCTTTTATATTCATCTCAAAAAGAAAACAAAATGCTGAACTCGGGATTTGGCAAGTGAGTAAAAGTAGCTAATGCTTTTAAATACTGTTAAAGTAGCTCAGAAATAGCTAGATGGAAGTGGAACAAGAAATCATTAGCTTCAACTGAGAATGAATATCACAAGTGAGTATAAATTATTTAAGCTAAATCATTTATTTTCAACAAAACCAATGTATTAGATATAAAAGAAAATAAAAATTCGATCATTTTCCCAAACCAATAATTTTTATTGGATAAGGAGGAAAGATTTAAGTAGACTGTAGGAGATCAGTTGATAAAATATAAATGTTACTGGGCAAATTTTGGAGTATATTCACTTAAATTTGAATTATAAAGCTCTTCAGTACACCTTTATTATCTCTTGGTATGAATCTATTCTTCTGAATTTACCACAGAAGTAAAGTACATTCTGCTGCTCAAAGGGCATTAAGTGATAGTGCTTTCATAGTAGACAGTAACCTTATGTGCAAATTAGGGTTCATAGCTACTGTATTAGTTTCCTGGGCTATAACAAAGAACTACTAAGTGGGTGACTTGGAGATCAGACATCTAAAATCAAGGTGTTGCGGGGACCATACTCTCCCTGAATGCACTTGGGAAGGATTTGTTCCAGACCTTTCTTCTAGTTTTTGGTAGTTCTTTGGCTTGTGGCAGCATAACTCCATCCTTTCAGGGCATTCTCCCTGTGTATGTCAGAGTCCTAAATTCTCCTTTTATAAGGACACTAATCAGATTAGGGGCCCATTTGGCTTCAGTATGACTTCATCTTAATTACTTATGCAGTGACCCTGTTTCCAAATAAGGTCACATTTTGAGGTACTTGTAAGACAACATACAAACTTGGGGATGACATATGACATAGTTCAACCCATAATGTCTACTTAGTCTTACACCTTGATTATTGATTATAATATATGAAAACATTGAATGTTCAACTGCTTTACGGATTAAAATCTTGTATCCCAGTTGTATAAGGTGCTTAAATATAGTCGAACTCATAGAGCCTGACAGTAGAAGGATGGTTGCCAGGGGCTTCAGGGAGTGGAAATTAAGATTTATTTAATCAGTACAGAGTTTCAGTTTTGTGATACGAAGAGTTATAGAGATGGATGGTGGTGATGGTTGCACAATAATGTGAATGTACTTAATGCCATTGAGCTGTACACTTTAAAGGGTTAAGATAATAAATTGTATGTTATGCATATTTTACAATTAAAAAATGAAAAAGGTTAGTGAAAAGCTCCAACTATGTATATTTTAATATTAAGAAAAGGAATAAAAACGGAGGAAACAGAGTAAGTGCACTTTAGTTGTAAGCGTCTTTCTTATGCTTTTAGAGTAAAGGGTTTGTTGCTTGGATTTATAACCTTAATTAATTAAGTCCCTGCAGATTGTTGAATAAAAATTCAGCTGAGTTAATCAATTTTAATTGAAGTATAGTTGATTTACAATGTTGTCTTAATGTCTCCTATACAGTAAAGTGAGTCAGTTATACATATATATATACACACACACACACACGCATTCTTTTTTATATACTTTTCCATTATGGTTTATCTCAGGACTTTGAATATAGTTCCTTATGTTAATACAGTAGGACCTTGTTGTCCATCCATTCTGTATATGATAGTTTGCATCTACTAACCCCAAACTCCCACTCCATCTCTCTCCTACCTCAACTCCCCCTTGGCAACCACAAATCTGTTCTCTATGTTTGTGAGTCTACTTCTGCTTCATAATAGGTTCATTTGTGTCATATTTTAGATTTCACACATCAGTGATACCATACAGTACTTCTCTTTCTGACGTCACTTAGGATGGTAATCTCTAGTTGCATCTATGTTGCTGCAGGTGGCATTATTTTGTTCTTCTAGCTGAGGAGTACTCCATTGTATATATGTGCCACATCTTCATTCATTCATCTGTTGTTGGACATTTAGGTTGTTTCCACATGTTGGCTGTTGTGAATAATGCTGCTGTTTAACATAGGGGTGTGTGTCTTTTTTAATTATGTCAGCAGAGTAAAGATCAGATTGGCGTCACTAAATGATTCATGAGTCAGGCAGCCTCTCATCTAGCAGATAGAAAGGACCTCCACTGAGCTGTAGAAGAGGAAAGGTGGGAATGGGGCAGAAACAGGAAATTATTAGCAAAAAATACATTATTTCAGGGAAGGTCATCCTCCTAAGAGGAGCAGAAGGGTCCTGCTGACCGGGCAATTCCAGACTGACTGGTTAAAGGTTACATTTCTGCAGGAGGTTGAAACTGCAGTTAGGTTAGGTATTAAAGTCTTGGTTTGGTGATGTGGGGTTAGCACAAGGGACTCCATATTGGGCCTGAGTAATAGAAATTTTACATTTGTATAGCAACCTATAAATCTATAGGGAACTGATAAGCACTTATCAGTGCTTTTGTGCTTAGAAAGTAAGTGCTTTTGTATTTACAAAGTACCTTTAAATTCTGGTACAGAATGATCTCTAGTATACTTTAAAGGAAAAAGCAGGGTGCAGAACAAGGTGTATAGTGTACTTTCATTTATAGGGAGGAAATAAATGTACTTAAGCAGATCTATATTAGTATAGTCTATCCATATTTGGGGGCAGAAACTGTCTGACAAACCCTGGATTTGTTTCAAATAGGACACTTTAAAACTTAATTTGGATGACAGTGATACCCACTTTGTTTTATGAAATGTGTTCTGGATTTACATAGCACAGTAAGAAAGTACTTAACTCCTATGGTATATCATTCTTCATGTCCTTAGAGGAAGCAAAGTGTATGAGCTATTTATTGTGCATAACTAATTACCCAAAATTTGGTGGATTAAAACAACAGTAAACATTCATTATCTTTCACAGTTTATGTGGGTCAGCAGTTAGGGAGCAACTTGGATGGTTTCTGGCTTGACGTCTCATAAGGTTATATAGTCAAGATACTAGCTGGGATGGTAGTCATCTGGTCTGATTCTGTGGTGGCTCGTTCACATGGATAACAAGTTCATGCTGGTGGTGGAAAGCCTCAGTTCCTTCCACTGTCAGCCTCTTCCAGGGCTGCTTGAGTGTCCTTATGATACAGCAGCTGGCTTATCCCAGAACAAGGCAGGAGCCTCAATCCCACCTCTGACCTTGCCTCAGAGGTTACTCACTCACTTCCTCATTCTTTTGCTCATTGTTTGAACACTAACTAGTATACTGCAATACAGTTTTGACACTAACCATCTGGAATTAATGCAGACACCCCCACCCCCAAGTCAAAGGACATGACCCCCAGGAAGACTGCCCTTACTTTAGATGTCAGCTGTATTTTGAAGGATTCTCAGGACACTTCTACTTCTGACCAACTGGCTGCAGGAATTCCGATGACCCTGTAAGAACCAATTTTGGGTTTTGTTGCTTTTGTATGTTGTTTTTCTGTTCTCCATTTATCTGAGCTCTAATATTTATTTTTCCCTTCTTGCTGCTTTGGGTTTAGTTTTACTCTTTTTCTAGTTCCTTAATGTATAAAGTCAGGTTGTAGGTTTGATACCCTTCTTTTTTAATTTAACCATTTACAACTATAAATTTCTCTCTCAGGACTGCTTTTGCTGCATCCTGTAAGTTTTGGTATGTTGTGTTTGTTTTCTTTTGTCTCAAGATTTTTCTTTTTTGACTGCACTGTGTCTTCATTGCAACATACAGGCTTAGTTGCCATGTGGCATCTTCGTTCCATGACCAGGGATCGAACCCATGTACCCTGCATTGGAAGGTGGATTCTTAATCACTGGACCACCAGGGAAGTTCTTGCCTCAAGATATTGTCAAAGTTCCCTCGTGATTTCTTCGTTGATCTGTGGGTTGTGTCAGAGTATGTTGTTTAATTTCCACTGGTTCATTTACTGTAAATTCCAGAGATTTGTAGTCTCCCTCTAGGAACAAGGGGCAGTCAAAATTTTTTATTATACAGTGGTTACATAGATCAACCTTGATTCATTTTTAGAACAGATTATTAAAGGGGTTGAATACCAGGGGCAGTAATAAGGGGGGACCATCTTAAAGCTGACTACTACATAAAGTCATTTGACTCAGATCTAGCTGGCACAAGAGCTACATTGAAAATTCCTGTTTTATCTTTTCATCCTCTTAAGTCAAATTTTTTAATATAAAAAATTTACTTTTATAAATAAAAAGTAAATTACTTTTTTTCCTGTATCAGCAGCAGCAGTAAACAGGTGAGTTTAGGGACCCAGAAATGCCTAGTAAAGCACCAACTTTACAGAATGCATGTGTAAGTTTTATAGATCACAGTGTATAGCTGTAGTTATAATAGTAACCTAGTTAGTAGTTACAGTAGATATAGTAGTAATATATATATTATATATTATTATATATATAAAATAGTAGTTATAGTAGTAACCTCTATTCCACTTTCTTTCTCTATGAATTTGCCTCATCTAGGTACTTCATGTAAGTGGACTTTATACAGTATTTGTCCTTTTTTGTCTGATTTACTTTTGCAGATATTTACAGTTTAAGTGTTAGGTTCAATAGCAATAAACTGCTGATGTTTTTACATGTTTGCATTAGGTGATCATGGTACAGTACATACTGTTTTACCTGTGGTTAGTTTACAAACTTTTTATTGTTCACTGTTAATCTTAGGTAGTTGAAGATAATTCTGAGTAAGATAATACACATGGTTTTTCCTATTAAATATTTAAACATCACCTTTGAAGTACAGTACTGCTTTTAAACACAGATGTTTTACATAGAATCATTTCATGGCTATAAAAACTTAGAATATATTACTGATTTGTGTAACATGAAATTGACATGTATCTCTCATTTTATATAATACTAGTTTTTATATAAATCTAACTTTTTGTGTATACTTAAGATATTTTTTCTGGCTATTGCTTCTGCTTTACTGATAATACTGAATTTGGTGGTATGGTTGGATATTTTCTTTTAAACAATATGCAATCCAAGCAGGTTTTTTTTTCTGTTTTTAAATATTACTTTTAAAAAGTAAGCTCCTGTAGAAATACCTATCTTAATCCTTCTGTTTTTTAATTTATTTTGTTTTTCCAGGTGCTTCTACATTGTCTCCTGGAGTGGGGTAGTCCTGCTTCTCTTATCCAGTCACCTTCCCTGTTGAAATGTGGATGTTTCTTCTCTACACGTTGCCTCCGTGACTTGCACTGGAAAGGCTGCTCTTCTTTTTGCTCCCACTCAGATTCAGCACAGAGAAGCCCTGGGCACAGTCCTTCCGCCAGGTTCTCCTGGAAGAGAGGAGCAGCTGAATCACAAAGAAATTATTTCAAAAGCTGAAGGCTGATGTCTCGTTTGAAGCAGATGCTTTGATGGTGATATTTGTGAATTCTTTACCTTTTGTTCCAAACAAGAAGACTGAATATAAATAGCAGGTATTGGTATCACATCAGGGTTCTGGGTTTTTTTTGTCTTCCAGTTTTAATCACTATCATGATAAGCACAGTTAAGACTTAAAACAGTAAATTCCAGATATATGTTCTAATTTGAAATGAAAGAGATGCTTAAAGAGATGGCTTACATATGTATCTAAATCCTGGCTTATCCTTTGACATGGATTTACTAGATAAGAACAAAGGTCCCGATTTGCAATAAAACCCTTGATGTGATAAAGAAATAAAAAGACAAGATATCACAAGGTTACTTCCATATGTGAATAAACCATCACAAACCTATAAATAGCTGTTTTTACATATGTAAGTCCACAGTTTGGGATGATAAGAGGAATTTTTCTCCTGGAGAAGGAAGCTATGGTTGACTTCATTCTCAGAAATCTTTGGATATTTGGTATTTTTAAATGTTTTTTCATTCATCTAAGGAATGACCACATTATGCAGATGCTAACCTTATGAATGCATGCTTGGGTTTAGTGAAAGATTGGTAAAAGGAAACAAGTTTTGACTCCAGTGATGGAACCCTCTTCACCTCTGGAACATGAGAGACCTACTGTATTACAAAGTGTTTCATTCTTTTTTGTGGAGTCTTATATAGCACTTGAGACTTGGTTTTACATGCTGCTAAGGCTGGAAGAAAAGTGGCATAAGTGGATTTTCTGTTCAGGGGATGTGATGGACCCTACAGTATGACCTGCCTCAGCTGTGGACATAGAGGAGTGGAGGAAAAAAGGAGGAAACTTTCCGTATTACTCCTTTCCCTTGGAAAAATAAGTGAAAATGCTTTATGCAGCTCTAAGTTTATGGCATTTCACATTCTTACAGCTCTGTTTTTTGTAAAAGCATAAATAACTTTTTTCCTTTGACCCAAGATGGGTTCTTGGCTATTTGTTTTTCTAGGCAATAGGTGTAATGTCTGACTGAAAAGGCTTGGACTCAGGTAACTTTCTCCAGTTGGAACTGAACTTTCTAATCAGAGAATGGACCTCAGAAGAAATGTACCCAAACGTGATTGGTTCCGTGTAGATTTAGAAAAATTCAGAGTGTGAAAAAAAGGGGGGGAGAAAGCCTCAAACAGGAAAAACAATTCCAATAAGAAAAGTAATGCACTTCCTTTCTGTGAAAACATGTATTATCTGATGAACAGTCTATAGGGTAAAGCTGTTCTTGCTTCCAAATCAACAGAGGACCACTGTATGAATTTCCAGGTCTTTACATAAGAAGGAAACCTTTTATAATAAGTCTGTGAGTAGAGAAAGAATTTAAAGCTGCTTCGATGAAATTAAGATCAAATCATCTTAGATTATCTCTGTGATATACGGAATGTTTGCCCAGGGCCATATGTGCTGTGCTGCTGAAATCTTGGGAAAGATTTATCAGAATTTGAGAGTGATAGAAATAGCCAAAATTGGAAAATAATTGAGTATTCTTAATCATTAGTTAAACTGGTCAGCTAGTTTGCATTGACATAAAACATTTTGGCAAAATAATTACATGATATAGATAAAATATAATTTCCCTTAATTGCGAGCAATTACTCAGTGGTAAAGCATAGTCAAAGTAGCTTGGATAAAGGTAACTTAAATTTTTCTCTTAGTAACTTCTCAGCCATTTCCTGATGTTTTCTCTCAGTATTTTGGAATTGTTAAAAACAGTGTAGGAATGCTTTAGGAATGGAACCTGCCTGTATGAGTCCCGTTGGCACATTGAAAATATCAACATTTGTTTGTTAAACCCATCTCCTCCCCCCGCCCTTTTTTTTTTTTTGGCAAGAATCTTTTGGCAGGGTATAGCAGAGACGTGTACCAGCAGCACCAGTGAAACTGTCTCTTTTCCACTTGTTTAAATATGTGTGTGTATCAGACTCATCTTCTCAAGTTGCTTTACATATTTTCATTTCACAGCTAAGAGACCACTGCTTAATGCTTTCTTTCAAATTGTTTCTGCATCTTCCATGATTTTCATCAGATGGCATTTAACAAAATGGGTATATTCCAGTTGTACTTGCCCAGTGTTTACTTACTGCATCCACATTGTTTTCCCTGATGTATTTTGTTCCACTTCATGATGGCAAAAGCTATAATTTTAAGGCAGGACTATGCCTCTTTCTGTAGCTGTGCCTACTTCCTTTACTTTGCTTATCCATGTTAGCTGGCATTTTTTCTTTTAAAAAGTTGAACAAAAACGGGATATGTGCAATAGAAATATATATATGTATATTTTTTTTTCTAAATACTTGTGGACAAATGTTACAAGTTGTTTAAGAACAACAAAATCACCAATGTCTTCCATTTTGAGATGTGTATAGTTTTGTAAGCATTAGTGCTTGGTAGCATATTGTAGTGCCATGTTAGGGGTTAGTGCATGAGCTTAGTAATACTTTAAACTTCAGGATGAATTACAGAAAATAATAGTGTAAAAAGATTGGGAAATCTAGACCTTTTGTTTTTTTCATAAATATCTGAATCTGTGATATTCTCCCTGGGGAAAAAGAGATTAAAGCCAAAAGTACTCATTTAGGAATAGAAATGTGGGGTCACAACATGAGATACTATCTTTGAGGATATTTAAGCTTTCCATGAGGTAGCTGGAAAGCAGTTGCCTTTGTGTCTTTATGAAACCTTACATCAAAACAAGGCCCTATTTCATGATTCGGCTTTGCTCTCTTAAGTTTGAAGTGAGATTGTTCTTACACTGTTTTCACATTGTATGTCTGGTAGGTTTATTGTTTTCCCACTCCTTTTGCATCAGATTATTTTATATTTTGCATGTTACCAAGATTTTGTGTTTATTGCTCAAGTGACTGTTTTTCTGATCTGCAGGCCATTTATGCTTCCATCTACAGTATGCTACGTGTTAACAGAACAACACTGATCAGTAGTTCAGAGTGTCCTAGATGAATTTCTCATGGGTTTTTCCTGTTTTTAAATCTGCTGAATTGTGTATTGATGGGATTCCAGACCTTTTCATGAGAATTGGAAATGAAGCTAAATGGAGCCTACCTAGACTGCCATGTGTTAACTCTCTGCTTGGTTATAGTGATTGCCTCAGACAGCTTTCACTTTTTTCTGCTTTCCTCGTAGAAATAAAAGTTTGTTTTGTTCTGAAAGCATAGCTTTCTGTAGAAAAGAAATTCCTACCTCTAAAAGCTTTCTTGAGAACTTGGAAATGGCAGTTTTCTGCAGTGGTTTTTAGATCTCAGGAGAGTTCAGGATAGACACAGATTCTACAGTTAGTATGATAGGAAATGCAAAACATTTTTAATGTGGTGTGACACGTGCAGAAGCAGGCTTAAACAAATCAACTCTTGGGCAGCAGATCTCCAGGGACCCAGGTTTTAGATTCTTAGATTGTACTTAAAGTGGTTGTACTCTTGGTTCAAGTAGTTTAGTGCCTGGGAGAATCCACTTCTGCAAAGCATTTAAACGTTTTTAAAAATACCTCTGCAAAGGTAATGAATGCGAAATAGCAGAGTATATAGGAAAGGATATTTCCTATTGCAAAAAAAAAAAAAAAAGCCATAAAACAAGCTCATAATTTTCAAGAGGCAGAATTTCAGTAGCAATAACAGTTTTGCATGTATAATAAGTTGCATTAGCAAGATTGTACAATAGACTACTACTTGAATTTGAGACTGCGATCAACAGAATTCCATGAAAGGAAAAAGATGTTTTAGATAAAGAGTGTATAAAGGTATTTAAAAAAAACTATGAATGTGCATGAATATATCATGTGAGAAATAGCAACTTTTGTGTAAGTCAAAGTTTAAATACTTTACTTGGTTGCTAGATCAGAGGTTCTTTAGAGCCTCGTTAAATTAACCTTATCTGATGCTTAACCTGGAAACATACCCTGCTGACGTATCCCCACCGAAGCGCATCGTGTGGGGATTTTGCTCATGACGTTTCTTTTAGCAACAGGCCATTTATAAAATGGCATACATTTTGCTTTGTCACCTCATCTTTCTCCATTAGTTTCCTGGGTACATTTTTTAAAAGAGAGAAAAGTTTGTTGTGTGTATATATTTATGGTTTAAAAAACAAACCAAGAGCTTGGATAACTGGCTTTTCCTCATGCCTATTAGTATAGGGGAGTTAGGATTTCAAGGTGTTAAGCAAAAGGATTGAAAGGAATGGCCAAAGACAGTACATCATCTAATGTAGATGTGCCAAAGCCTGTGGTCTATGACAGCTTATTTTATCAGGAACCCAGCAAACTAGTTTCTTGATCTGAAGAGTAACACAGCTCTCACATCTAGATGTAATTGTGGAACAAGGGCGACTACTTTTACCCCATGTTCATCTTGGCCATTTAGTACCTTGAAGATTCCCAAAAAGAGTGTGTTCCCTTGTTACCCAGGGGGGAAAGCTGAAAGATAAATAGAGTGGATCTAAGAAAATAGTGCCTCTTGAAAACTAATTTCTTAAATGGCAACTCCAAAGGATAGAGAAAAGGCTGTATTATTAAATGATTATAGCTCCTCTTTATATGTCCTATGCCTTCAGTTGGTGTTAGAGGCATTGGAATAACCAAGCAATATTCAGACATCTGCACGATCATGAGGACACCACTGCATGTTACAGTGATGTCAACAGTTGAGTTACTTAGAACAATTAAAGATTACCCTCAACAGCCACATAACAGTTCTAAATGCTCAAATGTGCTCTTGAGTTTTTGTGGTCTCAAAGTATGGTTGATTATTTTCCAATATTGTGATCCCATGTTTACTCTTTATGTATCTGTGATATGCAAAATATGAAGAGACCCTTGGCCTCCAGGAGTTTACATTCTCATGGTGCTGCTGGTACAAGCAAATTGCTTCTAGTTTATTCAGAACATTGCTTGGCTGTTAATTATACCATGTTTGGAAGGATTCCTTGGCCAACAGTTTTCAAAAGCAGAGGGCTATGCTAAACTTCAGGGCATTGATTTTTGAGTTTACATTGTATTAGCTCTGCTGTTCATAAACTCCTTTTCCCCAGGGAGCTGTGCAGGTATGCTCATTAATGTGAATCAGAAACCATTCTGCCTAAGAGCATTTTCACCGTCTACACCACCTATGTATGCTCTTCTATGCCATCACTGTCAGTAAATGGCCAAGAAAACTTAACTGCTCCAGAGGACATCTGTCAGTACTCTTTTCCCAAATTTTTACATTATTCTCTACCCAAAAGGACCAGAATTTGCAATTAAGCCTTTTATAACTGAATAGGGTCCAAATTTTAACCTTTTTGTGTGTGACTTTTGTACCTCTGTTCTGAAGCAGCATTGTGATAGATGTGGAGCAGCTGCCTGCATTTCTAAGCAATCACTTTATCAACCTATGTTTTCAGTGGAAACTGCATGTATCCTTGTAATTTCCCCTAATTCCTCTTAGTCAAAGAGTTTACTCTGCATGTTTATTAAAACTGGGTCTGAATGAAAGTACGAGCAATAGTGGCAGGCCCATAACTCTTTAGAGTATAATATTCCTAATGCATGGGTGAAAATGTACAGTGTTAATGTGGTTACTAGTAATTATATATATCCATTTATTAGTAATGAAGCAATAGAGACTTAAACCACTATCTTGAATTTATTGTTTGGATCATTAGTTTTCATTTTCTAAGTAAAGACTCTTTCTTCCGTTGAAAATGGGAGCTAGAACAGGGGCAACCACAAGACATTCAGACTGTCAAGAGAGCATAACAGTGCTCACCCTCTAACTTCTTGCCTGGTTCCATTAGTCCCCAAGCATGTTTAAAAACAAAGCACAAACTAAGCATGTTGAATAAAAAGCTGTTGTGGCTCTAATAATCAAGTGCAGAGTTTCAGAAAGGGTATGGAGTGCCAGTGTGGAAGATGTAACCAGGAATGGGATTTGTCTGATAAAGTTTATATGGCTTAACTTTGGATCTCTTTAAGACTAGAATCTTGAAAGTGAAGAGAGACAATAATGCATGTACTTCAGATGTTCCAGGATTTTCAGGTAACTGGGCAGCTCTTTGGATGGTACTGCTATTAACCAGCCGTAAGAGTTCCTTCCAGCAAAGGAGCCCTTTACATTTTATGGAGATAGTCCTTAAAATACTCACACATCTGTAGTTTGGTTTCTCTGTTGTTCCTGTATTCAGATTTTCAAAGAAAAGTTTTATAGCCAGAGTTTTATAATTTGTTGCTTAAAGTTTTTTATGCCAGGTAAAAAGGAGCAGCTTTTCCCATTTTGAAGAAAAACCTTGTCATTTATTTTCTTGATGTAGAAAATAGACCAGTTTATTGTGATAGCTTACAATTTTTTGAGATGATTTCTGATTTTGAAATAACCCATGTAAGAACATGTGATCATGACAAATGTACAAATGGGATTTATTGTATCTGAAAGAGGCCTAAGTAGAAGAGAATTCAGGATTAGACTGGTTTTCACTAGGCACCATCCAGTTTCACATTCAGTAATTGAAAATACTTTTTCCAAAATTATTTCAACCTGACTTTAATCTTTGCTGTGGGATTTGATTCCACATACCTTTGGATAACTTTCCAGTAGTTAAAAATTGAATTACTAATAGTCATTTGACTCAGTTCAGGAAGTGAAGTGTCATATCCCATATGTAAAGTTTCTCTTTGGTACTTAATGATAACATGTCTGCCAAACAAACCAGTAAAGATTGAATGACAGAGTTTCTCTAATCTCTGCTTCCATTATTCCACTAGGGCATATTAAAATGTTAATGTTAGAAATCCAAACATCACAGATTTCTCCAGGAACTCACAGATTTCTCCAGGAACTCGTACTTCTCCAACCTTTAAGTCAGAATAGATATGTTAAGGTTAGAATTTTCAAAAGATTTTGTCTCCTTTGGTGATGGTATGCCACACCATAGATTAAAATGTTTTTCTCCCAGGGATAAGTATTCTGGCAATAAATTATCATCAGTCCTTAAGCAACAGTAATGTTTTCACCCTTACCTTAAAACCACCTATCACTGGTAATTTTAAAAGATTCATATTAGAATAACCTTCACAGAGACTTACTTCAGTAGCTTGTTTTTACTGTTCAGCATCTTCTCCTTCCCATGGTATATAAGATAATGTTAAAAGACTTTCATTGACTGTTTGGAGTTTTACAAAAGGCCACTTAGTTTCTAATCTATGCATCTTTGGGATTGTAGATTAAATTTTATTCTTTGCTGTAAAAAGGAACTGCTGTAAGAGTTAGAAACTCTGCACCTGTGTACATATATATTTTGGCAATAAAGCAGCATGTGCTGAGAATGCACTGAAATTTTACTGTGTTATTATTTGGAATGGGTAATTGTAATAATGCAGTAAATTACGGAGATTGAAGGAGCCTATTCACAGACCTGTGCTGAGGTAGGCTCCAGATGTCAAAGAAAACAAAGGACCTGGGTTTCTTGATATCAAGTTGTAGCAGTTTCTGGTGTAGTTCAAGGAAAAAACAGGTAACCATATGAATAAAGAGGCACCACATTTAATGTATGCCCTTATGCCATCCCCTTTTTTAACCTAAAGTTAGGGCCAACTTTATGCTAGGTCTAGGAGCAAATGTGTAGTTTCTGGTAAGGAAATAAGTGAGCTAAGTCAGTAATGATAAAATTATTGCAGATAATCCATCCTATCTGAAATACATAAAACATTTAAGATGCTTTTATATTTAACTTTTAAAAGTTAAATAACTAAAGAGGTTTTAACATTAAGATACCTTGTAGGTTTAGGGGAAAGGAGTTATTTCAAATTTTAGAAAGATGTTACAAGCTTCCTGAGATTTGGCTATTAACAAAGAACAGCTATGTGGGTTTTGTGATGTGACAACTAATGTAGTTTCTTCCTTTGATTTCTGAGACTTCATTTAACACAGTGATACATTCTACTCCCAGGTCCTGTGCTAGATGGTGGTGGAGTTAACAAAAATTGAGGTGGTTTCTGCCATTAATTGAGGAGCCTGAAAGTGTACAACTTGGAAACCTCCAATATGCAATTTTTTTGTTCTTATAAGTACATAGATTTTTTTTTTTTTAATACTTTTTGGGTGCACCACATGCCATGTGGGATCTTAGTTGCCCAACCAGGGGTTGAACCCATGTCCCCCACAGTGGAAGCACAGAGTCATAACCACTGGACCACCAGGGAAGTCTTTAAGTACATGGAATTTTGAAAATACTCTTACTTAACACATATACAATGCTAAATGATATCTTTACAGAGTCTGTTAATATCAGCCAGTCATTGGTATTACACTTCCCAGAGGAGCTCTTATACCACTAAGGTTTGTTTAAAAGTCAGTCATTTGTGAGTGTCAATTAATACAACATTTATAAAAGGCATATACCAAAATTGTAAATGAACATGCCCTTTGACTCTGTTCCACTTTAGGAATCACTCCTACAGAAATACCTGGACAGATATGCAAAGACATGTATGAGGGTCCAGTATAGGAATGGTTAAATACTGATGCATTCATGACTGAATCATATGTAAGTGTTAAGTAATTGCTGAGGCCTGGTATAGAAAGCTGTGACATGTGCTATACAAGAAGGTTGGAGAATAATGTGAAAATATTACTGTCTATTATGTCTGTCCACATGAATTAAAGTTATAATTAGCATTTATTGAGCATTTACTATTAAGCACTACTCTTAATTAACATTAGATGTATTCACTAACTCATTTAATCCTCACTGTAGCCCTAGTTAGCTTTTAACCCCTATTTTAAAAGAAGAGTTTAATTCTTTAAGTTCATGGCAAATAAGTACCCAAGCCACAATTTGAATCCAAATCATTTGGCTCCCAGATTGCTCTACTGTGCCTCTCAAAAATATAAGAGGCCCACCCTTTACTTTGACACACATCTACTATATCTGACTGATTCTAGAGTAAACATATGATTTGTATTTGGGAAAAAAATTTAAAGTCAACCATCTTGATTAGATGTCAAGTCTAAGCATTTAATTTTCCATTGAAAGTTTACCAAAACAAATCCAAAGTTAAAATAGCTACATAAGATGAGCTTAATTTAGATAAAATATGTTCAGGTAGACATACCATACACAGTACAAACCCCAGGATGACTCACTAGAGACTACTGGGTCTCATTCTTCAGGAATAGAGCTTTTCTGGTACTGTTTGTTGCCAGAGGCTTCCTCCTTACTTAACCAAATTTTGCAAACTGTAAAGCATAAAGCAAGTTGGAATTTTCTTTCTCAAATATTTTTAAAGGAAAATATCCTTTATGCAGTCAAAAAGGAAAAGAACTTGCTATTAAACCTACTGGGCACGTCTGAACCATGTTACCCTGTCTGCACGCCACCCTTGGCTGTATCATCTGACTACTAGTGCCAGCCCCTCTGGGTCTGCTTGCCACCTCTCACCCATTGCTCACAGGACAACACAATGAGACTCTGAAAAAGAAAATCTGATCCTGTCATAGGGCGTCCTTTAAAATTCTTCCAAGAGCTTTTCATTGTTCTTGGGATAAAAGCAAATATCCTTCAGGAGGCCAATACGGCTTTGCAGCCTCTGGTTTCTGGACACTATTACAACTCCTACATGCCTTTTTAGGGGCCTTACTGGGCCCTCATATAAGCTGTTCCCTCTATCAGCTTATTAACTCCTACTGATCTTTCAGAAAAGTCATGACCAACCTAGACAGCATATTAAAAAGCAGAGACGTTCCTTTGCCAACAAAGGTCCTTCTAGTCAAGGCTATGGTTTTTCCAGTGGTCATGTATGGATGTGAGAGTTGGACTGTGAAGAAAGCTGAGCGCCGAAGAATTGATGCTTTTGAACTGTGGTGTTGGAGAAGACTCTTGAGAGCCCCTTGGACTGCAAGGAGATCCAACCAGTCCATTCTAAAGGAGATCAGCCCTGGGATTTCTTTGGAGGGAATGATGCTGAGGCTGAAACTCCAGTACTTTGGCCACCTCATGCGAAGAGTTGACTCACTCGAAAAGACTGATGCTGGGAGGGGTTGGGGGCAGGAGGAGAAGGGGACAACAGAGGATGAGATGGCTGGACGGCATCACTGGCTCGATGGACGTAAGTCTGAGTGAACTCTGGGAGTTGATGATGGACAGGGAGGCCTGGCATGGTGCAATTCATGGGGTTGCAGAGTCAGACACGACTGAGCAACTGACCTGAACTGAATCTTTCAGACCACTGCTGAAACACTTCAACAGAAAGACCTTCCCTGACCCCGGAACCAGGTCAGGTACCTGCTATATGTTTATTTTTCTATGTCCCTTTTCTTCAAAACCCTTACTACAGTTATAATTTTAAATGCCTTCATGTGGTTATTTGAATGTCCATCTCTAACTAGATTATAAGCTCCAAAGATACAGAATAGTGGTTTTCGCTTATTTCTAGCAGCTAGCATAATATTTGATAGCTATTTATTAAATGAATAATATAAGCTATTTAACCACAGTGCTACATAAAGCAAAATAATGAGAAAACAGCATTTGGTTGAGTATTTGGTGTTTTTATCATTCCTTTCATTACTATCCTATTACTATTCCTTTTCAGTTTACAACTGAAAAGGTAAAGATAAATATATATTATGGAGTTAACTTGTTGAACATTACCTACAGAATATGTATGTACCTGTATCTCATGTAAGAAAAGAATGATTTCTCAGTATTCATATGACAATTGCTCCATGTAGGAATAACAGTTAATTAGCAGAAGTACAACTCTATTTTCAGGCCACTCATACATCTTTAGATCAGAGCATTCATGGGACACTGGCTCTTAATTCTTAAATTTGCCATCAGAATGTTTTCAAAAATAAATATTATGAAATTGATAAGAAGCCAAAATAATTATAAAAATAGCTATGAAACCTGGACAGAAGTCTCCTGTTTCTCATCTTCTAGAAACATCTAGAAACATCTTCACAAATCACTTGGAAAATCAGTCTAGAGGTAAACATAATAAATCCCATTTCCTATCCATTCTTGAAGTCGATGTTTATTGAGAAGTGATCAAACAGCACCTATTGTTGAAGACAGCAATAAGGCCTGCTTCTGATACTCAACCTCTGATTCTGAATTACTTTGTTTGCTTGGACTGGTCAGGAGGCACTTTCTTCAGAATTTTCATGAGTGAATTTAAGCGAGTATGTGTTAAGATTATCTTCTCTTTCAGCTGGGAAGAGAAATATAGATGTCAGGGCATCTTAAATTTAACTTTCAATCTGATTCTAGAAGCCACTTCAGATTAAAACTAGTGATTGGGAGCTAGTAATATTACAACACATTTCATAAGTACATTTGTTCTATTATGAAAGAACTTTATGCAACAAACCTAGAGCACAGTAAGGTGACAGATACAAAGTTTCCTGTGAAAAAAGACCAGTCACTGATGCTGAGCACTGCTACTTCTGGTCTCCTTCTTTCCTAGCCCTTATCACCAGGTTAGTGTTAACTCCGAAACTTGGGAAGACAAGAATAAAGTGCAGTCAGAAAGCTTGTGGAGACAGAAGCATTAATGACTCTTTCCCTCTTTTATCCAGCAGCAAGAATTTTTTAAATTCTTGTTTACAGTAACATATGTCTGTCTTCAATTGCTAATGGTCTTCAAAGGTAGCTCTGGTTGTCAGGTTTAGCACAGATGCTTCTGGTAGATGATTTTCAGTAGGTTTTTTTTCCAGCTTAGAATAGCCATATCCAAAACCAAACTTAGTGGTGTTACTCAGTTGCATGACGTTATCATGGATAAGTCTTAGTAAAAAAAAAAACACCCAACTTAATTTCTGACATAGCACAAATCTACTTTTTATGATTCAAGATACAAGAATATTCAAAATACATCGGGAAGTTCTGCTTAAGCAGGTGACTATAGAGTCCATCAGTCCTATTTGGGTGCCCTTGGACATAATGAATCATTTTTGTTACTTCAGGATTTTTTTTTTTCAGTCTTTACTGTTCAACATTTTTGCTGTGTGTTGGGTATAGTTCTCTCTGCATTTATCTTACCTGATAAATGAGGTTTATCAAGGTCTTAGACATGTAAACTGTTTTTCATCAAATTCAGGAAGTTTTTAACCATTATTTCCTTGAACATTTTTTCTTTTTCCTCTCCCTTTTGTACTCCCATAACCAAACCATATTTAGGCATGCTTTATGGTATGTGGATCACAATAAACCGTGGAAAATTCTGAAAGAGATGGGAATACCAGACCACCTCACCTGCCTCTTGAGAAATCTGTATGCAGGCCAGGAAGCAGCAGTTAGAACTGGACATGGAACAACAGACTGGTTCCAAATAGGAAAAGGGGTATGTCAAGGCTGTATATTGTCACCCTGCTTATTTAACTTATACGCAGAGTACATGATGAGAAATGGTGGACTGGAAGAAACAAGCTGGAATCAAGACTGCCGGGAGAAATCTCAATAACCTCAGATATGCAGATTACACCACCCTTATGGCAGAAAGTGAAGAGGAACTGAAAAGCCTCTTGATGAAAGTGAAAGTGGAGAGTGAAAAAGTTGGCCTAAAGCTCAACATTCAGAAAACGAAGATCATCGCATCTGGTCCCATCACTTCATGGGAAATAGATGGGGAAACAGTGGAAACAGTGTCAGACTTTATTTTTGGGGGCTCCAAAATCACTGCAGATGGTGACTGCAGCCATGAAATTAAAAGACGCTTACTCCTTGGAAGAAAAATTATGACCAACCTAGATAGCATATTAAAAAGCAGAGACATTACTTTGCCGACTAAGGTCCGTCTAGTCAAGGCTATGGTTTTTCCAGTGGTCATGTATGGATGTGAGAGTTGGACTGTGAAGAAGGCTGAGCACCGGAGAATTGATGCTTTTGAACTGTGGTGTTGGAGAAGACTCTTGAGAGCCCCTTGGACTGCAAGGAGATCAGCCCTGGGATTTCTTTGGAAGGAATGATGCTAAAGCTGAAACTCCAGTATTTTGGCTGCCTCATGAGAAGAGTTGACTCATTGGAAAAGACTGATGCTGGGAGGGATTGGGGGCAGGAGGAGAAGGGGACAACAGAGGATGAGATGGCTGGATGGCATCACTGACTTGATGGAGATGAGTCTGAGTGAACTCCGGGAGTTGGTGATGGACAGGGAGGCCTGGCGTGCTGCAATTCATGGGGTCGCAAAGAGCTGGACAGGACTGAGTGACTGAACTGAACTATGGTATCCAACAAATCTCTTAAGCTAGTTTATTTTCCTTCATTCTTTTTTCTCTCTTCTCCAGATTGCAAATCTCATCAATCTGTCTCCCAAGTTTGCTGATTCTCTAGTCAACTCAAATGTGTTGTTGAGCCACTCTACTGAAATTTTCATTTCAGTTATTTATTGCACTTTACAATTCCAGGATTTCCATTTAGGTTTTCTTTTTTTTCCCCTCTCTTTAGGAACATCCTCTATTTAATGAGACACTCGTCAGACCTTCCTTTACTTCTTTTTTAAAAAATTTTATTCATTTATTTTTGGCTGTGCTGGGTCTTCTTGCTGCACGGTCTTTCCTCTAGTTCCAGAGAGCAGGGGCTACTCTCAGTTGTAGTACACAGGTTTCTCATTGTGGTGGCTCTTTTATTGCAGAGCATGGGCTCTAGGGTGCACAGGCTTCAGTAGTTGCGGCACGTAGGCTCAGTAGTTGTGGCGCACAGCCTACGTTGCTCCATAGCATGTGAAATCTTCCCAGACCAGGGACTGAACCCACGTCTCCTGCATTGGCAGGCAGATTCTTCACCACTGAGCCACCAGGGAAGCCCCATACCTTCCTTTCCTTCTTTAAGCATGGTTTCCTTTACCCTTTTGCACATATTTTTAGGGCTTCCCTGGCTCAGTGGCAAAGAATCCACCTGCCAATATGATCCCCTGGAGAAAGAAATGGTGACCCACTCCAGTATTCTTGCCAGGGAAATCTCATGGACAGAGGAACCTGGTGGGCTAGAATCCATGGGGTCACAAAAGAATGGACACAACTTAGCAACTAAAAACAACAACATATTTTTAATTGCTGCTTTGAAGGCTTTGTTGCAAAGTCTCAACATCTGGGCCTTTTCAAACAGTTTTTGATGCCTGTATTTTACCCTGAGTATGGGTCATACTTTTTTTTTGCACATCTCTTAATATTTTATTGAAAACCAGACATTTTTATTTTTGGCTGTCTGGGTCTTTGTTGCCACAGGGAGGCTTTCTCTAGTTGCAGTGAGCCAGTTGTGGTGTGTGGGCTTCTCACTGCTGTGGCTTCTCTTGTTGCAGAGCTCCAGCTCTAGAGCATGCAGACTTCAGTAGCTGTGCATAGGCTCTAGAGTGCTTGGGCTTTGGGAGTTGTGGCACATGGGCCTAGCTGCCGTGCACCATGTGGGATCTTCCCAAACCAGGGATGTAACCCACGTCCCCTGCATTGGTATGCAGATTCTTAACCGTTACACCAGGGAAGTCCCGAAAAACAAACATTTCAGATAATATATTGTAGCAACTTGGGATATTAAACACCTGCCTACCTCCATCCAGATGGCTCAGTGGGTAAAGAATCCACCTGCGATGCAGATGTGGGTTTGATCCCTTGGTTGGGAAGATCCCCTGGAGAAGGGAATGGCAATCCACTCCAGTATTCTTGCCTGGAGAATCTCATGGACAGTGGAGCCTGGCGGGCTACAGTGGAGCCTGGCGGGCTACAGTGGAGCCTGGCGGGCTACAGTGGAGCCTGGCGGGCTACAGTGGAGCCTGGCGGGCTACAGTGGAGCCTGGCGGGCTACAGTGGAGCCTGGTGGGCTCCACGGACAAGACTGATCTATTTTGACTGTGCCCTGGGACATAAATTGCTCCCTAGCTAATCCAATTAAAATCAAGCCCATTTGTATGGGTAGTCTTTAAGTCTCCTTTTGTTCTAACCCCAGAGGGCTCTTCTTAGCTGTCTGTTTCCCTAAGCCTCTTATAAATTTCTAACTTGTCTAAGGTTTAGCTTTTTGTTCATATAGACTACCAGTCTTCTTAATTGCTCACCAACAAAATCTCCATTGTTTTGGGCAGCATCCTTAGATTTGAATATGTCCATAGTCTTCCAAATCAAGTTAAATCTCTGGAAGAGATTCACAGCCCCCCCCCACCCCCCGTTTTTAAAAAATAATCTGCCTTTTAATATGGGCTCTCAAGCTGGGGTGGAGATAGTGTCTCTCAGAACAACACCTCTGCTTTACCAGCAGGGGCCTGGGTAGAGGTAGCTTCTGGTCTTTTCTGCTTGCCTCTGTCAGCATGAAGTGTCTGCCTTACAAGCAAGCTGGAGCAAGGGACTCAGTAGGCTAGCAGTTTTAGCCTACTGTAGCTTTGGCAGAACTTGCAGACTATAGATGCCTGTTCTTGCCTAGAATAGAGCTTCTACTGAAAAATGCTGATAGCTAGCCTGCCCCTCTTGGGAAGATACCACAGCCTGAAGCTGAGAGATAGGGGAAAAGGATCCCTGTGTTCTTGGCTGTATCTGCCCAGATGAAGTCTCCCTCCCTCTGAGCTGGACGTGTAGGGGAGAGAGGGAGGGAGCAGGTTGTGGCTCTAAGGCCACAGGCTTTCACTGCTCTTACCAAGGTTTTGTAGACTTTGTTGAATATCTCTTCATTTGCTTTATTCCTTTAAGAAAATTTCCACAGACTTAAAGTAGCTATTTTCTTTGTCATTTGCTTCAATTATGGCAGTTCTGTTGCGGGGGTGGGGGGGGTCCATGGAGTTACTCAGGCCATTTCAGAAGTTCTCTCCCATACAGATTATTTCTAATTACAGTATTTACTGATCCTGCTCACCAACTTAGTTGCTCAGAACAAGGTTTGGCAAACTGTGGACTGTGGGGTAACCTGCTGCCCATCTGTTTTAATAAAGTTTTATTCCAAGAAAACTATATCCATATTTTATATATTGTCTATGGCTGCTTTTGCACTACAACAGCAGAATTGAAAAGTAGAGACTTCATGGTTGAGCTTAAGATATTTGTCATCTGCTCTTTTACAGAAAAGTTTGCCAATTCCTGGATTAGAACATGGTTTCATAAGCTTAATTAACCATGCAAAAAAGAAAAAACACTGTTCTCCTATCCTAAAAAGTACTTAAACTCTGAAAAATAAATGCCCTGGTTACTAAATGTTTAATTACCAAGGAATAAACTATTAAGAGTGCTAAAAACAAAACCAACAGTAAATTCTAAGGTTGTTCTTCTGAGGGTAGTAAAATAATAGCCAAATTCTATTCAGAATGAGTCAGCAAGCTACCAAAACAAACCTGCTTTCTTCAACTCAAAACCATCAAACACTAGTAAAACCCATTTAAATAAGAATCCTTAATAACGGTTTTCAACACTCTTTCCTCCGAGATATCTAAGTGTAAGGTACTTGCAAAGAGGTCAGATTTATGAAGGATGACAGTCCACACCCAGCACAGAAAGGAAGAATAGGAATGTGGAGCTCAGCAGCTCTCCATCTCCTCCTGAACCAAACCTGACAATACAGCTTCACTGTTTTGCTTTGTATCACAGATTCAATAAGGAATGCCAAACCAAGTACAAAGAATTATTAGTGTATCCACCATTTCACTATCCCTAAGTTCATGGGTACAGATTATCAGGAACTGTCTATATTAAAGACAACACACAACCATGATGAAAATTTACCTCTGCAACCTTTTCTGGTAGAGGGATGATGTGGAGATCCATCTCAGATGCATTTACTATGGCTTTCGTTTTTAAGAGGTAGCTAGATAGTGTAAAGAGAAAACATTAGTACCATACCACAGTTATGATGATTAAGGAAACAAACTTGCAATACCTGTCAAGCAAAGATTGCCTTCTTCCTGATACCCATTTCTAGATTCATAATGTATTTCACAGGAAAAACATTCTCAATTACCAAGTCACCAGAGAGACACTATGCCTCATCTCACCCTTTTCCAGCCCGGAATCCACTAGTCAAAATGATCCCAGGACAAACTAAAGCCAGAAAACCAGGGTCACATGAATAACTGTAATGAGTGTAGGCCTCACACAGCACCAGTAGACTACAGCACAGTTAGAAGGGAAGTTATCACATTGTGACAAATACTGCTGGTTGCCTACCCAACAGCCATTCCTCAAGGCTTTCTTGCTAACAGAACCCAGATTTTGTTTAGGGCAGCAGTGTGCCCAGTCCTAAGAGATGAATCATAACTGTTCTAGGCTAACTGTGAAAATCTTATTCCCTACTGTCACACAGTTGCTTTCCCAGCTTAAGGGACCTATTCCCTGCATTCCCACACTTTCCATATCCTTTTCCTTCCAGTTCTGGATGCTGCTATTTAGGGATGTGATGCTTAACACCTGCAGCATCCAAGAGAAAAAGGCCATGAGAACCAGCGATACTAACCCACAGCTCTGTCATGGCTGAGCTGCTAGGACAGTCCTGGAGTAGCCAACTGTCCCACCCTGTTCTTAAAGCCACTCTTACGTTTTCTGTTACTAGCAACCAAATTCATTCCAATACCCACAGACATAGACGTATCATAGTCCCAGACTCAGGCTACTGTACTTTCCTAATTTCTTTTTTAAAAATTTTCATTATTTTTATGTTATATTGGACTATAGCTGATTACCAATGTTGTGTTGGTGTACAGCAAAGTGATCTAGTTATACATGCATCTAGTCTTCCTGATTTCCACTTAATCAAAAAGAATGTATTGACCTTTGAGTCCAGTTCCTCATTTTAAAGATGTAAGTAAGACATTACTTAAAATAATGTTTTTTCAAATTTATATTAAAATTTTTTTGTTACTAAAAGGTTACTTCCCTAAGCAAAAACTCAATTATAACTGTGCTAAACTAATTCCTTATAACTATTTCTAAAAAAGATTTGAGGTTATTAATAGCATACATTTAGAGATACTTTTCCTCATATCTTTAAACCTAATTCTAAATAAATAAAAATTATTTAAGAATGAAAGAAAATGAAATCCCAATCCATCTCAAGAACATATTTCCTGTTAAAAATCTGCACTGAACAACCTCATGATAAAGGAGTTTATCAAAGCACATTAAAAAAAGAGAAGAAGTACACTTCTGTTTTATGAATGGAAAAACAGGCTTTGGAGTTAAGACATACACTCAAATCTCAGCTCCTCCACATTTGCAAGCCTGTTTTCTTAAAAACACATTGAGGGAAGCATAGCACCTCACTGGCTGTTTTTGTTTCTAATGATAATGAAAAGACTTTGACAGATGTTTCAACTTGCTGAAATAACAGAAAAGCTTAACAAAAAATTTATAATCAGAAATATAAGAATTATCTAAAGTAATTCATAAGAAGGAACAACCAATAGGGAACTTTTTCTGACTTTATAAGGCCACATGATAATTATTTTTTACTTTATCTGCTTCATTCTTTTTCTGCAGACAAAATTTCTCTGCATTTATACACACAACATATAAAATATCTACCCCAAACCAAGAGCTTTCACTTCCCCATTGCAGCACCTATACCATCTACAGATGACCAATGTCTTTATGCTTTTATTTCAAATTATTAGGGTAAAAAAGCCTGATTGACCTAGCTTAGGTCAGGTCTGTTTCTGATCCCATCACCTGGGAGTAGTATCACATAGGATACAGATATGGCCACAAGGTCCTGCACTGTAGGAGGCAAACAGAGGCTGGGCACAAACTTGAAAAGTGTCTATCACAGCATTAGTTTGCAAAAACTTACCTTCCAAAAGTTCCTGGAATGAAAGAATATCCTCACAGTAAGATTATTAATATGTAGTATTATTATGAGACATTTATAATAGTCATGTATTATGAGACTTATTTCAGTCCCATTGCCATGTTTTTTGTAAGAGCAGTATAGCACCTGGCTTTAGCATCTTCTCTAATACAAACATTCTGCCTTTTCTGGAAAATGTTCTAAAGTTTATTTGCTGAAGAAAATCTAAGTCTACTTACCACACCATTTTATCACTGGAAAGGCAGAAGTGGCCTCTCAAGGCAGCCAGGGCAGTATGGGTAGAATATAGGTGGAAACCAATGGGAATCTCACAGGAACTACATAATAAAAGGTTGTAAGTGCTGGAGGGGAAAAAAAACAGGATATGAGTAAGAAAGAAAATCAGGGAACAAATACAAAATAACGTCTCTGGACTCATTACTAAAAGCTAGACTATAACAGGAATCATGAGACTGAAGATATGTCACATTCAAAAAAGGTTAATTACACCCTGCTGCTGCTAAGTCACTTCAGTCGTGTCTGATTCTGTGTGACCCCATAGACGGCAGCCCACCAGGCTCTCCTGTCCCTGGGATTCTCCAGGCAAGAACACTGGATTACAGATAACTTTGTGAATTCTGGCTACAAAAGCAATCAAGGATACACAACTGTCACTTTGCTAAAGTAATTTATATCTGAAAAGCAGAAAAAGAGCTAACTAATCAGATTAACATTTAAACATATAAAACTACACATAACCATATAAATTAGCCACCATTAAGCCAATTCACAGTTGAAGTAAAACAATCAAGTTGACTAGGGCTTATTAAGCAATTTATTAATAGAATGCAAATCAGGATTTTTTTGCAGATGTAACCAAAAAAAATTTCCCAGACAAAATGAAAAAGAAAGAAATTGTATGATCCTAGCAAGTCATCTACTTTATTTTCCTTTATCCTCTAAAAGAAATGTGGTTTTAGTTCTATTTAAACCATCTGAGTAACTGATTTACCTTATTTGCTAGTATATAAGACGAATCTGAAATATTACAAAGAAATGTTTTAAGAAAAAATTAACTGTCATGCATGTACTAAAAGCGATTTAGAGTGGTTCAATGAGGGAAAAATTATTTGTATAAACATAATATACTATGCAGTAAAACAGTACTAATAAAGTATAACTGCATGGCTAAAAATAAACAAATTCATGTCAGTGGACACTAAACAGGACCAAGGAACAAACGCACTAAACTTACTGTTAGATGAAGTCCCACACTACACACGCAATACTGTATTTTTGGAACTCGCACCTTTGGCTCATGGGTCTCAGGCCTGTGGGCTTGGACTAGAACTAAACCTTTGGCCTTCCTGTGTCTCCAGCTTGTCAACCATGGCTCTTGGAACGTCTCACCCTCCATAATCGAGTGAACCAATTCCTGACAATAAACCTCTTCTTGCTGAGTCCCATGGCTCTCTTTATTTCAAAAACGTAAATATATCGAACTTCCTCTCCAGTGTTTTAAAAGCCATCTAGATCTGTACTGTCTATAAGAATGCAAGCCACGTAAGTAGTTTCATATCTTCTATTAGTCGTTTAAAAAAAAAAGGGGTAAAAGTAACAAGTGAAATTAGTTTTAATATATTTTATGTGACCCAATATTCAAAGACATCATTTCAACATGTAATCAAGGGAATTCCCTGGGGGTCCAGTGGTTAAGATTGGGCACTTTCACTGCCCTGGCCAGATGTACTCCCTGGTCTGAGAATTCAGACCCCACAAGCTGTACAGTGGGGCCAAAAACAAACAAAAAAACGACATCAACAACAGCAAAACCCATGTAATCAATATTTCTAAATTATTCAATGTTTTCGACTGTTTTCAAAATCTTACGTGTATTTTGCACTCAGCATATTTCAGTTCAGAATGGCCACCGTTTTTAGTGCTCAGTAGCCACCATGTGACAAGTGACAGTACTGGACAGCACAGATCTAGCTAGATGTACTTCTCTCTAAGAAGATATTCAAAGAGCTTCTGCCTCGGGCCCCAAATGAACCAATTCCAAGCAGGCCACCACTCCTTCCCAGTTTCCTTTGGGTGGGAAGACACTCCTGGAAGGATGAGGACTCTTTCAGCTGGGAAAGAGGAGCTACAGAAGTCTTCCTGGTTACTGAGTAGAGCAACTAAGAATTCCTAAACGTACTCTATTAACACTAAAACTGGACCAACCAATGGTCAAAATGAATTGTCTTGCTGTTAAAATCAACACTGAAAATTGAGGAGCTCTGTACTGAATTCACTGAGTACTTTGTTGTCACTTCTAAATCACAGTACAGACACGATGCAAAGTTCACCAGGCAGTATTCAAGGACCTAACTTTCAACCTGTGTTTTTCTCCAGGTTCCTAGGTTACAGTAGAATTAGTCCCGCTGAAGTTTATTACAAATTCCAGGTTTAATGCAAGTGTATATGTCCTATTTATGTCAAAGTATTGCAGTTTATTAAAGTGATTCACTTAAAGGTAATTTTCTCTTTTTCCCCCTCCTAATTTTCTTAAATTCACTTCACTTGCACAACCCACGAGGGAAATGTGGCCCTCAGAAGATCTTAAAACCTTTACACAAGTATCTTTGCCATTTCATTAAAACATCAAGACAATCAGGTAAACGGAGCATTCTTCAAGTACACTGTATGAACGAAACAGACATTTCCCCTAGTGGAAGATAGGAAAAAACTTCTGGTCCAAGTCGGTTCCACGCTCTTCAACCACAATAAGTCAGGGAATAACTAGAGACAGTTCTGGAATTTTCAGTACGTACCTGCCTTTGAGCGAACCTTCAACGCCAACTTGGAACTGAGGCTCCAAAACTACATTATTTGTGACTCCTAAAAGGCAAACACAGGTCAGAATGACTACCTGTGAGGCACTGAAAGGGAAAACCTCTCTCAGTCAGAAAAGCTCATCATGGTCACGAATATCGTAAAAAGTTATTCGCCCCCCCACTCCTGGCAAAGGAGTTAAGTTCCTTCCAAATTTTCATCCTGCTTTCCTCCCAGCTGCTCTCAGTCACCCAGTGAGAAGCGCCGCGCTCACTCACTGGAGAAGACCACGGCCCCGAGGGACCGCGAGAGGTCCCAGGCGAGATGCACAGAGTCAGCGAGCACGGCGTGGCACTGCGCGCACTGGAACACCGCGCACCTCTCAGGCTGCAGCCATCGCGGCAGCCGCGGGCGGAACTGCAGCTCCTCCAACCCCAGCCCCGCGGGGCCGACCGACGAAGACCCTTTCACCACCTGCGTGTCCCACTCCATGGAAGTCGCAAAAGAAGGTTCATTAATCGCTTTCTTAGTCCCATCACAGAAGCCACCCCGTGGCTGCTTTGCAATCCGAGAAACATGCCTCCGCGGCCGAGCAGCCATCTTCCCGCAGCCGGCGCCACCGTTTCAAAGACTATTCAGGCCCCACCCCAAGTTGGCTCCTGCGTCCTCATTGGACAACGTGAACGGGGGCTCTGCCGCTCACTTTGTTGCCTGGATACGCCGTTTGGCGCCTAGGTGTTAGGGCAGTGTGGAGAAGATCGTGGGTCAGGTGGAAGGGAAGTCAACCATCCTATTGGTCAGTACCAGAAGACCCCGCCTTTAACGGATTTGTAACCAATGGAAGTGCAGCTTACGTAATTTAAACTCTCTATAAATATCGGTTTGCTCAACGCTTTGAGTGGCGCCAGATCGTTGAGCGGCGCCTTAGCAAGTTAGGTATCGGGCCTCCGCGTCGTTACCTGGATTGCAGTTCGCCATGATTGTTCCCTCCCTGGAGGAGCTGAACTCCTTCAAGTACAGTGACCTGCAGAACTTGGCCAAGAACCTGGGCCTCCGGGCTAACCTGAGGGTACGGGGCCGGTGACTGGGGGATAGGATATGCGGCTTCTTTGAGACGCTGTGGGAGGGGACCGAGCGGGAATTTCGAGGGCTGAGGCGACTGTCCCGGCCTTGGGGCGGTAGATTTTGGTTTACCCAAAGGTCCAAGTAACTGTGCAAAACCGAGAGGGTGTCAAAGTTTTCACCTTTGTTGAGGCTGACTCTTACAGGGACTCAGAAAGATGCCCGCCTCCAAAATTGTTTGCTTTGGTTTTATTGGGAGTACTCTGCTATTTATCAGTCCATCTGTTAGGAAACGCAGGCCCTTTAGAAAACTAAAGGAATGCTGCATCTAAACGCCAATTAATAGGCAGTAGCGAAAAACTCCAAACAGCTCACACTTTTGTTAAATTGCCTTTGCTTCTGGAAAACTCCAAACAGCTAACAGTTCTGTTAATTGTAAGAGGTCCCAAAATTTCCTGCTACTTGAATGGAGGACGGAAGGAAGGATGATTTTTAGGGAACCTCCCCCGTGGATAAGTTTTTATAAGTTAGCTCTGATTCAGTAGGATCGTTCGTCTATTGGTCATTGTTGTGGTAGTGTTCTATTCAAAACCGATGAGGTCTTTGACTCTGATACTGTGAAACGTTTGGGGGAAAATGTTCAATTCTGGATTGGATGTATATATTGTTCTGTATATTTAGTGGAGTTTTCCCACATAATATTAAAGTATATTCTGGAGATTTATTCTGCAAGCTGTAGTGTTTAAACTGAGTGAATGTTTAGATCAGTCCTCACAGATATTTTAAGTGGTTAAATTAATTAAAATAATCAGTACCCAAGTACCAGTTGGGGCTGAAGTATAAAGAACTATCTCTGGAGATATTTTTGAGCTATAGTATTAATATTTAATGACTTCCCAATAGTTCATGAACAAAGTCTTTTAAGTCCCTTTCATTATTTTTTTGCAGTCTGGCTGGAGTCTTTTATCCAAGGCAGCAGCATCCAGACTGCTGTGTGAACACTTGGCATCTTTGTCCATCTTTCTGCCTTTGCTAATTCTGATCCTTTGGCCTCAGATCCCTTTCTCTATCCTTTATCTGCATGAATAAATCCCAATTACTCTTCACAGTCTAACTGAAATGTCATCACTGACCTGGCACCCTTTCTTCTCCCCTCCTCTTCATTCCCTTGGCCACAGGTTCACCGCCCCAGTAATCCCAGGGACCCTCCACACCTTTAAGGCAGTGTAATTTCAAGTACTTTTTCCAAACTCTTGCTGGCTTCCAGCATGCACTCTGGTTATTTGTATAGCTATGTTCTCTTCTCTACTGAATGTTAAGAGCCTTGAACAGAGATCTCATCTGTCCACCTTGGAAGTCTTTATAGCACTAAGTGCAGTACGTTTTATTTGGGATGTGTTGGATTGTTATTCAGAACTACGATTTACAGTCACTTCTTGGCAGTGCTAGAGTAATGCACCAGAGGGTAGTTCTTTTGACAAGAGTTACTATGGAGGTTTCCTACTTCAGTTTGGAGCTCTGGCTAACATTAAGGCCCCATAACTTTTTGGATCTCTGAAGAGCTATTTTAAGTTCGAAAGTGGGGACTCGGGTTCAATTTTTCACTTTTTCTGAAAGTCTCACCTATGTTTTTCTCATAATCAACTGCAGCCATTTTCTCCTTTTAAAATCTAACTTCCACACCGTCAACAGTGTTCTTTTCTTTTTATAAATTTATTTTATTCAAGTATAGTTGATTTACAATGTTGTGTTAATTTCTGCTGTACAGCAAAGTGACTCAGTTGTACGTGTATATATATATTCTTTTCCATTATAGTTTACCACGGGATATTGAATATACTTCCCTGTGCTATACAGTACCACCTTGTTGTATATACATTCCGTATATAATAGTGAGATACTACTCATAATAGTAAGGGAAAAGGAAGGGACAGTTACTAAGATTTATTGTACAGCCAGTGGTCCTTTTCTCACTATTACAAGCTTAGATTATAAAGACTTCTGCTCTTTGCACTGTATTGCAGCTCTCGTCCCTCACCTGGCAAACTCCATAACTGGTTAAACCCAGCTATACACTTAATCCTTGCTTGCGCTAACCAGCTGACCCTGGCTGGAGAAGATCATCTAACTTTGTTCACTGTGCTTAATTTAAATGTGACCATGAATTTAACTTATGATTTATTTGATTTTCCTACATGTCTTTGGTAGTCATTAATTTTCCCATTATTAAGGATAATTATTTCCAATCTTCCTACCTCAAATTGGCTCCCTTCCAACACTTGATGACTTCTCCTCTTAGGTCATGGAAAAACAGATGCAGTCAAGCTGAGAATTTCCTCATCTTTCCATCCCCAGACCCACCTGTTCTGTGTTATAGTAAAAGGCTGTGCCTAACGGCAGCCTGGCCGTTTGTGCTAGAGACCCCATCGCCCTCTCTGGGGCTACAACTCCTGCGATTATTCCTCTCTGCTGCATCAGTTCCTCTTACTCTGAGGGCTCATTTCCATGATGTGCACAATCACATTTTATGTCAGGTTTTATTTATATTTACTTTTGTCTGCTCTGGGGTCTTCACTGCTGCTCACCAGCTTCCTCTAGTTGTGGGGAGCAGGGGCTGCTCTCTATGGCGATGCGTGGGCTTCCCACTGCAGTGGCTTCTCGCTGTGTAGCTCTAGGGCACACAGGCTTCAGTAGTTGTAGCACAGAGACTCAGTGGTTGTGGCTTGCAGCTGCTAGAGCACCTGCCTCTGCCACAGGCTCCGCGTTTCATCACTGTTTCATGTTTTCACAGCATTTTTTTAAAATTTCTTTCATTATTTAGCTCTATCAGAATCTTCATTGTGTCATGTGGAATCTTTCATTACTGCACATGGACTCTCTAGTTGTGGCCTGAGGGCTCAGTAGTTTCCCTGTGGCATGTGGGATCTCAGTTCCTGGACCAGGGATCGAACCTGAGTCCCCTGCATTTGCAAGGCAGATTCTTAACCACTGGACCACCAGGGAAGTCCTTTACAGCATTTTAAGATGTTCTAGAAATCTGTGCAGCATACAGATTTAACAATACTTTAAAATTTGCTAAGAGGATAGATGGTTTTTTTTTTTCTGCAGAACCACACTACATGCAGGATCTTACTTCCCTGACCAGGAATTGAACCTGTGCCCCTTGCAGTGTAGTATGGAATCTTAACCACTGGACTGCCAGGGAAGTCCCAAGAGAATAGATCTTAGGTTAAATGCTCTTACCTCCAAAAAAACCAAAACCCACAGAATCCAAACAGGACAGTAGGCAACCTGGAGATGATAAATGGTTTGGTAGTGAAGACAGGTTCACAAGTGAAGAGCCCTCCTGCCCATGCCGGAGATGCAAGAGATGCAGGTTTGAATGGGCTGGGAAGATCTCCTGGAGGAGGGCATGGCAGCCCGCTCCAGTATTCTTGCCTGGAGAATCCCATGGACAGAGGAACCTGCCTGGCTATAGGCTGTAGGTCACAAGGAGTTGGACACGACTGAGCGACTTAGCACACAAACATGTCAATTTGTATACATTAAATATCAACAATGTCGGTCATACCTCAGTAAAGTGGTTGAGGGGGAAATAAGTCAGAAGAACCAAGAGTGCCTAATTCTGTCCTACCAATTCACCCACTTCCCAAGACAGTTTCAAAAAACAACAAGTAGAAAAGAATGTATTCCTTTATTACTACTAGTTGACATGGTGCTTGATAACCTTGACGCAGAGCCTTCAGGTAAAACTCATAGCCTAAGCACAGCCTATCCTGTGCCCAGAAGCTCAAACTAAATTGAGATCTCTGCCTCTCTTGCCTCGTTGTTATTGTTCAGTCGTTACGTCATGTCCGACTCTTTGTGACCCCCTGGACTGTAGCCTGCCAGATCCTCTGTCCGTGGGATTTCCCAGGCAAGAATACTGGAGTGGACTGCCATTTCCTTCTCCAGGGATCTTCTCAGCCCCGGGAATCGAATGTCTCCTGCATCTCATCCACTGAGCCACCAGGGAAACCCATTCTTGCCTGGACACATGGCCAGTTATAAACGGTACAAGCAGAGAACAGAGACTGGTAGCTGGGCCCCCCTTGAGAAGGAAGTCTGCATGGCTGGTAGAAAGAGGGAGCCCCGCCATGAGCTTGACCTTCTAAACCACAGGAAAACATAACCCATCAGATTAGTATTCCTCTTTCAGGAAAGAACTGGAAGGAAAGTTTCCCTTGGTGGAAGGAGGAACTCCCCAGAGACCTGTAACCATCCTCCTAAGACTCTGTATTTGGAGTTCTCCATCTTTGGGACTGAGCTTCCCAGGTGGTGCTGGTGGCTCAGACTGTAAAGAAGCTGCCTGCAATGGAGAAGACCTGGGTTGGATCCCTGAGTCAGGAATGTCCCCTGGAGAGGGGAATGGCTACCCACTCCAGTATTCTTGCCTGGAGAATTCTATGAAAAGAACCTGGTGGGCTACAGTCCATGGGGTCACAAAGAGACACGACTAAGCGACTAACACACACACCCATTTTGGGGACTGCCCACATACCTCCCCCGCCCCACCACCACACACACATATGATTCACCAGGTACCCAAGCCAGAAGCCTGGGTGTAATAATATTTCCCTTTCTCTCAGCCCCCACATTCACATTGATTTTACTTACCAGGAAAGTTTTTAATTTGTCCATGTGGCCTCAGCCCTGTTCTAGCTCAGGCCACAGTTGTCTCTGGTTTCCTACAACAGCCTCCTTGCAGGTTCCCTGTCTTCCATCCCACCCTCATCAAATGTATCATGCACATTGTACAGATAGAGTCATCATCCCAAAAAATGCAGAACCCACTGCCCTGCAACAGACTCTGTAGACTGCCTTTGAAGGTCACCCTCTTAAGAGTCTCACAAGGCCTGATAGGGTCAGGCCCACTTTCCCATATTCTCTCTCACCAGCTTGTCTAAACAGCTACCTGCTCAGCCCACACTGAACTTTAGTTCTTGAAACTGCACTCATTCTTGCCTTCCCATGCAGTTTCTTTACCCTTTTCCCTACTTCCCAGTCTCCTATTTGTTCTGCCTAAGCATCTAGTGACCTCATGCCTTTATCTTAGAACTGGCATGTACATTTACCTACTGAAGTCAACCCTAGTGCAGCACCTACCTATGTTCTCACACGACATGTAAGCTTCCTTATGCTGGCATTTACCCCACCGCACTGTAATTGCCACTTTCCTCTCTGACTTCCCCATTGTGCTATGAAATCTGTGGGGAGAGGAACCAAGTCTATCTTGGTCATCCTACTCCAGCCTGTCTAGAGGACGTTTGATGAATACAAGAACAGGAGAAGATGTTCAATGAATCTTTCTTGCTTGTTTGATTTTTGACTCTACTGATAAGGTCTTTCACTTTTCTGCAGGCAGACAAGCTGTTAAGGGCCTTAAAAGCTCACCTTAAAAATGAAGCAAGAAAAGAAAATGAAAATCAGGTAAGTAACATTTTCATCACCTATTAAATAGCAAAACAATCAGTTAATGAATGAGAAACACAGTTGGTGATGACTTAAGACATGGTGTTCGTTACCAAAGAGATTGTTATTAGTAGTTGTAAATCCTTTCATTATTCTTATAAATGGCAAAACTGCCTCTATAGTCTGCTAAGTAAGATGTTTCAAATAAATGCAAAAGTTAATTACTAGTTGCTCATTGGAAAAGATCCTGATGCTGGGAGGGATTGGGGGCAGGAGGAGAAGGGGACAACAGAGGATAAGATGGCTGGATGGCATCACCGACTCGACGGACACGAGTTTGGGTAAACTCTGGGAGTTGGTGATGGATAGGGAGGCCTGGCATGCTGCGATTTCATGGGGTCACAAAGAGTTGGACATGACTGAGCGACTGAAGTGTATGCCAAATTGTATGAATAGGGAGGGAACTGGATTTGAAGTCAGAAAAACCAAGTAGGACCTCTGTCTTTTGTGTGTATGTAACCTTGGAAAACTCAAAAGTATTGATTATTAGTTTCCTGTTCTTTGAAATGGAAATAACATCTGCTCTGCTGAATTGAGTGTTATGACAGTCAAATGCAGTGGAGACTATGAGAGTGACCTGTGGTAAACTATAAACTACTGCTGCTGGGAGTGATTGTCATGGCTGCTGCAGACCCACACCAGAGAGTTTAGACAAGGCTTGACACCTGATTGGGTCAATGATATTAGCTGTCATTGTTAGTAGTTATAGCATAAATTAATTCATGCACTTTTAATAATTTGTGGGCATTCCCTGGTGGTCCATTGTTTGGGACTTGGCACTTTCACTGCCGTGGGCCTGGGTTCGATCCCTGGGTGGGGAACTAAGATCCTGCAAGCCGAGCAGTGCGGCCAAAAAACTAGTAATAATAATTTCCTTGTTTACATACACTAATATACCTTTGAATGCTTTGCTAGCCTAGTTTTTTAGCTTGGGTTAAGTGTGATTATTTCTTTTTGAATACTTCATAATTCTCGACTGTGCCTATAATTTCATGCTGGAGAGTTTTAAAATTATCGCTTGCATATGTAATATGTTTTTTATTCAGTTTAAATTCTGATTCTTCCTGAGCATTGTAACTGTATACATGGTAGACTAATGTCTTTTTTCCAGGATGAAATTCAAACTTCTGCATCCTCTTGTGATGAGACTGAGCTACAGACCAGCAGCCAGGAACAAGCTGAGAGGGAGCCAGATGACCATGTCACCAAAACCAGAGGAAGGCGTAAGACTGTCCACAGGAGCCCTGACTCACAGACAAATGGAAATGTGCAAACTGAAAAGAAGCTACCACCTGTGCCCAATCTGGTATATTATCAGGGAGCTTTCTCTTATTCCCTTATGATATCAGGTGATGGTAAACACTGCCCTGAGCTCAGACCCAAGTCTGGCTTTATCATCACACCTCAGGGACTGGCACTCAGGAAGTACTTATTAAGTACTAAGCACAGGGACTTCTCTGGTGGTCCAGTGGCTAGGACGCCATGCTTTCACTGCCAAGGGCCCAGGTTCAGTCCCTGGTTGGGGAACTAAGATCCCACTAGCTGTGGGGTGCAGTTGAAATAGAAGTATTAAGTTCAAATTAAATGTATGTTAAATAAATAGGAACATTCATTAAGTGTTTACTTAAGTGAGGTGTATAGTAAATAAGAAGGAAAGAGATATCAGTATCGAATACAATATTTATTTTTTTCCTCCTTCCTAACTTGTGCTGGGCCTGGTGATCAGCTTAGTCTTTGAGCAGTGTGGTCATGTGATTCCAGGCACTTCCCCCACTGGCTTTGAGAGGATTCTGGTTTTATTATCCTTTCATTCACATGTAACTTTTACAAGTTGGTCCTAACCTTTATGTTCTAGCTTTGTGTAGGACCTTACTCATCAGCCTATCAAGGTCTTTCGGTGTTGGTTTCTCCTCCCTCGGAGAGCCTCCTCTGCCATGTATGCCTTCCAGTTGTCCCTAGTATCTCCTGTGCCCAGACGCACATTCTCACAACACGTGGCGAGGCAAAGAACCCGATCTGCCATTCAGAAAGAGCTTAGTCTCTTCCTTTTCTTCCTGTAACTCCTTTTCCCCCTCAATTTGGTACCTATCTTTGGAAGACAGTGATTATTTTTTCTTTCCTTTTTTTATGTCTGACTATAGCAGTGTTTTAAATGATATTTATTTTTTTCTTTTGGCTGTGCTGGGTCTTTGTTGTGACTTGCAGGCTCCTCATTTGCAGTTCACTGGCTTAGTTTCCCTGCAGCATGTGGGATCTTAGTTCCCCAGCCCGGGATTGAACCCATGTCCCCTGCACTGGAAGCCGGATTCTTAACCACTGGACTACCAGAGAAGTCCCTAATGATATTTTTTTCAATTGAGGTATAATTGACACATAACACACTATCAGTTTTGGGTGTACAATGTAATGATTCAATATTTGGGGTGATCATTTCACAGTATATACAGTGTCCAGTTAACATCCATCTCCTCTCATAGTTAAATTTTTCTTGTGATGAGACCTTTTCAGATTTACTCATGGCAGTTTTCAAATGTGATTACTTGTCATTTAAATCATTTATTTTGTTTTAAAATTTCTAGCAGAATCATTCAGAGATAAAAATATGTGGCCCTACTGAATCCCAGAATCAAGAAAAGCATGAAAACCAGGTTCTCAGAACTGCTGTAGAAGTTCCTTCTCTACCAAATGAGAGTCAAGGAGATGAGAATGCGGTGTCCTCAGGAAAACATGGAACAGATGGTATGCGAGTAATTTTTTAAAAATCTAAAATTGCTAGGGTGACTGCTTTATTTCCCAAGGACTGCCATAACAAAGTGCCACAAACTGGGCAAGTTAGAAATTTATTCTCTCACAGTTCTGGAGGCTAGAGTCTAAAATTAAGCTGTCAGTAGAGCCATTCTCTTCCACATTGAGGAGAATCCTTCCTGGCCGCTTTGAACCTCTGGTGGTGGTTATAGACCTTGGCTTGCAGCTAAATCTCTGCCTCTTGGTCATGTGGCATTCTCTCTGTCTGTTGTTTTCTTTATATTGTTGGCTTAAAAGGACACCAGTTATATTGGATTGTGTGTGTCATGTCTGGCTCTTTGCAACCCCATGGACTGTAGCCCACCAGGTTCCTCTGTTCATGGGATTCTCCAGGCCAGAATATTGGAGCAGGTTGCCATTTCCTACTCTAGGGGATCTTCCTGACCCAGGGATCGAACCCTGCGACTCTTGCATCTCCTGCATTGGCAGGCAGATTCTTTATCACTGCACCACGTGGGAAGCCCAGGTCTATCCCCGTGACCTCAGCTTAAGTTGATTACATCTACAAAGAACCTTTCCAAATAAGGTCATTGCACAGTTACCAGAGATTAAGACTTCAGCATATCTCTTTCAGGAAAACCGTTCCTCCCATTATAGCACTATATAGAATTTCCAAGGGTTCTCCAGTGAGAGCAAAAGTTAGAACCAAGTATAGCAGGCCGTCAGGTCACCTTTAACACCTGGTAGAAACCAGATAAGAGTGATAACTGGCAAGTTTCAGGCAGTTAATCTCTAGGCAGGATGAGGGGAACCCACATTCTACCGATTAGCTCCTTCTGGCCTGCTCCAGAGACAGGTACAAAGGCCTGTTAGCCCCCTCGAGTAGGACAATTAAAAGGGATCTTCATGGTCTACCTTCCCAGCAGTGTGACTGTTTTATTATGATGAATGTATATTTTACTTAGTTTGTAACCTAAAAGCTTCTTCTCTAAACTTTCTCAACTAAATGTTTGTTTCAGTAAAGCCAGAAGACATCCCTGGCAGTTCAGTGGTTAGGACTCCTTGATTCCACTGAGTGGGGCGTGGGTTCTATCCCTGGTTGGGGAATTAAGATCCCGCATGGTTCATGGTGTGGCCACCGAAAAAAAAAGGCCAGAAAACTTCAGTTCCCCTTTACCTAACAGGACTTGGTGCTTTCTGATTTCATTCCTCAGGAAGCCTGCCAGTGGCAGCAGTGTTTCAGTGTTTGCTTCATCCCAGTAGTCAGTCTGGGACCTGATATCTTCCTGAGGGGACTGAGAGAGAAATGATCCACTCACATCCACCAAGCAGTTTAATGCAGAATTTCTAGCGTTGAGCCTTCCATCTTCCCCAGCATTTTGAATGTGTTACTAAATTCAGAAAGTTAAAGGAGTACAGGTTCTGATTCAGTAGGTCTGAGGTGAGCTTGAAATTCTGCAGATTTAATAAGCATCCCCAGGTAATTCTGATGCATATGCCTCATAAATGCACTTTGAAATCTTGAGACGAGGAGAATGTAAAGGAGTCAGAGGTGGGTGTAGAATTACAAATGTCTGGTATTCCACCAGTCATGTTGTCGAGAAGACTTACCTCTAGGACCCAGTTTTGAAGGCATGGGAAAAATGAGGGTAGAACCTGTAAGTCAGGTTTGCTCACTGAAGTGCGGGCTGTTTGAAGGAGAAAAATCAGATCATGTAGTTTCTGGTGAGAGGAAGTTTTTAAATTTTATTTTGACATAATTTTAGACAGTAACAAGAGTTCCTATATATCTCTCACCTAGATTTCATAAATATTAATATTTTGCCATATTTGCTTTATTCTTATATACATATATACTAACATGTGTTGTATACATTTTTTCATAAACTGCTTGAGAGTAAGTTTCAGATATGTGCCTTTTTACCCCTAAATATTTCTGTGTGTTTCTTAAAACATAAGGACTTTTTCTCACAAATGTACAGAGTGCAGTTCATATTCCACATGATAGTTAACCTCTAACAAACAACCACTTGTCAAGGTTTGGTATAATATCAAAGAAGAATATCCACAATTATCTTAAAAGGTCATTAAATAGTCTTCACTTTTAACCACATAGCTGTATATGGCAAAATTTGTTTCCATATATTACTTCAGTTCAGTTCAGTTTCTCAGTCGTGTCCGACTCTTTGCGACCCCCTGAATCGCAGCACACCAGGCCTCCCTGTCCATCACCATCTCCTGGAGTTCACTCAGACTCATGTACATCGAGTCAGTGATGCCATCCAGCCATCTCATCCTCTGTCGTCCCCTTCTCCTGCCCTCAATCCCTCCCAGCATCAGAGTCTTTTCCAATGAGTCAGCTCGTCACATGAGGTGGCCAAAGTATTGGAGTTTAAGCTTTAGCATCATTCCTTCCAAAGAACACCCAGGGCTGATCTCCTTGCAGTCCAAGGGACTCTCAAGAGTCTTCTCCACCACCACAATTCAAAAGCATCAATTCTTCGGGGCTCAGCTTTCTTCACAGTCCAGCTCTCGCATCCATACATGACCACTGGAAAAACCATAGCCTTGACTAGACGGACCTTTGTTGGCAAAGTAATGTCTCTGCTTTTCAATATGCTATCTAGGTTGGTCATAACTTTTCTTCCAAGGAGTAAGCGTCTTTTAATTTCATGGCTGCAGTCACCACCAACCAGAACAATATATCACAATATAGTGTGTGCAGAAGCAGATGAGAGAATTCAGCTGCCTTTTATTATCAGATGTTAAAGAAATTGTAAAAGAAAAGAAAAAATAACCACTCTACTCATTTTTTTTATTTAGAAACTTTTGTCATTTTTAATTATGTTAAGGAAGGAAAGCTATGATCAACTTAGATAGCATATTCAAAAGCAGAGACATTACTTTGCCAGCTAAGGTCCGTCTAGTCAAGGCTATGGTTTTTCCAGTGGTCATGTATTGATGTGAGAGTTGGACTGTGAAGAAGGCTGAGCGCCGAAGAATTGACGCTTTTGAACTGTGGTGTTGGAGAAGACTCTTGAGAGTCCCTTGGACTGCAAGGAGATCCAACCAGTCCATTCTGAAGGAGATCAGCCCTGGGTGTTCTTTGGAAGGAATGATGCTAAAGCTGAAACTCCAGTACTTTGGCCACCTCATGCGAAGAGTTGACTCATTGGAAAAGACTCTGATGCTGGGAGGGATTGGGGGCAGGAGGAGAAGGGGACAACAGAGGATGAGATGGCTGGATGGCATCACTGATTCGATGGACGTGAGTCTGAGTGAACTCCAGGAGCTGGTGATGGACAGGGAGGCCTGGCGTGCTGCGATTCATGGTGTCGCAAAGAGTTGGACACGACTGAGCGACTGAACTGATAGCGGGTATATTTTTAGTTAATCAAATATCTTTAAATGTCTTAATTTTAAGTCTAGTATGGTATATATTGATACATGAACAAAAACTCTTTGGGGTCTTCAATTTTTGAGAGTATGGAGGCATCCTGAGGCTAGAAAGTATGAGACTTGATAACTAACCTTATTTAGACAGACCTTATTTAGGTTTCATCCCAGCAATGTCCCTTAAAACAAAGGCAGACTCATCCTTGACATTTCGTTGCCATGCCTCTTTAAACTACTTTAACATGGAACAGTTCTTCAGCCTTCCTTTGTCTCCCAGTTTGTTGACATTTTTAAAATACAGACCAGTTTCTTGGGTCCTCTGACTTAGTTTGTCTAATGTTGTTGATGGTTAGAATCAGATCATGCCCTATTGGCAGGAACCCCACAAACTAAGACACAGTGTCCTTCATCATCAGCACCCCAGAGGGCTCAGGTATTGGTTTGTCCTATGACCAGTCTTGTTAACATGCATCACTTGGTTATGGAGGTGTCTGCTAGGTGGTTCCTTTGTTGTAGTTATTATATTTTCATTTATAATAAGCATGCTGTGGAGAGTGGCTCTGACTCTTTACATATCCTATTTCATGGCCAAGGTCCAAGCAAAAGCCACTGTAGCCCCTCCAGCTCTATCCATTCATTCTTTTGTCTTGTTTTTTAGATGCATTGGGAAACGTTAAGGATGTATGACTTCATAAGTAGCATTTCTTGAAAAGTGACTTACACAGTATTTAGTAGATTGCCTCAAGCTAAAAATGATATTAGAATGTGGAAGATAAGTAGAGGGAAATAGCAACCATTATACACATCATGATCTTAACTAGATTTAAAGAACAAAAGCAAAACAAGCATAGAAGCAAAGGACCTGAGAAAATATACCAGAATGATAATAGTGTTTCTTAGGCTGGTGGAATTGTGTGATTTTTATATTCTCATTAAAACATCTAGACATGTTCATAGCAAAAGTTCTGGAAAAAGTGTTTTTAAATTTCTGATAGGCTTATATAGCTATACAGGAAGCACAAAATTTCTGTCTGCTTGGAATATGAGCTAAAAATGTGGTGATGCTATAATTAATTCTTTGTGCTCTTTACATACTATTTCTCCCACAACCTTGGCAGAGACTACCACATGAAAATGCTTCATGTTAACTTACATTTTTTTTAATTGAAGTATAATTGCTTTACAGTGTTAGTTTCTGTTACATTTCTTCATGGGAATAATTTTTAGAAATCTTTCATTAGTTCTGAATCTTTGGATTCAGGTAATGAAGATCCACGGGTACCTTCAAAAAGAAAGAAGTCTCTCTACACAGATGGGTTTTCCAAACCTGGAAAAAATAAAACCACAAGCACTACTCCAAGTAAGTTACGCTGTTGCCTGGCCCATAGAGTGTTGGTTGTGGGTATATTTAGAGTGCTTAAAATGCTGCTGAGCATGTATTAGAAATTCTATTACTTATTCCTAGAGAATGTAATCAGTTAGAATCGCACAGAGCCGAGGTAAAGTGTTGCCCGTCTTGGCCTGCCTTACAGCCCTGAGCTAAGAATGTCTCTTACAGTTGTAAAGCATTGTATAAAAGAAGGAACATAACTGAGAGACCACATTGTGTGTGGCTGTCAAGCATAATATATTTATCGTCTGCCCCTTTACAGACAAAATGTGCCAATCCTTGGCATAGAGCTTTCTTAGCATTATGCTTAGTCACTCAGTCGTGTCCAACTCTTTTCGACCCCATGGACTGTAGCCCACCAGGCTCCTCTGTCCATGGGGTTCTCCAGACAAGAATGCTGGCGTGGGTTGCCATTCCCTTCTCTTCTTAGCATTATAAAATGTCAAATTTAAGTAAAGGCCATTAATTAATTGGTGATGTGGAGGACAAATCTGTTAATCTTTTCTTATCCTCTGGACTAAACCAAAATGTCAGTAGGCAGTGAAATGGAGAGATTGTCAGTATTTGATAGTTTATAAGATGGATATGCTTTTCTCCTGAGTTTCCAAAAACTTAATGTTTTGAAATTAAAATTTTAGCAAAAATGATGTTTGAAGTTGAATATTAGGAATGCTGAGATGAGAATGAATGTTAACAGAAAAACATAAGGAAGGTGAATAAATGGATTTTGTCTTGTTATTAATTTTCATATTTGGGGAAATATTCTAGACTTTAAGAAGCTTCACGAGGCTCGTTTTAAGGAAATGGAGTCCATTGATCAATATGTTGAGAGAAAAAAGAAACATTTTGAAGAACACAATTCATTTAATGAACTGAAGGTATGCTGATAAAATTATGTTCTTAGTGGTACTGTTTGATTTTAATGTTGATACTGTGTATTACATAGCATGGTTAATACAACTAGCTTTCTATTATTCTATTACTGGAATAGATTTGAGTTTAATGTATCTTTATTATTTTAAATTTGTTTTTGAGAATTTTCAAAACCCTCCAGATAAAGCAGTGAATCTTTACTATGAAAAATAGTTTAAAAGAAAGAAAAAACATTAAGAAAATATAACTTTTTAAAATTTTTAAAATAGAAAAATATTTAAACAGGAAGAAGAAAGGAAGAAGTCCAAAATAGCAATAAGTTACTCTGTTTTCCACAATCAGACATTGTGCCTATCACTTTTGTTGGGGAAAAGCTGATTTATGGCTGAAGCCACCTTCTTTTCCTGTCTCTAACCCAAAGGGAAAAGGGGTGACTAACAGTGGCTAGCTTGAAGGCTTACTGTCATAACTGAGCTTCCTGGACTGGGTCCCTTAAGACCAGATAGTGCTGAACTCAAACTCTTTTGAGTAAGAGAAGGTGAAGTCAACCCTGAGGTTGAGTTAGCAGAAGCGTAGTGAGTTAATAACATCCCAGGAAGTCGATGTTACTGTCTTACATGGTATCTGGTGTTAAAGGGGTGCCTCACATTTGGATGGGAAACATTTTTTAATTTAATAATACATAATAGTGAAAGTGAAGTCGCTCAGTCATGTCCGACTCTTTGCGACCCCATGGACTGTAGCCTACCAGGCTTCTCCATCCATGGGATTCTCCAGGCAAGAATACTGGAGTGGGTTACCATTTCCTTCTCCAGGGGATCTTCCCGACCCAGGGATCGAACCGTGGTCTCCCGCATTAGAGGCAGACACTTTAACCTCTGAGCCACCATCTGCCTATTTCTCAAAGAATTTGAGCCAGTTTGTGGTATTACAGCATAATACAGTATAAAGCTGTTCTAAAAAGGGCAGAAAATGAGCCTTGTTAGCAGGTACAGTGTCTGCTATATCAGTTACTGAGTTGAGTTTTGAGTTTTCTGATACCCATGGCAATGGGGAAATGCACTGGATAATAAGCTCTAAATAATTTTTAAAAAATACATGTGGTTCTTAGAGACTTAATCTTGGATAATAAATGTTCAATTGAACAGTGTTTATAAAACCACTGTTACCACAGTTGAAGACAGTGTTATCAACCTTCTAGCAAGTAGGAGCATCCCCACCCAAGTCAAGGCATTAAACATCTCCATCCCTTCATACTGATCTAACAACAGGGGTGGACAATCCAGAGAAGAAATACTCAGTGTGTCCATAAGGAGACTTTTAAATTTTAACAAGGGCTAAGTTTCACAGCATTCATTACTGAATACTGGGACAAGAGGTCCATCCTGGGAGTGAAGGAGAAGGGGAGTGGCCTGCTGATGCTTTACAGAAAGTAGATAGCTTCTTTCTCTGCACAGGCATGAGCTAGCTGCAAATATGCCTGGAAAGAGAGCCACTCATTTTCCTTACCATGAAGCTGAGTCTACTTAAAAACTTTATTAAAAGTCAAGCTTTCTGTACACATGATATGGATGAATTAATTTTCTAGGTAAAAGTTAAGGGCAGAACAACTGCTTTAACCATAAACTTGAGTGTAGCCGTGAAGATGTGTTGAATAAATGAGTAGCTTATGTTGTTTCTTAGTTGATAGTCCCATCTGAATGAGTTTAGTTCTACAAATCCCACCCCGGTGTCACTGTTTAATCAGGAATTAGCTGATGAGATGGGCTATTTGGTATGATCTATTTGCAGACTAAATAAAAAACAATGATAGTGACTTCACCATAGCTAATATGGTTTTCTTAACAGTTGATATGTTTGGAGGTTGGTCTTTTGGAGAGTGATGGACAGTAAGAAGTGAGCAGAGTTCTAGAGAGAATCATCTGGCTGAGACTAATGACTGTCTCCATGATTAGTTGCCTGATGGCTCCTCCAGAATGGGATCCCAAACTTTGTGCCCCAAGATGCCTGTTTACTTTGCTAACAGTGGGAATGATCAAATTTTTTAATCTTTGATAATATATTAAAAAAAATTTGAATTTGCATTTCTCTGATCATCAGATGTTACTTGTTCATGTTACAAATCTTTGTATGATATAATTGGCAGGTTTTCTGTGAATTTGCTTTTTCTTAATTTTTGCCAATTTATGAGCCACTTATCTATATGAATGATGAATATTATGTATTATGTGTTCTAAATACTTTCCCATAGTTTATCTTTTTAACTGTACTAATGGTATCTTTCTTTGTGGAAGGTTTTATTGTTTTATTAAACTTTACAACTTTTCCTTTTAAAACTGAGGAAAAGTTTTGTGTTTCCCTTCTTGTCCCAAGATCATAAAAATATGCTTTTATTTTACTGCTTTTATTTTCCTTATGTTAATCTTTAACCCACATTTTTATTTTTATGTGTGTTATGATTGAGCTCCTTGCTTTGTTAAAACAGGATTTTTTTTGCTAAAAGAAAGGGAGAAATTTATTAGATACATTGCAAACAAAATAGTGCTACTAGAGTCAGCATAATATTCTACCTGAAAAGCCAGAAAGATTGGTACTCACTGTGAGTAGAATCACTTAAACATTTTAAGTTGCTCAAGCAAAGATGCAGAGTTGATGGTTTTGGCACCAAGTGAATTGTGAGGAGACAGTGTAGAAAGTGGGAATTTTAGGAGAAAGAAGAAAACAAATGGTGTGATTACATATAACAGTATACTTAATACATCTAACCTGAGTTCTTAGCTTACGGTAAAGATACATATTTACTAAATATTTTATTTTTAAATTTGTCTTACAACATGAATCTCTTCTGCTTGTATGTTGAAATGAGAGCTTAATGTAATTCTCTGCTTCCTTGTATTATGTCACAGGCTATCATCAGAGTGTTTCTTTTGGCTCTACATTGTCAATTCCAGTAGTCCTGTTTCTGTTGTCAGTTAGTGAAGTTAGATTTCTTCTGCCTGCAGCAGAGCTTAGACTAATGATACTAGACTAGTAAAACATTCCATCATTCTTTGTGCTTTGACTGTATCTAAAACAGATAACATAAGTGAAACCCTTCCCTGCTGTTTTACAGAGAGCATTCCCCTTCCTCTCTTCTTTTTCTTTAGGTTTTTAAAAAAGGACTTTAAAAAGCTATCGGAGAGCTAGGGTTGGGTTGGGGAGTAATTATTTGTAGATTTCATAAGCTTTTTACACAGTAGGTTCTTCTTTGAGTTTATATTTAATAAACTGCATATCATGCTGTCAAAGGAACCATCTTTCCAAGAGAACCATTTATCCCCCGTCTCTGGCCTTGGGAGACTGTTTAGCCACCTGCTTTCTCTAGTGAGAAAATACCTGGGGACATGGGAGCTGCAAAGGGCTTTCTGTAACACAGCACAACTAGAAGTTTCTGTTAAAAAATCAGAGCCATCTTCGCAGCACAGGTGTAGAAAACCGCCCAGCCTGCCAGGCAGATAGGATGGGGTGAGGTAGCAGACAAGGAAAGATGACAGGGTTAAAAGTGAGGATGAAACGGGAGGAATGGGGCGCTCTCCTGCACTTTGCCGGAGAGACAATACTGTCTGAGAGGCCAGGCTTTAATGTGCTGCGTTTCGGGTTCTCCAGAGGCAGCCTATCACTAAGGGAGTGCCGGCAACTCCAGTTCCTGCCCGAGGAAGACTCTCCGTGGCTTTTACCCCTGGCAGCCAGCAGCGCTCTCAAGGCCGGCCCCACGCAGGCCGGAGCACCTTGTGTGTGAAGGGGTCAGCCAAGCACTCTGCTCTGTCGGCAGCTAAGATGAATGTCAGGTAAAGAAGAGCTCCAAACTGGAATCCAGGGTGAGGTCTCAAAGGCTTTATTGCTTTTCATACATTTCAGGAGGACTACATCAAATGTTTTAGAGTGGATGAAAAAGGAGAAAGGATTGGAATAGAAAGATCAGCAAACATTTAAGTTAATCTTTTTTCCTTTAAATTTGTGTTTTCTTGTTTTATCCAACTTTCCTAACATTTGATTAATAAGTAAAGATAGAAAAAATAATATGGATATTTTACTTTATTAATTTAATGTATGTCTGCAAAAATGTCTATAGAAATTTTTCCATTGACTTAAATATCAAGTTGAAGCTGAAAATGTCTCAGTATGGTGAACTAAAGAACTGACTCATCCTGAAATGTGAACATTGTAGCCCACTAGGTAGTGCAGCAGCATAGCCATCTCATGCCCTGTTAATCCCTCTTTTCTTTGCTTATGCCTTTCCTGGCATCAGGGTAGCCCTCAACTATGACCGTCCCCACAGAGGAAGATCTTCAGGCTCCTTTTTTCTTTATTAAGGGCATTGCTGCCTTTAATAGAAGTGGTGCATGGTAATACTTCCCCAACATGTGCAATATCAGACACAGTTTTTAAAAGCTGAAAAATGCCCTTGAGTTTGGAATTCTGTTTATTGAGTTAGCTTGGAATATGAGGTACCTATGCTTGGCAGTTCTGATTATATTTAATATTTAAGAACACCATGGTCAAGGGCTAGTCCTTGCTTCCTGCAGGGTACAGAACAGCCTGGACACGGTAGCAGAACCATTCCTACACATCTATTTTCTTAATTCTGTTGTAGAGTCATAGTGGTCTCCCAGTCCCTCTGACTTGCCCTCATCAGGAGGCGAAAGGGAGCTTCTCCAGGTACACCTGAAACTTGAGGCCCTTAGGTGTCTCCTTTGAATTCTGCTTTATACTGTCATTGGCCAAGGCAGGGAGAGTACAGAGTACAAAACCATATTTTACAAGTAACAGAAGTTGATAAATGACTTGCTGTAGCATCATTGTTTAAAAACATTCACATTCTGTGAAAGAGGTTCATTTGTATAACAGGTTATACTGAGGCCCTTTCAGTGCTTGGTGATGGGTAGGTGGTGGTGTTTATAAGCGCAGCCCAAGTTACTCTTGACATAGGTACTCATGTCTTATTCTATTCTGTCCTATTTAGGTTTTCAGCTGCTACTAAAGATAATGAGCATAAGCGTTCACTGACCAAGACTCCAGCCAGAAAGTCTCCACATGTGACCATGTCTGGGAATACCCCAAAAGGCCAGGCTGTGCTCGGGACACACAAGTTAAAGACCACAAGGGGTGAATCTGTTGCTGGTAAAGAGACAACCCACACACACACTTCTGCTTCATTTTTAAGCCATGTGACATCCTAATAGGATTGTTTCCTTAAAGCCTCTCCATATCTATAGAATCAAAAGCAAAAATTTCTCCATAGCATTTATACTTGAGACACAGATGAAAACCTGATACCCCTGCCCAAGGTCTCCATCCTGTCTAAGACAAGCCCCAAGACGGTGACCCTCCCTGGAGAACACTTGGCCCACTCTGGTACTCTTGCCTTGAAAATCCCATGGATGGAGGAGCCGGGTGGGCCGCAGTCCACGAGGTCACTAAGAGTCGGACACGACTGAGCGACTTCACTTTCACTTTTCACTTTAATACATTGGAGAAGGAAATGGCAACCCACTCCAGTGTTATTGCCTGGAGAATCCCAGGGACAGGGCAGCCTGGTGGGCTGCCATCTATGGGGTCTCACAGAGTCGGACATGACTGAAGCCGTTTAGCAGCAGCAGCAGAGATTAGGGGGAGGATCACAGCACTCATTATAGCCTCTGAATGGTTCTGCCAGACCCTGAAACTAACAGGACCCAGAGTTCGTGGAATAAATGCCATGCTATTGACTGGTAGTAGGGTGTATAAGCCAGAATGAGCCATATAAACAATCTTCTACACCCTGTCTACTTAATCATCGCCTACAAAGACCAGGTGGTTTTCAAAAGAACAGTGCAATAGCAGTGTGAGGGTTTAAAACATTATCACCAACAGGTTAAGGCCTGTATTAGAACTGAGTGTATCAAAATTCTCTTGAGAGTTCTGCTGAATTGCCAGGCAAGAGGGGCCTTGGTTCCCTGAGACCAGAGTAATCCAGCAGGAGTTCAGACTAGAGGAGAATATTGTTGTTAGTAATAATCAGTGTGGAGACTGTGGATTTTTTCATGCCTTTCACACCTAAATTAAAGATCAAATAGTGAGACTAACAACTACATTTCAAGAGAGAGTGTGGAGGTAGGAACAGAAAATTTATGATTCTTCCTGTATATCACCTCTGTCATTCCCATTTACCCTTAATCTTTTCTATACCAGCAAGCAAACATCCCCTATAACATGCTAAATCATCCTGTAAAAGGGGAAGAAAGTTTGGGCAGAAAGCAGGGCTAAAAAAATGAAGACTAAACTTCCTTAAGATGGGACTCTTGTCATTTTACATGGGACATGAGCCACTGAGCAGCAGCCACCTGCCTAATACTGAGCAAGGCCCCACAAATGCCCACAGATAAGGACATGAGGAAGAATCTACCTCTATGCCATATCCTGAGTTTTCTCCTCTAGGTTACTCAGGAGTGTGCCCAGCCGGGATGGGATAGTTTTCTTTCCCCATTTATCAAATACAAATTTCATGTAGATGAAATCAAACTGATTTGTTTCTAATGATTTGCTTTATTCACTCTGTATGTTTCAAGAACCATACTGATAAATGAACTAAAGTTCATTCATTTTCACTGTGTTTTTCAATGGTGTGGATATATTTCAACTTGTCCATTTTACTGCTCATGGACCTGCTGGTATTTCTGACTTTTATTTTTTTAATATTTATTTACTCATTTATTTTCGGCTGTGTTGGGTCTTAATTGCAGCACGTGGGCTCTCTAGCTGTGGCACATGGGCTCCAGAGTGCGTGGTCCGTAGCTGTGGCGGACAGTAGATGTGGCGAGCTGGCTTAGGTGCCCTGCAGCCTGGGGCATCTCAGTTCCCCGACCAGGGATCAAGCCTGAGACCCCGTGAACAATTTTTATTGTTTTATATAGTATAACTATGACCATTGTGGAACACATTTCCTATCCATGTATAAGAGTTTCTCAAAACTAGGAGGTCTGCTGGATAGTAAGGTATGCAGACACTTACATTACTGGTTGAATTGTACCAGTACATCCTCTCATCAGCAGTGTGACAGCCCCATTGTTCCCCTCCTTACCAAAACTTGATAGCAACACAGTGGAACGGCTTCAGCACCGGGGCTTTCTGCTTTTCTGTGTTGTTTCACTAAGTGTTCCTAGATCCTGGTTACTTGTTCACATATTCAGGCAAGTACCAACATTTGACAGTGGCCTGAATGCAACCTGTAAGGGGAAAGGATTATAAAATGTGTCAGATATATGCTGCCCAACTGTAGCAAAAATGTGGCTTACCAAATTATACCATTCTGATATGTTTTTAACTTTATGTTACAAAAATTCACATTCTTCACATTCACTTTCTATAACAGCCTTCATTAGTGAAAATCAGAGCCATGGACCTTTTAATCTCTATGTGATTATGTTCCCTGCAGGCTTTATCTCTATTTGTGTTAATGAAAATGTCACTATTAATAATATATAACTTTTTAAAAGGGTAGGGAATTCCCTGGTGGTCCAGTGGTTGGGACGGCGAACTTCCACTGCAGAGAGTGCAGGTTCTATCCCTTGGTTACGGAACTAAGATCCAGCATGCTACACAGTGCTGCCCCAAAAAAGGGTAAATAATATCAGGCAAACAGCCTGAAAATTTACCCAGTTAATTTTTTTTAGTTGAAATATAGTTGATTCAGTGTTATGTTACTTTCAGGTATACAGCAAAGTGATTCAATTATACATATAAAAACAGATATATATAGCCTTTTTGAGATTCCTTTCCCTTTTAGGTTATTACAAAATACTGAATATAGTTTCCTGTGCTATATAGTAGGTCCTTTTTTAGGTTATCTATTTTATATGTAGTAGCATGTTTATGTTAATCCCAAAGTCCTAATTTATCCTTCCCACCGAATTAAATCTTAAAACAGAATTCTAAACTCCTGTTGATCCTAGGAAATGTCACAATTTGGGGAGCTGCTGACAGGGAAACAAATCTCAGGGGTTAGTTCTCCTCAGTAACTCTTTTCTCCCCATTTCTCCTTTTTAACCTTACTTCTGTTTCAGGCTGTTCATATTAAATTCTATTTAAGATTGAGCAGTGATACTTTAATAAAATAAAAACTTTAGCAGGTCTTTTACTCTAATTAAACCCTTGGATTTTGTTATTTTAGTTATTACCCCGTTCAAGTTGACAACTGAGGCAGTGCAGACTCCAACCTCCCATAAAAAACCAGTGTTTGATCTCAAAGCAAGTTTGTCTCGTCCTCTCAACTATGAGCCACACAAAGGTATGTGGGAATGTTTTGAGGTTCAAGAGTTAAGATTAAACAGTTATGCATCTGACGATACGAAAAATCCTAGTGACTCAGTGGAAGCCATACTTGGCGTAGAATTCCTGCCTCTGCCCTGTGTCCACGTGACCCATAATTTAAAAACTATCCATTGAACAAATACTAAATAATTCACTTATATTTTTGCTAACCAAAAACAGTTTCTAATCAGTGTTGCTAAAAAGCATTAATAAAACTTCAGCCAAAAGCAAGAAACTTGAGTATTTCTATGGGTAAATGAATGTTTTCTTTATAGTTTTTAAAGGATCCTAGGCTGAGGACCACTGGTCAAACCACCTGGGACATTTATTGGCCAAATGTCTCTCTTGGGCATATATTAAAGTTCTTCACATGCACTTAAAATATCAGCAATTAATATGATCTATATATCAGTGCTTCTGGAATTATTTTAAAACAAACTTCCTATAAAAATCATGTTTATGTAAGTGTTTAAATTACTAATCTTAATGCAACAAATATAATAAAAGCTAAGTCTTATTTAGAGGTAAGAGTCAAGCTGAACCATGGTTTAAAAAAACTTCTCCCACTGCATTTTTCCACCCCAAGTTTTCCCATCTGTGGCAATGGCACTTCTCTAACCAAGTGTCAGGTAAGACGTCTGAGAGTGATCTTTGGCTGTCTACTCTCCTTGACACCATACGCAGGCCTCTCAACTCCATCTTTGAAACTGATCTGTAATTTGACCACTTTTTACCCCTTTATGGCTACTGCCTTTGGTCCTAGTCAGATCATCTTACTGAACTTCTAGAATAGCCTCTTGGCCCCACTACAACCTTAAAAACGAATCAGAGCACATCAGTGCCTTGCTCTGAACCTCCTAAGGTTTCCCATCTCTCTTCCACCCTCATTTTGTTGTCTCGTCCCTTCTCTGACTCTGTGCCAATCACACTGGTGTTTCAGCTCCTCAGACACATTCATCTTATTCCCTCCTTTAGGTCTTTGAATTTGTTATCCCTGTGCTCCACCAAGAATACTATTCCCATTGATCTTTGCACAACTTGCTCCCTTTTTTTAATGGGGCATCCACTTGACTGTCACCAATCTAGGAAGGTCTTCTCTGTCCACCCCCTGCCCCCCACCTCACACACACACACTCTTTACTCCTTCAGTGCAGTTCAGTCGCTCAGTTGTGTCTGACTCTTTGTGACGCCATGGACTGTAGCACACCAGGCTTCCCTGTCCATCACCAACTTGCAGAGCTTGCTCAAACTCATGTCCACTGAGTCGGTGATGCCATCCAACCATCTCATCCTCTCTCGTCCCCTTCTCCTCCTGCCTTCAATCTTTCCCAGCATCAGGGTCTTTTCCAGTGAGTCAGTTCTTCGCATCAGGTGGCCAAAGTATTGGAGCTTCAGCTTCAGCATCCGTACTCCCAATGAATATTCAGGACTGATTTCCTTTAGGATGGACTGGTGTGATCTCCTTGCAGTCCAAGGGACTCTCAAGAGTCTTTTCCAACACAACAGTCCAAAAGCATCAATTCTTCAGCGGTCAGCTTTCTTTATAGTCCAACTCTAACACCCATACATGACTACTGGAAAAATCATAGCTTTGACTAGATGGACCTTTGTCGGCAAAGTAATGTCTCTGCTTTTTAATATGCTAAGTAGGTCATAGCTTTTCTTCCAAGGAGCAAGCGTCTTTTAATTTCATGGCTACAGTCATCATTTGGAGCCCAAGAAAATAAAGTCTGTCACTGTTTCCATTGTTTCCTCATCTATTTGCCATGAAATGGTGGGACCGGATGCTATGATCTTAGTTTTTTGTTAAATGTTCAGTTTTAAGCCAGCTTCTTCACCTTCCTCTTTCACTTTCATCAAGAGGCTCTTTAGTTCCTCTTGGCTTTCTGCCATAAGAGTGGTGTCATCTGCATGTCTGAGGTTATTGATATTTCTCCTGGTAATCTTAATTCCAGCTTGTGGTTCATCCAACCCGGCATTTCACATGATGTACTCTGCATATAAGTTAAATAATCAGGGTGATAATATACAGCTCTGACATCCAAATTTGGAACCACTCTGTTGTTCCATGTTCAGTTCTAACTGTTGCTTCTTGACCTGCATACAGATTTCTTGGGAGGCAGGTAAGGTTGTCTAGTAGTCTCATCTTTTGAAGAATTTTCCAGTTTGTTGTGATCTACATGGTCAAAGGCGTAATCAATAAGGGAAAAGTAGATGGTTTTCTGGAATTCTCCAGTGGGTGTTGGCAATTTGATCTCTGGTTCCTCTGCCTTTTCTAAAACCAGCTTGAACATCAGGAAGTTCACGGTTCACGTATTGCTGAAGCCTGGCTTGGAGAATTTTGAGCATTACTTTACTAGCATGTGAGATGAGTGCAATTGTGTGGTAGTTTGAGCATTCTTTGGCATTGCCTTTCTTTGGGATGGGAATGAAAACTGACCCTTTCCAGTCCTGTGGCCACTGCTAAGTTATCCAAATTTGCTGGCATATTGAGTGCAGCACTTTTAAAGCATCATCTTTCAAGATTTGAAATAGCTCTACTGGAATTCCATCACCTCCACTAGCTTTGTTTGTGGTGATGCTTCCTAAGGCCCACTTGACTTCACATTCCAGGATGTCTGGCTCTAGGTGAGTGATCACACCATCATGGTTATCTGGGTCATGAAGCTCTTTTTTGTACAGTTCTTCTGTGTATTCTTGCCACCTCTTCTTAATATCTTCTGCTTCTGTTAGGTCCATACCATTTCTGTCCTTTATCAAGCCCATCTTTTCATGAAATGTTCCCTTGGGATCTCTGATTTTCTTGAAGAGATCTCTGGTCTTTCCCATTCTATTGTTTTCCTCTTATTTCTTTGTATTGATCAGTGAGGAAGGCTTTCTTATCTCTCCTTGCTATTCTTTGGAACTCTGCATTCAAATGGGTATATCTTTCCTTTTCTCCTTTGCCTTTCCCTTCTTTTCTTTTCTCAGCTATTTGTAAGGCCTCCTCAGACAGCCATTTTGCCTTTTTGCATTTCTATTTCTTAGAGATGGTCCTGATCACTGCTTCCTGTAAAATGTCACGAACCTCCGTCCATAGTTCTTCAGGCACTCTAGCAGATCTAATCTCTTGAATCTATTTATCACGTCCATTGTATAATCATAAGGGATTTAATTTAGGTCATATCTGAATGGTCTAGTGGTTTTCCCTACTTTCTTCAATTTCAGCCTAAATTTGGCAATAAGGAGTTCACGATCAGAGCAACAGTCAGCTCCCAGTCTTGTTTTTTTGCTGACTTGTATAGAGCTTCTCCATCTTCTGCTGCAAAGAATAGCAATCTGATTTCAGTACTGACCATCTGGTGATGTCCAATTATAGAGTCTTCTCTTGTGTTGTTGGAAGAGGGTGTTTGCTATGACCAGTGTGTTCTCTTGGCAAAACTCTGTTAACCTTTGTCCTGCCTTATTTTGTGCTCCAAGGCCAAATTTGCCTGTTACTTCAGCTTATCTCTTGACTTCCTACTTTTGCATTTTAGTCCCCTATGATGAAAAGGACATCTTTTGGGGGTGTTAGTTCTAGATGTTGTAAGTCTTCATAGAACCATTCAGTTTCAGCTTCTTCAGCATAACTGGTTAGGGCATAGACTTGGATTACTGTGATATTGAATGGTTTGCCTTGGAAATGAACAGAGATCATTCTGTCATTTTTGAGATTGCACCCAAGTACTGCATTTCAGACTCTTGTTGACTATGAGGGCTAGTCCATTTCTTCTAAGGCATTCTTGCCCACAGTAGTAGATATAATGGTCATCTGAATTAAATTCACCCATTTCCATCCATTTTAGTTCACTGATTCCTAAAATGTTGATGTTCACTCTTGCCATCTCGTTTGACCACTTCTAATTTGCCTTGATTTGTGGACCTAACATTCCAGGTTCCTATGCAGTATTGTTCTTTACAGCATCGGACTTTATTTCCATCACCAGTCACATCCACAACTGGGTGGTGTTTTTGCTTTGGCTCCATCTCTTCATTCTTTCTGGAGTTATTTCTCCACTGATCTCCAGTAGCATATTGGGCACCTACCTACCTGGGGGTTTCATCTTTCAGTGTCATATCTTTTTGCCTTTTCATACTGTTCATGGGGTTCTCAAGGCAAGAAGACTGAAGTGGTTTGCCATTCCCTTCTCCAGTGGACCAGGTTTTGTCAGAACTCTCCACCATGACCCGTCCGTCTTGGGTGGCCACATGGCACAGCTCATAGTTCCATTCCTTACTTAGTCTTATATTTCTTCATAGCACTGCCTGATGTTACTCTACTTGACAATTATCTGCCTCTACCGTTGGAAAACAGCAAGAATTGTTGACTTCTTGGTTCACTGCTCTGTCCTTAGCACCTAGAAGAGTCCCTTGCACACCAGGTTCTCCAGAAGTATTTGTCATGGGAATGACTGATCCCCCTAACTTCTACTGATGGTAGGAAACCTGGTTTAGAGCTTCACCTGTGCTTGTTATTTTAGATCCTAGACAAGTCATTTAATTCCTTTATGAAAGGGAAAATAAACAAGTACTACTTCGCTGGTTACTGAGAGGGTCAAATGATGCAGCAAGTGTGAAAGTCCTTTTTATAAAATGGGAAACACTGCAAATGACAATCACTAGTACTCAGAAACAGGTCACACTATGCCAGTAAAGTAATACATAAACGTCTGGAAATTTGGTCACAATTCTGAAGCCAACAAAATAGTCCTCCTTGTTTGTTCCAAATACACGGCAATAGGTAACATTAATAAACTGCAAAGATGAAATACTATACTATTAAACATACCTATGCAATCTTGGGATTAAACTACCTAGTTGTTATGGCTGCTTTGATGTGCTGTGTAATTGGATTCAGTATTAAGAGGCTTTGGGGTTTTTTTTTGGTATTAAGATTTTTTTGTGACTTTCTAAGGATTAAAAAGTCAAGAGGGAGTTCCTGGCGGTCCAGTGGTTAGGACCCTGTGCTTCCACTGCAGGGGCCTGAGTTCATTCCTAGTTGAGGAACCTAGGATCCCACAAGCCATGCAGTGTGGCCAAAGAAAAAAAACTTTTTAAAATAGAAGACACTTGTTTTTAGAGGAAAAGAAAGTAATGTCTATTTGTGGAATATTAAACTGAAATTAATAGAATTATACTAGCAAATGTCTAAAAACAAAGTATAAATGTTGATAGCAAGCAGGTAGCCACAAATAAGAGAGAATTAAAATTATAAGAATCTTCTTAAATCTGTTTATCTCTGTCCTAAACTAGGAAAACTGAAACCATGGGGACAGTCTAAAGAAAACAATTCTCTACATGAGCATGTCAACAGAGTTAGCTTCCACAAGAAAACTTATAAACAACCTCGTCTCCAGACCAGGTAAGAACATAACTATTCAGTTCTATAATTCTTTTAATTTGGAAAACTGTATAAAAGCAGAGTCTTTGGGACAGAGTCACAGAAATAGTGGAGTTTAAAAAGAAGGTAGAAGTGGAATCATATACAGCACTTAAAGTACATGTGCCTAGGCAGTATCACAGTGGGCTGTAACTCAGCAGGTGTGAGATGGCACCCACACATCGGCATTGTTTCTGAAGCTCTGCAGAAGACCCAGATTCAGAGCACTGCTCTTACATGACCTATCTACCCAAACAATGCACCTGGATGTCCCTCCAGATATCACTTATGTGCCCAGGGCACCTAAGTATGCAGATAGATGTAAATTCTCACACCCAGGGAAACCAGGCTTACTAGGCTTCAAGGCCCTACACAAGGGGAAACCCCAGTGTGACCCTTAGACTTTCTGCATGAAAACCAAGTTAGTGCCAGAGTCTGTCCTGGGCTGCAGCTGGTCCTGGTTTGGTCGATTCCCTATGAGATACCCTCGTGACACAGATTTACCTATCATTTGACTGGACAGCTACCACCAAGACCTTATTATTTGCTATTAAAATCATTAACATGATTCTGGGCCTTTTTTTCCCCTCTTAATTCCTTCCCTCAAAAATCACGGTTGGCTTAAGTCAGTAGATCCTGGTTCCAATGCTAGTACTTTCGTTAGACAATGTGATTTTGAGCTTGAATTCTGACTTCCACAGATAGAGCTTTCTCACTTAAAACAAACTAAAAAAATCTACAGGGGTTGGATTCACTCTCCAAGCTGTCTTCTGGTTCTAATTTCATGCTTGGTTTTAGAATGCTGCTTTAACATAAGGAAAAAAAATTTTTCTAGCCTTTTAACATAAGTGACTTACAGGTATGGTTTCCATTGCACAGACCACTGGTCACGAGCGCAGTGTCCTGTAAAAGTGAATTTTACACTGGATGTCATTTTAAGTTTGGACATTATGCTAACCACAGGTGCTTTAAAGTGGTCTGTTTGGAGCTTCACCAGAGCCTAACATATAACCTGTCCTTTTGTAGGGAGGAGCAACGAAAGAAACATGAGCAGGAGCGAAAGGAGAAGAAAGAAAAGGTCCTGGGAGTTCGAAGGGGCCTCATTATAGCTGAACGTTCATAATTTAACATCCTGTAAATATTTTTTTCCTCCGAACCTTTTGTAAATATTTTTATACTGTCCTCTTAGTCAAAAGACCTTTTTCTGCTCTTAACTTTGTTCATATACATATATGTAGGGCCTGTGGCTTCTTCACATGCTATTTCCCTGAAAAGACATTACCTTTAAAACTCACAAACTCTTCTGAAATACTTTTTACCTAAGCCCCTACACAACTAGCTCAGTTTTCTACAAAAGACCCATCATAGATTCTTGACCTAGATTTTTAAAGTCAAGTGCCCTCTGCTGGCTCTAGTAACAGAACTTCAGTCCTCTTCTAGGCAAAAGCATTTTCCTGATGGTAGCCAATTATAACACATGCTTTAGTAGAAATTGAACAAGTTATGGATAGGGTAAGCTGTGAAAGGCCACCTCTTCATCCTCTAGAGAATCTAGTAATCTTACTGAAACTGTAGGCCATTTGGGTTGGTAAGACATCAGTATTTTACCTATGTGAAATGTTTCATTTCAGCTTTTGTGTACTTCATGTAATTGTCAATTACATATCTCTGTATTCTTAAAAACAAAACTATAGCTCATTCTAGCCTGGCTTATTTAGAAATACACAGGACCACATTGAAAGTTGGGGATTGCGGCTTTAAGGATTATTGTGCTCTGTAAAACTGATATCTTACTTGATTTATGCAAAAGACTAGAGTTGCTTAGTATCATATTCATGATTGTTGCACCTGAGTGGAGTGTCTGCGTTTTGTACGGCTTGAGATTTTCATGAATAAAATTTTTTCTCACGATGGTAAGAGTCATTCTTTGTAAATGTAATTGGTTTCCAAAATTTACTTGACCAGCCAAGACTAATAAGAGTTGACTTGTACTCTTTGTGCATCCTTTCTTGACCTCCTGCTCCTAGAAGAAATGATTATGTCTTTCTTCTGTATTTTCACAGCACCTGTCAGATTCTATTAAACTTATTTTTATACACATATGAGCCCAGAGAACATGGCACAGAATATGGCATACTCCTGGGTGCTCAATAAACTCAGATTTTGCTATCAAGAGGCAGAGACCAGATCAATCAAGAAATGTTTGTCAACTACCCTGTTACCATAAAGGGAAAATGATAACTATTTTGGAAAACAGCTTTGTAGTTTCTTTAAAAATTTAAATATACATCTATCAGATGACCCAGAAATTCTAAGAAATGAAAGCATATGTCAACACCAAAACGTGCAAATATTTATAGCACTTTTATTCACAGTAGCCAAAAAGTAGAGAGAAATCCAACTGTCTATCAATGGATGGATTAAAGCACTAAAAAATGAAATACTGATAACGCAACGTGGATGAACATCAAAGACGTTATGCAAAGTGAAAAGAAGCCAGACACAGACTTACACAGAAAGTAGATCAGTGATTATGGGGCTGAGATGGGAATGAAGAGTTTAGGTGTTTTAGTCACTAAGTCGTGTCTGATTCTTGAGACCCCATGGAGTATAGCCTGCCATGCTCCTCTGTCCATGGGATTTCCCAGGCAAAGATACTGGAGCAGGTTGCCATTTCCATCTCCAAGGGATCTTTCTGACCCAGGGATCGAACCCACATCTCCTATGTTGCAGGCAGATTCTTTACCATCTGAGCCACCAGGGAAGCTGACAGAAATTTCCTAAAATTAGCTGCATAAAGACCACAATTCTGGAGGTCCAATGGTGAAGACATCATGCTTTCACTGCTGTGGCCCCAGCTTCAACCCCTGATTGGGGAACTAAGATCCTGCAAGCTGCATAGTATGCCCCCCCAAAAAATCATTGAGTTTATACACTTAAAACAGATGAACTTTGTTATGTAAATTATGCCTCAATAAAGCTGATAAAGACAAATAATTACATGAAAATCTTTTAGGCCAAAATGATGGAAAAGCTGTCAGCTTTGTGTATTCTTATCTTAAACTTGGCTCTCGTAGGATACTCTGGCTATATCATATAGTTTCCCATCTCCTCTAACAGGACAAGAACTGATCAGTTTACACTTAATCAGGGTCTTGTTTCTGGCACATGCAATCTCTAATACTTAAAATGACTGGGGAAGCGGCCAAGGATCATGCATCTTTGGAGCACGAGCAATGTAGATGTTAGGGACTGCATGTTTGTGGCCACCACTCCCTCCCAATTCATATGTCGAAAATCCTAATCCCCAATGTGACTTGGTACTTAGAGGTGCACTTGGAGGCCTTTGGGAGGTAATCAGGTCATATGGGTGGAGCCCTCATGACAGGATTAATGCTATTATATGAAGAGACCAGAACCTGTTCTCTTCATGTAGGGATACAGTAAGAAGGCAGCTGTCTACAGCCAGGAAACACCAGACACCAGGCAGGCAAGCACCTTGATACTGGACTTCCCCGCCTCCAGAACTGGGAGAAATACACATGTGTTTCGTTTAAGCCACCTAGTCTACAGTGATTTGTTACAGAAGCCCAGGCAAAATAAAACAGGTATTTTTTTCCCAGTGACTTCTATAGCATCTTTATCTTAATGTTTTCTACAGCAGTCTCCCCTCCTGATAGCTAGATGAGAAAACAGAAGAAATGTATAGGGAATAGAATGGTAGAAGGCCATCAACAGTCATTTTCAGAGCCTCCCTGTTTTGGGAACCACCTATTAGTACAGGAACTATTCCTAACAGGAATCACTCTAACCCAAAACAGTTGTTTACATAGTAACTCTGCATCATTACTCACATTCTTTAAGTTAAGGTATCACTTAACTGGTTGGTTCCTCTCAGCAGCATTTACCTATGTCTTAGGGAAGACATACAGCCACTGTTTGGACACCATTTAAAAAAATACTTTATTTTTGTGTCACTATGGATTCCACTACCCTCAGCAATACAGAAATACCACATGATCACTATTTAAAAAGTCTTGGATTAAGCTCTGGAGAATTTTCATAGGCAAATTCTTCTGTGTGGGCCGGATCTGTAAATACTCCAATAAAATCTATTTCCAAGAAAAATGGACCATCCACTTTATCAGCCAGGGTGAATCCAATAGATGAGATCTAAATTTAAAATAGAGAAATTGATCAAAATCTTGTATGCTGTTGTTTTCCCTGGAGTTTTAAAATTCTGTAATTACTATAGCTTCAGGTATATACTATCAGCCCTTCACATGTATACCATAGTACTCAAGTGCTGTAGCAAATTATACGAAGTACATGACTGCTTTTCTTTCCACATTCTACTTCTCTCTATAAAACAGTGCCACTTAAGACTAATAAGTAAAAGTGGATGTCTAATGGAGGTTCCTTGAAGCTCCCCTGAACTGTGTTTTAAAGCTAAAGTAAAATGTAGGCATGACCACACTGAAATTCCTCCAAGCAGGGGTATGGTTCACAGGACAGTTCTGAGTCAGCATCTGTCTAGGTATAACAGGAGTATACTTAAGTAGGAATTTTCATCTTTCATTTCAGTTCAGTTCAGTCGCTCACTCGTGTCCAACTCTGCAACCCCATGAATCGCAGCACACCAGGCCTCCCTGTCCATCATCAACTCCCGGAGTTCACTCAGATTCACGTCCATCGAGTCAGTGATGCCATCCAGCCATCTCATCCTGGGTCGTCCCCTTCTCCTGCCCCCAGTCCCTCCCAGCATCAGAGTCTTTTCCAATGAGTCAACTCTTCGCATGAGGTGGCCAAAGTACTGGAGTTTCAGCTTTACCATCATTCCCTCCAACGAAATCCCAGGGCCGATCTCCAGAATGGACTGGTTGGATCTCCTTGCAGTCCAAGGGACTCTCAAGAGTCTTCTCCAACACCACAGTTCAAAAGCATCAATTCTTCGGTGCTCAGCCTTCTTCACAGTCCAACTCTCACATCCATACATGACTACTGGGAAAACCATAGCCTTGACTAGACGGACCTTAGTCGGCAAAGGAATGTCTCTGCTTTTGAATATGCCATCTAGGTTGGTCATAACTTTTCTTCCAAGGAGTAAGTGTCTTTTAATTTCATGGCTGCAATCACCATCTGCAGTGATTTTGGAGCCCCCAAAAATAAAGTCTGACCCTGTTTCCACTGTTTCCCCATCCATTTCCCATGAAGTGATGGGACCGGATGCCATGATCTTCGTTTTCTGAATGTTGAGCTTTAAGCCAACTTTTTCACTCTCCTCTTTCACTTTCATCAAGAGGCTTTTTAGTTCCTCTTCACTTTCTGCCATAAGGGTGGTGTCATCTGCATATCTGAGGTTATTGAGATTTCTCCTGGCAATCTTGATTCCAGCTTTTGCTTCTTCCAGCCCAACGTTTCTCATGCTGTACCCTGCATAGAAGTTAAATAAGCAGGGTGACACTATACAGCCTTGACGTACTCCTTTTCCTATTTGGAACCAGTCTGTTCCATGTCCAGTTCTAACTGTTGCTTCCTGACCTGCATACAGGTTTCTCAAGAGGCAGGTCAGGTGGTCTGGTATTCCCATCTCTTTCAGAATTTTCCACAGTTTATTGTGATCCACACAGTCAAAGGCTTTGGCATAGTCAATCAAGCAGAAATAGATGTTTTTCTGGAACTCTCTTGCTTTTTCCATGATCCAGCAGATGTTGGCAATCTGATCTCTGGTTCCTCTGCCTTTTCTAAAACCAGCTTGAACATCAGGAAGTTCACAGTTCACGTATTGCTGAAGCCTAGCTTGGAGAATTTTGAGCATTACTTCACTGGTGTGTGAGATGAGTGCAATTGTGCGGTAGTTTGAGCATTCTTTTGCATTGCCTTTCTTTGGGATTGGAATGAAGACTGACCTTTTCCAGTCCTGTGGCCACTGCTGAGTTTTCCAAATTTGCTGGCATACTGAGTGCAGCACTTTCATAGCATCATCTTTCAGGATTTGAAATAGTCCAACTGGAATTCCATCACCTCCACTAGCTTTGTTCCTAGTGATACTTTCTAAGGCCCACTTGACTTCACATTCCAGGATGTCTGGCTCTAGATGAGTGATCACAACATCATGATTATCTGGGTCATGAAGATCATTTTTGTACAGTTCTTCTGTGTATTCTTGCCACCTCTTAATATCTTCTGCTTCTGTTAGGTCCATACCATTTGTCCTTTATAGAGCCCATCTTTGCATGAAATGTTCCCTTGGTATCACTAATTTTCTTGAAGAGATCTCTAGTCTTTCCCATTCTATTGTTTTCCTCTATTTCTTTGCATTGATCACTGAGGAAGGCTTTCTTATCTCATCTTTCATTTGCCAGCCTTCAAAAATGAACTGAAATAATCCTCACAGTTCTATTTCACTAAAGGTAATAAAACAGTATTTCCCTGACGCTGAGAAAGATTGAAGGCAGGAGGAGAAGGGGACGACAGAGGATGAGATGGTTGGATGGCATCACCGACTCAATGGACATGAGTTTGAGCAAGCTCCAGGAATTGGTGATGGATAGGGAAGCCTGGAGTGCTGCAGTTCATGGGGTTGCAGAGTCAGACACGACTGAGCAACTGAGCTGAACTGAATATATATGGTCTTCCCAGGTGGCGCTAGTGGTAAGGAATTCACCTGCCAATGCAGGCGACACAAGAGACTCAGATGTTAACGCTGCATTGGGAAGACCCCCTGGAGAAGGTAATGGCAACCCTCTCCAGCATTCTTGCCTGTGAAATCCCATGGACAGAGGAGCCTGGTGGGCTACAGACCACGGGGTCCCAAAGAGTCAGACACAACTAAGTACACACGCAATACAGTTCTGAGTGAAAATACAGGAAAATGTCACCTTGTCGAGCAGAAGCTGGTACTGGGCATCCCGGATTCGTCCTTGATTAGAGAAGAAAAATTTGGAGAAAGGAATCTGAAAGAAAAAACCATTGACTTCAAAGCTGAAATGTAAGCAACTGAGGCATCTGCATAGAACTCCAATGATAAAATAATAATGCTTTAAATTTAATTCTAAAATTATCTAACATGTGAAGTTACAACAAATGGCTTAGTTGTTTGGATAACAGATGGAAAAAAATTTAATGAAATAATCTAAGTATTACAAGAAAACAATTGTAAACTTTTGCAAGCCAGAAGTCCCAAAGGAAAAAATAAAAGAGTACAACTTTATGGTGGCAAAAAAAAAAGTATCCTAAACACAAAACTTTTACAGATAACTAAGAAAAAGATCAAACAACCCAACAGAAAAATGGAGATGGGAGAAACAGGCACATCTGTATACTGATACGCGGACTGCAAATTAGCCCAACTCTTAGAGAACAGCTGACAGTTGTGGCACACAGGATTCTAAGATGACCCCAGAGATTTCCAGCTTTCAGTGCACACACACCTTCTGCCAGGTATTCAGACACTAATCTTAGTGCTGCTGTGAAGGGACTCCACAGAAGTCGGGTCCCAAATCAGCTGACCTTAACAGAGGGAAGATGATCCTCTGTAGGTGTGCAATCACTTGAGCTCATAAAAATGCCTGGTGAAGGAGGTTAGAAGCATCAGCGGGATTCAAAGGGGGAAGTGAGGGAGATTCTCCACTGCTGGCTTTGAAGACGGAGGAGCTCAATGGCAAGGAGTGTGGGCTGCTTACAGGACATGAGAGTGGCTTCCGGCTGACAACCAGTAAAGAAACAAAGATATCATTACAACCACAGGAACTCAATCAGGCCAATAATCAGAATAAGCTTGGAAGTGGATTCTTCCCCAGAGCCTCCAAGAAGAATACAGCCCAGCTGACACCTTGTGATATCAGCCTTAAAAGGCCCTGAACACTGAACCTGGCCATAGGCTGTCTAATCTGTGGCTTATAGAAAGTGAGCTAACAAATATGTTGTTTGAAGCTGCGAAGTCTGTGGTATTTTTAACACAGCAATAGGAAACTAACAGCAATACCTAAGAAAATTTGAAAAGCTATAACCTGACCTGCCAATTTCACTTTTAGAAATTTATATTACAGATAAACTCTGACAAACACATAAAGATGCAGCTTTTTCTAATAACAATGACAAAAAAAGGAAAAATAGAGGAATAGTTGAATAAATTATAGTGCAACCATATAACTAAACATTATATGGCTAATTTCAAAAATGCAGTATTAACAGATCTATACCTGATGCTGTGGGAAGACGTCCACAATATATTATTAGTAAAAAGGAAGATACAGACAAAATCTACAGGGTAAACATCATTTGTGTTATAAAAAACAAAATTTTTTTGGCCATGCAGTGCAGCTTGTGGGATCTTAGCTCTCTTATCAGGGACTGAACCTGAGCCCTGGTAGTGAAAGCCAAGTCCTAACCACTGCACTGCCAGAGAGTTTCCCTAAAAAGAAATTTTTGAAATGCCTCCAAAAAAACTAATAAATTTACTGTAGCAACTGGGAACAACCCAAGTGTCTATCAATAAAGGACTATTTCAATCAACTATTGGATACCCACATACACAAAATACCAAACAAAATAACAAAAAACGAAGAATAATTACATGTAGTGATATGGAATCTTTCCAGGATCTAAATTTTAAAAATATAAACCTGTACAGAAGGTGCATAAAGCATACTACTATTTTTAGTAAAAATAAAAAATAAAAATGAAGTATATGTGCATATATATTTGCTTATTAAAAAGAACTGTAAACCTATGCAAGAAACTAATAAACATACTTACCTATAGAGGGTGGGGGGGAGGGTAGAAGGGAACTGAATGGGAGTGAGAATTATTTGTACATATATCTATATTATTTTGATTTTTGAACCAAAAAAAGTGAATTAAAAAACAAAATGTCAGATTATTTATTACCCAAAACACTTGTTGACATAAAGTGAAAGTGAAGGTTGCTTAGTCATGTCCAGCTTTTTGTGACCCCATGGACTATACAGTCCATGGAATTCTCCAGGCCAGAATGCTGGAGTGGATAGCTTTTCCCGTCTCCAGGGGATCTTCCCAACCTAGGGATTGAACTCAGGTCTCCCACCTTGCAGGTGGTTTCGTTACCAGCTGAGCCACAAGGGAAGCCCAAGAATACTGGAGTGGGTAGTCTATACCTTCTCCAGCAGATCTCCCTGACCCAGGAATCAAACCAAGGTCTCCTGCATTGCAGGCGGATTCTTTACCAACTGAGCTATGAGGGAAGCAAACAAACTCAATTCAAAGTTCATTTAATAAACCACCATTGCATAAGATCATGTTATTCAGAAAGCAAATTCAAGTGCAGTCACATCCTCATTTCACCTGCTCCCTTCATTTCTGTTAAGCAAACCTGGAAGGGAGACCCCAGTTTCTCCATTTTGCATCCTGGTTTGGCACTTAAACTGCCTCATTATTCCAAATGTATTCAAGGAGCATGTGTCACCTACCCCGCCCCCAGCCTTTTGTCTTTTTGTCACATAATTTGATAAGATCACTGTCCACACTAAGGGAATCTTTTAGCCTGGAAAAAAATGAAGCTAAGAAGGAGCATTAAGTCTGTATGATTTGCTTAAAAAAAAAAAAAGATAAACAATTGTTTTCTCTCTACAAATGACACTAGCATGCATAATTTTTCCATCACTTTGCTCTGTTTTCTTTCTATAACCAGTGTAAATACCTGCACATCTCACTTCTATTTACTAAGGGAGAATTATTTATGAAGAAGTAAACAGCAATTAATAACATTTAATTTTTAAAAATCTCTTCCCCAATACTTCCCTTAATAATTTAAAGAAAGGTGTTGCAAACAACTATTATTTCCAGCCAAAGACCAGAACATGTAACTTCAGGAAAGAAATAACTAATTGCTAATGATTAAATGGTAATGATACTCAAGAATAATTTGGCAATGTGCATCAAAGCTCTTAAAAATGTATGTATCATTTTTTTCTAGGTATTTTATTTCCAGGAAAACATCTTAAGAAAATAACTCAGGATGTTACCTCAGAGTTTGATGTGACAGTGAAAAGCTCTGAACACAATCTAAATGTACAACAATAGAGGATGGATTAAATAGTGTCTATTTATATTTGTGTAGATATTAAAACTGATATAGAAATATATTTCAACAGAAAATTGTTCATAAAATTCAGTTCAGTGAAAAATATATGTTATAAAATAGCACTGGCACAATATTATTTTCCTAAAAAAAATGTGAATAGAAAAGTCTGAAGGTACATACTAAAATAAAAATAGTATTTTATTTCTGGGTAATGGGAACAAAAAATTATTTTCCTTTTCTGCATTTTCTAGAATTTCTATAATGAAATACTTGTTTTATTTATCCATTACTTGCATACAAGTGTTACATATATAGTAATTTTGGATTATATGTCTATATTAGTGTATAGATACATATCTGTGTGTGTGTGTGTGTACTCAGTTGCTCAGTCAGCCTCTGACTCTTTGTGATCCCATGGACTGTAGCCCACCAGGCTCCTCTGTCCATGGGTTTTCCCAGGCAGGAATACTGGAGTGGATTGCCATTTCCTCCTCCAGGGGATCCTCACAACCCAAGGATCAAACCCGTCTCCTGCGTCTCCTGCATTGGCAGGTGGATTCTTTACCACTGAGCCATATGGGAAGCTCAGATATGTATGTAATGCCTATTATATGCTAAGCACTGCACTGCTCTAGGTACAAGGGAAACAGCTATGAACAATACAAAGTCCCTGCTCTCAAAATTTACAGAATTTATGTTCCAGAGGAGCAGAGTAGACAGTGACAATAAACAGACAACTGAATGAACAAATAATTGTACTTAATGGTTAGCTCTGCTGCTGCTGCTGCTACTAAGTCGCTTCAGTCGTGTCTGACTCTGTGCGACCCCATAGACGGCAGCCCACCAGGCTCCCCTGTCCCTGGGATTCTCCAGGCAAGAACACTGGAGTGGGCTGCCATTTCCTTCTCCAATGCATGAAAGTGAAAAGTCAAAGTGAAGTCACTGAGTTGTGTCCAACTCTCAGCGACCCCATGGACTGCAGCATACCAGGCTCCTCCGTCCATGGGATTTTCCAGGCAAGAGTACTGGAGTGGGAGAAAAAAAAACCAGGATATTATTATTGTGTGAGAGGATGCAACTCTAGCTAGAGGGATCAGGAAAGGCCTCTCTGAGGTGACTTTTGGGCTGAGAAGTGATTGATAAGAGAAAGCACATGAAGAGCATGCCCATAGGATACAGCATGAAACACAAAGGCTCTGACAGAAGTAAATCTGAGTTTGACACACACAAAAGGGGCCATATGGAAGCGGGCAGGAGGAGGAGGAGAGACTGAAGATGAAGACCGGGTCTGCTACTATAGGCCCCAGGGTCATGGCGAAGAGTTTGGACTGTATTCTAATAAGGAGAGATCGCTGGAGGGTTTTAAGCATGTGAGTGATGTAATCTGAACTATGCTTTAGAAAGATCACTCTGGCTGTGTGTGCACAGTGGACTTCAGGAGCTAAGAGGACAAAACAAGCTCTTGCAGTAATCCCAAGGCCTGAACTAGGGTGACAGTGGAAGAGATAGCTAGAAATAGACATGTATTTTGGAAGGAGATGTGAAATAAGTCGTTAACACTGGATGTGGGTTGGGGTGAAAGGAATCCAGGATGACTCTTAGGTTTAAGTATGAGCAAAATGGAGACTTTCTTTTGAATTTATAGATTAAAAACCTTCAATAGACAGAAGAAAGGAATGCACACTTAGTTTTGCCCTCATTCCCTGAATCTCCATTTATTTTCCTTCGGGTTAACATTTTTTACCTTCTAAAAGTTTCTTCTCCCTACAAAATATGACCGCCTTATAGTACGAAGAAATAAATAGAATAAAAACGTTGATAACGTAAAGTATGAAGTATTTATTCCTCTTAAGGGAGCCTTTCTACTCAACTAGGGACACTAGCTAGGTACAATTGCCTGGAAGAAATGATATGGCAGGAACTTAAAAAGAATCACCTACAGTACTTGTGCACAGAGCAGAGATATGCTTATGACTCTGCATGGACCTGGCCATACCCTTATCAAAAGTATTTACTGGAGGACTTCCCTGGTGGCATGGTACATAGGAATCATCTACCAACGCAGGAGACACGGGTTCGATCCCTGGTCTGGGAAGATCCCATATGCTGTGGAACAACTAAGCCCATGCGTCACAACTACTAAGCCCGAGAGCTATAAGCACTGAACCCACACACTCTAAGGCATATGTTCCACAAGAGAAGCCACCACAGTGAGAAGCCCACGCACTACAATGAAAAGCAGTCCTTGCTCACTGCAGCTAGGGAAAGCCCACACAGCAATGAAGACTCAGCGCAACCAAAAATAAATAATATTTTTTAAAAAGTATTTACTGATTAGTAAGCTATTTCAAATCCTGAAAGATGATGCTATGAAAGTGCTGCACTCAGTATGCCAGCAAATTTGGAAAACTCAGCAGTGGCCACAGGACTGGAAAAGGTCAGTCTTCATTCCAATTTCAAAGAAAGGCAATGCAAAAGAATGCTCAAACTACCGCACAATTGCACTTATCTTACATGCTAGTAAAGTAACGCTCAAAATTCTCCAAGCCAGGCTTCAGCAATACGTGAACTGTGAACTTCCTGATGTTCAAGCTGGTTTTAGAAAAGGCAGAGGAACCAGAGATCAGATTGCCAACATCCGCTGGGTCATGGAAAAAGCAAGAGTTCCAGAAAAACATCTATTTCTGCTTGATTGACTATGCCAAAGCCTTTGACTGTGTGGATCACAATAAACTGTGGAAAATTCTGAAAGAGATGGGAATACCAGACCACCTGACCTGCCTCTTGAGAAATCTGTATGCAGGTCAGGAAGCAACAGTTAGAACTGGACATGGAACAATGGACTGGTTCCAAATAGGAAAAGGAGTACATCAAGGCTGTATAGTGTCACCCTGCTTATTTAACTTCTATACAGAGTACATGATGAGAAACGCTGGACTGGAAGAAACACAAGCTGGAATCAAGATTGCTGAGAGAAATATCAATAACCTCAGATATGCAGATGACACCACCCTTATGGCAGAAAGTGAAGAGGAACTAAATAGCCTCTTGATGAAAGTGAAAGAGGAGAATGAAAAAGCTGGCTTAAAGTTCAACATTCAGAAAACAAAGATCATGGCATCCGGTCCCATCACTTCATGGGAAATAGATGGGGAAACAGTGGAAACAGGGTCAGACTTTATTTTTGGGGGCTCCAAAATCACTGCAGATGGTGACTGCAGCCATGAAATTAAAAGACGCTTACTCCTTGGAAGAAAAGTTATGACCAACCTAGATGGCATATTCAAAAGCAGAGATATTACTTTGTGGACTAAGGTCCATCTAGTCAAGGCTATGGTTTTTCCTGTGGTCATGTATGGATATGAGACTTGGACTGTGAAGAAGGCTGAGCGCCGAAGAATTGATGCTTTTGAACTGTGGTGTTGGAGAAGACTCTTGAGAGTCCCTTGGACTGCAAGGAGATCCAACCAGTTCATTTTGAAGGAGATCAGCCCTGGGAAGGAATTCTTTGGAAGGAATGATGCTAAAGCTGAAACTCCCGTACTTTGGCCACCTCATGCGAAGAGTTGACTCATTGGAAAAGACTGATGCTGGGAGGGACTGGGGGCAGGAGGAGAAGGGGACGACAGAGGATGAGATGGCTGGATGGCATCACTGACTCGATGGACGTGAGTCTGAGTGAACTCCGGGAGATGGTAATGGACAGGGAGGCCTGGCGTGCTGCGATTCATGGGGTCGCAAAGAGTCGGACACGAGTGAGCGACTGAACTGAACTGAAGCGACCATTTATATTAATGAAAGAAAAAGATCAATTATGTAAATCTTGCCTTTAGGTCCTCTTCCTTCTTTCCCTTCCCATAGTCCAAGAGGAATTAATAAGAAAACTACAATGTAACCATGACCAAAAGACCTCTTTTTCATACAAGAAAAGACTTGTGCTGTTGTTACCTTGACCTCCTGCCAGTAGGGCCCCCCACGGGTGAACATGAAGTAACTGTACATCTGATCCTTCCTCTGGATTATATCTGTGTCCTCCCTGATATTCACCATCCAAGGTCGACCATCTCCACGGACACGGAGATACAGAGTGTTGAACTGGGACCAATCGTAAGATCTCTTCATTTCAAAAGGGCCCTAAGGTACAGAAAAGAATGTTAATTTCACCTCATTTTCCACTATTAGCAAAATGTGAGTCACCATCACCTTTTACAGCATCAAACGGATCAACAAGCCATTTTCCTGCCTTTTTCTGCTTTCTACCACTTTATGAAGGCAGATAAATCTGATGACTCTTATTTTAGCACAAAATACTGACCTAGTTAAATGTTTCTAAGTTAATGTTCAAGGCATGATTTGCACAGGACAATGTTTACATGGGATAGACACGTGTGTCACTGAACAGAAATGAATTACTGCATGTATTTTCTTTCCCTGGGTCTAGAGAGCAATGGCTTCTGAGTGGGCCATTTTACTGAAACTGCCCTCCCTTAAATCAGAAAACTATGAAACACCTCAAGTTGTGTTTTTGTTGTTGGCCACATAGCATGAGGGACCTTAGTTCACTGACTAGGGATCGGAACCTGTGCCCCTGCAGTAGAAGCACAGAGTCCTAATCACTGGACTGTCAGGGAATTCTAGACCTCAATTTTTAAAACCAATATTATTTTAACAGCTACCATCCATTGAAAATATGCATTAACCACTTGGCATGCACAATTTAATCTTCACAATAGCCCTATGAAATAGAGGCGCTATCATTGTTTTCCATTTTATAGATGAATCAACTGAGCACTCAACTCATAACTGGTAGGTCCAGTGCTGTTTAACTCCAAAATCTATGTTCTTAAAAACTACCTAAATGGTCTCTCTTTGAAAGCAGAATGTAGTATTAGTTTCCAAAGGTATTTGTTACTTCAGAGCTCATCTGATTTCAATAATACCAATGCTCAGATATGAACTCTTACTTACTAGCCAAACAATTTCGGACAAACTACAGAATCTCCCCAAGCCTGTTTCCTCATCTGTAAAAGTGAGATGGTTATACCTTACAAGATTGATGTCGGGAATAAAAGAGATAATGTATATAATTAGCACAAGAACTGGCAGGGTACACTTACCAATGTCATCAACTATTTTCATTATTCTACAGGTTATCACAGAATTATTTTCTACTGTGGACTGACCAAATCCATTCTGTGGATTTTCAAGGCCTGAAATAAAATCTTCTATGCAACTTTGTTACTGCTGAAAGAACACTTTCCTTTCTTTTTCATGATTATCTTGAGAGAGGGTCTAATACTATTCCCACCATTTGCTTTTCTACCATAACCAAGCAACCAACCAATGGTTGTGGCCACTACCAGGCACAGGAGCCTGTCCAGAGCAGCCCTGAAACAACCGCTGATCAGCAAATTTGCAAAAAGCAACAGGCTGGTGGTGAGACAAAGGAGCTGACCTGAGCAGCTTTGGAAAATGGTGTTCTGACTGGAAACCAGAAGGCTAACGACAAATACTATACATAAGCATTGTATGCTAGTTGGTAAAGATGATTCTCACAGGGTTATGGGTTGTAAATTTTGAAATGGCTTTCCAAGTAGGGTTGAATTAATAAGTAAATGTATGGTTAATGGTGGGAGACAGGTTTCACACCATTACAGACAGAAGTTATCAACACACAAGAGGGAGGAGGCTAGAGTAAATCATGTGGTACTGGATTAGAGTCAAAGCATCAGTATGAACTCATACTTAGCTTAGTATATATAAATAGTTACAGACGTGTTTCCACAAGCTGATATGCAAATATATATTTCATAGCTGTGTCCACCGAGAGGTCCTAAATATAGTGTCAAAACAGATCTTGGTTTCTAATACCATTTTTTTAAAAAATGAGGGCTTCTTTGAGAAATGGCTAATTCTAGGGTTGGAACTTTCACTTTCACTTTCAAGCATTGGAGAAGGAAATGGCAACCCACTCCAGTGTTTTTGCCTGGAGAATCCCAAGGATGGCAGAGCCTGGTGGGCTGCTGTCTATGGGGTCGCACAGAGTCAGACACAACTGAAGCGACTTAGCAGTAGCAGCAGGGTTGGAACAGACAAAAATACGAAATGAGCTATGGCATCTTACAGTGCCAAAAAGTGCTCAAAAAAACAGGATGATGGCAAATCAAAGGGACAGGTATAATCTGAAAGAGCTCCCAGTGGCCAAAGCTGGAACAATTTGAACAACAAAATAAATAACATGGTATTGGATCATAACCCAAAGTGTAAGTCCATTCTAAATGACTGAATAAATAAATAAATGTGGAAGAAGAAAAAAAACCTTCCTTTGTGAAGAACTGAAATCTCAAATAATTTATGAAAATACTACCCCTTCCAGGATATATAACTTAATCCCATACCCTACCCCACGCCTTGAATGTAGGGTACACTTAGTGACTTGTTTCCAAAGAACAGAATATGAAAAGAGGTGGGGGGGTGGGGTAAGTACTTAACAATGGAGTAACCTGGGGGGGGTAAGTACTTAACAATGGAATAACCTAGCAAACACTACCCTGACCAGGTGACCAACATTAACACATCAGTGATGAGTCAGATTGCTAGGATATACCCCTGATATGATGGGAAGTGTACTTCAACTCTATGTTCTCAGCTTCCCTGGTGGCTCAGAGGTTAGCCTCTTCCTTCAATGCGGGAGACCTGGGTTCAATCCCTGGGTCAGGAAGATCCCCTGGAGAAGGAAATGGTAACCCACTCCAGTATTCTTGCCTGGAGAATTCCATGGACGAAGAAGCCTGGTAGGCTACAGTCCATGGGGTCACAAAGAGTCGGACACAACTGAGCAACTTATTTTTCCTAAAACCTAGAACCTCAGTCTAACCAGGGGGTAAAAAATCAGAAAATCCCAAATTGAGGATCATTCTACAAAATAGCTGACCTCAAAGCCTCAAGAAAAATAAGGAAAGACTAAGAAACTGTCACAGAAATAGTTTACTTGAAAAAAAATCCACAGGCTGGCCCTACTTCCCACTCTAAGGAACACCAAGCCATCAGAGGGTCTGTGGGCTATGTCAGAGGAGATGCAAACCTCCCTAGATTACCGTTTAAATGTCTACCCTCCTCACGGCTCCTCAAACATAAGTATGCCTCATCCTGGCCAATAGATGTCCAGAAACATGTAGCCTCTCTTCAGGAACTGCTTTCCCCTCGTGCTTATGAAACTTTACACTTGTGCCCAGTGGTTATTTACCCCCATACACAAGATGAGACACCAGGTGTTGTCATTTACAGAAATAAAACCTGTCTGCTACAGCTCGTGCTACAATGAAGTCCACCTCAGTTCACCAGAAAACTGCAGCTCCGGAATTTCACGTACCCTTGGAATCTTGGATACCATAGCACAGTACCCACTTCGGCCACTTTCCCCATCCTGGGGTGCCTCAGAGCTCAGAGTTCCATACAGCAACGCACTTTGGTTATTCTTGCCCATTTTCAGGAACACTTCACTTCTGCCACCAATAGCTTTATCAGAAGTTACTGTCCACTTATCCAAATCTTCTTTGCTACGGAACTGCCAGACGACCTTGGCTTGTTCCATCAAGACCTCATGCAGAGGGCGGCCTTCAGGCCCTATCCAATATTTCACAATATCATCCTTCAAACGCCTAAAATGGTCCTTCATTTCTTCTTTAACTGCTTTATCAAAACTAATTTCAGGCTTGTCCTCAGGAGAAGTTATTTCCAAAGCAACTTCTCTCTGGTGACGTTCTTCCAAACTCCCTTTAGTCTTCCTCTGAGAAGAGGCCTTGCCAGGAGCAGCCACCGGTTTCTGAAAACTACTGGAACAATAGTCTGCAAAGCGAGTCCCCCAAAATGGACAAGAGGCAACTCTTGGCTTCGGGCATTTTCTGAGAATATAAGTGCCATTCAACAATTTATGAACCAAAGCCATGATAAAAAAAAATAATAAAAATGTAAATTTTTCCCAGGGCTACCAGGGAAAGAAGTTTCAGCAAATAGCCCAATTCCACCTATAATAAAAGAGACAGTGAAGAGTTACTAGTGTACCAATGAATACATCATAATTTCATATTCAACACAGATCATGTACTGTGAAATTCATTAAGTTATTTTCTAATTCTATAAATATTTACTATGAGCAGAAAAAGGTTTACACTGTATATAATGTATCCCACTGCTTTGTGAAAACAGGCCAAGATGAACAGAAACACAACCTCCTTCATGGAGTTAATGATCAGCCCCCAAATAATTCAAGAGTATGCTTCAAAAGGTAGTGTCAACTTTAAAGAAAATTTTTATGCTACATTTTAAAAGAAATAATTGGTTCCTAAAATAAAATACTCAACTAATTCACTCCAAGATTGAGGCTAACTGACATTTTAGCGCTAAGATTACAGTCTGCATGTGGAGTCAGAAGACTGCACAGCTAGAACTGTTTACCCTCAAAGCAAAAACTCTCAAAGAAGTTGATCTTCTTTTCCTTGAAGCTGGCCTTCATTTCCTTGGGGGAAAGGCTGTGATAACACCTCCCCTACCTACCTTGAGGGATTCTTCTGTTGATCAGATGGATTGATGGCTATAATAGGGTTCTCCGATCCAGTTAAGTCTGACAAGATCCCCAAGATTCTTCACGTCTAATAAGCTACTAGTTTTGACTATCAGTCACTACTTGAGGTCCTCAAAGATAGGACCTAAACCACAGTAGCAATAATACCATTACATTTAAATGGCATTCTTAATATTTTCAAACCACCCTGACAAATATTATCTCATTTAATCCACATAAGCCTCCTATAAGACAGTCAGGTAGATATTTCCTTTCAGAAGGAAATAGACACCAACAGGTGAAGTAATCTGCCCAAGATTACAACGTTAATCAGTATGGAAGCAAGCACTAGAACCCTGGCCTTAAATGTTCCCATTTGACACTGCTGGCTCTCTATATGTAAAACATTAGTTATATAACTTCTATGTCTATACTGAAGTAACAACTTTGCTCTTGCAAAAACATTTAATGATTCCTGGCAGGCAGTGCTCCAAGAACCAGGAAGGCAAAATAGGAAGGCTACCAATCCCCTCTCCTACTTATTCCAGCTACCCTGAAAATGAAATAAAATATGCAATGCTAATTTCATCATCTTTCTCTCACCAGAGAGGAGAGAGAAGAAACAAAAACAAAAAATCACCCACTAGTAAGAATACAGTACTGAGAAACAAGATGGAATGCTGAGAACTTTAAAAACTTCAAAAATGCCCCAAATCCAACAACTCAGCTCACCTGCCTCAGTTGCTTAAGAGTCTACATCAAAATGGCACCCAGACCCCTCTATCTACAAAACAGGACTGGTCACCTTTCTAGACTGCCCCTCCTCCCTCACTCCCTACATCAGGTGGCTCATGACCTCATCTCTCCTAAGTCACTGCATTCCAGACGTGCACCCCTACCTCCAATCTACCCCACTACTCTCAGCATCTACAGAGGGCCTAAAACACAAAACTGATTCTTTATCTTCTCAGACTAAAATTCTTCAGAGGCTCTCATGGTCTTCAGAATAAGACTCAACTTTCTCCACAGGGTCTGTGAGACTCCTCCAGATCTAGCCTCTGCTCATCTTTCCGATATTCCCTCTAATCACACCCTACTCTGCTCTAATCACAGAGAACACCTGTGTTCCACAAACTGCCACCCAGCACTCCCTGTCTAGGCATCATGTCTTAGCAGATTGCTGCTCCTAGGCCAGAAATGCCCTCTACTGATTTCTGCTGGCTAATTTATCCTTTGAGACTCAGCTCAGACATCCGTCACCTCCTCAAAGAACCCTTAATTACTCAACTCCACCAAGACCTTTTGATGTGGTCTCACTGCATACTAGGCTTAAGCTTTCTCCCGCTACCATTTATTGCCAGTTCCCTTGTCAGTCTCCCTGCCAGACTGAAAGTGTCTTAAAGGGAGAGACCATCTTCACCGCGGTACTTTCAACTCCCAGGATGGTGCCAGACATGCGGCAGGCCTATAATATTTGTCAAACAGATAATATTTCCACATTTATCCACCAACACTACCACTAGGTCTTGGTTCAGGGTTTTAGTGATTCTTCCCAGAACTATTGAAATTCCCCTAACAAAGGGCTTCTTGGGCTTCCCTGCTGTTCCAGTGGTTAAGAACTCACCTTGCACACCAGTTCGATACCTGGTCTGGGAAGATCCCACATGCAGCAAGGCAGCTAAGCCCCTACGCCACAACTACTGAGCCCACATGCTGCAACTACTGAAGCCCTCTTGCCTAGAGCTCATACTCTACAACAAGAGAAGCCACCACATGAGAAGCCCACACACTACAACAGAGTAGCCCTGGCTCGCCACAACTAGAGAAAGTCCACACACGGCAACGAAGACCCACCACAGCCAAAAAATAGATTAAAAAAAATTTTTTAAGAAGCGGGGAGAGGCTTCTCAAACTTTAAAGTGCCTTGAATTTTATGGGAATTTTGTTAAAGTGCAGATCCTGATTTAGTGGGCATAGGATGGGGCCTGATATTCTGTATTTCTAACAAGTCCCCAGGTGATTGCTGGTGCAGAGAACACCTTTTAGGATTTAGTAAAGTCCTAACTCATCTCTCTGACTCTGACCTCCTTCTCTGCCAATCCAACCTTTACCTGGCAACAAAGGGAATTTTTCTAAATATGATGGCCCTCCCCTTACTCAGCAATTCTGTCCAGAAATTAAAACTCCTAAAATGGTACACAAGGCCCTTCAAAATGCACCCAATTCCTTGGTCTCACTTTTCACTTTCATGGGCGATACCCTCAGCTCTTAACTACAATCATGTCTGATACACAAAAACACATCACTGAAAAATGACAAAAGTGACCAAACATTCTACTAACCTGGCTAATACAAGTGACTGCCATACCTGACCAGTCATAGCATTAGCCCCATTCTAGATACATAAGCTTCTTTCCTAATCATAGAATTACTTCCATCTCTCGACTACTTTCCCCCAAATCATATAACAGAAACCTAAGTCCAACAATAAGTCCCTTCTAACACCCTTTAAATGAGATGTCCCATGGCTTTATGTATTCTCTTCCACTATAGTAAGCCCAACTTGTTCAGCTATAAAGATGTTCCTGGTGGCTTCTGAATGGAGGGCACTGACACTGCTCTCCCTCCGTATTCTCATGAGAACCTGTGCATACATCTCACAGCCCTTACATACTATTAGGATCTTGCTTTCATCTGTCTACCTCAGTAGCCTGGCTTTAATCTTGGACTATGGCTTGAACATAACTGATGCTCAAATGTCTGCTAAAATAAATGAACATCTTGTAAACGGTACGTTTTCACATGGACAAAAAGTAGAAGGGAACCAGGAGAAATAACCACAGTTGATCTCACGTCCTGGAATCACAGGTAATACCTAAATTTCCCTGACTTCTTTAAATGATTTTTAACCTCTACATATACAGAAATTTGGGAAATAAATGATAAGCCTTTAAAATGGAATCTGTACAATCATAAACACGAATTCTCATGAATACCATGCTTAGGTTACACTAGTGAGTGGCAAATGAGGAGTATATACAAAAAATGCATATACACTAACATGGACAAAAAAGATTTGGGGGCAAAGAAGAAGAAAAAGACTTAGAATAGTGTGTAGGACAACGGGACTATAAGTAATATTATTCACTATTTTTCAACCTATCAATCGTGTTACTACTTCTCTAATAATATAACTTTAATTGAAGTGTTTTGTTTCATTCTATTACCGATAAACATAAAGTCAAAATCATTAACTGGATGATCTCCAGATGAAGTTGCTGAGTTTTCCTGACAGTGTAACCTAAGCGGCTAAAAGAGAGCAGTATTAGCGAAGTTTGTGTACCCAAAGCTTACGATATGCCAGAAACCGTTCTGAGTGCATATTTTCACAACAACGATGAGAAAGGTACTATAATTATTCCAAATGCAGAGACAAACAAATGGAGGTTCCAAAATTAAATCACCCGAGGTCATACAACTAGTAAGTGGCCAGAGTTACTCTAGTAACCCCAGAATTATTCTAGTAACCCCAGAGTCCCAGTGTTTAGTCGGGGAGCGATCGTGACTGTGCCACAGCCCCCTTACCATTCACCTGCTAGGGCCGTGTCACTCTCACAAGCTCCCGACACACCAACTCCAAGCAGGCGCTCACTTGCCTCCCCTGCCGGCGCCTCAGAGTGACTTCCGCTCGACTCCCCGCTTTTCCAGACCGGGTACTCCACTTTTCCTGTGCGGGGGCCATCTGTTTTTCCTGTCCGGAGTAAAACCAGGCCTGATGACTCTAGAGTTCCGGTTGGGTGCAGATTGGGGGAAAGAGTAATAATCCCAGAGCTCTATGAAATGAGGGGTTTTTTTGGTCGACTAGATTCCCAAAGGCTTCCCCACCCCGATCGCCAACCGCCAGATTTTTTTCTGCCCTGTGTGAGAAAGTGGGGAGAATTTAGAGAAGTTTTCGCCTCTCCTTCCGGCATCCCACCTTCAGGCTGCAAACTCCATCCCGTGTCTTTCAAATAGGACCCAGATATTGCCAACATCTTTCGCACCTAAGGATCCTGGGTTCACTCGCGCTCCATCCCCACAGCCGCTCAAGAGAGGTCCACGGCCTCAGAGGATTGTTTCTGTGAATTGCCCCCGCGGAATCTTTGGAGACCCACCACAAACTTGGACAGCAAACCATCCTACCCGCCCTTTCCCAATCTGGCCCCGTGGGGTCGCCCACTCTGCAGAGTCTCGATTGTATCCTGTGCACTTTCAACACCGAATCTTGATTATAATTATTCATTCACTTCTCACTTCCTCTGCCACGCTGTGAGCTCTCGGGTCCAGAAGATGTTCTTCCTGTTCTCAGCACCTAGCATAACGCTAGCAGGAATGAAGCACTCAGCCTACCTGACTTTGAATGAAAAGTAGGGCATTTAAACACGTACTCCAAGGTCCAAGACCTCGCCAAGTACAACTGCCTTTTCAAAGTTTCCTCCATCTCTTATTTCACACCATCACCTCTTCCTTCTTTAAATTCTGCTTTGACTTCTCTAGCCTGTACACTTACCTGATTCTGGTTCTCCTACTTTCTTGAACCTTTTCTAGCTTCCTACTTTACTGACTCTTCTTTCTCCTCCCACAACCTTAAATGCAGGTTGTCTCCAAAACCTAGCCTTCGGCCTTCCTCTTTTCTTCTTCTCCTTTTTTTTCCCCTCTCCTTCCTCTTTTCTAGCTTATATATGAGTTATCTACACATAATCGGATAATTTCTTCCCCTGAACGCCAACATATATTTCCAATTTCTTGACAACAGGTTCAGCTGCAGGATATACCACTAGCATCTCAAATGTGATTTGTTTAAAACAAAATATCACACTTACCCATTTGAACTCTTCTCATCCTTTCTGTTTCTGTAAATGCCCACATGCTTCTAAGCTGAAAATTCTTGGCTATCCTTGGCTTCTCTCCTTGAAACCTCTCACTGACCCTAAATCCTCTTTGTTTTGTTGCTCTCTTTTGATCTTTCACTCTTGTTTTCCAAATCCAGTGAAACCCCAATAGTTATTGCCCTATGAAATTTACATTCAATCTGCTGATTGCCTTACTCTGAACACAATGGTTTGTCTAATTTCATTTAAAAATCACCCAGAGATAAACACAAAATTCCTTTGGCCTCCAAACATGCCACTCATCAATTCTAAACCCTCCATAATCTCCTACTCCATCTATACTACTCATAATTATCCTCAATTTCTTATCTGTATGGTCAGGACATTCAAGATGGCTGTTTTGCTTTCTGTACAGCCCCATGGGCCACAAGTCCTTGATTCACTGACTTGACTATCCAGTCTCTTAAGAATAGGATTAATTAGTCCCTCGGAACTGAGGAGACCACCTGACATCAACTCCCCCTTTTATAAATGGTAGCCTTTTTCTCCCCGCCACCAAGTATGGAAGATCGCTATGTTCTGTCTGCAGCCCTCAGTAGGGTGTTGTTCCAGGACCTTTTGCTTCAGATCACCTATCCAATAAATCCTTGATGTTTCTGTCCCTGTTTCCAGGCTGTTTCATGCATTTGGAGGTTGGGCCTATGGGATGCGGCCCAACACCATCCCAGGTGGTATCTACCTAAACCACACTCATTTCTCCTCATAAGAGAGTTCATACTTTCTCAGCTTGATGTTCCGCTCTTCCGCATCCCATTCATTTGATCACAAGTATTTATACAACTTCCCCATTCCCACCTTCCCCCAACCCCCCAGCTTCAGCTGACTGATCTAGTGGTAGAAAGCTGGCCAGTACTGGGTCAGTCAGTTAGTCCTAGGGACTTTCTGAACTAACGTTGGAAAAGAGACCTTCTGACCCCAGGTGATGCTGGTGCAGGAGCTCCTGAGTGACCTTCTAGTACTGTGAAGAAAACTGGTTTATGGAAACAGAAAATAATATCAAGATGCTAAGAGGGACAGAAATGGAAGGATAAAAGATGATCCAGTCAGCATTTATACTGATAGTTCTAGTTGCTGAGGCTGGGCTGCATGGCTTTTCCTTGACTTCCAAGTATAAACTCATTTACCTAAACTTATCTGGGTTGGGTTTCTTCCAACCAATAGGTCTTAACTGATACATAGAATCTACCTACTAAGAACATGCCTTAAAAAAAAAAAAAGAGCACACCTTAAATTCCATTTTCTCCTTAAAAATTTGCCCTAATGCCTCCATCTCATAATGACTATTTTCCTTCTGACACCTTATATTTATTCTTTTTTCTGTAACACTGGCACTTACTTGTGTTCAAGTGAAAACTAGATTACAAACATGACTAAACTGCTTTTTCATTGTTTTATATATACAAGACTTTTCAACAGAGGATAAAACCCTGGAAGGTAATGACTTCTGTCATATACTTTAAAATATATATATTCTACAGTAACCTGCACAAATTTAGATTAAGTTGGCACTAACTCAAGAGGCCAAAAGACAAGTTTCATGAAAACCATTAAGAAGGGCTATAATGACACAGGCAGAAGGATATTGTAATTAATAGAGCAAATGGCAAATATGATTCAGCAATTTCACTTCTTGATTGAGTCCCTTCAGAGTTTAAGGAGGATCCAGGACATAATGATTTCAGAAAAGATTATCTTGTGGGCGTTTGAGGTCATGGTGTTGCTACAGATCCAGGGTTCATTCTTGGCTTTGCTAACTCAGGAACTTGAGTTTATCTGTTTCATGACAAGCAACTTCATGGAAGGAGAAATGACAAACCAAACTGTCCATCTGTTAATTGACAACAGAAAATGGGCATGGTTTGAAACCCAAGATCACCTAGCCAGGACACTCCCTTCTAGTGGGAAAGCCCACTTCCAGGCCATGAGGAGAGTCACATAATTAGAAAGAACAGGCAGTGCCCAAGCAGATTGTTCAATAAACATGTCTTGTCTAATCTTCTTTTGGAGATATTTATATCTGCTGTGCTAAGACCAGATATTTTTATGATGCCACTTTAGTAAATATATGAACAGAAACATGTTCTTTTTCAGTAGCTCTTGTCTTTTTAAAATTTTTTAATTTTTGTTTTTGGCTATGCTGGGTCTTCACTGCAACCCACGGGCTTTCTCTAGTTCGGCACTTGAGCTTCTCTTGTTGTGAAGCACAGGTTCTCTAGTTGCAGCATCCAGGCTTAGTTGCCCCATGGCAAGTGGGATCTTAGTTCCCCAAGTGGGGATAGAACCCTTGTCCCCTATGTTGAAAGGGAAATTCTTAATGTGTCTCTTAGTTGACTCCAGGTAGGTAAACCCCAATCCACCCTCCACCAATATATAAGCAGCAACAATATCTTCAGACTGAGGTGATTTTATCCCCCTCTACAATTGTAATCACAATTCAAGTGGCTCTGTCACAGTCCCTCCCTGATGTGGATTTGAGAAACACCTGCTCTGTCAGGCCACAATATTATATATCATCTCAACCTGAGGAGCAAACAAATTTTTTTTCACTTGCCAGGGTGCAAGACTTGGACAGATTTAATAGCTTTTGTTTCTGACTGGCATTTCTTAACTGGTCCTCTTTTCTGGTGCTGAGCCCTAAGAGGGAAACTACTCATTGTTTCCTGGTATTTGTTCTTCCTCTACTTCATTAAAGTTTATATTTCCCAGTCTCCTCTGCAGCTACCAGTGGAAATAAAAATGTTGTTATAGCAGCTGAGAGCTTTCCTTTAAAAACAGTTGACAGGTGAGACAGGTGTCTTCTCCCTCCTTCCCCTTTGCTTTCATATTACTGCTTAGAACCTGTCATGACAGGACCCCGCCCTGGACCGTGAGGGTGAGGGCCACCTCTCATAGAAGTCAGAAGTAGTCTGGGACCTCGAGGACTTTGTGAATCACAGTAGCCAAAACAGCCCCAGACTGCCTATACTTGAACTCTAACATGAAAAATAAGCTTCCCCTACCCCACCTATTTAACCCTGGTATTTAGGGTTTATCACCCAAGGTGACTCTAATCCTAAATAATATATCCCATTTTTTACCACTATCTATAAGTGTATAGCTTGACCAGCTTTGGGTCACACTTCCTTCTTAGTAAAAATAACACATCTAGATAACTAATAAGGACCTACTGTATAGCATGGAGAAGGCAATGGCACCCCACTCCAGTACTCTTGCCTGGAAAATCCCATGGACGGAGGAGCCTGGTAGGCTGCAGTCCATGGGGTCGCGAAGAGTCGGACACAACTGAGCAACTTCACTTTCACTTTTCACTTTCATGCATTGGAGAAGGAAATGGCAACCCACTCCAGTGCTCTTGCCTGGAGAATCCCAGGGATGGTGGAGCCTGATGGGCCGCCCTCTATGGGGTTGCACAGAGTCGGACACGACTGAAGCGACTTAGCAGCAGCAGTATAGCATGGGGAACTCTACTCAATACTCTCTAATGGCCTATAATGGGATACGAATCTAAAAAGGAGTAAGACATATATTTTGTATAACAGATTCACTTTGCTGTACACGTGAAACTAATGAAAAATGTAAATCAATTAAACCCCAATAAAATTCTTTTTAAACACACACACATCCAGGTATACCCAACAGGAAAAACAGACAAACAGGCAGAGACTTCCTAAACTCACTGAACTTTCTGCAGTGTTGGAAATGTCCTCTATCAGCGCTCTCCAATGTGGTAGTGCCTAACCAGATGTGTCTGTTAAATACTTGAAATGAGGGATTGAATTTTTAATTTTATTTCTTTGAATTAAGTTTAAATAGTCGCACGTGGCTAGTGGCTACCACAGTGGCCAGTGTAGTCCTAGATAATGGTGTAAGAACTCTGAATTACTCCTGAATCTGTCAGCATGTGAAAGCCAGAGGCTAACAAACATGAAATGGAAAACAACTGAAGTATAAATTTTGGCACAGATTAAAATAATCCAAAGAGTCAGGTAATACTGACTCAGATGGTTTTAACCAGTAGGGCATTATTCTGCATTTCTTCTCCCTCATCCCCTAAATGTGGGCTTCCTTAAGATTTAGAGTTGAAAGCTTTTATCCCCCTTTGAAGTTTCATCCATTTCTACTACTTCACTGTAACCTCATTAAACAATCTGCTGTATATTCCCACACAGGATTACTTCTTTCATTTTCAAATAAAGCCACCTGTTTTAGCGTCACCTGCCTCCTAACAATATGAGAGGTGACTTTCTGGGTGTACATGCCTATGTAAGAGTACCTGGACGGAATTGCTTCCAAGCAGCACAAGTACGCTGAGGATCACCTGATATGATAAGGGTCACCCAATGTGCAGGACTTGAAATCAGAATAGCAAGTTTCCCTCATCAGAATTCAGGTACCTACTGGAACATGAGAATGTATTCCATCCAAGGAGCAGAACCCTGAGTCTTGAAAAGGCTGAGTGGGGAGGGCTTTGGGGGTAGAACACCAGTTCTCAGGGCAAGAAGAAAAAATTGTAAAGGTCTGTAAAAAAATGCTCTGGCCTGAGCAAGGCCTCCATGGGAGTCTATGCATGCATGCATGCATGCTAAGTTGCTTCGGTCATGTCATGAGAGTGTATACCCTGCTGCATTCTTTTTAAATATCCCCTCATGCAACTAATGAATGAAAAAGAAGAGTGTAGTCAGTACAAGATAAAATACAGCACAATAATGTCCAAAGATCATAATATTAAAAAGGCTAGGGACTCCCCTGGTAGTCCAATGGCTGGGACTCTGTGTTCCCAGTACAGGGAATCCAGGTTCAATCCCTGGTCAGGAATCTAGCTCCCATAGGTCACAGTGAAAAATACCATGTGCTGCAACTAAGACCAAGCACAGCCAAACAAATAAACATAAAATAAATCTTAAAAAACAAAAGGTTAAATGTGGCCATACATTGATGTTGGTTATAGTCTCTATGAGACCAGTATAAGCAACTTGCACAGAATCTTTTTTTTTCTTTTTAAAAAAAAATTTATATTATAGTTGATTTGCAAAGTTGTACTAGTTTCCCATGTACAGCAAAGTGATTCATTTATACATATACATTTATCCATTCTTTTTCAGATTATTTTCCCTTATGGGTTATTACAGAATATTGAGTAGAGTTACCCTCCACCCTACAGTAGGTCTTGCTGATCATCTCTTTAAAATATTTATTTATTTATTGGCTTCCCTGGGTCTTTGTTGCTGCACTCAGGCTTTCTCTAGTTGCACCAAACAGGGGTTCCTCTCTACATGGGGTGGGCAGGCTTTTCATTGCAGTAGCTTCTCTTCTTATGGAGCATAGGCTCTAGGGAGCAGGAGCTTCAGTAGTTGCTACACACGAGCTCAGAACTTGTGGCACACAGGGTTAGTTGCCTCAGGCATGTGGGATCTTCCCGGACCAAGGACTGAACAGTGTCCCCTGCATTGAAAAGCGGATTCTTCACTACTGAACCACCAGAAAAGCCCTATCTATTGTATTCAGGGTAAGAATGTTGATTTTAGAGCAGTTAGGAGCAAATAGGGGAATTTTTTATATTGCAAGTTTAGACAGAACATTGAATATTTTATTAGAAGAGAGATGATCAATTAACATTTATTGAGAATGTACTTGGTGCTGGCCACTTTTGTAAGTGTTGCACATGTGCTAAGCCATTTAATATTTAAAACAAGCCACAAGGCAGCTGCCATGATCATTAAACAGATGAGGGAACTGAGGCCCAGAAAAGCTCCAGAAATAGAACTGATTGGAATGGGGAGAAGTGATCAGTCATAAAATCATACTATTCAAAAGGAAATTAGTAATCAGGTTACACTAATGTTTGCTTGTTTTTTTTTTATTGTGATAAAACATATACAACCTAAAATTGATCATTCTAACCATTTTTAAAGTATACAATTCAGTGGCACTAAGTACATTCACATTGTTGGATAACCCTTACCACCATCCATTTCCAAAACTTTCCATCTTCCCAAACTGAAACTCTGTACCCACTAAGCACTAACTTCCTATTCATCGCTCTCCTGAATCCCCAGGCAACCACCATTCTATTCAATACTTTCTGTCTCTATAAATTTGACTAATCTAGATACTTCATTTATGTTCAGTTCAGTTCAGTCGCTCAATCGTGTCCAACTCTTTGCGACACCGTGAATCGCAGCACACCAGGCCTCCCTGTCCATCACCAGCTCCTGGAGTTCACTCAGACTCACGTCCATCGAGTACATGATGCCATCCAGCCATCTCATCCTGGGTCGTCCCCTTCTCCTCCTGCCCCCAGTCCCTCCCAGCATCAGAGTCTTTTCCAATGAGTCAATTCTTCGCATGAGGTGGCCAAAGTACTGGAGTTCCAGCTTTAGCATCATTCCTTCCAAAGAAATCCCAGGACGGATCTCCTTGAGAATGGACAGGTTGGATCTCCTTGCAGTCCAAGGGACTCTCAAGAGTCTTCTCCAACACCACAGTTAAAACGCATCAATTCTTCGGCGCTCACCCTTCTTCACAGTCCAACTCTCACATCCATACATGACCACTGGAAAAACCATAGCCTTGACTAGACAGACCTTAGTCGGCAAAGTAATGTCTCTGCTTTTGAATATGCTATCTAGGTTGGTCGTAACTTTTCTTCCAAGGAGTAAGCGTCTTTTAATTTCATGGCTGCAGTCACCATCTGCAGTGATTTTGGAGCCCCCTAAAATAAAGTCTGACACTGTTTCCACTGTTTCCCCATCTATTTCCCATGAAGTGATGGGACCAGATGCCATGATCTTCGTTTTCTGAATGTTGAACTTTAAGCCAACTTTTTCACTCTCCTCTTTCACTTTCATCAAGAGGCTTTTTAGTTCCTCTTCACTTTCTGCCATAAGGGTGGTGTCATCTGCATAGCTGAGGTTATTGAGATTTCTCCCGGCAATCTTGATTCCAGCTTGTGTTTCTTCCAGTCCAGCATTTCTCATGATTACTCTGCATAGAAGTTAAATAAGCAGGGTGACAATATACAGCCTTGACGTACTCCTTTTCCTATTTGGAACCAGTCTGTTGTTCCATGTCCAGTTCTAACTGTTGCTTCCTGACCTGCATACAGATTCCTCAAGAGGCAGGTCAGGTGGTCTGGTATTCCCATCTCTTTCAGAATTTTCCACAGTTTATTGTGATCCACACAGTCAAAGGCTTTGGCATAGTCAATCAAGCAGAAATAGATGTTTTTCTGGAACTCTCTTGCTTTTTCCATGATCCAGCGGATGTTGGCAATCTGATGTCTGGTTCCTCTGCCTTTGCTAAAACCAGCTTGAACATCAGGGAGTTCACGGTTCACGTATTGCTGAAGCCTAGCTTGGAGAATTTTGAGCATTACTTTACTAGCATGTGAGATGAGTGCAATTGTGCGGTAGTTTGAACATTCTTTGGCATTGCCTTTCTTTGGAATTGTAATGAAAACTGACCTTTTCCAGTCCTGTGGCCACTGCTGAGTTTTCCAAATTTGCTGGCATATTGAGCGCAGCACTTTCACAGCATCATCTTTCAGGATTTGAAATAGCTCAAGTGGAATTCCATCACCTCCACTAGCTTTGTTCGTGGTGATGCTTCCTAAGGCCCACTTGACTTCACATTCCAGGATGTCTGGCTCTAGATTAGTGATCACATCATCATGATTATCTGGGTCATGAAGATCTTTTTTGTACAGTTCTTCCGCGTATTCTTGCCACCTCTTCTTAATATCTTCTGCTTCTGTTAGGTCCAGACCATTTCTGTCCTTTATTGAGCCCATTTTTTCATGAAATGTTCCCTTGGTATCTCTAATTCTCTTGACGAGATCTCTAGTCTTTCCCATTCTGCTCTTTTCCTCTATTTCTTTACATTGATCACTGAAGAAGGCTTTCTTATCTCTCCTTGCTATTCTTTGGAACTCTGCATTCAGATGCTTATATCTTTCCTTTTCTCCTTTGCTTTTCGCCTCTCTTCTTTTCACAGCTATTTGTAAGGCCTCCCCAGACAGCCATTTTGCTTTTTTGCATTTCTTTTCCATGGGGATGGTCTTGATCCCTGTCTCCTGTACAATGTCACGAACCTCATTCCATAGTTCATCAGGCACTCTATCTATCAGATCTAGGCCCTTAAATCTATTTCTCACTTCCACTGTGTAATCATAAGGGATTTGATTTAAGTCATACCTGAATGGTCTAGTGGTTTTCCCTACTTTCTTCAATTTAAGTCTGAATTTGGCAATAAGGAGTTCGTGATCTGAGCCACAGTCAGCTCCCAGTCTTGTTTTTGTTGACAGAGCTTCTCCATCTTTGACTGCAAAGAATATAATCAATCTGATTTCGGTGTTGACCATCTGGTGATGTCCATGTGTAGAGTCTTCTCTTGTGTTGTTGGAAGAGGGTGTTTGCTATGACTAGTGCATTTTCTTGGCAAAACTCTATTAGTCTTTGCCCTGCTTCATTCCACATTCCAAGGCCAAATTTGCCTGTTACTCCAGGTGTTTCTTGACTTTCTACTTTTGCATTCCAGTCCCCTATAATGAAAAGGACATCTTTTTTTGGTGTTAGTTCTAAAAGATGTTGTAGGTCTTCATAAAACCGTTCAACTTCAGTTTCTTCAGCGTTACTGGTTGGGGCATAGACTTGGATAACTGTGATATTGAATGGTTTGCCTTAGAGAAGAACAGAGATCATTCTGTCGTTTTTGAGATTGCATCCAAGTACTGCATTTCGGACTCTTTTGTTGACCATGATGGCTACTCTATTTCTTCTGAGGGATTCCTGCCCACAGCAGTAGATGTAATGGTCCTCTGAGTTGAATTCACCCATTCCAGTCCATTTTAGTTCACTGATTCCTAGAATGTCGACGTTCATCCTTGCCATCTCTTGTTTGACCACTTCCAATTTGCCTTGACAAATTTGCCTGACATTCCAGGTTCCTATGCACTATTGCTCTTTACAGCATCAAATCTTGCTTCTATCACCAGTCACATCCACAGCTGGGTATTGTTTTTGCTTTGGCTCCATCCCTTCATTCTTTCTGGAGTTATTTCTCCACTGATCTCCAGTAGCATATTGGGCACTTACCGACCTGGGGAGTTCCTCTTTTGGTATCCTATCATTTTGCCTTTTCCTACTGTTCATGGGGCCCTCATGGCAAGAATACTGAAGTGGCTTGCCATTCCCTTCTCCAGTGGACCACCGTCTGTCAGGCCTCTTCACCATTACCCGCCCATCTCGGGTTGCCCCGCAGGCATGGCTTGGTTTCATTGAGTTAGACAAGGCTGTGGTCCTAGTGTGATTAGATTGACTAGTTTTCTGTGAGTATGGTTTCAGTGTGTCTGCCCTCTGATGCCCTCTTGCAACACCTACCATCTTACTTGGGTTTCTCTTACCTTGGCATGGGGTATCTCTTCATGGCTGCGCCAGCAAAGCACAGCCGCTGTTCCTTACCTTGGACAAGGGGTATCTCCTTACTACCACCGTTCCTGACCTTCAACGTGGGATAGCTCGTAGACTCATACAATATTTGCCCTTCTGTGTACGACTGATTTCACTTTTCATGAAATTTTTAAGATTTATCCATGTTGTAGCATGTTAGAATTTCCTCCATTTTAAGGTTGAATAGTCCATTGTTTATGTAAAAGAATCAATTCACTGTATACCTGAATCATTACAAATCAACTATACTTTAATAAAAAAAATTTTTAAAATAGTCCATAGTATGTATCACATTTTGTTTATCTACTCATTATTTATGGATACTTGGGGTTATTTTCACCTTTTGACTACAATTCATAAATGCTGCTCTTGACATGGATATTCAAATATCTGTTCAAGTCTCTGTTTTCACTTATTTGGATTAAAACCCCAAAGTGGACTGGCTAGGTCATATGGTACTTCCATGTTAATAGTTTGAGGAATCACCATTGTATCTTCTATAGTGGCTGCACCATTTTACATTCCCACAAGCAATTCACAAGAGTTCCAATTTCTCCACATCTTTATTAACATTTGTTATTTTCGTGTTATTTTTTAAAAACACCCATCCTAATGCATATGAACTGACATCTTGTGTTATATTTTGTTTTCATTAAAGTATAATTGATTTATGTTGTTAGTTTCTGACATACAGCAAAAATACATATATATTTTTCTTGTATTCTTTTTCTGTTATGATTTATTATAGGGCATTGAATATAGTTTCTTGTGTTAGGCTTCCCTGGTGGCTCAGAGGTTAAAGTGTCTGCCTCCAATGTGGGAGACTTGAGTTTGATCCCTGGGTCGAGAAGATCCCCTGGAGAAAGAAATGGTAACCCACTCCAGTATTCTTGCCTGGAGAATCCCATGGACAGAGAAGCCTGGTAGGCTACAGTCCACAGGGTCGCAAAGAGTTGGACACAACTGAACGACTTCACTTTCACTTTTCTTATAGGGCACTGAGTATAGTTTCCTGTGTTATGCAGTAGGATATTGTTGTTTATCTACTTTATACATAGCAGCTTGTATCTGCTAATCCCACACTCATAATTTATCCCTCCCTTTCCATTTTGGTAACCATAAATTTGTTTTCTATATCTGTGAGTATATTTCTACTTGTAAATAAGTTCATTTTTGTCATGTTGTTGGGGGGGGAGGTTGGCCACCCTGTACAGCATGCAGGATCTTAGTTCACTCTCCAGGGACTGAACCCACACCCCCTGCATTGGAAGCACAAAGTATTCACCACTGGGCCACCAGGAAAATCTGTGTAATAGTTTAGATTCCACATATAAATAATATCATATGGTATTTATCTTTCTATTTCTGACTTAGTTCACTTAGTATGGTCATCTCTAGGTCCATCCACGTTACTGCAGATCTCATTATGGTTTTGATTTGTGTTTTCTTATATATTAGTTGTTTGATTTTTTTTAACTATGAGAAACCCCAGGAGTTTCCTGATGGTCTAGTGGTTAGAATTTGGTGCTCTCACTGCTGTGGCTTGGGAACTGAGATCTTACAGGCTGTGTGATGCAGCAAAAATTAAAAAAAAAAAAGGAAAACCTATGTGTATTTATTAGCAGTGGAGAAAGGGAAGCTGAAAGGAGGGAAATTGTTTAAATCAAGAAGGAAGGGCATGAGGGACTTCCCTGGCCATCCAGTATTTAAAGACTCTGAGCCTTCAATGCAGGGAGCACAGGTTCCATCCCTGGTCAGGGAACTAAGATCTCATATGCTGTGTGGCATGGCTGAAAAGATATTTTTTTGAAAAGAAGGAACGGCATGGAAAAGCAGGCAGAGGAGGGTGGGAGCAGTATTTGAGGGAAATAAAGACAAAGGGTCGGGGAAAAGATTATTTAGGTTGATCCAGTTAGTTTTGTATCTTCTTCTCCCTTGGCCTCCCAGGAGTTCCCAGGTAATGGGCTTCACCATGGCTTAACTGTATCTTCCTTCATAACAAAACTGAAACCCATCCAAATTAGAAATGGAGACAGTATGTCCATTTGTGGATACTGGACAGCCAAATGTCCTGAAATGATAAAACAATGAAAGGAACAAAATGAGATAGATCAAGAGCAGGCCACTGTAAAGAAATGCCCTGTTGCTCAAAATTAAATAAATACTAGAAGCATTATTTGGAAGCCTGAGACCAGAGGACATTAAAGCCACTGAGCATGGGACCTGAACCAGGCGATCCCTGCAGTTCCCTGTGATGAAGAGGGAAAAGAGGAAGAAGCATTGTCCAGTGCTGGCCAACCTTAGCAGGTAGCATGGCCTTTATGCAGTTTTCAATTAAGTGGATAATATATGCAAAGTGTTAGCATAATTTTTGGAATTTCTTGTGTTCACAAAAAGGTAGCTAGCTATTATTGTTGAACTCTGGGACAGTGCTCAACAAGTCCGCAGTCCAGTGCAGGACATGGCACCAAATAAAAAAAATGCCAGCACAGGGTGAGAGGAATGAACAGAGGGCCACACAAGGTGCAGGGTGGCCCAAAGCTGTGATGGGCCAGGCCTTGAACGTAACACTTTTGTGGCATTTTCTCTTTTAATCTTTGCAACCTATGAAGTACTTATGAAGGAGGTACTAATATTATGCCTATTTCACAGGTAAGGAAACTGGATCTTACAGATTTAAGTAACTTGCTAGTCACAGGCTTGTCATAGCTGGTAAAGCAGCGGATCTGGGATTCAAACTATGTCTGTTGCCTTTCTCCAGGCTATAAGCTCATTATCTACTACTCTGTATCTTATCTGCTCACCTTCTTCAGGGAGTAGAGGAGTACTAAAGGATAAAGCATTTAACACATGGGAGGGGAAGAGGCAATCCAGTGAGGCAGCACGCATGCCCCAAAGCGCAGAATTATGAAAGAGATCATGTGTCTGAAGAAAAAGAGTTCTGCTTGGCCGAATGGTGACGATTTCCGTGGATTAAGTTCACAGCATCAAGCCTAGGGCCAATGTGTGTTGAGTTTTCTGTCACTGGCAGCCAAAGCATCCTAACTGATGAGGTTGTGAGGAAGAAATTAGAACACAACTATAGCAAGAGGAGACACAAGGTCAAAGACTTTTTACTTTTCAGACAAAAAGATGTGTTAAAAGGAAGGATCCAGCAGAAAAAGAGAGCTTGAAGACACAGAAAAGGTCAACAGTCAATAGAATAATGGTTCAGAGAAATAGAAGTAGCAGCATGTATGGCATCAGAGGAGGGTTTTTCGTTTGTTTTTTTGGTGGTGGTGGTTTTGGTTTTTTGCATTTTTTATTTTTTACTTTTTGGCTACACCCCATGGCATGTGGGGTCTTGGTTCCCCGAGCAGGGTTCAAACCTGTGTCTCCTGCATTGGAAGGTGGAGTCTTAGCCATGGGATCGCTAGGGTAGTCCCCTTAAGAGGAGCTTTAGACAGAAGGGAATGCCCACCAGACCCTGGAACAGAGTAGGCACTCAACATTTATCAAGTGAGGGAGTTGATGATTTGGAATCTTCTGAAAACTCCTACATATTGACAGACAACTTGTTTAAAGAAGTCTGCATTCTTCTCCATTTCAGTCTTTCTGAGTCACTGTCTGAGGGTCAGTCTTAACTTTAGTACATGATAATATGCATGTGCTACTTATTTTAGGAAATACCAGGGATAGAACAGAGTCTCTGATCTTGAACCTCTGATGTAATTTTGGGGCTTCTCTGTGTCAATACCAGTGTTTTTCAAAATGAGACCATCCCATCCTCGAGGAAATCACCCATGGGTGTGCTAAAAATGCAAATTCCTTGGTCTCACCTACTGAATCGGACTCTGCATTTTAATAAGCTCCTAGTTGATTCTCAGTTAACTCAAGAACTGCTGTTCTAGATTGGAGCAGGGATGGCGTCTTGTTCACCTTTGTTTCCTCAGTACCTGGTTCATGTGCTCAGTTGAATATTTTTGTTGTTGATGTTGTTTTTGGTGGCTTGTGGGGTCTTAGTTCCCTGACCAGGGATTGAACCCCAGCCTTTGGCAGTGAAATCTCAGAGTCCTAATTACTGAAATGCCAGGAAATTCCCTCAATTGAAAGTTTGACATGTGAATGTGTAAATCTTGGAATCCTGTGCTACTAAATAAGCCACAGGTTTGACTTTAGATAAATATTTTAAGTTATAGGATTTACTTATATTAGTGGTTCCATTGTGTTTTATATCTATTGTCATAGTGGTCTCAAGTAACAAGTAGTTAATCATACTAAAAGTCAAAGTTGACAAATAAATTAAGTTATAAAAATAACTTCTTTTCTGGCTGTGCCGCATGGGATTGAACCCACATCCCCTGTAGTGGAAGCTTGGAGTTCCAACCACTGAACCACCAAGGAAGCCCCTTCTAAAAATAATTTTAAAGACAAAAGTTATCCCAATGGTCACATCCTTTTCACTGCCTGGCATTTTGACATGCTTTTCATGAGTGCTTTTTTGAGTACAGAGGACACTTCAGGGTATGTATTTATCAAGTATAGATAGCATCTGTTATGTGTGTTGAGGCAGGAAAAAGTTATGAACCATGCAGCTATACCGAGCAAGGCCAGAGAGAGGGCTGATTTTCAGCATCCTAAGACCATTTCTCACTCACCAGAAAGCAACAATTAAATACAAGGAAGCCCGGGTTTCCCATTTAATAAGCATTCAAAATGTACAGCACGTACAGCTTAGTTACACCTATAGTCATTTAATCTCTGACAAAGGAGGCAAGAATCAACAATGGAGAAAAGAGTTTCTTTAGCAAGTGGTGTTGGGGAAGCTGGACAGCCACATGCAAATCAGTGAAGTTATAACACTCCCTCATACCATAAGCAAAAATTAACTCAAAATGGCTTAAAGACTTAAATATAAGACATGACACCATAAGACTCTCAGAAGAGAACACAGGCAAAACGTTCTCTGAAATAAATCTAACCAAAGTCTTCTTAGATCAGCCTCCCAAGGCAACAGAAACAAAATAAAAAATAAACAGGACCCAAGTTTACAATCTTTTGCAGAGCAAAGGAAACACACACAAAGTGAAAAACAACCTACAGACTGGGAGAAAATATTGGCAAATTATGCAAATGACAAGGACTTAATTTCCAAAATATATAAACAGCACATATAAACTTGATAACAAAACCCAAATGACCCAATCAAAAAATGGGCAGAAGACCTAAATAGACATTTTTCCAAAGAAGACAGATAGATGGCCAATAGGCACATGAAAAGATGCTCACCACTGCTAATCATTACAGAAACGCAAATCAAGCTATCACCTCACACCAGTTAGAATCCTGTGCGCATACATGCTCACTCGCTCAGTCGTGTCTGACTCTTTTGTGACCCCATGGACTGTAGCCTGCCAGGTTTCTCTGTCCATGGGATTCTCCAGGCAGGAATACTGGAATGGGTTGTCATTTCCTCCTCCAGGGGATCTTCCCAACGTAGGGACTGAACCTGTCTCTCCAGTATTAGTGGGCAGATTCTTTATCAATGAGACACCCAGAAAGCCCCACCATTTTAAATGGCCATCATTAAAAAGTCTACAAATACCAGGGAATTCCCTGGCGATCCAGTGGTTGGGACTTGGCGCTCTCACTGCCAGGCCCCAGGTTTGATCTCTCTCAGGGAACTAAGATCCCACAAGCCTCGTGATGCAACCAAAATAATAAAATAAAATAACAAATAACAAATGCTAGAGAGGGTGTGGAGAAAAGGGTACCCTTCTATACTGTTAGTGAGAATGTAAGTTGGTGCAATCACTATAGAGAACAGTATGGAGGTTTTTCACAAAATAAAAATATTGCCACATACTCTAGCAATCCTACTCCTAAGCATACTGCTGCTGCTGCTAAGTCATTTCAGTTGTGTCTGACTCTGTGTGACCCCATAGACGGCAGCCCACCAGGCTCCCCTGTCCCTGGGATTCTCCAGGCAAGAACACTGAAGTGGGCTGCCATTTCCTTCTCCAGTGCATGAAAGTGAAAAGTGAAAGTGAAGTCGCTCAGTCATGTCCAACTCTTCGCGACCCCATGGACTGCAGCCTACCAGGATCTTCCCTCCATGGGATTTTCCAGGCAAGAGTACTGGAGTGGGGAGCCATCACCTTCTCCAACTCCTAAGCATACCTCCAGACAAAACCCTAATTTGAAAAGATACATGTATCCCTCTGTCATAGCAGCACTGTTCACAGTATCCAAGACATGGAAACAACCTAAATGTCCAACAAGAGATGAATGGATAATGAAAATGTGGTATATATATACAATGGAATATTACTCAGCCATAAAAAAGAAAGAAAGAATGCCATTTGCAGCAACATGGACGGATCCAGAGATTATCATACTAAGCAAAGTAAGTCAGAAAGAGAAAGACACATGCCATATGATATTGCTTATATGTGGAATCAAAAAAAATGACATAAATGAACTTACTTACAAAGTAGAAATAGACTCAGAGATATAGAAAACAAACAGGGTTACCAAAGAAGAAAGGAGAGAAGGAGTAAATTAGGAATTTGGGATTAAAACATACACAGTACTATATATAAAATAGATAAGCAACAAGGACCTAATGCATAGCATAGGAAACTATACTCAATATCTTGTAACAACCTATAATGGAAGAGAATATGAAAAAAGAATATATATGCATAGATGAATCACTTTGCTATACATCTGAAAGTAATATAACATTGTAAACCAACTATATTTCAGTAAAAATTTTTAAAAAGATAAGACTTCCCTGGTGGTCCAGTGGTTAAGACTCTGTGCTCCCAGATCAGGGAACTAAGATCCTACATGCCTCATGGTACAACCAAAAATAAAATAAACATTTAAAAAAAGAAAAAAAATACATGCACCCCCAATGTTCATAGCAGCACTGTCTACAATAGCCAAGATATAGAAGCAACATCCACTGACAGATAAATAGATAAAGAACATGTATGTGTGTATATATATATACACACACACACATATACACACAATGCAATACTACTCAGCCATGAAAAAGGAATGAAATAATGCCACAGCAACATGGATGGACCTCGAGATTATCACACTAAGTGAAGTAAGTCAGAAAGAGAAAGGCAAATACCATATGATATCACTTACATGTGCAATGTAAAATATGATACAATTGAGCTTATTCACAAAACAGAAAAAGACTCACAGGCATAGGAAACAAATTTATGGTTATCAAAGAGAAAAGGGGATGGGAGAAGGATAAATTAGGAGTTTACATTCTGCAGACAAATGTATAGTAGAGGGAACTATATTCAACATCCTGTAATAAATAAATCATAATGGAACGAATACCTCAATAACTTTGCTGTATATCAAAAACTAACAGAACATTGTAAATCAATGATATTTCAAAAAATATATACTGGAAGCATAATAACTACAAGGATAGTGAAATTGGGTTCTGTTACTGAAAGCTAAATGTGAAATCCAGTTGTTGCTTAGTCACTAAGTCCTGCCTGATGCTTTTGTGACCCCATGGACTATAGGCCATCAGGCTTTTCTGTCCATGGAATTTCCCAGGCAAGAATACTGGAGTGGGTTGCCACCTGCAGGGGCTCTTCCCAGCCCAGGAACTGAACCTGCATCTCCTCATTGCAGGTGTATTCTTAACCACTGAGCAACCAGGGAAGCCTATGAAATCCAGGGGGCTTCCTTAACAGCACACAACAAGGGCTTAAACACCTGCAGTGGGTCAGCAGGGAAAGGTGAGGCCCAGGATTATCATCCGGAGAAGGCAATGGCACCCCACTCCAGTACTGTAGCCTAGAAAATCCCATGGACGGAGGAGCCTGGTAGGCTGCAGTCCATGGGGTCTCGAACAGTCGGACACAACTGAGCGACTTCACTTTCACTTTTCACTTTCATGCACTGGAGAAGGAAATGGCAACCCACTCCTGTACTCTTGCCTGGAAAATCCCAGGGATGGGGGAGCCTGGTGGGCTTCCATCTATGGGATCGTACAGAGTTAGACATGACTGAAACGACTTAGCAGCAGCAGGAGGATTATCATCAGGATAGTTTAAGCTTCAATAAAAGTTAAACTTCCAAGCAATGCAGGTGAGCTAAGGGTCCTGGTTAGGAAATAATGGGATCACAACACATGGAATGAGGATATCTGATTGATGCTCCTAAAGATCTTGAATTTCCAGATTCTTCTAACCCCCCTGAACCTACAGAAATGGCCCACCATCCCTCACCTCTTGCTTGTAGACAGTGCAGAAGCCAGTACCCTGCAACACTGCATGTACCCTCCTCAAAATATGCCTGTATCTCCCTCCTGGATACTAGGCTGATAAATACAGTTGAAACACTATATATAATCCAGTACAGGACATATTGGGTCTGATAAAGAAGGGACTATACTCCAAAGGAGCTGCAAGAACTAGCCCAGTATGTAATGGCAGGAACTGGGAGAGAAGCACCAGACTGGAGTCGAGGATGCTTGATCAGGGCACCAGATTTTAAAATTGGATCCAGTTCAGTTCAGTCGCTCAGTCGTGTCAGACTTTTTGCGACCCCATGGACTGCAGCACACCAGGCTTCCCTGTCCATTACCAACTCCTGGAGCTTGCTCAAACTCATGTCCATCAAGTCGGTGATGCCATCCAACCATCTCATCCTCTGTCGACCCCTTCTCCTCCTGCCTTCAATCCTTCCCAGCATCAGGGTCTTTTCCAATGAGTCAGTTCTTTGCATTAGGTGGCTAAAGTATCAGAGTTTCAATTTCAACATCAGTCCTTCCAATGAGTATTCAGGTCTGATTTCCTTTAGGATTGACTGGTTTGATCTCTTTGCAGTCCAAGGGACTCTCAAGAGTCTTCTCCAACACCACAGTTCAAAAGTGTCAGTTCTTCGGCCCTCAGCTTTCTTTATAGTCCAACTCTCATATCCATACATGATGACTGGAAAAACCATAGTTTTGACTAGACAGACCTTTGTCAGCAAAGTAATGTCTAGGTTTGTCACAACTTCTCTTCCAAGGAGCAAGTGTCCTTTTAATTTCATGGCTGCAGTCACCATCTTCAGTGATTTTGGAGCCCAAGAAAATAAAGTCTGTCACTGTTTCCATTGTTTCCTCATCTATTTGCCATGAAGTGATGGACTGGATGCCACAATCTTGGTTTTTTGAATGTTGAGTTTTAAGCCAGATATTGCACTCTCCTCTTTCACTTTCATCAAGAGACTCTTTAGTTTCTCTTCACTTTCTGCCATAAGGGTGGTGTCATCTGCATATCTGAGGTTATTGATATTTCTCCCAGCAATCTTGATTCCAGCTTGTGTTTCATCCAGCCTGATTTTCTCATGATGTACTCTACATATAAGCTAAATCAGCACAGGGACAGTATACAGCCTTGATGTACTCCTTTCCCAATTTGGAACTAGTCCGCTGTTCCATTTCCAGTTCTAACCATTGCTTCTTGACCTATATACAGATTTCTCAGGTGGCAGGTAAGGTGGTCTGGTATTCCTATATCTTTAAGAATTTTCCACTGTTTGTTGTGATCAACACAGTTAAAGGCTTTGGCATAGTCAATAAAGCAGAAATAGGTGTTTTTCTGGAACTCTCTTGCTTTTTTGATGATCCAAAGGATGTTGGTGATTTGATCTCTTGTTCCTCTGCCTTTTATAAATCCAGCTTGAACATGGAAGTTCACGGTTCACATATTGTTGAAGCCTGGCTTGGAGAATTTTGAGCATTATTTTGCTAGCATGTGAGATGAGTGCAATTGTGCAGTAATTTGAACATTCTTTGGCATTGCCTTTCTTTGGGATTGGAATGAAAACTGACCCTTTCCAGTCCTATGGCTGCTGCTGAGTTTTCTAAATTAGCTGGCATATTGACTGCAGCACTTTCACAGCATCATCTTTTAGGATTTGAAATAGCTCCACTGGAATTCCATCACCTCCACTATCTGTGCTTGCAGTGATACTTCATAAGGCCCACTTGACTTCACATTCCAGAATGTCTGACCCTAGGTGAATGATCACATCATTGTGCTTATCTGGGTCATGAAGATCTTTTTTGTATAGTTCTTCTGTGTATTCTTACCACTTCTTCTTAATATCTTCTGCTTCTGTCAGGTCCATACTGTTTCTGTCCTTTGTTGTGCCCATCTTTACATGAAATGTTCCCTTGGTATCTCTAATTTTCTTGAAGAGATCTCTAGCCTTTCCTATTCGATTGTTTTCCTCTATTTCTTTGTATTGATCACTGAGGAAGGCTTTCTTATCTCTCAGTGCTATTCTTTGGAACTCTGCATTCAGATGGGTATATCTTTCCCTTTCTCTTTCGACTTCTGCTTCTCTTCTTTTCTCAGCTATTTGTAAGTCATCCTCAGACAACCATTTTGCCTTTTTGCATTTCTTTTTCTTAGGGATGGTCTTGATCACCACCTCCTGTACAATGTCATGAACCTCCTTCCATAGTTCTTCAGGGACTCTCTTAGAAATAATCCCTTGAATCTATTTGTCACTTCCAGTATATAATCCGAAGGGATTTGATTTAGGTCATACCTGAATGGTCAGTGGTTTTCCCTACTTTTTTCAATTTAAGTCTGAATTTTTCAATAAGCAGACCTGGGACACGTGGCATGTGGCATAAAGCCCTCTTGGAGGAGGTTGCCATTAGCGCCACCATAGAGGTGCAGAGCAGAGGACCCACAAACTGCAGAACAATTATACCAAAGAAATTCTCACACTTTTAAGAAAGTTCTAGGGCAATGGCACCCCACTCCAGTACTCCTGCCTGGAAAATCCCATGGGTGGAGGAGCCTGGTAGGCTGCAGTCCATGGGGTCGCTGAGGGTCGGACACGACTGAGCGACTTCACTTTTACTTTTCACTTTCATGCATTGGAGAAGAAAATGGCAACCCACTCCAGTGTTCTTGCCTGGAGAATTCCAGGGACGGGGGAGCCTGGTGGGCTGCTGTCTATGGGGTCACACAGAGTCGGACACGACTGAAGTGACTTAGCAGCAGCAGCAGGGCCCAAAACAGATTTCCCAACCTGAGAATCCAGCAAAGGGACTGAGAACCCCCAGGAAATTTGACTTTGAAAACCAGTGGGATTTCATTATAAAACTTCCACAGGACTGGGAAAAGAGACTCTTGGAGGGCACAAACAAAACCTTGTGCACACTAGGACCCAGGAGAAAGGAGCAGTGACCACAGAACAAACTGAGTCAGACTTGCCTGTGAGCAACCTGGGGTCTCCAGTGGAGGCGTGGGTCAACAGTGGACTGCCGTGGGGTCAGGGGCACTGAATACAACAGTACTGGCATAAGTACTTTAGAAAGAGGTCACTATTACAGCCATTACCCCTACCATAGTTTGGCTTCAGGCCAAACTACAGGGAGGAAACACAGCCCCACCTATCAAAAGAAAATTGGATTAAACATTTACTGAGCATGGCCCTGCCCAACAGAGTAAAACTCAGATTCCCCCACAGCCAGTCCCTCCCATCAGGAAGCTTCCACCAGTTATTATCCTTCTCCATCAGAGAGCAGATAGAATGAAAACCACAATCACAGAAAACTAACCAATCTGATCACATAAATCACAGCCTTGTCTAACTCAATGAAACTATGAGCCAGGCCATGTATGGCCACCCAAGACAGACAGGTCATGGTGGAGAGTTCTGACAAAACCTGGAGAAGGGAATGGCAAACCACTTCAGTATTCTTGCCTTGAGAACCCCATGAACAGTATGAAAAGGCAAAAAGATACGACACTGAAAGATGAACTCCCCAGATCAGTAGGTGCCCAATATGCTATTGGAGAAGAGTGGAGAAATAACACCAGAAAGAATGAAGAGATGGAGCCAAAGTGAAAACACCACCCAGTTGTGGATGTGACTGGTGATAGAAGTAAAGTCCGATGCTGTAAAGAGCACTATTGCATAGCAACCTGGAATGTTAGGAGCATGAATCAAGGAAAATTGGAAGTGGTCAAACAGGAGATGGCAAGAGTGAACATCAACATTTTGGGAATCAGCGAACTATAATGGACCGGAATAGGTGAATTTAATTCAGATGACCATTATATCTATTACTGTAGGCAACAATCCCTTAGAAGAAATGGAGTAGCCCTCACAGTCAACAAAAGAGTCAGAAATGCAGAACTTAGGTGCAATCTCAAAAATGACAGAATGATCTGTTCGTTTCCAAGACAAATCATTCAATATCACAGTAATCCAAATCTATGTCCCAATGAGTAATGCTGAGGAAGCTGAAACTGAATGGTTCTATGATGACATACAAGACCTTCTAGAACTAACACCAGAAAAAAGATGTCCTTTTCATCATAGGGGACTGGAATGCAACAGTAGGAAGTCAAAAGACACCTGGAGTAACAGGAAGTTTGGCCTTGGGAGAACAAAATGAAGCAGGGAAAAGGCTAACAGATTTTTGCCAAGAGAACACACTGGTCATAGCAAACACCCTCTTCCAACAACACAGCAAACGACTCTACACATGGACATCACCAGATGGTCAATACTGAAATCAGACTGATTATATTCTTTGCAGCAGAAAATGGAAAAGCTCTATACAGTCAGCCAAAACAAGACTGGGAGCTGACTGTGGCTCAGATCATGAACTCTTTGGTGCAAAATTGGATTAGGGCGAGTTTATTGATTTGGGAGTACTCTAAGTCACACAATTTATCTCTCTGCCAAGGACCCCAGGATATGGTACAAATTTGTTATAAAGATGGCTCTTAGAGGCATGGAAAACTTTATATACCACATGAGGTAAAAAATGCCAGAGTTGCCAAGACATATAGTGTAGGAAGAGATTAAAAAATTTAGAGAAGTCAGCAGGAGGTGGATGTACTTAAGGTCAGAAATCCCACAGAATGATCATGTTCTGTGGGAAGACCAAGAGGAGACATGTGAATTCATCAAGACTTTAAGGAATGTGATGGTAAGGGATGCACCAGCATCACCAAAAGTTCAGTTGTGGTTTTCCTTTATAGGCGAGGACTGACAGTAGGAGCAGCTGTTGGAAAACTGGGTTCCGAAAGGGGAGCAATAGGGTCTTGAAATAAGAAGTCAGGTAATATCACTTAATTGTGAGAAGCCAGGCAGATGCAATTATTATGAAGAGTGGAAAAGTCAGAATGACAGCTGCAGAATCCTGACCCTCAGAGAATCATGGAAATGGTTAACAGAATATAGCATCCCCAAAGACAAAATAGATAGCCAAACAAGTGTACTCAGTTTTTAATCAGAAGAAATTAAGGTTGGGTGACCAGGGGCTGAGGGCAGTTGCCCCAGTGGATAGTGACCATCCTTTGCCCACTTTTAGATCTGGGTTAGTTTTCAGACCCTGAACTCATTAAGAGATGGTTAGGTCACCAAAAGGAGGACTCTACAACAGCATGGAAAATTACATAGTAATGATTTCCTAGTCCTTTTCTCAAAGTTCACATACCTACTTGTATGACTCTCGATATATTTTAGATACAGTTGTAAGGAACAGGATACAGATTCGTTTAAAATGTTTAATGGATTCATAGCATTTTTTCTTGCATTTAAACAGCAGGAATCTATTTTCCACAGTTCTGGAAGCTAGGAGTCTAAGGCTGCCAGCATGGTTGGGTTCTGGTGAAGACCCTCTGCAGGTACAGACTGCTATCTTTCTGCCGTGTCCTCACCTGGCAGAAGTGGTGAGAAAGCTCTCTGGCGTCTCTTTGATAGGGCACTTAATCTTATTCATGAGAGTCTCACCCTTATAACCTACAGAAAGAAAGTCGCTCAGTCGTGTCTGACTCTTTGCGACCCCATGGACTGTAGCCTACCAGGCTCTTCAGTCCATAGGATTTCCCAGGCAAGAATACTGGAGTGGGTTGCCATTTCCTTCTCCAGGAGATCTTCCCGGACCACATGCCAAGAGGCAGCTAAGCCCATGTGCCACAACTACTGAAGCCTGCACACCCTAGACCCCGTGCTCTGCAACAAGAGAAGCTACTGCAATGAAAAGCCTGCCCACCACAACTAGAGTTGCCCCTGCTAGGGCAACTAGAAAAACCCTGTGTGCAGCAATGAAGACCCAGCACAGTCAAAAATAAAAAATTAAAATTAAAAATAAATAATGATGAAAAATCCATATTCAGTGTAATTAGTTCACACAATACCATAGTATACAAAAAGCAAAAATTTCCCATTTCCAACACTATTCCTCCAGCCCCTACTCACTCTGCTGTAATTCACCTCCCCAATTATACAATTATAGACATTTATGGAGTACTTACTCTTTACCAGGAAGTATTTAAAGCACTTTTTTATATGTTAAGTAATTTATACCTTGTGTGTGCTATGCACTCAGTAGCTTCAGTCATGTCTGACTCTTTGTGACCCCATGAACTGTAGCCCACCAGGCTCCTCCATTCATGGGCTTCTCCAGACAAGAATACTGGACTGAGTTGCCGTGCCCGCCTCCAGGGGATCTTCCTGATCCAGGGATTGAACCTGTGGTTTCCTGGGTCTTCTGCATTGCGGGCGGATTCTTTACCCACTAAGCCACCTGAAAAGCCCAGTTTATACCTTGCTGCTGCTGCTGCTGCTGAGTCGCTTCAGTTGTATCTGACTCTGTGCAACCCCATAGACGGCAGCCTACCAGGCTCCTCTGTCCCTGGGATTCTCCAGGCAAGAATACTGGAGTGGGTTGCCATTTCCGTCTCCAATGCATTAAAGTGAAAAGTGAAAGTGAAGTCGCTCAGTCATGCCTGACTCTTACCAACCCCATGGACTGCAGCCTACCAGGCTTCTCCGTCCATGGGATTTTCCAGGCAAGAATACTGGAGTGGGTTGCCATTGCCTTCTCCGAATTTATACCTTAGCAAAACCCAAAGAAGCAGATATTATCATTATCTTCATTTTACAAAGGGGAAACTTTCACAGGTTGGGTTCCCTGAGAAGCCAACTCAAGAGGAAATTCAGAGTACAGAATGTTCATTCATTCATTTCAGACACAGTTTGGTCTCAACATGGACTAAGTCCAGTCCACAATGCTTTAGAAGGCCCCTTGCTGAAAAATCAATAGATTTCACTCAAATAAAGAACCCATCTTTCTTAATTGCAGTCAAGGGTTACTGACTATATTATAGCTTTCTTTTATTCACAGATTTAAAGACAGTCCTCAGAGAAGGGCACCAGCCTTTGAGGTAGCTAGAAACAAGGGAGGTAAGCTGGTCATTTTGGGTCACCTTGGCCATGGGCTCAGTTCCAAGGATACGCTGGGGGAGAGAAGTCTAGGGGTCTTCTCTTAGGACAAGGTTTTTCGAGTAGAGATAGTTGGGCCTTATTTGGGTTGTTTTCTCTACCTTAATTCTGAACACTTTTCAATAACACTTAGGGAAGCCTCAAGCCTAACTCTCAACTTCACAACCAGAATAAAAAATTAATGGACTCCAAAAACTTTTGAGAACAGTTTCAAATTATTGTTTCTTATGCTCCCTACCTTATATTCCAAATCCCACGAAGAAATCACTGTGAAGTTGTTCTTATCAGCTGCCCTCAACAGGCATAAAACTGAACTGATCTCCTACACACCCAGTCTCCCAAACATCCTCTCCACTTGTGTTCCTTATCTCCATGAAGGACCCACGAGCTTCCTAAACCAAAACCTGAGTATCATTTGTATTTGGGACGTCACCTTTTCCCTTTCCCAACTAATTTTTAAGTCCTAGTCATTCTACCTTCCAAATTATCCAGAAGCTATCCATTGCTCCCCAATTTCACTGCTTCTTCCTTAGTTCTGGCTTCCCTGGTGGCTCAGGAGGTAAAGAATCTGCCTGCAATGCGGGAGACCTGCATTCAATCCCTGGGTTGGGAAGATCCCCCTGGAAAAGGAACCGCTACCCACTACAGTACTCTGGTCCAGAGAATTTCGTATATGTATAGTCTACGGGGTCGCAAAGAGTAGGACACGATTCATTGACTTTCACTTTCCTTAGTTCAGGGCATTATCTTTTGCCAAAACGCCTTCAACAGCCTACGTGGTTTTCCTGCCTTAGTCTCCTTCCTTCTTTATTCATTCGCTACACTGCAGCCAGAGTAATTTTTTAAAAACACAAATCTGATAATGTCGTTCTACAGTTTAGAATCTTTCAATACGAAAGATTTTAAAACTTCCTAATACAGTTTATTAGGATCTGAATGATTTGGCCGCTGCGTGCCTCCACAGTCTCATCCCCACACACCATGCCCTCTGTTCGGCCATAATGAACTTTCAGTTCCCTGAACTCAACTTTTTCTATTATCGCTATGTCTGACCAAACGGTTCTCTGCTTGGAATACCCTTCCCTCTACTTTTTTTTTGGGTAAATCAGATGCATCCTTCAGGTCCCAGATCAGTTGTCACTCGCACAGCCCAGGTAGGCAGGCTTCGTTCCACAACAGGTGTCCTCAGAGTGGTCCAGACGATCTGTCTTTCAGGCGGGCGGCCCTAACGGTGCCCTCGAGACTCCATCAGTGTCAGACAGTCGAAAGGCTCCTTAGAGCAGACCCAGATGCTTGCGGCTCCAGTCCAAAACAAGTAGGCAGTACATGAAGCTTCGGCCCCACAGCAGAGACACACCCAGAGCTTCCAGTTACGGGCGCTGGGTACAACACCGTCGTTCACCGCCCGGAACCCAGCCGGGTGTCCCCGCCTCCCACGCTGCGTCGGGGGGGAGGGGCGGGGCTTGGGCGCCGGCGAACGGCGTGCGACGAACGGGGGGCGGGGCCAGGGGCGGAGCGGAGCGCGCATGCGCGGTCGCCTTTGTGTGGGTCGAGCAGCAGCAGCGGCGGCGGCGGCGACGGCGGCAGTGGCGGTCCCACTGGCAGGCGGGCAAGAGGGGAGTCCGGGCGGCGTCCGGCGTGGGAGCCGGGGGACCACGATGGTAAAGAAGCGGAAAGGCCGCGTCGTGATTGACTCAGACACGGAGGACAGCGGCAGCGACGAGAACCTGGATCAGGTTAGGACAGGCCGCGGAGGCGCGGGCCAGCGGAGCGGGAGGGCTGAGTCCCGGCCACGGGAGTCGGGAGCCTGTCGGGCCCCGGGCCTTCTGGCTGGAGCGCCCGGCCTGCCTCGTGTCCTGAACGCCGCTGCCGCCCCCTCAGTCCTCCCCGCAGTGCCCGCGGCCCTTGGAGTCTGGCCGGGGCCTGGAGACGGAGCCCGAAGGACTTGGCGCCTTGGGCGGGGAGGCGGGGCAGGGGCCAGGCTGGTGGGCCTCGGACTGGGGGAACTGGAGGAATCCTTGGTCTGCCACGGCCAGATTGGGGCGGCAGGCAGCAGGCCAGGCGATCCGGCCACGGAGAGATAGAAAGTATCGCTCGCCAACCCGGGCGTTTGGGAGGTTTGGGGGGCGGTGCGGGGGGTGGGGGGCGGGAGAGGGAGGCTGAGAAGGTGCAGGCTGTGGAAGATGAAGTTTTTCAGACTAGGGTGTGAACAGAGTGAAGGGCAACCTTTCCGTGCTTGGCGAAGAATACTTAGCTGTGGACACGAATCTACTTGGCAGCTAGGGTGTTTTGTGTTTGTTAAGGGTCCCCATTGAGATGTCAGACCCAGGAAAGCTCTTGGGAGGAGGAAAGTGGGGATAAGTGGAGAAATATCTAGGGCGGCATGGAGGCCCTTTTCATGCAGCATCCCAGAATTCTTTCTACTTGAAAGATGTTCAGGAGCCATTGAAACTAACTTTACGTCTCACTGTCTTGGGGTTGCTTGAACTGTTTATATACTCTGGGAGATACTATAGGGAGGAAGCTGTCCTTTGTAGCAGTGCTCCACTGATAACAGAAGATTCAAAGAGAGTTTTCCCGCATGTTTAGTGAACAAATTATATACAGAAAGGATATGCAAGAGCTAGTAGTTCTGTAAGTTGAGTAGAGGACTGAACTTAGAATCTGAAATTTTTGAGTTCTAGGCTGTGCTGTTTTCTAGCTATGTATCTTTGGCCATAACTGTAAAGTCTAGATAAAACATCAGCCTTGTGTATCTGATTGGGTTATTACAAAGGATTGAGTATTTGTAAGAATTAATTGATACAAGCACTTGAAAACTAAAGCTCTTCTACAGATGGCTTCTTGGGAGTCCTCTGTATTAGGTCAGAGGTCTCAGGACTTAAATATTAGGGCATAAAAGGGGAGGACTTTGAGAAAGAGGGACTGGAGAGGTATTGAAGAAAAGAGGGCTCTAGTGAAAATGGTGGTATAGAGCTAGGAGATGAGGAAGTAGTAGGGCCTGTGGAAAAGTATCAGAGGGATAGAAACCTTGTTATGGGATAGAAAGTGAAAGGTAAGGTGAAAATGTTCACAGGAGAGACTCCTGAAATATGTGAAAATATATTCTTGACTGTAGAAGTTTGGCTGATAAGTTTAGACTGGCACTTAGGATTAGAACTTAAAAAACAACTATTTTCTAATTTTAAAATGTAGGTTTTTCTGATGATAACATCAGTTACCATTTACATAGGGCCTGGGGTGAACGTCCCTAGATCAGGAAGATCCCCTGGAGAAGAAAATGGCCACCCACTCCAATATTCTTGCTTGGAATACCCCATGGACAGAGGAGTCTGGAGGGTTCCAGTCCATAGGGTCGCGAAGAGTCAGACAAGGCTGAGTGACTAACACTGGGGTGAGCTAGTCACCTATATGTTGTGTGTGCTTAGTCGCTCAGTGATGTCCGGCTCTTTGAGACCTGCAGAAGGGTACTGTAGCCCTGGAGAAGGAAATGGCAACCCTCTCCAGTATTCTTGCCTGGAGAATCCCATGGACAGAGGAATCCAGCAGGCTGCAGTCCTTGGGGTCACAAAGAGTCGAACACGACTAAGCGACTGAGCACATACTGTAGTCCATTAACCTCCTCTGTTAGTGGAATTTTTCAGGCAAGAATCCTGGAATGGGTTTCCAGTTACTTCTCGGGGAGATCTTCCTGACCCAGGCATCAAACCCTCATGACTGTGTCTCCTGCATCGCAGGTGGTTTCTTTACCCGCTGAGCCGTCCAGTCATTTCAATTAAGTGCTTTATTTACATCGTCAGGTTTTCAAATTCTGATGAAGTAGGTACCATTTTCCCCATTTTAGATATAAGAAAAATGGAGCTTGAAGATATAACTTACCTAGATTCACACAACTTGGTAGTAGAATTTGAACCCAAATCAGTATGACTGCAAGGCCTATGCTCTTTCCATATACCAACTATTCTGTGTTTCGTATTGCAAAATGATGTTTCATAGTCGTTTTCTATGTTACTCGAATGCATGTTTGTAAAGTATATTGAATAGAGGAAATTGATACATCAATTTAAAAGATGATTTGGGGGGCTTCCTTGGTAAAGCACCCTTAAGACATCTGTTCTGATGATAAATGAACTAAGCTGTAAATTATTCTTTGATTTTTTCCCCCAGAAGCCTGACAAATAAAATGAGTAGAGAGCTTCCTTTTGTAGCAGAAAGATTTTTCCTTATCCACAAAAAAGTTTTTTCAAAGTGTAAACTGAAGGGATTACAACTTTAAACCCAACTTTATCTATTTGTAAAAAGAAATTAGCATAAAATTTGTAAGTAATACCTAATACATTTTAACAGCAATTTCAGCTTTCTCCTTTTCAACTCATTGGCATTCTTTTTATCAGATGGGAACCAGATCAAAATCCCCATTTCCTGTGCATCCTAACAGGCATCAGTGCCTTCTTTCTATTCAGCCCTGTGCCAGGCTTTCAGAGGAATCAAAAAGTTCTATGCTCTCTAGAAGTTTTCCCAGAGATCTTGAGCAGAAGTTCAAAGTCAGCCTAGTTTTGCGGTCTTTAGGAATCCTCAGAACAAAGTTAATGCCTTCTGGGCCTTAACTCACCAAGATGCCTTGGTCTATGCCATCTATTTCTTGGTCTTCGTTGGTGGGGTATAGCATTGTATTTGCTGTCTAATGAGCAGGCCTTGTGGAAAGGAACAAACCATGACAAATCCCTGAGTGTCAAGTGTGAGAATGGAGCACAGTTAGTAAGGAGATCCTTTGTCTATGAGTTTTCCAAGTGGGAATCTAAGCCATTATGTCAGAAATATTACCTCCAAATTAGTCTTTACTGAAGGTGAGGCAGGTCAGCCTTCTACACTGGTTTTTCCTGGTGGTGAGAGAAAGAACATGTATGTATGAAACTGCTTGGGTTGCTTGTTTAAGATGTACTTTGCAGGGGCTCCCATCCCAGACCTACTGAATCAGAAGACTCTCAGGGGACTCTATCCTCTGAGGTAAAATACGGCATTTTACCAGTTATAGTCCAGGTACTTATTTGTGTTAAACACTGAGACCACTGTCTGTATGCAAGTTAATCTTTTTCATAAGACACTGTAAGTAGTTTGGGAGAGAAATAGCTTCCTGTCTCAGCCATAGTGTGTGTGCACACATAACCAAAGGCACTTAACAGAGATGTTTAAGGTGGCTTCCCTGGTGGCTCAGAGGTTAAAGCGTCTGCCTCCAATGCGGCAGACCCAGGTTCGATCCCTGGGTCGGGAAGATCCCTTGGAGAAGGAAATGGCAATCCACTCCAGTATTCTTGCCTGGAGCATCCCATGGATGGAGAAGCCTAGTAGATTACAGTCCACGGGGTCGCAAAGAGTCGGACACGACTGAGCGACTTCACCTCAAACCTTAAGGTGGCAAAGCAGCTGGTTTTTCTAATCTCTGAAGCCATTTGAATTGTTGGGATGCTTTTTTTGAGGCCTGTTTGTTTTTTCCCTTTCTTCTTGGTGGGAAGAGGTATGTAGTAACTGAATTGGAGTTCTTTGAAATTTGTTTTAACTTTCAAAGGTTTTAAAAACTCAGACCTTTGAAGGATTCATTTTAACATCTGACCTGATAGTGACCTTATTTTTTATGTTGGCCACACCTTTTTTTCAACATCTTAGAATTGCAAATCATGGAGTTATTGCTTTTGGTGCTTCTTGGGAAAAAATAACACAATTTGAGCCAAATCTAGGGTTTTTTACCCCACCATGTACCTATATGAAGATAATATGCCACTCTTTTGGAATAATATTTATGTAGTGGGTCCTGTAATATGAAAAGCATCCAAGACAAGAAAGGAATCCGAAGTTGTCTATTCAAGTCAGTACAACTCAGTGTTTATAACAAGAACTTTACTCTGCCTTTTTCAAGGAAAAAAGAAAAGCTACCTGCAGTTATTTTGTAGTTTTCATCTTTATTTAAAATGATGGTAATTGTGTTATCCTGTCCTCTTTGCTAATGCTACTTGAAGTAGCCATAAATTAAACTTTTTTTTTAATAGGCCCCTAAGTATTTTATAGGAATTATTTTTAGACATTATGTGTTTAAAATATCATTCTTATAAAGTATCCTTCCACAAATCTTTCACATAAAAGTTGGGAAATTTAGAAGTGCTTCTTATTAATATAGTCTTTTTTTTTTTTTTTTTGTCAGTGCCAGGTCTTAGTTGTAGCACATGGGATCTTCAGTCTTCATTAAGGCATGCAAACTCTTAGTTGCTGCATGTGAACTCTTAGTTACACCATGTGGGATCCAGTTCTCTGACCAGGAATCCAACCTAGGCCCCCTGCATTGTGATCATGAAGTCTTAGCCACTTCTTAGCCAAAGTCCCTAAGGTCTTTTTTCATGAGTCAGAGCAGTTTGAAGTCTAGGATGAAGTTGTGAGAAGTGTCAGTGTTAACTTCTGTAGTTTTTAAATTTGTGCCATGATGTTGTATCTCGCCTGATGTAACTCATCTGCCAGTTTCAGTTGACTTTCCTTTAGAAATAGTGCAGGGAAGGTTGAGTCCAGTGGGAGCCATAACAGGCTTTTAGGAAAAACTGAAAACCTGTCTTTCAACACCCCTTCTCTTGGTTTGTACTTATTTGCTCCCTTCCTAAGTTCCCCAAAAGGAAAGATTTTTTCTTTTCTTTTTTTTTTAATCTTTTAACAAATGTGTTAGACAGTGCTAGACAATAAGGCTATTGGATGAACAAAATGGAAGCAATTCCCACCTTCCAGGAGCTGGGAGTAGGGGAGCACAGAGGGAGGGACAGGTGCTGAAATTGCTCAGAGAGTCATTTCCTTAGATTTGTGTTACATCTTAGGAAGGAAGAACAAAGATGCTGTGACAGTTTGACCTGGGACCCAGTGCTAGCCTGATGGGAGTGACATTTAAGCTGAGACATGGAATATGGATTAGGGACAAGGAGATAGGTGACTGAAGAGTACAGGGACATGTGAGTGTTCATGGTTGAGGGACCAAAATGTACAAAACCGTTGAGGCAGGAAGGGCCTAGCACCCTCATGAAACTGAAAGAAGCAGAGTGACTACGACATCACTAGTTGGAGAGAGAGTGGTCCAAGCGAAGCTGCAGAAGCAGTCTCTTTGGATTCTTTAAAAATGGAAAAACCAGTTTAGTGGATCACAACCAGTATTAAAAATAAAAACAAAATTGAATCAAATATAAAAAATAATTGTATGTCAGACTTCATAAAGATAAGTATGTTTCATAAAGATATTGTTTCATAAGGTCTAATTTATCTCTCTGTGGGCTGAGGTTGAAAAGAAGTTTTAAGCCACTGGCAGGATCAGGTCAGCAATATTCAGGACTGTGAACTCTATTCTGAGGGTAATGAGAAACCAGTGGAGGATTTTAAGCTGGAAGAGGTGTTCCTCTTTGTCTTTTGAAAAGTTTTCCCAGACTGACATGTGAAGAGTAATCTAGAGAAGGGACACCAGTTAGGTGGCAGATAGAGGAGTCCAGGTGAGAGATGGTGCAGAGGGTAAGTTCCACTCGGATGGAAGCTCCGAGAGGGCAGTGGAGTGTCCCTGCATCTAGAATAGTGTCTGGCTTGCTGCATGTTGCCTTGTCAATATTTGTTGAATGAATGCCTAACTTGGACCGGTGTAGTTATAGACATGGCAGAAAGTGGATTCAATAGGACATAATATTCACGCTATGAAACTGTGAGTTTGATGATTGATTGGATGCTGGGGGTGAGGAAGAGGATGTTCTGGCATGAGATAGGGAACCCTGGAGGAAGATCAGGTTTAGAGGTGAAGAGTAAATGTTCAGTCTTAGATGTGTAGAGATTAAAATTGTCTTATGAGACTCAAGTGGAAGCATTGTAGGTAGTTGAAAATAATGCCTGCCTGACACAGAGTAGACAATTAATAAATCTTTGCTGAATAAGCAAATGCTACTTGTGGCATATCCATGGTAGAAAGTTAGATTCTAACTTTTCTGTATAGTAGGGTTGCTTAGAGATAAAAAGGACACTGTCAGATTGGGAGTTCTTACTCTAGCCTCTGCTGTAATACTGATATCTTTTCTATAAGGCCCAATGTGCATTAGTTAGAAAGTATTCAAAGAGGGAACCAATTACAAATAAACAACAGTAATAGAATTTTTTGAAGATTTTTATGTACTTTTTATTTTGATTGTGTTGAAAGCTGATTTTATTTTATCAGTTCTGTGGCAGTGTGGGCCTTTATAGAGCACAGTATTTTATCTATAACTATAATCACTTTGCTGGTAATTGGAAGAAGTTGCCACAGTTAGCTCCAGTCATGCAATATGTAAAAGAATGTTATACTGTCACTTTGGAATTACTTATTCTGAAGGGTTTTTGTGTTTGTTCATTGGTTTGGTTTGTTTTCTTTTGTTTTTTAATTACAAAAATAGTGCATGCTTGTTGAAACAGTTCTAGCAAAACAGAATGGGACATACATGTATGTACAGATACATGTATGGCATACCTGTATTCCACAGACATGTGTGTACACAGTGGCTGTGTTCCTTATTCTTTAAAAATAACCGGTGTCCACTGTTGGAATGATGTTCTTCTATCAACAGTTTTGATATGAAAGAAAAAATAGGAATTAATCTCAGATTTAAACTTCTGTGAATTATTACTCTTTACTCAGCATCTCTCAGGTCCTCCCACTTCCCTGTGTCCCTGTGGCTACTTAGGCTGTCCAGGCCACATCCACTCTGATTGCTCTCCTGTGGACCCCTCGTTACTTCTTCCCTGGCCTTCTAGTCCATTCCTGTTGGTCAGAGTGCTCTTCTAAAAGCCCTCTCAGGGGATGGTTACTTCCCTAGCTTAAAATCATTTGATGAAGGCTCCCCACTGCCTTCCAATAAAATTTGTTCTCCTGATCCTGCTTTATAAACCTCAGAATGATGTGGTTTCTTCTCGCCTCTAACCTGCCTCATTCCGTCATCCCCTACCCCTTGCCTAAGAAGCTCTAGTCACACTGGTTCCCTTTCAGTTCTTTGGTTAAGCCAAGCTGTTGCCAGTCTCAGGGCCTTATCTATTCTCTCTGTAGACTTCTGTCCAGAAGACTGCTGCACCCCTCTCTCCTCTTGCCAGGTTTCTAGTCTCAGCCTAAATACCATTGCCTCAAAGAAGCAATCACCCTATTGCAGATAGGTGTTCCATCCACTTGACAACCACCTTCTCAGCACTTATTACTAGATATAATTGTTTCTTTATCTATTTGTCTCTCTCCCTCACTTGATTTTATTTATTTTAAAAATTTTATTGGAGTATGGTTGATTTATAATGTTGTGTTAGTTTCAAGTGAACAGCAAAGTGAATCAGTTATTCATATACCCCCTCACTTGGTTTTCAGTTCTGTGAGATCAAAGGATTATGTATCTTCATGACTGTCTACTCAGGACTTGGTATATAGTAGGTGCTGATAGCAGGGGAACTATTAATATCTGTCCCAGCTTGCCAGGAACTGAGTTTCCCAGAATTCAGGACTTTCAGTGCTAAAACCAGGACAGTCCTGAGCAAACCAAGATGTCTGGTCACCCTAATGGGCAGTAATCACTTATATCAGTTGTATTTGTGGAATGAATAAGTGAAAAATACATGCTAATTAACTATTAGGGAAAAAAACCTCTGAGGTTTATCCATATGAGCTTTTATTCTCCTTATCTGGGGTACAGAATGTGTATCCCACTTTCATGTGATCATGGGAGGTTTGATTAAAGAGATGAGACTTAATTTCCTTAGAGTAAGGGGAAGCTAAATTGCTTTATTACAAGTTAATCCCAACATGGCATCACAAAAAGCTCATTGTGAATGATGGGGTAGGGGAATTCAACCCTCAGGTTTATGAATCTTGACATATTGATGGATTAAAATTATAATTTTAACCAAAATAATACTATTTTAATAAATATTACCTTAGTGTAGTTAGGCTTGCTTTGTTAGGGTCTGAGTTTTGGCCACCTAGTTTAGTGTTGAATATCAAGCAGTGTTAATGACACTCCTCTGGAAGCCAGATGTGGCATCCTACACAGCCTTACCTGCGGTGTGTTGGGCATTGGCATTACTCTCAGCAGATCTTTAGTTCAGCTTCAATTTGATAAACCATGCTGGCACCCTACACTGCCATGGCATCCTAGAGGAATCCCGAGAAAAGAGGTTTTCACTAGCTGTGATGAAATACAGAGAGGATGGTGAGAGAACCAATGGACACACACCAACATCATCTCAACCAGTGTGGCACAGTGAAGTGGGCCTGGCAAGAGAGAGCTGCAGGTGGATCTACCCCCATTCATGAATCAGTTTTAATCTGGCTTTTGTGAGTATTGGTGTTAGATAAATCCACCCCTATAGGTAACAAATCTATCTGTGTGTGCAATATTGGCAAGACCTTTCTGTTGCACGTTAGTGTGTTCAGCTGATTTATGAGCCCTCAGAATATAAAGGACTTAACTGTGAAGAGTAGCCTTTCACACTTTTTAAGGTCTTTGCTGTCTCTGTGCTGTTGTTAATATGGTATTTAATGCTGTAGAAGAAGGACTGTGCCTGTCAGATGCAGTTGTCCACTAATGAAGAGCCATTTGCTAGGTTTTTATCTTTTATTTTATTTGCTTATTTATTGTTAAATTTTTATTGGGATATATTTGATTTACAGTGTTGTGTTAATATCAGGTGTACAGCAAAGTGAATCAGTAATACATACGTTCACTCTTTTTTAGATTCTTTTCCCATATAGGTCAGTTACAGAGTTTTGAGTAGAGTTCTCTGTGCTATACAGATAACTTGCAACGGTTCTTATTATTTGTCTTAGGTTTTTAATATGTGGAATCTCTTTAACAGGAAGACAATATTAACATCTTAACACTCTAGTTACAGTAACTGTTAATGCATATCTACTGCTTGTAATAGTCTGTGTTTCAGGGAAGAATTTGATTGCCAACATATCCAAGTCCATGTTATAATGAGTTGGTATTATTATAAAACAGAATTCTGTTGCATTTGTGAACCTCAAAGGGTCAGAAAAAAATTACAAATAAGAAATCTTTCCTATTTTTATAAATTTGCATGAAGGTAATGTAGAAAAAAGATAATAGTAAAGGCCATACACAAATTACCATATAACTCGGCATTTATCCAGGTGAAATAAAAACTAGTATTTACATGAAAACTTGTACATGAACCAGTAATTGCCTCAAGCTGTAAACAATCCAGATGTTTTTCAACTGGCAGATGGGTAAAGTGTGGTGTATCCATACAATGGAATATTACTTAACAATAAAAAGAAATAAACTGCCTATTCCTGTCCCAGCAACATGGATGAATCTTAAATGCATTATTCTAAAAAAAAAACCAGATTCAAAAGACTACATGCTACATGATTATATTTATATGATATTTTATGATAGGCAGATGTATAGGGACAGAAAACAGGTCTGTGATTGCCAGGGGATGGAGGGAGGGAGATGAAGAGCACTAACTTCCTAAAAGGCTGAAGGTCATACATACTGTACTTTTTCATATGAAAGTAATGACTCCTATTGACCAGTGCAAATTACAGCAAAATTTGGAGGGCGTGATGGGACTGTCCTATATCTGGTTCACAGGAGTAGTTCAGCTATATTTGTCAAACTCATAGAACTGTCCATAAGAAAGGATAAAACACACTATATGTAAATTACATACTTGTTTTTACAAGACTATAAGCACACAAATATTGTTGCAGTTCATATTTGGTCAGTAGGAGTTACCATTTTGGTATGAAAAAGGAGAGTGTTCTTATGATCTGAAGCCTTTTCAGGAAGTTAGTATGCCAGCTCTGTCTAAGGAAATGAGAAGAGTAACGTTTCATGACTGCTTATGAAGACGAGATCATGTCAGCTGTTAATCTGAGAAGGTCATTTTCTCATTCTGGCCAAGGAGGGTATACTCCTAAAATAGAAAGAGACTGGAAGAGGAAAACAGATATTTTATAGCAGTCTTTAAAAATTTTGTCTTGGCCGTTAATCTTTAGTTGTATAGCACCATCATCATCAAGGAATAATGCTACTAGTATTTATTAGTTGTATTTTTCTCTTTTTTTGGCATAAGGGGAAAATGTAAACCATGATTGAAATAGGAACTAGGATTTTATCTGTCCTGGTTTGAATCCTGACTCTTATCATACACTGGCTGTATTATCTTGGGTAAATTACTTAACCTTTGCTACTACTTAGTTTTTTTTTATCTTTAAATCAGGAGGGGTGATGATATTTACCTTAAGGTGTTGTGAAGATTACATGTTAGATGCTTAGAAAAGTATCTGACATCTGGTAAGTGCAATATAATTTTGGTCTGGTATTAATATTATCCAAGAGCAAGAACCAGAGCAAGTATCCTTTTGTTGTGTTTTTGAGTGGACTGAGTTGGGGAGAACTAACAGGAGAGGGGAACCATATGAAAGAGCAAATCCTGGTTGTAGCCACAACTTACTAAATGGCATATCTCTTCCCCTTTAATCTCTTAAATCACCAGGCAAGGCAGAGATGGTGAATGGAAATATTTGGGTTATCAAGTTAGGATTCTGATGTAGTGGTCAGCATACTTCCTGCTTGGCCCTGGGTTAAGCACCAGAAATATACTTTTGCCCGCCCTGGTTTAAGCATTCAGAAAACTACCTCAGAAACTTATTGGGCTTCCCTGGTGGCTCAGACGGTAAAGAATCTGCCTGCAATGCAGGCATCCTGTGTTCGGTCCTTGGGTTGGGAAGATCTCCAGCATTCTGGCCTGGAGAATTCCATAGACAGAAGAGCCTGGCAAGCTGTAGTCCATGGGGTCACAAAGAGTCGGATACGACTGAGCAATTTTCACTTTCAGAAACTTAACAGTTTGTCAGCTTATTCTGAACAGCGCCACAGATGCCAGTTTTACCGTGAATTTTATATATATAGTAAGAAGATGCTCAGAGCATTGGCTATACTACTAAGGACAGGGAGCAGATTACCTTTGTAGACATGGTCCTGAGAATCAGTACTTCTGTAACTTATAGAGGAAATTTGGGGGTAGCCTGGGACTTCCCTGGTGGCTCAGATAGTAAAGAATCTGCTTGCAATGGCGGAGACCCGGGTTTGATCCCTGGGTTGGGAAGATCCCCTGGAGAAGTAAATGGCAACCCACTCCAGTATTCTTGCCTGGAAAATCCCATGGACAGAGGAGCCTGGCAGGCTACAGTCCATGGGGTTGCAAAGAACTGGACACGACTGAGCGCGTAACACATATGGGGGTAGCCTACAGTTAAGTTTTCTAATCACTTTTCCATTTCAGACGTACACCTCCCATTGAGGGGACAGATTTTTTAATTTTTTTTTTCCTGTGCTTTATGGCTTGTGGGATCTTAGTTCCCCCACCAGTGGTTGAACCCAGGCCCTTGGCAGTAAAAGTACAGTCTTAACCACTGGACCACCCGGGAATTCCCAGGACAGATTTTGAGAACATTTCTTTACCACTTAGAAGTGTGGCAGTCCGACTGTTCATGTGATGAAAGTTCCCATGACGGTATTTTTTGATTGCAACCACAAAGAGGTAGAAGAGATTTAGGGAAAGTGGGCATTGTAGTATTTTTGGATGTATTTTCTCTGTAAACGAAACTCATGCGGCTACTTTGCCCTCTCAGGAACTCTTGTCCCTGGCAAAGCGGAAGCGAAGTGACTCTGAAGAGAAGGAGCCACCTGTGAGTCAGCCTGCTGCCTCCTCAGACTCGGAGACATCTAACAGCGATGACGAGGTGGGTGTGGAGGGGTGGGCCTCTGACGGGCATCTGAGAGTCCCGACAGCCTCTTTCCCTTAACCTGAGACCTTCCTGCCTAAGATCTGTAAGAACTTCTTAGGGAAAGAAAATTGTGTCTGGAAAGCTCTCACATTGTGATGTTCTCTGTACTGCTAGTTACCCAGCTGGCACCTCTGCAGTGCATCCGTGACCATTTTTTAGTTTTTTATTTTTAGCACTCTTACAGAAGGGGCACAACTTGTTAGTCATCATCTTTTTTTTTTTGGTCAACTTTTTAATCCCATTTCTACGTCAGAAAAGAAATTCTATCAAGAATGCCAAATTTTGGTGGAAAATACTTTAGAAAGACAAGAAGCTTTCTTTGAGTAGACATAATCAACATTCCCCAAAGTGGTGTCTAGGTATTACAGAGAAATATCCAGCTGTTCATTGTTTAAGCCAAGGTGACTTTCCCAATCTGCTGCCTACCACCAAACAAGGCCTTAAAAGATCCAGAACTTTAATGGAAGAGAGAGATTAGGGGAAAGGTCTTTGAAACACTTCTACATGTTCCTCATTTGATTTAAAATACTTTTCCTCCCCTTAGTAATTTCTTGGAGGTAGACTGGATATCACCTTTGTGTTTAATCTTTTACCCTGCAGTCTAGGAAAAAATTTTTGTTTAAAAATTTTTTAATTTCTGTATTTATTTATTTCATTGTTGGGCTGTGTTGGGTCTTCATTGCTTTGTGCAGGCTTTCTCTAGTTAGAGTAAGCAGAGGCTGCCCTTCATTGTGCTGTGCGGGGTTCTCATTACGGTGGCTTCTCTTGTTGCTAAGCACAGTGTACAGGCTTCAGTAGTTGTAGCACTCAGGCTTAGTTGCTCTGAGGTGTGTAGGATCCTCCTGGACCAGAGATCAAACCTGTGTCCTCTGCATTGCAAGGCAGATTCTTAACCACTGGACCACCAGGGAAACTCCTTAGGAAAATATTTTTAACAGTGTACTAACAGTATCTTGTTTTAAAGTTCCACTGAAGTAAAAAAAAAAATTTTTTTTCTAGTATAATAAAATTTAGTTAACAGCCATAACAGTATTTACCAGTGCCCTGCATATGCAGATTAGGAAAGATTGCATTCTGATTGACTGTAGTGATATTCTCTTAATCGTAAATAATTTAACAGACCTAAAATTGTTTTGACTATAAGGGGTAGTAAATGTGTGAATTTTATTTTTTGTTTCATTTATTTTTCATGGAGGAACTGTAATTCCTCTAAAATTGATAAAGTAATCTAATCTGTTAGAAAAGCAGTAGGCTTTATGAAATAATTTGCTTTGTTTTTTCTATTAAAAAAGAAGCAAAAATAGAACAGAAAAATCTTGAAATAATTCCCTTCCCCACTATTCCTACATTAACTATTTTCATTTTCCATGTTTTAGAAGTCAGCTGCTGGAGTGTAATCCCAAATCTGTGTTGTGTTTGGAATACCCTGTAGCATGTTTATGATCTTTGTACTTCCTTAAGGAAAAAATCAGTAGCTATCTTTTGAAGCTCCATAGTACTATCATTAGATCACTCTTGAGTATGCAGTTACTACAAGGATTCCCTTCATCCTTTTGAACTGCTTCTATCAAGCGGTCAGAGTATGTATCAACTCCACAGCATTAGAGGAGCCCAAATATGTGCTAGGGTAGATCGAGCATCATAAACATGTCTCTCGAGCATCATAAACATGTCTCCAGCTTTGTCACTCTCAGCTACTTACCAACTCCTGAGTCTTCATCCTTAGAATGCTACCAGCTACTCCTGTACTTATTAGAGAAAAAGCTGACAGACAGGCTGCACCCTGTCTAGTAGGGAATTAAAGTTTGAGTAAGTTTCCCCCCGCAAAGTTCTTAGCTCTTGTAGCTGCCTCCACGTCCCATCCCCCAGGCTCACTGGCTTCTTGCAGCTCTGCTCACGCTTCACTGGGAATAGCTGTCTCTGTTTCATGGCCATTCTGAAAGGTGCCTCTTTTTTGGTCTGCATTATCAGTTTCTGGCCCAGGCTACTAGCTTAAGCACAAAGCACTACAAAGTTAGGGTGAATATTTCATTATTTTCGACAATTAAGAAAGTCTTTTTTAAAAAATCCTACCAACCACTAGAGAACTCAGTAGTATGGTAAACTCAGATTTATGGCTGCCATGTATACCTCCCAACACTTTTCCCCTCCCATGTGACTCTTTTATGGTTTATTGTCATTAGCAATGATAAATACAGATAGAAAGGATTATATTGTTCCCCTCAGATTTGCTGGAACAGAAAATTTGTCAGGAACAACTGAGTTAGGTTAATGGGTGGTTTGTCTTAAGGAGAGACACGCACTGACTTTAGAATAAGAAGATATCTAGCTAACTGGTAGGGGTGGGGAGGGAGATGCAAAGAAGTTATGAAAGTTTCCTATCCAGAAAAAGTGGGTACAGTGGATATTAAGGTTCAATTACGAGGACTTCCCTGGTGGTCCAGAGATAGGACTCAGTGCTTCTGCTCCCTGGGGCATGGGTTTGATCCCTAGTCAGGAAACTAAGATCCCACAAGCTGTGTGGTATAGTCAAAAAAAAAAAAAAGAAAGAAAACGTTCATTTCAGGAGGGAATAGTAGAGATTTCATTTATATTCTCTGTCGGGGGGAGGGAATACCTAACTTTAATGGAAGAAAATATGCTTTGGTATTATTTTTGGTGAGTGAATTATTCTCAATCATACCTTGGGCACATGAGAAAATAAGAAGTAGAACTCTTCCTGTAACCTTTGATTGGCCGTGTGGAAATGGGGACATGGGGAAACACACTGCAGTGGTAGTTTATAATGTTGTGTTGTGGCGTTTTGGTACTGTCACTTCTTGTCTCTTCTTGAGCGCATTTGATAAGAGAAGCACCACCAAGGGTGCAGACAGGAGTGGCGGGCAAGAAAAATAAGCTTAGAAGGAAGAGAATTAGTGCTCATTCATGAGATGAAGTTTAAAAGCAAAAAAGTGGCTGAAACAAAAGTCTACTAGGAGGAAGAGAGTTCTAAATCGGGTAGTTCAGAGTCCTTTTTAGAAACATGGTGGGTCTCGTGGAAACAGATGGCTGCATCTAGGTAAGACATAAGAAGAAAGCCTAGATTTTTCACTTGGTACCAGTAAAAATCATGTTAGATACCAAGAAAACCTTTTTTGTTGTTGTTCAAAGCAGAATATAACTACATTAGACAAAGTAAGGGGACATCAGACTTATGTTCTAATACCCTCAGCCTGACTGAGAATGATTATTTTATAAAGCTTCATGTACAGCCCTGTTTTCTACACTTTTGAGAAATAAACGTATCGGGCCCAGCCCTGTTATTCACTGCTTGTCACACCAGGTTTTTCTTCCCTAGAACTTGTGTCAGCCCTCCTGGTCGAACTTCATGCTCCAGCTTACCACCTCTTCAAAACTCTGGTCTCTTCTTGCTTTCCCCCATTCCATTGTCTTCTACTTTCTTTCTTTCTGAAGCTTCTTCTCTTTCCCTTTTATCCCATTAATCTTTTGGGCGCTCCCAGGTTGATCTAGTTGCACTCCTATTCCACTACTTTATTTATTGCTTGCTGGCTCCAATATTTTTAATGGGACATTTTGAAAAGGATACTACTTTTACTTAAAATTCATTTAGTAATAACTTTTCCACAAAGTTGGCCGAGATACCCAAGAGCAAAGTTTTGTTACTGCCTTACTTCCGATAAAGGCCTTCACCGCCAAACTAATGTTTTTCAGTGTGTATATTCATTTAGTAAGGTTTTCATACACCCAATACTTGTAGAAAAAGATGTTCCATGGAGATGAATTATCCCAATACTATAACTAAACTCTTGAAAGTTTATTATATTTGAAACTTTCAGATAAGTTTTGTCAAATATAGTTTTTTAAGCTGATTCAGTCATGGTTATGCATGGCAGTTCTTGTCCTGTGAAATAATGACTTCCAGAATACCAGCGCAGGTTGGGGTGCCTTTCCTTTTCCCCCCACTGTTGTAGGTAAGCAGTGGCCATTGTCTCATCTCCTAGTGATGGCTCTGCTTCCGGCTTCCTGTATCTGATTTGCTCTGAGGTCAGGAAGCCAGGGCCCCATAGAGTTTGCGTGAATATTCTGCTTGAATTTAACAGGAGTAGCTGTTTGAATTGCTCATAAGCTTTTTTTTTTTTACATACTTCTTGGTTCTTGGCTATGTAGATTAGCATACTGTAGCACCTCATTTTCTAGAGACCAAAAAAATCTCATCATAAGAAAAATAAAGTGATTTTCATGGACCACTTGCTTAAACTGTGTACAGCAAATTCTGACACCTCTTACCACACAGTGCAGTGGAGTACTGATTATATTTTACTTTGTTTTTTGGTATCTTTTCTGTTTCACTTTTTATCTCGACAACCACATTGTAAGTTTTTGTGATTGAGTGTAGGGATTCTTGTGATTGTGATTTTTGTGATTGAGTGTGTTTTCCAGTTAAATATGCATGATTGCTTGATTATAAGGTATAGTAGTGTTCTTTGTACTGTGATTAATTTCAAAGTAATTAATTTCTTTTAAGGAAAAAGAAAACTTGCTATTCCTCATGTTCTTCAGGCTGACATTTGCATTTACTCTTTAGCTTGGCTGATCCTTTTCTATCTTCAAGGGGAGAAAGAAAACCACCTAAATCAGGAACCATGCCCTCTCCACACAGCTCTCTATAGGCCACTGTTTAGATCTAGAATAATGACTACTGAACCCTTTTGACAAATGCTTCCATTTAGTATAATACTCAGTTCATATAGAATCCTACTCCAAGGGGTCATAGAGATCATTTGGATTCCCTTATTACAGATTAGAGAACAGAGGCTCACAGAGGATCTGGTTTCCTTTTCCCATCATAAAATAGTGCCCTCCATTTATATAGAGCTTCATGGTTTCTGATGTGCTCTAAACATCTTTCATTCAGTCTCCTTTGAGTCTCACACTACCCTGATATGTGGTCAAGTATTATTCCTTCTTTACAGATAAGAAAACAGTCTCAAGTTGAGGGCTTGGGCCTTATTCCAATTCTTTGAACCTCTATTCCTGTAGTTTATCGCTAGCCCAGCTATTCTTAAACCCTACTTACCTCAAAGTATGTCATTTCACTCTAAATTCATTTCAGGAATAACTGCACTGCAGTGGTTTCTACTCTGGGTCCTGAGACCTAGAATATGATCTTCCTTGCCCATTAGAGATAACCTCTCTGAAATGCTGAAGAAATTGCTTTTCTGTCTCCAGGATACTCAGAATATGCAGCATGTCAATGCCACCCAAGTCCAAAGCAGCCACGCCCCACCCCATGTTCCTTCCTGTCTTTCAGCTGAGTGCCAGGAAGGTCAGCTGCTTCCCAGAGTAGGGACCTGCCTATAATACACCCTACACACTCAGTCTGGCACAGGGTGATGTAGTAGTTCCCAGCCCTCTTTGTATTATTAGATAATTGCCATCCATTAGAGTATCTGTTACAGGAGTGAGAGTCAAAGTGCTAATTTCTTTTAATTTATTACTTAAGAAAACATCTTCCTTCTAGTCGCTGTTTTAGGTTTCCATCACTGCATATGTACATAATGCTTCCCTGGTGTTTTGTGTGGGCCTGCTTGCATGTGAGTGCAGGGGAGAGCAGGATGTCAGTGTGTATGAGTCCTGACTGATCCACTGATCCTTTCCCTTTTCCAGATTGTTTTTAAGCAGCTATCCTCAGGGGATTCTCTGGCTCTGTGAAAGTGAAAGTGAAGTTGCTCAGTCGTGTCTGACTCTTTGCGACCCTATGGACTGTAGCCTACCAGGCTACTCCATCCGTGGGATTCTCCAGGCAAGCGTACTGGAGTGGGTTGCCCTTTCCTTCTCCAGGAGATCTTCCCAACCCAGGGATCGAACCCCGGTCTCCCGCATTGCAGGCAGACGCTTTACCGTCTGAGCCACCAGGGAAGACTGGTTCTGTACTCGGATGCAAATCGGCAGGCACTCGCTTTCTCATTCTTGTCTTCTTTGTGGTGCATTTTAGAGCACTTTTAAGGTCACCACAGAGCTTGCCATTCATTATAGCCATAGTTCCCAAAGCAAATTAAGAAAAGCCAGGTCATTTCTTCTGCTCTCTCCTGGATGGAGAGAGCCCAAGAGTATCTCTTTAATCCTATCCTGTACTCTTTAGACTCCCTTTACTACCACCCTCTGGCAATGAAAGAATTAGTTTTCCTTCTTAGAGTCAACAGAAAGAGTCAATCTCTGGGCTAATGGCTGCTGTTGCTGATGTTAAGTCGCTTCAGTGTCCGACTCTGTGTGACCCCATAGACAGCAGCCCACCAGGCTCCCCCACCCCTGGGATTCTCCAGGCAAGAACACTGGGAGTGGGTTGCCATTTCCTTCTCCAATGCATGAAAGTGAAAAATGAAAGTGAAGTCGCTCAGTCGTGTCCAACTCTTCACGACCCCATGGACTGCAGCCCACCAGGCTCCTCCATCCATGGGATTTCCCAGACAAGAGTACTGGAGTGGGTTGCCATTGTCTTCGCCGGGGCTAATGACTGGGTTAAGATTATTTCTACATTGATTTTGCCTGCCACAATTCTTGACCATCTCCTTTATGGTTTATTAGGTTCTGTGATCTTGAGAGGAGAGGTACTGGGCAAATATTTAAAATATGTACTTTAGATGTATTTAGACCAAGAAAACACTCAGAAACCTCTGGATTATAGGAATAAATGTAAAATATTACAAATATGACCTGTTCTCCAGGGGAAAAAAAAATCTTTTGGGAGACCAATCAGAACCAATTTGAGTCTCTTTCTCTATATTAAATAGGAATAATGAGACTGGGCCCCATATTTTAAGTGATTACCTTTAGGTGGTAGAATTACAGATTTTTTTTTCTTAGCTTTAAAAATACTATTTTTTCCCCAAAGCTTCATATAATGAACACATATTATTATTAAAGATGTATTCATAAGAAGTTTTATTTTTTAAACCAAAGTTACCTGCTGCTGCTGCTAAGTCGCTTCAGTCATGTCCAACTCTGTGTGACCCCATAGACGGCAGCCCACCAGGCTCCCCCATCCCTGGGATTCTCTAGGCAAGAATACTGGAGTGGGTTGCCATTTCTTTCTCCAATGCATGAAAGTGAAAAGTCAAAGTGAAGTCACTCAGTCGTGTCCGACTCTTAGCGACCCCATGGACTGCAGCCTACCAGGCTCCTCCGTCTATGGCATTTTCCAGGCAACAGTACTGGAGTGGGGTGCCATTGCCTTCTCCACACATAGCTTTCTAGCACTTCCTGAATTGAGTTCACCTGTGTGGCCTTGTATTTAAGCCCTTTTTGCTCTTACACACTCCCCCCTTGCCCTCACCCAGGATTTCAGAATTTGACTCTGTTGCAGATGAGTAATACTAATCTGTGGGCAGAAGTAGACCCTAGCCCATCTTGATACACGTGACCTCTGTGAGCTCAGCCTTTATGTTCTGAGCCTTTCCGTATTACCTTCAGGTAGAAGTACAAAGGGACCTCTTTATACAAAGAAGGGATTTCTGTACAGTCTGAAAAGACACCCTGCTTAGAAGAGATGGGTTATGCTCATTTTCATGATGAATATTTATTGACTATCATGTGCATAGTTGGGATATTTCTTGAAACAAGTGTAATATCTCTATTATTAGCATAGGAAGTGAATATATTTTAGCTCAGTTAACTAAAAAACTGATCACTTTGGCCTCTTGGATTCTTTCAAAATGACCTAGAAAGTATCATCCTGGAATGATTAAAATTTGAAATGGTTGAAACATAGCCATTAAAAGCATTAGAATTTGTTTCTAAATGGTAACTAAGTGTTGAAATATTAAAAGTTTGAGAAGTAAATTCACTTATAGAGTTGCCTTAACTATATATCACTTAATATATAAATGGTGTATTACTTAATATGTCATTTATTCACTTAAGGTATCATCTAGAACATGTAGCTGTTTTCTTTTCACTTGTCCCTTCTTGCTAGCTCCTGAGTACAAAAGTAAAGTAGCAGTTAAAATAACTGAGTAAATTAAAATGAAAAATTAGAAGATTAAAGTAGCACTCTTTCACAGTATTTTATCAAGGTAAATTAACAGACTGTGGTTCTTAAAAATAGCTCATCTGGAGCATTTCTAAGATGGAAACCTCATTAGGACTATCCCGCCACCCACACCCCCTAAAAAACTCCAAAATAAATTTACTTCTGATCTTGGCTATTGTTAGATAGGTTCTATAATGATCATAGTATAGAAGGAACAAAGACTTGGTGCTTTTAAAAAATATTAGATATAGAAATTTTATGTCAATGCCAGATTTATAATTCAATCTATGATGTTGGAAAGATGAATGTTATTTTTTATCCTCCCCCTCCATGGTTGTTCGTTGGTTTATTTAGTATTGTCTGAGTTTGCTTTACTGAGTTTTTTAAATTTTTTATTGAAGTATAGTTGATTTACAGTGTCGTATTACTTTAAGGTGTACAACAAGGTGATGCAGATATATCTATATCTATATATATATATATTCTTTTTTAGATTCTTTTCCAGTATAGATTATTATAAGATGTTGAATATGGTTCTCTGTGCTATACAGTAGGTCCATGATGGTTATAAATATTATTTTCAGAGTACATAAAATGAAGTTTTTCTAAGTAAAGTACTTTTCACCTAAAATCATTCTCCTAAACTGATGTTACAATATCAAAGGAGGTATGGTTTAATGTAACTAAACAGTCTCTGTGAATTTTAATAATGATTTTATGGTCTTTCAGTCTTATAATTAAAGTGCTTGATGAAGGTGATTTTTTTGGCCTTGGAGTGATTATGTATCGCCAGCCTGTTACTTTGATAATACAAATCGCAGGTTCCTTGTATTTAGATGTATGGGATCTCCTATTTATGATCCAATTTAAGCACTGTGTTGTAGTGTAATATTTGCAGATTTTTTTAAAAAGATACACACACATGTATATTTTTCAATGATCTATTATATGCTTTCTGCCTTCTTGGAGTTGGTACCAGTGCTACTGTCCATGCCAAACAGTGGCCTTCATCCTTTTCTCCCTGTGTGTTCTGAAGTTCTCTCTTGCTAACATGCTTTATTCCCTTGCCTTCCTGGGACCCACTCCAGAACTAAACTATGCACTGTGTACTGAAACCCAGACATACCAACCTCTAGCAATTACTGACCTCTCTGCCACAGGAAACATTAGAAGCTGTTTTCTGTACTGAGTTTTAGTTAACTCAGTTGACTTGCCATTAAGATGGCATATTTGCTTTTCTATTGATAAAAAGTTATTAATTTTTATTCATTGTATAAATTATCTACTGTCTTTAAGAAAGTATAAACCAAAAGTTACGAAGTTTTAAGTAAAATTTCAAAATCATTATCTTTCTTCCTATAAAAGTGTATTTATGGATTCAAAGCAATAGAGACTCTTGAAATTATTTCAGTGAATATCGGAAATTCTTAACTCTCAAATCTTACAACTTTTCTCAATAAAATTCCTGTTTCAATTTTCCCTGTAGTGGACTTTTGGGAGCAATAAAAATAAGAAGAAAGGAAAAGCCAGAAAAATAGAGAAGAAAGGAGCCATGAAGAAACAAGCGAATAAAACTGCTTCCTCAGGCAGTTCGGACAAAGACAGTTCAGCGGAGAGCTCAGCTCCTGAGGAAGGTGAGTCAAGTCAGACCGGGGAGTGAACTCTTACGTGGTAAAAGCTGCAGAATCAGAAATCAGGGGGAAAGGTACCTGATTTACAGTATGGTCTCTGCCTTTATTGTAAAGCTCTCTAATCTTTCAGTATCTGTTTAGAATCTGAATGAAGCAAGAAAAATACATGCAATTCCAAAGCATTAGTTAGGTCCTTGAAACCCACAGGAAACCCACGAGGAGTCCCTGGATTAGAATCTCTGTAACCTGTGTTTGCGTTTGCCAAAGGCAGGCCAAGAATTTTCACCAGGGAAGTGAGATGAACATGTTCCACTTCACCTAGGAGAGCTGAGGAGGAGTGATTATTAACACGTGTCTTCTGCAGCATCACCTAATCTTGTGTTTGGGCCTGTGCTGCAGGTGAAGTGTCAGATTCTGACAGCAACAGCTCCTCCTCCAGTTCAGATTCAGACTCTTCCTCAGAAGATGAGGAATTCCATGATGGCTACGGAGAAGACCTCATGGGAGATGAGGAAGACAGGGCCCGTCTGGAACAGATGACAGAAAAGGAGAGAGAACAAGAACTGTTCAACCGCATAGAGAAGAGGGAGGTGTTGAAAAAAAGGTAAAGTTGTAGTTCCTTAATGATACAGTAATAGAGTAATTTTCCAAAGTTCACATTTGGAGCCCTGTCTTCCTAGGGTTTAAGACTTAAAATTTTGGGAATTCCCCCACAGTTCAGGGATTAGGACTCCACCCTTTCACTGCTAAGGGCACAGGTTCAATGCCTGGTTGTGGAAGCAAGCCATGCAGCACAGCACCCCCCATCCAAAAAAAATGACTTGAAATTCTCATTGTTTATGAGTTAGAAATCTGACTATCCTTCTAGCATGGTTTTTGGTTTTTTTCAAACTCTAATGTTAAATTGCTTTTTGGTATACAAAGGTGTTTCAGTATTTAGGATTACATGTGTAAATGACAAAAGTCTTTCCTTACCTCCTAAAAGCATTTCAAGGTGAAAATAAACTTGGCTTTCATCTCAGGAAATAGTCCTCAGAACTAGGATTATTCTGTCCCTACCTGATCATGTGAAAGAAACATAGAAGCGTTTTCTTTGGCAGCAAGTAGTCCTATTTCATCTGGGACCCTGGTTGTCCCTTCTGGAGACCATGTTAAGTCTGGTGAGTTATCCGAGACAAGAATGTTTGGCTTTCAGGCAGCAGCAAGTCATAGACATTGGTTTTGAGTGTGGATGCTTCCACAGTTACCTATATTGGAACAAACAGGACTTAAGAAACAGTACCAGAGTTGCCAGATGGTTAAGAATGACTTCGAAAATTTGTATTTCTGAACTGTGGAGAGCATAGCAAAAGGTTCTCAACCAAGGCCAGTAGGGCCCTATGGTAGAATCACCAAGTAGCTCTAGAGTAGTGGGTGGCTTATCTCAAGGTTGGTTTTTATGTTTTTCACCTTGTATGAATGAGGCAATTAAAGAATGTTTGCAGTGAGGAGAATTAAGACAGAAGTTCAGAGCCATTCTCAGAAATTTAGGGGTTTGTAGCTCATTTGTTTAGCTGCAGGGCAGTACATGGTTATTCAGAAACTTTTGTGTAAACATCACTAGCATCCTAATGTGAGATGTAGTGGCAGCACCAGTAATGAGGCATCCTTTTTGGTGGTGTTTTGTTTTTTGGTGGTGTTTTGTTTGGGGGGTTGTTTTGTTTGTTTTGGAGTTTTTTGTCTTTGTTTTGACTGCTTTGCGCAGCATGCTACTGCTGCTGCTGCTAAGTCGCTTCAGTCGTGTCTGACTCTGTGTGATCCCATAGATGGAAGCCAACCAGGCTCCCCCATCCCTGGGATTCTCCAGGCAAGAGTACTGGAGTGGGTTGCCATTTCCTTCTCCAATGCGTGAAAGTGAAGTCACATGCGGGATCTTAATTCCCTAACCAGGGATCCAAACCATGCCCACCGCAGTGGAGGCTCAGTCGTAACCACTGGACCGCTGGGGAATGTGTTGGTTTTGGTTGTTAGGTTCTTCCCCTATTCTAGAGCTTTCCCTTTTTTTATTATTTATTTACTTACTTATTCAAGCTTACTGCATAAAGGTAACTTGGTTGTGTAAAGAGCACTGATATTTTCTGTCAGAAAGTCTAGGCTCAAGTCCAACTCACTAGCCAGGTGATCTGACCCTCCTTCTGCCTCAGCCTCCCCTTGAGGGATTGTTGTTAAGTTCAGAGTGAGATGATACATCTAAGAACATAGTATAAACATTTTAAATCAAGGTATAGTTGATATACAATATTATATAAGTAACATGTATAGTGATTCACAATTTTTAAAGGTTATATTCCATTTATATTGTTTATTGTTGTTCAGTTGCCAAGTTGTGTCTGAGTCTTTGTGACCCCATGGACTGCAGTACACCAGGCTGCTCTGTCCTCCACTATCTCCCAGAGTTTGCTCAAATTCATGTCTATTGAATCAGTGATGCTATCTAGCCATCTCATCTTCTGCCACCTTCTTCCCCTTCTGCCTTCAGTTTTTCCCAGCATCAGGGTCTTTTCCAGTGAGTCGGCTATTGATGTTAAATAGACATAGTATTGGAGCTTTAGCTTTAGCATCAGTCCTTCCTATGAACATTCAGGGTTCATTTCTTTTAGGGTTGACTGCTTTGATCTCTTTGCAGTCCCAGGGACTCTCAAGAGTCTCCTTCAGCACCACAATTCAAAAGCATTTATTCTTTAGCACTCAGTCTTCTTTATGGTCCAGCTCTTACATCTGTACATGAATACTGGAAAAATCATAGTTTTGACTATATACAGACCTTTGTCAGCAAAGTGATGTATCTGCTTTTTAATATGCTGCCTAGCTTTGTTATAGCTTTCCTTCCCAGGAGCAAGCATCTTTTAATTTCATGGCTGCAGTCACCATCTGCAGTGATTTTGGAGCCCAAGAAAATAAATCTGTCACTGCTTCCACTTTTTCCCTCCTGTTTGGCATGAAGTGATGGGACTGAATGCTATGATCTTAGTTTTTTGAATGTTACATTTTAAGCCAGCGTTTTCAGTCTCTTCTTTCTCCCTCATCAAGAGGCTCTTGAGTTCCTCTTCCCTTTCTGCCATTAGAGTGGTATCATCTGCATATCAGAGGTTGCTGATATTTCTCCTTGCAATCTTGATTCCAGCTTGTGATTCATCCAGCATTTCATATGATGTACTGTGTATAGAAGTTAAGTAAGCAGGGTGACAGTGTACAGCCTTGTTATACTCTTCCCAATTTGTATTGTTAGTTATTGTAAAATATTGTAAAATATTCCATGCTGTACAATATATCCTTGTAGCTTATTTTATACACAGTAGTTTGTACCTCTTAATTCCCTACCCCTATAGTGCCCCTCCCCACTTTCCTCTCCCCACTGGTAACCACTAGTTTGTTCTCTGTGTCTGTGGATCTTTTTTTTTTGTTTCTGTTGTTATATTCATTAGTTTGTTGTATTTTTTAGATTTCACATATGAGTGATATCATACAGTATTTGTTCTTCTGTGTCTGACTTACTTCACTTAGCATGTGCTATGTTGTCAGTCTTGTCCGACTCTTTGCGACTCAATGGACTGCAGCCCTCCAGGCTCCTCTGTCCATGGGATTCTCTAGGCAAGAATACTGGAGTGCCATTTCCTCCTCCAAAGGATCTTCTCCACCCTGGGATTGAACCTGCATCTCTTAGGTCTCCTTCATTGGCAGGCAGATTCTTTACCACTAGTGCCACATGGGAATCCCCTTTCTTAGCATAATCCCCTGCAAATTCATCCATGTTGTTGCAGATGGCAAAGTTTCATTCTTTTTTATGGCTGAATAGTGTTCTGTTTTGTGTGTGTGTGTGTGTGTGTGTGTGTGTGTGTGTGTGTGTGTGTGTGTGTGTGTACACACCACATCTTTATCCATTCATTGCGTATCTTGGTAATTGTAAATAATGCTGCTATGAACATGGGAGTGTGTGTATCTTGTTGAATTAGTTTTTTGTTGTTTTTGTTAAATATTTACCCAGGAGTGGAATTGCTGGGTCATATGGTGATTCTGGTTTTAGTTTTTGAGAAACCTCTGTACTGTTTTCCACACTGGCTGCGCCAGTTAATTTTCCTCCATTTGTTCTTTGTGTTCTCTTTGATGATAGCCATTCTGTGAGGTAATAATACCTCATTGTGGTTTTGATTTGCATTTCCATAATGATTAGTAATATTGAGCATCTTTTCATGTGCCTATAGGTCATCTGCATTTCCTCTTTGGAAAAATGTCTTTCCAGGTCTTCTGCCCATTTTTAAATCAGGTTTTGTTTTTGTGATAGTGAGTTGTATGAGCTGTTTATATATTTTTTATATTAACCCCTTATAAGTTTTATCATTTGCAAATGTTTTCTCCCATTCAGTAGGTTGTCTTTTTGTTTTGTCAATGGTTTCCTTTACTCTTTAAAAGCTTTTAAGTTTAATTAGGTCCCATTTGTTTATTTTTGCTCTCATTTCCTTTGCTTTAGGAGACAGATCCAAATAAATATTGCTATAATTTATCTCAAAGAGTATTCTGCTTATGTTTTCCTCTAGGAGTTTTATGGTTTCTGGTCTTACATTTATGTCTTTAATCCGTTTTGAGTTTTTTTTGTTTGTTTGTTTTTTTAAGAAAATGTTCTAATTTTTTTCTTTTGCATGTAACTGTCCAGTTTTCCAGCACCTCAGATATTAACTTTTAAAAATAACTTTATTCAAAAAAAATAACTTTATTCAGATATATTTTTACACACCATAGAATCCACCCATTGAAAGTGGTTGAAAGTGATTCAGTGACTTTTTTTTTAATATATTGATAAAGAAAGCTGAGTGCCGAAGAATTGATGCTTTTGAACTGTGGTGTTGGAGAAGACTCTTGAGAGTCCCTTGGACTGCAAGGAGATCCAACCAGTCCATCTTAAAGGAGATCAGTCCTGAGTGTTCATTGGAAGGACTGATGTTGAAGCTGAAACTCCAATATTTTGGCCACCTGATGCGAAGAGCTAACTCATTTGAAAAGACCCTGATGCTGGGAAAGATTGAGGGCAGGAGGAGAAGGGGATGACAGAGGATGAGATGGTTAGATGGCATCACCAACTCAATGGGCATGAGTTTGGGTGAACTCCGGGAGCTGGTGATGCCTGGCGTGCTGCGGTTCATGGGGTTGCAAAGAGTCGGACATGACTGAGCGACTGAACTGAACTGAACTGAAAGTTGTATAGCCATTGCCACAGTTAATTTCAGAACATTTTCATCACCCCAGGAAAAAACCCTGTACTTACTGATACTCAGTTCTCTCTATTGCCTCCTAGCCTTAGGAAACCACTAACTTACTTAGTGTCTTTGTAGATTTGCCTAATTCTGGGCATTATATATAAATGGAATCATAAATATATAGTCTTCTGTGCCTGACTTCTTTCACTTAGCATATTTTTGAAGTTCGTTCATGTATCATGTGTCAGTACTTCATTCCTTTTTATGGCTGAATAATATTCCATTAAGTGTATATGTCACATTTTGTTTACCTATTAATCTGTTTTGACATCTTTTTGCTGTTATGAATAATACAACTGTGAACATTCATGTACAAATATTTAAGTATCTATTTTCAGTTCTTTTGGATACGTACCTAGGAGTGGAATTGCTGAGTCATATGGTAATTTTATGTTTAACTTTTTGAGAAACAACCAAACTGTTTTCCAGAGCAGCTGCATCATTTTACTTTCCCCCAAGCAGTGTATGAGAGTTCCAGTTTCTCCATATCCTTGCCAACACTTGTTATTTTTCCATAATAACTATCCTGGTGGCTGCGAAGTATCTCATTGTGGTTTTGATTAGCATTTTCCTGTTGACTAATAATGTTTAAAATCTTTTCAAATCCTTGCTGGAGAAATTTTTGTTCAAATGCTTTGCCTATTTTCTAAATTGAGTTATTTGTCTTTTTGTTAAGTTTTAAGAGTTCTTTATGTATTCTGGTTACTAGGCCCTTATCGTAGAAGGAAATGGCAACCCACTCCAGTTTTCTTGCCTAGAGAATCCCGTGGACAGAGGAGCCTGGTGGGCTGCTGTCCATAGAGTCGCACAGAGTTGGACACGACTGAAGCAACTTAGCATGCATGCATGCGTTGGAGAAGGAAATGGCAACCCACTCCAGTATTCTTGCCTGGAGAATCCCAGGGATAGAGGAGCCTGGTGGGCTGCTGTCTATGGGGGTTGCACAGAGTTGCACATGACTGAAGTGACTTAGCAGCAGCAGCAGCAGCAGCAGCAGCAGCAGGCCCTTATCAGATACATAATTTGCAAGTATCTTTTCCCATTCTGTAGGTTGTATTTTTTCACTGTCAAGTATTGCTTAATGCACAAAATTTAAAAATTTGTGTGTACGATAAATGTTTTTTTTTGCTTGCTCAAGCTTTTGGTATCATAGCTAAGAATTTATTGCCCAATCCAGTCGTGAACTTTTACCCCTATGTTTTCTTATAAGTTTTATAGATTTAGTTCTTATATTTAGATCATTGATTTTTAAAAATTTTACATTGGAGTATAGTTGATTTACAGTGTTGTGTTAATTTCAGGTATACAGCAGAGCAATTCAATTATACATATATCTATTTTTTTTTAAGAATCTTCTCCCATATAGACTATTATAGTATATTGAGTAGAATTCCCTGTGGTCTACAGTAGGTCTTTGTTGGCTATCTATTTTACATGTAGTATTGTGTATATATCAATCCCAACCTCCTGATTTACCCCTCTGCCCCTCATTGATCCATTTTCAGATCTCTCTCTCTTTTTTTTTTATGGTGTGAGGTATGAATTCAGCTTTATCATTTGGTGTAGTTGTTCAGTATCACTTGTTGAAAACACTGTTTTTTCCCCAGTCTTGGCCCCATTGTTGAAAATCAGTTGTCTGTGGATGTATGGATTTATTTGTTGAATCTCTTCTGTTCTACTGATCATTGTTTATTGTTAGGCCAGTATCATACAGTTTTGATTACTGTAGCTGTATAGTCGGTTTTTAACTTGTGAAGTGTTAAGTTATCCAACTTTGTTCTTTTTCAAAATTGTTTTGACTATCGGAGGCCCTCTGCATTCCCATAGGAATTTTAGTATTGGCTTATCAGTTTTCACAGCAGTGAAAAGAAACAGCTTGGATTTTTTTGTTTGTTTCATTCACTTTATTATTCCCTTTATAAAAAAAATATGGAACGCTTCACGAATTTGCGTGTCATCCTTGCGCAGAGCCATACTAATCTTTTCTGTATCGTTCCAATTTTAGTATATGTGCTGCCGAAGTGAGCACACAGCTGGGATTTTTATAGGAATTGTGTTGAATCTGTTTATCAAATTTGCAAGTGTTGCCATCTTAAGTCTTTCATCTGTGAATATGGTATCTTTCTACTTACTTAGATATTGTTTAATTTCTTCCAACAGTTCTTTAGTTTTTGGCATTAAAGACTAGCACTTGTTTTGTTAAATTTATTCCTAAATATTGTATTTATTTTTTTGGATGCTACTGTAAATGGAATTGTTTTCTTTATTTCATTTTTGGATTACACACTGCAAGTATATTGAAATACAATTAATTTTTGTATATTGACCCTATTAAGAGCTAAGTAAAAAAAATTTTATAATTGAAAAAGAGTTTAATATTCTTATATTCTTATTGTTTATCCCTTCCATAAAATTCCTTAAATTCACACAAAACAATAGTTTTGTTTCATAAAAGCCTAATTTTTGTTACAGGGAGAGAGCCTCAATTGCATTTGTTTAAGAGAATAACATATTTATTCACGTTTGCGGTGGTAGAGCTGAGGGAGTTACTTTTCCTAAATAAGAAAGATGTCGAGTGGTATTTTTAAAATATAGCCTGTGTCTTGACCACCTTCAAAATGTGACAGTGATTCTCTGTGGCTCCATTACGTTTCTAATGAGACTCCATTGGAGTTAATCCAATAATTAACTCTTTTCTTCCGTTTTGTGAAGTTGAGGAAGAGCTGTGTATTACCAGCAAGATACAGGAGGATCCTAAATATCTTCTCTCATTTTTAAGTCTGTTTCAGCTGAATGCTGTCCAGTACTTTTGGTGTGCTTATATTCAGTATTTCTAACATACTTAATATATTGGAGTTTCTTGTAGGAAACTAAAACTTTAACTCCGTCCCCCCTACTTATTTTCTTTCTCCTATCTAATAGAAGTCAGTCCTTACAAATATTTCATTGCCACTTAAAAACCAAACAAATATCTTTTAAACAGATTTGAAATCAGGAAAAAACTGAAAACAGCCAAAAAGAAAGAAAAGAAAGAAAAAAAGAAAAAGCAAGAGGAGGAGCAGGAAAAGAAAAAACTGACACAGATTCAAGAATCTCAGGTAGGAGATACAGTAGTCCTTGTTATCCAAAGAGTAATACCTCTGTTTTGAGTGTGTATGTATGTTTATGTAAAAGATGGGTTTATATTATAATCAGCTTAGGTCAGTTAGTGCAAGACTGTTTATGTGGTGTCTTCATCTTGTAGGTTTCATTAATCTCTGGACATATCATTTCACCATTAGCTGTGCTGTTTAACTCCTTGGGAATTCTACTGAAGTCTGCATGTAAAAAAGCAGCTCAATTGGTGTGTGAGCATTCCTTAAGGGAAAGTTGGTAAACTTCCTGTCCCAGGTAGCTAAATTGGTTATGATGTTTACTCAGGTGTATGTCATCCTGGACTTGGTAATAAATGTAGCTTGGAAAGTTAGTCATCTCTGCGTTTATCACAAAAAGCTTTGTTGACAGTATTAAAAAAAAAATTAGCTACGATCTAGGGAGTTCTTCCAGAAAGTGTTTACTCTGATATTTCTTTGGCTTTCTCTTTATTAGCCAGATAAGACAGGACTGACTATACTGCTGAGTCCTCTTTGTCCACAAGAGGATGCTGTCTCCCCTTAAGCAAATTTCAGTTTCTGCAGCCAATATAGATTCACATTGGAGAACTGAATTATTGTTAGTTACAGAGAATGTTATCAGCTGTTGGTGAAGAGAACCATCCTACATACCTTTCCCTTCGCAGGTAACATCCCACAACAAGGAACGACGTTCCAAACGGGATGAGAAGCTAGATAAGAAATCTCAAGCCATGGAGGAACTAAAAGCAGAGCGAGAAAAACGAAAGAACAGAACAGGTAAGTGGGGAAAATGTAGTGGCTACTTTGTGTCTTTGATCATATGAGTTGACTTCCCGATGCCATTTTTATCTCCTCGTTCACCCTTTTAGCTCTCAAGTGTAGAGAATAGTATAATAAACTCATGAACCCATCCTCCAACTTCAGCAGTCAGCTCATAGCCAATCTTATTAACTCTGTACTGCCTTTTCCTTTGGGTTATTTTAAATATTTATTTTTATTTATTTGGCTGCACCAGCTCTTAGCTGCAGCATGTGAACTCGGGAGTCTCAATATGTGGAATCTAGTTTCCCTGACCAGGGATTGAACCCAGGCCACCTGCATTGGGAGTGCAAAGTCTTAGCCACTGAACCACCAGGGACCTCCCTCTTTGGGTTATTTTAAAGTAAATCTCAGCATCATCACATTTTAACCATAAATACTTTAATATGTATTTCTAAAAGATTAGGACTCTTAAATATAACTACAGTACCATTACCACAGCTAAAAAAAGTGACAAATATTTTCTTCCAGTCTGTAGGTTGTCTTTTTGTTTTATTTATGGTTTCCTTTGCTTTGCAAAAGCTTGTAAGTTTGAGTTGGTCCATTTGTTTACTTTGCTTTTATTTCTATTGCCTTGGGAGACAGAGAAAACATTGGTGTGATTTATATCAGAGAATGTTTTGCCTGTGTTCTCTTCTAGGAGTTTTATGGTGCCATGTCTCATATTTAAGTCTTTCAGCCACAAAATGGTGATATCATTCTTTCATCTACTATCTGTTATACTTATGTAAAGAGAAACTTACCAGCTATTCAGTTAACACCAGGGACATTCTGTATTTACTAGTTCTCTATAGAATGAGATAGTTCCTTAGCAAACTCCAACTGTAAGCAGTGAGATTTGTTTGTTTGTTTTGAATATCTTTCGGAACTCATGGATTTTTAACATACTTTTATGTTTTTATTCCATTGCAGTTATTATTGTTGAGACTCAGTTTGTCTTATCTTCAACCAGTTGTAGCCTGAATTCTTTTGACAGGAAACAAAGGCCTTAGTCTTTAATAATCCAGTGGTCTTTCGTAGCTTTCTTGCTTTCTGGATTTAGAGTCAGCCATTTCTCTAAGGAGCCCAATTCATCTTTGCGCTTTGGGGTGGGTTTTTCCTCCCTCATGAAAAATTGTATTTTAACCATAGTCTAGACACAAGGAACACTACTGGATTGGTTATTACTTCTAAAGTCTTTTTCGATATCCAGAGCTAGGATTTTTTTTTTTTTTTTTTTTTAGGATACATTCATTTTGAGCCTCATGCTGATGTATCTGTTTCAAAACTAGGATGCCAAGGTTTTTTTTTTGTTTCGTTTTGTTTTGTTTATGCTTTATAACAACTTTCTTGAGGTATAATTAAGGTACCATGCTGTTTACTCGTTTAAAGCATACAGGGCCTGTAATATATTCACAGCTGTGTAATAAAACTCAATGAGTTTTCAAATGTTTCATTACTCTAAAAAGAAACCTCATATCCCTTAGCTGTCACCCCCTCAGTCCTGTTATTTCCCAGCCCTAGCCAAGTCCTCTTATTTCCCAACCACTGGCCTACTTTCTGTCACTATGGACTTGCCTGTTCTGGACATTTCATATAAATGGAATCATACACTATATGGTCTCTTGTGTCTGACTTCTTTTACTTAGGATGCTTTTAGATTCACCCATGTTGTAGCATGTATCATACTTCTTCCTTTTATGTCTGAATAATGTTCCATTATATGTCTGTACACGTTTTATTTGTCCCTTCACCTCTTGAGCAACACTGAATTGTTTTCACTTTTTGACTGTTACAAATAATGCTGCTCTGAGCATTTATGTGTAAGTTATTGGGTAGACAGATTTTCACTTCTCTTGCCTATACACTTAGGAGCGGAATTGTTGAAGCATATGGTAACTTTGGTGTTGGAGAAGACTCTTGAGAGTCCCTTGGACAGCAAGGAGATCCAACCAGTCCATTCTGAAGGAGATCAGCCCTGGGATTTCTTTGGAGGGAATGATGCTGAAGCTGAAGCTCCAGTACTTTGGCCACCTCATGTGAAGAGTTGACTCATTGGAAAAGATTCTGATGCTGGGAGGGACTGGGGGCAGGAGGAGAAGGGGACGGCAGAGGATGAGATGGCTGGATGGCATCACCGACTCGATGGATATGAGTTTGACTAAACTCCGGGGGTTGGTGATGCACAGGAGGCCTGGCGTGCTGAGATTCATGAGGTCGCAAAGAGTCGGACACGACTGAGCGACTGAACTGACTGACTGATGGTAACTTTGTGTTTGACCTTCTGAGAAGCTGCCAGGCAGTTTTCCAAGAGACTTAATCATTTTGCATTTTCACCAGCAATGTATGAGCGTTCTCCTCTGTTTTCACATCCTCACTAACACTTGTCATCGTCTTTTTTATTATAACCATCTTAGTGGGTATGAAATGGTATCTTATTGTGGTTTTGATTTACCTTTTCTAATGACTAGTGATACTGAGCATTTTTTTGTATGCTTATTGGCCATTTGGATATCTTCTTTGATGAAATGTCTAGCCAAGTCCTTCGCCCGTTTTTTGATCAAGTTCTCTGTTTTTTGTTGTTATTGAGTAGAAGGACTTCTTTAATTATTTTCAATTTTAGTCCATTATCTGATACATGATTTACAATGGTCTTCTCCTGATCTATAGGTTGTCTGTTTCCTCTTGATAGTGTTGTTTGATGCATAAAAGTTAATTTTGATGAAGTACTATTTATCTTCTGCTGTTTATCTACTTTTTCTTTAGTTGCCTGTGCTTTGGATATCATAACCAAGAAATCATTGCCAAATGCAGTGTCATAAACTTTTCCCCCTACTTCCTTTGAAAATTTTGATAATTTTAACTGTTAGATGTAGATCTTTGATTCATTTTCATTTTTTCGTATGGTGGGAAGTAAGAGTCCACTTTTTTTTTTGTCATGTGGGATATCCAGTTTTCCCAGGACAAGGTTTTGAGATGACTGTCATTTCCCTATTGATTGGTCTTGACATCCTTGTCAGAAATCATCTAACCATAGATACAAGGGTTTATTTCTAGACTCTCTATTTCATTGGTCTGTATATCTTTCAGATGACTTTTTCAAAGTCACTTGTTGGGAGTTCCTTGGTGGTCTAGTAGTTAGAATTTGATGCTTTCACTGCTTTGGCCTATGTTCAATCCCTGGTCAGGGTCCTGAGATCCCACAAGCCAGGTGGCGTGGCCCAAAAAAAGTCACTTATTAGAGTTCTTTTTGTGTGGTTGTGCCATCAAGTGAATACTTCGTTTCATTTTATTTGTGATCTGTAGAGATGATATTATTTTTTTTCTTTTATGATTATATAAAATACAAGGTTCCAAAGTCAAACTTTCTAAATAAGGTGTGTTCAAAGAAATATAGAACCTATACCCTTCTGTTTCACTCCTTGCCTCTCTCCCATAGTAGGCAGCCTTCCTTTTTAGTTTTTTAAACAAAAGGAGCAGATTCACCTTCCATCTTGAATTAATGGCAGCACATTATACACACTTTTCTCTACCTTGCTTTTTTCACTTACTCATACATTCTAGAGATAACTCCTTAGGTCGAGCAGTGGTTGGTAGACTACCTGTTTTGTAATGATTTGATTGGAATACAGCGATGCCCATTTTTCATAATTTTCTGTGGCTGCTTCCTGTCTACAGTAGCAAAGTTGTGTAGTTGATACAGTAACCATATGAAGCCCATCCTAAAATATTTACTATCTGTTCATTTAAAAAGATTTTCTGACTCAGGATGCAATGTAATGGCTCAACTTGGCTCATTCCTTGTTTCCCAGCTGCAGGGTGGCTCACTGGGTCAGTGTGCTAGAGGTGATTCAGCCACTCCCCTTTGCAGACATTTGGGTTGTTTTCAGTCTTGTGCTATTACATATAGTGCTGTAAATTCAAAATAAGGTTTCCCTGAAAGAGTCTGAAGACATCTTTAGTTTTTCCTCATTTTTCCTGCCCATCTCCAGGTGTCTTGAGAACAATAAAGGCTAGTGTCAGCAGAGTTGGTATCCCTTTTTGCCCACTTAGTGACTATCTTCCAACACCCTCCCTCACCCCCTTTATTTTTGTCTGCTGGGGCTTGCCATTTGGTATGATTTTAAACTTTCTGGGTAACTCACTTGTATAGATAGCCCAAGTAATCACAATCCAGGCCAGAGATGGTGGAGCTATCTAGTAAATCTTTTTCTACATTCCAGTCCTTTTTTTCAGAGATGAAAGATGTTTCTTATTGAGAAAACCTTAGTAAACATTTCCTTTTTTTTTTTAAGCTGAGCTCCTTGCCAAGAAACAGCCATTGAAAACTAGTGAGGTGTACTCTGATGACGAAGAGGAGGAGGAGGATGACAAGTCCAGTGAAAAGTCAGACCGCTCATCCCGAACAACGTCATCCGATGAGGAAGAGGAGTAAGCTGTGCACGTTTTGGTCTAGTAGTCAGGATGGGTGGGTTCTACGGGGAAAGGTTTAGTGTAGTTTCCAAATATCTCCTCCTGTTTGGCGACAAACTGTGGTTTGGTCCAGTACCCTGAATTGCCGAGCTGAGTTTGTGAGCACATCTGCCAAAAAGGCTTCTGCCTTTGGCTCATAGGCTGCGCCCCTGAACATTTCATCAGGATTTGGCAGGTAGGAATTGCCTTCATGTCACCCTCAGATTGGCCAAGAGCTTCCATTAGTTTTCTTTCTCTGATAGTGGCTTATCTGGGATAGCAGCCTCATTCGAGACAGTTCACAGTCCTGGTCAGGAACAGGATTGTAGTCCCACTTTCCTGTTGTTTCATGTATTTCTCCTGCTGTGTGAAATCACATATACTTTGGTTAAGTTTTAAGAAGTTGGTATTTTTTATTTACCTTGATCTGTTAGTACAATGAACAGTTTTCCCAGCGTCCTTTGTTCCTCACAGGAAAGAAGAGATCCCTCCAAAATCACAACCGGTCTCCTTACCAGAGGAATTGAATCGGGTTCGATTATCACGGCATAAGCTGGAACGTTGGTGTCATATGCCCTTCTTCGCTAAAACAGTCACAGGATGTTTTGTACGGATTGGCATTGGAAACCACAACAGCAAACCAGTTTACCGGGTTAGTATTTCTTTCCTTGGACAGTTGTAGGATGTTTTAAATATAATGATTCTTGGCTAAGAGTATGAACTGCTGAACAGACCTGTCACTTTTCTGCCACCATTTGATGGGAAAATAGATTCCAGTAGAGATGTCATTAGATTAGCCACAATCTGAGGCAACCAGGGATCAAGCTGACCTGCTGCCAGAAGAGTACTTGGAGCCCAAAAGTTTAGATTTAGAATAATTTTTTCTATCCTTCCATATAAAAGCAAGACGGGAGACATTTATGAAGTCTTTGTCAGGAGTTATGTAATCTGGAAGATTTATTCATTTGAAAAATGATGAAAAATTTCCACATTACATACTAAGTGACTTCTGGAACAGGGAGTTATATTGAGGTTTAAAAAATAAACAAAACCTTCCAACCTATTGAGATTATTTTGTGAGTTCCAGCTCTGCTTCTGTGGTCTGGATGACTAGAGCATAGCTGGTTGGTTTGTTTTTTCTTTTCTTTTCTTGTTTGTTTTATTCTGAGTTGTTTGATTTTAACCTGTGTTTACCCCCTTGTGTGAGGACCAGTGGCCATGCCACGTCCCAGAAACCTTGGGAGCAGAAACAGACATCATGGTTTTCACATTTGATTGATAAAACTGACCTCTGAAAGCCAAGTGCACCCCCAATAAGGCAGAATTAAGTTAGAGGGGAATTTGCAAACGGGTCCCACCAGGCTAACTGCGTCATCACTTACTCTGGGCACAGGTGTTTGGCTGTCTGAGTCCTAAGCCTGAGAACGGTGCCCAGAACACCTTGAAGCTATGGGGCTCCTCTCAGTTTAGGGTCACTCGTTTGCACTCAGGCAGATGAAGCCAGAGGGTGGGGTGGAGGACTTCGAACGAGTGTGTTGTAACTGGTGTCTCTGTCCTCACTTAGGTTGCTGAGATCACGGGTGTTGTGGAAACCGCCAAAGTTTACCAGCTTGGTGGCACCAGAACAAACAAAGGGCTACAGCTACGGTAGGAGAGGTGCTTCCGTGGCTGATTCTGTTCCCACTGCAGACAGGCATGGCCTGCTGGGGCTGTTGCTTGCTCCCAGTGTTCTCTTTCTTATAATACTGTTTGTGTTGTCCCCACCAGGGGCTTGGAGGGAAACTTGTGTCCTGCCCTTGCCCATAGGGAAGGTAGGGTGTAGCTGACTCATAGGGGACGTTGAATGGTGGAACACATAGAAGGAAGACGATCACAAGATCCGCTCCTCCCAGAGTCCTGCAGGCATTCCTCAGTGAGTGTGGGCAGGAGGCTTGCTTCTGGTCCTGGCTCCATCACCAACTAACCTGATCTCTCACAAGCCAGGTCACCTTTTTGGATTTAGTTTGTGCCTCAATAACTTGATGTTGACTGAATGCTGGCTACATGCCACAGTTGTAGGCATCAGGATAGAGATGAGAACAAAATACACAAGTCCCTACCTTCTTGGAGCCTGAGAATTCTAAGGAATAGAAGTAGCTTGCCAGGTCACTGCAGATACTGGGTCACAGACACACCTCTGCCATGGCCTTATTTGGCCTCTGTGGTCTTTCTGTTCTCTTCTCCCATTCGCATCATTTCTCCTGGACTGTTGAAAAGAGCCAGTTGGGTTAGGCAGTAGCCATGACATGCTAAGAGTGACTGTCCCTGTGAGGCAGGCACTGACTCACGTGGCCGGCACAGGGATCAGCAGAAAGGCAGTGTTCTTTCTCTCTAGGGACAGAGCCTCCTTGTCATTCATACCTCCGTAACATTTCACATTCTTGATGCCAGTTGTCTGTGACCGATTTTACTATAGACGGACTTTTGAAGCACTGGTTAAGTCTACTCGCTTCCAGTGCTCACGCTGATGCTTAATCATGGCTGCTCTTTAGAACAACCTGGAAGGTTCTTTGTTGTTTGTGTTATTTCAGTGGCTGGTTCCTACTCCCAGAGATTCTAATTCAGTTGATCTAGAGTTGTGCCTTGCCACTGGAAGTTTTGTGTATCTTCGTAGATGATTCTAAAGGGTGGCCAAGATGGAGGCCCTCAGAAATAGGCAATGTGGAGTCTGGTGGGATTGATCTGCTGGTGCTGCAGTCAACATGGCCATTCCTGAAGCTGCTGTCTCTTTTTCACGTAGGCACGGCAGTGACCAGCGAGTGTTCCGCCTAGAGTTTGTCTCAAACCAAGAGTTCACTGAGAGCGAATTCATGAAGTGGAAAGAAGCGGTGAGTGAGTAGACAGCGCCTCCCTAGCAGTTGTTCATGAAAATACTGACAGAGCCTCTTTCCAAAATTCTTAACAACCCTTTTATTGCATTTTGGTCCAGATGTTCTCTGCTGGCATGCAGTTGCCCACTCTAGATGAAATCAATAAGAAGGAATTATCTATTAAAGAAGCTCTTAATTATAAATTCAATGACCAGGACATTGAAGAGGTAAGAAACCTGGTATCCCAGAGTCTGGAGACTCATCAAGAGCCAAGTGTTAGAGAAGATCATGCCTGTCTTTTCTTTCCTGTATTTTGACATTTTTGGCTCTACCACTATTGCATGAGGAAGAAGGAATTCTGTTATTACTACCTTAGAATTTATAGTTCATCAGGATTTTCTTGTACACTGTCACCTGAAGTCATAGCCTAACAAAGTAGATTCAGGGCTCAGGGATCTCTGTTCTTCTACTAGGCTTGGTCCTTCAGGAGTTTCCTTTCTCCGAGACATTTTGGTAAAGTTGTGTGATCTCTGTTCTCTTGGACAGTGGCTAGCCTTACAGTACAAGGTCCTTGGGCTGCTGCTGTCTATTGGTGCATGTTCCTTCACGCTAGCCTGGAAGAATCTCTGTGACCCCGGAAGCAGCATAGTACCCCTTGGAATGAACTTGCTCTGTATGTGGGGCATGGCACTGCCATAGGAAGAGCAGCCCTCTTTTAACTATCTCCTTACCTCCACAATGGGCTCACCTGTCCTGCCTAGAAAAGTAGTTTAGGAATACCTCACTGCTGGTGTCTTCTCCTCTCTGGTACAGATTGTAAAAGAGAAAGAAAGATTCAGGAAAGCTCCACCCAACTATGCTATGAAGAAAACGCAGCTTCTGAAGGAAAAGGTGAGGCCTTGTGTTGGAACTTCTTTCCCTGTCCTGCAAGGAGATACGGAAACCAGACTTGTTCATCCTCTGCCAAGTCAGTAGTGGCAGGATTGGGAGAAAATGCAGGGCTTGACTGTAAGCAGCATAGATTTTCTTAGCATCTGGGCAGCATCCCTTGGCTGTTTTCCTTTCTCTAAATGGAAGCTGATCTTGCCTGTTCCATTCTCCTCCCCTTCTAGTCGCTTTAGTTTCACGTGTAATAAGATAGACCCCAGGGTAGTATCAGCACTAGGTCCGAACAGACGAATGATATTGCCCAGCCCCACTGTGGCAGGTGGCTTTCTATTCTTCATGTCAGGGTGGGGTGAGCCTTGTTAGGGTGAGTTAGCCAGGCGGGGCCTGGGTTCTGAGGTGTTTGGTTTTGCTATTCCTTCACACCTCCTGTCATTTGTTCATCATGTGAGATATCTTGCCTGTGTTGGAAGGAAGAGGACACTTGATACAGAGCCGGTCATGGCCAAGATCTCATGCATCTCTCTGTGTACAGGCCATGGCTGAGGACCTGGGAGATCAGGACAAGGCCAAACAAATCCAAGACCAGCTGAACGAGCTAGAGGAGCGAGCAGAGGCCTTAGACCGCCAGCGGACCAAGAACATATCTGCTATCAGGTGTGCTTCAGGGCCTGTTTGGATTGGGCTCCTATCCTTGGTCCACAGTTATCAGGCGAGCTGTGGCCTTGGACATGCTATGCTCCAGTGGCTCCACATATCTGGAATCAGGCACCATGGTTCCCACCCTCCTTTCACAGCCCACTGACTCATCCCTCTTCCTCACCCCACAGTTACATCAACCAGCGGAACCGGGAGTGGAACATTGTGGAGTCTGAGAAGGCCCTTGTGGTGAGTGAGACAGCTTGATCTGGATCACTAAGTATAGTTTTAATTAATAAAACAACATGTAATATTTTCTGTATCTCACCTGAGTATGTTTTCTTTTAATTATTAAAGTAGCATGTACATTTATCACACACATAGTCTCTCTGTCTGTACACATACAACTGTATAAGGTATTATAATAGAAAGCAGCAGTCTTCTGTGCTAACCCCTGCCCATCTTTAGATTCTATTCCACGCATATTTATTTTTATCAGTGTCCAGTTTTTTTCTTTTTGTTATTGTTCCCATAATCTGTTCTGGTGTTGTTGAAGGGAAAAGGCTAATGGACAGCCTTTGACTTTTTCAGGCCCTTGCAAAGACCGTTACTTATACGTATGCTTATGATAAATGAGAGGCGTGGCGGGCAGGAGATAGAGTTCTGTAATACATGCTCTCTGTTTCAGGCTGAAAGTCACAACATGAAAAACCAACAAATGGATCCCTTTACCAGGCGACAGTGTAAACCTACCATCGTTTCTAATGTGAGTGCCTAAAGAGGACATATTTAGTCAGGACCTAGATTCTGGGACATAAATGAATTCCATTAGGAGATTAATAAGCAAGTTAAAAATAATGTTGTCTTAGTGGGATTTGCTTGCCTCAAACACTCGGGTCTGGATACTTCCTTTTTTATCTTACTGTAGGACATACAGGTAGTAAAAACCTGGCATGGATTTTAGAAACCTATGGACTAACGTGCGATGCCAGGGCAGGTTTACCAGTGCAGCAGACATGAGGAATGTGTAGGCTAGGTCGCCTAGCAAGGGCCTGGCTGGGCTGGACTTTAAAGCTTTTAACTGCCCCTTTTTGTAGCCTGGAGGAAAACCCCACTGAACTGCTGATGGGCCTACTGTGGTGCTTGTGTTAGTGGTGGTAGGTGGGACAGAAACTGGTGGTGGGACTGTGTGAGTGTTGAAGAGTCTCTAAAATAACTTCCTTTTTCTCTCAGTCCAGAGACCCAGCTGTTCAAGCTGCCATATTGGCCCAGCTGAACGCAAAATACGGTTCTGGAGTGTTACCAGATGCTCCAAAGGAAATGAGCAAGGCAAGTATAACACTGAAGCTCAGCCACTGGCCTGGACACCAGAGCAGGCACTTCCTGGTTTGGGCTTGATTGTCCCCACCTGGAGGAACTTGGCGTCCCACTTGTAGTCCTTTCTTCATCCTCATTATTTACAAATGTAATAAACAGCTACTGAATTTTGGTCAGATGACGTAAGTTCTGAACCCAACACCACTACGTCTAATGAAGATCTAATGAAACCCCTGACTGTGGCTTTAGGCGGCTGACCTCTAGCCTTCTAATCCACATTTTCTCCTGTGTAAAGTGGGGTAATATTATATGCCCTGCCTAACTCATAGGAGAATCAGGAGTAGATGATATGTAAGGATGAGACAGTTGTAAAAGTGAAAGCTCCTTGTAAACTGAAATGTTAAGCCAAGAGAAACTGCCCATTTAGAAGCCATTTTCTGCCTTTTCCTAAGGAGCCCAAACTCCCAGAAATTCCAGAGATCTTGAGTCAGGGGTGATTTGTTGTCTTAAACCTACCCTTTCTACCTCACCCACAGACATGAACCTTCCCTTCCTTCTCCTCCTAGGCTCAGAAATGAAACCTCTTTGTGGACTCTTCCTGTCCTCCCTCTGAGAGAAGAAATCAGAAGAGTCTTTAACAGGAAGAGCTAATGAACTTGAGCAGCAGTTTTCACCGTTAGTGGTTGCTGCTGCTGGAAGTCCAGTTGCATTTACCCCTTTGTAATTAGTTTTTCTCTTCCCGTTGCAGGGTCAGGGAAAGGATAAAGATTTGAATTCTAAATCAGCCAGTGATCTCTCAGAAGACTTGTTCAAAGTACATGACTTTGACGTGAAGATTGATTTACAAGTCCCCAGCTCAGGTAGGTGAAGGTAGAGATTGGCCATGGCCAAGGACCAGGGTGGCTCCATGATTCTCAGCCAGCAAGGAGGCCTGCTTTTGGGGAAGAAATGGGGATGTCTAGTCACCTGTATTTATGGAGGCCAGAGTAAGATAGGCTTCAGGTCCGTCTTGAGAGGGAACAGGGACACTACCTGGAGGAGTGACGCCCAAGACCGGGGGACCTCAGATGCCGGTTTGCTCTTCTTTCCTGTAGAATCTAAGGCCTTGGCCATCACCTCCAAGGCTCCGCCGGCCAAGGATGGAGCTCCGAGGAGATCTCTGAACTTGGAGGACTACAAAAAACGACGAGGGCTTATCTGAGCGCGCCCAGCCTGCTGCATCTGACCCCGCATGCCCATCACAGTGTCCCACTTTTCCTCCTTTCCTCTGATTTGCCCTCACTGGGCTGGAGCAGCAGGAGAACTGGGAAGAGACTCTAAACTGCCAGTCATCTGTAATATAAACCATTTGCTGTATAGACTTCCCTGGTCTGCAACATCTCCACCGACCCCCAGGACCCACCCAATGTGAACCTGGGCTCTCTTGGGCTTTATCCATGTCTTTAGATTTGTGTTTGCCTTTTTCTTTTTTTTTTTAAACCACAGTTCATTGGCCACTCTGCACGCATTCAGTATTACCGTGGAGCTGGGGTTCTTGCTGGAGCCCCCAGCAGCAGCACTGGGCAGCATCCTGTGCTGGATGGCCCTGGACCCAACCATTGAACATTTGGCCCCCGGCCCTGGTGGGAGTGGGGGCTGGGCACCTGCAGACCCCTCTCCTCTCTCTCATCTTTCTCTTCTTCCGATCTTGCGGAAGAAGGGTTTTCAAAACCCAATTTAATTTCCAAAAAGTGTACATTTGTGGGGAGGGAGGGGGTTCTATTTGAGAGAGAGTGTGTATGTGTGTATGTGTCTGTAAGTGTGTGGATTTTTTTATCATTTTTTTAAAATGCAGTACTCTTTGTATCTGTCTGTCATGGGGCTATAGCTGTTTCAGATTTTTTTCAGCTGTACTTGAGCATCTGAAACTGCAAGAAAGAAACTCATTAAATGTGATTCTTCTTACTAAACGGGCCTGACTGCTGTAGCTGTGTAACTTCTCCCCCACCTCCTTTTTCCCATCACCCTCCCAACCTCGGAGAAATCTCCCCAGTTTGGCCCCTGCCCTGTCAGCTGTGTCCTGGCAGGTGGGAGGGAAGCCCATGGCTAGGTACTAGGGAGGTTCAGGTGTCTTGCTCAGCCCATGTGTTCAGCCCACAGCTTCTTGGCTGAATGTAGTGTGTCTTTTCCCCACCCCATGTACTTGTCTCTTCCTAGTGATTCTGTTTTGCTGTTTCAGCAAGAATAATATTGTGTTCTGTTTTTTAAGAGAAAGTATTCAACATGAATGTGGAGAGAACGAACACAAAGATATAGGTTGCAGATGTTACAAGCATGTGCAGTTCTGTGTGTGTGTATACATATATATGGTAAGCATATATATTGTTGTGCAGCTAGGGTGAAGCCAGCAAAGAAGTATGTATGTCTTTATAAAATGTTTGCAAAGAGATAAGCTGACTGCTTGATAATCATTCTCAGGTGTAAAGCTCCAAGTGTAAATAAAAGTGGCATTTAACAAATCTTTTCAGAACAAAGTACAGCTGACTATATAAAACAAGAACTAAGCTAAAGGAACAGCTGAGAGCTGCTGATTCCCACAAGAGGGAGAGGAATCTCAAAGCCCTGCTTTGTATCTCTTCACCCCGCTTTCTATAAGAAAGTAGGGTGATGGGAAATCACGGATTAAGTTGTGTTTAAACAAAAAGGAACTTGGTAACTCTTCTGGGTTTAGTAGAGCCTCAGTGTTGCTTTAACTTAGTTTACACTTTTTTTATTTAAAAAAAGCAGCAATCAATGTTTTTCTAAAAAGAATTGTGACTGTAAAATTGATAAATATGACTGTAACACAGCTTATATGGTGGCTGTGACAGTTCAGTTGGGCAAAGGAGTGGTGGTGGACTCATTAAAATCATATATACTTGAATAGTCCATTGACCAAAACTCTTTATAGACTGTTGTGTAAATGTGGAATCACAGACTGTTAAACATTGCCTGGACTCCAGAAGAGTCCTGGAGGCTGCTGGGACCTCTCGTATCATGACAAACTTGGACTTTTTCTTTCTTGTTTTAAAAGACACGAAATGATAGAATCCATATAATTTGCTGGAGACATTCTGATCCACCATGTAGATCTGTATTTAGTATCATTTGGATTTGGAGAAGTGTCGGTTACATTATGGCTGTGTAATAAAGTTTTTATTAAAACTGCATCACACTGTAGCCACTGTGCCACTACCTACCCACACGCAGCTGCTGAAACTTTCGTTCTGAGACGCCAGAAACAGCAGGGAGCAGAGCCAACCAAAGAAGACCGCCAGTTAACTTCTCACCTGAGTAGCCTATTTTGGTGATTGGAATCAAGACTGAGGACTTGTCTGCAGTCTCAACTGAGGCAGGGCCTCTGAACTGAGATCTTGACCAGGCGTGATACATTGGCTTTATCCCACCAGCGGAGCTTCTTGGAGGTTCGAGGTACCTCTTGTGCTGGGGAATGGCAGCAGTGGCCCACTGCTCCACCCCCACCCCACCCCCCAGGTGGTTTCAGTGTTGAAGGGTGTGGCACCTAAAGCTGCTTTATACATTTTTCACTTCCTTCCAAGAAGCAAAAAGGCCAATGTCCGTATGCCGAGCTCATGATGTATAGAGGTCTGTTTGTCTGTCTTGCTTCTGACAGGTGCAGGGAAAGTCTTCCTGCCTACAGCTTTCCTTCAAAGAAAATGCTTTTGTTTTCTTTGTTTCTGTGAAGTCCTGACCTGTCACTCAAACTGTACAGATATTTGTAAATAAACTTTATGCCCTGTTTTAACAAGGGAGTCAGATTTAGTCCAAAGACTGCATCCTGAGTGGCAACTCTCAAAGTTACGTTTTAAAAGTCCAAGAGAGCCTCTCGCTTGGCTTCCCTCCCTGCCCCTACTCTTAGCCCTGAACCACCACCACCCCCAAGTGAAAGTGGCTGTTGTTAACTCTTTAGCTACCCAGTTCCCCAGAAGCCTCTCTCAGACAATGGTTGCCTAGAGCCAAGGCAACCTCCAACTGGCCTAGTTTACTTCCTACGTTGGAAGATACCAACAAGCTCTAACAGAACTAGGTAGGCCCCTGATACACTGCCTAACCCTAGTGAGAGTGTCGTCCTTCTATAGCTTTCAGTTGGCTGAGGTATAATTTCTTTGTTAACCTGTTTTCTGCCTCTCGTGAGTATGAAGGGGGCCCCAGGGCTTGTGAGTATGGCTCTGGGGGTAATACTGATATACTTCCCTTTGGGCCCCAGCTGGGGACATCTGTAAGGCTCCCTGCCCTCACTACATGAGGCTGTGTCTCAAACCTTTCTAGACCTGGGAAGGTAGGGGGTGGCAACGCAATGGTACAAGCCTCGTCCAGGCCTGCCTTTGATGTTGGGAGAGGTGGGTCCCTGGGGCTCACCTAGCAACTGCATCTAATGAGGTTTTCTTAAACTCCCTATCACACCAGCCACCTGATTGTTGGAAGCAGTGGGCTCCTGGGCCCTAGAGAGCAGAGATTATAGTCCAGCCTAGAGGACAGCCTTGTCTAGTTATTTCCCAGGGTTCTCTGCTGTGAGGCAGCCACTGGCTGTGGATGGAGGAATGCAAAGGGGAGAGGGGTGCGGGGTCTATTGGCTATCTCATGGCAGTGACGTTCTGGAATGGGGAAGTCACAGGCCTCCAGCTCAGATACTTTCATGTGACTTTCCTGACTAAAGTGGGCAGCTGAACTGCTTTGGGGAAGAGAGGTTTGGAGGGAGCAGCAGCACTAGGGGGTGAGGACAGGGGGGCAGTCTGCCTTCTCTGGAGGGTTCCCCAGGCTGACCCCCCAGGGCCAGTTTCTTGGCCCAGAATAGGGGCTTAGTCAGTGCAGCACAGGCGTATTGAGGGCTTCCAGACTGTGCTCTGGACCTGAGGGAGAGCCTAAAAGCCACAAGGTAAGCGGGCTCAGTGCAGCATCATGCCCCAGCTCCACCACTTAACTACCTAGGGCTGAAGCTGGTTAACTCTTCTGAGCCCATTCCCCATCTTTAACATAAAATCTATCTGGAGCCTGTTCAAGATGAAGTGTTCCTTTTCCCAGTAAAGGTTTGGTAGGTGCTGTTGTCAGAATAGAGGCCATTAGGCCTCACAGGAGAGACGGAGCAGAGTGGAGGGGTGGGGGTGGAAGGGGCAGTGTGATGGAATGGGTCAGAAACCACAGAATAGCCCCAGTGCCAGCAGAGGGCATGAAGCTCCAGAAGCTGGGCCTCAGCTGGCTCCCACCTAGGAGTGTGTGTGTATGTCCCAGAGACTCAGCTGGCGTGTGTGTGTGTGTGTCCCAGAGACTCAGCTGGCGTGTGTGTGTCCCAGAGACTCAGCTGGCTCCCACCTAGGAGTGTGTGTGTGTGTGTGTCCCAGAGACTCAGCTGGCATGTGTGTGTGTGTGTCCCAGAGACTCAGCTGGCAGGTGTGTGTGTGTGTTTGGCCCAGAGACTCAGCTGGCTCCCACCTAGGGGTGTGTGTGTGTGTGTGTGTGTGTGTCCCAGAGACTCAGCTGGCTCCCACCTAGGGGTATGTGTGTGTGTGTGTGTGTGTCCCAGAGACTCAGCTGGCATGTGTGTGTGTGTGTTTGGCCCAGAGACTCAGCTGGCTCCCACCTAGGGGTGTGTGTGTGTGTGTGTGTGTGTGTGTGTGTGTCCCAGAGACTCAGCTGGCGTGTGTGTGTCCCAGAGACAGCTGGCGTGTGTGTGTGTGTGTGGCCCAGAGACTTAGCTGGCTCCCACCTAGGAGTGTGTGTGTGTGTGTGTGTGTGTGTGTGTGTCCCAGAGACTCAGCTGGCTCCCACCTAGGAGTGTATGTGTGTGTGTGTGTGGCCCAGAGACTCAGCTGGCGTGTGTGTGTGTGTGGCCCAGGGACTCAGCTGGCTCCCACCAGAGTGTGTGTGTTGAAGGGTGGGAGGAAGGTCAAGAAACTCTGTCTCCCTGTGGAGGTTCTGATGATCACTGGGGCTGGCCAGGAGAACTGTCCAGCTGCCTTTTGGTCCCAACTTGCTGCTGCTATTTATCCTCTGCAGCCCCAACACACACCCTCTTTACTGATGGTGGTTCTGAAAGCATCCTCCTGCTCTCAGCCCTCACTGGCTCCGGAGGCCTCCACCTCACCACTGCCCCAGGAGACTCAGAAAGACTCTGAGGCCTCAACTCCCCAACACCACAGGGAGTAATTAAAACATAAAAACCGTGTCAAACTGGAAAATGAGTGTAAAGAAGTTCAACCAAGTTCCGATCTCTTTCATGATGACTTAATAGTATCTTCAGAATATCACTTTTCGTCTCTTTTAGCTGTCCATGACCCTGCATTTTCCCCAGTGGTTCAATGGTCTGCCTGCAATGCAGTACATGCGGGTTCAGTTTCTGGGACGGGAAGGTCCCCTGGAGAAGGAAATGGCAACCCACTCCAGTATTCTTGCCTGGAGAATCTCATGAACAGAGAAGCCTGGTGGGCTACAGTCCATGAGGTCACAAAGAGTCAGAAACGACTGAATGGACTTAGCAGGTGCAAACGTACGACACTGCGTCGCTAAATTCATGCGGAGAACACATCTTGCTCAGCCATAAACACATCCACCTCTCCTGAAACGCACAGGTCTATCCCCATCGATTTTTCCCTGGAGAACTACTCTTCACCCTTCAGCGCTCAAAGGTCACCTCCTCCAGGAAACCTTCTCTGATTGCCCCTTCCCGCTCAGGTTTGGGAGCGTCTAGGCTTCTCTAGGGCAGCACACACCACGCTGTAGTACTGTTACCTGTGAGTCTCCACCTCCACCCTGGGAACTAGTTAACGCCCAATAAACGCAGTGGAGGAAAGGGGGGCGAGACCAGCTGACTGCGTTCTGGGATTTCTGACCCCACCACTCCCCTCTATCGTGTCCCCAGACCTCAGCGCACACGGGAATGAGATGGCGGTGCTACGCCGCCTGCAGTAGAAGCCCAGGCTGTCCGCGTCGTATGGGTTCAACCTGAGTCCGCGAGAAAAACGGCTGTGGCAGATGGGAGCTATCCCCTTACGCCCCGACGAGTCAACAGCCTCGGCCTCTGTTCGCAGACTCGCGACCTCACAGACCTTGGAGTCCAGGTCCGAGTGCCCCACGGGGCGGTGACCGCACCGCCTGCACGTGCATGCCCTCGCCATGCACGTCTCCAACCGTGGACCCCGGCCGGGCGCGCCCCGGCGGCCTCCCCACACCCGCCCCCCACCCGCCGTTGAGAGCTGGGGCCTCAGATTACTCGGTGCTCCTGGTGGCTGCGTGAGGCGCCCGGGCGGCGGCGACTGATGCCGAGGAGGAGCAAGCATCAGCTCCATCAGCTCCACGGACCTAGGGCCTGCGCGCCGCTTCCCAGCTTCCCAGTGGCTCCTGTTTCCACCTGGCCACTGGAGGCTCTCTGCGCACCCCGGGTGGAGGTCACGCTGGCAGGCAGAGATCACAAATATAATTAGGGGATGTGCCCACCTGGGGCGGGGAAAGATCTGGAGGTACCCTGGTAGGGATGTGGGGGACAGAGAAAGACTGCATCCCTGACCTCAGACACTACCAGTCCCCTCTGGCTCCCCTTGGCCACTGGCAGAGATTCTGAGGGTTCTGAGTTTTAGAGAGAGGGAGGAGGGGAAATACAGGCTCCTGGGAGGGATGGGAAACCTTGTTTCTGAAGTGTGTCAGGAGAGAAAATGTTCTTACTGAGCATACACAGGCGTGGTGACACATTTTGACTGTTTTGGAGGAGGGTGATTCAGAGGGTGGCGGGTCAGTGAATGCTGCTAGGTCCCAAGTTTTATCAGAAGATATTCCCAGGATATTTCCACAAATTGTATCAATTATGGGGTCAGAGATTGCATGGGAAGGAGGAGAAACCCAAAGGCAAGGAAAAGGGTCTGGGGTTGTCAAGTGAAGATGGCTGTTCACTCCTCTTTCCAGGAGGAAGGAGAACACCAATTCTTCCCCATTTGCAATAACCCTGGCTCTGGCAAACACTTCAGCACTGTCTCTACCATGCTCTGGGCAGAAAAGGGCTTCAGACTGACCAGGGTTGGAGAATGAATGGTTTGCAGGAAGCAGCTGAAAACCAAGGTCTCACTGAAAGTTCCTTGGAAACAGTAAATATAGCTTTTTAGCAACCTAGGGCCTGTTTTCTTTCTTTTCTTTTTTAAAACTGCACCGTGTGGCATGTGGGGATCGTAGTTCCCCAACCACAGATGGAATCCATGCCCCCTGCATTGGAAGCACAGAATCTCCTGGGGCTGTTTTCTGTTGTGTCCTTTCTCATTCCCTTCCTTCAAAAGACAATGTAAAATGATGCGCCACCACCCCTAGTAAGGGATCATTCTTGCATCCCTTTCACCTACCACAATGCCTTGTTCATAGCAGCTGCTTGCTGCTGCTGCTGCTAAGTCACTTCAGTCGTGTCCGACTCTGTGTGACCCCATAGACAACAGCCCAGCAAGCTCCACCATCCCTGGGATTCTCCAGGCAAGAACACTGGAGTGGGTTGCCATTTCCTTCTCCAATGCATGAAAGTGAAAAGTGAAAGAGAAGTCGCTCAGTCGTGTCCGACTCTTGGCAACCCCATGAACTGCAGCCTACCAGTCTCCTCCATCCATGGGATTTTCCAGGCAAGAGTACTGGGGTGGGGTGCCATTGCAATGAAAGTTAATTTGCTCTGTAAATGACAAATGAGTCATAGGTCACGGAATATTGGAATCTTGGGGTCAGAAACTCCCTTGGAGGACACTAAGCCTCACAGAGCATGTCTGGGAGTTGTTGACTTGAATGAGAACCTGTACCACCTGGCCTAAAGGAAACTATGTCACCACCACCTTCCCAACATATATACACACACGCTCTCACACACTCACACACATCTCATGGAAGCTCAGCTCTCACTGCAAAGGCTTTCAAAACAACAGGTGAGGGCTTTCCTGATGGCTCAGTCCTAAAGAATCTGCCTGCCAGTGCAGGAGACATGAGTTCAATCCCTGGTCTGGGATGACCCCACATGCCAAGTGGCAATTGAGCCTGTGTGCCACCACTACTGAGCCTGTGCTCTGGAGCCCAGGGGCTGTAACTACTGAGCCCAAGTGCTACAAGTACTGCAGCCCTGTGCCCTAGAACCCATGCTCCACAAGAGAAGTCACTGCAATGAGAAGCCTGCACACCACAACAAAGAGTAGCCCCTGCTTGTTGCAAATAGAAAAAGCCTGTGTGCAGCAAATACAAATAAAGTTACTAAAAAAACAAACAAACAGATGGCCCACTCATCCTCTCTCTCCAAGGTGAGAGGCCCTCCCCAGGGGTCTTGGGAACCAGAAACTGGCATAGAAATGGTGAGTAGTGACCTTGCTCCTGCCACTGGGGCCAATGGTCCTGTACTGTGAGTTGCATAAGAGGCACAGAGCTAAGTGAGGCAGGCTAAGGAATAAACTAGAAACCTCTCACTCAATCTCACGCACCCCTTCCACAGCTTTTGTGCCCCAGGGTAGTTAACCCCAGGAGGGATGTAGCCCCCATGCCTGAAAAGTCCTGAAGGACACAGAGGGATGAAGACTCAGATACCCCAGGATGCAGGCATCTAGGGTATAGGAGGATCCCTGAACAAAGCAGCCACAAGAAGAAGGATCAGCTCTCTTCTCAGACATGTAGCTGACCTTGTGGATAAAGCAGAGGGATTCTCATGGCCAATCTCAGATCAGCCACCTAATGACCATCAAAACCTTGAAACAATCTTCTTGGCCCCCGCACATCTATTTTTTGCATCATACAAGAGGCCATTCCTATGCCTATATTGTAGTCAGACTGACCTTCTCCACACCCCTCTAACTCACATCCATCTACTCAGCTTCAAGGACTGGGAAAACTGAGGCAAACAACAGAATTCCAGCATTTGAAAGGTCATTCCTGGCTCAACTAGGAGGACATGCGGCCCCTTTGACCTTGTCCCACAGCTCTATTGGGACCCCTCCGCCCTGCCCCAGGATTGTGCCTATGTTTTCTGCCTATGATAGGTGGAGGCAGACTCTGCCTTCACTGGATAAGGATCTAGAGACTGAACTGCAAGATGTTAAGAAACTGAGCATAGCACAAGAATAGAAGTTAGGGCACACTCCCCCACCTAACCGTGTGGCCTTGCACAAGCGCCTTAACCTCCTTGGTTGAGTCATTTAACCTCTTTGTTACTTCTGCTGTATTGTGAGGATGGTAGAGGCATATAAATGTACTTCCCACTTGAAAATCTATGAAATTAATTCATTTCAATACCCACTCGAAGGTTTGTCCTTACCTTTCCAGGGAGGAAGGCCTGAGCAGGTATGGCAAAGAGCTCTGTTTTGGTTGCCTGCCTTGGGCAAGTTCCTGATACAAGAAAAAGGAATTGCCCTAAGTTTCCTCATGGCAGTCAGGATGACACCAGCTCCCAGCCTGCTTGTGCCTCCAACATTGCCCATCCATTGACCGCCACACAGGTGTGAGCTGCATATTCCCTCTTTTCACTTCCCTTCCCGCCTTTCCAGTTCTAAAAGGTCCTTGTTGCCTCTCTCCACTCTGGTTTTGCCCCCAGGCCCCCCTCTGAGGGTACTACCTTCCCAGCTCCTCCGCTAACCAGAGGAGCTCTGAAGGAGGGATAGAAATGAGTGCAGGTGTCTCTGGTCCTTCAAGCCCTCAAGTACACCCCTTACACAAACACTCAGGCTCCTCCAAACCTCTGTGCCCCAGAGAAGGTAGCCATGTGGCTTCCTAGGTTCTCCAGAGGACTTGAGTATTCAGACTCCTGTATTTCCTTCTTTCTCTTACTCCTTCATGTCTTCTGTTTTTCTTCCCTTCTCCCACTCTTTCTTCCACTCAATCTTTCTTCCTTAGGGGTTTTCCCTTTTCTTCTTTGCTGAAGGCGCCCACTGTCTCTCCTCCTTTTCTCTCCTCCTAGGCCATTCTCAAATTCTGGATGAAGGGAGATTAAGGAAAGGAGATGAGAGTTCCTTTCTGTCTTCATCAGCTCAGAGGCCATCCTTCTGAGGGCTGTATCCCCACAGGTCCCCCAGTAATCTCTAGGCATCAGAATCCCCAGTGAGGGATGCTCTCTCATGGCATTTGGAGAAAAAACAGGAAATGTTGTGAAATGCTGAGTTCTACACAAAGCAGCCTTTGCAGCTCAGTTGACCACTAACACGCAAAGTGGCCGAAAGACCTACCATAACGATGCTACCGATGAGCACGATGTGGTGTATGAGATCCTTCTCCAACATCAGCACTGTCTTCCCAGTTTCACAGCCACAACTCTGTGGGTCAGGTGAGGTTTACCTACATCTACAAGTAAGAAAATGGACTTAGAACAGTGACTAGACTGCCTAAAATCACATCTGGAGTGTGGTGAACCTGAGGCTGGCTCTTTCTCCCACCCACACTAAAATTATTCTTACCATTTTGAGATATCACATCTTTCATTTTATTCTCACAGCAATCCTGTAAGGCGGACAACAACCCTGTCAAGAAAAATCAGTTCAAGGAGGAGGAATGACTTACTTCCAGCCCCACAGTAACTCCAAGCCCTGAACTCCAAAAGGAAAGGAGGAAGAAGGGCTCGCCGCCCCCACCCCAGCCTCCGCCAGCCAGCAGCCTGGGATGCTGCCCGGTTCTCCGCCAGGAAAACGTGGAGAGATCCAGGCTCCGCCCCCTGACCTTGTACTCTGCCAGCCTCGAGTAAAGGGAGTGGGGAAAGCCTCAGCTGGTTCCCAAGACACAGTCCCCACTTGGGCACACGCCCTGCGGTGAGGCTTCCTAGGGAAGCCGAAGGCCTCGAACTCCGCGCCGAAGAAGGGGGAAAAGCCCCCAAGACCAGGACGCCTTAGCCCAGAATGAGTGGAACGAGGAAAGGAGCCCGAGGGGACCGGGTGCGAGAGCCAAAGCTGGACCAGCTCCACCCCCGCGGGGTCAGGGCCCTTGGAATTGCCCTGGAGGAATCCCTGTGGAGTTGGAGTGTCGAGCGCGGCGTGGGGCGGAGCAATCCTTCCGGCCTTCCCCAACGAAGGTGGGCACTGAGAGGCCGCGAGGGCCAGTCCCGGGTTTTCTGTATATCCAGGAGGCCTGGGCTTCCCGGCCACCCCCGGAGCCACAGGGAGCCTTCCCGGCTGGGCAGGAGCCCAGGAAGGCCCGCGCTTTCTCTGAAAGTGAAAGGAGTGGGCGGGGGGCGCGGCCGAGGCGGGGCCCAGGCGGGCTGCGGCGCAGGCTCCGCCTCGGGGCAGTCTCGAGCCGGGGGCGCCGAGCGTCTCCAGTGCCCGCCGCGCCGCGGGCTGGTGGGCTCCGCCACGGCTCTGTTACCGGGAAATGACCCTGCCCGGGGGCCCGACGGGCATGGCGCGGCCGGCAGGCGCGGGGTCCTGCAGCCCTGGGCTGGAGCGGGCCCCGCGCCGGAGCGTCGGGGAGCTGCGCCTGCTTTTCGAGGCGCGCTGCGCTGCGGTCGCTGCCGCCGCCGCCGCCGGGCAGCCCCGGGCTCGCGGGGCCAAGCGGCGCGGGGGACAGGTCCCCAACGGGCTTCCGCGGGCTTCCCCTGCCCCAGTGATCCCGCAGCTGACTGTGACGGCCGAGGAGCCGGACGTGCCCCCGGCCAGCCCCGGGCCGCCCGAGCCGGAGGGTAGCTGGCTCCCGGCTGTGGGTTCGTCGCACCTGCAGCAGCCGCGCCGCCTCTCCACCTCGTCGCTTTCCTCCACTGGCTCCTCGTCGCTGCCCGAGGATTCGGAGGACGATCTTCTGAGCGACAGCGAGAGCCGGAGCCGCGGCAACGTGCAGCTGGAAGCGGGCGAGGACGTGGGTCAGGTACGGGCCGCGGGGCGGGGCCGGAGCGGGGACCTGCTTGGAGCTCGCTGCGGACCAACTCCCGCCCTAAGCTCCCTCCCCCGAGAGTCCCCTTCTCCCTCTTTAGGCAGTGGGGTCGGTGGGAGGCGCCGGGACAGTTTTTACTCCAGTTCTACAGGCGAGTAGGGGCCCTGGGGGCGTCTAAGAGAGTGAGGAATCCCCGAGACCGGCCATGGGGACCGGTGGGGCGGTAGGGCAGCGTGACTTGCCGGCCGTGAGATGGCTGGAGGGATCGGAGGGGCTTAGCGTTGCCCGGCGAACTCTCGCCGAGACGGGAGGACAAGCCTCCCTCTCTGCCGCCCCCTCTCCCTCGCCGCCGCCCCACCCCCGCCGTTGCCACGGTTTCCCTCTCCTGAGTGGGAGTGGAGCCGAGCTCCAGGCTCCGCTCGCGAACTGCCGCCGTCTGCTCCGGCACCAGGCTTGGACGCGGGCAAGGGAGGGGCGCGGGACAGCGAGCTTAGGCAGGGGGCGGAACGCTGCCCTCCTCCGCTTTGCTGCTCCTAATTCTGGCCGGGGAGGGTGGGGGAGGTAAACTGAGGCTGAGAGGGTGGGACCAGTCTGCCAATCTCCGCCCCCGGTAGCCTGGATGTTCTGGGGCCAGGTTTGACCCTTTGATAACCCAGGCTAGGGTGCGGTGCAGTCATTCCCCGTGCCTGCCCCTCCGGGTCGTGCCGCGCCCAGGATAGCCGTCCCGTCCCCCTTGTTTTAATCAAGGCCAAATACTTTAAATAACTATCCGCGGTCAACGAGAAGGAGTTGCTCTAGATCCACGTTATGCAAGTGTCCCTGGAGTGGAGGGAGAGGCGAAGGGCGCCCTCAGGCTCTGGTGGCTCGGGGCTTGCCCAGAAGGGCGGTGAGAGCCGCGGACGTGCGCCGGGGCGGCCGGGCCTGCGGGACCTAGGCTCCCCCCGCGCTCGGATTGGACGAGGCGCGAGAGTCACTGTAATGGCTTGCAGTGGCTCCGTGATTCAGTTACCCCTGAGACTTACATTATCCTCAGGGCGACGTGGTTTGTGACACAGAAGGGAAAAGGAAAAAGTCTCATAGAGCAGGAACCCATCCCGACACCAGGCAGAGGGCGCGGGGAGTCCCTCTCTCCTCCCTAGGGGCAAGGGTACCCCGACCCCTGACATTTCTGGTGTAACCCTGTTCCCTGAAAGGAGGCGGTTCCGCCCGAGGGTTTCTGAGGCGGTGATGAGGGGCAGTGAGAGGACTCCTCCCTCCCCACCCCCGAAAATCCGGAGCAGTAACTGTGCGCCCAACGCTCCCCCCGTTCAAATCTTTGAGAGCTGAGAGGCGGGCGCTGGAGGCAGGGAGCCACGAGGGCAGCCCCCGGCTTCACTCTTCCCTAAAGGCGGAGGAGGACCTGCGGCTCAGGACTGCTTACACGTAGGCAGGCCAGCTGGGGTCAAGATTGCGGGGGCCAGTCGCAGCTGTGCCCTGGGCGTCTTCGGCCGGCCTCTCCCACTCTGGGCCTCCCCGTCACCCGGCGCGGCAGGAGCTGGAGCAGATGGCCGTGGAGGGCCCTTCCAGCTCCAAGGCTGCGAGTACCAGGCCTTCCCAACCCCCAGCCCGCCGGGACCTCCCCGAAGGCAAACAGCCACGGCGGTGGCAGATAAGCCAGGGGCTGTTGACAGAGGCCGCCTGCGTCCGCGTGGAAGGGCCCGGCTCGGACTTTGCCTCGCGGAGCGGCACAGTGCGCCCGCCTAGGCTGGCTTTAGGGCTTCCCCAGGCAGGAAGCAGAGCCCATGGGCTGGCTGGCCGTGAAGGATGCACCTGGGAGAAGGGTACTGCGGCAGCACTCCTCAACTCTCAGCTCTCCAGCCCCTTGCAACTCCGGCCTGGGTGGATAATGTGAATAGCGGGAAGCCTTTGGGAGGCTTGCGTACATCCTTCATCTTTTCTTTCTAGAAGCCGCACACTGTGTGCCCAGAGTCTGGAGCTGGGCTCCCCCTCAAGGTAGTTGGGACTGGGCAGCCTGCCTCCTTCCTGCCTCCTTTCCTACGGTAGAGGGAAGAGTCATGGGGAAGAAAAACCATTCAGGCCAAGAGAGGAGTTGGGGGCCTGTCCCCAAGGGCAGCTGGCATGACATTCTTAGGCCTTGTCTGCCTCTTAAAACAATTTTGGGGGTGTTGCTCTAGCAGAAGAGAGGTTGTTTGACTCTTGCTCATTTGATTCTCTTCTCTCAGTGCTCCAGGATGGGTAAGGAGACCTGGATGCCATCCTGTCCTGGGCCCAGAACTCCCACACTTCACTTTTCACTAATTATAGAGCAGAATTTAGGTTAACAGACTTCCTTTTTAAAAAGCAAATGCCCCTGGGAGGGTGAAGTCGTGGGTCACTTATACCTTGGTGCAAATCATTTTATAAATTTAAACTGATTGTTCTCACCACCATCACCAGGAGTGCTTATTTGATAAAGTATTGGGAACATGGCAAGGGGGTTGGGCTGGTAGAGAGCTTTAGCCAGAGTCTGGATAGCTGTAGGTAGGGCATGGAAGTCAGGAAGAGGGGAGATGAATACCAAAGACAAAGAAAATAAAGGGCTTCTGGCAGAAGATACACAGAGTGTCTGGTGTGATCTGGTGTGATACAAGAAGCCTGGGCCAGGCGATGGGGTTTTAACCCTTTTTTCAGCCAGGTTTCACTCTGTAACATAATAAATCTGCTTTCTGATATTCACACAATAAAAGCTTTACCTGCTCAAAAATATCTTCCCTGCTGTTGTTCATGTGCCAAAATCCCCACCCACTCACCAAAGAATGATTCCCCAAGAACCATTCTGGATATATGCATCTTTTATGCATTATGTTCCCTGGGGGAGGTAGCTCCCTCGATGAAGATGGCAGAATTCCATGATGCTTGCATCAACTCCTTCCGTATCCGATCCTATCCATTACTGGCAGAGGAACTAAATCCTGTCATTACCAACCAACCTCAAAAGGTAGCTGGGAGGGCTCAAATGGCATAACAGGTTTGAAAGCCTTCTGTAACCCACATAGCTGGAAACAACCTTAGTCTTTGCTGCTCTTGGCTGATATGATCTCACAAAAGTGGAGTGGGGAGAGTGGAGAGATAACCTGATGTTATCTCAGTTTGGGAGCAAGTCAATGCTATATTATCACACATCACTCAAGAGATAGTAGCTCAGGCCTGCAGGTACTAAATCCTCTTCTATCAGGTCCACCTTTCACCTTCCAGCCTCACTCACTGCTCCTACATGATTGCAGAAGAAAGGATGATGCAGTTCTCCCATCTCACCTAACCCAAGGCTGATTCCATCTTCTACTGGGGTGGCTACGGAACTAGATGAACCCTATAATGAAGTCCATCCTGGCCCGACTGTCCCCCCAAATTCTGCCAGTAAGTCCCTAAAGCTTCCTGAAGCCCCACCACTAAACCCATCCCTTTGGATAAACTAAAGGTGTCCAGCCAACAAAGAGGGGTCCCCAGGCAGATCTCAGTGTTTCCCCAGAGATCAAAACACACCACCTTGTGGCTGCAAATTGCTTCATCTTATACAAAACTCTTTTTCATGCAGGGTCCATTTGACCTCTGGAACCTGTGGGGACAATTGGAACATGGGGGTGGGTTTTGAACTTGAGCTTAGGGCAGAGACTGGGAGGCCAGCTGGAAGCAGGGATAACAGGAATGTTACTCTTTGAACTTTGATTGCCTTCTGTAAAATGGCAATAGTTACCATCTCAGGCAGCATCATGAATTTCAAACTGAGTGTGGGGGAAGAGAGTATAGGATGTGCCACTCAATGTACCTGGCACATACATCCTCCTGGAATTTTATTTGAGGATTTGGAGGTGGGAGAGTTTTATAATAAAACTTGGATTGATTATGCAGCATAATGCAAACCTTGTATGTATTTAAAGAGTGAAAAAGGGAGTTTCGAAAGAGATGTCATGCTTCTAGTGGGCTGCTTCTGGCTACACCCCCAGATCCCTGGGGATTGGACACGTGATCACACCCTACTGTGCCATGTAAGGACTTCGGGAAGAAAGCAGGAGCAATGCTGTCTGTTGGAGATGAGAAGCCTGGCGTGCAGTGGGCGGTCAGTAAATGGTGGCTCGTGTTATGGCAACAGCTAGGTCCAGAGGAAACAGGCTCACACAGATGAAATTCTCACTTGAGTTCACTCAGCTAAAAAGTGACAGAGCCAAGACTGGAAGCAACTTCGGACTCCCCCCTCCAGTGCTCTGTCACTGACTCCCATCTCCTCCCCATGAAGAGTGGTTTTATAGTCAGCAGCCTCCTCTGCTTAAGCCTCCACCCTAGTTCTCCCTCTCACTCTGGTGGATTGAGTGAGAACTGGATTCTTGGGTTCCAGCCCTGTGGAGGCACACATGTCATTCCTCTAAAAGGCAGGCACCCTGGGAGGAGGCAGCAGACACACTCTTTAGATGAGCAAACCTGTGCGCTCCAGTGGGTAGACACAGGAGTGATGAGCTTGGCGTGGGAAGAGGAAAGGTTCAGAGTATCAGATGATCTCAGACTAGACGCAACGGTCAAAAGGCAGCAAGGTACACCAAAATCTCAATTTCCCTCTCAGTTTCATCTAAGATGACAGACCCTCCTCTCTGTACTCCATTTTCAAAACCCAGGTTTCTGGGTCCAGGTTGGGGCACCCTGGCCTTGTCAACTGGTAGGCAGTGAGATGGCATCCAAGGATAGGAAGAGGGCCTTCGGGAGCACCAAGCCATTCTTTCTTCAGGCTCTACGAGGTTGGCCTCCCTGCCCTGGGCCTGTGTAATGATTTGTTTCCATGTTTGTCTTTCTCCCTAAATGAGAGGAACCAATGGTCCCAAGTATTAAATGATAATCCAGATTTGTGCAGGTAGTGGTCCATGCCAAGGAATGGGATGGGTGGTGGGGGGGTGTCACACTCAAGTCTCATTTACTACTACTCACAACAACCTGGTGGGAGTGGTTATTTCCCCATTTACAGATTAAGAAACTGAACTCAGAGGCTTCTCAAGCCCCAGAATATCCCGAGGCACTGGTAAAAGTGCAATGCTCAGAGTTTCCCTGTGGTAGACCTGAAAATCTGCATTTTTTTTAACATCACGAGACTGTCTTCCTTATAAAAGTCCTAAAACCTCTACAGAGCAGTTCAGTAACCTGTCCATGCAGCTGTGGAGCAGCAGAACTGAGCTCTCTGACGCTAAGGCTGAGGCTCTTTTCAGCACACTGGATATCTGTCATTTCCAGGCGCTTGTCTCAGGGTCCACCACACAGGCTCACGATAAACTTCCCCTGAGTGAATCAGCCGTTGAAGCTCCACGCATGAGCTGCTTAGGGTAGGGTGGGACGGGGCGAGACCATGTTCCAGAGGAAGGATGGCTTTACTGCTGAGACACTGACTGGCAGACCCGGGTCGTGTCGCTTTCAGAAAAGCCACTGGCAGAAGATCCGGACCATGGTGAACCTGCCGGTCATGAGCCCTTTCAAGAAGCGCTACGCCTGGGTGCAGCTGGCGGGGCACACGGGTGAGCACAGGGCCGTGGCGGGTGCCGGGGGAGGAGGCCGGGAGGAAGGGACTTAGGCGGCGCTAACCAGGGTCTGCTCTCAGGGAGTTTCAAGGCAGCGGGCACCAGCGGACTGATCCTCAAGCGCAGCTCGGAGCCGGAGCGCTACTGCCTGGCGCGGCTCATGGCGGATGCGCTACGAGGCTGCGTGCCCGCCTTCCACGGCGTGGTGGAGCGCGACGGCGAGAGCTACCTGCAGTTGCAGGACTTGCTCGACGGCTTCGATGGGCCTTGCGTACTAGACTGCAAGATGGGCGTCAGGTATGCGTGCCCTGCGGGGCGGCTGGAAACGAGTAAAGGGCTCAGGGCGGGAACCCAAGGCAGTGCTCGACTAGGTCCGGGTGTGCGCCCGCTCACGCCGCGCCGCTGCCTGCGCCTCCGTAGGACTTACCTGGAAGAGGAGCTGACCAAAGCCCGCGAGCGGCCCAAGCTGCGGAAGGACATGTACAAGAAGATGCTGGCGGTAGACCCTGAGGCACCTACCGAGGAAGAGCATGCGCAGCGCGCGGTCACCAAGCCGCGCTACATGCAGTGGCGAGAAGGCATCAGCTCCAGCACCACTCTCGGCTTCCGCATCGAGGGCATCAAGGTGGGCCAGGACCGCGTCGCTTTGTACTTCCCGGGCCCTTCCTCCGCCCCAGCCCCACTGTGCGGTGTCTGTCCTCCGTGTTGACCTCCCACCCCGACTGCCCCCGGAAGAGGCACCTTCTGGCGGCCGTCTCGCTGTCCCTGGCATTCAACGTCCCGGGAGGTATCCCTGCGCTAGCCAGATCATCTCCCTTTGGGCGCACACGTGGCCCCTGACGATTTCTGCCACCTTCTACAGAAAGCCGACGGCTCCTGCAGTACCGACTTCAAGACCACACGAAGCCGGGAGCAGGTGATCCGCGTCTTTGAGGAATTTGTGCAAGGGGATGCCGAAGTGCTGGTGAGCGTGCGATCCCAGAACCCTGAGATGCTGGGGAGCCTGATACCGAGGGGTGCCCCCAGGTCAGGTCATCTGACGCAACAGCCTTCCCTACGTGACCCCCATCCCAGTGTTTATCACACTGCACTGTTATTGCTTACAACAATTCTGGGCTGCGTGCCACGTGGGGGCCTGCGCCTTCCTCACCATGGTATTTGCCAAGCCAAGCATGCATCGCGGCGTTCTTCATAATCTCACAATCGCAGAGGTTCAGTTGGTATTTAATTTGTCCTCCTCTTCTCCACCCTCTCCAGAGGAGGTATCTGAACCGCCTGCAGCAGATCCGGGACACTCTGGAGGTCTCTGAGTTCTTTAGGAGGCACGAGGTAAGAGGGGCAGGCTCACATGTCTGTGGTCTGTGAGGGACGAGGGTGGAGGGCTCCTCCACCGTGGCCTGACGGTGGGGGACTCGACAGGTGATCGGCAGCTCGCTCCTCTTCGTGCATGATCACTGCCATCGCGCCGGTGTGTGGCTCATCGATTTTGGCAAGACCACGCCCCTCCCTGACGGCCAGACGCTGGACCACCGGCGGCCCTGGGAAGAGGGCAACCGAGAGGATGGCTACTTGCTGGGGCTGGACAATCTCATTGGCATCCTGGCCAGCCTAGCCGAGAGATGAGGCTGGGCCCCTGTCCCTGCTGACCTGAGGGTCTAACAGATGGAGCTGCGCCTGCGTCCCCACCATGCATGCAGGCAAGAGAGACTGAAACCTCGCGATGCAGAGCAGTGTATACCGCCGTGTAGGGACAAGTGCCAACCACTGTGGGACACACTGCACGCGCAGGGCCTGGCCCCCTACAAGCCCCAGTGTTCCTAGAGCCAGCGACAGGAATTAAGCAGGGGAGGGAGGAGGAGAGCTGGGTAAGTGGCTTCTTCATCCCAGCTCTTCTGAGGGGGCTCCATACCTCTCCAGAGAAGCCAGATAAAGAACTTTGTTTCACAGGCACTAGATCTACTGGTCTGAATTCCCACACTACAATGGACTCCCCTTCCCAATAAAACTCAAAGACACCAGCTTTGCCTCTGGCCTCATCCCCTCTTTCCCTCTGGTCCCTTCTTTCTTGGTTCCCTAGCATCTCTCAGATCACTGTGGTCTATGAGAAGAGCTCTTTTTTAGAGGCATGTGTAGCGTTGGGGGCTGCCCAGGTGGAGGATGCTAATGGGGTAAGTGCAATCCAGGGAAGGCTTCCTGCAAGAGGCAATTTCAATTCCGCACCTACACCTGTGGGTGGGGGTGGCCTCTAGCCCCACATATCAAAGGCTGGGAGTGGCCAGGCTCTTGCCCAGGAGGCCTGAGACTGGTTTCCAGGATGGAGAGTTCAGTGGTGCCAGGCCAGCCCTGAGACAAGCCCAGACATGCAGCCCAGACTGCGGGAGACAGAGGCTACGTGGGACACAAGCCGCCTGGAAGCCTGGGGAGGAGTGCAGGGAGGAACAGTCACCATCAGTGCCAGAGTCCTCACCCTTAGGACCCTGTGGCACCCAGGAGCCACAGGTGAGATTCCAAAGGTTCCAAGGTTGGTTACTCCTGGATTCGGGGGGCTTGAGGCCAAAAGGCAGCTGGGGACCAAGGAGGCTCCCTCCCCAGTTCTTCAAGCTCCCTAGACTCAGTTCCTGGGCCTGTGGAGATCTTAGGCCCACCAAAGACAGGCTCCCCAGCCCCGTCCTGCTCCATGATGGGTTAATTCAATTGAAAGGGGTGAATTCAGCACAACAGGGTTCTTTAATAGGAAGGTCAGGGAGTAGGAGCTCACAGTGTTGTTTTATGGTTTCCCTCCTGGTCCCCAAGTCCAGGATGGTTGGGGCAGGTCAGATGGCACACCTGAGTGCTGTACTGAAGATGCTCCAAGATGCTGGCAAAACGAGGGCAAAGTTCAGCTGATGCTGTCAACACTGAGTCATGATACAGTACCTGGGGAGAGGAGTTCATTGCCAATCCTGGCAGTGAAAAACCTCCCCCTCAAGACAACACTCCACACTCACACTGAGTCATTCACCCCCACTCCCCTGCCCCATGACACAGTCGGCACCTCCTGACTGGTGCACCCAGGGCAGGGCGTATAGCCCAGTGAGATCTCCCAGAGCAGCATTTAAAGACCTGCATCACACATGGTGGGAACTGAGTGCAGGGGAACCCATCAGGAACAGTTTCCTTTTCCCTTACATGAGGTGACCCAATGTAGTGGAGTGCATGTTATCACCAGGAGTCTGTCTTGGATGTAAAGATGCCCTCCAGGGAGGCTTCTGGGGGCCCCCTGAAGAGCCTGGGCCCCTCTTGTGGTAATAACTGGCCCTACAGGAGGGAGGAAGGGAGCAATGAGCTGTTCAAATGGTCCAAAGGTGCTGGTAAACTCCCTTGGAGCACCACATGCCCAGGTCCTACACCTGTAAATATTGCTTGCATCCAGAAGTCTCCAATCTTGGCCACTTGCTCAGCAGGCAGTTCCTGGTGGCCCAGCAGAGTCAAGCAAAAATCACTGCCAGAACTCCAGCCTTGATCTTTTCTTTAAAAGTTATGTAAAAGGGCTGTTCCTTGGGGAGGGAGCAGGATGGGAGGTCCCCAGGGCTAGATCACTCCGACCTGTGGATGAAGTGATTTTCTTCCAGGTAGTAGCAAACCTCGGCTATGTCCTGAGCCAGCTGGAGGAGGTCTTGCATGGCCAGAGGTGATGGCTGGGCCTGGGTCAGGCAGAACGCACATCAGACCATACAGGTTTGGGGACCCGTGAACAGGTCTTTAGGTGAGCCTAGAGGGCTGGAAAACGGTCACACCGGCTGCAGCTGGCTCTGACTCAGGGGTTTCCTTCATGTCCCCTCCAGACACCAACTCCAGCAGAATTAGGCCAGAGGTAGCCCTGATGCACTCACAGTATTCTGATGTTCTGATGGCTGAACTCACTGAGCCAGTGGTGCACATACCCCATCACCAGCAGGAAGAGAAACCATGCTCTAGGCTCCACAAGGCTGGAGAGGAGCTCTAGGTCCCTAGAGCTGCTACCTCTCAGCCCCAGGGTGAAGAAAAGCTATTTCTGCAGGTGGGTCAGGGTGCCTCCTTCCCACTTGCACCTCTGCCCCTGGCCCCGGGTGCACCCCATGATGAGCGCCTCAGTGAGGAAATCCAGCCCATCCTGTGGACAGCAGAATTCTGGTAGAGTCCAGGGAGGGAGAAGGGCTTCCCTCGTAGCTCAGCTGGTAAAGAATCTGTCCGCAGTGCGGTAGACCTGGGTTCGATCCCTGGGTTGGGAAGATCCCCTGGAGAAGGAAAAGGCTACCCACTCCAGTGTTCTGGCCTGGAGAATTCCAGAGACTATCCATGGGGTCACAAAGAGTCAGACGTGACTGAACAACTTTCACTAGGGAGGAAGACAACAGAGCTCCTGAGAACCCCAGACACTTCTAGAGGGCGAGTTGACCCTATCTCCAGCCATGACTCCTTTCTCAGAGACCCTTCTCTTCTGCTCTCAGTCAGAAGCCCCACTCCTCTCACCTTGACAGTCACCTGCAGAAGGCTGGGGTCCCCAGGAAAGCCAATTACTAGTCCCTCATAGGTTTCTCCAAAGACACCACGGGCCAGGGCTCTGCAGAAAGGCAGACTGGAAGGGAGTGGGTGGTTGGGTCTGGGGAAGTGTCCTTGAGGGTCTAGAGCCTCCTTAACCTCCCCTGTCCCCTGCTCACTCTCCATATGCTCAACTGGCCCTCTCTGAAGGTCTGAGCTCTCTGCATCATGGCATGTCCCCAAGGACAAGCTCTGCAGGGATGATGGTGACTAGGGCAGAGTCAGGGCAGAAGAAAGGGCAGGTGTGGGGTAAGGTGGTGGGGTGGGATTCTGTGCTAAGTCTTCCCTTGGGTCCCTTCAGACGCTCTGGGGTAAAGACAATCCTTATGCCAAAGGAATCATATTTAGGGTCCCTACCATCCCAGAACTGGGGATGACAGCTGACTTTGCCAGGTTACTTCCCCTTTCAGGGCTTCTCTGACTTCCATCTCCTCTATACAAGGGGTTTGGATGAGATGCTCACTGGGATCCATAATTCACCACAGCAGGGAGCAGGATGGAGGCTGGGGATTCAGAGTGCATAGGCTCTCAGAAGGAGGGAGAGGATTCAGCTGAGCAGAATGAAATTGGCTGAGGAAACCTCCATAAGCCCTGGGGGGCAGCATACAGGACTGGCCTGGGCCAAGCCTCACCTGGAAGTAGTACGGGTTGGGGATTGTCCTCATGGTGGAGATGTGAAGCTTGATGATCTGGAGCTCAAGGCCTGGCAGCTTCATCCACCACGGGTCCTGCCACTTCTTATGGTTCACCAAGGATGGGAGGAACACTGGCATATTCTCTACCTGCCCATCAGGCCCACCCTGACCTGCCCCCCTGCCCAGGACATCTCTCCAGATGCCCATTAAGATAAATGTTGTACTCAGGCCTCCCCAGGTGCTTCTACTCTTTAGAACCCTAGGGGAGTTTGCCACTTCTCTCCTGGGAGTAGAGGTTTGAAATCAACTATGTCTGCCCCTGGAACCCCACAGAAGCCTGTTGGCTCAGTGAAGAAATCAGCCTTGCCTGCTGGGTGCTCTGCACCCAGAATCAGGACCCCACACACCGTAGGAAGGCTCAGTGTCAAGACCACCACCACAGCCATCATCAGAATCAAAAGGCCTGAGGGGGTGGGCAGGTCCTCCAATGGGAAACTCCTCTCTGTCCCTCTATGCCAACTTTTAGTGATGCCTCAAGACTCAGCTTGAGTGTTCACTTTTCCATGGTGCTTTCCTCACTTATTAAATGAATGCAACTACTCCCTCCTCATCACCCCTAAGACACTTTACACCTCCCATGGCAACCGTCACTACAAGATATATGTAGATATCTAGATATAAATGTACACATATATAGAGACAGTGATCAGTATCTCCTCTACCACACTAGACCACGAGACTACATGCTCCCTGAAGGTAGCGCATGCACTGATACGCCTCTAATCCCCTGCCCAATACTCAGCACAGTGCCTGGCACACAGCAGATATCCTTCCCAGTGCCCTACTCCTCATCCCCTGCCATAGTCCCACAAGTCCAGACCTCAGACACAGGCAGGACATACCCATGCAGGTGACGTCATCCGCAGCCAGCTCCATGCCCTCTGGGCACATGCGGTTGGCCAACTGGAGCTCGGCCTGGCATTGGCAGATCTTCAAAAGGCAAAGGCAGCAATTGAGGTCTAGTCGAATCTCCACCTCTCCGTGACTCTCCATGACAATGAGTAAAAGAACTGATATTGCTGGGTGAGGGTGGGGGCGTATGTACTTTTTCCAGTCTCATGGTTAATTTTAGCCCTGAACTTTGGAATGAGGAGCAATGCCAGGCATTTAGGGAGGGTGGGAGAGTTTGGGGGACTTCTGTCAATCTTGTATGCTTCCTCTTCTGGGATCCTTGAGCTTGCAGGTTGTTGAAGAGAATTCAGAGCAAGAGATATTTTGACAAGCAGACCAAAATGCCCCATTCTGGCATCACAAGTGACAGCCCAGCTCCCAAGTATTCCTGAGTTGTGCAAGACCGGGTAGTTCACAGGGCAGAGCTGGTGGTCAGATGGGAGGGACTGAGGAAAAGGGCTAGACTAGGCTAAAAGGTGGGGGATAGGGGCCAATATCTGCCAGAAGCTGCAGGCAGAGCTCACTGTTGGGGTGTATGACAAATACTGCACCCTTCTCATCAGTCCAGGGGATGTCAGTCTCTGAGGCATCACTCCCTGCCAGAAACTGAGATAGAGGGTTTGGCTATGAAATGGGAGAAGGAAGAGGAGCACACAGCTCCTCACAGACAGGAAGCTGGCTTATACAGCAGGGAAGCCGGAGTCTCCCCGTGGAAACCCCAGTATAGCCTTGTCTACACTCGCATCACACTAGAGCTGCCGGATGGCAGGTGGGAGCTGAGGGGCCAGAGAGGCAGGAAGAAACAAAACCTGGAATCTGCAAGCCTGGCTCAGGTTGGCTGTTCCTTGTCTGACTGAACCTCTCTAATCCCATGTTCTCAACTATAAAATGGAAGAGGCCCAACCCACACACTCCACTTCTACAACAATGGAGATAATGTGTATAAAGTACTTAGGAACAGTACTGCCCAGACAGGAAGGCTCCGTTTCTTTATAGCAATGGTTTCCAAACTCTGGAGTACATGAGAATCACCTAGAAACTTGACTAAAACACAGATAATGGGGCCCTCCCCTAAACTTCTAATTCAGGAGGTTGGAGGGAGGCTGAGAATTTGTATATCTGGCAACTTAGGTGGTGCTAATGGCTCAGCCACCACACTCTGAGAACTGCTGACTTAAACTACCCCTGCCTTTCTGCCTCCCAGCTCAGCTTGCTAATGCAGCCAGCTCTAAGTTCCTGGGACTACTACAGATCAAGGATGCGACGTGTTGTGCTGACAAAGATCCTGGATGTAAAAGAAAATCGAGGGAGTCCAGTCTGCACGTGTGCTTTGCAACTTACCCGACCTCTTTTTCTGATATTTATTACTCTACCTGCTCTGTCGTGGAAGGCGGGCTCAACACTTTTCCCAACTGTCTTCCGAGGGACTAGGTCAGTCCTTAAGGGTGTAACCTCACTTCACTCTCGGGTCTGCCTCCCTGCCCTCCCCAAGGGTGCACCTAACCGCTGCCGCCGCCCCCCTCGCAGTCCTGGCCCCGCGGCCTCCGGCGAAGCCGCCGGCTGCCACCCAGCCAAGCTTAGCCCAGACCTCCGCGTTGCCCTGGCTGCCCCGACCCCTTCCTTGCTGACTCGCCGGTGGGGAGTGTAGGGAGCCAGCCGCTCCCTGCACCTGCAGAGAGACAAGGGGTGGCTGGCCGCGGGGACGGGAAGCACGCCCTCCTGTCCTCGCAGCCCGCTCCCTCACCTGCCGCCCCGCCTCTTCAGCTGCTCCTGGGCGCCACCGAGCGGCTCTCTAGTCTCTGGGCGGTGATCTGAGTACCCCCTCGGTCCTGCCGCTTCAAGTACGCCCGACCGCCTCCTGCGGCCGCCACCAGCAGCGGCTTCGGCTCACCCGTGCGTAGTTACACAGCAGCGACATACAGGGGCTCGCCCTCCAGCCGTCAAATGAGAAGCCGGGCGCTGGGCAAGGGCTCGCGCCCCAGGGACTAAAGATAGGGGCTCGCAGTCAGGTCCCCGGCTTTGGGGACGCCAGAGATCCTGTGAGTGCGCGCTTGGTGGGAAGGACCCCAACACCTAGCTCTGGAGGACCGGGGCAGCCTGCGCGGAGGGAAGCACGAACCCGAAAGACGCTCCCACCACCTCCGCCGCCTCCTGCCCAGCGCCACTACCCTGGGACTCCTTAGATCCCATTCTTCGCCGCCCTCTCCTCAGCGGCACGGTAACTCCCGCGGGGAGTCCGGTGCCGGTGCTGCAATCGGTGGAGGCCCGGGCCCTCCCCTCCCAGTGCTGAGGTCTGAACCCCGAGAAACGCCCCTCCTTCCACCCAGCCCCTGCTCTGGGGCGCTTGAGCCGCTCCGCTTCCTTCCAGACAGGCGTCCTCTCCCAGCTGCCCCACGAGGATGTAAGGCGGCTCTCCTACAACCAAGGGAGCAGATGGCAGAGACGAAGATTCCACGTGCCAGTGATAGGTGTCTATTGGCACCTTTGCTGCCCGAGGCGCTATGGGCTGAGATCCTGCGGAAAGCGGGCTCTGAGTCCCTGGCCCTTGACCATTGGTCCTCAGCCTGCCCGCCTAAGGTAGAGATTAGTGATGGAGGAGGTTCCAGAAGTTCTTATCTGAGGGACCTAGGGGATGTAGTGTATTTTGAAGGAATGGGGAGATTAGGTATGCACAGCATAAAATTAGATTTTGCACTTATTTCAAGAGGCTTAATGGAGATGGTGAGGGAGGCTCAAGCCACCTCTTGCAGCAGCCACTGGTTATGAACACACCAATTGGCAGAAACAGGTGCCTGGGCATAGCTAACTTGGTGGCAACTATTGCCACCCCTTCCAGGGTTTGGCTGGAAGAAGGGACAAAGCTGCTTGTCACTGAGGGATACACCAAGACTCAAAATGGAGCACAGGTACCCTTAGTTCCCCAGACCACAGAACCTCAGGTTTGCAGCTGCTACCCACATCTACTCCTGTTTCTGCCAGTATCTATTCTTTATATATACTGGCTAGCACCCCATGCCTACCACAACTGCTCAGAGTCCCAAGGGCCCCCACTGTTAGCACCACACTGCTGCTAGTGTGGTCCCCGGCCCACTGTGTGTGCGGGCCCAAGCCAGCTCCTGGCCCTGCAGATGGAGAAGAGCCAATCTGGAAGCAGGGAGGGAGGAAAGGGTCAGGAGCACCTGCCCTAGCCTGAGGGACCCCGCACAGAGTGGAGAGAGGAGGAGAAGGGAGGAAGGAGCTCAGAGCTCACCTGGGGGAATTAGAGGAGAGGCTGGCTCAAAGCTGTTAGGCAGGGTGGTGATGTCCGGGTCCCAGGAGCTTGGAGCCGGTGGCAGCAAGGACGAGGATGGGGGAAATGGTGCCTGGGACCCCAAGCTGGAGCAGAGAATTGCACCTGAAAGGTGACGAGGCGACGGCAGCGTTGGGAGAGGGCACATGTGTTAACAGGATGGCAGATAGAGAGCCTCTCGCAGCCACACCCCTAGCCCCACCTAACTGGAACATACTAGCACCTGGAAGCTGCCCAAACCCACTCTGGTTGTCAAAGGCCCACTGGGGTGGGGTAGGGGTGATGTGTGCTCACTTTTCCCCAGAGAGCTTTTCCCAGTGGATGACTTGGGCACAGCACCGAGGTCCATCCTGCAGGGGCCCCATTTTTCTCTCCACTTCGTTTGGTGGTTCTGCCCCCATGCCATGCTGAGACCCAGGGCCTGTCCCTCCTTCCCCAGCAGAGATCTGGATCCTGGGATCAGGCACCCACCACATTTCTTTACCTGCACTCCCCCTGCTTTGGCTGCAAGGGTTCAAGCGTTCAAGACCTCTGCAGGAGCCCCTTGGAACCCCGCTTGTCTCAACAGCCACCCCCAAGTCTAGGAAGTTGCCTGTAACATTACGGTCCCCTGACTGCCAGAAGGCACTTACTAGAGACACAGCAGCAGCCGAAGGAAGAGGACTGGCCCACCCACCACAGCCAGAGTTGCAGGCTCAGACTGATGCTTTTAGGAATGTCCTGCCTCTTATTGGAGACCGCTGGGTCCTAAAGCCGACCTGACTACCCCCAGCTCAGACCCTGGGATATCAAGCGATCACTTGTACAGTTTTGTTGCCTATGTCAACTCTGTGCACAACTTCCATGATTTGGTGAAAAGCCTGGGCCTGATATCAAAAGACGAGAGTGCCAGGAATTCCCTGGTGACCCAGCGGTTAGGACTTCGTGCTTCCACTGCAGGGGCACGGGCTCAATCCCTGGTCGGGAAACTAAGACCTTACATGCTGTGCTGCAGGGAAAAAAAGACTAGCATCTGTAGTGAACTGGGTTTGGTGAAGAGATCACAACTCAAGGAGTTTCTCTACCACCTGCAAAATATAGGAAGGGAAGTTGTTTTGTAACCACAAGGCACACAATAAGTGAGAGGGCCACGCACCATCAGGTGGTTTTGTGTCTTCATTTTTTTTTTTTTTTTGCTCAAAATACCAAGTTTGAAGGCTGAGACCTAATTAAAAAATACTGAAAAAAAGAAGTTATAGTAGTTAGCTACTTGGTAATCTCTGAGTGTATAGTGCTGGTTGTAGACACTACAGTGATTAAAAAAAAAAAAAATGCCTGGCACCCATGTCTTTTTTTAACTCTTACTATGAGGTCACAGAATTTACTTTACAAGGTCCCTGTAAGCCGATGGTTCTCAAAGTGTGGTTGGTTCTGGACAGCAGCAGCAGATGGGAGTTTGTTAGAAATGCAAATTCTTGGGTTTCACCCTAGACCTACTTTATCAGAAACACTGGCAGTAGGGCCCAGTGATCTGTTTCAACACCATGTCCAAGTAATTTTTTTTTTTTTCACATAAGTTTGAGAACTACTGATGTTTCATAAATATGGGAGTTGCTCAGTAAAACATACCGTTTAATTCTGTGTTCAGCAGGTCCATTTATAGGGGATGGGTTCTTTACCTACTGATGGGACATAGCTCTCACTCTGACCTGTAAACACAATGATTATAATTTCACACAGCAAATGACACTAAGAAAGCTTAGTGTTGGAATTCAGACAAAAGAACAACCTAGAGGTGCCAAAAGGAAGAGATAAACTGATGAACCAGAGTTTACTTTTTGATCCAATCCTCCCCAGTCTTTGCCTACCACCACTAAAGTCCACAGCGGAAGGGGTGTTGTAGAACCTCACTTTATAGAACCCCCCTACCCATACCCCATCTCAGATCCACCATCAATCAAATTCATATGTTGAAACTGAATCTCCATATTGAGCATATTTGAAGGTGGGGCCACTGGGAAGTGATTAAGTCATGAGGTTTTTACCTTCATGAGTGGAATGGGATTAGTACCCTTATAAAAAGATGCCCCAGGGGAGTTCCCTGGTGACCTAGTGGTTAGGACACAGCATTTTCACTGCCATTGCCTGGGTTCAATCCCTGGTCAGGGAACTGAGATCCCACAAGCTGTGTGGCCAAAAATAAGAGGCTGCTGAGAGTTCCCTTGTCTCTTCTGCCATGGGGGAGCTGTCTATGAACCAGGAAGCAGGTCTTCACCAGATACTAAATCGGCCAGCACCTTGATATTAGACTTCCCAGTCTCTGAAAGTGAAAGTTGCTCAGTCGTGTCCAACTCTGTGCGACCGCATGGAATACACAGGCCATGGAATTCCCCAGGCCAGAATACTGTAAGTGGGCAGCCTTTCCCTTCTCCAGGAGATCTTCCCAACCCAGGTCTCCCACATTCCAGGCATTTTCTTTACCAGCTGAGCCTCAAGGAAAACCCAAGAATACTGGAGTGGGTAGCTTATCCCTTCTCCAGTGGATCTTCCCGACTCAGGAATTGAACTGGGGTCTCCTGCATTGCAGGCGGATTCTTTACCAACTGAGCTATCAGGGAAGAACTCCCAGCCTCTAGAACTCTGAGAATAAATATCTGTTCATAAGCCACCCAGCCTGTGGTATTCTAATATATCAGCCCAAACAGATCCAAGACAGACAGCTACCACACCAGTCTGATTTTTGGATTCTTCTTGTCTCAGGATAGCAACTGACGGAAATAAGAGGCCATAGGAGACAAGCTGCAGTCGTCCCAGGTGGCGCTAGTGGTAAAGAACCCACCTAGCACTGCAGGAGGCTTGGGTTTGATCCCTGGGTTGGGAAGATCCCTATGGAGGAGGGCATGACAACCCACTCCAGTATTCTGGCCTGGAGAATCCCATGGACAGAGAAGCCTGGCGGGCTACAGTCCATGGGGGTGCAAAGAGAGAGACATGGCTGAAGCCACTTACACACATGCATGCAGAGACAGGATAATGACCTCATTAAGGATATCTACACTTCAAGTGGACGGCTGACAGAGTCCTTCTAGAAGTGCCCCATTCCCAAGAGCATTGCCCCGGCCTGGCTTCACTCCAGAACTGGGAACCATGTTTTTGTCGTCCCAGATGTGGACTTAGTTTTTGCCTCCCATTCATGATTTCTCCCGTTTCTCTCACAGCAGTCTTGCTTCCCTCAGGGATAACCCATCCCTTGATAACAATCCTGAACTAGTATATTTGAAACCAGCCCAAATCACATTCCCAGAAGATTAAAAAAAAATTTATTTCAATGCCCAGCTCCAGTATTCATACACACTGATGCCAGGGCGTGGGCAGAGGAAGAGAGGTATAGTTGGTTTGTCTTGTCCCCAAGGGGACATAGCTAAGTCACCCTTCACTCCCAGTACAGACCCTCAGAAGTCCCAGATGCTGGGCTCCAATTATCAGGATATACAGGTAGGTTCACCAAGCTCTAAAAAAGCTCAAAGAGCTTGCTTCCTCCCAAGAAGGCAGGCCTTCCACTCTTTTTGTTTCCTGCCCACTCTGAGGACACAAAGCCCTTCTCTCTGGCCAGGTAGCTGTTGGTAACTCCAGGAGAGTGTATCCATCTCTTCATCTGAAGCAGCTATACTAGGTATCTGACACCCCATTTGGGAGTACCCCTGAGATCCTGAGTTTCTGGAGGTACTGCTGACGCAGAGGGGGCAACTGGGGATACAGCTCAAAACCCTCGGGAAGGGCAGAATTGGGAAGCTTATAGTGGAGAAGGTGCTGCCGAAGGCCCTGCAGGGAAGAAGAAAACTTTATGCAGCAGGTAGTGAGATCCTGTTGAGATCTCTGTTCCCCAATACCCTCCATTCTCCCACCTCCAAGATGTGACCCCCACCTCATCTGTCAGCAGCCAAGTCTTCTGCAGCATGCTTCTACGGGCAGCCTTGATCTCATCCTAGAAGCAGAATAAGAGGAGGTGGCACCAGGCCAAGAGAAGGTACCTATCATTGGCCTGGCTGGGCCCTCACCTCCTCCCCAGCTGGCCCAGTTCAACTGCAGGCTCCTTCCTCCCTTTGGAGATGGGGATGTAACTTACTGAGTTATTTGGGTCCTGGGAGAAGATGAAGCTGTTGACATGAGCCACAGCCACAGCATAGAGCACAGGGCACCAGCGTGGATGGAGTGCACCAGTAACCAGAGCCCGGAAGTAGAGCTGAAGGAGGGCCAAGTTGTCTTCAGGAGGCGCCGTGTAGCACTCCAGGGACACAGGCAGCTGTGACAGGGGATATAAGACATGCTGAGGGCATGATGTGTATCAGCGGACAGTGGGGTGGAGGGTTGATGGTCACATGAACCAAATCCTGAGGGCAGAGATCTGTCCCTCTCTATCACAAGGGTCAAGGTTAAAGACTAAAGAGCTAGAAATGAACTTATTTAGAAAACAGAAGCAAACTCTCAAATGTAGAAAACAATCTCATGGTTACCAGGGGATGGGGGAAGGGATAAATTGGGAGATGGGGACATATACATACAACTATATATAAAATAAATAACTAATAAGAAACTGCTGCTGTATAGCACAGGGAATTCTGTAACAATCTATAAAGAAAAATAATCTAAAACAAAAGAGTATATATATATATACATGTATATATATAACTGATTTACTTTGCTGTATACCTGAAACAATATTGTAAATCAACTACATAACAATAAATTAAAAATAAAAAGACTAAAGAGCTGGAAAGCAGTGGAAATTGGGAAACTGAGAAGCAGCTGTGAATTCCTACTGCCACCACTGCCTGTTTAATCTACTTGAAACTTTCAAAATGTCACATGCAGCTGCTCAATTCTATTACCAAACCTTTCAAAAGTTCATGTTCTTTGGAATAGTAATTATTTTTCTAAAAAAGTATTCTTTCTTAATTCCATGCAGAATGATTATGTGTTTATGTCCAATGGTGTTTATCAGAGTGTTACTTAAAATAGCAAAAAATCAGAAACAAACTTTGATGCCCACTAAGGGGTTTTAATAAACTGTGACATATTTGCATAATGGATTATTATATAATAAAAATATTGATTTCTTAGGCTATTTAATAATGTGAGAAATGCTTATTATATAACATTAAATTAAGAAAACATTATGTGGTGATCCCAATTTTATAAAAATATGTATACACATAAGAACTTCCCTGGTGGTGCAGTGGATAAGAATCGGCCTGCCAGTGCAGGGGACAAAGGTTCGATCCCTGTTCCAGGAAGATTCCACATTGCCGTGGAACAACTGAGTGCCTGTGCCACAACTACCAAGCCAGTGCCTCAGAGCCCTCGAGCCACAATTACGGAAGCCCACATGGCTAGAGCCTGTGCTCTGCCACAAGAAGCCACCACAGCGAGAAGCCTGAAGAGTAGCCGCCACTCACCAGCAACTAGAGAAGGCTCCCACAGAGCAGTGCTGCCAGCATATATATGTATCTCCATGAAAAAGGGGAGAGGGAGTTCCCTGGTTAGGGCTCTGTGCTTCCACTGCAAGGGGCACAGGTTTGATCCCTGGTTGGGGAAGTAAGATCCTGCACGCTGTGCCATGTGGAAAAAAATAAAAAGACTAGAAAAAGATAAATCAAAGTCAAAATGGTCACCACTGGGCAGTAGGATTATGGATAACGGTCACACTATTTTTATTACTGATCTATTTTTTTTTCCTGTTTTGGCTGCAGCCAGCACAGCTTGTGAAGTTTAGTTCCCTGCCTAGAGAGCAAACCCAGGCCTTTCACAGTGAGAGTCCTAACCACTGGACCACCAGGGAATTCCCTGTAATGTTCTCTTTAATTCTTAAAAATATTTTAGTTTTTTATCTAAACTATACATTTATACTTTACATACATATACTAAAATCTTTGTATTTCAAGCTTACCAAAATAAGTTGTAATGGAAATAAAAAAACAAATCTTAAGAGAGCCTGGAACTCTTTACACCTTACAAGTTTAACTCCTAAGCCTGATATCCAACAAGTTCCCAGGCTGGTATCTGTGTGACTCCTTCCTCCTCCCATCCTATCATATTTCTTTCTGCCTTTTGCTTATGCTGTTCCAATAGGTTCACTAGGTATATTCTGTCCTTCCTCAACAATCCAAATTCTACCCAACCTTTTGTATCCAGGTCAATTCCCACTTCCTCCACAAAACCTTCTCCTCATGGAAAATCCACTTTGATCTTTGCCTTCTCTGAATCCTGAATTAACACCTAGAACCTGAATAACTGAGAACTGTATTGGTTTCAGTACATCTCTTGTCTACACTGTAGCACCTCACGAGCAAGGAACAGTGCCACGAATAATAATGAACACCTATGGTATGCCAGTTACCATGATAAACCCTTTTCATGTATTTTCTCATCTCCTCAAAGCCCCCAAGAGGTAAGATAAAGAACCTCAGGCCACCAAAGCACCCCGCTGCTCAGGAGTGCTTCCAAGGCCCAGGACAGGATGACCATGGTGGGCCCTGCTGGGCTGAGAAAGTACCTGGGTCAGTGGCAGGCCCAGAGCTCGCAAGGCACCCACGTGCTCCCCAAAGAGGGCGAGGCGCAAGGTGACGCTGAATCGACGCTGTAGGGGAAGGAGAATCAGAGCCCCAAAGAGGTGGTCCCCAAAAGAGACAGCCTCAAAATGCTCTAGGAAGTTGGCATAGAGGTCTGGGAAAGATGTCAGGCCAGGAAGCGGGCAATCCAGGTTGAGATTTGGTAGGACTTCAGGCTGGCAGAGCCGGGCCAGGAGGGCTGCCACCAGGCGTTGTATTGGGGTCTCCCGGAACAACTCACTGTCCACCAGGAACACACACATGAGCCGTGCCAGGCGGGCAGCAGGAGACACAGCCCAGAGCGCCCGGGGGCGCCAGCTCTCCAGAACGAGCACCCACTGCAGGGCCCGCAGGGCTGTGCCCACAGTGTCAGCAGGAGGGAGCCCCGAGGGGGTGTCTGAGGCCCGGTGGTAGAGTTGAATCAATGGCAGGAAAGGCCAGTCAGTGGGCAGCAGCGGCTCCTTAGGCACAGGGAGCAGCAAGGCTGGGACTCGCCGGAGCTCCCCTCTGTACAAGGCTTGGGAGGCGAGCAGACTAGCCTGGGCCAGTGAGCAGTGGGTCAGGTAGCAGCTGCGGATGCTGGGGAGGTCCTGGCAGGCCTGAGCTAGGAGAGTCCCTCGCCCACATCCAAGGTCTCCGCCGCTTCCTAAGGAGAGCCGGTCAGAGAAGTCAGCTGCCTCCGGACCCCCTGATGCTCCTTCTCTGTAACAGAACCCAAAAACAAAAATGAGGGCAAGAACCCACAAGGCCACCAGCTCTCCAGGGCCTCCCAGAGGCTCCCAGGTCCAATTCTGCTGCTTCCCGTCCCCCTAATAACCAGCCACATGGCAGTTAAGAGGACAGACACTAGAGAGAGTTACCTAGGTGCTCATTTACAGAACTCTGCCTCAGTTCCCGCATAGTAAAATGGGGATGATAATAATGACGATAATACCCATCTCATAGTAAGGGTTAAATAATTACAGACATATAGTTAAGGGGGATGAGACAAAGAGTAAGCACTGAGTAACTGTTAGCTTTACAAGTGTACAGCTAGTTTATGACCATTTTCCAGCCATACAGTCACAGAAGTCTCATAATAATACCCTAGTGTGTTATCCTCATTCTCACTTAACTAATGAGGAAATGGAAACTCAAGACAGGCTAAGCGTAATCCATGGAAGAAAGAAAATTAAGCCCAGGTCTTCCGGTTCCCAATTCAGAGCTGCTCTGGTAACCACCACAGCAGCTTTTTGAAAGGGCTGAGTTGATGCTACCAAGCCTGGACTTACGGGAGGAACTCCAGCCGGAACACACAGCTCAGCATCAGCTCATGAGCGAGGTGCTCACTCCCAGGCAGCAGCCGGCCCAGCAGGGCCAAGGCCATGCCGTGACAGAGGGCCGCGTCGGTGCCTGACACTGGTGGCTGCAGTGTTGCCTGTGGACAGAAAAGGGGGAAGGAGGAAGAGGAGGCAGAGGGGATGAGGGGGCACAGGGAACAGAAGTGAGGAAGAGAATACGTGCCAACAGGCACAGATTCTGGGCATGTCTTCAGGGAAGTAGGAGCTGCATGGCCTGTTAGCAGCAGCACGTGTTCCAGGGAGGCAGGATGGGGTGGGGGGTTAGGGGCACCCACCGTTCTCTGGGCCAGAGTGAGTGCCAGGTATTGCAGGTGGTACTCGTGGCGCAGGGCCCACGCAGAGAAGGGGGTGAGGTGCGGAGCGGCCACGGGAGCCACACATCGCAAGAAATAGTTCTGGAGTCCTGGGGCAGCCAGTACAGTGGCCAGCTGAGGAAGAGCAAGCGTGTTCAGATTTGGAAGGTGACTTCGATGCCTTCTGGGGCTCCCCGGCCACCCGTTCCCTGCCAGACTCGGAAGTGAGGGTTTGACAAAACAGGCCTCCTTTCCCCAAGGGGTGCCCTCCCCCACAGTCCTGCAATCTTGGCCCCCAGCACTCACCTGGCCACACAGTCCTTTGTGGATCCGCCCCAGGGTGTTAAGAAGAGACAGGAGGGCCGTGAGGAATGGGAAGGGGGAAGCTGAGCCAGCCAGACTGAGAGGGGGGCGGCCCCCGGCACAGCCCAGTGATGCGAGGCTGGAGATAGTTTCGGGGGTCACAGCACAGGACTGTGGGTTGCACAGAGGGGAGCAGCACCTGGAGGCAGAGTGGAGAAGCCGAGGGGGCTCTGGTCTGAGGTGTGCTGGGGTGTCTGCGACCAAGGCCAGTGTCAAGGTGGCCATGCAGACAGGGCCCATGTTCCCTGGAGCCCCCAGCTGCTGCCTACTAGGGATTCAGGTCTCCCTCAAGCTGAATGGACTCAGGAACCCCACAAGGAGTAAAACTGCCTCCCTTCACCAACCTCCACCACACACATAGTACATACCCCAGGGAATCCCACAGGCTGCCCAGAGAAGGGTGTTTCAGCAGGGGCAGCAGCAGCCCCTCTGACAGGCGCTCCATGTCCTGCAGCCAATCCTCTGGGCACAGGCCTGGCTGGAAGACCACGAGACTCAGAGCTGATGGCCCAGGAGCCCCCATCCTCCTATCCTGTGCACTCAGGCCGAGCCTATGATTCCAAGATCCCCAGAGTCAGTGTTTAGAGGCTTCTGCCTTCTGACCCTTCTGGAGGGAGAGAAGATTCTGAGGTTGTGCTGGCAGGGTCATGAGAGGGTATAACGGCTCCAGGGAGGCTAAGCTGCTATTTGGGGTTCTCTGGCCTCCACCAACATGGCTCCTTGGAAGCTCTACTGGATGTGAAGGTGGAAAGAGGAAAAATGGTAGGAGGGAAAAGGTGGAGGGCAGGAAAGGTGGCAAGAGGGAGGTATGGACAGGTGGAGACACGAGAAAGAGGGCAGAACGCTAAGACACAGACGGGGCACCTAGGGCAGGCGGGAAGGCGAGTAGGCAACACGTACCTGCTGGCTCCAGGCCTGGTAGTAGGCATCCAGGAAGAGCAGGCAGGCAGTGGGCACCGGGCCCAGGGCACTCCACATCTCAGGTCTGGGCAGCAACTTCAAGGTCTGTCTGAGACATGGCTCCACGAGAGGCTGGAGCCCAGACACCTGTGTCCAAGTGATTGAGGAAGGGCTGGCCAACAGACTGGCCTCAGCAGAGTCACTGCAGGAGAGCCAAAAGGGGCCGGGTAAGGATCTGGCTGCCGGGACTGCCCTCTAGGCTCCGGCCACCCTCTTTTTGTGGAGGAGCCCTCCCACCGATCCCAGAGCTCCCGGCAGGATGACTCTCCACCAGCAGCTCAGGGCTAGGGCCTACCTATTAGGTTCAGGGGCGACGCGGCCGGCTGCCAAGGTCAGCTGGGTGAGGAGGGTGAGCAGCGAGGCGATCCTCTGCAGAGCGAGGGGTCGAGGTGGGGGGCTACCAAGCGCCTTCGGGACAGCCTGCAGGGCTCGCATCAGCACAGGGTATAGCTCCCTGGTGGTGGTGGTGAGGGGGAGACAAAGACCGCCCTTCAGTGTGAGGAGGGAGACAGGGACAGAAGACACGGAGAGAGGCCTGCCCTGGGGCCTCTGCAGGCTGGCGGAGGAGGAGCAGGAGGGAGGCCTGGGCCGGCACTCTATGAGGCTTCAAGGGGGGCTGGGGGCTGGGGGGAGGGAGGCAGCCCCTCAAGGCTTCCACACTACACGCTACAGGGAATTTCAACATGATTTCACCCAGATATCAATGCCGTGATGCACAGAATGTGGTTAACCCAGCCTTGCTCCACTGCCCCCTGGCTAGCCCTGACGCCCCAGCTGCCTTCATTCCTCCCAGAATCACCTCTTCCTCATGCTCAGCCTCCCTCCGAGCCTGGACCTTGAGCAAGGCTGAACCGTCAGTTCAGGCCAGAGTGCAGGGCCGGAGGGGTCTTGAGGGGCCTCCCATCATCTCTTCTCACCTGTAAACGTCGCTGCCTAGGCCGTAGGAGGCCGCCACTGCCCACAGGCGGAAGGCCTCAGTGCTCAGTGCCTCGGCTTCTTCCAGGGGCAAGGCCAGATCCTGGGGGTCTTCAGCTACAAAGCGGCTCAGGCGGCTCCGGAGATCAAAGCCGTTCAGCTGGGGGTGGGCACAGAGTCCAGGGATCAGGATCGCTGGGAGTCCTGTTCCAGGACCCTCTGGTGCCACAGAGTCATAGTTCAGAGCTCAGGTGAAACTACCTCCTCCATCCCTTCCTTCCGCCCTCTTACCTGCCTTCTTGTTAGCAGGCACTTGCTGGGCACCTTTGCCAAGGCTGCTTGGTGCCTATTTGTATGTGGCCCCCCTGGCCTGGGTGCAGGGAACAGGGAGCCTTTCTAAGAAGCGCAGAGCAAACCTACAGGATACACTAGGCCCCTTTCTGGGGGTTTCTGTTGCACTTTTAAGCAACTGAAACAGTTAGGAAGACAAAGATGGCATGACTGGGCTGCCTAAAAGTACAAGAGCCATGCTTAGCCCCCAACCCAGCTCTGTCTCAAGCCCCCATCCCCTGCTGTGCCCTGCTCACCAGCCGGGCAGCAATATTCCTACTGGCCGAGGCCAGGACACGAAGCAGCTTCATGGCAGGAGCACAGGGCACTTGGTGTAGACTGGAGGTAGGCCCCGACCCCACGGGGGACCAGCTGGTGGGCAGAAATTCTCGGACCACAGTCTCTACCAGCCGAGGGCACTCCAGCACCTGTGAGGGCCAGGAGGAAAAGGGATGTGGGCGGCTGAGGGGCAAGGCCAGGCCCAGCGAGGCTCTTTGCCCAGTCCCTGCCTCCTGTCTCTCACCCTTGTGGCTGACTCCAGGGAATGCCGGGCCAGGCGGATGAGAACAGTCAGGATGTCAAGGACCACAGAAGGTCCTGGGCAGGTCACCTCCAGTACATAGCGCAGCCGAGGCAGCAGGTTGGTAGCCAGAAGCCCCTGAGGTTCAGACACAAACCCCTTGACAAATGCAGCTGGGCCCCAGGCCTTGATGACCCCTCCTGCCCAACACGTGCTTGCCCTGGAGGTCACAGGACTGGTACAGCTGCCTGCACGCTTGTACCTTGATGACGTCATGTCGGGCCAGGTCAGATGGAGGCTGGTTTCCTTCTTCAGAACTCTTGGTTTTTGCCTTTTCTGCTGGGGGTTCTTCGTCCTCGTCCTCATCCTCCTTGTCCTCCTGGCTGGGCATCAGAGTGAATATCAGCGCTCCGTGGTACCAAGAGAAGGCGCTGTCAAGGAGCTCCTGAGAGAGGAGAGTGAGGGTGGAAAGAGGAAGAAGGGATCGGGTCAGGAAACAGGTTGTCGGTGAGGGCAGGCCCAGCACGGGGAGTAAGGACCATGAGGCCGCGAAGCTTCATTCATCGGCATGTTGTACCTCATCTCCAGGGGCCACCAGCAGGGCCCGAAGAGCCCGGACAGCAGCTGCGATGACCCCATCCACTCTGTCATCCAGGGAGAAGCGCAGCAGGAAGAGGAAACCAGCATCCAGAAGGAGGCGCAAGACGCTGCCCACCAGCCGGTCCCCAAACTCCCCAGCCTGGGCCTTGAGGGCAGGAGGAGAAAACCTTGCTGAATCTGCGAAAGGTACCGAGTCTTTGTCCTAGGGCCTTCACTTGCCCATCTAGGACCCTGGGTTTGACCTCTTCCCAGTGTGACCCACAGACAGCTGGGGTATGGACCAGTGAGTCAGAAAGAAATGGGCAAAGGGTGGGAGAGTCTAAGGGGTAGAGGGGTGGACAGGACCAGGCCAGCGGTCCACTCACCCTGCCGATGACCTGGGCCAACACGTGCAGCGCTAGGGCTCTCTGCTGGGACACCTGGCTGCGCGTCAGGTGGAAGAGCTCCTGAAGGGAGTACCCTGCTCTCTGGAACAGGGACAAGAAGTCAGAAGGAGCCAAGATGCAGGGCAGCACCCATTAACAAATATGCGGCAATCCCCATCTGCCATACATGGAGTTGGGTGTCAAGGCAAAGACAAAGAAAAGTGATGTTTCTTGCCTCTGCTTTCCATGAATCCTCAAACTGATACAGAAAATAAGACTTGCACACAAGTAACCACAGCTTAAGGCAGATGGGGGGAAATGTAGTCATCGGTGTTTAATTTACAACTAAAGAACAGGAGAGAGAAGCAGTCCTGGAAAACTGATGTGGTCTCAGTGAGCAGATAGAGCCCTTGATGGCAGGGCATGGCTGCTGCTGCTGCCAAGTCGCTTCAGTCGTGTCCGACTCTGTGCGACCCCATAGACGGCAGCCCACCAGGCTCCCCGTCCCTGGGATTCTCCAGGCAAGAACACTAAAGTGGGTTGCCATTTCCTTCTCCAATGCATGAAAGTGAAAAGTCAAAGTGAAGTCGCGCAGTCGTGTCCAACTCTTCGCGATCCCATGGACTGCAGCCTACCAGGCTCCTCCATCCATGGGATTTTCCAGGCAAGAGTACTGGAGTGGGGTGCCATTGCCTTCTCTGGCAGGGCATGGAGTGAAGGGTAAAGGCTTCCCTGGAGCAGGCTTCAGGAACCGCGTGCTGGAGGTCCAGGAGCAGAGGGGGTGTGTGTGGGGGAAGGTGGCCGAATGTGCAGCAGGAGGGAGGGAGGCAGAGCTGTGGGGTCAGCAGGGACAGATGGCGGAAGGGCTGTTCTGCAGGGTTGAAGAGCCAGGGCCTTATTCTGGGAGCATTTCCGGAACAAGGAAACTTTCTGAGGCAAGAGATAGCCTGAACGGGGTCAGACGAAACCAGTACAGCAACCCCATGGGGGAGCGAACCGCAGGACAGAGTGAGTAGAAGACATGGTGGCTGAGCAGACGAGGGAACAAGGCTCAGACAGAGGAAGCAATGTGGAGAGCTGACAAACAGAATTGGCAAGTTCTGGTGACTGACTGGAGTGTGAGAGAACAGGGAGAAAGATTTCAAGCCTTAGAACCAGCAGGGTCAAGAATTGGAATGGGCGCACTGGAGGGTTGAGGCAGCTGAGCAGCTGCCCTTCTCCATATGGTTGTTAAAAGCTCTTGCTGACCCAGTGCCCCTTGGAGCCCACGCCTCACCTCCGCCTCCTCTCCATGGTGGTGCAGGCCCAGATGGGTGGGAAGGTCCATGTCAGGGGCCAGCAGCTCTCCCTGAAGGCTGAATCGGGCCTGCATCCTCTAATGGGTAGAGAAAGAGGACTATGCACGGGGGCAGCAGTGAATTCCTCACGTCCTTCCTCACTGTAACCCCAGGCCTCTCAGGACTTACATCCTGCCTGGACCTCTGTCCCGAAGTGGGGCTCCTCTGGCCTGAGGGGCCAGGCAGGAAGAGAGGGGTGAACACAGAGAAGTTTCTCCAGCTCGAGGGATGAGGAGGGCCTGAGTTCTGGGTGCAAGAGCAACAGCTCCACTCACTCCCACCCCGCTGCACCCTTGTCAGCCAGTGGGCCCATCTCACCTTCTACCCCACTGCACCTGTCGGCCAGCGGGCCCTCCATGCCTCCCACCCCGCTGCACCCCTCGGCCAGCAGGCCCTCCACGCCTCCCACCCCGCTGCACCCCTCGGCCAGCAGGCCCTCCACGCCTCCCACTCCACTGCATCCCTGTCGGCCAGCAGACCCTCCTCACCTCCTGTGTCTGCTGCCGCCGGAGTGGAGGGAGGTCCTGGGTCCAATGGAGCTTCTCCAGCTCCACAGTGTCCATGTGCAGCCATTCTTTCTGGGGAGTCACGGGCAAGGCCAGAGCTGGGGAGATGGGAGCAGAGTAGTTTCCCTAAGGGGCTCAGCTTGCTGATCCATTGGGGTCCCAGGTGGCCAGCAGCTGCCACATCTACCTCTGCCCAAGGGTCTGGCAGCCTCTGCCCTCAGCTGTGGCTAACAGCACAGCCCACGGCGTGGAATGACTACTATGGCAGACATCCTGTCCTGGGCTCTAGCTCCTTGCTGACCCCAAAGATTTGCTGAGAGGGCAAAGAGGAAGAGGAAGAGATAAGGAAGAAAGGAGACAGAAGCAAATGAGGAAGGGAGGACCACAGACATCAGGGAAACCCAGTTCTCCACTCTAGCACTGACGTTCCAAAGGAGCAGGGGAGTGGAGACAGTGAGGAGCGGGCAGCCACACTTCAGCAGAGCAAGACACCGAGACACACACCTGCCGCCGCCTCCTCCTCACCCCACCCAAGCCCCACCCAACTTGCTCAGCTGTTCCGGAGCACATCCCGGAGCAGGAGCTTCCTAGGGCTCTCCAAATTCAATTCTTCTTTTGTTAATCACTAATAAAATAATCCAGTTCCTGAAGATGAGTGCTCCCACTGGCCTTTCTGCTTCAGTCCTGGCCTGTTCACAAGACCTCCATCAGACCCTTCCTCTCCCACCATCCTGCCATCAGAGAAGCAGAGGCAGAGAGAACTGTGGGATGGAAGGAGCCAGAGCTGAGGCAGCTACTGCAAAGGCAAGGGGCAGATGGTCTGTGGAGGAGGGGGCCATTCAGCCCCATCCTACTGGGCTGTCTCCTACCGGGGAGGGGGGAGAAGGAGCAGTTAACAGGCCGGAACACAGGAAGCATGTGCGGGAAGAATATATGCATGAGCAAATGAAGACTGATTTCAAGCCAAGCATGAGGATTAGCATTACATGTTCAAGGACATAGAAGGTTCTCTCTCTTCCTATCTGCCAGACCCGGGAGAAGGAATACTTTCCTCTGCTTTCATTCCTCCAAAGTCCCCCCCCCCCCTCCAAACCTGGGGTTTCTGGCTCCAGCTCACTTTCCTGCCTGGGCACACTGGCAGAAGTTGGTGCAATGGCCTCCTTTCCAGTGACCTCAGCAGAGGGTCTTCCTGGTCTCTGCTCCCTTGTGGCCTTCTCTTCTGCTTGCTCATGGGTACGGCTGTGAGATTTCAAGAAGGCAACCAAGCTGGGATCTAGAACAGAGCATGGAGAGGGGAGTGGTTGGAGTCATACCCTTCCCAGCCTCCAACAAACCCAAACCTGCTGAATGTGGCCTGTCAGTGGGTGCCAAGGCACTTCCCAGCCAGGGTATGCGCCCCCTGGGCTCTCTTGCAGCCTCAGTGACCCATATCTGTCACTGGAACCTGCCTACCCACCTATCCCTCCATTTCTCACAGTCCTCTGGTCCAGGCCTCTCTGCCCATCCCTGTGCTTGGCCTCAGGTCAAGGCCCAAAGTAAGGGGCTAAGGAATAAATGAATCAATTTGACTAGGGCCAAAAAGAAGGCATTTAAGGGAATAGTTTCTCATTTTCAGTTATTTTATTTATTTACTTATGCACAAATATACACTAAAAACCTAATATATGCTGTGCTCTATTTAAGTGCTAGATACATAGTTTGGAATAAGATTGACTTGACACTACTGTTTTGGTGTCCAAAAACTAGGAGGGAGGTATAATACAGCACAGCATATAATTCACATGAAACAGAGTGCCCTGCAGCTGTACTAGAGTACAGCCGGAATACAGTGTATACTATACTACACCTGTACAGTACACATGATCTACTGGTTAAAAGCACAACCCATGAGACCAGGTAGACCTGGATTTACATCACATTCATGTTCCTTAACAGGATGTGGTACCAGGCAGCGTGACCTGGGGGAGAATTCTTAAAAGTTTTGAGCCTCAGTTTTATTTGTTTTTCATTAAATAAATCAGGTTACCACCACCTGCCTCACAGGTACAGTTTGAGAACAGAATGAAAAGCACTCACAGTAAGGCTTCCTCAATAAATGGCAATCCCTTCCTCGCCCGATCTTGGCAGGAAAGGCCGGTACCCGTACCAAGCTGAGCCAGCAACCGCTGCTGTTCCTGCAGGATTTCCTCTGGAGCCAGGGCTTGCAGTCTCGCTATGTTTTCTTCATGGATGGTCTGGGCTTCGTGCTCAGCCTCCTGGCTCTTGAGCCCCTTCCCTGTCACCAGATGGGGTCCCTGGAAGCTGTAGCTGTTCCATGGAGGCTGGCTGCCCCACTCCCTAGGTGTGAGTGCCTCACAGGTCATAGCACCTGCAAGAAGAATACGATCAATTCATTGCCTCACTCCAGCTGGGATTCCTGGGCCTCTTCTCCAATCCCATTAGCTCTGGAGACAGAGAGAGGTCCCAGAGTCTACCCAGGCACAGAGTGGAGACCCCCCTGAATGTGACACGACTCCAGGCACTCTGGGCCTGGCTTGGGGTGACGTATTCATTTTCCCCCTTGGATTTACATGACGTTTCCCTCAGAAACATCCCACTGACTCTCCTCTTGGATGTCTAGGCAGACGTCTGCCTCTAGAGGTCTGCCCCCAGTTCTTCTCCTAGTAATTTGCATCCCTAAAGAATTTTGGCCTACATCTTTATTTTACAGCCTCTAACAAGACACTTCAGGCTTCCCCGATGGCTCAGCAGTAAAGAATCCGCCTGCGATACAGAAGATGCAGGAGGCCTTGGGTTCGATCCCTCGGTTGGGAAGATCCCCTGGAGGAGGGCATGGCAATCCACTCCAATATTCTTGCCTGGAGAATCCCATGAATAGAGAAGCCTGGCGGGCTACAGTCCACAGGGTCACAGAGAGTCAGACACAACTAAAGCAACTGAACACGCACTCACACACACGCCGACATTTCTATCCCCTTTTTTCTCCTATAGTCAAGTAATGACCTGTCCTCTGCCTGCACCTAAGACCCAGATATGGACCCAAGCTGCCCACACTCAATACTCTCAGTAGGGTTTGGGACAGCTCCGCTTTAGATGGCTCAAATGCACTTCAGGTTTGAAGCAGGAAAGATGAATATCCAGAGATGACTTGATGATTGTGTATTACAAAAAAGCTTAGACCAAGCCTCTTCAATCCCCACTCACTCTCTGGTGGGTCCAAGACAGATTCAACTTCTCTAACTGGTGAGACTTTGGCTCCAGATGCTCTCCTTGCTGCAATTTCCTGGGCGAAGATGCTTCTCTTACCAGCTGTCGCTTGCTTCCCCTAAAGGGCAAAAAGAAAACCCAGGTGACAGATGCTCATTACCCTACTCTCTTTTCAACCTATTGATGTCGCTGGAACAAAGAGGTACAAGAGACTTACTTAATCTCCAAGGGTCACAACCCTAGTCCTCAGAAAAAGCAAGGCTCCATAGAAGCACAAGTTTTGAAGTCTGACAGACTTGGGGTGGACTTCTGGCTCTTCTGTTAGATATGTGGTGTAGGACAAGCTATCAGTTTTTTTATTTGAAAAATGGAGATAACGATGCCTACATTATATGGCTGTTATGAGGACTAAATGAAGTAATGCATATAAAGTGCTTAGTGCTATGCTGTTTTAACAATGGAATTGTTTATCATTATTAAGATTATCTACCTGGGATGAACTATGATGCTCACATGATTGTCTCCTAAACACCATCTAAGGTGACCTTCGCCTACCTGTCTCCTCTGTGAGCGATGGAATACAGGAGGGAAAGCAACGCCACTGGACACAGGCAGATTCACAGGCATTGAACTTGTATCTCGTTCCTACAGCAAAAAAGTACAAAGCAGTAAAGATATAGACAAATCCCCAAGCTCAATGCTATCCCATTAACCTTGGTACTCTATTATTAGAACCTCACCCTAACGAGTCATGAACCCACCTTTCTTCTTAAGGCACAGAGATTCTAAACCAGCCCCTACCCTGACTGCAGAGGGATGGAGTCCCATCTTTCTGAATCACTCTCTACTCAGTAAGGCTCACCACCCACACCAAACATCCCTGCTGCCCTAGGACGCTTTGCTCCACTTAACCAGGGTGAGACGCACAATAATCTTAGTCAAGACAGCAGTGATGTGCTGATCATGCCTGTTCAGCCTCTCTTCAGGGTCCTCATGTTCAGGCAGGAGATGGCCAGGGCTGGGCCTGGCTCTCTTTGGGGGAGCAGGAACCAAAGCTGGGGGCAAATCTGGGAGACCTAAGAAAGGAAAAAAACCTCAGATGTGAGACTACTCATATCTTCCCAGGAAGAGATTGAGGTCTAGAGCGAAGCCAAAGAAAGAAAGGCAGCTGCTGTGGGGCCCTGGCTCAAGCTGTGTCACCTTGGGTAAGGTATTTAATCTCTCTGGACTCAGTTTCTTCATATGTAAAATGGGGCTGCAGCAACAGAGTTCTGCAGTTCCGAGCAATCCAGCCACATTAGGAAAAGGAGAAGACCCTGAGGTTGTACCTCTCTCCTTTTCAACCACATATCCACAGCCACTCACTGTCTAGCATCACCACATCCCGATGATCCTGCAGTGGAGGCTGCTCCAGGTTGGCATCCCCAGCTCTCCTGCTTCCTTTCTTCACCAGCTGTACTGCTGGGGTTGCACCAGCTGCAAGAAACTGACTCTGGAAGCGCAGCAGGTCCACCTCCGACTCCCCTGGCTTTGGTCTTGACAGCATCTTGACACTCCAGCTGCCTCCCTAGTTCAACTCTTTCCAGCACTGCTTCAGCATAGGGAATTCACTCTCATTCACCCTAGAAGCAATAAAGATAATGGGCCCTCTGCAACTGAACCTCAGTTCTTTTTTGTGCATCAGAGAAGGCTCCTTTTCCCTGGGTTCATGTGGACTCATTCCTCCTCATTCATACCTTATTGCCATTCTCTTTTATTTAGCCTTCCCTGATGTCAACAGTCCAGCAACAGTATTTACTGCCAACTTAGGTTGTTTACAATCTGTGGATGATAAAAACTCAGGAACAACCACAGGGGACCTAAGAAAAATGCCTTCAAGAGCCAGGCAGTGGTGATTCAGTATCAGACTGGTGGGAACATGCCTGCTTTAAAAGTATTCAAATTATTAAAAACCTTGGGCTATAAAAGGTATATAAAAATCACTTGTATTTCTACACACTATCAAAGAACAATCAGAAAACAAAATTAAGAAAACAACTGTATTTACAATAGCATTGAAAACAATAAAATACTTAGTAATAAATTTCACCAAAGCAGTCCATGACTTGTACTCTGTCAGGCCCCACAACTGCCCTAAAGAGCTGGGCTCTACGGTCGCAGGTGCTCCAGGATCACCCGTGTCAGCAAAGAGAAACCACGGAGTCTCAGACTACGCTGCCTGCAGATGGAGGGCCGTGCCTAGGGTCTCCGCATCGGAGAGGCCGCGGCCGCCCCTGGCCAGACCAAAGACACTGGGGCAGGCTCCGACCAAGAACTAAATACCCTGTATCAGAGACCTCTGCCGGGATCTCCTGCAGTCCGTCCCGCCAGCCAAACCACCTACTTGATCTAGAATCACCTGGCCGCCGCCATCTTGTCCCGTTGGGGCCAGGCTTCCGCCGCTGCCGGTTTTGAGCTTCCGCCCCGCATCCCGGCTCCGCCCACTCTTGGGAGGGAACTGCCGTTTTGGTCTTCAGGACGCTTGAACAGGAAAGTACTCCCGCAAGTAAGCTTTACGCAGGCTCTCTCTACACGAACAATACCAGTGACAGAGGCAAAGAGTTACTCAGACGCCCTCCCGCACTCACCAGCCGGGATGACTGTATGCTACACCCTAGCACCCAAGCTCAGGAGCAGCGCATAGAAACCTGCATACTCAGGACGGTAGCCTCCCCAGTGTGATTATGGACTAGTAAGAAGATTACTGAGGCTTCCCAGGTGGCTCAGTGGTAAAGAATCTGCCTGCCAATCCAGGAGCCTCAGGAGACCCTGGTTCGATCCCTGGGTCTGGAAAATCCTCTGGAGGAGGAAATGGCAACCCACTCCAGTATTCTTGCCGGCATTATCCCATGGACAGAGGAGCTTGGTGGCCTACAGTCCCTGGGGGTCGCAAAGACACGTTGGTGACCAAACAAGAAAATAACCAGGACAAAGGAAAGGTGAAACCCAAGGAATTCCTTGGAATCTTGTATCTGCGCTACCTGTGTGCCATGTTGGCAGCATACTGCCCACTATCACCTTTCACCAGTTCCCTTTTCACAGGCATGTCCCCTGTTCCCTTGTGTAAACTTTGGGTTCCTTGGGGGAAATCAGGCCTTCTTTTTTGCATCCATCATGCTCAGCACCCAGTATATTGCCATGCTCATATGACCTTAGTAAATCATTGCTTGATTGAAGGCCATCTTAGGGCAGCCAATGTTAGCAGCGTCAGAAACACCTGCAGGGCTTTTAAGCCAGATTTTGGGCCACATCTGAGTTTCTGATTCACTCAGTCTCTAATAGGAACCAAGAATTTGCATTTCTAGCAATTTTCCAAGTATTCTATAAAATCCTTTTTTAACTCTCTTGGTTTCAACTGCAGCAGTAAATTTCAACTGCTAGGATTTAGCCAACCTTGGAATCCAAATAGTACTGGCTGGTCAGAAGTTAATGGTGAGTGAGGGAGGGAAATTGAATCCAAAACTGCAGGAAGACTGGATATAGAAAATCATTGTTTGCAACTACCAATGACATAATTACTGCAGGCAATGATCGTCAATGACTGATAAAACTATTAGGTAAAAGGTTGATGAGAACTTTGGATGGATGGATCAGGGGGCCAACTTTTAAACCTACTGATGAATCTTAACGTCACTGAAAGTGGGGCCACTGGGCATAATGTGCCCTCTGATACGATGCCACTGAAAGTGCAAAACACATCCTGCTGCTGCTGCTAAGTCGCCTCAGTCGTGTCCGACTCTGTGCGACTCCATAGACGGCAGCCCATCAGGCTCCCCAGTCCCTGGGATTCTCCAGGCAAGAACACTGGAGTGGGTTGCCACTTCCTTCTCCAATGCATGAAAGTGAAAAGTGAAAGTGAAGTCACTGAGTCGTGTCGGACTCCTCGCGACCCCATGGACTGCAGCCCACCAGGCTCCTCTGTCCATGGGATTTTCCAGGCAAGAACACTGGAGTGGGTTGCCATTTCCGTCTCCAATGCATGGAAGTGAAAAGTGAAAGTGAAGTCGCTCAGTCGTGTCCGACTCTTAGCAACCCCATGGGCTGCGGCCTAGGAAGCCTTTATAAAAGAATTGAAGCTAAATCTAGTCAAGCATCTAGCTCTATCATGTCTAACTGCATTAGTTCAGTTCAGTTCAGTCGCTCAGTCGTGTCCGACTCTTTGCGACCCCATGAATCGCAGCACGCCAGGCCTCCCTGTCCATCACCATCTCCCGGAGTTCACTCAGACTCACGTTCGAGTCCGTGATGCCATCCAGCCATCTCATCCTCTGCTGTCCCCTTCTCCTCCTGCCCCCAATCCTTCCCAGCATCAGAGTCTTTTCCAGTGAGTCAACTCTTCGCATGAGGTGGCCAAAGTACTGGAGTTTCAGCTTTAGCATCATTCCTTCCAAAGAAATCCCAGGGCTCTAATTAAATATGTGGTCCTGATTTGTTTGTATCCTGATTCAAACAAACATACTATAAAATGATACTTTTTGAGACTGTTTGGAAAAACTAAATCTAAAACACACACTGTTAAGTATTTTTAAATCATTTTTTTGGGTATGGGGAGTTCCCTGGTGGTCTGCTGCTGCTGCTGCTAAGTCCCTTCAGTCGTGTCCAACTCCATGTGACCCCAGAGACAGCAGCCCACTAGGTTCCCTCGTCCCTGGGATTCTCCAGGCAAGAACACGAGTGGGTTGCCATTTCCTTCTCCAATGTGTGAAAGTGAAAGTGAAGTCGCTCAGTCGTGCCCAACTCTTAGCGACCCCATGGACTGCAGCCTACCAGGCTCCTCTGTCTATGGGATTTTCCAGGCAAGAGTACTGGAGTGGGGTGCCATTGCCTTCTCCACCCTCGTGGTCTAGTGGTTAGAATTCAGTGCTTTCACTGTCATGGCCCATGTTCAATCTCTGGTTGGGAACTGAGATCCTGCAAGCCGAGTGATGCAGCTAAATAAACAAGTCAATAAATATAATGTGTTTTTTTTAATGTTTTGGGTATGGATGTGGTTTTTTTTAAAAAATAAACTTTATTTTAGAATAGCTTTAGCTTTACAGGATTATAAAGCAAGAAACATTCAATTTATCCTAAACATAGTAGCACCTATCATTAATATGGCAGGTTTGTTGGTATTAATAAACCAATATTTGACATAGTATACTTTATTCAGGTTTCCTCAACTTTTCCCTAATGTCCTTTTCCTGTTCCATCCAGGATACCATGTTGCATCTCATTGTCATGACTCCTTAGGCTTCTCTTGGCTGTCACAGCTTCATAGAGGGGTTTTTTTTGTTTTTTTTTTTTTATGACTTGGACATTTTAGAATAGTACTGGTAGGGTATTTTGTGCCATATCCCGCCAATGAGATTTGTCTGATGATTTTCTCATGATTAGACTGAGGTTATGAGTTTGAAGTCCTCCCCCTCCTTGAGGCTGGAGTACCATTGTAACGTCTAAATTATAAATTATTTGTAATTCTGCATGGGAGATTTGTCTATGCTTTCCATGAATTAACTTATTAATTTATCATATACTTTTTAATTACTAACAAATTATAGTCATTCACATATATTTATATTTGACCCTTTGATATACCCCATCATTGTGCGTGTGTGTGTATGTATTTTGGCCATAACATGTGGCTTGTGGGATTTCGGTCCCGTGACCAGGGATTGAACCAGGTCCCTCAGTAGTGAGAACTTGGAGTCCTAACCACTGGACAGAATTCCCTGAGTGTATATGCTTGATTTGTGTTTTCTGCTTTTGTTTTTGAACACTTCCTTACTTTCTGGTACTACAAAATGCTCCAAACTCATCTTGTATATTTCCTGCCCCAGTCCTAGAATCAGCCATTTCTCCAAGGACCTTTGGTTCTCTTATATTGGAAAATGGTATTAGAAACCAAGATTTGGGTGCTAGATATACTCATTGCTACTGGAGTGTTTTGCTTTTGAGCCCTTCTCAGCTGACAAAGGGAATATACGTGTATGTGTAACATATACACATATCTATAAATATTTCTATATGTAACTATCTGAATCTCTATATGGGTGAGTTTTTTAAAGCCTGTTACAGATACACAGTGTAATATTTACAGCTGAAATTAATTATATGGCTAAGATTTGGTTTTAGAACTCCAGCAAAAGACTAAAAATAATTGGAATAATACAACACAATTGGCTAAGATAATCATCGAAGCAGAATGAAGGGTCCTTTGGGGATTCATTATATTGTTTTACTTGTGAGTATGTTTAAAATATTTCATAATAAAAATTTTTTTAAATAGCCTAAATTACCATGTTGCTATTAAAGCAGCTCAAAATAAGAACTATAGACAGCCAGATACATGGCATTCACACACACACATACTTACTACACTCTTCTTCTCAGGGCCATCCCTCAGTGAAATTTTGAAGAGTACAGTTGGTTTTTTTCCCCACATGTTTGGACTCACTTGCTATTTCAGAAACCCCAGACTTACTGCTCTCTTCCTATTTCCTACTTTTGGGGAAAAATCTGCTCATTTGAAAATCCTCCTTTCAGAGTGCGGTCTCTCCTAGAAACTTACTTTTTTGCTTTATCGTCAACTGAGCAAGGCGTGGCACTGTTTCTGATTTACAGATTTCAGGCAAGGGGCGTTTGGCAGGTACAGCAATAGTCCCCAGCACCCGTGACATCACACCTCCAAACCCCAAAGTCATAGATTCCCTGCTTCTCTAAGGTGACGAGGAACTGATTCCATTGGCTGCCCCATTCCTTAAAGGAAACTTCCCAACTCTTAACCTCTTTAAGCAGTAGTTGGGAAAGAATATACCCTTGCTCACAGGGCCAGCAAGACTGCCATGACCCCGTGACTCGGTTCTCTCGTGGAGGAGGAGTCCTAACTCTGAGAAAGCTGAAGCAGCTACTTCCTGAGACTGCTAAAAATTGTTATCAAGGTGTTCTGCTGCTGTGGGCAGGTGGCTTTTATTTCCAGTTTTGACTTTGTTTTTTCTTGCTCCTTGACTTCCTTGGACAGTCATTGATTGTAAAAGGCAGAGAATGGGCAGATAGTTATTTCACATGAGTAGGGTGATGCCAAGGCCCAACCCAGCTCCACCCATAATAAGGGGCTGCTGCTGGCCTTTCCTGTCTGGTGGGATAGATCATAGCTGGCTCTGCTTCTGTTTTGAGAACAGGAACCACTTGGAGATCTGCTCCTATGTTAGGTCAAATACATTTCCTGTTGATTTGATTAGTTTCCTTCCAAGCAGTGCATTTACAAAAGGAAGGGAGATTTTTGCAGGCATGTATTTGCACAGGCAGCCAACCTCCTCCAGTCACACACACACATCCTCTCCCCATCCACCCACAAAGCGTCAGTCACATTTAGGGTTTGCACAAATGCACACCCTCCCTCGTACATCATAATGCACACCCTCTCACCCACCTACACACCTCTTCCACAAAATCACACCTGCTCACATATCCTTAAAGTATGTTTCTTTGCTGTGTCCAGAGAGACAGAAAGATGGAGGAGATGCGTAAGAGTGGGTTGTGAGGGCTCAGGAAGGCAAGCACTCTATGCAGGAGCACAAAGTCTGAAGGCCAGGACTCCACAGTTCTCCCTACCCTGCAAGCAGAAATACTAAGACTTAAGAGGGGTTCAGAAGCAGGGGTAGAGGAGGCAGGCATTCCAGTCGCCAGGCCCAACAGGGACACTATGCTGCCCCCAGGCTGCTACTTGAGGTAGGAAGTTTGTCAAGGCTGTGAGAGAAGAGGGACTTCCCTGGGGGTCCAGTGGTTAAGAATCCACGCTTCCAATGCAGGGGGCATGGGTTCAATCCCTGGTAGGGGAACTAAGATCCCATGTGCTGCCTGGAGTAGTCAAACAAAGAAAAAGAAAGAAAGAAAATAAAGACTGTGAGTGGAGAATGCAGAGGCATGTGCTCCAGAAATCCATTTTGCCTGGGGGCCAAGGATGGTCCTTGGACTGGGATTCTTATCAGAGTTCAGGAATTAATGGGGGGCAGGGTTGGGATAGGGGAGAAGAGGAAGTTAAAAGGCCAGTTTGGGCTCCAGGTTCAACATCCTCTAGGAGCGGTCTTTCCAGTGTCAGCCAGAGTCAACAATTTCCTTTCATTGGAAACTTGAAGTCGCCTCCAGAGAGGAGAGTTGGGGGAGACGACCTTGAGAAATGACAAGTGCTCAAGGGCAGGGCCGCAGCAGCCACTCTTGCCGCAGTAGCCGCGGCCCGGGTGAATCTGGCTTCAGCCCTAGACTATTGTCTGCCCTGATCCGACTCAGCGCGAGCTCCGAAACTGTGGATTCTGGAACGGATCTAGACTTTTCCTTTAGGAAAAAGTCCCAAAGCCGACCCACAGCGCCTCAGAAGACTGCCTGAGCTCTCAGTTAAAGAGACACTCAGGACCCCGCCATCCAACTCTGACAGCACTTTCCCGTGAGGCCGCCTGGGGGCGCCCCCAGCTGGCTCTGAGGCTGCCGCCAGAACTGCTGTTGTTATCAGTATAATAAATAAACAAGCATTGATGGGGCCAAGAGAAGGAAGAGGCAGGCCTCTGCTGCTCAGAAGGAGAATCCTTTGAAAGATCCAGTGAGGCTTCAGGGAAATGGAAGGTGAGGAAGAGGGGAAAACAAGGGGCTTGTCCCTCCTCCCTACCCAGTACTTCTGGGACTTGCCCTCTGGAGTTCTGGTCCTGGGGACCCCTAAAGGCAAGGGCAAAAGGAAGGCGACATTTGGTAAAATGGATTTGGAACCAGCTCTTTATCAGCCAGACAGGATGTCTGTAGACACAGCTACCCCTTAGATTACTGGTGGTGGGGCAGGCCAAGCTCTGAGGCAATTATTCATTTAACAAGCATCTGTCTATTTATGGAGTGCCTACTATGTGCAAGGTAATCTACTAATAATAGCTAATGTTTTATTGGATATTGTGAGAACACAGCCAACTTTCACATCACATCCTGAGAGATGGGGGCTAGAAGCATAGGGAGCAACTAGGAAGAATGACAGTCCCTCAGAGATGTGGGCCATTGGGCTTTAACCTATGTAGTGGAACAGTGGCAACAGCAGATAAAACCAGAGGATTACCAAGATCTCAGAACTCAAGACCCAAGGCCCAAGGTCTTGGAGATACGAATACAGGGAATTTGGGTGAAAAACTCATGAATGAGGCACGAAGGTGTGCTAGTAGGTCCTGTGGGGGGAGCACTGAGTCACCACAGTTTCAGGGCCTGATGGTTGGAAGTATCCGGGGGAAATTTTCTGTGCTGAAAGGAGGGTGCCAGGTTCTGTGATCAGAGTCTGGACAAAAGTTGGGGTATGGTAGAGGTTTCTAGGAAGGTTTTGAGGGAAGGATCTAGAGTACTGGGTTGGAAAAGATGCTGGGGTATATTTAAGGAAAGGAGGGGCGTGGCTGGGGTGTCCATCTAGGGGACCCGGCCAGGTCCTTGGGTTCTGCGCTGGGGTATTCTCTGGGACCGCGGGTGCTGGCCGAGGCTGCGGAGGTCTGTGGGTGGAGGTCTGCCGGAGGCCCGGCTGGCTGGCAGCTACTAGGTTGGTGCTCGGAGCGAGCCGCCCGGGGTTCCGCGGGGGGGCGGTACGAGCTTGGGCTGCGGGCGGGCGGGCGACCGGGGAGGAGGCGGCGGCTCCAAGAAGAACATGAATCAGCGGCGGCGGCGACGGCGGCGACGGCTGTGGAAGGAGCGCGGTGGCCCAGGAGCGGCCCCGGGGACCCCGCGTGGCTGACAGCCGCCGCGGCGACTCACAGCGGGCGCGGGTCTCGGAGCCCCAGCCCCAGCGCCGCCCCCCGGGCCGGCCCCCGTCCCTCCCTCGGCCCTCCTCCACCTCCTCCCTCTCCTCCCTCCTCCCTGGTCGCTCGCGGGCCGGGCCCGGCATGGTGCGGCGTCGCCGCCGATGGCGCTGAGGCGGAGCATGGGGCGGTCGGGGCTCCCGCCGCTGCCGCGGCCGCCGCCGCCGCCGCTGCTGCTGCTGGCGGGTCTGGCGGGTCTGCTGCTCCCCGAGCCCGTGGCCGCAGGTAGGGGCTGCCCGGGGGGCGGCGGAGAGCGGGGGGCTGCGGAGGGGCGCGGCGGGGATCGGAGCCCGGGGACTGCGGCCGGGCAAGCCCAGGGCCTGGGCGGGCCGGAGATTCGAGCGGGGGGCTCCAAGCTGGAAGGCCGAGGCTCGGGGGCTGGGGAAGGGGGCTCAGCGGTGGGTTCGCTCCGGGATCTCGGGTCGGGGCCCCCACCCCCCAACTTTCTCATGCCCGGGCTCTTCTGGCGGGGTTGTAAGGAAAGGAGTGGGGCTGCGAGCTGAGCGGTCAGCGGGGGATGTTAGGGACTGGCTTTTCCCGCCTCGATGTTCCGAGTTGTTTGTTCACCCCTCCCAGTCCTGGAGACCCCTGTCTGCTCGCCCCACACGCCAAAGTCCACTCTGAAGCCACTGGGGCTGGGACTCAGCACCCACAGGACCCCTACATCATGTAGGTACAGGGGCTCTCACAGTGCCCAGTCACAGAAAACACCTGGGCATACTCGAGTCCCTGTGCCTGCTCTGAGCTTCCTAAAACCCAGGCATGTTGGAGATGATGGACTGGGGCAGAGTTGCTGGTGTTTGCTCAGCCTTGTGTTCCCACACAGCCACTGAAGCATTTGCCAGTGGCTAGAGTGCTTCTTGCAGCACCCGGGATCCCTAAGTTCACACTACACAACCCTGGGACTGCCTGTCCTGTATGGGGTGTAAAGCTACCCTTCTTTGCCCTGTGACTGGTCCTGAGAAGGTGAAGAGAGTAAGAAGTGACACCCGGCAGAGCAGCAGGTATCTTCTTTTCAGACAGCTCTCCCTGCCATATCAGCATCTCAAAGGAGGAAAAGAAAGGGAAATAGTGACAAGTATTTACGAGCGGAAGAGTGTGTGTTATCTTAGGATCAGAGAGCTCAGAAATTTGCCTGGCATCACACAGCAAAGGGCAGGAAGAAGCTGGACTGGGTTTCAGTTCTATGGATAGTTCACCTGCCCCTCTCTGCCTTACTGCTTAAAAACACACAGGAGGAGTGTGTGTGTGTGTGTGTGTTCAGAGGTAGTGTTCTAGAGGGTAGCCCCCTGTTGGTGTGACAGTAGCTCAGGGGTCTTGGGCTCAGGGCCCCTCCCTTCCCTTCTTACCTCCTACCTTCCTAGCACCCGCCCCTGCACACGTTCAGGTATTAATAGAGCGGCCGGCTGCCAGGAAGGCTGCCATGTGTTTGATCTGACGTGGTTTTGCAGCCATATGTTCTCCACTTCGGGGGAGCACCCCCTCCTTCCCTTCCTCCTTACATTTGCCAGAGGCGGGGGTGCAGGAGGATGCCAACAGCAGTGCAGGGTCTGGGCTGTCACCTTGGGTGGAGAGCTGGCTGCCTGTTGCACTGATTGGGTACACCAGTGATTCCGAGGGCAGTACCTGCCCCAGGTTATGAGGGTGCCCCACTGTTGCAGCCTGGCTTGCTTTCCTTTTGGTGGTTGGGCCCGACTTAACACTGCCCAGCAGGGAGGTATGGGGAACAGGTCACTTCCTTACAGCTGGGAGGAACTTGGCAGTGGTAGAAATGGTGCCTGGAGAGCTTGTCGTGTTCCTTCCCGCAGCCCTGGTTAGGCCACCTTCCTTCCCACACCGTCCTGCCTGTGCTTACTTGGCCACTGGCTAGGAATGAGCCTTCTGACACAGAAACTAGGTGCTAGGAGAGGATGGGGGATATTTCCAGACTCAGGGTACCTGTCAAGCAGAATGACACATTCTCTTTCCCACCTCTCAGGCCTGAAGCTCATGGGGGCCCCAGTGAAGCTGACGGTGTCTCAGGGACAGCCGGTGAAGCTCAACTGCAGTGTGGAGGGGATGGAAGAGCCTGAGATACAGTGGGTGAAGGATGGGGCTGTGGTCCACAGCATGGATCAGGTGTACATCCCCGTCAGTGAGCAGCACTGGATTGGCTTCCTCAGGTGCAGGACTGGGGGAGGGTGTGGGATGCCAGTCTGGGGGCATGTTGTGTTCTTGCCATGGGATTTGGGAGCTGGGGGCAATGCTGATGTCCATAGGTCTGTGGGGTTTTTTTGTTTTTTTTTAATTCGGCCACCTGTGGATACTTCCAGAAGTGGGGGTAGGCTGAACCCATTGAGTCTGCCCAGCAGAGCTGCCCCCCTTGACTCTGGGAGGCCCTGTGTCCTGTTTCCACAGCCTGAAGTCAGTGGACCGCTCTGATGCAGGGAGGTACTGGTGCCAGGTGGAGGATGGCGACGAAACTGAGACCTCCCAGCCAGTGTGGCTCACGGTAGAAGGTGAGGAGGCAGAGCCACGGAGGCGTGTTGACCTGAGCAGGCGCTGTCTGCTAGGGACCACACCTATGCCCAAGGAAGCTCAGTGGAATCTGGGCGGTCCCACTGCCTTCTGGGACCTGGTTGCACCAGACTCCAGGCCCAGCCCCTACATGCAAGGCCTGGGGATTTGAGAGCCAAGGGGACGGCTAGCACCCAGCATCTATGGGGTGCAGTTGAGTTCCAGTTGTCTGACAAACAAGCCTTGAGCACCCATCTGGGGCTAGACCTTTTTCTGCCAAGTGGCCAGGCCAGGAGAGGGAGGACTGGGGGAGGGGAGGAAGACTCCACAGCTGCAGGAGCTCAGAGCTGTTGAGCCCAGGAAAACAAAGTGACTAAGAAAGTAACAAAGGCCCCTGAATGGGATCTAGGGCTTGCCAGCAGAACTCTGCTAAAGCTCCTGCCCACTCCTCCTCCTTGTTGCCCCTCCCCCAGCTCCCCACCGTGTGCCTCTTCCCTGGCTTTGAGAAGGGCTGTTAGAGAAAGGAGAATCCCTCTCTCAAGTCTCACTCCCCACCTGCCTTTTACCCCTAGGTGTGCCATTTTTCACTGTGGAGCCAAAAGACCTGGCAGTGCCGCCCAATGCCCCTTTCCAACTGTTTTGTGAGGCCGTGGGGCCCCCAGAACCTGTCACCATCATCTGGTGGAGAGGAGGCACGCAGGTTGGGGAACCTGCTCCCTCTCCTTCCGTTTTAAATGTCACAGGTGAGCAGCCTCCCAAGGGGCTCTGAGCAGGGGTGGTGAGGCTGGCAGAGTTCTAACCTGCTTCAGTCACTAAGCTTGTTGTTGTGAGTGTCCAGAGTGCCTGAGAACATGACCTGCACCATTACTAAGCTCATTAGTCAGGTGTGCTAGACTGGCCTGGTGGGCTGATTTGTGGTGAGCCTCCTGTGTGTGCTTAAGGAGATGCTGGAGCCTCTTGCCTTCGTTCACAGTAGGCTAGTTCACAGCAGACTAGGCCGTGCACAGCTGGCTCTGGGAGGTGAATGTGTAGGACCGAGGGCACCCATCCCCCCACCCCTCCCAAGGGAAGGAGCCAGGAGCCAGCCCACGCAGAACTAGGAGGAGTGTCTGGCAGACTTGTCTAGAAGACAAGAATCTCAGGCTGCCGTGTTGGGGATAGTGGGGAGGGGTGGGGTGGGCAGGGAGGAAAAGGGGGAAGGGGGAGCCAGCACACAGATACATGAGCCTACTCTTCTAATGCCCCTTTCCAGAAAATCTCCAGACCTTTCCCAAACAACTGTATCTGGCCATGCCTCTACACAGTTAAACCAAAGCTGCCATGCCTGCACACCCACATGGACCCCAAGATCCCCAGGCACACACCTCACGAAGGGCTCGCTTATGTGTGAAACAAAATTATTGTTTCTGGTGGAGGCTTGAACTGGCCGAAAAAGATGGGCATCTGAGCTTGGTCTCATGTACTGCAAGTTGGGAGGGATGGACACTGATCTGCCAAGTCCCTTAGGAATTTGAAAAAAGATGAACTGCAGGATCGGTTGGAAGTGGGGCAGGTCCCGTTCGGGAGGCACTGTGTTGGAGCAGATGAGAAGGGAGGTCGGGTTCAGTTCTCTCTAGCAGTGCGTGGTGGGGACCCTCAGGCAGACAGCTAGATAATAAGCACTCACTGAACTCCTACTCCACACACCACACTGCGCTAGGCACCACGGGGGATCTAGGACAAAAGAAAGAGAAGCCATTGGTCCAGCCCCCTGGGAATTAGTATAACTGGGGAGATAAGACTCGTGCCTTCAGGAGCAGAGAACTACTGAAAAGGCAGAGAATTTGCAAATAGAACAATGTTTTGGAACAGAGCAAATACAGAAGGGCTCTCTGGAATGTGCAAAGGAATGACCAGAAAAGGGAGGCAACATTGTGCTGTCTGCCAGAGATGGGATTGAGGTGGGGTGGTGTCACATGTCACATTTCTCAAATGTTTTACTGTGCACTTTACATATGTTACATCAGTTGGTTCTCACAACTCTGCCATTCAGAAGATGAGAAAACAGAGCCCCAGCCTTGAGATTTATATCGGTCCCTATGGTCTAACCCTTTCTTTTGGCTGGAGGGTATTAAGCTAATCAGACCCAGAGCCTGGCTATCCCCCTTCCCCAATCCCAGACTGAGTGGGAGTTGATGCTCAGGGCATGCTAATTAAGGTTTTCTGGCCCCAGGGGTGACCCAGAGCACTGTGTTCTCCTGTGAAGCTCACAACCCAAAAGGCCTGGCCTCTTCTCGCACTGCCACTGTTCATCTTCAAGGTAGGAGGACCCCAGGAAGTGAGGGGCGGTGAGGCAGAGGCCCTCTCTGCCGGCTGTGGGTGAAGTTAGAATTGTTTGGTGTTCCAACTCGCCTCGGTCCTGCTGGGATCTGGTGGATGAGGAGTTAATTGGCATAGCTCCATTCCTAGTGGGAGCACCTGAGACCCTGCCACGGCTGCGATGAGAATAGAAACCTGACGTCACAGCAGATTTCCCATCTCAGAGCAGAGTCCTTGGGAGGGAAAAAGGGAGGGAGCTGGCAGGAGACGGTCAAGGCTCGTGCCCAGTCTTGCTTCTCCAGCCCCTGTAGAGGGAATGGGGGTGGGGGAAACAGCCTAGCAGGATGGTAGAGACCCAGAGGGCTGCTGTGCACAGTGGGAGGGGTACAGAGGAAGAGAGAGCTGATGTATGCTCAGGAGTGGGCTGTGGCTGCAGGGCCAGTTGCCTCTCACTGGTATCTCCCAAGGCCCAGATACTGTGTCCCCCACCCATCCACTGTCTTATCCTATTCCTTGATTAGACGGGGCTCTTGATTCAGGGAGAGGCGACCTATCTCCACAGCCTGGGCCCCCTCCCAGGTATGAGCAGCTGTCTGCTGCTGGTTGCTTGGCTTCTGTATTACTGTGGTCCTGGGAGTGCTTCGTGGCCATCATTTTGGTGGGGAGAACCCTAGGGAGGGCCTCATGGCTCGACTCCCATACTCTCCGTTTCTCTGTCCTTCCTGGGCACTGACTCTAAGTCCCCATTTGCAGCACTCCCCGCAGCCCCCTTCAACATCACAGTGACGAAGCTCTCCAGCAGCAACGTTAGCGTGGCCTGGATGCCGGGGGCCGACGGCCGAGCCCTGATCCAATCCTGTACAGTCCAGGTAGGCTGCGAGGGTGGGACAGGCTCTCCTGGCCATCCTCCTCCTGGCTGTCTTGGTGGCACTTTGTTGACAGTGGTATCACATTTACCTAGTCTTGCCCTCAGGGCTTGGACTCCACTATTCAGGTGTCATTCCCTTACCAGGAACAGCCCTGGCCGTTGCCCCTTATCATAGGGTGCTCTGGCAAACAAGTGATGGCAGATCAGTTCAACCTGTGCATTCTTCAGGCTAGAAAACAGATCGGTAGATCAGACTGGGGATACCCTGGAAGAGTTTTACTTATGTGGGCAAAACCCCAAAGCTTTGATTTATTTGATGCCTGTACTCTCGAGCTCCACACCCTGACTCAGGCCTCAGACACAGGGGCCCAGAAGGGGTCCTGGACATTAGAGAGTGGGAGGGCCAAGTAAGGTGATCGAAAAATGAGGCAATGCCAGCTCATTTGTTTTTGTCTGTTCACTCCAAAGCTATTTAAGGGGAACCTTTGAAACAGTTCTAGGCAGTTCTCCTGGGCAGCAAAGGGCCCTGCTCTGGGTGCCCACCTTTAGAGGACCCCACTCTGGCCCTCCTTTGGTTGCACCTCTTGCCGCTGGGCAGGGAATACATAGGGCCAAGGGAATATACCTGTCCAGCTCACCAGGACACCCCCTCCTCTTAAATCTGTCTATTTCTGGGGCTGATATGGGCCTCTTCCCTGCTCCATCCTCCCAAGGATGGATCACACCGAGGTACATGCACCACTAAGCCCCAAGGACAGCCATCTGAGGGGGAATGGGTATGGAGGCCACTGTCCACACCCATGCACACGGTGTCCCTCATGGTGCAGACCCTTGCCTGGAGGCTGGCTCTTCTTGTGCTGTCTCATTCAGGCTTGGAACTCCAAGGATTCAGAGAATTGTAGAAAACTGCAAACCTGATCTTACGGGTTGTTTTGTAGCTGTTTGTCAGTATATTAAGATAGAAACTATTTTACTTAATAGCCTGTTAGCTGATTTTTAACATTTAAAATCATAATATTTAGTCATGTAGTACACTGGATCTCCCCATTTGTACTCTTGCCCTGGGTCCCCAAAGTGTAAGGTGCAGGCCAGGTTCATGGTGCCCCTAAGATCCTAGGCACTTTGCCCTTGAGAAGCTCTAAGACTCTGGGCTGGCATTTATTTTTATTTATTTATTTTTTGTAAGTCTTTATTGAATTTGTTACAATATTGCTTCTGCTTTATGTTTTGTTTTTTGGCTGCAAGGCATGTGGGATCTTGGCTCCCTGACCAGGGATTGAACCTGCACCCCCTGCATTGGAAGGCAAAGTCTTAACCACTGACCGCCAGGGAAGTCCCTGGGCTGGCATTTAAACAGTTACTGGGTTGGCCAAAAAGTTTGGGTTCTTCTGTAACAACTTATGGAAATGTAAACAAACTTTTTTGCCAAATGAATACAAAGAGTGGTATCTCCTCTAACATAATTATGCGTCAAGCACAAAGGGGCATCAATTTTACTGAGTATTTGAGAAAGTGTTTCACAGAGAAAGTGATATTTGCACTGACTCTTGAAGGATGAGTTGGACTTCATTAGGAACAGCAGGTCATTTCCAGCAAAGGGAACAGAATTTGCAAAGACGTAGAGGTGTGGAATGTGCAGTGGGGGAGGGTGGGAAGGGATGGGTTGCAAATGTCTGCTGATAGTTTTTTTTTTTAATTGACATATAGTTGATTTTCAGTGTTGTGTTAATTTCTGCAGTACAGCAAAGTGATTCAGTTATAGATAGATATGTTCTTTATTTTCCGTTACGATTTATCACAGGACATTGAATATAGTTCCTTGTGCTATACAGTAGGCCCTTGTTGTTTACCCATCCTATGTATACTAATTTGCATCTGCTAATCCCCAACTCCCATTCCTTCCGTCTCCCCCACTCCCCGCCTTGGCAGCCTCAAGTCGGTTCTTTATGTCTGTGAGTCTGCTTCTGCTACATATATATATTCATTTTTGTTGTATTTTAGATTCCACGTGTAAGTGATATCATATGGTGCTTGTCTTTCTCTTTCTGACTTGTTTTGCTTAGCCCGATAATCTCTAGGTCCATCCATGTTGCTGCAGATGGCATTATTTCATTTTTACGGCTAATATTCCATTGGGTATATATGTATGTATGTATACATACACATACCACATCTTCTTTATCCATCCATCTGTTGCTGGACATTAGGTTGTTTCCATGTCTTGGTTACTCCACTGATAGACTTGAAGAGGCATAGATTAAAGCCCCCGATCATATCCATACCCATCCTACCTTCCATCTCATCTCACATGCCTAAGAAACCTCCCTCCCTTACATCATTGATTTTCTGCTATTCTGTAGGTGACTCAGGCCCCAGGAGACTGGGAGGTTCTGGCTGTCATGGTCCCCGTGCCACCTTTTACCTGCCTGCTTCGGGACCTGACACCCGCCACCAACTACAGCCTCAGGGTTCGCTGTGCCAATGCCTTGGGGCCCTCTCCATATGCTGACTGGGTGCCCTTTCGGACGAAGGGTCTAGGTAAAGGACTTTAAGAGCAGAGTACCTGGGCAGGGATGAGGAGGGGCGGGGCAGTGTCAGCTCCAGTTCTGAATGGAGTTGATTGAAAGAGGGTTACCTAAGAGGGGGGATCGTACATCAGTCAGCCAGCACTTCACTGAGTGCCTGCTGCTTACTTGTGAACTGGATAAATCCAGCCCCCATCCAGCAGCTCTAGTTCTAGTGGGTGGATCAGACAAGCAGAAAAGATTGGATAGTACGGTGGTGAAGAGTACCCTAGGGGGCTCCAGGAATACCTGGATACAGAGATCTAAGGTCTGAATGATAAGGAAGGACCCATATTTGGGGGGAAATCCATGTAGAGAGAGGGCGCAGTGACCCTATAGCACAGACATGCATGGAGTTGCTAGCAATTGCAAGGAGGCTGCTGGGCTGTGAGGAGAGGGGAGTGAAGGATGCCACTGAGGAGCCACCAAGGTGATGAAGAGCAGTACCCTGCCTCGCTGGGATGGTCCAGGCCTTGCCATTGCTCACCCTTACTCCCCAGGACAGCAGGTGATAGCAGTGAGCAATGGCAGACACACTGTTCCCCGACCTGTTGCTCTCAGAGCAGTTTAGTTCTATGGAGCCGGTTCCAAAGGCCCACGTGGGCTAGTGATGGTGCGCAGGCAGGGCAGGGCTCTTAGCAAGCTTTTCTCTTTGGGAACAGCCCCAGCCAGTGCTCCCCAGAACCTCCATGCCATCCACACAGACTCTGGCCTCATCCTGGAGTGGGAAGAAGTGATCCCCGAGGGCCCTTCAGAAGGCCCCCTGGGACCCTATAAAATGTCCTGGGTTCAAGACAACGGTACTCAGGTAAGGGAAACTTCCAAGTGCACTACAGTCAGCCATCAGGGCTCCAAGGGCCTTCAAGATTCAGGTTAGCGGTCCTTGGTGAGCGCGAGGGGCCGTGGTGGGCCTTCCACCACCCCTGGGAGTCTACGCTGTCCTGCCCTCCTCTGCAGGCTGCATTGTTCATTGGAGTCCATCTCCTGTGAAGACTGCTTCCAGTGTCCACTTTGAAAGTCAAGCAGGAAGTACATTCCTGCACAAACCAGGGGAGGACACAGATAAGGCCTTCTTATCCTCTTCCACCCCTCAGTTCCCTCCCATCCCCCACCCCTGCTTTCTCAGACTGAGCCTTGTTTGTGTTCAGGAGAGGCCTCTGCAGCCTGCAGCAGGAATGTGATGACTCCCAGCAGGCTGTGTCCCTGCATCCCCTGAACCCACAGTGTTCCTAGCCGCCCATGTTCCTAGTGAGATCTTTTTCTGCCTTCAGGCCCCACCCAGCTGGAGCCTTTTTCCTCAGGCTCAGTGTGGGATGGGGACTTTTCCTGGCTGCAGGGTGAGCTGACAGTGGAGGGGACCAGGGCCAACCTGACGGGCTGGGATCCCCAGAAGGACCTGACTGTGCGTGTGTGTGTTACCAATGCAGTTGGCTGTGGGCCCTGGAGTCAGCCACTGGTGGTCTCTTCTCATGACCACGCAGGTAAGGCCTATAAGGGGAAGGGGCCACGGGATTGAGGCTTTCCAGGGCAACCTGGACTGATGGGAGGAGATTAGCAGCACCTCCCCTCCTAAGAGGCCCGAAGACTCAGAGTTATGCACTTGAGGCCAGGGTTGTATCTCATCCTCCACCCCCATGCCATGCAAACTAGCATAGAAATGCCCGGTCACACTGTAGGTCCCAACAGCCAGGGCCTGTGGCTGACAGAGTGGGAACTCTTGGGTCTTCCTTTGGAGCCTCTTTCCACTCTGCTCTCTTACTGACTGAGAGGAGCCATTGGCTCAGGCTCGTTGACCCTCATTTACAAATTCTAAAGGGTCTCCGTGGTGTCAGCTCAGCTCTTGCTACTGCCCCTGTCTCCCACAGGCCAGCAGGGTGCTCCCCACAGCCGCACATCCTGGGTGCCTGTGGTCCTGGGTGTGCTGACGGCCCTGGTGACGGCTGCTGCCCTGGCCCTCATCCTGCTTCGAAAGAGGAGGAAGGAGACACGGTTTGGGTAAGGGCTGAGGACATGGAGAGAGGGGCCGGCACTGACTGAAGACCTTGGAGCTGACTCCAAGTCCTGGGTCTCCTTTTAGGCAAGCCTTTGACAGCGTCATGGCCCGGGGGGAGCCAGCTGTTCACTTCCGGGCAGCACGGTCCTTCAATCGGGAAAGGCCTGAGCGCATCGAGGCCACACGTAAGTGAGTGGTGGGGAGTCCTATGAGGAAGGAATGGGCTGTCTTGAACCTGCACCTGCCTTTCTCTTACTGATTTGACCAATAGGTCTGAACCTTGCTGAGTCCTAGGCACACCATGGAAAAGACACGTAGACCTATCCTGGCAGAGGGCACCGGCCCAGCTGTGGGGGAGCTAAATAAAGCTTACCTCTGCTTTGAGGGTGGCATCTGGGGTGGAGGAAGCAGGCTGAGTTTTGGATCAGGACCAGAGAGGTCGCTCCCTTTCTTATGACCGCCTCCCCGCAGTGGACAGCTTGGGGATCAGCGACGAGCTGAAGGACAAGCTGGAAGACGTGCTGATCCCGGAGCAGCAGTTCACCCTGGGCCGGATGTTGGGCAAAGGTATGTGGGGCTGAGCAGGGACTGGCCTGAGCTGCCAGGGCTGGGTGTGTCTGCTTGCTTCCATGCCACTCTGGGCTGTGGATATAGGTCAGCTCCTATGAACAGGATGTGCTCATAAACTCCTGGCTGCTGGACGTTTAGGGGAATGGAGGCTGGGGTCGAGAAAGGCTGAGGTGTCATCACTCCTAGCTTACTTTGTTTTGCTATGAATGAGGGAGCCTCCTTCAGTGGCCCCAGAAAGTGATACTGTGTCCCTATGAAGGGTCACTGGGGAGGTGGGTGGGGGGCAGGAGGCCAAGGGGACTCACCATTGTTTGGATCGGTTCCTAGGAGAGTTTGGTTCAGTGCGGGAGGCCCAACTGAAGCAGGAGGATGGCTCCTTTGTGAAAGTGGCTGTAAAGATGCTGAAAGGTGAGTGGAGAATATTACTATAGTGGAACTGAGGGTGTCACTTGGGAAGGTGAAAGGGGGCTGATTCTGAAGCAGGCTCTGCTGGGCCCCTAGACTTTCCAAGATGTGTTAGTGCTAACTGGGATGCTTTCTCTGCCACGTGAATAATTCACAGGCATAAACCCACTTTCCTTGGTGCCCCAGCCTCTGTCCTCTGCCTCAGCAGTGACTATCCTCTGGTTTCACTTGGGGTGACTAAAGCTGTGGTTGGTTGAGTGGTTTGGCTGTCCAAACCAAAGAGAAGGCATGAGCGAGTGGAGATATTGGACAGACCAGCCTGTGGGGTTTCCTCCTGCTCATGACCAGACTGTTTCCCCACGCCCACGGTGGTCAGCCCACAGTGGTCACGTCTCCCTCCTTCCCTCCCTCCTTTTCTCCCAGCTGACATCATTGCCTCAAGTGACATTGAAGAGTTCCTCAGGGAAGCGGCTTGCATGAAGGAGTTTGACCACCCACACGTGGCCAAGCTTGTTGGTGAGTCCCTTCTTGGGGGAAGTAAATGTAAAATGAGGCTAAAACTGTGCTCCTCCAAGGTGCTAGGGCAGCCTGTGGGGAGAAGCTCAGACTTGCCTGGTGAGTAAGCAGACACCAAAATAGCAAGGAGGGGCGTGGCTGAAATCTGATCAGGCTCCAGGTAAGGAGCTCAGTTTGTAGACCCTGTACATGAAGACTGCTTGTGTAAACAGAGAAGGAGGAGACAGAGAAGATGCTCCAGAGATTCCGGGGCAGCCAGAATGACTCCTGGGGAGTCACTGGGCCAGTGTGGAACTTATGGGGAAAGAGGTAGCAGAGCCAGGGCTAGAGGTAGGACCGGCAGGTGGGGACCCAGGCCGATGCTTGGACTGTCCCTTGACCTTTATGTGCCCCGCTGACTCTCCCTTGTCCCCAGGGGTAAGCCTCCGGAGCAGGGCCAAAGGCCGTCTCCCCATCCCCATGGTCATCCTGCCTTTCATGAAGCATGGGGACCTGCACGCCTTCCTGCTCACCTCCCGGATTGGCGAGAACCCCTTTGTGAGTGCCTGGGGTGGGAGTGGCCAGGGGTTGGAAAAGCACAGAAACCCTGGGAGAGAGGTTGGCTTGGTTGGCAGGGCCGTTTGAGTAGGTTGGGAGAAGGCGGGCTCCAAGTCTGACCTTTATTGCTAACAGGCTTTCTTCTCCCTCACAAGTCCCCATTGGGAATTGAGGCTTAGCCAGGCCCCTTCCTGGGAGAGGAGCCCCATGGGGGGCCCAGATTGGGACAGTCTTGACTTTTGGGTGCCCTCCCTCAAGTTTGCCAAAGCTTCCTTGCACTGGGAAGCCCCTCCACCCTCTTCCTTTCAGCAATTCTGAGTACAGTTGTTAGGTTTCCTGGTCAGGGAATCCCTTTCCTCCTGCCCTGGCTAGGTCTGTCCTGAGTTTGCTGTCCTGTCTGCCCACCAGAACCTGCCGCTGCAGACCCTGGTCCGGTTCATGGTGGACATTGCCTGTGGCATGGAGTATCTGAGCTCCCGGAACTTTATCCACCGAGACCTGGCTGCTCGGAACTGCATGTATGTGAATTCTGGAGGGTTCGGGTGGGAGGCAGGAAGCAGTACCAGGAAGAACTAGCCCCCGGCTGGAACAGTATCTGCTCTGTGAGGAGATGGCTTGGGGACAAAGACACCGTGGATTTAGTAAGGCTGTGGCCTGGTAGAAGGCTGACCCCATCCTCCAACCCCTCCCAGGCTGGCAGAAGACATGACCGTGTGCGTGGCTGACTTCGGACTCTCCCGGAAGATCTACAGTGGGGACTACTATCGTCAGGGCTGTGCCTCCAAACTGCCCGTCAAGTGGCTGGCCCTGGAGAGCCTGGCTGACAACCTGTACACTGTGCACAGTGACGTGGTGAGCAGGTGGCGGGGCAGTACTGTGGTTAGCATGTGGGTAGACCTGGAGCCTCTCCCAGGCCTAGCCCACTCGGCCCTCTGCGCTCTGGCTGTCCCAGCCTGAGGCCCCTGAGCCCCAAGATGTGCTTGCTTCGAGACTGCCTGGCCTAGGAGGCCTAGTGACACCTCCCCCCAACCTCAATTCTGTCCCAGTGGGCCTTCGGGGTGACCATGTGGGAGATCATGACGCGTGGGCAGACGCCATACGCTGGCATCGAGAACGCTGAGATTTACAACTACCTCATCGGCGGGAACCGCCTGAAACAGCCTCCGGAGTGTATGGAGGACGTGTGAGTGCCCCAGGGAGGGGATCCGGGGAGGGAACAGGTGTTTGGGGTTTCATCGGATGGCTACCACCACACCTGCTGTCCTGGCGGGGGCTGCGACCCTCAGCTGAACTTTTGTGGAAATACCCTTGTCATTAGAGGCGAGTCTGACTTCTACCCCGAACTTTCTTTTTCATCTACGACTCCTGTTTTCTTTCTCTCCTCCTTTATCATCCTATAGTTCTTCCTCCAGCCTTTACCGATTGCTCATTTTCTCCAGATTCTGGGGAGAACCAGGAATCCCCCCCAGAGGCAGAAGGTCCAGGGTTGGTTGGGCAACAGTGGCTGCAGGTTCCCCTGTTAGCATTCTCCACCCAGACTCCTTCTCCAAAGCTGAGCTCCCTCCCCTCCAGGAGTGCTCCCTGGGGGCTGGGAAAAACTGCTGCTCCATCGCATTCCTTGCTTGACGGGGAGGGGGCGCTGGGGGCGGGAGGTTGGGTTCCTTTCTTATCTGGGCCTCTGCTCTGGGGGAGTGGAGAGACCTAAGATAACAGACTGCAATCCCAGGGAGAAGGGCACTGTCTTCCCTGCTTTCTGGAAGCCTGGAGCCCTTGGGAGTGGGGCGGGATGGTGATACACTTGCTACTCCGGGGAGAGTCATGAACCCCGTGTGACTAGAACACAGTATCGCTAACATCAACTGGCTACTTCACAGGCATTCTTTCAGGTAATCCTCCTCTAACCCTATGAGGAAAAGACTATTATTATCCCCATTTTGTAGATGAGGAATTAGGATTAAAGAGGTTAGATAACACGACCCATGTCACACAGCTATTAAGTGAATAAGTTGAGACTTGAACCTAGATCTATGTGATTTTAGAAGGTGCCTATTAAACATGACCCCCACTATGACTTGTCTGTTCTAGTATTATTCTCTCACGCCATGCAAGCCAGAGATTCCCTGGGCCCCCAGAGGACCTTTGCACTAGTACTAGGGAATGGGAGGCTACAAATCTATTTCCTGCTCTGGGGTTGGACCTCCAGAGGTTCAAGAATGGAGACAGGCAGAGGAAGACCCAGCCTGAGTGGTGGGATTCTCTTTCCTCTAGGGTAGGAGCTTTGAAGGACCCTGAGCCTGGACTGTGGGAGAGAGGGAAATCTGAGTGCACAAACCAGGGCTTCCCCTCAACAGAGCTCAGGGGAGTCAGAAAACGCTGGTCTCCCAGTGGCTGCAGCCTGCCTGGGCCTCTGAAGCCACAGAGGCTATACTGGGCAGTGGGGACCAGGCTCTGGCTTAGTGTCACTGAGGACTGAAGTTAGTGTTCTTAGTAGGGGGTGGGCAGGCGCTGACCTCCCACCGGGCAGCCCATGGACAGGCGCCAGTTGGCTCCTGGCACGGCCTTGACGGTATATCCCAGCCCAGCCACATAGCCATGGCCTGGACCATTCCCACGACCTATTTAGCATCTGGCATGGCTTTGCCCCATCATTGGAGGCCCCTGTCAGGAGGCCTGGTATGTGGGAGTGTTTGGGGCTTTTATTGTGGGCACAGGCAAGAAAGTCAGGCATTTGCTTTGACTAGATCTGGTCTCAGCCCCTTCCTGTTAGATTTTTTTTTTTCCTTCAGCATGAGGCATTCCCTGGGAATAGGAATAAGACCTCAGGGAATCTATAAAGCTCCTAAAGTTGTACATAAAAAATGTTGCTGCCAGGGAAGGGGCTGGAAGCTTTTCTGATTTTCAAGGTGTCCATGAATAATGAGGATTTAAGACCCCCTGAATGGATGAGGATTTAGGACAAAGGGTGAATGCTCAAATCTCACTCCCCCCCAGATAACCCTGACTCCTGGCTGTGTCTCACAGGACAAAAGCACTCCTACTACCCACTCCCAAAACAGCAGAAGAGGGTCTCTAGACCCTACCCACCTGGTTTCATCACTTTCTACCTGTGTGACCTTAGTCAATGTTCTTAACCTCTCTGTGCCTTTTTTTGAACATTGGTAGAGTAGGAATCACTTAGTTCATAATATTGTGAGAATTAGTAATAAATATAAAATACTTAGAATAATGCCAGATACACAGTAAACCCATAGTGCCAGTAAATAGTGCCAGACACACGGTGTTCGATTTATATGTATTTGACCTTGCCATGTGGCTTGCAGGATCTCGGTTCCTTGATCAGGGATTGAATCTGGGCCACAGCAGCGAAAGCCAGAATCCTAACCACTAGGCCACCAGGGAACTTCCATAATCACATCTTTTTTTTTTTTTTTTAATTTATTTGGCTCCACTGGGTCTAAGTTGAGGCACTCAGGATCTTAGATCTATGTTGCAGCATACAGGATCCTTAGGTGTGACATGCAGTATCTTTTAATTACAGCTCGCAAACTCTTAGTTGCGGCATGTGGGATCTAGTTCCCTGACCAGGGATCGAACCCAGGCCCCTGGCATTGGGAATGCTGAGTCTTAACCACTGGACCACCAGGGAAGTCCCATCACATCTTTTTAAATTGTGGTTTCATATAATAAAGGGGCCTCTGCTTTTGAAAGGAGGACCCTTCTTCCCCTTTCTCTGGCTCCTTACTCCCTCCCCTCACCCTTCTCTTTGTCCCAGGTATGAGCTCATGTACCAATGCTGGAGCGCCGACCCCAAACAGCGCCCAAGCTTCACGTGTCTGCGAATGGAGTTGGAGACGGTCCTGGGCCGCCTGTCTGTACTGTCCGCCAGCCAGGACCCCTTGTACATCAACCTTGAGGGGGCCCAGGAGCCTACTGAGGGAGGTGACCTGGAGCTGCTTGGCGGGGACCAGGCCAGCAGTGGGGCGGGGGATGACAGTGGCCTGGGGGCCGTGGGGGGCACCCCCAGTGACTATCGGTACATCCTCAGCCCCGGGGAGCTGGCTGAGCGGCCTGGGCAGGGGCAGCAGCAGCCAGAGAGCCCCGTCAGTGAGTCTCAGAGGCTGCTGCTACTGCAGCAAGGGCTACTGCCCCACAGTAGCTGTTAGCCCACAGGCCGAGGGCATCCGGGGCCACGTGGCTGGCTCTGCCGGCCGCTGTGCTGGCTGACTAAGCCCCGTCTGACCCCAGCCCAGGCGGCAAGGCATGGAGGCTCCTGTGGTAGCCCTCCTGAGCTGTGCTGGAAGCCTGGACTGACCACATCACCCAATCCCAGTTCTTCCTGCAAAACTCTGTGGCCGGCCTGGCATCAGTTCAGGCCTCTGCTGGGTGGAGGTGGGCCAGGCCTGGTTGTCTAAACGCAGGCAGCTGGCAGAGGGGGGTGGTTATGTTTCCATGGTTACCATGGGTGTGGAGAGAAGCTGGGGCCCCTACTCTCCCAGCTGAGCGGCCCTGTGGCTTCAGTGCATGCATTGAGGCGTCTCTGGCCTGGGGGCCCATCTGTGTCTGTGCTTGGGGTTTAAATGCCCAGGTTTGCCCCTCCTCACAAAGAGATGCCCTTGTATTATTCCCCTTTAGGTGAGAATTGGTAAGGGATTGGTACAGTCGGGTCCCACGCCCTGTAGCGTGAGGTAGTGGGACACTCAGGTCTGAATTGTTGTCACCTTCCCGGTTACCCATCCTGTCTAGGTCAGGAGTAAACAGCAGCTGAGCAGATCATGGCCAGGAATGCTGAATGACACGGGCCATCCTTTGCCCAGCTTTTAAAGGCAGTGCACTGAGGAGCTGGGCAAGAGGAAGGGGTGCTGTGTGGCTTGCCCAGGAATGAATGAGGCCAGAGAGGAGTTCAGGAGCCCCTCTTCATGCCCTCCTGTCTGAGCATGCTACCATATCCCAAAATATCCCAAGACTAACAAAGGCAGCTGTGTTTCAGCCCAGTCCTTCCATGCAGCATCCCTTAGTTCCAACTTTGCCTCTAACTGGAGACCCTCTTCTGTTCCATGTCTCCAGAGATGGAGAGAAAATAGGCCTGGTGACTGGTGTGGCTGAAGGGGAGTAACTGGAGCCTGGACCTCAGCCCTGACTAGGGGAGCCTCTGGGAGTGCATGGGGCAGGCCCTTGCTGTTAGGGACTTTTCCAAGCCGTTAGATGCTGTTTAAAAACAGAAATAAATTGAAGACTAAAGACTCAAGGCTTTGTCTCTTAAATGTTTACGTTTCTTTCCAGATCACAAAAATGAAGCATCTCCGCAGAGAGAAAAGTCTGAAAGACATATGCCAAAATGTTAACAGCTGTTTTCTTTGCATGATGTCATTAAGGGGACTTTTCTTTTTCCTTTATATTTCCCAAGTTTTCTGCATTGAGCACAAAATGCTTTTGTAATTACAGACGGTCCCAAAGAATCTTATAGTAAAGATAATACATAGCCAGAGATAATTAGGAAAATGCATAAAGTAATTTTTAAAATGCCAAATACCTATAATCCTACCACCATTGACCTTTTGAAAATGCAAATGTTTTGAAAAAGTGCTTTATCTTGGAAGAGAGACAAAGAGACTACTTTGGCTGCCTCCTAACCCTCTATCAGACTCTGTTGGGTGTGGAGACAGCGCTTACCTTCACAGTGTTGCCTGGACCCAGGAAGTGTGAAAAGTGGGCAAAGAGAATGGTGAGCTTCTTGGGGATTAGAAATAAGAGCATGAAGTTTGCTTTCAAGTATTTCCACCTGAAAACTTCAGAAGCTTTTAGAGCAAGCTAATGGGAATGAGCCACAGGAGGCGTGAGAAATGGCCGCTGTCTTTGTTGAGGGGTGTGGGAAGACTGGGAGGGACGCAGGTATTGCATGGCTGGCTGAGGGCAGTGGAATGGGGCGGATACTTTTTGAAAGCAAATATCCTGAAAAACCTGTTACTAGAACTCCAGATTCTCGTTCCCACGTGGATCATGAGAACTGAAGTAATTTTCAGGCTTTCAGAATCTTTCCTGCTTGTGATTAGCTTTAACTGCAGGTAATGATTTGGAGAAGGAAATGGCAACCCACTCCAGTATTCTTGCCTAAAGAATCCTGGTGGTTAGCGGAGCCTGGTGGGCTGCCGTCTATGGGGTTGCACAGAGTCGGACACGACTGAAGCAAATTAGCAGCAGCAGCAGGTAATGATTATCTGTGAGGTAGTGTTTGGGAATTACTGACTGGGAGACCTTTCAGTTCAGTTCAGTCGCTCAGTTGTGTCTGACTCTATGACCCCATGGCCTTTACATCTTGGGAGATCTTTACACCTAAATAATCGCCTACTATTAATGGACTCCTGTTATGTGTCAGGTATAGTGCCTGGTGCTTCATGTATATTATCTCATTTAACACAGGGAATATGCCTATAAAATGGGACTATAATTATCCTTCGAAAGGACAGAAATGCAGAAGAAGTAACTTGTCCAAAGTTACGTAACTAACAAATGGTTGACACAGACTTTAAGCCTACCATGCCAGAGAGCAGAGCCTGGGCAATTCTCCTACCACACCAGAGTATCTAGAAGTTTCATTGCAATCATGTCATCTTTTGGGTGACTGCTTGTCAATAGTAGGTGCCTTTCAAAATGCACAGGACAGGGGACTCCTGGTGGTCCAGTGGTTAAGACTCTGCACTTCCTCTGCAGGGGGCATAGGTTCGACCTATGGTCCAGGAACTAAGATCTCACATGCCACATGGCAAGGCCAAATAAATAATAAATACATTTTAACTCACAGGAGTTCCACTAAGTGTGTGTGTGACAAAGTAATCTATCTAAATCGAAATTATCAGTAATTAAATTCAGTGTAAGTAACTTTTTCAGCTCAGTCTCTTTTCCCCAAGCACCTTGGACCTTGGCCCCCCTGTAACAGTCATGGGGTTTGAGGTAGGTGATAATAGTGGATTTTTTTTTTTTTTTTGTCTATACCACATGGCATGCAGAGTCTTAGATCCTCTACAAGAGATCAAACCCAAGCCCCCTGCACTGGAAGAACAGAGTCTTAACCACTTGACCACCAGATGAGTCCCAATAGTGGGACTTTTAAAAACCTTTTTATTGAAGTGTGACACATACAAAAAGTATATACCAATCAGAAGTGTATAGTCATTGGGATTTTCACAAACAGATCCAGATAACCAGTAACCAGATCGAGAAACAGAATGTTACCAACACTCCAGGAGCAATTTGGGTCCTGTCCCATCTCTGCCGCTTCTCCTCCCCAGTTCAGTTCAGTCACTCAGTCGTGTCCGACTCTTTGCAACCCCATGAATTGCAGCACGCCAGGCCTCCCTGTCCATCACCAACTCCCGGAGTTCACTCAGACTCACGTCCATCGAGTCGGTGATGCCATCCAGCCATCTCATCCTCTGTCATCCCCTTCTCCTGCGCCCAATCCCTCCCAGCATCAGAGTCTTTTCCAATGAGTCAACTCTTCGCATGAGGTGGCCAAAGTACTGGAGCTTCAGCTTTAGCATCATTCCTTCCAAAGAAATCCCAGAACTGATCTCCTTCAGAATGGACTGGTTGGATCTCCTTGCGGTCCAGGGGACTCTCAAGAGTCTTCTCCAACACCACAGTTCAAAAGCATCAATTCTTCAGCGCTCAGCCTTCTTCACGGTCCAACTCTCACATCCATACATGACCACAGGAAAAACCATAACCTTGACTAGACGTACCTTAGTCGGCAAAGTAATGTCTCTGCTTTTCAATATGCTATCTAGGTTGGTCATAACTTTTCTTCCAAGGAGTAAGTGTCTTTTAATTTCATGGCTGCAGTCACCATCTGCAATGATTTGGGAGCCAAAAAAAATAAAGTCTGACCCTGTTTCCACTGTTTTCCCATCTATTTCCCATGAAGTGATGGGACCAGATGCCATGATCTTCGTTTTCTGAATGTTGAGCTTTAAGCCAACTTTTTCATTCTCCACTTTCACTTTCATCAAGAGGCTTTTTAGTTCCTCTTCACTTTCTGCCATAAGGGTGGTGTCATCTGCATATCTGAAGTTATTGATATTTTCCAGGCAATCTTGATTCCAGCTTGTGTTTCTTCCAGCTCAGCGTTTCTCATGATGTACTCTGCATAGAAGTTAAATAAGCAGGGTGACACTATACAGCCTTGACATACTCCTTTTCCTATTTGGAACCAGTCTGTTGTTCCATGTCCAGTTCTAACTGTTGCTTCCTGACCTGCATACGGATTTCTCAAGAGGCAGGTCAGGTGGTCTGGTATTCCCATCTCTTTCAGAATTTTCAACAGTTTATTATGATCCACACAGTCAAAGGCTTTGGCATAGTCAATTAAGCAGAAGTAGATGTTTTTCTGGACCTCTCTTGCCTTTTTGATGATCCAGCGAATGTTGGCAATTTGATCTCTGGTTCCTCTGCCTTTTCTAAAATCAGCTTGAACATCAGGAAGTTCACCGTTCACATATTGCTGAAGCCTGGCTTGGAGAATTTTGAGCATCACTTTACTAGCATGTGAGATGAGTGCAATTGTGCAGTAGTTTGAGCATTCTTTGGCATTGCCTTTCTTTGGGATTGGAATGAAAACTGATCTTTTCCAGTCCTGCGGCCACTGCTGAGTTTTCCAAATTTGCTGGCATATTGAGTGCAACACTTTCACAGCATCATCTTTCAGGATTTGAAATAGCTCAACTGGAATTCCATCACGTCCACTAGCTTTGTTCGTAGTAATGCTTTCTAAGGCCCACTTGCCTTCACATTCCAGGATGTCTGGCTCTAGGTGAGTGATCACACCATCGTGATTATCTGGGTCATGAAGATCTTTTTTGTACAATTCTTCTGTGTATTCTTGCCACCTCTTCTTAATATCTTCTGCTTCTGTTAGGTCCAGACCATTTCTGTCCTTTATTGAGCCCATCTTTGCATGAAATGTTCCCTTGGTATCTCTAATTTTCTTGAAGAGATCTCTAGTCTTTCCCATTCTGTTGTTTTCCTCTATTTCTTTGCATTGATCGCTGAGGAAGGCTTTCTTATCTCTTCTTGCTATTCTTTGGAACTCTGCATTCAGATGCTTATATCTTTCCTTTTCTCCTTTGCTTTTCACTTCTCTTCCTTTCACAGCTATTTATAAGGCCTCTCCAGACAGCCATTTTGCTTTTTTGCATTTCTTTTCCATGGGGATGGTCTTGATCCCTGTCTCCTGTACAATGTCATGAACCTCATTCCATAGTTCATCAGGCACTCTATCAGATCTACGCCCTTAAATCTATTTCTCACTTCAACTGTATAATCATAAGGGATTTGATTTAGGTCATACCTGAATGGTCTAGCGGTTTTCCCTACTTTCTTCAATTTAAGTCTGAATTTGGTAATAAGGAGTTCATGATCTGAGCCACAGTCAGCTCCCGGTCTTGTTTTTGTTGACTGTATAGAGCTTCTCCATCTTTGACTGCAAAGAATATAATCAATCTGATTTCAGTGTTGATCATCTGGTGATGTCCATGTGTAGAGTCTTCTCTTGTGTTGGAAGAGGGTGTTTGCTATGACCAGTGCATTTTCTTGGCAAAACTCTATTAGTTTTTGCCCTGCTTCATTCCGTATTCCAAGGCCAAATTTGCCTGTTACTCCAGGTGTTTCTTGACTTCCTACTTTTGCATTCCAGTCCCCTATAATGAAAAGGACATCTTTTTTGGGTGTTAGTTCTAAAAGGGCTTGTAGGTCTTCATAGAACCGTTCAACTTCAGCTTCTTCAGCGTTACTGGTTGGGGCATAGACTTGGATTACTGTGATATTGAATGATTTGCCTTGGAAATGAACAGAGATCATTCTGTCATTTTTGAGATTGCATCCAAGTACTGCATTTCCGACTCTTCTGTTGACCTTGATGGCTACTCCATTTCTTCTGAGGGATTCCTGCCCGTAGTAGTAGATGTAATGGTCATCTGAGTTAAATTCACCCATTCCAATCCATTTTAGTTCGCTGATTCCTAGAATGTCGACGTTCACTCTTGCCATCTCTTGTTTGACCACTTCCAATTTGCCTTGATTCATGGACCTAACATTCCAGGTTCCTATGCAATATTGCTCTTTACAGCATTGGACCTTGCTTCCATCACCAGTCGCATCCACAGCTGGGTATTGTTTTTGCTTTGGCTCCATCTCGTCAATCTTTCTGGAGTTATTTCTCCTCTGATCTCCACTAGCGTGTTGGGCACCTACTGACCTGGGGTGTTCCTCTTTCAGTATCCTATCATTTTGCCTTTTCATGTTGTTCATGGGGTTCTCAAGGCAAGAATACTGAAGTGGTTTGCCATTCCCTTCTCCAGTGGACCACATTCTGTCAGGCCTCTCCACCATGACCCATCCATCTTGGGTTGCCCCGCGGGCATGGCTTAATTTCATTGAGTTAGACAAGGCTGTGGTCCTAGTGTGATTAGATTGACTAGTATTCTGTGAGTATGGTTTCAGCGTGTCTGCCCTCTGATGCCCTCTTGCAACACCTACCGTCTTAGTTGGGTTTCTCTTACCTTGGGCGTTGGGTATCTCTTCACGGCTGCTTCAGCAAAGCGCAGCTGCTGCTCGGTACCTTGGACGAGGGCTATCACCGCTGCCCTTCCTGACCTTCAACGTGGGATAGCTCCTCTAGGCCCTCCTGCGCCCGCGCAGCCACCGCTCGTTGGACATGGGGTGGCTCCTCCCGGGCGCCGCCCCTGACCTCGGACGTGGGGTAGCCCCTCTCGGCCACGCTTCATGCGCCAGTCGTAGCCGAACCTCTATCCTGCCTTCAAATACCATTGACTGGTGTAGCTTGTTTTGCAGTTCATATAAATAGATCATATAGGTTGGATTACTTTGTTTGCCTTCTTTCAGTCAGCAATGTTTTCCAGAGTCATCAAGCTGTTGTCAGATCCAAGTTCATGCCCCCAATGCACAGTGGGACCAAACAAACCAAAATGCTGAAGTTTGGAGCAGAGAGAGGTTTACTGCGAGGACCCAGCAAGAATAAGCAGTTCATGCTCAAAATGGCTGAACTCACTGGTGTGGGGAGGTTTTTTGTTTTGGGCTGTGCCCTCAAGATTTGTGGGATCTTAGTTCCCCAACCAGGCTCAGACTCTTGTCCCCTGCACTGGCACTGCACTGCTAAGGACTTGCCAAGGAAGAGCTTTTATAGACGAAATTTGCTTGGAGAGCTGCAGGGTGCAGGACCTTCCTTTGATTGGTTGGTGATGAGGTAACAGGGTGGTGTTCTAGGAGTCAGCCTTCTAATTCTAACCAGTCTGGATCCCCTGCTTTGTCTGAAATTACCATCCTCCACGTGGGTGGGGGCCTTAGTCCTAGGCAGAAGGACTCAGAGATTTGTATAACTTTGTGATGCATATTCCTTGAGGAGGAACTAGTAACCTGCCCCTTGTTTCCTTTGTTTTTGCATTCCCTTATTCCCCTAATTAGTAACTGCTTGAATCTGCCCTTTGACCTCAGGGAAGGGCTGTAGGGCTGAAGCCTTTTTCCTACAAAACAGAAATGAAGGACACAAACAGGCTTTTGTGCTCAGCAGGGACCCCATAGAATTCTGCTTGGTTTCAGAGCCACGGCAATTTTGAGAGATGGGAGTCAAAGAGAAGAGACGAGAGTACAGCAGTGTTTTTGTTTTGTTTTGTGTTTCTGTGTTTTTAAATTATGTCCTCTGGCTCAGTGCTTCTCATACCTCAAACAAGATGCTACAAACAAATTACTTGAGAATCTTGTTTAAAATATAGATTCTGATTTGATATTTGTGTGGTGGGATTCTGAATTTCTAACAAGTTCTGAGGTGATACAAACCTTGCCAGCCTGAGGACCACACTTTGAGGTGCAAGTACTATGCTTGAAAGTGTGCAGTGGTGTTTTAAAAACCATTCAATGACTGCAATATATAATCATTTCAACATAACAATAATGGGAAAGATTGGAACATAATTTCTATATCATAAAATTTGATTATGTTTTTCTGAATGATACGCTTCAGCTTAAAAAAAAATTTATCTTTTCAAATAGATGTCAAATACACATAAAAAAACTTTAACAGGTAGACAGTGAAAATAACTTGCCTTGCTGCTGGCCCCTTATTTCTTCTGTACAGAGGTAACCACTGTTACTGATTAACTGTGAAATTTTCAAGGGATATTTTACCCATATACTTATTTTTCTTTTACACAAATGGTAAGTAATTGTACATGCTGTTCTGCCCCTTGTTCTTTTTATTAACAATATGTGTGTAAGTAAATATCTAATAGTATGTATTCTAGATATTGTTCAGTTCAGTTCAGTTCAGTCGCTCAGTCGTGTCCGACTCTTTGCGACCCCATGAATCGCAGCACGCCAGGCCTCCCTGTCCATCACCAACTCCCGGAGTTTACTCAAACTCACGTCCACCGAGTCAGTGATGCCATCCAGCCATCTCATCCTCTGTCGTCCCCTTCTTCTCCTGCTCCCAATCCCTCCCAGCATCAGGGTCTTTTCCAATGAGTCAACTCTTTACATGAGGTGGCCAAAGTACTGGAGTTTCAGCTTTAGCATCATTCCTTCCAAAGAACACCCAGGACTGATCTCCTTTAGAATGGACTGGTTGGATCTCCTTGCAGTCCAAGGGACTCTCAAGAGTCTTCTCCAGCACCACAGTTCAAAAGCATCAATTCTTTGGCACTCAGCTCTCTTCACAGTCCAACTCTCACATCCATACATGACCACTGGAAAAACCATAGCCTTTGGTTTTTGGTGGACCTTTGTTGGCAAAGTAATGTCTCTGCTTTTCAATATGCTATCTAGGTTGGTCATAACTTTCCTTCCAAGGAGTAAGTGTCTTTTAATTTCATGGCTGCAATCACCATCTGCAGTGATTTTGGAGCCCAAAAAAATAGTCTGACACTGTTTCCCCATCTATTTCCCATGAAGTGATGGGACCAGATGTCATGATCTTAGTTTTCTGAATGTTGAGTTTTAAGCCAACTTTTTCACTCTCCTCTTTCACTTTCATCAAGAGGCTTTTTAGTTCCTCTTCACTTTCTGCCATAAGGGTGGTGTTATCTGCATATCTGAGGTTATTGATATTTCTCCTGGCAATCTTGATTCCAGCTTGTGCTTCTTCCAGTCCAGTGTTTCTCATGATGTACTCTGCATAGAAGTTAAATAAGCAGGGTGACAATATACAGCCTTGACGTACTCCGTTTCCTAGTTGGAACCAGTCTGTTGTTCCATGTCCAGTTCTAACTGTTGCTTGCTGACCTGTATATAGGTTTCTTAAGAGGCAGGTCAGGTGGTCTGGTATTCCCATCTCTTTCAGAATTTTCCACTGTTTATTGTGATCCACACAGTCAAAGGCTTTGGGATAGTCAATAAAGCAGAAATAGATGTTTTTAGGTAGTTAGAATAGGAAATAGGAGTCCAAAATGGCGGTGGCTAAAAGACAAGGAAGAGAAAAGCCCACGAAAATAGAACAAAGGAAGGTGAAGGACCAGAGTGAAGACCTCAGGTATAAAAAACAGTGCACCTGGCTAAGCCCAGTTTGCATAGGCCAGCCCAGGGGGAGGAACCAAAGCGCTTTCTCCCCTGCCCCCCTCCTCCTCCACTCTCTTCTCTTCTCTTCTTTGGGTGGCATGCCCTCATGATTCGAGGATAGATTCTCCTTCTATCTTCTAAATAAAATACAGCTGTAACACTCATTTGTCTAAGAACTATAACATGGTATATCCAAGAACGGAGAGCTGTGACCTACCAAGGGCTTTAATGTCCGTCACTCCAAATCTTTGTTATGTTGAGACAGAACTGAGGAGCATACACTCGCCTGACAATATTGTTCTAAGTACTTTTGGTATTTTAATTCATTTAAAGTTCACAACAACTCTCTGTAACAGGTATGATTATTATTTCCATTTTATAGATGTAATTCAAGTCTAATATACCCTACAAGCCTTGCATTTGAAGGTTTTTCCCTAGCTGTACATATGCATCTCTACTCCTATATATAATATATCATAATTTATTTAATATGTTCACTATTGATGGACATCTAAGTTGCGGTTTCCCGGCTCTAGAGCACAGGCTCCATAGTTGTGGTGAATGGGCTTAACTGCCCCAAGGCATATGGAATCTTTCTGGACCAGGGATCAAACAGTGTCTCATGTGCTGGCAGGTGGATTCTTTACCATTGAGCCACCAGGGAAACCCCTGTATGGTGTTTTTTATTGTAGTTGTTTGAATGTGTCTGTGTATGCATGTGTATGTGTGTGGCTTCTGGCTTTCGTGTTACACTACTTAGAGAGGATTTCCATACTCCAACATTATTTTTAAAAACCTATGTTTTATTCTAGGGCTTCTAAAGTCTACTTTTCCTTGCTCCATTTTGAGTCATCTAAAATATAGATCCAAATTAATTTTCTTCCAGATGGCTAGTTATTGTCCCAAAAATCTCATATTGAACAATCCATGTTTTCTGAACATTTCTTGAATAATCTCTGTATTTCTATGTATTACTTCCTTTTCATATACTATATTCACATATATATTTGGGTTTATTTCTAGGCTTTTTATCCCATTTTACAGTATCACTAGTACAGTATTTTAATTACTGATAAGGAATGTAGTTTTCCTACGTGTTCCTCTTCCATTTTTTGCAACATCCCCCCAGCGGTTAAGGAACACCATCACAGGGCTTGGCTGTTAGTTCAACCCCATGGACTGTAGCCTGCCAGGCTCCCCTATCCATGGAATTCTCCAAGGGAAGAATACTGGAGTGGGTTGTCATTTCCTCCTCCAGGAGATCTCCCCGACCCATGGATAGAACCTAGGTCTCCTGCACTGCAGGTGGATTCTTTACCACTGACCCACCAGACATACTTGCAGTCTAAGGAAGAAATGCAGGTCTTCCAAGGCTTTACAAAACAGTGATTTGTTCCTGATGTCATCCAGCAAAGAACACAAACAGGATCAGAACCAGGGATTTACCTAGTTCTTCCTTCTCTCCAATGCCCCAGCGTGGGAGGGTAGAGGTGGCAGAGAGGTTGGGTCAATTTTTCAATCACCATCCACAACTAACAAATCATTAAGTCTTGTTGATTTCAGTCTCCTAGTTTGATTGATTGATTGATGCCTGGCTGTACATGTGGGATCTTAGCTCCCCTATCAGGGATCCAACCCACACCCCTTGCAATGGAAGCCGAGTTTTAGCGACTGGACTGCCAGGGAAGTTTTAACCTCAGTTTTCTAATGCTGTAGAGATAGGATATAAAAATAATATTTATTTCACAAATCCTTTTGAAGATTAACTAAAACAGTATTAATGAGTCTAGAAGAGTGCCTGGCTAAGGGCCAAAGTTCAGTAAACATAAGGCAGAGCTCCTCTCCTTTCCCCCAAATCCCTGTTTTCCCCTGGGGTAAAGCAAAGGAGAGAAGCTCTTTGGATCTTGCCTAAGACACACAGACGTGGAGGAAGCCCCTGGATAATTAAGAGGGAGGTTGGAATTTTACATTTCGACCCTTGAGAACCCAAAATGCCCGAAGTCAGAGGGCTGTGCCAGAACTTAGCAAAGTTCATGCTATTGCCGCCGGCGCCTCTCCTTTACCCACCGGCTCTGGCAAGGGGCGGATCCGGAGGAGCCGGGGCCGGGCGGCTCGGTCCAGAGAGGGGCACGCGGGACCGGGGCCGGAGCCTAGAGCGACTTAGCCCGCGGGCGCGGCTGGCCCACCAGGGAGCCGGGCCACGCGCGGGGTCGCAGGCGGTTCGCTCCGCCCTGGCCTCAGTAGAGGCCTCTCCGCGGCCGGCAGGGAGAGGCTCCGCCAGGACACAGGCACCTTTGTCCGCGGCTTGGAGGGGCCCCAGCTGCAGGCCAGGGAGCCGAGTGTGGCTGCGACCGCCGGAGGGAGCGCTCCCCCCATCCGGAGGTCAACAGTTGGGTCCTCCCATCACGCAGGGAACATTCCACCTTTTGTCTGAATGTCTGCGTCTGGGAACAACAGCTTTTGTTAACCCTGGCTTAAGTTGGTCCTCTGGAAGTAAAATTTAACTCAACGAGGATTGACTTGGCCGCAAAGTGTAAGAGCACCATTTTTTTTTCTTTAATTAGGATTAATTAGGAGCTTGTGCTTTGGGAGACAAGGAAAACGTCACTGAGTTTGACTAGAAAGAGCTAAGAAGCGCGTGGACAGCAGGTGCCGGGAGGGCAGAGGAGGGCAGATATAGGGGAGCCGGCGCCATAGGGCAGTGTGGAGGCCGGAGGGTGTCCAGACCTGGTGGCTGGAGCTGTGGGGCTACCACACGGAAACAAGGGGTGGGAATGCTTACTGGGTGAAATGCAAGTGGAGAGTCCCAGGACAGTGCTAATGCCTGTGGACCAAGGAAATGCCGCCTGCCACTTCAGGAAGCTACAAAGGCGGCCCATCGTCAAGCCATTGCCCCTAGCACTTCTGCTCCTACCCTGCAGGGTGCACCTGGAGGGGATTCTGGAGGAAGAAAAGCAGGGGGCTGGCCCTAGACAGTTCAGGTGCATTTCAAAGGAATAATTTCATTGAGCCCAGACTCTTGAATCTTCCAGTACACAGAAGAGTGCTAAAATCATTAACTTTAGAGATTGTTTTTTTGTGATGAGAATAATCTTTTGATGTTCAACTAGCTTTTTTGCAGCAAAAACTCCTATATACTGTGACTGCTCCCTTACCTCTTTGGTAAGATCCTCAGAGTTATCTGAGAGGCTGTCTCCCAGACTATAGTTCACAGTAAGGTCCTAGAATAAAATGTAACTTGCAGCTTTTAGGTTGTGTGTGTGTGTTTTCACTCTACAAGCCCCAAACAATAGTCCAATTCAACAAAACAATTTTTCAATATAAATACGTTTTTTTGACAAAGAATTTGATTTTTATTGTTAATAATCAGTATATATTTAAAGATTGGTATCAGTCTTTTATTAAAATGAAATATATAAAATGTAACATATAAAAATGGATGAAAGAAATATGGTGCTCAAAACATTTAAATCTTCATTTGTTAGGAAATACTTTCTTATTTGTGACCCAGAGGTACTTTGGTCCAACTACTGAAATTTACAAATAAGGAAAAAAAGGAGAGTCAGAATCATTTGTTACTTGCTCAGACTTTTATGGTAAAACGCAGCATGAGTTTCTACCAGCACCGCCTCTCGTTACTCTGAGTTGCAAACTTAGGATGAGTAAAGTGTTAAACCTTATAGAAACTCAGTTTTGCAATGCGTCAGTAGTGTCTTCTAGAAATACATATTATTGAAACTGTGCTGCCTTCTTTCAATTCTGTTATTTCTTTTGGTCAGATCATGGGCCCCTTTTTGATAGTTGGAAAGTTTCAAACTGTCAACTCTGTTCAAGCAATGAACACAACAGTTAACTTTGTTTTTTAAAGAGCTTTACAATTTTAACATGTTTAATATTCTTAACAATGGTTTGGGGTGGAGATTCTTATCCCTATTTTTCCCAAGGAAGCACAGAAAAGTTAAGTAACTTTCACAGGCTCTTAATCACTCATCTCTGCTGTGAGAATTACTATCGCCATATTATCTATAAAGAAAATGAGGGGCCAAAATAATCCCTCAATATTTTTTAAATTAGGTCTGTTACAATGCACAGGAGAGAAAGTTTCAAGCTGTGTCTTAGGAATCTCCAACTCTGCTAGATATTGCCAAGCTCTCTCTCAAAGTGGCTGTAACAGGAACATTTTCCCTAGCAGTGACTGAGAATTCCCATTGCTCCATTTTCTCAATAATACTTTTTTTAAAAAAACAATCATATAGGTGTAAAATGATATCTCATTTTTGTTTAAATTGATACTTCATCAATCACTAGTGAGTCTGAGCATTATTTCAAATATTTATGAGAGGCTTTTTTCTTTGTCTACAGCAAACAGTTTTCTCCCGGTTGCAGCTTGCCTTTTGTACAAAAGTTTGTTTCTGTACAGAAATTTTAAATTTTAATCCAGTCAATGTATTAATATTTTACTTTATAGCTTTTTGCAATTTAAGAAATTATTTCTTACCCCCAAAGTCATATAGATATTCTTCTATATATTCTTTGTAAAGTTTTAAAGATTTTATTTTCAAATCAAGATCTTTATTTGGGATTATATTTATATATGGTATAAGGTAATTTATTTTTTCCTCGTATTTATATCTAATTATCTAGTCATCATTTGTTGACCAGACAAGGATAGTTCAATTAAAAAAAAATAAACCATAACCATAGCCTGGGGGTGAGTGGGTTTTGAGAGTTGGAGAGAGCTCAAAAGGGGAGAAATGGTTTCCAGGGCCCACTCAGGTCTCGATGGTGCTGCTGGCCCTGACCAATTCCAGGAATCAGAGTGGGATTTAGAAGAATCTGAAGAAGGTATTTCTGTTCAGCTAAACCCCTGTGGTACCTGGTTCCAGTCCCAACCACTGGAGGAGGGCACATCAAAGCATGGAACTCCCTTGAGACAGGTGCATAGCCAGGGGCAGGGAGCTGCCTTGGCAGCTCTAAAAGCAATACTAATATTAGGGCTTTTCCCAACCATTTTCTCTAGAGCTGATAGCTCCATAGGTCTGTCTTCCAAGTTTTCACAGGGAAGGATTTTCCCAAAAATTCTGACATGTCACCCAATATTCAGCCTTCAAAATCTGTTTCTTTGTCACAAGCTGCCTTACCAATTTATCAAGACGCTGTGTTTTAGGTTCTTGTTTTGGTAGCAGCTCCACTTCCAGATAGCAGTTTCCATAGTATCAGAATATAGGGTAAACTGATATAACAAAGAGACTACAAAATATAATGGCTCAAACAAAATGTTTCTTTTGTTCTCATCCACCTCTCTAGGGGTGAAAAGTCAAAGGCTAGTAGGTAGCTCTTTTTCAGAAGTTTATTTAGGGATCCTTGTTCCTTCCATCTAATTGTCCTACATTTTCCTAAGGTGTTCTCCTCTGAGGTATAATCAAAGTTGGATTACTCATACACTACATTCTAGCTTCCAGTCTTTATGTCTGTGTCTCTCTGTTTCTTTCTTTTTATTATTTTAGTTTTCTGAAACTCTTTCTTTTGTTGATTTCTCAGAAATAACTCATATAACTCTCGGGGTGAACAGTAGCCTGAAATTCTGCCATATTCCTAACAGTTTCTCTACAGTCTTTATACTTGAAGATCAGCTTGGCTGGATACAAAATCTATGGTTCACATTTTCTGTCTTTGTCTCAGATATGTTAGTCCATTGCTTTCTGTAAACAGTGTTAACTAACAACAACAACAAAATGACAATATAATTTTTTTTTCTCTTGGTCTTTTTTTTTTTTTTTGCCTTCATGTCAGTAACTGTTTTGTTTTCAAGTCCAGTTGTTTTAATAGACCTTGGCTCTGTATTGGCCATTTTGAATCAGTTTTCCCAGATACCTGGTATATTCTTTTCAAGGATAGTTTCAAGTCCTAGAGAAGAGCTCCCTAGTTGTATTTATGTAGTAATTTTTAAAAAATAATATTTATTTATTTTTGGCTGTGCTGGGTCTTCATTATTGTGCATGCATTTCTCTGGTTGTGGTGAGCGGGATCTATTCTTTATTGCGGTGTGCAGGCTTCTCATAGTGGTGGCTTCTCTTGTGGAGCACGGGCTGTAGGCACTTGGGCTTTGGTGGTTACAGCACACGGGCTCAATAGTTGTGGCTCGCAGGCTCTAGAGCACAGACTCAGTAGTTGCCCTGCGACATGTGGAATTGTCCCTGACCAGGGATTGAACCCGTGTCTCCTGCACTGGCAGGACGATTCTTTACCACTCAGCCACCAGGGAAGCCCCACAAAGTGATTTAAAAAGATATATGGCCTCATATTTTCTGAGATTTGCCTCTTCTGCTTCCCTCCCTTACATTTATTTGGATCTTCTTATTTATTCCTCTTCCTGAGATTTCATTCCCAGACGTTCATTGAACGTCTTTGTCTTGGGAGGAGCTCTGTCTGTATTTCTGAGTTTATAGGGCCCAGTCTGCCCCCTCACCATGAGACCTTATCATATCCTTTTGGTGCTCTTGTACTTATTGGTGAGCTAGACCCCTACTGGATCCCCTGCCAGCTTCCATTCAGTTCAGTTCAGTTCAGTTCAGTTGCTCAGTCATGTCCAGCTCTTTGTGACCCCATGAATCCATTAAGAGGAGGTAATTGGGGGGTTTTCTTTTTTGAAGGGTTCTCAAAAGCCAGGTTCCCTTGCTATGCCTCCTTCACAGATTCCATCACACACAAGTCTTGTAGCTAATAGGGTTTATTCTTGTCTGCCTAAATTTGTGGGTTCAGAGGAATGCTTTGCCACCCAGGTTTGGAGAGATGTTATGCATGAGTCTTCACTACCCCAATGGCGCTTTGCTGCTTTTGCAGTCTACCTCCACTCCGCTAATCTTGCCATTCATTTCTTTCACTATCACTCAACCCTAAACCTTTTTTTTTAAATTTTATTTAGTTAGTTTTGGCGGCACTGGGTCTTTGTCGGTGTACTGCCTTTTCTCTAGTTGCAGAGAGCCAGGGCTAGTCTCTGGTTGAGGTGTGTCAGCTTCTTGTTGTGGTGGCTTCTCTTGTTGCAGAGCAGGGGCTCTAGGGTGGGTTGACTCAGTAATAGTGGTTCCAAGGCTCTGGAGCACAGGCTCGATTGTTGTGCCGGCCCAGCTTACTTGCCCGGTGGTATGTGGGATCTTTCTGGATCAGGGATTGAACCCACGTCTCTTGCATTAGCAGGTGAATTCTTTACCACTGAGCTACTAGGGTAGCCCCCTAAATCTTTTATTATTTATATAAAATGTCCTTTATAACCCAAGTAAGCTATCTCTCTGGCAGCTGTCAGGGACTATGTTTGTCAGTCTCGTTCCTCAGTGGAGAAACTGCTCCAAGCCCTGGATTCAAGCACTGAGCCTGATTCTAATCCCTGACCCAGATTGGATCATTTTTTCCCCCTAAGTGCCTGACTGCTACTCCTCTCTTTACAGCCTCAAGGCTTCAGTCCTGCTTATGACTGTGTGTTTCTATTTAGTTCAGTGCCACAGAGATGGTAATCTTGTTTTTGAGCTCAGCACTATCATTTCAGTGTTTTCTTTCTATGTTTTATCTATCCCTGCTGTGTAATTTGAGCAGAGGGAGTACCTAAAGAGGGAACTTGCAGAACCATCTTGACTCAAAGTATCTCAAAAAACCGTTTTGAATGCACAATACACAATGAACTGACAACGTTACAAAAAAGAACAAGAAGGGCTCCCACTCAGAGAGATTAGAATGTAGTGAAGGAAGGTGAAGGTGGTCTGTGCCACACCACTGTAAGATAGGCTGAAAACTACTCTGTTGGAAGTGATCAGTAGAGCTCTGTCAGCCTGCAAGAAGAAGCAAGGGCTCGAGAGGGAGGGGTGCAAAGAAGGCTTCTCAGAGGAAGTGGCTTTGAAATGGATCCTTTAGGAGTGCTGTAACAGGGGTGTACCTGTTGGTTTGGTGACCTCATCCTTGGAACTGGAGGACATGCTGCCTCGGTGGAGTGAGGAGGATGTGCTGGAAGAAGAGCCTGGCGCTTAGCTTACAGGCCACAGAGTTCACACAGACTCAGCTCCAGTCTTGGCTTTGTTGCCAACTAGAGGCAGAAGCCTGGGCAATTCACTCGATCTCTCTGAGCTTTAGAAAGGGAATAGTGTCCCCAGCCTCACAGAGTTGTTGTAAGGATAATTGGTGGTAATATATATGAAGTTGTGATTAAACTCTCATAAAGTGATAGCTGTAACTTTTAGATTATGGAGGGCCTTGAATATCAAGCAATTAACTTTTTAGAAGCTTTGTAGAGGTATAGTTTACAGTTACAAACTGAGCACTTTTGACTACCACTCTCTGGTCTTACTTCTGCTCTCTGGAGCAGCCTCTAGAATATTACTCAGACTTCGATAACCTCTGTGGTAGGCAGAGTAATGATTCTGCAAAAATGTCTACTTCTTAACCCCAAGAACCTGTGAATGTGTTAGGTTGAAAGGCAAAGGGGAACCTAAAGGTTACAGATGGGATTAAGGTTGTTAATCAGCTGACCTGGGGATGGGAATATTATCCTGATGCTCAATGTGCTGGACTCCTTTAGGAGGGGATTAGGGAGGCAGAAGGGGGAAAATCAGAGATGTGAGAAGGACTCCTTGTTCATCGCTGGACATGGCTTTGAAAATGAAAGGGGACATGAACCAAGGAATGTGGGCAGCCTCTAGAAACTGGAAAAACAGGAACGGGATTCCTTCCTGGAGTCCCTGGGAAAAGGGCCCTGCTAAAGCCTTGATTTTAGCCCAATGAGACCTACTTTGAACTGACCTCCAGAAGCATAAGATAACAAAAATGTGTTGTCTAAAAGCACTAAACTTGCTGTAATTTGTTACAACAGAAATAAAGAACATGTAAAGTCTTGAATAAATGCTTGTTGATTAGCTGAATTAATAAAGACAAATCTACTACCTTTTTCATTTAATAATCCTTCTAGTTTTGAGAGAGAGAAGATTTAGTTTGGACCATGTTATCTCCCTGTAAAATTCCTGTATCTTGACGTGAAATTCCTGGATTGGTACTAAAGCAATTTTGAGGTTGATTGACGAGCACTATAAACTGAATGTTTGTATCACCCCGAAATTCATATGTTGAAATATTGGAAAGTGGGTCCTTTGGGAAGTGATTCGGTCATGAGGGTGGAACCCTTGTGAATGAGATTAGTGCCCTTATAAAGGAGACTCTAGAGAGTCCCCTTGGTCCTTCCTCCGTTTGAGGACACAGTAAGAAGGCAGCTGTGTATGAACCAGGAAGTGACCCCTCCCCAGACACCAAATCTGCTAGCGCCTTGATCTTGGTCTTCCAGCCTCTGGAACTGTGAGAAATAAATTTTTGTTGTGTATATGCCACCCAGTTTATGATATTCTCTTATAGCAGCCCGAAGGGATTATGACAACGAGTTTGGGATCATTCCACACTGGATGCACTATTGATATGGTAGTGATGTAGACCATACTCCCTCTGCTACCACTCTAGATGGGCCAGCAGAAGGCAGGCTGACCCCCACAAATCAGCAACCCTTCTTTCTTTTCCCACCAGGTGCCTTTTTTTTTTTTTTTTAAGGGATATGTCCTGTATTTCCAATAAAAATGGGAAAGGTGTTAAAGTCAGTTCTTTGTTGCAGTGCTTTTTGATTTATGGACCTTTGTTTTATTCAGTTTGTTAAATAAGAGTTGACAAAATTATTGCTTCCCATCCCCCACCTCCATAGCAGTCAGAGAAGAGCACTGAAAAAACAATTCCAATAGTTAGCTACAAAACTTAATTGTAAGGGTTAAGCAGTGGTTATTGGTCAAACCAATCAACATTAATAACTTTGAGGTGTGCAGAAACTAGTCTTTAAATAAAGGTGACAAATACCAGTAAGATCCCTATAATACTGTTCAGGATCTAAATAAATGTGATTCTGAAAGTTGAGTACAAAAGAGAATGATAGTGCAATCATCAATAAGTAAACCAAAAGCATAATTTTCTAAATCATTTAATGTATTTTTTAAAAAGATTATTTATTTATGGCTGTGCTTGGACTTTATTGCTATGTGGGATTTTCTCTAGTTGTGGCGAGTTGGGGGGTTACTCTATAGTTGTGGTGGGTGAGCTTCTCATAGGCTTCCCTGGTACCTCAGCCAGTAAAGAAACCACCTGCAATGCAGAAGACCCCGGTTCGATTCCTGGATTAGGAAGTTCCCCTGGAGAAGGGATAGGCTACCCATTCCAGTTTTCTTGAGCTTCCCTGGTGGCTTAGATGGTAAAGAATCTGCCTGCCATGCAGATAGGTTCAATTCCTGGGTTGGGAAGTTCCCCTGGAGAAGGGATAGGCTACCCACTCCAGTTTTCTTGGGCTTCCCTGGTGGCTTAGATGGTAAAGACCTGCAATGATGATGGCTTCGATCCCTGAGTTGGGAAGATCCCGTGGAGAAGGGCATGGCAACCTACTCCAGTATTCTTGCCTGGAGAATCCCCATGGACAGAAGAGCCTGGTTGGCTACAGTCCAAGGGGTTGCAAAGAGTCAGACACCACTAAACATCTCATTGCAATGACTTCTCTTGTTGCTGGCTTACCTAGTGGCTCAGTTGGTCAAGAATCTGCCTGCAGTGCAGGGGACCCGGGTTCAATCCCTGGATCGGGAAGATTCCCTGGAGAAGGAAATGGCAACCCACTCCAGTACTCTTGCCTGGAGAATTCCATGGACAGAGGAGCCAGGCAAGCTACAGTTCACTGGATTACAAAGAGTTGGATATGACTGTGTGATTAACTTTTTCTTGTTGCAGAGCACTGGTTCTAGCATGTACAGACTTGAGTAGTTGCAGGACGCCGGCTCAGTATTTGCAGTTTACAAGCTCTAGAGCACAGGCTCAGTAGTTGCGGCACATGGTCTCAGTTAAGCTGTGGAATGTGGGATCTTCCTGGATCAGGGATCGAACCTGTGTCTCCTGCATTGGCAGGTGGATTCTTTACCACTGAGCCACCAGGGAAGGTCCTCTAAATCATGTTTAGTTAAACAGAGTAAATTCTAGTTTTTAAAAAAAATTTAAAGTGACATAAACTCAATCTGTTTTCTACCTGAGACCAAAACAAGTTTCTTTTTTCCTGTCTAAACAAAATTCTTGGCATTAAGATAAATCTGAATTCACGTGATATAATTTGTTAAACATTTCCAAAAAATTTTAAGCCTGCTGTAAAGAGAATTCTCATGATATACTACATACATATTTACATATTTTTCTTCAAAGACAAATTTATGAAGTTAATAGGCCTGTAATAGGACCATGATACTATTAATAATATAAAAACAAAAAGTGTTCCTATATGTGCAATATGAAGTGAGATCACCAAATCTGTGTACCCAGATGAATCACCAAGAGTTCAGAAATTAAGCTCACTTTAAGAAAATACATTCCCTCTTTTTTGGTGCCAAGTTTGAAAAATTGTGATGTATGACAAAAACTTTGTGTATACAGACTCCAAAACCAAGCATTGTTCTAAATTGGCAATAACTGTAACTTAAGTTAAAATTAAACTCAACTAGATCACTGTGGTTGGAGAAGGAAATGGCAACCCACTCCAGTATTCTTGCCTGGAGAATCCCAGGGACAGAGGAGCTTGGTGGGCTGCCATCTATGGGGTCACACAGAGTCGGACATGACTGAAGTGACTTAGCAGCAGCAGCAGCAGATCACTGTGGTTATACCACACTTGGCTTTAGGTAGGGTCTGCAAGTTTTACTGTGCCTCCCATCCTGCGCTTGCTCCCACTGCCCCCAGCTTCCTTTCATATAGCTGCATTTGGCAATGCTTCCAAATCTTGGAAGCAGAAGAACCTGCTAAAGTAAACAGAGAGGATGAAAAATGACACTATAAATGATACATGAAAAATCAACCTTAGAGTATAGACTGAGAAGCAGCAGTCTACTCTCAAGGGAAAAAGAGAGAATTAAAAAAGTAGGGGGACTTGCTTGGCCGTCCAGTGGTTAAGACTCTGTCCCTTCACTGCAGAGGCTGTGAGTTTCATCCCAGGTAGAGGAACTAAGATCCCACATGCTGAGCAGCATAGCCAAAAAAATAAAATAAAATAAGGGGCTGTTATTCCTAGATATTTTCCCACATAACAAAATTTCAAGCTCTGGAAAGGTAACGACTTTGAAGGAGGAGCTAGGGAAGTAAATAAATGATAAAGAAGTACAGCAGTAGCTTTAACTGTCAGTGAATTTCTTTGCCCTGGCATTGGCATTATCAATATGATCTTTATTGGTGTCAGCCTTTTCTGTGATCTGTTCTATTTGTCAGTTGTGAGCTTCAACCCCATTGCCTATGTCCAGGGACATGTTTTTAGGTTTTCTAGGATACTGCCCACTTGAGTCATGTTCTCTTCCGTTTCATCTTCCCTGGCATGATTTGTTATATATTTAACGTATTCACCCGTTGGCTGCTCCTGTGGTCACTTGATGCAGCTGACCGTTTGTCACTCAGCCTGGCTGCTTAGATACGATTACATTGCTAGGAGAGCTGTCTCCAGCATCTCCCCATATTGCCTTATAGACTTTACCAGACTCAATGTTCTTTGTCCTATTACATGGACATAAACAAAGGCCTCAGTCCTTACTGAATTCTGTTAAAGTCTTCTCTGCTTCTCTTACGTCTTTATCTGGTCCATGCCTCCTTCTGTGTGTTTCAGTTGTTCCCCTTGCTCAACCAGTGTAGGGATAGTCTTGATTCCTGCATCCTGAGCTTCAGTGGCTAAACCCAGGATTCTCCTTGTACTTTCTGCAGACTCATCAGTAACCTGGTTAGCCCTCAGCTGAATTCCTTCTGCTGACAGATTATCCATGATGAATTAAAACTATTGATAGGTGCAGACACTGAATTGTGGATGTGGATATTCAAGCAGTTTTGACTGTTTTTCTCCGGCTGCAGCAGCTCTCACTCCCTCAGGCCAGACTCCCAGCTGCGCCCTTCTTCCCGGTGACTTCTTAAAGCAGTGGTTCTCGGAGAGGCAGAGGGAGGAACGTGTCAGTTAGCTAGGAAACTCTACAAACTGTAAACGCCCACAGCACCTTACTTTCTTACCTACCCCTGGGGAATCTGCTATGGTTTTCTCCACCCTCTTTGAGAAGCACGGCCTTAAAGCAAATGCCACATGAGAGAAGGGAGAAGTATCCACATGGGGGATACACAAAAGGGGTGCTTCTGAATTAAAAGAGATCTCATTCCCAGTTAGAGTTTGTTCTCTTATCCTGTGACTATGTCCAAGCTGTTGACCTTTTTTCCATGGACAGAGCTTTCCCAGAGTATTCAGAAGCCCCAGGAAGACCAAGTGTCTTCCCTTCTGTTTTCTTTTCTGTCACCTCCAATCCTGGGAAGACCAGCTTCTATTGCTGGAGTTGCCAGGATCAGGAGTTCCTTTCCTGGTCCCTGCGCCCTCTCTGGATTGAAATATTCTGTCTGTAGCCCCTCTATCCTAGTAGATCCTAGTCTTGTTAGAAACCAAAAGACCCCCAAACCTCCAAGTGATCTTTTTTAAATTTATTTTGCTGCACTGGGCCTTAGTTGAGGCATATGGGATCTAGTTCTAACCAACTAGGGGTTGAACCTGGGCCCCCTGCATTGGTAGCGTGGAGTCTTAGCCACTGGACCACCAAGTAAGTTTCCAGATAATCTTTTTTTTTAATGTTATTTTTAATTGGAGGATAATCGCTTTACAGTATTGTGTTGATTTCTGCCATATATCAACATGAATCGGCCATGGATATACACATGTCCCCTATCTCTTGAACCTTCTTCCACCCTTCTAGGTTGTCACAGTGCACAGGGTTGAGCCTCCCTGAGTCATGCAAAAAATTCCCACTCGCTATCTAATTTTACACTTGGAAATATGTATATGTCTTCAATGTTACTGTCTCAGATTGTCCCTCCCTCTCCTTCCCCTACTGTGTCACAAGTCTGTTTTCTTATGTCTGCATCTTTATTGCTGCCCTGCAAATAGGTTCATCAGTACCGTTTTTCTAGATTCCATATATATGTGCTAACATACGATATTTTTCTCTTTCTGACTTACTTCATTTTGTATAACAGGTTCTAGGTTCACCCACCTCACTAGAACTGACTCAAATTCATTCCTTTTTATGACTGAGTAATACTCCATTGTATATATGTCCCACAGCTAGCAGGTGATCTTTGAGTTTCTTCTTAGCTCTGTGGTTTTGGGTTTGTGGTGTCTCCACCAACTTCTCCAGCCAAAGTCCTAGAGTAATTTCATGAAGAAATCGGATTTCTCCACTCGATTGTTCTAACCCAGTCTGTACCTTTGTTTTCTCTAGAAAGTCCTGCTATCAGGAGGGTTGCCATTTGGCCCAATGCCCTGTCTGTGTAATTTGCCTTTAGGGATTCCAGATACTTCTACTCTCATTATCAGTTGGGTCAGAAACTCTTCTCCCTGTTTATCTTTCAGATTTTCTTCCTCTCAGCCACTCTGGCAGTTCCTTTGCTCCAACCCTAAGGCTGGCGACTCAGGGCTAACCCATTCGCTCCTGTAACCGCTTTTCTTAGTTGCAACCATCCACTCAGATTGGGGTAAGGAAGGGGAAAATGGACTCCATCATGCTACATACCTTTTATAATATGATTTTAAAACAAATGTTAAAGCAGATTATAATTGGCTCCCAGCACCAGAAGGAACATCTTTCTGTACAAGGAGGGGATGTGTGCATGTGTGTTCACATCTGTTGTGCTGGACTGAGGACAACATTTGAGTGCCATGCAGGGGCACACATGTGCAGATGGTGTGTTCAGCCTGGTCCTGACCCTTCCTGAGGCCCTGGGGGTAGAGGAGCATCTCCTGAGACTCACATCTTTCACAGGAAGCTTCTGGGCTGTCCCCTTCCCCACTTCAAGGGGTGGCTTATGAGTCTCTCAGTCTTCAGGCCCAGGCTGATGTTCCTCCCACTAGCCCCATCCCAGGCAGCTCCTGACTGTCCCCAGGACCCTTGGGTGAAACCTCATGGGACTTCTTGTAGGTTTAGGTCACACTCCAGCTATTAGGCAATGGCACCCCACTCCAGTACTCTTGCCTGGAAAATCCCAAGGATGGAGGAGCCAGGTAGTCTGTGGTGCATGGGGTCACGAAGAGTTGGACACGGCTGAGCGCCTTCACTTTCACTTTTCACTTTCACGCATTGGAGAAGGAAATGGCAACCCACTCCAGTGTTCATGCCTGGAGAACCAAGGGATGGGGGAGCCTGGTGGGCTGCCGTCTATGGGGTCTATGGGGTCACACAGAGTTGGACACAACTGAAGTGATTTAGCAGCCAGGGGTCCCAGAAAGCAACCCGATTCCAGAGTCCATAAAGAACAATTCAGCATTTCTAGGAGCTTAAAATCAATTCTGCTCTTTTATCATTGGGACAGATATTTTTTCTAGGACCATCTGGACTCCCTGGAGTTGCTGCCAACAGGACAGCAGGGGAACTCCAGACCAGCGCAGGCTGACTAGGGTATCGGCGTGGTTTCCTGTGATGTCTTCCACTCACCAGGTCAGTCAACTGCAGCCTGTTCCTTGTATTTCACATAGTCCTTACGGTGGAGCTGTTTGGTTGCTCCAGGAGTGCAGGAGGAAAACAGCGAGGAGGAGGAGTGGGGAGAGAAAGACTCATGCAAAAAAGGGAGAGGAAATGAGTGATGCTGAGGAAGGCGAAAAAGGCAAATAGCAACAGCAGTAGCAGCAGGAGCAGAGAAAATTGGGATGTGAGGGTGGGAGGGAAAAGCAGAAAGGCAGGGTTCTGTTCATGATAATATTAACCTGAGTTCCTGGTTAACATTTTTTAGTGACTTATTAAATATGCATAAGAAAGTAAGGAAGGAAGCTTGCAGTTTTAATTCAAGATAAAGCCCAGTGTTTCCACAGTCCCCATCCCTGGGAAGAGCTGTGGGGTGATGTCCCAGGCTTCCCCTGCAGCCTGGTCTGGGAAGTCATGGGTGGGGAGACTAGCAGAGTTGAGTGACTTTGCTGCACTCCCTTGCCCTCAAACTGGCAGAGGGTCCCCTACGACATAAGGGTTGAGATGCCAGAAGCTCTTTGAAGGCAGTTCGCTCTCTGTTTCTTTCTTGGATTTTCCTTCTTCATATTCTGCTTCGTTTTCTCTTTTGTCCTGCTTAACCCTGGATAAATCCCTAAACCTTTTGGAACTTCTGCACTTATGAAAATGGAGACGAGAAAACTTTCCGGCCTTTTCTCTAGAATACTGTTGAGATCAGCTCCATCTATGAAGGGCTGTGAATGCTGCAAATGTCAGCACAGATGTTAACTGTGATGGCTGTATTCCAGGCTGGTATTGCTTTTCTTGGGCTTCTCTGGCCATCCAGTGGTGAAGACTCTGCCCTCCCAGTGCAGGGGGCACGGGTTCAATCCCTTGTCGGGGAACTTCCTGCATGCTGCATACTGCACCCTGAAAAAAGAAATTGCTTTCCCCAACCCATAGGCTTTCCACTCCTCAGTATGACCGTCAGAAAGGGTGCTGTTAATTCAATTTCAGAATTTCCCTATACCTTAGGCCAGCAGGTAATGTTAATAAGGATTTGGAAAACAACCGCTGGATCACCAGGGTTGACATGAAGTCTGTCCTTTCAGTGGGTTTTGTTTTCTGCTCTATGGACAGTGATCTACCTCCAGTGTTCACAACTCAGAGCTTTACTCTCTCTTGATTCAGTTAAACAAGTATTCCAGGATTAAGTTCCCTAGGAGCTATGGATGTGGTCTCCACATATCCATTTAGAACAACTCTGTTTGGGACCAGAACACCTGGACCCTACGTAAATACTGTGTGTGTGTGTGTGTGTGTGTGTGTGCACGCACGTGCATGAGGAATAAATTTGAAAATGGTATGTGAATAAACAATGGAGTAGCAAGGAAGGCATTCTATGTGATTATGGTGAGATAACCCTAAACCAATAAGAGAGGGGAACAGGAAAAGTGACTAAGAGAAAATAAAAGCTGATTCCTGGTAGAGACATAGCACCTGAATCTGTGCAGCTAAGTAGTGACTAAGAGGGAATGAAATAGGACATAAAACTCAAGAGGAGGGTTTTAGCTTGTCCAAGGAGCAAAAGGAATGTGGGAAAGAGAGATTTTAGAATCCATAGGTATCTTCTTGTTCTGCTAGGAGAGGCAGGATCTTGGTATGATTTCAGAACTTATAAAACCTTCAGAAAAGACTTGCAGATAGCTTAAGGTCAGGTGGCATGATCACAAGTTGTCTTCAATCTGCGATTTACTTGCTTGTGTGGATGCCTGGCATCTAGCTCTGATTAGAAAGGGTAATTCAAAGACAAGCTTCTTCTATTATAAGAGACTACTTGTGTGTGAGGAGCCCCAGGGACTGTGGCTGGGTGAGGGAGGTTAGCTGTTAATGCCACAGCTTTGATATTCTAAACACAAGTCTGCTGTAGCACAGGTGCAGCTGATCTTTACCAAGCCTTCACAAAGTGCAGTTAGAAAAACCTGCAGCCTTCTCTTCCAGGAAAGGACTAGATGTTGCCATGCATCACTTCTCTTGTCCGCCCACAAAGAATGAAGAAGCAGGTCAAAGCTTACCTGTCAGCCATTCTGAGCTGACCTCCACAGGGGAGTCTCTCCATTGCCCACAAATTAGCCCTCTGTACACCTCACTCTAAGGAAATCAGTCTTCCCTCCACATCCACCAGGAGGAAGCAAAGAGCACGCCTGCCTGGGTGATGGCAGGGGCAACCTTGCTTCACGAGGGATTGTAAAACTACCCCCAACTTCCTTCCTTCGACAGCAAATGCAGAGAGAGGTTAGGGCTTCCCTGCTGGCTCAGCGGTAAAGAATCTGCCTGCCAATGCAGGGGATGCAGAAGAGCTGGGTTCGATCTTTGGGTTGGGAAGATACCCAGGAGTAGGAAGTGGCAACCCACTCCAGTATTCTTGCCTGGAGAATCCCACAAACAGGGGAGCCTGGCAGACTACAGTCCTTGGGGTCGCAAAGAGTCGGCTTAGTGACTGGGCACAGTGAGCATCAAGTTTGTTTCCCAGAGTGGTAAGAAGGGAAATGAGAGAAGGGAGACAGAAATCAAAATGCACTTCCAAGACAAAAATCATTTCTGCGGCACATGGTGCTACCGAGGGAGAGGTGATGACAGCCTCCTCCCATTTCAGGAACTGTTCCCAGAGTTGTCCGTAGGCGGATTCACATGACACATTCTTAAACCCAGTTCCATTCTGTGCTGTGTTTGCTCCTTGTTCACATCTCCGGAACAATGCATCGCTACATCTTTGTATCTGAGTTTGATTCTCAATTGGTTGTCTAGCTGAATATTCAGGCTGGCTTGCTTATCATGCATTTGTGCCAGTATTTATCCTTTTGAGTCATGAAACTTCATCAATCCAGCCCTACTTGTGCACCAGAGCTGGAATATTGAATTGTGTGAATGCTGATACTTTAAGAGAATTATAATTAGGAAGTTGGGTGTTCTTCACAATGTTTTGATACGAAAAGATACTAATACATGTTGCTGAAAGAAATAACCAACCAATGATGCAAATTTGCCTGGAAACTATTCTAAATCCAATTTGCAACTTTCTGTGAGATAAAATTTGGGTTGTGACATTTTTTGATTGATGTCTCTATATGAGTAGGTTTTTGGCTTTTTAGTGTTGCTGATTTTCTGTTCTCACTCCTCAAAGAATCTTTGCCAACATACCACTGACATTTGAGGAAGAGAATAGAGACAGTTTGGCTTCTTGTAAATTCTTCTGTTTCCTTGGTGATGTAAATAATTATGGAACACATAAAAAGTTTTTAGCAAGTTCAAATGTGATTTTGAAAAAGCAGGTTTGCTACCTGTGATAGGGACAACAGGAACAATCTCAGCAAGAAATTCTGTGCTCTTTAACTTGCTTTAATTTAGAAAATCTTCCTTAAAACACAGGGCCTACTCAGATGCGGATTTAATGCCAGTATAAAATATGCACTTAATATGGTTCAATAAAGCTGTTCAGGTGGGTGGGTGGCTTTGGACCCCATCTCTGACAGAATAATTCTCTGCCATCTTCAGCTTTACTGGGAGAATCCTGTTCAATGGGCAGACCCAGAACCCAGGAGCTTGAAAGGAGGGGCTGAGTCACCTAAAACTGAGTGAAGAATTAATCCATGTCCATTGTGGAGTCTTCACGTGGACAGGTTCTCTCCATGGGGGAAAGATGACTGCCGCTTTGGAAGAGGTCTGACTTGAATCACACACTCAGTGGCATGCTTTTCACTTTGACTCTTCTAAGCTGTTCTCATGTTCTTCAAGTCCCCAGTTTCTCTTTTTCCTTCCTTTAGCACCACATCTTCTTTTAATCTTGGCAAATCACCTCACTCCCTTACTACCTCCCAGGTAGAAATATAAGCTCTGTCCATTTATTACCCGTGGGATCTTACTGAAGTTATTTCCCTTCTCAGTGATTTTGCTTCCTTCACTGTAAAATGGGGATAACCACAGTACCTATCTTATGAAGTGGTTGTGAGGATTAAATAAATTAATATATAAGAATTGTTTAGGCCTATACCATGGTGAATGCTTAGTAAATATTAGCTCTTAATGTTTCTGAGAACACAGAGGCCAATGGCATGAACTCCATCCTCCAAACTCCTCTTCACCTGAAAAAAAAGCTCTGTCACTCTCTACCACTGCCTCCCTCAGAGCAAAAAAATGTCTTATTTTGTAAGTCTGTGCTCTCCACCTGTGTCTTGATTCCATCCCCTCCCATTTCCTCAAGGGAACTTTGTTGAATGAATTTTTTTCTCCTTCCTAGTTTAAATTGATTCCTTTTTCCTGGCTCCTGTTTCTCATTCTCAAACACACTCAGGTCTCGCCTATTTGGAAAAAGGCCTCTGTATGACCCCCATGTCTTGGAGTTACTGTCCCATTTTCCTCCTCCTTTCACTGCCAAATACTCTGTGCCTCCATGTCTTTGTGACCCACTTTCTCGTTATTCCTCCGCCATCTGGCTCTCTCTGCCACCCCCCACTCCCACATGGCTATGTCTGTGGTCGCCCATCTCCAGATTCAAAGGGCTTTTCTTGATTTCTGTCCCCTTTAGCCACTTTGCAATGGTCAGTATTGCTGGCTGTCATCTACTCTGAAATCCTCTCCTCTCTTGCGCTCTCCTCTGAGTGCAGGTCTGTTGTGTGCTTCTGCTTCCCTGTGTCTTCTTCGTTCAGTAAATGCCCTTACAGGTTCCATGTTTGTCTCTCTCCTCTTGGGTTGTGGACATGGAGGGGGTTCACCGTGCAGCCTCTTGCTCTCTCTACTCTTACCTTTGTTCTCTTGCTGGTCTCGTGCCTACCATCATTCCTTTAAGTCTGGCACCTGCCTCATTCTTTGCACTCACCTCTTTAGCCTCATGCCTGCATCATGCTTGCTCTCGTTCTCTGTTTTGGCCACTCTGGCTTTCTTTTGAGTTCTTGAAGGTGCTGGGGCCTTTCTGACATAGGACTTTTGTTATTGATGTTGTTTAATTTCCATTCATCTTCATCTTTTTTTTAAACCATCATTGTTACTATAATTTTTTTCTATTTTGAAGATTGAGATATAATTCACATACCACAAAATTTTATGCTCTTAAAGTATGTGATTCAGTAGGCCTTGGTATATTTATGAAGTTGTGCAACAGTTACCACTATTTCATTCCAGAACATTTTCATCACCTCAAAAAGAAACCCTATACCCATTAACAGGCCCTCTCTTTCTCCCTTGCCTCCATCAGTCCCTGGCAACCACTAATCTGCTTTCTGTCTCTGTGTTGTGGGTTTTTGTGCATGCTGGTCCTTTTGCCTAGAACCTCTCCTCTACTTTATCCCCTAGTCAGCTTCTGTTTTTCCTCAGTGATCAGTGCCAGTGTCCTTGAACTGGTCAATTCCTCCTACATGCTTTCACAGGAATATGTATCTCTTTTGAAGAATTTATTATAAATTGCAGTTTTATTCTCTGTGTGTGGAGTCATTTATAAATGCACAAAATTGTACATTTCCATTAACACCAGATTCACTTGAATGTAATAGTATGATACCCAACTAAGACAAAAATGCATATTTTTCTCCCCACATCAATTCCTCCTTCATACTTCCCCATTTGAGGATACTTCATTCTCTCAAGCACACAGGTTCAGTTTCTTGAAGAACTTTGATTCCCTTCTCTCTCATCTTCAACATCCAGTCCTCTTCAAATCCTCAAGTTGAGTGGATTCCTTTGCAAGTCCTTGCATGCCAGCCTTTAGTAGTGTCCTTGCTGCTGCTGCTGCTGCTAAGTCGCTTCAGTAGTGTCCGACTCTCAGTGACCCCATGGACTGCAGCCTACCAGGCTCCTCCGTCCATGGGACTTTCCAGGCAAGAGTACTGGAGTGGGGTGCCATTGCCTTCTCTGAGTGTCCTTACTGCTCAGTAAACATTGCCTGATAATGAATAACTTCTGGAGCTATCTGCAATAAAGGAAATGGTTGTGGCCATGATGTTGGGTGAGTCTTAGAGACTGCCAAAGGCACGAAAGAGACAGAGGTCAAAATAGAGAGTGTGGCATTGGAGGGTGGCATTGGATGGAGACAATCCTATACTACAGACAGCTGGAGAAAAGCAGTAAAGTAATAAGAGAAGCAAAAGGAGAACCTGGCTAATGTACCACAATCCAATCACCAGTTTTGAATATCTGTTACCTGCTTGGCGCTTAGATTATGGTGACACAAAGATGAATCAGAAGTTGTCTCTTTCCTAAAGGAAGCCAGGGTCTGGTGAAGGAAACATTTATGTAAACAAAAATTACAATAGAATGTGGTAAGTTTTATAATAAGACTATTCACAAAGTATTCTGTGAGCAAGAGGAGGTGGTGACTAAGACTGTAGCAGCACAGAGGTGGGTAAAGGTGGGTGGGCGTCACAAGATGACTGGGACTTCAGCAGCCTGTAATCAGAAAGAGTGATATGCCAGGAAGACAGAACAACTTTAACAGGCCTGGGCCCATGTAGAACTGCAAATCATTTTGTTTAGCTTTACTGTAAAGGGTAGGAGGGAATATCCTGGGAATTCAGCCTGGGGCTCCTTTGTGAGAAATCTCACAAAAGCCAAGAATTTATTGTCTAGTTAATAAAGAGGCTTCAGAGTTTTTTGTTTTTGTTTTTGTTTAATTTGGCCATACCCTGAAAGGCTTGCAGGATCTTAGTTCTCTGACCACAGATCGAACCTGCCCCCTTAGCAGTGAAAGCATAGAGTCCTGACCTCCTAACCACTATTTCAGTTCAGTTCAGTCACTTAGCCATGTCCAGCACTTTGCGACCCCATGGACTGCAGCACACCAGCCTTCCCTGTCCATCACCAACTCCTGGAGCTTGCTCAAACTCATGTCCGTTGAGTCGGTGATGCCATCCAACCATCTCATCCTCTGTTGTCCCCTTCTTCTCCCACCTTCGATCTTTCCCAGCATCAGGGTCTTTTCCAATGAGTCAGTTCTTCCCATCAAGTGGCCAAAGGATTAGAGTTTCAGCTTCAATGTCAGTCCTTCCAATGAATATTCAGGACTGATTTCTTTTAGGATAGACTGGTTAGATCTCCTTGCAGTCCAAGGGACTCTCAAGAGTCTTCTCCAACACATAGAGAGGCACAGACATAGAAAACATGTATGGATACCAGAGGTGGAAAGGGGGAGTGGAGATTAAGACTGACATATACACACACCTATGTATAAAACAGACAAGAAGTGAAGTCACTCAGTCGTGTCCGACTCTTTGCAACCCCATGGACTGTAACCTACCAGGCTCCTCTGTCCATGGGATTTTCCAGGCAAGAGTACTGGAGTGGGTTGCCATTTTCTTCTCCAGGGGATCTTCCTGACCCGGGGGTCGAATCCAGGTCTCCTACATTGCAGGCAGACACTTTACCGTCTGAGCCATCATACCACAGTTCAAAAGCATCAATTCTTTGGTGCTCAGCTTTCTTTATAGTCCAACTCTCACATCCATGCATGACTACTGGAAAAACCATAGCTTTGACAAGATGGACCTTTGTCAGCAATGTAATGTCTCTACTTTTTAATATGCTGTCTAGGTTGGTCATAACTTTTCTTCCTAGAAGCAAGTGTCTTTTAATTTCATGGCTGCAGTCACCATCTGCAGAGATTTTGGAGCCCCCCAAAATAAAGTCCGTCACTATTTCCATTGTTTCCTCATCTATTTGCCATGAAGTGATGAGACCAGAAGCCGTGATCTTAGTTTTCTGAATGTTGAGCTTTAAGCCAACTTTTCCACTCTCCTCTTTCACTTTCATCAAGAGGCTCTTTAGTTCTTCACTTTCTGCCGTAAGGGTGGTGTTATCTGCATATCTGAGGTTTTTGATATTTCTCCCAGCAGTCTTGATTCCAGCTTGTGCTTCATCCAGCCTGATACTTCGCATGATGTACTCTGCATATAAGTTAAATAAGCAGGGTGACAATATACAGCCTTGACGTACTCCTTTCCTAGTTTGGAACCAGTCTGTTGTTCCATGTCCAGTTCTAACTGTTGCTTCTTGACCTGCCTACAGATTTCTCAGGAGGCAGGTCAGGTGGTCTGGCATTCCCATCTCTTTAAGAATTTTCCACAATTTGTTGTGATCCACACAGTCAAAGGCTTTGGCATAGTCAATAAAGCAGAAGTAGACCGCCAGGAAATTCCTCAAACTTTTTTAAAATTAACTTCATTGAGAAATCTGTATGCAGGTCAGGAAGCAACAGTTAGGACTGGACATGGAACAACAGACTGGTTCCAAATAGGAAAAGGAGTACATCAAGGCTGTATATTGTCACCCTGCTTATTTAACTTATATGCAGAGTACATCATGAGAAATGCTGGAATGGAAGAAACACAAGCTGGAATCAAGATTGCTGGGAGAAATATCAGTAACCTCAGATATGCAGATGACACCACCCTTACAGCAGAAAGTGAAGAACTAAAGAGCCTCTTGATGAAAGTGAAAGAGGAGAGTGCAAAAATTGGCTTAAAGCTCAACATTCAGAAAACTAAGATCACGGCTTCTGGTCTCATCACTTCATGGCAAATAGATGGGGAAACAGTGGAAACAGTGTCAGACTTTATTTTTTTTGGCTCCAAAAGCACTGTAGATGGTGACTGCAGCCATGAAATTAAAAGACGCTTACTCCTTGGAAGGAAAGTTATGACCTACCTTGATAGCATATTCAAAAGCAAAGACATTACTTTGCCAACTAAGGTCCGTCTAGTCAAGGCTATGGTTTTTCCAGTAGTCATGTATGGATGTGAGAGTTGGACTGTGAAGAAGGCTGAGCGCTGAAGAATTGATGCTTTTGAACTGTGGTGTTGGAGAAGACTCTTGAGAGTCCCTTGGATGGCAAGGAGATCCAACCAGTCCATTCTGAAGGAGATCAGCCCTGGGATTTCTTTGGAAGGAATGATGCTAAAGCTGAAACTCCAGGACTTTGGCCACCTCATGCGAAGAGTTGACTCATTGGAAAAGACTCTGATGCTGGGAGGGATTGGGGGCAGGAGGAGAAGGGGACGACAGAGGATGAGATGGCTGGATGGCATCACTGACTCGATGGATGTGAGTCTGAGTGAACTCCGGGAGATGGTGATGGACAGGGAGGCCTGGCGTGCTGTGATTCATGGGGTCACAAAGAGTCAGACACGACTGAGCAACTGAAGTGAACTGAACTTCATTAGGCATAATTTACTTACATTCTAATATATAGATTTTAAGTCTATGATTCTAAGTTTTGATAAAAGTATACATCCTTGTAACTACTGCTCAAATCAAGACATAAAACACTTTAAAAAAAATCATCCAATAATGTTATTTATTTATATATAGTTGATTTACAGTATTAGTTTCAGGTATATAGCATAGTGATTCAGTATTTTTACAGATAATACTCCATTAAAAGTTATTGCAAGATAACGGCTGTAATTCCCTGTGCTCAACAGGCATATCTTATTGCTTATCTATTTTATACACAATAGTTTGTATCTCTTAATCCCATTCCCTTATTTTGCCCCTCACCTCTTCCCTCTTCCTCCTGGTAAGCATCAGTTTGTTCTCTATACCTGTGAGTGTGTTTCTGTCTTGCTGTATACATTCATTTATTTTTAAAATTTCATAGATGAGTGATATACAGTATTTCTTTCCCCGACTTCACTAAATTTAACGCTCTCTAGGTCCATACAAGTTGTAAATGGCAGAATTTCATTCTTTTTATGGCTGGGTAATATTCCATTTGGAGAAGGAAATGGCAACCCACTCCAGTGTTCTTGCCTGGAGAATCCCAGGGGCGGGGGAGCCTGGTGGGCTGCTGTCTATGGGGTCGCACAGAGTCGGACACGACTGAAGCGACTTAGCAGCAGCAGCAGCAGCAGCAGCAGCAGCAGTATTCCATTATATATCTTCTTTATCCATTCATATCACATCTTTTTTATCCATTCATCTGTTGATGGACACTTGAGTTGCTTCCATATCTTGGCTATTGTAAATAATGCTTCTGTGAACTTTGGTGTGCACATATCTTAAAAAAAATTTTAATTTTGTATTTATTATTTATTTTGGCTGCACTGAATCTTCATTGCTGCATGTGGGCTTTTTTCTAGTTGAGGTGAGCAGGGTCTACTCTTCATTGTGTTGCATGGGCTTCACATTGCAGTGGCTTCTCTTGTTGCCCAACACAGGCAGGTGTCTTTTTGAATCAGTGTTTCTGTTTTTTCTAGAAGTGGAATTGCTGGATCATAAGGTTTACTTCTAGTTTTTAAAGGAATTTCTATACTATTTTCCAGAGTGGCTGCCCTAATATACATTCATACCAACAGTGTACAAGGATTCCTTTTTCTCCATATCCTCTCCAACATTAATTATTTGTAGACTTTTTGATGAGAGTCATTCTGACAGTGTGAGGTGATATCTCATTGTGGTTTTGCTTTGCGTTTCTCTGATGATTAGCAATGTTGAGTATCTTTTCATATGCCTGTTAGCCATCTGCAGGTCTTCTTTGGAAAAACGTCTATTCAGATCTTCTGCTCTTTTTTTTTTGCTTCTCCACATGGCTTGTGGGATCTTAGTTCCCTGACAAAGGATCGAACCTGGGCCCCCTGCAGTGGAAGCACAGTCTTAACTACTGGACCACCAGGAAATTCCCTCTTCTGACCAGTTTTGATAGGATTTTTTTTTTTTTTACATTGAATTGTATGAGCTGTTTATATACCTTGAATATTGCCACTTGTGGGGCATATCACTTGAAATATTTTTCACTCATTCTGTAGTGCCTTTTCATTCTGTTGATGGTTCCCTTTGCTGTGCAAAAGATTTTAAGTTGAATTATGTCCCATTTGTTAAGATATAGAACCTTTTTTTTTCACCCACCCAAGAAACTCCTCTTGTGCCCTTTGCAGTTGATCCTCTTTTCCCCAAGGCAACGACTGATATGATTTTTATTACCACGTTTGGTTATTTATTGATATGTAAAACCACCCCAAACCTAGTGACTTAAAACAAAAAAACCCATTTATTTGCTCATGACATTGCAATTGGTCAGGGTTTAGTGGAATCATTTTGTCTTTGTTCTCTGTGGCATCAGCTGAGATAGCTTGACTGAAAGCAGAGAATCCACTTCCAAGATGACTTGCTCACATGCCTGGCAAGTTGGGATTGGCTCTTGGCTGGGATCTCAGCTAGGACTGCCAGTTATGGATCTTGTTTATCTTCCACATGGCTGTTTGGGCTTCCTCACATCATGGGTTCCAAAAGGAGGAAGTAAAAGGTGTCAGTCCTTTTAAAGACTAGACTCTAAACTGGTACAGTATCACTTCTGATATATTGTGTAAGTCAAAGCAATCATAAGCCAGCCCATGGGCACACAGGCTCAGTTGCCTCAAAGCATGTGGAATCTTCCTGGACCAGGGATTGTATCTGTTTACCCTGCACAGATTCTTATCTACTGTACCACCAGGGAAGTCTCCTTTTTATTGTTGAGTTATAGTCCAATGATAATCAATATGTTTATTCACTTTTTGTTGATGGACATTTGGGTTGTTTCTAGTTTTTTATGATTATGAATAAAACTGTTATAAAGATTCTTACACAGCAGTTTTTGTAGCTATATGTTTTCATTTCTCTTGAGTAAATACCTAGAAATTTGAATTTCTGGGTCATGGGATAGGTATATGTTATAATTTATAAGAAATTGTTAAACAACTTCCAAAGGACTGTACCATTTTACACTTCCAGTAGCAATGTACAGGAATTCTAGTCGTCTCACATCTAGCCAACAGTTGTTATTGTCAGTGTTTCAAATTTTAAATATTCTGGAAGGCATAAGTATTATCTCATTGTAGTTTTAATTTGTATTTCTCTAATAATTATTAAGTAATTTTATTTTTAATATGCTTATTACCATTTTGAAGGATGTTCTTTTAAAAAAATTGTATTTATTTGGGTGTACTGGGTCTTGCTTGTGGAATGTGCGATCTAGTTCTCTGACCCAGGATCAAACTCAAGCCCTCTGCATTGGGAGCACTGTCTTAACCACTGGACCACTAGGGAAGTCCCAGTAGATGCTCTTTTATTCATGTACTATAGCTGTGCTGGGTCTTTGTTGCAGTGCTTGAGCGTTCTCTAGTTGCGGTGAGCGAGGGCTACTCTAGTTGCAGAGCATGGGCTTCTCACTGCAGTGGCTTCTCTTGTGGAGCACAGCTCTAGGGTATGTGGGTTCAGCAGTAGCAATGCGCAGACTCTAGAGTGTGGGATTGTAGTTGTAGTGTATGGGCTTAGCTGACCTGTGGCACGTGGGATGTTAGTACCTGGAGCAGGGATTGAATCTGTGTCCCCTGCATTGGCAGGTGGATTCTTAACCACTCAACCACCAGGGAAGTCCCCCAGTAGATGTTCTTTGTTAAGTGTCAGTTTAAGTCTGTTGTCCATTTAAAAAATATTGGGTTGATGTCTTGTTATTTTTGAATTATAAGTGTTCTTTACATAGTCCAGATGTTTGTACTTTGTCAGATACAAATGTTATTACCATATGTTAATAGATTGGAATATTATTAAAATATTATTCACAAATTGACCTACAGAGTTAATGTAATTCCAATTAAAACACAAACAGGTTTTTAACAGAAACTGAAGAGCTCATTCTAAAATTTATATAAAAATACAAAAGACTTAGAATAGTCAAAACAATTTTGAAAAAGATAAAATTGAAGGACTTACACCACCTGACCTCAAGACTTACTATAGATTTACAGAAATCAAGGCAACATGGCATTAGTATATGGACAAATAAATAGGTCAATGTAACAGAATAGAGCCTAGATATAGACCCAAACATAAGCAAAAAATTGATTTCTGAAAAAGATGTCATAGTAGGCAGTCTCTACAATGGCCCACATTGATTTCTACCTCCTGGTATTCACACCATTATGTACTCTCTTCTGTTTGTATCTAGACTGATAGAAATGATAGGATGTAGTTTAGTCCCTAAATTGTGTCCAACTCTTGTGATCCCATGGACTGTAGTCTGCTAGGCTCCTCTGTCCATGGGATTTTCCAGGCAAGAATACTGGAGTGGTTTACCATTTCCTTCTCCAGGGGATCTTCCCAACCCAGGGATCAAACCTGGCTCTCCTATACTGCAGGCAGATTCTTTATCAACTGAGCCACCAGGGAAGTTACTTCTGGGGTAAGGCTTAAAAAACGCTATGACTTACATTGTGGGGGCACTCTTTCTTTCTTGGATGGCTCGCTATTGGTAAAGAACTAGTAGCCTTGTTGTAAAGCAGCCCTGTGGAAAGGCCCATGTGCCAAAGGACAAAGGTCGGCCAAGAACCACATGAGTGAGCTTGGAAGCGGACTCCCCTCCCTGCAAATCAAGCCTTTGGATGAGACCAAAGCCTTGGCCAACAGCTTGACTGCAACCTCATGAGAAACCCATATAAAATATGCCCAAGTTCCTTAACTACAGAAACTATGAGGTAATAAATATTGCTGTTTAAAGCTGCTGCAGACCAAAAGAAGGAGAAAAAAAAAATTGAAAAAGGGAATTCCCTAGTGGTCCAGTGTTAGGACTCTGAGCTTCCAGTGCTGCAGGGGCACAGGTTTGATCCCTGGCCAGGGAACTAAGATCCTACAAGCCAAGCAGCCAAAGGAAAAAAAAAAAGCTTCTAAGTTGCTAAACTTTGGAATAACCTGTTAAACAGTGATAGATAACTAATATGGGTGCCAAAGTAGTTTGAAGAAGGAAAAATAGTCTTTAACAAATAGTGCTGAATAAATTTAATATCCTTATGGAAAAAAGTGAACCTCAACTCCTACCTCACACCATACACTGGTATTAATTTGAGCTAGATATTAGACTAAAAGCTAAATCTATTAAACTTCTTCCCCAAAACACAGAAGACAATCTTTACAAATTGAGGTGGACAAAGATAATTTGGACAAGACACAATGGTGGCAACCATAAAAAAAAGTTTGATAAGTTGGACTTTCTCAATAGTTTTAAAATGGAGGCATTAAGCATGCTTGGGGCTGGTGCATGGGGATGACCCAGAGAGATGTTATGGGGAGGGAGGTGGGAGGGGGGTTCATGTTTGGGAACGCATGTAAGAATTAAAGATTTTAAAATTAAAAAAATAAAAAGAAATAAAATGGAGGCATTATATGATGAGATCTTTATTTCAGAAAAGTATGATAAATGTGACAGCAGTGTGTCTGTTTTTCTCTCTTTCTCACACACACACACAAATACTCAATACTAGTAACCATTAGAAGTAGACAAGTTCAGTGAAGTTGAATTGATAAATAAGTATCAGAAATGTTTGTCTCAACTTACATATTCTTTCATTCTTTCACTCAATTAATAGATATGTTATTTTTAAAAAACTGTAGTAAATATATATATATAACATTTACAACCATAACCATTTTAAAGTGTGCCACTCAGTAGTGTTAAGTACATTTCTATTGATGTGCAAGCTCCAGAACTCTTATTATCTTGCAAAACTGAAACACTGTATCCTTTAAACAGCAATTTTTCCATCTTCCCTTCCCTCCAATCCCTGGCAACTGCCATTCTATTTTCTGTCTCTATGAATTTAAGTACTCTAGATACCTCATATAAGTACAAAAAAAGTATTTGTCTTTGTGTGACTGGCTTTTTTTCATGCAGCATAATATCCTCAATATTCAACCATGCTGTAGCATGTTTCAGATTTTTGCATCCTTTTTCAATGCTGAATAATATTCCACTCTATGTATATATTGTATTTTGCTTATTCATTCCTCTGTCCACAAGCACTTGGGTTGTTTCCTTAACAAAATGGATTTTGGTCACCTCTAGTAATTTCCTCCATTTCTGTATAACTCAGTGTGGCTGTTTATAAGCAATAACTAATATTCCCAATTACTTCATCAACAAAGGTCTATCTAGTCAAGGCTGTGGTTTTTCCAGTAGTCATGTATGGATGTGAGAGTTGGAATATAAAGAAAGCTGAGTGCTCAAGAATTGATGCTTTTAAACTGTGGTGTTGGAGAAGGCTCTTGAGAGTCCCTTGGACTGCAAGGAGATCCAACTAGTCCATCCTAAAGGAGATCAGTCCTGGGTGTTCGTTGGAAGGACTGATGTTGAAGCTGAAACTCCAATCCTTTGGCCACCTGATGCAAAGAACTGACTCATTTGAAAAGACCCTGATGCTGGGAAAGATAGAAGGCAGGAAGAGAAGGGGATGACAGAGGATGAGATGGTTGGATGGCATCACCGACTCAATGGACATGAGTTTGGGTAAACTCCGGGAGTTGGTGATGGACAGGGAGGCCTGGCGTGCTGAGGTTCATGGGATCACAAAGAGTTGGACACGACTGAGCAACTGAATTGAACTGAATGTTCCCAAATCTCAGTGTCTGAAATCTACCTAAGTTATCTTTGGCTCATGCTACATATTCACTGCCAGTTGATTAGGTGTCTCTGCTCTATGCCATCCATATTATGGGACCAAGGCTGACAGAGTAACCACCAGTTGGAACACTGTTAGCAGCTGTGGCAGAAGGAAAGAGAAAATGGCTGAATTGCATGCCGGCTTTTAAAGCTTCTTCCCAGAAGTGATACATGTCACTTTCACTCATATTTCATTACCAAAGCAAGTCATGTAGTCATTCCTAACTTTACAGGAGCAAGAAAAAGCAATTATATCATGTTCCTGGAAGTTGGGAGAACCAGAAATATTTGAGGATAGCATAACTGTGAACAACTACTTCCAAGATCACCATTAATACTCTTCAGCACTCAGTAAAGTATCTGTCCAAAACTTCAATAAACAGATATATTAAAAAATTATTTCACTCAACCTTACTAAGAGCATTAACTGTATAGGACATTATAAACCTTTTACTAGTGTATTGTAAAACAATATAGATGACAAGTTTTGTATTCTAAAATCAACTTTAACACGCTATTATCATTATAATAAAATAATTCATATACTTGTATTTGTAGGGTCTCACAGAGATAAGGTTTGAACTAATGCTATAATAGTGGGAGAAGTTGAAAATGAGGATTTACCTTAAAAAAAAAAGGTTTCAGTGTTTGAAGCAATAGAAATTTGTGACTAATTGAAAGTGACAAATAGATGGAAAAGACCAGTTAAGGGTAGGAAGATTTCCTAGACTGGGAGGCTTATTGCAATGGTGGTGTCATTGCCCTTATAAGAGAATGCAGCAGTAGCAGGTGTGTGATGCAAAGAGACAATGAGTTTGATTTTTGGAACACTGAATTTCAGATGTCTACAGGAAGCTCTGCCCTTGCTAACCATCCCTTGCTAGGAATGGATAAGGGCAGGAGAGGAGAATGAACTGCTGGAAGGAGACTGGGAAAGGAGAGTCTAAAACATTGTGTTACATAAGTGAAGGGAAGAGTGAGTTTTGAGGATGTGTTTACTCTGAGGTATTTAAATGTAAGCAATTTTTAACCTTCATCAAGCACAGGCACAAGTGCCCTCTATACCCTCTAGCCATCTCTGTATTATTAATATCATTCTTTTACTTCAATAATGTCTACAGTTCAGCATCTTAAATGATAGGTTAAGTGGGAAAAAAGCCCCTTGAAATGAAGGTGGGAGATAATGTAACAGTTTGTACCAACAGATGGGCACCAGCCACCAAGGAATCTAAAAAAGATCTGCAGTGTAAGAATCTGTTGGTGTGCCTCTAGCACTGTCTAGGGGAGAAACAGAATAGTGGAGGAAAAAGGATTCAAGAATATGCTGTATTGGACACAGGATGCTGGTTAAAACACAACCTTTACCACTAATTTGTATTCACAGCTATACAGTGCCTCCTATTCACCAAGGACTGTGACAGGTGTTCAAAATATTTTTATTTTGGAAACATCATGACAATCCAAAGGCTAAGTTTATTGGCCCCAAATCGAAGTTAAAGGAAGTGAGGATTAAAATGTTAAAAAAAAAATCTGTTCAAGGTCAAAATACAGAAAGTGGAGAACTGCAAGTTCACTCAAATGGGTCTGATTTCAAGGCCAGGGCTCTTTCCACTATAGTCAATGACCCCAACCTAGTTGTGGGTCACAATTGCCTGGAGAAAACGTGGAAACACATTTTTTAGTTTCCCACTCCTAAGACTGTCTCAGAAGGTGGTAATATTAGTATAGTACTTTTCTCTCAGGGTTGTTGCTCACATTAAATGTAATAAAGTATACTGGACTGTTTGATTAACATCAAGTTTAACATTGATAGGCAATTAATAGTTTTAGTACATGTGATTGTCTAATTTCCTTTGATTTCCTAGTCAGAACATAATCTTCTGATAAGTAATTAGGCTTATCAAGTAAGCGCCTTGAAACCAGAAAAGGGTGTGGAAAACAATATATTTTGGCTTGATAACCGCATTATAAATTAACACACTTAATTTCTAGCTTATGAATCAGCATTCTTGAGTCTGAGCAGTGCTAGTCAAATTCCTCCAGTTTAATCATTCCTTTGTTAACCAAAAAAACAAAGTTTTGAAATCTGCAAAGCTGAAGAATGGAGTTAGAGGAGAACAGATACGAACTGTTTTAATTGGGAGTAGAATATCAGTTTTTTGTTGTTATTGTATTTGTTCTGGAGGTCAGTTTCGTGAATACAGTACAAAATTAACTCATTCAAATGCAAGACCACTTTTTCTCATCTTAGTAGATGGTGTTTTTTTTCGGCTTCAATACATCATAGCTAGATTAGGTGGAAACAGAAAATGTAGTAAGGCTACATCTCTGGCTCCTTTAAAATTACTCCTGCTCCTCTCACCTCCACTTTCCCCAACAATACCAGTACGTTTATCAAGAAAGGTCTGGTCTTCTGTCCCCAAAGACATTCTGAAGCATTATTTCTACTTCCAAGAGGGGTTTATAGTAAGTTGTATCTAAATTAGCATTCTTCCCCTCCCATTACCACGAACTTTTGATAGTTTGCCTGTAAGGCAAATACTTTTTCTTTCCAATTTTCAAAAAGGCACTCAGCAGGAACTTACCAAATGCATTCTCCCTGAAGAAAAGTTAAGCAGTTTCCCTAAAACCACACAGCCATCAAACTAGTGGGAGAAGGGAGACTGAAAGTGACTGTTACACCCAGTCTCGCTCCCATAATTACCCAAACTGCCTGCATCCCCGCCGTAGGACAGGGCTTTCTACGGGACCAGAAAGGAAAACCAGGGAGGTGAGAGCCAGGAAATCGGGAGAGGTGCCTTTCCCGGCATGCTCTGCAGCACACCGAAGGGCGCCAGACATATCCCGGCGTGCATCGGGGAGCGCCCAAGGGCGATGGTTCCCGGCTCCTGGAGGGGCACGCGAAGTTAAAGCGGTAGGTGTGACCTGAGTTAGTTTTGACTTCCTGCTTTCTCGTTTCCACTTTAGAAATATAATCTCATAACGGCTGAAAAGGAGGTCTTCTAACTACCCTCCCTTTCCGCGTGCGAACGACTTTCGGCGCCGCTTCGAGAACGGTGCCAGGTGATTAGCGGTTAGGGGCGGGCCTTAGCTGATCACGTGATCAAACCTGGCCGCCAATGACTAGCCGGGTGTTCCAGCAGCGCGAGGATTCCGGGACCCGTGTGCGGAGCGGCTCGTGGGCCCGCGGCGGTCGGCCCTGGCAGGTACGCGCAGGCGCCCTGGTTGCCACGCGCCCCGTCTGTCCCCACGCGCCCAGCGGCGCTTACTTGGAGCGAGGTGTTAAGAGTCTGTTTTTTTGGGGGGGGGGCAAGGAAAATGTGGGGGGCAGTGGCGTCACGTGGACGCCGCAGCCAATCGCACTCGGAGGCGCACCCACAGCTTTCCCCGGCGCCCCGGGGTGCGACGTGTTCAGTGAGGTTCGGCTTTCCCCTGCCGGTCCCAGCACTCTTTCGAAGCGCATGTGCGGCCTGTAAAGTCTGGCCGCGGGTTTTCGTGGCGTCCTGCTCCGCTCTGAGCACGGACGACAAGTTCTGGGCAAAATGGCTGCTGGAAAGAGTCGCCTAGTAGGGGGAGCGCTGCGGCCGCGTGAAGGTCACATGACGAGGTTGGCAGCGCGTGCTGCTGGCGCGGGGACGGGGGAGGGTGGAAGGGGAGACGAGCAGCCAGTCATGTGCTCTCGACTGCGCCGTTCCTAGGTTTTCCAGCGCTTTTCCTATGGCCCGACTGGCTGCTTTTACTCCTCCCACTTCGAAGCGTGGCAAGCGTCGGTGAGAAGCTGTGTGGTGTGGTAGACCGAGCAGGGTTCTGGGATTGAGGACACCTAGGGTGTAGGCCTTTGGCTGCTTTTGCAATTAGCAAGTCATGTTCCAGTCCTGGGGCTTCCCTGGTGGCTCAGCGGTGAAGAATCCGCCTGACAATGCGGGGGACGCAGGAGACGCAGGTTCGATCCCTTGGTCCGGAAGATCCCGTAGAGGAGGAAATGGCAACCCACTCCAGTATTCTTGTCTGAAAAATTACATGGACAGAGGAGCCTGGCAGGCTGCAGCCCACAGAGTCGAACTGGGCTCAGCACGCTTTTACGTTGCCAGTCCTGGCCTCTGTTTACTCATCGTACAGCTCTGTATAGGAGGTTATTATTATTATTTTTTAAAGCCCTTAGAAGGTATATGACCTCTACCTCAACCCAATGTCATGCTGATAGCAAAACAATTAAAAACAATCATTGGGAGATAAGCCGGTCTCCCCGTAGGAGAAAACCCACAATAGTCCCCCTCCGTTCTTCCTTAAAGTGATGTGGGAAACTTGGTGGAGGTAGCTTGTTAAAATATTCTGAACACGTCTGTCTGTAGTTAGCAGTAGCATATATACTCTGTACCTGGCCACTATCTCATTTGAAAAGTATTTTGTCTTAGACTTCTAGTCCCTCTGTTTTCTTGGAGAGAAATCAAGAGGGAAGTAGTATTGTCAAAACAGTGGAGATAGGGAAACGAAAGGAGTTAAAGGGCATGTGCTAATGCCCCAAAACTCTCACTAGAAAGAAGTGATCTTCTCCACTTGGTGGGCCAGTCTTTATAAAAATTTTGAGGCTTCCTACCACCAGCCTTTGTTGTTTTTCATAGTTCTGCGTTTTACCAAGGGTCAAGGTTTTAGAGAAATGAAGCAGGCATAAGTTATGTGTTTTTCATATCATTGCCTGTGCTTTATGGTACATTTGGTGTATCTTGAAGAGCCTTTTGAATTTTGTGGGCACACAATCTGGAAAACATTTATTGAACAATAAATGTTTAATAAATGATAATAGTTATCACTTTTGAACAGTTATACTAGTAGTTAACATCTTTCTAGCCTAGTACTTTATGTCTTAATTCACTTAGTTCTCATAACAAACCTGAGTTAAATACTGAAAGTGAAAGTGAAGTCGCTCAGTCGTGTCCGACTCTTTGCTGCCCGTGGACTGTCCACCAACCCCCTCCGTCCATGGGATTCTCCAGGCAAGAATACTGGAGTGGGTTGCCATTTCCTTCTCCAGGGTATCTTCCTGACCCAGGGATCGAACCCAGGTCTCCCACATTGCAGGCAGACGCTTTAACCTCTGCACCTCCAGGGACAAGAATTACAGTCTCTCAGAAAACCTCCTATAGAGACACAGAACTTCAGATCCAAGTACTAACATCAAAGATTTCAATAAGTACTACTATCTTCATTTTCCCAACGAGGGAAATAGCAACAGAGAGATTAAGTAACTGGCACAAGGTCGTATGGCTGATAATTTACAATTCCAACCAGAATTCTTTTAGAAAACTTGACAAAATGAGTCTAAGTTTCACTTGGAAGAATGAGCTTATAAAGTCGAAAAAATTTTGAAAGAAGAAAATTAAGTGGGGATTGTACTAGTGAATATACAAATAAAGCTATGGTAATCAAAACAATAAGCGGTAACGAATAGATAGCACTGGGTCAAAATAATCTAGAAATATATAAGACTAGTGTTATACAGGTGACATTTCATGTTAGTTGAGAAAATTTTGAAATTATGTTGAAACAATTGGCTAGCCATTTGGAAAAAAAATGGAATCCTTCCTTAAAATGTAAATAAAATCTGAGAGTTAGTTCAGTTGTGTCTGACTCTTCGCGACCCCATGGACTGCAGCACATCTAGCTTCCCTGTCCATCACCAACTCCCAGAGCTTACTTAAACTCATGTCCCTTGAGTCGGTGATGCCATTCAACCATCTGCCATCTAAAATCTGGGGGAATTAAATATAGAATATGAATTCTAAATTCCTGCTTTAAGGAAGAGAGAAACAGATGATGAAGGAGAAGATGATTAATGAGACCTCAAATAACTTGAAGGAAAAGAACTGTTCAGTATTGGTTGGACTGCTGACATGAATTTTCAGCTGTTTTTTTTTAAAGGTAGCTGTGATACAAACCCCAGGACACCCACCTACCCTGTCACACAAATTGCCAAAGAATACTTTGTGTAACATTCCACCTTCTTCCATTTAGTCCCTCTTGGAAATCCACCACCAACCTTGGGCACTTCACCCCAACAAATTTGTAAGAGTTGTTAGGTTTTTGGTAAGACTTGCGAGTCTTGGTGAGTTAGCTGTCTGTGGCTGCTGGAGATTATAACGACCTTTTTTACTTTCTGTGCAACAAAGAAGCTTTGTAAATAAAGTCTTAATATTTAAAGAAAAATTACTGCTTTAAAAAAACGGGTAAGCAATTTTCTAATCTTCACATAGGATGAGCTGTTCTAAGCATGATTGCAAAGGCAATTATGATTGATAGAATTCTTATTGATAAAATTATGTAAAACAGCCTCTAGTTGGCAACAATACCATCAAGTTAAAAGACACCTTTACTCATTTAGTATTCATTTGACATATTTATTGAGTGTGTTTGATGTGGCAGGCAGTTTTCCAGGTGTAGGGGAACCAATAATGACTAGATCCAGGCAAAATGTGGGGAAAAATTTTTTTGCAGCAGGTTGGACTCAGAAGGTTACTTTAGCATCTAACAGATTGTCAAAAGACGTGATTAGATAGATTGCATGCATAGAGAAATAAAAATAATCAATAAAGATAAAAATTATTTTCTACTTAGAAACAACACAAAACAACTCCCGCTGCAGCAAATTGGCATATATGTGATAAAATAGTAGTATCTAGTATTGGCATAGGAGTGGGGAAATGGGCACACTCATACACTGTTGTTCATGGATATTTACTTTTGAACATTCTTTCTGGAGAATATTTTGGCCATACTTAGGGAAAGCATGGGCATCCCACGTGACTCAGTGGTAAAGAATCTACCTGCAGTGCAGGAGACACCGGAGAAGGCAGTGGCACCCCACTCCAGTACTCTTGCCTGGAAAATCCCATGGACAGAGGAGCATGGTAGGCTGCAGTCCATGGGGTCGCTGAGGGTTGGACATGACGGAGCGACTTCACTTTGACTTTTCACTTTTATGCATTGGAGAAGGAAATGGCAACCCACTCCAGTGTTCTTGCCTGGAGAATCCCAGGGACGGGGGAGCCTGGTGGGCTGCCATCTCTGGGGTCACACAGAGTCAGACACGACTGAAGTGACTTAGCAGCAGCAGCAGGAGACACAGGAGACTTGGGTTCGATCTCTGGGTTGGGAAGAGCCCTTGGAGGAGGAAATAGCAACCCACTCCAGCATTCTTGCCATGGACAGAGGAGCCTGGTGGCTATACTCCGTGGGGTTGCCAGTCGCCAAGAGTTGATCACAACTGAGCGACTAAGCACACATTGAAGCATTAATAACCTATCATTCAGCTGCTCCTTTTCTTTATTAAGGCCCTAGGTGGTAAATTTGCAAAGATACTCGTTTAAGAGTTGTCTTTTTTTTAAAATTAATTTTATTTTTAATTGAAGGATAATTACTTATAATATTGTGTTTCTGCCATGCATAAAAATACAGAACACTTGATGAATTTGCATGTCATCCTTGTGTGGTGGCCATGCTAATCTTCTCTGCATCTTTCCAGTTTTAGTATATGTGCTGCTGAAGTGAGCACAATAGTTGTCTTAAATAGTAGCAAAAAAAACCCCAAGAAAAATGTAAATTTTAAATAATGGGTGTTTGGCTACATAAATAAGATGCCCTCATAGAGGGTAATTGGAGAAGGCGATGGCACCCCACTCCAGTGGAAAATCCCATGGACAGAGGAGCATGGTAGCCTGCAGTCCATGGGGTCGCGAAGAGTCGGACATGACTGAGCGACTTCCCTTTCACTTTTCACTTGCATGCATTGGAGAAGGAAATGGCAACCCATTCCAGTGTTCTTGCCTGGAGAATCCCAGGGACGGGGGAGCCTGGTGGGCTGCTGTTTATGGGGTCACACAGAGTCGGACATGACTGAAGTGACTTAGCAGCAGCAGCAGCAGCATAGAGGGTAATGTCTTGTAACTAGTAGGCATGATAGAGATTTCTAGTAATGACTTGGAAAGCATATTATATATATTTAAGTGTAAAAAGCCAGTTTTAAGGTTATTTGTAGTGTGATCACATTTTTGTAGGAATATACCTCTTATGTATTCATTTACCTAGAAATCTAAGATGGTTTATATCAAACATAAACTAATGGTGATTTTATTTGAATGATAGGATTTTGGATGAATTTAATTTAAAAAAAACTTGTTATTTTTTGGAAAAGTTTTAGATATATAGAAAAATTTCAAAGACAGTATAGAGAGTCTCTAAATACCAAATGCCCAGTTTTCCCTATTGTTAATGTCTTAATGTTTGTGTGGTGTATATATTATAATTAATGAACCAGGATACAGAATTATGAACTGCATAGTTTAATCAGGTTTTTTTTTTCAGTTTTTATCTACTGTCTTTTTTTCTATTCAAAAATTTCATCTAGGATATCATAAATACTTAAAAATTTTATTAACGGTTTGTTGGTTTCCCTGGTAGCTCAGAGGTAAAGAATTGACCTGCAGTGCATGAGATGTAGGTGACTTGGGATCGATTCCTGGGTTGGGAAGATCCCCTGGAGTAGAAAATGGCAATCCACTTCAGTATTCTTCCTGGGAAAATCACATGGACAGGAGCCTAGCAGGCTATAGGGTCACAAAGAGTCAGGCACGACTAAGTGACTGAACACACACACACATACACACACGCACATACAGTGCTTTTTTGATGGGTGAAATTACAGGGAAGAAGGTGTGAGGGGGAAAAGAGAAGTGATGTAGGGAAAAAGTGAAAACAAACGTAAGGCATGTGTGACCCAGATGGCCATAGCTTTGTTCCAAACAAAGCTGGCTGCTTGTTCTTCCAAGTCATCTGCAGAGAGTTCTTACGAAATTCTTGCCTCTCAGAACCTTCCATTATACAACCACAATACCTTTTAATCATGTCCTCTTAGGATTCTCTTGACTGTGCTAGTTTCTTGACTTTTCTTGTTTTGATGACCTTGACAGTTTTGAAGAGTACTGGTCAGATGTTCCTCAATTGGGATTTGATGTTTTTTCCATGATTAGACTGGGGTTAGAGTCAACATGACTTGTCACAATGTTGACCTTGATCACCTGCCTGTGAATTTGGTTTTTAAATGTTTTCTTTTTTTGTAGTTTCTGTTTTTTAGAACATAATCTGTGTTCCTTGTTTTTGTTATAACAAAAAGTATTTGTAATAATATTGTGAACATGTCTGTCCATCTTTAGCAATAGCATTTGTAGTAAGTGGTACATCGATAAGCTGATAATACAGACAGACAGATGATAACAGAAATTAGAGTCAAAGAAAAAATAACTGGCCAAGTTGCTGGAAGGACTAATTATAGAAAGGAATTAAAGGCATTAGTATAGTATAGCTTGTTTTAACAGTCTTTAAACTGTGTTAGGAAGAACAGCCTGGTAACTATGAATTATGCCTAACAAGGTGAAAATAAGTAAGATAGATTAGGCCAATTAGGTAAATTCATTCAACAGCAAGTATTAACGAACCCTACTGTATGCCAGGTATTATACAGGTCTAGGGATTGAGCAGTGAAGAAGACAGTGTCTTAATTTTTTTTCCTAAGATTTTATCTGGCCATGCCACATAGAATTTGGGATAGGATCCCTGACCAGAATAGTTGCCTGACCAAGGAGACGAGGGACTGAACGTGTGCCCGCTGCAGTGGAAACTGGGCCACCAGGGAAATCCCAACAATCTTATTTATAATGGGAATTTATGTTCTAGTAGATAGACAACAAATTAATACATAATATGATTTCAGATATTGTCACAGTGCTGTGAAGAAAACCGTACAAAAGAATAGAGCGTGGTGGTGGTGGTAGGCTTGGTGTTTCTTTTAGGTGGTCATGCGCTAAGGATTCTCTGAGGTAGCATTTAAAGGTAAAGAAACCTGAATGATAAGGAGTGAGCCCTGCTAGCATGTGGAACTTTTCAAGCAGTGGGAGGGGCTACTAGTGCAAAGGTTCTGGGGCAAGAATCAGCTTGAGATTTTCAAGGAAGTGTAAGAAGGCTGGTGTGCTAGAGTTTGGAGATTGCTGCAGTATTAATTGATGGCAGTGGTGGTGAAAGAGTTTGGTAGTAGGAAATGATACTGAGAAGTTGGTGGGTCTCAGATGGTATAGAGCTTTATAAACTAGAAGGGCTTTGGATTTTGTTCTAAGTGTGGTGGGATCCACTGGACAAGTTTTATGAAGACAAACAATACTATCTAATTTATGTTTTTACAAGATTGTTTTGACTACTGGAGAGGCAAGAGGGGCAGCAGGAGACCATTCAGGAAGTCATTGGAATGGTATGATGAAGTATGGTGGCTTTGGGTCAGAGAGGCAGTGATGGAAGCAGTGTGAGGGGAGGTCAGATTCAGAGTCTGTTTGGAAGGTGGAATTGATAGAATTTGCTGATAGATTAGTTGTGAGATGTGTGAGAGAGGGATCAAAGATGGATCCAAGGTTAGCTAGAGCAACTAGTATCACATACAGAGATGGAAAACTGGAAGGAGTTATTAGTTTGGGGTTTAAACTGAACAGTTTAATTGGATATGTTGAATTTGAGATGTTCACTGGAAATCCTTTCTGGTGGTTCAGACTGTAAAGAATCTGCCTGCAAAGCAGGAGACCTGGGTTTGATCCCTGGGTTGAGAAGATCCCCTGGGAGAAGGGAATGGTTACCCACTCCAATATTCTTGCCTGGAGAATCCTGTGGACAGAGGAGCCTGGTGGGCTACAGTCCATGGGCTTGCAAAGAGTTGTGAGTGACTAACACACACGCTCTCTATCCAGAAATAGGTAACTGATTGTTCAGTCTGGAGCCCAAAGTCAAAGTCATGGCTGTGAATATACATTTAGGATGTCATCAATATGTAGATGGTGTTTAAAAATCTGGGTCTGGTGAGGTCAGCCAGGGAGGTAGAGAAGAGGGCCAGTGACCGAGCCCTGAAGCTAAACTGAAAGCATAGATAGAGAAATAAGTAACCCTTAGATTGTTTTGTATCTGCATAAGCACAGTATTTACTGTGTCTGTATGATACAATATTAAATAAAGCTTTTGAGATGATTGTAATGTAACTTGGGCTCTTCCTGATACATAAACTGATTCTTCAGGTTTTTGTCTCTGCCCTACTTAAAGAGTTTTGTCTCTATTACCTGGGGGCATAAACTCCAAATTTCATAGTTTAGCATGCCAGACCTATCACTGTTGAACTCTGCCCTACCTTTCTATCCTCTCTCCTCTTTATCATTTCTGTCATGCCCAACATGTTCTGCTTGTGTATAACCCTCTATTTGCCTGATATACTCTTTCTACTTCTCTTTCTGCTCTTTGCCTCAAACTCTAGCTCAGTCTTCTGTGTGTAGCTTACATTTGCTATGTAATTTCCCCAAATAAAAGTTTGCTCCTCGGTGCACAGTACTTCCTCAGCTCTGTTGTTGGTACTTTAATTTATAGCAGAATATAAAGTCAGTTGATATTGACTGGCTTTTTTTTTTGGTGGGTAAATGATGTTTATTTTTATTGAAAAAATTTTTAAAAATTTTAATTGGAGACTAATTACAATATTGTGGTGGTTTGGGCCATACATTCACATGAATCAGCCATGAGTGTACATGTGCTCCCCATCCTGACCCTTGACTGGCTTTTTTAATTCATTTGTTTCCCCAGTGTGTGACATGTAGTAGATGTTCAAGCTAATGCTTGGAAAAAGTTTAGAAGTTTTGTTTTGGCAAAAGAGAGTAAATAACTAAAACTTTATCTTATAATACATGAACATATGGATCATTAGCTGAGATTTTTAGGATTTTTTTTTAATGGTGAGTTTTGGTTTTAATGATATTTATTGTGATTGAATTTAGCCAGTACAAAGTTTAATACTGTCAATTAGGAGCCTTAGTTCAGAGACATTTTTAGAGTGGTTTAATCTCTAGAGTTGAATAATGCTTATTCTTTGAAGGCAAGGTATTATAATAGATTTCTTCTTTCATTTGCCCACTTTCACACCCACCTTCTCAGTAGTCAGGAATTCTATTTTAACATTACATGTGTACTTTGAGCTGTTTGCTAGAGGAGAAACCCAATGTAATAAATCCAGTAGAATCAGCAGTACCCACTCCAGGAATGTCTTTAAACTATTGCAGAGAGACAGACTTAATGGTGTGAATTGTAGGTGTGCAGGTTTCAGTCTGTGAGCTCAAGTAGGGTTAATTATTCTGTCATTCAATTGTAGGCATGTATTAAGCACCACCATATATGGGCACTGTATGGGGTGCTGTGGGGGATGCACAAAAGAGAAGTTCTGGTTCCTTGCACACAAATCCCTGCCAATTTAGTCAAGGAATTGAAACATAACATTAAAAAGGAGTTTAATCTTAACAAGCGGTGTATCAGTTAGTGCAAAGTACTGTATATAAATCAAAGACTTTGCATTTCTTAAGGCCATAATTATATTTGCAGAGATATATGGTCTTATCTTGCATCTGTTTCAACATTTTGACCTGACTTGCAAGCTCTGCGTTTTCTCCTGTCCTTTAACATTTTTAGTTTCAAAAAGATATTATTGATTTCACTCTTTGATGTAATGAAGAGTGCTCTGCCAATGCATTGCTTTCCAACATTTTATTCTTGCACGCCTATAAAGCAAATAGGTAATTTGAAAAGGTAGAATGTTATTTAACCTCTGTTAGTGTGACAGAGGCATCCTTTTATAGTTTTGCTATATGGATAGGTTTCCTTAGACACATTTTCTCCTTCTGCCTAAGGCTGAAAGGGTGGGAGCAGTTGAGGGGGAGGGGAGAAGTGTATAGAACCTAGAGGAAAAAATGTTGTGTGTATGAATATGAGTTTAAAAGTACTTATTTTTTGATTTGAATTATAGAAGCAGTTTTCTTCTCATTTGAGAAGATATGAAAAACATAGATAAACACAAAAAAGGAAATAAAAATGTCAAATATGCTACCTACCACTTTTAAGGAATCTGCGTACCAGTGCAGGAGGCACAGGTTTGATTGCTGGTCTGGGAAGATCCCCTGGAGAAGGAAGTGGAAACCCACTCCAGTATCCTTGCCTGGAAAAACCCCACGGACAGAGGAGCCTGGCGGGCTACAGTCCACGGAGTTGCAAAGAGTGAGACAGCCTACCACTCACTGTTAACCTTACTGATAATGCTTCTAGTCTTTTTTTTTTAAGTGGCAAGTTTTGTTTTTTAGTAAATAAAATATTTCAGCTACCTTTAGATATGAATAAATAATTGCCTTTACATAAGGTGAATCTAGGCAGATTACTCTCAGTGCAGTTCTTCAGTAGCTTCTCATAATAAATGGAATCAAGTGGAGACCAGTTCAGATTCTTTAGCCTAGCAGATACAGCCCTTTACCTTATAGCTTTGGGCTTCCCTGGTGGCTCAGTTGGTAAAGAATCTGACTGAGCCACCTGCAATGTGGAAGACCTGGGTTAAATCCCTGGGTTGGGAGGATCCCCTGGAGAAGGGCATGGCAACCCACTGCAGTATTCTTGCCTGAAGAATCCTCATGGACAGAGAAGCCTGGCAGACTGCAGTCCATGGGGTTGTAAAGAGTCTGACATGACTGCGTGACTAAGCACACGCACCTTGTAGCTTATCTCATTTACTGTCTGTCTCTCTCAGACACATCTTTGTTAAATCCATACTACAGGTACTACTTTCAGGCCTCTAGACTAGGGGTTGGGAGACTTTTTTTGTAAAAGGCCAGATAAGAAATACTTTAAGTTTTTGGGGTCTTTTTTGTCAATAACTACTCACTTGTGCTGTGGTAGCATGAAGGCAGCTATTGACAATGTGTAAGTGAATGATCATGGCTCTGTTCCAGGAAAACTTTAATTATGGACATTAAAATTTTTCATGTCATTAAAATTTGATTAAATTTTTTTCAACCATTAAAGAATGTAAAAACCATTCTTCGTCTGTGGGCAAATAAAAAAAGATGGCAGAACATGGCCTATGGGGTTGTAGTTTTCCAATTGCTGTTATAGACTACCATGCCTGCTATACCTCTGCCTGTATTCAGTGTTCCTTCCCCCCATTTTTTTTTTCCTAGGATGACTGACTGTCTTGCTCATAACTCATCTTAGAAGTCAGAGTCTCAGGGAAGTTAGAGCTCTGCTGTTTAGACCTCTATCGTTGTATTTATTTGACTATATTAAAAAATTGTAATAAAATAGAATATAAAATACACTGTTTTAACTAGTGGTAAGTATCTAGTTCTTTGGCACTGTGTTCACATTGTTGTGCAGTCATCATCACCATCCATCTCCAGGATTTCATTTCTCCAGGCTGAAACTCTGTACATATAAAATACTATTTAATTTACCGTTTTCCTCTCACCCTAGTCCCCGCACACCATTCTGCTTTCTGTCTCCGTGAATCTGACTACTGCAAATACCCCACATACGTGAAATCATACAAAATATTAGGTTGGTACAAAAGTAATTGAGGTTTTGGACCATGAATTTTAAATCATTATAACTAGGTTTAAACAGATCTTTATTAATCAAAATAGGAACCATTACAATCAACACATTTTTGCCAATGAGAAACAAGTTCATTTATTCCTGTAGTGTAAAAATCCATGCTTTGGGATTTGATAATCTCTTGGAAAACATTTTCTGCCTCCTGCTGGATGTAGAAGCATTTTCCCTGCAAAAGGTTGTCTAGATGCTTGAAGAAGTGTAGTTGATTGGCGAGGGGCAGGTGAATATGGCAGATGAGGCAAAACTTGGTAGCCCAGTTCGTTCAGCTTTTGAAGCATTCGTTGTACGATGTATGGTCGCACGTTGTCATGGAGAAGAGTTGGGTCCATTCTGTTGACCAGTGCTGGCTGCAGGTATTGCAGTTTTCGGTGCATCTCATCAAATTGTTGAGCGTACTACTCAGATGTAATGGTTTTGCTGGGATTCAAAAAGCTGTAGTGGATCAGACTGGCTGCAGACCACCGGACACTGACCATGACCTTGTTTTGGTGCACGTTTGGCTTTGGGAAGTGCGTTGGAGCTCCTGCTCAGTCTTAACAACTGAGCTGGTCACCGCCTGATGTATAAAATCCACTTTTCATTTGTCGCATGTCACAATCTATCAAGAAATGATTTGTTGTTGTTAGGTGGAATGAAAGGTGACATGTCAAAACAAAGAATTTTTTGATTTGTGGTCAGCTCATGAGGCACCTGGTTATTGAGCTTTTTCACCTTTCCCATTTGTTTCAAATGCCGAATGACTTTAGAATGGTCAATGTTGAGTTCTTCAGCAACTTCTTGTGTAGTTGTAAGAGGATCAGCTTGGGTGATTGCTCTCAGTTGGTCATTGTCAACTTCCCATTGCCTGGCCAGCATGCTTCTCATCTTCAAGGCTCTCATCACTTGCAAAACTTCACGAACCACCACTGCATCATACATTTGTTAGCAGTTCCTGGGCCAAATGCATTGTTGATGTTGTGAATTGTCTCCACTGCTTTGTGACTGATTTTGAAATTAAAAAAAAAAATTGCTTGAATTTGCTTTTTGTCTAACATCATTTTTATAGGCTAAAATAACTATAAATACTAAGTAATGTCATTAGCAAAAAAAAAAAAGGTGAGAAATGTGCATTAAAATGATGTATAACATAACCACATTTAAGAATGTATTCCAGTATCAAATGGGAAAGTTCAACAATGCAAAAAAACAGTTACTTTTGTACCAACCTAGTATTTGTCTTTTTGAAACTGGCTAATTTCACTTAGGGCTTCCCTGGTGGCTCAGTGGTTAAGAATCGCCTACCAATGCAGGGGATGCAGTTTCGATCTTTGGGTTGGGAAAATCCCCTGGAGAAGGAAATAGCAACCTATTCCAGTGTTCTTGCCTGGGAAATCTCATGGACAGAGGAGCCTGGTGGGCTACAGTCCATGGGGTCACAAAAAGAGTTGGACATGACTTAGGGACTAAACAGCAAGAATTTCACTTAGCCTGATGCTTCATAGTTCATCTATGTTGTACCATGTGTTAGGATTGGCTGAATAATATTCTGTGTTGTCATTAGTCACTAAGTCATGGCTATTATATGTATATATCATGTTTTTTTGTGTATCCACCCATCTGTTGATGGATATTTGGGTTGTTTCTACGTTTTGGCTGTTGTGAATAATGTTATTAACGTGGGTATATAAACATCTCTTTGAGTCTGTGCTATCAATTCTTTTGAGTATATATCTAGAAGTATTGATAGAATTGCTGGATCACATGGTAATTCTGTTCTTAAATTTTTGAGGAACTGCAGTAGTTTATCATTAAGACTCGAGTTTTTTTAAAGTAAACCTTTTGGCGAATGATCTTAGATTATGGAAAAGTTGTAAAGTTTATAACAGAGATTTTCTATGCTCCTCACCCAGTTTCTCCTAATGTTAACGTCTTACCTCACGAGGGCACCTTTGTCAAAACTGAGAAACCAACATTGATATATTACTATTAGGTAAATTCCAGGCTTGATTTGGACGTCATTAGTACTCTTGCTTGGAAACGCCCATGGACGGAGGAGCCTGGTGGGCTGCAGTCCATGGGGTCGCTAAGAGTCGGACACGACTGAGCGACTTCACTTTCACTTTTCACTTTCATGCTTTGGAGAAGGAAATGGCAACCCACTCTAGTGTTCTTGCCTGGAGAATCCCAGGGATGGGGGAGCCTGGTAGGCTGCCGTCTCTGGGGTTGCACAGAGTTGGACACGACTGAAGCGACTTAGCAGCAGCAGTTTTCCCAATAATGTGCTTGTTCTGTTCCTGGATACACTTGAGGATATTACATTGTATTTATTCTGTATGTTATTTTATTTATGTTTAGTCTTTTTGTTGTTGTTGTTTTGTTGTTGTTTGTTTCTCTAGTACTTAGTACAGAGCATGGTATGTAGTAAGAGCACAGTGTTTCTTGAATAAATCATCTCCTTTTAATTTTTCTCTCCTTTTTGGGGGCATGTTCATTAACTGTCCTTCAGGTTCGCTTGACTGATATTTATCCTTGTATCTTTATGTTTCTCTCTGTTTGTGGATAACTTTGATAAAAATAAAATTACAATTAAAGATATTTGGTAAAGAATGACAACAAAAACTCCAATCAAACTCAGATTCTCCTTTACAAAAGCCACAAAAGTTGATCACTTTTTGCTAAATATATCTGATAACAAGGGAGCTTACCACTTTGTGAGGAAACTTGTTTCATTGTTGAGTAGTTTTAGAGGTCAAAAGGGTATTCCTTATGCTCATTTGAAAACCTTTTGTAGAAACTTCCAGAACCCTCTAGAATATATGGAATATTCTTGCTTTCACGACAACCTTCAAGTAATTTCTTTAAATTATCTTCATAATCCATCCCTACATCTTAAATCTTCTAGGCAATGATTATGAAAATCATCTTTGATTTTGAGACTGATTATCACTGAATCCTTCCAGATCATGGTTCACTGGCTCCTGACTGTTCTGTGGATGTTGATTTGTTGGTTCTGTTGCAGGTGGCTGTGCTGCCCAAACCTCTACTGCCTGGTGACCTTAATTGGCTATGGATGTTCTTGTGTGATCTTCTCAAGAGCTGACCTCAGTGGTGCCTATGGAATTATCAATGTTGACTTTATAGCTGCCCTTATTGGCCCATTCTCTTCTCCTGATACCACTAAAGTTCCCATTAAGTTTCCTAAAGTTTAGCCTCGTGCTTTTAATTTCTTACAGCAGACTTACAAGGAATTTGAGAGAAGCTTCTCTGTGCTTGGTAGTCTACCCTCACATAGTGCCAGAGGATTCCTTCCTTGCCAGTAGTCTGCTGGAGTTTTTTGATACAGCTCATGTACCTCTACTCTACTGTCTCTCACCACAGTAAGAATTCTCTTTTTTAGCTGAGGTTTTGCCTGGAGTGATTGGATATGGCCTGCTTCCTTATTATTTAAGCATGTTAGTTCTAATGTTCTGGGATCCTACCGTCAGCTTTAAAGTCCTCCTGCAAAGAATTCCCTGGTGGTTCAGTGGATAGGACTCAGCACTTTCATACTAGCTTGGCACAGCTTAAAAAAAAAAAGCCCTCCTGCAAACTTAACAGCTTATTGCCTACCTTGCCCAAATTCCTCTGGAGAGGGAATTCACTCCCAGCCTAGTACTTTGTTGCATTTACAGCAAAGGCTGGACATAACATGTGTTGGAAGAATGGAGGAATATTAACTAAATTGTGATGTTAAAAGTGAAAAACACATATTAAAGTCTTTGCAGCAACTTGCAAAGTATGTTTTCAAAAATAGTGTTAAATGAAGAGTAGAACCAAAAGTGCAGAGATCCTGCTTTAAAAAAAGATGTCTAAAAAAACCCCAAACCCTATAAAAATATATACACATGAATATAGAAATTCAGAGTAATACAAAGTCATGATCAGTAGTAAGACTGCGCTGCTGCTTCTGCTAAGTCACTTCAGTCATGTCCGACTCTGTGCGACCCCATAGACGGCAGCCCATCAGGCTCCACCATCCCTGGGATTCTCCAGGCAAGAAACTGGAGTGGGTTGCCATTTCCTTCTCCAATGCATGAAAGTGAAAAGTCAAAGTGAAGTCGCTCAGTCGTGTCCGACTGTTAGCGACCCCATGGACTGCAGCCTACCAGGCTCCTCCGTCCATGGGATTTTCTAGGCAAGAGTACTGGAGTGGGGTACTAAGACTGTAGGTATCAGAAATTATATTATTTATTGATTTTTCTGTGTTTTCTGTTAGAATGCAAGCTCTAAGAAGTCAAGAGTCTAGACAGTCTGTCCTAGATCAGTGCCTGGCCTGTAGTAGTTTTCAATAAATCATGTTGATTGTTTAATGGATTAAAATTTGAAATTTTTTTGATTGTTTTATTGTTTAGTGCTATAGTAATGCTTGTGTGTGTGTGAGTCATCTGTCATGTCCGGCTCTCTCTCCATGGAATTCTCCAGGCAAGAATACTGGAGTGGATTGCCATTCCTTTCTCCAGGGGCTCCTCCCAACCCAGGGATTGAACCTAGGTTTCCCGCATTACGGGTAGATTCTTTACCATCTGAGCCACCAGGGAAGCCCTATAGTAATGCTTATTGAAGTTAAAAACAAAAATTAAAAAGCGAATTCTCAATGATTTCAACCTTTTAAAAATACATTATAGTATCTGAATATTCTTCCCACCCTTGTTGGCCTTCATTGGTCCTCTTAAAAAGTGGTGCCTCAAACAGGATATACTAGTACAGATTTTGACAGGCCAGCCCAGTGAATAGAGGAATATTTTCTACTCAGGTTCTGGTAGAAAGTGTACACAGAAGAACTGTACAAAAAGGATCTTATTGACCCAGATAACCATGATGGTGTGATCACTCACCTAGACCCAGACATCATGGAGTGCAAAGGCAAGTGGGCCTTAGGAAGCATCACTACAAACAAAGCTAGTGGAAGTGATGGAATTCCAGCTGAACTTTTTGAAATCCTGAAACATGATGCTGTGAAAGTGCTGCACTCAATATGCCAGCAAATTTGGAAAGCTCAGCAGTGGCCACAGGACTGGAAAAAGTCCTTTTTCATTCCAATCCCAAAGAAAGACAATGCCAAAGAATGTTCAAATTATCGCACAATTGCACTCATCCCACACACTAGCAAAGTGATGCTCAAAATTCTCCAAGGTAGGCGTCAACAGTATGTGAACTGAGAACTTCCAGATGTTCAAGCTGGTTTTAGAAAAGGCAGAGGAACCAGAGATCCAATTGCCAACATCCAATTGATCATAGAAAAAGCAAGAGAATTCCAGAAAAACATCTGGTTTATTGACTATGCCAAAGCCTTTGACTGTGTGGATCACAACAAACTGTGGAAAATTCTTCAAGAGATGAGAATACCAGACCACCTTACCTGCCTCCTGAGAAATCTGTATGCAGGTCAAGAAGCAACAGTTAGAACCAGACATGGAACAATGGACTGGTTCCAAATTGGAAAAGGAGCCCGTTAAGGCTATATATTGTTACCATGCTTATTTAACTTATATGCAGAGTACATCATGTGAAATGCCTGGCTGGATGAAGCACAAGCTAGAATCAAGATTGCAGGGAGAAATATCAGTAGCTTCAGATATGTAGGTGACAACACCCTTATGGCAGAAAGTGAAGAGGAACTAAAGAGCCTCTTGATGAAAGTGAAAAAGAAGAGTGAAAAGCTGGTTTAAATCTCAACATTCAGAAAACTAAGATCATGGCATCTGGTCCCATCACTTCATGGCAAATAGATGGGGAAACAGTGGAAACAGTGACAGATTTTATTTTTTTGGGCTCCAAAATCTCTTCAATTGGTGACTGCAGCCATGAAATTAAGACACTTACTCCTTGGAAGAAAAGTTATGACCAACCTAGACAGCATATTAAAAAGGAGAGACATTACTTGCTGGCAAAGGTCTGTCAAAGCTGTGGTTTTTCCCGTGGTCACGTATGGATGTGAGAGTTGGACTGTGAAGAAAGTTGAGCGCTGAAGAATTGATGCTTTTGAACTGTGGTGTTGGAGAAGACTCTTGAGAATCCCTTGGACTGCAAGGAGATCCAACCAGTCCATTCTAAAGGAGATCAGCCCTGAATATTCATTGGAAGGACTGATGCTGAAGCTGAAGCTCCAATTCTTTGGCCACCTGATGTGAAGAATTGACACATTGGAAAAGACCCTGATGCTGGGAAAGATTGAGGGCAGAAGGAGAAGGGGATGACAGAGGATGCGATGGTTGGATAGTATCACCGACTCAATGGATATGAGTTTGAGCAAACTCCAGGAGTTGGTGATGGATAGGGAAGCCTAGGATGCTGCAGTCCATGGGGTTGCAAAGAGTTGGACACGACTGAATGACTGAACTGAATGGTGGCAGTATGGTTTATTAAGTGAAAGTGAAAATCTCCCAGTCGTGTCCAACTCTTTGTGACCCCATGGACTGTACTTCTCCAGGCCAGGATACTGGAGTGGGTAGCCTTTCCCTTCTTCAGGGGGTCTTCCCAACCCAAGGATTGAACCCAGATCTCCTGCATTGCAGGCGGATTCTTTACCAGCTGAGCCACAAGGGAAGCATGGTTTAATAAGTTGGGGCTTTCCTGGTGGCTCAGAGGTTAAAGTGTCTGCCTTCAGTGTGGGAGACCTGGGTTCGATCCCTGGGTCGGGAAGATCCCCTGGAGAAGGAAATGGCAACCCACTCCAGTCTTCTTGCCTGGAGAATCCCATGGACAGAGGAGCCTGGTGGGTTACACAGTCCACGGGGTCGCAAAGAGTCGGACACGACTGAGTGACTTCACTTTCACTTTCTAGTATAGGTGCTAGGGCTTGCCCGTGGCGTTGTTAATGTATAAAACCCAGATGTTCTGCCTATTTTTCTTGAGCAGTGACTCCAGGAAGTTGACGACTAAGTGGATGTTGTACACAAGCTCATAATCTGTCATCTTCACATGGCCAACAGCCACTGCCACACACAGCACCTTCTTCGTCTGGAGTTTGATCATGGACTTCACTTCACTAACTTGGCCATCATGTTCTCATTGTGAATCAGCAAGGAATGAAATTTGCCAGCCTTATTCAGGCCTGGGCCCAGAATTTGTGGGGTCTGCTGAAGACTGAATCATAAAGGCATCATGCTTCTTGGCCAGCTGCTTGACCAGTTTCTTATTCTTGTTGAGTTGGTTTAGCACCAAAATGTCCACATGGGGGGATATCTGCAACTGTGGCCTATTCACAGTGCTATCTGTCTCCTCGAATGCATATAGAGACCATGGGGCAGGGAGTGGGCTTGAGCCTGACTGTGCCAGAGAAGCATTTGTCCTTCTGAGGGCTGCAGTTCTTCAGGCTGACCTGAAGCTGCACCACTCCAAACACTTCCAGTGTCTGCACTGGTTCCTATGGGAGACTTCCCACACTAACTCCTAGAGGGTGTCTGGGGAGATTTGCTGCTTGGGGTTCTTTGTGTTGAAATAACTAGAAGAGAGCCACACCTCCATTTTTAGAGTTTGGTTTTTTTTTTTTAGGTTAAATTTACTTTGTTGGTATTTAAAACTTTAGTTTTGTTAACACATTGTAATAATTTCCAGGTCTTTCCCAGTGACTATTTACCTGCTGACAGAACTGACCAGCTTGCCTGCACTGGAAGTGCTAAGTAGCAAAACATTCAAAAATTGGGCAGCCAGAGAATAAAAGAAGTAAAACCTCTGCAAAATCTACACATTTTCTAATTATCCTCCAGATAATTTAGTGATGATTATCCATTTACTAGGTGTGTTCTTCAGAATTCCTGAAGTGGCAGGAGGTTAAGTACTTAGATAAAAATCAGAAACTGACCTCTTGGCTTTGTCTTCAGATAGTATTGAAAATCTGTTTTTTTCCAGGAAGGTGTGCCATTGCAGTCTTACCATTATTCTCCAGATGCTTAGCAACTGCCAAGAGCCCCTCATTTTTCATGATCTTCATTGGCTCTCATATTCATGGACCAGGAGTTGGCAAATTTTTTCTGTAAAGGTTCAGATAGTAAATATTTTAGACTTTGTAGGCCTGAGGGTCTCTGCATTAACAACTCATCTATGCTGTTGTATCATAAAACCAGCCATAGACAATTCATAAGTGAATGCATGTGATGGTATTCCAGTAAAACTATTTACAAAAGTAGACATCAGGCCTAATAGTGTGATGACCCCTATCACTCGCCACCTTCACCTTCATTAAGAAGATAAAATAGTAGAACTCTATGGTGGAACTCATTTTCTTTTGAAAGGCCTTGAATCTTTGAAGGACTTGAAGGGCTTCTAACTTCCAGTATTTGTTTTTTGAAAATCCTTTGCTTTTCTAATTTATTGATCCTTTGTTTAAAAACTAATCATTTTCTGCCCCTCCCACAACCACACACGGCCAGTCTTTTCCTGGTTCACACTACTTTCTGTGTGCCTCTTAAAAGTTACTTAACTTTTTCCACATCAGTACAATGGAGATAATATCTACTTTAGGCTTGCTGTGAGAATTGATTAGATAAGAATGTAAAGTGCTGGAGACAATGCTTGGCATATAGTAGGCAGTTAGTAAGTATTTGCTGCTATTATTGTCAACATTATCATCATTTTACAAATTGAAATGCCCTTCTCAGTGTTTTTGACAACCCGTTACTACTTCCTGGTCCAACCCTTATGGCAGAAAGAGAAGAGGAACTAAAGACCTCTTGATGAAAGTGAAAGAGGAGAGTGAAAAAGTTGGCTTAAAACTCAACATTCAAAAAACTAAGATCATGGCATCTGGTCCCATCGCGTCATGGCAAATAAATGGGGAAACAATGGAAACAGTGACAGACTTTTATTTTCTTGGGCTCTAGAATCACTGCAGATGGTGACTGCTGCAGCCATGAAATTAGAAGAGCTTGCTCCTTGAAAGAAAAGCTGTGACAAACCTAGATGTTACTTTGTCTAATCAAAGCTATGGTTTTTTCCAGTGGTCATGTATGGGTATTAGAGTTGGACCATAAAGAAAGCTGAGTGCCAAAGAATTGATGCTTTTGAACTGTGGTGTTGGAGAGATTCTTGAAGAGTCCCTTGGACTGCGATATCCAACCAGTCTATCCTAAAAGAAGTCAGTCCTGAATATTCATTGGAAGGACTGATGCTGAAGCTGAAGCTCCAGTCCTTTGGCCACCTGATGCGAAGAACTGACACATTGGAGAAGACCCTGATGCTGGGAAAGATTGAAGGCTGGAAGAGAAGGGGACGACAGGAAGATGAGAAGGTTGGATAGCATCACTGACTTGATGGACATAAGTTTGAGCAAGCTCCGGGAATTAGTGATGTACAGGGAAGCCTGGCGTGCTGCAGACCATGGGGTCACAAAGAATTGGACACGACTGAGCAACTGAACTGAACTTCTATGTCCTGGAACTGTGGGGTCCCTATGGTGTGAAGTCTTGATTTCATAGAGAAAGCGTAGGATAGCTTGAGGTGATATTCAGGGCTTTAGGATTAAGGAGTGGGAATGGAATAGTCTGTATCCCTGAGCCTAATATAGAGGTTGACGCCCATATGAATTTCATCCCAAATTGCATTTGCTAAGTTTGGATGGAGATGTCAGAATCCATATATACCTTTCTTCACCCAGGTGACTCCTTATCAGGATTATGCATGTTAGTGTCAACCAGATTGTTTTCCAAGCTGTTAACTGTATTTATATTTTCAAAATGAAAGCTTTTCAGCACTGCAGATTACTTTTCAGTTCTTTTTAAAGTGTTATAACTGCCTTTTTAATTTTAAATAGTTCTAGTTCTTGCAACCAGCATTTTATATTGCCAGTAAGAATTTAAGATAATTAGAGCAATAGAGCTAACCAGTATTGATGCAATTTTGAAGTAGTAACAGATTTGATAACAGATTTTTCCAGATTGAAATGTTCGTGTAGAAGCATACTTTATTTTCTCAAATTCTCCTTAATTTCATTTTTAGAGAATACTCTGCCTTCTGAGTGGCATGCTAGTAAAGATGTGGCTAGGAACAGACATTCTTGTGTCATCTTTATGGGAAATAGGGAATCATTGTAAAAGTCATCAATTATTATTTGTTTAAGCATTTTTTATTTTTGATGAGCCTAAAAATTGCATGAGATATACTTGTTTTCCCCCAGAAATTCAGCCTTAATTTAGCTGTTTATTTTACCAGTGTATGGTCCAACATGATAGGAATTCATTCTTACTCTGTGAAAAATAGCTTCCCCCTAAGGGTTACTTACAAACCAGACGTTGTGTTAGGTACCATTATCTAATCTGCTAGGTGGTCTCTTCCTCTTGACTGTGTTCTCTTACAGTATATTCTTAATATAGCAGCCAGAGGGATGGTGTTAAATCAGAGATGCTGTTAAAGTCAGGTGATGTCATGCTTAGAACTCTACAGCGGCTTCATTTTTTTTTTTTTTTTTTTGGCAGAATAAAATCTTTACAGTGGCCTATAAGGTTCTGTATGATCTGATCCCCTCTTAGTTCTCTGACTTCATCTTTTACCACTTACCCATTCTCTGCTCCATTTCCTTAGCTTCCTTGCTTTTCCTTTATCAAGGCTTCCCTGGTTGCTCAGATGGTAAAGAATCTGCTTCCAATGCAGGAAACCTGGGTTTGATCCCTGGGTTGGGAAGATCCCCTGGAGAAAACAATGGCAACCCACTCCAGTATTTTTGCCTGGAGAATTCCAAGGACAGAGGAACCTGGTGGGCTATAGTACATAGGGTCACAAAGAGTTGGGCACGACTGAGCAACTAACACTTTCACACTTTGTAAGTCTAAGGTTTTCAGCTTCAATCTCTACCATTCATTGAAATAGAAAAATCTGGAGGGACTTTGGATTTTGAAGGCAAGATGGAGTCTGAGGTGGGGACAAGACATCCAGATGGTAGTGTCCAGTAGGAAATGGGAGATGCATAACTGCCTCCTACGGAAGTGGTTAGGACTGGAACTGTAGTCCATTTCTTTTTAAACCTATGGGGTAACATACATATAGAAAAATACACATATCATAAATGCAGAACTGTTGAATTTTTACAAAATGAATGTACCCTTGATGTAGCACCTAAATCAAGAAAGAATTATTACCATCATTCTTGAAGTGATGATGATGATGGTAATGAACTATAATGTTTTAATTGGCATTTGTTCTGTGTCTTCTTTGATTATAAACACTTAGAGACAAGGACCATACCTGTTTTACATATCATGGTAGTCTAGTAAGGTGATTTTTGTTGATGATTGCTCAGAGGAGTCTTACTTTCATTAGTCATCCCAGGGTGAGGAAAGTGTTTTCTCTAGAACTGTACTCATAGGACTTTCTGTTGATTCCAGCCAGTCTTTGTTTTCCGTGTCTCTGAACTCCTACAGTATTAAATGTCTACACTTGATTTAATACTTCATCTATGTTATCCGTGGTTTTTACCATGTGTTCAGTTTGTATCTCTATTAGAAAGTAAGTTCCTTGAGGTTGGGAACCTTGTCATATACTCCTCCCTCCCTCCCTCCTTCCGTCTTTAAAATAGAATTTACTGTGGCTCTGATTATACACATGTGAGATGTGCCTGGCCAGGCCAGCCTGGCTCACATGGCTTGTATAATACATACATCTCTGGGGCCTGCTCTCTGTAACTGGAAAGTGCCCACCCCAGGGATTCAGTCCAGCTTCATGAGGTCCTTGGCTACCTTTTTCTCAGTGTGGTTGGCCTCCACCTCCTGCTGATACTCCTTGTGATTCTTCTAGGCTAGCTCAGTCTTCGCCTATTGGCTCTCAGTCTCCAGGTCCTCCCAGTTGTCATCAATACCAAGAGTCTGGTCTTGGCTGGGCACCAGCTCTTGATGTGCTGACAGGGCGGCAAAGGGATCACCTTTGTCTCTAAGCTCTGGTCCACCCCAGTTATATTCACTGGCCAACTGTGCATCCTCAGGGATAGCTCTGGGAGATGTGCTCCTGCCAACTTTGCTCCCATGAACCCTCAGCTTCCCAACTGTTCCAGTCTGACTCTGGGGATTTGTGGCTGGACTGTTGCTCTGCCCAGCCCAGGTGTCTTGGCCCTTCGTACTGTAGCAGTCTTGCATGGTTGACACACATTTGACCTTCTACTTGAAGCCACCCCAGGCTTCGTCCTCCCATCACTGCTGGCCTCTTCTGTATCCTTGCCCTCCTCTTTTGTGTCTCCCAGTGGCCTGAGGTCGTGGGTATGGCAGGCATGGGGTGGTCTTGGCTAAGCCATGGGGTGTGCCTAGATCAGCACAGAAGTGAGCGACGTGACCCCTGTCATGGCCCAGCCTGCCCAGCTGTCTACATGAGAAATCCACTTTGGCCAGCTGTGTGGGGTTCTCTGACACAGACTCCAGTTTGGACAGGAGCTTTGAATGGCCTTGAAGGCCTCATCCTGCGTGAATTTCTCAGAATCCACAGTGAGGCTGCAGAGCACAGGCAGGGAGGATCTTGTGGGCTTAATTTTTCATCGAGTGAAAGTTATGGGTGGCAGTGAAGCCCAAAACACCTGTGGCCTGAGATGGTGCAAATAGGTCCTTAGTGGCCACCTAGAGGCAGAGGTGAGGCCCCTGTGTCTTGTGCTGGTATTGAAGTAGGAGCTGATTTTGCCCAGGCAGATGGTGTTGCAGCTGATGGGGCCTTGTTTGTCCTTGGCCTGCAGCTGCCCAAAGAGCTTCATCAGCTCCACAGTGAGGTTGTCCTTCCTTGTTGAGCTCTGGGGCCAGGAGCAGCGTGGACTTGACCATCTGCTCCCAGGGATTATGGAGAGCCTATTCCTACAAGGTTGCCATGTAGAAGTATCATAACCAGGGAGAAGCAAATGTGCTGTGTCTTATTTCAGGGACTGTTCCTTTCGTTGAAAATTTATTTTATTTTGTTGTGTGCAGACTTTCTCGAGTTGCAGCGAGCAGGGGCTACTCTTTGTTGTGGTGTGATTGCAGTGGCTTCATTGCCCCATCGGCTGCACTGCCACCATTGGCTTCTCATTGCAGTGGCTTCTCTTGTTGCAGAGCTCAGGCTCTAGGTACGCGGGCTTCAGTAGTTGCAGCTCACAGGCTTAGTTACTCTGTGGCATGTGGAATCTTCCTGGGCCAGAGATCAAACCTGTGTCCCCTGCATTGGCAGGTGGATTCTCATCCACTGTACCACCAGGGAAGTGCTTCACTAAAAGTGGCTTATCAAATGTATAATTAAATGCAATTTAGCTTTTATGAGATTTTTTACATTCACTTTTTAAAAAAAAGTTCTTCATCAGAGAGTTCCCTGGTGGTCTAGTGGTTAGGAGTTCAGGCTTTCACTGCCATGGCCTGGGTTCAGTCACTGGTAGGGGGGCTGAGATCCTGCAAGCTGTGTGGTGTGACCAAAAAAGAGTGTTACAGACAGGGTTGCTGATAAAAATTTTAGTGCATAAAACCTTTTCTAAATTGCAGGTTGTTTCTCTAAGAGCAATACTTAAGATACATCTTTCTGAGGCAGAGGCTATGAACATTTAAAAGCTATTGATTATAAAAGCTACACATGTTCATTTTAGAACATACGAAGAATACAGAAATATTATATAGATGATAATTAAAGTCAGCTGTAATCTTGCAATGCTGTGATAACCAGTGCTTTAACATTTTGGTGAATTCCTTTCTAGAGATATCTGTTTATCTATCTGTACATTTTATGCATTTAAAAAACCAATTGGAGTGGGTAGTGGGTCTTTTCCAAAGAGATTATACTGTTTTATAAATATTTCCATGAGCAACGTATGCTAATTCTCTGCACACTTGACAGGATTAGGGATGCATTCATTCATCATTCACTGACTAAATGAATGCTTGTTAGAGTGAAACTCTCAGGGGATCACATAGAGGCCAGGACTGAGAGACTAACACTTTCATTTCAATTTATCTCCATACCTACAGTTAATCTCCTATCATTTTTTTTCTTGAATTTAATTAGGTTTTTGACCCATTAGTCCTCTAGAATTATACCTTTTGACCATCTGTCTCCACATTGTTAGTCTAGTGGTCATTCCTCATTTCACATGATCTGTCAGCAGCTTTACCACAGTTGATTACTTCCCTGTTCTTGAAACCATTTTTCCATTTGCTTCCAGGACACACATTTTCCTAGTTCTCTTCTTATATCGGGGTCTCTCCTCCTCAGTGTTTCCTAGTTCCTCCTAATCTTCCTACCTCTCAGTGTTAGAATGCCCCAGGGCTCATATCTTGGTCATTCCCTTAAAAAAAAAATCTTTGTGGGAGTTCCATGGTGGTTTTAGGATTCCAGGCTTTTATTGCCACAGCCTGGATTCAGTCAGGAAACTGAATACTGTAAGCCGTGTGGCACAGCCAAAAAACCCAACTTTATTTCCTTGTCTCATTTAGTCTCTTATTCTGCTGCTGCTGCTGCTAAGTCGCTTCAGTCATGTCCGTCTCTGTACGACCCCATAGACGGCAGCCCACCAGGCTCCTCCATCCATGGGATTTTCCAGGCAAGAGTACTGGAGTGGGGTGCCATCGCCTTCTCGGAGTCTCTTACACTGATGACTTCCAAATTTATACCTCTAGCTTTTGCCTTTTATCTGAAATATACACTCATATTCAGTTGTCTACCCAACTGTTAGATATCTAACAGGATTTCAAACTTGACCTGCCGAAAACTGAGCCTTGATCTCCTACTGCTCCTAAATCTCCAACTCCCGTGTCTGCTCTAACCTTCCTCCCAGGAGTGAGCAGTTGTATAGTGGTTATGTTGTGGTTGTCTTGCCTTGGCTTCCTTAATTGCCTATGTGATTAGCTATAGAAGTGGCTCAGAATCAGACAACAGTTAGGCCTTGGGTTTTGGCATACTCAGCAAAGATGACTGGAGATACTTAGGGACATTGGTGGACATTAAGAATCCTCTTCCCCCATTAAACTCTCTGACTTCATTTTCTATTATTGTTCCTCTATATCCCTTCTCTTTAGTCCTAATGTCTCCTTGCTTTCCCTTTATTCCCCAAACTCCCCGGGAAAGCTCCCATCTGAGGACCTTCTCCTTTTGCCCTCAATCTTTCCTAGCATCAGGGTCTTTTCCAATGAATCGGCTCTTCGCATCAGGGGCCAAAATATTGAAGCTTCAGCATCAGTCCTTCTAATGGAATATTCAGGGTTGATTCCTTTAGGATTCACCTGTTTGATCTCCTTGCAGTCCAAGGGACTCTCAGTAGTTTTCTCCAGCATCACAATTCAAAAGCATCAATTATTAGGTGCTCAGCCTTCTTTATGATCCAGCTCACGTCTGTACATGACTACTGGAAAAACCATAGCTTTCTCTGGTGGCTCAATTGGTAAAGAATCCACCCGCAATGTGGGAGACCTGGGTTTGATCCCTGGGTTGGGAAGATCCCCTGGAGAAGGGAAAGGCTACCCACTCCACTATTCTTGCCTGGAGAATTCCATGGATTTAAAAAATCTACAGTTAATGTAGATGAGAACTCTGCTGATTGTCAAATAATGTTATCAAACTGGGGAAAAAAACAACAATAATAAAAGCTGATAGTCTTAGAACATGTATAGAAATGTATCTAGAATGGTAATTCTTAATTTGGGGAGGCTCAAGGACAATTTTAAATCTTATGAAAGGTAGATGGATTGCCTCATTATTGAAAAAAATAATAGGTCTGAATTGAAATTCCTGAATTGCCAGTAATGTTGAACATTTTCAGTGGTTTTATGTAATAGTTCACTTTCTTCTTTAGTAAATTTCCTGATTCTTCCATATATCTATCTATATATTTATAGGTATCCTTATAATTAATAGTTGTATGTGTGTATTTTATCTATTTTCTATGTTGTCTTAATCTATAGAACTTTAAATTTTTTATGCAGTCAATCCTATATTTTCATTATAATTTGTTTGTTTTTAAGCTTAAAAAATTATCCCACTTTCCTCTTTTCCTCCTTCCTACCCAGAGATTAGATATCACTTTTGTTTTGTTCTCAGTTCAGTCCAGTCTCTCAGTCGTGTCCGACTCTTTGTGACCCCATGAATCGCAGCACGCCAGGCCTCCCTGTCCATCACCAACTCCCAGAGTTCACTCAAACTCATGTCCATAGAGTCGGTGATGCCATCCAGCCATCTCATCCTCTGTCGTCCCTTTCTCCACCTGCCCCCAATCCCTCCCAGCATCAGATTCCAATGAGTCAGCTCTTTGCATGAAGTTTCAGCTTTAGCATAGTCCTTCCAATGAACACCCAGGACTGATCTCCTTTAGAATGGACTGGTTGGATCTCCTTACAGTCCAAAGGACTCTCAAGAGTCTTCTCCAACACCACAGTTCAAAAGCATCAATTCTTTGGCGCTCAACTTTCTTCACAGTCCAACTCTCACGTCCATACCATGACCACTGGAAAAACCATAACCTTGACTAGACGGATCTTTGTTGGCAAAGTAGTATCTCTGCTTTTGATATGCTATTTGGTTGGTCATAACTTTCCTTCCAAGGAGTAAGCGTCTTTTAATTTCATGGGTGCAGTCACCATCTGCAGTGCTTTTGGAGTCCAAAAAAATAAAGTCTGACCCTGTTGCCACTGTTTCCCCATCTATTTCCCATGAAGTTATGGGACCAGATGCCATGATCTTCGTTTTCTGAAAGTTGAGCTTTAAGCCAACTTTTTCTCTCTCCTCTTTCACTTTCATCAAGAGGCTTTTTAGTTCCTCTTCACTTTTTGCCATAGGGTGGTGTCATCTGCATATCTGAAGTTATTGATATTTCTCCCGGCAATATTGATTCCAGCTTGTGTTTCTTCCATTCCAGCGTTTTTCATGATGTACTCTGCATAGAAGTTAAATAAGCAGGGTGACAGTATATAGTTATGGTTCCTATTTGGAACCAGTCTGTTGTTCCATGTCCAGTTCTAACTGTTGGTTCCTGTCCTTCATATAGGTTTCTCAAGAGGCAGGCCAGGTGGTCTGGTATTCCCATCTCTTTCAGAATTTTCCACAGTTTATTGTGATCCACACAGTCAAAGGCTTTGGCATAGTCAATAAAGCAGAAATAGATGTTTTTCTGGAACTCTCTTGCTTTTTTGATGATCCACCGTATGTTGGCAATTTGATCTCTGGTTCCTCTGCCTTTTCTAAAACCAGCTTGAACATCAGGAAGTTCACCGTTCACGTATTGCTGAAGCCTAGCTTGGAGAATTTTGAGCATTACTTTACTAGCATGTGAGATGAGTGCAATTGTGCGGTAGTTGGAGCATTCTTTGGCATTGCCTCTCTTTGGGATTGGAATGAAGACTGACCTTTTCCAGTCCTGTGGCCACTGCTGAGTTTTCCAAATTTGCTGGCATATTGAGTGCAGCCCGTTCACAGCATCATCTTTCAGGAGTTGAAATAGCTCAACTGGAATTCCATCACCTCCACTAGCTTTGTTCTTAGTGATGCTTTCTAAGGCCCGCTTGGCTTCACATTCCAGGATGTCTGGCTCTAGGTGAGTGATCACACCACCGTGATTATCTGGGTCGTGAAGATCTTTTTTGTACAGTTCTTCTGTGTATTCTTGCCACCTCTTCTTAATATCTTCTGCTTCTGTTAGGTCCAGACCATTTCTGTCCTTTATCAAGCCCGTCTTTGCATGAAATATTCCCTTGGTATCTCTAATTTTCTTAAAGAGATCTCTAGTCTTTCCCATTCTGTTGTTTTCCTCTATTTCTTTGCATTGATCGCTGAAGAAGGCTTTCTTATCTCTTCTTGCTATTCTTTGGAACTCTGCATTCAGATGCTTATATCTTTCCTTTTCTCCTTTGCTTTTCGCTTCTCTTCTTTTCACAGCTATTTGTAAGGCCTCCTCAGACAGCCATTTTCCTGTTTTGTGTTTCTTTTCCATGGGGATGGTCTTGATCCTTGTTTCCTGTACAATGTCACGAACCTCCGTCCTTAGTTCATCAGGCACTCTTTATCTATCAGATCTTGTCCCTTAAATCTATTTCTCACTTCCACTGTATAATCATAAGGGATTTGATTTAGGTCATACCTGAATGGTCTAGTGGTTTTCCCTACTTTCTTCAATTTAAGTCTGAATTTGGCAATAAGGAGTTCATGATCTGAGCCACAGTCAGCTCCTGGTCTTGTTTTTGCTGACTGTATAGAGCTTCTCCATCTTTGGCTGCAAAGAATATAATCAATCTGATTTTGGTGTTGACTATCTGGTGATGTCCATGTGTAGAGTCTTCTCTGTGTTGCTGGAAGAGGGTTTTTGCTATGACCAGTGTGTTCTCTTGGCAAAACTCTATTAGCCTTTGCCCTGCTTCATTCCGTATTCCAAGGCCAAGTTTGCCTGTTACCCCAGGTGTTTCTTGACTTCCTACTTTTGCATTCCAGTCCCCTATAATGAAAAGGACATCTTTTTTAGGTGTTAGTTCTAAAAGGTCTTATAGATCTTCATAGAACTGTTCAACTTCAGCTTCTTCAGCGTTACTGGTTGGGGCATAGACTTGGACTACTGTGATATTGAATGGTTTGCCTTGGAAACGAACAGAGATCATTCTGTCGTTTTTGAGATTGCATCCAAATACTGCATTTTGGACTGTTTTGTTGACCATGATGGCTACTCCATTTCTTTTGAGGGATTCCTGCCCGCAGTAGTAGATATAATGGTCATCTGAGTTAAATTCACCCATTCCAATCCATTTTAGTTCACCGATTCCTAGAATGTCGACGTTCACTCTTGCCACCTCCTGTTTGACCACTTCCAATTTGCCTTGATTCATGGACCTAACATTCCAGGTTCCTATGCAATATTGCTCTTTACAGCATTGGACCTTGCTTCCATCACCAGTCACATCCACAACTGGGTATTGTTTTTGCTTTGGCTCCATCTCGTCATTCTTTCTGGAGTTATTTCTCCTCTGATCTCCAGTAGCATGTTGGGCACCTACTGACCTGGGGTGTTCCTCTTTCAGTATCCTATCATTTTGCCTTTTCATACTGTTCATGGGGTTCTCAGGGCAAGAATACTGAAGTGGTTTGCCATTCCCTTCTCCAGTGGACCGCGTTCTGTCAGACCTCTCCACCATGACCTGCCCGTCTTGGGTGGCCCCACATGGCATGGCTTAGTTTCATTGAGTTAGACAAGGCTGTGGTCCATGTGATCAGATTGACTAGTTTTCTGTGATTATGGTTTCAGTGTGTCTGCCCTCTGATGACCTCTCGCAACACCTACCGTCTTACTTGGGTTTCTCTTACCTTGGGCGTTGGGTATCTCTTCACGGCTGCTCCAGCAAAGCGCAGCCGCTGCCCCTTACCTTGGATGAGGGGTATCTCTTCACGGCTGCCCCTCCTGACCTTGAACGTGGGGTTGCTCCTCTTGGCCGCCACCCCTGACCTCGGGTGTTGCTCCTCTCAGCCGCCACAGAACGAGAGTGTGTAGAGACGATAGAATTTAGGAAATCATAGGCATATGGTTCGTTCCTTAGGGGTTGGGAATGGAAGAGACCTCACAAAGTGTGTTTAGCTGAAGAGATGAAAGGAGAAGGGGAACGCTGCAGAGGATCAACATGGAGGTAGTTTGCAAAAGATGAGAATTAAGTAAAGGAGACCTAGAAGGAAGTCAGTGGTAGAAAAATAAGGAGAGGGGGACACAGTAGAGCCCAGGGGTAAAGCAAGTTTTAGGAAGGGTTAAGTGGTCAGTGGTGTCAAATACCTTAGGTTAAAGGCCCAAAACTGAAGGATAAGAACTGAAGAGTGGTTATTGAGTTTGGTTACTAGAAATTCATTGGTGACCTTTAATAAGAAACGTTTTAGTGGAGTGATGAAAGTGTAGTGCAGGTGCCTTCAGTTGTAGACTCTAAATGTTTATCAGTGAAAGGATGGAGGGAAGGTGGGTCACAGCTTGTGGGACAAATAGAGTTGAGAGAAAAAAGATTCTTTTTTTTAAGAAGGGAAGACTTGAACATATTTATAGAATGAGGAGATGGAGTTAGAGGAAAGACAGATATTGTGGGTGAGAAAAAGGAGTTAACTGAAGATTCTACAGGAGGTTGGGGGTTTTAGTCTTAAGAGTTTCATTGGGGATTAGTTTTAAAAAGAAAAAATACATTTTCCTTTATGATGGATAGGAAGGAGATAAGAATGGTTGAGGACAAAGGAATAGGAGAGAGGAGAAAATTTGTAGGCGATGGTGCCTGATCGTTGCTTTTAGCTATGGGATTTATAATGAGAACAACTTAGTTTTTTCATGATGTAAAAGAGCATAAATGCTTACCTTGCCTGTTTCATAGACTTGGTGTGAGTTAAAAATGAAATGAGTATATGTTAAAATGCTTTAGAAACTTAAAATGCTCTCGAAATCTGTAGCCTGTTGTTAGTAGTCAAGTGTTGGAGAAAGCCATTTGCTTTGTATGGACTATATAGTTTACTGTATCAAAATACTCCAGATAGCAAGACGGTATGGAGGATTCTGGTGTGTTTGGACCATAGTGTTTGGTCCCTGTGTCTTTATCTTGTAAAGAAACCTTTCCAAATATAAATCAGGCATGCATTTTATTAAGTACTGCTGCTGACATTAGCACCTGAAATCATTTAAAATGCTGACAGTGGGAATAATTAAGGGAAAATGTGTGGGAAGAAATCTGCTTAGAAGCAAAGTGAATTTTCTGTAGTTTAAGTTTGGCTTGAGATGGCAGTAATTCTACATTCTCGTGAGTATCTTCAGCTAGTTCACTTCTCATAACTTCTGAAAAACTAAACTTCAAGTTTATTTATGAATTTTTAATCATTTAGTGCTGCAGACTGATGAATGTTTAGCTGTTTTCTTTTCTGTGTGTCCTCATGACACATAGGCATAGTCCTTTTTAAAATCATGTATAGGGAGTTTATCATATGGTACTTAGTAAAAAAAATACAAAAAAAAAGGTTTGTATTGTGCTTTTCTTAGCACTCTAGATTCTTGTAGAATTTTCATTATTTTGCCCTTGCTTATCATCAGTCCTAGTTTTCTGTTTATGATTTCTGGTGTTGAAGACGACTGGAGAAAATCATGTAATTGAACTAATTGTTCCATTACTGATACATGCTGCTTAGTCTAATTTGGTCCTTGAGTTTTGGTTAATTACCATGAATGTTTCATGGGCTATTGACTCATACTCATTCTCTCTAGAGAAGCGCATGATGTTGTTTCATTTTGTACCCTTATGCATTTATTCAAATATATTTGAGTGTGTGCTGTGTGCTGGCCAGCATGTTAATGAGTAGAAAAATTCAGGAGGGAGACAGTAACAGTGTCAAATATAGTACATTGGCATATAAAAAAAATAAAGACAGGAAAGATACTCATTTGATGACTATGAAGTCATGGTGACCTTGAAAGCAGTTTCAGTAGGGGCTAAGGGTGGAATCCCCCTTACAGTTGGTGGAAGAGTAAATGGCAGGTGATCAAGGAGGCGAGGAAGAAGAGGACAGAGAGAGGCACAGGGGAAGGAGCAAGAGGTTGTGGACCTGGAGCTGTGGTGTTGTGGTCAGGTTCAGAGAATGGGGTACAAATCTGAAGTTGCTGCTGAGATATTTAAATGTCCAACCATAGGCTCTGGGTTGGGAGGAATCAAGATTTGAGGGACAAGAGGTTTCTGTAAAGTAAGTAAATTAAATAGAGTAAGTAAAGCCAGAGTAAGATTTTTGTGAGCTGTTGGAGTAATCGAGGGAGAGCAGTTTCAAGTAATGGTGTGATTCAGAGTATAGAGCTGAAGAATAATAGATGGTTAAAACAGAGTTGAGCTAAGAATCCTTGAAACTGAAGAGGTCTGTGTATTCTAATGGACATTAATCGGATGGGTAATCTTCATGGACACTGAAATCTCCCAAAATTGTAATAGGAAACTTAGTAGAGAAGATTACTTGGAACTGGGCTCCTACGTTTTCAGTGAAGGAGGAAGGTACGACTAAGGGATCAGAAGATGCTAGTGATGAGGAGAAGAAATATCTTGAATGTGGGGGCATGAAGGAGGGTGATCATGATCTGGAAGCTTCAGTAGAAAGGCAAGTGAATGGCAATCACTTTTGGCTCTGTGGAGATACAGATTATAGTGAAAAGAGAGAACTGTGAGAAAATCTTTATATTCCATTAATAGTTATCATAAAATATTGACTTTATTCCCTGTGCCATACCATATATCCTTGTAGTTTAATTATTTTATACATAGTAGTTTGTACCTCTTAATTCTCAACCCCTGGTTTATTCCTTTCCATAGATAAGCACTGGTTTCTGCTCTGTATCTATGAGACTTTTATTTTTTTGTTGTTGTTGTTATATTCACTAGTTTTATTTTTTAGATTCCACATATAAGTGATACAGTATTTGTCTTTCTGTGTCTGATTTACTTAGCATAATCCTCTCCAAGTCCATCAATATTGTTGTAAATGGCAAAGTTTCATTCTTTTTTTTATGGCTGAGTAGTTGTGTATGTGTGTGTGTGTGTATAACTTTTTCAGCATGCATGTATGTGTGTGTTTGTGTGAAGATATATCACATCTTCTTTATCTATTCATTCCATATTTTGGCAATTGTTAATAATGCTGCTGTGAACGTGGGGGTACGTGTTATCTTTTTGAGGTTTTTTTTGGATATATTCCCAGGAGTGGAATTGCTGGGTCATATGGAAGTTCTGTTTTTTTAAAACTTATTTGAGGAACTTCCACTATCAAGTCTGTGTGTGTGTGCGTGTGTAGTTGCTCAGTCATGTACGATTCTGTGATCCCATGGACTGTATCCCGCCAGGTTCCTCTGTCCATGTGTTTTCCCAAGCAAGAATACCAGAGTGGCTTGCCATTTCCTTCTCCAGGGGATCTTCCCGACCCAGGGATTGAACCCACATCTCTTGTGTCTCCTAATTGCAAGCAGATTCTTTACCACTGCACCACCTGGGAAGCCCTTATCGAGACTGTAGGAAAAGCTAATTTACAAGACTATTCACTGTTCAATAATAGTTGTTTAGGGCAGTTCTTCTCATTCACAAAAATTTTAGCTCAGAAAATTACAGTAAAATTTTACCACTGCTAAGCCTACTATTTAGTGGTAGGGCAAATCAGGATATTCATCTTCTATTTCTGACAAAAATTCATGAAATCAAGGATAGTAAAGTCCATGAGAGGGAAGTTAATCACTGACACTACTAGTTGAATAAAATAAGATAGATTCAGTTATTTTCTGCAAAGTACCTTCTGATGAATAATACAGTGAATAACTGTAGGCTTTAAACTTTCTAAATTTTCATAAACTTTGTAAATTTGTCCAATTAAGCCCTTTTCTGCCCATGTGTATTTTTACCCATCGGTTGTAATGCATCCTAGCAGATTCTACTTCAGGTTGCATTAAATTAGTGTTTGGGAAGTTTCTTTGAAAATATTCTTGCCTATGTGCAGATTATTCATACAGGCTAATTTTCTGACTCATCAAGAGCCAAGGAAAGCACTCAAAATCATTTGCCTTGATATTGTATGGTTGTATTTTAATTAATGAATGAAATAGTTTTTTGTTGATGTTGAAAACAAATGGCTTCAGCTCCTTGAACTACTATTTTTGCCAAAAGGTTTATAATCTCAAATTTATTTTCTCTAGACACATTTCTTTGACTGCTGTAGTTATAAGTTGATTTAATTAACTCACCATTGAAATGGCTTTCCTTGTGGCTAACAAATGAGCCACTCACAAGCTTATTTTGGTTCCATCCTCATTTTTATTTTTGTGAAGAAATTCAGCTGTGAAGAGATTCTCTTTTTAAGTTTTCTAATTTTTCTGATTGTGTTTTCCCATGAGTTGGAAATACTGTGATGATTGCTTATTCTGGTACTGTTGATGTATTTTGTATTCTTTCAGCACAGCTGTAGTATCTACAAAATTATCTACACTTCATTGTATCTTAAAAGTATGATATTTGAAGCTCAGTTTTATCTTCTTGTTTTGACTTAGGATATGCACTGGGCACAACACAGAGGGGTAAATGTAGTGCCTGAAAAGCTGTCGTCATTATTGTGTTATTGTAATTTGTGGTGCCCTGAGCAGCATTGCAAAACCGTTAGATTGCCTTATGTGATCTCTTAGAAACGCTGGAGTCTTGCATGCTGTCTTAGGGTTTTGCATACTGTCTTGCAGTGTTCCTTCATGAACTTCTTAAAAGTCTGTGGTCTTCTAATTAAGAAGTTGAGATCCAAGATGTTCCTGAGCTATGTTTTATTCGACATGTCCAAAATCGATGCTGTTGTCATTGCCTCTATCCCACTTTATTCTTATCCCTTTCACATATGCCTCCAAATCCAATCATCTGTCTCTTGTTTATTAATCCATTGATTCTGCAAATATGTGAATGCCTGATTTATATTTAGCATGAGGCCTAAGTATATAATGATATACAAAGCAAACACAGTTACTCTGTTCTCTTAAAGGTTATTCAGTAGTATAGCGATTTAAAAGTGTGAACTTTGGGTTCAAATTTTGACTCCTTACTCCTTTATGACCTAGAGCAAATTACTTAACCTTTCTGTACCTCAGTTTCATCTTTGAAGTTGAGAGAATTCCTGCATCATTGGTTATTGGAATGCTCAATAAATGTTAGCTTTTATTATTTGTGGAGGAAATAGACATTATAGGATCACAAGTAAGTGATCACACATATTGATAAGTGTTATGAAGTAACAGAGCAGGATATTTTGAGAGAATTTAGAGTTGGCAGTAGGGATAGCATTGAGATAGTGGCATTTACACAGACTTGAAAGATGAATAAATGTTGACTGAGGGTTTGTGAGGACTAGAAGCATTTCAGGCAAAAAGAAAAGGTGATGCAAAGGCCTTGGAAAGGGTTTGGAGCATTTGATGAACAGAAGGTTGTGTGTCTGGAGTATGGTACATTATGGGGAGATTGATGTGAATGCAAAGATCTGTAGGTCATACTAAGGAGTTTGGATTTTATTCTGAGTGAAATGAAAAGCTAATGGAAGATCATAAATGGCAGAGTTGGCATGAACTGATTTATGTTCAGAAAGTGCCGCTTGCTGCTGTGTGGAGAATAGACTAGGGAGGAGCTAGAATGAGCGCCTAGAGATCAGTCTGTCAAAAAAAAGAAAAAAGCCATTGCAGTGGCTCAGGGAAGAACTGTTGTTATTTAGGACTAGGGTGGCAGTAGCGGAGATGGGATGAAATATGTGGATTTAAAGTGGTTTAGATTGAGTGCCTCTCACAACTAGGCTTCCCAGTAGCTCAGACGGTAGGAGCCTCCACTTCAATGCAGGAGACCTGAGTTCAGTCCCTGGGTTGGGAAGATCCCCTGGAGAAGGAAATCGCAACTCACTCCAGTAATCTTGCCTGGAGAATTCCATGGACAGAGGAGCCTGGCTGGCTACAGTCCATGGGGTGTCAAAGAGTTGGACATGACTGGCTGACTAACACACACTCAAAAGTGCTAAACAGAGGGTACAATGTTGAGGTTAAAAAGGATACAATTTCTAATTTAGTCAGTTTGTGGTGGTGGTGGGATAGGGGAAGAAATAAGACAATGAAATAATTGTACAATTAAATATAAAAATCAGAACTGTGGTAAGTTGTAGTAAGGGCAGTTACGTGGTGCTTTTTGAGATCATATCATGGTCAGTAAGTCAGGGATGTTGAAACAACAGGAAAATTTGGTGATTGGCTAGAACTTTGGGCAGGTAAGGAAGAGGGCAGGTGTCAAGAATTGAGTTTCTGATGTGAGCAAGTATGTAGGTGTATATGGAGAGAAGTCTGATTAGCTTCTAGTCTTACCATCTTCCACATGGTCTTAACCAGTGGCCAGAAGTAGTTTTCTTAAAACATGTGAATACATGAGTATTTCATATATCTTCTTTAATCCCTTGAATGACTTTTTTTTTTTTTTTTAGGTTCTCAGTTTCTTTAATAGGTCATTTTAACATGGAATAGCAACGGCCAGAATCTCACATTGCTCATTTTTGTATCCTCTTTCTTATAAGATGAATTTCCACCTCTTATTTGCTAGGTAATATAAAATATGGCCCCTTTGCCTTTTCTAGACCTATAATTATGCTTCTCCGTAGATCACAGACTTTTTAAATTGTAGCCATATTATAGTACTTGTGCCCCCTTAAAATGTGTTCCCTCTTCTCTCTTTACACAGGCTGCTTTTTGTCTGAAGTGCTATTCTTCTGTACCCACTATGCCTGCTGCTCTTTCATACCTTGTTAATTTCTAGTCATTCTTCACTTTCTCTGGGAGTTCTTTTCTAACCTCCTTCGTCTGATTTTGTTTTTCCGTCGCTCAGTCATGTCCGACTCTTTGCAACCCCATGGACTGCAGCATGCCAGGTTTCCCTGCTTTAACTATCTCCCTGAGTTTGCTCAAACTCAGTGTCCATTGAGTCGATGATGTCATCCAGCCATCTCATCCTCTGTCGGCCCCTTCTCTCCTGCCCTCAACCTTTCCCAGTATTAAGGACTTTTCCAATAAGTAAGCTCTTCGCATCAGATGGCCAAAGTATTGGAGTTTCAGCTTCAACATCAGTCCTTCCAATGAACACCCAGGACTGATTTCCTTTAGGATTGACTGGTTTGATCTCCTTGCAGTCCAGGGAACTCTCAAGGGTCTTCTCCAGCACCACAATTTGAAGGCATAATTCTTCTGCACTCAGCCTTCTTTACTCTCTAACTCTCACATCCATACATGACTACTGGAAAAAGCATAGCTTTGATTTAGTCTGATTTAGCTGTCTTTCATTTGTGCTTCTATTTTCTCCCTGGACAGAAAGCCATAAAACAATAGCTTTATTTTTTGCTGTCATTATTGATTATCTGATAATTGATTGCAAGCTCTTAAGAGCAGAAATCACGTCTTGTTTTTGTGATCTGTATGTGGTGAATGCACAAAAAATGTTTGACTGGAGGAGTTAATGAATTCTATTTTATGTCAGGTACATTTGCACAAGCTATTTTCTAATTAGGATACCTTTCCTCCTTTGCTTTGTCAACTTCTAGACATCCTTTATTTAACACTAAGTCTTCCGTGATACTTCAGTGACAGTTTCTTCATTCCCTGTGCTTCTCTAGTTTTTCTTTTGTACACCTCTGATAAATGTTTGACAGTACAGAGTAGGGATCTAAATGTTTGAATGAGTGAATCATGAGCATTGTGGAGTTACAGACTGGATAAATATTTCCCCAGTGTCCAGTCCATTTCTCAGGGTAGGTTATGTCTACATGGTACTAATTGTAGTTGTTTGTTGCATTGATCTTTACTTCATTATTATACAAAGACATCCCTATCTCCAAATTTTGAATAGTTTATTGTAGTTCTCTTTACTGACTATATAGCTACTGCCTTAATTGTTTTTCTTTTCTTTCCCATTAATTTTATTTTTCCTTCAGGAACCAGCTCAAAAGTCCTCTCTTCTTTGTAACCTGTTAGAATTCCTAGACTGTGTGCATTCCTGTGGTGTTCCTAGAAGGATTTTTCCAAACTGCCAACAATAACTTTGCAATATTATTATCCTGTCTTTTCATCTAGAACTCAAGGGGACTTATTTTTATTCATTCTTCTATCCCTGGTTCAGTGCCTTGCACATAGTTGGTGCTTAACACATATTTCTTAACCGATTATATTCTTATTTAGAGAATGTTGGTTGGAAATAATCCTGGGATGAAAAATATCAGCTCTGTGTAATCTCTACAATCTATATATAGATAATTTGGATAATATACTGTATTCAGCTTGCTTGAATAATCTTTGTATTCTGTATTTCAATACATCCTTTTCCTTTCATTTAATAGGTATTCCCTGCCCTCCAGTGGTTAGATCATAGCTAACATTTTTAGTAAGGGTAAAGATTATACAATCCTTTTTCAATGTTTGTTTTAAAGTTATATTTAAAATCTCAGGTTTACTTCTCAGATAAACAAGTTTCTTTTTTAACCCCACTGTTTTTCCCTTGGATCATCGAAAAAGCAAGAGAGTTCCAGAAAAACATCTATTTCTGCTTTATTGACTATGCCAAAGCCTTTTGACTGTGTGGATCACAATAAACTGTGGAAAATTCTGAAAGAGATTGGAATACCACACTACCTGACTTGCCTCTTGAGAAATCTGTATGCAGGTCAGCAAGCAACAGTTAGAACTGGACATGGAACAACAGACTGGTTTCAAATAGGAAAGGAGTACATCAAGGCTGTATATTGTCACCCTGCTTATTTAACTTCTATGCAGAGTACATCATGAGAAACGCTGGGCTGGATGAAGCACAGGCTGGAATCAAGATTGCTGGGAGAAACATCAATAACTTCAGATATGCAGATGACACCACCTTTATGGCAGAAAGTGAAGAACTAAAGATCCTCTTGATGAAAGTAAAAGAGGAGAGTGAAAGAGTTGGCTTAAAGCTCAACATGCAGAAAACTAAGATCATGGCATCTAGTTCCATCACTTCATGGCAGATATTTGGGGAAACAGTGTCTGACTTTATTTTTTTTGGCTCCCAAATCATTGCAGACGGTGACTGCAGCCATGAAATTAAAAGACACTTACTCCTTGGAAGGAAAGTTATGATCAACTAGACAGCATATTAAAAAGCAGAGACATTACTTTGCTGACAAAGGTCTGTCTAGTTAAAGCTGTGGTTTTTCCAGTAGTCATGGATGTGAGAGTTGGACTATAAAGAAAGCTGAGCGCTGAAGAATTGATGCTTTTGAACTGTGGTGTTGGAGAAGACTCTTGAGAGTCCCTTGGACTGCAAGGAGATCCAGCCAGTCCATCCTAAAGGAGATCAGTCCTGGGTGTTCATTGGAAAGACTAATGTTGAAGCTGAAACTCCAATTCTTTGGCCACTGATGTGAAGAACTGACTCATTTGAAAAGACCCTGATGCTGGGAAAGATTGAGGGGAGGAGAAGGGGACAACAGAGGATGAGATGGTTGGATGGCCTTACCGACTCAATGGACATGGGTTTGGGTGGACTCCGGGAGTTGGGGATGGACAGGGAGGCCTGGCATGCAGCGGTCCGTGTGGTCGCAGAGAGTCGGACTTGACTGAGCGACTGAACTGTTTTTCCCTTATGTCTGATATGCTTGAAGGGTAGCTTGACCTATCTCTTCTTTTGTTTCCATGAGCCACTTATGTATCCCACAGTGTTTCTTAAGTATGCATTGATTGAGTGGGTGACTCACCCAATCTGACCTTGGTGCTTGGTTTCACTGCATTGTTCTCACATATTTCTATCAGGGGTGTAGGATCTTGCCACAGTGGTAAAGGTATCTTGTTTTCAGTAATACTCTCTGCCCCCCACTAACACATACACTCAGAGTAGCCTGCTAATCATGTGCCTGTCCTTTAGTCTGGATTGGGGTGTCTCTTGGCTCTAACATCCTCTTCCCTTCCACTGTTTCTGATGAGGAAAGGCTGACTCTTGACTTCTTGGCAAGGTGATTTATTACCCTGTCCCAGGCCTCTTTTATGTTATTTTTTTCCCAAGAAGACCAAATCTTAGCTATCCAGGGAGCTTGTTATATGGCTAGAAATCGCAGTGGCACCCCACTCCAGTACTCTTGCCTGGAAAATCCCATGGACACAGGAGCATGGTAGGCTGCAGTCCATGGGATTGCTAAGAGTTGGACACGACTGAGCAACTTCACTTTCACTTTTCACTTTCCCGCATTGGAGAAGGAAATGGCAACCCACTCCAGTGTTCTTGCCTGCAGAATCCCAGAGACGGGGGAGCCTGGTGGGCTGCCGTCTATGGGGTCACACAGAGTCGGACATGACTGAAGCGACTTAGCAGCAGCAGTAGTCTCGGAACCACTATGTTGATCACCACAGCTCAGTTCCATGAGGCAGTGGTGCCCTTCTTGCAAAGTAAGCATGATTTCTTTCACATGTATTTGCAGACAGATTTTCAGTGTATTTTTCTGTCATAGATTTCTTGGTTTTTGCTTGATTCCAGTCTTGCAGTTTACTGTCTCTCAGTCATCTTCTTTGGCCAATAGTTCTAGTTTTTGTTTTTATATGCTCCCATGTGTGTTTTAAATCCCTGTGCTGCTCTAGGCTATAAACTTTTTCCTGTTCTTCTTTTTATGCTTTCCGGGATAAGATGTTTCTTTTGAGGGCTTTAGTTTACTTTTCTTTTAGACCTATTCTGTTTTTGCTTTGTAATCCTTCTGAAACTAGCTTTCTGAACTTGATTTATTTTACTGATTTCTGACATCTCCCTCTTTAAATATTACTAAAAGAAATTCACTGTTATCCTTGTATCTTGAAGGTACTGATTTTTTTTTGGTGTATGCAGATGGCAGTCTCTGTTATGACTTGCTGCTTTTGTTACCAGATGGTAAGTTATGGAATCATAGAATTTCTCCCAATGCAAAGAATCTGTTTGCCTTTGTTGATTTCCTAGATAATAGTCAGTTAAAAGTCACGCATGAAAGGCTGTCAACAACTAGTTGGATTTTCCTTGAAAACTGTTCTTACCTCTTGAAGCATCTGCCCTGTCAACAATATTTATCCATTTCTCTCAGGAAAAATAAATTTAAGAGTCAGTGGTACTACAACTACAACTGTACACTTTTGGAAAATGTTGGCCAAAGTAGGATGTTTGTTTGTTACTATTAATGTGAATATGGTTTATAGTAGTATGATCCTATTTTCCAAATCCCAAATTTTTGCACAGTAATTCAATATTTGGTATTTAGACTTGCCTGGAAAACTGGGACCTATAGTTTCATGTTCATTTGTTCAACAAATAAGTGTCTGCTCTGTTCCAGGGATTGTGCTAGGCACTAGAATAAAGCAAACAGTCTAGTGGGCAAAACATTCATTAATGCATAATTTTAAAAATAATTACAGTTGTGGCAGATGTTGTAAGAAATACATGAAACTGTGAGAGCACAAAACAGGAAGACATCTGATACTGAGGGTTAAGGAAAGTTTCTAGAAGAAGTGACATTTAAATCTAGTCATGAAGGATAAGTAAGTTAGGTTTGAGGCATCTGAGAAGATCTTAGGCAAAGGGTAAGAAATATGATTGTGCAGGCTTAAGATATGGGGCAGCAAGAGGAAATGGTGTGTCCTCATGAACATTGATAACATTCTACCACATTTGTTTCTCTTTTCCATTCTTACTTTTATTAATAGATATTAACAGATATTTTCTAAAATATGCTTTTAATCATATTACTATACTGATTAAGAAAGTTATATTTTTTAAGAGTTGTTTTGATGTGGACCATTTTTTTAAAGTATTTATTGAATTTGTTACAATGCTGGTTCTACTTTGTTTTTGGTTTTGGCTGTGAGGCATGTGGGATCTTAGCTCCCTGACTGGGGATCGAACCTGCACCCCCTGCATTGGAAGGCATAGTCTTAACCAGTGAACCACCAGGGAAGTCCGATTAAGAAACTTTTAAAGTTATTCATTGGATAGATTATTAGAGCTGCTTCAGGGCAGCAGTCCTGCCACTTTTAAGTTATACATATTGAGCCAGTTGTACTTTATCTATATGAGTTGGTTTTAGTTGCAATAATAAATAGTAGGCAAAGATGGAGTTGTATATAAGTTGATATGATCCCTTTTTTTTTTTGCCTAGCACATGTTTTTAGTGAAACATGGCTAGTAAAAGTTGTCGTTGTTTTCCGTTAAAACACAAAAACAAGCCGGTTTTGTGACCTAGTCTGTATGCAGCTCATATTCTAAGAATGGTCTTTATTGTATTAAGATATTGTACTGTTCATGGGGTTCTCGAGGCAAGAATAGACCTTGGAAAAGACCTTGCTCCTGGGAAGGATTGAGGGCAGGAGAAGAAGAGGGGACGAGAGAGGATGAGATGGTTGGATGACATCACTGATTCAATGGACATGAGTTTGAGCAAACTCCGGGAGATGGTGAAGGATAAGGAGGCCTGGCGTGGTGCAGTCCATGGGGTTGCAAAGAGTTGGATGCGACTTAGCAACTGAACAACAACAACAACAAGAGAGTATAGACGGGATAGTAACCCAGGAGTTATGAGGCGTGGTGCTGGTCTCATCTGAAAAGTGTCATCATTTTCTCTTTTAGTCATTTGAGGGAGGCATGTCTTCAGTAGAAATTGAACTGGGAAGGTGGGATCTGAATAAACTGGATAAGGAGTATAGTTTGTCTTGCTGGTGGATTCTGTTTAAGTTGTGCCAACTCTTTGGAGTTCTAGTGCAGACATCTTAACAGTACATGAGGTGCCTGTCTTCTCTCCTCAGCATATACAAGGCACTCAAATATTTGTTGAGTAGGAAAAATGTTCATGTAAATTGATAGGGTTTATGTGTTTATAAAGAATCTTGGGTCAAAACTGTACTTTTTAGCCAGATTTAGCATGCATTCTGTATCCCTACCCCCCCTAATATTTAGTAAAATCTCTTTGAAAGCCCAGCAAAGGAAATCCAAGGGAAAGCTTTTGTCTCAGGCTGGATGAATAAAGTGAGTTTAGAGCTCATTTCTCTAACCGAAATGAAAGAATTCCAGTAGAAAGGAGCAGGATCTCCTGGCACTTGAAGCTCAGCCCCAGTGATTCAATCACTTGGTCCCAGTGATTTAAGTGGATTCAACTTAAGCAGAATCCACCAGCAAACCGATGTCATGTGGAAACTCCTAGAATATTCCAGAACTGGGCAGAGACGTACTCACTGAGTCCTCTTCAACTGAACCACTGAGGTCTGCCTGTGAAACTCACAAGCCTCAATTCTTGCAGTTAGTTTGGAATTTTAAAAAGTTGGATTATATAAGCCTTTTAAAGGAAGTCATTCGTATATATGCTAAGAATACACCCAAGGATCCCAGTCTGAGAAACACTGCATTTAACACTGAATGTAAACACAGAGGTTACTTGAAGAAGCCAAAACAAAAAAGTGGTTACTTGATACTAGCATATGATATGATATTGGGCTTCCCTCGTAGCTCATTTGCTAAAGAATCGGCCTGCAGTGCAGGAGACCTGGGTTTGATCCCTGAGTTGGGAAGATCCTTTGGAGAAGGAAATGGCAACCCACTCCAGTATTCTTGCCTGGAGAATCCCGTGGACAGAGGAGTCTGGCAGGCTATAGTCCATGGGGTTACAGAAGTCAGACATGACATAGTGACTAAAGAGAGAGAGAGAGTATGATAAATCAAAAATAGGCCACTAAAATGGTGTGGCAATGTTATTTTTAGGTTACATATAAAAACATTTTAATAAGTTCTCAGATTCTTGATAGTATATCTCTAGCTCTTTAACTGAAGTTGCTCAGTCGTGTCCGACTCTTTGCCATTCCATGGACTGTAGCCTACCAGGCTCCTCAGTCCATGGAATTTTCCAGGCAAGAGTACTGGAGTGGGTTGCCATTTCCTTCTCCAGGGAATCTTCCCAACCCAGGGATCGAACCCGGGTTTCCTGCACTGCAGGCAGACGCAGACGCTTTACCGTCTGAGCCACCAGCTAGCTCTTTATAGGTTAGGCAGATTCCACTCTGAAAAAATACAAGTTGATTACCTCTCCCACAGCAGATCCAGTGCTGAATCTTGAATTTTTTTAAGTGCCTGGCATTTCATAATGTTTTTTTGGTGTAGGGAGAGAGAAGCAAAAGAAAAACTCCCTTCTCCCTCACCACCAAGGTGTTCTCACAGATTCTCCAATGTTAACTTGTTCTTTTGGGGATGCATCTCTGGCTAGACATGGTTGTTAACCTGTCATCATTCATTTAGACTTTAGGATTAGATGCTTAAATAATAAGTCAACACAAATTTTATTTTTGCTTCAGAAAATGGAAATTTTATAAGAGGAAACCTTAGACTTTTGAGGTGGGAGATTCTGAAAAGGCAGCTTCCAGGAAAGAGGTTCTTGGGGTCAGGGAAGAGGAGGAAGGTGTGGAAAACTTACTTTTCAGTTTTGCCTAGGATCTTGCATATTATTCTTTTGTTGCACTGGTAATGCTGTGGTGGACAGTGCTTGAATGGGGGGCTTCAGAGCAAGCAACTTCAGAAGTCCGTCAACGTTAGCCTGCATGTTTTCCATTCCATACTGATTTCAGCAGTTTCTCCTCATGGTGTGGCGTATCCTCTCAGGAAGAGCAGAAGGAAGAGAAAGAAGACCCTTCCTAATATGCCTGGAGTCCAGCACAGATTAATGTCTTGTTGGATAAGCCTCTTCCTCTTGGCTCTTTTCTTGTAATCGCCTCTTTCTCCTTCACAGTGTTTTATATTAAGTCACCTAGCCGGTAATAGGTGCTCAGTATTTGCCAATTCTTCTGAGTGACAGGAAAGTGGAAACGTGGACCACAGTCTATGCTCTCTTACTTCCTACTTCTCTTTTGCTTCTTTTCTCCCACTTTAAACGACTGTCTTTTTAGTGGATGTTAGCAGAGAAGAAAGAATGGCTGGTAAGGGGTAGGGAAGAAGAAATTTTTGATATTTGGGAGAAATACCATACCATCAAGTTAATTCAGCAGTTGCTTGACACATCATACTTTTTTGTTTGTACCTCATAGCTTAAATATCTCGAACAAACAAAAATTAAAAACGCAGGATCGGGGCATTAACCTAGGATAATACTCTATCGTGCAGAATTCTCATTTTCACGTTTTACTGTTTTTATCGACATCTTTAAATCAGGTGAGCTAGTAGCAATTCTTCCCTTCTCACTTGGCACTGAGGTTTTCGGACTCCTCCCTACTTTACTAGTGGTCTTCGGTCGTGGATGTTGCTAATTGATCACCCGTCTCACAGGATCTTTTCTTCAAGGTTTCCCGACGTCGTGGCCCTCTCCAAGACCACAGCATACTGGGGAGGAAGATCTCAGATTCTTTTGACGGGCTAGTAAAGCCTCGGAGGCTGCGGAATCTCACGTGGGTGGGGCTGGGCGCAGCAGGGGCGGGGCCAGCGAAGAGCCCAAGGGAAAAGGTGGCAGGCACAGATGAGAAAGCCCGCGGGCAAAGGTTTCACAGTTTACACGAAGGCTTCGTGTGCGAGGCTGAGGGAATTGGGATGCCTCCCTCCTGCCTCGCCATTCTTGATTCTGGAAGCTTCAGTAGGCTTTTCTCGGTTGCTGGTACCCGGAAAGGCAGCCGCTTCAGCTCCAGGGGCGGGTCCCAAGGGTCTTGTCGCAGCTCCCGGGCCGTTTGGCCTCCTGGCGTTGGGGGAGGGGCGAGGGAGGTGCTGCTCGCGCCTCCTTTTGCGCTTGCGCGACGGGCTCCGAGCCGGTAGGAGCGCGTGCGCGATGACGTGTACGTCCTATGCGCGCGCAGGCTCTTCAGCTGGAGCGGACACACGGTGTGCGAACCGAACAGAATAACCCGCCCCCAGCGGGATGTGAAGGACTCCGGGTGAGGCCGGCCACGCCCCGCACGGTAACTCTCGGGCCCGGGTGGAGGGCGTCTCCTTAGTACTGGCCGGATTGGAGTTTTCCAAGAGTTTGAAGCTCTTGTGTATTTTTTACGGCGTGAGGAGCGTTCCACTGAGCGATCTTCGCACGCCCCGGCCAGGCCGGGCCTTGCGCGGGGCCGCCTTTGGCGCGCGCCTATGGTCTTCTGAGCGAGGCTGCGCATGTCACCTCGCGCGCGTTCCCGGCCTCACTTCCGCGTCGCGCGGCCAACTCGGAACATCGACGCCAGCCTGAGCGGCCACGAGGCGGGCGGGGTGAGAAGCGCCCATGGCGCAGCCCTGCCCTCGCGTGTGTGGGGTGCTGCACCGCATGGTACGATCCGCGTGACGCCTTCCAGCCAGTCGTGGGGCTTTAGGTCGAGAGCCGTGCTTGTGCGCTTTGCCTTTTAGAGCTCAGGTCTCGGCGTTCCAAAACTCCGAAGGAAACGGTGCTGACCTCGCTTTTCTAAGGAGCTGTGTGCAGCATTTTGACACCTGTATAAACCTTTCGTCTAGCATGTAATTTCCTGACAAGTTGTTTGAAGCAAGACCGCGAGTTTAATAAAGAAGGAGGTCGAGGAAGTGAGCTGTATAGGACTGGGAACTTGGTAAACAAAGGACCGGTGGTTCGTAAGTGCAGAAATGAGGGCGGGGAAAACAGGTGGGAAGAGCAGGTGTTATTTTCTTTTCCCCTCTGTGGGGCACCCTTTGGCCAGTTCTCTATGTGGCTTCCCGCCCCTGTTAAATGGTCAAGGTCTGTGCCCTCAGCAGTAGGTGGGTCTGGGATAGAAATACACCGCTCCGAGTACTAGCAACCACAGTTAAGGAATCTGCGTGCGAGGACTATAGAAAATTTAGGGATTATTTCAAACTGGGTTGAGAGTGGGAAGTGGTAGTGTCTTGTGAAGATTTTTGTTCTGCCTTCGGAACTCTTGGAGATGCCATGCCTCCTCTGGCGAGGATGGAAGCAGGGAGGGTGAAGGAGTTCTGAAAAGAAGAGTTACTGATGGCAGAACAATGTGAATAACCAAAGCGCTCTTCCTTCCGAGGGAAGACCACTCTCCCAGAGTTCGCGTCGCAGGGGCAGACACGTGGATCAAGAGATCTCTCGAGCCCACCCGCGCGCTGCCTTGTGTGTTTTAAAGCACACCAGACTTCTGCGGCAGAGTCCCTGGCAAATGCTGCCTGCTCTGCCTCTTTTTGGGCACGACGCCGCGGCTAAGGCTGCAGGGAAAGTGCCTGGAGGTGGCGTGACGGCTGCTGGGAAGAGGGCCGGCCTCAGAGGGCCGGACGGCTGGTTCTGTAGTCTCCACGGTAACCGAATGCGACTGGAACCCGCCGAGTGATCCGTGGATTCCGGCTGGCGGCACGTGATTTGTCGGACTCCCCTTCCCCAGAAGTGCTTTCCCTGAGGCATTTTTTCACGTAGTTCTTGGCTAGTTAACCTTTGTAGTTGAAAAGCTGTGATGTGGGCCCTGGTAGTCGACGGCGACTGCGGTTCTCTGAGACTGGCAGGAGCCCTTTTCACTTCGAAGTGTCTGGAGTCGGCGCTAGTCCTTCTTGATGCCAGAGACCTATGTTTCCAGCTGTTGTGTGTGTTGAATGTGTTTGGATGCACCTTCCAGAAAACACATGCTTAGGATTTGAGAAAACTTAGTGCCCTGGGTACCTTGACATACTTAATCCAAGGCAAGGTGGCTATTTGATTGCTGTCTATTTCTGCCATAAAAATTAGTTCTTTAAATTCTACTTAGGCAAGTATTAGGGACCTGCTGGCTTGCTAACCCCGAGTTGTGGTAAAGGGATCACTCCTAGGAATAGAAAATGCTCATGAAGCCTGCATTAACGAATGGTATTTGGTGAAAGAAAGGGGTGGGGATGGGCTACTATCTTAGGTAAATGCAACTTCGTGCCTTAAAACCTAAAAGCATTTCAGATACATTTTGAAATTTACCTTTCAAATTTAGGATTGTAGTTATGATAAAATGCCCAGGGTATAGTTTCTGGTCGAAAGTAAGTGCTTGCTTATAGATAGTGAGTACCATGGCAACCCACTCCAGTGTTCTTGCCTGGAAAATCCCAAGGACAGAGGATCCTAGCGGGCTACAGTTCATAGGGTCAGAGTCAGGCACAACGGAAGCGACTTAGCACACACGCACATCATTTATTTAATTATAAAAGTTAACCTAATGACGATTAAGAACGGATAGTTGGCTATTTTATTGTCTGCATCCCTTGCTGTCTAGTTTTCTGATTACTTTCGTATGTAAATTATGCTTTTAAAAAGATTTTTCAAATTTCTGGGCCCATTGTATATTGATGAATACTGAAATTCAAGTGAATCTATTCTCTTACAAATTTGAGCTTCAGAAATGTAATTTAACCGCACTCTTGTAGTGAATAATTATGTTAAGGAACAAACTAACATCTCCATGCCTACCTTACAGTAATGCATTTACTGTATGAAAAGTTATGGTTATTTTTAGCAACTTTGAAAATACTCAGTTATCATCTGAATGTTTTGTAATGTTTTGTGTTTTTAAAGTAATAGTATTGGTTTGGAATTTTGGTGTACTTTGTTGCCGGGTTGGTTGGGGGGTGAGGGGAGGGGTAGACTGATAACTAGTATCTGAATTAGGTAACTAGCTAGTAAACTAACTAGTGTATTTTGTAAGTTGTATGAAGATCGTGGCTTTAGTAGTTACTAAACATTTCCAAAAGAGGTCATTGGTGAAAAGATACTCAGAATAGGTTCTCTGGAATTGTAACAGTTTTCTTATGGAACTTGACACATTACTGGAAAACATTCTCTGTGTAATTGCATTTGTGTGTTGATGTGAGTGCCTGCACCTTCTGATGTTGACATTTTCAGAAAGTTACTTAGAATATTTCCCAGCCACAACTGAATTTATCTCTGTAGGTCATTATTATAGTAATTCTATGTGGATAACTGCTTGATCTTGAACGGCTGAACTGAGATTTTTTTGAATGCTAAGTTGTATCTGTATACCAAAACTGTGGTCTTCCTTAAGGCTTTCAGAGAATTTTTAGAATCTTTCTGGAAGGAGATTTATTGCTTCATGAGTAGCCTAAGTAATTTGATTTTTGCAATTGGTTAAAGTTATCTTAGACTTTAGAGTGGTGTTTGTGTGTCTGATACAGTTGAATTTGATGAATTGACTATCCTTTCTTTAGAAAATCCAATATTGTATTCCAAAAGCGTAGGCATATTGCTTTATAATGAAGTGAAATCCATGCTTAAGAATTGTTGTGGAATAAAATTTTATTTCTCGTCTGTAAACCTTTAGCAACGTATGGGTTAAGATAGATACTATTTTTTTTTGTAAATTATGTTTTTGGTTTTACACATTTTGATCAATTTATGGAATAAACTTGACAGGAGGATTAAAAAAAGACTATACAAATCAAAAGTCTGAAAGTTCAAACTTTTTTTGGACTTAATACACACATTTTTACATTTATTAGATACTTGTGTAGAGTGCAAATAAAGCAGTCTGACTCTTCTGAACTTAATTTTTGTGTTTCAAGGAAAGGAAAATTTTGAAATGTGTATATATAATGTAAGTTTAAAATTTATTATAGTACAGTCTCTAAACTGGATTCCCATCGGTAGAATCTTTGATATTTCATAGATTAATTTTTAAAAGATAATGATTTTTAAAGCATTGGTTAAAACGTCCTTGCCCACTTTTACCTGTAAAAATGATGAAAAATCAAGGTTTTATTATTATAGAAGACAGTGTTTATAAGAAATTCTTAACTCTCTAATGTCTTTGTAGGTTTGGGATAGCTAAACAATTTTTTCAAGTAGTTCCTTGCTGCCTGTCTTAACTGCACTTCATAAGTGTGTTTTTGCATAATTGCTTACAAAAATACTTGATTTGTAACAAAACTGAGCTTTATGGACTAAGTACAAGATTAGGAGTCTGTGTTATTTGATTTATATACAGTTTTATTTTATGTTTTTAGCTTTGTTTTATTTAACTGAAGAATAATTCTCTTACAATCTTGTGTTGATTTCTGTCATATAATAACCCGAATCAGCCATAGGTATATATATATCTTCTCCCTCTTGAGAGGGAGATACCTTCCCCCCATCTCACTCCTGTAGGTTGATGCAGAACTTTGGGCTGGTTTCCCTGTGTTTTATAGCAGCTTCCCCCTAGCTGTCTTGTTTTACACATGGTAGTGTATATATGCCAGTGGTTCGCTCTCACTTCTTGTCCCCACCCCAGCATAAGTCCATTCTCCATATCTGTGTCTCTATTCATATTCCTGTTCTGCAAATAGGTTCATCAGTGCCATTTTCTAGATTCTGTATATATGCATTAAAATATGATATTTTCTCCTTATGACTTACTTTATTCTGTTGGACAGGCTCTAGGTTCATCCCCCTCAGTTCAACTGACATTTGTTACTTTTTACCGCTGAGTAATATTCCATTATACATGTACCACAACTTCTTAATCTGTTTGACAGACTCTAGGTTCATCTGCATCAGTTCAACTGACATTGATTCCTTTTTATGGCTGAGTAATATTACACTGTATGTATGTACCACAACTTCTTTATCTGTTTTTCAGTTGATGGACATCTAGGTTGCTTCCATGTCCTCTCTGTTGTAAATAGTGCTGCAGTGAACATTGGGGTACATGTGTCTTTTTGAATTATAGTTTTCTAAGGGTATATGCCCACTAGTGGGATTGCTAGGTCATTGGTTGGACAGCAGGGAGATCAAACCAGTCAGTCTTAAGGGAAATCAACCCTGAATACCTATTGGAAGGACTGATACTGAAGCTGAAGATCTAGTATTTTGGTCACCTGATGCAAATAGCTGACTCACTGGAAAAGTCCCTGATGCTGGGAGACATTGAGGGCAGAAGATGGCATTAGAGGATGAGGTGGCTGGATGGCATGGCTGATGGAATGGACATGAACTTGGGCAAACTTCTGGAGATGTTGAGGGACACAGAGGCCTTGAGTGCTGCAGTCCATGGGGTTGCAACGAATCAGATATGACTAGGTGACTGAACAACAACAATGGTAGTTTTATTCCTAGTTTTTTAAGGAATCTCCATACTGGTCTCCATAGTGGCTGTATCAGTTTACATTCCCAACAGTGCAAGAGGGTTCCCTTTTCTCCACATCCTTTCCAGTGTATTGTTTGTAGATATTTTGATGATGGCCTTTTTGATCAATTATACACCATTTTAGAGGTATTGGTTTTTATGAACTTTCTGAACTTTACTATTTTTATAAAAGTCACTGTATTTGTGACTTATAAGTCTGTTTAAATTTTGTCTTATCAGTCTCTGATAGATGTTACTTAAACTAGTTTTAGGAAATCAGTAAACTTAATTGCCTTAAGCCTGAGGAAACTTTTGAAAAGAATAGTTCTAAATTTTATCTATCTCTCAAACTCCAAATCAGAGGAGAGATCTTTTTTTCTTTTTTAACCTTTCCTAGGTATTAGTGCTTTAGTGTTAGAAAGTAGGGTTTCTGTTTTCATATCTAGCCATAATCAGAAACAATAACCAACCTTTTTTGAAGTGTTGGTCTTTAAAGTTTTATCCTGAAGATAATGGATAATTTAAGTTTTGGAGCCCCCCCCCCCCCAACTTTTTGGGAGGATCATGTGGCCAGTCCTGAAAGATGTAAAATTCAGATCAGATGATTTTATTATTGCTTGTCAATAGCTCTGATGAAATGTAAAATTAGACTTTTAATTAAAAAGAGGAACACCAGTAAGTGGCTCAGTTTGGTTAGTCAAAACTTACTGACCCAGTTAAACAAGAGTGTGTGTGTGTGCTAAGTTGCTTCAGTTGTGTCTGACTCTTTGTGAACCTATGGACTGTATAGCCTGCCAGGCTCCTTTGTCAATGGGGTTCTCCAGCAGGTAAGAACGCTGGAGTGAGTTGCCATGCCCTTCTCAAGGGGATCTTCCCAGCCCAGGGATCGAACCTGTGTCTCTTATGTCTCCTACATTGGTAGGTGGATTCTTTACCCCTAATGCCACCTGGGAAGCCTAGTGATGTAGTATTTTCCTTTTTTGTATAAAAGCTAATCGAAGGTGATAGCTTTTATTTTGTAGAATATTTAGGTAATTTATTTTAGCACATCACTTCAGTTGAATGTAACAACCTGAGATTTCTTTATAATGGTTTATTGAGATATAATTCACATAAAATTAGTGATTTAAAACATTTATATATTTATTTGACTGTACCAGGTCTTAGTTGCAGCATGCGGGGTCTTCAGTTGCTGGCATGTGGGCTCTTGGTTGCAGCATGTGGGATCTAGTTCCCTGACCAGGGATTGAGCCCAGGCCCTCTGCATTGGAAATGTGGTGTCTTAACCACTGGACCAGCAGGAGCCCCCAAATTCAGCATTTTAAAGGATACATTAACTGGTTTTTAGTTCAGAACATTTTCATCACTCTTATAGAAAACCGCAAACTGTTAACAATTGTCCTCATTAATCCTCTCCCTTTTCACTGTCAGCCACTGATCTACTTTATAGATTTGCATATTCTAGATGTTTCTTATAAATGGAGTCATACAGTATATGTGTTTTTTTTGTGTAACTTTTATGAATTAACTAATTTAGGGTTTTTTTGGGGGTGGGGTGGGGGGATAGGTTGTACAAGATAAAAAGTTTAGAAAGTGTCAGAGTATTTTTCCAGCCACCCTGTTTTCCCTTGATAAAGCCAATACTACCAGTTCCTCTTCTGTCTTTGCAGGTAGTCTGTGTCAGGAAAATACATACCTATTCTTTTCTTGCTTTGGCTTTTTCTTTGTTTAAACTTATAGAAGTATATAGCATAATCTATAATTGTTTTGAACTTTATGCCCTTTGTATATCTTTTAGATAATGTTCAGTTCAGTTCAGTCACTCAGTCATGTCCGACTCTTTGGGACCCCATGAATCGCAGCACGCCAGGCCTCCCTGTCCATCACCATCTCTTGGAGTTCACTCAAACTCATGTCCATCGAGTCTGTGATGCCATCCAGCCATCTCATCCTCTGTCGTCCCCTTTTCCTGCTGACCCCAATCCCTCCCAGCATCAGAGTCTTTTCCAATGAGTCAACTCTTCACATGAGGTGGCCAAAGTACTAGAGTGTCAGCTTTAGCATCATTCCTTCCAAAGAACACCCAGGGCTGATCTCCTTTAGAATGGACTGGTTGGATCTCCTTGCAGTCCAAGGGACTCTCAAGAGTCTTCTCCAACACCACAGTTCAAAAGCATCGATTCTTCGGCACTCAGCTTTGTTCACAGTCCAACTCTCGCATCTGTACATGACCACTGGAAAAACCATAGCCTTGACTAGACGGTCCTTTGTTGGCAAAGAAATGTCTCTGCTTTTCAATATGCTATCTAGAGTGGTCATAACTTTTCTTCCAAGGAGTAAGCGTCTTTTTATTTCATGGCTGCACTCACCATCTGCAGTAATGAGTCTATAAGATTTATAATTCTCTTTTCTAGCTGCAGAATATTCCACTTTTCTTTCATAGTACCACCATTTATTACAGGTGTGTATGTGTGTGTTTGCACATATGTATGTAAGATAAAGTCCTAGAAGAACCATTGTTTCCTGGGATGTGTGCGTTTCTACTTTTGATATTTTCATACTGACCTTTGAGATTCTGTCATCTTGCACTCTAAGTGGCTGATGAGATGAGAATGCTGGTTGACATACACCTTTTCCAGCACCTTTGACAGGCTTTTATTTTTGCCGTTGTGCTAGGGTAAAAAGCAGTATCTTAGGATGACTTTTAATTCCTTCTGTTCTGTGACTGTGTACATTTTCTTAACCATTTGCAATTCCTATCCTTTGTCCTTTTTTCTATTCGATTTTTTGTTTTTCCAATTTGTATAAAATTCTTTTTTATATTAGGAAAATGAGTTCTTTATGATATGTTTCAGGTACTGTTTTCCAGTCAGTCATTTTTTAAATCTTACATGGATAGTTTTTGTCATATTAAAAACAAATTTATAAGATTTTGAATTTATCAAAAATTTTGTCTTAACTTCTAGGTTTTGTGTATTACTTATTATCAAAAAGCTTTTTTCAAGATTTCTTTAAGAATTAAAAAAAAATTACACTGAGTTGGGAGTAGGGGATGGGATTTAAATGTTTGGTCTGTTGGAATTTTTTTCAGTGTAAGTTCCGAGTTGTGGAGCCAACTATTTTTTTTCCAGTAAGTTCTGGTGTTTTGTCATGTTTTCTTTAAATGTATGTACTAACAGGGCTTCCTTGATGGCTCAGTTCATAAAGAAACCGCCTGCAATGCAGGAGACCCAGGTTCCATCCCTAGGTTGGAAGATCCCCTAGAGAAGGGAATGGCAACCCATTCCAGTATTTTTGCCTAGAGAATTCCACGGACAGAGCTGCCTGGTGGGCTACAGTCCATGGGGTCCCAAAGAGTCAGACACAACTGAGCAACTAACACTTTCACTTTCATGTACTAATTAAATTAAATAACTTTTTACTTATGTATGAACTCATGCCAGTACTCTAATAAAAGAGGTGATTCTCTGTCCAGTGATAACATGGAAATTTGTTAATTTTTACTCAGGAGGATGTGCTTGTAACAGAATCCTCTCAAATTAATTCATAAATTATGGGGATTCTTTTGGAATGCAGATAACTTTACAATTTAATCTTCTTTTAAGTCTGTATACTTTTATATTTTCATATAATTTTTCTAAAATGAATACTTTTTTTTATGTGAGATTATTGCATGCATGAGCTTCCCTGGTGGCTCACATGATAAAGTGTCTGCCTGCGATGTGGGAGACCCGGGTTCAATCCCTGAGTTGGGAAGACCTCCTGGAGAAGGAAATGGCAACCCACTCCAGTATTCTTACCTGGAGAATCCCATGGACAGAGGAGCCTGGTAGGTTACAGTCCATGGGATGAAAAAGAGTCGGATACGACTGAGCGACTTCACTTTCACTTTCACATTGCATGTATAGTGAATTATTGAAGGATTGGGATATGACTAACTTAATTAGATTAAAATGAACTTTAGAAAGATAATCAAATATTCCAGAATGAATATACTTACAGTGACTGAGAGAAAAGTAGAAGCAAAATCTTAGAAGAATTTAGGAATGTATTTTGGGGTAACATAATCATTCTTACATTTTTGTTAGTAAAATAAATGTTCACCTGATTAAACTGTTGTTTTGTTTTTTTTAGGCTGGGAAGGCCATTGTGATTATGTGGTAACTACAATTATCTTACTACTGATTTTCCCACTGGAATCATGGAGGAGAAACAGCAGATTATCTTGGCTAATCAAGATGGTGGGACAGTGCCAGGAGCAGCACCTACCTTCTTTGTCATCCTGAAACAGCCAGGAAATGGCAAAACTGATCAAGGAATTTTGGTTACTAATCGGGATGCCTGTGCTTTGGCTGGCAGTGTGTCATCACCAGGAAAATCTAAAGGAAAGATTTGCCTCCCAGCTGATTGTACTGTAGGAGGAATCACTGTCACTTTGGATAACAATAGTATGTGGAACGAATTCTATCATCGAAGCACAGAGATGATTCTGACGAAGCAGGGGAGACGCATGTTTCCTTACTGTCGTTATTGGATAACAGGTTTAGATTCAAATATGAAATATATCCTTGTCATGGATATATCTCCTGTGGATAATCACCGTTATAAATGGAACGGTCGCTGGTGGGAGCCCAGTGGGAAGGCTGAGCCCCATATTTTGGGGAGGGTTTTTATTCATCCAGAATCTCCTTCCACAGGTCATTATTGGATGCATCAACCAGTGTCTTTCTACAAACTCAAACTTACAAACAATACACTGGACCAAGAAGGGCATATTATCTTGCACTCTATGCATCGCTACTTGCCGCGGCTTCACTTGGTGCCTGCAGAAAAGGCTACTGAAGTGATACAATTAAATGGCCCTGGTGTCCACACTTTTACCTTCCCACAGACTGAATTCTTTGCAGTAACAGCTTATCAAAACATTCAAATTACCCAGTTGAAAATAGATTACAATCCATTTGCTAAAGGCTTCCGGGATGATGGGCTGAATAGTAAGCCTCAGAGAGATGGAAAGCAAAAGAACAGCTCTGACCAAGAAGGGAACAGTGTTCCCAGTTCTCCTGGTCAACGGGTCCGTCTTACAGAAGGTGAGGGGTCAGAGATGCAGCTAACAGATTTGGATCCTTTATCAAGGGGTCAGGAAACATCAGGCAAGGGTTTGGAGAAGCCTTCCCTTAATATAAAGCGAGATTTTCTTGGTTTCATGGATATTGATTCAGCACTTGATGAAGTCCCTCAGTTGAAGCAAGAGGTTTCTGAAAGGTAGGTAACAATTTTCTGTTCTTAGAGGTAAAAGGAAGATTTGAATTTAAAATATTGGTTATGTGGACTTCTGACTTTAGGTATTAATAATGCAAGCCACTATAAAATACCCCACATTTGTGAAGTAATAGTTGCTTTTCAATTCTGCAAAATGATAGTTCATTTTTCTGTAATGAATATCCGTTGGGTTCACAATCTAGAATTGTAGGCAAATCAGATGACTTATCCCAGTGGGAACCTTAGATTTTTAGATTTAGACTTTTGTTAATCATACATGTTTATTCCTTGTTAATATATAGACAGCTTTTAAAAAGTATTAAAGTATAGTTTGTATACAGTATATATAGACAACTCTTGATTAATTGGAGAAGGGAAAAGAATGACCCCCAAATCATAACTGAAGCAAGACTTATCCAATGTGGCTCAGAAGAAATTGAAAGTAAACTAACTTACATCTAGTATGTAAGAGTTTCCTAGGACTTACCTGGTGGTTCAGTGGCTAAGACTCCATGCTTCCAGTGCAGAAGGTCCACGTTCAATCCCTCGTCAGGGAACTGGATACCACATGCTGCAACTAAAGATCCTGCATGCTGCATCTAAGACCCAGCACAGCTAAATAAATAAGAATTTTTTTCCCTATGGACATCTTGATCCATAAATTTCCTGACTAAAAACAAGCTGAAGGTTATTACATGTTAAAATAACAAGATACACTGTTGCACTTTTTAAATTTGTACTTGTGTTATTTATTTTTATTGAAGGCTTTATTTTTTTAAGAGCAATTTTAGGTTTGCAATAAAATCGAGAGCAAAGTTTAAATATTTCCCATTATAACTTCTGTCCCCACACATACATAGCCATTCCCATTATCAGCATCCACCACTAAAATGGTGCATTTGTTTATAATTGATGAACCTATGTTGGTGCGTCATAATCACTCAAAAGTCCATAGATTGCATGAAGATTCACTCTTGGTGATACACATTCTGTGGGTTTGGACAAATAATGTAAAGACATGTATCCACCAAAATAGTATCATACAGAGTATTTTCATTGCCTTAAAAATCCTCCATGTTCTACCTGTTAATCTCCTGTTCCCCTCACCTCTGGCAACCTCTGATCTTTTTGTTGTCTCATAGCTTTGCCTTGTCCAGAATGTCTTATATCTGGAATCATACAATGATGTAGCTATTTCAACTTGGCTTCTTTCACTTAGTAATATGTATATAAAGTTTCTTCATGTCTATTCATGACTTGATAGCACATTTTTTTTGTTTGGTTGTATCAGTTAATTTATTCATTCATCTCTTGAAGGACATCTTAGTTGCATCTCAGTTTTGGCAGTTACGAATAAAGCTGCCATGAACAGCTGTGTCCAAGTCTAATGTCCATTTGAATAGATACCAAGGAGCATGGTTTCAAGACTGGATGGTAACAACATGTTTGTTTATTTATTTGTTTGTTTTTTTATTTATTTGGCTGCCCCCTGTCTTAGTTATGGCACACGGGATCTTCCATCTTCATTGTGGCATGCCGGATCTTTAGTTGTGGTGTGTGAAGTCTTCAGTTACAGTATGTGGGATCTGGTTCCCTGACCAGGGATCAAATCTGATCCCCCTATGTTGGAAACATGGAGTCTTAGCCAGTGGACCACCAGGGAAGTCCTGGTGACAGTATGTTTAGGTTTATGAGAAATTGCCAAACTCTTCTAAAGTGGCCTTGCCATTTTGCAGTGAATAAGAGTTCTTGCTGCTCTGCATCCTTGTCAGCATTGTCAGCTTTCTGGATTTTGGCCTTTCTAATAGGTGTGTAGTAGTATCTTGTTTAAATTTGCCTTTCCCTGATGACATGATGTGGTGTATCTTTTCATATGCTTATTTGCCATCTGTATATCTTCTTTGATATCTGTAAAGGTCTTTGGCTTATTTTCTAATCAGATTGTTTTACTGTTGTCCTCAGACTTCTTTGTATGTTTTGAATAACATGCTTTTGCAAATATTTTTTCCCAGTTTGTGGTCTGTCTGTTCATTCTCTTGATGTTGTCTTTCACAAAGCAGAAGTTTATTATTTTAATGAAGTTCAGCCTATCAGTGATTTCTTTCATGGATCATGCCTTTGATTTTGTATCTTAAGAAGTCATTGCCATATTTAAGGTCATGTAGATTTTCTCTTAGGTTATCTTTTAGGATTCTTAAAATTTTGTGTTTTACATTTTGGTTTATGATCCATTTCGAATTAATTTATGTGAAAGTTGGAAGGTCTGTGTTGAGAGTCATTTATATTTTTGTATGTGGATGTCCTGCTATTTCAGCACTGAGAAGACTCTCTGCTCTGATACTGTCCTTGCTTCTTTGTCTAAGATCAGTTGGCTCTACTTGAGTGTCTTTGTGGGCTCTCGGAGAAGGCTATGGCACCCCACTCCAGTACTCTTGCCTGGAAAATCCCATGGACCGAGGAGCCTGGTAGGCTGCAGTCCATGGGGTCGCTAAGAGTCGGACACGACTGAGCAACTTCACTTTCACTTTTCACTTTGATGCATTGGAGAAGGAAATGGCAACCCACTCCAGTGTTCTTGCCTGGAGAATCCCAGGGACGGGGGAGCCTGGTGGGCTGCCGTCTATGGGGTCGCACAGAGTCGGACACGACTGAAGCGACTTAGCAGCAGCAGCAGTCTATTCCCTTGACCTCTGTTAGTCTGTTCTTGTAATAGTACTACACCGTTTTGATTACTGTAGCTTTTTAAGAAAGTCTTGAATTTGGGCAGTGTCAGCTCTCCAACTTTGTTTTCAATATGTGTTGGCTATTCTGGGTCTTTTTCGTCTCTATATAGTCTTGAGAATCAGTTCAACCATATTCACAAAATAACTTGCAGGGATTTTGATTATGCTTGCATTGAATCGATAGATCAAGTTGGGAAGAACTGACATCTTAACTGTATTGAGTCTTCCTGTTCATGAACATTGACTACCTCTCCATTTATTTAGTTCTTTAATTTTTTTCATCAGTGTATTTTCATTTCCCCCATATAGATCTTGTATATATTAGATTTATAACTAAGTATTCACTTTTGGGGAGTGATAATGTAAATGGTACTGTGTTTTCCACTTGTTCTTTGTTGATACATAGGAAAATGTTTGAATTTTGTACTTTACCCTCATATTCTGTAGCTTATTAGTTCCAGAAGTTTTTTGGGGATTCTTTGACATTTTCTACCTAGATGATCATGTCATTTGTGAACAAAGATAGTTTTATTTCTTTTTCTCAAATCTGTATTACTTTTATTTCCTTTTATTGCATTCACTAGGACTTCCAGTAAGATGCTGAAAAGGATTGATGAGAGCGGACATCTTTTCCTTTTTTCCTATCTTAGTGGGAAAGTTTCTAATTTAAGTTGAGAAAGTTCCCTTTTATTTGCTAGTTCACTGAGAGTTTTTATCATGAATGGCTGGTGGTGTTCAGTCACTAAGTCATGTCCGACCCTTTTCAACTCCATGAACTGCAGCACGTCAGGCTTCCCTGTCCTTCACTATTTGCTGGAGTTTGCTCAGATTCATGTCCATTGAGTTGGTGCTGTTATCTAACCATCTCATCCTCTGCTGCCCCCTTCTTTTGCCCAGCATCAGGGGCTTTTCCATCTTCAGCTCTTCACATCAGGTGGCCAAAGTGTTGGAGCTTCAGCTTCAGCATCAGTCCTTCCAATGAATATTCAGGGTTGTTTTCCTTTAGGATTGACTGGTTTGATCTCCTTGCTGTCCAAGGGACTCTCAAGAGTCTTCTCCAGCACCAAAAATGGAAATCATCAATTCTTTGGCACTCAGCCTCCTTCATGGTCCAACCCTCACATTGGTACATGACTACTGGAAAAACTAAAACTTTGACTTTATGGACCTTTGTTGGCAAAGTGATGTCTCTGCTTTTTAATATGCTGTCTAGGTTTGTCATAGGTTTTCTTCCAACGAGCAAGTTTAATTTCATAGCTGTAGTCACTGTCCACAGTGATTTTGGAGCCCAAGAAAATCTGTCACTGTTTCCACTTTTCCCCATCTGTTTACCACAAAGTGATGGGACCGGATGCCATGATCTTAGTTTTTTGAATATTGAGTTTTAAACCAGCTTTTCACTCTCCTCTTTCACCCTCAGCAAGAGGTTCTTTAGTTCCTCTGCTTTCTGCCTTTAGAATGGTATCATCTTCTTAACTGAGGTTATTGATATTTCTCCTGGCAGTCTTGATTCCAGTTTGTGATTCATCCAGCTTAGCATTTCACGTGATGTACTCTGCATAAAAATTAAATAAGCAGGGTGATAGTATACAGCCTTGATGCGCTCCTTTCCCAATTTTGAACCAGTCCATTGTGTCATGTCTGGTTTTAATTGTTGTTTCTTGACTTGCATACAGGTTTCTCAGGAGGCAGGAAAGGTGGTCTGGTATCGCCATCTCTTTAATTTTTCACCGTTTGTTGTGATCCACACAGTCAAAGGCTTTAGTGTAGTCAGTAAAGCAGAAGTAGATGTTTTTCCAGAATTGTTTTGATTTTTCTAAGATCTAAAGGATGCTGGCAATGTAATGTCTGGTTCCTCTGCCTTTTCTAAATCCAGCTTCCATCTGGAAGTTTCTGGTTCATGTACTTTTGAAGCCTAGCTTGAAGGATTTTGAGCATTACCTTGCTACATGTGGTCCTTCCTTGTGGCTCAGATGGTAAAGAATCTGCCTGTAGTGCAGAGGACCTGGGTTCAATCCCTGGTTCGGGAAGATCCCCTGGAGAGGGGAATGGCTACCCACTCCACTGTTCTTGCCTGGAGAATTCCATGGACAGAGGAGCCTGGTGGGCTATACAGTCCTTGAGGTCTCAAAGAGTCAGACATGACTGAGTGGTTAAGACTTTTCATACTTTTTGCTAGTATGTGAAATGAGCACAGTTGTATGATAGTTTGAACATTCTTTGGCATTGCCTTTCTTTGGGATTGGAATGAAAACTGCCCTTTTCCATTTTCCAGTCCAGTAGCCGCTGCTGAATTTTCCAAATTTGCTGACCTATTAAGAGCAGCACTTGAACAGCATCATCTGGTAGGATTTTAAATAACTCAGCTGGAATTCCATTACCTCCACTAGCTTTGTTCCTAGTGATACTTCCTAAAGCCCACTTGACTTTACACTCTAGGATGTCTGGCTCACGGTGCGTAACCACAGCATTGTGGTTATCTGGGTCATTAAGACCTTTTTTGTATAGTTCTTATATATATTCTTGTCACCTCTTAACTTCTGTTAGGTCCTTGCTGTTTCTTGCCCATTTCTGGTTTTGATCTTTAGTGTCTCTTTTTGCTTCTCTATTAGGATTTTCATTTCTCTGCTTACATTGCACATCTGTTCTTGCCATAGCCTGCCAGGCTCCTCTGTCCATGGAATTCTCCAGGCAAGAATACTGGAGTGAGTTGCCATTTCCTCCTCCAGAGATCTTCCCAACCCAGGGGTTGAACCCGAGTCTCCTGCACTGCAGGCAGATTCTTTACCACTGAGCCACGTGGGAAGCCCCCATGTGGTCTACTTTATTTATTAGAATTCTTAGCATGTTAATCAGTTTTAAATTCCCAATCTGTTTAAATTTAAACATTCCAGTATGATAATTTTGATGGTTGCTCTGTCTTCAAGTTGTGTTTTTTTTTTGCTTTTTAGTATGTGTTGTAATTTTTTATGTCTTTTAGACAGGATATGTTAGGTAAAAGGAAGTGTTTTATATAATAGGCTTTGAATAATGTTGTGGTAAGGCATCAATGTGAGGGAAAGGGAAGTGTTTTTTTAGTTCTGTGATTAGTTTTCAGTTTTTAAATGAGTCTGTGCCTCTGGACTGTGAACTTCACAGGTGCTTCTCATATCTCTCTTTGCCCCCTTAGGTTGGACAGGATTGGCTCTGGTAGGCTGGAGTTGGATAATTTCCCTTTCCCCAGGTCAGTTAGGCTCTGATAAAACCCAACCAAGTTAGACCGTGGTTAACTCATTTCTAGAGATTAGGCTTAGTTGTTAAAAGTAACAGACCACCCCTCCGAGCCACCTGCACCCCAGGATATTTCTCATGAGCTGATACTTACTGTGAGATCTGATCTAGCTCCTAGAGGAAAACTTCCAGAAATGTGGGAGCCCCCTATAACTGGGCATCCCTAGAGTTTTAAACTCAGGCTGTCTAACACTGAGCATCCAGCAATTTGTCAGTTACAGTTCAGGTTTTTCTACCCTGGCACTTGTTCCCAAGGTGGAGTCTGTTGTCAGTTACTGCTCCATTAAACCATGATCCCCTGTATTTACGTGTCTGTTTCAGCAGTTTGTACTGTCTCTTATGGATTCAAAATAATTACTGACTTTTCAGTCTGTTTAGCTCTTTACTTTGTTAGGACCTAGTGGCTGTTTCTAATCTCCTTACATTTGCTACTGAAAATTTGCTTTATTTCAATGTTAAAATCCAAGTTTGGCAGAAGTACATCCCAGCCCAATACTTCTACTTTATTTTTCTCACTTAATTCATATTCCATTAATAGCTACTATGGAATCCCCACATTCATGAGCTCTCCTTGACTTGTTTATGGGCAAGTTAGTTCTTTGCTGTTTTCTAAGGGTTGTTAGCAGGTGAAGTGGATGTTACTCAGGCAGCATACAGGTTTTTCTTTCTTCCTATCAAGAGAAAATGTTTTTCAGTTTATACTTTTCACTGTGGTGTGTGTGTCTGTATATATATTGCAGTTGCAACTAGTGGATGCCATCTATAATATTTGATTGTCCAGTCACTGTCTAATCATCTTGATTACCCAATACGTGTTTTAAACATTTCAACACCAATATTTAAAAAAAAATATTTTATTGAAGTACAGTTGGCTTACAGTGTCTTATTAATTTCTGTTGTACAGCAAAGCAATTCAGTTACAAATATATTCTTTTTCATCATGTTTTATCACAGGACATGGAATATATAGTGCTGTATAGCGGTACTGTGGGGTTTATCCATGTCGTATATAATATAATAGTTTGCTTCTGCTAATCCCCAACTGCCAAACCATCCCTCCAGTATCCCACTGTCCCCTTGGCAACTACAGTCTGTTTTATATGTCTGTAAGTCTGCTTTGTGAATAAGTTCATTTGTGTCCTATTTTAGATTCCTCATGTGAACATGAAAGTGAAAGTCACTCAGTCGTGTCTGACTCTTTGTGACCCCATGCACTGCATAGTCCATGGAATTCTCCAGGCCAGAATACTGGAGTGGGTAGCCTTTCCCTTCTCCAGGGGATCTTCCCAACCTGGGGATCAAACCCAGGTCTCCCACGTTCCAGGTGGATTCTTTACCAGCTGAGCCACCAGGGAAGCCCAATCATATTTTAGATTCCTTAATGTAAGTGATATCTTATGGTATTTGTCTTTCTCTTTCTGACTTCACTTAGTGTGGTAATCTCTAGGTCCATTCATGTTGCGACTGATGGCATTATTGTTCTTTTTTTTTAATGGCTGAGTGTGTGTGTGTGTGTATATATATATATTCCATTGTATATATGTACCACATTTTCTTTATCCATTCATCTGTCATTTGATGTTTAGATTGTTTCCATATCTTGGCTATTATGAATAGTGCTACTATGATGATCTTAGGGTGCATGTATCTTTCTGGATTATAGTTTTGTATAGATACATACTCAGGAGTGGGATTGCTGGATCTTGTGGCAACTCTGTTTTTAGCTTTTTGGGGGAACCTCCATCTTGGTTTTCATAGTGGCTGCACTAATTTACATTCCCACCAATAGGATAGGAGGGTTCTCTTTTCTCCCTCATTCTTTCCAGCATTTGTTGTTTGTAGACCTTTTATTGATGGCTATTCTGACCAGTGTAAGGTGGTATCTCACTGTGGTTTGATTTGCATTTCTCTAATAATTAGTGATGCTGAGTATCTTTTCATGTCCCTCTTGGCCATCTGTATGTTTTCTTTGGAGAAATGTCTATTTAGATCTACTGCCTGTCTTTCGATTGGGTTGCTTGTTTTTGTTACTGAGTTGTATGAGCTGTTTGTATGTTTTGGAAATTAAGCCCTTTTTGGTCACATCACTTGCAAATATTTTCTGTATTTGTCTTTTCTTTTTATTTATAGTTTCCTTTGCTGTACAAAAGCTTTTAAGTTAATAAACAAAGGTCCCATTTGTTTAGTTTTGCTTTTATTTTTATTGCTTTAAACTGACATAATAAAACACTAATAGGATTTATGTCAGAGAATGTAATGCCTGTGTTTTCTTCTAGGAGTTTTATGGCAGCACCACTATTTTCACTCTCATTATCCAAATGCAGTTTAATCTATCCTTGGGTGATAGAGAATTTACTTTTAAGACTGCTTTGGAGGCCGAGGTGAGAAGGAGTTTGTTAGGTGAAGGAGTCGTGTATTTCTTACAGACAGTAGTTTTTGGTGTCATGTGTTGTTCAGTTGCTCTTTTGTGTCCAACTCTTGGCGACCCCATGGACTGCAGCATGCCAGGCTTGCCTGTACTTCCATCTTTTGGAGTTTGCTCAAACTCACGTCCACTGAGTCAGTGATGCCATCTAACCATCTCATCCTCTGTCATCCCCTTTTCCTCTTGCCTTCAACCTTTCCCAGCATTAGGGTCTTTTTCCAGTGAGTCAGTTCTTCACATCAGGTGAACAAAGTATTGGAGCTTCAGCTTCAGTATCAGTCCTTCCAAAGAATATTCAGGACTGATGTCCTTTAGGATTGACTGGTTTGATCTCCTTGCTGTTTAAGGGACTCTAAAGAGTCTTCTCCAGCACCACAGTTTTGAAGGCATCAGTTCTTTGGTGTTCAGCCTTTTTTATTGTCCAGCTCTCACATCTGTACATGACTACTGGAAAACCATAGCTTTGACTATGTGGACCTTTGTAGGCAAAGTTCATCCAAGGAGCAAGCGTCTTAAGTTCATGGCTGCAGTCAGCATTAGCAATGATTTTGGAGCCCAAGAAAATAAAATCTGTCACTGTTTCCCCATCTAAGTCTTAAGATTCTGATCTTAAGAGTTAAGAAAATGGTTCAGATTTATGAATGCATAAATGTCTCTGTTACTGAAGAGAAAAAAAAAACAACTTGATGTGCATGCTCCAAGAAATAGCATTGTCTTCTACCTGAAAATGGTTTTTAGCTATATGCAGACTTTGTCTTCAGATGCTTGGTTTGGGAGCGGAGATTATTTTGAGGCAGGGCTTGTGGTGAGAACTCTTAGGATATACTTTCTCAGTGACTAATATATAACATATAGCAATGTTAATTTGGAGAAGGAAATGGCAACCCAGTACAGTACTCTTGCCTAGAGAATCCTGTGGACAGAGGAGCCAGGTGGGCTGCCGTCCATGGGGTCGCACAGAGTCGGACATGACTGAAGCGACTTAGCAGCAACAGCAGCAGCAGTGTTAATTATATCAATCACGTTGTGCATTATAAACCTAGTACTTACTTATTTTATATTGGAAGTTTATACCTTTCCACCGCCATCATCCAGTTTCCCATTCCCCTGCCCCCAGTAACCACAAATCTGATCTCTTTTTCCGAGTGTTATTGAAGTATAATCGACCTACAGTACTGTTCATTCTGGTGTGTAACATAGGGTGATTTGGTATTTGTGTACATTACAAAGTGATCACCATGATAAATCTGTTATCATTTGTCATAATGTAATTTTACATTTGTATATATTGCATTAATAGTGGATTAATATATATTACATTATTATTGGCAGTATTTCCTGCACTATACGTTTTATTCCTGTGACTCATTTACTTTGTGACTAGAAGTTTGTACCTCTTAATTTTCCTCACCTATTTCATTTATTACCTTTACTTCTCCTCCTCTGGTAGCCGTCTGGTTCTCTAGATTTATGACTCTTGTTTCCATTTTGTTATATTTGTTCATTTCTTCTTTTTTTTAAGATTCCACGTATAAGTGAAATCATGAAATATTTGTCTTTTTACGTCTGACTTCTTTCACTTAGCACAATATCCTCTACGTCCATCCATGTTGTTGCAGATGGCAAGATTTCATTCTTTTTTTTTTTGTGGCTAATATTTATCTATCATCTTTTTTATCCATTAACCTATTGATGAACACTTAGATTGCTTCCATTTCTTAGTTATTGTGAATAATTCTGCTGTGAACACAGATGTGCATTTGTCTTTTTGAATTAGTGTTTTTAGTTTCTTTGAAAAGTACCCAGAAGTGGAATTGCTTGGTAGTTGCTACGGCAGTTTTATTTTTAATTTCATGAAGAACCTCGATACTGTTTTCCATAGTGGCTGCACCAGCTTACATACCTACCAACAGTGCCTGAGGGTTCCCTTTTTGCCACATTCTCTCCAGCACTGATTATCTGTTGTCTTTTTGATAATACTATTTTGACAGGTAAGGTAATAGCTCATTGTCTCTCTCGCTCTTTAGTCGCTAAGTCGTGTCCGACTCTTGCGACCCCATGGACTATAGCCTGCCAGGCTCCTCTGTCCTTGGAATTCTCCAGGCAAGAATACTGGAGTGGGTTGCCATTGTCTTCTCCTGGGGATCTTCACAACTTGGGAATTGAACCTGGATCTCCTAATTGCAGGCAGATTCTTTACCACCTGAGCTTTGAGGGAAGCTCTTAGCTCATTGTGGTTTTATTTATTTCTGGTTGCACTGGGTCTTTGTTGCTGTACATGGGCTTTCTCTAGTTACAATGAGTGGGGGTTACTCGTTGGTTGTGGTGCACAGGCTTTTCATTGCTATGTCTTCTCTTGATGCAGAGCTTGAGCCCTAGGGCCTGTGGGCCTTCAGTAGTTGTCTCACGCAAACTCAGTAGTTGTGGCACATAGGTTTAGCTGTTTGGCGGCATGTGGACTCTTCTGGGAACAGGGATTGAACCTGTGTCCCCTGCATTGGCAAGTAGGTTCTTAACCACTGGACCAACAGAGAAGTCCTCATTATGGTTTTGATTTGCATTTCCCTGGTGATGAGTGATGTTGAGCATCTTTTCATGTACCTGTTGCCCATTTGTATGTCTTTTCTGGAGAAATGTCTGTTTAGGTTCTCCGTCCATTTCATGATAAGATTGTTTTTTTGATGTTGAGTTAAATGGATTTTTATATGTTTTGTACATTAACACTTTGTTAAATAATTGTTTGCATATATCTTCATTCAGTAGGCAGTCTTTTCTTTTGTTGGTGTTTTCCTTCCTTGTGGACAAGCTTTTTAGTTTGGTTATTGCCATTTGTCTGTTTTTGTTTTCCTTGCCTTAGGAGACATATTCAAAATATTGCTAAGACTGATAAAAGCATTGTTAATACTACTTACATTTTCTTCTAGGAGTTTTATGATGTCAAGTCTTACTTTTAAGTCTTCAATCCACTTTTGAGTTTATTTTTGTATATCATATGAAAAAGTCCAGTTTTATTTTTTTGCATGTAATTGTCCAGTTTTCCTTACACTATTTATTGAGAAGGCTGTCTTTTCCTCATTGTATATTCTTTTCTCCTATGTTGTAGATTAAATGCCCATGTAAATGTGGGTTCATTTCTGGGGTATTCTGTTTCATCCGTCTGTGTCTACTTTTGTGCAAGTATTATATTATTTTGGTGACTATAGCTTTGTAGTCTGTTTGAAATCAGGGAGCATGGTACCTCTAGTTTGTTCTTCTTTCTTAGTGTTGTTTTGGGTAGTTAGGCTGTTTTGGATTTTCATACAAATTTAGAGTAGTTTGTTTTGGTTCTGTGAAAAATGCCATTGGTATTTTGGTAGGGATTGCACTTAATCTGTAGACTATCTTGGGTAGTATAGTCATTTTAACAATATTAATTCTTCCAGTCTGAGCACAGTATATATTTTCATTTCTTGTTGTCTCAGTTATTTTCATCATTGTCTTACAGTTTTCTGAGTAGAGATCTTTTACTTCCTAGATTTATTCCTGGGTATCTTATTTCTTTTTGATGCAGTTGTAAATGAGATTGATTCCTTAGTTTCTCTTTCTGATAGCTTTTTGTTAGTGTATAGAAGTGCAACAGATTTCTGTGTTTTAATTTTGTATCCTGTAGCTTAACAGAATCATTCATTTGTTCTAGTAGGTTTTTGTTGGTGTCTTTTGGGTTTTCTGTATATAGCAGTAGTATGTCACCTGCAAACAGTGAGTTTTACTTCCTACTCTGTTTTTTTTTCCTTCTTTTATTCAGTTAATATTGGAAGTCCTAGCCAAAGGAATCAGACGGGAATGTGCTGAGAGCAGGCATCTTGTCTTGTTCCTAATCTTACAGGCAGTGCTTTCAGCTTTTCACCATTGAGTATGATGTATTTGTCATAATGGGCTTTATTATGTTGAGTTATGTTCCCTCTATACTTACTTTGTTGATAGGTTTTATGATAAGTGGAATTTGAATTTTGTCAAAAGCTTTTTCTGCATTTATTGAGATGATGTGATTTTTTTCCTTCAGTTTGGTAACATGGTATTGCCAGATTGATTTGTAGATATTGAACCATCTTTGCATCTCTGGGATAAAATCCCACTTTATCAAGGCTTATTCTTTTAATGTATTGTTGAATATGTTTTGCTCATATTTTGTTGAGGACTTTTTCATTTATGTTCATAAGTGATACTGGTCTGTAGTTTTTTCTTTTTTACAGTCCAGGTCTTTATTTTTACACCTATCAGGCCATGGGCTCCAACACTTAGGGTTCCTTTCCATTGGTCCTCACGAAGTGTGCTTCCCTGGGTGGAGCAGGCTGGCGCTTCAGCTGAACCCAAGTCTGTTTTCCTTTGGCTTACTTCTTTTTCTGATCATTTTCCTTCACATGTTTCAGGAAACTGTCTCGGCTCTTAGAGTGCTTAATATGCTCAATATGCACATTAATTCTCTTGGCAAGAATCTGGCCCTTAACTTGTTTGTTTACAATGATGCCAGCACCATGCTGAGTAACATTGTAGATCTCCCAGTTTTGCCATGGTAACATTTGTGGGGCATTCCATTTTGAACAGTACCCATTCCCTTGATATCTACCTTCTCGTAGATTCACATGTATGTGGCCGAAGGAACAGTTCCGTGTTTTCTAAAAGACGTAGAGAACATGTTGCGGGTGCCCCTCCTCGTTCCCTTTGTGTTGGTCATTTTGGTGAATTACTGGAAGATGGCGATTCTGGCCGAAAAGCGGTCTGTAGTATTTTTTTATTTTTTGGGGGTGGTGATGTCTTTGATTTTGGTATCAGGGTAATGCTGATGTAGTAGAAGTTCAGACGCATTCGTTGCTCATAGATGTTTTGGAATGTTTTGAGAAAAATAGTTGTTAATTGTTAATTTGGTAGGATTCACCTGTGAAGCCATCTGGTCGTGGACTTTAATTTCTTGGGAGTCTTCTAAATTACTGATTCAGTTTTATCATTGGTACAGTAAGTCCCCTACATACAAACCAGTCAGTTGTAAACTTTCAAAAATGCAAATGTGTATTCTGTCAGTATCTGATTTGAGTGAAGTTGCAGCTTACCCTCCATCTTCTATTGCTGAAAATCTTTCAGCTCTACGATCTTACACCTCCTTCCCTCCTCTAGTCAATAACTCTTCTTGCCTGTTTACTCGATGCTAGCCCCTGTATGCCAGCTGTTTTACTGTTCAGTTCAATTCAGTCGCTCAGTCGTGTCCCACTCTTTGTGACCTCATGAATTGCAGCACACCAGGCCTCCCTGTCCATCACCAACTCCTGGAGTTCACCCAAACTCACATCCATCGAGTCAGTGATGCCATCCAGCCATCTCATCCTTTGTCGTCCCTTTCTCCTCCTGCCCCCAATCCCTCCAGCATCAGGATCTTTTCCAGTGAGTCAACTCTTCACATGAGGTTCGAAAGTACTGGAGTTTCAGCTTTAGCATCAGTCCTTCCAGTGAACACCCAGGACTGATCTCCTTTAGAATGGACTGGTTGGATCTCCTTGCAGTTCAGAGGACTCTCAAGAGTCTTCTCCAACACCACAGTTCAAAAGCATCAATTCTTTGGCCCTCAACTTTCTTTATAGTCCAACTCTCACATCCATACATGACTACTGGGAAAACCATAGTTTTGATTAGACGGATCTTTGTCGGCAAAGGAATGTCTCTGCTTTTGAATATGCTGTCTAGGTTTGTCATTGCTTTTTTTCCAAGGAGCAAGCATCTTTTGACTTCATGGCTGCAATCACCATCTGCAGTGATTTTGGAGCTCAAGAAAATAAAGGCTGTCACTGTTTCCATTGTTTCCCCATCTATTTGCCGTGAAGTGATGGGACATGAATGTAGGGAACAAGGTATAAAGAAGGTTGAGAAGTGCTTGCAAACGAGACTCTCAACCAGGGCTGAACATTCTTGCAAACGAGATGTTCTGCCCAGTGTAGGGAACTAGGTTTAAGGAAGGTTGAGAAGTGCTTGCAAACGAGACTCTCAACCAGGGCTGAACATTCTTGCAAACGAGATGTTCTGCCCAGTGTAGGGAACTAGGTTTAAGGAAGGTTGAGAAGTGCTTGCAAACGAGACTCTCAACCTGAGCTGAACATTCTTGCAAACGAGATGTTCAGCTAAGAATCCTGTTTGTTCCTGTGGGAAAAGAACATTTCTTGCACACAAGGATGTTTCTCTGATTCCTCAAAAGGAACAGACCCTGGGACAAAACGGATTCTAAGTTGATAAAAAAGTTCCCCAAAACAAAGTCTTAGCTGCAGTAAATAAGTCAAGGTAAAGGTTATCTCGCCCTGCGCCTGCACACTGTATAGTCTCTGAATCATAGTGCTTGGCAGCTTGCCCTGTAGGTTGTTGTGCAAGGGATATAAAATAAAGTCGCTGTAAAAAGCAAGTGTTAAAATATAAAGATTTAAACCACTCTGCAGTGTTGGTGTTTCATTCCGTCGCCGGCACATGAAAAATATTATAAACCTATTACGGTACAGTACTATACAGCCAGTTGTGTTAGTTGGATCCCTAGGCTAGTTTTGTTGAATGAATTGGACTTATGAACATGCTCTTAGAACAGAACTGGTTTATATATAGGAGACTTAACTGTAATTGGTCTCTGTTTATATTTTGTATTTCTTCCTGATTCAGTCTTGGGAGGTTGTACTAGGTGATTATTTTTAGGAGATTATCCAGTTCTCCTAGGTTGCCCATTTTATTGCCATATAATTGTGTTATGTAATCTCTTTATGGTCCTTTATATTTCTCTAGTGTCAGGTATTACGTCTCTTTTATTTTTTTTGGATCCTCTCTTTTTCTTGATGAGTCTGGCTAAGGGTTTGTTGATTTGGTTTATCTTTCAAAGAATCAGCTCTTCATTTTCATCCTTATTTTGTTTTCAAAAAGAAAATTGCATATTTCATGTATGTTGTGTATTGTACAATGTATGGAAATATAGCTGGCCCTTTATATTGATTTTGTATCCTATATTCTTGCTGAATTTGTTAACTGTGTGTGTGTACGTGTATTATTTAGAATTTTCTGCATATAAGATCATGTCATCTGCAATAGAGATACCTCTACTTTTCCTTTCCCAGTTTGAATTGATATTATTTTTTTCTTATCTAATTGTTTTAGTTACAACTTGCCGTACTATGTTAAATAGGCATGGTGAAAGTGGGAGCATTTTGGTTTTAATTTTCACTTTTTCTAGTGCATTTTCATAATTTCCTCAGAAAGCATATATGGGATGTAGAAATTTTAGAATGTTTAAATAAAATCACTTTGGAGGAAGGTAGTAATCTCCTTTACCGCTCAACAATTTACTTTTTACGTGTTGAATAATAGCTTTATTAGTATTTTTAATAGCTTTCTTATGCCCTCATACTTTATAAGTATTTTGGTTGAAGGTAGAGTTCTTTGCTGAAAATGTGTTTTCAGGTTCCAGTTTCCTGTTGAGAAGTTTGATTCCTGGTGGTTTGGAGGCTTTTAAGATCTTTTGTTGATCTCTCATATTATGAAATTTCACAATGATGAGCCTCTGTATTGGTGTGGTTCTTCTCATTATTGTGAGAAAACATATTTTTTTTCAAAACAAGAAATTCATGTTGTTTGGTCCTAGGTACATTGAAGTATATTTCTCTGAAAATGTTTTCACTTTCATGTTTTTCTTTTTTTTAAAAAAAACCTTGATAGTTGACATATTGATTATCTTATATAGTCTTTTATTTTTTTCCTCTGTATTATATGAGATTTCCTTGATTTAGCTTGTAGCTTACTGATGTTTTTATTGTAAATATCATATTTCAGTTTCCAGGAGCTCTTTTGTTTTCCACTCTACATTCCCTTTTCCAATGGTTTTCTTTTTCCTGTTACTCTAATTACCAGTTTAATGGGAGTCGTTATCTGATGGGTTTATCTAATGTGCACCTTTATATGTCTTAGTATCTATTAAGTTAAATGACATAATATTGTCTATTTGTCTGTCTTGTGCATTGATTTATGAATTCCTTGAATGTGTGGACTGTGCTTTATTTATTTTGGTAAATCCTTGCACCCCACAAAATGCATCTGGCACATTATAGGAGCTCAGTAAGTGTTGCCTGAATGAGTTTATCCATAGCACTAAAAAGCTTTTTTAGTGTGTTTCAGAATGGCTGGTATACATCATATTTATTTGTTAGATTGATTGTATATGCCAATAAAAAAGTAATTCTTTAGATTAATTGACATGTACAAATCAGTTATTTTGCTGTATTTTTGATTAGATAATCTTGTAGCAAATTTTTTGTATAGCACCTTCTTAGAAGCATGAAACTTCAGGGTGGTGTACAAAAATCCTTCTGCCAAGGAAAAAATTCATGCTTTATTTATAAAGGTTTTATTGGAAGATAAGGAGAGATTCTTCCTGACAACTTCTGTAATTTACCAGATTTAATATCCTGGGAAGAAGTGAAAGCAATTATTTTGGTAGCAGCCAAGATTTAGCTTCACAAGGTTCTTAGTTACTGCAAGCATAATTGAAGTCATATGGCTAAATGAAAAAAAGATAGATTATTTACTGCATGTTGGAAGTTCATTCTGTGAAATATGAAGATAATGAAAGAACTGTCATTAAGTATGAATCCTAAATTACTTGATAGAGAATGACATTAGTATATATAGATATACATAAAAACTGAGATTAAAAGGGAAAGGGCAAAAGAGAGACATAATGGTTTGCCTGACCTTTAAAAACAGGTAAAATAGGGAATTCCCTGGCAGTTGCGTGGTTAGGACTCCTTGCTTCCACCTCTGAGGGCCTGGGTTCAATCCCTGGTTGGGGAGCTAAGATCCCACAAGCTGTGCAGTGTGGTCAAAAAAAACAAAAAAATAGTAAATGGGATTGTGGTGATGGCAAAACTATGAATTTAGTAAAAATAAGTGAGTTGTCACATAAAATGGGTGGGATTTATGTTATGTAACTTACGTAATAAAGCCATTAAAAAACAAAAACAGATAAAGAAATAGCTAGCTCTTTTCTCCAGTTAAGTGAAAATTTTGAAAGGAGGAAGCTATTTTAGCTTTTACGTTTAAATCTAACCTATCTTGGCTTACTTTTTGTATATGGCGTGAAGTTGGGGGTCAAGACTCATATTTTTCCATGCAGATACCTGTGTGTTCTAACATATTGAAAATATTCCTCATTAAAATGCACTGGTGCCTTGGAAAATGAGATGACTATATATATGAGTGAGTCTATTTTTGGACTGTTTTTATTCCACTTTTTGGTCTGTTCTTTTGCCAATAGTATTGATGACACTGTAATAAATGTTCCCTAGTGAAAACTTCAAAACTACCATAGTATGTAGAAATACAGTTGATTTTTGTACCGTGATCTTATATTTGATGCCCTTGCTGAGTTCACTTACTGGTTTGTAGTGTTTAGGATCTTCTGCACACACAATTACGATGTCTGTGAACAAAGTTAGCTTTACTTCTTCCTTTACAGTCTTTATTACTATTCTCTTTCTTCCTTACTTACTGCACAGTTTAACTTCCAGTACTGTATTGAAACTGAATTTTGAGAGTGGTCATTCATGTCTCCTAATTTTAAAGAAAATCATTCAGTATTTGTTAATTGGCTGTTGTCATGTTGGCTTTAGCTATTTTTGTAACACTTTGTATCACATTGAGAGGTTTCCTTCCAGTCCTAATTTCTTAAGTGTTAAGAATGAATGTTGAATATTTATCAAATGACTTTCTTGTATCCATTGAGATTTTGTTTTTTCTCTCCCTGTTTTTTGTTAATATGGACTATTTTTTTTAATGGTGGGCTGGGGGCTGTGTGGGAATGAGGACTAGAAGTGTTCTAACATCTTTGCATTCCTGGGATAAATACTACTTGGTTTAAAGAACATTGTTTTTAGTATTGGATTCAATTTACCAACATTTCACTAAGGATTTTCCTCTGAATTCATGAAGGATATTTTTATTTCTGATACTTTGGATTCAGGGATTTGTTTTCTTCAAAGTTGTAAAGTGTTGAAGCCTCTGGTATTTTCTGAGTTTGTGCAAGATTGGAATTTTTTCACTATGTGTTTGCTAGACTTGAGGGAAGCCAAGGAGTTTTTCTTTGTTGGCAGGTTTCAGCTCATAAATTCAATTTCTCTGTTCTCTATTTCATTGAACTTTTTTCTCAGCACTTGCTCCTTCTTTCTGCTTGCTTTTGTTTTTATTTATTTATTTGACTGCTCTGGGTCTTAGTTGTGGCATGCAGGATCTAGTTCCCTGAGCAGGGATTGAACCAAGCCCCCCCTGCATTGGAAGTCTGGAGTCTTAGCCACTGGACCACCAGGGAGTTCCCTTGCTTTTGTCTTAATTTGCCTACTTCAGTTCAGTGATTGGAAGACTTAAGATCTGTGGATGACACCTAGCCTGCCATTTTTTTTGGTGGTGGTGTTATGGCGTGCAAACTAAAAATATGGTTATTATATTTTTTAATGATTTTGAGGGAAAAACAAGAGTAATATTTGTCGTGTGAAGATTATGTAAAAGTCCAATTTCAGTGTCTATTTGTTGGGACACAACTATATTCACTTTTTTATGTATTGTCTGTGGGTTCTTTTATGCTGTGGTGGTAGAGTTGAGTAAAGGTTGTACAGACTTCAGAGACTAAAATTTTTACATCTAGCCCTTTGTAAAGTGAAAGTGAAAGTGAAGTTGCTCAGTCGTGTCCGACTCTTTGCGACCCCATGGACTGTAGCCTATCAGGCTCCTCCATCCATGGGATTTTCCAGGCAAGAGTGCTGGAGTGGATTGCCATTTCCTTCTCCAGGGGAGCTTCCCAACCCAGGAATCAAACCTGGGTCTCCCGCATTGCAGGCAGATGCTTTACTGTGGGAGCCATCAGGGAAGCCCTTTGTAAACAGTTTATCAATCCCCAAGATACTGATTTTTTGAAAAATTTGTCTGTGCACAGCATTTCGTCTTGGTATTTTCTGTCATCTCTTCTTTGATTATCTTCCCCTGTTTTCATTTAGATTGAATTAAAAAAATTCCATCCATGTGGCCTGTTGGTTTTTTTAGCTAGGCCTCTGGTTTTTTGTTTTGCTTTTTTAGTGTTTATATCAGCCTACTTAGGTTGACATAATAAAATACCATAGACTTGAGTGACTTAAACAATGAAAATTTATTTTCTCATGTTTCTGGAGTCTAGAAAGTCCAAGTAATGGTTTTGATAAAGTTCAGTTTTGTTGGGATCTCTTATCCTGACCTGTAGACAGCTGCTTTCTAGCTTTGTCCTCATGTAGAAAAGAGAGAGGTGACCTTTATGACTTCATTTAACCTTAATTACTTCCTCAAGACTCTATCTCTATGTACAGTCACTTGGGGGTTAGGGCTTCAGTTTATGAATTTGGGAGGGGACACAGTGCATTCTGTAGCAGTGGTTATGGAGATAAGTATGTGCATTTTTAATTTATCAAGTAGAATCAGATTAATATTATAACAGTTCATGACCAGCTAATGTCTTTGTTGTTCATGTCCTTATTTATATGTTATAACGTTCCCCCCCAAATATTGTTACTTTATTTGTTTTCAACAATAGTCATTTAAATAAATGTAGGAAAAATAGTCTTTTATCTTTAGTGACATGTTTATTTTTTCTGGATCTTTTCATTCATTCCTGGATTCATTTTCATACTAGTTCATTTCCTATCAGTCTGAAGAACTTCCTTTAGTATTTTTTTTAAACTTGGTTTAAAAAAAGAAGATGTAATTCACTGCTATATAATTCACCCTTTAAAAGTGTTAAGTTCAGTGACTTTTATATATTTGCAAAATTGTATAGCCATGACTAGAGTCATTGTAAGAACATTTCACCACAGCAAAGAAAGAAACCCTGTGTCCTTGACTGACCACTCCCCATTTTCCTTCATCTACTGTTCCACCCCACCCAACCATTTGCAGCCACCAGTCTCTGTTTTGTCCATGTGAATTATATAAGATCAGCTTGTCTATTTTACAAAAATCCCAGGTGGGGTGTTGATAGGGATTGTGTTGAATCTGCATTTCACTTTTGGGGAGTATTGCTGTCTCACCAATACTAGGTTGTCTAAGTATGTAACTGTGGAGTATTTATCCTTTTTTTAAAGGCTGGCTTTAATTCTGTTTTTTTCCCCCAACAGTTTTGTAGTTTTCTGTATACGAATCTTACAGTGCTTTGGTTCAGTTTATTAAGTAGTTTATTCTTGTTGCTCTATTGTAAATAGGGTTGTCTTCTCAGTTTCATTTTTGATGTTTGTTCCTAGTGTGTAGAAATACAGTTATTTTGGCGTGTGTTGATCTTGGATCCTGTGATCTTGTCAAACTCGTTTATTCCCTTAGTTTTGTGTGTGTGTGTTTGTGGATTTCTTAGGATTTTCTGTTTTATATCCAGAGTTTAGTATCTGTGGGGAGTTCTGGAACCAGTCTTCCTGAGATACTGGGTGTGACTGTGTACAAGATCATGTCATCCACAAATAGAGGTTTTTTTTTAACTTCTTTTTCAGTTTGGATGTGTTTTATTTCTTTTTCTTGCCTGATTGCCCTGGCAGAACTTCTACTATGGTGGTGGTGCTTGAGTTGCTAAGTTGTGTCCTACTCTTGTGACCCCGTGGACTCACCAGGCTGTAACTCACTCCTCTGTCCATGGTATTTCCCAGACAAGAATACTGGAGTCGGGTGCCGGGTGCCATTCCCTTCTCCAGGGGATCTTTCAGACCCAGGGATTGAAACCAGGTCTCCTGCATTGCAGGTGGATTCTTTACCATTGAGCCACCAGGAAAGCCTGAACCTCTAGTATAAAATTACATAATTAGAAGTGGTGAAAACTAATATCCTTGTGTTGTTTTGGTCTAAGGAGGTAGTATTTTTTGTGACGTGTGAATCCTTCCAGATGTCTGAAAATGGCTTTAGCTTTGAAGGCGTCTTTTAAACCTGCAACATTGCATCGATCCTTTAAATGCTTTACGATGGGTGTCATCCCCTTGTCTTCTGTTTTACGTGGTTTCCCACAAGTAGTCAGTCTGCTGTTAGCATCCTTTTTCTTCTGGTCTGTTCTTTTTTCCTTCCCTGCTTGTAAGGTTTTTCTCTTCGTCTTTTTTCAGCTGCCTGATCTTTATGTGCCTAGGTATGACTTTTTTTTTTTTGATGTTGCTGAGCTTCTTGGATCTGTGGATGAAAATCTTTCCCTTTGGGAATACTTTTGTTCAGTTTCTCTTCAAATGTTTCTCCTTTCTTTCTCCTGCCATTTTGGAAGTGCTGCTACCAATATGTTAGATCATCAGATATGTTCCACAGGTCTCTGACACATGTTTTGCTTTTTTCTCTATCCTTCAGTTTAGATCCCTGAGCCATGGACCAGAAAAATTGTCTTCATGAAACAGGTCCCTGGTGCCAAAAAGGTTGGGAACCACAAGTCAAGATGATTTACTTTAATAAATTTCCGCTCACTTCAGTTTCTGAATGATTTACTTTAATAATTTTAGCTCGCCTCAGTTTTAAGGGTAGGATCGAGCTCTTCTTTCAGATAGGGCCCTGGAATCTTAAGCGCTGTGACACTAAGTTTCCGTTTTCAGGCCAAGTTTCTGCATCACTGGGAATTCTGCAGAAGTCTGCTGGAGGATAATTGATGGTAGCAAGACTTGTTTTCTGTTGAGGGCAGGTTTTGGTCTGCCCATACTCAGGCATTAAAAGTTTGGTTCCTCTGTGTTCCAGCAAAGATTCTTTGCCTATAGCATCCTTTTTCTGTCTACATTTGTACTTCAGCCAATGTAGATGCCATGCAGGGTTGCAAGCACTAGTAGTCTGTGGTCACGTGGAGATGGCTGGTCCCTCTCTGGAATTCAGTTGATTTAGACTTACTTTGTACCCAGAGGTATTCAGTGGCTTTAAAGAAAGAATAGAATTTTAAATTTAGTGTTTTGTCACTGTATGTTCTTTGTGAACTTCTGTATTCTAACTGGAAGTCCTTTATTGAAGAATTTTTGAGTGAGGCCAAGATCTCAAGTCGGTTTTTCAAGGGGTACATTGATTTAGTTGTTGCTTTTGTGTATTTGAGGTAAATGAAAGTTATACAGATAAAGTGACTTTAATTGGGTTAGTGAGTCATGCTAACATGTTCTCAAGGTACATTGGTATAGTTTATATGCTTTCAGTGATGAATTAGGCAAAGTGGGAAACTAGAAAGTTGATTTGAATTTTGATGAATTATAAACACTGAAGTCTAGACCGATTATATGTCTTTGCCTTCATCTACCTCCGTTCTGCCCTTTGATTTTGGAAGAACTAATGCTGGGTTCTTTACATTGAAAGTGACTTTTTCAGTTTTCAATTTGAAAAATCACCTGGCAGCAACGTTGTGACTGCAGTGGGAAAACTTGTAGCTAGTACATTTTAAAGTGGTTAAAATGTTATGTTTTATGTTGTATGAATTTTATCTCAATTAAAAAATCAATGAGCTGTTTGAAAGGCCCTTTCTGATGTTTATTTAAATTTTTAATCATAATGGACATTTGTTTGCTTTTATTGGCAGTTGTTTATTAGTCTGTAGATTTCAAGAGTTTGATCTTGTATCAGTGCCAGCTAACTTTCAAAATTGAATTCATTTGAAGAATACTGTTAGGTTGATCTTAGCCAAAAGGCTGAGAAGCGATGAAGAATACTATTAGAAAAATAACTGTTACAACATATCTTGCTTTTTGATTTAGTCATGAGAGTTACTTGTTAAAACTTTACCCTTTGTTTTATAAGTTTTTCATGAGAAATTGATGGAATATGTAAAAGTGTGATGTTGGTAAACCGTTGAGAAGCTTGTTATATTATACAGAGTGCTGTTGTTTGTTTTTTTTAATGAATGGCTCTTGAAATCTGATGTGATTTTACTTGGTTTTCAGCAATCTCTTTTTCCACCTATCCCTTCTTGAGTCTTATTTATGGATAATTCTGTCCTTTTTAACCCTCCCTACCCTCTCTCTCCAGCCTTGGCAACAGTTTTGAAGATGGCTCCCATGTAACGTCACCATTAAGCCCAAATGAAAACTTCAATGTTGTCATTAAAGAAGAGCCTTTGGATGATTATGAATATGAACTTGGTGAGTGCCCAGAAGGGGTCACTGTGAAACAGGAAGAGACAGATGAGGAAACAGATGTATACTCAAACAGTGATGATGATCCTATACTAGAGAAACAGTTGAAAAGGCACAATAAAGCTGATAACCTAGAAGCTGACCATCCATCTTCTAAATGGCAACCAAATAGCCCATCAGGTGTTGCTAAAGCGAAAATGTTCAAATTAGATGCTGGAAAGATGCCAGTAGTCTATCTGGAGCCCTGTGCTGTCACCAAAAGCACAGTGAAGGTTTCTGAGCTCCCTGACAACATGCTTTGCACATCTCGGAAGGATAGATCTTCTCTGTTGACAGAATTTGACTATTTGCCTGCGTACATTGAAAATTCTAATGAGACTGGCTTCTGCTTAGGCAGAGAATCAGAAAATGATCTTGGAAGACATTCACCAGATATCAGAGTGGTACAAAAATATCCCTCACTTAAAGAAGCTCAGTGGAAATACCCTGATATATCTGACAGTGTTAACACAGAAAAACTACTTGATGGTTCAAAGAGTTCAGTTGAGGACTCGTTTTTAGGAAAAGAGGATTTGGGCAGAAAGAAAACTATGCTTAAGATTTCAGCGGCTCCTAGGACTGTGAGTGCTAATCAGAATGCCCCTCCAAATGTCCCTGGAAAAAGAGGAAGGCCACGAAAACTGAAACTGTCTAAGGCAGGGCGGCCGCCTAAAAACACAGGAAGATCTTTAACTTCTACTACGAAGAACACTCCTACAGGCCCTGGGAGCACCTTTCCAGATGTGAAACCTGACCTGGAAGATGTAGATGGTGTTCTCTTTGTTTCCTTTGAATCAAAGGTAAGATTGTCATTTTCAGCTTTCTTTCTAAGGCCAGATAATCACCATTGAATTGTATACTAGCTGCTACTTATCTTAGAATGTAGTTACTGTGAATGCATCCATTATATGAGGCTGTGTGCATGGGAAAGGGAGTATCTGAAATATTGGGTTAGCAGTATTAACCCAACGCTTCAACTAGATTATTTTTCTTTTAGATTTTTAGAGAAACCTAGTCTTTGTAAATTGACTACACAGAGGTTGAATTCTCTCTGCCTGTTCTTTTCCTCCCTGTTTGTTAATTGCTGAGTAATCTATCTTAATTAAACAGGGGCTTCCCAGGTGGAGCTAGTGGTAAAGGACCTATCTGCCAATGCAGGAGACATAAGAGACGTAGGTTCGATCCTTTGGTTGGGAAGATCCTCTGGAGGAGGTCATGGCAACTCATTCCAGTGTTCTTGCCTGGAGAATCCCATGGACAGAGGAACCTGGCGGGCTACAGCCATGGGGTCACAAAGAGTCGGACACAGTTGGAGCAATTTAGCATGCACGCAGAAGAAATCAGTATACAAATTGCAATAAATGGGCATAAATACAGTTCTAAGTCAGTTAGCTGAGTGTATTATATATAAATTTTTTGCTTTCTCCCCACTATTAAAGTGATGTTAATCTAGAACATTTAGGAAATAGTGAAAAGTATCAACATGGGAAAAATGCCCCTGGTTTACTTTTAAATCCTTAGAACTGACATGAACCACTTTTTTTCTTTCCTTTTTTCTTTTTAAATACAGGAAGCTCTAGATATTCATGCAGTTGATGGAACAAGTGAAGAATCTTGTAGTCTTCAGGCATCAGCTGCAAATGACCCAGGTATTATATAATAGTAAAAAAAAGAGAGAGATGGAGGATTTGGTTCTAGAAGTGAAAGAAGCAATGTGTAGTCTGCTGTAGTATATAGCAGCTTATTTTTATCATTGTTTTCTGAGTAGGTTGCAGAGCAAGAATTTCCCAGTTGGAAAAGGAACTGATAGAAGATTTGAAGGCCTTGCGGCACAAGCAGGTCATACATCCTGGTCTTCAAGAAGGTATAATTCTCTGAAAACTATGCAAGCCTTGTTTTTTTTGGTTGTTGTTGTTCTTTTTTCTTCTTGCCCTCTCTTTTTTCTCTCTTCCCTTTGTTCCTTCCCCAAATCTTTTCTGTTTTCCTCCTTTCCCCTTTCTTTTGATTTAATTTATTTTAGCCCTTCTCTCAGCTTGCATTTTTTTTTGTTCTCTCTGTTCATGATTCTTTCCCTTAACTAAAAAGCATGCCTAGGTCTTTTGTATCCTAAGAGAAACCTTTTCAGACTCAGAGGATAATGTTTTATCATTGGTGAAGCATAATATATTATGCATTAAAAATGTATCATGGTAAGAAAGTGGTGTTTTTCTTTCTTATAAAGCAATTTTGGTTGCTTTTGTTTCTGGGGTTTTTTGAAGGTTCCTTTGTTTTGTTTTTGGAGGGGAAGACCCTACTTTTTTTATGTACTTGGTAATATATTTAGCTGTGTAAAGAGAATACTTATTTCTTATACGTGACTGTAAACATTTTATATATTTCTTATATTGCTTGGAGTGTAGTTTAAAATTTTCATCATTACCTATTTTGTTGAAATAATTTATCTTGGCCCTGCTTAAATGGTTTAATCCTTTTTTAAAGAATAGCACAATTTACCATACCTATGCCATTATAATTAACTACTGACTTTCCTCCCTGTTTGCACTGTAAACAGAAGGACTGTAAACCATGCCTCAACTTTTAGTTTTCTCATATCTTTTATTTTAGGTATGCTTCTTGGAGTAGTTTGAGTTTTGACACTTAGTCAATTTTCAAAGGACTGTCTAGGCTGATTCACATTGTATAGTACATCATTTATGTGAAAGTCTAAGCATTATATACCAGCAGAACATTGATTTATAAACAGCCATTCAGTTTCTAAATTCAGTGGTAATGTTTGAACTTTTTGATTTAATGTGAGACTGTGTGACAGTATGGTGTTAAAGTATGTAAATTTCAATCCAAGTAATTAGGACTGGATACTGTGGATTGTAATGGAAAATCAGTCATGTCATATTAGTCTTGCTGGTAATAATGTTTGCTGTCCTTTATTGTTTCGTTTCATTTCTGCTATTTTATTTAAATAATATTCTCTTCTTATCAGTTAACTTTTCGTTTTCCCCTCACTCCTGCATTTTTTTAAGTACTCTTTATAACATTGACATTGTGTTCTTTCAGCCTAATCACCACATTTATTTTATTGTCTTAGTTCTAGAGTTAAATATATTTAGTGCTCCCTGCTGATCTTTTTGCTCTGTTTGTTAATTTTTTTGGCTAAGGTTTGAGTTTTTTCCTTTCCTTATAGGCATTTTAGTCAAATCTTTGATTTTTTTTTTTCCCTTTGTGTAATGGGCCTTCAAAGTCAAATGCGTATGGGAACTAAGCAGGTAACATAGAGTGAAATTAGCCTGAATTTGTGGGTGGGGTTGGACGCTAGTCGCCTGGAGTATAGGTTCTTTTTCTAAAGGATCATCCACATCAGTTCAGTTCAGTTCAGTTGCTCAGTCGTGTCCGACTCTTTGCGACCCCATGAACTGCAGCACGTCAGGCTTCCCTGTCCATCACCAACTTCTGGAGTCCACCTAAACCCATGTCCATTGAGTCAATGATGCCATCTGACCATCTCATCCTCTGTCGTCCCTTTCTCCTCCTGCCCTCAATCTTTCCCAGCATCAGAGTCTTTTCCAGTGAGTCAGCTCTTTGCATGAAGTGGCCAAAGTATTGGAGTCTCAGCTTCAACATCAGTCCTTCCAGTGAACACCCAGAACTGATCTCCTTTAGGATGGACTGGTTGGATCTCCTTGCAGTCCAGGGGACTCTCAAGAGTCTCCTCCACATCAGTGAATTGTCAAATAGGAATGTAGGCCCATTATTTTCAGAAATTCCCATTGTGGTGTAGAAGATAAAGTAAGTGTTTTTATGTAAAACCTATCCGTTGTAAGTGGCGGCAGCTGATACAGTTTTTTTGGAAAGAAAAGTGTGAGGCATCAGCTTTCACTTACTACACAAATCGTGCATTTAGTGTTCAAGTTTGTACTTAAACCTCACATTGTTAAGGTTAATTCAACTACATTCTTATATAGTTTTACAATTAAATCTATAATCCATGTGTACTTTCTAAAATCCATGAGGCACTTTCCATAAGGTATGAGATAGAATTACAGTTTGGAGGTTTTCCTCTATTTTATTTTGGCAGATATCTCCCCCCAAAATATTAAAGTAATTAAGTTAATTTGACTGAATGTTTATAGTAACTTATGGTGCCAACTAAGTATCTGCAGACAGTGAAAATACTTGTCTAGATTCCTTTCTAAGAATTGATGCTTGAAGTAATTTATTAAATTTATTACATTTCAGTTCAGTAATATGTTTCTTTGCCTTTCTGTCAACTGTAGCGTTTCCTTATTTTTTAGAAAATGAGCACTTATAAATCTAGAAAGCTTTTGAGCTGGGAAAAAAAAACTTGAAAAACTTTGTGAACCTCCTTTGTAATTGTGGAAGAAATGTTGATTTAAGCCTGAGAAAATGTTTTTATTGTTGTTTGTAGTTTTGTTGCTAAAATTAGATTCTTAATTTTGTTTTCCATAGTGTGATATTTTTGTCTTCCATACTTTGCTTTGCTGCTTCCAAATTGGTTTATTTTCTAAGCCCATCATCCTGAAATCACATTTTTTTGATCTTTAAAGGTATTTTTATAAAAGCACTTTCTACTTCATTGCTACCAAGTAAATTAATTCTATGTCAGATTTGCAGAAATATTGGAGCCATAGTACAGAGTTCTCATATACTCAACATCCAGTTTCCCCTGTAGTTAACATCTAATTTTAGCGCAGTACATTTGTTACAATTAGAGAACCTACTGATATACTATTATTTACTAAAGTGCATACTTTTCAGATTTCCTTAGTTAATTTTTTATGTTTCAAGCTATCACCTAGGAAAATGTCATAGTACTCCATCTAGTAGTCATGTCTCAGGCTCCTGTTGGCTGGGATGGTTTCTCAGAATGTTTTGTTTCTAATTATTTTGACAGTTTTGAGGAATACCGGTCAGGTATTTTGTAGAATGACCCTCAGTTGAGATTTGTTTGATATTTTTCTCATGGTTCACCTGAGGCCATATGTTTATAGGAAGAAGACCACAAAGGTAAAGTGCCATTCTCATCTTCCCATATCAAGGATACATATTATCAACATGATTTGTCACTGACATTTTTATGCTGTACTCCTTGGAAGGAAGTCACTGTGTAGTCCACAGTGGTAAGGTATGCTTCTCTTTCTTGAGGATGGAGTATCTGCATAAATTACTTGGAATTTTTCTACAGCCAGAGATTTCTTTCTCCCTCATTTTTATTCAGTCTTTTATATCAGTATGAACTCCTGTCGGTTTTAATGTTAAATTCCTTAAATGGTAGTATTCCCAGGGCACACTCTCTTTCTTTTTAGTTACTTAAAAAAATCTCTGAATGTAGTGTTAAATCAGTGGTTAGGTAGAGTTTTTCTTTTATATATCTATATCTTCTTTTCTATTCTGTGTTCAGTAGTTATACAGGTTTTTCTTTGAAGTGTATGTTTGTGGATACCTCCTATTTAAGTGCATTTAGCTAGATGCACACTTTCTTTTTTTTTTTTTGCTACAGTTTATCATCTTAGGTGATTCTGCCTTGAACCTACAGGGTTATCTGTTTTTGTTTCTTTCCTTATGAGTCTTTTTTTTAATGGTGTGATACTGTGTTCTTAAGAAGTTGGTCCTAATATGATGAAAAGGCAGAAGCATTTAGGGGTAGGATTTAAACCATCATATGCAAAGGGTTTTATGCTTTTAGGGGGATATGCTAAGAATTATTTAACTTATTTTTGCAAGCTGAAGTTATTCTCATTCATATGGAACCAACTAAGTCTGAGTCTTATGGCAAATAAGTCTTCATGGCAAGTAGATGGAGAAACAGTGGAAACAGTGAGAGACTTTATTTTTTTGGGCTCCAAAATCACTCACTGCAGATGGTGTCTGCAGCCATGAAATCAAAAGATGCTTGCACCTTGGAAGAAAGCTATGACCAACCTAGACAGCATATTAAAAAACGGAGACATTATTTTGCCGACAGAGGTCTGTCTAGTCAAAGCTGTGGTTTTTCCAATAGTCATGTATGGTTGTGAGAGTTGGACTATAAAGAAAGCTGAGTGCCAAAGAATTGATGCTTTTGAACTGTGGTGTTGGAGAAGACTTTCTGAGAGTCCCTTGGACTGCAAGGAGATCCCACCAGTCCATCCTAAAGGAAATCAGTCCTGAATATTCATTGAAAGGACAGATGCTGAAGCTACAATCCTTTGGCCACTTGATGCGAAGAACTGACTCATTTGAAGAGACCCTGATGCTGGGAAAGATTGAAGGTGGGAGAAGGGGGCGACAGAGGATGAGATAGTTGGATGGCATCACCGACTCAATGGACATGAGTTTGAGTAAACTCTGGGAGTTGGTGATGGACAGAGAGGTCTGTCGTGCTGCAGTCCATGGGGTCGCAAAGAGTTGGACACAACTGAATGACTGAGTGACATTGTACAGGAGACAGGGGTCGAGACGATCCCCATGGAAATGAAATGCAAAAAAGCAAAATGGCTGTCTGGGGAGGCCTTATAAATAGCTGTGAAAAGGAGAGAAGCGAAAAGCAAAGGAGAAAAAGAAAGATATAAGCATCTGAATGCAGAGTTCCAAAGAATAGCAAGAAGAGATAGGAAAGCCTTCCTTCGTGATCAGTGCTAAGAAATAGAGGAAAAGAACAGAATGGGAAAGACTAGAGATCTCTTCAAGAAAATTAGAGATACCAAGGGAACATTTCATGCAAAGATGGGCTCAATAAAGGACAGAAATGGTCTGGACCTAACAGAAGCAGAAGATATTAAGAAGAGGTGGCAAGAATACACAGAAGAATTGTACAAAAAAGATCTTCATGACCCAGATAATCACGATGGTGTGATCACTCACCTAGAGCCAGACAACCTGGAATGTGAAGCCAAGCGGGCCTTAGAAAGCATTACTATGAACAAAGCTAGTGAAGGTGATGGAATTCCAATTGAGCTATTTCAACTCCTGAAAGATGATGCTGTGAACGTGCTGCACTCAATTTGCCAGCAAGTTTGGAAAACTCAGCAGTGGCCGCAGGACTGGAAAAGGTCAGTTTTCATTCCAATCCCAAAGAAAGGCAATGCCAAAGAATGCTCAAACTACCGTACAATTGCACTCATCTCACATGCTAGTAAAGTAATGCTCAAAATTCTCCAAGCCAGGCTTCAGCAATACGTGAACCGTGAACTTCCAGATGTTCAAGCTGGTTTTAGAAAAGGTGGGGGAACCAAAGATCAAATTGTCAACATCTGCTGGATCATCGAAAAAGCAAGAGAGTTCCAGCAAAACATCTATTTAATTCTGAAAGAGATGGGAATACCAGACCACCTGACCTGCCTCTTGAGAAACCTGTATGCAGGTCAGGATGCAACAGTTAGAACTGGACATGGAACAACACACTGGTTCTAAATAGGAAAAGGAGTACATCAAGGCTGTATATTGTCACCCTGCTTATTTAACTTCTATGCAGAGTATATCATGAGAAACGCTTGGCTGGAAGAAGCACAAACTGGAATCAAGATTGCCTGGAGAAATATCAATAACCTCAGATATGCAGATGACACCACCCTTATGGCAGAAAGTGAAGAGGAACTAAAAAGCCTCTTGATGAAAGTGAAAGAGGAGAGTGAAAAAGTTGGCTTAAAGCTCAACATTCAGAAAACAAAGATCATGGCATCTGGTGCCATCACTTCATGGGAAATAGATGGGGAAACAGTGGAAACAGGGTCAGACTTTATTTTTTTGGGCTCCCAAATCACTGCAGATAGTGATTGCAGTCATGAAATTAAAAGACACTTATTCCTTGGAAGGAAAGTTATGACCAACCTAGATAGCATATTCAAAAGCAGAGACATTACTTTGCCAACAAAGGTCCGTCTAGTCAAGGCTATGGTTTTTCCTGTGGTCATGTATGGATGTGAGAGTTGGACTGTGAAGAAAGCTGAGCGCCAAAGAATTGATGCTTTTGAACTGTGGTGTTGGAGAAGACTCTTGAGAGTCCCTTGGACTGCAAGGAGATCCAATCAGTCCATTCTAAAGGAGATCAGTTCTGGGTGTTCTTTGGAGGGAATGATGCTAAAGCTGAAACTCCAGTACTTTGGCCTCCTCTTGCGAAGAGTTGACTCATTGGAAGAGGTGACTCATTGGAAAAGACTGATGCTGGAGGGATTGGGGGCAGGAGGAGAAGGGGACAACAGAGGATGAGATGGCTGGATGCATCACCAACTCGATGGACATGAGTTTGAGTGAACTCCGGGAGATGGTAATGGACAGGGAGGCCAGGCGTGCTGCAGTTCATGGGGTTGCAAAGAGTTGGACATGACTGAGCGACTGAACTGAACTGAGCGACTGAAGTGAACTGAACTTTGTGACCCCATGGACTCAGCACACCAGGGTTCCCCGTCCATCACCAATTCCAATACTTTGGCTACCTGATGTGAAGAACTGACTCTTAAAAAGACCCTGATGCTGGGGAAGATTGAAGGCAGGAGGAGAAAGGGACGACAGGATGAAATAGTTGGATGGCATCACTGACAGGATGCACATGAGTTTGAGTAAGCTCTGTGAGGTGGTGCTGGACAAGGAAGCCTGTAGTGCTGCAGTCCATGGGGTTGCAGAGAGTCAGACACGACTGAGCGACTCAACTGAAACTGAAAGTCTGGGTTTCAAGTATTTGTTTCTTGGGGAAGGATTTTCTCTAAGGACAAACATTTCAAGACGTGTAGGTAAGCTAAGTTGGGAATTACTTTGAGCAGTGTCCATGTGCCATTGACCTCTCTACTGTTATGTCTTTAACAAAATTGATAAGTATATTTAAAATAAATTTGATCTTTTTGTTGATATTTTTAGAATCACTTGGTACACCTTTGGGGGGAAGATGGCAGTTCAAAATATTAGCAAATGCAGACAAGAAGATACGTAGGGAAAACAGTCTGCAAATTTGATTGTCCTGGTCTAGATTTTGCATGTCTACCTACCTATTTGGCTGTATAGATACATTTTTAACAGCTTAATTCCTTTCTTTCTGTTTTCTCTGTAGGCTCAAGTAGTTTTTGTCTTTAATAATAATATGTTTCTCTTCTCAAAACACTATAGTATCTGATTTTGTCCTTTGTTTAGGATTCAGTGTCACTTGAATTTCTGCAGTATTTTGCATTCTACTCCACTCTGGTTCCACCCTGCTGTCCCTCCCCACCTTTCCTAGTTAATTCCTACTTATTCTAATTTAATAAGTAGACTCTCTGTACAGTTTTACCAGGTTGCCTTGGCCTTTTCAAGTATCATTCCATTTGCCTCTCACCGGATTTATTTACCCTATTGTAACTACTAATTTGTTGGGAAAACAACACAAAAGCTCCATGAGGTCTGGGAAATGTCTTTGATCTCTGTCCTCATCTGTATTGCAGAGCATTTCAAAGAGGAGGTACAGTTAATTCTTAAAACATAAAACTCAGTGCAGTGGATTGAGACTTATTTCCCTGATGAGAAAGCAGAAGCTAAGAGAAATTTAGCCGAAAGTCAGGATTAGAGAACAGTTGTTTTGACCCATATTAACCTACCTGCCAAAGCAGGAGATGGAAGAGACACGGGTTTGACCCCTGGTTTGGGAGGATCCCCTGGAGGCGGGCCTGGCAGTCCACTGCAGTATTTTTGCCTGGAAAATCCCATGGACAGAGGAGTGTGGTAGACTACAGTCCACAGGGTCGCAGAGTTGGGCACGACTGACAGTGACAGCACATACACACACGTTTCTCCCTAGTTGATTGAAACGTGAAAATACTTTATTGATGTTCATTTTAATCACGTGATTAAAATAAGCATGATAAAATACTTATTTTAAAGAACTAGAATTATAAACTAAAGCCAAATTGCCATCTTTGTTTATTAAGTTTTCTGTGGAGTATATACAAATCAACCTTAAGAGAACTTGAAGCCTGTAACCTGACCAGTGTCTTCACCTTGCAGGAAACCAGTACTATGTAAGCTTTTTATTGGAAACCTGTACCTGTGACTTCTAGTAGTTAATACTACAATAGTTGATGCCTTGAATTTCTTATTTCAGTTTTGTTCAAATTTAAGTTAAATACTTTCCTGCTCAGTAGTATGAAGCCAGTAATTGCACAAACAGGGAAATCCAAATTAGAAACTTGTCACTAGTAACAGAAAAAATTCAAATTTAAGAACAAAGGATATAGATTTATACCAATAAGATGAGGACAGTTTTAAAAGTCCAGTGATATGAAATGTTGATGAGGATGTGAATCAGCAACGACTCTTAATGCTGTTGGAGAGAGTATAAATGGAGAGTTGATTGGCAGTCTAGTCAACAACTTCCCAACTAGTGCAGAATTGCATGTGGTTATCCATGATTGTGTGACAGGTATGCTCTTGAAACACTTGATCTCAGAATGGCCAGACAAGACCACGGGAAATTAATAACTGTAATGGTTGCCTCTAGCCATAAGCAGCCTTATGTGTATTCCAGTTGGTTATGTAATTACGGTTTTCTTATTTCCCACTCACTCTGCAGGTGAAATAGAATATAAATTTATTAAAGAATATCAGATGATTTACAGAGAGAATCTCCTAAAAGGCAGAGAAACAGACTCTAGGACTATGCGGTCAGGAAAAATGTCCAAATTATATTCCCTAAGAGCCCATACAAGCAGTCTCACAACATTGAACAGTTACTACCATATTCAACATAGTACACTGAACACAGTATACTACAGCTAGGACATTGATTACTTTTACCTCTAAAAGTCCTTAACTTGGCCAAATAGTATCACCCTCATTAACACAATTCTGCGTAGTATTCCTTTGTTTATGGGCCTCTCTTCTAGATTGAAGCCTTTTATGGCTACATCTGTGTTTTAACACCTCTCCGTTGAAAAGGTGGGGGTTATAATGTGGAAAAGTAATAGCTTTTGGAAAGGTTCTCAGAATATTTTGGGCAGCCACATATATGTCAAACAGTATCCAGTAAATTAAAGATGAACATATCCTATTATATAGCAATTCCACTCTTGGGTAAATGCCATAAGGAAAAGCTAAATGCACTAGAGAAGCTTTCATACATGTTCATGTTTGTGATAGACTTTTTTGTACAAGATGTACAGTTACACTGCAGTATTTTTTGTAATAGTTTAAAATAGGAAACAGGTTAATTCTCATCAAGAGGAGAATGGTGAATAAACGAGAGTCATTCATAATCTGGAATAGTGTACAATAGTGAAAATAAATCATGTAGAGATAAACTTGTCAACATAGACAAATCTTTGATGTAAAATGTTAAGAAAAAAAGGTAAAAAGATAGGAAAATAAACACTTTTCCAATACCTACAGATAAGCCATAATATTTATAGGCTCCATTAACCATAAATATCTTAATAATAACTAAAGTATTAGTAGCCTTCACCAGGCCAGACGCTCATATTATTGCATGTTTGTATTAGAGGTCCTAGAAAATCTCTGGGCTATAAAGTATTAAAGTGCAAAAGGTCTGAAGTCTGTGTTTATGTATTAGTTATCTATTGCTGCTTAACAGATTGCTACAAACCTAGTACCTTAAAACAACACATTTACTGTCTCAGGGTTCTGTGGGTCAGATGTTAGGGCATAGCTTATCTGGGTCCTCCTTTTAGTGTATCACAGGATTGCAATCAAGATGTGAGTATTGTCTCCTCATCAGAGGTTCGACTGGGGAGGGATCTGCTTCCAGTTTCCCTCAGGTTGTTGGCAGAATTTTTATCCTTGCAGCTCTAGCAGGATGGATGATACCCTCACTCTTACATTATCACATATACATACATAATCATATACATCCTATCCGTTTTTCCACTGATTAGAAGCAAGTCACAGGGCCCACCAATGTTCAGGATAGAAAGGGGAAGATTTTGTAAATATATAATACCCAGGAAGTGAGGATCATAAGGCCACCTTAAAGTCTGTCTGCCACTTTCAACTTTTATTTCATCATTTCTGGTCTCCACTTATTCTTTATTATACCCCTCCCTCCCCCCTCCACCCCAACCAGAGATTTAAAAATACCCAATATGATTCTTTTTTTTTTGTAGTGGGCTTAAAATTGAATTCAGTGGATCCAACAATGAGCATTGATCTTAAGTACTTGGGAGTACAGCTACCTTTGGCTCCAGCCACTAGCTTTCCATTCTGGAACCTTACCGGAGCCAACCCTGCCTCTCCTGGTGAGTGCACAGTATTTGTAAAGTCAGACAAGTTTGTGATAAAAATAAAATGCTACCATTGTTAGAGACATTTAGGATACTCTAATTAAATCCTTTATCTAGTGGTGAGTCTTAACTATGATTTATACATTTTAGATGAAATCTTAGTAAATATTATATTAAATATTGGCTTCCTTGAATTTTGATCGTCTCTTTTACTTTTACTTTTATAGATGCTGGATTTCCCTTTGTTTCTAGGACAGGGAAGACCAATGATTTCACCAAGATCAAGGGGTGGAGGGGAAAGTTTCATAGTGCTTCTGCATCTAGGAATGAAGGTAATCAGCTTTTTAAAAATGTAAAAATACATTCTGAAACATGTGGCCAAAGACTCTTGTTAAAAGTAAACCTTGGTTATTTTTCTTTATCTCTTTCCATGCTTTAAAATAAACTGAAAATAATTATCTTGCCTCTAGTCCCTATCCTGGGTTTTAGTCCCTAACCATGTCAGACTTAAATAATCCTTGCAGCCTTTTCAAACTGCACTTCCATTCTATTCCTACAGTTATAAAAAGCATCATCGTCAAGCATTATTTCAGAACTGTATACTTCAGAGCTGTATAGTGATTTCCAGTAATATTATAGTACTTCAAAATAAACTTCTAAATCCAATCTGAAATATAAATTTTGATTGTGTGTCTGTTGGTCTCCTTTCTTAGTGCTTTTCCTTTCAAACTGCAATTGTTTGCAGTTACACTCTTAACTAGATAAATTTATTGTTTGTTCAATATAATTTTTCTCCTCTTTGAATCTTTGTACAGTATTATAGTGTAGAGCTTCTAGTGGCTCAGATGGTAAAGCGTCTGCCTGCAATGCAGGAGACCTGGGTTCGATCCCTGGGTCAGGAAGATCCCCTGGAGAAGGAAATGGCCACCCACTCCAGTACTCTTGCCTGAAAAATCCCATGGACAGAGAAGCCTGATAGACTACAGTCCATGGGATCACAAAGAGTCGGACACGACTGAGCGACTTCACTATACACTGTAATAGTGTAATGCTTGTCTCTGTTAAACTTGCTTTTTCTTGTTCCTTAAAAACTAAATTTTGTACTACTGTTTTTGTGCCCTTAACTTTTTCCCTTACTTCTGAGGAGGGACAGTTTGGAAGATCTGGTAGCTTATAAATGAAAGCTCCTGGTCTTTTTAAGTGTATTTTTCTAGAGACATAAATATCTGTCTTACATTTCTTTAAGCATCTGTTTATCTTTATTTCTAGGTGGAAATTCTGAAGGTCCATTGAAAAACCGTTCTGCTTTTTGCAGTGATAAGCTGGATGAATACTTGGAAAATGAAGGCAAGCTGATGGAAACAAGCATGGGTTTCTCTTCTAATGCTCCCACGTCTCCTGTGGTATACCAGCTTCCCACCAAGAGTACCAGCTATGTTCGAACACTTGATAGTGTGCTGAAGAAGCAGTCTACCATTTCCCCTTCTACCTCTTACTCTTTGAAACCTCATTCTGTACCCTCTGTCTCTCGAAAGGCAAAGTCTCAAAACAAACAGGCAACTTTCAGTGGCCGAACTAAATCATCTTATAAATCCATTTTACCATACCCTGTTTCCCCAAAGCAGAAACACACTCATATGATTCCAGGAGATAAGATTACCAAGAATTCTTCAGGCACCACCTCAGAAAACCGGGTGAATAACTTGATTGTGCCAACTTTAGATGAAAATACATTTCCAAAGCAAATTAGTTTGCGGCAGGCACACCAGCAGCAGCAGCAGCAACAGCAACAACAGGGATCTCGCCCTCCAGGCTTGTCTAAATCTCAAGTGAAGCTAATGGATCTGGAAGACTGTGCACTTTGGGAAGGAAAACCAAGGACCTATATCACTGAAGAGCGAGCAGATGTATCCTTAACAACTCTGCTTACGGCTCAAGTAGGTACCTTTTGTTTTCCAAAAGCATATTATCTTGTCGAGAAAGAATTAGGTCGTTAGGAGAAATGGGAATGGGGCTTTTCGGCAGGAGGATGGGGTGTTCATTTACCTTAGTGACAGCTAAGGAAATGTCTTCCACATTTGTTATCAACTAGATACCAGTACTCTTGCCTGGAAAATTCCATGGATGGAGGTGCCTGGTAGGCTGCAGTCCATGGGGTCGCCAAGAGTTGGACACGACTGAGCGACTTCATTTTCACTTTTCACTTTGATGCATTGGAGAAGGAAATGGCAACCCACTCCAATGTTCTTGCCTGGAGAATCCCAGGGACAGAGGAGCCTGGTGGGCTGCCGTCTGTGGGGTCGTACCGAGTCAGACACGACTGAAGCGAAGCAGCAGCAGACACCAAGTGTGGATTCCTCCTGCCAGCAGAGGGAGACTGTACAATCGTGTGTTTGAATTGTCCCTCTCTTTTATAAAGGCAGTTAACTATTCTGAACATTTCTAATTTCATTCTCCAGCATGTGGGCAAGTACAGTTACTGGGCTTGTTAAAACAGCTTTGAAAACTCTGCTTAGAAGGTATTACATCCCAGAAAATGCCCCAAATTCTCACCTACAGAGAAAATAGTTTTGTCTTTTATAAAATTATATATTAAGAAAATTTTCATTTAACTGTTGATTCACCTATGGTAACATAGGTGAATGGTATGTTACAGCCTTGGTGCATGTGAAATGATACAGCAGCATGTGGATAAGTTTTCTGTCATGAAATTTCTGTAGTGTACCTTGCATATTTTAGATTCTGTGACTAAATTCTAGAGCTGAAGATCATCAGATATTGAGACTAAATATAAATTTTATCTTTTATAATCAATCATTCCTAAAGACTTCAGTTCAGTTCAGTTGCTCAGTCGTGTCTTGACTCTTTGCAACCCCATGAACCATAGCACGCCAGGCTTCCCTGTCCATCACCAACTTCTGGAGTCCACCCAAACCCATGTCCATTGAGTCGGTGATGGCATCCGACCATCTCATCCTCTGTCGTCCCTTTCTTCTCCTGCCCTCAATCTTTCCCAGCATCAGGGTCTTTTCCAGTGAGTCAGCTCTTTGCATGAGGTGGCCAAAGTATTGGAGTTTCAGCTTCAACATCAGTCCTTCCAATGAACATTCGGGACTGATCTCCTTTAGGATGGACTGGTTGGATCTCCTTGCAGTCCAAGGGACTCTTGAGTCTTTTCCAACATCACAGTTCAGAAGCATCAGTTTTTCTGTGCTCAGCTTTCTTCATAGTCCAACTCTCACATCCATACATGACCACTGGAAAAACCATAGCCTTGACTAGATGGACCTTTGTTAGCAGAGTAATGTCTCTGCTTTTTAATATGCTATCTAGGTTAGTCATAACTTTCCTTCCAAGGAGTAAGCGTCTTTTAATTTCATGGCTGCAGTCACCATTTGCAGTGATTTTGGAGCCCAAAAAAATAAAGTCAGCTGTTCCACTATTTCCACTGTTTCCCCATCTATTTGCCATGAAGTGATGGGACCAGATACCATGATCTTCGTTTTCTGAATGTGAGCTTTAAGCCAACTTTTTCACTCTCCTCTTTCACTTTCATCAAGAGGCTTTTTAGCTCCTCTTCACTTTCTGCCATAAGGGTGGTGTCATCTGCATATCTGAAGTTATTGATACTTCTCCTGGCAATCTTGATTCCAGCTTGTGTTTCTTCCAGTCCAGCATTTCTTATGATGTACTCTGCATAGAAGTTAAATAAGCAGGGTGACAATATACAGCCTTGACGTACTCCTTTTCCTATTTGGAACCAGTCTGTTGTTCCATGTCCAGTTCTAACTGCTGCTTCCTGACCTGCATACAGATTTCTCAAGAGGCAGGTCAGGTGGTCTGGTATTCCATCTCTTTCAGAATTTTCCACAGTTTATTGTGATCCACACAGTCAAAGGCTTTGGCATAGTCAGTAAAGCAGAAATAGATGTTTTTCTGCAACTCTCTTGCTTTTTTGATGATCCAGCGGATGTTAGCAATTTGATCTCTGGTTCCTCTGCCTTTTCTAAAACCAGCTTGAACATCAGGGAGTTCACGGTTCACGTATTGCTGAAGCCTGGCTTGGAGCATTTTGAGCATTACTTAACTAGCATGTGAGATGAGTGCAATTGTGCGGTAGTTGGAGCATTCTTTGGCATTGCCTCTCTTTGGGATTGGAATGAAAACTGACCTTTTCCAGTCCTATGGTCACTGCTGAGTTTTCCAAACTTGCTGGCATATTGAGTGCAGCACGTTCACAGCATCATCTTTCAGGAGTTGAAATAGCTCAATTGGAATTCTATCACCTCCACTAGCTTTGTTTGTAGTAATGCTTTCCAAGGCCCACTTGACTTCACATTCCAGGATGTCTGGCTCTAGGTGAGTGATCACACCATTGTGATTATCTTGGTCGTGAAGATCTTTTTTGTACCGTTTTTCTGTGTATTCTTGCCACCTCTTAATATCTTCTGCTTCTGTTAGGTCCATACCATTTCTGTCCTTTATTGAGCGCATCTTTGCATGAAATGTTCCCTTGGTATCTCTAATTTTCTTTAACAGATCTCTAGTCTTTCTCATTCTATTATTTTCCTCTATTTCTTGCAATGATTGCTGAGAAAGGCTTTCTTATCTCTCCTTGCTATTCTCTGGAACTCCACATTCAGATGCTTATATATTTCCTTTTCTTCTTTGCTTTTCTCTTCCCGTCTTTTCACAGCTATTTGTAAGGCCTCCTCAGAGAGCCATTTTGCTTTTTTTCATTTCTTTTTCTTGGGGATGATCTTGATTCCTGTCTCCTATACAGTGTCACGAACCTCCGTCCATAGTTCATCAGACACTCTATCAGATCTAGTCCCTTAAATCTATTTCTCACTTTCACTGTATAGTCATAAGGGCTTTGATTTAGGTCATAGCTGAATGGTCTAGTGGTTTTCTCCACTTTCTTCAATTTAATTCTGAATTTGGCAAAAAGAAGTTCATAATCTGAGCCACAGTCAGCTCCTGGTCTTATTTTTGCTGACTGTATTGAGCTTCTCCGCCTTTGGCTACAAAGAATATATAATCAATCTGATTTTAGTTATGCATGTATTATTCTATTCTCCGTTTATTAATTACCATTGAGCAAGGGTCAGTAAACAATTTCTGTAAAGGGGTAGATAGTAAATACTTTTGGCTTTGTAGGCCTTACAGTCTCTGTTGCAGTTTCTCAACTCTGCTATTGTAATGCCATAGATGTTATGTAAATGAGTGGACCTGGCTGTGTTCCAATGAAACTTTACCTAGGAAGCAGACTGAATCTGGCCCCTGGGCTTTAAGTTGGTCAACCCCTGCTCGATAGCATTATGTGTGATGTCTATTGAGAATAAATTCATCCTTATTGATATTTTGGCTCATAATTAATTAAAATACTGGAGAAGGGAATGGCAATCTACTCTAGTATCTTGCCTGGAGAATCCCATGGACAGAGGAGCCTGGCAGTCCATGGGATCGCAAAGAGTCGGACCTGACTGAGTGACTAACGCCAACAGTAATTAAAATATCTGTTCTCTTATCTGTGCTATGCGTTTTAGAATGGGAGATAGCTCAGACTTCTGGTTTTATTCCTACTTTGTCTTCTGAATCTGCACTAATCTTTTAGTGTTTGTACTGAGTGCTCAGAATAGAATGCGGCAGACCAGTATATGATCGTAACTTGTTAGGGGATGATTTAGTAGATTTATAATTTTCTACTCTTAATTTTAGGCATCTCTCAAAACTAAACCCATCCACACGATCATAAGGAAACGAGCCCCTCCATGTAACAATGACTTCTGTCGGTTGGGGTGTGTATGTTCAAGTTTAGCTTTGGAGAAGCGCCAGCCTGCTCACTGCCGCCGACCAGACTGCATGTTTGGCTGCACCTGTTTGAAAAGAAAAGTTGTACTTGTTAAAGGGGGATCCAAAACTAAGCATTTCCAGAAGAAGAGTGCTCATCGCGATCCAGTATTTTATGATAATTCGGGAGAGGAGCAAAAAGAAGAAGGAGAAGAGGGAATCAAAGAAGAGGAAGAACAATTGAAAGAGAAAAAGAAGAGAAAGAAACTAGAGTACAGTGAGTATCAATTAAGAATTAAGACAGTACAGGTTTTTTTTCCAAATAGTATGATTGTTTGAAAATGTATCTCAGATATAAATTGCTTTAATCTTCTTAATCAGTGATCTCATAAGGATTTAATTATTATTCTTAAAATGCTCTTTGTATATGGCATGTGTGACGTACACAGACCTGCACTCATATGCTTTTTTTAAATGGGAATTTTCTCTTGAAGATAGCTCTTCCATGTTAAATTCGAATCTTCTCTCAATTTCATTTTTTCTTTTTATACTGTATCTTTTTGTTTTGTTTACATAGATTGACTAATTTCACCACGTAATTAGAGAGTTTCTTGCTTCTTAGTTTATTGGTAGATTCTTTAGTGTTTGAGTCACCAGGGAAACCCTTAGTTTATTAGAGGGTTAATATTCCATTTTTGGCAGTTTATGTTTACATTTGCTATTATAACTTTCTTATCATAAAATCATATTCTGCTTTCTGTATTAACAATTGCAGCTCTATAATTTCAGTTTTAATAGCTTTGTATTATTACAGTTCTTTTGGTTGGATATTTAGCTTTTCTGGGTTTTCAAATAGTATGGTGATGAACATTCATATTCAGTATAGGCTATTAAAAGTGGAATTGCTGTGACAATGAGGATTTTTAAACATTTTTAAATGTTGCTACAATTGTACCAACTATACAATTACCACTAGTTGGATAGTGTCAGTTCTGTATTCTTGTTAGATATTAAAATTGATAGGCAGAAACTGATGTCTTTTCTTAAATTTATATTTCTATAGTGATAGGTTTATTGAACATGTCATAAAGTGTAAATGGCTTTTTCAAATTCTTTGCTAACTTTTATTGGAGTGGCTTTGTATTTTTCCTGTATATTTCCAAGAGCTTTATTTTTTCCAGGTTGTAATTTTGTAATTTACATTTTAATTTTCTTCAGAGTTCTTCCCATCTCCCTTAGGCGAAGGAAAATCTGAGATGACATGGTTAAGTCTAGTAGTCTCTTTTTTTTATGATTTTGGTTCTTTGGAATCTTACTTAGAAAGTCTTTCTCTATCCTCAAGATTTAAAAAAATTAGATTAATAAATGGTCTTAAAAAATTAAATTGTTAATATATCTGGAATTTATATGAGATTTGGAGTAGGGCATCATTTCTCTCTCAGATGGCTAGCCAGTTGTACTATTACTTGTTGAGAATAAGTATTTTACTTATTGGTTTAAAATGTCATCTGTGATACAGGAAATGAAAATATACCAGTGTTTGGGTCTGTTTTTAGTTTCTGCTGTTTATTTTGTGACCAGTGCCAGGCTGTTCTAATTGCTATTTCAGTATTCAAATAAGGTACTCTACCTTCATGAACTTCTTGTAAATAAGATTTTAAAAGTTTAGAATGAAATATAATACAAAGTTATTAATTTAGTTTTTCCCAGATCTCCTTGTTGAGTTTACCCCTATCTTGCACTTAACAGCAATACTTTTCCATTTCAAAGCAATGGAAGTAAGTTACAAAAACAGCAGCAGGAGGAATACTGTATATCTGTTAAGTTTATTACTTTGTTTTCTTGGTAGAGACTTTACCCTGTATCTTAATTAGAATTAAACTCCATAAGCCAGCCAATTATTGAAGTATATTTTGGTTTTCTCACTGGGATAGTCCTTAATAAAAGACATTGTCTACTATGTTCTAGGAGCAATGGGGAAAGGAGGGAAGATATTTTTGTAATGATTGCTCTGTAAAAGGAGTAGAAATAGGGAAGAGTTCTTGGAGGCAGCAGTGTTGTTGAGTCTGAAAATAAAGGTAAATATAGAAACTGGAAGAGGTTGAAATCTATCAGTGTTTTGCAAAAAGATAGGTGGAAAACGAGAAAAAAATTGCTGATGATTAAAAGGAGTTGGAGAAAGTTAGGAGAAAATGAAAGAGAAATTACTGGAAGAAATGATGGTAGAGGGCCTTCCCTGGTGGTGCAGTGGTTAAAACTCCATGCTTCCGCTTCAAGGGGCACAGGTTTGATCCCTGGTCAGGGAACTAAGATCCTGTATTCTGTGTGGTGTGGCCAAAAATAAATAAATAAAAGTAGTAGGATAGAGTAGACTAGAATAGAAAGAAGTGGTGATAGAAAATGTCTCAAAGCTGAAGCACATGACATTTCTGATTTAAGGGGCCACTGAATACCAGGCAGTTAAGGATTTTCAGGTGAATCTATGTAGACACGCACTCCTGACATTTCAGAACACTGAGAGTGAAGAGTATGTCCTGAACTCTTTTTAGAAGAAGCCACTTCTACTCGGAAGGATTTCGAATCACTTTGGTGTCAAAGAGATCATCAATAGCACTGGATGTTTGAGTAATATTCTTAAAGTCAGAATTGAATAGGGATTGGATGAATTTTTAATCTAACACTCTTGGCCAAATTATAAACCATAATTTATAATTATGCATGAAATAGAGATATAGTAAAACATCAGGATGCAAGAAGTTGATCTCTTACAGATTCTTGGTTACTTTCTTGAGGTTGTGCTCCAGAAAATGAAACAAACAAAAAAAAATTCAAGAAACATGAGATAATTTCTAGTGAGTTATGAACACAGCTCAAGATAAACAATCTTAGGATGACTACTATAGAGCAAGACTATAAAGCAAGCAGTCTTATTTAAAATAGAAAATCAGAAGATGCTGAGAAGACTACCTTTAAGAGTATATTAGTTTTATTTTATTTTAAGAAATGACATGGTTAAGAGCCTGGATGATTCATGATTAGGTGAAAGTATATGCCAACTTCATCAATTAAAAAAAGAATTGAAAACACAGGAAGGAAAAATTTGTACAGGAGAATTATGGTCCAACTATTGTATGAACTGGTACAATTTTTGGTAAGTTTCAAGTAATGAAGAGTTAAGAAAAGAAGGACTTCCCTATTAGTCTACTGGATGGGAATCCACCTTCCATTGTGGGGAACACTGGTTCAGTCCCTGATCTGGGAACTAAGATCCCACATGCTGCATGAATAATAATAATAATATTAATAAGAAAAGAGAATCTATTCGACAGTTTGAACAGACTTAGTGGTATAGGACTGATTACATTTTCTTCTCCTTAGGGGTCAGCCACATTAGTTGATTCTACAAGGATTGATAGGGCTTCCCTCATAGTTAGGTAAAGAATCCGCCTGCAGTGCAGGAGACCCCAGTTTGATTCCTGGGTTGGGAAGATCCCCTGGAGAAGGGATAGGCTACCCACTCCAGTATTGTTGGGCTTCCCTTGTAGCTCTGCTGGTAAAGAATCTGCCTACAATGCGGGAGACCTGGGTTTCTGGGTTGCGAAGATCACCTGGAGAAGAGAAAGGCTGCCCGCTCCAGTATTCTGGCCTGGAGAATTCCATGGACTATACAGTCCAAGGAGTACCAAAGGATCAAACACAGTTGAGCTACTTTCACTTTCTTTCACAAGGATTGATCACGTAAGCATAATTGACTAAGCAGATGTATGGATGTTTTGATTTTTAGAATTGGCACAGTTAAGTTCCAAATTTTTAGGATAGAAATTAGTACCACAAACCATGATAATGTGAAAGTAGCTCTATAGCTGGAGAAGGCAGTGGCACGCCACTCCAGTACTCTTGCCTGGAGAATCCCATGGGCGGAGGAGCCTGGTAGGCTGCAGTCCATGGGGTCGCCAAGAGTCGGACACGACTGAGCGACTTCACTTTCACTTTTCACTTTCATGCATTGGAGAAGGAAATGGCAACCCACTCCAGTGTTCTTGCCTGGAGAATCCCAGGGATGGGTGAGCCTGGTGGGCTGCCGTCTATGGGGTCACACAGAGTCAGACACGACTGAAGTGACTTAGCAGCAGCAGCTCTATAGCTGATAGAAGTTGAGATGTGGAACAAGTTTAGGATGCTAATTTCGTTATCTTTCATGACACTGAGTCCCTAGCTAATGCTAAAATCTTGGAGTTGAGTATAAAATGTTTCATTTAGAATTATTGAGATAACCACCAAAACTGGATACAAATGGTTGAAAGTAGTCACTTATGGGACTGTGACACGGTGTAGTGGAAGATTTGCCTTTCATTTTTGTGTCATTTTGTATAGTTTGCGTTTTTAGTGTTTTTGAATTTATTCTACAGTTAATATATAAATTAAAAATTAGTGTTTTTGATGTGTGAAATTTAGGTATTTAACAATTGCTTTTTTTGGTCATTATAATAGACTTAAATTTTTTTCTGTGATTAGCAGCCCATTAATTCATTGATGTGGACAGAGGGATGCTAACATTATTAGATAGTTTTTATGAAGGGCACTCTATAAGGGTTATGTTATTTAAATCTTGCAACTTTTCGTGATAAGGAGGTTTCTCCATTTTACAAATACACTAATTGAGTGCTTAAGCATTTGAGTGGCTTGTTCCTCAAGGTCACATTGCTGTTAAGTGAGCAATAGGGATTTGAACCCAAGTTTCCCAAATCTTTATGTTTTTTCTACTGTGTAAGGTACGATTTCTGAAATTTGGCCTTCACTCTTATCACCTGTTTACTCTTTTGTTTGTCTAAAAATACTGCAGATGGTAAAAAAGCACCACTTAGCTACTGTGGGGTGGTACCATGACAAAGGATAAAAATCTGGTATTCCTGCTTTCTCAGCCTGCTTAGAATTTTGTTGGAAATGTGTACCTGCAAGTTAACTTGATGTAAAGAGAAGATCAGTAAAATTGATATCTGTAGGAAACTGATTAGGAAAAACGGAGAATACACCAATTATCAATATCAGGAATGAGAAGTGACATTACTACAGACTTTCAAAGGATAATAAGGAAATATTAGAAACAACTTTATAGCAATAAATTGGACAACTTAGATGAAATGAAAAAGTTTTTTTGAAAGACTGCAAAGCTGCCAGACTCATGAAGAAGAAATAATTGCTTAGCCCTATACCTGTGAACTTGTAATGAAAACTCCCACAGTGACACTCATTTCAGATATCTTCATGGTGACATCTGCAAAGGAAGAAATAATATCCAGTCTCTACAAACAGTCCATAAAATGGTTTCATTCTGTGAGACCAGTGTTACCCTAATACTCAAACTAGTTATGAACATATATAAAAATTATAAATGAAAATTTAGCAGGTCACATCTATGTATATTTTAAGGATAAATACGTCGTGGCCTAGTGGGATTTATCCCATGTCTGCAGGATTGGTTTGACATCTGAAAATAATTAGTGTAGTTCACCATTACCATAACAAACTTTTTTTTTTTAATAACAGACTTTAAATATATATATATATCATATGATTTCAATAGATAATTTGAAAAATTGGGAAAATCCATTTCTGATGAAAGTCCTTAAGCACACTAGCAATAGAAAGAAATTTTCTCAACCAGATAAGGAGCATCTGTAAAAATCTTAGCAGCCAACATACTAATTTTGGTACAAGGCTGAGTACTTTCTCCCAGAGATTAGGAATGAAGAAGATTTCTCTTTCATTATGTCTGTTTAACATCATACAGCCTAGCCAGCCAGTAAGGCATGAAAAAGAAAATGAATCCAGGTTGGAAAAGAAGAAATAAAATTGGCTTTTTCGTAGATAGGGGAATTCTAGGAAATCTACAAAACTACTAGAAGTGTAAGTTAGTTTAGTGAGGTTACAACATTCAACAATATCAAGATACAGTATATTTGTATATATGCCATTGAACAACTTGAAATTGAAGTTAAAAAAACCATTTAAAATAGTATACAAAGAAATGAAATGCTTAAGGATAAATCTGACTAAAGTTGCAAAAAAAGAAAATCCTTTATACTAAAAAGTGCTGAGTGCATGCATGCATGCTAAGTCACTTCAGTCGTGTCTGACTCTTTGCAAGCCTGTGACTGTGTGGTCTGCCAGGTTCCTGTGTCCGTGGGATTCTCCAGGTAAGAATGCTGAAGTGGGTTGCCATGTTCTCCAGGGGATCTTCCCAACCCAGGGATCAAACCCACATCTCTTGCATCTCCCGCATTGGCAGATGGATTGTTTACCACTGGGCCACCTAAGTAAATGGAGAGGTTCACAGTTTTCATGCATCAGAAGATTCTTGGTAAGATACAGTTTTCCTCGGACTGACCTATAGATTTGGTTCTGTTCCAGTCAAAACCTCAGTAGGCTTCTTTTGGTAGAAATTGGTGAGTTTCTAAAATTTATGTGGAAAATAAAGGACTTAGAGTAGTCCTTTGATAAACAAGGACATAGTTGGTAGACTTATACTACCTGATTTTACTGTAAAGCTGATATAATTGGGATAAACAAAGACACTCACAAGCATACCTCATTCTATTGTAATTTGAATATATTGCAGTTTTTATAAATTGAAGGTTTGTGGCAGTCAATGTCCAGCAAGTCTGTTGGCACCATTTTTCCAGCAAAGCTTGCTCCTTTCATGCCTCTGTGTCATATTTTGGTAATTCTCACAATATTTCAGATTTTTTCATTATTATACACTTGTATGAATTGTACCAATACAAGATGGCAAACTTAATGAATGTTGTGTGTATTCTGACTACTATAGCTACTATTTCCCATCTGTCTCCCTCTGCTTGACCTCCCTGTTTCCTAAGACACAACAATAATGAAATTAGGCCAATTGATAACCCTACAGTAGTCTCTTAAGTTTTCAAGTAAAAGGAATGGTCTTGCATATCTCATTTTAAATCAAAGCTAGAAGTGATTAAGCTTAGTGAGGAAGGCATGTCAAAAGCTGAGATGGGCTGAAAGCTATAAAGCTTTCACCAGTTAGCTAAGTTGTAAATGCAAAGAAAAAGTTCTTGAAGGAAACTAAAAGTGCTACTCCAGTGAACATATGAATGATAAAAAAGCAAAACAGTCTTATTGCTGACACTGAGAAAGTTTCAGTGGTTTGAATAGAGTATCATACCAGTCACAACATTCTCCTAAGCTCAGTTCAGTTCAGTCGCTCAGTCATGTCCGACTCTTTGCGACCCCATGAATCGCAGCACGCCAGGCCTCCATGTTCATCACCATCTCCCGGAGTTCACTCAGACTCACGTCCATCGAGTCAGTGATGCCATCCAGCCATCTCATCCTCGGTCGTCCCCTTCTCCTCCTACCCCCAATCCCTCCCAGCATCAGACTTTTCCAGTGAGTCAACTCTTTGCATGAGGTGGCCAAAGTCCTGGAGTTTCAGCTTTAGCATCATTCCCTCCAAAGAAATCCCAGGGCTGATCTCCTTCAGAATGGACTGGTTAGATCTCCTTGCAGTCCAAGGGACTCTCAAGAGTCTTCTCCAACACCACAGTTCAAAAGCATAAATTCTTCGGTGCTCAACCTTCTTCACAGTCCAAATCTAACATCCATACATGACCACAGGAAAACCATAGCCGTGACTAGACGGACCTTAGTTGGCAAAGTAATGTCTCTGCTTTTGAATATACTATCTAGGTTGGTCATAAATTTTCTTCCAAGGAGTAAGCGTCTTGTAATTTCATGGCTGCAATCACTATCTGCAGTGATTTTGGAACCCCAAAAAATAAAGTCTGACACTGTTTCCACTGTTTACCCGTCTATTTCCCATGAAGTGATGGGACTGGATGCCATGATCTTCGTTTTCTGAATGTTGAACTTTAAGCCAACTTTTTCACTCTCCACTTTCACTTTCATCAAGAGGCTTTTTAGCTCCTCTTCACTTTCTGCCATAAGGGTGGTGTCATCTGCATATCTGAGGTTATTGATATTTCTCCTGGCAATCTTGATTCCAGCTTGTGTTTCTTCCAGTCCAGCATTTCTTATGATGTACTCTGCATAGAAGTTAAATAAGCAGGGTGACAATATACAGCCTTGACGTACTCCTTTTCCTATTTGGAACCAGTCTGTTGTTCCATGTCCAGTTCTAACTGCTGCTTCCTGACCTGCATACAGATTTCTCAAGAGGCAGGTCAGGTGGTCTGGTATTCCATCTCTTTCAGAATTTTCCACAGTTTATTGTGATCCACACAGTCAAAGGCTTTGGCATAGTCAGTAAAGCAGAAATAGATGTTTTTCTGCAACTCTCTTGCTTTTTTGATGATCCAGCGGATGTTAGCAATTTGATCTCTGGTTCCTCTGCCTTTTCTAAAACCAGCTTGAACATCAGGGAGTTCACGGTTCACATATTGCTAAAGCCTGGCTTGGAGAATTTTGAGCATTACTTTACTAGCATGTGAGATGAGTGCAATTGTGCAGTAGTTTGAGCATTCTTTGGCATTGCCTTTCTTTGGGATTGGAATGAAAACTGACCTTTTTCAGTCCTGTGGCCACTGCTCAGTTTTCCAAACTTGCTGGCATATTGAGTGCAGCACTTTCACAGCATCATCTTTCAGGAGTTGAAATAGCTCAACTGGAATTCCATCACCTCCACTAGCTTTGTTCGTAGCAGTGCTTTCCAAGGCCCAGTTGACTTCACATTCCAGGATGTCTGGCTCTAGGTAAGTGATCACACCATCATGATTATCTGGGTCGTGAAGATCTTTTTTGTGCAATTCTTCTGTATATTCTTGCCACCTCGTTTTAATATCTTCTGCTTCTGTTAGGTCCATACCATTTCTGTCCTTTATCGAGCCCATCTTTGCATGAAATGTTCCCTTGGTATCTCTAATTTTCTTGAAGAGATCTCTAGTCTTTCCCATTCTGTTCTTTTCCTCTATTTCTTTGCATTGATCGCTGAAGAAGGCTTTCTTGTATCTTCTTGCTATTCTCTGGAACTCTGCATTCAGATGCTTATATCTTTCCTTTTCTCCTTTGCTTTTCCCCTCTCTTCTTTTCACAGGTATTTGTAAGGCCTCCCCAGACAGCCATTTTGCTTTTTTGCATTTCTTTTCCATGGAAGTGGTCTTGATCCCTGTCTCCTGTACAATGTCACAAACCTCATTTCATACTTCATCAGGCACTCTATCTATCAGATCTAGTCCCTTAAATCTATTTCTCACTTCCACTGTATAATCATAAGGTATTTGATTTAGGTCATACCTGAATGAATTGTCTAGCGGTTTTCCCTGCTTTCTTCAATTTGAGTTGAATTTGGTAATAAGGAGTTCATGATCTGAGCCACAGTCAGCTCCTGGTCTTGTTTTTGTTGACTGTATAGAGCTTCTCCATCTTTGGCTGCAAAGAATATAATCAGTCTGATTTCGGTGTTGACTATCTGGTGATGTCCATGTGTAGAGTCTTCTCTTGTGTTGTTGGAAGAGGGTGTTTGTTATGACCAGTGCATTTTCTTGGCAAAAAAGCCCCTAATTGTCTTGAATTCTATGAAGTCTTCTGAGAGAGGGTGAAAAGTTTAAAGCTAGCTGTGTTTGGTTCTTAAGGTTTATGGAAAGAAACTATTTCCATGACATACAAATAAATCCACGGAGAAGCAGCAAGTACTGGTATAGAAGCTGCAGCAAGTTATTCAGAAGAGCTATCTCACATATAACAATGACTGCTACACTAAACTGCGGGCATTCACTGTAGGCAAAACAGCCTTATGATGGAAGAAGATGCCATCTATGACAATTTTGTCAGTTTTTGCTTCATGTATTTTGATGATCTGTCATTAGGTGTATGAATGTTTGTAGAAGTTATTTTTTCTGGATGTATTGAACATTTTATTAGTATATGACATCCTTCTTTGTTGGGTTCGCTGGTGGCTCAGATGGTAAAGAATATGCCTGAAATGCAGGAGACCCAAGTTTGATCCTTGGGTCAGGAAGAAGGGAATGTGCTACCCACTCCAGTATGCTTGCCCAGAGAATTCCATGGACAGAGAAACCTACTGGGCTACAGTCTCTGGGGTTGCAAAGAGTTGGACATGACTGAGTGACTAACACACATACATCCTTCTTTGTCTGTTTTTTGATTTGATGTTTACTTTGGTCTTAGTATACCCATCCCTATTCTTTTCTGGTTACCGTTTGTATGGATTATCATTTTCTGTCACTTTCAGCCTGTTTGTGCCTTTGGATCTCAAGTGAGTCTCTTGGTGACAGGGTATAATTAGATCATGTTGTTTTTCTTTTTAAATCAATTCTGCCAATCTTTCTTTTGATGGAGATTTTAATCTATATTTAAAATAGTTATCAATAAGGAGGATCTTCTGTCATCGTGCTGTTCGTTTTTCTGTATACTTAATAACTCTTAGGTTCCTCGGTTCCTGCGTTACTCTATTATTTTGTTTTTAGTTGGTATTTTGTTGTGAAATGTTTGAAATTTCTCATTTCCCTTTGTGTGTTTTGTGTAGTTTTTTTTTTTTTTTTCTTTTTTGGTTACCATCAGTTCAGTTCAGTCACTCAGTCATGTCCAACTCTTTGCGATCCCATGAGTTGCAACACGCCAGGCCTCCCTGTCCATTACCAACTCCCGGAGTTCACTCAAACTCATGTTCATCGAGTCGGTGATGCCATCCAGCCATCTCATCCTCTGTCGTCCCCTTCTCCTCCTGCCCCCAATCCCTCCCAGCATCAGGGTCTTTTCCAATGAGTCAACTCTTCACATGAGGTGGCCAGAGTACTGGAGTTTCAGCTTTAGCATCATTCCTTCCAAAGACCACCCAGGACTGATCTCCTTTAGAATGGACTGGTTCCCAGGGCTTACATTTACCATCCTGAAGTTATAACACTCTAAATTTATATCAACTTGATTGACATTAAAAAAAACTCTCCTCCTTTATAGCTATACTTCCACACCTTTTGATTGTTAATGTCACAGTGTTACATATTTATACATTGTGTATTCACAAGCAAATGATTTCTAAAATGCATTAATTTCTTAAATTATGTAGAAAACAAAATTTAGAGTTATAAACTAAAAATAATAACTTTCATACTAATGCTTTTTCCCTTTAAATGCATATTAATCTCTCAAATTCTATAGAAAATGAAGAGTACATTTATAGACTCTTGTTATAATAATACTAGGTTCTCTCTCTCTCTGGAAGGACAATTTTGCTACATTTAGGTTTCTTGGTTGATAGTATTTTTCTTTTAACACTTTGGATAGATCCGATCACTGTCTGGTGGCCTCCAGAGTTTCTGATGAGACATCTGCTCATATTTTATTGAGGATCTCTTGTAAGTGATGATTTGCTTCTCTCTTTCTGCTTTCAAGATTCTTTGTCTTTCTCTTTTGAAAGTTCGATTATAATGTGTCTCACTGTGGGTCTCTGAGTTCATCTTGGAATTTGTTGAGCTTTCTGGATGTTTATATTCTTGTCTTTCCTTGAAATTTGAAAGTTTTCAGTTGTTATTTCTTCAGAGATTCTCTCTGCCCATTTCTTTTTCTCTTCTCCCTCTGGAATGCCTGTGATGCTTATACTTGTCTACTTGATGGTATCACCCAGGTCCTTAGGTTCTGTTCACTTGTCTTTAATCTCTTATATTTCTTTTCCTTAGACTCCATGATTCCCATGGTGCTATCTTCAAATTCGCTGATTCTTTTTTTTGCCTATTTGAATCTGCCTTTGAGTCCCTGTAGTTAATTTTCCATTTTAGTTACTGTGCTTTTTTACCTCCAGGATTGCTTTTTGGTTTCTTTTCAGGTTTTGTGTTTCTTTATCAGTATTTCCATCTTTTTCACATGTTAGTTTCTTGACTTTCTCCACATCTTCCTTGATTTTTTTGAGTATCTTTAAGGCAGTTATTTTAAAGTCTTTGGTATATCTATCTTTTGGTCTTTTTCAGGGATGGTTGATTTATTTTTTTCTTTGAAATGGGCCATACTTTTTTTTTTTGTATGGTTTGTGATGTTTTGTGAAACACTGGACATTTGAATCTGATAATGTGATAACTCTGGAAATCAGATTCTTTTCCTTCTTCGGATTTTTTTGTTCTTAACTGTTTCTGTTTTTTTGATTCTTGTAGGCTGTCTGTGTCAAGCTTTTCCTTAGGCATTCATGTGTGTGCTTAGTCGCTCAGTTGTGTTGACACTTTGCGACCCCAGGGACTGTAGCCCTCCAGGCTCCTCTGTCCATAGGTATTCTCTAGGCAAGAATACTGGAGTGGGTTGCCATGCCCTCCTTTTGGGGATCTTTCCAACCCAGGTACTGAACATTGCAGGCAGATTCTTTACTGTCTGAGCCACCTGGGAAGCCCAAGAATACTGATGTGGGTAGCCTATTCCTTCCCTAGGGCAACTTCCTGAACAGGAATCACACCAGGGTCTCCTGCATTGCAGGCAGATTCTTCACCAGCTGAGCGATGAGGGAAGCCCTAGGCATGCAGAGTCCCTTTCTAATTTTCCTTGTATATGCAGGGTTTGTTTTTTTTTTTCCCAAGTGTTCTAGTCTTTAGTGTCTGTCTCCTGTAAAGGGGGATGAGTGAAAAGTGAAGAGAGGAGAGGGTGGTGTCCCTTTAAATCCCCTCGAAGTTACCTAAGACAGAAGGATAAGGCCTTTCAACCAAGTGGGTAGCTTCAACAGTAATGGCTTCCTGCCTCTGTGCACCTCTGTGGCCAGAAGCAGCAGTCAGAGCAGAGATCCCTGATACTTAGAGGACAAGGTCCTTTCTGCCCACCCTCGCTCCCACTGTGTTGCAAGCTGCTCCAGGAACACGTGCACAGCTGCTTGCCAGGTGACCAGGTGATGAGGAATGAGTAGCTGTTGTTGTGCCAAGAACTGAAATTGAACCTGATGAACGTTTACTGTCTCTGTCCTCCCTTGAAAGGTGCAATTCTTCATCAGACTCCAGAGTTTGAAAATATATCAGATTCTGCCAGTACAATTATTATTCATATCTAAAATCATATATCTTGGTGCTGCCTACTCCATCATCTCCCCAGAAACCTCTCAGTATCCATTCTTAAACAACAACAAAAACCCCAAACCCAAAAAACTCCTAGCAAGCAAAACTGAATATTGTAATGGTCTTTCTTCTCTTTTTCATCTGTAATTTCATTGCAGTTCTAATCATTGCAATCCTAATCAAAATTGTGACAACTTTTTATGTGAAACTTGAAAAGCTGATTCCAAAATGTATATGAAAATGCACCTAGAAATAGCCAGGGCAGTCTAGAATAAGGCCGGAGGTCTTGCTTGCTAAATGTCGAAAGTTATAGAACTCTCGTTTTAAGATGGGATGGGGACTTCCTTGGCAGTCCAGTGGTTGAAAACTTCATGCTTCAAGTACAGGAGGCAAGGGTTCGATCTCTGGTCGGGGAACTAGGATCCCACAGGCCGCGTGGTGTGGCCAACAACAACAGAACGATGCTTCTGGCTGGAGTACCAACTGAATAGACTAGTAGGCCAAATAGAGAGGCTGCAGTAGACTCAGACACATGAGCAGTTGGTTTGACAAAAGTGGCAGAAGAGTAAGGAAAAGGGTGATCTCGTCAGTAAATGTTGGTGGAATCATTGAATATCCATATCGGGAATATGTGAAACTTTATTCCTCACGCTATACATAGAAATAATTTCTACATAGATTACAGACCCAATTGTCAAAGCTAATCAACACAACTTTTAGAAGATAATGTTTAAAAAAATGCGCACGTGTGTGTATGATCTCATATTAGTAGAAGGGTTCTTAAGCGTGACAGGAGAAATAATCAGTCCTTTTTGGGTTGGCCAAAATGTTCATTCAGGTTTTTTCATAATATCTTACAGAAAAATCCAAACAAACTTCTTGGCCAAGCCAATATATTTGATGAGTTAAAAATGAGAAACTCATTGCTTAAAGACATTAAGCAAGTGAAAATGTAAGCTACAGTGAGAAAATAGATACTTGCAATATTTAGGGACTTGTATCCAGAATATATAGAGATATTGGTGCAGATTAATCAGAACTAAGTGGTCCCATTTTAAAAAGGGCAGGTCTCTGGTGGCCCAGAGGCTAATACTGTGCTTCCAGTGCTTGGGACCTGGGTTCGATCGCTGGTCAGATAACTAGATCCCACATTCCACAACTGAGATTTCACATGCAGCGACTACAACTAAAGATCTGCATGCCACAACTAAGATTCACCATGGCCAAATAAATGTAAATATTTTTTTAAATGTGGGGGCAAGTCTTTTAGAAGCACTTCAGGAGGGATGTTGACCATCTCATTTATAATTGGAAATGCAAACTATATCCACAGCAAGATTCTACTGCATGCCTGCAAAAATGGTTATAATTAAAATTCTCTGATGATATCAGCTCTTAAGAAATGGGAGCTTTGATGTACTGCTAGTGGGAATGTAAATTGGCATAAGCACTTTGGAAAGTAGTTTGACAGTTTCTGCTGGGATTGGTGAACTCACATGCCCTTAGTCTAGTAGTTTGACTCCAGAGTAACCAGCAGAACTGCATTCTACAACAGTGTTTTGGCACAGTGACTCACAGTACCTAAAACCTGCAAACAAACCCAGATATCTGATAGCATTAGAATGAATAAATAATAGTATGAATAATCAGTGGAGTAGTATATACCACAGTAAAAATAAATGATTTATGTGTAGAATATAGATATATTTTACAAAATTGTTGAGTGAGAAGGAAAAAAAAAGCTAGGCAGGGAATACGTCTCTAATTAATTGCAAAAGTAGACAAAATTAAGCTGTGATGTTTAGTGATGATGATTGGTGTTAAAAGGGAATGCAGAGAGGTGGCTAATAATTTAAGTGAGTTGCTTGTAGGAAGGAATTATGAGAAAGACATGCAAAGGCTTCTGAGGTTTATGGGCATATTTCATTTCTTAATCTTTATAGAGTTTACATGGTTGTATATTTGTTAATATGTATTGCTATTAAGTTGTATATACATTGTTTCTATACATATGGGTATTTCACAATAAAGAGGTTTAAAATGCCTTCAGAATGGGAGGGAGATGAATATAGTATGCTGATTGTTAGCATAGCAGTTTTCTGGGACTTACTTGCCCAACACTTCATTCATGAAGCAAGTACTCTGGGCACTGCTAGGAGTGAGAGGAGTTAAGATACAGACAGTTAAAACTAAGTCTGTAAGAAATTACTGTCAATTTGATGAACAGGTAAACATGTAGATATATATTTATGATAATTTTAAATGCCACAATAACAAAAGTGCCATGTTTTAAGTATCATGAAGAAAAGGCTTTTTGAGAACTGAGAAGGCAAAATGATAATGCTACAGAACCTTGGGAAGATGGTGTGTATTAGAAGGCATTTGAATAGAAACAAGGGGATATATTACTTTATTCTTGAAACAGGTTTCTGTTCTTGGCTTCTGTGAATATATGCTACTCTGGCTCTCCCCTCACTGTGTCTTTGCTAACTTCCTTTATCTGGGTTTCAGATGAAAGGTAGGAGTATCTCAAGTGTACTGTGAGGGGGAAAGAGAAGCGTTCAGTCTTGGATTCCAGACTGTGTAAGGAGTCAAGTGGACAGCGGGGTTAAGGAAGTGTGGGGAAGTGGACTGTTGTTCAGGGTCTTACGTGGAGTCTGTCCATTTTCATGGCTTCAGGTGTAGTCTCTGCCCAATGGTAGTCTTAATTTTTAATGCTTACCCTAGTTGCTGTCATTCCAATCTTAACACTGTCCTCAACAGAACTCAATTCAATAGATTTTGTGAACTTTCCTATTTACTGGAGCCACAATTTCTGTTTTATCCACAAAATTTAGAGTTGTTTTTGATTCTCTGAGAAATTAATATGTTTAGACATTTTAAGAGGTTTTCTTTGGAAGTATTGTGAAGTTATGAGCTGTTATTTTCAAAAGAAAAAAAAGATGAAAAGAGTTCTTAGTAAATCCTTAGTTTATGGAGGCTTAGAAAGTCCTTGAAAGATGATTGAAAGAGGCAAGACAATGTTGTTTGACCTGAAGCCTTTTATTTTTGTAGTAAAATTAATATGTGTCAAATAATTCATAGAACTAGACAACAAAGCTTTAACCAAATGATTGATAGAGGCTCTGTATACACCACCTTCTTTGTAAGGGCACCCTGGTTTACCCTTTTAAAAATTGCAACCATCCCCCTTAAGATATATACTCATACATACTCACTAAACAGTTTATCAGTACTTCTCTGTGCTTGGTTTTTTCCTTATAAGCACTTGAAAATCCTACATATTTTCATTATTTTCCCTGTTTATGACTGTCTACCCTCGTCCCTCTACAACTTAAATATAACCTCCATGAAAGCAAGAATTTTTGATCAGTTTTGTTCATTACTGTGTCTACTAAGTCTGATACATATGAATGTTCAAATATTTGAATACCTCAACTGGGGTTTTAACAGCCTATGTGAATTATGTGATAAATAAACTAAGTTAACAAAAGTTGGATAACAGAGGCTGCTAAGTAGCTAACGAATTAACTCAGTCACATTCTAGCTCAGGTTTTTTCGCCCTTGGTGTTTTAATCTTTAAACCTTTATTCAGTATTTTATAGTTATACTCTGAATGATGTTAGCCTTAGGAGACTTTTAGACAAAATTATTCATCAGTAATTGGGTCTTAGTGTTCAGAGCAAATGGACTTCTTATGAGATCAGGTAGCAGTTTGGATACTGCTTTCTTATGCAAGATTAAGTGTCAGTTGCCCCTTTCATGTGATTTTAGGCAAAGATTGTGGGTCTTAGGTTTGGAGCTATCCTCTCTGAGCACTGATCATTGAAATGCAAAACACAATGTTTGCTTCTCTTGTCTTATTGATGGGAATGGGTAATTTGCTTTTGAAAAAGCAGCCAACAGCCTGTTAACCAAATCCTCTATTTAATTTGGTTAAGAGTCAGTGCATGTTTTCCTTTGTGTAGAATTTGTTGATGGTATGATTTCGTCTTAGTTAGGTTTCATTGCTTTCCTGTTTATGTATTTTTGCTTCTATGCTGAGTTCAGGCTGACTTCTGAATAGAAGTTGTCATCAGAAGGCAGCAGTAACAGGTCTGGAACCAGATTGACTGGGTTTGATCCAGGTTCTGCCTCTTATTATTGGACTTCCCTGAACTTCAGCTTTTGCAAAGTATCAGTTCAATTGCTTAGTCATTTCAGACTCTTTGCAACCCCATGGACTGCAGCACACCAGGCCTCCCTGTCCATCACCAACTCCCAGAGTTCACTCAGACTCAGATCCATAGAGTTGGTGATGCCATCCAGCCACCTCATCCTCTGTTGTCCCCTTCTCCTCCTGCCTTCAGTCTTTCCCGGCATCAGGGTCTTTACAAATGAGTCAGTTCTTCCCATCAGGTGGCCAAAGGATTGGGAGTTTCAGCTTCAACATCAGTCCTTCCAATGAATATGCAGGACTGATTTCCTTTAGGATGGTCTGGTTGGATCTTCTTGCAGTCCAGGGGACTCTCAAGAGTCTTCTCCAACACCACAGTTCAAAAGCTTCAGTTCTTCAGCGCTCAGCTTTCTTTATAGTCCAACTCTCACATCCATACATGACTACTGGAAAAACCATAGCTTTGACTAGACAGACCTTTGTTGGCAAAGCAATGTCTCTGCTTTTTGATATGCTGTCTAGGTTTGTCACAGCTTTTCTACCAAGGAGCAAGAGTCTTTTAATTTCATGGCTGCAGTCACCACCTGCAGTGGTTTTGGAGCTCAAGAAAATAAAAGTCCGTCACTGTTTCCACTGTTTGCCTATTTGCCATGAAGTGATGGGACCAGATGCCATGATCTTAGTTTTCTGAATGTTGAGTTTTAAGCCAGCTTTTTCACTCTCCTCTTTCACTTTCATCAAGAGGCTCTTTAGTTCTTCTTCACTTTCTCCCATAAGGGTAGTGTCATCGGCATATCTGAGGTACTGATATTTCTCCAGGCAATCTTGACTCCAGCTTGTGCTTCATCCAGCCCAGCATTTCTCGTGATGTACTCTGCATAGAAGTTAAATAAGCAGGGTGACAATATACAGCCGTGACATACTCCTTTCCCTATTTGGAACCAAATGGAAATAATAATATCTCAAGGACCATTGTTACAGTTATATGAATTAAAACATAGTAAGTGCTTAGACTCTGTAGATAGGTTCAAAAAGTACTTGTTGTTATTTGTAGAATTAAAAACTGTAATATAGAATGATTATCTTTCTAGGATAATAGAAAAAGCCTCTTCTGATCATGTTGATTATAATAGCATCTCCTGTTAACTCTTTATCCTTTATTTATCCATCTGTATTTTTCTATGTTGTCCTTGTTACTTGATACTATATGTTTATTAGATTGTTTTCTCCTGTGGATTATAAACTCTGTGAAGGCAAGAACTTTGTTTTAGTCATAGCTGTTTTCACTCTAGGATTTAAAGCAGTGTCTGATTTATAATAGGTATTCAACAAATATTTGGTTAATAAATAAATTAATTAAGGTTCATGAGGGCCACCTAAAGGTTTCTTAGGGGTTATCTATCTGTTTGATTATTTTAATGATTTAATGCTTTTTATGAGGGAGAATATTTTGACAATGCCTCAGTTAACTTTTGTCTTACCCTTCCTTTTGTTAAGCTATCTGTGAAACAGAACCTGAACAGCCTGTTCGACATTACCCACTGTGGGTGAAAGTAGAAGGTGAAGTAGATCCAGAACCAGTGTATATCCCAACGCCTTCTGTCATTGAGCCTATGAAACCATTGTTGTTGCCTCAGCCAGAAGTTTTATCTACTACTGTGAAGGGCAAACTACTCACAGGAATTAAACCTGCGAGGGCATATACTCCCAAACCCAATCCTGTGGTAAGCTTAGAGTTATACATCTTTTATTGAAAGTTATAAAAATAATTTGTAAAGGTAATGGGTTTCAACCAGATTTTTGGTTTGTATTTTGTGAATCATGGTGCTTTCAGGTAGTATGTCTGCAAGCCATCTCCCTTTCTGATTTAGTCAGTTTAATTGATGGCATTTAAAAAGTGTCATAAAAGTTGACAGAAAACAGCAAAATTCTGTAAAGCAATATCCTTCAACTAAAAATAAATTAATTTTAAAAATGTCATAAAAGTAGAGTGAATAGTAGTATGATTGACCCTTGAGCAACAGGGAGGGTTTGGAGTGTAGACCCTTTGTGCAGTCAAAAGTCCATGTGTAATGTTACAGTTAGCTTTTTGTGCCTGTGGTTCTGCATGTGTGGACTCAACCAACTGAGGATCATATAGTATCCTGTAGTATTTACTATTGAAGAAAAGCTGTACTTGGACCTGTACAGAATTACTATAATTCTTAAAGATAGCTAAATCTCTCTCTAGGAGGATCATATCAAATCGGCTTTAAAAAAAAATGACTTGGCAGACGTCTTCTAAAGGTTCTCTTATTCATGTAGTATAGAATATTAAGTGATTGAGAGATAGTGTGCACTATTAGAAAAGCATTAGGAAGAAACTTTAGAGAGTCACTGTGATCTTTTTAAAGCATATTGTCTTTATATACAATAAAGTTTAAGGTTTAAAATAGTTGCATGACCAGGTGAAGACAGTAGGTAGAAGATCTGTTGCTTCTCTTGTGTTAATGGGTTAAGCAGTTCTGATTATTAATAAATCTATTTCAGTCTTTCTGTTTAATTAAATTGAAGAAAGATTGTTCAGTACAGTGCTATTTAGTATGGTCTCTATACAGTGCTAATATATAACTGTTTGTTATTAGTCTGTGATGAAATAAGTATAAAAAGCAAAAGGAGATATTTAGAAACTTTTGCCACAAGTTGATAGAGAAATTTTTATCTATTAAATCTAATACTGAAAAACTTGATCTTTGTTTTTCTGGTAATTTATTTTACTGTCTTTTCAAAAATATCAGTCTGTTTGTGACAGGTAATTAAGAAATTTATCCTTCACTGCAGATAATTTGAGAAGCACTGCTCTGGTGTGCTGAATTTTCTTAAAAGAGAAACAGATCCTTTCTGACTGCCCCAAGAGTCAGCACATACAAACCGTAATTGTACTATTTAAAGTTTGCATTAAAAATTTTTAAGTGTTGTAATAGAAGCAAAGATTACATCCTTTTCCTTTTGGAATCCTGGAGACTTCCCCCCCCAATATTTGGAATGTTTTGTTGTATGAAACTTGCAGATTCGGGAAGAAGACAAGGATCCAGTCTACTTGTACTTTGAAAGTATGATGACTTGTGCCCGAGTTCGAGTGTATGAACGAAAAAAAGAGGAAGAGAGACAACCATCACCATCACCATCTCCATCATTTCAGCAGCAGGGCTCATGTCATTCTAGTCCTGAGAACTGTAGTGTAAAGGTGAATTCCTTATTGCATAGATTTCTCTTTTTAACTTCCAATTCCTTGTTGCTAGTACTAGAATTTGCATTACTGTTGGTATAATATGAAGTAATTCTTTAGGGCCAGAGAAGGTTTACATAATGTGCATATCAATTTATGTTTCTCTGCATACCTATTCTAGAACATATTCCCTTAAGGTCATTTTAAAAGTATTATTCTTTCTGAAGTTGGAGTAATTTTGAAAATTTAAACATTTTTGGTTTTAATAATGTGGTTTATTAGGATTTGATCTTTCTGCATTGGTGAATTTTCTAAATAGTTGAAACTTGTTTCATTAAACATCAAATATTTTTCCTTTTTTCCTAGAATTACACTATAAAATGCAATATTAATTGTTTTCTTGGTAATTCAGTCACTGTCACAGATGTTAAACAGCAAGACTACTTGTTTTTATGGTTGTATAGTGTGATGGTAATGTGGATGTCAAGATGTTCTTTGAGTACTTTAATTTTTCTATTATTTTAGGCTTCCTTCAGATTTAATTCGTATGTCTTAGTCCCTTGATATTAAATACGTATTGAACTGAAGTATTTGTATTGTTCCCTTTGTCAGGAGCCAGCTTCTGAACAGCAGCCTTTGAAACCACTCACTTGTGACCTGGAGGATGATTCTGATAAATCACAAGGTCAGAATGAAAACTATGACTTATCATTTGATAGTAATTATTAATATATAGATATGGACTATACTAATAATGAGGGGGAACCAAAGCTACCAATCCAGAGCATGTCTACCTACCTTGTTTCTAGTTTTGGTAAAAATAGACACTATAGGTAAGTTTTTTTCCCAGTTTTTTGCTGTGTTTAACTTTCCTGTTCTAAGAAATACAATTTGTTGGTATTCGTGGTATGTTGTGTTGTAAGAAACAGAATGAGGTCGGTGATTTTTTTAAAACTCCTTTACAAACCTCAGCGATATTGACATCATTAGTTACTGAAATTTTACCTGAGATTTTCAATAGTTGCTGCAGTTGGAGAGTACAGAGGGAAAAAGGAAGGAGTATCACTGATTTATCTAGTAAATGTTACAGCTGGAATTAGGATGATGAAGGTAGTGTCTAGGGAATTAACCTTTTGTTTTTGATTGTGCTTCTTAAGACGTCAGACATTTAAGCAGCAGTGTCTGCTAAACTTGGCATGATAAACATACAAAAATGATACTGTTGCTAGCACATTAAGGCAATTGGAAAGGGTGCCTATTAGCATGATCACCCTGAAGGCTGAGGGAATTGGCTATCCTGATGTATTGATAACTGTACTACATTGGTTGGGAGATCCTGCTATAGAAATCTAGCTAGAGAAATGTATATTTAGTTAATGTGTTGCCATGAATGTAAACATACTTGAGTTGTGAGTGGTCTTGCATGAAATGTAGAAGTGGAACAATCAAATCCAGAGGCACAGAAGTAGTTCAGAAATATTTGCAGTGGAAACTAGAGGTAGAGTGCAAGGTTTTTTCCCCCAACAAAAACATCATCTTTCTTGCTGTTCTTTAGGGTTGACTCTACCCCTCACATATTACAAAGCATCTTGCAAGTGTCTTTGCTTTGCTTATATGGATAGCAAGTACACTATACTAAGTAAGCCTAACCCTGGTTATATACTTTGTTTGCAAGATAGTACCTTCTTATGTAATAGTTAATGGCTTTTTAGAGCAGTCTCAAGAGGGATTCACTTTTATTAAGAGAGCCCAATGAGTAGAATAGTGAAGACTATTATAGTCTGATTTTCTGGAATCTTTTTCTATTTTTCATGGAAAACTCCCAAATTGTAAGTGTCAGTTTACCACTGAAAGTCCATGGGAATGGGATACTGGACAACTGTTGAATATCTATGCCCCTGGCACTTTTCTGAGAACTCAGGAAAAATGAAAATCTTTCAAAGTTCAGTACAGAATGCTATAATACCGAAATATCTTTCAATTCCTTATCAGAAAAGAGCTGGAAATCTTCCTGCAATGAAGGGGAATCAGCTTCTACCTCCTATGTGCATCAGAGGTCACCTGGTGGTCCCACCAAACTGATCGAGATCATCTCAGACTGCAACTGGGAGGAGGATCGGAACAAGATTTTGAGCATCTTATCCCAGCACATCAATAGCAACATGCCACAGTCACTTAAGGTGGGCAGCTTCATCATTGAGTTGGCTTCTCAGCGAAAGAGCCGGGGTGAAAAGAATCCTCCTGTTTATTCTTCTCGTGTGAAAATCTCTATGCCATCATGTCAAGATCAAGATGATATGGCTGAGAAATCTGGATCAGAGACTCCTGACGGTCCATTATCCCCTGGGAAAATGGATGATGTCTCTCCCGTGCAGACAGATGCCCTGGATTCAGTGAGGGAGAGATTACATGGAGGCAAAGGTCTGCCCTTTTATACAGGGCTTTCTCCTGCAGGGAAGCTTGTGGCCTATAAACGTAAACCCAGTTCAAGCACATCTGGGCTTATCCAGGTGAGAATTATCTTTAATCTGGATGTAGCACCTTTTTATACTTAGGTACCACCTTGATTTTTCACAGCCCTTTGTGGGCCTTATATTATTTATCTTTGCATTCCCTGGGAACTGGGTGACAGAATCATCATCTCTTTTTGTAATAGGCCTAGGTTAGATGCATACCTAGGGTGAATTTTTGGCACATTTACAAACAGAAAGGTAGAGCCCTGTGTTAGCTTATAGTTTTCTTTCTAGTCTTCCCAGAAAGTTGCCCTTAAGCTGTTTTACCTAGGCTATAGTGATATTTTGACAGTCAAGCAAGAATAGTAAGGGATTCAGTCTAGTTCTTGGGATTATTATTAGCAGATAACTTTTAAAATAAAATGAAGTGAAGTTAATTTTTAAGATAAGCAATATATGTTTGAAAACTTGGGAGAAAATTTAAATTTAGGAAGATGTTATTCAAATACATAAATTTTTAAAAAATTGAGCCACAGTTTACATATTTTATCTTTATTTGATTCATAGAGTTCTTGCCAGTCTAATCATTATTATAGGGCAAATATCTATATCCTTGCTACTTAGTACTTCAGACAGATATGTTAGGAAAATTACACTGGCATGTAGAAAATCTTTTTGAAGGAAAGTTCTGAGGTAAAATGTAGTCATAGGTCCAAAAGAGTTTCCTTTTGTTCAGTGACATTAAATGCACTTTTATATCAGAGTACCAAATGTGGGGTCGTGTCTGACATTACTGCTAAGGTTACTTGACTTGACTAGCTCAACTGCTTCTCTGGGTTAAGGGCTATGCCACCATTATAACTGATCTACTTAATTAAAAACTTTCTATTGCAGTTGCTATGTAACTGCTTCTGTTGATATTTCTTAAACTCTTAATAATGAGAGTGTTTTCTCCTTGTTTCATTTACTGATTGATGCTTTGAGAACAGCAACTTACCTGATATTTTAGTGAGACTAGGCCCTCTTCAAATGCAGTCATAGAAATTTTGTGTTCTCCCATCTGGGACTCAGAATGCCCCCATAAAATATGAACCTGCATAGCAGTCAGGCCACTGTAAGGTATGCTTTGGGAAAGCTGCCGAGTAGTCTTCAGAGCAAGTCCCAAAGGAGAAGACAGGAGTATCTGATCCAGACTCCACAGAGCCTGGAAAACTGTGTAGGAAAGTTTACTCTAGGATGGAAAGATCATATTCTTTGGATCAAACTCGGGGCAAATATATACTGATCTGTCTGGAAATAATAATTTTACCTAAGAAACAGAATAATTTTGTGCCTTAGAAGAGGGAGTAGCTTGGTGTAGCTATTCTCCTTACCAGTTCTCTATTAATTTAGAGAGTAGGATTTTCTCTGCCTTACTCCACTTCCTCACCCCTTTAAATAATGGAAAAGAGAGACAGAAAAAGATTGCTTCGATAGTCATTTAGCAATAAGACATAGAGAACTCCATTCTTCTGTCTAAGATGGGCAGTCTGACAACTCAGGCAATAGAGAAGAATCTTTACCTCATTCATTGATTCACTTTCTTCTGACAATTTAGTGGCAACTTAAAAAAATTACAATGAATTTCAACTATCATTTATTTTGAGTCCAAGTTTTGTGCAAAAGATGAAGATAGTTGACTTCAAAATTGAATTTTTTGAAAACTGAAAACTAAGGTGACTTTGTGGCTTAGGTATTTGTAACAGTGACTTTCTCATAAATTAAAGCAGACTACCATGTATTTTTCAAATATTAAGGACCCTTGTGAGAAAGTTTCATTATGCCTCTGGTCTCATCAGAGAGATTCTGTGGAACTCAGTTACTCATTTTTATGCTGATGATTATTAATAACTCAACCATAATTGCTTATTGACAAGTAAAACAATTGGATGATTCCTTAGATTTGACTGTACCTTCCACAAATCTAGAACGCAGGTATGATGAGTTTCTAAGATTCTGTTTTTAAACTTCCAAAATGAAGGAGATGAGATTAGCTGAGAATATCAGATGGCAGCATTTTTTTTCATCTCCTAAATACTCAGATTATACCAAATGGGAAAAGTCCATTTCTTTTTCCCTTTAAATCTGAAAAATAGACTTTTAAAACCTTGTAAAAATGAAACCCTTGTCAAGGGAGATGAGTTAGCAAGAGAATTTTATCTTTACAGAATTTCTCTTTGCCACTTGTTTCAGGTTAATGGTAAGAGTTACCCGCAGGCTAAGTTGCTATTGGGACAGATGGGGGCATTGCATCCAGCCAATAGGCTAGCTGCTTATATCACAGGCAGGTTGCGACCCTCAGTCCTGGACCTCTCAACCCTCAGTACTGTCATCTCCAAGGTAGCATCCAATGCCAAGGTGGCTGCATCCAGGAAACCACGCACCCTGTTGCCTTCAACATCCAATTCCAAAATGGCATCATCTTCTGGCACTACAACAAATCGCCCTGGGAAGAACCTGAAGGCATTTGTCCCAGCGAAAAGACCAATTGGTAAGTTGGACTGTTCATATGTTTTGGGAAGGGTTGTGATTTGGTGCTGGGCCAGTGGATACAGATATGGAGGTTGTAAAACTTAGAGAAATATAGAAGTTGGTACTTTTTTTTCTTGATGTTTATCTTGCCTGAATTTAAATATTTTTTTAGTAACTCTTCTGATGACCTACAATACTAAATAAATTGAATTATAGTTGGTTTTATAGTTATTTCCCAGACTTTTGGACTGGTTTTGTTAACATAGAAAAGACTTAGCTTTTTAATTTTGTTTTGCAGAAGGGAATACATATTTGTAAGTACTTGCCCTAATTTACTATTTCTCCTATGAGAACTGGTATTTTTGGTAACCAGTCGTATGCATGTTCCCTGAATTTATGAAACCAAGGAGCCAGCAAAATCAAAATGCATTGAGTTAGTATAGACTTAGAGTAGAAGGCTCTTGTAAAACAATTCTGGGAACATTGCTTTATTATATTTATCCCTATTCTGTGAGTAAAAACCTAATTTATTTAATATCTTAGTGTTAAGAGTCTATAATAAATTGCCTCCTTGAAATCATTTGTGTTTTAGAATTGATAGTATATACAGTTGATTTTATTGCATTCCTCTTTTTGTTTTTTCACATCTGTTTAGAAATGTTAAGTAAAAATGTCATTTGCTGTGTTTTTATTCCTCTTAATAGGAAATTGAAATCTCTGGCTAAATGCTGGAGTTGTGTGAAGATGGAGTATAGGCATTGCCTTAAAAAGAACTCTTTCTACCTCTTGTTAAAAAGGTAGCTTTAACTGGTGATTAAAAAAAAAATCGTCTTATCCTGCCCTCTTCTGAAATGTCTTTTTGCATATTTCTAAAATGCAAAACTTTACTGTTTTGTAAAAGGACAGCAATAAAGAGGTAGAGGTGCTGTTACACAAGGAAGTGGTGCAAACAACTTTTAAAATTAGAATTAGGAATACAGTTACCTTACTTTCTTCCTGTTTTAGATGAAGTTGTGTGCTGCTGTGCTATACAGTCTTATTAGTGTTCTGGCAGTTTGACTGTATTGCATAACCAAAGGAATTTCAGAAGGAGCATCCAATTTTATTCCCTTCAGTTATTAGAATTTTGAAAGTTAGGTTTGTGTGGACAGGTATGCTTGACTTCTGTGAGTGGAAATTACAGGTAGATAGTACCTGTAAGAAACTGACCCAGTGGTGCACAATAAATGTTGATAAACACGATCACTACAAGGATGAAATATGAGAACTGAAGATTTTTGACCTGCAAATTTTTATTTGCAGCGGCTCGACCCTCTCCTGGTGGTGTGTTCACACAGTTTGTGATGAGTAAAGTTGGAGCCCTGCAGCAGAAGATCCCTGGAGTTAGCACACCCCAACCCCTAACAGGGCCACAGAAGTTCAGTATCAGACCTTCTCCAGTAATGGTCGTCACACCTGTGGTTTCTTCTGAGCCAGTTCAGGTGTGCAGCTCTGTGACTGCTGCTGTCACTACTACCACCCCTCAAGTGTTTTTAGAAAATGTTCCTGCTGTGACACCTACGACTGCTCTATCTGACGTGGGAACTAAAGAAACTACTTATTCTTCTGGTGCCACCATTGCAGGGGTTGTTGAGGTCTCTGAAACTAATACCAGCACTCTTGTAACACCTACCCAGTCTACAGCCACTTTGAACCTTATCAAAACGACTGGGATAACTACCCCTGTGGCTTCAGTTGCTTTTCCTAAGTCTTTGGTAGCATCTCCTCCAACCATAACTCTTCCTGTTGCTTCCACTGCCTCCACCTCCATAGTCGTGGTGACCACAGCTGCATCTTCTTCCATGGTGACCACACCAACTTCATCTCTGAGCTCTGTTCCCGTTATACTCTCGGGAATTGATGGGAGTCCACCAGTGAGCCAGAGACCAGGTAAGGCCTAGATGTTACAAGCTGGTTTATTTTACAGCTGGTTATATAACGTTGTGGTTCTGATAGAATTACAGGTATATATCAAGTGTTTCTGCTAAGAACTGAAAAAAAACCCCTTTACATTCTGCAAAACTGAACACTAAAAATGATGGACCTCATGGTAAATACAGGGTTAGGACAGTCAGTGAACATTTGTGCAATTTTGTAATCATTGAGTGAGTGAAAGTCACTCAGTCGTGTCTGACTCTGCAACCCCATGGACTCTAGCCTGCCAGGTTCCTCTCTGTCCATGGAATTCTCTAGGCAAGAATACTGAAGTGAGTAGCTGTTTGCTCCTCCAGGGGATCTTCCCAACCCAGGTATTAAACCCAGGTCTCCTGCATTGCAGGCAGATTGTTTACAGTCTGAGCCACCAGGGAAGCCCCAGAATGCTAATAAAAATTGTTAACCTTCGAGATAAACAACCTTAACAGATGGTTTAGTGGGGCTAGAGATTTTCTCAGGAAATTAAAAATTTTCAAAAGCATTAGAATGGAAATGCTACATATGGGAGTGGAACTCTGAGCCAGTAGAGCAGCCATTAAAGTGGGTGCAGGAGGAAGTGCAGCAGCTTTTGTGTGTTGAGAGCTAAGGGCTCACATCTCTGAGGGAACCAAATGTAGGTGTGCCCAGTTTTGGGAGTGGGAGGGCTGCTGCTTTCTATTTAAAAAGGACAGATCAGAGGGCTTCTGTTTATGTTGCAGCCAAGCTGAGGGCCTTTTCTCTCCTTGCTTAAAATTAAAATTCTAGGTCCTCTCGCCTAGTACGAATCATGTGTGAATCAGCCCAACTCCTATATACTATTGACATTCTCTTAATTATTATACATAAACTGATTGAAATAGGAAAGCATATTTCTTTGTTTAGGACTCTGATATTTTATATGTCAACTTTTTAGTTAAAATTAAATTTTTTTCTCTTGTTGGCTTAGTTTAAGTGAATTTGAAATAGAAATAGTTCACACTTTGGTCACTTTCATATCCTAATTCAACCAGCTAAAGTAAGTTGTTACCTTAGTAGACTCAAAGAAGAATTAGTATGGAAAGGAGTGTGAGAGATGAGGCTTTGCAGGATATAGTGTGTGTGTTAGTTGCTTAGTCGTGGCCAACTCTTTGTGACGCTATGGACTATAGCTGACGAGGCTCCTCTGTCCATGGAGGAGGACAGGCAAGGGTACTAGAGTGTGTTGCCATCGTCTTGTCCAGAGGATCTTCCTGACCCAGGAATTGAAGCTGGGTCTCTTGCGTTGCAGGTAGATTCTTTACCATCTGAGCCACCAGGGAAGCCCCTACAGGATATAAGGCGGAATAAAATAACTGACAACAGTTCTGTCTTGGCTATTGATAGTTTTCCTACTAAATATTTTTGTCTTCAGGGGCATGGTTTAAATCCCTGTAGATATTTTAGGAAAGAAGGGATTTATAAATTGAAGTGCTGTTGAATGGAAAAGTAGATGACAGTGTCAACACACATACCAAAAAATGGCCAATAATATTACTTCAAAAGTAAGATTGTGTTTGATGAAGCCTTTTTGATTTCCTTTTGAAACTCACAGTTCACATCTTGTCATATTTTAACTGGTCACGTCTTCTAAATCATGTATACCTTTCTTTATATTATTAATTATGTCATGAAACTGTGAAGTTGTTTACCTTTTGTAGTTCATTTTCTCCGATTTCAGTCACTCAGAATATACGTTCAGGTATTTTGCTCTGATTCCCATTTGTACTCCCATATAATTGATCTATTATTTTTATTTAAATCAAGTCAGTTGTTCACTTAAGTATACTTTTAAAAGGAGCAGTATTACTGTAATTGGAAACCAACATTACTTGTCAGAATGGAGGATAGTCTCTTAAATAAATAAACTGAACCAGTAATAATAAAAAGTATCAAATACTAGCCAGCTCCTGTGTGTTTTTAACGTGTGACTTGTTCTCTGTTAATGAAGGAAGTTAGAAAATGTTGGCCTAGTCTTTTTTTAAATGTTAATATTAAAGACAATATCAGAGACATAATTTCTTCTGTATTTAATCAAAAGATTAAAATTCTGACAGTATAATATGGTGTTATTCTATATAACATACCACCTAAAAGTATCTTATGTAATACTACTTGAGGAAATACTAGTTGTATATTTATTTATCTGCTCTTCTATAAATGGAGCTGACTCACATCACTGCCAACTTCTAAGGAAGTATGTGATTTTGTTATAATTTCATAAAGTGGATCCCAACTCGGGGATTTAGACCTCTCACTTTTTCATTTGACTTGTCATCCTTTTGTCTTTCCCTTCTAACCCTCTCACCCAGGGCAATAAATAATCACTTATTTAATGTGTATATTAAAGGCTGCTTTGGGAGTAATTTGGTTTTGAATCATTCTGTAAAACTCAATTTGAATAGAAATTTTCAGGAAATAAAGTATGTTTTAATTTAACATGTTTCTTAATCATATAAGATAGATGATTTTTTTGTTTGTTTAAAAAGTTGCACACTATTTTTTTTTAATCAGTTTGGTCTTGTGTTATTTTTCAAAAGTAATCATGGATCTTCTGTAGTAATTTGTCATGTAAATGTTAAGGAGCATCACTTTCTTTTAGAAATTTGATACTTTTTTTGGGCAGAGTGCATATTACATATTAAAATCTTTGTTTTGTTTGGCTTGTTAATGTTTATGTTTAGTGACAAACTGATGAAAATTTTTATTTAAAAATGTCAAAAAAAGAATAATTGAAAATAATAATGTTAAGGAAATTCAGTAATTTGAATGGTAATATTAGATCGCTTTCATTTATGCTTACTATTGTTACTCCTGTGACCAAAAACTCATACTGTTTTTTCCCATATCCTTGGTGTTTTCTTCCAGACATTGAAGTGCATCTTTCAGTACTATTAATGTTTTGAGATCTCTTTTAATTCACATCTTCTGCATTAAATGTCTACCTTTTCTGTTTCAAAACTATGTTTTGCCTCTTCCTAACCAGGCTTTATTTCCCCGCTTCTTTGATATTTCTTAATTACATTCCATTTTTGGGGGATATGTGTTTTTTTTCCTTCTGAAAAATAATTTTCACAAATCTATATGCTTTGCTTATTCATCAATTAACTTTAAAGGCCAAGAAGTTTTTTTGTACCTTGTGATTTTTAGTCTTTGACTTTGTCTTCCTTGAGTAAGACCTGTTAAACTACATAAGCCTGTTAAGTGTTAACAGCCTGAATTTTTAAGTTGAACAGAAAATTTACTTGAACTTTAATGAGAATCCAGGTTTAGAGGCGTGCCCATGTTCTTTCTTTAGGCAGAAGTATTATCTCTTTAAATGTACCTCTTGACAGTTGATACTTTTTTTACCAGTCTAAATGTAAGGCCCTGTAAAGTCTGGTTAATACTTAACTTTAAATTAGTAAATTATTCTCAGCCATAAGTCCTGTAAGTCATATATCATGGACATACAGAATTTTGCTAACTCTGTAATTTAAACTTATACTTATTTGTAGCATGATTAGATTCTTTGTCATAATTATTTTTTCCCAAGTATTAAAGAGAAATTCTGATACTATGTTTCCATCTCCTGTTTTTCAGAAAATGCCCCTCAGATTCCAGTGGCTCCTCCACAGGTCTCTCCTAACACAGTGAAACGTCCTGGACCTCGATTGTTGTTGATTCCAGTGCAGCAGGGTTCTCCTACTCTTAGACCTGTCCCAAACACACAACTTCAGGGACATCGGATGGTCTTACAGCCTGTTAGGAGTCCAAGTGGAATGAACCTGTTCAGGCACCCTAATGGGCAGATTGTCCAGCTTCTCCCTTTGCATCAGCTTCGAGGATCTAATAACCAGCCCAACTTACAACCTGTCATGTTTCGGAACCCAGGTATAAAGTTAGAGATATTTTTGATAAGTTTCTCTTCTCTTGAATCATTTGGTCATATGGTATATTCATATACTAGGATTAGTCTTATCAGTCTGTTGAAATCAATCACCTGTTAGAAAAAAAATATGTACTTTGAAAGTCTTTGATGTGGCCAATGGTGATTTAAAATGCTTTTTTTTTCCTCACCAGGGTCTGTGATGGGAATCCGTTTACCCACTCCTTCCAAACCATCAGAGACTCCACCTTCTTCGGCTTCACCCTCTGCTTTCTCCGTTGTGAATCCTGTAATTCAGGCTGTTGGGTCTTCTCCAGCAATGAATGTTATCACTCAGGCACCATCATTGCTTTCTTCTGGACCTAACTTTGTGTCTCAGTCTGGTACATTGACCCTGAGGATTTCCCCTCCTGAACCACAAAGTTTCACAAGTAAAACAGCCTCTGAAACCAAAATAACCTATAGTTCAGGAGGGCAGCCTGTTGGTACAGCCAGTCTTATTCCTCTCCAGTCTGGTAGTTTTGCCTTGTTGCAGCTCCCAGGACAAAAGCCTGTTCCCAGCTCCATTCTTCAACATGTTGCTTCACTTCAGATGAAAAGAGAATCTCAGAATGCAGACCAGAAAGATGAAACAAGCTTTTTAAAAAGAGAGCAAGAAACTAAGAAGGTTCTACAGTCAGGAGGAGAAGCTGTAGAGCCTGAGACTAATATAATAATAAAACAAAACTCAGGAGCTGCTGTCTCAGAAGAAACTCTGAATGATTCCTTGGAAGATGGGGGTGATCATTTAGATGAAGAGTCCCTTATAGAAGAAGGGCCTTCAGCTGTTAAACCTTCTGAGCATGTCTATAGCACTGGCTCACACACAGGTGAAGACTATAAAGATGTTGAGAAAGAATATGGGATTAGGAACCATAACAGTTCCAAAGAAAAACTGACTGTTCTAGAAGTTAAGACCATTTCTGGAAGAGCCAGTAACATGACAGTCCAAAGTGTGAATAATGTGCAACTTAAAAAACTTGGTGATGTGAAAGTGGAACAGCAGAAAGGCTTAGACAATCCAGAGGAAAAATCAAATGAATTTCCAGTTATCTCTAAAGAAGAAAGCAAAGTTGCATTTTCAGGCAGTAGAGTTGTGGAGCAGCAATCTAATCCAAAGCCAGAGGCCAAGGAGAAGGACTGTGGAGAGTCTCTGGAGAAGGACAGCATTAAGGAGAGGTGGAGAAAACACTTAAAGGGCCCTTTGGCCCAGAAATATGTTAGAACTTCACAAGAAGGCAAGAATGAGACAAATGAGCAATTAATTAAAGAAACAAAAACTTGTAAGGAAAATTCAGATGTGTTTCAACAAGAACACAGTATCTCTGACTTACTTGGAAAAAGTGGAACTAGTGAGAATGCCAGAATTTTAAAAACTGAATGTGATTCTTGGAGTAGGATTTCTAGTCCTACAACCTTCTCCATTGTCCCTAGGAGAGCTGCCAAAGGGAGCAGAAGGGACGGACATTTTCAAGGTCACTTACTGCTCTCAGGAGAACAGATAAAACCAAAGCAAGAGAAGACGGGTGGGAGCAGCAGTACTGATTTCACTGTTCTGGAGTTGGAAGAGGATGACGAAGAAGATGAGAATGAGAAAACCGATGATTCTATTGATGAGATTGTGGATGTTGTTTCTGACTACCAGAGTGAGGAGGTTGATGATGTAGAAAAGGTGGTGAGCCCATTTTTGTTGTGACTGAAACCTCAAGAATTTAAATGATTCATTAGAGACAATAGCTTTTCCAGAAGATAACTAAGACCTGATACATTCAATTGGATGCCTAGCTTTAAATCATGATTAAATGACTTTGTAGTTTTTAGGCTGTGTCTGTCAGGTAACATTTATTGAGCTTATATTGTGCTTTGAGACTTCTCTGATATTATACAGGAAGGCTGGTTTAAGCCTTGGGGGAATAGATGCTTTGAGAGTCCCTATCAAATTAGGTTTTTGGTTTTTTTTTTAAGTCCTAAAATCACTACTTCCATTTGACCTCAGTTTTTTTTTTCACATTTTTTATGCAAAGTTATTGTAGCTTATCTGGTAGATATACATAAGAAACAGGGAATGGGTGGCCTTAGAACTGGAAGATAATTTGTCTATCAGCATTTGTAGAGATGTTTTTTGTTTTGGAGCAAAATGAAAAACATCATTTAATATTTTATTATCACCCTGCCTAAAGTTGCTTTCTAACCATCTCCTAAAATTAAATAATTAGTGTCTAGAATTTATATTCTAACCTCTGGTCATCTTCCTTTGTAATTTGACCTTTATAATTTATTTTTATTTTTTTATTTTGCCGAAGCCATTTTTATAGACTTCTGTGTAGAGTTGTGTTTGCTGAGCTAAGTAATTGAGCATCAGTATGATATAGGGCAGGAGTTGGGCAAACTTTTTTGTAAAGGGCCAGTTTGTAGTTATTTTAGACTTTGCAGGCTATATGACTTGCTTTTGCAGCTACTCAGTTGCTGCTGTAGAGGGAAAGCAGCCATAAACAGTAGTAAGTGAATGAGTATGGCTGTGTTCCAGTAAAAACCTCAGTTACAGAAACAAATGGGGGTGCTGTGGTGTGCTGTGCCCTTCCCCTGATGTAAAACATAAGGAGGTTATAGCCATCTGCCTGTGGGGTGTCTTGAAATTGAGATAATATGGCCCTTTGCAATGATTCTTGCCATGGCAGTTTTAGAATTTCACTCCTTTTGAGATTTGTTCTCTGTGTTACCTGGTCCTCCTCTGTTAATGCCTAACTGTCTTAGGCAGATAAAATATAGCAAAAAGGTTTATATTTTAAAACTCTAAAATGTCTGTGTATTGAAATATTTCTATGTCGTTATTTCTGAACCTCACCTGTCTCATTTGTAAATGAGATGGTTAATGCATTTGCCTTGCATTCTATCTATAACCTCATCCTTTTTGAGGACTTACATCTGTAGGTAGTTTAGGAGTTAGATTGCCAATCTTGTTGCACTTTTTGCAGTCTCATTATAAGTCAGCTTAGATAAGCATCAGACCAAAAACAGTCCAGCTTTATTTTAATTAAATTTTTTTTCTATTATGGCTTATTATAGGATATTGAATATACTTCCATGTGCCTTAGAGTAGGATTTTGTTGTTTATCCATTCTATATATAATAGTTTGCATCCGGTCCATCCCTTACTCAACCCTCCTCCCCAGAGGCAACCACAAGTCAAAAACAGTCCTGCTTTAAAATCAGTGAAAAAAAACAAACAAACAAAATCAGTGAAAACTATTGCTATCAGTAGAACTGACTTAATGGAACCTTTAGAATGTCTTAGTCATACAGAGTGGCATTGCTTGAACTTCCAAATAGGAAATCTGACAGGTACACTGGCCATTTTAAAGTAAGGGCATTCAAATTTAAATTATACATTGTATTTATGTATATGTTTGACACCTGTGATAGCTTTATGCCTGTATTAAGCATTATATTGGAATAGTGTAAGGAAAGTTTTGAGTAACCTTTTTAATTTAAATCTTCCCTGATTAAGTTGGATATTATTTACAAAGCCTCCAATTAAAGCCATGTAATTACATATTCTTCAGTTTAAATATTATAAAGCATCTGCCTACATTAGTATTCAAACTTGGGGTTTTGTTGGTTCAGATTCCCAAAGTTAATTTTAATATGCACTGATTAATATACAATATTTAGATGATGATTAAATTGGGGATCATAAATGATGACTTGAGTCATTTATGTCTGTTAGCCAATAGAGCTAATAAAGTGATAGGGATGCTTCATGTTGTGCTGTGCTTCTTTGGTACAGTACAGTTATAGATGACATTCTCTGTTTAGTTTCTGGCATAATAAACACTTTTTAAAGGTGGACTTTGAAATTCTATCTGCATAGCCCATAATCTATATAGTTTATATGCAAGCTAAGTTACTTCAGTTGTGTCTGATTCTTAGTGACCCTATGGACCATAGCCCATCAGGCTCCCCTGTGCTTGGGATTTTCCAGGCAAGAATCCTGGAGTGGGTTGCCGTCCCCTCCTCCAGGGGATCTTCCCGACTCAGGGATCGAACCCGTATCTCTTACATCTCCTGCATTGGCAGATGAGCTCTTTTACCTCTAGTGCTACCTGAGAAGTTGTGAGTTTCTTTGGTAGGTGCTCAATAAATGCTTACCGATTGACTCATCTTTTGGTATAATAAGCAGTACAGCAAGCCTGGGCTTCTTTTGGTATCTGAAATTCTTCAAAAGCTCTCATTCTGTGGGATTGAGGTACTTAGAAGATTGTCTGGGGTATATTCTGTTTGCATATCTGCCTTGAATATGTTTTTGTGGGTGTTTAATATGGGGTTAACCATGAGGCACTGTTACACTAGCACTTGAGTTTTTCTGCTTTCTACCTTCTCCCTCACCACGTTTTATTTGATTGCTATTTAATCTTTAGATTTATGCAACTTTAATATATCTATACTTGAATTTGCCCACTTGCAGTAATATTGAAACATCAGCACAGCCCTTTGGAGACTGTCTCTTTAGTCTAATCTTTGTTGGGTTGTGAAAAAGTTTGTTCAGGTTTTTCTATACCATCTTGGGGAGAAACCTGAATGAACTTTTTGGCCAACTCAGTATATCTGTGATTTATAATGTAGTTCTTGGTTGTTAGCCCTAACCATATGCTGTCTTTATGACTTAATTCCATTTTAAGATTAACAGGTTTAGGGTTATCAGTACTCATGGTTTAAGATCAAGGTTTGGCACTGGTTGGCTTTATAAGGGAAACATTCAGTTGAAAAATTTAGGTGTGCTTGCTTCCCAATGCTTTATTTACTGTTGGACTGCTGTATTTCAGAATAACTGTATAGAATACATTGAGGATGATGATGAACAAGTGGACATTGAGACCGTAGAAGAGCTCCCGGAGGAAATTAATGTCACCCAGATGAAGAGCACAGCTGTCCATACAGAGATTTTGAAACAGCCGTAAGTCTTATTTTTCTTTGGATTGTTATTTCTTGTTGTTGTATTGTGACCATAAGCAAAACTGAATGTTCTAGTCAAGAGTTTGGGTAACTGACATAGTTCCTTTATTTCTCTAGCTTTTTTTCTTATTAGTAGATGAGGAAAGGAGCTGAAATTCAGAGGTAATTAACTTCCTTGTTATTGCCAGGAAACAGTATATAAATGTGAATAACATGCTTTCCAAGCCAGATACATGGGCATTAAAATGCTAGTTTTGCGAGTTTGCAGCTGTTTACCCTTTGGGGCAAGTGTGTAATCTCTCTGACTCTTAGACTTACCTATGAAATGAGGAAAATGCCCTTTTTTAAGGCATTAAATCAGATAATATATGAAATGACTAGCATAACTGACACAGTGGACTACTCAGTAAAGTTCTTTATCTTTTAAAGATATGGTTGTAAATTCTAAATTTGGTTACTTTGCTAGTTGAATGGGTGAGGTACAGTTAGAAAAAATTTTCTGCCTGTTCAGCTGATGAGATGAAAACACAGAGAATGATAAGATGACTTAGGAAAAAAATGTTATGCTTTAGTAAACCTTATATTGATTAGGAATTGGCTGGGGTATGAGGGAAAGAAGGTAGACTTACTTTGTGCCAGACATTGTGCTTTTTAAGCTATTATATCATCAGCTACCTAAAGTAGCAATGAGTTGAGAAACAGTAATTCTTCATTCCTAGTTGAGAAAGTCTAAGGTAGGGATATGGTGCTATTTTTCTTTGATCCAGGGCTATTTGGAGGGTCCTTCAATTACCTGGACTTCCCAGTTAGTGCTAGTGTTAAAGAACCTGCCTGCCAGTGCAAGCGACACAGGTTCAGTCCCTGGGGTGGAAAGATCCCCTGGAGTAAGAAATTGCACCCCACTCCAGTATTCTTGCCTGGAGAAAACCATGGCTAGAGGAGCCTGGCAGGCCACAGCCCATGGGGTTGCAAAGAGCTGAACATGACTGAGCACACACAAAACACCTCAGTTGCCTGTTGGTTATGATTGAAAGAATTTAAATCTCTTAAAAACTTAATTAGACTTAAATTCAGTAATATTGCAGGATGTAAGTTCAGTATACTAAAATTGAGTTCTAAAACAATAGCAATAAACAAAAAAATAATTAAAAATACAAAAAAGCTGTTTGGGATTTTTGATAGAAGTTGTTGCAAGACTTTTATAAAATGTTACTGAAAGACATTGAAAAAATGAAGAAAAAAAAATCGATGAAGATTTCAATAAACAGATTCCATCTTTATGGACTGGAATAATAAAGGGCCAGGAATAATCAACAGTTAAAGAGCACAAACTGTAAAGGAACAGATTGTTAAAAATTTCTTTCAGTAAAAAGGCGATTTCAGACCGTAAGGAAAATATTTGCAATATGTGTTAGAGGATTAGTACGAAGGATATAAAATAATTCTTACAAGTCAATAAGAAAATGGTGACCCATGGGCTTCCCTGCTGGTAAAAAATCTGCCTGCCAATGCTGGCAACATGGGTTTGATTCCTAATCCGGGAAGATCCCACATGCCTCGGAGCAACTAAGCCCATGGGCCACTGCTATCAAGCCTGTGCTCTAGAGTGCAGGAGGTACAACTGCTGAGCCCATGTACTGCAAGTATTGGAGCCCATGCCCCAGAGCCTGTGTTCCACAACAAGAGAAGCCACTGCAATGAGAAGCCTGCAAACCACACACCTAGAGTAGCCCCTGCTCACTGCAACTAGAGAAAACCCTGGGCAGTAATGAAGACCCAGCACAGCCAAAAATAAATAAGATTAAGAAAATTTTAAAGAGAAAGGAAAGAAAAGTATGATCCAGTAGAAAAGTAAGTAATGGATATTGTGGGCAATTCACAGAAGAGGAAGCCTGGACTGCCAATAAACATACACAAATTTGTTCCCCCCTCACAAGTAATTAAGGGAAATAAAGATTAAACCACAATGACTTTACAAATTTATACCCAGAAGATTGGCATTAACTGAGATTTCTGAAATATTATTGTCTAGTTGTGGAACAGTGGGAACATACTACAGGTCGGGTAGGGGTATGAGTTATTACCTCATAGGGGAGCAGTGTGATGTGACTACAGTTGAAGATGTGCGTGCATTTCTTCTATACATCAGTTCCGCTCCTAGATATAGATTCTAGAAGGGTTCACGCACATGTACAAGGGGTCATGTGTGGGATTGTCCATTCCAGCATTTGCCATTGTGAAAATTTGGATGCAACGTAAATAATTACTAACATACTAAAAAATAAAATTTAGAGAAGTTACACTGGAATACTATATAAGCAGTTAAAATGATCAAAGTACAAGTATTAACATGTCTCATATGTAATGCTGAATGAAACAAATCAGTCGAAGAAAGATACACATTACATATGTTTAAAATGCTACACAATATTTTCTTTTTAACGATGAATCAGTACATTCCTAGTAAAACTATATGAGAAGGACGGAAGGCGGATATTTTATTTCTTAGGCTGAATGACAGATACCTGGATGTTGATTATGTATTTTGTTTGTACAGTTTTATATATGTTTGAAATATTTCACAATTGAAAAATGTAATTTGCAGTTTTAGGGTTTTTTTGGGAGAATTTGAGAAAAAAGGATATTGTTGAATAAATTATATTGTCACAAATGGGAATATGGGAAAAGAAGCCAGTCACAGTTTAGACAATTAGGGATGGTTTGAAATAGGTCTTAGATTATTGAATTTCAATAAGACTTTGGAAAATACTGTCTTTATTTAGGTGCCGTATGCCTGTCTCTGCAGATGAAAAAGCTACTGAAAGGAGTCGAAAGGTATTTACAGTATATTTAATGATAATTGCTCATTTAATAAAATTGATAACATTTGTCTTTACAGGTAAAACACATTAATTATGACTTATTTTAGGGCTGTTTTTACCAATGAATTAATATAATCAGCTTTTCCCCCCTCTTAATGAAATTACACTACTACTGTTTTTTTCCCCTAATTCTCCCTCCAACCCCACCTAGTTGATAGAATAATTTAGAGGAATTAAAATGGGCATGGAATTTGTGAAACTTGATTTGCTTATATGAAAACTAATTGTATAATGTAATGATGTGATGTGAAATAGGCTAGCATTCTTTCTTATCTAGACTCCTGATTTTTCCAGTGACCTAAAAAATTACTTGTTATCTGAAATAATGGCTAGCAATTCAGGGAGCAATGAGATTATAAATTTTCTTTGATTTTCTTAATATATTGTGTAGGATGTCATGGTACTGTGATTAAGCAAGATTTTCTCTTTATCCTTACTTAACACTGTGGAAGAATTAATTTCAATTTTGAAAAATGTGTAAGTACAAATTACAGATTGGGAGGTAAAAGAAGGAAGAAGAAATAAAGGATATGAGTACTGATACCCTCATTTTACAGACACTGTCTATTGTGGATGAAATGAGAAATGGAGATAGAATTATATTCTGGTTGTAAAGGGATCAATAGAAGAACTAAATGATTTATCTGTATTGGGAAGATGGGATGGTGAGATATAAGAGAGTGGTGAACTGAATTCTTTTCTGTATCAGATCAGATCAGATCAGTCGCTCAGTCGTGTCCAGCTCTTTGCGACCCCATGAATTGCAGCACGCCAGGCCTCCCTGTCTTACACCAACTCCCAGAGTTCACTCAAACTCAACGTCCATCGAGTCGGTGATGCCATCCAGCCATCTCATCCTCTGTTGTCCCCTTCTCCCCCTGCCCCCAATCCCTCCCAGCATCAGAGTTTTTCCAGTGAGTCAACTCTTTGCATGAGGTGGACAAAGTACTGGAGTTTCAGCTTTAGCATCATTCCTTCCAAAGAACACCCAGGACTGATCTCCTTTAGAATGGACTGGTTGGATCTCCTTGCAGTCCAAGTGATTCTAGGGACTCTTTTCTGCATAGCAGGAAGTAAATAGTTAAAAATACTGTTTTTAACTTAGGATATAGACTTAAGCAGAAAAAGCAACTCAAAGAATAAAAGTGGTTGTTTCTGAGGATCCAGGTATAGGTACAAGGCACAGTTGCTTTCCATTATAAGCTCTTTGCATTTTTATATTTTAAACCTGGTATGCATCTACTACTTCTTTAAATGATTTAAAAATAAGAATAAATAAGAGAGAAAGGAAGCCTAAGGCATCCTGAAAGTTGAGGAAGACTTTCCTGGAAAATGTGAAGGTTTGCATTTAATTGTTAAGTCATAAAGGAGGGTGGAAAGGGATAGGTGTAGGCAGCAACCTTTGTAATGACAGGGAGCTGTGGGATTATACAGTGCTTAGGAAATTTACAGCACTTTGGAATGGTTGGAGACAACAGTGATTTAGGAAGAGTGGCAGTTGATCCTTTCCCAAATTGTAAAGGGTCTTATAGTATTTAAAAAAAAATTTTAAACTTGTTTTCCACTAGTCAAGTTTTTCATGTAATTTGTGTCATAAAAACAACTCTCAATAATAAATTATACACATAAGCTTTTTTCTCAATCCCTCATTTGAAAACTGTTGATATTTGAGCTGAGAAGTGATATCAGATTAGCATGTTTTAGAATTTACACTGTTGATTTGGTGAACTTCCCTGGTGGCTCAGACGGTATAGCGTCTGTCTACAATGCGGGAGACCCTGGTTCAAGCCCTGGGTTGGGAAGATCTCCTGGAGAAGGAAATGGCAATCCACTCCAGTACTATTGCCTGGAAAATCCCATGGACAGAGGAGCCTGGTAGGCTAGTCTATGGGGTCACAAAGAGTCGGACACGACTGAGCGACTTCACTTTTACTTTCACTGTTGATTTGGAGAAAAGAAAGACTGGTAGTAAGAGGACCAACTGAGAGGCTATTAAGATACTCTAGGCAGAAGATGGTTGGTGTCTGATATAGAACAGTGCCATTGGTGTGGTGAAAAAGTGGATAGATGTGAAAGATACTTAGGAGGCAATCTTTTGTTTGGATAGGCTGCACAAGTTCCTCTAAAGCTAAAACCTGATTGTTGGAGTGAAAAACTACAGAAAGAAGCAGAAGCTTTTGCGTATTATCGCCGGACACACACTGCCAATGAACGCCGCCGCCGTGGTGAAATGAGAGATCTCTTTGAGAAGTTGAAGATCACATTGGGGTTACTTCATTCTTCCAAGGTTTCCAAAAGCCTCATTCTTACTAGGGTAAGTCTGTAAATGACAGACAAATAAGACTTGACTAAGAGAATCTTCTTTAGATACATAAAAGGAAAAGGAAGAAAATTGAAATAGAGCTTGTGTTTATCATTTGAATGTAGACTAGTGAGTGTCCAATAAATCCCTTTGGAAGAAAATCCTTATGTTAATCAGAGTTGCTTTTCATTGAAAGTCAGATTCTGAACCAGCAGAGTTAATTATTCATTTTGAAAATAAAGTTAGAAACTGATAAACTCTGTTTACAACAATTTCTGTAAACTATTGTTCTCCATAGCACTTAGAAAAGTTTGTCATGGTGAAAGACACAAGACAACTACTATTTTGACATAATTCTTAATGGTTGACAGTCACTTTAAAGGAAACTGTAGTATTCAAGCTAACAGAAATTTTAATTTTGTCATGTAGAATAATAGCTAAGGTAATTTTGTTTCAATTGCTTATAATTAAAGGTTGGAAGTGTATAAGGCAAGAATTTTATCCCTCTAGAACAAGGTGGTTTCAACCAGATTTTGCTTAGAGTAGGAGTTGATTTTAAAGTTGATTATTAAAATCTAAGCAGAGTAAAATGTTTTGTATCTCCTTGCAGTAGTGAAAATACCACTCAGTGGTGCTCTTCGTAAATAATCACTTTCCCTAGAAGTAGAAACCATAAAAGCCTCCTTTTTGGAATTGACTTTTTTTCCCCACTTGTATACTTTATTATTTAAATTTTTATTAGAATATAGTTGATTTACAGTGTTGTGTTAGTATGTTAGTTAGCTGTGTTAGTGAACCAGTTATACATATACATTGTTGTTGTTTAGTCCCTAAGTTGTTTCTCACTCTGTGACCCCATGGACTATAGCTCGCCAGGCTCCTCTGTCTGTGGGATTTCCCAGGCAAGAATACTAGAGTGGGTTGCCATCTCCTTCTCAAGGGAAACTTCCCAACCCACAGATCCAGTCTGTGTCTCCTGCATTGGCAGACAGATTCTTTACCACTGAGCCACCAGGGAAGCCCATACATACATATGTAGGTACATCCACTCTATTTTAGATTCTTTTCCTATACAGGCTGTTACAGAGTATTGAATAAGGTAGCCTGTGCTATAAATGGTAGGTTCTTATTAGTTATCTGTTTTATATATAGTACCATGTATATGTCAGTCCCAGTCTTCCAGTTTATTATACCTCCTACCTGTTTCCCCAGTGGTAACCATAAGTTTGTAAAACAATAAAAATGGTTTTAAATGACATTGTAAAGTTCTCTAAAATATTAGATTTAAAAGTTTTTATTAAAAAGAAATTTGTGTAGACCTCACCTGTTTTTCAGAAAAAGAAAATTGATGGACATGATATTGTTATTTCTCTTCTAGGCATTCAGTGAAATTCAGGGGCTAACAGATCAGGCAGACAAGTTGATAGGACAGAAGAATCTCCTGACTCGCAAACGGAATATTTTGATACGGAAAGTATCATCACTTTCAGGTGAGATAATGGTGAATGATCTCTGGTAAAGGTCATAAATACTTTCCCATGTGTGTGCGTGCTTTCTCTCTCCCCCTCCCCCATGCGCTCCTCCACTCTCTTCCCTTCAAGTCTTTGGGTTGGCATGCCCTCACACTTCGAGGATGGATTCTCCTGCTGTCTTCTAAATAAAATAGAGCTGTAACACTGATTTGCCTAAGAGCTATAACACGGTTTGTCCAAGACCCAAGAGCTGTGACGCGCTGAGGGCTTTAATGTCCGTTGCTCCAAATCGTTGGGACAAGACAAAGAACCGAGGAACATACACTCATGTGACATCTATGGTGCTGTGACTCGGATTTAACCTGGCTGAAACAACCTCCACGCGGAAGAGGCCAAGCACAACCGGAGCCCAACTTAGTGAAGCTCCCGCGGTAGAGGTGGAACACGAAGAAAATCCAGCACAGGGGAATGCCCATCGTGCTAGAAACCGGGACAGCGGAAAGCCCACGCGGCCCAGTCTCAGATCCCAGAAGACCTCCAGTTAAGATTACGATGGTTTCACATCAAGATAATGGTTCCAGCTACTCTTTGGAACAGATCCTGTGGGGATAACAACAGAGGTCACCCTGGGGCCCCTGAATGAGACAGTACAAGAGCTCCATGACCCCAGCTAGGTAGGGTCTATGAGCCCCGTGCCAGCCTGAAGAAGCTGCAGAAGACAGACCTTCGCCCTTCAGCCTCCCAATAAAGATTTTTGGGGTTCATGTCTCAAAAAAAAAAGGTCATAAATAACAGCTTTAGTAAGGAAAATCCTTAGTAGATCTTTCAAATACTACTTCATTTGAGTCTTGGTTCCCAGAATTACCATCAGAATTGTCTTTTGACTGGGTGGGACATTTTTTTTTTTTTCAATTATAATCACTCTTGACTGCCATATTTTTGGGGATATAGTTAAATCAACTGGACTCTGCTTCTCATTATTATGTGGGGTCTTATAGAGTGTGACAGTTTATTCCCTCTCAACCTATAGGTAAGACGGAAGAAGTGGTCCTGAAGAAGCTAGAGTATATTTATGCAAAACAACAAGCATTAGAGGCACAAAAGAGAAAGAAGAAGATGGGATCAGATGAGTTTGCTGTGTCTCCCAGAACTAGCAAACAGCAGGAAGGAGCTCCTGCATCATCTGTAGATCTCGGACAGATGTTTATAAATAACAGGAAGGGGAAGCCTTTGATTCTTTCCAGAAAAAAAGACCAGGCCACAGGTAGGAGGGACATTGCTTTCCTTGATGCAGATGAACATTCGGTTTAGATTAAAGAACTGAACATCTTGGCCATAATTTTAGTTTTAATTAGATGAAAGATGAGTTGTATTAAAAGCAGAATATTAACTACATTAGATTTCATTTTCTAGCTTTACACACTCAAGCAAATCCTAATAAGTTATCCATCATGGTAACATATAAGACTTATTTCTGGTAGGAGTTTATTTTTGTTAACCAAGCTCTTTTTAATCAGATTGCAGTCTGTCAATGAATTGCTATATAGGAACAAAGTAAATTGGTTTTGATTTCTTACTCTGTCCTATATGATTTTGAAGGTGAGGCTATGTTACATTACTATGTTTATATTACTTGCTTATATCCTCTGAAAATGGTATATCCTTTTCTACTCTTTTACTCTTTGGATAGCCAAGTGTAGCAACCAAGGAAATCTGGTTTGTTATATCAGCTAAGAAGGTGGTGATGTATACTAAAATATGAGTTAGTTTTCACATTGCACATTCAAGTGATGTTGTTGCTAAATAAGTAAGGACTTTAGTGACCATCTAGTCCAGTCATCTTATTTTACAGATGGAAAAACTGAGGTCTAAAAACTTGAAGTAATTTCTTAGAGGTTTATAGGAAAGCAAACCTAGGGATAAAATAGTGTGTACCTTCATCCTGCTTCACCAGCAAGACCATCAGAAGCATTCCATTGAAAAAGTGGTTCCGTAGCTCTGTTCCTCAGCAAAAATAAAATTCTGTCCTTTAAGAGAATCAGTGGATAGGTAACCATTACTGAAAAGTCATTCAAAAAGTAAATTGCAAGTTGAGGTTCCCCAACAAATTTGAAATGTCTTGCTTTTTAAGTCAGAGTGTGGTTTTAGGCATGTCTCCTACATTCCTAGACTGTACACTAGCATTAATTGAAGATCGTTTATCCTTAACTAATTTCTGATCTTCTTTACAGAAAATACCTCACCCTCTAATACTCCACACACCTCTGCCAACATTGTGATGACTCCACAAGGGCAATTGCTCACTTTGAAAGGTCCCCTATTCTCAGGACCAGTGGTTACTGTTTCTCCTGCTCTCTTAGAAACAGATCTGAAACCTCAAGTTGCCAGTAGTGCTGTGGCTCAATCAGGTATTGTCTTAAGTGTTGTCTTCAATGGGTGGTGTAAGAGTTATCTCTGGTATCTCAAAGTGATGGAGAAAGCCTTTGAATATATTCTGTAGTAATAAAGAGCCATTGTATTCAAGTCTGTATGAGAGGGGTCTCTTTGGAACCTGTTTGGCTCTATCTGTGATATTGGTTAGTCTTTTTTTACCTGGGGATGGGAACTATTTTGTGATCTCTCCTAATTTCTAATTGTGTGGTAAGTTGCTTCAGTTGTGTCCAACTCTTTGTGACCCTATGAACTGTGGCTCTCCAGGCTCCTCTGTCCATGGGATTCTCCAGGCAAGAATACTGAAGTGGGTTGCCATGCCCTCTTCCAGATCTTTCCTACCCAGGGATCAAATCCTTCTCTCTTGTGTCTCCTGCATTGGCAGGAGGGTTCTTCAACCCTGGCTCCACCTGGGAAGCCCAGTTTCTAATTAGGGAAAGAATTAAAAAGATGTGAAAATAAAAAGAATGTGAGGAGCCATTCTTATAGCTTTTGGTGTTGATAAATATGTATCAGTTTTGTGTTGTACTCAAAGATGGTGCACTCCTACATTACTAACCTGATAAAGTTGGAGCACCCTTTCTTTTGGCAATGAGGAGTTGAGTTGAAAAGGAAATTTTACTTTGATGATTTAGGTTTTACAAACCTTAATTTCTGTTAAGGTAAAAGGGCATCTTTACCAATACTAACACTGCTAAACCCAGTCTGGAGGAGTCATCTTCCTAGAGTGCTGCCTTTAGGGCTTCATCTTTCTGTCAGAGTAGCAGTTATTGGGTGAGCAGAGTCAAGATGCGTGTCTTCCTCAGGACAAAAAGATAAACTTGGGGAGCATTTATATAAAAAATATTAAATAGGACTTCTATTAATGATGGAATATCAGTGTGTCTTTTGGTTAAATTTTACCTATTTTCTTGTTAGGCTAACTCTAATTTGAAAAACTAGTATTTCCTTTCATCTTCTTGCTTAAAAGTAGACGGTGAAAATTTAACTCCTTTGAGATGGTTATTGGGTATGAATGGGAGAGAGTGCTTACCACTATAGATAAATGAGTTTTTTTTTTCTTCCCTAGAAAATGACGACTTATTTATGATGCCAAGAATTGTTAATGTGACATCATTGGCAACAGAGGGAGGTTTGGTAGATATGAGTGGCAGCAAATACCCCCATGAAGTTCCTGATGGCAAGCCACCTGACCACCTGAAAAACACTGTCAGGAGTGAGGATAACTCCTGTGAAGATTTGGGTAGAATCTCTTCCAGAGGCAACCATAGAGATGTCAGAATGGCACTGGGTACAGCACAGGTTTATCTGTCACATAAAGATTCTGGTTGTCCACAAATGGTTGATGTTTCCAGTATGCAAGAAGCACAAGAATTCTTACCCAAAAAGATTTCTGGTGATACCAGAGGGAGTCAGCATAAATGGAAAGAGAGTGAATCAAGACGGGAGAGACTGAAGACAAAGGAGTCTCCATTTCATAAATTAAAGATGAAAGATCTCAAAGACTCAAGCATAGAGATGGAACTGAGAAAGGTAGCATCAGCTATAGAGGAAGCAGCATTGGATCCCAGTGAACTGCTAACTAGTATGGAAGATGAGGATGATACTGATGAGACACTGACATCTCTGCTCAATGAGATTGCCTTTCTTAATCAGCAGTTAAATGATGACTCTGTTAGCCTGGCTGAACTGCCTAGCTCTCTGGATACAGAGTTCCCAGGGGATGGTCGCCGGGCTTTTATCAGTAAGCTTCCTCCTGGGAACAGAGCAACTTTCCAGGTTGGCCACTTGGGAACTGGTTTGAAGGAATTGCCTGATGTGCAAGGGGAGAGTGACTCTGTTAGCCCCCTCCTCTTGCACTTGGAAGATGATGACTTTTCTGAAAGTGAAAAGCAACTTGCAGAACCAGCCTCTGAACCAGATGTGCTGAAGATTGTCATTGACTCTGAGATAAAGGACTCCCTCGTTCCCCAGAGGAAACCGGGGGATGAAGGGAAGAATGCTTCTGGCATCCCTGCTGAGCCTGAAGGCATGTCCTCACCCCCCATTCTCCACATGAAGGGTGGCCTGGAGAACAGCAGCGCAGACACCTTGTGGAGGCCCATGCCAAAGCTGGCACCTCTAGGTTTAAAAGTAGCTAATCCTTCCAGTGATACAGAGGGTCAGAGTCTCAAGGTGATGCCTTGTTTGGCACCTGTAGCTGCCAAAGTTGGGTCTGTTGGACACAAAATGAACTTAACAGGGAATGATCAGGAATGCCGGGAGAGCAAGGTGATGCCTACATTGGCACCTGTTGTGGCCAAACTGGGCAACACTGGGGCCTCGCCAAGTTCTGCAGGGAAATGAACTTAGTTGTTCTCAGGCAGAAGCCAGGCTGTGAGGGGAAACCTCCTTTCTCTGCAGGCACCTGTTTGTGTCATGGAACTGTGATCCTTGACTTTGAAATGTGGTGAATGATGGTAGAGAAAGGGGGTAGGGTGCTGACATCCATATAAGAAATTAACTACTATGAAATTCTGATCATGTTAAAATGTGTTACCTCACTTGTGGTGCTGGGTCTCCTCATCCTCTCCAAGAAGATGCGATCCATTACTGAACACGAGGTGCCCCTCTTACCCAAGGAATTTGTAACAAGACTAGGTCCATAGTGGTTCCTAGTTCTTCCCTCCCAGAGTAAAAGCTGCTTGAGACTTAGGAGTTGCTATGGACTGAACCTTAGTTGATAGCTGTTGTTTTAAGTCTGAAGTCCAAGGAATGTGATGCACTTGTGCAAAGGGATCCAGAAGAGGTAGCTTTTAGTTGGTGTTTCAGAATAGGGGGAGAGAGGATAGGTACCATGGAATACCAAAGTGAAGGACTCAGTATCATTCAACAAAATTTTCTCTTCTTTCATATCCTAAGTAGCTTCCATTCCCTCACCTTTTCAATCAGAATTATAAATCTAAGCCTTCTGGTAAAGTAGGAATGCTTTTAAAAAAGCTTTTATTACTAAGGTAATCATTTTGAGATGTAAAAATTTAACTAGTTCTCCCTTACTGTGTTTGGGTGTTGAGAAGACCATTTCACGGTACCAAGGATTTCTACCTAGAATGTGTTTTTTGGAGGTAGACATACAGGGAGCCCTTCCCCTTTCACAAATCACATCACTCAAGAGACATGTAAAATGATAAGCATTCCCTCCCCATACCAGACAGTGGCCAAAAAAAAAACCAAAAAAAACTGTGGGGCTGGGTATTTCACAAATCAAGCCAGCCTCCTGGTGCTTGGAGGTTTCATTCACTGTTAACCTGCACAGGATGTAAAGAAAAGAAAAGTCACAGTAGGCACTCTTTACCAGGGAAATAAGGCAGTATTTGAATCACAAGATATATTTTTTATTATCTGCTACCATGGATTCAATGATCTGTAGAGCTTTTTCACTCATTAGCTGTCAGGGTATGAAGGTCTGACAGCCTGTAAAGATAAAGATATTTATATTTTTGTATAGTTGTTTTCATAGATTTCTCAAAGGCTGAAGTTTTCAACCTAGAAGATGAGATTTGTATTGAGTATAGAAATGATGTTTCCTATCTAGTTTGTAAATAATCATGGTGCACTTGAGGGGTCTCTTGGAAACTCCTGGGGGCAAGAATCACTATTCTGAAAATGTATAGACTGGGATTTAGCTGCTGCATTTTGCCTTTCTTAAATAATTATATTTTGGAATGTAATCCCTGTTCTGTCTTCATTGACAGGATTTGCTTGTGTTGTGAAACAATAACACAAGAGCTTCCAGTGCCTGGGCTGTGCCTAGGCAGTGCTGTTTCTTCTACATCCCCTGCCTTCTTTATCCCAAATCCCACTCAGCATATCTTCAGAACTAGGTTATGAAACCAACTTTGGAATGGTCCTAGCCAGCTAGTGAACTATTAGCTCCGTGGTTGGTTCCCTTTCTAGTAACTCTGGTAATAAACAGATTGAAAAGGGTGGGAAAGTTTCCTCTGCGAATTGCACCGGGAACACATTCTTTGTTGGTTTTTTTTTTTATGCTACTTGCCTTTCTTGACCTCCTCATCAGCCTCCAGCCTTTCCACCTCTAAAGGTTACTGAAGGAGCTTGAAGTAGGTGATGAGTGCCCCTCAGCTTCTCATTATCCCTCCCACTTCTCTTTACCCAGGAGATTTCATTCAATGCCTTAGCCAAGGAATCCAGCACCTGTCTTCCCTGCTAATAACTGTCCTTGGAGATGCTAGTAGTTTAATCCAGGTATAGCAGTTTCCCATTATTTCTTTGCTTGTCTTGTCCTCGTGTTCCCTCCTGACTTTCCAAGGCTCTTAAAGCTTTTGAGGGTCAGCCAAGGAGCAGGCAAGTGAGCGAGTAATCCTCAGGAAAAGAAGGACCATTCTGCTTCTGAACACTGTTCCCTTTTTTAGAAGAAAATAGACAAATAGGTAGTATTCATTTCTTGATGGGAAGATATTTGACTGTTTATGGAAGATGTCCAGAGAGAAATGAGAGATGATCCAGTGTGTTCAAGGAAGGCTGCAGATGTCATTATTAACCCCCCCCCCCCCCCCCCCCCCCGCCCAATAATGGTGTTTGCAAGACCTCTTAGAACTAGGGAGTTGTTAGGGCTAATTTGAGGAGGGCTCAGTCTTAAGAACAATCCTACAGTCTTGAAAGAAATCTAAAGATCTCCAAAAACTCCAACCCTTTAAACCTTACCCCAGGAGAAATTGATCTATGAAAATTCATGTGTGACTATGAAAGATGTAGTTGAGTGAAGAGTTGAGGAATTGGGAAGATAGTGAGCTCTCACCCTAACTATAAGAAGCATGATCTCAGTAGACCAATAATTCGCCTTTTTATACATCTGTAAATAAATGGAATGTTTTTAAGAATATAATTATGTCAGATTTAGCTTTTTCTTTTATATATTAAATATATATCTTTCTTTCTCTGCTTTTGAAAAATGACTATTTTTTTAGAAACCTAAGAACAGAAGAAGTTTGGTCAGTGGGAGAATGTATAAACTTGAAATAAATCAGTTACAATAATTAAAGCAGGACTTGGTGTTGCTAGGTTTGTGCTGAGTTGTAATAGAGAATTCTGATGCTCTGAGACATCTGGGAGGGGTTCCACTGAAGGAGTTTAATCATAGGAATTCTTACTGTTTTCAAAGTTTCTGACATGCCATTTGGGGGAGGTTTTTGGTATTCTAATCTTTGCAGCATGTTTTATATGGAGAATTTGAAATTTCATACAACTTGATGGCAAGTATTTGTCTCAAGAAGTCATTCTACAGTGAAGAATGGCTAGCCTCCTAGTACCAGTGTGAGCAGGGTATAACATACCTGTTACCCATAGTACCCATAGTCTTAGTGGCTAAGGACAATAGATGTTGTTAAAGCAAGCTATAGGTTAACTAGTGTCACAGTTTACAAAAATTTTTATTAAAGGAGTCCTTTAGACACTAAACTAAGGTCACTAACAGATCAAGTCCAGTTATATAAACTTCATACATATCACTGTGTGTAATGTTTTTTCCCCAGAATTATGAGATACTAAAAACAGGCCTTTCTATAACAAGTTTGAAACCGTTTTGAACACAGAAGAAAGGCAGACAATCCATATATTATTTGGAGCAGGGTTTAGTAGTATAGATAGTTTTTTCCCTCTGATTATACTAGTTGAGATATTGGAATGATATCAGGTGAATTGAGAGGTAAATGCACTTTGAAGATAGTCTGAAAAATGATGACCCTTATTCCTCACTCTCAGATTAAAACAAAAAACAATGCACAGAGGCACAAAGTAGGCACATTTTCAGATACTTTTATAGAGAATGATTGATAACCAAGAATCAGATTTATTGCACAGAATTGTTGATTTTTAAGAAAATATAAGGGCATCAGTATTTCATGTTGTGTTATCTCTAATGAAATTTTCCATGAACATGAATTGCTGGGTGCAGAGAAAATTAAAGCTGAGGTATATATACACTTACTGCCATTTGGAGAAAAAGTAAAATGCTTTTTTGAAATTAAGTTAGAGGGAAATAATTTGATACATACAACTTTTGAACTGAGGCATAATTGTAGCATATTGTAGCATATGACTGAACTGCTCTACAAAGATATGCTAAGTGCTGATTAATAGGGATGGAAGTGTGTGGAGGGTGAGAAGGCTAAACCGTGGGATGAGTTGAAATTTGGAGACAAACCTAAACTACTAAATTCTGTCATTGTAAACTGTGCTGTTAGATTTTGTTAAATAAGAAAGCAGTCTTGGAAGCACTGTTTTCAGATCCTTCCTGTTTCCAACTGCAAACATTGGTCTCAGCTGTCCCACAGTGCCTTGCATGTAAAGGTGCTCAATAAATATTTGAATTGATGAGCAACTGTTTAGCCTGTTAGTTTTCCAGGATCTTATAACTGCACCTATTTGCATATTAAGCCTAGGGTAAATTTAAAAATCTGATCTAATTATGATCGTGAAAACAGACAATTGTATACACCTTTCCTAGATGTGGAATTTTAGAATCTGACAACCATGTATACATATTGAGGACATAGACAAGTGAATAAAATGTGAAATAGCATATGAACAATGAAATATATGTTTAAGGGTCAGCTGCATTTTGGACGGTGGGATAGCAATTATTTGAAGAAAAGTCTATTTACATTGGACCTGGGATGATTATTTTCTGAGCCTACAAGCCTATTTCCAACATTGGTACTTAAAAGTCTACATGGTACATATCCTAGACTCAATTGTGAAGAATTAAAAATATGTGATGTTGATCCTAGACTGGAAGTATCCAGATTCTAGACTTCAGTCTCTTCATTACACTGTTCTCAGTTGGTTTTTGCCAGATCATCTTAGACAATGAAAGCAGGAGCTTGTATTGTTTCTGTAACTTCAGCTTCAGATGGGAGTAATTTGGGGAACATTTTTCTGAAGAGGATAAACCAAGTAGCTTTGGATAGGAAATGACCAGTGACTTTCCTGGCCATGAGTGGTTAGGTGAGAAATGATCCAGATAGAATTAAGGACAGCTCTAATGGGTGGAGGTGAGATTTACTAGGGAATGCAGCACACAAGGACGGACACCAGGTGGCACCCTTTATCAGCAGTACTACATTGATCCTCCACACACACACACACACACACACACACCCCCGCCCCCGCCTGCCGCCATGGAGGCAAAATCAGACTAGCGAGGAGTAAAAGGAACCAGCCCCCTATTTATACAGTTATGGCTAATGACCCTGACCACCTCCTCCAGATTTGAAAATACCATTTTATATTTCATTACCTCTGCAATGCATGGTTGAAAGGAAGGAAAGGTCATTCCTCTGGTAGCTATTGCCAGTTGGTTTTCCAAGAGGTGACTTCCCTGATCTTTGCCTCTGGTAGCTATTGCCAACTGGTCTTCCAAGAAGTGACGTTTATGTCAACTTGTTAGCTTTACAGTCCTCACAGAAGTATATACCTGTTCTGCCACTTGGCAGTGCAAGAGCCACTCACAGCAGTAGGTTTAAGAGTTTTTCCCTTTTGCTAACATGTCATCTCCCCCAGGGTTCCCCTAAGGGTCTGGATCAGATAGGAGACATACCAGTGTACTTTCTCTGGAGCCCAACTGTTGGAATAGGTTAACCTTTTTGTAAGGTAATTTCTCTAGCAACTAGGCAGAAAAGCACCTAGAAAACAAACAGGTTGAAACACGTATTAAGTAATAGGCAACGGTGTTTCTGTGCACACTCTGCCATTCCCCCAACTTCTCTCCCCCACCCGTGAGCTAGAAAAACTTTTACTATTGAATCTGGTGCCAACAAGCTTGACAGTGATCTCGCCAAAGTAACAGTATCAAGGAAAAGAGTTCGTAAGTTTTGACAGGAACATGGAAAATGGCTGGAGCAACTGGTTAACTGGATGAGAATGAGATGGAACATTGGAGGCTAAAGAAAACATGAAACCAATACGTCACATCGGCACATTGACCCGACCGCCCCCTTCCCGCCGAAAGCTTTATCCTAGGCTATCAGCTCCTTCCTCTTCCACCGCGGCCAATCAGGTTGCCTCGTTCAATACACTTCGTAGGGATCGACCTACTCATGAAGAATCATTTCCATGTAGGTCAACGCGCCCGGCAAGCGGCGAGCAGAATTTATTCTAGCCACTTTAAATCCCAGCGCTTAGGAGCAGACTTTATGGCTGTACCCAGTCCTGTAATTCTGAGCTAGGAGTTAGTTTCAGCTCGGTCCCCCGGGCCTATTAAAAGCCAACCATAGTGCCGCTGGGGGCGTGGTTACCGTCCTGTTAGGGTTCTGGGAAGTGCGCTTCTCTGGGGGAACCAGGCCTGATAATACCATAAAAGGCTTGGTTTTCTCAGTTCTGAAGCCGTGTTCTGACGACCTCCCTCTAGGATCCGTAGTCGCGATGCATTGTGCGGAATCCGTGGTTCCTGAATGCCCAGTCTTCGGCTTCCTAGGCCCTTTCCTGGGCCCCGCCCCCGTAAGCCGTACTCTTCCACTCTGGGAACGCCCCCGTGCGTAAAGGCCACGCCCCCTCGCCTCCGCTCCTCCTACCCAGCTGGTGGCTGAGCCCAGACGGTAGTTCGCGTTTTGAGCCGCTCGTGCCACCATAGCTGCTTCTGCCGCTGCCGCAGCGGAGCTGAAATCGCTGAGCGCGATGCCTGAGGGCGCTGCGAGCCGGGCGGCCCTCGCGCCCGGGGGCTGGTGAGGCTGGGCCCGAGCGGGGGCGCTGGCGAGTAGCAGGGGCTTCTGAGGGAGCGAAAAGTGAAAGATCTAGGGCTCCCGTGGCGGCCTGAGAGCGAGCTCGGGAGGGTCGTGGGTGGGGGAGGGAGGCCCCCGTGGCAGAACGAGTTGCAGGGCCAAGACGAGCCCCGCCGGGCTGAGTGTCCCTGCGGCCGCCGGCGCAGGTGCTCACGACCGCTGCGGGACTCCTTGGTAGCCTCGGGGTCCTCCTCCTCTAGACGCTGCTGTTGCCATGAAAACAGTTGGGAGTTAACGGGAATCGGACCAGTCACTAGCCCTTCTAGGGCCCATCTTATCCTTTTAGTTGAACGCCTCTGGCAGGTGTGGGCCTGGCATTTCTTCGCAGCTCAGGCTTTTTAACGCCCCCTTTCCCTGAGTCTGTCCTTAAGACGTTTTAAGAAACCGCGCAGGGCTTGAAGGTGGGAATGCGGCTAAGGGAGAGAGCAGTTACCTAGAGATAGCTGCAGGCACGGCTTAGGCAGAAGGTAAGGTGGCCTCTACCATCTCAGGTCAGTAAGAGGGCATACCGGCAGGGCCTGTGGAGTGGGAAAGCATTGCCGCTGTTGAGGCAAGTCTCAGGATTGGGCCAGGAGCTGTCCCGGGGGCTCCTCATCATGATGGCTGTGGAGGGGTCAACCATTACCAGCCGGATCAAGAACCTTCTGCGATCCCCGTCCATCAAATTACGCAGGAGTAAGGCAGGAAACCGGCGAGAAGACCTCAGCTCCAAGGTGAGTCCTGGTATTGGAAGCCAACCCTTCCCGTCCCTCCTCTCCCTTCCCCTTCTCTGCCCCACGTACATCTTTTACCTTACTCTTTCTGGGGAAAGAGGAGAACTAGAAGCTCATGGTGGCTCTACAGGACCATCTCTGCGCTCAAGAAAGTAATGATTTAGTTACAAGGTAAAGGGAAAAGAGCCGCATGGGTGAGCATGCTGAGATTCATCCGCGAAGAGCATGAGGAAGGCAACAAGAGGGTTCAGTTGTGGCCTCACTACAAACTAAGTCTGTGCTTGGGGAAGCCAGTTGATATGCTGACTCGGTTTTCCTTCTTGGAAGAAGGTAGTCGGACCACGTATCCTGTGAAGGGCTGAGCTACCACAAGTGTTAAGTGTCACAGCTGGGTTTCTGTAAGACAGTGGTACCAGAAATATGCTAAAACACCTAGTCAGAGGAATTGGCTTGGTAAATGCTCTTCCCTGGGATCAAAACAAATTTACTTGTCTATTCAAGAGACCTGAATTAATTTAACTGGAGTTTCTTGGCTTTTTAGAAAAGGTAACATACAAAGGGCCAAGTATTTGCCAGCCAAGCAAATTCTGGTTTTGCCCCTGAACACTGCTCATCTCATTCACTATATCCCACCCTACTGCAGAAGTTCTCCAGAAACCAAGTCCCCTTGCATCCCCTCACTTGTTTGAGTGGTGGTGGTTATGCTTTCTTCCACTTCATAGAGCCCCACAAGTTTGGGAGTATACAAAAGCTGACTAAATTTATTTAATCCCTGAGGGAACATGGGGCCTTGTTCCCACAGGATCAGATTAGACTTTTGTGTCATATTAGCAGCCTGTAAACACAGTGGCCTTGTGTGGTGCAGGGTTGCTACAGGGAGAGGCATTTGAGACAGCAGCATTTTACTGCCTTGCCTGCATCTCTTCAGAGATGAGTAAACCCCGTGAGAAATGATTTGGAATGCTAATGTACAGCATGACAGAGTTCTGGGAGGGCTTAACTCAGATCCCTGTCCCTTAGCAAAAGCTTACTTGGCTTTGGTCACAAATGACCACCTTTCCTGTATATTCTTTCAGCAGGAATCATAATTGGCCACAAGGTTCCATGGCTGTGGAGAGAGTGACTTTTCCAGGGGCCCTCATTGATCATTGTTCATAATCTCCAAAGGCAGGAGAATGAGCCTGAAACATAGACAACTGTCTTGGATTTGGCTCTGTTCACTTGTTTGTTGTGTTGGATCATTCTTGGTCTTGGAGGCTCTCGTATTCCTGGCTGGTTACTTGGCAGTGACCGGCACTGTTAGAGCCATCTTCTTGTATCTTTGGCCTCTTTTTCTAACCCAGAATGATACAGGTAATAGAAATGTATGGTGGGATTTTAGTCTTCGGTATTAGTACTTATTGTAATTTTGGTCTGGAATCCAGAAGGTATGGTCACCATTCTTTAAAATTTGCCATGTCATTGAAAGTGAAGTCGCTCAGTCGTGTCCAACTCTTTGCGACCCCATGGACTGTAGCCTATCAGGCTCCTCCGTCCATGGGATTTTCCAGGCAGGAGTGCTGGAGTGGATTGCCATTTCCTTCTCCAGGGAATCTTCCCGACCCAGGAATTGAACCTGGGTCTCCCATATTGCAGGCAGACGCTTTACCATCTGAGCCACCAGGGAAGCCCCCACCATGTCATTAATCATTAATCATTAATACATTCAACAAACATTTATTAAGTGCCGATTATGTGTAGAATCATAAACATTATCCTTGCCATCAAAGAGCTTGTGGCTAGTCAGACATGTAAACAAATAATTACAACATGATGTGGCGAATGCTGTCCTGGAAGTATGTATAAAGGTGTTTATGGCAGTAGAGGGGAGGGAGCTAAACCAGCTTAGGGGGATTAGGAAAAAACTTTCACAGAGGAAGGGATGCTTGAACTGTGAGTTCTGAGACAAGAGAAGAGGAGAAGCTCTCCAGGAAAACAGTGAAAACTAGAATCTTTGGCATCACCATTAAACGTCCCCGCTTCACACAGGAATTCAGTGCTTCAAACTGCTTTAAATGGCTTTGTTTGTCCTAGAGCTGTGAATGAAGGAAATACTTAGCTGGAGTTGAATGACCCTTGAATAGTCTGACTGAGCTCGAGTGCCGGTGCATATCTTTAGCACCGAAAACTAGTAGCTGCCTTTGCGTGCCTCCGGCCTTGCCTCTTGCAGATGCCCGACTCCCTGCACTCTTTATTGAAGGCTACGCGAGATGATCCTAAAAGCCTGCCTTGTGACCAACAGAAGACCTGGTGTACTGGGCTTCATATGCTGCTCTAATATGTGGTAGCTGTGGTAACAGTCATAGAGCTTGTGATTCATGGATAACTAACTCTGAAGCAAAATTTGAAGACCAAAAGACATACGTATTTTGTGGCGGTTGGGGGCAAAGAAGGAAGTGACAGAGGGCCTTTATGCAGCTCTTACCTCATATGGCCTGTTGCTTTGAATCATAACTGTTCCTTCTATCTAAAGTAGCCTTTTCACCAAATTCTCCACTTATTTTTAGATCCAAGTCTGTTTACTGGAGCCACGGGGCCTTCTCAGACTAGCCCTACTACCTTGGAACCAGTCCCTAATTGTTCTTTTACGTATGTCTTCATTTCTTAAGATCAGGGCCATGTTCTTTATTTCCTTTACATCACCAGGCTTAGTACAGTGTAAGGAATGGTCTAAATATTAAATGAATAAGTGGATGAGAAAAATTAAAAGATGTCAAATATAGTGAAGGTAAATTCTAGAAGAAGAGCAAATGTTCAGGAGGAATTTGTGAGTTCTTTAGAAATCAAAATTAGAGATAATAAAATGTTGAAAAGAAATTTAAAAAAGAAATAGAGACGCATCCTGTTTAGGTGTGAAGGGGGTTAGAGAGAAAGAGTAGTACGTATATCCAGAAAGTAGTGCTTATTAAAAGTTTCTTAATTCAGAAGAGACCTAGTTAAAAATATGGTTAAAATATGGTTAAAAGCCAAAGTGAGAGCCAGTAGAGATGGGGATTTAAGTTATTAGAGAGAGTAGGTGAGAGCTGGAATTTCTATTATACTTTGTCTAAGGGAAGGAAAAAAGTCTCTGCAGTGTAACAGAATTAGAGAAGAGTAATTTGAGGTTTTATGCCAGATCTGCTGAGTCTTGATGAAGTGGAACTCAAGGTTATCAGCTGTAAACACCCTGCAACTTCAAATCCTGTGCAATTTTTCAATTCTTTCTCTCATTTTGGTTGAACTGTGGTTTTCCTTAAGAAGCAAATGTATGTGTTCTTGGTGGCTAAACCTCCCCCTCTTTTCTTAAACTTTCTGAAAGATTTTTATGTGGAAGGAGCTGAGTTGTTTTTCATTTTAACAAAGAACAGAAATGGACTGGAGCCAAGCAAGCAAGATTTAAGTTAGGGATACAAAAGCATTGCGTGTCCTGGAGGGTTGTTGGATTTTGAAGTGAGTAAGGGAGGTTTTGAAATCATCTTCCTTATTAATAGCCATTAGTCCAACCTGAGTTATATATTAATACATTATCCCTTTGAAAACAATGGATGGCAAAGTAACTTCAGCTTTCTTCTGGTTCTGTTTTTATAAGTCTAATTTACTCTCCGTCCCCCCAACCCCGATTTCTTTCCTCAGTGTTTCTCCTTCCTGACTGTATGGTGGTGCTTTGAGCCTTTTAATATGTGGCAATGAGAAAAGTTTGTGTAGGTGAGTTTCATAGAGAAGAAAAAACTGGCAGTAATCTAATTTCACCTTTTGCTTAGTGTTTGAACCCAGATATTAGTATTGTGACTCTATGCTCTGCTGATTTGGTAGAGGGGGGTCATATTCATTTTCAAAGCATTTATAGATCGCTGGATTTAGCTTGATGGTGCTCAACTTGGGGGAATAGTCAGGAGAGCTTTAAGACATCAGAATACCTGTGCAGCTTCTAAAAAGTCCCTGTTCCTATGCCCCATCCTGTCTATATAGAATCAGAACCTCAAGGGGTAGAGTTTGTTGTTTGTGTATCTGTTAAGTTCCACCAGCTGCCCACTGCTGGGTTATGAACCCCTGGCTTACATGCTAGGTAGGACCCTGACATCTGTTGACTTCATACTCAAGTCCTCATTAAGGGTTCTTGGGAATATTTAAGGCTATCTCAGTAACTATATGCTTCTCCTTGTGTCTTCACAAATCTCCACAGTGTCTTCTGGACTGATTGTTCTGAAACTGCTATATCAGGGATAGATCTGAGAAAAGTGCCATGTTGTAGGGTCATTTGTAAGGAGCTGATCACTGACTTACTACAGACTGGCAGGAATTTCCCTTGGGGGCAAAAATAGGAAAGTTTATGATAATCCCTGGGTCCTGGCCAGGTTTTTTTGGTACCATTCCATTACCCACTCCCCTTGGGACTCATAGCAACCCAGAGTTTTTCATGTTTAATACACACTCTCTGGGTTCCCTGCCTAGAATAGATGACCGAGAGTAGAGGCCTCTGTGGCCAGTAGCCCTGCCCCTCACCTGTTTTTGTGAGTGAACTTGGGCAAGTTCTTGTTGCATTTTCTGTCTCCAGTATATTCTTCAGTTAAGTCTTGTGAAGTGCTGTGAGCTCCTCAGAACAGGTGGTGTACAGTGAAAAGAGTGAGGTGTCCTCCTGGTCGTGTTCCTTTGATCTCCATTTCCTTTTCCTTCCGGTGCCTGCAGCTGCCCTCAGCCTTCAAAGTAAGTCTCACTGAGGAGAGAGGATTCTTCTGTCCGCAATCAAGCACCCCTTGCTTTGCTGTCTAAAATAGCCCAGCCTCTTCGGGCTCTAAGTTGTCTTGCAGAGCCTCCCCTCATCTACTTGGCCTCTTTCATTTCAGGGTCTAACAGCACTGCCACTTCCCACATTTCTTTGCCCTCTGTCAGCTTGTGATTTAGCACAAGTTTCCCCTGTTGGATCAGGTTGAATGACTGTCTTATTTCTTGCTGATATTTTTAGTATCTTTGGGGCCATTGGTGTTTCTCTTGACTTCCCTCCCTCTTCTACTTGTTATCTGTGTGTTTTCATTTCTTGACTAATGAGAAAACATTCATAGAAATGAGGCTTCAGCCTGAGCTCTGTACCCTCTCTGTCAACCCCCCGAGCCTCAAGTTGGACTTGTGGCTGATATCACTGCCCCTTTGTTTGGAAAACAGTTCAGGGTTTGAAATTTGGGACTGTGTTTGTTCACACTAAGCTTCTCTGGGAACATGGCTGTCCCCCTGTTGTTCTCGGAGTATCTGTTGGTTTTTCCTTCATGTCTAGACTGCTGTGTTGGTAGGAAGAAAAGCTACAGTGTTTTCAGTAGGATTTGTTATATTATACATCACATTCCCACTGCTGCCAGCTAAGCCTCTCCTCTGGGCTCTGTTGTTTAATGTAGGACAGGGCCAGGTTTCTATCAGCTTTCTTTTATAGTAATTCTCAGTAGAGATGTGTAGTGAGAGCTGCCCACCTCTTTGGAAGTTTACTGAATCAAATCCACATCATAGATTTTACTTTAGTTTCTGTTACCTCTTTAAAAAAAAAAAAAAGGAGGGACGGGGAGTGTAAGAAATAAAGTGAGTTGTGGCAGACAGACTGGGCAGTGTGGATCCTTAAGGTTGGTAATTTTGGTTGTTCAGATTTTCCAGATCTTGGTTTCCTTCCTCCTGACAGTTGTATCAGCAAGTCCACAGTGCTTCTCAATTGGCCACAGCATTTTCCTCTGGTTTTGAAGGATGCGTCCAGAAGAAAGAGTTCGTACTTATCTCCTCTTTGACTTCTGGGGAGAGAATTCTGCCCTCACTCATCTTATCACAGAATGTGATGCTCTGTGTATTGCTTCCCTAGTCTGTAAAACAACCTCTCTTCTTAGTTTAGATTTGTTAAGTTTATGTACTTTATCTCTTCCCCTAAACCTGGAATGGAGCTAAACATACTTTTCCTTCCCTGCCCCTACATTCATAGTTGAGATTTAAATATACTGGAAGATCTTGGAACAACATTTTGTGAAACCACATGGCTGTTTTTATTCTCCCCCCACCTCCACTTTGTCACATTCTCTTTGGGAGGAATCCTGAGAAGGAACTCCTCAGCCTCTTCTGGGTTTGAGCATTGCTTCTCACTCGCGCGGAGCTCACTACAATTTCTGACTTCCCATCATGCCTCTCCTCTCTTTGCTTTCTCTGTTCCTTTAGTGATGCTTCTGGCCGTTTCTCTGTGAGTTTGGCTGACCCATTAAAGGTGCTTGTACTTAAAAACTTAAAAAAATTGTGGAATAAATATAATAGACATTGAAAAGTTTATGAAATATAATAATATAGCCTTTTATTGTGCACAATTATAAAATGATTGCTCATGTAACCACCACCCAAGTCAAGAAACAGAATGCTGCCGAGGTGTTGGTACTTTCTGAAGGATGTGATGCTAATGGTGTCATTAAGGTGAGATGAGGTTTTTGTCATATGTAATTAAGACGATTTTATTGTTAAAAATTAAAGTACCCGAGGACTTAATCTTGACTAGCTGTTCTTTTACTTTTCAAGTTTCTTTTTCCATCCATTATAGATTTGTGCCATTCCCCATTTCCAGGTAGTATGCCTTTTGGAACCACCCATTCCCAACTTTTGTTGTCCATGCTTCCTGTCTTTTTCTTACAGTAATAATACCGGAAATACTAATATTTGTAGTGGTAATAATGGCTAACTTTTATTGAGCTTTTTGCTGTGTACTGTGCCAAGTATATACATACATTATTTAAGTTTCATACCACCCTACTGTAAGTACTGTAAGTACTGTTACTATCTCCATTTTGTAAATGAGGAAGCTGATGCTAAGAGAGGTGGATGACTGAGCTGCGATTCAAATCTTGGCTGTCTTAACGCCAAAGCCTGATCTTAATCTTTATCCTGTATTCCTCCCGGGGAATCTTCATGTGTGAAATATAACACTGAACACAGAAATATGCCTAGTATTGCTGAAGCCAAGTGTCACATCTGTGATCAGCTTGGAAAAGAGCAGTACTTTAAAAAATATACTTTTCCCCCAACATTCCCTATAAAATTAGTTTAATTAACTTCTCAGACTGTTGTTTTAGAGCCATCATTCATTAACCCTTGTCCCTCTATGTCCTTGCTCCTCTTCCCACTCCCAACTCCAGATTTTCTGGATTATATCCCAGCTTCTCATCCTGTGGTATCCTTAGAAAATGTACAGCTTGTGGGGTTCTGTGGGTCTGCAAATGTCAAGATAACAGGGCACAGCTGTGTGGTTCCAGATGACAATAAGCCACAGGCAGTTGCTGCTTCTCTCTCGGGGTTGGAGTGAGGTGGGGGAGTGAAATGGAGACCAACAGATGCTGTGTGTGTGTGTGTGTCTGTGTGTCTGTGTGTCTGTGTGTGTGTCTGTGTATAGGGGGGTATCATGAGGCTTTAAACTGTTTTGTTCCTAGATGGCGGTCGATCGTGTAGCTTATACTCCTGGTGGCTTGCTAGTACTACCTACCCCAAATCTCTCCCTCATCACCCCAGTTCACCACTGTTACCTTGTAGCTGTCCCTATGCAAACTGACCTTGTCTTTGAAATTGTGGAGAGTCACTGAGTTGAAATGCCTGTTTTCTGTGAAAGAAACTGAATCTGGAATATCCTGTGTCGGGGCTGACCTGGATGATGATAGTTGGGCTTCAGTGAACATGAAATGAGCAAAAATGACATCATTTGCCCACCTGATTCTGTTTGGCTGGGCAGGCTCCAGGTTTGCTAAGTTCCTTGAGCAAGTGCCTTGCCTCACTTGATGTGAAATTTGTATTATCTTGATTTATTTCCTCAAGTAGGCAACAGTGATAACATCAGGGGTGCAAAAGCATGGGATCTTAATGCATGCTTTCCTGCGGCTGGCCTAGTTAATCCTGAGGAGAGGAAGCCCCAAGCTACTTTGTGATCATGAAGGAGGAGTTGGGAGCATGCTCAGAAACCTTGACTCTTGCCATCACTCAACTACTGCCTGGAGGAAAGCAAGCAGCTGCTTGTCAGGATTTAACATGCAACAGGCAGGCTGCGGGCTTGCTTGCCTCTGGGACCCTGACACTGTTGGTCAGCTTCTAGCTGGAAAAATACACTATCTTTGCACAACATGATGGTTTTCATATGACATAATAACCTGCTGCTGACTTTTCTAAACATGGCCTTTCTCCTTAGGATGTCCTTCTGTCCCCAGGCTGCTTTGGTCTCCCTTCTGAGGCCGCCATGCCACTGTGGTAGAGACTTTCCCTCTTAGCAAACCCAGAAATGGCTAGTGAACAGGGCTTCCAGGAGTTAACATATAGACAAATTAACGGATGGGGGCAAGAGGCCAGTGGCCTTGCTAAAATGCAGGTTACGATTCAGACCCACCCCAAGACTCTGCAGTACCACCAGGCTCCCAAGTGATGCCCACCATACTTCCAGTTGCGTGCTGGAAGTGGGCGTGGGTGTGAGGGGGTTGGTGGTAGAGCGTAGTGGGGGCTGGTGGGACAGCTTCCTCACTTCTGAGGGCACTGATTTCTCTCTCATTTGTAAAACTAGAATACTTACAGCTTCCTCCCAGGGCTGTTGTGAGGATTAAATGAGGTTTAATGAACGTGAAAGCACATTATAAAAGCTAAATAAGGTTACAGCTGTTATAGGGTTGCTAGTATTATCAGGGTCCATAGATTTCTAGAATATCCAGGAATTTGTTTCTGATTTGCCGGCAAGATATTCGTTCACGTTTCCATTTGTGAGAAGTCCTTTTTTGCAGGTTCGACTTCTGTTCCAACGTTGAATCATCCTCCCTTGCACCTTTATACTGTGTCCTTTTCCTTGCCAATATTAACTTGTACCAACCATGCTTTAACTAAGGACCAAAACGAATGGCTTAGCAAATATTCTTTTTGATACTAACTACTGTATAATTTATTTCAGGGATATGGATATATTTTTTGGGAATGAAAAAACATCAAACTAGTGAACCGGGAGTGGGGAGAGTCCTAATTTACTGTGTCTGATTGAAGATCACTAGAGTAATAAGCATGCTTTTTAACAGCAATAGGATCTATAGAAACAAATAGAACTTTTTTCTTCTTTGGGAGCTAATTCATTTATGTTGGGAAATAATTTGGGAAGTGAATTAGTCTTAGAGCTTCCTTTCAGACTAAGAATTTAAAGGCAGAGTGAAAACGCATTAATTTTATGACCCATTGTTTTGAGTTTCTAATATGAGACAAGAGTGAAATAACCTGTTTAAATAATTTATGCTTAAAGAAAATATATCTGAACATGGGGGGAAACAAGTGCACTAATACCCTTCCACTGTCGGTGAAAGCAGAGACTGACCTAACCATTTTTTTAAAGGACAACTTGGTAATATCCTTCAGAAGGAAAATTTACATATTCATCTCTTGATCTAGCAGTTATAGTTCTGGGATTTTATTCTATGCAAACATTTACACCACACAAAAGTATATATAACTGAATTTTCTGTTGTTAGGGAGCATTATTCACAGTAGTAAAATCTTTGAAGTAACCATCAATAGGGGATTGATGTACATCCATAAAATGAAATACCTTGTACTTGTTGAAAAAAATGAAGTCAATCTATATATACTGACATGAGAGAGTATACAAAACCTATTATGTGACAAAAAGCAAACTGTGCAACAGTTTTTATGTTAATGATTATTTATATTTTATTAAAACATGTATGTTAGTATGTGCATAGAAAAAATTGTGTGGCTATGAATACCAAATTGTTGTTAAAATTGGTTACCTCAGGGAGGGAGAGTAGATTATGGTGGACATTCACTATCTACATTTCTATATTTCTGTAATGTTGGAATTTTTTTACAATGAGTCTGTGTTATTTTTGTAAGTAGAAAAAAACAATAAAGATAAAAGTCTCTCCAATTTAAATGTGTTTTTCATACTTAAATCTAAAATGTTTAAATTAAAAAATCTGTATACTCATTTTATGCACAAATATTGGAAAATATATCTGGTATAATAAACTTTTTTTTTTAGTATTAATAATAAGATATAAAAATATCTTTCCACAAATTCATCATTAACTTCTTGAATTTGAGATAATCCGTTTCTGATATCTTTAAAAATATTTCCTTGGTTAGTTTTGGTAAACAAAATATCTTTTTATACTTTCTGAAATATATGTGCTTTCTGAAAAGATTTTTTTTTACATAATATAGAGAAATATAAAGAAGAAAACAGGCCATTCATAATTCTGACATCCAGAGTAACTACTCATAGCTACATCCATTTCTGATTAAAAAGGACAGGTAAAGCTCTTTTTAAATAATAGTTGTTACTTTTATTAAGCAAAATTCTAAATCTTTTTTTGGACTTGTTAATTATAATTTAAGTCAGATTTATGAAGAGCCATGTTATGCATGTATTTACTAAAGTCAGGGGTAACAGTGTTTTGCTTGTAATCATTTAAGGCATATGGATTATTCCATTTAGTCCTTCCCTACTCTTTCTGGAAAGGCACCAAAATCCTGCTTCCAGCTCCAACTTCTAGGATTGACTGTGATAGATGGAGGATTCTCTAGGAGGTTAAAGAATTTACTAAGTAAAGTAAACTAAAGAATATTCACAAATGTTTTTCAAGTACTAAAGTGGATTCAAGGAATTCTCGGATGGTTCAGTGGTTACAGCTCCATGCTTTCACTGCCACGGGCATGGGTTCAGTTGTTGGTTGGAGAACTAAGATCCCACAAGCCACGTGGCACAGCCAGACAAAATAAATAAAAGGTAAAAATGGACTCAACAAATACACTCTGTTAAACATTGTGCCCCGTGCTATAAGCATAGAGTTGTATGAGACACAGTCTTTGCCTTCCAGGAGATTATGGAGTAGTAGGAGAGAGAAGACAAATCCATAAAGAACTTCTGTACAAGGTACTAAGTAACACATGCCATGTAAATGATGAAAATTAAGTGCTGCTCTAAGAATACCAAGGAGGGAGGAGTCACTTCTGGCCAGGGTGAACACAGAAAGAATCATAGGGGATGTGATATTTGAGCCAGTTCTTAAAGGAAGGGTAGGGTTTCAGTGTGGGGTGGTGGATGCAAGGGAAGGGCATTCCAGGCAGAAGAATATAAACTAAAGCCCTGGAGCTCCTTTCCAGAATAATGAGTAATCCAGATTGACAAATACACATGATTCATATGGTAAGTAGAAGGAAATAGAATGATAGGGCCCATTGACAGATGGATTCTAGGCTAAGACACTATGATTTGTTTAGTTGGCATTAGGGAATCATTGGCTCAGAAGGTAAAGAATCTGCCTGCAGTGTGGGAGACCTGGGTTCGATCCCTGTGTTGAGAAGATCCCCTGGAGGAGGGCATGCAACCCACTCCAGTATTCTTGCCTGGAGAATCCCCGTGATTACCAGAGAAGCCTGTAGGGCTACAATCCATGGGGTCACAAAGAGTTGGACAGGCCTGAGCAACTAAGCACAGCACAGCACAAGGAGTCATTGAAGGCTTCCTGGTAACTCAGCAGGTAAAGAATCTGCCTGCCACGCAGGAGACCCTGGTTCAATTCCTGGATTAGGAAGATCCTCTGGAGAACGGATAGGGTACCCACTCCAGTATATTTGGGCTTCCCTGTTGGCTTAGAGAATCCACCTGCAGTGCGGGAGACCTCGGTTCAATCCCTGAGTTGGGAAGATCCCCTGGAGGAGGGCATGGCAACTCGCCTAGTATTCTTGCCTGGAGAATCCCCATGGACAGAGGAGCTTGGTGGGCTACAGTCCATGGGGTTGCAGAGAGGTGGACACAATGGAGAGACTAAGCACAGCGCAGGGAGTCGCTGAAGGTTTTTGAGTAGAGTAGGGACATGATCATAGCTATACTATGGAAGGATTATTTTGATGGGTTGGGGAGGGGAGGGCAGAGTCTGCAGTAAGGAGATTGATTAGGAAGCCATCACCATATTCAGGAATATGGTGCTGAAGGCCTCAACCAGGGTGTTGGTGTTAGCAATGGAAAGGAAAGTGTTAGTTGCTCAGTCATGACTCTTTTGTGACCCCCATGAACTGTAACCCACCAGACTCCTCTGTCCATGGAATTCTCCAGGCAAAAATACTGGAGTGGGTTGCCATTCCTTTCTCTAGGAAATCTTCCTGATTCAGGAATTGAACCCAGGTCTCCTGAATTGCAGGTGGATTCTTTACTGTCTGAGTCACCAAGGAAGCCTAGTGGAAGGGAAGTGAGCATGTTATAGAGAATAACGCGTTGAGGTGATCTTCCTTCTTCAAAGAGAGTCCCATGGCACAAGTTGGTGTGATTGCAGGGGCACTGAGCGTCCTCTCCACTCCACACGTCCTAGAACACGCAATCACCTTGCACAGTTAGTCCAGATAAAGAACAGTTAGTACTCTCCCTCGTTACAAAGTTTGGAAACCAAGAGATTAAGAAAACTCAGGGATGCAGAAATGGTGAATGAAGAAGAATCAGACCCTTCTTGATCAGATTTTTTAGGTCATAGGGCTTTGTTTGTGGTTCCAGTATTGTTATAGCAAGGACTGACCTTAGTGAGGAAAAAAAAATTTTTTTTTCCCCTTTATTCTGGTTGCTTAAATTGAGATGTCTCTTATCCTTGCCTTTCTGATAACTGGAAGGGAAAGGGAGGGTAGAAATACTGCCCTATACCAGGCACTGTGTTATTCAAGCTGTTCTTTGAAATTGGCTATTGGTTATATTGTACTTGAGTCATTTGGCTAGAGGCCCCTCATTCCCTCTCTTCTGGTCTGAGGTCCAATGCCCTCCTTAGCTCCTCCTCTGCCTGCACATGAAAATGCTTCTGATGCTGTCAATGTCAGTTTCCTTGGAAATAGGTGTCAGCTGTCTATGCTGTAGGTTCTAGTGCCAGCTGGACACAGGTAAGCCCTGACAACGTGGGGTACTCTGACATCGGAAGACCCTCTGTTACTCTTTTTTCTCTGCAACCATCTCAGAGAGGAGAGGTCAGAACCCATTTTTTTTTTCAGTTTTATTTATTTATTTTTTTACTTTACAATATTGTGTTGGTTTTTGCCATACATTGACATGAATCCGCCATGGGTGTCCATGTGTTCCCCATCCTGAACCCCCCTCCCACCTCCCTCCCCATCCAATCCCTCTGGGTCATCCCAGTGCACCAGCCCCAAGCACCCTGTATCACGCATCGAACCTGGATTGGCGATTCGTTTCACATGTGATAATTTACATGTTTCAATGCCATTCTCGCATGTCATCCCACCCTCGCCCTCTCCCACAGAGTCCAAAAGACTCTTCTATACATCTGTGTCTCTTTTGCTGTCTCGCATACAGGGTTATTGTTACCATCTTTCTAAATTCCATATATATAGGTTAGTATACTGTATTGGTGTAGAACCCATTTTTAGACCCAGTTACATTACTGATAAGGGATGCTACTTTAAAAAAACAAACATTAACACAGGCAGGAGAGGACCCTGTTGCCTCTCTACTTCCTCCTGTGCCCTTTGCCTTGGATCTTGGTGCTCAGACTTGTCCCCACTGCCTCCACGATGGCATGGCGACTTCTTGTATGCTCTTTCAGAAGTGACAGCATTTTGGTGGTTTGGGAGAACCTGAGCTCCCTCCTTGGTCACCATGGTTTCTGAAACCAGACAGACCTATGTTTGAATCCTGGTTCTTCCATTCACTAATTACCTGACTCCTTTATCTCTGCGATGGAGATAATACTAGTCCTTCATCAAGTTGTCAAGAGTATTAAATGAGGTGATCTTGCGAAGTGTTTAGCACAGTTCTTGGCACAGAGTGCACATTCAATAGATGGTATTTGGTATAGCTGTAGATCCTCTTTCTGCCCAAGACCCTTTGCAGCCCATGAATCTGGGTATTCTTAAGAATAAGACTACTCGGAATGTTGTTTTCTCCCTAGTCACAGGAGGAGGGGTTGAAATTTGAAAATAAAAAGGCAAAATGCTTTAATTGAATAGTTCCCTACCCTATCAATCACTAGAACCTCCTGGAGAGCTTTAATAAGCAGCTTCACCTCGACCCCACCCTCCCATAGCTCAGGAATCTTGCAGAGGCAGGGTCTGGGTAAAAGGTGGGGACTGCTTTGTGAACAAAACTTAGTAAGCCCTCTGAGTAGTTTTACTGACGGGGCAGAATTGGGAACCTCTGTTCTCTAGTCCCCAGGGGCTTATTGGCTAAAGGATTTCTAAGGTCACCTCTTCTCAAACAGTGGCAGACTCACCTTCCTTAGTTGCTGAGGCTGTTTTAATCCTAGCACTACAGAATTGGCTCAATTCCAACTAATCTTGAGCTCTAGTGAGGGAACTGGGTTTTTCTGTCATGTGAAGTCACTCAGTCATGTCCGACTCTTTGTGACCCCATGGACTGTAGCCTATCAGGCTCCTCCATCCAGGGGATTTTCCAGGCAAGAGTGCTGGAGTGGATTGCCATTTCCTTCTCCAGGGGATCTTCCCAACCCAAGAATCAAACTCGGGTTTCCCGCACTGCTGGCAGATAGATGCTTTACCGTCTGAGCTACCAGAACTTTTCTGTCATAGTGAAAGTTATTTGTCTCAGAGACTTGATGGCATAGACAGTAGAACTGGAAATTGTCCATATGGGATAGAGACCAGGAGCAGAGTGGAGAGGCAAGGTTTGTTCTACAGTTTTGGAGTGGCCATTTTGTCTCTTCCTGCCTCTCCCCAGCTGGCCCCTTGCATTCTGAACAAACAAGAGTGAGCGAGCTTGGGCCTGATACCTGCTTCCCCCTTCCCTCTCCCAGGGCTGGTCACTAGGTCTTTGCCCAGCTGGCTAAGTCTCTGCGCAAAGCCTCCTGGCCTTGAACTTTCTTTGTGGCTTTTGTATAAGTGGCAATTCTCAGAATCTGGTGGAGAATCTGCTTTGTGAGATTAGAGTGTAGTGTGTGGGCAAGAGACAGGCGTAGTTATTCTTAACCTGCAGGAAGGGAGGGAAAGGCGGAGAGGGCTCTGCCTCTGACAGGTCTGTGACATGCTTGTTTATAGAAATAGCAAGCCCATAGTTTGGCTGGAATGACTTATAACTTAGGTATTTGTAACTTGTATTGAGTGGGATTGAGAAGTAGAGAAAGGGCAAAGGGGGAAGAAAGAAACTGATGGCAACAAAACATGGCAAGCAAAACAGCATCCTCTCAGTCGTGGGGGTTTCTTTATCATTCTGAGGTCAGCTGAGTCCTAGATGACCCTGGCCTTTTGTAGCTCTGGCCTCTTAGTTTTCTCTCGGGGGAGCAGCTGCTTTCTTCAGGGAGCACCACAGACTCCCTATCGTAGTCCCTCACACCGAGAGTGCGAGGACAGATGAGAATCACATACACCGTGGGCTCCATAGAAGCCCTTCCCTAGCAGTGCCTCCACACACTGAATCTTTCATTGGCTGGTGCCTCTCTCTAGCATGTAGGCTGATCAGATCTAGGGACTAGAGAGAGAGAGACACCAGAAGAGTTTAGAAGGCCTTATGCAGAGTTCCTGAGATCAAGTGTTTGGGGCGGCATGGGGGTGGTGGGACGGCTTGGGACCCTGTGCTGTGCCACCAGTTTTGCAGATGGCTTTGGAGTCCATTTCTTGCTTCTTTCAATTCTTTTTAGCACTTATATTAACTATCCCTTCCTTCTGGTAACTCTCCCTTTCACTAGCTTCCTGGTTCTCCTCTTTTTCTAACTGCCGGGATCTCATTGTTCCCATACTCTAAAAACAGCTACTCCCCACATTTCTGTCCACCAGCCTCACTCTCTCTCCCCTCTGTCTCCTCCCATCTCATTGCATTTCAGTGCTGGTTTTCACCTCCATGTGAATAATTTTCAGATAGCTGTTTCTAGTCCTCACCTCTCTCCCGAGCATCAATTCCATGTGTATGTTGCTAAGCTAAATTGAATGTTTTATAGTAGTGTAGTAGTGTTATTTGCTCAGTTGTGTCTGACTCTTTACAACTCCGTGAACTATATAGCCCACCAGGCTTCTCTATCTATTGGACTTCCCAGGCAAGAATACTGAAGTGGGTTGCCATTTCCTTCTCCAGGGTATCTTCTCGATCCAGGGATCGAACCTGGGTTTCCCACGTTGTGGGCAGATTCTTTACCATCTGAGCCACCAGGGAAACCCCAAGTGTTTTGTGGTTCCTGCTAAATATTCCTGAAGCGCCTAGATTCGCCATATCTAAAACCGACACCAACAGTTCCCCTCCGCCCACTTCATCCAGACCCCCTTTCTCTGATCATGGTACCATTTCTTTTCATAGCACCACCTTGTTCCCTGTCTCTGAAGTTCAAAATTTGAGTCTTTTGTCTTTTTTCTACAGAGTTGTACAGTGCCTGGTCTTGCCAGTTCTGTTTGCTTTGTCACTTTCTCCTTTGTCATTATTTCTTTCCTACTCTCACTGTCTCTGTGCTGGTCTAGATCCTTACTACTCTTCACTCGAGCTATTGTAATAGTCTCCTATATGGGCTCCCTGCCCGAGCTGTGCTTTGGTAATGATGTATATAGCTTTGATCATGTCCCTGGTTCGTTCGAAACCCTCCTGGGGCTTCCCAGAGCCTCCAAAAGACCTGACTTAGTTTGGTAACCAGGGCCCTTCCTGATCTGGTTGCAGTCTACCTTTTCTGACCTAACTCTCCTACAGAAAGTCCTTGCTTTCACTGTTGCTGCTGTTTCCTTCTGCCAGACTCATTCATGCAGCTTCTTCTACTGAGAATTCCTTCTCTCTATATGTCCATCTGTCAAAATCCTATCCTCACTGCAAGGCCCAGGTCACATTCCATCTAATCTTCCGGGAAAGCTCATTGTTTCCCTTTCCTGATCCTGTTCAGAAACCACCCCTCTTCCTCCTCTTGGAGCACTTCATATCTTTCTTATGACCCTATCACATGCTGGATTGCTTTGTAGTATGTCATTGATCTTCCCTATTGGATTTTGAGGATAGAGGGTTGAGTCTGTACTCTGCATTTAGGACTCTAATGGCATCCCAGTGACTTTCACATTTTAAAGAACAACTCATATTAAGAAATGTGCTTTACATTGTGACCCAGTGCACACACACATACCCCTGAAATAAAGTTTCATGATCAGTACTTACCATTACTACATGCCATGAGGTCTGTTTTTTGTTCTAGCTATTCATTACCTATTAAATCAATTTCAGATCCCATTAATAGGCTGCAGTCTGCATTCTGGAAAATACTGTTCTATGGAGAATGAATGAGTAGTCCTGTCTATTGCCTCTGAGCCACCTGTTTTTTCCATCTACTCTAATGAGAGCCAGAAGAGCTCTTAAACAGTTGGCTGTAGTCTTTCCTTCTCTCTTGGGAATAGGCAATTATGAAGTTATCCCTTTATCTCATTACAGTGAGGAATGATTCTGCTTTCCTTCTTTCTCTTAGAAGGATGCAATACTGCCCTGCCCAGTGCACGTGGGGAGGGGTGGGCATTCAAGCCTTCCTTTGCAGTGTGTCTGTAGTAATTCTGCCCTTCTGCAGCCTTGCTGCTGGGGAAAGATGACACCCTCTTTCTGGCTGGTGTAGGCTTTCCTCCATCTCAACACTCTCCACCTGCCCAAGGAGTGGCTGGGTCACAACTTGAGTATTCTCCCTGCTTCTAGGCTGTGTTTCAGATGTGGAGGAGAGCACTGCAGAGTCCAGAGGGAGTGCCCTCTTCTTAATTCTGAGTTTTCACTTGCCCTTGATGTTCCTAGAACTGTGTATGTATCAGGGTGCTAGCTGCATGGGCCAGAATCAATTACCTGGACTGGTGTATCTGTGGGGCTGTATTTCATTGACATTTGGGCCATGAGGATTTGGAGCTGAAGTTCCTGTCAGAAGTTGGGGCCCCATCCCTGACTTTGACGACAGCTATTTTCTCACAGGGCCTGATCCCTGCCTCATTTTCCTCAAATGATGCTTGAGGCCAGAACTCTCATGCTGGTAGGCTTGCTTCCTTATGAAGAAATGCTATAGTATACAGGAGGGGCTGGTTATTGGTTCCCAAGGTGTGGTCAGAGAATCCCTGGGGTCCCCAAAACCCTTTAAGGGCATCTCTGTGGTCTCTTTTCCAATTACATATACAAATAAGGCCAGATTTTCTTTATCTTCACCTAAAATAACATCATAGCAGATTGCATGCAGGTGCAGATATGAGAATCCAGTTGTTTTCTATTGAGCCAGACATTAGAGAGATCGGGAAAAATGTTAAACAGTGCCACTCTTCTCACTAAATGTTTTTGATTTTTTTTTGGAAACTAGAGTTACTTTTAATAAAAGTGTTAACATGTAATGGGGTTTTTTTATTACTTTTGAACAAATTAAATACTTTCAGTGTTTCCATTGTAATTTTTAATATAACCAGTATTGATATTTATAACTTATATAAACAAAAGCTCTTTGGCTCCTTGATAATTTCTAAGAGTGTAAGGAAACCATAACACATAAGAGACCAACCAAAACGTGTGAAAATTGCTGGGCTAGGTCATACCATGGTAACAAATCTCCTCACCATCTGCCCGACTTAACAGATAGTTTCTTTCTTGTTCCTGCTTGTGTTCACTGTGGGTCAGCATGGGCACTCTGTTCATCAGTCACTCAGGAACCCAGGCTGAGGGGGCTGTCTCCTCACCTGCTGCCAGGCTTAGTAGTCAGGAGAAGGGATGTATGCAGTAGTCCTTGAAAACTCCCACCAGAAGAAAGCGGTGTGTCGGGAGCATTACAAATACAACACAGCCTGACAAGCACTGAAGTGAGAAACCTAAATCCAGTAAAAACTGATTCTTCAGTTCTCTGTTGCCCTTCCCCTCACATTGCTGGGTCAGCGGGTGTCAACGAAGCGGCTTGAGGATAAGGAGAAGTCAGGGACGTAAACTGTAGAAGGATGTTGCTCATAAGGTGCTGAGCCCCACACCACATCCTGGACCATATCTTTTCTGTCTTTTAAACTTCTCCTGTGGAGTCTCTAAGACATACACTAAATACACGTGGAATAATGAACAGTTGTGTGCCCACCATCAACTTAAGAAACAAAATGTTACCTGTACCATTAACCTCCCTTTGTACTCGTCCTCATCTAGACATGGTCTTTCTGTCACAGCTAGTTTTTCTTTACTATTATTTTTTAGCCATGCAGCTTGAGGGATCTTAGTTCTCCGACCAGGGATGGAACCTGTGCCATGGCAGGGAAAGCACCGACTCCTCACCACTGGACAACCAGGGAACTCCTACACACCCAGTTTCAGATACTTTGTGGAGAGCAACTCTGCTGGCCTGAAAACCCCAGTTTTCTTGTGCTTCCTATCTCTGTTGTTTCACTGTTGCCAGAGCCTCTGCCATGCATTTACTTATTCATCAAATATTTATCAAGTGCCCATTTTGTGCCAGGCACTGTTTAAAGCGCTAGGGATGCATCAGTGAGGGGTAGCAACTTAGGCCATGCCCTTGAGGAGCCCCTATTATGGTAGAGGAGACAGACAGTAAGTAAGTGGACAAAGAACCCATGTCGGGTCACTGCCTGACTCTCAAGTACAATGAAGGAAAGTAAAGCAGGGTAGGTTGGGTATAGAGGAATAGCAGTAAAGCCAGTCTGGAAAGCCTTCTCTGAGGAGACCTTTGAGCAAAGACCTGAGTGAATTAGCTGAGTGAGTAGTTGAGGGAAGAGCATTTTAGTGGAAGAAATAAATAGCATATGCAGAGAACCGGAAGCTAGAACCTCCTTGAGGCGCTTAAGGCAGTCAGGATGGTTGGAGTGGAATAAAGGAGGGGGAAGTGAAGGAAATGAGGTCAGAGAGGTAGCCAGGGGCCAGGTGACTCAGGATGCTGTAAACCAGGGTAAAGACGTTGGATTTAAACTTAAGGATGGGGAACAGTTGGAGGCATTTGAGCAGCATCACGACACGAACTCCCGTCTTTCTTAAAAGAATCACTGTGGCCTGCCATGTTGAGAAAAAAACTCTAGGAAGCAAGGCCCGAAGCAGAAAGAACACATGGGAGTTACAGCCATAGTCCAGGGCAGAGAGGAAAGTTGCTTGAGCTTAGTGTTGCGTTGGTAAACGTTTACACACTCTCTGAGGGGCAAAGGGGGCCCCAGCTTGTAGCGTTGTCTGATTTCATGGTGTCGGTGCTCCTGTCTTGGTGATTTCAGGCTTCCAGTGTGCTCTCACTGTGTATGGAGCTGGGGCAGAGGTTCACAGTCGCTCTCCTGAGCCAGTGCGAGCCACCGTAGCACCCTGCTGCTTGAACTTGGGCCTTCTCAGCCTGGGGTGTGTTTGCAAAGGGGTGTCCAGGCTTGTCTCCATTTCCAAGGGTAGATGGAAGCTGTCCCAGGAAGGGGTATGGAGAGGGTTATGAGAGGAGAGAGTCAGTTCCTGAGGTCCATTGCCCAGGAGCCTCACAGGATAAGCCTAGACATTGGAGGCCGTGCAAGAGCTCTGGACTCTCAGATCCTTTGAAAGTGGAGCTCAGCCCCAAACCTCCCTGCAAACAGGAAGCTGGTTTGAGTTAGAACATAAAATAAAAACCAGCTGATGCCCCTGAATGTTTTTCCCCTGCTCCTCCCCCTCCACAGAGCCAAAGGAAACTGCCTTTTTTCCCCCCTGGATAGCTGCTCAGAAAGCCAGGAGAAGCCAAAACTCATAAATCCTTTGAAAATCGTCCAAGTTTTGAGCCTGGGTGAACTCCTGCCCATGGGGTTTCCTAGCCCGGGTGTCTGCCCTCCTGCCAAGAGTCCTAGGAGGAAAGTGACAGAGGAGCACAGAGGTGGCAGGGGCCACAGCTGAGCCCCAGGCCCAGTGGGGGAGATGGCCCTGAGCAGGGCCCCGGACTGCCACTTCAGCCCACTTACGGGCCACGGAGTCAGGTGAGTGGGCCAAGACCACAATTACTTTTTAATGTAATGGAACGTAATACAAATTGGAGTACATCACATGCAACAAGAGTTAACTATTGTTCTGTGAAACTTTCAGTTTTATGAACAAGCTCACACATGCATGTATGTTTACCCTGGATCAAGCTGTAAACAGTCTCTTAACATGGGTTGTGGTCACAATCATTTGATAAACACTGGTCTTTCAGGTCTGAGTAACACACATCTCCTTCTTGCTTTATATTGCTGCTGAAAACTCCAAGCAAGTTCCAGATAATTCTCTGTGGAACTGGATCATCTACCCACAAAACACCTACCCAAATTCCTGTCAGAGGGAAGGCAAGCTGAGAACCAACAGACTGGTCTAATTCTTTGGGACCAAAGCTGAAGCATAAGGGAGGGATTGATGCAAATATGAATCCAGAGGATTTGCCTGAAATCAGAGTAGCCTGGAGAGAATAGGAGTTGAGCGGTGTTTTTAGCTCAGCCCTTGCTTTGGTGACCTTTCTCATCTGTGTGGGTAATGCTGGCCTCAGGCTCCCCTTTCTCTGCAGTAGGCAGTTGGTGCAGCAGGAATGTTCCTGAGCACCCCTCCCTCAGGAAGAGCCAGAGGCGCAATGCCAGGATGGGGGGCGGTGCCATGAACTGAGCATCCCCCAGGCTTCCCCAGGGTTAGTTGGTGTTCTGTAGTCTGTGTGCAGTGCTCAGACCTTTCAGAAAGGTTGCCTGGGTGCCCAGGGGTGGGCGAGGATTGTTAAGCTGAGAAAAAGTGTGTAAAGAGGCTTGTTAGAGCAAAGTATCAAGAATGTCTAGAGCAAGCAAAAGTTAGTTTATCCCCCAGTAAGTTTAGCGCCTCAGAAAGACCCAGGGTAGCTGGCGAGTTTGGCTCTTGCCAGGTTGCTGTGGGTAGCCATGGTGCCCTCGAAATCAGCTGCTTCTGTCAGTGAGTAGACATGTGTTGGAATTCCTGGTCTCCATCCTCAAGAAGTACAGAAGACTCTTGGGGACCTTCTGAGGGAATAGCTTTAATTACAATATCCCAGTAAACTTATTTTGGTCTTTGGCCACCTCAGGGCATTTCTTTACAACATAATTCAAACTAAAGTGGTCCTTGGATATAAGAATTTAAACTGGCCCTCTAGAAACACTTGGAATTCTCCAGTTGGGAGAGTAAGAAAGGAAGAGGAGAGATACTAAAGTGACTATGGGCTTTCCCTCTCTAGAAACTGACAGGGACTAGGAGCCCGTGACCCCTGCCTCGGATGTGAATACTTCTGAAGTGTTTCTGGTTCATGAGGCCCTATTAAGGCCCCAAAGACTCTTAACAGAATACACTCTAGCCTGTTTACATGGCCATTCTGCATTCCGAAGCCCTGCCATCTGAACCAACGAGGACAAGAGGGCCTCCCCGAGGAGGGCCAGTGCAGGGGGCCCAGGAAGTGCTGAGGAGACTGGCCCGGAGTGACAGGCGAGGCATTCCGTAGCAGGGGGTGAGGTGGAGTGATGAGTTACGTGGCAGCCTTAATCTTACATGGGCTCATCTAGGAGAAAGCTCAGTGAACTAATCTGAGGTTAGTCCAGTACGTGTCCCAGGGCCTGCAGACAGTGTGGGGTAGCAGCAGTGACTTTGAGAGTGATGGTGAGTGTCTCCTATGGCCGTGTTCTCTCAGAATCTCTGAGGACTTTGCATATGTTTCCCTTTCATCTCTGTGAGAGTTGTGGCTTAATAATAATAATTAGACTGCTCTGAGCATCTGTGCTTTGCAAAACATAGCATTAAACTATGTCTCTGCCTCCTGGGCTTATAGTCTGTATGAACTGGCTGCCATCTGATAGAAGGGAAGAGTGTGATGGAATGCATAGATCAGGGGTATTATGAGTCACCTAATTGATACCTAACATTCTCCCGGCTCTGGGAGATGAGAGTGGCCTTTCTTTCGTGCCTGCCAAGGCACGATCAGTGACATCCCCTGAGTCTCACAGACCCAAGAGGCCAGTCTGGGGACCCAGGGCTTTACCTTATAAATGGAGTTTTCCTGGATTGGGGGAGTACTTGTTCCTCTGTGGCCATGACCTGAGTTTTAACCACTTCATTTTCTTTTCTTTGGATCCAGCAGTTTGAGCACTGTTAAAAGCTGGTGATGTACACTGGCCTTTTTTCGCGTGTGATCAGGGAGCCTGTGCCAAATCAGAACCTGGACAAGCCCCATTCTCCAGAAGACAGGGTCACCAGGAAGGCAGTCAGCACGGGAGAACACCTCCTTCCCAACCCCCTCTGTCCAAAACATAATACTTCTCTGTCTTGTTCTCACAGGTGACCTTGGAGAAGGTGCTTGGAATTACAGTGTCTGGAGGCAGAGGACTTGCCTGTGACCCCCGATCCGGTTTAGTTGCCTACCCAGCTGGGTGAGTGTCTTGGCAGTGATCTTACTGCATGGGAGCTTGTAGCTATGCTAAATCAGTGGGAGCAGGCAGGGTTTTCTGGTGCCTTCTGGGCGATACATCCAGGTTAATGTTTTGGCCGTTTTTATAAATGAGATGCGGGGCCACATAAAGGCTCTGTGTTGATTGTTGTCTTTGTTGCCATCCTGTCCTGCTCTTTGGCCACCTACACCCACCCACACATACAGATTTATACTTTGTATTACACACAGCTCCCAACTGTTTTCAGTGTCTTTAATATCTACCTTTTAGTCATTTTGTTTTATTGTTTTTTAAATTTTTGTTTTATATTGGAGTAGAGTTGATATATAATGTGTTTCAAGTGTACAGCAAAGTGATTTAGTTATACATATACACATATCCTTTTTTAGATCCTTTTCACATATAAGTTATTACATAGTACTGAGTTCCCTGTGCTCTACAGTATTATTGATTATTTATTTTATATATAGTAGCATGTATATGTTTATCCCTCCCCAGCTCCCACCTTTCCCCTTTGGTAACTGTAAGTTTGCCTTTGAAGCCTGAGAGTCTCTTTCTCTTTTGCAAATAAGTTCGTTTGTGGCATCTGTCTAGATCCTACATGTAGGTTCTATCATAGGATGTTTGTCATCCTCTGATTGACTTCACTTAGTATGAGAATAGGTCCATCTGTGTCCCTGCAAACATATATGGACTTCATGGATTTTATTCTTTTTCATGCCTGAGTAATATTCCAGTGTGTGCACATGCGCGTGCCTGTGTGCGTGCGTGCGTGCGTGTGTGTGTGTACGCACGCACGCACAGGGTCCAAAGAGTCAGACATAACTGAAGTGACTTAGCACACACACACACACACACACACAGATAGATAGATATACCGCATTTTCTCCATTAATCTGTTGATGAGCATTCAGGCTGTTTCCACTTTTTGGCTGTTATGGATAAAGCTTCTCTGATCACTTGGCACGTTGAGAGATGTCAGTGCCCTGGCAGAAAGGTGAGGTTCCAGGGCCAGTGTTCTTTTCCGTGCTGCCTCTTCACTCCTCTGCTCCTGTTCATGAGAAAACCCCAACCGTAGGTGCTTGCAGCTTCTGCAGAAGTGTTTCTTGTGGAGCCTCAGGGGCCCTCCTGCCGCTGGTTTACTCTGTCGCCCTCTGATCCTTGCTGCTGGAACATGAAAATAGCATGGCCACTTCTCTCCTCCTTCCATCAACTTGGGAATGCCAGGATGCCCAGTATGACTCTCACAGCAACACCTGGAGTTTTTATATCAGCTATACAGTTTCTTTCTCTCTTTTTTTTTTTAAGCTTTATCATCCCTACCTTTATCAAGAACTTTTTCTGTGTCAGGAACTTTGTTAAGCACATCACAGGAATTATTTTATTTAATACTCTGAGCAACCCTGTGAGGCTGGAACTGTTTTCATCGCCTATTTTAGAGGAGGGAAGCTAAGATTCAAAGAGAGAAAGCGGTTTGCTCCAGGTCACACAGCTAGTATGTGTCTGTATTGGGATTCCAACTCAAGTCCTCTGACTGCAAAGCTCTTTTAAAACGGCTCGAGGCAGGGAGGGAGACCAGACTTGCTGTTTATTTTTTAAAGCTGCCTTTCCCCTAAGCTGTTTACCCACTCTTTGAATGAGAAGAGCCCAATTTATGGGCAGCTCAGTGTATTCCAGGGAGCCTTCAGCCCCTGGGTTCTGGGGTCTGTCGTTTATTTTTTAAAGCTGCCTTTCCCCTAAGCTGTTTACCCACTCTTTGAATGAGAAGAGCCCAATTTATGGGCAGCTCAGTGTATTCCAGGGAGCCTTCAGCCCCTGGGTTCTGGGGTCTGTCTCTTCTGCGTGGCCGTTTGGCGTTTGACGTCTGTGCTGGGGGACTGGGAGCTGAGCTGACTTTACCCTTCAGGGGCTGAGCGGCCTCCTCCCGTTTCCAGAAGCAAGGTGATGAATGATCTCTGTCACTGGATACCCTGTGCAGTCTGCCTCTGGGGAATTCCACTCATGCCTGCCTCGGCCTGGGAAAGCCAGGTTCCTTCTTGTTGGAGGTGGTACGGGGGCTGGATGCGGGACAGACTGGGAAGGCTAGGGCTGCTGCTCCAGGTGTGCTGAGCCCTGTGTCCCTGCCCTGGGGAGTGTGGAGCCCTGCTCCCGCTCTTGCGCACCTACTGTGACCCCAGATGCCTTTAAGGGTGTGTGCTTCAGTTTACGGGCAGGCCCCAGCCTGGTGCGTGTGCCTGGGAGTCATCCCTCCAGGTGGTGTATGGAGGCTTCCTTGCTGTCACCTCCAGTGGGTTTCCTGCGTGTGTTTGGCTTGGGCCAGCCCTGGGCAGTGCCCTGATCCACTTCCTGACCATTTGACTTCCTAGAATTTTGAGTTCTCCCTTTGCAAATGGCTTTTTTCTGGGTGTTTGGTTTTGCTCTGTGCTAAAGCTCACCTTGTGCCTCAGTGGTATCTGGGGGGCCGCCAACGTCTGTGTGAGCCCTGGAAGAGCAGGCTCTTCCCCCCCACCTCCGTCTTCCTTCTCTTCTTCCCTGGTGATCCTTACCCCGCCCCCATCCCCCACTCTCTGGTTCCTACTGCGCTTGTTGCTCTAGGAGCAGTTCAGGTATCCTAGAAACAAGAAGAGAAACAAAGCTCCAAAAATTCTCCCAGAGGCCTAGAGGCAAATATCAAACCAAAACAAAGTTTTTCTGAAAGGAAATGAAACAGCTCAGGGAGGGTGGAGTGGAGAGAGATGTGTGCGAGGCAGAGGTAGGCTGAAGTCTCTGGGGAGGGGCCCTTCAGCTCTGGTGGCTCTCGCGTCTCTTCTCCAAAGCCCTCCCTTAGCTGCTCTCCCCACAGGAAACCCACCCCCTACCTGCCACATTTTAAGCCCCTTGCTCCAGGAGGCTGAGCTGGTCCACGGATAGCTTTGAGGCCCTCAGTTTAGTTGAAAACCCGTAACTGACTGGGACTCCTTTCCCAGCTGCCCTGGTAGAGGGTTTCAGGACCTTTAGAGCCCAGCACCAGCCCCTGTTGCTGCTGTGGAGTCAGTCAGTTGGGAGAATGGGTTTCTCTCGACCCCTGATGCCTGAGTGCAGAGCCTCTGCGCAGACCTGCTCCTGGGGTGGGAGGTGTCCTGGAACAGTGAGGGCCCTATCTGGCAGCCAGGAAAGGACCTCTTGGTGGTTTAAGTCGGGAGGAGGAGGGGAAAGCCCGCTCTCCTGGGGAGGCCCTCCATTTACTCAGCGCCTGTTGGAGTTGACGCTGAGAGACCCAGCGCCAGGGCTTTGGACTGCATGTGAAGCCACAGAATCTCCTCCTGGCCCGTGTTCTAGTGGCAGCTGAGCTGAAGGAGCACGCTGCTACCTTCTTCCTCTCTGTGGTAAACACTGGGTACGCAGCGGTCGCCAGGGAGTGTGTGGCGTGGTGCACAGGCTGGGTGGAGCTAAGGAAAGAGGACGCCTGGACTCGGTGCCCTGATGGCTGTGAGTCATGCGCGAGGCCACCCGTAGACACCCGTCCCCTCCGTGCCTTTTCTCCTGGCTTCCCAGCAGATCTCACTCCAGAAACAGGGCCCTGTAGATCTTCCCAGAAGACCTTGTTCATCCATGCAGTCACTCGTGTGTGGCAGATACTTGGTGGAAACCTAATCTGTATACTCTTCAGCTGCAGGGTATACAGTGGTGATAAGACGGACAGTGTCACCGCTTCTTCCGGGTTTAAGGTGGTGGTGGTGGGGTGGTAAGCAGATAGTAAGCATGTAAACAAACAAATGAGCACGATAATATCAGAGAGTGGTCAGTGTTCTGAAGGAGTGACGGAAAGGAGAGTAAGTGAATACCCTGGAGTGGGGTGGGAGTAGGGCTGGTCAGGGCTCAGTGGGAGCTGGCCTTTGAGCTGTTGTCTGTGTGACAAAGAGGAATCCTTGTGTGAAGATCTGCGCTTTCAGGTGGAGACCTCAACTACAAAGGTCCCAAGAAAGCACGCATTGATTCATTTGTTTGAGTAGCTAAACAGCAGCCACGGTGGCTAGACCCTGGTGAGTGAGAGGAAGGGGCTCTGACTCTGCCTTTTGGACCTGACTCATGAGTCCTGTGAGATCCTCTTCTTGTCCTGGAAGGGAATATGTTCAGATTCCCCTGGGCAGAGAGACATGTACCATGTTATTTACTGGGTTATTATCGCCAATTTTCTTTTCCCATTCCTTTCAGTGGATGGTTGGTGGGTCTCATAGAGCATCTCAGAAACAGAGGCCAGTGGGTCTCACGATCTGGCCTAGGAAGGCTACTTATTTGGAAGGATGCCAGGTATCTAAAGAGGACTACAATCAAGGATGCCCTAGGCAACATCCTGGACTCTCATCCCTTAGAATAATTAAAGCCATAAGATTTCCCCTTTGGGAGTGAATCTGGAGGGACAGTTTGTAATTCCACAGCTGGAGGAGGACTCTGATGAGGCACTAGTACTCTGGAGGCCCTGGATGGGAGACTGTAGTTGGAGTTCCTGTTGCCACTGCTGACCCCTGGATAGCCATTTCCTTGTTACTGGTGCCCCAGGGAACCTGTTAAGAAGATGGCTAGGAGCGCCCTGCTGGTTATTATGCATATTCTTTTCTTCAGTTCTCACAACAATCCTGAGACATAGATATTATTATTCTTGTCTTATAGATGAGGAAACTGAGGTTCAGAGAAGTGAAGAAATATGCCCAAGATCACACAGTATGTTAGCAGACAGGTCTGCCTGACCCCAGTTTTCCTATTCTTTCCATCATCACACTGCCTTCCAGCATCAGTGAGTCCTAGAAGCTTAAGGTCGGGGAGAACTGTGGGCCTGCCCCTGGGGTCTGCTACTCAGGAGGTTCTTTGGGAGTTAGGGCTTTGAGATTTGGTAGCTAATGACTTAAAGATTTATTCACAAATACTTAATGGAGTGTCAATTTTCTAGGCCTTTGGGATTTAACAGTAAACAAAGTAAACAGGTATTACTGTCAGCTGGCAGTCTAGTGATGAAGATAGATCCTATTGCCTCCCCAAAAGAAAACTATATGGAATATTACAAGCTGATGTGTGCTTTGGAAAACGTATAAGCAATAGGCAGTGAGAGGGAATAGGGAATGTCGGGTTGTGGAGTTATAGTGTTCAAAAGGCACACAGGGTGATGTGTGAGCAAGGCTTGAGGACCTTTGGTGTGCCTCTGTGAGTCCCCTTCTGATTTTACTTGGTCTTAAAGAGGGAATTTTAGGTGCAGGGCCACAGCTCAGACCTTCTGTGTTCTCCTTGCATGTGCCTCTTCTGCATTCCTTGCTCATCCCAGGGTTCTGGAGGATGGAGAGTTGTAGGAGGCGGATCCTGGGGGAATGCTGGGCTCTTGGTGACGGCAGCAGGCCTGGACTTGTCTGGAGAGGGGGCCAGTCGAGGGCTTGACCCTTCCTGGTTCAGAGAAGTCCCTGGGCAGCAGGCCCAGCACCTGGTATGGGGTGCTCTACCACGTGACTCCTGGCCTGAGGCCCAGAGGGACTGAGGCCTCGCCGCCTCCCTGAGAGGGAGCAGTCTCCTTGCACCTGCACCCTGGGGTTCTGAACCACGGGACCCGGCCGGTTGGGCCAACCCAGCCCTGTCAGACGGAGGACAGCAGCCAGCACTGCTGCTCGGGCACGTGCCGATGGCTGCCTGCTGTGCTGGCCAGGGTCAAGGGATGTGGAGGCCAAAGGCCAAAGGTTGGTGCAAATGGCACCCTGCCCACCTCAGTCCTAGCAGACTGGGAAACTTGTTCAAAGGTCAGAGAAGACTGAGGAGGCTCTCACATCAGTGTTTTTGAGGTCTCTTCTGTTGGGAGGACCTCAGCAAGGTGGGCACAGGGAAACTTGGAGGTCTTTGCCAAGTCGTGCCTTCCCTCCACCATCTACGTTATCGTCCTCACAAGTGGAGCTGTGGCTGTGGGCTGGTCTCTTTCCTGCTCTTTCTCTTTGTTGGAAGGTTCCCAAATTTGAATAATTAGAAGTAAAAATTTCAGCTTAAGGGCCAATCTCTGTGTGTTTCCCTCCTTGGCTTAACTCTCCCATGCTACTCAGAGTTTTCCCGGCTATGCTGGGAGGTTGGGAGGTGTTAGAGAAGGGAAAGGTTGCCTCATAGCTTGTCATCCTCTGTCCACATTGTCTGTTTATGCACACACACTGCTCTCCCACTTCCCACCACTGTGGAGTCAAACCTGGGGAAGAAGGAAACAAAAGACGCCACGGTCCAGCAGGGCTCAAAGCTTATGTGCAGTGACTGGAGAGTGTGTTAAGCCGTCTAATGCACTGCCCTTGAAAGGTTACCATGCTGCTTTGGGTTTGAAGGTGCCTGCATCACCTGCTTTTTCTGAATGTGGAATGTGTCAGAATCTGTATTGATCTAATTCCAGTCAGATCTGCTCTCGGCCGAAGCCCTCTGCCGTGATTTATCTGGAGCTGATCTGAAAGCTAGGTAACCCAGAACCATTCAGACTGGAAGCCGTCACCAGAAAGGACAAGCCCGTGGAGCCCTCCTTAGCCTTAGAAAATGTCAGCTTTCCTGAAAACTTGCTGGGCTTTGCTGATGGTGTCAGGCCTGGGGTGGGGGGTGGGGGGTATACTTTTTCATACATTGAATAAAATATTAAAATCTAAATATTTAGACCTATCAACTTTGAACTAGAACTGCTATAATTTTCTGTGCCCATTATGATTTCCCAGAATTCTGTAGCCAGAATCCCTTTTCCCTCCAAGCGCCCCAGTCTCCTTTCCCTCTTCTCAGAAGCTTCTGCCCTGGCACCCTGTGCATTAGGTCGGTGTGCTTTCTGTGCTTGTCTCGCCTCTTCAATTGCAGTTTTCTCTTCTTTCTCTCACTTACTCCACTCTGCTTTCCTTAGAGCACAGCTCCTAAAATCCTGACTCTGTTTTGCTTTTGCTGAAATGCCTTGAAAAGGCCTCTGGACTCGTTTCTCCACCTTGAAGTGGGGATAATTGTACCAGCCACAAAACTTGTTGTGAGGATAGCTAAGACCAGATCTCTCAGGTGCTTAGCAGAGTGCCTGCTACACAGAACCTGCTAGATGAATGGCAACTCTTATTATTGGGCCCACAGTGTGAAGAGCAGACCAGTTACTGAAGGAGGTGGAAAGCCATCATGTTGAGAGTTCACTGCAGCCCTCGCATGGTGCTTGCTAACTTAGCCAGGTGGTTTCGCCTCCCTTCTCTTTCTGTGCTGCTGTCCTAGAGCCTGGGGAGCATGTCTCCTTCAGCATCCCCCCCGACCACGTCCCTTCCTTGCTGCTTTCCAAGGTTATCGTCTCCTAAATGGATGAAGATGTAGATACTGTCTTTCCCCAAGCTTAACCCAGTTCTCTTCCCTTGGCTGCCTTCCCAGAAATAAATAAAGCTTCCTTTAAAGTTTTTACCATTACTCAGATCCTAACAGGACTCACCCCCGGTTTTCTGAGGGAGATACCTGACACACAGCCCCTGGGCACCTCATTCCCCACTGCCTAGAGTCTCTTTTGGCTTCTTGTCTGTGCTCCAGGAGGAGGAATAGTAAGATCTGCCATTTGTTTGGTCCCTCTTTGTGTCCAAAAAATTATTTGATCCTATACAGAAGTCCTGACAGCTTGATTTTAGAGGCTCCTTTTAAACAAATAATGAAGTAGTTTGTGACTTACCCAGGGGCACAAAGCTTTTCATAACAGAACAAGGACTCCAACCCTGGTGTCTGACTCCAGAGCCTATCCTGTCCGCACTGCCCCTCCCTGCTCTGAGGATCCAGAGATCTTCGGTGTCTCCTCCCATAGGAGACAGGTGGGCATGCTGGGGAGGAGAGTCTGGCCTACGGATACCCCAGTTGACCAAGCCAGGGGAGCGTTCATCCATTCAGTAAATGGTTTTGAACAACTAAACCTAACAGACACAGGAGAGCAGCGAGCAAACCCAGGCACAGTTCCCACGCTCGTGAAAGACACAGGCTAGTGGCGGAGGAGTCTGTAATCAGTGCCCTACTGTAGGCGCAGGCAGCTGGACTCGACATCCTGAGATAAACTGAAATGGGAGAGAATGTGAAGAAGAATGTGTATACATATATGAAACTGACTCACTGTGCTGTCCAGCAGAAAGTAACACAACATTGTAAATCAACTGTACTTCAATAAAATACATTTTAAAATATAAAAAAAAATGTTAAATTGCAGTTGTGATAAACGTTACAAAAGACTAGTACAACTGTGTTGTGAGAGTATGTACTGAGGCCATCTGACCCGAGATGTGAAGGAGGTTAAGTGTTAACCAGTTGGGAAAAGGAGAGAGAAGGCTCTAGACCAGGCAGGGGCTCTAGCAGAGGCGTGAGTGGGAGGACCACAGCCAGCAAAAGGGCGAGGGTGGAGTGGGGCAGGGGCCACACCACCCAGAGCCTTCACACAGCCCTTATTTAAGGGCTTGCGTCTTAGAAGCTCCCCAGGGATGCTCAGCAGGGCTGACACAGTCAGATCAAACAGACACCGTGTTTGATGTGGATAGCACAGGACACTGCAAGACCTGCTCTCTGTCGGAGCCGAGTTCCCTCACCTCAAAACTTGGAGAGTTGGACCAGATGATCTTTAAAGATACCCAGCACAGTGCATTTAATTCCTTCCATCCTTCCTTCTGGCTCCAAGGTTCTATGAATCTTACCTGTTTGGGAGGAATTAGACCCCCTGCATCCTGGATTGCCCCTAACAGAAGCATGTAACCATGATTTTGGTTAAATTTTAAAAAACCCTCCTGACATGGTATTCTAGAAGGGAAGTGAAAGACTGAAAGTTGGTATAAAGAGAGGAGAAAGTAATGAGGAAAAAAGAAGCAAAGATTAGGAGATGGAGGGAGAAGAAAGAGCATTGAGAAGGGATTTGGGGACAGGAGTTAGAGGAAAAGATGTTGTGACTCAGGAATTCCAAGGGTGTCAGTCAGCCTGGCAGTTCTGGGCATAGCAGGTGTCCTTCAGAGATCCCAGTGTCCCCAGAAATTACCTGTGGAATTTGTATATTAAAGTCGTTTATTGACCTTGAGATGCTGAGCCGTCACTAGCAACTTGTACTCTGGTTTCGAGTTCCTAGTGAGTGGTGGGTTTTAGGTATGGGGGCTGCAGTGCTCTCCCACTAATCAAGGCTGTGTCTGAACCTTCTCTCCCCTTCCCTCACCTGGGGCAGCAGGCTCCACACCTGCTCCGGCAGCTAGTCACAGTTCTGATGCAGCCATGAGCAGAAGGGCAGTGAGGCCCAGCCTGCCGACAGCCGAGAGCCTAAGGGAGTACACTGCTGGCTATGGCTTTCTGCTTCTTGCTCCCAACTCCTGCTACCTGGAAAGTCAGTCAGAGCCCAGTCCCATCCAACCTTGCCCTCTGGCTGGAGAGGGTGCTCCCAGCCTTCTTCCATTGTCTTCTGGCAGTCTGGAGGGTCCTTCTCAGGCTCCTTGGGGCCAGGCATCCTCAGGGGTGGGCTTCTCAGGCCCTCCCAGGCTGTCTCTGCCCCTCCCTCTAGTCTTATCGACCCTCCTGGCAGTTCTGGTCCTTGCCTCCCACCCGCTGCATCACCTGATGCATAGCGGAGGTGTGTGTGCCGGGGCAGGGGTGGGGTTGGCTCTTGCCAAGTATACACGTGGACACATTGTGAGAGGCCTCACTCCTTGGAGCACGAATACTTGACACACATGTGACTCCAAGCCACACTGGCTCTGTGTGCATCTGCAGCCTGCTTTGCCCAAATTGTGTGAGTTCTCTCCTTCCGCCCCCCTTCCTGGGCTGGCGAGGCTCTGGGAGGGCCTGGGTCCCTGCTGCCCTGTGGCAGAGATGGCGCTGGTGCTGGGGCACGTGGTGAGCCATCTTGCAGGGAGCCCTTCCACCTCATGAGGCTGGGAAGTGGGTCCTTGTGGGTGGGAAAGGAAGCAGGAAGAACAAGTTTCCAGGAGAAAGCAGTCAGTTGCCCTCTGTGGCTAGTGATGCCTCTCTGAGCCGGTCGCCCCAGCTCCCTGGCCTGGGGGATTGGAGCTCCTGGGGGCGCCGTGGTTTGGTGCTGAAGTCGGGTTGCCTTCCTAATCTTCCCAGGTGTGTGGTCGTGCTGTTCAATCCCCGGAAACACAAACAGCACCACATCCTCAACAGCTCCAGGTAAATGGGTCTGGGCCCTCGGGGAGCATCTCCTGGGAGCTGTGAGAAGGCGCAGTCTGGGGTCTCTGTGGCGCTGGGGATGGGGACGTGGCTTGGCCCCCGGCCAGCCAGGGAAATGCCACCTGTACCGCTGGTTGTCTGCTGGTCTTGGCTCTTGAGGGGACTGTGCAGGAGCCAGGCTTAGACCGGGCTGCCAGTGCGCCTTTGAGCCCACCTCATTTCTTGCAGGAAAACCATCACTGCCCTTGCCTTCTCTCCTGATGGCAAGTACTTGGTCACTGGAGAGGTGAGTGAGGAGGGGGCTGCAGAGCTCTGAAGAGGGCAGGTGCCCTGGCCGCAGCAGAGAACTTCAGTCCTGGGCATGGTTAGGGCTGCTGCCACTCTGGCTTCCTGAACCGGTGTCAAATCCCAGTTTTGGTTGTACCCTGAAACCGTGGTTTTTGAAGCCTTAGTGGGCATCAGAGTCAACTGAGCGCTTGTTAAAGCGCACATTGCTGGTTCTGCTCCCGGAATTTCTGGTTCTGTGGGCCTGGGAAGGGACCCCAGATTTTGCATTTCTAACAAGTTCTCAGATCTCACTGATTCTGCTGATTTAGGAAGCACACTGTGAAAACCTCTGCCTTAAGATATTCCTTATGCCAGGGGGCCCCCTGCTGGGCACATGCGGGACACCTGTCCCTCTCAGTCTCTTACAGGGAGGCAGTAGGGGCAGAAATAGGCGTGGGTGGTAGTGGTCCTCAACCCTGACTCCCTATCAGAATCACTCTAGGAACTTTGAACAAATACAGAGGTGCAGACCCTTACCCGGAGATACTGAACTGAGTCTGGGAGCATTTTCTGATAATGGTTGTAATCCTGAGATATTTATCATGTTTTCTCTATACCTTCGCCTGTGTAGCACTCTGCCCTTGGCCAGGGGATCCTTAGAGAGACTGTGCCCAGTCACTGGAGAGGTAGGGCCCCAACCCTGAAAGGCTAGGGAGGCTGTGCCTCTGGCCCTCACTGCCTGTTCCTGCCTCCCTGCAGAGTGGGCACATGCCTGCCGTGCGCGTTTGGGATGTGGCAGAGCACAGCCAGGTGGCTGAGCTACAGGAGCACAAGTATGGTGTGGCTTGTGTGGCCTTCTCCCCGAGCGCCAAGTACATCGTCTCTGTGGGCTACCAGCACGACATGATCGTCAATGTCTGGGCCTGGAAGGTGAGTGGCCCCGGCTGGGCTGGCCTGGCCCCCTCAGGGGGGTCCAAGGGCCAGTTGAGGAGTCAGGAAGCTATTGACCTGAGTCCCTTCATTCCACTCTGCTGCTCAGTTACATTCTAGAAAATGACCTGAAGCAGAAAAGAGGAACTGTATAGCCGAGTGTGTTGGTAGAAAGAGGCTAGCTTTGTGCCTCCGAGGACCTCCGGAGGAAATGAATGTCTTCAGCTCCTCTGGAAAAGGATTCTCTTTCCTCCCCTCTTTTTCTGACCAGTAAATCCTGGAAAGTGAAAGAAAGTGTTAGTTGCTCAGTTGTGTCCGACTTTTTGCGACCCTATGGACTGTAGCCTGCCAGGCTCCTCTGTCCATGGAATTCTCCAGGCAAGAATGCTGGAGTGGGTTGCCATTCCATTCTCCAGGGAAACTTCCTGACTCAGGGATTGAATCTGGGTCTTCCATATGGCAGGCAGATTCTTAACCATGTGAGCCACCAAGGAAGTCCAAATCCTGGAGAGAAACATTTTAAAGTGCAAATCCTATCTTATCCTCCTCCATCTTCTGAGCCTCTTTATTCTTCACTCCAAGAGGCAGAACTTTGATTCTTCCATTGACTTTCTCTCCAGAAAAACATCGTGGTGGCCTCTAATAAGGTGTCCAGTCGGGTCACCGCGGTGTCCTTCTCTGAAGATTGCAGCTACTTTGTCACTGCCGGTAACCGGCATATCAAATTCTGGTACCTTGATGACAGCAAGACCTCAAAGGTGAGGTGCTGAGGCTGGAAATAGCCTCCAGGGCCAGGGTCTGCTCACCCACCCCAGGAGACACTGCTCCCTTGGGCCCCCTCTCTGCTCGCTTACCAGCCACCCAGAAGTTCTGGATGAATCAGGTGCTGCCTGCGCCTAGGGATAGTCTCAAAGGGCAGGGGTGGCGGGGCTTGCTGTGTCTCTTGGCTCCCTCTCCCCAGGCCGAGTCTCTGGGGCGGCTGAAGGGCGGATGGGTGGGCAGCAGCAGTGTGTCTCCACAGGTTAATGCCACTGTGCCCCTGCTGGGCCGCTCGGGGCTGCTGGGCGAGCTGCGGAACAACCTGTTCACTGACGTGGCCTGTGGCAGAGGGAAGAAGGCAGACAGCACCTTCTGCATCACGTCCTCAGGGCTGCTGTGCGAGTTCAGTGACCGGAGGCTTCTGGACAAGTGGGTGGAGCTGAGAGTAAGTACCTTGTCCAGCTGGCTGGGGGCTGCCCGGTCTCCGCCCAGGGCAGAGCTGGTGCCCATGGCTCCGCCCCAGGGGCGGGGTCTGCAGGTGGGAGGGTCCCCCAGGAGGAGGAAGCTTGAAGCCCGTGCTTGGCCGGGTTCCAGCCCACGCAGATGAGTGTAACTGCCTCCTCTCTGCTCTCTCTTCCTGTCTTTCTTTCCCCTGCTTTCCTCTTCTCAGAACACAGACAGCTTCACAGTAAGTGGTGCTAGACTCTTCCCCTCTTTCTCATGCTGTTCCTTTCTCTTTGCTGGGCTTTTCCTGTTTTGTCCTCTTGGCCAAAACCTCTGGTGCCTTCCAAGGTTCCTGGGCTCCCATCCCTGGTCGGCACATGGCTGTGGGCCCTCTGGCCACCTGCTGCTGGAGGGTGGGTGTCTCTAGGTAACAGCTGAGGGGCTCAGGCCTGTGCAGCTGGGCTGCTTTCCCCTCGCTCCTGCCTTGGTGGGTGTCTCCTCTAGGCAGGTGACTGTTGAGGAGGGGTTGAGGGGGTGGCCCACGCTGAGCCAAGCCCCTCTGCCTGCAGACCACCGTGGCCCACTGCATCTCCGTGAGCCAGGACTACATCTTCTGTGGCTGCGCTGATGGCACCGTGCGCCTCTTCAACCCCTCCAACCTGCACTTCCTCAGCACCCTTCCCCGGCCCCACGCCCTGGGGACAGACATCGCCAGTGTCACGGAGGCCAGGTGAGCTGTGCGGGACCCCTGCCTCCATTTCAGAGCTTGACTCCGCACCCAGCCTTCCTTGCCTCTGCTTCAAGGTGAAGGTATCAGCACCCCAAAGATTACATGAACGTCTCTGCAGAAACACAGATTTGGCTTTAAGGGTACATGGAACACCGTGGGGGACCATGGAGTATCTCTGTGTGCAGCCGTTAGGGGTCGCTTAGTGTCAGATTCGGAGAAGGCAATGGCGACCCACTCCAGTACTCTTGCCTGGAAAATCCCAGGGATGGGGGAGCCTGGTGGGCTGCCGTCTCTGGGGTCACACAGAGTCAGACAGGACTGAAGCGACTTAGCAGCAGCAGCAGCAATGTCAGATTTGGGTTTGCATTCAGTGATTTTAGGACTGGTTCCAGGGACTGAAGTTTTGCTTTGGTTGGATGCTGTGAGGAAGTGGGGGGCAGTTCCACTATTGGACATTTAATAACTTCTGTCTGAAAGGTAGTAGGAAAGTTGTGGAGCTAAAGCTGTAATTGATGGGTAAAGGAATAGCAGTCAGTCCTGAAAGATGGGAAAGGGTGATGATCGGTCTTCTCTGTGGCTGGGACAGTGGTCTTGTTTTTATCTGTCTCGGAACCACCGCAGAGTGGCTTGTTTTGGTTTCACTCCATCGTGGCCGCAGTCACCTCGTCTGCCGTCTGCCGTTGGTGTTCTGAGCCCTGGTCCGTGCTTGTCAGGAGAGCATGCTGGTCCGGCAGCCGGGGCGGCTTCCCGCTGAGAGCTGTCAGAGCAGTGCTTTCCTCTCAAGCAGCTGCTTCCAAACCTGTGGGTCTGGAGAGGGCTCCCGTGCTCTGCTCCTTCCCATGTGCCTTGGCTTCTGTTTTCATTCCCTCATTTCCATAGCTCCTCACTCACCGCTTTGCACCGTCTTCTTCCCCACAGTCGCCTCTTCTCTGGAGCGGCCAATGCCAGATATCCAGACACCATCGCCTTGACCTTCGATCCTACTAATCAGTGGCTGTCTTGTGTGTACAATGACCACAGCATTTATGTTTGGGATGTGAGGGACCCCAAGAAAGTGGGCAAGGTGTATTCGGCTCTGTATCATTCCTCCTGCGTCTGGAGTGTGGAGGTAGGTGGCCTGGCTCGGACACATTGTGGGGATGGAGAGTGAGGATCCCCAAGTAGAACACTGTGTTCCTGCTCCCTCCTCCTTTCTTCAGCAGCAGCCCTGTGTATCCACGTACCCCCAGATGGGTCCTGGGGACCGATCCTGAATTTTAGTACTTAAATGTCTCAGGCTTCTTCCAATGGGCCCCTGTCCATCCTTAGCTCTGCCTTGTCCTGGGCTGGATGATCTTGAACAAGTTACTGAACTTACCTGAGTTGTGTTTTCTCAGTGGTAAAATGATGTACCTAATTCATCTAATTGTTTTAAGAATTAAGTGAAAAACTGTGAGTGGAGTATTTCATAGTAGGCATAGCAGAGTACCTTGTCTTTGGTGAATGTGCTTTCCCTCAGCGATCTGAAGAATATCTAATAGTTGCAGTTTGCTTACCATGTGACAGACTCTGGGCTAAGCCTTGGCCAACAACGGCTCCTTAGTCTCATTCCCTTCTGTCTCCGTGGGCTGGCAGGCAACTGCTGCCTACCTGGAGCTCTGACTTTGTACCCTCTGCCCCTTCAGGTCTACCCCGAAGTGAAGGACAGTAACCAGGCCTGCCTACCCCCCAGTTCCTTTATCACCTGTTCCTCCGACAACACTATCCGCCTGTGGAACACAGAGAGCTCCGGGGTGCATGGCTCCACACTGCACCGGAACATCCTCAGCAATGTGAGCCTGGGCCCCTCCATGCTGAGCGCCTGTGTTCCCTTGCCTTCTCAGGAACTGGGTCCCCAGACTTGATCTCCGAGTTCTTATGTGGCCTTCCCCTGCAAGTCAGGGCTTTGTCTTGTCCAGCATTCCTCCCCTCTGCCCTGTACTGATTAGACCTGTCTTACCCACTTCTCCTGACCTGCTTCTCCAGGACCTCATTAAGATCATCTATGTGGATGGGAACACTCAGGCCCTGCTGGACACTGAGCTGCCCGGGGGAGACAAAGCTGATGGGTCCCTGATGGATCCCCGCGTGGGCATTCGTTCTGTGTGTATCAGCCCCAATGGACAGCATCTCGCTTCAGGGGACCGTGTGGGCACACTCAGGTAAAGCCAGCTCTGGCATGGGTACCACCTGCCTCTGGTGGTGTGGGTTCGGGGGAGTTAGGTCCCCAAGGACAGAGCTTTTGAAAATCTTGGCTCAAAAAGATTGGGAAAAAGATATTCATATACAAGGGAAAGATAATTATAGTCAAGAAACCCAGCAGAAACCGTTCTAATCAAGTAATCAGGCTTACATTCTCATATCAACATCATAAATCCCATAATACAATGCTCTACAGAAGGACATAGCAGTTTTTCTGTGGTATTCTTGCCAAAATTGCAGAAACTCGGTCCCATCATGAGAAAACATCAGACTAACTCAAATTGAGGTACATGTGACCGAGCACCTGCACTAATCAGTACTCTTCCCAAGTGTCAGGATTACGAAAGGGAAGCAAAGACGGAAGAACTGTTACAGACAGGACACGCAGGAGAAATAATAACTCAGTGCAGTTGGACTCTGGATAGGATCCTAGATCCAGAAAGAGGACATTGTGGGAAAACTGGTGGAATTCAAGTAGAGCCTTTAGGTCCTGGTATTGTACTGATGTAAGCTTCCTTGTTCTGGTAAGTGGACTGTTGTTACGTAAGACGATCACATTAGGGAAAGCTGAGTAAGGGGAATATGGAAGCTCTCTGTACTTAATTCAACTTTTCTCTAACCTGAAAGTTCAAAAATAAATTTTAAAAAAGGTCAGGAGAGAGGATGTAACAGAGAAAGCAGAGTGAGTCTGTCTTCCTGCAGCCCCGCAGTGACCTCCTCCCGCCTCTCCTTATCTCTGCAGGGTGCACGAACTGCAGTCCCTGAATGAGATGCTGAAGGTGGAGGCCCATGACTCGGAAATCCTGTGCCTGGAGTACTCTAAGCCGGACACAGGTGAAGAGGATGTCTGGTACCCATGCCAGAGGCTTAGGGCTCCTCTAGTCCCGCTAGTGCCGCTTACATCAATCCTGGCTGTTGGATGTGGGACTGAAAATCCTTTGAATCATTTGGTGTCTTTGCAGATTTAGAGGAGGGCAGCTCTGCCTCTTCTCCATGGTTGCCTTGGCTTAGGAATATGGGGCTCAGTTATTGTTAGCTGGGCCCAGATAGGGGCCTGCTCTGGGCACACATGGGCTGATGAAGTTCTTCCAACCCACAGGTCTGAAGCTCCTAGCGTCAGCGAGCCGGGACCGGCTGATCCACGTGTTGGATGCTGGACGGGAGTACAGCCTACAGCAGACACTGGACGAGCATTCATCCTCCATCACTGCTGTGAAGTTTGCAGGTAGTGGCAGGGCAATTGGGATACATTCTGCCACCTACCACTGACACCCCCTGCCCCCTGCGTTCTGCCTCCATGAGAAGGGTGTGCCAGTCGCGGGGAGTGTAGGACTCCCCGCCAGCTGGCTGGCTTGGGACTAGATGGGAAAACAGATGAAATATAGACTCTTAGTATGGGGGATACTTATCAACCAGGCTTGCTGAGGATGGGGAGAAAGGAGGGCCTGGGTTTGAAGAGAAGCATCCTGATTTAGATCTTCTCTGGGACTCAAATGGTAAAGAATCTGCTTGCAATGCAGGGACCCAGGTTTCATCCCTGGGTCAGGAAGATCCCCTGGAGAAGGGAATGGCAACCTACTCCAGTATTCTTGCCTAAAGAATCCTATGGACAGAGGCGCCTGGTGGGCTACAGTCCACGGAGTCACAAAGAGTCAGACAGGACTGAAGGAATAACACTTTCACTTTTCACTTCATCCTGATTTAATGGGTGGACCCAGCTGTGTTGAGTAGCTCACAGAGGGAAAGTGTTGAGGGAGGCAGAGGGCAGACTGGACCTGTCGTGGTGAGAGCAGTGGGAACAGCTCAGCCCCCTTCCTCTGCAGCCAGCGATGGGCAAGTCCGCATGATCAGCTGTGGAGCAGACAAGAGCATCTACTTCCGCACTGCGCAGAAGGTGAGGTGACCAGGCGTCCCTGAATGGGGCAGTGGGTTTGGGGAAGAGGGGTGGGGTCACTACCATTCCCCTCCCTGAGGTCACAAGAGGTGAGGGGAAGCAAAAGCAAGGCTCTGGGGCCTGGTGAGGCATCTGGGCGTGGGCTTTCCACCGCTGCAGTCTGGAGATGGAGTGCAGTTTACGCGGACACACCACGTGGTGCGGAAGACGACCCTCTACGACATGGACGTGGAGCCCAGCTGGAAGTACACAGCCATCGGCTGCCAGGACCGGAATATTCGGTGGGCATCCCTTTCTCAGGCCCGAGGGGGTCAGCTCATGGGTGTCTATCTTCTTGTCCAGGACTTTGTGCCCCTCGAGCCCACAGAATGAGGACTTTGCCTCACCTAAGAGGTGGTGGCCCTTGGTTTTGGGGAGTGGCTTCCAGAGGGAACAGAGCTGGGGGTGAACGCTGGCTGTGCTGCCCCCCAAGCGACCATGAGTTCCCGCTCATGTGATGAATGTGTGTCTTCACAGGATCTTTATGTCTTCACAGGATCTTTAACATCAGCAGTGGGAAGCAGAAGAAGCTGTTTAAAGGGTCGCAGGGTGAGGACGGCACTCTGATTAAGGTGAGGGCTCAGTGGGATGGGTGCCGGGCCAGAGAATGGGGCCACAGAGGGTGCTGGGTGGAGAGGGCCCGGGGCTTCCTGGCCCCATGCAGCGGTGTGTCCACTCCTCAGGTGCAGACGGACCCCTCAGGGATCTACATCGCTACCAGCTGCTCCGACAAGAACCTCTCCATTTTTGACTTTTCCTCAGGCGAGTGCGTGGCTACCATGTTTGGCCACTCAGGTGAGTGTAGCCCTGCTTCTCTCCCCCTGGAACCTTCGCGTTTCTCCCTAGCCTTTTCTGGGTCCCAGCAGAGCTGTCTGTCCCTCCCCTCCAGCCAACCCCCGACCTCCACTGTTGAGAAGACATCTGGCTGGGACTTTGGGCTGGGGGCTCATCGACCATATTTGTTCTTCACAGAGATTGTCACTGGCATGAAGTTTAGTAATGACTGCAAACATCTCATCTCTGTATCAGGGGACAGGTGAGCAGAAGCCAGCTTCCCTGGGATTCTTCCTGTGTCAGTCCCCTCTGTCCCCATCAGTGATGTCTTGGGAAGTAGGGCTGGACGGGCCCGGCACTAGAGGGTGGCTCTGGTCTCCTTGCCAACCCGGGGAGGTGCTGCCCCCCGCAGTCCCCCCGCCCCTCACCCCGCTCTGTGGCTCCACCCCAGCTGCATATTTGTGTGGCGCCTGAGCTCGGAGATGACCATCAGCATGAGGCAGCGTCTGGCTGAGCTGCGCCAGCGCCAGCGTGGGGGCAAGCAGCAAGGATCGTCCTCTCCCCAGAGGGCCGCTGGACCCAACCGGTGAGATCAGAGTGTGGGTGTGGATGCCGGTGGGTGGGCCTCCAGGCTGCTCCTCCTCCTCGCCATGGACCTGCCGTTCAGCAGCTCTGTGTCTCCCCATACCTGTTCCTTACTCGAAGAGCCACCCCGCTGACCTCTCCACCCACCGAGTCTCCTCTCCCCGTCACCTTGCTTGTCTTGGATGCAGGCACGAGGCCCCCTCGATGCTGTCTCCCGGACCAGCTGTCTCCTCAGACAGCGACAAGGAGGGAGAAGACGAGGGCACAGAGGAGGAGGAGCTCCCAGCGCTGCCCGTCCTTGCCAGGGGTGCCACGAAAGAGCCAGGTCTGTGCGAGCCTGCGGTGGGCCAGACAGGCACCGGCTGGGTGGGGACTGGATGCATCCTCAGGGGGACTGAGGGGTGAGAGCAGGGGGTTGAGGCTTTGAAGGGTGTGGGCTGGTAGGGGCTGGTGCTTCAGAGTGAGTGGGCGGGAGACGTGCTCTCTGACTGCCTGTCTCTGTCCAGCCTCGGTGCCCAGCCCAGCCCTGCCCCGAAGCCTGTCCCACTGGGAGATGAGTCGGGTGAGTCACCATTGTTAAAATGTTCTTCCAAGGTTTCAAGGGGTGCAGGATGGTGGAAGCAGGGCTCTCTACACCTGGCGAGGCATCTGGGCGTCGGATCTGCCCAGGTGCCCGCCCCCTGTGTTCAAGGAAGCCCCGGGGGTGGTTCCAGGTGAGGGGTGAAGCCCAGGTGAGGCCAGGGGAGATGGCCTACCAGGGTCAGCCACTCTAGGGGCAGCACTCCACTTGTTCAGCCACCTGGGGCCCTGGGAGCAAATGTGAGCAAAGAACCGGTGGAGGTGGGGAGTAGAAAAGGGTCAGAGCTGAACAGTTAGAAGGAAATTTCAAGAAAGTCAAAGGGCCAAAGAATGAAATCTGGAGAAACTTTAGTACTAAAGAAGTTTAGGAGGTAAGCTCAGAACTTCCAGAATAGTTAGGGGGCAAAGGCCTTAAGAGGACCAGTAACTGAACAGTGACTTCGGGTGACCAGGAGGAGGAGAGAGGCTTTCAGAGGCAGCTCAGCCCTCCCTTGTTCCACGTCAGGATTTTAAGCATCAGCGCCTTTCACTGTCAGCAGCAGCTTCATGGGATGAAGGTGGTGTGGGGTCTGGCGCCTTCTGACCAGGCCCTGGGCCTCAAGCCTGGACTCTTGGTTTGTCCTTGGTGCTGTGTATGGACCCGGGGCTGTCCTCGGAAAGGGGGCCTTTTAGAGACTGCCAGGTCGGAGGTGTCCATGACACTGGTGAAGACTGAGACTGGAAGGTCCTCTAGGACAGCACGTGGAGTGAAGCTGAGAGCATGAACTCTGGAGCCAGGCTGCCTGAGCTGGTACCTGCAGGCAGACTGCCTGTGGAACTTGGACCAGTTCCCGAAGCCCTGTATGCTTCACTCTCCCTTCAGTACCTACCTCCCAAGGTGGTTGTGAGAATTTCATGAGCTCATACATGTAAAGTGCCCGGCACACACTAGGTGGCGCATGAGTGCCTGCTGACACTATCGTGTGGCTTACTGTTACTCCTCTCCCACCCCCACCCCATGCCAGGCACAGGAGACGGAGGAGTTCCTGGACCCAGCTCCTGCCACCAACCAAGGACCCAGAAGAAGGGGGCGCTGGGCTCAGCCCGGCGTGGAGCTGAGTGTTCGCTCTATGCTGGACCTGAGGCAGCTGGAGACACTGGCCCCAGGTCCTCGGGGTCCTCACCAGGACTCTCCGGCCATGACCCCTTCAGGTCCTGGGAAGCACAGTTCCCAGGCCCCTGCGACCTCAAGCGTGAGCAAGGTGAGCCCGCTTTCTCCCAGCAGCCTCGAGATCTCCAGGCTGGCTCAGCCAGCCTTGGGCCGACAGCAGTGCCTGAGCACTCATCCTGCAGTGGGTCCTCTGCCCCCATGGGGCATGGGTAACCTGACCTGCAGAGTCAGGGGGGCTGGTGAGGCTGTGCCTCACTTTTCCCCTTGGGTGGAGAAGCAAGGGGTCACCTTTGTCCTGGGTGGGGTTCCCTGGAGGGCTCATGATATGAAGTAGTGGCTGGAGGTTGGCAGCCCAGAGTGCTAATGTGGTTCTTCCAGAGGCTCAAGAACACTGGTTGGAACCCAGCCTGGCTCTTTGGTATCTGTTCTCAGAGTCGGAGTCTCCCCCAGAGTTGGTGTCCATTGAATCCTTGCTCTCCTGCACCTCCTCTTCAAGACCCTTGCTCACATCAGCAACCCCAGTGATGCCACTCTGTGTGTTTCCAGAATGAAAAGCTCCCCCGGCCTCAGGCTTCCCAACCCTGTTCCTGCCCCCACATCATCAGATTGTTGTCCCAAGAGGAAGGGGTCTTTGCCCAAGATCTGGAGCCTGCACCCATAGAAGATGGTATTGTCTACCTGGAGCCGGGTGACAGCCCCACCCTGGATACCAGGCAAGGGTCCCACAGACCTCTGGGGCCATGCATACCCCACTCTTATGTCTTTTCCTTCCCAGTGTGCTGTACTTGGGTGGGGGGCTGACTCCAGGCACTCGGCTTGCCCACCGCTGCACCCCTGCCTCATCTCCAGTCCTGCTCATGGGGCAGGAGGAAGGCAGGAGTCCATGGGGCTGCTGCTCACCACTGCTCACCGCCTCTTCCTTCCCCTGTTGGCCTCTCTGGCAGTGAGTTCCAGGTGCAGGCACCAAGCCGAGGGACCCTGGGAAGAGTGTATGCAGACAGCAGGGGCTCAGAGAAGCATAGCCCTGATAGTGCGTGCTCTGTGGACTTCAGCAGCAGCCGCCTTTCCAGCCCTGAGCACCCCAATGAAGGTGAGGCTGCAGCCCCAGGGAGGGCCAGGAGCACAGTGGGAGTGGAGGCTCCGGCGACAGATGGGTGCAGCGTGATGCTTCTCTCCCCCTCCTCCACATCCAGACTCTGAGAGCACGGAGCCCCTGAGTGTGGATGGCATTTCCTCAGACCTTGAAGAGCCAGCCGAGGGTGATGAGGAAGAAGAGGAAGATGAGGGGGGCACTGGCCCCTATGAGGTGCAGGAGGGCAGCCCCCATACCCCGGACCAGGAGCAGTTTCTGAAACAGCACTTTGAGACTCTGGCCAACGGGGCTGCTCCAGGTGTGGTCAGATTGGTCATTGCAATCCTCCCTGCTTTCCTCCTTGCCCAGCAGAGAGGGAGGGTCCAAAGGCAGGCCATGCCCAGGGTGGCCTTCTAGGGGAGGGAGAGTCTGGAGCCAGAGCTGGCTTCAAGTCGTGGTTTCTGTCACCCTGGCAGGGGGCCCAGTCCGGGTGCCAGAGCGGACAGAGTCTCGGAGCATCTCTTCACGATTCCTGTTGCAAGTGCAGAGCCCCTCACTCAGGTACTCTCCCACACAGCCCAAGCTCTCCTGACTTTGCAGTGCTCCCAGTAGGGCCTATCCTGCCCTGGGGCGGCCTGAGCCCTCCTCTCCAAGGCTCAGTCTTCCTTGCCCAGCAGCACTGTGCCCTCCAGCTTTGTCCTGGCTGATTTGGTGCCCACTCTTCTCTCCCAGCGCCCCTCAGTGCACTGTCTTGTTCAGGGAGCAGCTCTGAGCCTTCTCTGGGCCTTCTTCCACATTTCCTCCCTAGGGAACCATCCCCATCTTCCTCAAGCCTGGCAGTGACATCGAGACTGGCCCAGGGGCTGCAGGTTTCTGGTGAGCAGCCAAGAGGCAGTGGTGCCAGTCCTCCAGGAGCACCCCCCGAGGCTGAGCCTTCCCCTGGAAACCCTGTGCTGTTGCCGCGACGCCGTCTTAGCCCGGACAGTGGCTGGTCCCCCAAGAGAGTGGCTGCAGCTGGCCCCACAGGTGGACTCCAGAAAGCCCAGTCGGTGCAGAGTCTGGTACCACAGGGTGAGGCACCCAGGGGGCTCAGCTCCAGGGGTGGGGTGTGTGGAGCACATGGGCATGCTCGAGGAAGGTGGCCTCGTGGAGCCCTGATGTGTCACTGGGCTTGCAAGTCAGTGTCCGTTAGTGGGTGTGTAAGGGCGCAGCAGCTCCTAGGGAGCTGAGCCTTAGCACCTGGGACGTCTTCCTCACCCCCTGACCCATGTGCGTCTCTGTCTCCTCTACAGATGAGGTCCCTCCACCAGGCCTGTTGCTCTCACAGGAGGTGGAAGCCCAGGGGTGCCTGCGCTCCTTGCCCACAGCTGATCGCCGTCTGTCTCGGCCCCACTCGTACCAGAGCCCCACCACCAGTTCCATGGCCAAGATTGCCCGCAGCATCTCTGTTGGGGAAAACCTGGGTCTGGCTGCTGAACATCAAGCTCCTGCCCCCGTCCGCATCTCACCACTCAACAAGCTGGCCCTGCCCAGCCGGGCTCACTTGGTCCTGGATATCCCAAAGCCACTGCCTGATCGTCCCACCTTGGCCACCTTCTCACCTGCTACCAAGGGCCAGGCCCCTGGTGAGGCAGAACAGCTCAGCTGCCTAGCGGGGCTAGGAAAGGCTCACAGTACAGCTGAGAGGCGGGCCTGTTCAGGGGCGGGTGCCACTCCCAAGCCTAGGACAGAGTGCCAGGCTCAGCCTGGGCCCAACAGCCCCCGTGCCCAGCAACTGCCGGCCAGCAGCCTCCTCCGAGGCCCTGTGAACTTGCAGCCCCCACCCCTTGGGAAGACTCCCAGCCCTGTGGAATGTGCCAGGCCAGGGGCAACCCTGAGCCGGGACTCAGGTGTGCACCGCTCCCCAGCTCTCATCTCCCGCCCCATCCTCTCTCTCCCGTCTTGTTGGCCGCTCTCTGGCTCCATCTCATTTCTGTGGGTCCAGCCTCTGGTGTTTCTCGTCCTGTCTGCTCCTGTTTCGGTCTGTAAGTCACACCCCTGATGGTGAGACACTCTGGCTAACCTTTATGGGCTCTCTATGACCCACTTCCCCTTCATTGCCCTCTAGCACCTGGGGCTGGAGCTGGCCCTCTCCTCTGGACCGTGTTTCCTGTGTGGTATTGGGAGAGTGTTGAGAACGAAGGAGGCCAGAGGAAGGGACTCAGGGCCTGTGGTGCTGGACAGGGTTGGGGGTTGGGTTGGGGTAGGCCTCTCTTGCTCTGAGCGGCCCCTGGGTGGGCAGTCTGGAAAGGACGACTCTTCTGGGCCTTGCTGAGCTGTGTCTGTCCCTTCCAGAACCAGCAGTGAGCCTGGAGCAGTGCGAGCAGCTCGTGGCTGAGCTCCAGGGCAGTGTGCGCCAGGCCGTGCAGCTCTACCACTTGGTATGTGTTGGGTACCCCCCTCCCCCCTCCCCGTCTGCCCAGCAGGAAGACAGAGCACGTCAGGGGTGCTGGTTGAGTATCTAGCACACAGTGCTAAGGCTCTTCCCCTGGCGAGTGGGGGGACAGTTATGAACTCTGAGGAGGCGAGGGGGTTAGGAACCAGGCCAGGCCTTTTGAACTTGAGTACGTATCAGTCATTTCTGGCTAACAGCTGGAGGAGACATCCTCAGACAGGAGGGGACGGTGTAGAGAGCTCTCATGTTCTAGTTTGCTTAGGACCATCCAGCTTATGCCTGTTGTCCAGGTATAATTATTAATAGTATCCCTTTTCATATTCAGAAATGATTTGGCCACTCTGAACATAGGGGACAGTCCCACAGGGGCTGAGATTTGAAAGAGGAATTGCTAACAAGATGTAGATGGTGCCACATCTGATGGTTACCCCCAGGGTCTGCCTCTATCCCCTAGCCTCTGATCATACTTGCTGATCTTGGCGTGCGGAACTCCTGGCCACACCCAGCAGGGCATGCAGTCCCTTCTTGGGAGCAGGCTAGACCCAGTCGGGGCCCCTCCCCTTTCTGCATCCGTTGACAGTCCCCTCCACTGTTCCTCCAACTCACTTCAGGGGTCCCGTTGCAGGTGGCCAGCTGTAAGACACCCTCGGTGGAACAAAGTCGCATCACCCAGCTCCTCAGAAACACGTTCTCTTCAGTGCGGCAGGAGCTGGAGGCCCTGGCCGGGGCAGTGATGGCCAGCCCGGGCGGGAGCCCTGGGGCTGTGGGGGCCGAGCAGACACAGGCCCTGCTGGAGCAATACTCAGAGCTGCTGCTTCGAGCTGTGGAGCGGCGCATGGAACGCAGACTCTGAGTTCCAGAAGCCTGTCCCCAGTGAATGCTCCCCCCATTCCAAACTGCATCTCTCCACTCACCAAAACCTGCAAGGATGCTTGGAGTGGAGAGCAGGGATCCATGCTCATTGGGGCCATGGCTTTTGCAGCTGTTCCTCACGGGACCCCTGTATTTATTAATTTATTTCCCTGACTGTTGCCTCACTCTCTTGGAACTCCTGCCTCTACAGCCATCTGGTGGCTCACGCAGGGGCAGATCTTGGTCTTTGTCATCTTGGTGCTGTGAGGAGTCAGAGGGCAGCCTGCCCCACCTGGGGCAAGTCCGGAAAGGCCTGCCCTCCCTTCTTAGAAGCCATTTGAAATTACTGCAGGGATCAGCTCCCTGGGGTGGAGCACACACAGGGTATCCAGGAGGGTAGAGGTGAGAGGTGATCTGGTGTCCTTGCCCTCTGGCCAACGGCGGAACTTCACCTCTACCTCCATGCCCCCTCCCACACCAGCTTACTCCCCTGATTGCCAGAGCGGGGGTTGTCTGTTTTCCCCACTTGCTGGCAGTTCAGAAAGGCAGAGCCCTCTGGCCCTCTGGAGCCCTCCCAGCCACTAGGAAGCTTGAGTTCGTGTCAAGGCCTGAGCCCCCACATTCCACTCCCATTCCCCCCTCCAGGGGGGCCCTAGCATTGTCTCTTCCTGTGCCCCCTTTCTCTCCTGGCTGGAACTTGTGGAGCCAGCTGTGGGATGTTGCTGCAGGACAGTAAAGCCCTCTGCTGGGCAAACATCAAGCCCTGGCCTCCTTTCCTCAGCCCCTTGGCCTTCCCTGTTCTTCAGCCCTGGTCCCCAACAGGCTGCTAAAGCTGAGGCCACCTTCTCCCTTCAGCCTGAGTGATGCTCAGTCAGAAGCCTGTGTTGGAACTTCCCTCGTAGTTTACAGGGCGCCGGCCCACCTTCTAAGGACCTTGGCCACAGAAGAAACCTACACAAAGGCACACACACACACACACACCACACACACACACACACACACTGTTCACTGCTAGACCCCTCGGCTGGCTGTGTGCCTGCTTTCCTTTCACATCCCACACACACACACACACACCACACACCACACCACACCACACACACACTCTGCTGGCTGATGTGTGTCTGCTTTCCTTTCACATCCTGCCCCTGGCTTCATCACTCTGGCTCTTACCAAGAATATGAAGAGGGATGAACACACTAAGCCTGGATTCTGGATTCTTGGTTTTCACAGCCTAGCTGATGTGTAATGGCCCAGAGTATCTGTTTTGGGTAGAAGGAGCCTCCTCAAGCAGAGTGCTGGGCACCAGGTGTGCTGGAGGCTGGAGAGAGGGAGGCCCATGGGGCTGCAGCAGGGGCCAAGAGACACGAAATGTGGTAGGTGGGCCAGGTAAGTGGTAGAGGTGAGGGGACAGAGTTAGGAGGGTAGTGTTAGGGGTGAGGGGAAGGAGCCAGGGTACAATGGGCAAGTAGAGTAGGACCGAGTATAGAAGCAGCTGTGGAAGAGTTGGGGTGAAGAATGTGTCTCTAGGCCCTGCTGCTTCCTCTGCCTCAGGTAAGTCAGGGCAGCTCTGCTACAGCTCCAGCCTGGAAAGCTGTGTCCCTGTGGGCTCTGCTGGTGCTGTGGGTGGAGGCTTGAAGTTGGATTCTCAAGGGTGCCCAGCTCTGCTTGCATTAGTCACCTGAACAGGTGACCCCTATTTCACCTTCACTCTTCTCTACTACCACCACCTGCATGGCCAAGCTGCCAAGAAATCCTGGCCGAGGAACTCTCAGAGCTGAGTGTGGACCCCAAGAGGCCACAGCTGCCCTTGTCATAGAAATCCGCTCCCCATGTACCCCTGACCAGCACAGCAGCTGCAGTCTACTGCAAGTGGGGCTCAGGCCTGGCCCTCTGGGCTGGGTTCCTGGCCACCCTCAGCCGGTCTATCCCTCACGAGGACGGAGCGACACTCCTGCTGAGGTTTGTGGGAAGGTGGCCACCCTTTTGATTACCAACCCCCACCCCCGCCCAGCGTGGGAAGATGTTGTGGTCGGCGCCCATCCCCTTCTGCATGTCTGAGGCCACCGGCAACTGCCGCCCCCATTCAGATCTGCCCTGACCCAGTTTTGAAAGCCCCTTATTTATAACTTTTATACTTTGCCCAGGCCATGGCGCTTCCCCCGCATCCCCAGGTCTCACAGGGCAGAGGCTGTTTTTAACATGTCCGTTTGTATTGATGTATGAACTCGTCAATAAACACAATCATTTGCTAACTCTGGGTTGTCAGCGAGTGGGGCGGGCAACAGAATCTGTGGTGGCGTGGGGGTGGGGCAGTTGGCGGCTGCGACTGCAGCCATGGTGGGGCGGGGGGGGGGGAGGACGACGAGGCGGCCTCGGGGACGCAGCCCCGAGCTCAGGAGTGAGGCCGCAGGGGAGGGCGGGGCCCTAGGGCCGGGGCGGAGTCTTGAGGAGGGAGGGGCGGGGCCTCGGGGCGGCGGCATCATGGCGGAGGCGGCTTTGGACGCTGTGCGGAGGGAGTTACGAGAATTCCCGGCTGCGGCAAGGGGTGAGTGGGCTGGCTTGTTGACTGCCAAGCAACCTCAAGACGCGGGAGTGGCCTTGGGCTTACCGGGAACCGGGTTCCAGAGCCGGGTGCGCCCTGGTCCTTCGTGGGCCGCTGATACCAGGGTGCACCCTGTTTCTTGTCTTCAAGGAGCTTGGAACCTCGTGCACATGGATGGCCCCTGTAATCAATCTTCCGCAACCCCGACCCCTCAGCCCCCTGGGTGGGTCCTCCTCTCCCCTCCTCCCGTGTTCCCACACCTTCGTGGCTCCCTGGGGTGACTCTTCGCCTATTCCCAAGGCCCGGTCTAGTCTTGATTCTGGCGCTTGTTCTGTTTCCCACCGTCAGCCCGCACCGAGTAACTGGGGCTCTCTGTTGTCTTTTCCACCCTTCTCTGTTTTGAAGTCTTTAAAGTTTCTTCCTCTGGATCGCTTCCTTCAGGATTAGACGCCTCCAAGCCAGGAGCGCTGCAGAATTTCAGGATGATTGGAGGCGGCTGTACTAGAGATCCCCTGCTTGGTTTTTATTTTTTCCCTCTCATTCTCTCCCTTTTCTCTTTATATTTTTAAGCAATGTCTTATCACTGAATAGTAACATGGGCACGTTGTTTAAAAACCAGCAGACTTATGTAAAGTAAATGTCCTTCATTCCCATTCTAGGTTGCTTCCTTCCAGCAGTACTCTTATTAATATCCACACACACACCTATGACTGGATATCTCCCTTTTTATACAAATGGTAGCTTGTTAAGCACACTCTTCTGGTTCCTTAAATCTTCTAGGTCCATCTAAGTCTTCTTAGTCTTTTCCACATCTGTGTACTAATGCTGTAATTTGCTTAATTAACCCCCTCTTGGTAGGCATTTAGGTTATTTTTCAACCTATTGTTTTTAATACAGCATTCAATACTTTGAGTATTTAACAAATATTTAGTAAGGACTGCAGTGTGCCAGACTCTGTTCAGTATGTTTAGGATACATCACTAAAACAGATCTCTGCCCTCAGAGCTTACATTTTAAGTGAGGAGACAGTTACCTGTAGGCACACTAGATGAATAAATCATAGAGTAGGGAAAAAATGGGGTAGAAGATAAGTAGCTTGGGGTAAAAAAGTAAAGCACAGTGAGGAGACTCAATGTGGCAGTGGGCCAGGTTACACTTTGAAATGAGAAGGTCAGGGTGGGCCTCTGACAAGGTGACATTTGAGCACTGGCTTGAAGAAGGAGGGGAGCGGGTGCGCGAGCAGGCCTCTGAGAGAAGAGAATTCTAGGCAAGGGCATGCGGGTCAGATGCTGTAAGGTGGGAGTGTGCCAGGTGTGTCCAAGGATCAGTGAGGAGGCCAGTGTGGCTGGAGCAGAGTCTTTGTGCACATTTATGTTTTTGTTGGTTAAATTCCTAGCAGAAGAATTGTCAGACCAAAGGAATTGTTTGGGTCCTTTATGAAATTCTCCGTTTGAAGCCTCAGGAGGGAATAGTGGCCATTCGTTAAAGGAACTCTAAATGGTGAAAAGTAAAACTGAAATAATTGCAGGAAATACAAAGGGTTAAAAAAAAAAAGCAGTTTCCACATAATATAAGAGTTCTAGTGAGAATAATAGGGAGATTTATTGGGACTTCGCTGGTGGTCCAGTGGTTAATAAGACTCTGGCTCCCAGTCCAGCGGGCATGAGTTCAGTCCCTGGCTGGGAAATAGAATCCCTCGTGCCACATGGCATGGCTGAAAAATAAATAACGCAGTGGCTATGTAAATCAGCCATACTTCAGAACAGAATAGGGAGATTTATTGAGCCCCACAAGGTGACTGCTTGGATGGGCTGGCATGATTGGGGAGACCATTGCCAGATTCCTCCCTCTTTTCCCATATCTGCCTGGCCCGTTCCATCTTGCTTTTTGAGCCAGTGGAGTAAGCACACTTCCTTTTCAGGTTTTCCTGGGTCCCCCAGAGTCTTCCCACTCAGTTTCCATTTTTGATCTAATGCCATTTCACTTTCCAGCTGTTTGCAAGGCCCGGATGACCGGTGTGGAGAGGCGGTCATGATGGAAACCATGAGCCCAGAGGTGAAAATGAGTGCAGTGGCTATTGGGAGAGCGTGTCGTAACCGCCCACTGGGGACGAACATTCAGGCTAGACCGCAGGGATGAAAATAACAGCGAAGCCTCACACTCTGTGTAAAAGCCAGGAGGAAGGCATTCCTGTGTGAGCAGCAAAAACAAAGTTGGGCACCCCCTGAGTAGAGTGTGTGCTGAGGGGCAGGCCCCAGACGGAAGGAAGCCGGACTGGAAGAGTAGGTTGGGGCTCATCACAGAGCACTTTGAATATGTGCCAAGGCCGACTGTGTTTCGTCAGGAGCAGTGGTTAGCCATCAAAGGACTTTTTACTAGGGTGTGACGAGATTGTATTTTAGGAAGATGACAGGGGCCAGGATGAAGGATTTTTTTGAGAAGGAGTGGAATTCAGCCCAGGAAACCAGTTAGTTCACTGCAGCAATCATCCAGCCGGAAGATGTTGGAGACTTACATTCAACCATTAAGCAGATATTTACTGAGCACCTACTGTGAGCCAGGTACTATTCCAGGTACTGGGGATACATCAGTGAATAAGACAAGCATCCATGTCCTCATGGAGCAAACATTCTAGCAAGAAAAACTGATAAATAATTGGGATAAGTAAAATATATAGTGTGTAAGGTGGTGATAGATGATAGAAAAAAAAAAAAAAAACGGGCATAAGGATATTGAGGGCAGGTTACAATTTTAAAAATAGTGGCCAGGGAGGAAAGCCTCATCAAAGTGACCTTTGAGGACCCAAATGAGCTAACTTTGTGGATGCCAGGAGAGGAAAGGGGTATGTGGTGTGGCTTGAGACACATAGGTAGTAGAATCAATGGCAGGTAGAGATGATCAATAGGATGCCCGGAGTGAGGGAGATGGAAGAGTCAAAAGAGGTTTTTGTTAAGAGTGACGGAGGGCCGTTACTGATACCCGCGCAGGTGGCGCACCGCAGTCTGCCCACAGGCACACGGCAGTCTTGGGTGTCTGAGGTTGGTGATGCTGTTCGGTAAGACAGAGGAGACAGTTCAGCCCTTACTTTTCCTCCAATGGTTTCATGCAGCAGCTTGTCTCCCCAGTTAGGTTGTAAGCTTCTTGAGATGGTGCTCGGATCATCCCTTAATACCTCCGTGATGCCACGGCAAGGACGGAGCACATTTTGGGTGCTTCCCAGAGATCCTTGGCCCACTCATAGCAGCACTGGCCTTGGGGCCTCAGCTCTACTCACTTTGGAGCTCCCAGTGCTGCCCTCCATGGCTGCCTTTCCTAATGGATGCCAGGAAGTTGGCTACACCAGAGTGGGAAGGCCAGGGGTCCCCTGGGCAGGGCCGGACATGGCCCCGTGGAGCATTTGGGTTGGGCCTTGTGGACATCCTGGTGTGTTTATGGGTGTTTCACACTTTCTTCCTTAAACTTCCCTTCTCATTCTTCTATTCCTGGCTGTCCAGGGTCCCTTGGTCACTGTTAGGCCTTGCTCGGTGACACAGAAGCCTGCTGGAGTGGGCATCTCTTACGCGGGCAGTGGGGCAGCCACTGGGTACTGTTGGTGTCAGCCCCTCCCCCAACTCTCTCTCTCTCAGAGCTCAGCGTGCCTCTTGCTGTTCCCCACCTGGACGAGCCCCCCAGTCCCCTCCACTTCTACCGGGACTGGGTCTGCCCCAACAGGCCCTGCATCATCCGAAACGCCCTGCAGCACTGGCCAGCCCTCCGGAAGTGGTCCCTCCCCTACCTCAGGTGGGGGCTGCCCTGGGCAGGGTGTGGGCGGTGCTTTGGGGCCTCCAGGGCTGAGCTGAATGTTCCTTCCTCCAGAGCCACTGTGGGCTCCACAGAGGTGAGTGTGGCAGTGACCCCAGATGGCTACGCGGATGCCGTGCGGGGGGACCGCTTTGTGATGCCTGCTGAGCGCCGCCTGCCCCTGAGCCATGTGCTGGACGTGCTGGAGGGCCGAGCCCAGCACCCTGGGGTTCTCTACGTGCAGAAGCAGTGCTCCAACCTGCCCACCGAGCTGCCCCAGCTGCTGCCTGATGTGGAGCCCCATGTGCCCTGGGCCTCTGAGGCACTGGGTGAGTGGAGGCGGGGCCGCAGTGGGGAGGAGACGGGAGGGTGGGAGCAGCCTCCTTCCTGTTTCTCTCCCCTTGGTGATGGCAGCCCACATTCTCGGCCCCACAGATCCCTAGGCCTTGACTTCATTTTGATGAACCACTGAAGATTGCTGCTCTTCCACCTGCCCCAGGGGACAGAGGTCCCTTGCCATGCTTGCCCACCTCTGCCCCTTCTCCCTGCTCTTCCCTTGGGACCCCACTGCTCCCTTCCCAACATCACCGCTGGTGACTCCCAGCCTGGCCTCTCCTAACTCGCGCTCTGTCCTCTGACCCACAGGGAAGATGCCTGATGCTGTGAACTTCTGGCTGGGAGAGGCAGCTGCAGTGACATCGTGTAGGCGTCGGGAGTGCAGAGCAGGGGAGGAGGTTGTGGGGAGGAAGGTGAGGTGCAGAGTGGAAGGCTGACCTTGGATGGAAATTGGACTGCCTGATCTTTAAAATTTCTTCTGGGGTTCTGGGGCTCAGATCCATCAGAGGGCCTTCCCTGACAGCTCCAGGTGGGTGGAGATGCCCACGGCATTGGACCTGGGGGACACTGCCTCTTCTAGGTCCCTAGAAAGCACTGAAGGCCAGCTGAGTCAGGGTGGACTCACAAGAAGCCTGTTTGTGTGAATTTCCCTCTTGGTGAAGATGAGCCCAGGGCCTGGCGAGGGTCTAGTCCCTGGCAGGCAGAGATTGGAGATGCCCAAAGGCCTGCCAGACTCCCTTCATGGCATCCTCTTGAGCCTGCTGTGATTCCGTGTGCTCTTCTGTCACATCATAAGCTTTCTTGGGGTGCAGGGCCCCAAGCGCAGTCGTCTCTGCCCTCCTGTGGCCCTCTGCTCATAACCCTGCCTGCTGGGCCCTCTGTGTTGGCAGTGCATAAGGACCATTATGAGAACCTCTACTGTGTGGTCTCGGGAGAGAAGCACTTCCTGCTGCATCCACCCAGTGACCGGCCCTTCATCCCCTATGGTAGGGGATACAACCTGGGAGGGGCCGGGGAGCCCCGTGGTGGAGGGAGGGCAGTGGGGAGCCCCAGGCGGGCGGGGGCCACCCTGGCCCCCGTGCCCCTGCACTCGGAACACGAGGGAGTAGGGGTCACACCCCAGGCCTTTTGAGGATCCGCAGACTTTCTCCCTCTGGTTTCAGAACTGTACACACAGGCAACCTATCAGTTAACCGAAGAGGGCTCATTCAAGATGGTGGATGAAGAGGCCATGGAGAAGGTGTCTGCCTTGTTCCTGGGCCCCGGGAGAGGGGAGGCAAGGAGCCTGGACTCTGAGGAACAGGCACCAAAGAGATGGCGAGGTGGCGCTTTGCTGAAGAATCCCTCCTTCTGGGCTTCCCAGTGCTGAGCAGGGCAGGGCCCAGGGCATTTACCTCCAGGGACAGAGTTCGGAGCCTGGGGGCTTTGGGCCTGCTCCCTGGAGTCTGCCGTGTCCCCAGGTGCCGTGGATCCCCCTGGACCCTCTGGCTCCAGATCTGGCCCGGTACCCCAGTTACTGCCAGGCCCAGGCGCTTCACTGCACAGTGCGGGCGGGTGAGATTCTCTACCTGCCGGCCCTGTGGTTCCACCATGTCCAGCAGTCCCATGGCTGCATTGCTGGTAAGGGGCGGCCCAGGTCACTGCGGGTGGGTGGGGAAGTGGGGAGTCTTAAGTCAGAAGGGGGACCCTTGTGCTCTGGTTTCTGTTTTCCCCTACAGTGAATTTCTGGTACGACATGGAATATGACCTCAAGTACAGTTACTTCCAGCTGCTTGACTCTCTCACTAAGGTCTCGGGCCTCAACTGACCGAGCCCTGGTGAATATCACCAAGAACTACCCGTGGAAAAGGCCACACCTCTCCCAGGCTGGTCAGCTCTAGAGGCAGCCTGGAGCCAGAGGTGCTGGCTGTCAGCCAGGTGGGGCTTAGGGTCAGCTCCAGAGGCTTGGGAGGCGGCCTGGAGGACCAGGAGGTGCCGGGCAGGTCTGGGTGTGAGCTCCCAGGAAGCTGGCACCCAGGTGAGGCAGCATCCTGTTCTGGAAGAGGAGGGGACTTGGGTGCTGCCTCACCTCTCATCAGCGCCATGACCCATGACCTTGTGCCACTTACTGCCTCACAACAGTGGTGTCCTGTCTGTAAAACGGAGATAATGATGGTTTCTACCTCACGGGGTGCTGGGAGTGCTATCTGTGAGCCTGGCACAGAGGAAGTGTTCAATAAAAGGCATTGATGACTCAAGTGTGCTGAGAGTCTCTTGCCGTTGCCTTCCATGGTCTGCTGAGGGCTGGAAGGTCCAGGTGAACATTTTGGAGTGATGGTAGTTGCGGTGAGGGCTGGGTCTAGGCTGGGGCCTGTGGACGAGACCCCTCTGTCCACCACAGCCGTCACAGCCTCTCTGGGGCATTCATGCAGACCCCAGCCTTGCTGTAACAGTGGCATGGAGCTCATGGGCTCAGAGCCTGCAAAGCTCTTCCTAGCTTCACTCTGGACCTCTTCTCCTCCAGCTCTAGGGCAGCTGGTGGGGTCTGGGGTCCTGGGGGTCACCGTTGTTTCTCTCACAACAAGCACATTTTATGTTTTGGCTGCCCAGTATGTAGGATCCTGGTTCCGTGACCAGGAATGACCGTGTGACCCTGCAGTGGAAGCATGGAGTCTCAACCGCTGGACCACCAGGGAAGTCCCTGGCATGCAACTTTGAAGGGCTTGTTTCATAGAACAAGCCACAGCTCTGCCTGGTTATGCTGGGGCCCGGGGCGCTCAGATCGACCAGCACTCCTTTCAAGACCAGGTGGTTCTGTCACACCGGCTCCAGGAGGGTGGGAAAAGGCCTGTGACGGGGGACACGGCTCAGGTCTGCCGCTGCCCTGGGGCTTGCTCCCCACTTTCCAGACCTTAGCAGTCCCTCCTGCACCCTACCCCACCTCCAGCCTCCTGCTCAGCCTCTGACAGCTCTCCAGGGCCCCTCGTCATGGTCCAGGCAGGGAGGGTAGGGCTGAGGCGAGGCCCAGGTGGCACTGGCTGGAGAGAATGGGTGTTCAGGTGTGTTGAGCCCCCATCAAGAGGGCGCCAGTGGCTCTGTGTAGGTTTAAGGTATCTCATTTCCTGGGCAGGTGGCTGGTCCAGGAGTGGGCGTGGGGCTTGGGTGGGGCAGAGGTGGCTGGGAGGAACGGGAGGAGCTTGGGGCCCGCTGGGACATCTCTGGCTCTGGGCCATAAAGCTGACAGTCCTCAGCCTTGCAGACACTGCCATTACTTCTTCCTCCTGAGGACGCTGCCTCATGGCTCTGGTAAGACCCAGAGGGCACTGGTTCCTGCAGCCTGGTTAGCGCTGTTTCTTTAGGGAGTGGTAGGCTTCTCCAGGTGTTTGCCGGCCTTGGACCATGGTGGGGAGCAGAAGCCAGGGAAGAGGTCTTGGGATGAAGGATCATTCAGTGTTCTTCCTGCCCTAGAGATGGCTCCAGGCAGAGCTCCCTGGCATGGTGGATTCGGGCCCTGAGAACTCAGGCTCCCAGCTACTGTCCTGGGGCCCCAGAGGCAGCAGCTGCTCTGGCATTGCTTCTGACTCAGTTGCTTGGAGGTGTGGGGGCCCCAGGGTTGACAGTGATGGATGAGCTTCTCCAGCTCTGCCCCTGGACTCCATCAGGGCCCTTCTGAGGCAGGGCTGAAGGCCAGAGGAAGAATGGATTAGCACAGGGTGTCCAATCCCCAGATCCAGGGTTGTGGGTCTGGATGGAGCCACATGGGGACCATCTTTAGCCTGACCTTGGAGGACCTGGAGGACCAGTCAGCCTGTGGGTGGGCTGATCACTGCTGTCCTTAGACCAGTGGAGAGCCCATTTCCAGAACTTCTGGCCAGGGATGGGGAGTATGGGAACGGCTCCATTAGGAGGACCAAGGCCAGGCAGAGGCCCACCATACCTCTTTCCTTCCCTCCGTAGCCTCCTCACCTCCTCTGCCACCCTGGGGTCCCTGCTACCCAAGATGAGACTCGAGACTGCTTAGTAAAGGGGAGCCGGGGATGTGGGGTAGAAAGAGGAAGGGTACTGAACCGGGAACTGAAGGGAAGTGTGGGGGTTGAGAGCACAAGTCGAGCTAGCCTGGTCTAGTCCTGGCCCCGATCTCAGGCAAGCACTTCTATTTCCTTGTGGGTTTGGTCATAATAAGTAGTCCCCACGCACAGAATGGCTGTGATTAAATCGAGTTAGGCTGCATCAAGCCCTTGGACTGGAGCCGGTGTGGAGTGTTGTGTAAGTGTTGGCAGGCATCATCAGAAGATACCGTAGCCACCTTTTGACTCAGCACTCTGGTGGGGGGAGGATGGACCCAGGGCTGGGCAGGGCTTGTCCTTTTGGTTCAAGATTAGGCCTCAAGGTGTCACCCCGCCTCCCTTTTGGGCTCACCACTGGCCGTAAGCCTTTTTCTCTCTCCATCCTCTGCAGGCAAAGGTGCCTGGGACCTGCTTACTCACCATTCGTGTCCTGCAGGCCCGTGGCCTGCCCTCCAAGGACCTTGGTGAGTGCTGGGCCTGGGGAGGCAGTGGTTTTGCAACTTCAGAGCCAGCCAGGGCGGTGGGGAGAGACGCAAGTAGGCTGGGTGTGTGTGGGCTCCTTGAGGGTGCAGAGAGGAGGCAGTGGATGGAATGTCGAGGTCAGGCCCCTGCCTCCTGACCAGCCCCGTTCTCTGGGTGTTCTAGGACTGCCAGTGATGGAAGGATGCAGGCTCTGGGCGGCTGGGCTGGGAGGGACTCTTGGCTGTCGCCCTTGCTTCCTCCCCACAGTGACCTCCTCTGACTGCTACGTGACCCTGTGGCTGCCCACGGCTTCCAGCCACCAGCTGCAGACGCGCACAGTCAAGAACTGCAGAAACCCTGTCTGGAATCAGAGCTTTCACTTCCGAATCCATAGCCAGATCAAGGTGGATGGGCGTCAGCCCTGGCCCCGCTCGCTGTCCCCCACTGTTGCCTCCCAGCCTCTTGTTCCCTGCCTCACCCCCTCTTCCTGCAGGCCCCTCACTCTATTTCCCTTTCAGAACATTGTGCATCTTAGAGTCTTTGACCAGGACCTTCTGACCACGGATGACCCTGTGTTGTCAGTGCTGTTTGACGTGGGGACCTTGCGGGCTGGGGAGACCCGGCGCAAGAGCTTCTCGCTGAGCCCTCAGGTAAGGCTGTGTGCGGGGCCGTGGAGGGCCTTGGCCCAGGGAGGGGCTGCTTCGGAGGGTCACCAGGTACACGGCTCTCTTCTCCAGTGAGTGATCCAGGAGTCCCAGAGGCTCTGTCAGCCAGGAGCTACTGGGCAGTCTTGTCCCTGCCCCTGTCTTGGCCCCTAAGCCAAGGGCAGGGTTCTTGGAGCAGTCCAGGGAGGGTGGACAGTAACTCTCCTCACAGCTGGGACCGTAGCAGCCCAGGTGTCTGGGGGATTTACAGACACACACACACACACACTCTCTCTCTCTCTCTCTCCCCTCACTGTTTCTAACTTGCTTCTTTCTCCCTCCAGGGTGAGGAACGCCTGGAAGTTGAATTTCGGCTGCAAAATCTGTGAGTCGGGCTGTGGGGCTGTTCCCAGGTGGGAGTGACTCCTTCTGGGAAGGACAGAGCCCAGCACGCCCAGAGCTGACACCCCTTCCCTGGGAGGTGTCTGGGGTGGAGGAGGAAAGCCCAGGTCCCTTGGGGGGTGAGAACCTGGGAATGTGGATTCTTGCTGAGGGTCACTGGGGGCTCTTTCCAGGACTGATGGTGCTGAGTACCTCTTCAGCAATGGCATCCTAGTGGTGAGTCTAGAACACCTCCCTACCACCCCACCATACCGTCTGCTTGCCCTCCTCCCAGGCCTGAAGCTCAGGCCCACTGCAGGGGTTGGGTGCACCTGTTGGAGGGCCCTGGGATTTCAGTTCAAGAAGATCCTACCCCAAGCAAATGTTTGGTCACTCAGGGCCAAGGTGAAAAGGTGTCAAGGAACAAGAACCGGAGTCCTGGGAAGGCTGGGGTCTCTACAGGGGAGGGGCTCGAGTCTGAGAGGCTCTCTTTACACCCAGGCCCGGGAGCTCTCCTGCTTGCATGTTCGACTGGAGAAGGCAGGGGACTTTCAGGGTGAGTCCCTGACCTGCTGGGACCCACCAGGCTAGCCCCCCAGCTCTCAGCCTTTGTTGTCCCCTTTCTGAGGGGACCTTGTACTCGTCGCCCCCAACTCTTGGTCAGGAGCAGGGGGCAGGGGATGCATCCCCACTGGGTCTTTTCCCCTCAGTCCTCAGAGGGCTGCAGTGGGGGCCCATCTCCCAGCCCAGCTCTGGACCAGATTGCCATCTCAGTAGGGGGAGGGGCATGCCTCCACCCTCATTCCAGACCCCTTAAGTGAGACAGGGGCCTCTGGGCTGAAATCACACTCCTAGCCTCTCTGCTCTGGTTCCTGCTTCCAGAGTTGGAGGGCAGAGTTCAGCTTGTGGTTCCTGGGTCCTGTGAGGGTCCACAGGAAGCCTTCGTGGGTGCCGGCTCCTTCCGCTTCCATTGGCCGGCCTGCTGGGAGCAGGAGCTGAGTATTCACCTGCAGGTAGTGCCCGCTTCGGCCTGGGTGCCATCTCTGTGTTCACCCCCAGCTTCTCCCGGCACCCCTGGCAGTCAGGCACGCTGGGAGGTGTGGGGTGACCTCGGCCTCCTCTCCCCTTCCTGCTGCTGCTTGCTCCCTCCTAGGGCAATCGCAATCTGTCTTAGGTCCTCTTCATCCTCCCTGCAGGATGCCCCCCAAGAGCAGCTGAAGGTGCCCCTGAGGGCTCTGCCCTCTGGCCAAGTGGTGCGACTCGTCTTCCCTACGTCCCAGGTACTGGTCACCGGAGGAGGAAAGCCAGATGTGCGTTGTGGGCGCAGCCCTTGAAGACCTGTCCTGCTGTAGCAGCTCCTGTCCTTGGCCCCTGCCCTGGACGAGGGCCAGGCTAGGGGAGAAGGGGTCCTCAGGCCTGGCCCCTGTGGAGATGGCTGGGGCCCAAGGGAGCATCGGGCCATCAGAGGATGTGAATGGGGCTGGGGTGAGGGGAGTGAGGTGGCCCAGGTTCATGACTGGAGTGTTCATGGTTTTCAGGAGCCCCTGATGAAAGTGGAGCTGAAAAATGAAGAAGGGTGAGAGGCCACCTGGGCGCTGGGGAACCTCACGGGGGACAGGTGCCGGGCACTCAGCCTGGAGGGGAGGACACAGGGAAGCCCCTAGTGGGATGGGCCACTGATAGTTCTCTCAGAGGCTCAGGGGTTTGCTCCCATTGTGGCATGTGCGGTGTGGGAGGTTTGGCAGTTGAAGGCTCTTACTGACTTTTCACTCTCATTCCTGATTCAGCCAGAGGGGTGTGTACCTAGCCTGGTGCCTGGTGCCTGGGAGGCACTTGAGAAATGTTTGGCTGGGAACGCGGATGGAAGGCAGGAGAGTGGTTAGAGGTGCAGAGCAGGCAAGGAAGCCCAGAGAAGGGCAGTCACGCCCCTTGGGGGGCAGCTGTGTAGGCGGGCCTCAGCTGAGCTGCAGGAGACAGGCAGAGTCATCCGCACTAGCCAGCTGCAGGATGAGGGGCCAGCTCCCACCAGGAAGAGGAGGGAAGGTCATTTCTGCCCGCTCTGGAGCCGTTTCTGGGTGAGGGGCTGAGAGGCCCGAGCAGATTGATGGTGTTGGGTCCCGCCGCTTTCCTGCTCTGTGACTCTGCAGTGCTGCTTCCCCAAGGATGTCCCCACCAGGGTCTGGGGTCGCCTTCTCCCCTCAGATCCACACATCAGCCTTCAGTCAGGAAACCAGAGGTGGGGCGAGGGTTGGGGAGAAGAGAGGTGAGAAGGATGGTGGTGAGCTTTTCAGGGCAGGCCCAGCTTCATTCTCTGATGATCCCAGGAGCTGCTTCATGGTCCCTTCCTTCCCACCAGACCCAGGGAACTGGCTGTGCGGCTGGGCTGCGGGCCCTGTGCTGAGGAGCAGGCCTTCCTGAGCAGGAGGAAGCAGGTGGTAGCCAAGGCCCTGCAGCAGGCCCTGCAGCTGGATGGAGACCTGCGGGAAGAGGAGGTCTGGGGACCGTGTGGGACTAGGGCGGTGTCTTTGGGCCCAGATGCTGGCACTGGTTGTGCCCTAACCAGACCAGCACTGGTGCCAAGCCTGCTCTGCCTCCTGCATTTGATGTTGTCAGGAGCTTGATTGCATCAAATGCAGAGCATGGCCTGAGCCACCAGGAGCCTGTGAGCTTCCCCACTGGGCTAACCTGCCTTCTCATTCTTGTTCCTCAGCCTGGTCCAGGTGTTGAGGCTGGGCTCCGGGTGACTCACCAGTGAGATGTACAGCCTCAGGGCCCCCTGCTGGCCTGGGGCCGCTCCTAGGGAGATGACCTCTTCCTGAAAGAGGGAGCGGAGTGGCTATGTGGGAGACTTTTGAGGTGACCCTGGGGCTTCAAGAAAGTAATCACCAGAGTCCTTAGGGGTTAGGTGTGGAGATGAGGCCTGGAACCTGTCCATTTTTTCTGAGTTCTTAAAACCAGACAGGCCTGACCTTAGCAAGCCTACTTCCAACTAGACCCTTTTCGGGTCTGACTAGAACTGGTCCCGGGAGCCCCTGTTAGATCTTGACGAGGCTGAGCTGTGGGTGAGCTGAGTGGTCCCTTGGATTGCTACCGCCTCTTCCTGTGGCTTGACCTTCCCTCTCCCTAGGGCCTCTTCGAGCCCCGTTGTCTTCTCTTCTAGATTCCAGTGGTTGCTGTTATGGCCACTGGTGGTGGTATCCGGGCCATGACCTCACTGTATGGACAGCTGGCTGGCCTAAAGGCGCTTGGCCTCTTGGATTGTGTCTCCTACATCACGGGGGCCTCGGGCTCCACCTGGTGAGCTTGAGTGCAGGAGCCTACAGGTGGCTAGCTGGGCTGTGGCAGGAGAGGGTAAGGTTCTATTAAACTCCACAGGCCTCTCTGACCCAGTTGGAAAGGTGCTCCAGGGGACTGTGGAAGGTGTCTTTCCGGCTGCTGCCCTAAAATAGAGCCCAAGGCGTGCAGTGGGGTTCTGGTGACAATCCCTCCAGCTTTGGCTTTTTCCCAGGGCTTTGGCCAACCTCTACGAGGATCCAGAGTGGTCTCAGAAGGACCTGGCAGGGCCCATCGAGTCACTGAAGACCCAGGTGACCAAGAGCAAGCTGGGTGTGCTAGCCCCCAGGCAGCTACTGCGGTACCAGCAGGAGCTGGCTGAGCGTGCCCGCCTGGGCCACCCGACCTGCTTCACCAACCTGTGGGCCCTCATCAACGAGGCGCTGCTACATGACGAGGTGTGGGCAAGGGCAGAGCAGGGCAGGGTGGGGTGGCCAAAGCCAGGGCACGGTATGGAGATGGGGAGCAGCTCTGGGCAGTAGGGCCGGGAGAGGCCCCAGGAGACCACAGCGTTAAGTTCTCATTCCCTTCCCCTAGCCTCATGACTACAAGCTCTCAGACCAGCGGGAGGCCCTGAGTCGAGGCCAGAACCCCCTGCCCATCTACTGTGCTCTCAACACCAAGGAACAGAATCTGACCACCTTTGAATTTGGGGGTGAGTAGTGCTGGAACCAAGACCTGTGCTCTCACAGTCGGTGGAGTGAGAGGCAGCCCAGCCTGTGTGTGAAGGTGGGCGTTACACCCGTTCTGCTGGGTCAAGAGCCTATCATCCCACCAGAGACACTCAGGCTTTGGGACGGAGGTGGGGCCATGGGTCCTTGTTTGGGGTGCCAGCAACAGAGCTGAGCCTCGTGATCACAAGGCTTCCTGATGTGGGGCCCGTGGTGGGTGTGTGGGGCCTGAGGGTCCTCAGGTTCCAGGCCCCACTGTGAGGGTGTGTGGGTCTTCACAGAGTGGTGTGAGTTCTCCCCCTACGAGGTCGGCTTTCCCAAATACGGCGCCTTCATCCCCCCCGAGCTCTTCGGCTCTGAGTTCTTCATGGGGCGCCTGACAAAACAGCTTCCTGAGTCCCGTATCTGTTTCCTGGAAGGTGAGGGGGTCTGGGAGAAGCTGGGGACTTGGGGAGAATGGGCCTGGGCAAGATGGTGGGGTCGACTGTCTCAGCTCAGTCGTGTCCTGGCCCTGGATGGGTGGTGGGAAGGGTCAGGTTGTGGTGAGGTGGGGGACTCTCTTCCTCTTGGGTCTCCCGCTCAGGTATCTGGAGCAACCTGTACGCAGCCAACCTCCAGGACAGCCTGTACTGGTCATCCGAGCCCAGCCAGTTCTGGGACCGCTGGGCACAAGCTCGAGCTAGCCTGGGTAGGTGCCTAGGTTCTTTCACCAGGATGGGAGAGGCAGCTTGTGGGGAGCATGGAGGTGACTCTCAAATTTTGTGAGTCCGCAGAGGCTGGAATAAAGGTCTGAGGGTCCCTTTGCCCTTTTTGACTGCAGAAAAGGAGCAGGTCCCCCTTCTGAAGATAGAAGAGCCTCCCACGGTGGCCGGCAGGATAGCGGAGGTTTTCACCGACCTTCTGACGCGGCGTCCACTTGCCCAGGCCACCCACAATTTCCTACGTGGCTTCTCCTTCCACAAGGACTATTTCCAGCATCCTCACTTTTCTGCCTGGAAAGGTCCCTGCTCTCCCATATTTTCCCATGGCCATCTGAGCCTTGGGATCCTGATCAGACATCCACTCTCTCCAGTCCCTTGGCCCCACACCCTCTGAGCTCAGCTCTCTGGGTTACTTGGAGTGAGAGCCACTCTTCCTCTCCTTATGCTGGGGTCAGGGCCCGTCTGTGAGACCTCGGGAGTTGAGGCTCTGCGTTGGCAGCAGAGAGCAGGAGCCAGAGGGACGAGCCTCCTCCTGGCAGCAACATTAGGCTAGACGGGCTGGTGCCCTCAGCACCAGTGACAGCTGTTCCCCACCTGATCTCCCAACCTTTCCAGCTACCAAACTGGACGGCCTCCCCAACGAGCTGACACCTGCAGAGCCCTACCTTTGCTTGCTGGATGTTGGGTACCTTGTCAATACCAGCTGCCCACCCCTCCTGCCGCCCACAAGGGACGTGGACCTCATCCTGTCACTAGATTACAATCTCCATGGAGCCTTCCAGGTGGGCTGTGGGCAGGCTTGGGAGGTGGGGCAACCCTAGGCCTGACCTCAGGCGGTCTGACATCCTGACTCCAGTTTCTGGGCCAGTTTCCCTTTGTGACCGCAACACCACATGAATGAAAAGCTGTGAATTCTATGAACTCTCCCCCCGGGGAACTTACTCTGCTCAGGAAGTTGGAGTGATGGGCAAGCTGGCGAGATTTTAAAATGTATTTCCTATTTGGGTCTCCTTTGCTGTGTCTGCACCCCTGTTGGGTCCTGGATCTTTGAGACTCTTTGTTTAGAGTTTCTGTGTGGGTCCCAGGAAGTATTTTTGCCTCCCAGTGGCAGAAGCTGGGTGTTAGCAGCCAGCTTCATTGAGCCCAAAGGAGCTGCTGCAGAAGGGCTGCCCGGTTTAGAGCATTGATCTCTGGCCTGTTGGGTCCACTAGTGTTTGACTTGGTGTCTTAGCAGACCTCCACTTATTAGTCAGTTCAGTGTGGAGGACACTGGGAGCCCATGGGGCCCTCTTGCTGAGCCCACTTCTGCCCACCCTGCAGCAGCTGCAGCTTCTGGGTCGGTTCTGCCAGGAGCAGGGCATCCCGTTCCCGCCCATCTCGCCCAGCCCCGAGGAGCAGTGCCAGCCCCAAGAGTGCCACCTTTTCTCGGACCCCACCCGCCCTGACATCCCTGCCGTGCTGCACTTCCCTCTGGTCAATGCCTCCTTCAGGGACCACTCTGCCCCCGGTGAGCCACAACCTCCCTCCTCTGTGTCTCCCCCCAGGTGATCCCCAAACCCATCCTCCACCCCCAGCAGGCATCCCCCATGGCCAGGCTGCACTCTCCCCACAGGGGTCCGACGGACAGCCGAGGAGCAGGCGGCTGGGGAAGTGAACCTGTCTGAATCTGACTCCCCCTACCACTACTCGAAGGTGACCTACAGCCTGGAGGACGTGGACAAGCTGCTCCGCCTGACGCAGTACAACATTTGCAACAACCAGGAGCGGCTGCTGGAGGCCCTGCGTGAGGCCATGCAGAGGCGGAGGCAGCGCACGCAGCGCCGGCCCGAGTGATGGGCGGGATGGGGCCGCGTCCAGCCCCATGGCCCCCGACTCTCTTTGAGGCTCACTTCTTGGCCGCCTTGCTGCTCTGGTTGAGTTGGGGTGACCACCAGCTTCCGGAACCTCTAGCGGTTTGGACGGCCCAGTTGTGGTCTCCAGCCCTCCGAGGGGCTCCCCAGGGTGCACTGCCTGGCACTATCCAGACATTGAATCCACCGGCACCCCTGCTGTGGGCACCCTGGGGTAGGTGGATTAAATGGGGGCTGTGGCCTGGTCTCCAGGATGTGGCCAGAGATTCAGAGGTTCTGGGCAGTGTGGGCCATATTTGTATAGGCACACAGAGCCCCATGACCTGGTGTGTCCTTTTGCTTCCTTGCTACCTTGAGTAGCTAGCTGTACAGGGTGAAATAGAGCACTTTATGTATCACAGAGATGCATACAAACGTGAGGTGTGACAGATTACTGTTACTGCTGCCAAAAAGGGAGAGGGCATCCCACCTCTTGGTTAAGCATGGTAAGGACGGGTGTAGAAAACAAAACCTCTCCCAAGGCGCCTTCCAGAGCGGGCACGTCAGCTTGGGCTTCCCTTGCAGAGCAGGCTGTGAGCTCATGGCCGTGTCTGTTCCACCCAAGATCACGCTCTTCAAGCAGAGAGGAGGCCATCTTGGCCAGGGTATCGGGGGTGGGCCTTGCTGCTGCAGCTCTGGCCCTGCCTAGATGACTCACAGGTAATGCCAGCCAGCACTCCTGTCCTCACCCGGGGACTCAGTCGAAGGGCTGCTTCCTGTCCCACAGTAGGGGCGGCCAGACGTGGGACCAGATGAGCCACATAGAGACGGTGCTAAGGGTGTGACCTGAGCAGGCTCTGACCTTGGTGGGGCCCATCTCGGGATGAGGAACCAGCTATTCCAGAAGTTGGTCCTGAAGGGCCGGAGAGCAGGGTGTCCTCGCTTGTAGCTCTGAGGTTTGGCGCCACCTCTGTGTTTGCCTTGAGGCCCACACCTGTCAGAACAGAGAGGTGGGGTGAATTTAGGGCCTAGCTGCCCTGGAATCTTCTCCAAGCCCTGGTGCCCCAGGCCTCCTTTGGAATACCTCACCTCTTCCTCATGTTGATGTGGGATTTGGATACTGGGAGGCAGGAGGGACCAGGATGTGCGGGGTGAATGGGGGATGACTGGTTCCCATGATCCGGCTCACTGCATCTGTCTGCCCTGGGCATGTGACTGGAGGCACAGACCAGGAGAAAGGGCTGCCCTGATCACTGTAGAAGCCACTGTGTCCTGGACCAAGCCTGTTGACTCAGCAGCACATCATCTGAATCCTACATGGGAACCTGCAGGCCCTGCAGGAGTGGGTAATTATCCAGATACCACAATTGTGGCTGCCACCCCTGTCATGACGTGAGTGATCGCTCAGGCACAAGGCCGCATGTGGGGGTCTGTGCACTATGTCTGTGTGTGTGTGTGTCTGGTCCGTGGGCATGTGTCTGGGTGACATCCTGCCTCCCAGCCTCTCTGGGACAGTAAGGCTCCTCCCCTCCCTGCTTGCAGGGAGCTGGTCCTTGGACTGGGGAAACCAGGGAGGTTGGAGGCAGGGAAAGAGTGGAGGAGGGGTCTGGCTGCTGCATCTTGGAGAGGGAGGGAGGGCGTGCGGGCATCAGGCAGGCTTCCTGGCGTGCGCACAGGGAAGCCAGGTTCACTCACCGTGGATCTGGCCTGAGCAGGACAGTCGGCGGGAGCCTTCTGCAGTTTGCTCCGCGGGGCCAGCTGTCTGTGGGAGCCGCACAGGCCCTGGGAAACTATAGGTGCACACTCGCGTCTCCTGCGGCCAGGCGGGCGGGGGGCCACTGTGGAATCTGTGGGGATAGGGAGCCTCAGGTGTAGACTCTTGTCACTGCTGAGAGTGGGTGGGGGTGGCCCCACACCCAAGCAGCATAGTTTAAGTCCCAGGACCTCAGGACTCCCACTTACAGATCAGGAGGTCTACCTGAGTGGAGCTGGCATGCCGGGTACCCTCTCAGCATTGTACTCGGCCAGGAAGCCTGAGGGTCTGGCTTGGAGCTCTGGGCTCAGACTGGGGGCTGCGGAGCAAAGGGGGAATGGTGGTCAGCCTGGCCTGGGTGCTAGGACATCTGTGGCAGGAGGCTCCACACCTGCTGCTTCCTTCTTGCTGTGGCCTGAAGTCCCAAATCAAGGTGACAGTGCTGAGAGGAGGGGCCTGGAGGGGGACCTGTGGTCTTGAGGGCAGAACCCTTAAAGAGACCCAGAGCGTGCTTTTGCCCCTTCCACCGTAAGAAGCCAGCGAGAAGGTGCCTCCTGCAGCCTCTCTCACCTGCTGGCACCATGATCTTGGACTTCTCAGCCTCCAGAGCTGTGAGAAATAAATGTCTGTTGTTCACAACCTACCCAGTCTGTGGTCGATTATTTAGAGCAGCCCAGACAGCCTAAGAGACACCTGCTTCTGGAGGCTTGGCATACACCAAGCCTTGCCCATGTGGAGGTGTGGCCCAGGGCTCAGGGGCAGGCTCCCCAGTGCATCCAGCCTCCTGGAAGACTGAATGCCAATGGCTTCCGAATGGCTTATCCTAGAGAAACTCGGGTGCCTTTGGAATTGTGGAAGGATGGCCTCAGGGAGATCACAGTGGAACAGAGCCAGGAACCCGGAAGGAGTCTGAGGTGAGGCCCCTAAGCAACCCCTCCATGTGGAGCCTGTCGGGCCACCATGACAATAGATTTCTTGTCCAAAGGGTGCTCTCTATGAGCCCTTCCAAGAGTAGAACTGAGCCTGGCCACTGTACAAGACACCCCAAGGGACGTGCGTTCAGAGCTGTCGGAAGACTGGGTCAGAAAAGACCTGTGTCAGGCAAGAGCACGGGGAAGCCCGTAAGGACCCTTGAGGGAAGGGCTCCGGCAGATTCCACAGTGGGCGGAACAGAACCAGGAGGCCATCAAACCTGGCCTCGCTTCTGCTAATTATGTCATCTCTGGCAAGTTGCTTACCCTCTCTGGGCCTCAAATTAAGAAAAAAGGCACTCCCACTTACCCCTCAGGCATAGAGGTAGTAGATGTTAAACATCCAAGGATGCACTAAACGCCAGCAGCTGGGGGCCCAGAAAACCAGTGGCCGCCCCCCCTGCCCCACTCCCCCTGGACCTACCTGTCCGGCTGCTCAGGGCACCCCGCCAGCTCCCAGTCTGCCCTGCAGATGGCGCTGCAGACAGGGTCTCTCCTGTAGCCAGCCTGCCACCCAGACAGTGACGCGTCAAAATCTGCCTCCCGTGTGTGTGCGGCGGGGCGGGGCCCGGGTGGGGACCCCTCCCTCCAGCCCCCCCAGCTGCTCCCGGAGGCCGTGCCTGTCCCAGTCTCTCCCCTGACAGGGCCCTCACCTTAAGGAAAACGTGTGGTTTCCATCACGGTGATCTCCCGGCTTCTCACGCTGCGCTCCTGCGAGGTCGATGGAGGCTGTAGAAACCGTGCTCTGAGGAGAGATTGTGTGTGGCGGGGTGTCACTGTCTATGCTTTTCCCTAGGGGCCCTTCTTTGTTCTCTGCCGACCCACCCACGCTCCTGGAGCCGGCTCAGCTGCCCCCAGGGTCCCAGGGCAGCCATGCGGCAGGCTCAGGCTGGGCTGTGGAGGGAGTGGTGAGGCCACACCAGCCTCACCAGAACCTGAGTGTGCGTCCAGAGGCTCCCAGGGAGGGAACTGGACTGGACCATGGTGCCCACGGGGAAGGGGGAGCCGGGGGTCGTCCAGGGAAACCAGAGGGAGGAGGAAGGGCCCGCCCCCTGCTGGGTGAGGACAGAAACTGCGCAGTGGTCCCAAGGAGCCAGACTGTCCTAAGTTGGGGGATGGGGGGCGCCAGCCCTCTGGCCCGCTGAGCCCTTGCATGGCTCTTGCAGGGCAGCTGCTGCAGAAGCAATCTCCGGGTACTCACCTGGCTTCTCCCAGGCAGGAGATGCTGCTTAAGCTCCAAAATTCCCTCCGTAGTGGGGGCACCCTTTGCATCCTGAAAATGCAAGAAGGGGCCTGGGAAACATCAAGACCAGCACAGATGACGGGTCCCCCTCTGGAATGTGGATGAGGCACCTAACCGTCTCCGACCTCCTCATCCCTGGAGACAGACCCCCTGGTGTTGCAGTGCTGGCTCAGGCTGTGGACTCCTTACCCCCAGAGTCCCTGCTGTGCACTCCGGGGAGACGGTGGTGAAGCGTATGCAAGACCCAATGGGGACAGATGGCTGCGGGTCCCCTGTCTCAGTCAGCTGTGCTCTGGGCCACCAGCTTCTCAAGGGTTTCAGCCCCTTCACCTCCTGCTTCTGTTCCACCTTGGGGAGGGGAGCAGCCAGATGAGTCAGACCAGGCTCTGGGGGCTCCATGCCCCAGCCTCTCTTCCCCACATCCCTCCCACCCAGAGAGAGCGCCTGTCTCCTCACTTCATCTCTTCAAGCTCAGAAGACTTCTCTTTTGTCCCAGTCCACACTGTGCCCCAGCCCACCCAGATGTGGGGTGACAGGACCTTGCAGCTGGCAAGGGAAAGAACAGGGCTTTCCCCAAGGGTCAAATGCTGGCTCAGTGCCCGGGGGGATCCCAACCCTCAGGCTGAGACAGGACACCCTGTCTCCCGGTGCCCCCTCACCCCAGCCTCTGCTCACCTCTGCCTCCTGCTGCAGTCGGGCAAACTTCTCTTCCTGGGAGGCCAGCAGCTTCTCTAAGTCCTTGTGTCTGCAGAGCAGCAACTCCACATCAGACACGGAGTGCTGCGGAGAAGCAAGCCAGGGTGAGGCCCCGCCCGTGGGGGTGCAGAGAGCTGGTCCCTCAAAACTGGCCCTGGGGGCCAGGAAGAGGAACAGCAGGCTGTAGCTGCCAGACAGTGCGGCCAGCTAAGGGGCAGGGCCTTGGCTCACCCCGCAGTTGGGGTCCAGCAGGAGGCCCTCCCAGCAGGCCAGCCAGGCCTCGGCCTGGTTCAGCTCTTGCCGCAGCTTCTGTAGACGCCAGCTCTCCTCACAGTGTTCCTGGCGCAGGGCCCAGGCCTCTCTGAGTGCCTGCAGCTGCCTGTCCAGATCCTGCAGACACCCAGTTACCTGGTGGGAGAGGGTGTTGTGGGTGAGATGCCCACAGGCTGGGGCCAGGCTGGAGTGCCCAGCAGAAGTGTTGAGGGAAGACCGTGAGGTCCAGACCCTCCCGGTCTCTGTCCCGCTCTCTCTGCCCGCTGCCTGGTCTCCTCCTGCTCAGGGATTCCGAGGCCTGGGGTAATGGGCCTGTGTGCCCAGCTCAGCCCCAGACCCGTTGCTGTGCTCGCACCTCCAGGGACATGCAGTGGCCACTGTCCACCAGCCGCTGCCCTTCCTGCTGTACGTTCTGGGCTTGAAGGCAGTACTCCTTGATTTCTCTCCCCAGCTCCTCATGCAGTGCCAGGAGCCCCTCGGCCCGAGCTATATCCCCAGCCAGCTCCTCCGAGGACACCAGGGCCTGCTTCTCAGTGGCCCAGGCTCTGCGGAGTGAGGACGGGAAGCTGCTGTCAGGGCCAAGGGTGCAGTCTGGGGTTGGGGGCAGGGCATGAGCTGCACCAGGGGATGGGGTGACCCCCACCCTGCAGGGCAGAGTTGAGCCAACGACCGGATGCCACCTACAGCAATTCCCGACAGTGTCCGAGGAAGGCGTGGCCCTCAGCAGCCTTCTCCAGCTGCCGATCTTGCTCATGGACCTTTGCATTCAGGGTGGCCCAGGCCTCCTGCACCCCGGCCAGCTGCTTGGCCAGGCCCTCCTGAGCTGCAGGGTGGAGCTGGCCCAGCCGGCAGGCCTCCGTCTGCACCCATGCCACCTCCTTCTCCATTGCTGCCAGTTCCCTCTGCCGCCAGAACACAGAATCAGCCTCATCCCCCCACAGCCCGATGACCACTCCTCTTCAGGAAGCACCCATTGTCTCTGAGGAGTCAGGCTCTGCTTCCAGATGGACAGCTCCCCCACCTGGGGAAGTAGGCCCTCCCTTCCCTTCCCAACTCTGGGGTCCCCCTACACAGGGAAAGAGGTCAGGAGGGCAGGCCCTGGGGGTGGACCCTCACCTCCAGACATCTGTGCTGTTGCTGCAGAGTCTGCACTGATGACAGGCTGAGGTTGAAGGCATTTCTAGCTACCAGGGTAGCCTTCTTTTGCATCCGGCCCTGGAGCTCAGCTGCTACCTGCTCCAAGCCTCGGACCTCACGGGTGGCAGCTAGGTTCTGGGAGAAGAGGGAGGGCCTGCTCTCGCCAGGGTCCTCTCTCCCTGGAGACGTGGGCTCCTGGGCCACTTTTTAAACAAGGAGGTCCATGGGGCTTGGTGATGCATTCATGACCACTGGGTACAGAAAATGTCCCAATATGGCCCCTGATCAATGAGCGCATAATGTTACTGATGATGGGGTAGGGCCCTGGGGGTGCTCTGTGGGAACAGGGTCTTCAGTGCCCAGTTCATGAGCCAGGTTGGGGGATAGGGGACTAGGAATTAGGTGGGAATGAGTTCATGGTGGGGAGGAGGGTGGTTTGGGGGATCTGGCTGAGATGAAGAGGGTTGCCTTAGGAGTCTGCCCAGCCAGGACCCTGAGTGACAGCATCGCTAGGATGCGGGCTCCGTCAGGGCCTCGGGGACCGGGGCTGCCTCCCTAGAAACCGCCAGCTGTGCCTGAGAGCGAAGGCTGTGGAGGAGCGCTGAGATTTCCTTGGCACCCAAATCCGCTCAGAACGTTTAGATAAGGAGAGGGTAGTGGTGGTGAAATCTTGCCCAGTTAGTCTGTGTCTTAATAAACCTGAAGTCTGCGCTTGGAGGGAGCCTAGAGGGGGTCAAGAGCTGGCCAGACAGGCTTCCTATTTCTCCCTGGAGGTGTGAACTATACCAGGAAGAACCAAATCAGTGGAGAAACTCAGAGAGGGCTGACAGTGGGAGACTGAGACTTGATCTGCTTGGCACTAGCAGTTAGAGGCGTGCACACATGTGCGTGCACACACACAGAGTTAGAGGCAGCCACCTCCCTCCACACACAGATAGACATGCACACACACAGCTGGGGTGGCTGCCTGGCCCTGGCCCAGGAAGAAGGCACAGCTGTCCCTGCCCCTTGTCTGCCCCGACTGGGCCCAGGGCACCCACCTGTGTGCGGGCTTTCACTGCCTGATCCAGCCTCTCCCAAGAGGCCTCAATGCAACTCCTCTGTGCTTGAATCTGGGGAGAGCACCTGGGTGCTGCCCGTTCCAGAGAGCCTGCCCGCTCCCTCAGAGCCTGCACCCTGGCCTGCCCCAGGCTCTGGACATCCTTCCTGAAAGCATCGAACTTCTCTTCCAGCAGCTGCAGGGTACAGGACCAGGGAGGTCAGTCTGGAGGTGGTGTCCAGCAGCCCTCAAAGCTGACAAAGGGCTTGGCACTATCCGCCGCTTCTGATATCCCTCAGCCCTGCCCTTAGAACCGCCGGGGGTCCTTCCAGAGCCCAGAGACCCCTCACTTCCCATGTGCCTCCCAACCCCACTCTGCCCTTGAGAGCCACTCAATCTCCTCTCCTCCAGGTTCGCTCAGGAGTGACTTACCTTGACAGCCTCTAGATCCTGCCCGTAGTCCTGGGACTCAGCAACGGCCACCTTGCTGGCCAGCCAGGCATCCAGGAGCAGGGCTTCCCGCTCCAGCTGGTGGAGCTGCAACTGCTCCTTCAGGCCTTGCCCCCTGCCCTCCGCTCTCTGCAGCAGCCCTGAGTGGGCGTCCCTTACCGCGAGCATCTGGGCAAGCACCTTGGAGCTGCAGCAGGAAGGACAACCCCCCTGGAGCTCTCAGGCCTCACACCTCCTTAGTGGGGCCCCTCCCTGCTCCTCCCTCCTGGGCCTGGCTCCAGCGCACCTTTCTGGGTTCTGCCCGCTCTCAAGGAGGGCTGCTGTCTGCTGCAGCCTCTCAATGCGCGTGGTGAATCCCTCCAGGTCCCTCCTGGTGGCCTCCAGCTGCCGCAGGAAGGTCTGAGTGGCCTCGACACTCTGACCCATATCCTCGATGTTGAGGCCACAGCCCCGTTCTTGCAGCCAGGATTCTGCCTCCAAGAGCTGGGGTGACAAAGAGCACAGTTTTCCCTAGGCGGTGCCCTCCAGGACTCACATTTTGAGTTCATGGCCTCAAGAGTTAGCGCAGTGAGTGGTTCCCAGCCTGGCTGATCAGAATCATCAGAGAGCTTCAACAACTCGCTCTGCCTCTCACCCCATAAGATTCTGATTTGGTCTGGAATGGACCCGAGTGTCAGCACTGCTTAAAAGTTCCAGGTGATACAGATGTAGAGCCTTGACAGAATCGCTGGTTTAGACAAAATAGCGAAACCAAACCAAAGCCAGTGGGCTCATTTTCTGGGAAACATGCTGAAGGGAGACCTCGGGGTCAGGAGACTGGTTAGTGGAAATGCACAGAGAGCCTGGAGCCCCACCTGGGGGTGACGTTCCAGGCCTGCCTACACTCTGGGTGTCCTCATGCCACCTTCTGTGCCCCGCAGCACCCCTTACCTCCGTCAGGAAGTACTGGGCCTCCTGAGCCTGCTGTAGCCGCTGACGCCTCTGTGCAGCCTCTGTCCGCAGGCGGCCCGTGGCGTCCTCCAGCTGCTGCACTCGGGCAGCCACATCGCGGGCAGCAAAGTGCCCAGCCTGTACCAGCTTGCGCCCTGTGCCCACTACTGCCTGAGTTAGAGCCTCGTGGCTGCTCATCTCACTCTCCAGGCTCTGTGGAGTCAGAGGAAGATGGCATGGGACATGCTCCTAGGTGCTCCTTGGGGGACCTGGGAGTTATGTCTGAAGCCCAGTGGGACCCCACAGATTCCCCCAGACAGAACCCTGCCTCCTGACCAACTAAGAATCCTAGGACCCCCAGAACCTCCTGGAGGCAGAAGCTCCCAGAACCAGAGGTGACTGGACAGCCCTGCCTGTTCCCGCTAGGCCCACACCTGGTGCTTCTCCTGCAGGCGCCGTAGGGCGCTCAGGCTCTGGTCACAGTCCTGGGCGGCCACCAGGAGCAGCTTCTCCTGCACCCAGGCCATCTCCTCGTCGGCATCCCTGAAGAACTGCAGCAGCAGGCTCCGGGCCTCCAGGGCTGTCCTGCGCTCCTGCAGGGGCACCCGCAGGCTCTCGAACCTGCAGGGGTGGAGGGTGGGCCCGCGGCAGGCGGGACCCCGGTTGTCAGGATCCGGGGCCAGACTGTGACCTGCACATCAGTCACCTGCTCTGTGTCGCTCGCCATGGGCTGGGCAGGCCCTGAGGAGCTGAGCTGGGGGACAGGGAGGAGGGGTGGGGGTTACCTCTGAAGCAGCCGCTGGGCCTGCTCTTCCACATCTCGGGCCAGGCAGTGACCTTCCTGGACATAGGCCTGGGCCTGGGCTTGGCCCAGCAGGGCCTGTGCCTGCCCGACCTGCCTGTCCACTGCTGCCTCCAGCTCCCCCTGAGCCCCCAGGAGCTCGTCCAGCCCAGGCTGGTCCTGGCCCCAAATGGGGACTCTCAGCTTGAGCTCCACAGGCTCCAGCCAGCTCTCCAGTTCCTCCATGCTCCGTCGCAGACGCAGGGCCTGCAGCAGAATGAGAGTGTGAGAAGGAGAGGCCGAGAGCTGTACCCTGCCCGCTCCACCACACAGCCTCACCTCCTGGGCCTCCTGTAGCTTGGCTGCCCTCCTCTGGCACTGGGCCTGCAGCTCCTCCCAGAGCTTTCTCAGCTCCTGCAGCCGTTCCCGGATGGTCTCTGAGGCCGAGTGGCCATCCTGCAGCAGTCTCTGCCCCTCCTACAGTCACAACATAGCATATGCCTCGTGGACTCAGGACTGCTGGTCTCAGGGCACTGGGGTTGCCTTCAGCCACCAGTCCCATTGCTTCAGAGTCTGCGTGCTAGCTGTGTGATCTCGGGCAAATTCCTTAGCCTCTCTGAGCTCATTTCCCTTCTCCATATAATGGTGATAATAATGGGTATTTAGTTTGAATGGGATCAAAGATTTCAGGTACTTGGCAGGGCTCTTTATATCAGAGGGAGGCAGTCTGGGGTCAGGCATGCCCTCTGTAGGTGGAAGAGGGAAAATTTAAAAGGCGCTACGCTTTGACTCCTACACCCACAGGACTGCTGGCTGTGCCCTGACTCTCCGTCCTCTGACACCTTTCCAAGAGTTTTAAAAACTATCATGCCAAATCACCGTCCTTAAAATTCTTGAAAAGGCAATCTTTTTGGAGAGGGGGGCGCCCCAGGGAAGCCACTGTGTCTCACTACCCGTTGGTGCCTTGCATGGCATCTGTATACAATGCACTCGAAGGTCGGCCACCCCAGCTGTGACTCAGGGCCAGCTGCCAGGGCTCTGTGGGACCAGCTCCTTCTCTGGCCTGTAGCTGGTCCCCGGTGCCCAGGGCCTCACCATCTGCAGCCTCTGTTGGTGGTGTGCACGGGTGTCCAGCTCCGCCTGGAGATTCTGTTGTTGCCGCAACTGGGCCTGTAGGTCCACTGGGTCCCACCAGCCCTCTTCCAGGGCCACCAGGTTCTTCTCCCTCAGCCAGGCGGCCATCTGGGCACACAGGGAGGATGAGGCTCTGCTGCCTAGGGCTCTCCTTCTCTCTAATCCCTGGGCTGCCCTGAAGAAGGGTGGCTTTCCTCCGGGCAAGCCCTTCCCCCCACCACAGCTGCTCCCCACCATGGCCCACCTCACAGGAGTCCTGCAGGAAAGACTGCAGCTGCCTGAGCTCCTCCAGCTGGCGGCATCGGGTCCTGGCTCGCTCCAGGAGTGCCTCTTTCCTGCAGAACAAGCGTCTCAGGGGCCTCGGGTCTGCGTGCTGGGACCCGGAGCTGCTACGCATGTGTGTGTGTGCACGTATGCACACACAAATGCACAAGTATACCCTTCCAGTTCAGGACAGCCCTTTCCTCCATTTTTTAAAAACTGATTTTTTAAAATTGGAGGATAATAGCTTTACAATGTTGTGTTAGTTTCTGCTGTATGTGAATGTTGTATGTATGCATACATATAACATATGTATGTATGTATACATGTGTATGCAATATCCCCTCCCTCTTGAGCCTCCTTCCCATTCTCCAACCCCAGCCCGCTAGGTCATCACAGAGAACTGAGCTGAGCTCCCTGTGATTTACAGAAGCTTCCCACTAGCTATCTACTTTACACATGGTAGTGTATATACGTGTCAACGCTACTCTCTCAATTTGCCCGAGCCTTCTCTTCCCTCCCCATGTCCACGCTACTGCTGCTAAGTCACTTCAGTCGTGTCCGACTCTGTGCGACCCCATAGACAGCAGCCCATCAGGCTCCCCGGTCCCTGGGATTCTCCAGGCAAGAACACTGGAGTGGGTTGCCATTTCCTTCTCCAATGCGGGAAAGTGAAAAGTGAAAGTGAAGTCACTCAGTCGTTTCCGACTCTTTGCAACCACATGGTCTGCAGCCCACCAGGCTCCTCTGTCCATGGGATTTTCCAGGCAAGAGTACTGGAGTGGGGTGCCATTGCCATCTCTACTAGGCCGTTCTATATGTCTGTGTTTTTATTCCTGCCCTGAAAATAGGTTCATAAGTATGCATTAATACACGATATTTTTCTTTTTCTGACTTACTTCACTCTGACTCTAGGTTCATCCAGTTTTATTACTTTTTATGGCCGAATAATATTCAAAAGCATAGACATTACTTTGCCGACTAAGGTCTATCTAGTCAAGGCTATGGTTTTTCCTGTGGTCATGTATGGATGTGAGAGTTGGACTGTGAAGAAGGCTGAGCGCTGAAGAATTGAAGCTTTTGAACTGTGGTGTTGGAGAAGACTCTTGAGAGTCCCTTGGACTGCAAGGAGATCCAACCAGTCCATTCTGAAGGAGATCAGCCCTGGGATTTCTTTGGAAGGAATGATGCCAAAGCTGAAACTCCAGTACTTTGGCCACCTCATGCGAAGAGTTGACTCATTGGAAAAGACTCTGATGCCGGGAGGGATTGGGGGCAGGAGGAGGAGGGGACGACAGAGGATGAGATGGCTGGATGGCATCACTGACGCGATGGACGTGAGTCTGAGTGAACTCCGGGAGTTGGTGATGGACAGGGAGGCCTGGCGTGCTGCGATTCATGGGGTCGCAAAGAGTCGGACATGATTGAGCGACTGAGCTGAACTGAGTATTCCACTGTATATATATGTACCACTTCTCAATCCATTCCTGTTATGGACATTCAGGTTGCTTCCATACTAGGACAGCTTTTCTTGTGTATCAATTTACACTGACTCTGGGGTTTCCTTTAAAATTTAGAGACACGCTCTACTTCCCCTTATTAATGCCATGAGCTGAATCGTGTCCTCCAGACTCCTATCTTGAAGTCCTAATCCCCAGTACCTCAGAATATGACTGTTTTTGAAGAAAGGGTTTTAAAGAAGTAATTAAATTATACAAGGTCATTTGCGTGGGCCCCAATAAGACTGGTGTCTTTATAAGAAGAGATTAGGACACAGACGTTTACAGAGCACGTGATGAAAAGGAGAGGTCTCAGGAGAAACCAGTGCTGCCAATATCTTAATCTTGGATTTCTGGCCTCTGGAAATATAACCAAATTTGTGTTGTTTAGGCCGCTAGTCTGTGGTTTTTTGTTATGGCAGCCTCGCAAACTAATTCAGTATCTAAACCACTTTTTGATCATATACTGCTATTAGTAAGAATTTTTTGGTATGTATTTGTATGGGTGCATATATATGTGTGTGTGCGCGCACACATTTATATATGTGTATACCCCTGGACCAATATAGTAAGTCCATTACCATATGAACAAAAATAGCAGTTAGGAATGAGATCTATTAAAGAGATAGGAAAAGAAGTTCTAATACCCCCAGTCACCCCACCAAGGTCCATACAGGCCTCCTACCAGCAGAGTCCCCATGCTGCGGGGAGTGTGAACCCTTGTCTCTTCCTGCTGGGGTTGCCAAAAGGTGTAAGGGGGATAGGAGACATATAGAGAGTCTTGGTGGAATGAAAACAGCCCCCTAGAGGATGCCAGAGACTTAAAGGGAGGGGTTTGGGTGGCACTGCCCTGGGAGGTGCAGGTGGGCCTGCTGGGAACCATCCAAGAGGACTAGGGGGAGGGAGTGTTGACAGAGACCAGCAAACCAATATTTTCCATCTGTCAGTCAAAGACCTTGGGTACCCAGGTGAGGTCCATGTGCAGGGGAGAGGAGGGGAGAGGTCACCAGCACAGGAACCACAACACTGTGGGCCCTAGTGGGCTCTTGGGGAAGGATGGAGACCTCTGCTGATCTGGGATCCCGCCTTTTCCATATCTGCCTTGGTCTAAAGTTTGAGGGGCTGGACAGGCTGCTGAACCATATAGGCTCTTATGAGGAAAACAAGCAGAGATTGGAGCCTCATAGCCCTGTGGGCTTCAGTTAAGTGAGCATAAGAAATCTGCCAACCTGCCTGCATGCCAGGCACTGTGCCCGGACATCAAGGGTCCCTTCCCCATCCTGACCACAACCCTGAGAGGCAGGTATTGTTTTCCCCTCACTGCAGACAGGAGACTAGTAAGAAAGGGGCTCCAAGATCCACCGTGAGTGGGCTGCACAGAAACAGCGGTGTCTGGCTCACTGCTGTGCTCCATATGGCCTCTTCATGAGGCTGTCTCTCTCTTAGTTTCTCAAGCATGTGCTTCTTTGTAAAAGTCACCTTTATCTCAGCAGACTGACCATGTGCTGTTTGATTCCATAACAGGCTGACAGACTGCAGGGTTGGGACAATGGGGCCCTGGCATCTGAATTCAACCCTTGGTAAAGGCTGGAGGAGCCCTTGGTAAAGGCAAAGGGGAGAAGGGCAGGGGAAGAGCCTGATGCCTGTGCTAGCCCACCAACCACAGCCCCTTCAGCCAGGGCCAGAGGTACCTCAGAAGCATGGCCTGGCACCGACTCAGCGGGCCCTGGGCCTCGGGGTGTCCGCCCTGGAGCAGGCTGCGGGTGGCGGCTTCCAGCGCACTCATCTTCTCCGCCTGAGCCTCCAGGTCCTGCTCACGCACCCTGTGCTTCCACAGCAGGGTCTCCACATTGGCCAAGGAGTCCTGGGAGGCAATACTGTCTGCAGGGCTGCCCTCCCAGTCCCTAGCTACCTGCTTTCCTATCAAACACATCCCCCCAATCCCTGCAGGCTGTATCTGACTTTAGATTCTCAACCAGGAAAGGTATGATGGATAGGGGACAAGTGTTAGAATTTCCAGGGCTTGAGGGCGGGGAGCTGCCCTTGGACTGGAAATCTCAGGCAGCATTGGCTGGTTTGATCCCTAACGCTGCTCTGGCAAACCCTCCCTCACTCCTGCTGGGCACCTACCCCCAGACCCTCACTGGCTGGGCAGGCTTCCAGGCTGCAGAGCCAACTTTCCATCTGCTCCACAGAGCTCAGAATCCGCTGTCGAGAAAGGAAAAGGCAGGAGAACGTGAGTAGAGGGTCCAGTCATGGTGGGTAGCGTGACTCTGTTGGTGGCCCAGTGGGAAGCCAGGACTGGGGCCTGGCTCAACAGAAGGGGTCACAGCAGGCAAGGTTTACAGTGGGTGAGATGGGTGGTGGGTGGTGGGAAAGGCCCCTGGCACAGCAGCCTCTCTGGCTTTGGCTTTGACCAGGGCAGTGGGTTTAGCACAGGTACCAGCAGTGGGGGTGGGATGGAAGCTGCCTACCTGTAGTTCCAGGGCCTGCTGCAGGTGGAGCTGGTGCTCATGCCAGGCCCCTTCCAAGATGTTCAGCTCCTGATTAAAATCAGCCAGGGCCTGGCGGATGTTGGGGGTGGATGGGTGCCCTACAGCAAGCAGTCGCTGCCCGGTGCTTCGGGCCAGGCTGATGCTGTCCATACGGGAGTCCAGCTCAGCCTGTAAGAGGACTGGGCTCAGATCCCAGAGGCTGAGGCTCCCTGAGTGGGAGGGAAGAGGGCCAAGGGGAAGGGGGAGAGGTAGGGAAGACAACTGAGGGGGCAGGATGGGCGAGGGGAAAGGCAGAGGCAGCCGACACAGAAAGAACCCGAGACAAAACTGTGGTCACAAGGGGGAGGAGGCCAGAGAGGAGATGAGATCCGGGAAAGGCCCCAGGGTGTGGGCCGCTCACTTTGAGTTCCTGGTGTTCCTCCAACATGCGTTGGACCTCCGCGAGGCTGCCGGGGCTTCTCTGGGAGTCCAGCTGAGCTCGCAGCCTCTGGGCCCAGACCAGCAGTTCTTGCAGCACTGCCTGCAGCTCCTGAGCTTGCTGCAACGCATCCAGCGACTCCTTCCTGCCCACAGGACCCATCAGCTAGTCCCAGAGCCTCCCAGCCCTTTCGCCCCTGTGCCCACCAGTGCCTTCTGTTCCTGAATCTGTCCAGCCAAAGAAAGGCCCAAGGGTTGGGAATTAATAGGCTGGCGATATCGATTGTTATTAAGGACAGAGAAAGACTCTTAGGGGAAGGCTGGGGATTGAGACGCTGCAGGGGCTGGCTCAGTGAGGGGTGAGGGAAAGAGATTCGGGGTTTGTACCACTTCTGGATCCTGCTCTGGAGTTGCCGCCAGCTGTCCATCATCTCCTGCTGCTGGTGGCTGAGGCCGTGGGCCATCTCAGGGCTTCTCTGGCAGACCTGGCCTGCTTCATGCTCTAGAGGCTGTGAGGGAAGCCAGGGTCAGGGGCGGGGGCCAGGAGGCAGGGGGCGCTCAGGGGAGCCCAGCCTGCAACTGAGAGGACCTGGCTGTCTCTTGAGGTCCTGACAGCTTACCCCCCACCACCCATCCATGGGTGCCCAAGGTCCTTTGGATGCTGTACCCTGGGCCCACCCCCCCACTCCCCAGCTGCACACCTCCACCTGGGCCTGGAGGAGGCCTATTTCCTCCTCCAGCTCCTTGTGTTTCTGCTTCAGCCTCTGCACACTGTCCAGATCTTTCCCACAGTCCAGGGCCTGGACCAGGGCGGCCTGGGGAGGAAGGGGGCGTTACTATTGCCCTTTGCTCCAGCTCCTCCCTCGTGGCAGAGGGGTCGCTGGCCGCAGGGTTTCTGTGTGGAAAGCAAGCGGCCAACCCGATTCCCTTCTCAGTGCCTTGCATGGGCTGCAACAGGCCGCTGGCCCTGACCAGGTGTCCCTCCTGCTGTGAAGGAGGAAGGTTCCCAGGAGACACTTGGGTCTGGAGGTTCCCCAGCGGCAAGAACCTCTATGGTGTGGAGCCTCCACATGCATTCTCACTTGACCCTCATTCCTTCTCAGGGAATCGAGACAGACCAGCCTGGCTGTGTAGGAACCAGACGGGCAGTAAGAACAGAGCTCTCTGCATGCCCAGAGCAGGGCACCACCTTCTTGACAGGGTGCTTCTCAGGCTGTGTACAATTTTCCCAGCTCTGCCAGCGTCTTGGCCAGGCGCCCATGCGTCAGCGGACACATAGCCCAGCAAACCTCCTGCGGGTTCTGGCTTTGCCCACGGACTTCAGAGGACACATGGGGAGGAGGGGTTGCTCCGGCCTCTGGACTCATGGGAGAAAGGAGGCAAGTGGGGCCAGCCTCCGAGAAGCAGATCGGGGCTTCTAGGTCCAGAGTTGACTCTAAGAGCCCCTGGCAGACCCACTGATGGCCCCCTGGTGGGACCTGCCTCCAAGGACCCAGCTGAAGGGGAGAGGCGGGCCAGGGGTGGGAGGCACTGTCCCCTGGCTTCGTCAGCTCCTCCACTGCTTACCTTCTTCCTGACCTGCTCAGTGATGTCATCAAGCTTTTGGGACAACGTGTGTATCTCCAGGGCCACTTCGAGCTGCTGCTGGTATCTGAGCAGGTTGCCATGGAAACTGTTCCACCTGAGAGAGAGGGTGTAAGGCTGAGTCTGGGTTGGACCCTCAGCCCCCTCTCCCAGCCCCACTGCTTCTGGCTCCGGGACCAGCCTGTTGTTGAGCTGCTGTTGCCGCTGCCAGATGGTCTTGAGTTGCTCCGCGTCCTGAGTCTTGAGCTGCGGTGAGAAGTCACTGACGCTCCTGATGCGGGCATCATCCACTGTGCCCTGTGGGGGTACAGAGTGTGGGCATTGCTGGTGCCAGCTCTGAGCCCCTTCTTTGTGCTGCAGTCTCTACTTGGAGGGTCTGCTTGGGCCCAAGAGAGCGTGAGGAACAGCATGTTTGGTGGTAGCTGCTTCCTCTGCGTGGCCATCCCATCCCATGCCTGGTGCACTGAGCGAGATATTCTTGGGGCAGGGAGCCCAGGGGAAGCTCACCGGGAGGACAGGCGTGCATTGGTGAGCAGAAGCTTTTAAAGTGAAAATGCATCTTCTCAGGATAAGAAAAGCCAAGTTAGGGCCTGAATGAAACAGTGAACACCAGTCTCCTTAGGTTAGGGTGTCCCTGTCCCTGGGAATCACCAGGCTGAGAATGCCACTGTGTGGAGCTCATGGCCACAAGGGGAGAGGATCCTCGACGGTGGGAGGGCTGCAGGTGTCCTGCCCCAGGAACAGCACCTTGCGTTGGTCTACATTTCCAAAGAGCTTCCCAAGAGGTGTCTCATGTGAGGTGAGAAGGAAAGGGGCGTTCTCTCACACAAGCCAAAGCAGAGCTCAGAGACCGACATGGTGAATTTATGGCGGAGCCAGGACTCAAGCCCAGCTCAAGTCTATCGAGCACTCTTTCTACTACAGCATCTGCAACAGCAGCGGCTGTGAAATCCTACTGGTAAAGGCTCTCAGATTGAGGCACTACAGCCTTTTACAAAGTCCTATACTCCGTTCAGGGGGTGAGGTTAGCAAGTCTGGGCTCTTAATATGTGATTGTGAATACACTTGGCTAATTTCTACACCACCTAAGAGAAACTGATTTTGGTGGTGTGTATGAGGGGGTGGGGGAGGAAATCTTGAGTTGGTTGATGAGGAGGGTTCTGAGCCACTGCAGTTTATTGATTAGCCACTACATCCAGCCATACATGCATTCATTTAAAATTTTGGGGGGGAAATAATCATAGGTGCACAGGAAATTGCACCAGTGTATACTGAAGGCCCATGTACCCTTCCCCCAGCTTCCCCTGACGGTAACAGCTTATGTAACTTAAGTGCAATGTGAAAACCAGGGCATTGACTGGTATAACTATTAACCACACTACAGATTTTATTCAGAGTTCAGCAGTTTTTACTTGCACACATCTGTGTATGTGTGGAAAAGTATCGCTCTAGGCAGTTTTATCATATGTATAGATTCCTGTAACCACCACCATTCATATATGCTCCCTTACCTATGAAGGAAGCAGTATCCCCACTTTAAAGATGAAGAAACTAAGATTTGGCAAGGTGAGGGAGCCTGTCTAAGCAAGCGCAGGTCGTAAGCACTGAGCTGACACGAGGGCCCGCCTCTGGCTCCAGAGCCCACACTGGGTCGCTATTTCCTGACGCAGGGCACCTTACCCCGGCCCAGACTCCTCGGAGCTTGCGGAGCTGCCTGTGGAGCTGCTGGCAGTGCTCAAGGTCCTGGCCCAGGTCACTGACATTCACCATCACCTCCTGTGGGGGCCACAGGTTGGGAAGGCTGTACTCTGAGCGCCCAGCCCTGGGGGCACCTAGCCGCCAGGCACCCAGCTGCTAGGGGCAGTGCTGAGGCAGGCGGTGACTTGGCGAACTTCCTGCCGGGGCTCCCTCCTCCATCTGCCAGCCCCACTGCCAGCTCTGTCCCTACCCAGCAGGGTCTCACCATCTCCTGGATCCAGGCCTCTGCAGCATCCACTCTCTGCAGGAACTCCAGGATGTTCCGCTTGTCCTCCAGGTCCTCGCCCCGGAGAGCCACTGCCTGCCTCAGCTTCTCCCAGCGCTCCTGCAGCTCCCGCAGCCTCTGGGAGACCTCTCCCACCAGAGGGTGGCTCTGTGCTAGGAGAGCCTCGCCCTCCTGGGGAGAGAGGGGAGATGCTGATTGTCACTCTTCCTCCCACTTTTTCTCCATCACAGGCTTCCCCTGCCTCAGACCTTTCCTCTTGGCCATCTTGGAGTCCTCACTGTGGGGCAGGGTGGGGGCTGAGGGCCTGGCTGTTACCTTGACAACAGAGGTTATGATCTCCTCACGGGCCTGGACCTCAGCCTCAAAGGCCTGGTGTTTCTGCAGGTGTCTCAACTTAGCTTTCAGGTCCCCAGAAGGGACTGGCTCCTTCAGCTGCTGGAGTTGCTCCTGGATCCAGTCCTCGGCCTGGTGGGGGGTGGGGACATGAGTCTCACAATGCTGATGGTCCACAAAGATGTCCCACACGCTTGCCCTCAGCTGTGCCCAGGCAGTGGACTGCTGGCCCGAGGGGAGGGCTGGGCAGTGCTTGGTAAATAAGATCCAGCAGTCTGGGCCCAGGAAGACAGCCCCAGCTCAGCTGGTCCCCCAGCCACAGGAAGGGGCTGGGCAGGGACCTTGGGTGGGAACTCAGTTTGGAGGTGAGGCTCGCTGGCCCCAGGACCCTGGACAGCTCTGCTCCCTCCCAGTGCCTCTCTTTGCCCTGGGTCTGCAAGAGCTTAGGAAGCAGTGGGGTCTCCACACACAGGGTCTTCGAATCAAACATCTAGGCTCCAGCATGGCCTCTCAGAAAGCCATTTAACTCTCCAAACTTCAGTGTCCCCATCACAGGGCTGTGGCGAGGCCTGAACAAGCTGCGAAGGTGGACATCATCTGGAACTGCGGGATGTGGCCCACGCGGATGGCACTGGGCTGGGATGGGCTCTGACCTGGGTGGCAGCCCTGATGAAGGCAGCCACCAGCAGGGAGGTGTGCAAGGCGTGTTGCCGACTCTCCACCAGTTCCTTCACCCGAGCCCGGCGCTCCAGCACTGTGCAAAGCAGGTCCTGTGCCCTGGGGCCTCCGAGCCTCTTCACTTGCTCACACAGAGCTGCCTCCTATGGGCAGAGTCAGGGGTCAGGGAGCAAAGCCTGCTGTTCCTCCACTCAGAGGGTGGCCCACAGGGAAGACCCGCTTTCGCACTGCATGGCCTAGGGCTGGCTGGTCTTCCCAGCAAGCCAGAACCAGCCCTGGCTTTCACCAGACCACCCCCCTTGGCTCCCCTAGGACCATGTGATATGGAGCCATGCGGCCCCTGTGCGCGTGCAGTGCCTTCCAGGCCCTCCTCCTGAACCACACATCCCATTCTGCTCAGTCAGCCCTGACGAGGGCTCCTAGCCCCCCAGGCCACCCCTGTACATCAGCGCTACTGTGGGTACACACCAAGCCCCCCACATCCTCCACCTAGAACTCTCCAAATTCCCAGACTGCCCCCATCCCACCTCTGACTCCCTGAATCCATTACCTTCTCCTCCTGTGCAGCCAGCACCTTTTGGAAAGTCTCATGCTTGCGGATCAACTGCTCCACCTCTTCCACCGAGCTCCCCAAGGCACTGGTTTTCAGGAGGACCTGTTTCAGTCCATGGAGAAGTCAGAGAGGCTACCAGGGATGGCCCAGACAGTCAGCCCCCACCCCCATTTGCAGCCATCTGGGCTGAGGCAGGGCACAGCCTCTGAGCTCCCCATCAGGGAAAGAGCCAGGGTCCCAGGAAGCAGGAGAGTGAGCTGGGGAGAGGAGAGAAGAGGGAGCACTAGGGAGGCTCTGGGGCGAGGGCACCTGCCTCCCGGGCCTTCAGGATTTCGTCCAGGCGGCCACACTTCCTGAGGAAGAGCTGCTCCCGGCCCATGACCTGCAGCCTCTCTTGCTTCTGCTCCCAGGCCTGGAACACCCGCTCCCGCTGGTCCCGCAGGGCTTGCAGCCCATCCCGGACCTGAGGATGGGCACACGGGGAGCCTGCACTCCAGAGAGCTGCCTGCATGGGACAGACGTGGGTCCCCAGGGGAAGCCTCTGAGGAGTGACTGGTGTGGCACAGTGGGGCAAGGGCATAGGGATCAGGTGCAGGCTCGGTTCAGGGAGGCTGGGGGGTGGCACCGGGAAAGGGGGGCCTACCTCCTTGATACATGTCCCTGCAGCCAGAAGCGCCTGCTGGCCCAGCTGGGCGGCCTGCTGGTACAGCTCCTCCCGGGCCTCCAGCACGGCCCGAAGCTGTTGGTGGGCGCTGAGCTTCAGTGGGCCACTCCCGGGCTCCTGGGAGCTTGCCTCCACTTGCAGCTCCTGCCACACGCTGGCCACCCAGGAGGTGTAGTCCTGTACCTGGATCCCAAAGAGATGGAGGGAGAGCTGGGCTGGGTGGCAGAGAACTGGGCTCTGAGCCACAAACACAGCCCGCCTGGAGTGCACGCACTGGAGTGGCCTGAGCTGTCCCGGGTCAGACCTCAGATGAGGCTCGTGAGGCCTGTGGTCACCTGGTTCCTCCGCTGTCATCCAACCCAATCCTCCCAGGTCACTAAACTTGCACAAGGGCCAAGCCAGCCTCCTCCTGCCCTGCCTGGCACTTCTCTCCACCCTGGGTTTTTGCTGCCCTGCTTGCTTAGAAGTTCTTTTCCTCCCTTCCATCCCTTCCAAGTTTCCATGTTCACCAAGGGCTAAGGCCTTCTTTTCCTTGTGGAGCCACCTCTGCCCCCTGACATCTCACTGCCTACCTTGTTCTCTGAATCTCCGGTTTTGTATTTATAAACGGTCTTCTGTTGATTTACACGCAAACACATGTTAGAGCTGGAGGGGCTTTAGATCCTAGTCCTGACAGCTCAGTACACAAACGAAGCAGGGTAAATGGCACAACAAGTGTGCAGGAAGGAGATTGTAACCTCCAGGCGCTCACACACAGGGGTAACAAGCTGGGGTCAGGGCCTTGCTCGAGAACACGCTGCTAGAAAGTGGCAGAGGTGGGCCTCTAAACTCAAGCCTTTTTGCTGTGTTACAGTTTGCGTCTCCCAGTCTACCAGGTACCGGGACAGCCCATGGCCAGGGCCCTCTGTCCCAATCTGACTCCCAAGGCTCATCTCCCAGCTAGACAAGCTCCCTGATGGCAGTGATTCCGTCTTACACAGGCTCTGTATCACCCCCTCTCCCCACCAACAGCTCCTAGCAGACAGCTCAACACAGATGTTACAAGAGATGCTGGCTGATCCAGAGGTCGTTGTCTAGGACATTTGGGTCTCTAGTTACGGGCTTTCCTGGGCTGTTTTCCCTCCTGAGCCCTGGCTGGTACCCCTATGTCCTGACTGCACTGTCACACATGAGCTGGTGTCAACCCAAAACTAAGGAGTCACTGTTGCACCCCCGTACTCAGCCCTCTGGCAGACACCAGCATGTGCTCGTCCTTCTTGTGTTCACATCTGTTTTGCCTCCAGAGTTGGAGGTCCTCATTAATGCATGCACACTCACAGCATCACACACATACACACACACACAGCCCTGGGGAAGGAAGAACCCTCACCGCCACGTGGAAGCGGGCCAGGAGCCATGCCCGCTCAAGCTGGGCCCGGCGCTGCTCTGCTCGCAGCTTCAGGGTCTCCCAGGCCTGCTCCAGGGCCTGCTGCCTCTGCTGTACTGCATGGGCCTGCGGCCCGGGCCCCAGCCTCTGCACCATGCCTCCCATCTCCAGCAGCTCCTGCAGCTGGGGGCAGGGTGCGGATAAGAGGGAAGGGTCATGTCCTCCTAGAGGTGAAGGGCCTGCCCTGTCCCACAGCTCGCCCTGGGGTCCTGCCCTTGGAGCACAGTGGACCCGACTGGCAGCTCCGAGAGTGGGGAAAGCTGTAGAGTAGACGGGCAGGCCTGAGGGGCCCTGAGGGGAGAGGCAGCCAGACCTGGGCTCACCTGCTGGTCAGTGCCCATGAGCTCACGTTCCAGCCCCTCCTGTCTCCTCAGCTGGGCCTCCAGCCCATGCAGGTCCTGGGCCACGTCACAGGGGAGGCTGGTGGTTTTCTCCTGAGGAAAGGGGATCAGGAGTGGAGGGTGCGGCACTGAGTCAGGATCCATTCTAGAAGGAAACCTCCCCCCACCACTCCCCCACCGGCTCACACCTGGACCTGGGTGAGGGCTCCCAACATGTCTCGGTGAACCTTGAGGGTGGCCTCAGCGTCTCGGAGCAGGCGGCCTCGGGCCTGGGTCAGCTCCCACAGCTCTGCCCAGGCAGCCCTACTCAAGGGAGACGGGTGGCAGATCAGCCATTGATTTAACGCTTCATTTCGCCCCCTCGCCAGGCTGGTTAGCCGTCCTCCTCTCTGCACTTTATCCAGGACTGGCCCACATCGCCCTTCTAAACGCCCCCTCCTGTCTGGCCATGGCCGGGAGCCTCTCTTTCTACCTTTGCTGTGAATTCAGTCCTTTGCTGTTGTCACACTTAACACTTCACTGATTTCTGAGCTCCTTGATACTCCTTACATCTTGGGCCTTCAAGTCTCAATAAGTCAATCAGATTGGAATTTCTCTTTTGCCCTCCTGATGTACTCAGCAAACTCTCCCTGAGCTCCTAGGGCTGGGTCGGGCTAGGGGTTATGACCCAGGACAACCCTGCCTCAAATCTCACAGGTTAGGGGAGGATTCAAACCAGCCGGTGGGGAGCCAGGCAGTCTTCCCACAGCCCTTCCAAGTCCTGAGAGTCAGAGGTTTGGAAAAGTGCCCCTGCGGATCTGGGCAGGGCTCTCTGACCTGCACACCCCTCCTTGCTTCCCTTCGCAGCCCACAGTCACCCATGGCACAGCCACCCGTGGCAGGCTTGGCATCCCTGAAGGCAGCGCCTCCCCATCAGGGCAGAAAGAGCCGGTGTGGCCCTGGGCACATGCGCCCTCTCTGAGTCCCCCGGGCCCTGTCTGCCCAGCACCCTTCCCCGGGCCCATGCCCTGGGTCTGCCCAGCACCCTTCCCCGAGCCCATGCCCTGGGTCTGCCCGGCACTCACTGCAGATCCCGCTGCATCTGATGGGCCCTGGGGGCTGCTCTGTGCCCTCGTTCCAGCAGCTTCTCTGCCAGCTGCTGGCAGCTTGCCACCCGCTGGCCACCCATGTCTACTGTGTGCTGAAACCTGACAAACTTGGTGCAGAGATGCTGAGGAGAGAGGGGAAGAGGTGACAGATGGCCCCAGCTGGCGAGACAGCAAGCAGCCCGGGGAGCGAGGCCCCCTACTGACATCTGGGCGATGGGGGGCTGGATGGCCGCAGCGCCTGCCCCTACTACTCAGAAGGCCTGTCCTCAGCCAGGACTCATAAACCCCTTCTACACACAGCCCAGCCGGCCCCTGCCCCCCAGCCTCTTCTCACCAGGACGTCCTCATAGTCCTCCCCAAGGCTCTCTCCTCCTCCAGCCACTTGCTTCTGGCTGGCCAGCCAGCTCTGCAGGTCCTCAGCCTCCCTCATGAACTCGTGCAGCTTCAGGGTCCCCTCCAGCTCCCGGTCCCTGTGGGGATAGCCCATGGTTCCCCCGAAGTTAGCTGCCCACACCCGTGAGGACAGCTGACCCAGCCAAAGTGGGTGGCCTGAAGGAGGAGGTTATTCATGTTTCCTGCCTAAGCTTGAGGCTGGGGATTTGGGGAGAAGTAAAGAAGGCTAGGGTAGGGCAGGTGAAGGTGTAGGTAGGGGGAAGAAATGGGGAGCTGGGGGCCCAAGTTCCTGCCCAGTGGGCCCACTGAGGAATTTATGAAAAGAAGGGAGCAATACGCAGCAAGGAGCCACCTGTCAGCTCTGTGGGCCTGGGGTCATGGGCTCCTTCCAACCAGAGTTAAGGTATGGAAACAATTAACCGTGGCCAGGTGGCCTAAGTGCCCCTCACCGTGTGGCTGCCAGCTCCTGCAGGGCCTGCAGCCGCTCCCGGAGCCTCTTCTGTACCACACCCAGCTGTGCAGGAGCCTCGGGGCCAGTGAGGGTTTTGGCTCTCCAGTCAAGCTCCTCCATGGAGCTCCAATAATGAGCCAGTTCCTGTTGCAGGGCCTGCCAGCACACAAGGCTCAGGCTGGATGATTTAATCATCCATCCATCTACCTGCCCTCCTGATCATTCAACCCACTGATCACACACCCATCCTGTTCCTCCTTCCACTCACCCACCCACCCACACACTCACCTATCCACTCACCCTGACCCATCCGCTCACTCACACACTGATCACTCATCTACCCAATAGTGATGGGAGTTCTTATTGCTTCAAGAAAGTGAAAATGCAGTCTGTGGCTATTTAGCAGGGCAGAGTGAATGCTGGGTCCTCTGGGCCAAGAAGAGAGGCCACGGGAGGCAGGTACTGGGCCCCAGTCTCCCAGTATGAAAACGGACGGAATCAGGTGAGCAGCCCAGGATGCCTGGGACATGGAAGCTCCATGAGGCTTTGGCTATGGGCACTCCCCTTAGGAATGGCCCCCCGAAAGCCCTAAGTCACAGGACCCTCAAACACCGACCACTAGGGATAGGTAGACAAAACGCCCAGACAGGTGGACACTTCAGTGGTAACAGAAAGCAGGGCTGTGCCAGGATTCAGGGCTCACATGTGGTTCTGAGAGTCAGATTCCAGGAAGGATGAGGGTGTTCCAGGCCTCTCTTACTTTAATAGGGGATGCTGATGGTTTCAGGGATGGTTAACTCAAAGGATGATATTCAAAGTGTGGGAAGGAGAAGCCTGTGGAAGATGTGGGGATGGCTGGAACAGGTGACCCCCAAGTGCCAGGGGGAGGAAAAGAAGCTAGAAGAGAAGGCAGAGAAATCCTGAGGCCACAGGAGTGTGGACCACTGTGGAGATGCAAGAAGGGGGAGGGCTCTTCAAAGGGGTGGTGTCTGAAGAGGAGGGCAACTGGAGGTGAGCAGGGGCCTCTGCAGGGTTGGGGCCGGGGGGCTGGACAGTCTTCAGGAAGAAAGAGCAGGGCTCTGCCTTTGGGCGTGTGACAGACCCCTTCCTCATGGCCTGTCACCACCCCAGTCCAGACCACAGCAGGGAAGCTCAGCATACACTACCTGGTGCTTCTTAATGAGCCTGATGGTGGCTGTCTCGTCCCCACCATAGTCCTGGCTGCTCACCAGTGGCCACTTCTCCTCCACCCAGTCCTCCAGCTCTGATGCATCCAGGAAACACTGGCAAGAATGGAGTCAACTCACCTTGACCTTCTCAGATAGACCCTCCATCGCCCCTTGGGGACATCACACAGGCAGAAAGAAGGCTTCTGTTCCCATGGAGACTAGGCAGCTCTGGGCCCTGAGTTCTCACCACTGACCCAGCTTCGTGAGAGCTCCAGGTCCCACAGACCTCATCCGAAGAGGCTGCCCAACTCTGGCTACTTCCCCTGCCCCTGTGGCCTCTGCATCATACCTTCTGGAGGGCAGCAGCCTGCTGCAGGTGCCGGGCCTGTGCCTCACACGCCTGCTCCAGATCCGCCCAGCGGCCTTCCAGCTCCTGGCACCGCTCCACGATGTGCTGGGCCTGGGGGTGCCCGGAGGCTGCGAGGTGTCGCCCAGAACCCAGCACCCGTTGTACCTGGCCCTGGTGGGCTCTCACCTCCACCCAGAGTTCCTGCCACAGAACAGCATGAAGGGCTGCCGCCTCTGGGCACTCCTTAGCCACAGGGGGCCCAGAACAGAGCCATGGCTGCGGCTCCAGGGCCCAGGATGACTTGCAGGCAGAGAGGGGCTGGGGGCAGAGACTTGGGAATCAGGACTCCCCGAGTCATGGAGGAGGGCATCTAGGCTCTGGGAAAGGCACGTCAGGGATCCTGGGAGGAAACGGGGACCATTACCTCATGCTTGTGGAGAAGGCGGGGGGCACCGTCTAGGTACTTAGCAGAGCTGGTGCTGGGCGTGGGCATGTGCTCTGCCACCCACACGAGCTCCGCGCTGCTCAGGTGGTGGAAGTGGTACAGCTCAACCGAGGCCTGCAGCTGCCGTCGCCGGCTGGCCAGATGTTGCTGCAGGGCCTTGAACCTGGGTGGACAGAGGAGCCAGAAAGGCCGGGAATAGGCGAGGTCCAGTGCCCGGTGCTTTCCTCATCCCAGTCGGGGCCCACAGGAAGAGGCAGGGGTCGGGGAACATCATCTGAAGATGGGGAGGCAGCTGGAAAGGCCCAGGCCCAAGCTCCCACCCAGAGGACCTCCCTGGCTTTAGACTGCGGGGTGCTTAGGAAGCCTGGCTGGGGTCTCTGACTCTCCTACCTCAGAAGTGACTCCACTCATAAGGGAAGGAGGCAAGGACGACCTCAGGGCCTTGAGGTGCCACTCTGCTGGGCCCACCGGGTGAAACCGCCCTCAGGTTCATATGATGGCAGTTACACACCATGGGGTGGAAGTGGGACAAGCAGCCGAGTACCTCTGGAGGTATTTTTGGGTCTCCTCCATGATGGCCTGGGAACTGACCGCCTGACGGGCCTCGGGGACAAGGGCAGCCATCTTGCTGGCCAGTGCCTGGCTCTCGGCCTCCAGCTGGCAGTGCTGTTTCTGGAGCCTCCGGCTGGAGCCCAGGTCCTGTCCCATTTCTGCCCTCTGCACGGTCCCCTCTAGCTGCTCCATCTTCTCCTTGGCTTCCTGGGGAGGGATACAGGGTGCTGCATTAGGCTGCCCATGTGCAGACTGGCAACTGGCCCTTCTTGGACGCTAAGGCTGCAGGGCTAGCAGCACGCCAGATTCACCAAGGACCATTTGGGGATCTCTGTCCCTGCCACTGTCCACCTCCAACCCACGGTGCCCAATCCTCCCAGAACCTCATGGGTGTCCCCGTCCTCTCTCACTTCTGCCTCTCACGGAGATTCAAGTCGTGCTGAGCACGCACGGGCACGCAGGGGGCAGTCTTGGATCAGCCAACGGTGGGTAGCCAGGGTCAACGGGCCACAGGCTAGAGGCCTCCAAAGGCTGCAGGACTTTTCAGGGCCACTCCAGAGTCAGCAGAGTGCCCCAACTCCTCCTCTCCCCACTTCCTCTCCTGTCTATTCAGCCCCTCCTGTCTATTTGGGCTCCCTCCTGGATCCTCTCCTCTCTTGGGCCCACCTGTAGCAGCCGCAGGAGCTGGTCTTGCTGCCGAGCCTGCTGGAGCTGCTTCCCATGCTCTGCCACCTTGCGTCTCAACTCTTCCCACTTGGTACTTAGGCCCTGAAGCCTGGCCTGCACATCCTCCTGGGCATGGGGCCTGCTGCTCAGCAGCTCTCTCCCGACCTGCAGGGGACACAAAGGCCTGGGGCGTCTGGCTGAGCTGCTGGTACTGGGAGTGGCTGTGGTGGGCTGGGTCCAGGGGCAGCAGTGGGAGTGACTGGTTGCAAGCTGCATTCCACAGGCCGCAAGGGCGCCTTCAGCTCTTCGTGTGGCCCCAGATCTGAGGGCACTGGCAGGAGGGCTTTCCTCTGATGCCTGGAAATAGTGTGGGGTGAGCAGGCACTGGGCAGCTGGTGGGAGGACTGTGTCCAGGCGGAGGCGGCAGGCTCGGGGACTGCCTCTTAGACTTGAGGGGAAGGGACGAGAAAAGCTCTCTGGGTTGGTTTGCGTGCTAAGACCGGGGTTGCCCGCTGAGTGAAGGAGGAAGCTAGGGGATGCTAATGCTCTGCAGAGTGAGATCCATTCTTCCTGCAGCGACTGTGCTCCAGGAGAATGTGCTGTGCAGTGGAAACATGAAGCTGAACAGGCCCCGCACCCTGGGCCCAGTGCCCCTCACCTGCTGCAGGCCCTCCACGTGCCCCTGGGTGGCCGCCAGCTCACGCGTGGCTGCCTCGTGCTGCCTGAGTTTCCTCCGGACGTTGCTGGGCTCTCGGGATGGCTCGTCCACCAACATCTGCCCCTTCTCCTCCATCCACAGCATCACCTCCACCACATCCTGCTTCCATTCCTGCCCGGGAACCAAGGGAGGCAAAGCGTGGTGAGGGCTGGTATGAGGACCTCGTGGAAGAGGGGTCTCAGGGTGCCCCGAGGGGAACAGCAGGTTGAGGAGCCAATCCTAGGGTGCAGGAGAGGTGGGGGGCAGGGGTTATTGCTCCCAAGTGGGAACAAGGAAACAGAGATGGGGAGAAAAATGTCTCAGGGAAAGTAGCAGAAAGAAGCCTGGAGAATCAAGGTCTGGCCTCACAGCGCCTAGTGCCCAGAGAGGAGGGGCATCTGGCCAGGTGCCCCCTGATCCAGCACATCAGATCATGGATGGCCCTATGTGTCCAGGAGGCCTCTGGACTAGCCCGGCTTTGAGCCCCCATCATGGGCAGAACAGACATCCAACAGAGTCAAGCTGTGCAGCTGGAGCCACGGCCCATGCAAGAGCCGGGAGCATGGCCAGAAATGCTGGGGCTGGGGAGCAGCTGGCCGAGGGAGGGGCCCAGGCTTTGGGTCCAGCCCTGTCTCTCAGCAGAGTGGCCTAAGCCTTGGTTTTCCTCAACTGGAAAAATCAGAGTCATAATACCCATCTCACAAAAGGTGCTGGGAGGGTCAGTAAGCGGGAAAGTGCTTTGTAAACTGCAGTGCCCCACAGAGCACAGCTGTAGTTCAGCAGCAGACTCTGAGGCATTCCTCCCAGAATGGTCTTGTGTGCTGGAGCGGGGGATAGGGGCCCGACCCCTCACCTGGAGCTGGAGGGAGGCCAGCAGCTGCCTCCTTCTCTGCTCACTCCTCTCCTGGACCCTGGTCCACCGCTCCTGGATGCTCTGCAGCTGTTCTCTGACCCTGCAGGGCAGGTGGAGTCGGGGAGGGTAGGTGGAGGCTCCAATCTACCTGAGGCCCACCACAAAGGTCGGACCCACCACAGCCCAGGGTTCACCCTGTCCCCTGTTCATACCTGTCCCCTCACTCCCTGGGCACTCTCCCAGCCTCAGGGTAATGGGCTGCGCAGGCCCTGTCCAGACAGGCCCAGGCTTACTTGTGTGCAGCGGGGTGTCGGCTCCGAGCCAGCTTCTCGCCACGTGCCTGTAGACCCTGTGCTCTAGAGCCAAGGGCATCCAGCAGCTGCCCATACTCCTGGAGCTGCTGCACCAGGCTCTGGGCCTCCACCACGCCCTCCTGGAGACACAGAGACTGGGGTCAGGCTGAGAGGAGGGGAGTGGTCAGCACCCTCTCACCCACTGCCAACCCAAGGGCCCCTCTGCCCAGCCTGGCTTCAGGCTCCTACTTCCTGGGGAAGGCACATCCCAGCTGCACACCCCTAGCTCCATACCTGGAGGCTGTCCAGCCGTAGGAAGGCCTCATGGTTGGCACAGGAGGCAGTGAAACCATCCACGTCTCGACCAAACTTCTGCAATTCCAGCCCCTCCTGCAGTTGCTGCTGTCTTTGTTCCCAGGCGGCCTTTAACTCCTGGCCTTGGTGGCCCAGGAGCCTCAGGGCACTAGCCACCTCTCGGAAGTCTGGGGAGCCTGAGGCTGCCATGGGCTGGCCCTGGGTCTCCAGCTGCTGTAGCCTGTCCAGGACGACAGGCAGAGGGTCAAACCCTGTCTGCTTCCTGGGCCAACCTTCCTCCCCTCTGGCCTCCATGGTTCTTTCATCTGGGAGCTCTGAGGTGAGGGTAACTGGCAGGGGTCTGAAGTGGGTAAGCCCCAGGGGTCCACTCATCCTGTGGGATAGCTATGCCCTGGTGAGACAGCAAACAACAAGCCCAGCCCAGGACTTGGGACTCACTAGTTCCCGTGCTCCCTGCATGCCACAGCTTGCTCCAGCTGGCCATGCTGATGGTGATGCCCAGGTCAGCGGATGGCTGGGCAGTGCACCCAGAAGAAATCATTCAGACCGCCTACATACCTGACTGTGGGGTCACCACAAGCCTTGGTGAAGCCTGGAGCGATTAGGAAAGGCAGCTACCCCTCTGCCGGGTGTGCCTCCCAGGCTCAGTTTGAGAACAAGTGACACCTTTGTGTGAGTTAGGAAAAGGCTCTACTTGTCTGAGTTGGTGCAGCCCTCAAGTGGGTGGTGGCATCTAGTTAGCAGGGATGGGCTGGATTTCAGGGTCCACTGGGCCACCTGTTAGGCTCCCTCATATGTGGCCCAGGCTGCAGACTGCACCCACCCCTGGTGGACGAGGGGAGATATCGCCGTACTGAGGAGGGTGTTGTCTTAGTCCTGGGTGGCAAGAGGCTGAGCCATTTTTTTTGCTCCAGGGGCCTGTGGGGTCTGTATTACCCAGAATAGGTTAGGTGGCTCGGCCACCCTGACAGAGCAGTGCCCCAGGCTCCCCTGCATGGGGCGTGGCCAGGCCTGGACAGGACAGAACATTCCAGGAGGCTCAGACTCTGCCCGGGGTCCCTCCACAACACATGCAAGATGTCTGATCAGTCTTTGGTTTCACCCGCCTCTTTGTAAACCTGCCTCAGGTGCCAGGATGGACACCAGCCTGGGCCACGCCTCTGGTGACATGCTGCTCCCCATCTGTCCCTTGCTGGTGCCCTGTCCCCACAGGCCAGGGCCAGCCTAATGCATGCCCCACCTGCCCTCTCGTCCTGACCTCTCCTGCTGCAGGTGGATCTCCTCCAGCAGCTCTTGGTGCTTCCCCAGCAGCTGCTGGGCTGAGGCCACATCCACCGCCTCCTCCTTGCTGTGGAGCTTGGCCTGGATACTGTCTGCCCATAGCAGCAGCCACTGGCTCTCCTGCAGGAAGCTCCGGTGGACCCAGGCCTGGGCCCGCTGGGCCACTTGCTCCCGCACTCGCTCCAGCAGCCCATGCAGCGTCTCCACGTGTCCTTGCAGGGACGGGCTCTCTGTGGGGCCCATCTCCTCAACCCTGTGGACAGGACCCACCGCCCAGTCAGTGCCCTGCCCCTGGCCTTGGGCCCAGGTGTAGGTTCCCCAGGGCAAGTGGTGGCAACTCTGAACTGCCCCCTCACCCTCAATGGAGGGGCAGCGAGCATGGGTGGCTCTCTCGTTCACCATGAGCACGTTCTCACACTGTTTCCCAATCTGTGCCCTGCCCTTCCGATGGCATACCCTTCCCATCCTCCCACCTCAGTTTCTGCCCTTCTCCCCATTCCAGAGCCCTGCTCAGGGCTCTGCTGTGCTGAATCCTGGCCATACTTGCTAGCCGCCCTTTGCAGGTGGCGAATGTCTTTCTCCAGCACAAGCATCTTCTGCTGGCCCACTCCCAGAACATGGTGGTCATCCTCTGAGTTCCCCAGCTCCAGGGTTTCTAGCTGGAGTATCAGGTTTTGCAACTGGACCCGAGTGGATCCACACTCCTGCAGAAAACTGCACACGTGCGTTGTGCACACCAGCTGAGTTTCCTTCTCTTTCTTCAGGGCCTCCAGCTGCTCCCACCTGGGCCGAGGGAACAGGGTTATCTCAGGGATGTCATGTCACAGGGACACCTCTCCATCCATCCTGGGGCCTTGGTCAAGGCTTGCGTGACAAGAGCTGGCAGGCTGGCCATCCCCATTCCCTCTCTTCCCATTCCTGATGCCTCTAGTCTTTCTTACTGGCATCTCAGGAGTCAGGTAAGCAGGTACTCAGGCCTGGGCACTAGCCAGCCTTCTCCACTCAGCAGCACTCTCTCTTCATTTTTACCTCTGACTCAGTTCCTCCTGCTGTAGCTGGATTTGAGGGGAATCTCCAGGACACCTCTGCTTCAGCTGCTCAGCGGAGCTGTTAACCTCAGTCCAGAGGCCTCTTCCCACAGCCAGGGCAGTGAGGAAGTTCTGGGGAAAGGAGATTCCAGGCCTGGAGGGGGCCTGTTCTCTTCCTACAGTCCCCTTAGCACTAGGAATGACCTCAGATATGCACTGCTACAGAGATGTTTGAGCTGCATCCCTCTGGAAGGACAGGGGTCTATGTCCTTAAAGGGCTGGGAGAGCCCTTTAAAAATTCAAGACCAGACGTCCAAATTGGAAAGGAAGAAGTCAAACTGTCACTATTTGCAGATGACAAGATTTTATATATAGAAAACCCTAAAGAATCCACGTGGTAATGCAGGAGACACGGGTTCAATCCCTGCTTGGGGAAGAGCCCACATGCCAATGGGGCAACTAAGTCCGTGTGCCACAACTACTGAGCCTGTTCTCGAGAGTCCAGGAGCCACAGCTGAGCCCACATGCACAACTGCTGAAGCCCACGTGTCCTGGAGCCCACACTCGGTAACAAAAGAGAAGGCTCTGTAATGAGAAGCCTGAACACCACAACTAGAGAGTAGCTCTCACCTGCCATCACTAGAGAAGAGCCTGAGCAGCAGCAAAGGCCCAGCACAGCCAAAAGTAAATAAATAAAATTTAAAAAGATTCCACCAAAAAACTGTTAGAATAAATGCATTCAGTAAGGTTGTAGGATACAAAAATCAATATACAGAAATATGTTCAATTTCTATACACTAGTAAGGAACTACCAGAAAGAGAAATGAAGAATCTCATTTGCAATTACATCCCAAAGAATAAAATGCCTAAAATAAATTTTCTAATTTTATTCTTTGGGAATGCAATTGAAAATGGGACTGTTCTCTTCATTTCTCTTTCTGATAGTTCCTTATTGCTGCTGCTGCTGCTGCTAAGTCGCGTCAGTCGTGTCCGACTCTGTGCGACCCCATAAGACGGCAGCCCACCAGGCTCCCCCGTCCCTGGGATTTTCCAGGCAAGAACACTGGAGTGGGTTGCCATTTCCTTCTCCAATGCAAGAAAGTGAAAAGTGAAAGTGAAGTCGCTCAGTCGTGTCCGACTCTTCGCGACACCATGGACTGCAGCCCACCAGGCTCCTTCGTCCATGGGATTTTCCAGGCAAGAGTACTGGAGTGGGGTGCCATTGCCTTCTCCATGTTCCTTATTAGTGTATAGAAATTAAATCTGCAATTACACGCCAGAGAATAAAACATTTAGGAATAAATTTCGGGCTTCCCAGGTGGCGCTAGTGGTAAAGAACCCGCTTGCCAATGTAGGAAACACAAGAGATGTGGATTTGGCCCCTGGGTGGGAAAGATCCCCTGGAGAAGGAAATACTGGATCCCCACTCCAGTATTCTTGCCTGGAGAATCCCATGACAGAGGAGCCTGGTGGGCTACAGTCCATGGGGTTGTAAAGAGTCAGATATGACGGAAGCAACTTAGCACAGCACAAGAATAGATTTAACCAAGGAGGTGAAAGATTTGTTCATTGAAAACTATAAGACATTGATGAAAAAATCAAAGAAGATACAAACAAAGATATTTTGTGCTTAAGGACTGGAAGACTAAAATTTGTATGGGACAATAAAAGATCTCAAACAAACAAAGCAATCTTGAGAAAGAACAAAGTTGGAGGCATTATGCTCCTTGATTTCAAACTCTTTAACAAAGGCATAGTAAATCAAAACAGTATGGTACTGGGATAAAACAGCCTATAGATCAATGGAACAGATAGCCCAGAAACAAACCCATGCATATATGGTCAATTAATTTTATGACCAAGGAGTTATAAAGACTATACATTGGGGAAAGGACAGTCTCTTAAAAAATAGTGTTGGGGAAACTGGACAGTTGCCTACAAAAGAATGAAACTGATACTATACATAAAAATTAGCACAAAATGGATTAAAGACTTGAATGTAAGACCTGAAATCATAAAGCTCCTAGAAGAAAACATAGTGGGGTAAGCTCCATGACATTGGTCTGGTAATGATTTTTTTTTGGGATTTGGCACCAAAAGCAAAGTGACAATAACAAAATAAACAAGTGGCCAAAAAGCTTCTGCCCAGCAAAGGAAACCATCAACAAAGTGAAAAGGCAACCTATGGTAGGGGAGAATGGAAGAAAACATTTGCAAATCATACATCTGAGAGAAGGTTAATATCCAGAATGTACAGAGAACGTACACATTTTAATAGCAAAAACCCAAATAATACAATTTTAAAAGGAGCGAACATACAGATGGTCAAGAGTTACATGAAAAGATGCTTATCACCATCATAAGGGAAATGGAAATTAAAACCACTGAGATATCACCTCATACGTGTTAGAAAGGCTATTATCAAAAAGACAATAAATAAGCGTTGGGAGGATGTGGAGAAAAGGGAACCCCTGTGCACTGCTTGTGTGACTGTAAATTAGTACAGCCACTATGGAAAACAGTATGGATGTTCCTCAAAAAATGGAAAATAGGACTACCACATGATCCAGCCATTCCACTTCTGGGTATTTATCTGAAGAAAATAACACTAACTCCAAAAAATATATACACCTGCATGTTCATTGCAGCATTATTTACAAAAACCAAGGTGTGGGAACAACCGAAGTGTCCATCAGTGGATGAAAGAACAAAGAAAACACCACACACACACACACACACACACACGCATGCACGCACGCACGCACGCACACACGCGCACACACACACGCACGCGAGCACTGAATATTATTCAGCCCCAAGAAAGAGCTGAAATCTTGCCCTTCAGGATGACACGGATGGGCCTTGACAGCATCATGCTAAGTGAAATAAGTTAGATGGAGAAACACGAATACCATACGATCCTACTTATATATGTGATTAAAAAAAACCCAAGCTCACAGATTCAGAGAATGGATTGGTGGTTGCCATAGGCGAGGCATGGGGAGTGGGTGAGATGGGTGAAAGGTACACACTTATAGTTATAAAATAAAGCTTTTGTTACTGTGCATGTATGCTGGTGGATGTTACTAGATTTACAGGGTGGTCATTCTGTGATATATGACATCTAATTATACCTGAAAAACTACAGTGTTATATGCTAATTATATCTCAAAAAAAAAAAATTCAAGGCCAAATCCTCCTCTCCCTCCTCGCAGACAGGCCCACAGCTGACACGGAGCACTGGGGCACAGGAGTGAATAAGGGAGAGGCAGGAGGAGTGAGGAGGGGGCAGGACAGGGATCCCCAGAGCAGCAGGGCCAAGCAGGCAAGACCCCCTCAGCAGCAAGGTACCTCATGCTTGAGCTGCATGACTTCCAAGTTGTTGGCCTCAGGCTGCAGCGTTTGCAACAGGGTTGTCTGTTTGGTCAGCCAGGACTGCAGCTCCCCACATGAGCCATAGAAGCCAAACAGGGCCACCGCCTCCTCCAGCTGGGCCCTGCGGCACTGAGGGGCCAGCCCAGAGGCTGGGGTGAGGGCCAGCGCCTGCCATGCGGCGCTGAGAGCAGGTCCCCCATCACCTCCCAACCCGCAGAGGCCAAGGCCAGGCCCAGAAACAGTCCCTGTCCCACTGCTGGGCCCTCCACCCTCTGGCAGAGGGCCCGGCAGAGCATGCTCGTTTCTCTTATCCTACTCACACCCTTCGCTCTTGGGTACAACTGCTCCCGGGCCTCCCCGCTGTGCTCCGGGCACCCTGGTCCTCCTCCTCCACTGGGCCTCTTTCCTGCCTTTGCCCAGGTCCTGCTCAGAACACTCTTCCCCACCATCTCCCCTGCCATGCTCCTGACTCACCTGCTCTCAGCTTCTCGTTAAGTCTCCGCCTAAACGTCCATCCCTCAGAGATGCCTCCCCTGGTTCCCCGCCCTCACCTGGCCTCCCCTTCATGCTCCCATTGCACCCAGATCCGGCTAATGACTTGTTTCACACCTTCTCTGCCCTGACCCAAGCTCCTCGAGGGCAGGGAACGCGTCCTGTCACTGCTCTGTCCCTGGGCTCACAGCCCAGGATCCAGACTAAGGGAGTGAACGTTCCATGAACAAGGAGTGTTACCTCTGCCTGGGCCCACAGGCCCTCATAGTCCTGGCTCAAGCGGTCTTGTGTCTGGAGGATGGTGTTGGGGTCAAAGCCAGGATCAGGCTCATCTAGGAGGGCCATCTTCTGGGTGCCCCACGGACCAGAGTGGCAGAAAACCTCACGCCAGGCCCCCGGGTTTCTCGGGCCTATCTTTGGAGAGCTCAGGGCAGACACCACCTGTGCCCACAGGACAGAGGTCAGCGTGTCTGGAAGGGCTCCCAGCAAGGAGCAGAAGGCTTGGCAGGGTGGGCCAGCAGCTGTACCTGAGCTTCCTGTCCCATGATGTGCCTGAGGGGCACTGTGGCCTGGCAGCGCCCTGGGGCGTCGGGCTCCGTCTGGCGTGGGGGCTGCCGGGCCTCTCCCGGGAGCTGGGTGAAGCGTGTGCCTGTGGGAACACAGGTTCTCAGGGCCGCGCCGGCCCTGTGCCTCTTCTTGAGCCAGGAGCTGGCCAGTGGGGATGGTGAGGGGGATTATTCATGACTCAGTCCTGTGCCAGGAGCCCTGCAGGCCAGAGGAGGATGAGGGCCAGAGCTTCCTGAGCTCCTGAAGGCCTTACGCCCACAGACCTAGGACACTTCCCAGGACTGTGCATGGATAAGCAGAATGTGAAATGAATACTATGGGGGCCCAGGGCGTGGAAGATGGCCAGAACAGGCTGGGGCTGTTGGGAAAGATTTCAAGGGCAAGGTGAGCCTGGAGAGCATTTGCAGAGGGGGAGGCAAAGTGGCTCTGGTGGCAGGAGCTGGGGCATAGAGGGGTCACGGGGAGCCCAGGCTGGCCTTCCAGATGGGGGATCTCTGTCCCTCTGTGTCTCTGGCCCCGGGCAGGGGTCAGACATTGCAGCAGCAGCAGCCAGGCTGGCCACTCAGGGGTTGAGGAAAAGGAATAGGCACAGAGAAAGACTGGAAAGGGAGGGGAACAAAGGAAGACTCAGAATTTCAGGCAGTTTCATGTCTTTCCTCCTCTCCTTAACTTCTTCCCTTCAGTCTTTGGATGCCCCCGAGAGCCACACAGATTGCTGATGCTCTGTTAAGGTGCCCATGTGGGGTCTTGGCCTTATACCTCTGTAGATGGAGCTTGTCTTGACCTGAGGGCTGCCCCACAGTGCTAAAATTTGGGTACCATCCTGAGGTCTCCTGGTGACATCTCCATCAGTTCTGCTCCAGCCTTCTGGGGGCTCCCTCTGTATCGAGGAGAGAAGGCTCTGCTTAGCTGCCAAAGTGACTCCCCACACACAGGAGAGGGGGCATCTCTGTACCTCCCCACCACCACTGGGCAAAGCAAGGGTCTGAAATGCCAGAGATTAGAACTAAGTCTTCTATCAATGCCAGGGCTGGCTGGGCAGTAGAGGCCAGAAAAGAAGGATAAGGCGCCTCCCATCATTCATTTAAACAACTTGGACTGGAGAAGGCGGCCACATAGTACAGAAGGAAAGCAATACCAAAAGCAGCATGTGTTCATATAATGCAAGTGCCAGGAGTTACACATTATAGCCACACAGGGAGGGATAGGGATAGGGCTGTCTCAGCCCTGGACAGGAGCTGGGCAACTGCCCCAGCAGGTGTGAGGGCAATAACTTGGCCTCTATGAACCTTGGTTACCTCATCTGTAAAGAGAGGGGGCTGGACCAGACAACTGTTAACAGGTTGTGGTTCTATTTTCAAAAATTGTTGATTATACGGTCCAGGGAATAAATGCAAAGGAAAAGAGATAGCTCAACCTCAGCTAAGTTAGAACCACAGAAATTTCAGACCTGGTAGTCTGGTCTTGGTGATCAGTACTGACTAGGCCACCAGGCCCCCTTCCAAGACACGAGGACCTGTGCTGCTGGTCTGCAGGCACCCAGGACATGGAGCTTCCTTGGCATGAGGGTGTGTGCATGCTAAGTCGCTTCAGTCGTGGGATGAGGGCAGACGGACCAAATGTGAGTGTAGGACCTGAGGGCTGTGATTTACACATCCTGAGCTACATGTACAGCTTCTTAAAAGAAACTGCGTACCCTCAGAGACTTGAACCATCCTGCCCAACATGTAGGTATGTGGTCTTTTTTTTCCTTTTTTAAACTGGAGGCTCAATAAACTGAGGGAGGGGATTCAGAAAGCAGTCTGGGGTAGTGATTTGGCCACCCAAAGCCTAAAAAGGCCTAGTCAGGAGAGAGAGCCAAATAGGGCTGAAGGGTGAAAGGACACCTTAGGCCCGGTGGTCAAAGTAAAGGGACATTGCTGGAGGAAACTGGTCAATGCCTGGGAACTTGTGGGTGAAGTGAGCAATGCCTAACCACCCTCTGATGTCCTCCAACCATGGGTAGACAGTACTCTACTAACTCTGGGCTAGGGCAGCAGGGGAGATGCTGCTGAGGAGTGGGCACCTCCAACCCCAAGGGAAGGCACGTCAGGGGCCACAAAGGCCATCTCATTTCCACCCGCTGTGTGGTCAAGGGCGCAATGCGCATTTGGGGTCGGGGGCCCATGGGTTTGGGTCCCTGTCCTGTCTCTACGTACCAGCAGTGCTGCCTGGGCTGTGGCCACCTTTCCACCCGCTGTGTGGTCAAGGGCGCAATGTGCATTTGGGGTCGGGGGCCCATGGGTTTGGGTCCCTGTCCTGTCTCTACGTACCAGCAGTGCTGCCTGGGCTGTGGCCACCTTTCCACCCGCTGTGTGGTCAAGGGCGCAATGCGCATTTGGGGTCGGGGGCCCATGGGTTTGGGTCCCTGTCCTGTCTCTACGTACCAGCAGTGCTGCCTGGGCTGTGGCCACCTTTCCACCCGCTGTGTGGTCAAGGGCGCAATGCGCATTTGGGGTCGGGGGCCCATGGGTTTGGGTCCCTGTCCTGTCTCTACGTACCAGCAGTGCTGCCTGGGCTGTGGCCACCTGTGCCTGTTCGTCTAATCGACGCAGCTCGGTCCCAAAGGTGCGCACAGAGCGTTCCAGATGCAGGTGTTGCCGCAGTAGGGCCTCGGTGGCCACCTGGTCCTGTCCAAAGGATGCACTCTCCAGTGCAGACCGCTGCTCCTGAAGCCATGAGTCTGCCTCTGCCACGTCCGTGAAGTACTGTGAGGAGGAGAGTAGGCTGGGCACACATGGGCTGACCCTGCACTCCCTGCCTGGCCAGCTAGCTCCCACAGCCCTGCTACCTGCTGGACGAACAGGGCTGCCTGCAGCCTCATGCCCTGCTCATCCATCCTGGCCCAGAGCCGCTGCCACATGCCCTGCACCGCCTCAGCCCGCTCCCAGGGATCCGGCTGCGTCGGGGGCCCGCAGGCTCCCAGGTTGCGTCCCCTCTGCAGGAGATCAGCACACACGGCCTGGTGGCGATGGAGCTCAGCTTGCAGGGCCTGGAGGAGCACAGAGGAGGGAGCTGGGTGAGGGAAAGGATGGATGGCAGGGAGGGGGAAGAGGCAGGATGCAAGGTAGAGGGCACCTTGTGTTTCTGCAGGGCCGCTGCGATCTGGCTGAGATCCGGGCCCAGAGACACATCCTCCACCAGCTGTCCATGCTCCCTCAACCAGGCTTCCTCCTCCTCACAGCTGTGCAGGAGCTCTGCCTGCTGCAGCGTCTGCTCCAGCGAGGCCCGCCTGAGGGACGGCAAGGGCCACAGAGGGGATCAGGCAGTGATGGGGCTTGGGGAGGGGTTCCCCACCAGGCCCAGACACCTCCCCTTAGATAGGAGCTCTCCTGTCCCTGGATCACTCAACAGAGGAGACTAGGGTCAGGCTAGAGGAAGTCACCAGGCAGCACTGTTTAAACCTGGGCAGGAGGTAATCTGGATTACAGAAAAGTTGTGGAGACGGTAGAGGAGTTTGGGTGGGCTCTTACCTGGACCTGGCAAGAGACGTGAGGCTCTGGGAGAGCTGGGCCAGTGCCCTGGCCTTGGCCTGCAGCACCTCCACAGCAGTGCCCGTGGAAGAGTCCAGCTTCATCGTCTGGTGGGCCAGATGGCTCACGTGGGCTCCAAGGGCTGAGATGTGGGCCTCCAGCAGGTCATGCCTCTGCAGCAGCCTCTCTACCTCTGTCAGCTTCTGCCCACAGGCCACGGAGCTGACCAGCACCTGGCCAGGGACAGATGAGTGGTCATTAACGTCCCAGAGTGCTGGGTCCCCGTGAGTGCCAGGACTGGTGCACGCTGCTATGTCCCCCCGGGGGTCCACTGGTCCAGGGCCCACCTGCAGCTCGTTGAGCTGGTCGGAGGCAGTCTCCACCTCCTGCAGCAGGCTCAGCACAGCCTGCATGCCCGCTATCTGCTTCCTCTGCCCTTGGAGCCGCTGGAGGAGCCGCTCCCAGCGCTGGGTGATCTCCAGCTGCCTGGGGGATGTGAGAATAAGGGTGGTGTCCATTGGGCTGTGGCAGGGAAGCTTGGGGTCCACAGTTGGTGGTGGGGGGCTTGTCTTTACTGGAGGAACCTGAGTACTATGGCTGGGGCTGTGAGCATCCCAACCTGGACTGGTAGGGGCAGTGTCCCTGCCTTTTAGAAACAGGCAGAAAAACTGGAAGGAGAGTCTGGGAGGTTCAGGCCTCCTCTGACCCCCAAGCCTTCCTTCCAGTCCTCATCTCAGGTGACTGCAACTCCATCCTTCCCAGTGCCCTGGCCAGGAACTGGATGACTCACTTTCTCACATCCCACTTCTCATCCATTTACAAATTCCCTTGGACTCAAAATAAATGCAGAACCCCTCCATTTGTCATCGCCTCCACTTCTCTATCGTTCTAAGTGACTACTGCAGTGGCTTCCTGACTGTCTCTGCTTCCGCCCTTGTCCTTTCAGTCTACTCCTGTCACGGCAGCCAGAATGATCGCTGTAAAATAAAAGGTAGATCATGTCACTCCTCCGCTCAAGTCCTGCCGTGACTTCCTATCTTCTTCTGAGTAAAAGCCAAGTCTTTACCGTGTCCTGCAGGGTCCAGCAGGATCTCTGCCACCACCCCTGGCCTCCATACCTCCCTGACCTCAACTACAACTCGTTCACTTGGCTCCCACGTTATTTTTCAAACATGCCAGGCAGGTGCCCCTTTGGGACACTGCCCTAGTATATAGTCCGTCATCATATCTGTATGGTTTCTCGCTTCCTTCTCGTCTTTCAGTTCAGTTGCTCAGTTGTGTCCGACTGTGCGACCCCCACGGACCACGGCACGCCAGGCCTCCCTGTCTATCACCAACTCCTGGAATTTACCCAAGCTCATGTCCATTGAGTGGGCGGTCTTTGTTCAAAAGTAAACCTCCAAAAAAAAAGAAAAAATTAAAAAAAAAAAAAAAGTAAACCTCCTCTGACCACTCAGTATAACTCCCTCTGCCCACCTTAGCACCTCATATGCCCCTATTCTGCTTTATTATCTTTTAAAATCCCTGTCTCACAGACTATATATGTTTCTGTTTTCCTTAGTAGTATGCAAGCTCTATGAGGGGAGGGATTTTTATTTGCCCTCTTCACTGCTAAATCTCCAACACCTAGAATAGTACTTAGGACATAATAGATACTCAATAAATGCTTAGTTTTAGTGACTAGATTAATAAGAGGCTATCTGGAAAGAACAGTGCTTTACCAAAGGGATCAATTACAGAGGCTGGAATTTTAGGCATCAGTGGGAGCTAGATCTTTTTATTTATTTATTTATACTGCACCACGCATCTTGTGAGATCTTAGTTCTCTGACTAGGGATCGAATCTGGGCTCTGACAGTAAAAGTACCAAGTCCTAAATATTGGACTGCCAGGGACTTCCCTGGTGGCTCAGGCGGTAAAGCGTCTGTCTGCAATGCGGGAGACCTGGGTTCGATCCTTGGGGCGGGAAGATCCCCTGGAGAAGCACTATTGCCTGGAAAATCCTATGGACAGAGGAGCCTGGTAGGCTACAGTGCATGGGGTCCCAAAGAGTTGGACACGACTGAGCGACTTCACTTTCACTTTCTTTCACTTTAGGGAATTCCCAAGAGATAGATCTTTTAAAAGGGAGCCCCAACCCCATAAATCACCCCATCTCTGTGACCAGGAGCGGGCATCTGCAAAGAGAAGGGCATGGTAGGAAGGGCTTAGCATGTTTTGAAGACTGTCCCATGCCCGGGACTCACCTGCTGGCTACCTCTGTCCCACCATGGTAGCGCTCCTGCTGGAGGATGTCCGCAATCTCAGCCAGGGCCTGGAAGCGCCCCTCCTGGGGCAGGATACTGGCCTCCAGCATGCCCAGCCTCTGGGCGGCCGCTTCCACCATGGCCGGGCTGGCCGGCGGGGCTGCGACCCGGGCCAGCACCTGCTCCGTGTCTGTCAGGAAGCTCTCCCGGAGGGCTGCCTTACGCTGGAAACGCCGGGCCAGGGTTTCCAACCGCTCTAGCTGTAGGAGCCTCTGCTGCAGGGCCCGGCTCCGTGAGGCCTCTGCCCGCTCCAGGCTTGTCCAGCACCGGGACAGCTCTGCAGGGCCCAGGCCCTCGGGTGGCAAGAAGGGCCTGCGGTTCTGGGCTCGGAGGACTGTCTGCAGCCGAAAGAGCAGGGCTTCCGTGGCCCCTCGCTGCTGCAGTCTCGGTGGCTTCTCCTGGGTGCGGAAGGAGGCAAAGGCCACCAGTAGCTGGCGCATGGCCGGCAGGTTGTCTGGGAAATCCCGCGCCTCCAGCTGCACCTGCTTCTCTGCAATCCAGCACAGCAGGTCAGCCACCAGCTCTTCATACTGGGTCTGCAGTGCCTCTGACTCCCACAGCTGAATCAGGATCTGGTGGAGGGCATGGGAAGGGCTCAGACCAGCACCTGGGGGGCACACCCTGGCTTCCAGGCCCTGGAGGCCTTCCCTTTTCGGGTGCTGAGTGCCAGCCAGGCTTGCCCAGGCACACAGTAGCTCCTGCTCTCAGGTGAAGATACGCTGAAGTGGGGGTGCTCTCAGCCCCCAGAGAAGCAGGTCTGCTTCCATTCCACACTCAGACCTGGGAGTGGGGCTCCCGTCCTGCCTTCCTCTATCTTATTTTACCCCGTTTGGCCTCAACACTGGAAGTACTCTTCTTTCCCTCCCCTGAGGCCCCCACACCCCTAAGGCAACTCAGAGCCTTTGGCCTGGATCACCTCCCCCACCCCCAGCTGAGACACCAACCCTGAGAATAGCCCTCCCAGGCCTCAGCCTCTGCCATCGTGCCCACAGGGTAAGAAAGCCCCCCAGAAACATGGACTTGGCCCAGCAGAGCTGCCCCGTGCTTGTCCTTGCAGAGTCCAGCTCTCTGTGCCTTTTAATCCCATTAGGAGCTTAACAACCTAAGAGCCGAGAGGGAGCGGGAGGGGCAGGGAGAGGCGCTGCTCTCCGGCTTCCCTGAATGCCAGGAAGTCTGCTTATGCTCCCTGAGCACTCCCAGCAGCCCTCTGTTACCCAGAATCAATCGTGTGTTACCCAGGCATCATCATTGCCATTTTACAGATGAAGCACTGTAAGGTTAGATGATGTGGCCAAGGTCACACAGGGAGGAAAGGGCACAGGGTGTGCTGACTGCGGAGCCCATGTTCGCCCCGCCCCTCCTCAACGCCATCTTCCCTCTGTCCCCCACCTTCGCGAGTCTCCTCTGGACGGTCTGCTCCTGGTGCAGGCGGGAGAAGTGGTGGTAGTAGAGGGAGACGTAGGTCATTATGGAGCGCTCGTCGGGCTGTAGGGCTGCCACGTCCTCTGGATCCAGCAGCTGCGCAATGCCCAGCTCCTGCTCAGCCACGTGGAAAGCACAGCGGAGGTTGTGCAGCGGGCGGTCAGGACGCAGGGAGCTGTAGTCAAGCAGCTCTGGCCTAGGCAGAGCGCAGGCAGAGCTCTTCACCAGAGTCAGGGACTGCTCAGCTTTATGTGGACTTGTTAAGAGGGTCATTCCCACCTTGCCGGGCACTAGCTTCCCCCTGATGATGATCTAAGGCCCTGGTTGAAGGAATAGGACTGGGAGAGGGGAGGGTTAATTCTGCTTGGGGCTCAGCCTCCTGGGTAGCGGGGGGAAGATCCAAAAGGGACAGGTGCTTGCCAGAGAGCAGACTGAAAAGAGAATCAGGGACACAGAGAGTGGAGGAAGGCAGGGGTCAAAGGCAAACCTGGCTAGTTCTATGGAAGAGGGGAGGGGTATCACAGACCAGGAGCTCAGAGTCAGTGTCTCTACCTCTGTGCCCAGTGTAAGGGGCCAGAAGGATATGGGATAATGGGTGGGTTGAGGACCCAAGTCCTGGAGCAGTTAGCTCAGCGGGTGGAAGGCCTCTGAGGCGGAAGCAGAGGCCTGCCTCAGGCCAGCCAGGGCCGGAGGTGCTGGGTTCCCTCCCACATGCCCACCTGTGGGCATGGATGAGGGCACTGAAGCCAAGCCCGTCACTCCAGCTGCGGGAGAAGTCCATGATGTTGATGTTGGCATAGCCGGCAGTCTTCCGCTGGCACCAGACCAGCAGAGCTTCCTTGGCAGACAGGAGGGCTGCGCTGACCCCAAACTCCTCCTGGAAGGACAGGACAGTGGTCACCGTTCAGGGATGGGGTGGGAGGCGGGTAGGCTGCAGAGGCCGCAGGCCGTTGTGAGAGAGGCAGGCTGGGCAAAGTGCAATCCTGCTCCCCAACCTGGAGGCGGTGTGGACGGCCTGTCCTTCAGAGTGTCTGACTGCACTTACTGTTACTTGTGCTGGGCAAGGATTGGGGGTGCCAAAGATTGTCCTTACAAAGAAGTGGGGCAGTCTGAAAGTTGTCACCTCTGAGCAGCTGGTTTTGAGTCACAATTGGTAACAACAGCAGTGGTAGCTCCCATTTCTCTCGGCCTTCCTTCCTTTTAAAATATTTACTTATTTGGCTGCACCAGGTCTCAGCTGTGGCACTTGAGATCTTCAGTTATAGCATGTGAACTCTTAGTTGCATCATATGGGATCTAGTTCCCTGACTGGGGATCGAACCCATGACCCCTGCATTGGGAGGGCAGAGTCCTAGCCACTGGAGCACTAGGGAAATCCCTCTCCAGCCTTTCGGCTGGGCCGGGGACTGTGCTAACCAACCCTAGGCCACACGGAATTGGGTCTGGGCTTCATTAGACCGACTCCAGGTCACCATGGGCTTTCTGCCAGCCACGCACCAGGCCTGCAAACGTGGCTCTCCACCCGGCACAGCCCCCAGAAGTAGGCACTGTTAGTACTTACATTCTAAGGAAGCACAGCAGGTGCAATAAGAGGGGTCAGGAAACTGCCTGGGGTTCCCCGGCTATTAGGGGAGGGTTTCTCTTGACCTAGAAATCTCTGACATGCAGAACCCATCTGTCTGCCTCACAAGGCCTCCCTCACACAAGGGCTTCTTCGGACTGGGGAATGACCACCTACAGCTGGTTTCTGTCTCCTTGATCATCTCTCTCATTCTGCCGCTTTTGGTTTCTGCACATTTCCCCTCACCTCCCGCCCCCATCCCATCCCTCTTTTATTCAGTGCTTCTTTCCCGCCTCCTTCCGGGCTCCACTTCTTTCCCTGCCTTCTGTTCCTGTCCCTGTCCTGCCCTCGGTGGTCCTCCCCGTCCATCCACCCCCTGCCTTGCCCCTCACACCCTGGAGTTTCCACCTCCTTTTTCTCTCTTCTTCATCACTCAGCTAGAGCCAGACATCCTGGGATGTGAAGTCAAGTGGGCCTTAGGAAGCATCACTATAAACAAAGGTAGTGGAGGTGATGGAATTCCAGGTGAGCTATTTCAAATCCTAAAAGATGATGCTGTAAAAGTGCTGCATTCAATACGTCAGCAAATTTGGAAAACTCCACAGTGGCCACAGGACTGGAAAAGGTCAGTTTTCATTCCAATTCCAAAGAAAGGCAATGCCAAAGAATGCTCCAACTACCGCACAATTGCACTCATCTCACACGCTAGTAATGTTCAAAATTATCTAAGCCAGGCTTCAGCAATACATGAACCGTGAACTTCCTGATGTTCAAGCTGGTTTTAGAAAAGGCAGAGAAACCAGAGATCAAATTGCCAACATCCGCTGGATCATGGAAAAAGCAAGAGAGTTCCAGAAAAACATCTATTTCTGCTTCAGTGACTATGCCAAAGCCTTTGACTGTGTGGATCACAGTAAACTGTGAAAAATTCTGAAAGAGATGGGAATACCAGACCACCTGACCTACCTCTTGAGAAGCCTGTATACAGGTCAGGAAGCAACTGTTAGAACTGGACATGGAAAAACAGACTGGTTCCAAATTGGGAAAGCAGTACGTCAAGGCTGTATATTGTCACCCTGATTATTTAACTTATATGCAGGATACATCACGAAAAATGCTGGGCTGGAAGAAACACAAGCTGGAATCAAGATTGCCAAGAGATATATCAATAACCTCAGATATGCAGATGACACCACCCTTATGGCAGAAAGTGAAGAAGAACTAAAAAGCCTCTTGATGAAAGTAAAAGAGGAGAGTGAAAAGTTGGAGTAAAGCTCAACATTCAGAAAACTAAGATCATGGCATCCAGTCCCATCACTTCATGGCAAATAGATGGGGAAACAGTGGACACAGTGGCAGACTTTACTTTTTTGGGCTCCAAAATCACTGCAGATGGTGATTGCAGCCATGAAATTAAAAGATGTTTACTCCTTGAAAGGAAAGTTATGACCAATCTAGACAGCATATTAAAAAGCAGAGACATTACTTTGTCAACAAAGGTCCGTCTAGTCAAGGCTATGGTTTTTCCAGTGGTCATGTATGAATGTGAGAGTTGGACTATCAAGAAAGCTGAGGGCCAAAGAATTGATGCTTTTGAACTGTGGTGTTGGAGAAGACTCTTGAGAGTCCCTGCAGAGAGATCCAACCAGTCCATCCTAAAGGAGATCTGTCCTGGATGTTCACTGGAAGGACTAATGCTGAAGCTGAAGCCCCAGTACTTTGGCCACCTGATGCAGAGAGCTGACTCATTTGAAAAGACCCTGATGCTGGGAAAGATTGAGAGCAGGAGGAGAAGGGGATGACAGAGGATGAGATAGTTGGATGGCATCATTGACTCAATGGACATGAGTCCAGGTAAACTCCGGGAGATGGTGATGGACAGGGAGGCCTGGCATGCTACTGTTCATGGGGTTGCAAAGAGTTGGACACGACTGAGTGACTGAACTGAACTCCCTTCTTCCAATCCTCCCACCAATTTCTGTTTATAAACTCAGAATGTCTTGGGAGATTGGGATTGACATATATATGCTCCTATGTATAAAACAGATAACTAATGAGAACCTCCTGTGCAGCACAAGGAACTCTACTCACTGCTCCGTGGTGACCTAAATGGGAAGGAAATCCAAAAAAGGGGATATATGTATACTTATAGCTGCTTCACTGTATAGCATAAAATAATACAACCTTGTAAAGCAACTATACTCCAAAAAAAAAACACCCAAAACTCAGAATATCAAAGCACAGCAGGTTATACTCCCTCCCCGTCCTCTGGGCCTGGGAGCTTGGATAGAAGGGGCTAGTACGCAGCAGCACGAGGGAGGGTGGGGAAGGAGCTCAGGGCCTGGAGTTGGGCTCTGCCAGAGCCAGGCCAGCCCAGGAGCCCTGAGCAGCTGGGTTAGGCTGGCAGACATGAGCCAGGAGTGATTCTAGGGGTGAGCATGTATGGGCATGGGGTTAGCCTGGTCCCAGACACATCTGAGTTTCGCAGGGAGAAGGGCCTGAGCTGGCTTCAGATGAGAGAGCCAGCTGGCCAGTTGGTGGCCAGTCAGGGGAGACCTGCTGCCCCCAAGGGAAGCGGTGGCAGGGGCACTTGGAACTGGCTTAGGGGGGTGGGGAGGGGAGCGTGGCTTCCTGGAAGGGCTTGAGGTCAGTTAGAAGTTGATCCATCCACTTATTCACCACATGGGTGCTAGGCCCTGGGGATGCAGGCAGGCAAGGCCCCTGCTTTCCTGGGGGTCACAATCCCATCATGAGTGTCAAGGGTCCTCCTGGATTTGAGCCAAATCTGTGGCTTCTTTTCTTTAAGATTTCATGCTCCAAGTTGGCTTTTCTAACCTACTGGGATTGAGTTTTAGGTGGGGTTTTGGAAACCATAAAACTATGAACATTTGTATAAGGACCTTTATGTGTTCACTCTTCTGGACCCAGTTGTGGAAAATCAGAGAGAGAATGGAGGAAGATGAGGAACCATCTCTTTGGTTTTCAGGATCCTGAGGATTTGGAAACCTTCAGAGCTCGGCTTCCTCTGAATGTTTTATTTCTCCCAACAGTACATTAGAGGGTAATGAAAGTTACAGGTTTCAATGGCAAGTAGAAAACAATAAATTAGCAGTGAAAGGCGGGTGGTGGGCAGGCACCTTGGCCCCCTTCACTAGTAAATGACTTGTCCCAGACCCAACCTGAAGCCCATAAATCTATTAACAGCTCTTACTTCAGCATATGACAACCTCTCTGACACTCTGAATCCTTCGCCTGTGACTGAAGAGTGAATAGTAGTTGTGTGGATTCTGAGGGTCTGCTGTGGGCATCCTAACGGTCAGGTGGAACTGCTCTGTCCCCAGGGCCCTGAGGGGAGGCCAGGGCTGGGCTGGGCTGGGCTGGGCAGCTGGGCACAGGGGCTGAGACATACCCTGTCCAGGCAGATGTGGGAAATCTGGAAACGCAGAATGATGACCCAGATGAGTCCCAGGATGAGCGTCTGGTCTCCATCCACGATGTTCTCTGGCCCGATGAGGGGTATTGGCACCTGTGGGCATATTTTTCTGACCTCAGCCACAAAGCCCGTGTACTAGAGAAGACTCATAGTAACCAAAGGGTTGGCTGCTGGATGGGAGGGGTTCTGTCTGTCCTGACCCAGGAGATCCCCAGGGGAGAAGCTGGCAGGTCCAAGGCCAGGCAAGCTCAGGCTTTCCAAGCAATAGTGGAGACAAGGCTGTCACCTTCCTAGGCTATATATCTGTGACACATTACGACTTTGAGCTTGAAGGGTGCTGAGTAGCTTCTGACAAGGGCTACAGGGCTTGCACCTTCCTGAGGTTCTGGAGAGGAGGTGATAGGCCATTGGCCCTGGGACCAAGTAGTGTAGGCTGGCATTGCATGGCTGGCAGCTTTCTGTTCTTCCACGAGTCTAGGGACCACGGTGCTCCATCCCTTGCTCTGGCTTCTCACCTCCCTGGCCTCCCTCCAGTATGCTAGGCTCCCAAGGGGCTGCCTGTGACCCACATCCCAGGACTCAGGCTCAGCCCAGCCAGTTTCAGCTGTAACTTCACATCCTCCAGACTCAGCTACCTCATGCTTCAGTACCTGAAGCCAGGAGCCCCCAGGCCCCCCATTTCCTGCTTCTCAATATAAATGACCCCTGCACAGCCCCTTGACATGGGCCATGAGGATCCCTGTTTCTGGAGCTCTCCTCTCCTTTTAGAGATGACTTCTCTGGGGCTGTCCCTTCCTCTCAGGATCCCTCCTGTTTGTGGAGGCCCCTCCCGGCTGTCTAGTCCAGCTTCTTCCAGGCAGCCCTACACCACCTCCCTTCCCTGCCTGGCTCAGTAGTGTCTGAGGCTCTTCCCGTGTCTGACCCTCACATCTAAGATCTGCTGACCAGCTGCTCATGGGCCTTGCCTGAAAAATATTTTCCTCCTTTATGAAAAGAGAAGGTTAAGAGTGTACTGAATCTTTCAACTTAGACTCCACAATCTCTCATTGTAGGCAAAGGCAGATTTCATTCCCGCCCACTGGGGACAATGGTTGTTCCAGCTCCAGCCATGTGGGTGCTCTCTAAGCCGGGAGAACTGTGCAAAGTAGGGCTTTGCTTCCTGGACTCTGTATCCCAGCTGCTCCTCCTGGATTCCAGCTCTAGACCCTCCGTTTGGCCCTGTGGCCAGCCCAGGAAAGATGATCCGTTCATCTGGCCTGTCCCCACCGCCCACCCCAGCACCAAGGCCAGGAGCCCTCTCCTCAGTGCCCACCTTGGCCCTGAGGAAGGCCAGAGCTCGGCTGCTGTTCTCCAGAAAATGGACACGCATGCGGCCCCGGTTGGGGGGTGGCAGGGCCTCCCCTGAGATGAGCTCCAGCAGCCGCAGCAGGTGGGTGCCATCAGCCAGCTCTGTGCATAGGTTGTGGATCTCGATGCCCACCTGGGAGGGGATGAGGAACAGGCACAGGGTCAGCCCAGCGTCTCTTGTCTGCTCCATCCCAGGACCAGGGCAGTGAAACCTAGAGCCCCAGCCTGGAGGAAGGATCACTGGCCTTAGCCAGCAGAGCTCACCGTCCGCCCCCTGGGTCCACCTGCCAGGGAGCTGGGGCACAGTGGAGGCAGCTGTGGGGCGGGCCCAGCGGCACTCACCCGGCCACGCTGGAAGATACTGTTGATCCACTTGGTGAAGGTCTTCTCCTGCACCTGCATGTGCCGCGCCTGCAGCTTGCGGATGTGGCCCATCTCGTATGCAGAGTCCATGGCGGGGCTGGACCGGGAAAGCCAGCCCGGGGTCTGCGGCTGGACTCCCGCTTCAGGGGCCCTGTAGCGCAAAGGAACTGCTGGGGGTTGTGGGGCTCACTGGCCAGCAAGCCTGGAGCCCTTTGGGGATGAGGGGCCACTGGATATTTCCTTAAGCTGGAGACACTGTGGGCCTGGAAGCTGGGGGAGGAAGGTGGATTCTGATGACTCCCTGGGACAGGGGACCCCCTCCTCGCCAGATTGCCCCAAGTGTGGTGGGTGGGGACAGCTTGGGATCTGGCCAGGTAAGGTCTTGGGCTCCTGGTTGGTGCCCTGAACTTCAGTGACCCACCTGCTTTTCCAGATTCTTCTTCTAGAGCTCCTGCTGCCAGAGGTTTCCCCTGCGCCACTGCATTCTGCTGCTGCTGCTCGGGATGAATAGGGCAGGTGGAAGGAAAAAAGAAATTGCTCACCTTGTTGATGTCCAGGCCCTGAGAGGAGACCCGGCTGGATGGTCGGAGATGGCAGATAACAGGGGCTGGGTGGGGAGGGAGAGACATCAAGAGAGGCTGAGGCTGAGGCTGAGGCTGGGGTAGTGCCACAGCCCTCCTCTTGGGCCAGCGAGGCAGGGGTGACGGCACACAGCCGGCATTGTCCTCCCACCTGCCACAGGGCGTGGCCCGGGCCCGGAGGGGGTGGCTCAAGAATGCTCCAGATCGATGCTCCAGGGTCTCCTCCTTCATTATCTCCCTGCTGCTAAGGCCTTCAGTATCGGGTGGAGTCCTGGTGTCCAAGACACAAGAGGCCCACGGGCTGGTCTCGAGTTGGCTTTGGGTGGGAGCTCCATGGGGGTGCTGCAGTCCGGGCTCAAGAGTCTCTGGTCAGAGCTTCTGCACCCACACCCCAGGCTGAGGCTGCCCTTCTGCACTCCAGCAGGGCCTCTCTGTGAGCACTTGCAGGGCCGGAGATGCGAGTGAGCCTGTGGGGCCACAGCCCTCACACCCTCGACTCAGCACAGACCACAGGGAAGCGCTGGATCAGGGCTGGGCTTTCCAGGCTTGATGGAAACACACCCAACCCAGACCGGGGCTGAATGGCGGGGTCCCTTCCACCTGGGGGCCACTTTCTGAAGGGGGCTCCCCCTGAAAAGGGGTAACCCACACCTGCAGAGCCTGCCTGTGGGAATGAAAGAATCTCCTCCAGAGTCAGAGACACGTTGCTCACTCTTTGGGGCCCCAGCGAGGCCCCAGCACCTGTGCTCCCTGGACTCTGGCTGGGCCCAAGGCTCGGGGAGCCAGCGAGCCCCTCTACAACCCTCCACCTCCCGCTGCAACCGTGGACTGCACAGCACAAGGAAAGCAAGTTCTAATTCAGGTGGCTTCACAGGACTGTCTGCTTACAGTCATGGGGCTGGGCTGTGCATCTAGATTCATCCACCCTGAAGCCCAGCCACCATCCTGAGGGAGGCGTCCCTCACAGTCCAGGCCAGTGAGAGGGGCAGTGGACACAGCCTGCCCTTCAGAGCTGCATGGGATCCATTACACCTGAACCTCGGCCTGTAGCTGGGAGTCGGGCATGCTGCCCTTGGGTGGGGTGGGGGGCAGATTCCCTGTATCCAAGAGGAGCCTCCATCCTTGTTGTCCTCCCCCTGGGAGGTCCCTCTTACCATTGAGTGGCTTCCCAGCACTTGGGATGAACCTGAGCTTCCTCGTTGCCCACAGCCCCAGGTCCAGGCAGGCACGAGCAGATGTCACTGCTGTGCCCTACCAGTAGGCACTCCACAGGGCACCCCCACCCGATTACTCCCACTGCCCCTGCAGGTCCCCATCACTGTTCCCAGCTCAGCACCCTGTCTCCATGTCAGCCTATGCCCAGCCCACCATGCCTTCACAGAGCAAGACTCCCCATTGCCAGGTGGGGACCAGAGCTTCCTGCTCACATCTGAGCATCAGCTCTTCTCTCAGCTTTGAATGTCCCTTCTGCACCCCACCTTCCACAGTCTCATATCAGCCCCAGTTAAAAACTTTTCCTATGGCCAACAAACCCATGAAAAGATGCTCAGCATTGCTCATTATTCAGTTCAGTTCAGTTCAGTCACTCAGTCGTGTCCGATTCTTTGTGACCCCATGAATCGCAGCACGCCAGGCCTCCCTGTCCATCACCAACTCCCGGAGTTCACTCAGACTCACGTCCATAGAGTCGGTGATGCCATCCAGCCATCTCATCCTCTGTCGTCCCCTTCTCCTCCTGCCCCCAATCCCTCCCAGCATCAAAGTCTTTTCCAATGAGTCAACTCTACATGATGTGGCCAAAGTACTGGAGTTTCAGCTTTAGCATCATCCCTTCCAAAGAAATCCCAGGGCTGATCTCCTTGCAGTCCAAGGGACTCTCAAGAGTCTTCTCCAATGAGGAATCACCTCCACACCTTTCAGAACGGCCATCGTTTAAAAAATCTACAAACAATAAATGCTGGAGAGGATATGGAGAAAAGGGAACCCTCTTGCACTGTTGGTGGGAATGTAAATTGACACAGCCACTATAGAGAACAGTATGGAGATTCCTTAAAAATCTAGGAATAGAACTACCATATGATCCAACAATCCCACTCCTGGGCATACACTCTGAGAAAATCACAATTGAGAGACGCAGGTACTCCAATGTTTGTTGCGGCACTTTTTACGATAGCAAGGACATGGAAGGAACCTAGACGCCCACTGACAGATGAATGGATACAGAAGTTGTAGTACATATATACAATATTACTCAGCTATAAAAAGAATGCATCCGAGTCTAATGAGGTAGATGAACTTAGAGTCTGTTATACAAAGTGAAGTAAGTCAGAAAGAGAAAAAACAAACATTATATATTAATGCATGCATATGGAATCTAGAAAGATGGCACTGATGAACCTATTTGCAGGGCAGCAAGGGAGATGCAGACACAGAGAACAGACTTGCAGACACAGTAGGGGAAGGAGAGAGTGGGACGAATTGAGACAATAGCATAGAAACACATACATTACCATGTGTAAAACAGAGAGCAAGTGAGAATTTGCTGTGTAAAACAGGGAGCTCAACCTAGAGGGGTGGGATGGGGTGGGAGATGGGACGGGTTTCAGGATGGAGACATGTACACCTGTGACTGATTTGGGTTGATGTGTGGCAAGGGCCAACACGATACTGTAGAGCAATTTTCCTCCAATAATTGTATTTTGTTCTATATTTTTCAATATTGTACAATTATAATTTTTGATATTAAAAAGAAATCCTTTCCTTCTAGAAGTCCCCCTCTATAATTTTGTTTCATCTCCCATCAAGAGCCTTGGCCCAGGCATCCCATGTGATGTGAGCACCAGAGGACAGGATGGAGCCGCATGGCCCTTTGTACCCAGATCTCAACAGAGGTGGTTGTATTTGAGGTTGTTGGGTAGGTTGTTAGGAAACTGCTCTTCTTTTTCCCAAGTGCAACTGTAATAAAGCTACTGTACATGATACCAGGACCAGCTTCTCTTGGGCTGTGACTGACTACAGCCCCTGGTCAGAATCTTGTTGGTTAGTACAGATTTGGAATGATTGTGTTGCAAGTAACTGAAGTTTCAAGTCAAATGCGTTCACACAATATAAATGTAACATACTGGTCCATGTAACTGGAAAGTCTGGCAGGAGGAGGACTTTAGGTGAAGTTTGATCCTGGAGCTCAAATGATGCCACCACAGGTTTGGATTTCCTTTGCCTTTCTCAATGCCCCCTTCATCTTCATGCTCCATGGGGTAGTTGCTGCCAGCCTAAATCCTCCAGCACCACTGGGCTCTTCTCTCAAAGCTATTTATGTTGTTGTACCAATAGGCTCACTTCTTTGAACTGCACGGTTCAGAAAAGAGAGAACATCTTCCTGAGAGTTGGAACAGAAGTCTGAGGGACCTCTCATAATCACATGTCAATTTCTGAACCATTTCTGTGACCAGGTGGATGAAATACTCTAATTGGCTCAGCCAACCAGGATCCATCCTGGAAAGAAGTAGGATCTATCTCCCCAAACTTCACCATTTAGTTTGACGGTGGGGAAGTAGAGAGTGGCCTGCAAAAGGAAATCCAGTCTGGATCACTAAAAGGGTAAGTGGAAGCCAGTGTGAAAGCTCCAGATGTCTACTATGGGTGCTCTGCACCTGCTAGGCATGGCAAGAGGCAGGAGCAGTGCCAGCCAGCCAGGGGTTGTACCCTAGCACTATGGCACCCTCAGGTGCCCGGCCAGCCTCAGTGCTAGAGAAGCCATCTCCTGAGTGCTCAGTGATGCCCCGTCCCCAGCCTCAGAAGAGTCTCCTCGACGGTCCCTTCCAGTCTTGGCTTCCAGTCACTCTTGGTCGGTGCATAAACCCCCTTCAGTGCCTGCTTCCAGACTTGGCCTCTGCCCACATCAGATGGAGCTGCTTTCCTGCTGAAGAAGCCCCCATCTCCCACCTAGAGAACATGCAGGAAGAGACAAGGGTCACAGGGATGGTGTGCCAAGGGGCACGCCCATCCCTTAACTCCTCTGCTGTTTCAGAATGGTTCCAAGGGATGCCTGCTTTATTCCCAAGACAACTGGCACACAGTCACTGAAAAACCAGAGCCAATGGGAAAAAGTGACTTTTTTCAGAAGTTTATTGATAAGTAGACTGTCTTTTTTTGACATTTTGAAACAAGATTACAAAAAAAATAGAAGCATTGTGTATTAATAGCATTTTTTGGCTAATTAACATGTCGCCTGGTACACTCAAATTCGGCCCATGTTTACCTGGAAAAAAACTCAGTGGTTGTCTGTCCTAAGAAAGTTACTCTTCTGCCACATTCCATGGAGGAAATAAACAGTGCCTCTTTAAACGCTTTGCTTATCTCCAAGGCAATCTGTCCATGGCATTGCTCTGGGCATCAGGAAAGGGCAGAGCTGCAAAGTGGAAAGGTCCCGGTGGTAGCTGTTAAGCCATGACTCTGGTGGTTAAACCCCATCCTACCTGGTGGACTCCAGTATAAGACATTCCCAGTGTTTTACAGGGGCAGCTACTGAGACCCAGTGGACACAGTGAAGGGCCATGGTTGGAGCGGTCGGGCCAGGCTCTGCTGAGGCCTTTCCTGTGGGTCTGATAGTGGGGTGGGGGTTGGAGGAGAGCACAAGGCATTTGGCTTCTTCTCACAAGCTGACCCACCTGGACACCAGTCCCATGATATGGAATAAGAATCCAACTCCTTAAGGCCCACCGCTCTGTGGGAGGAGCCACAGCCCCCAATCCAGGTGTTACTGTTGCACAATGACAAGTGTTCCAGAGAAGCCAGTTCAGCCCCAGCGAAGCAAAAGCCAACTGAATGCACGGCCCTCCCCATGAAGAGTGGCCCCACCCCAGGCCATCCAAGCATGTGGTGAGGAAAGAATCCACGCAGGACGCCAAGCAGCTGGACATCAGCGTGTGGCCACAGAGCTGTACTCTGTGATCATGAGCTGTACACAAAACAGACTTGAGATTCTTAGGTTTTCTTCTGTGGAGTCATGGACAGCATGGAGAGTTTGAGAGTTCTAGAGTTCAGTTGCTTCCAACCCCCAGCCATCCATGAGTGCTCTAGGGAGGGGATTCTTGGACAGCCGGGTGGTACTGGGAGGACAACACAGTCGGCCAAGGTATCCAGATCCTGAGGGCTCTGTGTTATCAGCCCTGCTGCACATGGTCAGGGGGTAACAGGTGTTTTGGATCCAGACTCAAGGAACTCTGTGCAGGTCCTGGGGAGATAAGGGTCCTCACTTGGCTGCCATTCCTAATAGTTTCCAGTGTTTTTCTTTCCAATCAACTTTTCACAATGGGTGACTTCAGGTTTTAAAAGAAGATATTAACAAAAATGGACATGCAAATTCATTTTTCTTCATTTTTTTCCTCAGCATTTAGCTGACAGATGATCTGCCAAGGTCATGGGGTGGTGGGGTGGGGATCACCCATGAGGTGTTTCTATCCTCGTAGCATCAGAAACCTCCTCTCCAGCTCCTCTAAAACAATATTCCTCTATGTCAGTATATAGACAAAATCTACATATACACACATTAATAAGTGTCAAAAATATATACTCAAGGGACATATGTGTATATATTTATCTTTACATGACAGCTGAACATAGCAAGATCAATCTGAGTGGAAATCAGCTAACTCTGGCATCTCCAAACCTCTGGACAAATGAACTCTCTCTCCTCCTCTCTCAATCTTGTCCTTTGTTGGAATCAACTATGCTTACATGCCTGGGTGGTCCTCAGGTGTTTGCAGAACCATCTGCTCAGATTACAGTACTGGAATTACAAATGTCTCTTTTCTATGTGTCTAATTAATTTAAAAGTGCTCATTAAGACTAAATCCATGTTATGTATTTACTTCTCTTAAAGCTAAATTATTTAGAAAGTAAGCTAGGGAGCATGAGGGCTGGTAACTGGGTTAATGTTTCTCTAAAATAAATGTCTTTAAATCTGCAGTTCTGCCCTTGATAACATCAGGGGGAAAAAAAAATGTGGTTTTGGGAAGACTTGGATGGGACTGTTTGGATTTCCTTCATTTTTGGTGCCGGCAGGGTTCCAGGCTATGTGGCCATCACAACAGTGATGAAATACCATCTCTCTTTTACTGCATAAGTAATGGTGATGGAAAGCCACCTGCATCCCGCATCTGGAGCCCACATAGAGGCTGACCTCCATTGGTCACAGGCGTTTGGGTGAGTGGTCCAAAGAGATCCACAGGGGCCCTGGGAGAGAGAACACTCAGGAGCTGATGTATAGCTAAGCGCCCAAACCCTGCCTCATGAGGCATCCGTGGTATGAACCACACAGATTCTGAAGAAAAGGCTTTATATGAGAGATTCCATCTTGTTTCTGCATAAAGGCCTTTATCTTTTATACAGAAACTGTATTTAAAAAACTGGACATGATAAAAATGCCCATCTTCTTGTTATAAAAATAGTTTCTAACACTAGTAGACCGACTTCATCCACCTGATAGCCAGTGAGGGTGGGCAGGCCCCTCATTCCCTTTGTGTCCACAGGGCCAGGACAGTGCATGCACCAAGCCATGTTTTTGCTGAATTTAAATCCTGCCATCAACCAAGGAGCCTTGGAGACATGGGACCACGCTAACTGAGGACTGGGGAAAGCCACCTCTTTTCTTCCTCTAGTTTAAATGATAATCTTTGCTACAAACTGTTGGACAGACAAGTAAAGCTCATCTTCAGATTTCAACGTGACTAGAATACTAGAAATCTTGCCAGGGGTTAGTAAAGGTTGTGAGTTCCAAATTCCTAACCGAACACAACTTTGCTGGGAAGGCTCTGAGTTTGGGGGAGCCCTGGGAAGGCCGGCCAGTGGATGCTGTGGGGGACACTCCCTGTGGCCTGGCTGCCTGTGCCGTGGGCCAGCAGAGGGACGGGAACATGCAGACAAGGTGTGTCCTCCCCTCTAAGCCGGAGCAGCCCTCTTCTCTTTGGTAGATAGTTTGGAGAGAACAGAAACCTCTGCTATTGTTTTGTTTTGTTTTTTTCCACTCTAAATAAAGCAGGGAACAAAATAAATAAGCTGGTCTTTGCTGCCTCCCGTTGCTCTCTGAGGGAGAGCTGGGCTCATAACAATGAACAGTCCAGTGGAGCTTAGCAGTGCCCCCGGCTCACTCCCTGTGGTTCCTGGGATTCCACATCCGAGTTTCTCCAGGCTTCCAAGGACTTCCTAGAAGCCTTCCTGGAATCTCCCTTTGTTCTCAACCCTTCAAACTTCATATCCATCCCCTCCCCCCAATATTTTAATAGAAACTCAGGGAATTTTAAGGTAAAAGGACCTGATCTAGGGTCCAATGTCTGCCCTTCCCATTCTACAGATGGGGAAACTGAGGCACAGGGCAGGCAGTGAATCACCCAGGGTCACTCAGTGAGCTGGTGACAGGGTGGGCCTCAGGCCCAGGCTGCCCTGATTCCCGCCCCACACTGCCTTCCCTGTGAGTGGTCTGCCCCTTAGTCGGCCTTGGACAAGGACTTCCTGTGGGAGGGTGGCACGAGATGGGGGGGCAGGCTGCTGGGCAGCTCGTAGCCACTGAGCTTGATCTTTATGAGGTGCTTGGCCAGCGCGAACTCCTCCTCGTCCAGCATGCCATCGCCGTCACAGTCAGCCAGCTTCCAGATCTTGCCTAGGACGCTGTTGGGCAGCTTGGAGGTCACCATCTCCTTCTTGGCGTTGATGCCCGATATCTTTCCGTTGATGGGTGACAGGGTGTAGAAGAGCTCGTCGTAGACAGGCTTGTCTTTGGCCACGACCCACTCCTCCTCATCGGCACCCTCCTTGGCGCCCTCCCCGTAGCCCTGGTTGAAGGGGCTCTCGGCCGTGCCGTCGAAGGCGCCACCCTGCACGAGCGGCGGGGGCATGCTCATCTCCTCCTGGCTAATGAGGTTCATCAGTGACGAGATCTTATTGGTCAGCATGTTGTCCACGGCCTCAATCAGCTTGGGCTTCAGCGAGTGGAACTTGGTGAAGTCATAGTTCTCAAGCTTTTCCTGGAAAAGGAGAAACCACAGACTTGGTTAAAGCCCTCCTGCAGGAAGCAAACAAGGAGAGGGGTGGCTGGAGGGGGACAAATGATCCCTTAAACCCGGAAGCCCATACACGGGGCTGTCCAGAACTCTCTCTTTGGTATGGTTCCCATATCTGAACTCACCAGGTGTGGCTTTTGGAACAAGAGGCAAGATACATGGGATGCAATGTTTTCCTGCAGTAGCTGACCGAGGTTAGTAACAGCATGAGGGACAGTGAACCCCTAGGACTTTGAGACAAAATTCCTTCACCCTGCCTTTTTTATTTTTAAGCACTCTGGAGATCTAGTATTTTAGCTTTTAAAGAATTTTACATACCTTACATACTTCAGCTGATCTTTACAACAATGCTGAGAGTTAGGAAGGGCAGGTATTAGTAAGCTACAGAGAGCACAAAGGGTGTACTGGCAGAGTCAAACCAGAGCCCAGGCCTCCTGCCACTTGGCTAGCTTCTTAGTGCTGTAATGTGAAGCTGTGATAGAGCTGTCCGTAGAACCTATTTAAGTAAAAGTGATTACTGAAAGATTATGGTGACCAGTTAAAAAATAGTTTACAGTACAAATACGTAAAAGTTGAAACTGCTAAGAGAGAGAGGAGGAGGGATGACAAGTGTCAGTCACTCAGTTATGTCCAGCGCTTTGCGACCCCATGGACTGTATAGCCTGCCAGGATCCTCTATCCATGAAATTCTCCAGGCAAGAATATTGGAGTGGGTTGCCATTCCCTTCTCCAGGGGATCTTCCTGACCCAGGGATTGAACCCAGGTCTCCTGCATTGCAGGCAGGTTCTTTACCATCTGAGCCACCAGGGATGGGAAGGGCAAGTACAAATGCAGCCAACAGAGCTGAGAGGTATTAGTGGGATGAGGGTTAGTCTCAGCTCCATCTCCCAGGAGAGCTGGGTGGAGCAGATAGAGCACAGCGTCTGGAGATGGCCCTAGTGGATGTGGCAGTCACCTGGCCAGGATGGGAACCGACTATAGATGCCACAGAGGTTCTGTGGATGGCTTTGTAGAAATAGTCCTTCCTGCTTTGGTTTTCCTTGGTTACTCACCTTCCTTCCATCCATCCATCCATCCATTCATCCATCTAATTCAGCATTTACTGACCATCTGTTACATGCCAGGCCCTGTTCAGGAATGTAAATATGAAAAGCCACAGTCTCTGCCTTCAGGGAACTCATATTTCAAAAAGGGCTTGACTTAGTTTACAGTGAAACAATGATAACATAAAATAGAATAAAGTCATTAACAAAGGGAAAAGACAAGAAAGTGAAAGAAAGAGGGAAGGAACCATCACATCAGACCATGCAGGCTGTGAAAGGCTATGTTCCTCAGCTGCCCTGGCTGGGGCCCAGGGATCATACCCCTTTGCTGTCGGCGGGGAAAAACCACCTGGTTATCACAAGAGATTAATCCTCTCTGGTCCTGAACTGTGAGAGTCACTCAGGGGATTTTTAAAAGGGGCCTGAAAAATCTAGTGAAAATGTCTTCTACAGCAGTTCTGCCAAATAAATGAAAAGAATTCCAGACATGGTGGTTTTTATTTGGGCTCTATGTGAAGTATTTCTGTTTGGACAATCCCAGAGGGCCAGGGAGGGGCCATCCAGGGGTGTGGTTTTCTGGACATGAGGCAGGGAGACTCCTGAGGGCAAGAGCTTTCACATACATACCCCTCGGACCTGACTGTTCTGGACAGAAGTCATGGGACAGGTAGTTAGAAAAAAAAAGCAACTCTGTGTCACCATAAATACCACACTTTCATTGTAAATAACTGGGGAAAATCTAGTAAGCAAAAAATATCTTAAATCACTTATAATACCATCACCCAGCAATCACCTTTGCTAACATTTTGGGTGGGATACATTTATAGCCATTTTAGTAAACACACATACATACACACACACTTTTTAGCTGAAATAAGACAAAACTATTTAACAACCTGCAGTTTAAAGAAATAATGTATCATAGCCTTTTATGATATCAATTTTCCACAACCTTTTTAAAAATTTAAAATTTTATCTGATTTAATTTTTAAAACTGAACTATGGTTGACTTACAATATTGTGTTAGTGTCCAAAAAAGTGATTCAGTTTTATATATACATAACCTTTTTCAGATTCTTTTCCATTATAGGTTGTTATAAGATACTGAATGTAGCTCCCTGTGCTCTACAGCAAAAACTTGTTATTACTCAGCCACAACAAAGAATGAAATATTGCTATTAGTGGCAACAAGGATGGACCTAGAAATTATCATACTAAATGAACTAAAAGAAATATAAATATCATATGATATCACTTTTATGTGAAATCCAAAAAATAATACAAGTGAACTTATTTGCAAAACAGAAACACACTCAAGATATAGAAAACAAACTTATGGTTACCAAGGGGGAAGAGGGGAGAGGGATAAATTAGGAGAATGGGAATAACACCACTATATATAAAATAAACAACCTTATTCTTAATAGCAACATGGTAATGAACTGTATAGCTGGGTCCTTCCTCCTTTACCCTGCCCCACATAGCTGGACATTTAGGTTGTTTTCAGTGGAGAATCAAAATTGGGGTCTCAAGGGTATGCTGGCAGGGCAGACATTCTGTGCTGTTATTCAAAAGTGGAGTCCTGAGCTTCAGATGGTGGAGAGGACAGAGCTGGCCGATCTCAGGAGAGGAGCTTCCAACACTCTTCTCAGGAGCACGCTCTGTGGCTGTCAGAGCAGGCTGGGCTGGGCCGACACCCGGCCAGCGGCCTGCACTCAGCTCAGAGCAGTGGGTCAGCACAGGTCTGGTTTCTAAGTTACCTTCCAGTTTTCATGTCCTCCATCCTCACTGACAGGCCACAGTCACCTGCATGTCACCCTAACATCAGCAGCAAATGATGCTGCCAACACTTTGGGCTCCTGCTGCTGGCATCTCGGTTGGTCAGCCAAGGGGACTGAGAAGAGAAAGCAGGCAGCCTACACAAAAATCCCAGTGCTGCTGGGGTAAACAAGTCTGGATTCCCCTGAGTGCACGAACACCTACCCTGTTTCCTCATGAATGAGCCTGAGCTCTGGGCACACACAGAGCCTCTGTGTCTGGCCAAGCGGACGAACGAGGGTGGTGCCCGCCCAAACTTTCCACTCGCCTGCAGGGGACGTGGATTCAGACTGCAAATCTCTGGAAAACATGCCAGGGGAAGTAGCCACATATTTGCAGAGGTGGACAGGAAGCAGCAGCAGCAGCCATTCCCGCCCTGGAGGGCACACAGGAAGTAAGTTCTATGCTCATGTGTGCGGTACCCGCCTGCTCAGTCCTGGCCAGGGGTGGGGTGGGGTCCAAGTTAAACCACGCCATCCCTGCCCTCCCCAGGGTAGCTCCAAGACTTGTTATTGGGATGAACATACACTGGGGAATTTATAAAGATTTACCCATAAACAACTGTATTCATCCAAGCCACCAAGCCTGGGATCCTGGAACTCCCTCCCAAGAGACAAAGATCAGTCCCAGCCCAGCCTTCGCTAGGCTCTTGCCTGCCCACCCGCTTCCAGCATGTACCAGAAGCATTCTGGAAACCCCTGGGAGGGTTGGGGTGGATAGCGATGGCTCTGCTGCCCTCTGCTGTTGAAATGCCGCCAACTCATCAGCTGTGGGGGCCCAGTTCTCCAAGGAGTGGGACACAACCCGGCAGCTAAACAGCATCAGCTGTGAGGCCCTGTTCTCCAAGGATAACTGTGCCACCCATCACGGTGGCCTTGCCACTGGTCCCTTCATTCTGCAGCATGGGTAGACATGCTGGTGCAGCAAATCAGATCCCCTCCCCAGGCAGGCAGTGCACTGCGGGTCACTGGCCTCCCCCGCCAGCGGGCAAAAGCCTGCAAAATACAACTGGCTCTTGGCTTCAGAGAAGAATTACCCTGTCTAGCTTGGTCCATGAGAACACAGAAAGAGCAGAGACTTAGAGCTGGCCCCGCTGAGCTCTCTGCGAGACCCTGGGATGTGCCAGAACCATAATCATCTCCAACCTTCTGCCCCTGCACTGTCCCATACACAGGAAGGCTCACTGTCTGTGACTGGAAAGATAGATGCTCAGAGGCCCTGACCCACACCCAGACCCTCAGAGCTTCCTGGCTGACAGCAAACTAGCTTGTGTAGTAAGCATGCCCTTGGGGCTTCAGGCCTGCCTTGTTCCTTGGGGATTCCCTGAAGGACTGGGGTGATGTGATCAAGGCCTGGCTGGCTTCCCAAGGAAGAATCCTTGGCCACCTTCCAGGAGTTTGCTCCAGAAACCACTGGTCTATAAGCCCTGTGAGCATCACGTCTAGATTAGGGTCTGAGAAACTCACTACCCTAGAGCCTGCTACAATATAAACAAACATACACTAACTTATGAACTCACTCAACACATATTCACTGAGTGCCTGCGACACCCCAGGAGCTGGGGAGATGGCCAAGAAAAGGACACGGGTCACTGGCTTCATGGAGTAACAGCCTTCTATGGGAGGCACTAAATAAGACACTGAATAAATTAATTATACCAAAGCTCAATGACACGTATATTGTATCAAGGAGCATACTGCCCAACAAAGGGCTTTGCTGCCAAAATGTCACTGCCAGTCACAGCCACAGCAGCACAGACTGTAACCCAGACTGGACCTCTGTAGGGGGGACAAGGATTTTTATTTTTTTGCTGTTTACTCACTGGTTTATTCCAAGGGCCTAGAACAGTGATTGGCCACAGTAGACTTAGTTACTTAGATGAATGAATAAAAGAACACAGGTGACAGGGCACCCAGGTGTCCAGTGATGGTGCTAAAGCGCCTGGGGTGGGGCCTGACCACAGCTCAGGGAAAGTTCAGGTCCTTCCTGTATCACCCAGCTACATGGGTGATGGCTGAGATGAGGGACTGCCCCTGGTGACCAGCTCAGAGAGGCCTGGGGGCCCTCTGACTGGCCAGCCCCCGCGAGCACGCTCAGGAGCAGCTCTGGTCATAGAGTTCACTTGCTCTGTACAGAGGTTCCCCGGGGACAGGCAAGGGGGCCTGTCAGGAAGACTTCAGGTCTCGGGAGCAGTGCTTTGTGGGTGGGGCATCGCAGGAGCCTCAGGAGATGGCGAAACACGGGTGCCCCATTAGGCCATTGTGCGCACAGTGTATTTACCCACAGCTACCGTTTTAGTCAAGAAACTGATTTCCCTTCCAAAATATCTGAAGGATTCAAGGGAACAGTTGTCCTTCAGTTTGGTCATGGGGTGCAGGGCATAACCCAGTTAAAGCAGAACCTACTCAGGAAGAGGCCCCAGGAACCCTCAAATTAGCCATCTTGTGACGAGAAAAAAAAAAATCCAATCCATTGTCTCAGTACAGGAGTATCAATTTCACTTAAAAAAATATATATATTTCTATATATTTTTTAAGCTGACTAAACCATTTTTGACCAGATCTTATCTACCAGATGCATTCACCTTGATCCCAGGTATTGCAACAGTAAGTGTAACCCACTCCAAATTTAGCATGTACTTTATAATGTTAATATAGTTAACATTAACAAACCTCTCAGGATTGACGCTGCCCCTCCTGAGGCCTGATCTTGCCTCCACTACTGATTCTTCCTCCTCCCATCCCCCCTCCTCCCTGCAGGCTGGCCCGAGGCTCACAGGCCCAGAGTCTCCAGGGTACGGCCAGTGTGCTGTAAGCTCTCTTTGGCTCAGGTAGTGTTCTTTGAAATTCAGAGCCAAAATCTGAAAACCAGGGGACTTTACGTACAAATCCAGATCTCTAGCTTCTCATGAACCATCCAGGTCTGCACTCTCATAGAGCAGTGATCACCGGGAGGACAGGGCCTCCCCACTGAGGAGGGAGTAGGTATTCCCCAGTCTACTCCCATCGTGGGCCCCACAGATTCTCATCACACTTGCAGAACTCTCTTCCTCTCAGTAGAGACATATTCTTCAGAGCCCACATTTCTACCAAATGTGAGAAAATAAGAGGTGCATGGCCCGGTTTCCTTTCGCTTGGCCAGCCTGCCTCACTTGTTCCAGTTACTACTGGCTGGTGGCTGCAGGAATCTGAACTGTGTTGCCTGCTTTCCAGAAAGGACTGTGGCCTCCAGTGCAGATGGGTCCTTGTACTGGACAAGGAGATGGTCCTGCTCTCTGAGGAGCCAGATGGGGCGGTCTCATTGGCCTCCCTCCTCGCAGGTGGGGAGGATAAGGTCAGTGTTGAAATCAGAGGTTGCCTAACACCACTGCCAGAAGGTGGACATGTTGGTCAGGCCAGGGTGGTAGCATCCGCTCGGAGTCATCTGGGCCTGCCCAGACACAACACAGTGACTCTGAAATTAGGACAAAGGCTGCCTGAAGCTGACCTTTCAAGGAAACCTTCAGTGAGCACAGCTCGCTGTCCCCAGCGGACTCCAGCCATGGCCACAGCCCACCATGGCTTCTCACCGGGTTCCTGAGCCTGCAGTAGCAACACTGCCCAAGCACATAACCGCGTGCGGCAGTGCTGGGGAGGGCTGGTTTGAGAAGGCCCCCTGAAACTGACCTCTAAGGTCACTCTCAGCTCTAATTCCCTAAAGGCTCTGGGATTCTAATAAAACAGGTATCACCTCAGTGTTAAAACAACCTTGAAGACAGCATAAGGAAGCTATTCAGAGGATTTTTCAGGCAAGCTTAATTTACTTCTTGAAATGTTTCCCCTTTCTGTTTAAATGTTTCAGGAGGCAGGCAATTTCCGCTTTATTCACAGGGGCCTATAATCATGGATTACTAGGAAAACAAAAACACTGCGTTCTCCTCCATTCTAAACCATGAAACCCGCATGTGTACCCAGCAGCCAGCGGGACCAGGTGGCAGTGCCCCTCCAACCTCACCGGTGGTGCTGTGATGGGCCTCCATACCTGCATGGCCTTGACCTTGGGGAAGTCCCCTGCAGAGATGTGGTATTCTCGCTGCAGCTGAATGTAGATTTCTGGCAACCTGCTGATAAGTTCTCTCTTCTTGTTCTCTTTTCCAAACATACTTGGCATCTCCTTCTTCAGGAAGCTGATGATGTAGGCATGTACCTGAAGGGGTATATGTCAGTGAGGATGTGCCATTTAGAAGAGATGCAAACAAGATGGCAGCTTCATGCACCGTAACACGTAACAGGCACCCCAAGGGCCATGGTCCTTGGGACCGGAGGAGGGTGAGAAGCTGGTGGAAAGGGATGGGGGTGCTGGGTGGGAAAGAGCCTGGTTCTGGCGACTAACCTAAGACCTAAGAGAAAGGTCCACCAGGGCTGGTATCCAGGAGCACCAGGAAATGAAGCTGAGGCTGATGGGCATGGAAATCTGTGAACAGTGAGATGAGGACTCGCCTAACTTCCCTTTAGACAGTTTAGATCTCAAGACCAGTGAGGTCATTTCTGCACAAGACCAGCTGCCTAAGACCAGGCCGGAAAACAGAAGTGCCCTGTGGGAGAGGGAGACCTGGTACACGAGGGGGGAGCCCCAGAAACCTTGGTCACTTAGGGTTAGCTGGCCTGGCACTGTTACCCGAAGAGTGGTGAATTCCGATGGGAGGGCTCTGCTTGGCCCGTGTCACCTCCTTCCCTAAAAGCTCCACCCTTCTACTGATCTCCAAATTTAGGATGTTAAGAAACGCTCATAACAAAGGTTCTCTTTGTATATCTAGAATTCTACAGAGTAATTTAGAAGCCAAGAAAATAAATAAGAAAAGATGAGAAGGCAGTGATTACAAAAAGAAAATGATTATGTAGCTATGGAAAATTCTATTAAAGAAAATAGATGCCTACTATAATCTTGTGGAAGAATGGAAATTGGATAGAGTGGGTAAGCAGATACATTCCATGGCTCAGTTGAGGGCCTCTGTGTATGGATATACACCAGGCACAGCCAAACACATTTTGCTAAGATTTGAACACTAAAGTAAGTGCACAGTGCAAATGCTGACATGCTTGGACCAGACAATGCTAACTTCTCCTCCTGTATGAAGGTCACTTTAACATAAGCACACCCTGTGCTGCCTGGCTATTTCTGCAAGTATGACTGGGACAGATGGTTGGATAGCATCACTGACTCAATGGACACGAAGCTGAACAAACACTGGGAGACAGTGGAAGACAGGAAAGCCTGATGTGCTGTAGTCCATGGGGTCGTAAAGAGTTGGACACAACTTAGCAACTGAACAACAACAGCAACCATAGATTGGGAGAGATGCTTTTAAACCTTCCTGTCACTGGTAAACTTACTTTTCAAATTAAAACAACTTAAAATATTTGCACAGTTCTTCAAGCTAACTAGAGAAATCCAAGGTTTGGGAATCCTTTTATTTAGAATGATGGGCTTTAACTGCATTCCTGAAGATACGATGAATAAGTATTAAAACCTGGAAGACAAGTAATTTCCTTGGCTGGATTAGTTACCTGGCTTGGTTTGGATGGGGTGGGGGAGGGCCATGTGTAGCTCCAAAGGACTCGGAGGGGTTGCCACATTCCACTGGGAAGAATGAACTGTCACCAGCTGTCCTTGCATTATTTCCTTGGCCGTGGCCCTCCTGGAACCTCTGGACCTGTGGACCCCTCTCTCCACCTGCCCTGCTTTGGAGGTTCCTCCCAGCTGAAGGAGCAAGTACCCCCACCGGCTTAGCCTCCTATCCACAAGGGCATCTTTCCAAGACCCCTTCCCAGAGCCCACATCTGGGGCAGCTGCCAGGGCCCTGTCCAGGGAAGGCTGACTCTCCACCCAGTCTGTGGGAATGGCACCTTGTTCTTGAACACCGCCTGATCCCCAGGGGCCTGTGTGCCCTGGGCTGGGCTGCAGGCGATATGCCCACAGCTCTCCCCACCCCGCCACGTGCTCCCCATCCCTGCCCTCGTGGTGCTCACTGCTGATGACTAGGCTGCTGGATAATGGGCCACCCTTGGACGCCAGGCCTCAGGGCCCGCCTCCTCCCACCTGTCTGGCATTACCTGAGTCGTGACCCGCAGGTGACCTGCTCGTGCTACACGCTGCTGTCAGCCTCAACCTCCACTTCCAGGAAGCTCTACTGGCCTGATCTGGGGAAGTCTCCTGATGTCCTGCCTCTGCATGGTCACCCCCTCCTGCCTTTCCCTGGGCGTCCTAAGACAATAACCCGGGGTCAGACTCGATGCATGGGCCCTGCCTTTAAGAAGATCATCATGTTACGAGGTAAATTACAGTCCTTAGAATCACAGAGTATTAAATCTAGAAGGGGTTCCTTTAAAATGATTGAATTCCTGCTTCCAGGGAATTCATATGACCCAAGGTCATACAGCTAGTTAGGAGATGCCAAGCTGGCACTAGCATTCACCTGCCTCATTCCGTACTTTACAGAATCAACTTTTGTTAATTACTTTTTGTAGGTGTGAATGAAAAATTGTACTGATGCTGCTGAAATCTGGAATTCACACCGAACTGTGTCCAATGGAACAACTTTGAGGTTTGGCTTCTGATTGTTTCTAACTCACAGGGAAGCTTTGGAAAGATCACGTACTCTTCTCTCCCCAGACTCAAAGAAATGGATGCATTATGGCACATGATGTGAGTAAAAACTGCAGTCTTCTAGGAGGACTGAGTCTTGTGAGTTTCTAAGAGCCCATCGTAAACAAGCAGCAGCCAGGGTGGCTGAAATCCTCACTCAACTTGAAAAGCTCCCTCCTGCCCTAATGCGTCCAAAGGTGTGTCCCCAGATAACGGAGGGCCGAGGGCCAGATCTGGCGAGGGTCCTCAGAAGGAGATAGAGACAGCCTGACTCTTTGTTGTTTATAATCAGAGAAAATTAATCAAGAGGAAGAGGAATAGGATAAAGCAGAGGTGGGCAGGATGGGACCTCGTTTTGGGAGGCTGGGTCAGGCCCTGCTATGGCTGCCCACTCGCTCACTGGACAATTCTGGGTGAGCTGTCCCCTCCCTGGCATCAGCTCGCTCACCCACAAACTGGAGCTGACAACCCTGACCTCACAGGTTTGTGGTTATGAGAATCAAGAGAGGGCACGTATTTGAAAGCACTTTGTCCACTAGAGAGAGGAGTAAAAATGTTAATTAACCAATGACCAGACACTAGTAGATGGAGGGGTAGTAACACCAGAGGCAGCTTATGGCTGATTAGTCCTTACTGAACAATGAATAAACTCTCCACATTTAAATAGTAACATGATTAATCTGGGTTCCAAGTTCTTCATTCACAAGCAAATGGCACTGAGCCCTGTTGAACTTCTGAACATTTCTATCTTGTCCAATTCACTCTTTCCCTTGTATAAAACTGGAAAAGTCCCTACTCATAACCAAAGGTACGCCAAATGGCTTAAAATGTCAGTTTTTTTTTTTTTTCTGGGCTAATAATGAGCAGAGAAAGATGGATTAAATGAACATGTATTTATAGTTCACATCTATACTCTGCCACAATCTCATGAACTATGTTCAGTGACAAGTGTTTGTATATCCAATGCTGAGAAGCATGTACACAGAGAGATACTGGCTATATCTACCATGGGCTTGGAGGGCAATCGCAGCAGTGAGTGTGGGAAGCTTGCAACACGCATGGACAGTAGGAATGGAAAGGCCTATGGAATCTGGATACTGGCGAGCGATGTGGAGCCAGTCAGGGCGGGAAACATGGTTCTGCATGGAAAACTTCAGGGTTGCCCAGGTTTAATATGACCTGATAGAGACCTGCACCTTCGCAAGCCCAGCTGGAAACCTGTATAGAACATTTAACCTCTGGGGATCAGCGCATTTTAAAAGTGGATTTATTATGACACAAAAACTTCAGTTCATAAGCTGAAGACCCAGACGATGAACCCATGAGGTAGTAAGTGTGAGGCTTCAAGATGCAGCTAATTGGCTCCCACTTGGGTTCCTTATTCTGTTGAAATCAAAGCCGGGACCAATAGCGGATGTGATTCTGAAGAGCCTTAAAGGGGATCCGAGGGGCCCACCCAGTCATCAGAGTCAGCCTTCAAAGAGATAGCTCCCCCGTGTATGCGGACTCAAGCTACTGACACACCCGCTTTGCAGCCTGAGGCTGCTGACTGGGCTACTTTTAAACACCGCCTGGAAGACTAAGCGTCAAAGGGACAGCTACCAGCCCTGGTAGAATGATTCTTACATAACTTAGCTTGGGTCCATGTGGCGAATTTCCAAATGTCTGATTTCTTCCCCAGAAGGAATGGGCGGTACAGACAGACTGGAAAGCTCGGTCCTCCAAGCCACATATGATGAAGAGGAGAACACACTTTGAAGATGAAACTAAATTCCACAGAACTATACTAAATGCCCCAAACCACTGACATCTCCTTTCCTTTCTCACTTTTAGTTTGTTCCTTCCTCAAATGTTGACTCATTTTTTAACTGAACAAAGATCTCCAAGTGGGTGGGAACCCTTCCTATTCATGAGCAGTGTATTTATAAAAGGTGGGGTCCTAAAGTAAACTTGCCTTGCTTTTTACCTTTGTGCATTTACCCCACAAACTACTATGATTTAGAGTTTGAATCTTATTTCATTAAAAAAAATTTTTTTTTCACGTTGACCAATTTTTTCAAGTCTTTATTGAATTTGTTATGATACTGCTTCTCTTTTATGCTTTGGTTTTTGGTTGCCAGGCATGTGGGATCTTACCTCCCCAGCCAGGGATCAAATCTGCACCCCCTCCATTGGAAGGCAGTCTTAACTACTGGATCACCAGGAAAGTTCCTGAATTTTAACTTGGCTATTTTAATGATACTGAATAAAAGTAAACTCATATTTTCTAAACCTTTGGTGGGGGCTTTTCCCAAACAGATTACTCTAAAAAACCATGAAATGAAACTTGACTGGCATCTGAGATTATGAACAGTCTTCAAAGAAAGATGTCTACTGATATCATAAGATATATACTCTTTGAGGCTAACCAAAAAACTCACTCTAAAGATTTCCTGTTCCTTTAAATAAAGGACTGGGATTAAAAAATGTAAATAGAAAAAGTAGGGAAATCATTAAGTTTCAAGAGATCTTTAGTAAGAGTGCCATTTTTCATATTATGGGAAATGTCATAGTTGTGATACTTTGATTACTGCAGAACTCAGCAGGACATTAACAATGCCATTTCTGGCTTTTATTTCAGGATGGGCCACAGATTCTACCTAATTATGGTGGTCTATAAAGAGACACACTCCACCCACCAACTCAGAGCTTCCCTGGTGGCTCAGTGGTAAAGAATCTGCCTGTAATGCAGGAGAGGCAGGTTGAATCCCTGAGAAGATCCCCTGGAGAAGGAAATGGCAACCCACTCCAGTATTCTTGCCTTGGAAACCCCACGGACAGAGGAGACTGGCAGGCTATAGTCCATGGGGTCACAAAAGAGTCAGATACAACTTAGCAACTAAACAACATACCTGTGCAGATCTGACACCTGCCAGGTGATATCTGGAATCTTATCCTTTGCATACTTTCAAAAATCACAGCTCGACAAGCTTCTAAACTTTGTAGGGTTTATGTGGATGGAGACTATTACAGAATAATCAGAATGACAGATTAATGCAGAAAGCAAGGGCATAGTAAAGACCAACAGATGCTGTCCATGCTGCATTTCAGGTGAATGCTTTCCAGACCAGGGGGTGAGGCCCTGGTTTGAATCTATAACTTCAGGCTGGGAAGTTTTGGGTAAGTAAGGTCACCTTTCTGAGCTTCATTTCCCTTGTATGAGAAATCAATGTCCAACTTTGCGTACTGTGGGCAGGATCAGATAAAATAACATATGCAATGCAAATCGTGGGGCTTCTAGAACATTATAGACCCTCAGTCAAGGTTGGCCTGCCAAAGGAAAACTGGATCAGGAAAAAGAAAGATGAATATATCAAAACCCAAGAGCATTTTTATGAAACAGGAACACTTCAAAGAGCAAAGCTCAGGTGACCCCTTGTCCATTTCAGCAACAAGTTCACAAATGGAACATAAAACTGCAGACGGTGTAGGAAGTGGATGGCACTGGTTAGTGGTCAAGGCTACTGTGCTGAGTTCAGCTTCTTCTCTGCCTGAGACTGTTTCCTGCCCCCCTGCCAGCCTTGTGCCGCCCCAGGAACACACTGGCACAGCTCAGGCTGGAAACATCCGTACTTCAAACATTTTCCTTTATGAAAAGGAACAAGCCAGATACTATTCTTAGGAAGAAGAAAAAAAAGAAGACCAGCTTTTTTCCTAGAAGTAAGCTCAGCAATTTGACTGCCCCCTGCCCCACCCCCCGCCTCTACACAAGGGCTTTCATTATTCCCGTGTCAGTACACACAGCAGCATTCTGTGCCTCTAAACCCAGGCCACGCCAGCCCCTTCACAGGGCCCAAGGTGCCAGGATGGCAGCAAAATCCCATGCGCTTGGCACCCCCAATGAGCCTTTTGCCTTTTACTTATTTATATGATCGAACATAGCTGCATCTTGAGTTACCAGGCCCTCAACGATGCCTCATAAATTAAAAAAAAATTCCATGGATATTTAAAAAGTTAAAAGATCTTGAAATCTGCAAAGGCTATGACGTCATTTACCAGCCTTGGTTATACAATCATTTTGGGTATTACATACCCTGAAGGTGAATTTCAGTTATATCAGCCAGAGAAGAGAAAGACCACATACCAGGGGGTCACTAACTCGGCAAAAACAGACTTCCTGCCACTGAGCCAGGGAGGGAAATCATCTCAGGAGAGCTGCAAATTAGTGGATTTACAAGCCTTGTAGAACTGGAACAAAAGTGGCTGTTCCGGGAAGGAAGCAGCCTGTACAAGCAGAAAAGATAAAGAGCTACGACTCAGGAGCACAGGTGACTGCAGATCAGCGGAACCACATGGGTGGAGGGTGTGAAAAAGCCTTAGGGGGAGCAAGAGGAAAGAGCAGATCCAGGGATGATGGGCGGGGTAGCAGCCATGCGGGTGTCTGGTCGCAGCCAGGAGGGATGCTGCCCTGAGCACATGGGCATGCAGGCAGTGAGGAGGGGCTGGACGGCTGGTCACCAGCACGTCGGTCACCCTCAGTGGAGCCCTCCCTGCTCCCTGCCCGAGCCAGGTCCCTTCTCAGAGCACAGTGTCTACACCTGGGCACTCACAGCTCACCATTCTCAAGAGGGGAGTTTGGCGCCCCCTCCTTCCCCTGACTAGGCTGCCCAGCCCTGGCCTAGGGTGCTGTTGACTGAAGTAGGCAAAGTAATGGTAGACTCTAGATGGCTGGCCTGTGGGCCCCTAGGCCAGAGCAGAAGCCACTCGTGGTGCAGCAAGAGGAAGTGGGGAGATGCAGGTTCTCTGCCATCAGAAGCTGAAGGAAAAATGAGGCCTCCTGACCAGGGATCTGGAGAGGCAGGCCCGGGACTGCTTCTAGCAGAAGGGACAAGGCCAAAGCAGAAGGTTAGACTGGAAGCCAGGAGGGCTGTCTTTAGTCTTTTGTCACTAAAGACCTCTGGTTCCCAAACTCAACTGATCATCAGAATCACTCAGGGAGCTTTACACACAGACACACAGACACACAGACACACAGACAGACAGACAGACAGACAGACAGACACACACACACACACTCTACCCCCAATCAGAGGCTCTGGGGCAGGGCTTGGGAACTTACATTGCTTAAAGCTCCTGGACGCTTCTGATGATCACTGGGACTAGATAAACTCTGGAGGCACTTGTGGTGTTAGAGGACTATCATTTTATGAAATGTATATATAGCTTTTAAAGAACTTTTTTTTTTTTCTGTACTTTTTCTTAGAGGAAGAGGAGTCACATGCTCCCCTCTCTTCAGAGGCACAGCAAAATAGACTATGCTGTTAACACGAGGGTGGTTAGATCACTGCCCACCACCTGGAGGCACAGACTCCTGGGGCTGCTAAAAGGCTCAGCCATGAGGCTGGAGAGTGGGAACCACAGCCCAGAATGGGGATATGGTGTACCCCTTCCCGAAATGGCATAGTTGGTGGGCTGGGCTGAGCCAACTTCCTGTGGCCTCTCTGTGCCCTCGTGTGACACAGGGCTCCATGCCTTAGGCACAGGGTGACGAGTGCTGGTCCCTCGGCACCCCACTGGTCCCACCAACGCCACCTCTCTCTGGTTCGGTGGGTTATCTTCCTGCCATCCTAACATAGCAGCAGCATCCAGGTGGTAAGCGCATGCATTTCCCCAAGTCCCGGGAGCTACGTCAAGCACTCTGCAAGCCAGGTCACACAACCCTCCCAAGCACCCTGTGCTCTTACTAGTTCCATTTTATAGGTTGAGTCAGGCTTGGAAAGGAGTCATTTGCCCAAGATCACAGAGGTAGGAGCCAGAATCTAAAGAAGATACTGATGGTCAGGCTTGCTTCATAACCCTTCCATGTCCTGTTCCCTGAGGTTCCTGGAGTTGAACCTCCGCCTATTTTTCCTTACAGAGGTGCATGTGGGAAGAGTCCCTGCCCAGGCTGCTGCTGGGGGTCTCCAGCTTACCTTGGCCAGCCGCGCTCGCTTGATGAGGTCGTTGAGTTTGCGCACTGCCGCCTTCTGGGGAAGGCTCTGGATGTCTCTGAACAGGTCCTGGGCCTCGGCCTCGAAGAGCCGTCGGTTGTCAGTGTTCTGCAGGGGCTGCGTCCAGAAGGAGCCGATGTAGACGCGTAGCACCTCAGGCGTGTTGATGACCTTGCCCAGGGACCACATGAGGGCTCCATAGACTCGCATCAGCTGTTGCGTGTCCACTTGGTCGGCCTTGTTCAGCACTACACGGATCTTGTCGTCCTGGCCCCGGAAAGCCTTGATGGCCTCTGAGAACTCGTCTGAGATGTCCAGTTTGTGTGCATCGAAGAGCAGGATAATCCTGTCCACCCGCTCAGCGAACCACTGAAGGACCTGGCAGAAGTCATACCCTGTGGGGAGGGAAGGGGCAGGTCAGTGCGGATGACTGCTGCAGGGAATGTGCTGGCAGGGGGCTCAGAACCACATGGGTCTCTGGCAGCTGCCAGGGAGAGTGCCCTGTCTTCAAGTTGGAGGAAGGGGAGGACTCATGATATGAAAACTGTTTCAAATGGGGCCCTCTGGGCTGGATGCATAGAGTTAACACTGGGGATGCTGGGAGTCCTTGCGTGGGCAGTACCAGGGGATACTGTGGTCACTCTGACTAGGCAATGCTTGCTTCCATATCTGTAATTTCTTTTAGCCCCCAGGAGTCTCTTGTTTCACCTAGTACAGTCTTTCAGTTTGATGGCAAAAGTGAGTAACGGCCCTGAAAAAATACAGGCCATGGTTCAAAAGCTCTCAATTTCTACCAAAGTCTCACTTTTCTGAAAGTAGCAGAGCTGGAGAAGGAAGAAACCTAGTGGCCACTCGAAGTCTTGTGGAGTGTACAGGAAGTACTGCAAAAGGGAAATTTCCATCTATCTAAATTTTTAAGAGTGTTGAGATCAGAGGTTGACCTGGCCCAAACCGTGACCTAAATTTATCATTTGGACTATTTATATCTTAAGTATGTTGTAAATATTTTTAAAATTGTGTTTCACAGCCATTCCATGAAATGGTCTCTTGCCAATTTCTTTCTAAAAATGACCAGACCCATGACAATTCTGTTTATTTTACTTTGGCTGTGTACCAACACACTCCAAATCACGCACCCAAATCAACACTCCTCTCGGCTTGTGGTCAAGGCTTTTGAGCATTTCTCAGGGAGGCAAGTCCCATGAGAAGCAAACAGAAGGGGCCAGTCTCCCGGGCTTATTTTTATTCTCAAGGCTGATCAGCTCTAGAATCAAGCCTCAAAGCAGTGCAGTCAGAACCCAAAAGGGATATTTCCTGACCCTACTTTTCACGCTCTTGCCTCTATTTTTAGATCCGGAAAACTTCCAAACACATGTAAGTCTAGAGAATAATGTGATGAATGTTGACGTGCCCACCTTGTACCTTTAAGAAATTTTCACTTGACCTTCTTTGCTTCAAATACTTAAAAAAAATTGAAGTGTAGTTTATTTAAATAACAAAATACTACATAGCAGCGAGGGTGAACTAGATTTTCACTTGTCATCACAGGCAAATCTCACACACAAAAATCCGTTTCAAAAGGACATGTATAGCATGATAAGATTCACTTACAATGTTAAAAAACAAAGCACCACTCGATAACCTATGGATATGTACTGTAGCTCGAATACAAACATGTTACATGGGTTTGCGGATGCTGGTTGATTCTGGGGATGGAGGAAGTGAGGCATCTAAAGTAGATGAGTGCCTAAAGGAGAATGAGCTATTAGACAGAAATAAAGGGGGTCCGTGAACTAAAGTTTCCATGAATTGGAGAACAGGTGTAAGAGGAATAACTGGGTAAGCAAACTGGATTCAGATACATTTAAACAGGGACTTCCCTGGTAGTCCAGTGGTTGGGAATCCTCCTTCTAATGCAAGGGAGGGGGGTTCGATCCCTGGTCGGGGAACTAAGATCCTACACGCCATAGGGCAATTAAGCCCAGGGGCCACAACTAGAGAACCTCACGGGCTGCAACTACGGAGCCCACGCACCACAGCTAGAGAAAGCCCATGTGCCACAATGAAGACCCAGCACAGCCAAAACTTGAAAAATAAAAAGATACATTTAAGTAAGGAGAACATTCATGAAAGTGCTGAAGCCCCCATGACCCCCTCCCCAAGCCCTGTCCTCAACCTCCTCCCCAGAGGAAACCACAGACCCTGGATGCAGGGCTTTATGTCACTGCGCATGTGCGTGTATGCTGCCAGCTCAGGCCTTTCACTCCTCTTTCTGTCTCACTGAGGGACTCCCTGATTCCCTGGATGGGGGAAAGGAGACCAAAGGCAGTTTCCAGAATGTGGGCTAGAGTTTTTCATTGCTGTCAGCAGCCAGTTTAGATCAGAGGAAAGGCAAAGACCTATGGAACAGGTCATAGTGTAGGATATGAAGATTCTGAGTTAACATTTCACTTGGTTCTGTCCCTGTGAGGCCAGAGCAAACCTTCTAAGGTAATGTGGGTTCTGTCATTTGAGACTGACCTGTGCACCAGAAAGCCTAGATCCTGGGTAGGAGATGCTCAGCGGATGAGACAGTGCTGATCCCTGGGGGCCAGGATGATGTTTTGAAGCCACCCACTGAAGGCCCTGTGTGTGGATTTACTTTTCCAATAGGGAGGATGGACTTGTCTCTCTGACCCAGTGCCTCTCTCATTTGGTAACTGAAGGTTCATAAACAGATTGAAGAAAAGGTTGTGTCCGGCATGAACACTGGGGGAGGATACCAGTTGTACTTTGCTGATTGCTCTTCCTGTTGGATGGGGGTTAGCATGGGTTCCTTGGGGACCACAGATGCTGAAAGGTGTGGTGGACAGTCTCTTGTGCCACTCGTTAGCAGGCTGGGGTACAGATAGGTGATTTAGAATCAGACAATCATCTCCTGGGCTTCCCAGGTGATCTAGTGATAAAGAATCCACTTGCCAATGCAGGAGATGCAAGAGACATGGGCTCAATCCCTGGGTAGAGAAGATCCCCTGGAGGAGGGCATGGCAACCCACTCCAGTATTCTTGCCTGGAGAATCCCCATGGACAGAGGAGCCTGGTGGGCTAGAGTCCATGGGGTTGCAAAGAGTTGGACACGAGTAAGGTGAAATAGGAAAAGGAGTACGTCAAGGCTGTATATTGTCACCTTGCTTATTTAACTTCTGTGCAGAGTACATCATGAGAAATGCTGGACTGGAAGAAGCACAAGCTGGAATCAAGATTGCCAGGAGAAATATCAATAACCTCAGATATGCAGATGACACCACCCTTATGGCAGAAAGTGAAGAGGAACTAAAAAGCCTCTTGATGAAAGTGAAAGAGGAGAGTGAAAAAGTTGGCTTAAAGCTCAAGATTCAGAAAACGAAGATCATGGCATCTGGTCCCATCACTTCATGGGAAATAGATGGGGAAGCAGTGGAAACAGTGTCAGACTTTATTTTTGGGGGGCTCCAAAATCACAGCAGATGGTGACTGCAGCCATAAAATTAAAACACGCTTACTCCTTGGAAGAAAAGTTATGACCAACCTAGATAGCATATTCAAAAGCAGAGACGTTACTTTGCCAACAAATGTCCTTCTAGTCAAAGCTATGGCTTTTCCAGTAGTCATGTATGGATGTGGGAGTTGGACTGTGAAGAAAGCTGAGTGCTGAAGAATTGATGCTTTTGAACTGTGGTGTTGGAGAAGACTCTTGAGAGTCCCTTGGACTGCAAGGAGATCCAACCAGTCCATTCTGAAGGAGGTCAGCCCTGGGATTTCTTTGGAGGGAATGATGCTAAAGCTGAAACTGCAGTACTTTGGCCACCTCATGTGAAGAGCTGACTCATTGGAAAAGACTCTGATGCTGGGAGGGATTAGGGGCAGGAGGAGAAGGGGACGACAGAGGATGAGATGGCTGGATGGCATCACTGACTCGGACGTGAGTCTGAGTGAACTCTGGGAGCTGGTGGTGGACAGGGAGGCCTGGCGTGCTGCACTTCATGGGGCTGCAAAGAGTTGGACATGACTGAGCGACTGAACTGACTGAACTGAAGGTGACTTAGCATGCATGCAATCCTCTCCTACCAGAGGATGGTGTTGAATCTTCAGGGAATGATGCAAAGACACAGGGAAAATGAGAATTTATTTATGGCAGAGATGGCTGAATTTAGACGGTGATAGTGGCTTCCTAACCTAGTTTTTGAGCCCAGCTCTCCAGTCTTCCTATCCATTCTGTGAACAGCCTGATTTTCTGAAAACTCCTTTTCTGCTCAAGTTAGTCAGCTTCTTTGGTTTGCTACCAAGGACCATGATTGGTAAATAATCTATCCCCACATTTGAATATTTCCAAACTATGGATGCTTTTACAACCAGTGCCAAAAGAAACTTGCCACACCAATAGCTGTCACCTCCTCTGTATGCAAGCACCGTGTAAATTCAGCCATGCAGACACGTCTCTCTTCCTCCATGGGCCACCAGGTTGACTGGTTGGCCTCTACGGTAACATGTGTGTTTCAACTTTAATTTGGGTTCGTTATTTTAAAAAACACTTCGTTCCAATACTTCAGTGAAATAAAGTTACTGGGAACAGAGCTGCCAGATCTAAGTGTGCTAAAGTGAAGCCAGTACTCACCTCTGGAAGAAGAGCTGCATGTCTGTACTCTTTTGTGTTAAAGTCATGATGAAAGCTTGGTAAGGATTGAGCAGTATGGGTAGGTAGAAGTGCTTTGTTTGCCAGTAAGAGGTGTAAAAGAATGGCTTGTCACATGTTAGGCAACACAATCAAAGGTGAAAAAAAATCTAAGTGTCTCAGAAGAAAGCAAAGAACTGTCAAAGCTGGGAGAAGTTGGTCTGCTCAATTTTTGCCTCACATGCACTTGTTGTTATCATTATTTTACCATTTTTAAGTGTACAGTTCAGTGGCATTAAGCTCATTCATATTATTGTGAACCATCACAACCATCCCTCTCCAGAACTCTTTTTTCACCTTCCCAAACTGCAACCGTGCCCACTAAACAATAACTGTTGATCCCTTCCTCCGTCTTCTGGGCTCCCAGAGCCCTTTGCTTGTTCTCCTATCAAATGACTTTACACAGTGGATTATAACCCGATGGATGTACAGGGTTCTCTCATTAGATAATAAATTCTTTAACCATAGGGACCACATCTTCCTCACAGTGGCACAAGTCAGTGATTATCAAAAGTGTGGGCGTTGGACTCAGGCTGCCTGGGATTCTAATCCTACCTCTGTCACTTACTAATTCTGTGACCGGGGCATGCTGCTTTATCTCTCTGTGTCTCATTTTCTCATCTGTAAAATAGGGCTAATAACGGTATCCATATACTTCACAGGGCTGTGGAGTATATGGGTGAAGCATTTAGAATCATCTTATTAGCTAAGTTCTCTAAAATGTTATGACCTGGTTATGACCTTGCCTCCAATTCCCAGTGCCTGGTGGGGGCAAAATAAAGATTTGCTGAAAGATGCCTGGCTGGGGTGAAGTACAGCCTGCAGCCATGGAGAAAATAAAATTTCCCTAATTAAACTGGGTAAAACTGACAATGCAGTGATGCTTGAGCCACGTGAGAGAATCAGTGCTCAGAAGATAGCTGATAGAATATACTGACTGAGCAGAGACTGCTCGTATTTTATGAATAGAGCCAGTGGCCTTTCTTCTCTTGCCTGTGAAACAGAGGGAGTTCTACCAGTTGGTCCTAAAGACCCCGCGTGCAAATTCACTTCTGTCAATCCAACTCTCTGCAACCCTATGGACTGGAGCAGGTTGCCATCCATTCCTCCAGGGGATCTTCCCAACCCAGGGGCTGAACCTGTGTCCTCTTATGTCTCCTCCACTGGCAGGTGGGCTTTTACCACTAGTGCTACATGAGAAGCCCCTCAAAGACCCTGGGTTACTTCTAAAACAAGGCAATGATCCTGACCGCAGGATCCTCCTTGGCTTAGCAAAGTTCTGTGCACACCTGTGCTGGCCAGGACAGCTCAGGGCAAACCTTGGTGCCCAGCAGGGGAGAGCAATGAACTCCCCCAGAGGTTCTGTCACAGAGGGCCGTCAAGGGCCTGTCACCCCTACAGTGAGCCATGCTATACTAAGCAGGTCAGTAACGACATTACCCCTTAAAACAACGTTGAATACCAGTGGCCCTCAGACTGAACATGCCCTCAGCTGCTGTTTTATTTGGCCTACAGGGTGTCCTTATGTTCTGAGCTCACTGCCTTTGGTCTGGACAGCACTGTCCACCTGGTGCCCACTTCTGAGTGGAAACACTACAGCTCAGACTCTGCCTTAGAGACCCATCTGTGCCCTCCAGTCCTCCTGGGCTCCTGAGGGGCACCCCTAGCTGCCATCCCCCCTCCCCAAAGAACTGCATGGTGTTACTTCACAGGGGCCTCCCACCTGGGCTGGGATTGTCTGAGGGCGGGGGCCTCCCTATCCGGCTTCTCCAGCCCAGAAGGGTGCTTGCCAACACAGCCCTCAGGAGTGCTTCCTGATGGACTCAATGTACTCTGTGGGAAAACGTTCAACACTCCCTTTTTATTTTCGGCCACGCCGCATGGCTTGTAGGATCTTAGTTCCCTGACCAGGGATCAAACCTAGGCCCTGTGCAGTCAAAGTGCAGAATCCTAACCACTGGATTGCCAGGGAGTTCCCCTAAACTTCCCTGCCTTAAACAAGTTCTTAAACATGTCTCTTTGGAAATCAAAAGTACACTAAACATCCTGGAGTTTAATAAGACATTTCAAACAAAAGTTTTTTTAAATGGATTAATTAATAATTATCAAGTTCCTAGGATGTGCTTGGAATTGCTGCTGAGGGACATGCTGCCATAAAACTGAGGCTGCTAGCTTTACCCAGAATAGCCCCAAACTGGAAATAATCCACATGTCCTTTGGTGGGTGAACGGCTAAATTGCGGTGCGTCTATCAGTGGAATACTACTCAGCAATAAACGGGTGGGGCTACTGACGCATGCAACACACGGGTGAAGCTCAGAAACACGCCAAGTGGGAGAAGCCAGGCATTAAAGAACACATAACTGTACAATTCCATTTGCACTAAATTCTAGAACAGACAAAGCTCAGCTCCAGTGACAGAGAGCAGATGAGGGGTTGCCTGGGACTGAAGACGGGACTGGGACTGACCACAAAGTGCCAAAATCCAAGAAGGAACTTCTCAGGGTGATGTACAGTTTCTGTTTCTAGAAGATGGGGGTGGTTACGCAAGAAACATGAGTACAGGAGTAAATCTGCAAATTCATCAAAACTCAGCACGCTGTACAATTAGAGTGAGTGCACTGTACTGTACTCCAGTGTTCTTGCCTGGAGAACCACAAGGATGGGGGTGCCTGGTGGGCTGCCGTCTCTGGGGTCACACAGAGTCGGACACGACTAAAGCGACTTAGCAGCAGTAGTACTTCTATAAAACTGACTTAAAAAGTAAAAATAAATAAGAAAGAAAAAGAAAGGATGGACAGAAGGCTGGAAAGAAGAAAGAAAGAAAAGGAGAAAGAAAGGGAGAAGGGAAAAAAGGAAAAAAATCCAAGGTTGCTGAACTTGTTTGAAGATATACATCTCAACACACTGCTGAGTGGACCAGGAAGTTGAAGTCTGTTCAAGGGAACTATGTCACGAATCTGGCCATGTATGGAGTTGGATTTAGCAATAGTTCCAACAGTCTTAACCGCAAAAGTTAATGTAAAATCTGGCTTGTTCACTGAAACTTTGAGAGTCGTGAATTTCACAGTGTCTTGCCTCATGGCCAAAGTGCTTAAAGTCTTTCATCGTGACAGACGAGGGACGAGAATGCTCTGAGTTTATGAGATTCAGTTCCAGCTGCACAGAATGCAATAAGGCCCAGGGCACACAGATCTGGGTGTGTGAGTGCATACCCTCAAGTGAGCATGCCTGTAGGAGTAGGGTATATACATGCACATGTGTGAGTGTGTGTGGAGAGCATAAAATTCAATAGAACAATAGAACTGTCTTCATGGTACTCAATATATTTTAAATATGTTATCAGTCCTCCCCAGGTGGTGCAAGTTAGAAAAGAATTGCCTGCCAATGAAGGAGATGCAAGAGACGGGGGTTTGATCCCTGGGTCAGGAAGAGCCCCTTGAGGATGAAACGGCAACCCACTCCAGTATTCTTGCCTGATAAATTCCATGCACAGAGGATCCTGGAGGGCTATAGGCTATGGGGACTATAGAGTTGCAAGAGTCAGACATGACTGAGCACGTCCACAGGTGTAGAAACCGAGGCTTAATGATTTAAGACACTTGGCCAGGGTTACACAGCTAGCAGGTAGTGGAACCTGAACTAAAACCAGGCCCCTAGAGGAGATGTGCAATGACAGACATTTCAATTCTGTAAGATGTTCCAGTGGAACTTGTAATAGTCTGGAACAAAACAGAGGTGTAATCAGTTCAATTGTTTAAAAGTACAGCTTCTCTTTTTGCAAAAGGACCCCACAGCTATATGGCTTTCGGAGCTGGGAAAGAGACTTTGTCCTGTGGAAGATCCCAGCTTGACATTCCTGGTTCCACGTTCTGGGAACAAGGAGGAGGCAGGAAGGAAGGGGCCCTTTCCACTCAATCAGGGGGCTTCCGTCACAGCCCTGTGGAGACCACAGTCTCCGTCCTTGCTGAAAAGCCTCACCAGGAAATGGCATCTGAGGTCAGGACAGTGGCCCCAGACTCAGGTAAACACAGGGCGGGGACCCCAAGAAAGCAAATTTGACTGACTATTTTTAATAGCACAACAGAAAAAAATGTTTCAGTTACTTCCCAAAGCCAAGTTTCCTATTACGTGAGTTTTAATCAAGACGGGTGTCAATGAAAGAATACAAGATAATGGTTCTCTCTGCCCTTGCTGCTAGTGCCATTCTTGGGGTGGACAAGGCTTCCCGACCAGCCGGCCAAGCCCAGGACTCTGCCCAGAACTTCCCTTCTGCCTGGAGCGCCTTCCCTCTCTCCCATCTCCAACCACCCACGCCCCCAGGAGGCCTCCCCTACCCAAGCAGAGCAGCATGCCCCCGCCTCCCGAGAGGGTCTGTTCTCTGCCACAGCCCGGGCTCTAGATGAGACTGTCATCACGTCTGGAGTCCAAAAGCCCACTGCAGCACACCTGACACTACCTGAATCTGTTCCCCTGTGATCTGTTCTTCCAGCACCAGTGACTTTTCTTGTGGAGCACTTACTCTCTATGATGATATATTTATTTGGTGATTGTGTGACAGAAACGCCAAAGGGAAACTTCACCCCTCACCTGTTCACCACTGTATACCCAGGATCCACCACTGAACAGAGCAGGTGCTCAGGAAATCTAAATCTAGTTTGTGCTAAGTTGCTTCAGTTGGGTCTCACTCTTTGGGACCCCATGGACTGTGGCCCACCGGGGTCCTCTGTCCATGGGGTTCTCCAGACAAGAATACTGGAGTGGGTCGCCATGCCCTTCTCCAGGGGATCCATTTATTTCCCCCCCAAATTAAAAACAAAACTACCATATGATCCTGCAATCCTACTCCTGGGTATCTATTCAAAAGAATTTTAAACTGGGATCTTAAAGAGATGTTAGCACGCTCATGTTACTGCAGCATAATCCACAGTAGCTGAGATGAGGAAACAGCCTAAAAGCCCATTGGCAGATGAATGAATAAAGCAAATGCGGTGTATATATGCATTGGAATAACGCGTGACAAGGGTGAGCCCTGAGAACATTATACCAAGTGAGATAGGCCAGTCACAGAAGGACAAAAACTGCATTATTTCACTTATATGAGGTGTCTAAAACAGACTTGGAGTCATAGCGTGGACTGCTGACAGCCAGGGGCTGGGGTGAGGGGAAACTGCTAAGCAAAGGGCAAAAACCTTCAAAAGTGAAAGCTGCTCAGTCGTGTCCGACTCTATGCAACCCCATGGACTATATACAGTCCATGGAATTCTCCAGGCCAGAATACTGTAGCCTTTCCCTTCTCCAGAGGATCTTCCCAACCTAGGGATCAAACCCAGGTCTCCTGCATTGCAGGCGGATTCTTTACCAGCTGAGCCACAAGGAAAGATGAGTACATTCTAGAGAACTGCTGTACAACCCTGTCTGTAGTTAACAATACTGTACACCTAAAAATTTAAGAGGGTAGATCACATGGGAAGTGTTCTTACCACAATAAAATAAATTTGGTTTAATGAAGTGAATTGCTTTAAATACGAAGCATAACAATTTTTAGCAAGTCCAAGGGTTTAGTTGCTTAAATAGCGCTGTGAGTGTCTTAAAAAAGGGCTGTTACTAATTATAGGGAGTACAAATCATCTCAAAATAAACATCAGTTGTCTAAGGGGTCACTCAAGTATTAAATGTATATTTTCAAAAATAGTCACTTCGGTTAACAATAACAGCTACTTCAATTAAACATGTGCAAGGAGTCCTTGTATTGTTTCCAGGATGAGTTTACTTTGCAACTGGAAAAGGCTGTTTCTGAAAATGTTACTGGGGCTGGATGCAGAGTGACTGCTATAAATAAAGAATTGCAATAAATATTTACTGAGCTCTCTTAACATTCCTGCACTGTCAGGAGAGCTTCACATGAAGATCATCCCCTGTAATCCTCACAACAACCCCGTGAAGCGTGTACTATTATTATCCCCCTTTTACAGGAGCTTCTCTGGTAGCTCACGTGGTAAAGAATCTGCCTACAATGCAGGAGACCATGGTTTGATTCTTGGGTTGGGAAGATCCCCGGAGTAGGGAATGGCAACCCACTGCAGTATTCTTACCTGAAAAATCCCATGGACAGAAGAGCCTGGCAGGCTCTAGTCCATGGGGTCACAAAGACTCGGACACGACTGAGTGACCAACATGTTCACGTTTACAGGTGAGGATACAGAGAGTCAGAGAGGTTAAACAACTTACCCGGGGTCATACAGCTATTTCCCAGGGGTGCCAGAATTCAAACCCAGGGATGCTGATCCCAAAGCCTGCAATTTTACCCACTGCACCGTGCATACACCAGGATGGTGGGATTAGAGGTGATTTTTATTTTCTTCTTTTTGGTCGTCTAAAAAGTAGTTTTTAAGGGTTTTGTGATGAAAATATATTTTTGTAATAAGAAAAAAATAAGCATGGACAAAATCACTGGTCCATGTATGACTGGGTTAGCAATATCATTTAGGAGGGCGTTCCCTTCCTTCTGCACTGGTGTTTACAAAATTAAGGTCTGGATTTCTAGCACTTTCTAGCATATCACCATCTCAGGAAACGCAGGGAGTGAAGCGATGCCTTTGTAAATACACAACTCGCTGTGAGCAGAGGCCGCCCCGCTTCACTGGGGTGAAGCAGCGGGGAACACACTGGGGTGGGGTGAGTAGAGACGCTGCTGCTGCTGCCCTCCCCGCCTCGCTTCTCTTCTCTAGAGGGCTTCCCCCTCCTCCCAGCTGACCAGACACACAGGCTGGGTGGGGTGGGGGTGAAGGGCTGGGGGGCGTCCAGGCTCCTGCTGGGTATTGGGGGAGCTGATATTAAACCCCTCCCTGGATCCAACAAGCCTCTCTGAGAAGACGAACTGCAGCACCTACACCTGCATGCTCGTGCTGGGCTGTCGTGTCCAACTCTCTGCAGCCCCATGGACTGCAGCCCGCCAGGCTCCTCTGTCCACGGGATTCTCCAGGCAAGAGTACTGAAGTGGATAGCCATTCCCTGCTCCAGGGGAACTTCCCAACCCAGGGGCTGAACCCGAGGCTCCTGCGTCTTCTGCACTGGCAGGCGGGTTCTTTACCACTGAGCCATCAGTGGAGCCCCTACATCTGCATACAGCAGTCACCTTTCTGAGGAGGTGTATCCCCCTCAGTTTTCAGACGTTAATGGTCACCTCTTGGAGAATGTAACTGGCTACAAGAACAGCCCCACAGTTACAGAGTTCTCCACCGCCCTGTGCCTGGTCTGGCCACTAAACACACCACTATTTAAATTAAACCAAGGACCGAGCATGTCCTGGGATGGGCTTGGTGTTGTTTATCCCCCAGCTCTCTCCCCACTCCTCTCCCTTTGGGATTTAGTCCGATACCTTGTGAATTTATTTTTTGTGCCTGTTTCCTCCTAAAATAAACAAGCTAGCCCCACAGCCTCTCTCTCCTTCCTATGGGGATGTTGTAAAGATAACGATGAGGCAGACAGTGCTGTATGACCCCAAAGACCCCAGACATCACGGAATCACAGCACATGGGTGGACAGGAAACAAAGAAATGCTCCACTTGAACAGATAGCTCAGCGAACGAGGCTTCTCCTGGTCACGTGGCCAAGACAAAGGGAAAATTGGGTTTCATATTTCACTTTCCATTCCAGGTGAAAAATTAGGTTAAAAAGCAGATCTGCGCCCTAGGAAAAGACAGCAGTAGTACATGCCGTTGGAGGCTCTTTGCTGGAGAGAGATCTTGGGAAAATCTGTTAAGAAAAACCTACGCGTCTTGGAGCTTGGTTCAGCTGCTTCAGTGCCTGCTCTCACTTTCTACATCTATCAGAGGGCTTATATGATCAATATAGATTCCTTCACATCGTAAAGATATATACGATGGTTCTGAACATTAAGCTTTTCTGAAACAAGAAGTCAGATTCTCAGGAAAATCAATTTAGTGCCTGTATAGAAGGTAGCATCAAGTTCTAGTATCAGCATTAGAATGTAAAACCATCTGGATGGTTACAGGAATATTCGGTGACTAACTCTAGGGCATAGGATGAACAAGTAACATGTTTCATGTTATTATGTTCATTTCACTGGACTCATGTGCTGTGGCATTTTGGGGCTGATTTGAAGGTCCTTGCATGTTTCCATAGGGGCAGTTAGTTGCCCTTCAAGAGTAATTTCCTTGTCATTTAATTCCAAACACCTCTATGCTGAAATAAATTAACAGAAGAAAAGTCACAGAATTTGAGACTTTCAAGGATACTGAAGAAGTCATCAGATTCAACCTTCTAATACTATAATTAATAGAGTTCAGGAACTGTGTGTCATCCACGTGGAAGTCGTCCCGTCCTCATTCTCAAGTGGGCTTTGTGTACCTCAGGTGAGAAGGTCTCGTACAATATGTCTATAAATCAGGCAGAGGCAGTTTGTAGTTGTACTGGGTTTTCTTGAGGCAAAATGCCAATGGTATACAGACTCCACCCAAGGATGATGAGGCCAAATACTTACAAGACTTCCACCTTGACAATGCATCTTGTCACTTTGTGGTTCGGAAGGACAAAGAGACAATGTTTCTTCACGTCATAATTTTCCACAGAGAGATGTTAAACCCGGAGGGTGACAACTTCGGATCAACAAATGACTTGCAAAGTGACCTCCGCCCTCAACCCCTGCCCTGCCCTGTTCCGTTTAAACATTCCCAGCGTTGAATGAGTGTTCTGTGAACATTTGGACGACAGCCAGTCATGAAGATCAGCTCCAGCAACTAAGCTATCAGATAACCCACTCTGAAAGCCAAACCATTATTCGGAGATAGTTATTTCTGGATTTCTGTCACAGATAGAAAGACAGATCAAGCCAGTGGGAACCGTGTGAATCCATATTAGCAGTAGTGTTAGTCGCTCAGTCGTGTCTGACTCTCTGCGACCCCATGGACTGCAGCCCGCCAGGCTCCTCTGTCCGTGGAATTCTCCAGCCAAGAATACTAGAGTGGGCTGCTTTTTCCTTATCCAAAGGATTTTCCCAGCCCAGGGATCTAACCTGGGTCTCCTACACTGCAGGCAGATTCTTTACCATCTGAGCCACCAGGAAGATACACTTATTTTATTAAATCAGAGTTTATGTATTTAATAGTTACCAACAGTATTTCAAAATGGTCAAATATTTCCAGAAAGGAACTTCTTTGAGAAGATTTGTAAACATAAAATATGCCATCCACCTAGCAGACAATGCAAAGATAAGAACAAAAATTGGTATTGCCCTAAATTGGGGAGGATGTGTGGAAGCAGGCACTTTTGTAATTGTTGGCCAGAATGTAAACAGGCACACCTTCTAGAGAGGCATTTGGGCATCAGTTAACACAGTAAAAAGAACACAGTTCCTTTTGATTCAGCAATGCCACTGCTAAGAGTGTATCTTACAGTTCCATGACTGCACAGACTGTATATACTTGCACTATATATGCAAAGCTGTCTGTATTCTGTGGCACTGTTTATAACATTGAAAGATTAGAAACAGCCCCAATGCCACCAATCCAAAGGACACCAGCTATTAATTCTGGCACAGCTCTATGATGGAATATGAAGGACATAGCTCTAAGGTTCCAACATGGATGTGTTCCAAGATTCACCAAGTGGAAAACTCTTAATGTGGAGCAGTGAGCAGAGGACCCTCGCACTCAGAGGAAGAGGCTGTAGCTACTCTCTCTAGGAAAGGACCTGGGGATGCGGCTGTGATAGATGTTCTTCACCATGTAACTTTTTGTATCTTGACTTTTTCATCCCAACACGTACACGCATCCACACAGAATGGTGGTACTTCTGAAGAGTGCTTCAGAAAGGTGACATATGGAATAAATGGTCTGACTTGTGCTTTCAATCATGATTTGGATTCAAACAGGATGGTTTTGAGAAAGAGACAAAAAAGAATCCAGGTGAACTGGCAGTTTCCACAGGAAATTGTATCATGGCACATGTGGGAAATATCCCCAGATACCAGAAAGGGGATTATGGCAAAAAGAATTGGAAAAGTGGCAAGAGCGGGGGCCCTCACCACAAGAGGACACCCCCTCTGGTCACTCTCTGCAGCAGGTTCCCCAACATCATGCGCGTCTGCATTCTCCTTGTACTCCTTCCACAGCTCTCCTGTTAAGTCCAAATATTTCCTTTACCCTCCCTCTCCTTTTTCAGGTCCCTGGAAGCGCAAGGTACTTGTCTGCCTAAGTCCCAGGACTCAGCCACCACCCAGCTGACCAGGGATCCTGGTGGGTCTTTTGGAGACCACTCCAGTTCCATGAAATGAACAAGACCACCAGTTCTTCAGCACCACTCTATGTCAAACGGCTTGTACATGTTATGTCACTTTATCTTCAAACAACTGGAGTGGGGGGTTTCCTCATTTTATATAAGTATAAACTGAGGCTCAGAGGGCCCCACAGTGAGGTGGGGTGCTGGGATGTGAGCCCAAGTCAGTCTCATCCAGAGCCCATAGCAATGGAAAACAAAGACTCCCTGAAAGCACCATTATTTTCAGTGTGTTTCCACTACATGCTTCAGAGCTAATGCCTATGGAGCACTTGGGTATTGCACGATTATTCAGTTCTAACCCTGTGAGGAAAAGCACTTCTTCTCCCACTTTATAGAGCAGGAAACTAAGTCTCACAAAGACAGAATAACTTGCCCAGGTCACCCAGATGGTCAGTGCCAGAGCCAGGGAAATGGAAAAAGTTCCTGGCCAGTGTTTACTGCTTTTCCGCTCAGAATCCTGCAATTACAATCTATCTCTCCTACTCTCCAGCCCCCATAGGGACACAGTGACAGGGGAGAGACCTTTTGCACACATAACATTAGGGATGAAGCCTGTATAACAAGAATGTCCCCATTATAGCAGTGATGTTACTGAATATTTGAAAATACAAATGACAGTCTTTAAAAAATCTGTTTTTTTCTAGATAGGCAGATGACACCACCCTAATGGCAGAAACTGAAAATCAGCTAAAGAGCCTCTTGATGAAGATGAAAGAGGGGAGTGAAAAAGCTGACTTAAAACTCAACATTCAAAAAACTAAGATCATGGCATCTGGGCCCATCACTTCATGGCAAATAAATGGGGAAAAAATGGTAACAGTGAGAGACTTTATTTTCTTGGGCTCCAAAATCACTGTAGACAGTAACTGCAGCCATGAAATTAAAAGATGCTTGCTCCTTGGAAGAAAACCTATGACAAACCTAGCTAGCATATTAAAAAGCAGAGACATCACTTTGCTGACAAAGGTCTGTCTAGTCAAAGCTATGGTTTTTCCAGTAGTCATGTACAGATGCTGAGAGTTGGACCATAAAGAAGGCTGAGTGCTAAAGAATTGATGCTTTTGAACTGTTGGAGAAGACTCTTGAGAGTCCCTTGGATAGCAAGGAGATCAAACCAGTCAGTCGTAGAGGAAATCAATGCTGAATGTTCACTGGAAGGACTGATGCTAAAGCTGCAGCTCCAATACTTTGGCCACCTGATGTGAAGAGCTGACTCATCGGAAAAGATCCTGATGCTGGGAAAGATTGAGGGCAGGAGGAGATGGAGGTGACAGAGGATGAAATGGTTGGATGGCATCACTGATTCAACAGACATGAGTTTGAGCAAACTCTGGGAGACGGTGAAGGACAGGGAAGCCTGGTGTGCTGCAGTCTGTGGGGTAGCAAAGAGTCAGACACGACTGAGTGACTGAACAACAACAAATTTTTCTCGGAGGTTCCTAAAGATCTTGACTTCCACAGAAGTCTAGAATAGTTTGGGGGTGCTCCTACGTGGAGTAAAGGAATAGGCAGAGGACAGCAGCATTAGGCCGAGTCCCTATCAGATGCTCATGAGCCCAGAGTCACCCAGTTACCTGGTGATCATTGTGAAGTGAAGCTGCCTCTGCTCCCTGTCTAAGTCCTCACCTGGGAGGATGCTGGTTGGTCACAGAGCCTGGCCCAGTGCTGTGCCGCCTCTCACCCACCTAGAGGCCGCCCCGCACCATTTACATCCTCTGCCCTGTTCTTTCACACTGGCAACAGATGCGGAACAGAGCTCAGGTCCATGTTGGTAGGTTTTCCAAGCTTGTGACTATTCACTTGGTTTGGGGGTGGCAAAGCGCATAGGAGGGGCTTCCCGGGTGGCTCAGTGGTACAGAATCTGCCTTCAAGGCAGTAGACTCACGGATTTGATCCTTGGGTCAGGAGGATCCCCTGGAGAAGGAAATGGCAACTCACTCCAGTATTCTTGCCTGGGAAATCCTATGGACAGAGGAGCCTGGTGGGCTACAGTCCAAGGGGTTGCAGTCAGACATGACTAATCGATCAGCAAAGCATATAGGAGGGGGAAGGCTCAGTGATATCCCAGATTCCTCAAAATGGGGACCTCCTATACCAGAAGGCCTGAACATGCAGGTTTTGGGGGTCCCACATCAGATGCCCCCAATTGTAGTTGAGGCTGGGAAATAGTCTTTTAACAAGTTCCCTGGAGCCTGAGAATCACAGCTCTAGGCTTCAGTGCATCATTTATAGGGCAGAAGGGGAGCAGAGGACAGAGGGCACCTGAGAACGGGTATGACAGAAGAAACGAAAGGGCCAGCCTGGCAGCGAGAGAAGAGAAAACCAACCAAACAAAGCCACAGAAACCGAGCGGCAGAGCCAGGCTGAACAACGAGAACCGCTGGCTGTTCACAGATTCTTCTGGGCACTCAAGAGAAGGCTGAAAAAGTTCTCAAAATAAAATCTACATGCTTCCCTAAGGCCAGCAGCTTCTACCAGCAGGCACTGCTTATCACCTCCAGGCCACTCCCTAGCCTCCAGCCTTCCCCGACCTGCCGGCTCCATTTGGCCTTTGCCTGCAATGCCCTTTTCCCAACTCTCTGCCGGGCCAGTCCCTCCATTCTGTAGGCCTGAGCCAAAAGGCTCCCTCCTCAGAGAGACCTCCCTTCACCTCCCATCTAAAGTAGGACCACCGCTGTGGGACTCTGTGATTGTTTCCTTCAAGTCTTCATGTCACTTCCATTTGCTCTGCATTTTATCTGCCATCCATCTACGCCAACCCCCCTCTACCCTCTATGCTTCAGGAAGCAGCGGCAGGTTCTACCTTGGTGCTGATAAGACTAAGTCACCTGACACATGGTATGTGGGGACACGGTGGAGCCAAGAGGACCTAGCAGAGCATGGTGCAGGGCGGACATTCCACATAAGGAAGCCTCTTCCCCTTTCCACTGTCCCTTGGATGAGAACGCAGAGCAGTGTGCACTATATTTCCTAAAGGCCACGATCAAAAACCACTAAAGGGAAAAAACCCAGGAGATTTGCTGTGTGCAGGGGAAAGTGCCAATTATATGGAAACACACTCAACGTGGTACCCTCCCCCAGTGCTGTCTTCTCAGTGTGTGTGAGACAGACAGACAGACAGACTGGCAGGGATGTTTCCCAATTTATGTTATTGCCCTCTATTGTTAACAGCCCATCTGAGGGTTGACTGGGCTTGGCTGGGTGGGTCTCGATTGGGGTTTGTCATGAGGTGAAAGTCAGACGGCACCTGGGGCTGAAGATCAGAAGGCTCAGCCGGGCTGGTCGTTCATGACGGCTTTGCTCCCAATTCAGCTGGGCCAGTTGGAGGCAGTCTGAGACTCTTGGCCACCCCATGTGACAAGCTTGGGCTTCCCATACAGTCTGGTGGTCTCAAGGCAGTTGGATTTCTTAGGTAGTGGTTAGCTTCTCCAGAACACACAACCCAAGAGCTCTAAGTGGGAACTTCAGGGCTTCTTATGACTCAGGAGGTCATAAAGCATCACTTCCACTGAATTCTACTAATCACAAAGTGAGCCAGAGGCCATTCCAGATTCAAGGGCATGAATACTGGAAGGCATGGGTGTGAAGGCATTGGTTGGCAGCGGTGGGAGCAAAAGGCATCTTTTGAGGCCAGTTACCACATTTGCTGTAAAACTGTGGTCTTAACCTCTGTGTGCCTCAGTCTTCTCTCTTATGGAAGGGGATAACAGTTCCTATCTCACAGAACTTCTGTGAGGAGCAAATGAGTTAAAAAATATGGAAAACACTTAACAATGCACCATGTGTCAGCTATTATCACTACTCAGAAGAGTAAGGAGCAAATCTTTTCTCTGATTAATCTCTGTGTCCCAAGGTCTATGAAATATTTTATGATCATGGGTTGCTCTCTGTGTGAAGAGAAGTACCCAATCTCTACTAAAAAAAAAAAAAGTTGTTTTTCATTTAAACATCTAGGTAGGTTTAAAGTTTGGATAGAAGTAACCCTTTCTCATGATCAAGTATGCATTTAAAATATCAACAAAAAGTAAAAATATCTTGCCAGGCTTGGTGAATGCCATTCTGAATCACGGTGATGACGTGCTCACTTTAGGGGCAGAGGCAGCCACATGCGTAGTGTGGAATTTCCCGTGGCACCGGCGGAAACGGAGCCCCGAATGTATTTGTCAGCAAACTTCCCCAAAACAAAAAGAAATCAGGATTTCCTGCTGGAGGCCCAAGAAGCAAGTGATGTCCAGGACCTCACAACCCAACCTCAGACTGGCCTCAGCTCTGGCCAGAAAACAGGATCTGCCAACAAATCATTAGCAGTCAGCCCCAGGCCCTGGGGATGCATACTTTTCAATTGTTGTCAAATTCCAACAAAGCTCAGAGACAAGTCATTGAGCTCAAGCTCTAAATATGAAAATGGGTTCATGATCTGAGCCTGTGGGCATACGTTCTACTCTACAGAATTCTCTTCCCTGTCATCCTCTACCACATACCCCTCAGTGTTCCCATTCAGCCTCCAGGATAAACCCAGTCACCAGACACACACACTCCACCATATGCACAGCTCACATTACTTTAAAGGGCCCTGAGCTCAGACATCTTCCATTCTTACAACCTCTTCCCGCTGTCCGGAAGGGAATAACAATAGTAAGGGCAGACAGGTTATCTGTCCATTGACTGTGCACCAGACAGGTACTGTGGTAAGAGTGCCACCTCACCTCACCTTATCCTCACCTCATCCTGAAAGGCCCTGATTTTGCTGGCTGGTGAACTCACCTGGAGGCCACATGATCAAGAAGAGCTACTTCGTAAGGTCAGACATATGGATCTAGGAAATAGAATCGAGAGTCCAGAAATAAACCTCCACATTTATAGCCAACAGATTTTCAATAAGGATGCCAAGACAATTCAATGGGGGAAAGTATTGTCTTTCCAACAAATGGTGCCAGGACAACTAGATATGTACATGCAAGAAAATCAAGCTTGATCCCAACCTCACACCATATACAAAAATTAACTTAAAATGGAACAGTGACTTACTGTAAGTGCTAAAATTATAAACCTCTTAGAAAAATACAGGAGTAAGTTTTCATAAGTTTGGGTTAGGGCAAAAGCACAAGCAGTAAAAATTTACATAGGTAAATTAGACTTCATTAGCATTACAAACTTGAATTTCTCAGACTATACCATAAACAAAGTGAAAAGCCAATCCAGAAAATGAGACAAAGTGTTTGCAAATCATATGTTTGACTAGTACATAGGCTATACAGTAGTGTTAGTCACTCAGTGGTGCCCAACTCTGCGACCCTGTGGACTATAGCCTGCCAGGCTCCTCTGTCCATGGAATTCTCCAGGCAAGAATACTGGAGTGGGTTGCCATTCCCTTCTCCAGGGCATCTTTCCTACCCAGGGATCGAACCTGGGTCTCCCACATTGCAAGCAGATTCTTTACCACTGTGCCACCTAAAACTGAGCAATTAAAAGACAAATAATCCAGTTAAAAAATGGGCAATGGCTCTGTACATACATTTCTCCAGAGAAGATACAGAAGTGGCTAACAAAGTACATGAAAAGATGCTCAATATAATTAACCATTAGAGAAATGCAAATTGAAACACAGTGAAATACCACTTCATACCTACAAGGAGGGCTCTAAGCAAAACGATAATGTTGATAAGGACGTGGAGAAATTGGAACCTTCATACACTACTGGTGGAAACAGAAAATGACTCAGTCACTTTGGAAAACAATCTGGCAGTTTTTCAAAACATTAACTACTGAGTTACCATATGATTAGGCGATTCTGCTTCTAGGTTTATACCCAAGAGAATGAGGGTGCTCGGGGCTGGTGCACTGGGATGACCCAAAGGGATGGGATGGGGAGGCAGGTGGGTTCAGGATGGGGAACACATGTACACCTGTGGCAGATTCATGCCAATGTATGGCAAACCAATACAATATTGTAAAGTAATTAGCCTCCAACTAAAATAAATAAATTTATACTAAAAAAAGATATAAGAACATGAAAAAAAGAATATATGTTTTCACAAACACTGATACATGAATGATCATAGCAGCATTTTTAAAAATAGCCCCAAATGTGGGAAAAAACCCAAATGTCCATCAACTCCTGAATGATAAACTGTGGTACAGCCATACAGTGGAACACTGTTTAATCATAAAAAGGAATGAGGCACTGTTCAACACAGATGAACCTTGAAAACATTATGCTATGTGAACAAAGCCAGACACAAAGGCCATATGCTGTATGATTCCATTTATATGAAACGTTCAGAGGATGCAGATCCGGAGACAGAAAGTAGACTAGTGGTTACCAGGGTCTCGGGGAGAAAAATGGACAATGATTGCTAACAAAGTCAAGGTTTCTTTTTGGGATGATGAAAATGTCCTACAATTCACTGTAGTGATAGTTGTACAACTCAGTAAATGTACCACACACACAGACACATAAAGCCCACTGAACTGTTTAAAGAGAGAGAGAGAATGCAAAACTTTTTTTTAAATGGGGAACAAGAGCCTTTTCCCTTCGCAGCTTCGCTGACAGCTACTTCCCATTCTTCATCAGAATTCCTGTAACGCACAGGAATGTACACAAGCTTGTACACAAGTCCATTTATTGCAGCCAAGTGTCAGTACACGGACTGGAGCCTGTGCCTCATTCATTTTGAATCTTGGCACCCAGGACAGTGCTTGGCACTCAGTAGGAATCAATATACATGTGTGTTGAATGAATAGTCTGTGTGTACTGTGTGTGTACTCAGTTGGTCAGTTGTGTCTGATTCTCTGTGACTGTAGCCCACCAGGCTCCTCTGTCCACGGGATTTTCCAGGCAAGAATACTGGAGTGGGTTGCTATTTCCTTCTCCAGGGGATCATCCCTGACCCAGGAATAGAACCCATGTCTCTTGCATCTCCTGTACTGGCAGGCAGATTCATCATTGCACCATCTGATCTCTAGCATGCCCCTTATATTATTCATTCATTTTTATACCATCACTTCTAAAATAAAGGAGTGCCAAAAAGATCACACATACAGTATCTGTTCATTATTTAAAAATTCTTTTTCCACTAAATTTTTTTTAAACCAGATGATCAATTAATGTTGTCCCTTTTCTACTTTCAGAGAGATATGATTTCAAATTTTAAAAGGTAATTATCAATAAAATGATTGAGATACATGGGGAAAAGGTAGAAACAATAAAAAATAGTATATTCAGTCCCTGAACAAACTCTGCATTTCAAATAACTTGACAAAAATTACCCCTACTCTGAGACAAAAGACTTTAAGAGGCAAGAAACCAATATCAACCAACAGAAAAGGCTGATTAAATGCAGCCTTTGAAAACTTCTCAGCCTTCAACAACAATACATTGAGATGATGAAAGCTAGCATTTATTATGGAGAAGGCAATGGCACCCCCACTCCAGTAATCTTGCCTGGAAAATCCCATGGGTGGAGGAGCCTGGTGGGCTGCAGTCCATGGGGTCATTAAGAGTCAGACACGACTGAGCGTCTTCACTTTCACTTTTCACTTTCATGCATTGGAGAAGGACATGGCAACCCACTCCAGTGTTCTTGCCTAGGAATCCCAGGGATGGCGGAGCCTGGTGGGCTGCCGTCTATGGAGTTACACAGAGTCGGACATGACTGAAGTGACTTAGCAGCAGCAGCATTTATTAAGGAGAAGGCAATGGCACCCCACTCCAGTACTCTTGCCTGGAAAATTCCATGGACGGAGGAGCCTGGTAGGCTGCAGTCCATGGGGTTGCGAAGAGTTGACATGACTGAGCAACTTCCCTTTCACTTTCATGCACTGGAGACGGCAATGGCAACCCGCTCCAGCGTTCTGGCCTGGAGAATCCTAGTGATGGGAGCCTGATGGGCTGCCATCTATGGGGTTGCACAGAGTTGGACACGACTGAAGTGACTTAGCAGCAGCAGCATTTATGAAGCACTTACTATGTACTAGGCTGGGTATTATTTTTTGCTTTCTAGGTTTTAACTCAGTTACACCAGCATAGCACAATAGTAGGTACTATTATTACCCTCATTTCCCAGAGTGACTCACAACTTTCCCATGGCTGCATGGCTGGTAAATGGCTGAGCTAAACTGGAACCCAGAAGTCTCCTGCCCATGCGCTTCCTGCTAAAGGACACAGGGCAGCCTACAGGGACTTCAATCCTTTGAGTGGACCTAGGAAAGCAATTTGTTTGATTCTGGGTTTACAGACTGAGTAATGTAGGTTATAAACAAAGCTTCAGGAAAAAACATGATTATGCAGGAATTGAAATACATGTGTGAGTATCTGATGCTTGAAAGTCTAGTTTTTTCCTGTTTTATATCTCCTTTATACAACAGGTGGAAAACACCTGAATGGACAATATGGTCAGCCAAAACCTGCGAAACCTTGACCTGCCCCACTGTGCAAGGCTGGCACCTTCTGAACTTTCAGGCACTGGGCCTCCCAACCTTCTGAGACTGTAGCCCTCCCACCTCATCCCATTCCATTGAGCTCAATGCCTTATCTGTTTCCTTCCGGGCCTCACCACTATTTATAATGACTTTGTTTACCTGCTGTTCTTGTCTTACTCTCCCATCAGAATGTAAATTCCATAAGAGCAGACACCATGACCATCTTCGGTGGGGTTTTTGTTTGCCAGTAGTTTGTTGAACGAATAATAACTGTCTATGTTAGGTGACACCTTTCTTTTAGAACAATTCAGGAACATCAGTGACTGGCTGGATGACCACACCAGGCTGAAGCAACTCCAGGACAGGGGTGGTACCTGGTACCTTGTTCCTCTTTATGCTCCCAGTTCCCAGCTCAGTACCAGGCACAGAGGAGCTCATTGCATCTTGACTGAATTTGTTCATTAATGAAACACTGTCAGTGTAGAGGGTGGTCTCTCTTTGGAGTACCTCAAGGCTCCACCTTGAGTCCTAACCACTCAACTTCTGGATCCGAGGGTGAAGGTATAAGAGCATGCTGATGAAGCCTGCGGATGCCCTAAAGCTGGGAGGAGCCCAGGGAACAGGGAGAGGAGCTAACAGAGTTTGAATAGTCATAAAGCCAAAACCCCAGAAACACAACAAAAAATCAAGAAACCCTATACCAGGGTGGGAGGAGAGGGAATTAGATAAAGGCAGTCAAAAGGTAAAAACTTCCAGTCAGTTCAGTTGCTCAGTCATGTCCGATTCTTTGCAACCCCATGGACTCCAGCACGCCAGGCCTCCCTGTCCATCACCAACTCCTGGAGTCTACTCAGACTCATGTCCATTGAGTTGGTGATGCCACCCAACCATTTCATCCTCTGTCATCCCCTTCTCCTCCCACCTTCAATCTTTCCCAGTGTCAGGGTCTTTTCAAGTGAGTCCGTTCTTCGCATCAGGTGGCCAAAGGAGTTTTAGCTTCAGCATCAGTCCTTCCAATGAATATTCAGGACTGATTTCCTTTAGGATGGACTGGTTGGATCTCCCTGCAGTCCAAGGGACTCTCAAGAGTCTTCTCCAACACCACAGTTCAAAAGCATCAATTCTGCACTCAGCTTTCTTTACAGTCCAATCCTCACATCCACACATGACTACTGGAAAAACTTCCAAGTGTAAGATAAATAACTACTAGGGAGGGATTAATGTACAACACAGTAGAGATAATTAATTTTGCTATATGCTATAAATGAAAGTTAAGAGTTATCACAAGGAAAAAATTTTTCTATTTCTTTAATGTATCTATATAAGATGATGCATGCTCCATAAATCTATTGTGGTAACCATTTCATGACATATGTAAGTAAAATCATTATGTGGTACTCTTTAAGCTTATATGATGACATATGCCAATTCTATCTCAACAAAACTGGGGTAAAAAAAAAATCCTGTAAGAACTACAGGACGGGAAGGTGGGGACACAAGCCGCACCTATAATGATGGTCACATGGCCAGTGAGCTCAGGTGGCCACGTCTGAGATGCTGGGACGGTCCTGAGCTGTGTCTGTATTGTGTGGCGAACAGAACAAAGGAGAAGGGTACTCCCTTGCCTCCCCCTTTACTGAATTATTATTTCTTCGGTTATTTATAACATTATACAAGTAAGGCCTGAACTTCTTCTCCTAGTGGGTATTTGGCAGGCATTAGCAGGCCCCCTCAGAAACTCCCCATGAAGTTCGGCCTCGGGTTGTGCGGTCTACTTGAAGGACAGGTTGCACCTGCTGCCTCTGTCCCACCCTGGGAGCCGCTGGCCTCTTCGACCTCCAGCTCTCAGCTCTCCAGGTGCTTCTTAGAAGGACCTTTGCTCGGGCAGACCTGGCTAACATCTGGCTCCAGGTCTCGTCACTCTTTTAAGGGAAAAGACTCATTCCTCTGTGTACGGGTGTGTTTTTTGCACTCATGCTCCCTGTTCCCAAAGCAGAGAGAGCAGAAGTCATTCTTATCAGGACATCTCCAAACGTTCTCTCTCCTGTTTTGGGCAGCCTTCAGAATCTGGTCTTTTGTCTTTCAAGTTCAAAAAATGTGTCAAGTAGGTGTGTTTGCACTTCCCTGATCACAGTTTGTTTTCATCATCACTATTTTTTCAGCACCTTTAATAATTACCAGTTGGATTTCCATGCCCTGTTTCACATTCTGTCAATTCTTTTGTGCTATTATGTTTGGGTACCTCCGCTGTGTTGGCAGCCTGCTCACGTGTACCCGTTAGTATTCAGAGGCCCTTTTTTAATTCTTGAAGGCTTTCCTTACTATACTGCCAAAATCAGGAAGACATAAGGATGTCTATGTGTAAATATTAAGACATTAATCAACGATTGTGAAGCTAATATTGTTCCCTGTTATGTTATTTGAAGTGTGGTTAGATCTCTTCTGTTTCATGCATCATCACTGTTGATTGCTTTTACTAGCAGGACATTTTCCGCCCTTCTAATTTTCACTGTCTTCTCAGTTCTATTCATTGACTTATAAAGAGAAAGGCTTGTAGAGAGAAGATTAAACATTAGAAGAAGTGGCACTCGGACTTTCATTTGATAAGCCACTGGTTCTACGTCCTAGGTCCGACCTGCTAGTAGATCTGTTTTCTGCTAGAAAATTCAGACCCAGAGTTTTTTTCTTTTTCTAGAGTTATTTACATTTTTTATAAAGGGAAAATTGTACTATTTTTGTTATCAAAGTCAAAATCTGTTGAAGGCTATACAAAACCTCACACTCTCAGAAACCACAATTACTCGCTGTTGACATCGCACCTTCCAAATACTTAGGTGTAAATAGATGAACAAGCATACCAGCTGCCACTTGAGAATTTTCCCAGTCTTCTCCTCATCAGACAGGGACATCATGATTAGAGCCAGAACCCAGAGATCTGTACCATGCAGTTGGGAACACATTTGTGTTCACGCTGGGTCCAAAAATAAATCCTAGATGATTTTTAGGTTTGGCATGACATAGACAGTACTTTAGGAAGCAAACAGTTCAGGAGCTGGAATAGCAAGAGATTGGGAATGAAAATAAGGATATGTGGATAAATGCTGTTTTCTCATCACATAGAATCAAAAATCTGGATGCCATCTTCAGGGCAATGGATATTCTCAGGAGTGAACCTGGTCAGATTTCACCCACCTGCTTCAAGAAAAGAACTTAGAAAAATTAAGAATTTTAGAAAAACTGTAGAAATTTTAGGTAGCTTTTATTTCTGTAGAATAAAATTATTATTAGATACACATCAGAATATTTTTTAAATTTATTTTTTTATTGAAGGATAATTGCTTTACAGAATTTTATTGTTTTCTGTCAAACCTCAACATGAATCTGCCATACGTATACATATATCCCCTCCGTTTTGAAACTCCCTCCCATCTCCCGCCCCATCCCACCCTGCTAGATTGATACAGAGCACCTGTTGCAGTTTCCTGAGTCATACAGCAAATTCCCGTTGGCTATCTATTTTACTTATGGTAGTGTAAGTTTCCGTGTTACTCTTTCCATACATTTCACCCTCTCCTCTCCTTCCCATGTCCGTAAGTCTATTCTCTATGTCTGTTTCTCCATTCAGTTCAGTTCAGTCACTTAAGTCATGTCTGACTCTCTGCGACGCCATGGACTGTAGCACGCCAGGCCTCCCTGTCCATCACCAACTCCCAGAGTTTATCAAACTCATGTCCATTGATTTGGCAATGCCATCTCACCATCTCATCTTCTGTTGTCCCCTTCTCATCCTGCCCTCAATCTTTGCCAGCATCAGGGTCTTTTCAAATGAGTCAGTTCTTCACATTAGGTGGCCAAAATATTGGACTGATTTCCTTTAGGATGGACTAGTTGGATCTCTCCATTGCTGTCCTGTAAATAAATTCTTCAGTACCATTTTTCTAGATTCCACATATATACACTAGAATACGATATTTATCTTTCTCTTTCTGACTCACTTCACTCTGTATAATAGGCTCTAGGTTCATCCATCTCATCAGAACTGACTCAAATGCATTCCTTTTTATGGCTGAGTAATAGTCCATTGTATATATGTACCACAACTTCTTTATCCATTCATCTGTTGATGGACATCTAGGTTGCTTCCATGTTCTAGCTATTGTAAATAGTACTGAAATGAACAATGGGATACATGTGTCTTTCAGTTTTGCTTTCCTCAGGGTATATGCCTAGGAGTGGGATTGCTGGATAATATGGCGGTTTAATTCCTAGTTTTTTAAGGAATCTCCATACCGTCTACCGTGGTTGTATCAATTTACATTCCTACCAAGAGTGCAAGAACATTCCCTTTTCTCCACACCCTCTCCAGCATTTATTATTTGTAGAGTTTTTGATGAGGGCCATTCTGACCAGTGTGAGGTGATATCTCCTGTAGTTTTGATTTGCATTTCTCTGATAATGAGTGATGTTGAGCATCTTTTTGTGTGTTTGTTAGCCATCTGTATGTCTTCTTTGGAGAAATGTCTGTTTAGGTCTTTTCCCCACTTTTTGATTGGGTTGTTTTTCTGGTATTGAGTTGTGTGAGCTGCTTGTATATTTTGGAAATTAATCCTTTGTCAGTTGTTTCATTTGCTATTATTTTCTCCCATTTTGAGAGTTGTCATTTCACCTTGCTTATAGTTTCCTTTGCTGTGCAAAAGCTTTTAAGTTTAATCAGGTCTCACTTGTTTACTTTTGTTTTTATTTCCATTACTCTAGGAGGTGGGTCATAGAGGATCTTGCTTTGATTTATATCAGAGTTTTTCTCTAAGAGTTTTATAGTTTCTGGTCGTACATTTAGGTCTTTAATCCATTTTGAGTTTATCTTTGTGTATGGTGTTAGGAAGCGTTCTAATTTCATTCTTTTACATGTAGCTGTCCAGTTTTCCCAGCACCATTTATTGAAGAGGCTGTCTTTGCCCCATTGTATATTCTTGCCTCCTTTGTCAAAAATAAGATACCCATAGGTGCATGGGTTTATTTCTGGGCTTTTTATCTTGTTCCATTGGTCTATATTTCTGTTTTTGTGCCAGTACCACACTGTCTTGATGACTGTAGCTTTGTAGTATAATCTGAAGTCAGGAAGGTTGATTCCTTCATCTCCATTCTTCTTTCTCAGGACTGCTTTGGCTATTTGGGGTCTTTTGTGTTTCCATATGAATTGTGAATTTTTTTGTTCTAGTTTTGTGAAAAATGCTGTTGGTAATTTGATAGGGATCGCAATGAATCTGTAGATTGCATTTGGTAATATAGTCATTTTCACAATATTGATTCTTCCTACCCAGGAACGTGGAATATCTCTCCATCTGCTTATGTCATCTTTGATTTCTTCCATTAGTGTCTTATAATTTTCTGTGTACAGTTCTTTTGTCTACTTAGGTAAGTTTATTCCTAGATATTTAATTCTTTTTGTTGCAATGGTGAATGGGATTGATTCCTTAATTTCTCTTTCTGATTTTTCATTGTTAGTATATAGAAATGCAAGTGATTTCTGTGTATTGCTTTTGTATCCTACAACTTTGCTAAATTCACTGATTAGCTCTAGTAATTTTCTGATACTGTCTTTAGGGTTTTCTACGTACAGTATCATGTCATCTCCAGTGAGAGCTTTATTTCTTTTCCGATCTGGATTCCTTTTATTTCTTTTTATTCTCTGATTGCTGTATCTAGGACTTTAAGAACTATGTTGAATAATAGTGCTGAAAGTGGACACCCTTGTCTTGTTCCTGATCTTAGGGGGAATGCTTTCAGTTCTTCACCATTGACAATAATGTTTGCTGTAGGCTCATCATATACGGCCTTTACTATGTTGAGGTAGGTTCCTTCTATGCCAATTTTTTGAAGAGTTTTAATCATAAATGGGTGCTGAATTTTGTCAAAGGCTTTTTCTGCATCTATTGAGATGATTGGAGAAGGCAATGGCAACCCACCCCAGTACTCTTGCCTGGAAAATGCTATGGACCAATGAGCCTGGTAGGCTGCAGTCCATGGGGTCGCTAGGAGTCAGACACGACTGAGTGACTTCACTTTCATGCATTGGAGAAGGAAATGGCAACCCACTCCAGTGTTCTTGCCTGGAGAATCCCAGGGACAGAGGAGCCTGGTGGGCTGCTGTCTCTGGGGTCACACAGAGTTGGACATGACTGAAGTGACTTAGTAGCAGTAGCAGCAGCAGCATTGAGATGATCATATGGTTTTTAATCTTTCAATTTGTTAATATAGTGTATCACACTGATTGCAGAGTATTTTAATTCCTGCTTGATGAGAATTCTCTATGTCAGCCAAGAAAGCTACAAGTTAGTATCTAAGGTCACCCCTTTTTTTTCCTTAAGATTTTCTGTTAACTATAATCAAGCTGAGAAACATCACAATTGTAAGTAATATGTTAAAAATTGCTCCCAAATCAATGACTCTAATGGGTTTTATTTATAGAGCTACCAAGGCAGAGATCTAGATATTTATTTCCCCCAACACAGATCTTGCATTCTTGTTTTACTCTGGGTCATACAGCAGGACCTGACTTCTAGGGTCCATGTTAATATTCTGCTGATGAGAATGCTGTGCTAGGACACATTCCAATTGGTAAAGATCACTTCTAGCATAAGAGTGAGTTTGCCATGTTTTGCCTCAAACCAAACACCCCAAAATATGAATCATCATGCAGCAGTGTCAACTGTTTTCCTGGTCACCTCTGACTCTGGCCAAGAGAAGAGCAATGGGAATAAAATGCCATGTCCTCCTGGGAATCACACTTGCTCTCTCTACTCGACAGAGTAGAAAGGATGTAGGCTTATGATGGCACAAGAGAGAAGAATGAACAAGGAAGAAGGGAGCCACAGGTGAGGGGAGGCACATGACTAAACCCCAGGTTCAGGACTCCTTCCTGGAAATATACTCCCACTGGGCCATCTGGTTCCCAGAACTCTGGGTACCTGGGCAATGCCCTGGGGGCACCCGAGGACCACCAATGATGATGAAGTCAGCTTCCTAGCTTAGGTCACTCCGTCCCTGTTTGACCACCAGCAAAGCAACACTAGGTTCCACTGCCCCACCCACCATCTGCCTCATTCCATGCTGATGGGAGAATTCTGAGTGTGATGTAGTCAGTAGGTCTTCGTGGGGGTGCTCTGCCATCACCCCATGCTCATCACCTCCTGCAGCTGCATGGTCTGCCCAGCATGTGCCCATCTGGGGCTGCACAGCCTGCAGGCTAGAGGGTGGATGGGGTCCACACAGCAGTGTCAGCCTGCAGCCACTGCTTGAAGCATGCGTACCCCCAGCCTGTTCTCCAAAAGTGGTGCCTTAATAGCTTTTGCTTTGTCCACTCCCCAGCTGTCAAGCCTGGTCGCCCACCTGCCCAGCCACTGGGGAAGGAATTCTTACAAACTCTGTTAGGCTGAGCATCCCCAGAGAAGTGAGGGTGAGTGGTTCTCTGGGCTGGGCTCCTGTCTATGCATGACCATATGCAGGTTTAGCTTAGCAAATCCTCAGTGAAGAACACCGTGCAGACACACAGCAAGGGTTCAACCTCTGGTGGCTGTTCTCATACTGCTGTTATGAATATACCCTTTGAGGATATACATGTGTAAGAGGGACCTGCTTGATGAGACTCTGCCTGCCAAAGGTTAATGCATCAACCACACCAAGGGACAGGGAGGAGGCGCGACAGCCACCCCTTTCTCTTTCATAGATGAAACATCTGTCACGGAGGCAAAGTCTCACTAGTAAGGTCAATGGTGGATGTTTCAAATGTTCTGCGGGGTCACAGTTTGTCTCTGATGCTCATCCAATGTTGACATCGAGGACTGGCAAAGGTGGGGCTATGATTTACGAGCTGGCGGGACGACAGCAGCAGATAGGAACATGTGCGAGAATGCAGCACTATTTGCAATAATTAAAGCTGAAGCAGCTTTAAAACAGCACACATTCTTCAGGGTAAACATGTTGAAACTGTCAACTAGGTGACCCCAACCAGCAATGATGCCACAGCATGGTATGGTACCAGCTGCTGTTTGTCAGGGTGGCAGGGACTGGCCGACTGGCTGGAACCATATGTGCTATTTCTGGGCATAGGATGTGAGTAAGGGCTTGTCACAGTAAGTCAGACTAGGATATGAGTCAGTTATTGTCAGTTATTATCAAGTGCTGAAAAGAACTGTCTTCAAGGCATCCTGGGTGTATCACATGCTAACTTCTCTAAAGGAGCTACAGGTTGAAAGACACTTAGAATCACTAAGCCAGGGAGAAACCCTGAAGAATATAGACGATTAACATTGGTCAGAGGCCTACCAATAACAAGGAATGGATGAGGCTAAAGCTAAAATCCAGAGGTCCTAAAATTTAGGACCAACAACCAAAAATCAAGATGTATGGGATGTCCCTGATGGTCCAGTGATTAAGAATCTGCTTTCCAATGCAGGGACGTAGGTTTGATCCCTGGCAGGGAAACTAAGATCCCACAGGCTGTGGGGCAACTAAGCCCGAGCACCAGAGCCCACATGCTGTGGAGCCCATGCACTACAACTAGAGAGGAGCCCACACCCTGCAATGACAAGTCCCACATGATGCAAATAAGGTATGATGCAGGCAAATAAATATTTTTTTAAAAAGTCAAGTTGTAGGAAATGTGCATGGTAATCACATTTCTGTTAAAACTGTATGTTTGTACATGCACAGAAAAAAGTCTCTAAGGAGCTGGAAAAAAACATTAATAATGGTTATTTGTGGCCTTTTCTGTAAGTGCAATGTTCTTGGAGGCCTTGGGGAAGCCTAATGGCCCACCAAGTCCCTGAACACATGGATGAAGGCTCAGCAAGGCAGTCAGAGACTGCAAAATCAGCACTTCTCAAATGCCATGAGAAGGGAGGGCTGACAGACACGGGAAGCTCCTTCTTGGCCCCTGTCACAGGACCCTTGCTTTCTGGCTCCTGGGTGTGTCCCAGGGCGGGTGTACTGTGCTTCTGCTCCAGGAATGCTGGGGGAGTGCACTGTCTGGCCACAATGCTTCAAGTCTGTTCAAGGGGCTGTGAAGAGTTACCAGTGAGGAGTGACAGCGGGAACTAACCTACTGTGGCTTCTCCCTCCCAGCAAAGCCTCTGGGAACTGCCCTTAGTTTCAGAGGCCACGGCAAGGGGAACTGGACCTGCCTCTGGGACCATAGGAGTCTCTTCTAGTGCCCTCCCTGTCAGGAATTTCCTCTCTGTAGGTAAATGGTCTTCTGATTTGCTCCTGATAGCCCCTTCACCAGGAGGGTGGGGGAAATCACAGGCCCATTGGTTGAACCACAGTGCATGGGTCTGGAAACAGTATTGCTTAGCCTTGCATTGTGAAGGTTGAAGAAGCCCAGATGTCACTATCCTTTACAAGCGTTTTCTGTCTTTCACAGATTTCCTTTGAACACCTCATCGTCTCTCCTTTCCCATCAATGTACATGCCAAGTCACTTTAGTTGTGTCTGACTCTTTGTGACCCTATGGACTGTAGTGCACCAGGCTCCTCTGTCCACAGGATTCTCCAGGCAAGAATACTGGAGTAGGTTGCCATGCCCTCCTCCAGGGGATCTTTCCAACCCACAGATCGAACCCATGTCTCTTATGTCTCCTGCACTGGCAGGCAGGTTTACCACTAGCACCGCCTGGGAAGCCCAGAGCTTCCCTTAGGTAATTCCAATTCATCCTCTGGGTTCCAGCTCCAATGTCACCTCCTCTGGAGAGCCTTTCCCAGCAACCCAAGGCCAGATATCCCCCTTACACCCTGACAGACAGTTCCCATCATAGAATGATGATCCCAGCTCTTGTTTCCTATTTATTTCTGTGATAAAATAAATAATATCCATCTTCCTCATTAGAAGACAAGATTCTGCAGGCCAGAAACTGCATCTGTTTTTTCCACATCCCCAGTGTGCATTACAGCATCTGGCACCAAATACATACTAATACCAATAAAACCTCCTTCAATGGAAGGCTGCTGCAGAGGCAACTGGGGTAGAATATGTGCCAGTATCCTGGGGAAGAAGAGCAGCAGGGAGGGCTCTCTCCCTTGTGGTGACTGGTTGGCCACCTTTATTTCTTGTCACATGTCCAAGTGAGTGGTCAGCAAATGACAGGCCCCCTCTTAAAGTCTGAAGATTTATGTGAGGCAGGTACTAACAGCAGACGACAATATTTAAAGGAATTAAACAGGGGCAAAAATCCTCTGTTGACATCACAGAGAGACTCCGCCAGCCCTGGGGGCGGGGGGTGGGGGCACTTGGATGGGCGGGGAAGGCACTGACCTCGGCTAATGCGCTGTTTCTCTCCAGACAGGATGCCGGGGCTGTCGATTATGCTGATGCTCTTCAGGACCTCATTGGGCAGCTGGGAGCACATAAATCTGGAAGAAAGGGATCAAAGTTGGGATCAGAGCCTGTTCATTGCAGATTGCTCTAATCTCATAGCTCCTTGGCCTCTCCTGGCTACCGACATCTTTGGAGTCAGTGTGATGGCAAAGTCCCTCAGCCCCACCTGTCTCTCCTCTATGCTGCACTTCAGACAAGCGTCCTGGGCTTCTCCTTCCAGGGAATCCCATGCTTCCTTCAGGGGCACTGATGCACTTGGTTGGAGTATCCTGAGCCCTGTCCAGCCTGTGCCCATTCCCCAATGTGCCAGCAGAGATACAAGGGCCTATTTTCACTGGTGCCCCAGGGACCATGCTATGGCTCCAGGTTCAGGGTGTGGCAAGCTCCTATGGGCAACATCCCAAATCCTCCAGGTGCTTTGGTATCCTAAGAGTAGACAAAAGAGCAGGTGTGAGCAGGGCCCTGGCCAAGCATCTCCAAGTTGTCTTCATTGTCCATCACCTCCCTGATACCACTTCTTCCTTCTCATCCCAATCCCTCTGCCATGCTTCCAAGTCAGCTGCCCTGGTGTTGACCTTGGAAACAGAGTGAAGTGGCAGGAAAACCACAGCCTGAGAGTCAGCAGACCTGGGATCAGGCCAATAACCTGCCTGGACCCTGGGCAAGGGCTTCCCCAAGGAACTGGGCCTCAGTTTCATCATGTGTAAATGGAGACACTTGCCAGGGGCTGGAGAGGCTCTTAGCTTTGACACTGTGTAACTCCAGAGCACCAGAGGGACATGTTCTGTTACTTCCACCCCAGGAAACCCAGGGGGATCTCTGTTAGGAATTGTGTATGTTTTAAGCCAGAAACTGTGGAGTGTCTCTCCTTTTCCTGTATTGTAAATGGCTAACTTCAGCGTCTGTGTAGGCAGAAGGCTTGAAAATCCTCGGGGAAAACTCAATTCTTCCATTCAGTGGAACTGGTGGGATTACTCAGCATGTAAACATGCTGGGAATGCACGAGAGGGGGGCCTGCCCAGCCTCCCCAGCGCAAGTGTGGACAGCACAGCCCCCTCACAGCTCAGGGTCAGGAGCCCTGAGCATGAGATGGGATCACTGACACAGCAAGCGAACTTTTGCTGAAGGTGCTCAGGACAAGTTTCTCAGACATTCTTTCCCACTTTTTCAAGTCAGCCCAGGAAGATGTCAGAATGATGACTAAGATCATTTTATAACTGGAAAAGTTGAAGCACGGTGCAGTTATGACATGCGAGGCCACGCCTCTAATGAGTGGCTGGCTGAGGGCTGCAGCCTAATATTTCTGACGTCAGTTGAGTTGAACTCAACCCCTAAAATAAAAACTTCATAATATTAAAAAAAATTAAGGGGTCAAGTTCACTTATGAGAAGCCCCTCATTTCTGATTTTCTCCTGTCCCTCCACTTTTATAAACCCTACTGTCCAACACCCAGACAGATCTGTGAGAGTAAAGTGCACCAGGATCACTAACTTCTCTGTAAGTTCACAGAGAAAAAAATGCCATATTTGTGTCTCTAGAACTCGGGTAGAAACATTCTGAGCGTATCTGCGGTAGACCGAATTTCTTGCGGGTAATCTGGTCTCTTATCATAGTCCCAGCCTGTTTACCAGATGGCTCAAGATACCCGGTGATGCTGTGAACACTGCACATACGTAAAACTCTTTCACATAAAGTACTTCTGTGAGAGGCTAACCTTTTTCCCAGACCACAAGCTCACACTAAATATCAATTTTTCCAAAACACAAAAGCCCTGGATTCTCGTGTGAAATTAACAGAGGGATTCAAAATTTATAAACCACCACTCCCTCTGTGCAGTGCAAAGAGACAAAGCTTCAACAACTCCCATGCCTCCTGATGCAACAGCAGAGCCAAAATGTGTGATCCACAAAACACGACAGTCAGGTGTGGTGACATCACCACACAACGTATAAGAAAGCAGACCCGGGGCCAGGAATGATGACTGCAGATGAAAGGGGGTGGAAACGAAGAGGAAGGGGAAGAGGAAGAGGAGGGCGCTTTCCAGGGGCACCCCAAACAGGGTGATGAGGGCTGAATGTGCAAAGCTGAACTTTGCACAGCCCTGCCCAGTATGCACTCGGGGGGCACCTTGGGGAGGTAGGCAAAGGAGCACAGAGCACAAATTAGCTTTCAAGACCCTCAGTGTGGGAGCACGGCCCACACTCTAAGGGTTAGAACCACACTCATGTTTTCTTAAATAGTTATACTATAATCAGAAAAAACAAACCCTAATGCAATGCTACTAGAGCAATCTGGTCTTAAAGGAAGGTGAAACGTGGGTTATTTATCAGGTATAATACAGTCAGCCTTGGGCCAGGCCTTTCCCACTGATATGTGTCTCCTGAAATGTTTCCAAGCAAGATTTGCTGTCCCGGGATGGATTTCCTACTTCTTCGGGACTTGCCTTGCCTTGTACATTTCACGTGAAACATGCAGACATGTGGCTGTTAAGCCCAGGAGCCTCACATAAGCTTTATCAAGTATGTCCCTCATCCAGGGCTGGTCTATTTTATTTTCTGATAAAAGGAGAGAAGGAAGGGATCAAACCTACACAGGACCCCCATTCCCTGTCACCCATTCAACCAAGGAAGGCTGAGTGGTAGTAGAGACGGGGTGCGAAAAGGAATGGCCCAGCTCTAAAGTCTCAGGCCAGGGGCTAAGAGTCTGGCCACACAGTAAGACAGCACAGAAAGGGGATTCTGGTTCTTAAAAGTTGCCTCCAAACACTAACATTCCAATCCAGCGATCAACATTTTAAAAGAGTCAGGCAGTAGCTTAATAGCGATTCCATTTCCAGTGCAGCGATACCCAGTAGTCGCAGCAGTCATCAAAAGGCACAAACATCACTGACCACTTACTGTGTGCCAGGCACTGTCCTGAGTACTTTCCATGAACTCACATTAACTCACTCAATCCTGGCCACAACCTCAGCAGTGGGGCTGTACATCTCCATTTTACAAAGGACAAGGCTAGGGTAAAAGGGGGCAAATGCGGCCACCCCAAAAATGTGTCTCACTGGCATGAAGAATAATTTGGACTAATTCTTTTTAAGCTCCCCACCCCAAACTCAGGAAGCATCTTTGACCTCCCTTCTAACTGCCTAGGGAAAGCAGAAAGAGGATCTGTTCCAGGAAGGGAGCTGTCACCAGAGATAAATATAGTATCAACGAGGTGAGGCGATAGGAACCCTGCACAGTTTCATTTATTAGAACTCCTCACTGTGTCCCATTGTCTCTGCACAGGCCAGCAAACATTTGTTTACCAAACATTTGTTTTTCTAGTTCCATGTCAACTGCCTTCCTCTTCCCTTGAGATTTCAAACCACTGCCTCCAACATCCTGTCTTTAACTGGAGATGGTATTTAGAAAGGGAAGAGCTTCAGCCATTTGGGGGAGTTACTCCGTTTTCCTGGGTCTCTCTCATGTATGTACATAATTAAAGTTTTGTTTGGGTTTCTCCTGTTAACCTGTCTTAAGTCAACTTAATTCTTAGACCAGCCAGATGAACTTAGAAGGGTAGAAGAAAATTTCTTCCTCCCCAGCAGGGGCACAGAGGGGTCACATGCCATAACTTGCCAAGTCACATAGCTGGTAGCTGACAGAGCTAGGATGTAGACCTGGCAGTTAGGCTGCTATTGCCATTTCGTGCATTTGAGTCACCACTGTGTATCTTTTATCACGCAGAGGGCAACATCCGAGAACAGAGAAGCAATGTGCCACAGCCCTGGAACTCTACCAAAGGGGCCCCTTGTGTGGGACTTGCCCTCACTTTACTAGTGGAGGGTGCAGCAGTGGCTGGGAGGCAGAAGACCCAGTTCTTAACCTCTTCTTTCTCACTCACCCTGTGACCTCAGTCAGGTCTGAGCAACTCTGTTGGCCTGAGGACTCCCAGGCAGTCCTTTAGGTTCACCTAAGTTCACCATGGAAGAGAGTATGACACTGTTCCTGCCCAGGCTCACTTTACTGATTAGAGGAAAATCAGAGAGATGAAATACTTCCTAAACTGGCACAGTGAATAGCACCCAGTGTCCAAGAAGACTCTGACAACTAACCTGCAGAAATTACTATTACACAGTCCTACCACAAACGCCTGATCTAAACTTCCACTGCCTGGGAGGAATTTCATTTCAGACCCAGACTGTGAAAAGCCTGTGGTTACCCCTTTGATCGAGTCTTATGGAATTACCACTTCTGCAAGTGAAAGAGGGTTGAACATTGGCAATCCCATGCAGCTCAACCTCCACACGACCTTTTCTAAATCAGATCTCCCTCTCCCAACCACCACAAGGGGAAAAACTGGTTTTCTGGGATGACAGGACCAGGGCTGTGTTGGCAGCTGCTGATAAAGAACAATGGCTTAATGACGCAGGAGCCATCGCAAATCCTGAAGATAAAGGCTAATAGGATGGGCTTCAGGGAGTTTATTAGAGAAAAGCACACCACCCGAAACAAAATAACCCCGCCCCCCAAACCAGTTACTCTCTCAGCTTAAAAAAAACAACACAGTTTTGCTAGTGAATCAAGAGTGATTCTTGGCAATAGCCTATTTTCCTTAATCTCTGCAGCTAAATTATCTGGTGGAGTCAGCATGTATCTGGACCAATGCTGCTTACTTGTATTAAGTCAGCTTTTTAAAAAAATTCCCAGCAGTACTAAGTGACTGTGCAATATTCAGTTCAGTAGCTCAGTCGTGTCCGACTCTTTGCGACCCCGTGAATTGTAACACGCCAGGCCTCCTTGTCCATCACTCAGACTCACGTCCATCGAGTCAGTGATGCCATCCAGCCATCTCATCCTCTGTCGTCCCCTTCTCCTCCTGCCCCCAATCCCTCCCAGCATCAGAGTCTTTTTCAATGAGTCAACTCTTCGCATGAGGTGGCCAAAGTACTGCAGTTTCAGCTTTAGCCTCATTCCTTCCAAAGAACACCCAGGACTGATCTCCTTTAGAATGGACTGGTTGGATCTCCTTGCAGTCCATGGGACTCTCAAGAGTCTTCTCCAACACCACAGTTCAAAAGCATCAATTCTTCGGTGCTCAGCTTTCTTCACAGTCCAACTCACATCCATACATGCAATATTCATAGCCTTTAAAAAGTCCATTTAATGAAGTCTCACTTAATCACAAGCATAGAGGTAACCAACAGAATAGAAGTACAAAAATACACATACGTGTTCTATTATTGCTAAACCATTTGGCAAATTCAAGACAGTGGCTGTCTTTTGTGTTTTGATCACACCGTCACCCATATCAGGCCTGGCTAAAAAAACAGGAGCACTGGAAGTACTGTTCAGATTCCTTCAACTTAGAAGGAAGTTTCAAAATTTCAATCCCTAGGGCCAATGATGAGTTATTTTAGAAAGAGAAACAGGAGAAGTAAATGAGATTAAGAACTTCTTCTGTGGAAGGTGACAGTTTAAAAGTACACTAGCTCCTAAACAGAAAATGATCCCTGTAGCTATCTGGATTTAAAAAAAAAACAACAACCAACAACCACCATTTTCTGAAAAGTAGATTGACGGAAAATAAAATAACTAATCCAAATGTAGGAAGGAAGGTCAGAGGCCAACCTGCCAGCTCCTGCGCTTTCTCAGCTAACCAAAGTGTACCAGTGTCTCCTGGGACTCGTGCCCTCAGTGAGCTGCTGGGGCGTCCCTCTCCTCTGTGATGCGGAACTACCCTGACAACAGACTCTGAAACCTAAAGAACCATGCGCCCTTGGAGCAACTCCGAGACACGCTTGCCTGCGGAATTTTCTTCTAAAGTAAAGCAGAATGGTGCCGTCTCAGGATGTCTCACTAAGGTATTTTAGAATTCTCTGTTCTAGTTGCAGCTTCTCTTTATTGTTCAAGTATGTGTGCTTGTGCTCAGCTGCGTCCGACTCTTGGCGACCCCATGGACTATAGCCCACTGGGCTCCTCTGTGGGATTCTCCAGGCAAGAATACTAGAGTGGGTTGCCATCTCCTCTTCCAAGGGATCTTCCTGACCCAGGGACAGAACCCTCGACTCCTGTGTCTCCTGCACTGCAAGTGGACTCTACCACTGTACCACCTGGGAATCCATTCAAGTATGAAATTTCTATAATTCAAAACTGTCTTTGGGGGAATTTGTCTTCATTTCTCAGGAGTCCACTGAAAACTTTCCTAGAAACCACCATTAGAGATTGAGGCTCAGCTCCACTGGTTTGCTTAATGCTTCCAGGCTGGTACCATCTTACAAAGAACCAAACTCTTTTAAAGATGCCCCAAGGGGCAGATGCCCAAGCCCTGTAATGGGAGGGCCAGAATAATGAGACCTATCCTGTGAGGGTGGAGGAATCAGTGGTTGCTCAATGAAGTAGGGGGTGAAAGTTCTTCATAGCAGACAATCCATTCTATTTCCTGTGAAGTCTGGTTTTTGACCTAGTTCTCATAAAGTATGCTAAATAAAAATAAGTTTGCCTGCCTTTAGAGCTAAGCCTGCTGCTGTTCCCAAAGGGATGCTATAACTACGTATACAATCTGAGTACACCATACTAAGTGACTCTCTTCTTTGTGCCAGTCCTGGGAGAAATAGTAGCACTGTCATGTATACACACAACTTAATCAGGCTACCTACTCTTAAATACACTGTTAATTTCCAGGTGGTACATCCATGACAGCTTTCTCAAACTCAGTGGTAAAGAATCTGCCTGCCAATGCAAGAGATGCAGGAGACTCGGGTTCGATCCCTGGTTCAGGAAGAGCCCCTGGAGGAAACGGCAATCCACTCCAATATTCTTGCTGGGACAATCCCATGAACAGAAGTGCCTGGTGGGTTACAGTCCAGAGTTGGACACAACTGAGTGGCTGAGCATACACACACATCCCTGACATGTGAGCCTCATGTATACATGGCCATCAGGAGGCTGGAAGGACAGAAACTCTTCTTTGCTGGTGTTTTGTGAGCTGCAGGGTGGTAGATAAAAGGGAACAGGGAACCTGAGTTCTAGCCCTGTCTCTGCCTTTTCTTGAGCAAGTCATTTTACTTCTTTACTCTCAGTTTTCTCATCTGTAAAATGGCCCTAGTATCATCCGTTTTATTAGCCATGTAAAGAAGGTGTATGTGAAATTATTAATCAGTGATTTAGGTCCCTGAATATTCACTGGAAGGACTGATGCTGAAGCTCCACTACTTTGGCCACCTGATGCAAAGAACCAATTGACTGGAAAAGACCTCAGTGCTGGGAAAGATTGAGGGCAGGAGGAGAAGGGGGCAACAGAGGATGAGATGGTTGGATAGCATCACCGACTCAATGGACATGAGTCTGAGCAAACTCTGAGAAATAGTGAAGGACAGGAAAGCCTGGTGTGTTGCAGTCCAGGGGGTTGCAAAGAGTCGGACACAACTTGGTGACTGAACAACAAATTTGGGACATAATTATTATAATCTTTATCATTGCTGGTGGGCTACATAAAGGACAGCCTTGAATGTTAGACAGAGAGAAGACAGTGATTCTCAGATCAAGGTCCTCCCATTTGGCTGCTGAGCACAGTGGTCACTAGCAGGCCTCGGCCAGACGGCCTGGGTTCCAATCCCCAGAACTGCCACTTATCAGTTGAGTGGCCCGGTGGAAGCTAAGTGGGCCTCTGTCTCAATTCCTTCTCTCTACATTGGGGAAAACAGTCGCACCTATGTCACAGGGGTTTTGTGAGAATTTAGAGCTAATTCTCCAGTAAAGTTTAGACAGATAGTAAATGCCATATAACTATTTGCTATTCCTTTTCTGTGTATTCCGAATTCAATTAACACTTGATGGGTGGATTATTTTCAGTAAATTTTAAATTCTGATCTTGCCATTCAGAATCTTTCCTGGAAGCTTCTTTTCCACACTCATCTGTTGTACGCTTGTGATTTGAGAAAAAAATAAATGTTAGGGAAGTAAGTCATCTGCCAAAATAAAGCCAACAGCCATTCTCCCTTGTTTTTCCCTGGGGAACAGAGACTTTATAAAATGGGAATTTGAAAAAGGTGGCAGCTTCTTTCTTTCTTAAGCCTTTGACAGGCAAAAAGAGAGTAAGACTAAGGACAGTAGTAATGGAAGCAAGGGACTCCAGGTAGACTTTCATGGAGAAGGATCCTTTGCCCTGCACTTGCCGGGGCCTCTGGAATCTTCCAGGGCCAGTTCTGGGACAGGAAGGCTGGCTGTTGCCTGCCCCGGGACATCGGCCCCTGGGAGGCCCTGCTGGGGGAGCTTCTTGTCCCACTCCCCTGCAGCTGTGGTCCACTTGTCCTGAGAGACCCCTGGGGTTCACCCTCCAGGGCTCAAGCCCTACTTCTCCTACAAGGAGACACGGTGGTGCAAGCAAGATTGCTCTGGAGTTGAGAAGCATGTTTCTTCTAGAGGAGAAACTCTGAAGCTGGAAAAAGTCATTTGGACAGTGTCAGACGGACACTGGACCGTCAGACGGAATTTCTCTGTGACTCCATCTACATCATCTGTATATTTCTATTCATCCTGCTGCGGAGTTCTCCTGCTGCCACTTGGACGCCTTCTTTGATTTGCTCTGGGAGCATAAATTAGCTCTTAGGGGAGAGTACCGATCCCTAGAGAGCTGAGTTTCCACAGAGGGCACCTGTGGAGGTTGCCTGGGCCGCTCTTGGCGGAGCCACTGCACAGCACTCCGGCACGTCCTTCATCTCATGGTCCTTGTGAACGGCACTCCCTGGAGTTGTGCAATCAGGCGCAACTCTCAGCCTCTGGGAGAACAGCTGTCAGCTGGGAGGATCTGTTCCTTTTTTTTTTTTAATCTAAAAAGCAGAAATGTAGTTTCAAGTCTTTCATCTGCCATCTCTACTTCCATGTCTCCCTAAAGGCGTTTGGAAGACCACTCCCTGGTTCTGAACCTCCCATAGCTCACTCCCTGCAACCAAAGAGACTCATGCGGTAGACTCATAAAAGAGGAAAATGGGGGAGTGAGGGGAACTCGAAGGAGAGAGAGAAACGGGTTTTTTAAAAAATAGGCTAGGAGTGACAAAAAGGAAGAAGGAGGGGGAGGCAGGAGCAGGGGGTGCCTGAAAGTGCAGAGCCGTGTCCAAGAGAACCCGCGGGCTTGTCCTCTGCCCTGGACCTCACTGCGTCTTGGGAACTCTGGAGAAAGGCAGTACAAATACAACTCTGCTGCAGTCCAGGCAGGGCCTCAGCTATCCTACGACCTCACCTCTGTGAAATAGCGACCATGCAACAGATGTAAAGTTTGGCTGTCCTGCCTCTGTTTCTCCCGCCTGGCTCTAATGAATGAGGATGCAGCTCAAAGCACGGGACTGAGAAGCCAAAGGGACACCCAGAGAGGTGCGGTGACTGGTCCTGGAATAACCAAGATTAAATCTGGGTGTCGGGAGAACTTTGGTGGCCCTCTGGGCTTAGTTCTCTGTGTAGGAGGTCCTGGCACACAATGCCTGAGAGTTAGCCATCCAGCCACCATGTAATGTGGCCATCACGGGGAGCTCACTACCCCACAAGGCAACCTGATCCTTTCCTGTGAGGTTCAGATTATTAGAAATTTGTTCCTTATACCGTGTGGCCCTGTAATGTCCAATCCTAGGCCTTAGCTCTGTCCTCTGAAGCCACCTAGAGTAGGTATAAATGATCACTTCCTAAGAGAATCTCCCCAATATTTATATGTGATAAGCGTATTTTCTTATAACTTCTTTTTTTCAGAACACACATACTCTGTTTTTCTGGTTTTGAACTTTTACACATAATTGGCAAAGATTCAAAGAACAGCTTTAAACAATGGGTCCAGAGATGGCGGTCTGCCGGTCCTTACCGATTGAGGAAAGCATTTCCAAAGCGACTAAGCTTTCGAAAGGGCTTTTTGGGGTCCACGACTAAAGCATTCCCTGGGGTGTTCCCCTCGGTTTCCCCATACATCACAGCGATGAAGGAGTCGGTGGTGGGCTCTGGCCCGATCCTCATGCCTGGGAAGTCTTGCTCCAGTAAGTATCTGAGAGGAGGGGAAAAAAAAGGAAACAAACTTAGCATGGTGTCACAAAGCAGGGGGCTAAAAAGCTTGCTGGGGCCACTAACTTGGAACATAATCATTTAAAAACCTGGAATATAACCCCCAAGGAAAAAGAGAATGATTGGCATTGTCCTCTTTTGCAAATGACGAATTTTCTCTTTAAAATTTGCAAAGCTACTTTCTCTCCAGTGTAAGGAGCCTAGTGAAAGAGGCAGACATGCTGCAGACTTGCTGGGCTTCTCCAAGTGGACCTTAGCTCAGCACAGCAATTCCGGTCATGGTTCCATTGGCACAATAGCTACTACTCCAGAGAGGAGGACGCAGTCAGCGCCTAGGCACCCTGGAAGACCCTGCTCAGGTCCACCTCCTTTAGGGAAGTGTCCCTGCCCCTCGAGCATGTCGGATGCTGCACTTCTCTGTTCGTGGGTCTTGAAGGCAGGCCCATGTCTATGGCCAGATGTATTAATAGTAGTACATTCCCAGCACCCAGCACCATGCCTGTCCACAGAGGGCACCCAGTGCAGCGAATGAAATAAGGAACCACCTCCTTCCTGGTCCCTGGCAATCAATGTGGCCCCACATCCTTTCTTGAGCATTTTACAGCTCCCTGGAGATCCTGGAGGTGGTAATCATGGAAGACAATCTCTAAAGAATTCAGTAGCAACCCAGAGGCTGATAAGAGGAGGGCTTGGATTAGGTATCACCAGGGCCAGCCCTAGCACTCTGCGCAAATTGGAAAAAGATGCCCCTTCCTTTAGGCAGACCCAGCCCTGCACCACAGCTCACAGCTTAGTGAGCAGAACTCTAAGCTGGATTTTACCCTCACATATCCCGTTGCCCAGGTGCCCGCATGCAGTTAACCCGTATACAGCGGCCTTGGCAGGTGCCATTGAGGGGCCTCGTTCAGGGGCCGAGGAGACAAAGTGCTGCGCTACAGCAGCAGCCTCCTACCTTTTTGGCACCAGGAAGCAATTTCGTGGAAGACAATTTTTCCATGGAAGGTGGTGGGGAGGGGGGATGGTTTGGGGATGATTCAAGTGCATTACATTTATCGTACATTTTATTTCTAGTATTAGTACATTAGCTCCACCTCGGATCATGAGGCATTAGATATGGGAGGTTGGGGATCCCTGTACTAGACTGACATGGCTGGGGTGGGGCAAGGGAGCCAGAGATAGAGCGGTGGGGAAAGCGCTCTTTCTGTGGGAAATGGCTGTCCCAGCATGGTTCCTCACCACCCCCAGAGGCATAACATTCAGCGGCAGCCACACAGAGCCCCTCCCTTCCTCCCCACCAAGACTCCCCTTCCATGATGGAGGAACACACTTAGGTGTGTTTATCATATATGGAATGGCAGGGGCTGGGTGGGGGGTGAGGGGGGGACCACTCCCTCCTTCCTTTGCAACCAGGGAGAACATAAAGGAGGGAGGTTTTGGAATACTTTTTACTCATTATCAAGCAACAAATAGAAACACAACACCTTCAGAGGACACTTGGCAGGGACAGTGAATGGGGACCAGGGATGAGGACAGTGGAAGAGAATCCTTGCTTGAGGTGACAGAGCTGTGTCCCTACCCTGCCAGGGAGATGACCCTTCACCCTGGGAGGAGGCTTAAGGGCAGAAACCTGTACAACATTTTCCAGCTCTCCATTTCTACAGCCCACAGTCTACTTGGTCCTAAATCATTTCATTTCTAAAATGTCTTGACTGATCAAACTGAGGTCCAGAACCTATGATTTTATCCCCAGGGACAGAGGGAAAGAAGGGAACTACCAAACATCCAACACCATCCTGCCATTTTTCTAAGAATAAGAAATTAAGTCACTCTTTAGACTCATGTTTTCTTTGTAAACAAAACTGAAATTGTTTAGTACTCTCAGCAGGTGGTACTTGAAATGTTTCATTGATCAATTTTTTTTTAACATCGTTCAAAGTTTCAACATTTCTGTGAACTTGCGGAGCACCAGAATAGACACATCCTTTAAATACATCCCATAAATTTAGAATAAACGCAAAAAAAATCAGATAATAGCATCCAGCATTTATGAAGTACAGTCAACCCTTGAATAACATGGGTTTGAACTGCACAGGTCCACTTACACATGGCTTTTTTTCAGTAGTAAGTACTATAGTACATGAATAAAGCGAGAATGAAGTGATGAGGTTCAAACCCAGCAGCACTGAAAGGAAAAATTTGAGCAGATCCTGAGGTGTGATGCACCGAAACAGGTTACCCATCCAGCCACATGCACGAGGCTGGAAAACTGTGACACTTCTTTTCTTTGGACACCTCAGAGGCATTCCCGAGCTACAAGTTTCAGGGGCTTTGTGGTGTTTTCTGCCATAGCAAGAATTCAAAGGAACAAGAGGCCACAGGAAGACTACAGAAAAGACTCTACCGCAGCCCCCTGCATGGGCATCCTGTGTGCTGGGCTGGGTTTTGTCCCCATTTCCACCTCGCTCTCCTTTTCCTGTGTTCTCAAAGAGAGCTGCCAGCTCTAGCAGTAACTGCTCCAAGACTCTCAAGCCAAGTCATCAATGAAAAACAAGGCAGACATTTGGATTCCAAGCAGCTGATAGAAGGGGTGGCGGGGAAGACAGGCAGGGGACCTGACATCACTTTGTCCGTCTGCTGAGGGCCATGGTTCAGCCTCGTCCAACTGGCTCCTGGCACCCTGCTCAGCCTATGTCAAGGAGTAGCTTTCATGCAAGGATATAGGTAGACAGTGTCTTTCTTTTTCCATTGCTGAGGTTTGACAATTTCTTTTTGACTTTATAGAAAAAACTGTCATTTGTGACACGGGGAAGAAAAACATCTTCAAAACAATAAAAAGTCCTTCAACATCCCCAAGCACCATCTTCTCAAAGATGGGCTTAAGAATAACTAAAAAATAAGCAAATAAACTAGAAAAGGCACATTATTCAATGACAGATATCCAAAATTCAAGCCACAAACTCCATCTCCCCTGAGTATTCACCCATGCATTCTGTCTGGGTTTTGTCTGAAACACTTGGGCTTGGAATAGTGGAAAATGCATTCATTATTTTAGTAATAACATCTCATGTTCGAGAGCTTGTTATGTACTAAAGTCTTTATATGAATGTAACCTTATTTCATTGTAAGTTCCTTATGGGGTAGGTACTATTTTTATGTCCACCCCCATTTCACAGATGAGAAAACAAAGGCTCAAATAGATTAAATAGTTGATTAGAACCTAGGATTTCTTCTTGGTCCTATGAGAGCACTACCTGTCCTAAATCAGACTTGAGAGGCTAGCAGCTTGAGAGCTGCCAGCTCCAACAGGCACATTTGTAGGAATGGGTTCTGTGAATCATAACAAATATACAAATCTAAGACTTTTTAGTTGGTATTTAATCATTGAGTAAGTACTCCAAAAAGCAACAAGGCACATATATTTGGGGTGTTTTATGAACATTATTATTGATATTATTTACTTGTTTATTTGGCTACACCAGGTCTGAGTTGCAGCACATGGGATCTAGTTCTCTGATCAGGGATTGAACCTGGGTCCCCTGAATTGGGAGCTTAGAGTCTTGGCCACTGGACCACCAAGGAAGTCCCATGAGCATTATATTTTCATTCTCAAGCCAAATTCTAGAGAAATGGCCTGTGTCATGCTAAACAAGATTTTAAAATATTTGTGCATACATTGGCATCTGTGCAGAGAGTTTTGAGGTTCAATTCATTGCTGTATATGGGACATTTTTCAAAAGCGCATTTAACTCCAACAATTGTTTCTTTCAGTATTACTAAGGTTTTAAACCATATATGAAGTACAGCTTTTGAGTTCAGCAGAGAAAGTTTTATTTCCTGATTTTTAAATCCAGGTCTGTTGAGTTAAAATGCATAACGATTTTTAACATGTTGGAGGGTTTTACACAGTGTATTTTCTATTGATAATACCTGATCCACCATTTCACTAGGAGAGGGACTGAAAAGAAAAAGTTTGTCTTTCAACTCTGATTTGTCCTGAATCTGGAAATGATGCTTTTAAAGCAATTTCCTTTGTCTATCTTCATGTTTAATACCAAGAAATGGAAATGGGAGAAGAATCAAACATTTACTATCATAAAACTCTTATTAAAATGGTAAAGAATATATAATTATTTCCTAGCAGTGAGTTCTACCACCACCACTGCTTACAGATACCACCAAACAATGGATGAAATTATGTCATACAGTTTGTAAGGCAATTTACACATAGGCTTTATCACTTCAGCCTCATTGTTGCTGGAGGAGGTATTTTTAACCCTAGCTTATAGAAGAAAAAAACTGTGTTTATGACAAGCTAAGCAGCTTGCAGAGAACATTAATATAGGATGATTAATTCTTAACATGTTGATATATTTCCATCCCATAATTTTATGCAAGTATTATTTTTTCATTATAAAATTGAGATCAAAGCATTTAAACAACTTTGCATCTAGACTTTTCACCATGAGTTATTCCTCATGCCATTAAAAATTGGAAGAAAAAAATTTTTAATGGCTGCATACTATTCTGAAGTGAGTATGTATCAATTTAGTTTGCCATTTCCTTATAGTTTCATATTGAAACAACTTCCCATTTCTTGCTATTAGAAATAATGTTGATAGAAAACAAACTTACGGTTACCAAAAGGGAAAGGGTAGGGGGGAGGGTAATTAGGAGCTTGGGATTAACAGATACATATTGCTATATATAAATACATAAACTACAAGTGCTATAGTATAGCACAGATAGCTATAGTCAATGGCCTATAAAAACATATAATGGAAAAGAAACTTAAAAAGAATTTGCATGTGCACATGTGCGCTCACACACACACACACACACACATAAGGTCTTCCCAGGAGGCTCAGTGGTAAAGAAACCTCCTGCCAATGCAGGAGATGCAGGTTTGATCCTTTGGTTGAGAAGATGCCCTAGAGAAGGAAATGGCAACCCACTTCAGTATTCTTGCCTGGAAATTTCCACAGACAGAGAAGCCTTGAGGGCTGCAGACTATGGGGTCACAAAGAGTCAGATGCAACTGAACATGTATACATATACATATATCATTTTGCTATACACTAGAAAGTAACAACATTGTAAATTAACTATACTTCAAATAAATAAAGCTGAGATAAATATCTCTGGGCAAATATCCACTTAAAATATTTTTGTTGTTGTTCAGTTTCTAAGTCATGTCCAACTCTCTGCAACCTCATGGACTACAGCATGTTAGGCTTCCCAGTCCTTCACTACCTCCGGGAGTTTGCTCACATTCAGGTCCATTGTATCAATGATGCCATCCAACTATCTCATCCTCTGTCGCCACCTTCTCCTGCCCTCAATCTTTCCCAACATTAGGGTCTTTTCCAAAAATAATTTTAGCCTATTTATTTATTTTTATTGAAGTATAGCTGATTTATAACATTATATTAGTTTCATGTGTACAGCATAGTCATTTAGTATTTTTACATATTATACTGGGCTTCCCTGGTGGCTCAGAGGTTAAAGCGTCTGCCTGCAATGCAGGAGACCTGGGTTTGATCCCTGGGTCAGGAAGATCCCCTGGAGAAGGAAATGGCAACCCACTCCAGTATTCTTGCCCAGAGAATTCCATGGATGGAGGAGCCTGGTGGGCTACAGTACATGGGGTCGCAAAGAGTCGGACACAACTGAGTGACTTCACTTTCATACTTCATTAAGCTCAGTTCAGTCACTCAGTTGTGTCTGACTCTTTGCAACCCCATTGACTGCAGCACGCCAGGCTTCCCTGTCCATCACCAACTCTGAGAGCTTGCTCAAACTCATCGAGTTGGTGATACCATCCAACCATTTCATCCTCTGTAATCCACTTTTCCTCCTGCCTTCAATCTTTCCCAGCATCAGGGTTTTTTCCAGTGAGCCAGTTCTTCACATCAGGTGGCCAGAGTATTGGAGCTTCAGCTTCAGCATTAGCCCTTCCAACAAATATCCAGGACTAATTTCCTTCAGGATGGACTGGTTGGGTCTCCTTGCAGTCCAAGGGACTCTCAAGAGTCTTCTCCAACACCACAGTTCAAAAGCATCAATTCTTCAGCACTCAACTTTTTTTATGGCACTTTATCCTTCAGGAAAGGTTATTACAAGATAACTTTAAATATTTAATTTTCTTTGAGTTACTGAAAAACTAAGCCAGGCCAGACTTACTTCCATTTTAAAACCCTATGTCTTCCTTAAGTCTGAAACCTAAGTTTCTGTTTCATTTTTATCTTTCCCTTAATTAAAGCATTGACATATTATTACCAAGACTGCTTGTTCAGATGACATCATCCTTGTAACCAATCTACCTACTAAGAGTGTGGAGCAAGAAACTGGAATGGCCTGTTGGACCAAGAATCTGGAATTTGCTGGGTAAAGCCTTTCACAACTCTATTTTTCCAGCTGTGAGTGGAATTTGAATTCCTTGGTGTTGGGATGTGCTGAAGGCACGCTGATGTCTAGTCCATGCCATAATCTGGAGCTGTTCCTCTCCACCTTCCATCCTACTCTGGAAGGAGGGCGGAAGAAAGGGAAAGGAGAAAAAGGGGAAAGGAAGTCTACTGGAATCAAACCTGCTTCCATGAGGAGGGCCCGCATCTGCATCTACACACCGTATCAAGGGGATAACAGCCAGCACATGCCGAGGAAAAGCAAGGCAAGCATCCAAACCAAAAACAGTCCTCACACCAAAAATATATTAAAACCCACACAAGTTATGCAGGGATACTCCCTCATATAAATAGCCCTCCGAGACTACAGAAGATAACTGTTTCTCCTAAACTCATGGAGTAAGAGAAATATAAGCACAATGAAGAGGCAGAGGAACCACTCCCAGTTAATACGTTACTGACCAGAGGATCTTCCCAAAAACTAATGCCTGTGGCCAGTGATTTGTTATGTAAGTGAACACTGAAACATCTCTGGTCAATGATGTTCGGGTAACAAAAGACATAGTAGTATGTCTCTGGTCAATAAGTTTTTAAAGACCAGGAGAACTCCCCTGTAGGAACACACAATAAAGCAGACTTCTTCAGTCTAATAGACACTGGGTTCAAAAAAGAAGTAACGAAAATACTGAAGGAATTAAGCTATCCTTAAATTTCTTAAGGAATTAAGAAATGACGATTGCTGTAAAAAGGACCTAGAAACTATAAGGAGATGACAAGAACAATTAGATAATTAATTTTCTGAGACAAAAGCTGAGCTAAAGGCACTGAACAGCGGAATGAATAATGCAGAAGATCAAATAAGTGATCTGGAAGATAGAATAACGGAAACAATCAAAAGAGCAGACAGAAAGCCAAATGGGAAAAAAAAAATGAAAGCACTATAAGAGACCTATGGGATAACATAAAGTGGGCTATTCTGCACATAATAGGAATTTAGAGGGAGAAGAAAGAGAAAGGGGGATTGAAAATGTGTTTGAAGAAATCATGGCTGAAAACTTCCCAAACCTAAAGAAGGAAACAGATGTCCAGCTACAGAAAGCACAGAGGTCCCAAATAAGACAAACCCAAACAGACCTAGACTAAAACATATTATATTAACAATGGCAAAAATTAAAGATAGAGGATTCTAAAGGCAGCAAGAGAGAAAAAAAGGTTAATTACAAGGGAACCCCCATAAGGCTATCAGATCATTTCTCCACAGAAACACTGCAGGCCAGAAAGTGGAAAAATATATTCAAAGTCTTGAAAGGGAAAAACCTGCAACCTAGAATACTCTACCCAGCAAGATTATAATTTAGAATAGGAGGAGAAATAAAGAATTTCCCAGACAAGCAAAAACTAAAAGAATACAGCAATACTAAAAGAAATATTGGAAGGTCTTTAGAGAAGAAAAGCAGAAAGATACAGGAAGGGGGAAATCACAATTGGAAAGTAAATCACTTAAATTAGCCAGTATTCAGATCAAAAAGAAAAAAAAAAACCTATTTGTAGAAGCAATGATAAACACAAGCAATAGCAAAAAGATAGACATGAAGATGTAAAAAAGGGGGTCAACATCATAAAATGTGTGGGAGGAGAAAAAGAGAAACCAGATTTTCTTTTCAGAATGTGTTTGAGCTTATATGACTATCAATCTAAAATAAGCAGATAAAGGAAAGGGTTAATATACTTGATAAACAGGACAACCACAAATCAAAAATATAAAATAGATTCACAAAAATTAAAGAGAACAGAAGCATAAAAGGAAATCAAACCACAAAAAGAAAAAAGAGAAAGGAACAAAGAAGAAACAAAAAATCAACTGTGAAACAAGGTTTAAAAGTGAGAATAAATACATATGCATCAATAATTACCTTAAATGCCAATGAACTGAATGCTCCAATCAAAAGACACAGAATGGTAGACTAAATTAAAAAAACAAGGGCCTACAAATGCTGCCTACAAGAGACCCACCTTCGGACAAAGGACACACAGGTTTAAAGTGACAGGATGGAAAAAGATATTTCATGCAAACAGAAATGACAAGAAAGCAGGAGTTACAAAACTATTATCAGACAAAATAGACTTTAAAGCTAAGACTATAAAGAAAGATAAAGAAAGACTATATAACAATAACAGGATCAATACAAGAAGAGGATTTTACACTTATTAACATAGATGCACTTAATATAGGAGCACTCAAATATGTAAAACAAATACTAACAGACACAAAGGGAGAAATTGATAAGAATGCAATAATAGTAGACTTTAACACCCCACTCACATCAATGGGCAGATCTTCTAGACAGAAAATCAATAAAGCAAGAGATTCTAAATGATACAGTAGAAGTTAGACTAAACATATTTTTAGGACATTATATCTCCCCACAAACCCAATACACATTCTTTTCAAGTGCACATGGAACATTCTCTAGGACTGACCACATACTAAGGCACAAAACTAACCACAAATAATTAAGAGTACAGAAATTATCTCAAGCATCTTCTTTGACCACAACAACATGAACTAGAAGCCAACCAAGGGAAAATAAGAAAAAAACAATTACATGGAGACTAAACAACATGCTACTAAGAAAACAAGGGGTCAACAAAGAAATCAAAAAGGAAATTAAAAAATATCTTGAGACAAATGACAAAACACAGCTACACAAAATCGATGGGATGCTGCAAAAGCAGTTCTTAGAGGGAAGTTCATAGCAATATGGGCTTTCTTCAAAAATCTCAATTAAACAACTTAACAAGAACCAGACAAAAAAGAACAAACAAAACCTAAAGTTAGCAGAAGGAGGAAATAATAAACAATGGGGAGGAAAAAATAAAATAGAAATTAAAAAAAGAACAGAAAAAAAATCAATAAATCAAAAAGGGTAAACAAAATTGACAAGTCTCTGGCCAGACTCACCAAGAAGAGAGAGAGAACCCAAATAAAATAAAAAATGAAAAAGGAGAAATCTCAACCAATACCACAGAAATACAAAAAACATAAGAGAATATTATGCCAACAAATTTGATAACCCAGAAGAAATGGACAATTTTATAGAAACATACAGCCCACCAAAACCCAATCAAGAAGAAACAGATAATTTAAATAGACCAAAAAGACTCTAAAACAAACTTGCTACAAAAGTCCAAGACCAGACAGCTTCACAAGCGAGTTCTACCAAATAAAGAACTTACAGTGATTCTTCTCAAGCTCTTCCCAAACACTGAAGACTAGAGAGCACTCACAAAGACATTCTATGTAGCCATAACACCCATAAAATCAGGCAAAGATACCACCAAAAAAGAAAATTACAGGCCAAGGTCTTTGATGAACATAGATGAAAAAATTCTCAACAAAATACTAGCAAACTGAATCCAACAATACCAACATGGTCCAACATGACCAAGTAGGATTGATCCCAAGTTCACAAGAATGGTTCAACATACACAAATCAATCAATGTAATACATCACATTATAAAAGTAAAAAACCACATGATCATCTCAATATATGCAGAAAAAGCATTTGACAAATTGTTTTTCACAAATTCAACATCAATTCATGATAAAAACTCTCACCAAAGTGGGTAAAGAGGGACTACACCTCAACATAATAAAAGCCATTTATGATAAACTTACAACCAATATGATACTCAATGGTAACAAGCTAAGAACCTTTCCAATAAAATCTGGAACAAGACAAGTATGCCCACTTTCATGTCTATTCAACATAGTACTGGCAGTCCTAGCCACAGCAATCAGACAAGAAAAAGAAATAAAACGTATCCAAATTGGAAGAGAAGAGGTAAAATTGTCACTATATGCAGATGACATGATATTATATATAGAAAGTCCTAAGGACTCTACACAAAAATTACTGCTCTAATAAATGAATTCAGCAAAGTAGCAGGATAAAAGATTAGCATTCAGAAATTGACTGCATTTCTTTACACTAACAATGACATATCAGAAAAGAAGTATGCATATATATATACACACACACACATACACACCTAGGAATAAACCTGACTAAACAGGTGAAAGAATTATATGTTGAGAACTATAAAACATTAATACAAGATATTAAAGAGGATTCGAAGAAATGGAAAGATAGTATCATGCAGAAGATATTAAGGAGAGGTGGCAAGAATACACAGAAGAACTATACAAAAAAGATCTTTATGACCCAGATAACCATGATGGTGTGATCACTCACCTAGAGCCAGACATCCTGAAATGTGAAGTCAAGTGGGCCTTAGAAAGCATCACTACAAAGCTAGTGGAGGTGATGGAATTCCAGGTGAGCTATTTCAAATCCTGAAAGATGATGCTGTGAAAGTGCTGCACTTATTATGTCAGCAAATTTGGAAAACTCAGCAGTGGCTACAGGACTGGAAAAGGTCAGTTTGCATTCCAATTCCAAAGAAAGGCAATGCCAAGGAATGCTCAAACTACCACACAATTGCACTCATCTCATAAGCTAGTAAAGTAATGCTCAAAATTCTCCAAGCCAGGCTTCAGCAATACGTGAACCGTGAACTTCCAGATGTTCAAACTGGTTTTAGAAAAGGCAGTGGAACCAGAGATCAAATTGCTAACAACTGCTGGATCATCAAAAAAGCAAGAGAGTTCTAGAAACACATCTATTTCTGCTTTCTTGACTATGCCAAAGCCTTTGACTGTGTGGATCACAATCAACTGTGGAAAATTCTGAAAGAGATGGGAATACCAGACCACCTGACCTGCCTCTTGAGAAATCTGTATGCAGGTCAGGAAGCAACAGTTAGAACTGGACATGGAACAACAGACTGGTTCCAAATAGGAAAAGGAGTACATCACGGCTGTATATTGTCACCCTGCGTATTTAACTTATATGCAGAGTACATCATGAGAAATGCTGGGCTGGATGAAGCACAAGCTGGAGTCAAGATTGCAAAGAGTCTCTTGATGAAAGTGAAAGAGGACAGTGAAAAAGTTGACTTAAAGCTCAACATTCAGAAAACGAAAATCATGGCATCTGGTCCCATCACTTCATGGCAAATAGATGGGGAAACAGCAGCTGACTTTATTTTTCTGGGCTCCAAAATCACTGCAGATGGTGACTGCAGCCATGAAATTAAAAGACGCTTACTCCTTGGAAGAAAAGTTATGACCAACCTAGACAGCATATTAAAAAGCAGAGACATTACTTTGCCAACAAAGGTCCATCTAGTCAAGGCTATGGTTTTTCCAGTAGTCATATATGGATGTGAGAGTTGGACTATAAAGAAAGCTGAGGGTCGAAGAATTGATGCTTTTGAGAAGACTCTTGAGAGTCCCTTGGACTGCAAAGAGATCCAACCAGTCCATCCTAAAGGAGATCAGTCCTGGGTGTTCATTGGAAGGAGTGATGTTGAAGATGAAAGTTCAATACTTTGGCCACCTGATGCGAACAGCTGACTCATTTGAAAAGACCCTGAGGCTGGGAAAGATTGAGGGCAGGAGGTGAAGGGGACGACAGAGGATGAGATGGTTGGATGGCATCACCAACTCAATGCATATGAGTTTGGGTAAACTCCGGGAGTTGGTGATGGACAGGGAGGCCTGGTGTGCTATTGTTCATGGGGTCACAGAGTCGGACATGACTGAGCGACTGAACTGAAACTGAAGTTCATATAGCCACTTTGGAAAACAGTATGAAGGTTCCTCAGAAAACCAAAAATAGAATTATCATATGATCCAGCAATTCCACCCGTGGGTATATACCTGGACAAAACCATTAATTCAAAGAGATACACATACCCCTATGCTCATAGCAGCATTATTCATAATAGCCAAGATACGTTAACAACCTAAATGTCCATTGATAGATGAACGGAGGAGAGGATGTGGTCTGTATATAGAATGGAACACTACTCAGCCATAAAAATGAAATCATGCCATTTGCAGCAACATGGATGCAGCTAGAGATGGTCATATGAAGTCAAAGAAAGAAAAATACCATATGATATCATATGTGGAATCTAACATACAACACACATGAATCTATGTACAAAACACAAACAGACTCACAGACATAGAGAAGAGACTTGTGGTTGCCAAGGGGGAAGGTGTTGGAGAAGGAATGGAGTGGGAGGCTGGGGTTAGCAGATGTAAGCTATTACACAGAAATGGATAAACAACAAGGTCCTACTGTACAGCACGAAGAACTATATTCAGTATCCTATGATAAACCATAATGGAAAGGAATATAAAAAGAATGTGTATTATAACTGAATCACTTTGCTCTACAGCAGAAATTAACACAACACTGTGAACAAATTCTACTTCAATTAAAAAAGTGGGAAAAAATTAAAAACAATGTTCCAAGCTGTACAATAGAATATGTTGCAGACATTAGCTATTTTTGAAGATGACTTAATAACACAAGAAACAGTTCATTATGCCATCTTAAGTGAAAAGGGCTGTTTATTAAATTGTATTTATTGCATAATCCCCAGTTTTGTAATCATGACTTCTATGTCTTCATCTATGTCATCTGTTAAAAATGTGAACAGAGTTTGGACCACATGCCATGGAAGGTCCACCACCGTGAGCCTCAGGCTTGACGGTTCCAGCGTCATAGATTTCACCAACTGAACATTCACGTAGCAATAGTTCCCAAACATTTCTTGGGAGAGGCTGCCTAAAAATCACCACGAGAGGTAGTTTATGATAACAAAAACAGATTTTTCAGTCTGATCCATAGAGGTTCCACTTCACAAGGTCTGGGATGAGCCCCTGGAATCTGTTTCAGAAGGTCTCCTGGTGACTGTGACCCCCAGACAGATTCAGGAACCAGAGCTTTCTAGTTCAGAATTCTCCAAGGTTTTGAAAACCGTGTTTTGAATGTCTTTTGGAAGTAAGCATCTAGATGTCACTTCTAATCCTCAGGGACTGCTGCCCTTTGTCAGGTAGATGATGTAATTAGTGGACAAGAGGCCAACAGACAGCATCGCCCCAAGCAGGGACTGTGGCCACCAATGCCACACTCAACCTGTCCTGCACCACCCCCGTCCCTCAGAACCCTTGCTCCAAGTCCTGCCTCCTCTTGGGCTTCTGAACCACCAGCTGCTCCCCCTCCACACCCCCCTTCTATCAGCTTCTAACTCTGCAGGGTCATGATCATCAACCAAACCTCCGGAATGCCTGTGACCAGGGCATGGTTCCTCGCCCTCAGTGCCCAGCTGGTGAGAATTTTCTATATTTGGTGCTTCACCTCCCACTCATTCTTCAACCCACTGTCACCTGGCTTCCATCAGCACCACTTACTGACTCTTGCCAAGGTCACCCTGGCTTCTGATGGCTAATCCACTGGTTCTGCTTCCTTGAGGCAGCTGACGCTGCTGACCACCCCCTCTCTTTCCCTGGCTTTTGTGGGGACCACCTGCTGTTTCACCTGTCTAGCATCCATTTCCCCTTTTTGATAGCTGTACTCTGAGGAGCCACCTCTCCCCACCATCAGGCCATGAGGCTTAGGGGCTGACCACCCCACTCCAGACATGGATACTCATTCCCCCCAGCTTGAGGGACTGGCTTAAGGATGGGCAGATGGCCAAAGTCGACCCAGTGAAACTCAAACTTGAGACTTCTTGCTCAAACTATGGGTGGAGGGGTTCTCTTCTTTCCCACTGGGGTTGCTGAGCTGGCAGAACATGAGTCTGGAATTGGAGAGGGTCTGCCCGCCCCATGAGCAAGTGCCTGAGAAGGAAGCCAATGTGAGAAGACAGCAGAGCTGAGAGACCAAGTCCTGATGGCACATGGGGTCCCAGGCTGGGTCTGAAGCCAGCACACTCTGGTCCAACCAGTTTCGTGAGAAAAAGTGTATCTTTTTACTTAAGGCTTTTTAAGTTGAGTTGCTGTCACTTGCAACCATCAGAGTCCTAAGATGGCTCAGAACCACCATCCTTCCCTGGCATCACGTCCACCTCCGTGGTGATATTTTCCCTGGCACTTCCACAAGGTCCCCTTCCTTTCACTCCAGACCCACATGTCCGACCCTTCTTGGACTCTACACCTGGGTGTCCACTTATGCACAGGCTTAAACCTAAACTCATAAGTATGCCCCATTCTTCCTCGCCTCAGTGGACAGCTCAATCACCCACCTGCTTAACAAAACTTGGGCCTCACCACGGATACTTTCTCACTTTCACTTCCCTATCCCCTTGTGGCTGCGAATTTTTGCTCATTCCACTGGGTTCAGCTTCCAAGTTGTATCCCCGGATGCCTTTTCCAATCTCCAAACCTGCATGAAGGGTCCCTCCTATGCTCCCACCCCACCCTGTGCTTTGTCACAGCTCTCCTCACCCAGAGCCCTGAGGGCTTGATCCTCTTCCATAGTCTGGGATAGCTGGGCCCATCCCTGACATCAATACTATTTGAGGAAAGGAATACTAGGCTGTGTAGGTATGAGCTTACCTTGTATACTGTAAATACAGTCTATATAGTGAAAATTAAATATTTCAGTATTTCAGAAAGATCTGCAAAAGGCATGGTATTTGGCACACAAGACTATGATTTTTGGGGTCTAGCACTTGAATGAGGGTAAGAACCACCCAACTGGGCCCCCAGTGTTTCCCTAGGGGAATTTTTCTTTTTCAATGGGTGAACCAGCCTGCCTTCTACTGAGTAGCTTCACTTCTCTTTAACAGCTGAATCTAGAGCTTATCAATGGAATAGAGTAGAGCTTTGTCCTTAAAATCTATTTCTTCCCTTTTTTGAAAACCGAACACTTGCCTGCTTCCAACTTTTGGATACTTTTCATATTCTTCATTATTTCTTACAAATCACAGAACATAGTTTTCTTTGGGCACAACTGCAAGCTCTTCCTACAAGGACCTGCCATCCATCTATCCACCTGGGTATTTCCTGGATCTTGCCTGTGGCAGGCCCGAGAGAGCTCCTCGTCTGGTTTGAGTTCCTCTCAAACAGGCCTGGGCTCCCTTCTACCATCTCTGGAGCACTTTCTTTGAGAGAAAAGGAGGAAGCAAAATAACAGCTGAGTAGTTCTGCTTTTCATTAACGTTCCAGCAAGAGCCCCAGGCTCCAGTCTATTGCTTCCTGATTCTTTTTCTTGTTCTGATCATACCTAAAAAGGCTTTTCTTTTTCTGTCTGAGGGGGCATATTGTCTCGTCTTTGCTTCTTAATGCTTCGTATTATCCACCAACCTTGTTTTCGTCCTTGTCCATGGAACCCCTGCCTGCCTTTTCCCTATTAATGCTATATTTAATATTCAATGTTTTAAAACATAACTGCTTATCAAGCGTTTTATAGGAAAACATCACACCGTGATTTTACTCACCTGAGCATTATGAAGAATGAACGTTTATACACTGACAAGGACACACAAAGAAAAAAACACACAGGGATTGCAGTGGTGGCTATTGTACACTGCTTCTTCTCAGATCTACTTAGTTCCTTTTGTCCTTGGTTTTCTTTTAGCTTATTTCCACTTTTTTTGTGTTTTCTTTCTGGCATCGATTTTCATTTTAAATTACTGCACAGATGCAGAAATTACTTGATGGGCACTAACTGTAGAATTTATGGAAATTAAATCATAGGATGCTTAATACTGAAAGACTGAATTGTTTCATAATTTTATTGAGATATTCATATACCATAAAATTCACCCTTTTAAAGGGCACAATTCTGTGGTTTTTAGTATCCTCACAAAGTTGTACAACTAACTACCTCTATCTAACTTCAGAACATTTTTATCACTCAAAAGGGAAACCCTGTACCCATTAGAAGTCACTTTCTATTCTTCTTGCAATGTGGATATCCCATTGTCCCACTATCACTTGTTGAAAGGTATATTTCCCCCCACTGAAGTGTCTTAAAAGCCTTGTAAAAACAAATTTATCAAACATGTATTGGCTTATTTCTGAATTTTCAATTCTGTTCAACTGACCGATAGGTCTCTCTGTGTGCTAGTGTCATGCTTTCCTGTTTACTGTAGCTTTGTGGTGAGTTTTGAAATCAGAAATATGAGAAATTGAATATTGTTGTCTTTTCTCCCAAGATTCTTTTGGCTATTCTGGACCCCTCACAATTCCATGTGACTTTTTAGGATCAGCTTGTCAATTTCGACAAAGGCGGTAGTTGGGATTTAGCTAGGGATTGCAGTGACTCTGAAGATCACTTGGAGTATTATTGCCATTCTAAAAATATTGTCGGGACTCCCCTAGTGGTCCAGTGGTTAAGAATCTGCCTGCCAATGCAGGGGACACAGGTTTGATTTCTGGTGCTGGAAGATTCCACATGCTGTGGGGCCACTAAACCCATACACCACAAATACTGAAGCTCGTGAGCTCTAGAGCCCATGCTTCCAGACGAGAGGCCACTGCAGTGAGAAGCCCTCAAACCACAACTAGAGAAAGCCCTCGCACAATATCAAAGACCCAGCACAGCCAATAAATAAATAAGTAAAAAATAAAAACATTGTCATTCAACCCATGAACATGGAACGTCTTTCCTTTAAGGTTTTCTTTAGTTTCTTTCAACAAAGTTTTACAGTTTTGCATTACTTCTGTTAAATTTATTCCTAAAGTATTTTATTTTTAAGGTATGTTATAAATGGAATTGTTTTCTTAATTTCATTTTCAGATTGTTCATTGCTAGTGCATAGAAATATAACTGATCCTGTATATTAATCTTGTATCCTGACAACTTACTGCCCTTGTTTTAACAGTTCTTGAAGGCTTTTCCTAATCCTTAGGATTTTTCTACATACAAGATCATGTTCTCTGTGAATAGAGATGTTTTTACTTCTTTCCAATCTACATGCCTTCCATCCCTTTTTCTTGCCTTATTGTCTTATTCTCGACCCTTTAAAAACCTATAGTGACTTCCTTCTTTTTTCCTCATTAGAATAAATTTTTTTGAGAGAACAGGACAAGAGTGTAGGAAGAAGAGAGAAAGTGGAGCTCTTAAAAATCAGAAGTTGCAATTGTGTGGCTTGAACTGATTTTTGGTGAACCTCACATCATGGCAATCCACTCCAGCACTCTTGCCTGGAAAATCCCATGGACGGAGGAGCCTGATAGGCTACAGTCCATGGGGTCACAAAGAGTCGGACATGACTGAGCGACTTCACTTCACTTCACATCTCAGGGAAATGTCTTCCCTCACTGGGCCCAAGGATTTTCTGGGGGAATCTCTGAAATCTGTTTTCCTCAGGTTTTGTACCCAAGTCTGGCTGAGGCCAATATTCAGCTTTCATTGGCTGCTAAACAGTCTACCATGACTTGGCTGCTTCTCCCATGCCCATCTCTTCTCCTCCTCTGGCCAATTCTTTCTTGCTGGCCAGAGGCAGGGCAGCACCAGTTCCTCCCATTGCATCCTCAAGTCTTCTAAGAAATAAAACTGTCAGTGAGACAACAGACTGTTCTGCTTCTACCCCAAAAGGACTTTGACAAACATCTCCTGAAGTTCTGGGCCAACTTTGTGACCCATGTGAGGAGAGTCCATCAAAACTCTATCTATCCTCTTCCTTGCATTTGGGCCCCTCATGGTTGTCTTCCATAGTGAGCATAGCTTCTTGACACTCAGACTCTCCATCCACTCTATTTAGGAGGGTTTTGGTTTTTTGGCCACTCTGCATGGCATGCAGGATCTTAGTTCCCTGACCAGAGATGGAACCCACGGCCCCTGCAGTGGAAGCGCACAGTCTTAACCACTGGACCACTAGGGAAGTCCCTAGGAGACCTTTTAATTACAGCACACACTTAAACCACCACACTCTTGGTCAAAGTCCTGGCTCACCATGTTTCAATGGGGCTCTCAATTCTTCCCGGTTACGCGACCAAAGGAAGGAAGAGTAAGGTTTCGTCAAAGGTGGAATGTATATCAAAGGCTTTGCTGAGTGACTTCATGAGGAGAGAAGTTTCCCTCTATATTAGTGCAGGCTCTGTGTAACCAGTGACCTCTGGGGATGTGCAGGAAGCCAGGTGATAAGAATCTCTGACTATGCAGACAGGTGCATCCTATAGCCAGTTATGAGCGTCCAGTGCTTACTGGCTAGAAACAAAACACCCAGGCACTGACCAGCCTCAGAGAAAAGACAGCCACAGATGCAGGCAGGTTCCAGGATGGTCAGCACCTGGGTCAACACTTCCGGCCCCCAGTACCAGTGTAGGACTCTAGACGGCAGCTGCCCTTTTGTTTGAGTCTTTCCTTCCAGAAGCTGAATCTTTTCCTCCTAGTCCCACTCTGAAATCAAACTCAGGTCTCGGTGCCTCACCAACCTTCTGGTATACCCTGAGTTTCTTCCGCCCTCACAGGTCCACTTTTGTGTCTGGTGCCTAACAATCAAGTCACTTAGGCCAGGGAAGGTCTCAAGAGCAAGTGACTTCCTGATAGGGTGACTCCTTTTCTCACTGTAGCGTTGCACGTGGGGGCTCCAGAGCCTCCTGAGAAGTGGTTCATTTGGATGGAGTCATTGTTTAGTCGCTAAGTCATGTCTGACTCTGCGACCCTATGGACTGTAACTTACCATGCTCCTCTGTCCACGGAATTTCCCAGGTAAGAATACTGGAGTGACCCAGGGATCGAACCCGTGTCTTCGGCTTGGCAGGTGAATTCTTTACCACTGAGCCACCTGGGAAGTCCTTGGATAGTCTCACCAAATTCCCAATCCTTCTTCAAACTATGCTTAGCTATTCCACAAAGTTCCCCCAAATGATGAGACAGAAAAACAGTAAGATGAAAAAAAGATGGATACATGTTTCCGTGGGTTTGTTTTCCTGTCTTAGATTTGCTTATTATCCAGGCTGTGGGAGCAGAGAGAGGACCAAATAATATCCAGGTTGACACAGTATTAACAGTGGCTCCCTAATCACACAATCTCATGCCAAGGACAGGTGGGAGGAACTACTCAGGGTGCTCTGAACAGGCCATCACCAATGCTGAGACTATTTTAATTATAACAATGCTTACCTTCTTATCCTTTATCTGTATATTTCAAAAGGTCTACCTCCCACTCTTGTGCTACATAATGCTTCATAGGCCTATATACTTAAATTGGTATTACTGAGCCCTTAAGTGTATTTTATAACATCTTTCAAGGTATCAGTTTATGTAATATTTCTAGGTTCATTTTGAGTGTCTTAGGTGACATATTTAATACTATTTTCAGCTTACTAAAAAGCACCAAATAAAGCAATTTAAAAGTATTTTCTTCCATCTTCCTTTACATTCAACTTACTTTCAAGAAGTATATTTCAATATAGTCTATTTGCTTTGCTGAATTAACTCATCGTGCACCTGCAGCTTTGGATTGAACATATTTTCTGTAGTGACAACTGTATTTGTAGGAACTATAGGTCACTGGAACCCAGAAAAAGAGGCCGCTACTTAATAGAAATGGCATGTATCCAAATATAGATGCAGTTTTCTGAACACCTGTTGATCATCAATGATGAAAAAAGTTAACAATTTCCAAAGCCCTTGCCCCAAACCTAAAATAATCACTTTGTTTCAATGAACACACAGTTTAACCCAGGAAAACAAGTCTCCTAACCAAAGAGCTGCTTTAAAAGTAAAATAGCGTCTTCTAAAAGCAATCTGTTACAATGTAAATTATTTCCCATTAAAAACCACTTCCGAGGGACCTATATCATTTGGATGTCAAGGCACCCACAGTAATTGTTTGCTTTTGGAGACATGGCAAGCATGACAAATATTTTCAGTTGTCAAGGGTGACGGAGAAGGGAATGACCCACCTAAGAAATGGAAACTAACCAGTAGTAATATGACACTCCCCCTGAGCTCCACTGGGCGCTGGCTGGTTCGGCGGCTACACACAGCTAACTTCCTATGGCAGGATAGAGAGGCTGTGCACGAGCTGAACGAAGGCGGCCTCTCTACTCGGTCTCCCTGAACAGTGTTGGGGGCGGGATGCAGGGCCGCAATGGAAGGGGGCGTGGGCAATACCCTCTACTGTTGCCATTCTTTCATTCGGTAAATAGTTATACCCCGGGCACTGTGCTAGGGCTTAACTTTCCAACTTGACTCAATAATCCATTCTGACACCCCACACCTTTGTCCCCATTTCCAGCCCTTGGTCTCACTCGCTCGTCAGGAAGGTGATTATTATAGCCTTGCTTTTCCTCCCATCCCGGGGCTCCCAGGCTGGGGTGACAAGATAAAGCCAGTCAGAGGAGTGCCTTTCCAAACGCAAGGAAGGAGGGCTCTTAGTAAGCAGAGACGGGGCGGGGGTGGGGGGGCGGTTCTGAGGACCCTCTCGGCCCCGTAGGGAGAGTCTGCCCTTACTTCGGCGGCGGGTCCCGGGGCAGGGCTTCAGACACCGGGGAACCGTCCTCGGACGGGGAACCTGAGGCCGCGCCGATGCTGGAGAAAGCGGCAGAGAGGGGATTCCTCGAAGGAGAAGGGGCGCTGCAGGAAGCCGGCAGGAGGCTGGTAACAACAGACGCGCACGTGGGGAGGAGGACGCCTCCACCTAGGTGACGAGGACAGGTGTGCAGGCAGGAGGGCGGAGGGGGCGGGGAGGGTTACCTGATGAAGGTGGTCTTGCCGGTGCTGTACTGGCCCACCAGCAGGATCATGGGCTTGTTCTCAAAGTCGGCGTCCTCCAGCGCCGGCGAGTGGAACTCGTGGAAGCGATACGCCTCCTCCAGCGGCAGCACCTTGCGCTGGTAGAGCGAGCGCAGGCCACCCGTCACGGTCTGCACCGGGTCCGCGCCCGTACCTCCGCGCCCGCCCGCCTGCCGCCCTAACCAGCTGAACATCTTGCCGCCGGCCCGCTCGTCTGTGCCCCGCGCTCGCCCTCTCAGTGCAGGTCCCAGGCTCCGACCCCACTCCGGGCTCGCTGAGCAGCCCCAACAGCCCTCGCCGCCGCCCGAGATGGCCCCGCCTCGCGCCACTCAGCCAGTCTCCGGTCGCTACGTCACGGGAGTGTGTTCATTATTCAGAAGGGTCTCTCAAGTCCTTTCTCATTGGACCGCTGCCGGCCCGAGTGGAGGCGCCAGCCAATGGAGACGAGGATCTTAATGAATTATTGATGACGGAGTCTTTCTGATGGACTGGGCGAGGAAGAGGGTGTTTCCTCTAACTTGCCAGCGCAGACCGGCGAACCGAGGGGCCGGGTGTGGTTGGTTGCCCGCGCCCCACCTCTAGCCAGGTGGCGTAGATTTCCGGGCAAATCTGAGCTGGCAAAGAAACACACACACTCACACAAGCTGGCAAAGAAACACACACGCGCGCCCGCGCGCCTCTGGAGGCTGCTTAGTTTCCTGGGACGTTTTTTCATCCCAGCCCTACGATGCTGGAGACAAAAGTTTGAAAAGTTAACAGGTGAGTTCTTTCTACCTACTGGCAGCTTATTATTACTCTGACTTTATCTGTGAGGAAACCCTGACTCAAGGACGTAATTGACCAAATTTGAAGTTGGGATAGTAGATTTCAATCTACTTGGCTAAATGTTTCTCCACGCTGCCTCCACAAACTTCTGGATCGAGTGAAGGCTTTTTGCCCTTAGTTTTCTTTATGTGATTTTCTGTAAATTTGAAGGTTTAGTTATCCTCATTATTACAACCTCATTGCCACATATTGACATAAAAAGAGTTACTGTTAGCCTGTAGCAGTCTCTTTTTCAGGTGATAAGGATACATCGGTGGAGAAGACTAGTGTCCCTTGGACTGCAAGGAGATCAAACCAGTTAATCCCAAAGGAAATCAGCCCTGTATTCATTGGAAGGACTGATGCTGAAGCTCCAATACTTTGGCCACCTGATGTGAAGAACTGTCTCATTGGAAAACAGCCTGATGCTGGGAAAGATTGAAGGGAGGAGGAGAAGGGGAGGACAGAGGATGAGATGGTTGGATGGCATCACCAACTCAGTGGACATGAATTTGAGCAAGCTCGGGGAGTTGGATGGACAGGGAAGCCTGGCGTGCTGCAGGCCATAGGGTTGCAAGGAGTTGGTAACGACTGAAGGACTGAAATGAACTGAACTGAACTGAAGGATACATCTAAACTGAGAAAGGGAGAAATAATCAGCCATCACTTGTGGTGTCCTGCGTTACAGTTTTAGAATGTCTCCATTGTTTCAGTGCATTTCTCAAGTGTGGTGCTGGTGGTGGTGGGGAAGGGGGTACCTGCATAAGAAAACTTGAGATGGTTGTTAAAATGCAGATGTCTGGTCATCACCCCTGTCCTCCTGAGTTAAAATATTGGAGAAGGATGAAGCTCAACAACTATTCCCAGCTGATGCTGATGTATTCTAATCTGGGGGAAATAGTATCACAACAGACTTCTCACATTTGATACTAATGCAGATTCTGATTCAGTGGCTATGGGATGTTACCTAAGACTGTGTTTCTAACAAGCTCCCAGGTGTTGCCCAATGCTGCTTATTCATGGATCATAATTTGAGTACCAGGGCTGTGGTGGAAAGAACAGGATTTGGCATCAAAAGACCTAGGTTTGAATTCTGACTGTATAAATTAATGGCTATATGATTGTAGGGGCTTCCCTATGATGGTAAAGAATTTGCCTGCCATGCCGGAGACCCAGGTTCAGTCCCTGGATCGGGACGATCCCCTGGAGAAGGAAATGGCAACCCATTTCAGTATTCTTGCCTGGAGAATCCCATGGGCAGAGGAGCCTGGTGAGCTACAGTTCATGAGATTGCAAAGAGTCAGACATGACTGAGTGACTAACACACTTATGTGATCTTAAATGCAATGAGTTGTCTCTTTGCCTCAGTTTTCTTGTTTGTAAAATGGGAGCTTTTTTGGAATTGTGGATAAAATATTTAGAGGGAGCTATATGTGACTAAGAAAGTGATGAGAAATCCAAGAAAGAAAATCTAGTTAGATATCTGCCTCATCAAAATAAAACAAAGCTTGAAATGTAAAAATAAAATAAAACCATAGACTTACTAGAACTACTACTACTTTAGAAGTTACTGAAGATTTGTAAAATTTTGGAAGGGAAAAGCCTTTCTAATCAAAACCAAAGATAGAAATTATGAAAAAAGGTTGATAGCTTTGTCAGCAAAAAACTAGAGGCTTCAATGTGGGGTTTTTTTTTTTTAATAAATAAAAACCACTTATAAACATACTCTTGCCATATAATTCAGAATTTTCTCTCCTTGGTATTTACCCAAATGAGTTGAAAACTTATGTCCATATAAGAACTGCATGTAAATATTTACAGTCGGTTTATTCATAGTTGCCCAAACTTGGAAGCAACTAAGATATCCTTCTCTAGGTGAATGGATAAATAAACTGTGGTACATTTAGACAATAAAATATTATTCAGCTAAAAATAAATGAGCTACCAAGCCAAGAAAAGATGTGAAGGAAGCTTAAATCTATATTACTAAGTGAAAGAAGCCAGTGTAAAAAGGCTACATACTGTATCATTGAAACAGTATGACATTCTGGAAAAAGGCAAAACTATGGAGACTATAAAAAAGATCAGTGGTTTCCAGGGGTTAGAGAGGAGGGAAGGATGAGTAGGAAGAGGTTAGAAGGTTTGTAGGGCAGTGGAACTATTCTGTATGATGATGTAATTGTGGATATATATCATTACACATTTGTTCCAACCCATAGAATCTATAACACCAAGAGTGAATCCTAATGTAAACTATGGATTTGGGGTGACAGTGATATGTTGGTATAGGTTAGGTTCATCAGTGGTAACATATGTACCACTCTGGTGCAGGATGTTGGTTGTGTGGGATGTTGATAGTGGGAAGGCTGTATTGCAGGGACAAAGGATACATGGGAACTCTCTTTACTTTATACTTAATTTTGCTGTGAATCTAAAACCACTCTAAAAAAAATAAAAAAAAATAAAACCACTCTAAAAAATTCTATTAAATGTAGTATATAAATAAAAAACAAACAGGGACTTCCCTGGTGGTCCAGTGGTTAAGACTGCACCTTCCAACGCCTGGAGTACAGTTCTGTCCCTGGTCAGAGAGCTAAGATCCCACATGCCTCGGGGCAAAAAAACCCAAACAAACTTAAAAGAGAAGCAATATTGTAACAAAGTCAATAAGATTTTTGAAACAGTCCACATTAAAAAAAAATCCATAAGCCAAAGTAAAGGTCAAAAGACAAATAGGGCAAAATATTACAGACATGTATTTAATTAAGGAATTAAAACTTTAAAAATCTATATGAAATTATTAAGAAAGAAAATACTCAATTAGACCAATGAGCAAAGGACATAGACAACTAGAAAAACTAATATAGTTGACCAGTAAACTAAATGATGCTGATCTCCATTAACAATCAGATACACAAATTTAAAATGAACAGGTAACATTTAAGAATTACAGACTTTTATTTTTCTAAGATGATGTCTAATGTTAGCCAGGTGTAGGAAGAGGTACCTTCTCATACATTGCTGGAGATGGTATAAATTGGCTCTTTTCTGGAGTCCATACTTAACAAAAATCTTGAAAATGCACATTCAAGACTTCTGCTTCTCAACATAAAACTTAAGATGAAATGACTGAGAGCTTTCCTTCTGCGATCAGAAACAGGGCAAAGATGCATGCTTTTACCACTTCTATTTAACATGCTGTGCTGTGCCTGTGCTTAGTCGCTGTCTTGTCTGACTCTGCAACACTATGGACTGCAGCCCTCCAGGCTCCTCTGTGCATGGGGCTTCTCCAGGCAAGAATACTGTAATGGATTCTCATGCCCTTTCCTCCAAGGGATCTTCCCAACCCAGGGATTAAACCCAAGTCTCCTGCATTGCAGGCAGATTCTTTACCAGCTGAGCTACCAGGGAAGCCCATTTAGCATCCTACTAAGATTCTAGTCAGTACAATAAGGCAAGTAAAAGAAAAGGTATCTAGATTGGATAGAAAAATTAAAACCATCTTTATTTGCAGAAAATATGACCATCTATGTAGAAAATTCTAAGGAATCTACCAAAAGAGCTGGGGCTTCCCTTGTGGCTCAGCTAGTAAAGAATCCGCCAGCAATGCAGGAGACCTGGGTTCAATCCCTGGGTTGGGAAAATCCCCTGGAGAAGGGAAAGGATACCTACTCCAGTATTCTGGCCTGGAGAATTCCACGGACTGTATAGTCCATGGGGTCACAAACAGTTGGACAAAACAGAGACTTTCACACACTTACTTCACCAAAAAAGCTGGGAGAACTAATGAGTTTAGCAGGATTGCTAGGTATAAGACAAAACTCTCTTTTTATACACTAGCAGTGAATAATTGGACAGTGCAGTAAAAAATCAATATAATTTGCAATGCATTAAATATATTAAATACTTAGGGGTAAATCTGATTAAAATGTATAAGGTCTGTACACTGATAGCTACAGAGCATTTCTGGGAGAAATAAAGAAGGTCTAAATAAATGGAAATATATACTTGTGGGTATGTATATATGCTTGCGGATCAGAAGACTCAATATTGTTAAGATGTCAATTTTCTTCAAACTTATAAACATATTCAGTGCAATCTTAGCATGTTTTTATTTTTGTTAATTGACAAGTTGATTCTAAATTCACATGTAAATTCAAAGAATCTAAACTAGCCAGAACAACTTTGAAAAAGAAACAAAGTTAGAAGACTTACACTACCTAGTGTCAAAACTCATTGTAAAGATACAGAAATCAAGGCAGCATGATATTGGTATAAAGATAGACTAATATATCAAAAGAACAAATAGAGTCTAAAAACAGACCCACACATACTGGTTAATTGACTTTTGACACAGTGCAAATGCAATTCAATGGATAAGGAAAGTCTTTTCAACTAATGATGCTAGTTGTACATCCATATGTGAAAAGATGAACTTTGATCTATACCTTCCACTATATGTAAAAGTGATCTCAAAATGATTAAAAATGTAGATGTAAAGAACGAAACAAAGCAGAAAAGCTTTGTGAACTTGTGTAGGGAAAGGTTTCTTAGATGATACTAAAAGCATGCTCCATAAAAGAAAAAAATTGATAAATTAGATGATCAAAATTACAAACTCCTGACCTTTGATAGATACTGTAAACAAAATGAAAAGAAATCAAGACTAGGAGACTATATTTTCAGATATCTGATAAAGGACTTGCATCCAAAACATAAAGGCTTCTTAAAGCTCAGTATTAAGAAAACAGGGAGTTCCCTGGCAGTCCAGTGGTTAGGACTTGAGCGTTCACTGCCATGGCCTGGGTTCAATCCCTGGTTGGAGAACTAAGATCTCGCAATCTGTGTGACATGGCCAAAAAAAAAAAAAGGGAATTAAAAAAAAAAACACACCAAGGTACCCTTATACACCTATTAGAATGTCTGAATCATACCAGTTGTTGGGAAGGATGTGGAGCAACCAGAACTCTCATGCACTGCCAGTGGAATGTAAGCTAGTAACAATCACTTTGGAAACAGTTTGGCAGTTTCTTAAAAAGTGAAGCATGCACCTACCACATGACCCAGCAGGAGAGGAGCAGAGGGAAGGATACAAAGGGCATGAGAAGGCTTGTTGGGGTGAATGGTTTACTCATTACCTTGACTGTTGTGATGGTTCACAGTTGTACACCTCTGCTGAAACTCATCAAATTGTGTACTTTAATTATGCACAGTCTATATGTCAATTATACCTTTCCTAACTGTTAGAAATGCTCACACTTCTCAGGAATTTTATCCTGAAGGAATAATGAATATAAAGCTTTATCTAAGGAATGTCTAACAGCATATCATTATAACAGTGAAAAGCTGTGACTAGTTGTTCTCCCATGAAAAGACTAGTTAAGCAGATGATGGATTCCTATGTAGTCTCTGAAAATCGTGTTATATGAGAAGAGCATTAAACACCTGAGAAAATGCTCAGAATATATTTTTAAGCGGAAAAAAGCAGATGACAGAAGTGAATCCATGCAATTGCTATGGAACACAGGATGGCAGTTCTTCCAATAAAGATAGAACTACCATAGTATCCAATCCTATTTCTGGGTATATATCCAAAAGAACTGAAGGTAGGGTTTCTAGGAGATATTTGCACATTCACGTTTATAGCAGCTCCACTCACAATAGTCAAGAGGTTAAAGCAACCTAAGTGTCGATTGATAGATGAACGGATAAACATTTAAACAAAATGTGTATACATACATACAATGAAATGTTAGCTTTAAAAAAGGAAAGAAATCCTGTCACAAGCCACAATCTGGATGAAACCTGAAAACATTATGCGACATGATATATGCTCTAACCCCTTTATCCCTTCTGCTGCCTAGAATGTGGGTAGAGGTGAAACAGCCATATTGGAAACTACCATATGGAAGGAAAACTTGAGGAAGGCAGAAGCAACAGCTGAAAGGAGCCTGGGTCCCTGATTAGAAATAGAGATCTTTTAGATCTTTAGATCTTTAAGCCTCCTTAGATCTTTTCGGTTATGTAGCAAAAGCTATGCTAACTGATACAGAATTTGAATACATGAATCAAGAACTCAGGACATTACCTTGGCTAGAAATAAAGGTTTGAGAGTTTTCAAAATAGACGCAGTAGTAGAAATTCTGGGTGTGGATGAGATTGCTTTAAGGAGGGTACAGTGATAAGGGGGCAGAACTGAGGAGAGAGCCTCAAGTAATATCAGCACTTAAAGGAGAGAAGGGAGGGGATGCCAGGGAAGGGGTTTGAAATGGGAACAAGTCCAGGGCAGAAGGTGTCCAGCACATTAGGCCCCTCTCCTTGAGGGCTGGGTTGGCAGCCCCTGATGTGTGCCCCTTGTGTACACAGCTCACATGGAACTTCCTCTGCGCACTGCAAGCCCCTGTTTCCGTGTAGGCCTCCTGCGTAGGACCAGAAGGAAGCTCCTTGAAGTGCAGGGTCAATTGTTCATCCTTTTTATTGTCCCCCAGTGCCTACAGCAGTGACTGGCACGTTGTTGTGAAGGCAATAAATATTTGCAAGCGGAACTGAACTGAGCTGCTGTTGGCAAGGAAGTCTCGGGAAGGGAGGGTTTCAGGAAGGAGGGAGTGGTCTGCAGGGCCAAATGTGGAGAACAATCGAGTAAGATAAGGCCTGTAAAGAGCTGGTGCCTTTTGGCTCAGTGTATCTGGCAATTATCTGACGACACTGGTGACCTTGGGGAGAAGTGTTTTCATGGGGACATAGGGGCAGAAAACATCTGTGGGGCAGGGCGCCTGGGCTGCATGGCAGTGTGGAGTGATGGCTGCTCTTGGGAAGACTGGGGGAGAGAGGAGTTTTATTTAATTTTTCTATTAAATCGAGTTGCGACTACTGAGACCATGTGACTAGAGCCCGCGCTCCACAACAAGAGAAGCCACCATAGTGAGAAAAGCCGAGCACAGCAATGAAGACCCAGCGCACCCAAAAATAAAATGGAAATTTAAAAAAATTGTTATAGGTGGAGAGCAGGGAGCCTGAGGAGGGAGCCTCCTTGTCCTCCCCAGGACCCTATGCCCTCACCCCTCTCGGAGCTGTCCTTATCCCTTGTGTGGTCCTTACTTATCTCCAGCTCCGTGACATCACCAGCATTGTTTTAGAAGCTAAGTCACTAACTTCTCACATCTGTTGACAACATAAAAAAGCATAAACTGTGTTTTCACATTTTCCGCTGAACCCAAATCTAACTTTCTAGGAAGCAGAAGCTGTTCACGGACCGCGGTCTATCAGGTAGGTGCTCGGCGGATGCTGGCTGCCCTTCTTTCCTCTCCATCAGTGCCTCATGAAAACCATCTGAGCTTCAAACAGCACATATCAGCAAGGGCTGGTTCTCCGCTGGCCACTGACACGGCTTCATAACAGCAGAGGGACATCCCACCACGAGAAAGGAGGGACCCCGGAAGGCAGGAAGGCCGGCATGGCTTTCTCATGCCTCTGGCAGCACATGTGCGAAGCCCAGGAAGGGATGAGGGCAGGAGTTATCCATAGATTGCAGCATCATAAATGAAAGCCAGTGAGTTGACTGCATTCACCCACATGGCCAGTTTATTCCAGGTTCAAATAATACAATGATTTTATAAACCTTGTTTTACATACTTTGATGAATCCAAGGCAGGGCTGCCTTCACCTTACAGTAAACACACAGGTATTTTGATAAACACAGGTCTTCTGGCTCACTCTGATAATTTGAAGAGAATCTGTCTTGGCAGACGGAAAGAAAAGATGGCAGAGTAGAGGCAGCTGGCTGCTCTGATGGAGGAGATGGTGGGGTCCTAAGTCAGCATTTTCTGGAGGGGACCAGGTCCAGTTTATCAAGGGCTCAGGGGAGGTGATGGACTCATGATTTCTGGCTTAAGGGAGAATACAGCTAAATTCACTCCTTGCAGACCTCAATATGCATAAGTATCACCTGGAGGCAGGGAAGAAGAGGTGAAAAATCTTAAAATGTAGATTCTGAGTCAGTATGGTTGGGGTGTGGCCTGAGACTCTGCATTTCTAATCAGTTCCCCTTGAGTAGCAAGGATATAAATCAGAGGACGATTTTGGTAAACTTTTGGCACCTGTCACCACGCATCTCCTAACATCCAAAGGACTGCTTAGGGAGCACAATGGCCGTGTCTTCCAGATGTGCTGGGCTTCATGAGGGCCACACGCCTTTCTGGTCACATCTCCCATTGCCCGGCTTCTCAGTGGCTCAGGTTACACATTTCTTCAGTTAAGTTCCTGGCCTGGTTGGGGACCTGGATACTTTTGAGCTTCTGGGTCCTGGGGCTTTGCCAGTGACTCATCTGGAAACCAACTCCAAGGAGAGTTTTCCTCAGGGTTAACCTGGTCCTTTCTGGGTCGATCCTTTCTAGTGTTGTTATCTCAGAGTGTCTCTTCAAGAGCTGGAATGCGCTGGCCATGGTGCTTACAGAATAAATAAGAGGAATGCAGCTCAGAAATAAACGATCCCACCTGGGAACCAGACAGGAGGTGGTAAGAGGAAGGGGACACGCTCAGGGGCAGGCTGGTCAGCGAGTGGTGGCTGCGCTCACCTGATGCTTGAGGTACCTGCCCAGACCTCGGGAACCAGACAGGAGGTGGTAAGAGGAAGGGGACACGCTCAGGGGCAGGCTGGTCAGCGAGTGGCGGCTGCACTCATCTGATGCTTGAAGCACCTGCCCAGACCTCGCTGAGCTGTATCCCAGATCCTTGTTCCGTGGACCTGAGCTACAGACATGGACTTTGCGTGGCATAACACCGGAGCTGGTTGCTCAGCAAGGCTGCCCAGTCCAGATCACAGGGTGACTCATCAGTCCTGGGGCTCTGAGTAGCTGCAGAGGGGCTGCTGAAACCCCATCAGTTTTTCGTGTTTGTTGCCAAACAGACCAGAATGTCTCTAGCGCTCCATCTAGATCGTCAAGTGTTACACTTCCTATTAATACGAGGCTTCATAAAAATAAGTCACAAAATACAATTGTCTATGAAAATCACAAGAATACAATTGCCTTAACTTAAAAAAAAAAACAAAAAACATTTTTCCAGAGAACTCAGAATGCTTCTCAAGTCCTCTGGTGCATTCCCCAAGCAGAGTGGTGCAGTGAGGGGAGGGTTTTGAGTTCCTGCTGTGAGCTCAAGATTACTGGGGAACCAGCCTCTTATATAAAGTCAGGTCATGCTATTATTGGGGCTTCCTTGGTGGTGCAGAGGTTAAAGCCCATGCTATTATTATCCATTCTTTAGGCGTATGTGGGTGCCTGTGGCTTTTGGAACCCCTTCCCTGCAGGGAAGGTTTTAAAAAATTCCAGTGGATATAAGGCCCCCATACATCCCTTTATTATGTTCCTTTATCTCTGTCTCTCTCAACTCTCCTTTCTAATGTTAATTCTTTTGATAGAAAGCCCAGGCCAGCCAGGCTAGGCAGCAGAGCTGGCTGTGTGGCATTCAGCCCTGGTGGGTTCTACACCTCTGATGCTAGAAGCAGACACAGGATTGGTGAGGTGCCCTGGGACTTTAGGGGGGACACGGGCTCTTCTGGCGTTTCCTCTCTACCGCCAGTTGCAAGGCCTGAAGGAGCTTGTCCTTGTTATTCAGGATGTTATACTCGGAAAGCTTCACCAACTTGTCGAAGGCGGCCTCAGTGTATGTCAGCTCCTTGGTGGCGTAGGGAGATTTGGGACCGTAGATGTCAACCTGGCCCTGCTCCAGCTCCTCGGGACTTCGTTCCACACCTGGAGGAGCAGAAGGACTCACTGTAGCCCGTTATGTGGGAACTTGTAATGGCTTGTTTCTGGCCCTCTCTGCGAGGCCCACCCCAGCACATTCGCAGGAATACAGGCACATGTTGCACACTCACACGCGCACACGCGCACACACATCTCCCAGTCCCCCCCAGGGCAGGGACAGCTTGCGCATCTCAGGATCGCCATGGTACTAGCACATTCCAGGCTGTGAACGATGGAAAGAGCGGAATTGGACATCGCTGGGGCCTGGGGCCTGGGGGGTTGTTCTTTCTCGCCAAAGCCAAGGTTGGCTCAGACTGGAGCTAAGCCAAGCTCCATCTGTTAGTGCTCTTGGAAGACCGCACACATCTAAGAGCTTGCGTCCAAGGTCGGGGGCGAGTGGGACCTGAGCTCACCGCAGCTTACCTGGGGCCTTGTAATTTTGGAAGGTGTCGCAGATGAGTGGGAAAAAGGTCACAATGGGGGTGTCGGGCTCCTGGGCGTTCTCCAGCAGGTAGCACTCCTTGAGGTTATCCTCCTCCCTTTGCAGCTCGTATTTGAGGAAGGGGATGTTCTGCACGGCGCAGTACTCGCAGGTTTGCTTCATGGGCTAGAACATCACAGGAGGACTCGTGTGAGTATCAGGAGGGGGGAGGGGGGACCAGAAACACAGAGTTCTTAGCTCCAGCTTCCTGATTTCCCCAGCTAACAACTTAGGTCTCCCGCTGCTTTGCCTATCTGTGCTATTTTTAGGACAAAGCTGGGTCAGGATGAAGAGCCTGAGGCAGTAGGTTGGGGTGTGTCCAACCACAAGCTCCTGCCCCAGGTAAAATGGACAGAAGCCCTTTGATGATGCTTCACTCAAACACAGACCTGGAGCTGTGGGTGCCCCCGGAGAGGGTGACAGCCATGCCTGGCCAGGCTCCTGCAGGACATGCATGGGATTTGAAACGGACAAAGTGCCACAGGGCCAGAGAGAACTCAGAAAGGGCATCTTTATAAGCATGATGTTACAAGAACAGCAGAGTATCCCTTTCATTCTACTCCCTGTTCTGTGCTCACCAGCTGTACGATCTTAAGCAAGCCACTGGCCCTCTCTGTGTGTCACCTCTTTCTCCTATAACATGGGAAGAACAGCAGTTACCATCTACCTCCAAGAGCTGGCACAAGGATCAAGTAAGCTTTGTTTACAAACTTCAGTCATTATCACGGGTGTCATCCTTGTCGTCTGTCTTCATGCCCCTTTCCCTGGCCCCAGGATAGGACTGTATTAAGATAGGCCAAAAACCAGTGTCTTTCCCTTGAAAACCCAGAAAATTTCAAAAGGAAATAAATTTTTAAAAAGTTTCTGGTCCTAACTCTTTGGTGTAATTACTTGGAGGCTCATACTCTGGGGTTGGAGGAATCGTGTGATCATTTTGAAACTAGGACATTACAAACTCCTCGGATGGTACAATACTTTAGAATTGACTGGGCTCTATTAAGGTATTTTTTAAAACTCTTTTTTCTTTTTATAGCTGGAAGAATTTCCAAATATGGGAAATGCTTTAATGTAAGAATAAAATTGGAAGTAGCTCGGGATATCTAGTAAACCTGGGTCCCATCACATGAGGGCCAGTGGGCTGCCCCCTGAGGTTTGGATGTCTAGCCTGCATCATAACCTCCACCTAACCCCCTGCATAGTGGCTTGAGCAACTCTGATGCTAAGTGTAGGAGCCTGTGGGGAGTGGGGTGGGAGCCTTTCTCTGCTGCACTCACCTTTGTCTGGGACCCAGCACAGTAATTAAGGTGGATGATGAGGTCAGCTTTTCTCTCGGGCCTGAGGAGGGGCGCGTAGCTGGAGTTGACAAAGAATGCGGTGTCCAACAGGCACAAGTGTTTCACAGATCCTGTCAGCTGGTTTGGGAAGCCGTCCAGCACCGTGTCTGAAAGTCAGGCTTCCAGTTATCCTCACTCCTCACCTCCTGATCTCAGCCGGTGGTCAAAGGCACCTGGTGCCCTGCCCGGAGCTCCTCTACTTCAGCCTGGCCTCCCACCCTCCTCTCCACTAGGGTGCCTGGTGAGTCCCAGTGCTCCTGCTGGGTGGCCTGAGGAAGAACAGCCTTATCTATGGGGTTTTAGAAAAAAAAAAAAAAAAAGCTATGGTTTTTCCAGTAGTCATGTATGGATGTGAGAGTTGGACCATAAAGAAGGCTGAGCACCGAAGAATTGATGCTTTTGAACTGTGGTGTTGGAGAAAACTCTTGAGAGGCCCTTGGACTGCAAGGATATCAAACCAGTCAATCCTAAAGGATATCAACCCTGAATATTCATCAGAAAGACTGATGCTGAAGCTGAAGCTCCAATACTTTGGCCACCTGATGCAAAGAACTGACTCATTGGAAAAGACCCTGATGCTGGGAAAGACCGAAGGCAGGAGAAGGGGGTGACAGAGGATGAGATCGTTGGATGGCATCACCAATTAAACGGACATGAGTTTGAGCAGGCTCCGGCAGTTGGTGATGGACAAGAAAGCCTGGCATGCTGTAATCCATGGGGTTGCAAAGAGTTGGACATAACTGAGTGAACTGAACTGAACTGAACTGCAAGGGTTTAGCAAGTCTTTTATGGAATATGCACAGAAAGCCCACAAAGCCTCAGCCACAGAGCTTGTGGGGAGCAGGGGCTTAAGAGGATCCTGTAAATGAGTGCAGACTGTGGACCAGGAGCCAGCTGCCCTTCTTGCCCCAGATAGGACAAAAATGGCTGCAGGCTCAAGCAGCCATATGTAGACCATGGCCAAGTAAAATACCAAAGATGGTGGAACATCAACCCTAGAGCCTTGGCAGGGTGGGAGGGGGCCTGGAGTGGAAGCTGCCAGAACACAGTTTAAGATCCAGCTCTGCACTCACCATTAGGAGGATCTTTCATTGGGCCATCCCCGCCCAACTCTGGGGACCACACCCACATAAAAGGGGCCCCCAGAACACAGCTGTAGAAAGTCAGAACCCACACACTCCCCACCTGTAAAATGGGGCCAATTTCTACCTGCTGGGGTTCTTATCGATTCAGTTAATTAAATAGACCACTACTCCACCGACTGTTCAAAGCTTCACCAAATTCAGAATACACCATGGGGAGAGCCTGCCACTTGGCCAGATGAACATGGGCAGAAGTGTTTTCTCATCCTTTCTCCCTGGCAGCCTCTACACCCACTTCTCCTTCCTCCAAACAGAGGCAGCAGGTAGGGATACCTTTCCACATGGAGAACTGGCTGTTCTGGAGGTAGTCAGTGTGCAGCTGCAGCCCCAGCAGGAAATTGTGGAACTTGGAGACAAAGGCCCTGTGGGTGAGGATGTCGCGGAAAGTGTTGGACAGCCAGGATGCTGGCGTCACCACTGTGGTGTCCAGGACGTTGGCATCACATTTGGGGATTTCAGGCAGGAGTGGCTCATCTTCTGCAGGTGGACGGGGGCGGGATGGAGGTCACAGGGCTGGGGTCCCCAGGCTGCTCAGGTGAAGCATTGCCTGGGTGCCCCGCACCCAGAGGTCCACTGTAAGTGCAGTGCACACCTCTCTTGCCTAGTTCTCAAGGCTTTCGCATCAGAGCTAGGAGGACCCAGGGGAGAGACATGCAACAGGAATAAGGTAGCGGAGAGGGAGCCAGGGTGATTGGCGAGGAGGCGTTCCCAAGAGGACAGAGTCCGGAAGGGCAGCCTTTAGCAGCATTCATACATCCCCACCCTCTTCAGCTTTCCCGGGTGCCGTGCAGCTCTGCCAAGCCTACTGGAGGGTGCGTCCCCCTACCCCCCACCCCAGCCAGGCCAGAGCTGGCACAAGTGTGTCCACCTAGAATCACCTGCCTCTCCAGGCAGGGAAGACTCTCTAGCCCTAGCTGCCTGATGATGAAACATGAGGCAGGTGGTCTGGCCTCAGTTTGTGACCCACTTCCCCACCCCTATGTCTCCCAACCAAGAGAGGAGGCCAGTAGGTCACCCACCAATATCATGCACTCTATCCCTTGTCCACTGGTGGAAAAACTCCTCCGAGGTGTGGGATAGGTTCCAGGCGTCAAGCAGGTTCAGGGAGAAGATGCTACTCCACAAACCTAGGGGCAGGACCAACCATGAGCAGCTCTGTCCAGGAACCTCCAGGCCCACCCAAACACTGGCCTTGATGACTCTCCAAGTCAGGATGCTCAGGGAGAGGGACAGGCTTTGACTTCCCTCTCCTTGTGGACTCAGCTCTTTTCCACTCTCCTCTTGGAACTGGGAGAGGGCAGTTGGGGCTTCCCAGGTGGTCCAGTGGGTAAAGAATCCACCTGCCAACTCAGGAAGTATGGACTAGAGCCCTGGGTTGGAAAGATCCCCTGGAGGAGGGCATAGCAACCCACTCCAGTATTCTTGCCTGGAGAATCCCCATGGACAGAGGAGCCTGGCAGGCTACAGTCCATGGGGTTGCAAAGAGTCAGCCACGACTGAACAACTGAACTGAACTGATAAGGTTAGTTTTACTCTTAAGCTCAATTTACAGATCAGAAAACTGAAGCTCAGGAAGGTTAGGTAAATTGACCAGCTTTGAGCAGCTAATAAATGAGAAGCCAGAGTCCATGCCCCAGTGTCTTACCTACAGACCTCTGAGCCACATACCAGATAGCAAAGGTGTTCAGAGAAAGGAGAGGCTGCTGAGGGCTGTGGGCTTCAGGGCGGACTTCCCTTAAGAAACAGGGCTTAAATGGGACTTTCCAAGAGGGCTGGATTTGGGGTAGATAGAAGGGAGAGGAAGGCAGACAACCAGCCTAAGTAAGGGTGTAACTGATTGTTGAGGCTGTAGAGAGGGGTCTATTTTCTGCAGTCTCCCTTTGATGGGTATAGTTAGGGCTCTGAAGGGGATGACTCTCTGAGTGGATGTCACAGTCAGGCTCCTGCACTCAATGGGCCAGCCTTCTGGAGGACCTGGGAGTATAGTGAAACTGGGCCAGGCTTCCCCAGAGACTTTTCACCCTAAGGTCCCCTCTGGCCTCTTAGATTCCAGGAGCAGAGTCAACCCCTGGAAAATAGGCATTTTGCTGCCTGGAGCTGGAGATGGAGCAAAGGGGCAGAAGTTCCAGAAACTTCCATCTCAGCCTGCCACTCCCAGTCTGGTTCTGAACAGACACCAGGGAGACAACGGAGACAAAGACATTGGGAGAGTCCCCTTTGGTCCCCAGTGACCCCGGGGACCCTGTTAGGTCCTTCTGGGCCCAAAGGGTCACAGGCAGATCAGGGCAGTCTGGGAGGCTAGCCTCAGGTTAGGTCAGGAGCCTCTCTTGGGATGAGGGGATGCTGACAGATGCCAGGAGGGTCACATGCCCAAGGAATAACCCACGCTAGCGCCTGCACCTGGAACAAGATCCTGGGGGGAACAGAGAGTGTTTCTTTGTCAGTCCTCTAATCAAGGCGTGGCCTGTTTAGCATGGGGCGGGGTTCCCAGGGGCCTCCCCCAGCCAGGGCTCACCTAGCATGTAGCACATCCGCGACTCTGGGATTCTCTTCATCAGCCGCCCCATGAAGAACTCGGAGCCGAAGAGCTCTGTGGGGATGAAGGCTCCATACTTCTGCATGCCCACCTCGTAGGGGGAGAACTCGAACCACTCTGCACACGAAGAAAGGCAGATGTCAGCCTCCCGCCGAAACGGCCTCGCCCACCGTGCCTCAAGCCTGGGACCGGGAGGCCGCAGTCCTCCTGCAGGACACAAGGGGGCGCCCGTGGCCGGCTTCTGAGGGCCCACGAGACAGCTTTGCAACCTGTACAGGCTTATTTGCTCTTCAAAATGGGATAAACCAGGACCAAAAACGGACCCGGAAGCAGGGCAGGTCTCTAGAGTCCTTCCATCCGGCAGCTTAAGAAATATCTAGGATTCTTTCTCTTGACGACTTTTATTTCCTCTGTCCCATCAAATCTCTGCTCAGGGAAACCCCAGGACTCTGCCACCCATCCCCTACATGCATCTGAGCAGAAGCAGGGAGCAGAGTGGACTTCTTCAGCTGTCAGCGCAGTATTTTGGTGCGGAGGTTGGCAAAGGTGTGGTGGAGAGGTGTGTGCTGGGGGTACTGAGTGCCTTTGCCTGCTGAGAAGGAACCCCTTCATAAAATTGCTAGTCACCAGTGTTACCTCTGAAATCCTGGTTGCTTACATCATCCTTGACATTGATGGTGAGGTAGACGGGCAGGGGGTTCTGGCCCTGGCACAAAGCAGCACGCTGATCTGACAGTTTGCATTCATTTCTCTGTGGGGAAAAATAATGGTTGGGGAAGAAGCAGACAAGCTGCCTGGAAGCAGTGCAAAATAGAGAACAGTCTGGACCTCTGGCAGCCCATTTCCTGGCTCCTGAGCCCACCAGGCTTCTGTGGAGGTCTCAGAGGACACCAGCCAAACCTGCTCTGAAAATGCACCCAGAAAATGCTCACTTCTTGGGCTGTTCACCACCCCAGACACACAGACCCGGTGGGACTGGGTCTGCAGTTTAGGGCTGACCCTCAGAGTCCCAGGGTTCTCCTCATGTCTCAGGGACCACAGAATGAGAACGTAGGGGTAGAGGAGGCCGCCACTGCCCCCCATCATCCTCATCATTTTCCACCTCACTCAAACTAGACCAGCTCCATTAAAAACAAGAAATCTGCTTTGCATGCTGGGATCTCAAATTTGTTTGAGAAGAAAAAAGACTTTTCTTTTTTAAAAACAAAAGGCTTGGAAACTGGGCACCAGATGGCAATCAAGTTCTAAGTCCCCAAACCACAGTGCAGTCTAATCAGAGTGAGTGTCCTGCAGATCCTCCTAGACCATAGGCCACCCCCCAGGGTGAATCAGCCTGTGTAGACAAGGCCAGGCTCTAACCCCAGACCAAGCAGCTGCCTGGTGGCTGACATCCATGGCTGTCCAAGTGTGTGAAGACCATGGAACCTGTATGGGATGGTAAACACATGTGTGGGTCAAACAACTGTTGTTAAATCATTCAGATCCCATGGACTGCAGCCTGCAAGGCTTCCCTGTCCTTCACTATCTCCCAGAGTTTGTTCAAACTCATGTCCATTGAGTCGGTAATGCCATCCAACCATCTCATCCTCTGTCACCCCCTTCTACTCCTGCCTTCAATTTTTCCTAGCATCGGGGTCTTTTCCAATGAGTCAGCTCTTTGCATCAAGTGGCCAAAGTATTGGAACTTCAGCTTCAGCCTCAGTCCTTCCAGTGAATATTCAGGGTTGATTGGAAGGACTGATGAAAGCCTCCTTTGAAAGACCAGCAGGATGCCTATCACAACTGGGCCCAGAGATGCAGGTCCCATGGAGCTGATCATCCTGGAAGAAGAAGACACTGCAGACCCAGGGAAGAGCCCAGCCCACACTCACTATCGAGGGGTCCTGAGGGAAAGAGGCCCCTGCCTTGGCAAGAGTGGAAGAGCAGAGGCCTCCTTCCTGCAGCCCTAGACTTGCTTTCCTGGAAACCTTGGCTCCCTTCCACACCAAACCCTGGACGATGCCCAGACTTCTAATGTCAAAGGCCTTGGCACATTCCTGCTCATCACATGGGACAGTAACCACTGTTAGAAATACTAGCTACCACTTAGTGACGAAATCCCCATTCAAGGAATAGCACAGAGCAGAGGGAGAATTCAAACCCTGTCCTGCTGGAAACCAAAAGCTGACACCCTCAGCCTCTGCCTGCCCTTTTCCATCATGGGACAGAGCAGATGGTGGGTTATCAAAAGGGCCAGGGATCCACTGAAAGCTGTGAGGGCCGCAGTCTGAATCCCCACTGCCTAGCACAGTTCCTGGCATGCAGGAGGTTCTTAATTTTGTTGAATGAATGAATGAGGGAATGAATGAATGTTGAAGATGAGATTTGGGCCATCCTTGGTTGCTCAAATTTTCTGTGTTTTATGGAAGAGAGGGTCTACTAGAAGATAATTCGCTGTCCCTCTTCCTTCTGGCAAGTTCTTATTTGAATTCAGAACTCTTCAGACACATTCGGCAATGGGGCAGACAGTCCTAGGCCTGGATAGAAATTAGGTGGGAAGCCCTATTTTGGCATCAAGCAACAGCCAAAGTTGGTTCCTCCCTGGGTCCCATGCCGTCAGAAGTGTCTAGGTGTTAGCTGAGCTCACTGCAATGTCTGGGTCCACAGCATCCCACGGGCATCCCACTGCCCCACCATGGTGGACATGGGTCTCACAGCACCTGGGGCCCAGTCCAAGTAGGTTCTCTTCATGAGCACACATTGCTCAGATCATTGGATAGCAAAGCCGGAAGGAACCTCCCTGAGCTCCTCCTCTGTGTGGTGGCCATGAGAAGGGGCCCAGGCCATGACAGAGGGATCTTGAGTCAGGCCCATTCTGTCAGGGGCGGGTTGCCAGACTCCTTTGACAGCCAGCTTGGCTGGAGGACTCTCCAAGGGACCACACAGTGGACTAGGATGCTTCCACCCAGCCTTTCTTCCCTCTCTCTTCCACTTGGTGTCAGGCTTGTATCACAGTCTGACAGCTCCCTCCCCATTTTCTCTCACAGGTTCTCAGAGGAAAAGCTGCCTCTCTACAGGGATGCACCAAAGCCACCCCCGGGGAGGGCCTCAGTCATATTTAAAAGGATGTGGGAAGACAATCCCACCGTCCGGCTCCATCAGGCGTTCTGATGCCTCAAGCTTCTTGCAGCCCAAGGATGCACCCACACGCAGGTCTAACTCCCTCACGCTGTGACGTACCTCCCAATGCCCTCATGAAGGCAGAAGGCTGGGCATCAGCCCCGGGCAGGTTGGGCCCCAAGGGCAGCTGAGCACCTACCTCATCCCCCAGACAGGCCTCAATCAGCAGGCCCCAGAAGTCTGTGAAGGTGACCTTGTAGCCTTCCTGCCTGCGCTGCTGGAGCTCCTCCTGGAATTTGAGGAGCTGGTCTGGAAACAGGGCAGGCATCTTGTCCTTGACCACGTGCCTCCGTGCCTCGAGGATGGCGCGCTCCAGGCTTTTGGAGGACCAGTCAGGGTCACGGTACAAGGTGGCCATGGTCCTGGAGAGAGAGGCGTGGCTGATAGAGCTGAGCCAGGCCTGGTCTGATGGGCCCTGGACTCTGGCAGGAAAGAAGGTGGGCAGGTCATGGGAAACGCTCTCCTGCCAGGAGAGGAGCCTGAAGGAAAGGGGATGAGGCCTGGCAGTGAAGGGGAGAACAGTCTTACTCAGCGTCACAACTGCTGCTATTTCTTGACTGCCTGTCGTGTGCCAGCTGAAGTACATTGTTTAACAGTGAGGATTCTGGGCCTAGGTCTGCCTGGGTTCAAAACTAGACTCTGCCATTCACCAGCTGTGTGATCTGGGCAAGTCACCTACTTGCTCCTCACCTCAGTTTCCCCATCTGTGGACTGGGGAGAATGATGGTAATTGTACCTACCTCACAGCATTACTATGAAGATGACACGAATTAATATAAAATGGTGAGGACAGTATCTGGTCCGAAGTAAGTGGTGGGCCATACAGTGGTGGGGCCAACATTTGGCCCTGGGTTTGTGTTTGCTAAGTCGCTTCAGTCGTGTCTGACTCTTTGTGGCCTCATGAACTGTAGCCACCAGGCTTCTCTGTCCATGGGATTCTCCAGGCAAGAATACTGGAGTGGGTTGCCAAGCCCTCCTCCAGGGGATCTTCCCAACCCAGGATCACACCCGCGTCTCGTACATCTCCTGCATTGACAGACAAGTTCTTTACCACTAGCACAACTGACCCCAGGCTTGGCAGATTCCACGTTCTAGACTCTTTCTACTCTGTCACATTAATTCCTATAATTATGATGCCAGCTAAAGATTCATTTCCCCTTTTTCTTCTTAACTTCCATGTGGGCAGTGAGGAGGAGGAGAGCAAAGATGGAGATCCCCAGCCCTGGGTCTTTGCCTCTGTCTGCCTTTGCTTGGCCCGGACACAGCTGTCTTCAGTCCAGGTCAGGACAGCACCCAGGGATCCCCCTCCCCACGGGGACTGGCCTACAGCTGCCCAACTGTCTGAGCCACGGCCTCTGCCTGCAGGAGAGTTCTTCAACAAAAGAGCACCCTGCTCTCCATTAGTTTCACACGGTTACTTTTATACTTTAAAAAAGCTTTCAAAGATGTTACAAAGGATTGATTTTGATTTTAAAAAATCCTTCCCAGTGCTTTCCCAGGCCAGGAGACACCCCACCCTGACCCCAGCGCGGCCTGGGTTCCTCCCGGTATCCTGCCTGATCCAGAGATAGGCCAGGAGGAGGCAGACACCCCTCTACCCCAATGCAAGCAGGTCTGTCTCCTTAGCCCACTTCCCATGGGCAGCAGTTTATCAGTGAGGATTGAGAATGTAGGCCCTGGACTCAACCTGGGTTGAAATCCCAGCTCAGCCACTCATTAGCTGAGTGACCTTGAGCCGATCCCTTCCTTTCTCCAGCTGTAAAATGAGCATAATGACAACATCTTCCTCATAGTCTTGTTAGGCAGAAATGAGAGGGTCCATGGGAAACAGTCTCCCCGGGACTCGGTGCAGAGGCAAAGCCAGTAATTGTCAGCTATACTCTGTCCCCTCTGGGCTGAAGCCTCAGGGTCTCTGGTGTACCAGCAACCCTTGGCTTTCCTCACATCTGTCCACTCAAATGAAAGCTACCCGGAGTCCTCCAGGATGAGGGGCACAGGTTGGGGCCTGGAAGGTTCTGGGGCTTACTAGTTCCCACAGAATAGGACTCAGCTCTGGCTGAGAGGCTCTGGGCTGTCATGAGGCCTGGGTCATCCCAGAGCAGGGCTGCCTCATGACTTCGGTGGGCCCCTTCCACCATAAAAAATAGTAAAAAATTATCTTTTATGACTGTTGTGTAAAGACAAATATAGTAATATTATTTATTAAAACATTTTCTTCAACCTAGAAGTTCATTTTTCCTGATCTTAAGAGAAATTCAAACATTTCTGTGGGCCCCCCCACAGGCATCTGTGGAGAAGCTGTCCTCACACTGGCCTCTCCTGCGGCAGAGCTGAGGGCTCACACTCCCCACTCACCGGCAAGAGTGAGGAGCCGGGAGCCCGAGGCGGCCCACAGGGCAGAGGGAGCGCACGGGGCGGGTTGGGCTGCTATGTGGGCAGCCAGGGCAGCGGGGCCAGCTCCCCCCACCCCAGGAGACTTGGCACGGTCAGCCTGAGAGAGGACAGCTGCCTCTCCCCGGCAGGATGGGGTCGGTGGCAGCAGTGGTTCACTCATGGTTGGCCACCGCACTCCTGGGCCCCTGCCGTAGTAAATGGAAGTCGTGGCCAACACACGTCCTTTGTGTACCCAGTCCTGGGGGAGCATCTTGCAACAATCCCATGAGGTCAGTGCTGTTGCTATCCCTACTTTACAGCTACAGAAAATGAGACTCGGAGAAGTTAAGCTGTATGCCCAAGGCCACACAGCTGTGAGTGATGACAGTTGTCATGAATCACTCTATCTTGGGGTGGAGGAGCTTCACCAGAAACCCCCTCCTGGCCAACTTGTTGGCAACCCCCTCCTGGCCAACCTGTTGGCTGCTTGCTCTGGGCTTCACCAGGCACTGGTTCCCGCTCTTACCAGGTGGCCCCAGACAGGCCGGTGATATAGCTGGCACAGTTCAGGATGTTCAGTTTCTGCAGTGCCAGCAGGTGGCCATACATTGCGGTCATAGATCTTGTTCCACCCCCAGTGGCCATGATGGCTATCAGCGGGACCTGGAGCACATGGAGGCAGGCTGTTGAGGTGAGGCTGGACAGGAGAAGACTTGGAGTGACAGGAGCTTCGACAGAACAGTGGAGGAGGAAAAGCAGGCTACAGGGAGCAGGGGCGGGGGGAATTGAGCAACCTGAAAACTGCTTTTCACACAGTGTCAGGCCACTTGGTAAGTTTAGAGCTGGACCTTAGCTCTCTACTCAATGGCTGGTGTCAGGCTTGGTAAATCAGAAAGTCACATAGGAGCTCTTAGCACTGTGAATCTAGCCCTCAGTTAAAAGAGGATGAACTGGGGCCAGAGGGCTGGGTGATTTGCTCAAAAATCCAACCAGAGTGATTCTTTAATGGCTGTAAATCAGTATCTGCTATAAGGGGATCTGATGTTAGAGCACCAAGGCCAGGCTCGGCACATGGTACGTGCTCAGAATAAACCGTATGTGTCGGAGCAGGAACAGATGGATTTTTGACATGGGAAGGAGCAAGGTTGTCACCTGTGGGCTTACATAGCTTTAAGATGCCCTTGGTATGTTTCCTTACAGATGGGAGAGGGAGGTGTGGGGTCTTTACCAAGACTCGCTTTGTTTTCATTTGAGTGGGGACTGTGAGAATTACTGTCAGCCGAAGCTCTGTCACAGCCCTCCTAAGCGACAAGGCCTCTGTCCACACCGTGGTCAGCCTCAGAAGGGGGACTCTTGGAGGGCCGACTGCTGCTCAGGGGAGTGCGGGCCTCAGCCCACACCAGGGAGATGACAGAGGGCACAGAGGCTCTGTCATCTGCCCTGTGCACAGAAGCTGGCCCTGCACGTGGAAGCTGCTTGTCTTTAGTCCCGGACTGTGGTTCATTCTCTGTGTGTGTGTGTGCCTATGCACACACATTTGGGGGAAGGGAGAATTAAAGAATGAAGGGCCTATGGCTTACAGAGGCGGTGTATGGCATGTGTGAGTTAGGGGAGCTCTCAAGGTTTCCCTGGCTGGGAAAAGGAGCCCATGTGGTCCCGTGTAGCTAGAACATCACTCATTGTCTCAGGATGTCAGTTCAGGGGAGGAGCTGCTGGGCTCCTTCCTTTCCTTCTACTCTACCCTCCCTGCCCCTGTGAATACACAACTGAATCATATCCTACAGTGGTGAAGCACAGCCCTCAGCTGGGAGCCTGGAACCTTGGCACTAAGGACCATGGGAAAGGCAGTGCCACCCTGGGGCATGGGAGGGACTGCAGGGCGCAGCTGGCAGGCACAGTTTGGAAGGACAGGTTTGACTTGGAGTGGACCTCTGCTCACCCACCTCATCTGCCCGCAGGTCCTCCTCCAGCTGCAGCACCTCCTTCAGTGCCTGGGCCACCACCACCCTCCGTTTCTGCAGGAATTCCAGTTCTGCCTGGCACAGGCTGAAACCCAGCCGCACGTCCAACGCCTGGGAACTGTGGGGACAGAGGACGTTGGCTGAGCGGGCCTGTAGATTCCATCTTCATGGAGAAGACATGGCTTTAGGGTCAGGTGGACCTAGGCTTGAGGCTTGGTTCTGCCAGGTGTCACCTCTGTGACCTTGGGCCTCTGCTTTCTCATCTGTAAAATGGGGCTAATCATGCTTGACTCCCAACACTTAATGAGCCACCAAATGTAAAGCCCTCAAAGCCTTAGCTGGTGCACTGTGAGCAGGCACTTAACACTACTAGGTATTCATTGAACCCTATGCTTTCTCAATAAGTTCTGGAAAGTCCTGGAAGGTGTCCCCCAGGCACCTGCTAGAGCCTGAGGCCAGACATGGTGACAAGGGTCCCTGAGACCCTTTTAGCCAATCCCTCTGAATAAGGCAAGGGCTTCCCAGGTGGTCAGTGGTTAAGAACCTGCCAATGAAGGAAATCCAAGAGATGTGGGTTCAATCCCTGGATCAGGAAGATCCCCTGGAGGAGGAAATGGCCATCCACTCCAGTATTCTTGCCTGGAAAATCCCATGGACAGAGGAGCTTGGAGGACTGCAGTCCTCGGGGTTTCAAAGAGTCAGACATGACTGAGCACACACACTTCTGAATAAGGCTGTACCATAAGGGCTCTCCTGAGCTGGATAAACGAGGCCTTGTTCTCATGTTACTCATATTCCTTTCTGCTCCCAGAGTAAGACTCCTCCTTCACATTCTTGCTGTAATCCTGTCACCCCTACAGGTCTACAAGGCAGGTGGGGCAGAAGCATGTCCAACACTTGTCCTCTTTTTATCATATCCCTGACCTGAGCAAGTCCAGGCTTATGGCCTAGCATCCAAGCCCCACCTGATCTGTCCAGCCTCACCTCCTGCTACTTTCTAGAAGGGTCCATTGGCTCCCAGAGCCCAGGAGCAATATGGGTCCTGAGCCTCCTTCCTCTGCCCACCAACATCCCTTGCATCCTCCAAGGCCCTGCTTCCCAGGCAAATGAACCTTGACAATTTCTGACCCGAGTCTTAGTGACCTGCATAATTAACAAGGTCATATCTCCTTGAAGGCAGAATCTGGGGACTGTCCCATCCATTCCCTCTGTGTCTAGTACAGGCCTGCAGACACAGCTGTCAGGAAATTTTCCCTTGGTCTCAACAAGGAATGAATAATCCAACAGCAATAATAATAACAACATTAGTTGATATTTTCAGTCTGTCCCACTTCTTAGATCACTGATTTCCTCACATGGGTTATCTCACTGGATCCTCAAAGCAACCTAACCATGGACCATGCCCTTGGTATTGCTGTAATTCACAGATGAAAAAAAAATGAGACTTAGAGGGGCTTAATAACTTGACCGAGCACAAAATAGCTGTCAGACTGTAAATGGAAGCAACAGTCACTTGATCTTCAACAAGGGTGCCAAGACAATTCAAGAGGGAAAGAATCCTCTTTTCACCAAATGATGCTGGGACAATGGATATCCACATGCCAAGAGTCCAAGAGTGAAGTTGGACCCCTATTTCACAATATATACATATATATTCACATATATAAAAATTAACTCAAAATCAATCATAGACTCACATGTGAGAGCTAAGACTATAAAACTCTTGAAAACATGGGAATAAATCTTCATGACCTTGGATTAGGCAATGGTGTTTTAAATATGACACCAAAAGCACAAGTGACAAAGGAAAAATATACATACACTGAAATTCACCAAAACTGAAAATTTCTGTGCTTCAAAGAACACTATTAAGACTGTGAAAGACAATCTTCAGAATAGGAAAAAATATTTAGAAGTCATATATCTGACAAGGGGCTTGTATCTAGAATATACAAAGAAAATTTACAAGTCAACACTAAAAGGCAAATCACCCACTTTAAAACGGGCAAAAGATTTGAATAAATATTTCTCTGAAGAAGATGCACAAATGGCCTGTAAGCCTATGAAAAGATGCTCAACATCACTGGCCATCACTGAAATGCAAATCAAAACCACAAGATACCATATCCTTAAAGAGAAATGAGTCAGAGGGCCAGACAGAAAGAGGATACTTTACCAGGGTGTAGACTTCATGTGTAATTCACAGTTCTCATTCTGGGAAGTGAAAGATGAAATGTTTGTCAGGGATGACAAGTTTAGAGCCAAGAGTTCCCAACCAAAGAAGTGGAGACTCACCACACTGTCCACCCCGACCTGACTCCGGACATACACGTGTGCATGTGGGCACACACACATGTTCTCTTCTGGATGTGACCCTCCCCACCATCCTGGACTCAGCCTCCACACACTGTCTTTGGCTCCACACCACAGCCCAGAAGCCTCCTACCCCACAAGACTCTCTACCCTACCAGGAATCCTCCTCCTCCACAGCCCCCCAGGCTCTCCCCATCTCCTTGTCACGGGAGCTCCAGGCTAAGCTGCTCAGGGGCCCCTTCCCAGAGCCCAGGCCCTCACCACAGGCAAGGTCACCGCCTGGCCGTCGGGGAGGCAATGGAGGGACTGGCACACAGGGCCCTTCTGGCCCGCACAGCAGCGAAGCTGGAAGGAGGGCAGGTGTGTGAGGGGAAGGGGCTCCTCCCGCTGCCCACCACTCCCAGTCCCCCACTCCCCCCACCTCTCCCAGTACCCTGTACCCCTCCCACCACCTCTCCCAGTCCCCTAGCCCCCCCACCTCTCCCAGTCCCCTATACCCACCCCACCTCTCCCAGTCCCCTACAACCCCCCCATTCCCAGTCCCCTACCCCCCCACCTCTCCCAGTCCCCTACCCCCCCACCTCTCCCAGTCCCCTACACCTCCCCCACCTCTCCCAGTCCCCTACCGCCCCACCTCTCCCAGTCCCCTATACACCCCACCTCTCCCAGTCCCCTACCGCCCCACCTCTCCCAGTCTCCTACCCCCCCCACATCTCCCAGTCCCCTATACCCCCCACCTCTCCCAGTCCCCTACCCCCCACCACCTCTCCCAGTCCCCTATACCCCCCACCTCTCCCAGTCCCCTATACCCCCCCACCTCTCCCAGTCCCCTACCCCCCACCACCTCTCCCAGTCCCCTATACCCCCCACCTCTCCCAGTCCCCTACCCCCCACCTCTCCCAGTCCCCTACCCCCCCACCACCTCTCCCAGTCCCCTACCCCCCCAACTCTCCCAGTCCCCTACACCGCCCCCACCTCTCCCAGTCCCCTATAGCCCCCCACCTCTCCCAGTCCCCTATAGCCCCCCACCTCTCCCAGTCCGCTACCCCCCCACCTCTCCCAGTCCCCTACCCCCCCACCACCTCTCCCAGTCCCCTACCCCCCCACCTCTCCCAGTCCCCTACCCCCCCACCACCTCTCCCAGTCCCCTATACCCCCCCACCTCTCCCAGTCCCCTACAACCCCCACCTCTCCCAGTCCCCTACCCCCCCACCTCTCCCAGTCCCCTATATCCCCCCACCACCTCTCCCAGTCCCCTACCCCCCCACCTCTCCCAGTCCCCTATATCCCCCCAACACCTCTCCCAGTCCCCTACCCCCCCACCTCTCCCAGTCCCCGCCCCCCCACCTCTCCCAGTCCCCTATACCCCCACTTCTCCCAGTCCCCTACACCCCCCACCTCTCCCAGTCCCCTACCCCCCCACCTCTCCCAGTCCCCTATATCCCCCCACCACCTCTTCCAGTCCCCTATACCCCCCCACCTCTCCCAGTCCCCTACCCCCCCACCTCTCCCAGTCCCCTATATCCCCCCACCACCTCTCCCAGTCCCCTACCCCCCCACCTCTCCCAGTCCCCGCCCCCCCCACCTCTCCCAGTCCCCGCCCCCCCCACCTCTCCCAGTCCCCTATACCCCCACCTCTCCCAGTCCCCTACCCCCCCCACCTCTCCCAGTCCCCTACCCCCCCACCTCTCCCAGTCCCCTATACCCCCCCATCTCTCCCAGTCCCCTATACCCCGCACCTCTCCCAGTCCCATACCCCCCTCACCTCTCCCAGTCCCCTATACCCCCCCACCTCTCCCAGTCCCCTCCCCCCCACCTCTCCCAGCCCCCTACCCCCCACCACCTCTCCCAGTCCCCTACCCCCCACTTCTCCCAGTCCCCTATATCCCCCCACCACCTCTCCCAGTCCCCTATACCCCCCCACCTCTCCCAGTCCCCTACACCCCCCACCTCTTCCAGTCCCCTATACCCCCACCTCTCCCAGTCCCCTATACCCTCCCACCTCTCCCAGTCCCCTACCCCCCCACCTCTCCCAGTCCCCTACCCCCCCCACCTCTCCCAGTCCCCTATACACCCCCACCTCTCCCAGTCCCCTACGCCCCCCACCTCTCCCAGTCCCCTACCCCCCCACCTCTCCCAGTCCCCTATACCCCCCCATCTCTCCCAGTCCCCTATACCCCGCACCTCTCCCAGTCCCATACCCCCCTCACCTCTCCCAGTCCCCTATACCCCCCCACCTCTCCCAGTCCCCTCCCCCCCCACCTCTCCCAGCCCCCTACCCCCCACCACTTCTCCCAGTCCCCTACCCCCCACTTCTCCCAGTCCCCTATATCCCCCCACCACCTCTCCCAGTCCCCTATACCCCCCCACCTCTCCCAGTCCCCTACACCCCCCACCTCTTCCAGTCCCCTACCCCCCCACCTCTCCCAGTCCCCTATACCCTCCCACTTCTTCCAGTCCCCTACCCCCCAACCTCTCCCAGTCCCCTATACCCCCACCTCTCCCAGTCGCCTACCCCCCCCACCTCTCCCAGTCCCCTACCCCCCCACCTCTCCCAGTCCCCTACCCCCCCCACCTCTCCCAGTCCCCTATACACCCCCACCTCTCCCAGTCCCCTACGCCCCCCACCTCTCCCAGTCCCCTATACAACCCCATCTCTCCCAGTCCCCTATACCCCCCCACCTCTCCCAGTCCCCTAACCCCCCATCTCTCCCAGTCCCCTACCCCCCACCACCTCTCCCAGTCCCCTACCCCCCACTTCTCCCAGTCCCCTATATCCCCTCACCACCTCTCCCAGTCCCCTATACCCCCCCACGTCTCCCAGTCTCCTATACCCCCACCTCTCCCAGTCCCCTACCCCACCACCTCTTCCAGTCCCCTATACCCCCACCGCTCCCAGTCCCCTATAGCCCCCACTTCTCCCAGTCCCCTATACCCCCACCACCTCTCCCAGTCCCCTCCCCCCCCACCTCTCCCAGTCCCCTACCCCGGCACCTCTCCCAGTCCCCTATACCCCCACCACCTCTCCCAGTCCCCTACCCCCGACCACTTCTCCCAGTCCCCTACACCCCCCACCTCTCCGGGTCCCCTATATCCCCCCACCACCTCTCCCAGTCCCCTACCCCCCCCACCTCTCCCAGTCCCCTACCCCCCCCACCTCTCCCAGTCCCCTAACCCCCCCACCTCTCCCAGTCCCCTAACCCCCCACCTCTCCCAGTCCCCTACCCCCCACCACCTCTCCCAGTCCCCTACCCCCCCCACCTCTCCGGGTCCCCTATATCCCCCCACCACCTCTCCCAGTCCCCTACCCCCCCCACCTCTCCCAGTCCCCTACCCCCCCCACCTCTCCCAGTCCCCTACCCCCCCCACCTCTCCCAGTCCCCTATATCCCCCCACCACCTCTCCCAGTCCCCTATATCCCCCCACCTCTCCCAGTCCCCTATACTCCCACATCTCCCAGTCCCCTACCCCCCCACCTCTCCCAGTCCCTTACCCCCCCCACCTCTCCCAGTCCCCTACACCCCCCCAAACTCTCCCAGTCCCCTACAGCCCCCCACCTCTCCCAGACCCCTACACCCCCCCACCTCTCCCAGACCCCTACACCCCCCCACCTCTCCCAGTCCCCTACCCCCCCCACCTCTCCCAGTCCCCTACCCCCCACCTCTCCCAGTCCCCTATACACCCCCACCTCTCCCAGTCCCCTACCCCCCCACCACCTCTCCAAGTCCCCTATACCCTCCCACCTCTCCCAGTCCCCTATACCCCCCCACCTCTCCCAGTCCCCTACCCCCCACCTCTCCCAGTCCCCTATACACCCCCACCTCTCCCAGTCCCCTACCCCCCCACCACCTCTCCAAGTCCCCTATACCCTCCCACCTCTCCCAGTCCCCTATACCCCCCCACCTCTCCCAGTCCCCTACCCCCCCACCTCTCCCAGTCCCCTATACCCCCCCATCTCTCCCAGTCCCCTATACCCCCCCACCTCTCCCAGTCCCCTACCCCCCCACCTCTCCCAGTCCCCTATACCCCCCCATCTCTCCCAGTCCCCTATACCCCCCCACCTCTCCCAGTCCCCTATATCCCCCCACCACCTCTCCCAGTCCCCTATACCCCACTTCTCCCAGTCCCCTATATCCCCTTACCACCTCTCCAAGTCCCCTATACCCCCCCACGTCTCCCAGTCTCCTATATCCCCACCTCTCCCAGTCCCCTACCCCCCCACCTCTCCCAGTCCCCTACCCCCCACTTCTCCCAGTCCCCTATATCCCCTCACCACCTCTCCCAGTCCCCTATACCCCCCCACCTCTCCCAGTCCCCTACCCCCCCACCTCTCCCAGTCCCCTACCCCCCCACCTCTCCCAGTCCCCTATACCCCCCCACCTCTCCGAGTCTCCTATACCCCCACCTCTCCCAGTCCCCTACCCCACCACCTCTTCCAGTCCCCTATACCCCCACCGCTCCCAGTCCCCTATAGCCCCCACTTCTCCCAGTCCCCTATACCCGCACCACCTCTCCCAGTCCCCTATATCCCCCCCCCACCGCTCCCAGTCCCCTATACCCCCCACCTCTCCCAGTCCCCTATACCCCCCCACAACCTCTCCCAGTCCCCTATACCCCCCCACCTCTCCCAGTCCCCTATACCCCCCCTCCTCTCCCAGTCCCCTATACCCCCACCTCTCCCAGTCCCCTACCCCCCCACCACCTCTCCAAGTCCCCTATACCCTCCCACCTCTCCGAGTCTCCTATATCCCCCCACCACCTCTCCCAGTCCCCTACCCCCCACCTCTCCCAGTCCCCTACCCCCCCACCACCTCTCCAAGTCCCCTATACCCCCCCACCTCTCCGAGTCTCCTATATCCCCCCACCACCTCTCCCAGTCCCCTACCCCCCACCTCTCCCAGTCCCCTACCCCCCCACCTCTCCCAGTCCCCTATGTCCCCCCACCACCTCTCCCAGTCCCCTATACCCCCCCACCTCTCCCAGTCCCCTCCCCCCCACCTCTCCCAGTCCCCTCCCCCCCCTCTCCCAGTCCCCTCCCCCCCCACCTCTCCCAGTCCCCTACCCCCCCACCTCTCCCAGTCCCCTATACCCCCCCACCTCTCCCAGTCCCCTACACCCCCCACCTCTCCCAGTCTCCTACCCCCCACCTCTCCCAGTCCCCTATATCTCCCCACCACCTCTCCCAGTCCCCTACCCCCCCACCACCTCTCCCAGTCCCCTCCCCCCCCACCTCTCCCAGTCCCCTATACCCCCACCTCTCCCAGTCCCCTTAACCCCCGCACCTCTCCCAGTCCCCTATACCCCCCCATCTCTCCCAGTCCCCTATACCCCCCCACCTCTCCCAGTCCCCTAACCCCCCACCTCTCCCAGTCCCCTACCCCCCCCACCTCTCCCAGTCCCCTACCCCCCCCACCTCTCCCAGTCCCCTATATCCCCCCACCTCTCCCAGTCCCCTATATCCCCCCACATCTCCCAGTCCCCTACCCCACCACCTCTCCCTGTCCCCTATACCCCCCCACCTCTCCCAGTCCCCTATACCCCCCCACCTCTCCCAGTCCCCTATTCCCCCCCCACCTCTCCCAGTCCCCTATATCCCCCCACATCTCCCAGTCCCCTACCCCACCACCTCTCCCTGTCCCCTATACCCCCCCACCTCTCCCAGTCCCCTATACCCCCCCACCTCTCCCAGTCCCCTATTCCCCCCCACCACCTCTCCCAGTCCCCTATATCCCCCCACCTCTCCCAGTCCCCTACCCCCCACCACCTCTCCCAGTCCCCTACCCCCCCACCTCTCCCAGTCCCCTACCCCCAGCATACTTAGGCAGCCCCTACCTCACAGATCCATGGGCTCTTGGGCAACTCCACGTGCACCTCGGGCTGGAAGTATTTGGGGTATTGGAAGCAGGCAGGGTTTGAGCAGCAGGACTCCAGGCAGGGTGGGACGCATAGGGTGTGCTCGAAGGACTCTGTCACTGTCACCAGGAGGTCCTTCTCTGGAAGAGAGGATGCGAGGGCTGAGACCCCCAGGAAGCCTCTTGCTTCCCACCTTCACATGGCCCACTAAAAGGCCTAGCTGGAGGCGCCAGGGATAGGGGTTTAGAATAACCAGGGCACTGGATAAAATGCCCCAGAGCCTTGTTCTGAAGGGCAGGGCAGGGCCCTGGAACTTGCACTTCAACAGGCTTGTGCATGACATCTGAGATGCTGAGTTCTCTGGACTAATCCTCCTTCTTCTCTGCAAGGTACCCCCAAATCACCCTCCCACTGCACTGGAAGCAGCCCCCTTTCTGCCAGTTTGGGGGTAGAGCCTCTTCCTTCCCCCTCCCTCCGCCTGTGGGGCTCTGAGGCTCTCCTCTTTCCAGGCAGGGCTTGAGTGGGGGGATGGGTTGGAGCGCTGAACTGGAGGGTCTCGTAGCTGTGGATCCATTAGGTCCCTGTCAGCTATAAGATGCTAGAACTCTATGAATTGGAGTCTGATTAGAGGAAGCGGTGCATCTAGAGGGGCCCTACCTGCCTTGGGTGCTGACCACCGCGCTAGACCCAGGGAATCCCTGGTCTGACAGGCTGCAGCGCAGATCAGTATGGACAAATAGGCAGTGCTGTGCCCTTGATCCCGGCCCAGGGCGCTGGCCAGGCTGGGAAGCTCTGAGGGTCACCTGGGGGCCTGGAAGAGCAGCCTCCTTTTAGGGCAGTGAGAAGGACAGGGGTTCATGACCCCTGAGGGTAAGAAGATCCCGAGGACTCAGTCAAGCTTTGGGTTCCCCGTCGAGCTGCGGGCGGCCATGGAGTGGCCACGCTGATGCCGACAGAGTCAGAAAACAGCACCGGCCTCCCTCCCACCCGCCAGCAGGCAGAAGCGGTCCAAGGGCTCACTTTTTCTCTTCTTTGGCCTCCTGGATTCTGCATAAACCTCCAGGCAGGACATTTGTCGAGACTGAAACAAAGGAAGGGGGGTCATTTTGAGCCCATGCTGCTTGGGATGCTCTACCAGGCCACACATTCCCAGAGACTGATCTTGCGGGGAGAGAGCTCCTTGAATCCTGAGGCTTTAGCTGCATCGAATTAAAATGGCTGTACCAACAGCCTAATTATGGGAAACTTTTAACTTCTGAACTTCATGCTTTTAGGGATTGGAGTTGGGGAAAATTGGAATGAGACTGATTCTGGGAGGAGGCTGTAGACTAGTGGGTGCTTTTATTGAGGGGTTCCTAGGACATGGTTGTGGGAGATGGGGTGATGGCCCACATATTTTCTCCCCAGGAGCAGGACCCCAGCTGCTGCCCCCACCATGCCCTGGCTCCCTTTGTCTGGATTCAGTTAGCCTGCCTCCTAGCGGGCTCTGGAGCAAGGGTCCAAGTTGGGCCTGGTTTTCCTTCCCACAGTTCTGTTCTCTGAGAGGAGCAGCCACAGGTGGCCCTAGAGCCACAGGAGACTGGAAGGACAGTTACCACCAGCACGCCATTCGTGATGAGGTTCTCAGGTGGAGAGGGGCTGAAAAACAAAATGAGAACCCCTGGTCAGTCTTGTCATTCTTTTTTTTTTTTTAACTTATTTTATTGAAGTATAGCTGAGTCACAACATTGTGTTAATTTCCACTGTATAGCAAAGTAATTCAGTTATACACACACATATGTATATAGTCTTTTTCATGTCAGTTCAGTTCAGTCGTTCAGTCATGTCCAATTCTTTGCGACCCCATGGACTGGAGCATGCCAGGCTTCCCTGTCCATCACCAACTCCTAGAGCTTGCTCAAACTCATGTCCATTGAGTCGGTGATGCCATCCAACCATCTCATCCTGTCATCCCCTTCTCCTCCCACCTTCAATCTTTCATAGCATCAGGGTCTTTTCCAATAAGTCAGTTTTTCACAATAGGTGGCCAAAGGATTGGAGTTTCAGCTTCAGCATCCGTCAGTCCTTCCAGTGAATATTCAGGACTGATTTCTTTGAAGATTGACTGGTTGGATCTCCTTGCAGTCCAAGGGGACTCTCAAGAGTCTTCTCCAACAGCACAATTCAAAGGCATCAATTCTTTGGCCCTCAGCTTTCTTTATAGTCCAACTCTCACATCCATACATGACCAATGGAAAAACCATAGCTCTGACTAGATGGACCTTTGTTGGCAAAGTAATGTCGCTGCTTTTTAATATGCTGTCTAGGTTGGTCATAGCTTTTCTTCCAAGAAGCAAGTGTCTTTTAATTTCATGGCTGCAGTCACCATCTGCAGTGATTTTGTAGCCCCCCAAAATAAAGTCTGTCACTGTTTCTACTGTTTCTCCATCTATTTGCAATAAAGTGATGGGACTGGATGCCATGATGTTAGTTTTCTGAATGTTGAGCTTTAAGCCAACTTTTTCACTCTCCTTTTTCACTTTCATCAAAAGGCTTTTTAGTTCCTCTTCACTTTCTGCCATAAGGGAAGTATCATCTGCATATCTGAGGTTATTGATATTTCTCCCAGCAATCTTGATTCCAGCTTGTACTTCCTCCAGCCCAGCGTTTCTCATGATGTACTCTGCGTATAAGTTAAATAAGCAGAGTGACAATATACAGCCTTGATGTACTCCTTTCCCAATTTGGTACCAGCCCCTTGTTCCATGTACGGTTCTAACTGTTGCTTCCTGACCGGCACACAGGTTTCTCAGGAGGCAGGTAAGGTGGTCTGTCATTCCCATCTCTTTCAGAATTTTCCAGTTTCTTGTGATCCACACAGTCAAAGGCTTTGGGATAGTCAATAAAACAGAAATAGATGTTTTTCTGGAACTCTCTTGTTTTCTTGATGATCCAACAGATGTTGGCAATTTGATCTCTGGTTCCTCTGCCTTTTCTAAATCCAGCTTGAACATCTGGAAGTTCTTGGTTTATGTACTGTTGAAGCCTGGCTTCGAGATTTTGAGCAGTACTTTGCCAGTGTGTGAAATAACTACAATTGTGCGGTAGTTTGAGCATTCTTTGGCATTGCTTTTCTTTGGGATGGGAATGAAAACTGACCTTTTCCAGTACCGTGGTCACTGCCGAGTTTTCCAAATTTGCTGATCTATTGAGTGCAGCACTTTCATAGCATCATCTTTTAGGATTTAAAAAAGTTCAGCTGGAATTCCATCACCTCCACTAGCTTTGTTCATAGTGATGCTTCCTAAGGCCCACTGGACTTCATATTCCAGGATGTCTGGCCCTAGGTGAGTGATCACACCATCATGGTTATCTGGGTCATAAAGATCTTTTTTGTAGAGTTCTTCTGTGTATTCTTGCCACTTCATCTTAATATCTTCTGCTTCGGTTAGGTCCATACCATTTCTGTCCTTTATTGTGCCCATCTTTGCAGGAAATGTTCCCTTGGTATCTCTAATTTTTTTAAAGAGATCTCTAGTCTTTCCCATTCTATTGTTTTCCTCTATTTCTTTGCATTGATCACTGAGGAAGGTTTTCTTATCTCTCTTTGCTATTCTTTGAAACTCCGCATTCAGATGGGTATATCTTTCCTTTTCTCCTTTGCCTTTTGCTTCTCTTTTCTCAGGTACTTGTAAGCTTCCTCAGACAACCATTTTGCTTTTTTGCATTTCTTTTTCTTGAGGATCTTGATTCCTGTCTCCTGTACAATGTCATGAACCTCCGTCCATAGTTCATCAGGCACTCTATCTATCAGATCTAGGCCCTTAAATCTATTTCTCACTTCCACTGTATAATCATAAGGGATTTGATTTAGGTCATACCTGAATGGTCTAGTGGTTTTCCGTACTTTTTTCAATTTAAGTCTGAATTTGGCAATAAGAAGTTCATGATCTGAGCGACAGTCAGCTACCAGTCTTGTTTTTGCTGACTGTATAGAGCTTCTCATCTTTGGCTGCAAAGAATATAATCAATCTGATTTCGGTAATGACCATCTGGTGATGTCCATGTGTAGAGTCATTTGCTGTGTTGTTGGAAGAGGGTATTTACTATGACCAGTGCGTTCTCTTGGCAAAACTCTGTTAGGCTTTGCCTTGCTTCATTTTGTACTCCAACGCCAAACTTGCCTGTTACTCCAGTTATCTCTTGACTTGCTACTTTTGCATTTTAGTCCCCCATGATGAAAAGGACATCTTTTTTGGGTGTTAGTTCTAGAAAGTCTTGTAGGTCTTCATAGAACTGTTCAATTTCAGCTTCTTCAGTGTTACTGGTTGGGGCATAGACTTGGATTACCGTGATATTGAACGGTTTGCCTTGGAAATAAACAGAGATCATTCTATGTTTTTGAGATTGCACCCAAGTACTGCATTTCAGACTCTTTTGTTGACTATGAGGCCTACTCCATTTCTTTTAAGTGATTCTTGTCCACAGTAGTAGATATAATAGTCATCTGAATTAAATTCTCCCATTCCAGTCCACTTTAGTTCACTGATTCCTAAAATGTCGATGTTCAGTCTTACCATCTCCTGTTTGACCACTTCCAATTTACCTTGATTCATGGACCTAACATTTCAGATTCCTATGCAATATTGCTCTTTACAGCATCGGACTTGACTTCTATCACCAGTCACATCCACAACTGGGTGTTGTTTTCGCTTTGGCTCCATCTCTTCATTCTGTCTGGAGTGATTTCTCCACTCTTCTCCAGCAGCATATTAGGCACCTGCTGACCTGGGGAGTTCATCTTTCAGTGTCATATCTTTTTACCTTTTCATACTGTTTATGAGGTTCTCAAGGCAAGAGTATTGAAGTGTGTGCTATTCTTTTTCATATGTGTTTCCATTATGGTTTATCATAGGATATTTAATCCCCTAAGCTACACAGTAGGACTCTGTTGTTCATCCATTCTATACATGCTAGTTTTCATCAACAAATCCCAAATTTCCAATCCAACCCTCCCCCACTCCCCCACCCACCCTTGGCAACCACAAGTCTGTTTTCTAAATCATATCACTCTTGACTGATTTCTCACAGAGGGGGCAAAGAGCCTATATAGAGTCAATAAGGAGATAGCAGAACCTTCTTAGTGCTTGTGAAAAACACTGGCTTAAGAAGCCTTAGGAATTGACAAGGAGAAAACTGGCATACATTTAAAAGAAAATATCTAGAAATAAAGATTTATAGGATAGAGCGAGTAGAAGAGTTTCCTTTTTTTCTCGCTTAAAGGATTCCTGTTCTTTATATCCAACCAGATGCAACTGCATGGAGTTATAAGGATAAACAAGTTGCAAGAAAAGGCTGGAGGCCCACTGCCTAGAACAGATGTGAACAGTTCTGGTAGAAAAACGGACCCCTCCTCCCTTCTGTGGTTTAATGTATGCACTAACAAATAGTTCTGACCCAGCCAGAGAGGGGCCTTGTGAGTGTGAAATGTCTGTGTGTTACAAACCTGAGAGAGCCTCTCTGGTTACAGTTAGTCTAGGGAAGTCCACAGTCTCCCTCGTCAACCTAAGCCCAAGAGGATCGTGTCTCCAGGTTGAGCCTTATTCTGATGTAGTTACTCCACTTTCTAATTCACCCAAGGAACACTTTTCCCCCTAAAAGTCCTGTCAAACCAAGAACCAAAGGAGAGAGCTCAGATTTTCTTTAATGTGAAACAAATGAACTTGATTTTAACTTGTCCAATTAAATTTTAATTTTAATTTAATTGATTTTAATGAGGCCCTTCAGTCCCAAGACCCCCCTACACATAGGATTCTCTGGTTGGAGCTTGACAAGCCCTCTGTTCTAGTTTCTGCCTCTCATTGTTCCCCTGTTGCTGGGCTGATTGTAAGTCCAGGGGACTCAGTCCTGCCAAGGCTAAGAAGCCAGCCACCCAATCAATCACAAGGCACCCTGCTGTCCCAGGGCAGGCTTGTCCCCTCCAGGAAGGGGCCCTCCCTCACTGCCCCTTCCCTTCCTTCCTCTCTCTTCCTCCCCTTCTTCCCGTACTTCCAACTCTTGTGACCCAGGTCCATGTGAGTCCACAGCACAGTCATACCCCTAGGAGCCTGGATCTTTTTCTTAGTTGGAAATGATGAGAAATAATCCCACACCTTGGCCCTGAGCTTCCCCCTGACTTGGTTCCAGAGTTGGAGGTGGCTGCAGAGGGGCACGGCAGCCCACCCCAGTGTTCTTGCCTGGAGAATCCCAGGGACGGGGGAGCCTGGTGGGCTGCCGTCTATGGGGTCACACAGAGTTGGACACGACTAAAGCAACTTAGCAGCAGAGGGGCACAGCCTCTGCTTCAGCCCCGGGTTTGGGGGGAGTTTGTTCTAACAGTTCTGGGTCCAAGAGGAAACACCTTAGTCCTGATGTCTTTCTTAGCCTGACCTCAGGAAAGTCCCATCCCCATGGTGGCAGGAAGTCTTCCCAGGAGCCACTCTTAGAAATGCTGGGGATCTGAGATAGATGAATTGGCCAGAGTACTAGATCTTTAAAGTAGCACTGACGTCAGCAGACCTGGATGAGAAGGGGTGGAGCCCAGGCACCTACACTATTTAGGAATTCCCAAGTGATTCCGATGCATTTGAGGGGTGTCAGGGGTGGGAGTGGAAGAGGGGGTACTGCAGAAAGAAAGTGCAATGCCTGTGTGCAGAAGCTGCTTTGGAGTCTGGACCTTAGTGGAAGCCTGGGGGGCTGGGTCCTACTCACCTCTCCTCCAGCAGGAACTCCACTTCCAGCTCCTCCATGCCCTGCAGGGGAAGGAAGAGACTGCAGTTGTGAGCTGTGTCTCCACTTCTCTCCAGACCAGGATTCTTGCCACCCCAGGAGACCCTGCGGACATGTCTGTGTCCGTCCCACTTGGTGGTCCTGCTGTCTTAGAGTGGGGACAGCTGCTCTTGGCTCTTTTTGTCCTCCTTGTCTCTCTCTGTATCCAAGTCTTTTTATCAGGAACATCACTGACCATCCAGAGGAGGTCAGGGTATGAAGTGGACCCTCAGCCCCAGCAGGTAAATCCCTTTGCCCCAGAACATGTGTCGTTCATCTTCTCCTTCCAGCTTCCATCGTTCTCCTGTTTTCCCAACAGGCTCACTGTTTGGATCAAGGGAGAGCTGAGATGCTGCCCCCGGCAAGCCCAACTCTGAAGGCTAGGGGCCCGTGCTTTCATCTTCTGCTTTGCATCTCTTGCTGTGTAACTTCAGGAAGTCATGACCTCGTGGGACCTTAATTTCCTCCATGGAGCATGAGCCAGGTGAGCACAGGGATGCTCGTCCCCTGAGGTGTCCAAGTGCCTGGAACAGTGCCTGCCCTGTGTGTGTGTTTGTGTGTGTGTTAGTCACTTAGTCATGTCCGACCATCTGTGACCCCATGGACTGCATGCAGCCCACCAGGGTCCCCTCTCCCATAGGGCACTCAAATGCTTGCTGGGTGAATCAATAACATCCTGGGCCTTTCCGGCAGATTTGCCCTTGTTTGCCTTGTCTGTCCTCTGTCCCCTGGGGCCATCACAGCAGCAGGGCTCTGAGTGAAGAAAGGGAACCAACATTTACTCCATCTCCATTTAGTACTCTGAACTGGGCTTGTTGTCCTTTTAGTTGCTCAGTCACGTCTGACCCTTTGTGATGCACTGTAGCCTACCAGGCTCCTCAGTCCATGGGATTTTTCGGGCAAGAATACTGGAGTGGGTTGCCATTTCCTTCTCCAGGGGATCTTCCCAACCCAGGGATTAAACCTGTATGTCCTGCATTGACAGGTGGATTCTTTACCACTGGGCCACCTAGCCACTGAACAGTGCTAGGTGCCTTAATTATTTATTCCCGTTTAAGCCTCACAGTGACCCTGTTTGGTAGATATTATTATCAGAGGAGACAAGGAAATAGAACTCAGAGGAATTAAATCTACAGGTTGCACAGCTAGCAAGCCAAAACGCTGGGATTTGCACAGCAGCACTATCTTCTCTCCACTTGGCTACAGAGAGAGGATCCCGTAAAACAGCATGTTAGGAATAACCAGCTTCCCCTCGCGAGGCAGGAGGCTGAGGGCCAGGGAAGCCACACCCACCTCTGTGTTGAGCGGGAACTTCACATGGGTTTTCTTTCGGAAGCAGAGCTTGGTGAGGTCATAGAGAACTGTCAAGAGATGGTCATCAGGTGTCACTGTGTCTTCATCACAGACGCTCAGCTCCAGAACATTCTAGGGGAAAAGGGGTGGGTGTGAGTCTGGTCACTGAGGCTGCATCCACCCATTCCCAGGATGAGGGGCCTGACCTCAGTCCTAGTGAGTAGGTGGGTCTGAGGGATGGGGACGAGCATAGCTCAGGTGTGAAGGAACATATGTGGGGACATGAATAAAGGGAAAAGTGAAAGTGTTAGTTGTGTCTGACTCTGCTACCCCACGGACTGTAGCCCACCAGGTTCTTCTATCCATGTGATTTCCCAGGCAAGAATACTGGAGTGGGTTTCCATTCCTTTCTCTAGGGGATCTTCCCGACCAAGGGACTGAACCCAGGTCTCCCACATTGCAAGCAGATTCTTTACCGTCTGAGCCACCAAGGAAGCCCTGGATTAAGGGAGAAAATTGTCTATTCCCTCCTTTGCAACTCTCTGAGGCCTTCCTGCCCTTCTTCTCTAGTTCTCCTACTGGGGAATTTTGCTCTTTTATAAGCTTGGCAGGGGCCTGTGAAGTGTGAGGTATTTCATTTCACATAGAGGAAGGATGGAAGGACACAGCAAGCAAGACATTTGCCAAGATACAGCACGTATCCAGTGCTGGGACCCAGGAGCCGAAGACAGTTCCTTTGGTACAGAAAACACAGTTCAAGGGCGCCATTACATTTCATACTCCAGGTGGAGAGGTGTGGCAAAGATTACAGAGGCTTTGATTGGGTTGGGGTGAAGTGCTGGAGCTCTATCCTTTGGCTCATCAGCCCCTAAGTGAGGTGTCATGGGTGGTCCCAAAGCAGAAGGTCAAGGGTGGAGCAGCTACCCGATCATCCTGCCGAACTCTGAGATGACTTAGGTGACCAAGATTAGCCTCTGAGGCTTCTTGTTCCAAGGATCCTGGGAGATGTAGGTTGGGGCTGGATTTGCCTCTTTGGTCCCTATCTAGTGGACCTGAGATGGTCCTGGGGCTTCCCAGTGAGTGGATCTGTTGACTTTGTAATTGTTAGATACCAGGTGTGGGACTTCACTGGAGGTCCAGTGGTTAAGACTCAGCGCTCCCAATGCAGGGGGTGTGAGTTCAGTTCGTGGTCAGGGAGCTAAGATACTACATGCCACACGGTGTGGCCAAGAAAGAAACCAGGTGTGTCCCAGAACCAACCCAGCAACCCCAGAGATCTACAGAAAAAACAAGCACAGATTCTGGTTTCAAGATGGCATAGGTCAGACTGAAACTCCCCCTTTCTCACCAAAAATCTTATATATGATAGAAAAGACATTTTTACAACTATAAATACAAACCTCTACTTGAAAACAAACGGATATGTCATGAACTAAAAAAGGAGATGCATTCCTAAAATGTGAAAGTGGTAAGCTAGATGGAGCTGTCAAGCCTCAGATGCCTCAGGACTGGCTCTGACGCCTTCATGATGAAGGTAAATTTATCTGAAGGGCACCCTGGGGCAGCTGTCAAAACTCAGGATGTTCAGGACAGGATCCTCCCGCAGGAGATATGAACTCCATGTAGAGTCAGTCACATATATCTGAAGAAGGCCTATACCATGAATCAGCAACTCCCCAAATGAAAGAGCACGCATCTAAGGAATTAGAAGTAAATTAGCCACCCGAAAAGGATTTACAGCAGTGAAAGCCCTCTGTTTGGGATTAGACTGGCCTCGGACCTCTAGAGTAGACTGGCTCTTCTCTCTGTATCCTTCCACTTGGTGTATGTTCTGGAAACACACTCAATTTGGGGGCAGGAGACAGTTCCAGGGACAATTTAGGGAAAAGGACAGAGAAGCAGGAAAGATGGTAGAAGGATAACTATGCCCAGAGGGACAAATATGAGACAGGCAGAAGAAAGGAGTGGGTGAGTGGGAGACATAGGACAAGAAGTGGGTAGAAAGAAGGACAAGTAGGCATGAGAAGGACATGTGAACAAAGAGAAGGACAAGCAGGCCAGGAGGGAACAGACCTGCAGGCAGGTGCTGTCCCCGTGTCTCACCTTCACTTGGCTCTGGATCTGGAAGCTGAAGGTTTCATTCCATTCTGGGTTTCGGCAGTTGGAGATGGTCCTAGTCCTCAGCCTCTTTTGACTGGCGGTGGGCAGCCAGAGGCTCACGAAGCAGTCTGTCAGGCTCACTGTCCGAGGAAGACAAGGGTGAGGGGGTGAGGAGCCAGCCCAGGTCTGAAGAGGAGAGAGTGTGGAGGCAGAAGCCAGAGTGAGGCCTCGTCTCAGCTTCAGGTCCCCTCTTGACTCACGGCCCTGACTCTCCAGAGACCTTTGTCCCAGAACCCTGATAAGGTCATGGACTTCAGGCTGCAGGTTTCAGAGGGGACGCAGGCCCCCCTGGCTGGTCTTAAGAATGGAGGTGGCCTCTGGCTCGTCTCAGAAGCATCCTGGCTCTTGGTTTGGGACAAGGTATGGCTGTGACTATGCAGTTTTTTTAGCTTCCATGGTGGCTCAGACAGTAAAAAATCTGCTTGCAATGCAGGAGACGTGGGTTCAGTCTCTGGGTCAGGAGGATCCCCTGGAGAAAGAAATAGCTACCCACTCCAGTATTTTGCCTAAAGAATCCCATGGACAGAGGAGCCTGGTGGGCTATAGTCAGTGTGGTCAGAATCCCATGGACAAAGGAGCCTGGTGGGCTATAGTCAATGTGGTCACAAAGAGTCAGACACGACTGAGCAAATAACATACACACACACGGCTGGGCAGTTTTCTCTCTGCCAGGGGACGATCTGAAGGACTAGCCACTCAGAGGTCAAGTTTATCTCTTGCTTTGGCCCAGGGCACCAGGGAAGCCAAAGTAAGGCTCAGCTCTGGGATGCAGAGAAGCAAGGATTAGAAGGGACACTGTTAGGGAGGAGGGAGTCAGCCCCAAGGCCCAGTGGGGACAGCCTGGAGCAGAACAGGCTATTCACCACGATCTAGGGACAGGGAATGCAAACCTCATGTGACTGAACATCTCAGATGCACCCATCTGGGCTCTTTGTATCTATACTGGTCTGCCCACATGGCCCAAGAAACCCTCATATCTAAGACCACATACCTTATTTTTCATTCAAAAGAACAACATGAATGTGATGATGCTGTGTGTGCTCGAAGGACAAAGCTGTGACCCCAACAGGCTCTCCTAAAGTTAAAGAAGGCCTCCTGGGTTTTCTCTTTGGAGCAGTGGCAGGCACAGGGATAGGAATAGGGTGAAAACCCAGTGTCCTGACACCATTCCACCTGGGAGGAGGGAGGAAGAGGTGCCACGATGTCCCTTGTCACTCCTCTGGCAATCTGCTGGGGGTAATTCCCAGGACATCCACCAGATACATGGAGAATGGGAAAAGTCAATACAGTTTCCAGTGTCAGAGAAGCTTCTTCTAGATGAAAAAGCAGGGCAGGGATGGGAGTTCTGTACTGATAGGACTGATCCAAACTAGTTCCTAATTATAATTAATAATGTCTTGTGAGAATGGAACCAGAGGTGACCCCTCCCCACAAGACTGACTTAGTCTTGTATTGTTACTACACTGAGAAATTCACCAGACTTAATAACCATGGCTTGCATCATGAGCATCCCTGGTTTCTGATTTCATCCCCTCTGTCTGGTTAATCTTTCAGGCTAATCTTTCACCATTCAATGAACTGGAATTCATGGCCTTCCGCCCATCAAACAGAGATGAGATAACACTGTCTTTAAATGTCATAATCATCATTAATCTAAACACAACAGAATCAAAAGAAAATGGTGACATCATCCTACCTTCCATGCCCAACCTGTTCCTCCTCACTATGAACTCAGGTGTCCTGACCAGACTCTCACGTTGAGTTGATTTAATATCTTGGTGCTCTCCAGCCTGTCAACTTCTCCCTACTTGCGTGGCCACTGCCTTGGTGCAGGCCATCTTCATCTCTGCCATCTCTTCATCACTACCCCACTGGGAACCCTTTCTTCTGTCCTGCCCCACCCTCATCTTCTCTCTCTAGAGAAACCAAAGGTCTCTTTTCCCATCGGTCACTCCCCAGTTTAAGATCCTTCAGTGGCTCCCTGCCCACTCATGCTGAGTCCCACCCACTCAGCATGGCTACCCCTCCCACTTTCCCAGCCTCACATCATTCCTTCTCCCTATCATCCCAGCCCCGCCCTGTCCCCAACCACACACACACACAGGCATTCACACATGCATGCACACACACACTGTTACATGCATGTAACAGCCAAACCCCGGGCCCTGTAGGTCTCAGAGGCCGTGTCATCTTGCCATGAACACCCTCCTCTTCCTCTTTCATACTACCCTTCTTCCACCCTTTCAGGTTGCAGAAGGGACCTCCCTCTGGAGGCCTTGCCTATGCCCCCAAGTCTGGGCCAGGTGCCCCTCGTAGCCCAAAGCCTCCTGCTCTTCTCCTGAGGGAGCACTGCTGACAGGTTGGTGCATGTGGCTCCACCACCCCCTGAACCCTGGGAAGCCCAGGAGACCCAGTATTGGCCCTGCTGGATATTTGTGACTAAACGAATGATAGAAAACCCCAACTTCCTGCTACTGGGATATATCAGTACCCCAGAAATTCTGGGCTGAGTCACCACAGATATAGACAGGTAAGTTGGCATGTCTAATGGCTCTGTTCAGAGGGAGACTCCCTGGGGATCTGCTCAGTCCTCCTGGGCCCTCCTTTGGCTTTTCCTGGACTCCAAGTCCCCTCCTCTTGGCCTGCCTCCTGTGCAAGGGGAGCCTGAAGGCAGGGATCCCACAACCCTACACCCACTTGCTTAGCACGATTTCACAGACCCTGGAAAGGCCCCTTTTCCTCTAAGATTCCTTTTCTATCATCAGTCAATGCCTAAAATTGTCCCGTTAAATTCACTGGGCTTTCCCTGGTGGCTCAGATGGTAAAAAATCTGCCTGCAATGCAGGAAACCCAGCTTTGATCCCTGGGTCGGGAAGATGCTCTGGAGAAGGAAATGGCAACCCACTCTGGTACTCTTGCCTAGAGAATCCCTTGGACAGAGGAGCCTGGTAGCTTATAGTCCATGGGGTTGCAGAGTTGGACTCGACTGAACGGCTAACAAACACAAATCCACTGAAGTCTCAGAATTTTTGACCTAAGGCTTAAATCTCCAATTAAGATTAAAAACAAAACAAAACTCCTGGAAGAGCCAGCATTGGTCAGACACCTACACGTCAAGCATAAATTTTTTTTCCAGTCCTTTTGCAGATAGCCATTCTGCCTGTCCTCCTAAGGTTGGGAAGGAGAGTGCAGCCCAAGAGAGGATAATCCTGGGGAGGGATGATGGTGGAGGGAGGCTGCCAAGCCCAGATGACAAGCTGTGGCATCATGAGCTGACTGTAAGGTAGTGACTGTTGTTGTGTTGGCAATTAAGAGTGCTTAAGAAATGATGACCCAATTCTGAGAACTCTGGGGAATTTCCTAAGCACAGATTGGTTCTAATCCTTGTACCTCATGAAGTGAAAAAGGGCTTGGTCATAGGAATGACATATCTCTTTTTCTAGAATGTGGGTGGCCAAGATAACTTAACCATCTCTACTGATATCAAAAACATTATCTTCATCTCTACTGATATCAAGAACATTATCTTCCTTAGAGACATCCACCTCACAGCTCTTGGGGTGATGGTTTGAATTTTAATTTATTGTCCCAAGGGGAATAAAAACTCTGGACAGCTGCAAGATTTCCAGGCCAATTCTCTTGCAGCCCTGACCTAGCTCCTTGATGAGGGAGCCACCCCCGAATCTCATCCCTTTGGGGCTCCTAGAAATCTTAGAAACTCAGGCACCCCTTACAGGACTGAACCAGAGGGGAGATCATTTTTGATCTAAGCCAGGAGGAACTATTTAGGGCAAAGGTGACCCAGGACCTGCAAGATGTCAGGATAGTCTCAACCCAGGTGAGGCAGAAACAGAGCCCAGTCCGTGACAACTGTGGAACCAGATACAACGTGACCTGGGCTGACACCCCCAGACACCATGACTGCCCCTAATTCTGTTCCTCAGGGAAATGGGGAAAACACAGACATGTTCCAGAGGGGACCAGGTACCCTCGAAGGGCAGCCTGTGTGCCAGAGGCACGTGTGGGGAAGAGAGAATAGGTGGTGGGCCAGTCCTTAGCCTGTCTCTCTGGCTGCCTGCTCTCCACCTCACCTCCACCTCTGGGGCCCGCAGGTGATGGGTGCAGCAGGAAGTGCCCTGGCTGGTGGGAGGCTCTGACAGCACAGGTGCAGGACTGCCCTAGAGTGTGAGGCCCACAGGACACGCAGGGCGGGGACAGAGCCACCTCTAGAGGAGCCAAGGCAGGTGGGGCCACCACAGGCATGAGGCAGCTGTGACCTGTCCCCGAGGGGGGTGGGGGAGGTGTCTGGTGACCCACCCTGGCGTGGAAATGAAGGCAAAAGAGGCAACCAGGCTCCGGATCCAGGGGACACTTCCAGGCTCCTCACGTCACTTACTGGTGGCCTGGGAGGCCCCGAGAAGCCCAAGAAGTCCGTGGCCCCCTGGCCGACCTGGGAACAGAGCCATGCTGGCTGCAACTGATGGCATGGGCTCTGGACGCTCACCGTCCCGGGGACGGGGTCTGAATCCTGCCTGGTCCCTTTGTTCTCTCCTGGGAGGTAGGGCCCTCCCTTCCCCACCTCCACACTCATCCTTGCGTTGTGGTGTTGCGGCGATAGCTTTGCAGCAGGCTGTCAGCCTCTTCCCCAGGGCTCCTGCTCCATCGGCACAGAAGCCCTCGAGGTCATGCAGTCCCTGCCTCAGGACTAGGGTGCCACCTAGATTCCCATCCATCCTCTGAATAGCCCGGGCTCCCTCTCCTGCCTTGTCCTTCCTACCCCTCAGCAGGCCAGACCTGGGATCAAACACTGATTCTGCTTTACGCAGCTAATCCTCATGTGCAAATGGGTCCCACAGCACTGCCCTAAGGTTGGGGAGGATGAGTGCTGTCTGCCCCGGGCAGGCCCCCAGCAGGTGCTGGGGGTGGAATGCAGGAGGTGTCCTCCCCCAGATGGGGCTCCCAGACCTCTGGATGCTCACATCTTGTCCCCTCAGACCTCAGGCTCTCAAAGCAGCCTTCCTTTGCTACTCCCAGTTTTCAGTGTCCTTTAAATCCCGTGGTGACAAGATCAGAATGCCATCCTCTGTTAAAGAGAGTGAGAGTGTTAGCTGCTCAGGCATGTTCCACTTTTGCAGCCCCAGGGACTGGTAGCCTGCCAGGCTCCTCTGTCCGTGGAATTTTACAGTCAAGAACACTGGAATGGCTAGCCATTCCCTTCTCGAGGGGATCTTCCTGACCCAGGGATCAAACCCAGGTCTCTTGCACTGCAGGCAGATTCTTTACCATCTGAGCCACCAGGGAAGCCCGCCATCCTCTATTACCACTCCATGATTGCTTTGCATATAGACGCCTCCCCTTGCATCAGGCTCTCCCAGCATAGTTTAATCCCAGGGTGAAGGCAATATAGGAAGCTTTGGGGAACCTGGAGCCCTTGGGCCATTCCTGTGTGGTTGCCAGTAAGTGGGGACCCCCTCAGTCATGGGCCCTGACACAGAGCTTTGTCCTCTTTGAGGGCCAGGCTTCCTCCCTGGATGGTGGGGAGGTGAGGGCAGCATAGGGAGGGGCTTCTGTCCTACCCACCCAGATGTCTTCATTTCTTCCTGAAACCAGAGACTTCTCTGGGCCCCCATGTCCTGGGAATGCAGCAGAGGCCAGAATGAAAGGGAAATTAAAGCAGCAAGAAGACCCGGAACAAAGAGCCCTGGTGACTCAACCATATCCATGGGCTGAATGCAGAACTGGGGCCCCTGGCAGGCACTCTCAGGCCCATCTGGGATCCAGGTCCTGAGAAGAGCACTGGAGCTGACTGGCTTCATGGTCCCCAAAGGCCTCCCCTTCCCTTCCATCCCAACAGCCCCTAAACTCATGCCCAGGGTGAGGGAAGCTGACTCCTGGAAGGGGTCCCAGGGAGGGGAGGGCGGTGAGGAGAGCACAAGGTGGACAGCCAGGTGAGGACTGCAGGGGCTGCTTGTGCCAAGCCTGCAGCTACAGGGAGGGGCCTGGAAAATGATACAAACCTCAAAGTCTGAAATACAACTTGAATACAGAACACACCCAGACACACATATGCACACACACACACACAGAGCGACCCCTGACCATTTCCCCTCTAGGCCTGTCTCCATCCTGGCCCCAGAAGTAGAGAGGAGGGAGGGAAGAAGGAGGGGGAGACTCACCCACGTCAGCCTGTCGGACGTTCTTCATGCGGATGACCCTCACTGTCAGCAGGTGGCATGGAGACAGCCCCTCCTGTGAATGGAGAGGACACTGGACTCACTCTTCACGCAGCAGTGGCAGGTGGCCTTGACGGAGAGAGTGGCTCAACCTGGACAGGCTCCCACTGCCCAGACTCCAGTGACCTGCCCCCGGGACCATCTGCAGTCTGGAGACTGCTTCTGGTCCCCAGGGGGTCCAAGGCTGTGGAGGTGAGGGGCTTTGTCCTCTGTCCTCTCTGACCCAACACACCCCAGAGGAAGGACAGTTCCATGCCTCTTCTGCCCATGTCTTTCCTATTTGGATCTTGGAGTTGGAATCTCTTTTCCTGAGCATTTTACCCAGGCTTAGAGGAGTCTCTTTTTTTTTTTTAATTTGCAGATAATTACAATTTTGAGATGATTTTTGCCATATATCAACATGAACCGTTCCTAGATATACATAGGTCCCCTCCCTCTTAAACCTCCTTCTCCATCCCATCCCTCTGGGTTGTCACGAAGTACCACCTTTGGGTTCCTTGTGTCATACAGCAAATTCCTACCGGCTCTCTATTTTTATATATAGTAATGTATATGTTTCAGTGCTACTCTCTCAAATCATCCCACTCTCTCCTTCCCTCACTGTGTCCAAAAGTCTGTCCTTTATGCCTGCGTTACATGAGTCTTTCTACTGTCCACTTCCAGCCCGTGCCCAAGGCAGGCACCATTGGTTTCCTCCAACCCACCCAATGATGTTTATAGAGGCCTCTGAACTGGAACCCTTTACACTCTGAGTCATCTACTCCATGTTACAAGAGTCACCTTCTACCCTTTTGAGAAAATGCAATTCTTCTCTATTTAAAATAATATTAGGGTTTAGGGGAAACCATGAGAGTGTGAAGAAAAAGAGTCCCCAAAATGCCAATACTCAGAGAAGATCACTATGTATAAATCCTTTTATTATTTTCAACCCAGACGGTCCACAGATCGTTCATCTGCCTTGGCTATTGTCAGATAATATTTGTAATATAATCTCCTGAACATTTACTCTAATAGGGGCAGGGTGGGCACAGCAGGAGACCTTGATCTTGGCCAGTGAGAGGTCCCGCTCAGTTGGCCTTGCAGGGGTCCTGGGGCAGAGTGCAGTGCAGGCTGATCATGGCCTTCTCCTCAGGGCCCTCCAGCCTCAGGTCAGTGGGTGATCTGGGGGCCAGGGACAGACTGAGGGCTGTGTCCCACAGAGCTCCAGAGCCCTCACCACAGCTTGTCCACTGGTTGGGCTCAGTCCTTGAAGCAGCAGCAAACCTCTCCCTGATCCCCACCTAATGGTGGTAGCTCTCTCCATGGGTCACAGTCCAGGGGACCTGCCCTCATTTGGGTGTACTGAGGAGCCAGAGGCCCAACTGGGTCTTGGGTGCCTGGCTCCCTGAGTGATGTCACGTGGACAGTGTCTGGGGACCTGGCCCTGAGGGTGCCACCAGCTGAGATCTGCTTCCTCAGTTGAGCCTCGGCACTGTGGGAGGACCTAGACTGGATGCTGGACAAATGCTCCTGAGCAGGGTAACTGGCCTGCATAGGGAGCTTCCACCTCTTAGCAGAGCCCGGACCTCAGAGGGGAAGAGATGAGCCTTGAGACCTTGCCCTTTCTCGTCAGAATGGAGGATAATATTTGTTTTTAACACCAAAAACATTTTGTACTGAGGTATAGCTAATAGGATAATATTTGGTTTGGTGGAGATTTACAGGAGCACTGTGACTTGACCATAACCTGACCTCAAGAATGTATATACAATGGAATATTACTAGGCCATGAAAAAGGAATGAAGTTGTGCCATCTGCAGAGATGTGGATGGACCTAGAAACTGTCATATAGAGTGAAGTTAAGTCAGAAAGAGAAAACAAATATCATATATTTATGCAAATATATAGAATCTAGAAAAAATGGTACAGATATTTGCAAAGCAGAAATAGAGACACAGATGTAGAGAACAAATGTACGGACACCAAGGAGGGCAGGGGGGGTGGGATGAATTTGGAAATTGGGGTTGACATATATACCCTACTGTGTTTAAAATAGAGAACTAATGAGAACCTATTGTATAGCACGGGGAACTCTACTCGGTGCTCTGTGGTGACCTAAATGGGAAGGAAATCCAGAAAAGAGGGGATGTATACGAACAACTGATTCACTTTTCTGCACAGCAGAAACTAACACAACATTGAAACACAAGTAAACCCCAATTTAAAAAAAAGGATCTGACACTAAAATGTTTGCAACAACTAACCACTCTCCTTTCTCGTCTTTCCTAGAAAAGGGCTTTGCTGAAAGCTTTTGGGGAGTTCACGAGTTTTTAAGGTATGACCCATCTCCTTGCATGGCCCTACAACAAACCTTTCTCTGTTCCAAACTCCAGCATTTTGGTTTTGCTTGGCCCCATATCAGATGCACATTCGTGCATCAGGTACATAGATTTGCATTTGGTAACATTACTATTTTCCAGATACTTCTCTTATAGTTTCTAATTTCATAAAACCTTTATAATAAAAGTATTGCTTTTTAAAAATTAAATAATTGACATATAACATTGCATGAGTTTGAAGTATACAACATAATGATTTGATGATATATGTGTTTTGTATTGTCATATGGTTACCCTAAGAAGTTTAGTTATCCATCATCACATGTAATTAAAATTTTTTTCTTGTCATGAGAATTGTTATTTTGATGTCTGTCCTTCTAGGCTCTACTGGGGCTTAATCTGTTTCTTTGTTTCTTTTTATTTTTTAATTGAAGAATAATTGCTTTACAGAATTGTGTTGGTTTCCGCCAAATATCAACATGAATCAGCCATAGATATACATATGTCCCTGCCCTCTCTCTCTCTTTTTTTGATGTGGACCATTTTTAAAGACTTTTACTGAATTTGTTACAATATTATTTCTGTTTTATGTTTTGTTTTTTTTGACCAGGAGGCACGGGGGATTTTTGCTCCCTGACCAAGGACCGAACCTGCACCGCTTGTACTGGAAGGCAAAATCTTAATCACTGGACCACCAGGGAGTTTCTTGGGGCTTAATTCTAACCAAGAACAATAGGACAATGTCTGGGAAGGTTGTTGCTTGGTCCCGGAGATCCATATATAAGTCAGCTTTAGGGCTTTTTCCTCCTCTTTTCCCAACAGCTGCCTCAAAGTTGGAACAAAGCCATACTGTCGCATACAGGTCTGAGGATTTCTTTTGTGAGATTAACTCTGAAACACTGAATATTTTCATGGTCAATCACTTGCTCTAATGGGATTGCCTTTTGAGCCTTGTCACTTGGACCAAAGGCTGCGCATTGCACTTCTCTTCTGGTTCTGGAAATACAGCTGTGCCTTTGGGCAGACCCCCTCTGTATGTGATGTGGGCCACTGCTGTTTTATATTTTGGCTTTTTGGCTATGAGGCATGTGGGATCTGAGCTTCCCAACCAGAGACTGAACCCATGCCCTGTGCATTGGGAGGTGAAGTCTCAACCCCTGGACCACCAGGGAAGTCCCCTAGCTCTAATTCTTAAGCCTGTGTTCATGACTACGATTATATTGTCACTTTAAACTTGAAAGTGACCCTCGGCAAACATGAAGACAGATGCGGCTTGCCCCAGTCTTCTCTGAAAGTCTATTTTCCTGGCAGATTTTTTGTTTCACCCTGAATTATCCCAAAGCCCCCAAACAACCGCCACACTCTGGCAGTCCTCCTTTCAGTACTTTTCTGACACATTCCATCATTTCTCCCTTAATCAAACCACCAGAGCATGTCAGGACTGTAAGAGCTTTTAAGAGAAGTTCCCACTTTCTAGCAGCCACAGAGGGCTGCTTTGTGGTCTGGAGCCTCAGCTTACACCTTTAGCCCCGGAATTTTCAGGAAGACACCCAGTTGCAAAGTATTCTGCAAAGCACTCATCCACCTGCCAGCAGGGAGACAGAGCCTTGAGGGTGTGAGAGAGAGCCCAGAGGGGCCGTGCTGGGAGGAAGGCAGCGGGAACACAGGACTCAGGTCTTGGGGCCGGATGATTCCAGGAATTAAGTCTATGAAAAATGACCTTCTGGAATTAAAGTGAGTGTACATATTTTGCTCCTAATATAATTAGCTCAATTGGAGTGATGCTGCTGCTGCTAAGTCGCTTCAGTCGTGTCTGACTGTGCGACCCCATAAGCAAAACTTCATGGTCCCAGAGCTAATGAACACACAATAGAAAGATGTACTAGATCAAAGGATAGTGTTTATGACTATAGGAACTAGAAACTGGTGGGTTTAGGGAACCCAAGTGTATGGGGTGGCTTATGGGATCCGGGTAAGAACTTCAGGGGCTTGGACAAGCTCGTCCCTCTGACAGGATTGCTAGCTGGGTATCAGAGTGAACGTTTAACAGATATGGCCAGGCACCAGCTAGTCTGCAGCCCTGGATCAGGGGTGGGTGGTAATCCTCCAGTTCATGAGGGCACTGGAGGGTCCAGGGACAAGGACCACAGAGCACTCAGGAGGCTGGAGCTCAAGGCAGGGACTATTTGGCAACCAGTGGCAAAGTGTATTTAGACACTTTAACAACCAGGACTGCTGTGTAGGGACGGGGGAGCTGGATGGCAGGTTTCCGGGAAGCCATGGCTCAGGCTGTAGGCACACCTGGCTCCAGCCTCCTCCCAGCCTTGGTCCTTGGGGTTGCCTTCGCCAGGACTCTATTTCCCCTGAAACCTCCTTAGGACAGGGGCATCTTACCAGCTCATGTGGAAAAAAGCTTGACTCTCAGGATTGATTATTTTACAATCCAGTATTACCCCTTTCCAGCCCCTTACTTTATAGACAGGGCTCTGGTGGGGAGGTTGGGAACACAATTCATTACCCTCCTCTCATATGCCAGGCTCTGCTCTACCTCGGGGCACTGTATCTGGTCTCAACTAGCCTGCCTGCCCTAACGAGACTGAGGAAGGCACTACTATTCCTCTTTGCAGAGAAGAAGACCAAGGTTAAAGAGCTTGCATCTCAAAGGGGGTCACACAGCCCAGAAGGGGCAGGGCTGCAGGGTAGACATACTTGGCTGCAGGGCAGTGCCCATTCCATCCACTTGGAGGCCGGCCCTCACTGCGAATTAACCAACTCAGTTAATAGCTTGCTCTGGGTCATGCACTAGAGTAGTTAACAGCAGAGGCAGTAGCAAAACCCTCAGCTCCCATGTGGGGGCTATCCTAACACCCCAGAAAACTAGCTGTCACCACACATTAGAAGAATATTTAGTTACAGGTGGCTCCCAGGGTCTGGCTTCCGGTGAGAGTGGGAGCTGGAAGGAGGGTATGACAACCATATTTCAGAAGTAGTAAGGGTCAAGGCTACCCTAACCAACCAGCCCATGAGGTCTGGGTGCTGATGAGGGAAGACAGCTCCCTGGAAGCCTGTGGGAACTCCCCTCTGCAGGGTTTCTCGGGGCAGGGCTGGCTGGTGATGCCACCTCCTTGCTGGAGAGCTGGATGTATCCATCAGTTTCCTGCGATACTGTGTCAGAGCTCAGGACAGCCTGGCAGTAGCTTCCAGGAGACAAGGACCCTCCCTAAAAGGAGAGCATGCGGATGGGGACTCTGTGGGCCCCTAGAGTGCTTCCCTGCTAGTTTGAGCAGCTCCCCAGACCACGTTCCTTTTTATCACTCAGACTAGGTGAGGGGTTTGGGCAAGAAGTCCCAGCTCTGAGTTATGGAGGCCCCAGGACCTGAGAGGGAAGAGTGCAGCTCTCAATTGCTTCATTCCTCACTTCAAGGTAAGCTCTGTCCTTTCTGTGGAGCTTTCTCCTCAAGCTCTTGGAGGCTCAATGAGACAAGGGAGACAGGAGCACGTGTGGACCAGAGGCTCTTTCGGCGCTCCAGGGGCTGTATAGAAACAGCCCAGAAGGTGACATCTATCCTGGACCAGTCAGCGGGGCACCGGGCGCCACACAGCCTGGAACTTCCCTCTTGGGATCCTTGGAGACTGAGCAGGGTCTCCACCTCCCATCCCAAGACAAAACACTTCTGGGGCATCGTTCATCTCATTCCATGATCTAGTGTGGGCTGGAGGAAGGTGAACAGGAAGACGTCTCTGCTGACAGTGCTTGCCATGGCATGCTGGCAGCAAACTGGAAGACTGAGATGAGGTGGGAAAGCCCAGACAGAAGTGGTCCAGAGCCCTGGAGGTTTGACCCGTGAACCTGGGCTCTCCCTGGGAGCTGTTATATGGACCCAGGGGTCTCGACCACAAAACTAGGAGGAGCGCTTCATGGCCAAAGGGACATGTCGGCACTGGCACTGGTCTTCACCTGACACCACACCACACACTCTCACAGCAGGCAGTTCGGCAGGTCCACAGGGTGAAAGCCTGCTCGCTGCTAGGAGTGGCCAAATGTGACCCATCCCCGGCAGTGCTGAGCACTTCCTGGGTGCTGCTGGCCCCAGAATGGCCCTGAGCCACTCCCATGCATCTTGTCAAGCTTGCGGGTATCTGAAGCTGGGCCATCCACCCAGAGGCCTGGCACCAACTGGGCCAGACTGGGTCTCCCAGTGCCAAGCAGGGGCTGCCCTAGCCAAGGTGCTCCATGTCTCTGGAGTCTGCTGTGACCCCATCCCTCCCTGAGCGTGTCTCCTGCCCTCGGCTTCTGTCCCACCCACCCAGCCCTGTTCCCTCACCTCCAATGCACAGGTGGCCGCGGGCCTGTCCCCATCCTCTTGGCATGAGTCTGGCGGGTAGTGGGAGACCCACACAGGTATCTGCTTCTGGAGCATCATGTGGCTCTGTAGCTGGCTGGTGAGATGGGGAACTTATACTCTGACTCAGAGCTCCGCCCTCCAGAGGTTTCTCGGCAGTGGCTGGATTGCTCTGGGAGGGGCTCAAATGGGTAGCCAGGTAGAGTCCTGGACACAGGCCTCTTGTATCAAGGGACCCTCAGGGCTTCAGATCCAGAAAATGCAGGGACAGGCAGGGTCAGCAGTCTGCTGTCCCCAGGAGAACAATCAGGCTGTCCACTGGACCAGGGAGTGGCAGGAAGAGGCTGATGGACCTTCCTGACTCTAGGATTAGCCCAGCCATGATTGGGGGAAGTGGCAGGAAGAGGCTGACGGACCCTCCTGACTCTAGGATTAGCCCAGCTGTGATTGGGGGAAGCCCTGTCTCTGCAGCTTGTCAGGGTCCTGGCTCAGAGTTGCCCTTCTGGGGGATGTGTCCTCCCTCCGAACTCTACTGAGTCCAGTGGCTCAGGACCCCAGAAGCTGTGGGCAGGGGCCTCAGGAGAGGCAGAGACTGTGACCAGGACTCCAAACTTAGAGGATGAGGGAAAGAAAGTAACTGCTCGAATCCTTGGTGATGAGGAGTCAAGGGCAAGTGCTCCCTGCCCTCCCTCACAGGAGGCCAACGGAGGGCGGGCCCAGCCCCTTCTGGGCTCAGGGCAGCTTCGAGGATGCTCCCACCCCACCCCGCTGATTCTTATCTCTGTCCTGGTGGTTGGCTTACTTGGGGGAACTGTGAGGTGGCTTGATTGCTCGGCTACCCAGCTGGGTGCACTGGGAGTTTCCTGCCTGAGCTAGCGCCTGGGGCCCCACAACCGGCTTTTCTGGCTCATGGATTAAAGTGATTGTATGAAACTCAGGGTGAATTTGAATGCAGGGCTGACTCGAATGCAGATATGGAACCTGGTTGGTGGTATCCGTGGAGCCTCCTCCTGTGCAGGAGGAAGACGTCCCCACCCTGCTCCTCTCTGCCTGCCAGGCCCTCCAGAGGGGGGATGGGGCCTTAGCTTAGACCTCTCTCAGCTTGCATCCTTTTCTGTTTTTGCCATCCCCCTCTGCCAAGGACACAAAATCAGCATCCACACCCCTTGGTGAAGTCTTGTTTTTTAGTCGTTAAGTCATGTCCAACTCTTTTGTGACCCTATGGACTGTTCCCTATCAGGTTCCTCTGCCCATGGGATTCTCCAGGCAAGAATACTGGAGTGGGTTTCCATGCCCTTCTCCAGGGATATCTTCCCTACCCAGGGATCGAACCTGCAGCTCCTGCATTGGCAGGTGGGTTCTTTACCACCAAGCCATCAGACAAGTCCTTGGTGGATTCTATTATATTGGATTTAGTTCACAACACTTATTGAGCACCTACTGCATACACACTACTAACAGAGGAAATCCCAGGCTTGAAGCTGCTGACAGTCCAGCCAGGGAGCCCAGTGCTTTCAACCCCTAAGAAGCTCAGAGCACTGAGTCTGCTATGCTAACGGGGGTATCCTAGAAGGAGCAGTATAAACTCTTTCCATTTGTAAACATCTGTGGTTTATAGAGCTAATAAACTGTGGTTTAGAGAACACAGAAGTTGGAAAATGAGTGTCAGCTGGAAAGGGAAGGACTGGGTATGAGATGGCTTCATGGAGGAGATGGCACCTGTTGAGTCTTAGAGGATGGACAGGATTGCAATAGCTAATAATGGGTGAGAAAGGCATGCTGGGAGGAGGCACAGCGTGAGTAGGAGTAGGGAGGCCAGAAAGCAGGGTATGCTCAAGAATGTAAGTGGTCTGGTATCAGAGTAGTGAGCTGTGTGGGCGGAGGTACAGGGGGTGAGTGGGATATGGAGGGTGGTGGGAGCTGGGCAGAGACAAGGGAGGCTCTGTGATGGAACAATGTGGAAAGATACATTAGGGTCCCATAGCTGTGACCTTTAAAATCTGTGCTTTAAGTTTGGACTTATTCTCCAGGCAATGGGGAGCCATCAGTAGTGTTTGAGCAGGAGAGTGACATGACCAGAGCTGAACTTTGGGAAAGCAATGCTGATTGATGTCGTGGACTAGCCAGCCCACAGCACTGCAGTGTCCTGAACTTGATAAGGTGAGGGTTGTGGTGAGGAAGGGTGACCTTCCTCTTGACGAGCCCATGTGCTGCCCATTCCCTCCACCTCCTCCTTCACCATCAGACAGGCCCAGGGCAAGCCCCAGACTCCTAAGCACTCCTCAATGTCCAGAACTTGAAGGAGCCTAGCCATAACCCCCCTTGCCCTCCCCTCACTCCATCCAGCCTAGGCAGTATATGCAAAATCTGGCTCTCCGATCCTTGTATTTCTTCATTTGTCCATTAACTCCTCAAGAGCAGGGCCTCACTTAGGTTGAGTGAGATAGAATTGAATAGGAGGCGAACAGGAGGCAGGGGGGACGTTTCTTCCCCTGCATTCTCTACACAGTCTCTGACCCAGGTGGGAGCTGTTAAAACAGCAAACAGAGCAGACCCACCCTCCAGCATGTGCTGTCCAGCTCTGTGCTGATGGGGTGTGGTCGGGAAGGAAACAGGGAAGAATCTGTAATTTACTAAGGGGACAAGAGAGGGCTGAGTTAAGCAGGAAATCGACCATGTGGACTCTCAGTAGAGCAGGAGGGGACAGAGGACTGGGTGGGAATGGTGGGAGTGGGCTGGAAAGGCACAGTGCCGGGCACAAGGCAGTGTCCACACTACGGGTGAAGGGTGCCTAACTGCCTTCTCCAATCCAGGCTGTCTCTGAATGAATATAAAATTTAAGCTATGACAGTGTTCTTGGTACACTGCTGATGCTCCAGATCAATGTACCTGTGCCCAGAGTTCCTTCTTGTGGAAAGTCTGAAGCCATCTCCGCACAAAGTGGAGGGGACTCAGTTTCTTTCTACCCACTGCCCTTTCTTCCCTGATGAGCAGAGAGCCTGAGATCTCCCCAGAGACCCCCAAGCTGCTCCTCTGAACCCTTACCTCTGTCTGTATCTGGGGTTCTTGTTAATTGACTCTCATTGATTGAGGTGACCAGGATCTGTTTTCACCAGCAGCCTCTTAGCCTCAGGTAACCCAGCATTGAAAAGTACATTCCTCCCCAGTGGCTCAACTAACATCTCTCTCAGGAGAACCAGCAAGGATGAATTCTTCACCTTCCCTCTTCCTTCCCACCCCATCTGCAGCATCTGATTCTCAGCCTCCAGCCTCTCATGAGTTCCTCCCCCACACAGCTGGCTGACCAGTGACCTTTATAACCACCCCCCTCAACCTGTCATTTTAACAGGTTAACTTACTGCTTAACTCATCTAATGCTCTTGCATTCTTGTCAAAAATTCTGGATTCCAGCACTTTCCATAAGCCAAGTAGAGCCCAGAAACAACCCTATGTATGTATGAAATTTCATTATATGATGGAGGAAGTATTTTAAATCAGTGAGAAAAGGACAGACTATTCATTATTAGAAAAGTTAGCTGACCATTTGGAATAAAATAAGGTTAGTTATAAACTTTATAACCACACAAAAATAAATTCCAGACAGATTAAATAGTCACACATTAAAACAACACTATAGAGGACTTAAAATAAAATATTAATATTAGAGAATGAGGAAGATGAAGATGATTTTTCTAAGCAAGGTATGAAAACTAGAAACCAATAGGGAAATGTGGTCAAATTTAAATAAAGAGAAATGTAAAACTGGGGTAAAGGAAAAGATGCCATAAGCAAAGTTCTACCTCCAAAATGAATCCCAAATGTCTTCCTCTTAAGAAATATCTGTGGGTAACAAACTCACTTCTAAAAAATAATAGTCAAGAGGGGTCTCACCCTGCCTGATACTAAAACAAACTGCGAAGTCACACTATCACAAGCAGTAGGTTGTTGGCGTAAGAATAGAACCAATGAAACAAAATAGAGGAGTCAGAGATAGACCCTGGTGTTTAAGGGAACTTAACATAGGAGAAAATTGGCACCACAAGTCAGCAGAAAAAGAGTAGTTTAAGAGATGACATGGTCATGGATGGCTCTGCTAAGTCGCTTCAGTCGTGTCCGACTCTGTGCAACCCCATAGACGGCAGCCCATCAGGATCCCCCATCCCTGGGATTCTCCAGGCAGGAACACTGGAGTGGGTTGCCATTTCCTTCTCCAATGCATGAAAGTGGAAAGTGAAAGTGAAGTCGCTCAGTCGTGTCCGACTCCTAGCGACCCCATGGACTGCAGCCTCCCAGGCTCCTCCGTGCATGGGATTTTCCAGGCAAGAGTACTGGAGTGGGGTGCCATTGCCTTCTCCCATGAATGGCTCAGTGTGTAATATAAAACAAAACAGCATCACCACCCAGCCCCATATAAAAAGATGGGCTGTGAATGGGTATGTTCTTATAACATAAGAAATGGAAAACTATGAAGTCAGCAGAAGGCAACACAGGAGAATCTATCTGTGGTCCTGGGATGAAGATTTCTTAAACATCATTTCGAATCCACGAACCACAAAAACATTTCTAAGTTGGATTACATAAGAAGTAAGGGTTTCTCTCAACTAAGAACACAGAGAAATAGTTAATAGATAGCTGACAGAATAACAGAAGATATTTTCAATGCAGTTGCAAATCACAAAAGGATTCATGTCTAGTATATACAAAGAATTCTTATATACTCCACAAGAAAAAGATGGCCATGCCAACACAAAAAGGGAGTCAGAAACTTTCCTGATGGTCCAGTAACTAAGACTCCATGCTCCCAGTGCATGGGGCTAGGCTGAATCCCTGGTCAGGGAACTAGATCCCACATGCCCAACTAGGCCCCAGCACAGCCAACTAAATAAATAAATATACTTCTAAAAAGTGAACCAGATTTGAACTTGCAGTTTATAGGACGGGAAAACCCAGAAACCTAACAAGCATTTGAGGAGATGTTCAAAATCATTGGTAACCAGAGAAATTAAAACAACAATGAAATTTCACTGTAGCAATTATTCAACACTGAGAACGCTGAATAAAGATTGCCTTTCTTTGGAGAGAGAGGATGGGAAAGGATTTGTGGGCTCAGGGACGTAACAATCAAAAATACAAACTTGGGGGACTTCCCTGGTGGTTCAGTGGCTAAGACCCTGTGCTCCCAATGTGGGGGGCCTGGTTTCAATTCCTGGTGGAGGAACTATATCCCACATACCCCAACTAAGACTTGGTATAGTCAAGTAAATAAATATTTTTTAAAAAAGACAAACTCGGGGCTCACAGGCACCAAGGGTGATAGTAGGCCGTGTCCTCAGCCCTCTGCACTCAGGTAAAATTTTTTTCCCTCCAGCTTTTCCCCAGAGTCACTATCACTGCTCTAGCCTGACTCATTTTCTCCCTCATCTCAACTACAGCTTCAGTCTAACTGGTCTTCCCGCTTGCACTTTTGCCTTGCTATAAGCCGTTCTCTGCAGAATCTCCCCAAAACATAAACTAGATTATTTGACAGCCCTGACTAGAACCCTCCCATAGCTTCTGGTGGCATAGAGAACTGGTTCCAAATAGGAAAAGGAGTACATCAAGGCTGTATATTGTCACCCTGCTTATTTAACTTATATGCAGAGTACATCATGAGAAACGCTGGACTGGAAGAAACACAAGCTGGAATCAAGATTGCCGGGAGAAATATCAATAACCTCAGATATGCAGATGACACCACCCTTATGGCAGAAAGTGAAGAGGAACTAAAAAGCCTCTTGATGAAAGTGAAAGAGGAGAGTGAAAAAGTTGGCTTAAAGCTCAACATTCAGAAAACGAAGATCATGGCATCTGGTCCCATCACTTCATGGGAAATAGATGGGGAAACAGTGGCAACAGTGTCAGACTTTATTTTTTTGGGCTCCAAAATCACTGCAGATGGTGACTGCAGCCATGAAATTAAAAGACGCTTACTCCTTGGAAGAAAAGTTATGACCAACCTAGATAGCATATTCAAAAGCAGAGACATTACTTTGCCGACTAAGGTCTGTCTAGTCAAGGCTATGGTTTTTCCTGTGGTCATGTATGGATGTGAGAGTTGGACTGTGAAGAAGACTGAGCACCGAAGAATTGATGCTTTTGAACTGTGGTGTTGGAGAAGACTCTTGAGAGTCCCTTGGACTGCAAGGAGATCCAACCAGTCTATTCTGAAGGAGATCAGCCCTGGGATTTCTTTGGAGGGAATGATGCTAAAACTGAAGCTCCAGTACTTTGGCCACCTCATGCGAAGAGTTGACTCATTGGAAAAGGCTCTGATGCTGGGAGGGATTGAGGGTAGGAGGAGAAGGGGATGACCGAGGATGAGATGGCTGGATGGCATCATGGACTCGATGGGTGTGAGTCTGAGTGAACTCCGGGAGATGGTGATGGATAGGGAGGCCTGGCGTGCTGCGATTCATGGGGTCGCAAAGAGTCGGACACGACTGAGCAACTGACTGAACTGAACTGATACAGACCTTTGTTGGCAAATTGATGTCTCTGCTTTTTAATATGCTGTCTATATTTGTCATAACTTTCCTTCCAAGGAGCAACTGTTTTTTAATTTCACAGCTGTCGTCACTGTCCACCGTGATTTTGGACCCCAAGAGAATAAAATCTGTCACTGCTTCCACTTTTCCCCCTTCTATTTGCCATGAAGTGATGAGACCAGATACCATGATCTTAGTTTTTATCATATATTAAGCTTCTTTAAATATCGGGGTCTGTCTCATGGCCCTCTATGCCCTGAACATGCTAAATTCTTTCCCACCTCAGGGACTTTGCACTTGCCATTCCCTTGCCTGAAGTCCTTGACTTCCACACTGTGCATAGCTGGCTCTTTCTCCTCCATCATAGCTCTGCTCAAATGTCACTTTCTCCAGGAGCCCTGTCCTATCCACCCTTCATAACTCGTGTGCCTTCACTTATCTACTTGCTTCTGTGTTGCTCTAGCTATTAATTAAGTTAAATTAAATCAAATTCAATAAAGCATATCTTGATTATCTTGTTCATCTATTCTTTTTGCCTCATTCCACCAGACCATTAACCTTTTCAGGGCAGGAACATTGCTTATCTTGTTCATCAACTGGAAACACCGAATGCCCATCGGTTTCTTACTGGTGGCTAGTTATGGCAAGTTAACCACTGGACCATCACACAGATGTCGACAGGAACAAAGTGGTTACCATCAATTGAATGCTTACAAAGTGACAGGGACTACTTTCCATATCTTGTATTACCTGAGATGTAGACACTATTATTATCTCATTTTCAAGAATTGAGACATGGAGAAGATAAGCCAATTGTTCAGACTCACCATGGTAAGTGACAGGTATTAATTGCTCAGTTGTGTCTGAGCCTTTGGACCCCATAGACTGTAGCCCAGGAGGCTCCTCTGTCCATGGAATTCATCAGGCAAGAATATTGGAGTGGGTAGCCATTCCCTTATCCAGGGGATCTTCCTGACAGAGGGATTGAACTCTGGTATCCCGCAATGCAGGCAGATTCTTTTCAGCCTGAGTCACCAGTGATGGGGCTGTGATGCAAATCAGTCTGTCCCAGAACTTCTGGCTTTAACCATCATACACTCAGCCTTTCAGGAGATGCTACTGGCCTTGAAAATTGAGATTCCCCATTGTTTGTAAAAGGCCTCTTTCTGTTCCTGTGTTCATTGAGAAAGCTCAGTTTCCTAAAACAAACGTGTAATGAGTAACACAGACCTAGAGACAAATTTATGGTTACCAAACGGGGAGAGGGGGTGGAGAAGGGGTAAATTAAGAGTTTGGGGTTATCAGACACAAACTATTGTATATAAAACAGATAAACAACAAGGTCCTAGTATATAGCACAGGGCACTATAGTCAATACACTATAACCATGATGGAAAAGAATATGAAAAAGAATATATATATGAATGTATGTATGTATAACTGAATCAGTGGGCTGTTCAGCAGAAGCTAACACAACATACAATGAGTAAATAAATTTGGGGCAACATAGTGGAAAGCAAATATTATATCCTTCAAGTAATGGGAGGTAAAAAAAATTATCAGCCATTGAAGTTAATACATTAAGATGTCTCAGAACTTCTGGCCAACAGATAAGACATGACTATTTCATGATGACAAGATATAAAATAAGGATAAATATGACAAGAAAATATCTTCATTCTAACATGGGTACTAATTATGTTCCTAGTGTTGTCAATAGATCCTGCCCTTCTTTATTCTAATAAGAAGATGTTAAGGTCCAACTTAGTGCTTTGCATTCTCGAAGCACCTGTATCCATAGCCCAACGTTTGTCAACCTTGTGACATTCCTGCTACTAAACCTTGTGTCTCTGGTTTCAACTGGATGATAGGTTTTATCTTCCTGTTCCTGACGCTCTCTCACACATAGTAAGACTGTCTAGAGCCTTCTGTACACTGAATTTGCTCTTTGTCAACTGTCACCTCTGTGAGGATGACACTGTCATTGTCTCAAACTTGACTGAACATAGTTCAATTAGTTCATGGTCTAGACACTGAAGTTTCATAGACTTGGATTTGAACCACTGGTTCTGTCACATGTTAGCTGCATAAACTTGGATAAGTTTATCCCTCTACACCTGAGTTTCTCCATCTGTAAAATGGGAAGCATAATAATTCCTACCTCTAGGGTGGCTGTGAAGACTAGATGAACCAAATCTTAGCACACGGCTTGCCCTTACTTAGCAATGGAGTCAGTACAAGTGCTGTGATCCATCGGACAACAACCTCAGACACTAAGACGTCATCTGCCCAAGGAGCTCACAGCCTATGCTGGATGAGACAGGAAGGTCACACAAATGATCTCAGGATGACTGGGTCACATATGAGGAAAAATATGCTGCTCAGGGATCAGAGCCTCCCAGGACTGGGAAAGTCAGCGGAGGCTGCCTGGAACAGGAAAAACTTGTACTTGTCTTTGAAAGAAAGAGAAGGATCCAGGAAAGAGCATTTCTCGGTCGGGTGAAACAGCATGAAGAAAGGTAGGAAGACTCAGAAAGGAAATTAAATAAGATCCCAGATGCCAAGTAGAATCATGATGATTCTTTTGTTGGCAGTGGTGACTCATGAGCAGCAAATGTTTAAGAAAGAGAGCAAAGCCCACTCTTACAGGCAGAACAGGTGGCCATCAGCGCTGTGTTTGGGTGAGCCGGAAGGCAGGCGTGCCTCCTTCATCAGCCCAGGGTGGCTGCTTGGGGCAAGCCGTGGCCTGCAAAAGGCCCCTGATAAAGAAGTACCACTCCCTCTTCACCAGCCAGGAGTGGCCATGGGTCTCATCCTATCCAAACGCTCTGCAGGCTGCCGGTGCCCCCAGTTCTAGGCAGACTCTGTCTCAGCTTCTCAAGCTGTCATTCTGGGCCTGAGTAGACAGCGCCAAGGAAAGGTAAACCTGCAGGTCATGGAAGGAAGAGAAATCCAGAGCAGGGCCTGCGAGTGTCAGAGAAAGGCGATGGGAGGTGAGGTTACAGGCTCCATTCATTCTTCACCGTCTCTGGTCGCTTGGCCTGGCCAGAGCAGATTCTTGTCCATCTGCATTTAGGTCAGGCTAGGTCTACATAGGGAGACACTTCCTTCCTGTCGAGTCAGTTTACAGAGATGGAAGGGCCTTCTGCTGGCCATGAGGCCAGGTGTCCGCAGAGGCCAAGTAGGGCAGGAGTCCCCTGACTATGGAGCCCACACGGTGCCAGGTGTCAGAAGCAGGTGACTTTGCTAAATAGAGGAGTCAGCTGCTGTGACATCGGGGGAGAACATTCGCTGGGCAGGCAGGAGGTGGCCCTAATTCTGGAGAAACCAATTCCAAACACAGGCTTCCTGTAAGTAAGGAACTCATTGTTGAGCCCCTCCTGGAAATCAGAGATTTACCAAAGAGTTTCTTTAAAAAAGGATGAAAGTTAATATTTTAACCTGTGTGGTTTTTTTTTTTGTTTCTGTCATTGCGATCTCTACGGTCCTTTCTTCCCTCAAACAGGCCTCGGGCCTCGGGCCTCTGCTGTCCTGAGGTAGGAGACTGTCTTCAAAATACAAAGAGAATCAGAAGTTAAATCTTGGTTTCTGAATTTCTCTAGGACTCAGCTTTCCTATAGATAAGAGACATGGAGAAATACATAGGTGGTCATTTCTGGTACTGTTTGCCCCCACCTCCACCACCTGGCAGCTGGTATAGTGGTGAGAGAGTCTCGGGGGCTGAGCTGAGAGCACGTCTGATCTCTGGGAGATGCAGCCTCACAGATGTGTCCACCTGGAGAGTAGATGGAAGAGGCTGGAGAAGGTTCACGGAAACTCTGCAAGGCTGCCTGTGGGGGCCTGGAAGTTGTGAGAGCTGTGGGCCCTAACAGTGAGAACTGCTTGGCTGGGGTTGCTAGATCCTGAGTACCCAGCTCGGTGAACACCACGCGAGGGGGGCCTTTGTTGAGGGGCTCCCACTGGGCAGATGGGAGCAGGGAGCCGAGTTCCTGGCTCCTCCCACAGAAGGGAAGTTGTAACAAGAAGCCCTCACTTTTCTTGGTCCAAAGCCAGCTGGCCAAACATGCCCACCACCCTGCAGGTCTCCTGATGACCTAGTAGAAAGATTTTACTTTTGGTAAACTCACCATTTGGTGAGTTGACCTTTCTTTTTTTTTTAACTTTAGAAATAAACTCTATTGAGGTACAATGTAACCCAATAAAGTGTATTCATTTGATAGATTTTGACAAACACATACAAATGTATAACCACCACCACACTCAAATCAGAGATCACTTTCATTGCTCCCTGAAGCTGCCTCACAGTCTTTTGTGGTCAATGACTCCCCTTCCCTCCGGGCCTCAGGGAAACACTGATCGGCTCTTTGCTGCTATTGACTAGATGGGTCACTTCTGGAGCTTAATATAAGTGGAATCATAGTATTGTCTTTTGTTTGGCCAAAGTTTGAGATTTATCCATGCCATTGTATGAGTTCTTCCTCTTTCATTTCTATGTAGTATTCCATGGTAAAAATTAAATTTGTTTATTCATTTATCAGTTGAAGGACAAAGGTGTTTCCCATTTTCAGCAATTATGAATAAAGCTGCTCTAAACACAGGCACAGGTGTTTGTGTATGTATGAGTCTTCATTTCTCTTGAGAAAATAACTATGACTGGAATGACTAGGCCTGATTGATTTTTACCTAGTGACCTAGAGGGAGTGTGATGTCACATCTGGGCTCATTTGACAGTCCTAGCCTCCGGTCCTGGCACTTCTCCACTCTCCCTCCTTTCTCTCATTTTCTTCTCTTCCTTTCCCTTTACCTTCTTTTCCTCTTTATTCGGTTGGCTTCCCTTTTGTTCCCCACCCAACTAAGGTTGAGGGAGCCCACTGGGCAGATGGGAGCAGGGAGCCGAGCTCCTGGCTCCTCCCACAGTGGGGTAGTTGTAACTAGCAGCCCTCGCTTTTCTTGGTCCAAAGCCAGCTGGCCAAACATGCCCACCCCCCTGCAGGTCTCCTGATGTCAGCTCCTCAGTCAGGGAACTCCTCAGTCAGCTCCTCAGTGGTGGGGGGCAGCGGGGGGAACTCCCAGATTCCGCAGGGAGAGGGCTAAGGGGGTCTTCCAGCATTTTCAGCCTGGGGCTGACCTGACAGGGCCAGGTTTTCCTGGCACTGTTGTTTTAGGAACTGTATCTGACGGTTCTTGTCTACCCCATTCACTGGTGCTGGGTCTTTAGACTGAATTTGGCTCCAGTCAGGTTCTAGCAGAGAAACAGAATTCCCCACTGATTCCATCTGGTTCAAGGCCCTGAGCCAAAGTCTTGCAGTCATTTCCTGAGAGCTCTTCCCCACTATCTCTCAGGGCAGGGGAGATGGGGGCTGGGCAATTGGCACGAGAGGCCCTCACATCAAGTCATGGGTTTGACAGATACCAGCAGAGCCAAGGAATGTTTTGGCTCCCTTTGTTTCAAGGTCAGGGTCCATCGTGTTTGGGAAGACACCATGGTGTGGGGCAGAGCACTGCCCTGGAAGCCAGGAGTCGTGGGCTCCAGTCACAGCTCTGCCGTGCGATACGAAACAAATGGCTCCCTCTCTCTGGGCCTCACTTTCCTCTTCTGTAAAATCGGAGGTTGGACTAAGTCAGTCCAAAACCCCAGGAGTGGGGCCTGGCATCCGTATGCTTCCATCATCTCAGGTGAGTCTGAGACACGACAATGGTAAGACCACAGAACCAGGCAGCCTCAGGGCCCTTTCCTGTTTCTGACTTTTGCTGCCCACTGAGGCCACGCCTTGCTCGGACATCAGCTCAGTATAAGAATAAACAGGAGATTCACAGCGTCCTTCTGAATACAATATGATGGACACCAAACTGTCGAAGCAGCGTGTTGAGTGCTAGAAAGGAAGTACAGCCAAGTTAATGGTCAGGAAAGAGTAAAAATGACTAACGCAGGCTGACATTTGGTGAGGGGGATGGGAGACCCTGTGAGGAGGGCACTGGGAGTGGGGGCTGAAAACAGAGCTCGTAGCCTGTCCTCAGCAGGATCCAGGGCCGCCAGCCCCTCTCCCCACCCCCACACCACACGTGTGAGAGTGTGTCTGTGTGTGTGTGTCCTTGGGAGCGGGGTGCACATGTGCTCTTTCTTGTCAGGGGAAGAAGGACCATGATCCCTCACTGGAGAAGGAAGTCACTTTGTACCAAACTGGTTTAGCATCGTGAGCCCCTGGGGCTCCTACACAGGACCCTAAAGACTCAAAGCTTGTCCCCACAAGCTTCAGCCCTGCTTGTCCTGCCTTTTTTTTTTTTTTTTTTTTTTTAGTGATATTTGGTTGATCTGAAGGTAGTGATGAGGATTGGAGTTAGAGAATGTGCGCCCAGGAAGTAGAGAGTGATGACCCGGCTGTTGGACACAGCGTGACCTCTGCGAGGCTCACTCCTGCCTGGTTGCCTGCCTCCCTCCTACTGGCTGTGTCTGGTTGGCAGCAGGTGGGCTCCAGGGCCTGGGAAAGCCAAGCAACAGGAAGGAGGCACTGGGGCAGAGGGCATCCATGGTGACAGGGTGGGTGGGGCCACCTTTGGGCTGACTCTGCAGTCCTGCTGCTGCAATCCAGACAGCCTGGGTGAGGCTTAGGGTGCAGGTGAGCCAAGCGCAGCTGGCAGACAGGGGGCAGGAGCAGAGAGGGGCAGGAGCCTCAAGCAATTCAGGAAAACTGGATTCTCCAGCTCCTTCCTGAGAGGACCGGGGAGGTAGGGGGGAAACTGGGCTCAGGCCCTGTGTCACGTGTGTAGGAGCATTGCAGCTATCTCCTGCGAAGTGGAAACGACACCGCCCTCCTCCCACTGTGCATGTGTCTTAGGGGTGTGGTGGGGTGAGAATGTGGAACCTTTCTGGTGCGGACGCTTTCTGGTGATGCAGAGCTTCATCACTACACCATGGGGGAGGACTCTGGATTCCAAGAGTGCAGAGCTGGGCCCTATTGCCCCTGGCCTGGAGCTGTGAGGTCTTGTTTGCTTCAAACGATAACGGAAACTGAAGGCTCATTTGAGAGTGATCAACCAACATGGTTGGCCCAAGACTGTAGATTTTCTGGGATAAGGCACTTTCAGTGCTGAAAGCAAAGTCCTGGACAAACTAGCATGACTGGCTACGCTATTTCTAACTTCCCTTGGAAGTATTTTCTGAAGCAGAGTCATACCTGGTATGCCAGACATGGAGTTTATAATTACTTATATTTATAATTATTCCTAGGCTTTATAATTGAGGCAAAATAATTTGATTATTTTCTGACTTTATTATGGAGTATATGAACAAGATCTATACGGGACAATTCCAAGTTTTCAGGCTAATTCTGAGTTTAAGGCATGACTGAGTCTGTCTGTCATGGGACTCTGATACCATGCACATAATGACCTCCAGCATCCCTTTCCACTTCCACCAAAAAGAGAAAATCCTGTTCCTTTGGGATTTTATGGAACTGTCATTTGTGGGGAATCTACCTACCCTTTCAAATGTGGGCCCCTGACTAGTGTGGCCAGTTGGCATTCCCATCCCTTAGACTTGGTGATTTGTTAAGGACCTATTAGACCTCCTCTTCATTCTTATTTTTCTTTTTAGGATTATATGGGGGAAGAGAGAGTGTGAGAGTAGAGAGTAAGGGGAGAGGGAGAGGGAGTGGGAACTTCTTTTCTCTGGATTATGAACTCTAAGGAAGATGTAACCTGCGAGGTACTTTTGGTCATCTTTGCCACCATACGGAAGGACTTAGCCTTAGAAATGAAGCTGACATGGGAAAAAGCCAAGCTGAGATGGGGAGATAAAGTTCTGAGGACAGAGTCTGGACCACTAGGTTCAGCTGTGCCTGAAGCCTACTTGCTGCAAAGCCCACGAGCCATGACTTCCTAGTTACAGGAGACGATAAAGGCACTTTCCCTCAAGTGTCTTTGAGCTCACTTCAGTTACTCCGCCACTTTTGACTGAAAGAGCTCTAAGACGCCCGGCCACTGTATCTGGCAGGTCTCCACTTGGGGGTCTCCAGCAGGAAGAGGGGAGGATTCGTTGGGGTTATGTCCTCTTCCATCTCCTGAACCAAGTCCCTTATGCTTTTGTAAAAATGAAAGTGTTAGTTGCTCAGTCATGTTCGACTCTTTGCAACCCCATGGACTATAGCCTGCCAGGCTCCTCTGTCCACGGGATTCTCCAGGCAAAAATACTAGAGTGGGTTGCCATTCCCTTCTCTAGGAGGTCTGTTGCAGGAAGTGGGCTTTTGTCTAAAACTTGGAAATGAATTGTTTGAGGAGACATATATGCTGACAAAGCAAGAGATTTTATTGGGAAGGGGAATGTTTTAAACTTTATATGTAATGTCATATAAAGGATATGTATTCTGCAGTAAACATTTTTCTTTCATTTGGTATTATATTTATAACATTTGCCTACATTAATAGGTATATATCTGGCTCATTAATTTTCATAGCTGTAAACTATACCACAATTTATTTATCCATTTTTTGTGCCATGGACACTTAAGTTGCCTTTAAGTTTTTGCTCTGACCATATTTTATCAGTGTTTTTTTTTTCATTTTGAAATATTTGAGTTATGGGATACTTATTAAAAATGATGATGTGTAATACTGGATGATATTTTCCTTTAGTGAATGATGTGTCTTAGATTCAATGAAGAATGGTATTAAATAATACTACTGTGAGTTTTCTTATACATGTTGTGTTTCTTTAATGTATATACCCCAAGAGTAAAAACTGCTGGCTTAAATTGGCTAGATATTGCCAAATTGTTTTCTAAAGTAATTTTTACTAATATCTCTTCCACTGCTATGTAAGAAAACTCCCATTGGGGGAATACCAAGGGGGCATCATCTAACTTTTTTACTTTTGCCAATCCAACATGTATGAAATTGTCTCTTATTCTGCGTTCTTAAAAATTTATTTATTTATGACTGTGCTGGTTCTTTATTGCTGAGCATGGGCTTTCTCTAGTTGTGGCAAGTGGGGGCTACTCTGTAGTTGGGGGGCACAGGCTTCTCGCTGCGGAGGCCTCCCTCTCGCTGCGGAGGCCTCTCTCTTGCTGTGGAGTACAGGCTCTAGGGCCTGCAGGCTTCCGTAGTTGGGGCACACGGGCTTAGTTGCCCCATGGCATGTGGGATTTTCCCAGACCAGGGATCAAACCTGCGTGCCCTGCATTGGCAGGTGGATTCTTAACTACTGGACCACCAAGGAAGTCCCTCTCATTGTAGTTTTAATATGCATTTCCCTGATTATTAGTAGTTTTGGGTATCTTTTCAAGATTGCTCATTTCTCTAATCCATATATTTGAGACTCTTCATCAACTCCCCACATTCAAGCCTCTGAAACCTCCTTTACCATAGTCAAATCCAACTGCCTTCAATACTTATCAACGTATAGCAGTGGTTACCAAAAAAAACTATAAAGCTATTTATACCCAAGTAATTTCCACGCTTGGGAACTTATCCTGAAGGAAAAACTGCTACATGCTTAAAAACATTAATTGCATCTAAATTTTTATGCTAAAGAATTGAAAATCACTCAAATACTCAATACTAGTAATGCATATGTGTGTGCAAAGTCACTTCAGTCATGTCTAACTCTTTGCAACCCTACGGACTGTAGCCCACCAGCCTCCTCTGTCCATGCGATTCTCCAGGCAAGAATACGGGAGTAGGTTGCCGTGCCCTCCTCCTGGGGGTCTTCCTGACCCAGGGATGGAAACTGAGTCTCCTGCAGCTCCTGTATTGCAGGCAGATTCTTTATTGCTGAGCGACCAGAAAGCCCCAATACCAGTAGATATAACATTAAATTATGGCATATTCCTATGACTGAATTCTATGCAATCATTAAAAGGAAAGCTATAAAGAGAATGTATCAGTATAAAAATATATATGGATATGTATATTTGAATTTAGGGTATAATAAAAATGGCTTATAATGAAAATAAATATGCAAGTTATACATTTTCCTATAAAGGCCATAACCACAAGGGAAAGCAAGATCATATTCACAATAGCAATGAAAAATAAAACAAACCTGGGGAAAATACACAAGCAATTTCCATGTGAAAAAGATGTCATTACAAATTAATAGGGAAAAGTGGGTTATTTCATATTATATTGGAAAAGTAACCATTTTATGAAAAAATAACCATTTTGCCACCTGGAGAAAAAATAAACTGATTCCTTACCTATCTCTTTATATTAAAATATATTGCAGATGCTAATATAATCTAGCCAGTTATTGTTTTTACATCATTAGTGAGGAAGTAAAACACAAGATGCAATGAAGGAAAACAAGTGGATAATTTTGACTATATATATATTAAATTTCTCTATGTCAAAACAACCACAGATAATAATAAAAGACAAATTTGTAATAATATTTGCCAAATTTAGGAAGGGCTAAATTCCTGATAAAACTCTTTCAAATAGATACTAAAGTATAAACAAGTCAATAGAAAAATTGACAAAAGCTACAAAGAGGTAATTCATGGTAGGACTATTTATGTTGAGTGAGTGAGTGAAGTTGCTCAGTCGTGTCCGACTCTGCAACCCCATGGACTGTAGCCTACCAGGCTCCTCTGTCCATGGGATTTTCGAGGCAATAGTACTGGAGTGGATTGCCATGTTTATGTTAGTGGTTCCCCAATTTTGCTGAACATTGGAAACACCTGAAGATCCTTCAACAAATATTGATGCCTGGCTCTCAGATATTCTGATGTAATTCATATGGTATGTGACTTGGGCACTGGTATTTTTAGAAGCTCCTCTGATGATTTGAGCATTCAACAAAGTTTGGAAATCATTGGAATATGCAATAAGCCTGTAAAGGATTATCACTAATAATAAGAATATAAATTAAACAATGAAATGCCATTTTCATCTATCAGATTGGCAAGGATAAAAAGCTGGTAAGACTCAGTGTTGGGCAGGGGGTGGGAAAGAGTTAACAAGGTTTTGTTGTGAAGAGGTAAACTGGCACAAACTTTTTGGAGGGTAATTTGGTAATACCTGTGAACATGTAAAACTTGTAGGATTTTTGGCCAGGGATTGTGTTTTTAGAAATTAATTGTGCATAAACTCTTGCACGAATACCAAGAGATGTTCAATTTCACACTGTTCCTGTAACTGTTTTTTGTTGCTGTTGCTGCTTGTTTGTTTCGCTTAAAGAGGGCTATGCCTTAGTGTTACTGAAAGAGGAGGGGTCCAGCTGCTTGCTTCTCAAAAGCCAATAGGCCAGGTTGGTGGAAAGTTTGCTTTATTTCAGATGCTGGCAGCTGGGAGGGGAGGGAGGACATCTGCCCAAAGGCCAACTCCCCCTCCTCCCCACCCTACACTGGCAACCAGTGGGGCAAGCACTTTTATAGACAGAGAGAAGGGGCTACATGCAGAAACAGCAGTCAGTTCTGACAGTCATCTTCAAACTGGTCATCGGTGCTCTGACCAGCATCATCTTGGTTGTTTTAGATACACAAAATCACTGCAGATGGTGACTGCAGTCATGAAGTTAAAAGATGCTTACTCCTTGGAAGAAAAGTTATGACCAACCTAGATAGCATATTCAAAAGCAGAGATATTACTTTGCCAACAAAGGTCTGTCTAGTCAAGGCTATGGTTTTTCCAGTGGTCATGTATGGATGTGAGAGCTGGACTGTGAAGAAAGCTGAGCACTGAAGAATTGATGCTTTTGAACTGTGGTGTTTGAGAAGATTCTTGAGAGTCCCTTGGACTGCAAGGAGATCCAACCAGTCTATTCTGAAGGAGATCAGCCCTGGGATTTCTTTGGAGGGAATGATGCTGAAGCTGAAACTCCAGTATTTTGGCCACCTCATGCGAAGAGTTGACTCATTCGAAAAGACTCTGATGCTGGGAGGGATTGGGGGCAGGAGGAGAAGGGGACAACAGAGGATGAGATGGCTGGATGGCATCACCGACTCAATGGACATGAGTCTGAGTGAATTCCAGGAGTTGGTGATGGACAGGGAGGCCTGGCGTGCTGCGATTCATGGGGTCGCAAAGAGTCAGACACGACTGAGCGACTGAACTGAACTGATGTTGTGGGTACCGTCTGGCCACCATGTAGTTAACTTCTTTACCCTGGTGTTTTAGTATCTATAAGACACATCACAGGATGTGGTTCAGAATGTTATCTACAGCCCTCGAGAAAGAGCGAAAGGTCCTTGACTACAGTTAATGACTATATTATTATCTGTCTCCTTTGACTGTTTTCCTTTGTTTCTGCATTTCTCACTTCTCTGAGTAAATGTATTCTTTGACCAAAGGATTTCACAGACAAAAGAAATGCAGAGGACATGGTGGGGCAGAGGGGCAAGGACAATGGGGTCCTGCTCCATTTCATTAGGAATCACTGATGGACTGGGGTAGATATCATCCCCTCTCCTCACATATCATGGTATTTGGGTCTGAGATGTTGCTGACTGGTGCTAGATGGCACTCTCCATAGATTTATGTAGAAGTAGAGAAGCCTCTTGGGGGAGAAAAAGAAGTTGAGGCCTTGACTTCTTCCCAGTGGGGGATTCAAGTTATCAAAATGTATACAATGATGGGTCCCCAATAGTTCCCAGAGGCAGTCTTGTGGTTGTACTCTGTGTTGTGAAATATTTATGATGAACTGAAGGATCCTTTGAGGTCAGATGGCCAGGAAGGACAACGGGACAGGGGCAAGGCACAAGAAGGATGAGGGAAAGTTGGACCAGTATCTTGGGCTCGGTATGAGGAATTAGCTTATTGGAAACTAAGGCACAGATAATGCTGAAACTCCTTTGTACTTATTCACCTTGCTACCATAGGTCTATTTGCAGGGAACTGGCTTCCTGTGTGGACTGAGCCTTATCACATCAAATGATACTTGGTAACCAAGGAATTTTGCTAGGGGAACTCTCCTCACTGATCCTGACAGGGCAGGTGCATCCCTTAACCTGGGCACATCAGCAGAGCTGCTTTTGTAGAGAAGTCTAGCCCCAACCGATGAATGATGGGGGGAATGCTTTATGGACAAAGATAATAGTCTGGGAGTTCTCTGGACTATTTGGAGGGAAATCTTGCAGAAATACTGAATTCTCTGCCAACTTGGCAAGGAGGAGAATGGAACCATTGTAATTTGCGTATTAATAACATATTTTCTGGGCAATATTCGTGGCATCAAAAATTGGAAATGGGCTTCCCCGGTGGCACAGTGGATGAGAGTCTGTCTGCCAATGCAAGGGATATGGGTTCAATCTTGGGTCCAGGCAGATCCCACATGCTGTGTGGGAACTAAGCCTGTGTGCCACAACTACTGACCCTGTGTTCTAGAGTCTGGAAGCTGCAACTGTTGAAGCCCACGCACCTAGAGCCCCTGCTCCATAACAAGAGAAGCCCCTGCTTGCCACAAGTAGAGGAAGCCCACGCAGCAGTGAAGACCCAGCATAGCCAAAAATAAATAAATAAATCCTTTAAAAAAAAAAATTGGGATTTGGGACAGAGGAGAACAAGATGGCAGAGGAGTAGGTGGACATGGAGTACCTCTCTCTCCACGGATACATCAGGAATACACCTTCAGACAGAAGTGCATGCAGAACACCAGCTGAGAGCGGACAGGAGTACCTGACCAGTGGAAAAGAATATACAGACCCACGAAAAACTTGGTAGGATGAAGGAACTAGGGGGAAAGACAGGACTATACTAGGACTGGACCCACCCTACCCTCGGACCGGTCTGATCCCCACAGCGAGGCAATTGTCTGAGTCAGAGGAGAAACATTTAAGGCTAAGAGTGAAACAGCTGATCTGTGGCAGCCTAAACGGAATGAGAATCAGGCAGGCCTTGCTGTAGCCATACATATGCCGGGCAGGAACACGGGTTTCCCTGAAGGTGCAGCAGCTGGGAGCTGGAGTTTAGGGATTGCGGAGCAATCCCAGTGTGAGGGCTACTGTTGACTGTGGAGAGATGGATGGAGGGGCTGTGAGGGAGGAGATCCTGGTGGGAAATGCCTGTGGAGAAAAGCCAGGCAGCCATGGAAGCAAGGTGATATTGCTGAGTCATGCGTAGGGGGTGGAGCCATCACCATAACCTCTCTCTCCCCACATGCCAGAATCAGCAGCTGAACAATAGAGAGGCTGACCCATCAAACGCCTGACGCACTGAACTACAGAGTAGGACCCCAGTCAGGGGGCCCTTCTATGTGCCTGACCCGCCAAACAACAGAGAAGGACCCCAGACAAGGGATCCCTCTAAGTGCCTGAATGGGCGGAGCTATGGAGAAAGAATGGCCAAAGAGGCCTTCTGATCGCCAGCTACAAGAGGCTTGAAAAAAGACTGATGGGGCCATAACTCCTGCTGTGGAGGCAGTTTGTGTCCCTGAACACTTGGTGCCACCAGGGTCCCCACAAGCCAAGCAGCTGCATCACCTTCATGCTCAGCTCTCACTGGGGGAAGAGCTGCCACAGGCCAAAAAAAAAGGTCTTGTGTTTCTGTGTGCAGGATTGCTTTGGTCCTGTCTGGCTCTTTGCAACCCTGTAGGCTGTGGCCTGCCAGGCTTCTCTGTCAGAGATGGGGTTCTCCAGGCAAGAATACTGGAGCGTATTGGCCAATATTTGCTGCCATATCCTTCTTGAGCACTATATTTCCTGCTGCCCTAGTTGCCACCCCCTGAGTACCTGGTGCTGCCAGAACCCCTGCGACCCAAGTGGCTGCACCACCTCCACATCTGGCCCTCACGGGGACAAACCCAAGCCCTCCAGGGCAGCCTCAGGAGCTAAACCCCAGCGGATGACCCACATGGAGAGGTGGAAATGAAACCCAGGGGCAGTGTGGCTAAGGAAGAAGATCCAAAACCTTCTCACCAGCTGTACAAGCTCCAGATTAAATCCACACAATCAACTAGGCAGACTCTGTGTCTATGGAATATATAAAAGGCCATTGAGAGCTCCCACAAAAGAAAACACACTAGCTATGATAGTTGTGGACATTGGAGGCAAGAATACACAGGAGTAGGACCAGATTAGAATCTGAGCAGCCTCCACAGCAGGTCCAGAGATCAGTACAGTGTTGGAGGGCATCTTAGGGAGGTAAGGTGGACTGTGATTCCCAGTGTGGGAAAGGACTCTGACAGCAGAGACTCAAGAAAGACCATTTATTATTCTTATTTTTTTACTTGTTCTGTAGGTTCTTTTGAATTTTTCTTTTCTTCCCCCCACCCCCACCCCCTGCCGCCCCTGTTGTAGTTGATTTTATTGGCACTAAGAAATCCAACTAAGCTTTTGAGCTTTTTTCCTTTTTCCTCAGTCACATTTTTTATTGTTGTCACAAAACTCTGCCTCTACATCGGACTTTTGCAATTCTGTGGAGTTTTCCTCTTTTTATTTCTTTTCTCTTTTTTTTAATTTTAATTTTTAAAACCTATTAGTTTTTCCTACATTTATTCCTTTGCTTTTCCCACTGTTCTTTTCCCTTGTAGTTAATCTTTAACATATATAAATCTTCTTTATCTACCTCTATTTAACTTTGCACATCTATTCGTCTTTTCTTTCTCTCCTTTCCTCAACATATTTGTTAGTTTTATCTTCATTGCTTTATTCCCCAGTTGGCAACTTGCTTTATTTTTGTTTTTCTGTTTGTGCTTTAATTAGTTCTATTCTGGTAGACATAATTTTTGGTTTCCTTTATTCACCGGATCAATCTAATTGTACTTAATTTTTGTTGGACTGTTTTGATTTTGCTTATGGGAGTATATATATATGTGTGTACATTCAGTCACACTTTCTATTGTATTTGTAAACCTCTGCCTTTACACTGGGCTTTTGTAGTTCTGTGAAGTTTTCCTATTTTTCTTTCTTCTTCCATTTTTTTCTCTTTCCTCTTTTTTTAAATAATTTTAATTATTAATGTTTTTAACCTATCATATTTTTTCTACATTTATTCCTCTTTTGCCTTTCCTACTGTTCTTTTCCCCTTGCAGTTAATCTTTAATGTATATAAATCTTTTTCATCTAACTCTATTTAACTTTGCATATCTATTCTTTCTTTCTTTTCTTTCTTTCCTTTCCTCTCAACATATTTGTTAGTTTTGTTTTCATTGCTTTATTCCCCACTTGGCACCTTGCTTTAGTTTTGTTTTCCAGTTTGTGCTTAAGTTAGTTTTGTTCTTAACTGGTAAATATAATTTTTGATTTCCTTTGTTTGCTGGATCAATCTATGGTACTTTATTTTTGTTGGACTGTTTTCCCTTTCCTCATGGGTTTATATATGTGTGTATATGCCATTATTTTAATTATTATTTGCCTGATTTTGTAACTGCCATTTATCTGAGATTCATCTTTGGTTTCTTGTTTTTGGATATTTGTTTTACTCTCCCTTAATGCCATAATAAACCACTTGTGGAAACTTTGTTCCTGACCAGAGATCAAACCCTGAGTCTTGAGCACTGACTCCAAGACCTTAGACTACCAGAGAACTAACCCTAGGAAGTATCAAATAATGAGAATGCACACAAAGGAAACCACTTGAATACAAGACCCGGCATCACCCAACCACCAAGCACCCTGTGCAGGACACCTCATCTAAACAACAAACAAAACAAAAATACAAACTCAATCATCAGCAGACAGGTGTACCACCTCACTCAGCCTTGCCCATCAGAGGAAAAACAAACAAACAAAAACTCACCGCAAATCTCACCCTAATACAAAGCTCACACAAATCACTGGACTAACCTTAGGTGGGCAGACACCAAAAGGAAGAAAAAATTCAACCTTCTTCAAGGAAAGAATTCAACTTTCCTTGAAGCCTGGGAAAAAGAGACCTCAAACACAATAACTTTTTTAAAAGAATGAAAAGGCAGAGAAATACTGCACAAATGAAGGAACAAACTAGAAAACACAGACGTCCAAATAAATGAAAAAGAAATAGGAAAATTATCTGAAAAATAATGATAGTAAAGATGATCAAAAACCTTGAAAGCAAAATGAAGAAAATGTAAGAATCAATTAACAAAGACCTAGAAGAATTAAATAAGCATACAAAGACAAACAACACAATTATTGAAATTAAAAATACTCTAGAAGGAATCAATAGCAGAATATCTGAAGTAGAAGAACGAATCAGTGAGCTGGAGGATAAAATGGTGGAAATAACTTCTGAAGAACAGAAAAAAGTAAAAAGAATGAAAAGAGCTGAGGACAGTCTTAAAGACCTCTGGGACCATATCAAACATACCAACATTTGAATTATAGGGGTCCCAGAAGAAGAAGAGAAAAAGAAAGGATATGAGAAAATTTTGCAAGAGATTATAGTTGAAAATTTCCAGAACATGCAAAAGGAAATAGCCAATCAAGTCAAAGAGGCACAAAGAGTCCCAAAAAGGATAAACTCAAGGAGAAAGATGCCAAGACATATACTTATCAAACTAACAAAGACTAAACACAAAGAAAGAATATTAAAAAGCAGCAAGGGAGAAGCAATAAGTAACATACAAGGGAAACCCCATATGCTTAACAGCTGATCTTTCAGCAGAAACTCTGCAGGCCAGAAGGGAATGGCAGGATATATTTAAAGTACTGAAAGGGAAAAATTTACAACCAAGATTACTTTACCCAGCAAGGATCTCATTCAAAATTGATGGAGAAATAAAAAGCTTTCAGACAAGCAAAAGTTAAGAGAATTCAATACCACCAAGCCAGCTTTACAACAAATGTTAAACAGACTTATATAGTCAAGAAATACAACATAAGAAAAAACATCTACAAAATCAACCCCAAACAATTTGAAAATGGCAATAGGAACATATATATCAATAATTACTTTAAATGTAAATGGATTAAATGCTCCAACTAAAAGACACAGACTGGCTGAATGGATACCAAAACAAGACCCATATATATGTTGTCTACAAGAAACCCACTTCAGACCTAAAGACACATATAGATTAAAAGAGGGAGGATGAAAAAAATACATTCCATGCAAATGGGAAGCAAAAGAAAGCTGGAGTAGCAATCCTCATATCAGACACAATAGACCTTAAAATAAAGAAGATTACAAGAAATAAGGAAGGACACTACATAATGATCAAGGGATCAACCAAGAGGAAGACAAAACAATTGTAAATATCTATGCACCCAACACAGAAGCACCTCAATACATAAGGCAAACACTAACAGACATAAAAGGAAACTGACAGTAACGCGATAATAGCAGGAGAATTTAACTCTCCACTCTCACCAATGAACCGATCATCAAAACAGAAAATTAATAAGGAAACACAAGCCTTAAATGATACATTAGATGAGATGGATCTCATTGATATCTTCAGGACATTCCATCCAAATGCAGAAGAATACACCTTCTTCTCAAGTGCACATGGAACATTCTCCAGGATAGACCACATCTTGGGTCACAAATCAAACCTCAGTTTAAGAAGCTTGAAACTGTATCAAGCATCTTCTCCAACCACAATGCTATGAGACTAGATGTCAATTACAAGGGAAAAAACTGTAAGAAACTCAAACACATGGAGATAAAACAACTCACTTCTAAATAACCAACAGGTTACTGAAGAAATCAAAAGGGAAATCAAAAAATTTCTAGAAACAAATGATAATGAAAACACGACAACTCAAAACCTATGGAATGCAACAAAAGCAGTTCTGAGAGGGAAGTTTATAGCAATGCAATCCTACCCCGAGAAACAAGAAAAACATCAATTAGACAACCTAACTTTACACCTAAAGCAACTGGAAAAAAAAAGAAGAAAAAACCCCCAAAATTAGTAGAAGGAAAGAATCACAAAGATCCAACAGGAATAAATGAAAAAGAAATAAAAGAAACAATAGTAAAGATTAATAAAACTAAAAGCTGGTTCTTTGAGAGGATAAACAAAACTGACAAACCCTTAGTCCCTGACTCACCAATAAAAAAAGAGGGAAGAATCAAATCAACAAAATTAGAAATGAAAAAGGAGAAGTTACAACAGACAAGGCAGAAACACAAAGGATTATAAGAGACTATTATAAACAACTATACGGCAATAAAATAGATAACCTGAAAGAAATGGACAGATTCTTAGAAAAGTTCAATCCTACAAGACTGAACCAGGATGAAACAGAAATTATGAACAACACAATTACAAGCACTGAAGTTGAAGCTGTGATCAAAAATTTCCCAAAAAACAAAAGCTTGGGACCAGATGGCTTCCCAGGAGAATTCTATCAAACATTTAGAGAAGAGCTAATGCTTATTTTTCTAAAACTCTTTCAAAAAATAGCAGAGGAAAGAACACTTCCAAACTCATTCTATGAGGCCGCCATCACCCTGATGCAAAAACCAGACAAAGACAACACACAAAAATAAAACTACAGGCCAATATCACTGATGAACATAGATGCAAAAATCCTCAACAAAATTTTAGTGAACAGAATTCAGCAACACATCAAAAAGCTCAGTTCAGTTTAGTTCAGTCGCTCAGTCATGTCCGACTCTTTGCAACCCCACGAAGAAGGCAGGGAGGCACGCCAGGCCTCCCTGTCTATCACCAACTCCCAGAGTTCACCCAAACCTATGTCCACTGAGTCGGTGATGCCATCCAAACATCTCATCCTCTGTCGTCATCTTCTCCTCCTGCTCTCAATCTTTCCCAGCATCAGGATCTTTTCAAATGAGTCAGCTCTTTGCATCAGGTGGCCAAAGTATTGGAGTTTCAGCTTCACCATCAGTCCCTCCAATGAACACTCAGGACTGATCTCCTTGCAGTCCAAGGGACTCTCAAGAGTCTTCAATACCATAGTTCAAAAGTATCAATTCTTTGGTGCTCAGCTTTCTTTATAGTCCAACTCTCATATGCATATATGACTAATGGAAAAACCGTAACCTTGATTAGACGGACCTTAGTCGGCAAAGTAATGTCTCTGCTTTTGAATATACTATCTAGGTTGGTCATAACTTTCCTTCCAAGGAGTAAGCATCTTTTAATGTCATGGCTGCAGTCACCATCTGCAGTGATTTTGGAGTCCAAAAAAATAAAGTCTGACACTGTTTCCACTGTTTCCCCATCTATTTCCCATGAAGTGATGGGACCGGATGCTATGATCTTCATTTTCTGAATGTTGAGCTTTAAGCCAACTTTTTCACTCTCCTCTTTCACATTCATCAAGAGGCTTTTTAGTTCCTCTTCACTCTCTCCCATAAGGGTGGTGTCATCTGCATATCTGAGGTTATTGATATCTCTCCTGGCAATCTTGATTCCAGCTTGTGTTTCTTCCAGTCCAGCGTTTCTCATGATGTACTCTGCATATAAGTTAAACAAGCAGGGTGACAATATACAGCCTTGATGCACTCCTTTTCCTAATTGGAACCAGTCTGTTGTTCCATGTCCAGTTCTAACTGTTGCTTCCTGACCTGCATACAGATTTCTCAAGAGGCAGGTCAGGTGGTCTGGTATTCCCATCTCTTTCAGAATTTTCCACAGTTTACTGTGATCCACACAGTCAAAGGCTTCCTTTAAAAGATTCCTTTAAAAACTAGGAATAAAATCACCATATGACCCAGCAATCCCACTCCTAGTCATACACCCTAAGGAAACCAAAATTGAAGGAGACACATGTATCCCATTGTTCATTTCAGCACTATTTACAATAGCTAGAACATGGAAGCAACCTAGATGTCCATGGCAGATGAATGGATAAAGAAGCTGTGGTATATATACACGATGGACTATTACTCAGCCATAAAAAGGAACACATTTGAGTCAGTTCTAATGAGGTGGATGAACCTAGAACCTGTTATACAGAGTGAAGTGAGTCAGAAAGAGAAAGATAAACACCATATTCTAACACATATATATGGAATCTAGAAAAATGGTACTGAAGAATTTATTTATAGGGCAACAAGTGGAGAAACAGACATAGAGAATAGACTTATGGACATGGGGAGAGGGGAGGAGAGTGTGAGATGTATGGAAAGAGTAACATGGAAACTTACATTACCATATGTAAAACAGATAGCCAACAGGAATTTGCCATATGGCTCAGGAAACTCAAACAGGGACTCGGTATCAGCCTAGAGGGGTGGGATGGGGAGGGAGATGGGAGGGAGCTTCAAAAGGGAGGGGATTTATATATACCTATGGCTGATTCATGTTGAGGTTTGACAGAAAACAGCAGAATTTCTGTAGAGCAATTATCCTTCAACAAAAAATAAATTAATTAAAAAAAATTGGAAACAACCTAGATGATATGATGGTATATTATAGCCATTTTTTAAAATCTTTTTTTTAATGGCAGAGGAAAATAATCACTAATTGCTGTTAGGTGGAAAGGACACAGTTTTAAATATGAGCTCAATTCTGCATGTACAAATATATGTCTATATAAATAAAACTGATTTCTGTGTACATTTGTGTCTAGAAAGAAGACTGAAAGGAAATATATTAAGGGTTTAGGAGCTTATCTCTGGATGATGATATTGGTTGGGAATGTTTATTTTTTTGAGTAAACTTTTCAAATTTTCTCTTGTCTTTACTGAACATATACTATATGTTTGTTTTAGTTGGAACTATTAAAATAGCAGATCACTACATGTTCAATAAATGGATTATTATTGTTATATGTTAAATAAATAGAATATTATATGATAAATAAATAAAGAGGGAAAATAAATAAAGAAAACTAACATTTCTTTTGTGCCTCCATGTGCCAGGCCATCATGCCAGATATTGATATTTACTACATCAATTCTGTAAAAAGTACGTGGGCATATTGTCTCTTGCCCATGCTCTAGGGGAGCAGAAAGCCTTGAGAGAGGACAGGGTCAGACAGTCCACCGAGGGGAGAAAATCTTAGGTGCTGGGAGGCCCTTTCCTCCTCCCACGAGCAGCTGGCCCAGTGCTCACCATTTGGATCCTCTTCTTTGTCCATCTGAAACATCCACAAGGGGGGCCTGAAAGGGGGCAAAGTAATAGGTCATCTAATGTGTGACTGAAGACGATTGTGGAGGCCAGGGCACCAGAGCCTTGAAATGCTGAACATGGAAGCTGGCTTTGGGAACAAGAAGTGCTATCAAGCACAGTGAAAGGTTAGACCCATGTTGTGTCACACCTGTTGGTAGAAATGGGGCCTTTGTGGGTGGATAGTCTTGACTTCAGTTAAGAAAGAACTTGGCCATTTGATGGGTAATAAGCTTCAGTAACCTCAGATATGCAGATGACAGCACCCTTATGGCAGAAAATGAAGAGGAACTAAAAAGCCTCTTGATGAAAGTGAAAGTGGAGAGTGAAAAAGTTGGCTTAAAGCTCAACATTCAGAAAACGAAGATCATGGCATCCGGTCCCATCACTTCATGGGAAATAGATGGGGAAACAGTGGAAACAGTGTCAGACTTTATTTTTTTGGGCTCCAAAATCACTGCAGATGGTGACTGCAGCTATGACATTAAAAGATGCTTACTCCTTGGAAGAAAAGTTATGACCAACCTAGATAGTATATTCAAAAGCAGAGACATTACTTTGCCGACTAAGGTCCATCTAGTCAAGGCTATGGTTTTCCTGTGGTCATGTATGGATGTGAGAGTTGGACTGTGAAGAAGGCTGAGTGTCGAAGAATTGATGCTTTTGAACTGTGGTGTTGGAGAAGACTCTTGAGAGTCCCTTGGACTGCAAGGAGATCCAACCAGTCCATTCTGAAGGAGATCAGCCCTGGGATTTCTTTGGAAGGAATGATGCTAAAGCTGAAACTCCAGTACTTTGGCCACCTCATGCGAAGAGTTGACTCATTGGAAAAGACTCTAATCCTGGGAGGGATTGTGGGCAGGAGGAGAAGGGGACGACAGAGGATGAGATGGCTGGATGGCATCACTGACTCGACGGATGTGAGTCTGAGTGAATTCCAGGAGTTGGTGATGGACAGGGAGGCCTGGCGTGCTGCGATTCATGGGGTTGCAAAGAGTCAGACACGACTGAGTGACTGAACTGAACTGAACTGAAGCTTCTATTGGGGTTTCTCAGGTATGTTAGCAGTAAACAGCCCAGTTGCCAGTGGGGGAGACATAAGAGACAAGGGTTCAATCTCTGGGTCAGGAAGATCCCCTGGAGGAGGGCATGGAAAGCTACTCCAGTATTCTTGCCTGGAGAATCCCATGGACAGAGGAGCCTGATGAGCTACAGTCCATAGAGTCCCAAAAAGTTGGACATGACTGAAGTGACTTAGCATGCACACACACAAGCTTCTATTGCTGGAGTTACGCAGCAGTTCCTGCCTGGCAGATTCCTCTCCTGGGCAGGAGGCCGCTCTAGAATCCAGATGATCTGTTTCAGCTTCAATACTCTGTTACTTTCCATCTGGTCATGCCCCTGATCCCAAGGACAGTTTGCTAATACCGACAGCTTCTTGAAGCACCTGTGGGATAGGCTTTCTGCAGGCCTCTGTTGCTTGATATGTAAGTGACACCAATGGTAGGAAATCCACTGGGCAGGGAGGAGAGGACAGGGCAGGATTAACCTGGCCTGAGGGAGATATTTGGGAAAATGGGCTTTTGGGCCCCTGGAATGCATCCACTCTACCTTCTTATATTCAGCCTGGGACCTTACAGGGCAACTTTGACAGATACATGGAATGTTTTGTTCCATATGGCTCTCATCTGCATGCTGACACAACTCACAAAGGGTAGGCGATTAAGGAGCACCTGCTGTATACAGACGATCAAACAACTTCCCACTCCAAACCAAAGAGGCCATCAACACAGTGCTTACAAACCACAACAAAATGTCACAGGCCAGTTGAGACAACACCCATATAGAAAAATATAGAAAAAGAAATAAGAGCTTTGGAGTCAGAGAGGCCTGCATTCCTAATTTGGCTGAGGCACTGACTAGCTAGGCAGCATTAAGCAATTACGATATTTCTTACTTTATCTCTCTGAGACTTATTTTCCTAATATGAAAAATTGGGTTAATGGTATCTATTTCACAAGATTAGTATAAAGATTAAAGAAAAATATATATAAGAGCATATATAATATAGAATGTGGGCTTTGCTGGTGGCTCAGAAGGTAAAGAATCTGTGTACACTAATGGATAAGAAAGCTGTGGTACATATACACAATGGAATATTACTCATCTATTAAAAAAGAACACATTTGAATCAGTTCTAATGAGGTGTTTGAAACTGGAGCCTATTATACAGAGTGAAGTAAGTCAGAAAGAAAAACACCAATACAGTATATTAACACATATATTTGGAATATAGAAAGATGGTAATGACCCTATACGTGAGATAGCAAAAGAGACATAAAGAACAGACTTTTGGATGCTCTGGAAGAGGGAGACAGTGGCATGATTTGAGAGAATAGCACTGAAACATGTATATTACCATATGTGAAACAGATGACCAGTCCAAGTCCGATGCATGAAACAGGGCACTCAAAGCCGGGGCACTGGGACAACCCAGAGGGATGAGATGGGGAGGGAGGCGGGAGCGGGTTTGGGATGGGGGACATAAGTACAGCTGTGGCTGATTCATGTCTATGTATGGCAAAAACCACCACAATATTGTAAAATAATTAGGCTCCAATTAAAATAAATAAATACATTTTAAAAAAAGAATCTGTCTGCAATGCAGGAGACCTGAGTTCGATCCCTGGGTTGGGAAGATCCCCTGGAGATGGGAATAGCTACCCGCCTCAGTACTGTTGTCTGGAGAATTCCATGGACAGAGGAGTCTGGAGCCTGGTCCTCATATGGACCCTGCAGTCCATAGGGTCACAAAGAGTCAGATATGACTGAAGTGACTGAGCAGCAGCACATAAATAAATACATATGTGAATATGTCACTGGCCCATAGAATCTGGCGTATAATAAACCTTAAGAAATCGTAGCTATTTCTGTTTCTATTATTTTTGCTATAGGACAAATAAATTGAGAACTAAGTGGCCGGCAAAGAATCTAAAGGCCAGTATGGGCTTGAGAAGTGAGGGAAAGCTTCATTCAATGATGACAATGACCTTTGAGCACCTACTAAGTACCAGGCACAAGGTTATGGTTCTGGGTGTCCTTCACTTTTGGAGGTAGGAATGAGCTTGCCTCACACCATGTAGGCGACACAGCATAGGGCGAGTCCTGCCAGGAGGCAAGCGGGGGCCCCAGCCCACAGGGTGTGTGGCAGAAGTCAAGAAAGAGCTGGGGGTGGAGTCCGATTTCACCAAGTCTCTGGAGCCAGGCAGAGGTATCAGCCTTGATGCCAGAGATAATGGGAAACTTAATGGGCCCTGGAGCCCACAGCCAGACACTCGTCACTCAACGTCCCAGGTCTGCACCAGTGGCTGCAAAGACACTAACAAGGAGTCACAAAGTTTATGACAACCTACTCTGATAAAAGTATGGGATGTTTAAAGACAAAGTCTCTTGGCTTCCTTGGTTTCTTCCCACCTCTTTGGCTATTCTGCCTCAGTCTCCTTGACGGCTCTTCCGTTTCCACCAGGCAGCTAGGAAGTGAGGAGCAGAAGGCACGGTCTTCTGCCTCTTCCCTTTTGTCTCCTCCTCCCAGTTTTGGGAGACTCATCCAGCTTCATGGCTTGAAAATCTGTCTATATTCTGCTTCATGTAGTCAGCCCGATTACCTCCCCGACCTATCACCCTAATTTCAGACTTGTATTTGCAACTGTACACACGACATCTCTGCTTGGATAAATGTATATAAAACACCTCAAATATAAAATGTCCAATACAGGGGATTTTCCTGGTGGTCCGGTGGTTGAGAATCTGCCTTCCAATGCAGGAAATGGGATTTGATTCCTGGTCAGGGAATCAAAATTCCAATATGACACAGGGTAACTTAGCCCGTGTGTCCCAGCTAGACAAAACTCGCATGCCACACAATGAAGAGACTTTGCGCCACAACGAAGACTAAGTACAGCTGAAAATTTTTAAAAATAATAAAATTGCCAGCACAGAAACCCCCGGTCTCCTCCATCACAACACATTTGGGTTTGGGAAACCCTACCCTGGGGCTCCCAGTACTTCCCTGTTATTAAGGCAAAAACCTAGGAAGCATCTTTGAGTTCACATTCCGGATCTGATCTATCAGCAAGTCCTGGAAGTTCTACCTCCAGAAAAATCCAAAATCTATCCACTTGTATTTAAGCCGTGGCTGTTTCCTCCTGGACCATAGCAAGAACCTCCTCACTTGTCTCTTTGTTTCCTCTCAGGCAGTCCATTCCCCAAACCAGCCACAGTGATCGGTGTAAAACATAAAGTCTGTCCTCATATTGGAACCCTCTAGTGGCTCCCTCTGATGCCACCTGCAGCACTGGGCCAGCCTAAGTCTCTGACTCTTTCCTCTCTTCACCTGCTCTTTGCTCTTCAGACACAGTGGTCTTCTCTTTGTTTCTACAAGAGACCAACTTTACCCACCTACGGGCCTTTGCACTTAGAATTTGCTCTCTGTGTAACATTTTTCCATGAGTCTTCTCATTGTTCTTGGTTCAAATGTCACCATGCACATCATATCTCCTCCTTGCTGACAGTCACCCTCTAGCATGTTTTGTTCCAAAATCTTTGACATAGAAAGAGTCATGTATTTATCTATTGTAGGTCTCCCTCATTAGACTGTAAGTTTCGAGAGAACTGGGTCCTGTCTGACCTGCTCTGTGCTCACTCTCCCTCTCCTAGAACAACACTGGGTGAACAGCGGGAACTTGGTAAATATTTGTTCAATGAATGAATCCATGCTTCAGATGTGGTACCTATTCTTCTTGAGATGGAAGATGTGTAACAAGCCACAGAAAGGGTTGCCTAAGAATAATAGTGCAGGAAATGGTAACCCTGAAAACAAATCTGATAAACTAATTTTCACTAAAGTATTGCTGGATGACAATATGCTATCCAGTAATGCCAGCCTCTAAGGGGTTCTAGAAAGACAAAGGCATCAGCTACAGGGTGGCCCTAGAAGGAAACCATTCAAAAACCAAAATGGAGAGCAGATGAGGAATGATTTGAAGATTGATGGGTTCTTATGGTTCCCTTAAAATTTTCCATCTTGAGAATTCCTCTGTCACCAAATGTACACACATTCTCCCCAATCATACACGCCCCCCACCCACATTCCCCTCCGTAACATTATTCCTCCTTTTTAAAGCTGACTCTGGTTCTTCTTGTCTTGTTCCAGTATTTCATTCAGGTCTTAGGGAAGAACCAACTCACAAGTTTCTGAGAAATCCCATGGAAATTTGCAAAAAATAAAGCACCTCTTACTTCTGACATTTCACCTTAAATCTTAACAAACTGTATAGTACAGACAAATAGTACAGACATACAATGGAATATTATTCTGCCACTAAGGTGACGATTATAAAGTTTAAGTACCAACCAAGAAAACATTCTTGGCTGTAATTTTAGGCTAAGATCAAAACAAACAAACGGGGCTTAGATCTGCTGGGATTTACAGCAGGTGTTTCCTTTATGTTTCCAGACATTTTTTGAAGTTACTTTTATATACATAAAACGAAAATATTAAGATTAAGCATAGTGGGACTTCCCTGGTGGTTCAGTGGTTGGAAGTTAGCCAGCCAACATGGGGGAAACAGGTTTGATTCCTCATTCAGGAAGATTCCACATGCTGCAAGGCAACTGAGCCTGCGAGCCCCAACTACTGAGCCTGCATGCTCCAACTACTGAAGCCCCTGCACTAGAGCCTGTGCTCCGCAACGAGAAGCCACCTCAACGTGAAAGCCAGGCACCATAAGGAAGAGTAGCCCCCGCTCACAGCAACTAGAGAAAGCCTGCACACAGCAACGAAGACCCAGTGCAGCCAAAAATAAAAATCTCTCTGTGGTTGCCTCTGTCTCAGACCTGTGTCACTTCTGCTGTTTCCCCAAACAGCTGAAACAAGACAAGGGACACAGCCTCATTCCTGAGTCATGTCTGGAGAGGGGGCGATGGGTGGAAGGGGAGAGGTCATCAGAAAGTCACAACAGCTACAACAGCGGTCAACGTGGTTCCAGCTTCGTGTGCTCCAGAGACTCCGCTGTCTACTCCTGACAGGGTCTTTCCCCAGAGGTGAAAAAACTGGGAGGTGAAGGAGCTGGTCTGAGGTCCCAGGGCTGGCAGCTGGCAGAGAAAGTTAGAGAAGCTGGTCTGATCTCACAGGCTCTGCTCTCAACCCCTCTAACGAGGATGGTGCTCTTCCACATACTGAGCACTTGTGTTTCAAGGGCTGTTGCAGCCTTTGTTGGGGGGGTCACCTCTGAGTCAGGAGGCTCCTGATGCCAGGGCAGGGGGGGGTGGTCAGGGTCCAGAGGTCAGTCTCCTGACCTCCCAGCAGGGCTGCAGCTGGTACCTTTCCCCCTGCAGCACATTGGCTGCAGGCCTGGCCTACTGGACCGTAGGTACTTCTGGAAGGAGGCAGAGCAGGAAAGGAAGGGGAGGAAAGCCTGCCCCTCATGGGGCAGGGCATAGCAGGAAGAGTGGGAAGGGGTGGGGCAGACAGGGGGAGGGGAACAGACACTCTTCACCTGTGACTCTGCGTCACTGGCAGGACCCTGGCACTTCCTTGGGGCAGTCAGCCTGGTCAAGGGGACGGTCTTGGGGGACTGGTCATCCATCCAGCTGCCCTCAGGTATCTTTAGGGGATGGACGCTGGGCTGACAGTTGCAGCTGTGAAGTAGGACCTACTGGGGCCAGACAAGATGACCCCACCCACAGTGGAGGCCCAGATGGACTCACAGAGCCAGGGTCCAGACAGAGAGTGCAGTGGAAGCAGAGGGGTCCACAGGAGGTGAAGGGGCCATGGCCCAGTGCTTCTTGGGAGCAAGGCCCACACAGTGAAATAAGGCTGCCCCTCAGCCAAGCTTCCCCGGTACTGCTGCTGAGACCAGAGCAGCCTGAGGGGTACAAGAGCACTGCCCCCTCCCTGTTGTTGGGAGCCTGCAGGAAGCCCGGAGGAGAAGCTGGGGAGGCAGGACTAGATCGTGGATCATTATCCAAAGCCACTGTTCAGTTTTTGCAGCCCCCTCAGTTTACCAGGTGGGACTTAGTCATGATTTTCTCTTCACTGGTCCACAGGTGGGATCTGTAAGGAAGGTCAAATCAGTCCCAGACGCCCAGAGGTGCGTGTGGTTACAGCTATGACCCTGCCCTGCCGCCAGGCCAGATGGCACAGGGTTAGAATCTATTATGTGCCAGGAGGTCTGCCAGACCCTTCACCTACCCTGACCAAACCCTTTCCAAACCCTCTTCTCAATATTATATCAATAGAAACACCCTCCATGTCCGCTCTCCCATCCACTAGCTGTGTGACTTTAACCCCTCTGTGAGGGGTTGGATACCATCACCGATTCAATGGACATGAACTTGGGTGAACTCCGGGAGATGGTGAGGGACAGGAAGGCCTGGCATGCTGCAGTCCATGGGGTCACAAAGAGTTGGACATAACCTAGAGACTGGACACCACCACCGACAACTCCTCTGAGCTTCAGTTTCTTCATCAACACTTAATAATCCCTCCCACGCGCACAGACTGAACGCAGTAAAAGGACAGCACTGTCAGGGTAACAGCTCTTAGGGTAACAGCTCTTAGGGGCTTCCCTGAGAGCTCAGTTGGTAAAGAGCACGCCTGCAATGCAGGAGACCCCAGTTTGATTCCTGGGTAGGGAAGATCCGCTGGAGAAGGGATAGGCTACCCACTCCAATATTCTTGGGCTTCCCTTGTGGCTCAGCTGGTAAAGAATCTGCCCACAATGCGGGAGACCTGGGTTCGATCCCTGGGTTGTGAAGATCCTCTGGAGAAGGGAAAGACTACCCACTCCAGTATTCTAGCCTGGCGAATTCCATGGACTGTATAGTCCACAGGGTCGCAAACAGCCAGACACAGCTGAGCACTGTGTCACTTTGGGGGCACAGAAACAGGTAAGGACAGGTAGGTGATGGGATGGGGTGGAAGGGACTCATCCTGGAAAGCAAAATGAATAAAAACACAACTTCTTAACTCTGCAGTGATGCAGGTGATCTTATTCAGAGTCAGGACAATGAGGGTAAAATTTAAGGGGCCAGGGACCCTCTCCCCAAGAATACAGACATACCTGAGAGCCATCAGGGGCCACAGGAAGTAGAGATGTGAGATGAGGAGTTTCCAGGACCTGTATCTGCTCTGATTCACAGACACTCCTTCCTGCCATGCTGCCTTCTTCATCCCACTGTAGGCTCTGAGGGACAAACACATCCGTTCCCAAGCCAGGATGGCCTTCCGAGGTCTGGAGAGTCATTCCAGCCACGTCTACCTCTCTGGGGCTCCGAACAGGCTGAGTGGTGCTGGAGCTAGTCCTAAATGGCAAATGGCGAATATCCTTGGGAAATTTCAAGGGAGTTTTGCAAAAAAACAAAAGCAATGTCATCCGATTTCTCCTGAAGCTACATGAGCCTGATGAATAATTAAGGAGATGAAGGCAGTCAGGGCTTAGCTAAGCAAGTCCCACATTTCTGTGAACACTTCACACAGTCTGGTGGAGAGTGTTCTTATGCTGCACAGAAAGTCTACAGGAAGCTACAATTACTTTCACCTGGAGCAGCTCTCCTTAGGGGAGGCCTGCATTGCAGAGCTGGAATCCAGGCTTGGAGATAGTGCCTCTGCTCGGGGATATTTTTAGAAGTGTGACACTCAATATGTCCGTGGGGAGGAGAGAGGGAACCGGGGTGGGTGGAGGTGCTGAGGGTCAGGTAGACCCCCTGGCTCTTGGCTGACACCCCCATCTCTCTCTTTGGAGCCCTGAAAATGAATCCCCCACCTGCTGTTCAGCACTGAGGGAGGGGCCACAGGCCAGAAGGGAGTTTAATCATTTGCTCTGTGTCTCATTCTCAGGCCTTTCTTTGATGTGACAGCTGCTGTGTCTGGCAGCTTCAGGACAATGTGTCATAGCTCCACGGTAAAAACAAAAAGCAAACCCTCTTCATGTTTGTTTATAAGCATTTGAAAATATACATTCAAAACGTGCATTTTTCTACCTCTCGGCTCTGAGTGATCCCACATCCTCTCTAGTTGGGGACACCCCATAATCCCCCTGCCCTCCTTTCAAGACTCTCTTTTCTGAGGCTGTGGTTTTCCAGTGGGGACTGCCTCTGGCCTCAACAGAAACCAAGCAGCAGCCAGACTTCCATTCTGACTGACCAGAGTCGTGTATTTGGGACAGAGATGGAGGGGGGATACGTGTATAAAGTTGCAACCGAAAGTGGGGTCCAGCTGCTCGCCACTCAAAAGCCAGTAAAGAGGCTGAATTGGTGGAAAGGAAAGCTTCCTTTATTTTGGATGCCAGCAACCCAGGGTATGGGGAGGGTGGACACCTGTCCAGAGGCCGTCTCTCCCCCCATCCATGACAATCAGTGGGCAAGAGCTTTTACAGCCGGATGGAGGAGGCTTCATGTAGAAACACACAGTCAGCTCTGACAGTCATCTTGAAATTGGTCATCTGACCATTGCCATCTTGATTGTTTTAAGCAGAGTTAATCTTCAATTCCAGGATCGGTTTGTTCCCATTTCTTGAGCCCAGATCTCAGAACTGTGGCAGCTTCTGTCATGGATATAATCCAGTCATCATGGAGTTAACTTCTTACACCTGGTGGTGGTTTCAGTATAAGACAGCTCATGGGACATGGTGCAGCATATTATCTACAGCCCTTGAGAAGCAACTGAATGTCCTTGACTATGTTTGATGCTCGGCCACTTCAGTTGTGTCCAGCTCTTTGTGACCCCATGTACCAGAGCCTGCCAGGCTCCTCTGTCTGTGGGATTTTCCCAGCAAGAACACTGGAGTGGGTTGCCATGCCTTCCTCCAGCAGATGCTTGATGACTTTATTATGTGGTCTTCATTGACTGTTTTCCTTTGTTTCTGCATTTTCTCAGTTCTCTGGTTAAACTTCTTCTTTGGCTAAAGTTTTTTCACAAACAAAAGGCACGTGGGGGACACGGTGGTGGGCAAGGACCACAGGGTCCTGCTTCATTTCAAAGTGTCCTTTTTCTGTTTGTGCTAAGAGACAGCAGAATTTGCAACCTCTACTCCCAGTTATGGCACTTAGCAGTAGGACTATTTTCAGCTGAAAGCAATTAAGCAGCAGCAGCAAGGAAACCTTTCTGCTCTCCCGCTATTTGCCTAAAAGCAGGACATACGTTTTCTCCCCTCTTCACCACAAAGAACAGAACATAATCAGCCAAGACCGTTCCAGGCCTGTATTAGCCCTCAGAAGCATCAGCGCTAGGTCTCTCAGGTATGGAAAAGAAATAGGACACGACTTAGCACCTGAACAGCCAATAGGAAGCTAAGAGTTAGGTTCACCCAGTCTGTGTGTGCCTCAATTCCTCATCTTTAGTGATAAGAATGTTTCTTTCCTCCTGGTATAGCTTCCACATGGGAGTTTTATGTCCAGCTTTTAGGAAGAAAAAGGAAGGTCAGAGTACCCATGACTATTTAAGTGCCGTTAGCTCAAAATTATCAATATACAGAGCACCATATTTGAGGGCAAATCTGTTTTCCTTCAATAACTTCACTTTTGTGAATTCTTCTTTTGTGGCTAGCATTTCTTGACAAGTCTAATTTTTGCTAGGTCATTTTTTTTAATCCCCAAAGACATAATTCTTTAAAAGCTTACCATTGAAAATTTAGCTATTCCTGGTTTTATTTCTCACTGATTAGTCCTAGAAGTAATGTTCACTGGAAATTGGATGAAAGACTGATTTTTCAAGGTCTAATTATATATATTTTTTCTGCCCAGCTCTACTGAGATAGAATTGACAAACAGCAGTGTATAAGTTTGAAGGTGTACTGGTTTTCTTTTTTATTGTAAAAAGCATCAATAAAAGGCACTTCCATGGTATGGCTAAAATGTCAAGGTGCCTCGTTAGGTTAAATAATCAGGTAGTTGTGCCACAACTATTGAGCCTCTGCTCTAGAGCCCCTGAACTGCAACCACTGAAGCCTGCTCACCCTAGGGCCTGCGCTCTGCACGAGAGGCCACCACAATGGGAAGCTGTGCACACAATTAGAGGGTAACCCCCGCTCGCCGCAACTAGAGAAAAGCCCATGCAGCAAGGAAAACCCAGCACAGCCAAAACTAAATTTAAATATATCTATATTTTAAATTGTGTAGAATGTGGTAAGTCCTACAGGTTAAAAAAAAAAAAAAAGTCACCTGCAGTTTCCAGGGACTGGTTCTTTAAGGAAGTTTTCCAACAAGAAACCCACCCCACCCCCCCTTACTGAGAAACAGAGGGAGAAAATCATGCAGACAAAGGGGCTGTCAAATAGGCCAGCAATACCAAGCCACTCCATACTAACTGTCCCATAGGTGTTAACAGTAAATTACATTTCAGGGACTTCCCTGGTGGTCCAGTGGCTAAGACACCACGCTTCCAGTGCAGAGGACCCAGGTTTGATCCCTGGTCAGGGAACTAGATCCCACATGCTCCAACTAAGAGTTCACAAGCAGCAGCTAAAACCTGGAGCAACCAAATAAATGAATGAATAAATAAGTATTAAAAACTAAAGTACATTACACTCTAGAACTGGCTCCTGGCACAGTGAACTAGGAGAAGGCAATGGCACCCCACTCCAGCACTCTTGCCTGGAAAATTCCATGGGCGGAGGAGCCTGGTGGGCTGCAGTCCATGGGGTCGCGAACAGTCGGAAATGACTGAGTGACTTCACTTTCACGCATTGGAGAAGGCAATGGCACCCCACGCCAGTACTCTTGCCTGGAAAATCCCATGGACAGAGGGGCCTGGTGGGCTGCCGTCTATGGAGTCACACGGAGTCTGACACGACTGAAGTGACCTAGCAGCACAGTGAACAATTAATTGTGTAGGGCAATATTGTGTCTTGAGGTTTTGGAAGCTAAGGGCTTAGTAAGTATTCCATGCACCTACAAGCCTTCAATTTTAGGAAATGAAAAAGAAAAAATTTACAAACGTAAACATGAGTCCAAATGTGTGTTTAAATAAATGGTGGTTCTGGTCTCATTGTTAGGAACACTATCTTTTCTCAAATATCTGTATCTACAGGAAAGGAAGATTTGACAGAGTAGAGCTGGGGAGAGTTATTTACTGGAAAAAATAACATTGTTCCATATTTATCTTAGGAACTGGGTCCAGTGGCGCCTGGCAAGCCCCCAGGGCACAGTGGTCGGCACCCGCCAGCTGTGGGCAGGCTATTCTGAAGTCACTTTGGTTTCAGGTAACAAAAACCCACTTCATTTTGCTCCAAAGAAAGGGAGGTGGGCGTTATCAAAAGAAACTGAATACAGGGAGGTAATAATCAATTAGAATATCTCCTTACAGGCCTGGGGAGAAAGTATCAGGTGACATAGTGAGACACACAAAGGCCAGGGCTCTCCTGCAGCCTGGACCCCACTCTGGATGCAGCAAGCCCACCAAGGACCCAGCTTGAGCTTGTGAGGTGGAAAGGGGTTCCCCCAGCTCCAGAGCAAATTAGCGACAAGTTACTCAACCTTTCTAAGCCTTGGTTTCTTCATTTGTAAAATAGGGATAATGATGATGATGCTGACCTCGAATAAGTGTGAGATTTAACACCCAGCAAACAGTGGGCTGCAGTCAATGTTAGCTCCTTTCCTGCTCAATCCCCATAACAGAAAGTGCGGCTTCAAATACCCAGCTTAATATCAGAACTGATTTAAGCATAGATCTGTTGGGACTCCTAAAATGATCACAATATAACAATGATAACAATGAATTTTTTTTTTTACAGGAAAAAATCTCTTTTTTTTTTTTTTTGGTCTTATTCCATGAAGGGGAGGATGAACATTTTCCTAATTTTTCCTTCAAATACTACATTTAAGGGGCTGGGGGCATGCCCTGGCAGTCTAGCCGGTTAAGACTCCATGCTTCCAATGCAGGGGGCACAGGTTCAATCCCTGGTCAGGGAACTATGACCAACATGCTGCATGGCACAGCCAGATAAATCAATACTTTTAAAGAAGGGTGCACATAGCATCCCCACCCCTATCTCCATCCTCTCCACCCCCTCCCCTCAGGAATTCTTTATCACAGAGCAGGAAATGGGACAGAGCTCGGCTTGAGTTAAAATCTCCCTCATTCCAGGGCCCAGAATGCAGAAATAGGGAAGGGATGGTAGCTGAGAGCCAGTGAGGGACTGAAGCTGCCGCGTAGAAGCCCTTTCAGAATCTGCCACCCCGGCACATCAGGCCCTGGGGAAAGTGGCTGTGAGATGGTGCAGGCCTCGTGAGCTGAGGAGCCCAGGGTGGGGCTGAGCTAGGAAAATGGCAGATAAGCCAAACCCACTTGCCCCAGGTGGGGGTGGTGCATAGAGCCTGTGGGTGTGTGTCCTGCAAAGCCATCTCACCTTCACTCTCCGAGAGAAGTGCAGGGGCAAACCAGGCCACAGACCTGGTGGGGTCCCTTGTCAGCCTGGCCAGCTTGTCCAGTGGTGAGCAAAGAGGACAAACGCAGAGTAACCGGGGCTCCTGTCTTTCATCATCAATGCTTCCTGACAAGAGCAGGGCAGGGGCAGGTGCCAGCACTGCCTGTGCTTCAACAGGCACCCCAAGTGGCACTGATATATATAAGATAAAGAACAAGGACCTACTGCAGAACACAGGAAACTACATTCAGTATCTGGTAACAACCCTAATGGAGAAGAATCTGTGAGGAGAGAGAAATTAGGAGGTTGCGATTAACACATATACACTTCTATGCGTAACAGATAACCAACAGGGACCTACTGTATGGCACAGTGAACTCTACTCAATATTTTGTAAAAACCTATAAGAGGAAAGAATTTGAAAAACTGTACGTATAACTGAGTCACTGTGCTGACCACCTGAAACTAACACAATATTGTGAATCGACCATACTTCAGTAAAAAAAGAAATAGCTGAAAATCTTGGCTGCAGGAAGGCTTCCCAGTTTCCTCTCCTCAGGATTTTAATGGCCTGGACCACCTCTCTGGACTAGTCAGCAATCCCTGGGTGTTTTGTGGCTATCACTGACAGGAGAAATCCAGAAAGGAAAAACACATTTCTAAACTCAACTAGTTGGAGGGTCGAAGTCAATTAGATTTAAAAGAAAATAATCTCAATCAGAACCCGCAGCTAGAGGTGTGATTACATATTGTTATCTTGGGGGCTAATCATCACACCTTGAGTAGACAAAGATCACGTAAAACACCATGATCAGCTTGTGAAACTTCCGGACATCCGGGAGGTCCTCACCCCCTTCCAGGATGAGGTGGACTCACAGTGCTCACATTTGCTCCAGAAGAGGATTCCCTTCCTCTTCCTGTTGCTTACATCAGTAGGTGGCCCTCCAACCACTCAGTTGCTCAGCAAATTACTCAAGACTTTCAGCTGTAGGTTTCAGGAGCAAGCTTAACCATCATCAGCAATCTGTTGCCTCATCTTGCTGGGAAAGATGAAGATCTTGGGAAGCTGAGAAAGAAGAGAACCTGGGCTTTGAAGCAGCAGGACTCTTTCTCGGTCCTGCTCCCATCCCCTCTTCCTCTGCTTCTCTTTGCCCGGAACCTCCATCTCTCCTAATGTAGACAGTCCCTCTCCACCTGCAGGGGACATAGTCATTAGCAGCCCAAGCTTCTCCAGCCCATCAAGAGTGTTTTCTCACCAGGCGCTTTTTTTTTTTCCTAGCTGAGTGGCATGTGGGGTCTTAGTTCTCCAATCAGGGCTCAAACACTCTCCCCTGGTAGTGGAAGTGCACTGGACACCCAGGGATGCCCCTTTACCAGGTACCTTTATCCTAGGGAAGGGCTCTGACTGGCCTGTTTGAAGTCAGTTTCCACCCCTGAGCCACCCCCAGTGCCAAGGAGACAACATATTGTGATAAACCAGTACTGGTCACATCCTCTCACCTGAGTCCACCGGGCAGAGAAGAATGATGAGAAATTTCACTTCCTGGGAACAAATTGAAGACTCTTACAGTCCACCCTGCAGATGCTGGTGTCCCCAGAATTTTAAAATAAACTCCCAATTGGACCTTAACATACATTCAGAAACTGCATGAATTGTAAGTGTGCAGTTCAATGAATTTTCACTATTGAACACACACACAGAACAAATGCCTTGATCAGGAGACAGAACACTGCCAGTACCCTAGAAATCTACCTTATGCTTCCTTCCAATCACCACTCTCCTGACCACCCCCTCCCAGAAAAGGTAAAACTGTCTTGATTTCTAATACAATTCATTTGATCAGTTTGGGAACTCAATACAAATGCTGTCATTCATTATCATTCCTTTATGCCTAGTTTCTTATTCTCAGTATTATGCTTATGAAATCGATCCACATTGTTGCATGTAGACACAAAGCGTTCATTTCATAGCTGTGTAGCATTCCATCACATGAATATACCAAAATTCGTTTATCCACCTTAGAGGCTTTACATAGGCATTTATATCTTTGAATTTTTCCCTGAATTGTCTTTCTTTGAATATATGTGTAAACGTTGGCTACTAATTAATATTCAAGGTTGAACTTAAAAGCACATTTTGTGGAAAGGTTTATACAAAAATAAGGATGCCCTGTGCACTTCAGTTCAGTCGCTCAGTCGTGTCCAACTCTTTGCAACCCCATGAATCACAGCACGCCAGGCCTCCCTGTCCATCACCAACTCCCGGAGTTCACTCAAACTCACGTCCATAGAGTCGGTGATGCCATCCAGCCATCTCATTCTCTGTCGTCCCCTTTTCCTCCGGCCCCCAATCCTTCCCAGCATCGGAGTCTTTTCCAATGGGGTCCACCTTTCCTCGCCTCTATATGTCCTGGCAACAATCATTTGGCAACACCGTCCTCTGGTGGCGGCTTTCTGAACTGCAACCATGGCTCATAGACGTTAAATACTGAGCAGGCTTTTCAAAGCATTCCATAAAGTAACCAATGATCATTTGTGTAAATAAAAGTGTTCCATTTCCATCTCACAATCAGGATACAGGTCCATATTCAAATTAATGAAAATTTAAAATATCAACTACCATTTCTCAAGTACCTTCTATGTGTCAGATAATATGTCAACCTCAACACATACAGTATTCTGTGTAATCCTTATAGTAAGGCTGTGAAGTGATTACTGTTGTCTCCCTTCTGCAGTGAGAGACCAGACTTCAGTTCAGTTCAGTCGTTCAGCCGTGTCCAACTCTTTGCGACCCCGTGAATCGCAGCATGCCAGGCCTCCCTGTCCATCAGCAACTCCTGGAGTTCACTCAGACTCACATCCATTGAGTCAGTGATGCCATCCAGCCATCTCATCCTCTGTCATCCCCTTCGCCTCCTGCCCACAATCCCTCCCAGCATCAGAGTCTTTTCCAATGAGTCAACTCTTCGCATGAGGTGGCCAAAGTACTGGAGTTTCAGCTTTAGCATCATTCCTTCCAAAGAAATCCCAGGGTTGATCTCCTTCAGAATAGACTGGTTGGATCTCCTTGCAGTCCAAGGGACTCTCAGGAGTCTTCTCCAACACCACAGTTCAAAAGCATCAATTCTTCGACACTCAGCCTTCTTCACAGTCCAACTCTCACATCCATACATGACCACAGGAAAAACCATAGCCTTGACTAGACAGAACTTAGTTGGCAAGGTAATGTCTCTGCTTTTGAATATGCTATCTAGGTTGGTCATAACTTTCCTTCCAAGGAGTAAGCGTCTTTGAATTTCATGGCTGCAGTCACCATCTGCAGTGATTTTGGAGTCCAAAAAAATAAAGTCTGACACTGTTTCCACTGTTTCCCCATCTATTTCCCATGAAGTGATGGGACGGGATGCCATGATCTTCGTTTTCTGAATGTTGAGCTTTAAGCCAACTTTTTCACTCTCCTCTTTCACTTTCATCAAGAGGCTTTTTAGTTCCTCTTCACTTTCTGCCATAAGGGTGGTGTCATCTGCATATCTGAGGTTATTGATATTTCTCCTGGCAATCTTGATTCCAGCTTGTGCTTCTTCCAGCCCAGCATTTCTCATGATGTACTCTGCATATAAGTTAAATACGCAGGGTGACAATATACAGCCTTGACGCACTCCTTTTCCTATTTGGAACCAGTCTGTTGTTCCATGTCCAGTTCTAACTGTTGCTTCCTGACCTGCATATGGATTTCTCAAGAGGCAGGTCAGGTGGTCTGGTTCAAGCAAGTTCAATAATCATCTCAAGATATGCTTGTGGTGTGAGCCTCGCTGTCCAGTATTCCACTCAAGGTCCACTCCGCCAGACCCCTCCCTGAGGAGGACTGGGGCTGGAGAAGAGCTTGGGCCCCCCTGGGGCTCTCTGCTGGGAAGGCTTGCTTCTAGCTCTTCTTTTCATGCCTCCCTCTCTGTCCAAGAGGAAGGGACATGCGCTCCTGCTTCCCCTCACGCCCATGTTCCCGTAAGGGGACCCGTTGATTTTTGATCGGCAGAAGCCTGAGATGTTGACTGGGTCAAGCTGAACTCAAGGATGGCTTAATACTTCTAAAGGTTAAGAGTTCATGTGGGTGTTACTACATCATTCTGCACCTGTATAGCATCAGGTCAGCCTCTCTTCTGTCCTTGCTAACTGCTGCAGATGAGATGTCAGGGAAGATGACAAGCCTTTGCTGGTTTGCTAGGGACTCTGCCTTTTCACACTGAAATCCCTGAGTCACAGGAACTGTGTCAGTCCCCAAGCAAGTTGACTTCCCTTCTCAGTCGTGGGCAGATTGGGCCCAAGTTGCACCACAGACACAGCTGTTCTAGATTCACTAAGAGAATGAGACATTCTTTAGGCTTCCTGGTTGGAGACACAGGAGCTAATCAGCAATCAGTAACCACCATTAAGGACTTCCTGGGTGGCTCAGTGGTAACGAATCCGCATTCAGTGCAGAAGATGCAGGCTTTGATCCCCAAGTTGGAAAGATCACCTGGAGAAGGAAATGGCAACCCACTCCAGTTTTCTTGCTGGGAAATCACATGGACAGAGGAGCCTGGCAGGCTCAGTCCATGGGGTCACAAAAGAGTCTGACACAACTTAGGGACTGAACAACAACATCAATCTGCAAAAAACCGGCAGTTTATCATTTTCCTTGCTGAATAGTATTTCACTGTTTGAATGTTCTATAACCAGTTTACCCATTCTCCTATTGATGCACATTTGGATTGAGCTTTTTGGTAACATAAACGGTGCTGCCACAAACAGTTTCATATATGCTTCCTGATGTGCCTGTGTGCAAGTTACTCTCAGGTATACACTTGATCCTGAAAGTCTTTACTGATGGCCCAGTGGCTAAGTGCTCTTCCCTGGTCTGATTCTCATTCCACCTCAAAGTCCTGAGTTCAACACTCTCCACTAAACCCTCTTTCCCTGTGTATTGGTTAGGATTTACAAGTAAAAAAACCCTGAAGTCAAGTGAAAAGTGTGAAAGTGTTAGTCACTTAGTAATGTCCAATTCTTTGCAACCCCGTGGACTGTAGCCTGCCAGGCTCCCCGGTCCATGGAATTCTCCAGGCAAGAATACTGGAGTGAGTTGCCGTTCCCTTCTCCAAGGGATCTTCCTGTCCCAGGGATTGAACATGGGTCTCCCACATTGCAAGCAGATTCTCTACCATCTGAGCCACCAGGGAAGTCAAGTGAGATTAAGCAAAAAAATGAGTGCAGGGGGCAGGGTGCAGGAGAAATGTGTTGGAATGATGAATGACTGAGTGCTCTGATTGGGGGACTGATTTAAGTTTGCATCACCTCTGCAGCCTAAGAATGTCTCCATGTCCCTCATTGCTGAGCCAGTCTCTGAGGCCAGTGGATTCAGTGTTCTACTCTGATCGGTGAGGATGAGCTACAAGCCCAGCCCTGGAAGGGGGATGTTGTGTTAGAGCCCTAAGCTTGTGGGCTGAGAGTAAAGAAGGGAATTCCTTACCTGGACAAGGTATGTTCCATCCTTGGTGTCTGTTTCTTTATATGTGAGTAAGAGCGATGTGCTAAAGGTCCTGGCGATCTTGTCTAGCTCTGAGCTCTGTGGGCTCTGGTTGCCTCGTCGTTCTCCTCCTTGGGCCTGAACTCTGTGGCACTGAGTGGTCCTTCTCCAGTTTTCCAGAGCATTCCCTATGTAAACTCTCAGAAATGTCAAACATCGTTTCTGAGCTCACCTACACGGGCACATTCCTCTGACTGCGTGATGTGACTTCTCAGAGACGGCTCACCGACCATAGGACGACTTCTCAAACTGATCCGCCACAAAGGCCAGAAGTCTTTCTAAAGCACCTTGTCTTTCTCGCCACCACTGTTCTTTCGGGGTGCATGGTCTTTCACGGACCTTCGTCTCCCACACCACTGAGTCTGAGCTGCCACACGATTTTGCCATTTCCTTTCTCTACTATGTCCCTCAGGCCACCTCTCTGCATCTTGCTTTGCTCACTTTTTTTGGTTGTTGTTTTAATTTTTTGGCTGCATCATGCAGCATGCAGGGCCTTAGCTCCCTGACCAGGGTTTGAACTTACAATCCCTGCATTGGAAGTGTGGAGTCTTCACCACTGGACTGCCAGGAAAGCCCCTTGCTTTGCTCACTTTGATGAAGGCCACTGCCATGCTGTGACTTGCCCTGTGGACCGGCCTGGTGATGGGAACCTGGAGACAGCCTCAGGCCAACAGCCTACGGGGACCTGAGTCCTGCCAGCAGCCACTTGCATCAGCTTGGAGGTGATCCTTCCCCAGGGGAGCTGATCACAGTCCCAGCCACCACTCTGACTGCAGAGAACCAGCTACATCATGCCTGGATTCCTGGCCCACAGAAACCAAAAGAGATGCAGGCAATTGCTGGTAGGACGTGGAGGCAGCAGAGATTGTGATCTTGTGCCTGAACTTCAAGGAAATGAATCTAAGATTTCACCATCAGGGGTGACAGGGATGTTTCTTTCTTCTAATGGACACTGTGTTCCTCAGGGGTTCTTTCGAGAAACAAGAGAGAGACAGTGAATCCAAAATCTTCAGGGAAGGCTAGGAAGCCAGAGACTCAGAGAAGAGCTGCAGCGTGAGTCCAGAGGCCCTCTGCCCACAAAATTCCCTGTTGCTTGGGGAGGAGGGCAGTTCTTTGCTCTACTAAGGCCTTCAGGTCTTCTTTATTCCTAAAGGTAATCGACCCTGAATATTCATTGGAAGGACTGATGCTAAAGCTGAAGCTCCAATACTTTGGCCACCTGATCCGAAGAACTGACTCATTGGAAAAGACCCTGATGCTGGGAAAGACTGAAGGCAGGAGGAGAAGGGGACGACAGAGGATGAGATGGTTGGATGGCATCACCGACTCAGAGGAGATGAGTTTGAGCAAGCTCTGGGAGATGGTGAAGGACAGAGAATCCTGGCATGCTGCCGTCCATGGGGTCACAGAGAATCAGACACCGCTGAGGGACTGAACTGAACTGAAGGCCTTCAGCTGATTGGATGGAACGCATCTAGATTATGGAGGGTAATCTTCTTTACTCCAAGTCCACCTGATTTCAGTGTTAGTCTCACTCTCAAAACACTTCATGGAATATATCCAGAATAGCGTTTGACCAAATTTCTGGGCCTTGTGGCCCAGACAAGTTGACATAAAATTAATCATTTCAATTACCCTACTTCAGTTAAATAAATGCCCTTCTATTTCTAATTAAGGGATTTTCATAAATCCTGAGTTTGTGTTGAATTTTATCAAGAAATTTCTTTTATATTATTATTCTCAATTGATCTATACATTGTTAAATAAATTGTATAAGTTTTCTAAAACTCTTCTTGCAGCGTTGAGATAAATCCAACTTGATTGGGAAAAAGAAATGTTTCTCAGTTCACCCTTTTCTCACCATTTCCACCGTCACCCCTGTGCTAGACAAAAGCAGAGTGAGATTCCATGGCTGAGACGGGTAATGAGACCTGGTGCAGGGCCTTCCGGTCACCCGCTCCCACTGGGTCACTTCTGGGCCTAGCCCTGGAGGGCCCCACAGGCTGCAGGAAGAGCCCTTGCACAATCCACACAGAGTCTACAGGTGGGATCTGACAGCTGCTCAAGTCATAGTCCTTACCGAGATAGAGTGGGGCTGATGGGGTGTCTGGGTAGTCAAGGGGTCTGGAGTTATAGTTTCACCTCTCCCACCCTGACTAGCTGCTGGGGGAGGTGAAACAGACAAATATACTCACATGTACACTCTCCTGCACCAGGTAAGGCCTTGCGCCTCAGCCCAGTCCATTCTCAGGACAGTGGTACTTCTTGGCTTTCTCTGTTTGTTGAAAGCAACGTTAAAAAGATGCACAGTGTGAGAGCTGTGAGTTAAGTTTTATCTGGGGCAAAATGAGTTCGGTAGCCAGGGAGACAGCACCTCAGATAGCTCTGAGAGACTGCTTCAAAGAAGCTGTGGGGAAGGTCACTATGAATGACTTTGGTGAAGGAGTGTGTGCTGCGCTGTGCTAAGTCACTTCAATCGAGTCAAACTCTTCAAGACACTATGGACTGTAGCCCACCAGGTTCCTCTGTCCTTGGGTTTTTCCAGACAAGAATACCAAAGTGGGTTGCCATTTCATACTCCGGGGGATCTTCCCAACCCAGGGATCGAACCTGTGTCTGTTACACGGGCAGGTGGGTTCTTTACCACTAGAACCACCTGAAGGGGTAGTTTATGAAAGCAAGCATGTATCTTACAAAAGGCTTCCTGCTAGTCATGAGGAGCTGATGTCACCATGAAGGGATTTAGTACTTTCCTAGCTATGAAGAAATACAAGGATTGGCATCAGGAAATCCATTCCTGAAAATATCTAGCCACCTAAAGACTTGTTCCACCAGTTTCCCTGGAGTACAGAGTGCCTCATTCTCCACCCTGGACTCCCTCCAGGGCATGGTGAAGGTCAATAACTGCAGCAGCACAGGATTCCGCCTTCACAGAGGCGGATGGCAAATGCCCTTCACTGTTGTTCAGTCGCTAAGTCATGTCTGACTCTTTTGCAACTCCATGGACTGCAGCACGCCAGGCTTCCCTGTCCTTCATTATCTCCTGGAGTTTGCTCAAACTCATGTATATTGAGTCAGTGATGCCATCCAAACATCTCATCCTCTGTCACCCCTTTATCCTCCTGCCCTCAATCTTTCCCAGCATCAGGGTCTTTTCCAATGAATCAGCTCTTCGCATCAGGTGACCAAAGTTTTGGAGCTTCAGCCTTAGCATCAGTCCTTCCAATGAATATTCAGAGCTGATTTCCTTTAGGATGGACTGGTTGGATCTCCTTGTTGTCCAAGGGAGTTTCAAGAGTCTTCTCCAGCACCGCAATTCGAAAGCATCACTTCTTCAATGCTCAGTCTTCTTTATGGTCCAACTCTCACATTCGTACATGACTGTTGGAAAAAGCACAACTTTGACTACAGGGACCTTTGTTGGTAAAGTAATGTCTCTGTTTTTTAATACTCTATCTAGGTTTATTGTAGCTTTCCTTTCAAGAAGCCAGCATCTTTTAATTTCGTGGCTGCAGTCACAGTCTGCAGTGATTTTGGAGCCCAAGAAAATAAAATCTGCCACTGTTTCCACTTTTTACCAATCCATTTGCCATGAAGTGATGGGACCAGATGCCATGATCTTAGTTTTTTGAATGTTGGGTTTTAAGCCAGCTTTTTCACTCTCCATCTTTCACCCTCATCAAGAAGCTCTTTAGTTCCTCTTTGCTTTCCTCCATCATCTGCATATCTGAGGTTGTTATTTCTCCCAGCAATCTTGATTCCATCTTGTGATTCCCCCAGCCCAGAATTTTTCATGATGTGCTCTTCATAGAAGTTAAACAAGCTAGGTGACAACATACAGCCTTGACGTTCTCCTTTCCCAATTTTGAACCAGTCCGTTGTTCCATGTCTGGTTCTAACTGTTGCTTCTTGACCTGCATACAGGTTTCACAGGAGGGAAGTAAGGTCATCAGGTACTCAAATTCTCTTTCAGAATTTTCCACAGTTTGTTGTGACCCACACAAAGACTTCAGCACAGTCAATAAAGCAGTAGATGTTTTTCTGGAATTCCCTTGCTTTTTCTATAATCCAACAAATATCAGTTCGATCTCTGGTACCTCTGCCTTTTCTAATCCAGTTTGTACATCTGGAAGTTCTTGGTTTGCGTACTGTTGAAGCCTAGCTTGAAGGATTTTGAGCATTACCTTGCTAGCATGTGAAATGAGCACAAATGCCCTTGCGTGCCTATGTGCTAAGTTGCTTCAGTCGTGTCTGACTCTGTGCGACTCTATGGACTGTAGCCTGCCAGGCTCCTTTGTCCTTGGGTTTCTCCAGGTGAAGACTGGAGTGGATTACTGTGCCCTCCTCCAGGGCATCTTCCCAACCAAGGGATTGAACCCACATCTCTTAGGTGGATTCTTTACCGCTAGCGACACCTGGGAAACCCGCAAATGCCCTTGGCAAGTGCCAATTTGTAGTAGAGTGTCAACATTTTTTCTTTCTTTGTGCCCCTTCTCACTCTCCAGAGCATAGGTCCTGAATCAGCCAGACCGCAAGGTTGGGGACACAGTCCTCCAGACCGCCAGGCCTTCCGACCCTACTTGGAGAGGAGCTTATCCCACTATGTAGTCTCAGGGAGCAGCCCCCACAAGACTGCCCTTACTTTAGACACCAGTGGCAAATTCAGGGGTCCCCAGAGCCACCCTCACTTTAGACCAGCTTGCTACAAATTTGGGGGTACCCAGGACCACCACCAGGTTTGATCATTTGCTAAGACAACTCACATAACCCAGGAAAGCTCTACACTTTGTATGTTTATTTTTTATAGTGAAAGGATACAAATTGAAACCAGCCAGAGAGAAAGAACAGGGCAGAGACTGGGAGGGGCTAAACAGGAACTTCCAAGTGTCCCCTCTTCATGGAGACACAAATAGCTTTAGCTCCTCCTGGGCAGTGTGTAACAATATGCCCAGAGTACTCCCAGCCAGGGCAAGTGAGGCTTTGGTATCCAGTGTTTACTGGGGCTCCACCACTTACTGACCACATGGCTGATGTTTAGTCCCCAAGCCCTCCGGGAGCTTTAGCTTCACTTCCTCTGGAGGTGGGAACTCTTTTCAGCCTGTTCCAGAGACCTCATCACAAACCATACTTCAAGGTTGTCCAGTGGCTGAAGTGCCCAGACAAAGCCTCCCATCAGGCAGGCCACTCCAGGGGCCAAACCCTTCTTCTGTTGTTCAGTCACTCAGTCGTGTCCAACTCTTTGCAACCCCATGGACTGTAGCACGCCGGGCCTCCCTGTCCTTCACCATCTCCCAGAGTTTGTTCAAACTCATGTCCATTGGAGTCGGTGATGCCATCCAACCATCTCATTCTCTGTTGCCCCCTTCTCCTCCTGCCTTCAATCTTTCCCAGCATCAGGGTCTTTTCCAAGGAGTCGGCTCTTCTTAGCAGGGTAGCCAAAGTATCGGAGCTTCAGCTTCAGCATCAGTCCTTCCAATGAATATTCAGGGTTGATTTCCTTTAGGATTGATTTGTTTGATTTCCTTGCAGTCCAAGGGACTCTCAAAAGTCTTCTCTAGCACCAAAGTTTGAAAGCATTAATCCTTTGGTGCTCAGCCTTCTTTATGGCCCAACTCTCACATCCATTTAGGCCAAGTTAAATTTTCACAATACAATTGAGCAAGTTCCAAAGTAAGTGCCTAAAGATGCAGGGTGGTGTGGCTGTTAGGAGCCTGGCATTGATTTTAAAGCCCAGAGTTTCAGCTCTGGCTTTGCCACTTCTGAGTTTAGTGATCTGAGCAAGTTGCTTAATTCTGGTTGATGCCCACCAACCAAAGACCCCCAGGAACGTCACTGTAATTGAACCCATTTGAGTTTATTGGTACTTGTCACAACCAATGAGATCATACTCTCTGGGGAACCGTGGAGTGTCTCGGTAAGTGGGAAGTAGGAGGGCTTTATTGGAAGATTTGGGCTTGTGTGAGGTGATTTACAGTGTAAAATATTGATAAACAGAAACCTCAGAGTCAGGAGGCCAGACGAGGGAGCTCTCAGGCTTGCTCTCCAGTAATAGCAGAGCCCAACAGGAAGAAGAAAGACTCTTTCTTTCCTGGAAAAGACTTAGTCAATGAAAAGTCATGGACTATGTTTACTCAAGCCCTCCCAACTTCCTTTTCCTCTCTGTAAAAGCAGTCTCCTTCCCTTCCATTAAAATCTCAGCTATTTGCTTTACACAAATTGACAGGCTAATCCTAATATTCATATGGAAATTCAAGGGACCCTGAATAACCAGTACAATCTTGAAAAGGAAGAACAAAGTTATAGGACTCACAGAAGACTTGCTACAAAGCTACAGTAATCAAGGCAGTATGATATCAGCATAAAGATAGACAAACAGACCCATGAAATGAAATCAGAATCCAGAAATAAACCCTCACATTTGTAGCTAATTTATTTTCAACAAAGGTGTCAAGACAATACCATGGGAAAAGAACAGCCTTTTCAATAAATGGTTTGGAAGAATTGGATATCCACTGGATATGCAAAGGAATGGAAATTGAACTTCACACATATACAAATGTTAACTCAAAATGGATCAGAGATCTAAATGTAAGAGCAAAAACTATAAAACCATTAGAAGAAAACATAGGTGTAAATCTCCATGACCTTGGATTAGGCAATGGCTTTTTAAATATGACACCAAAAGCACAAGCAGTAAAAGAAAATAAGCTGGAAATTACCAAAATCCAAAACTTCTGTGCTTCAGAGGGTATCTTCAAGAAAGTGAAAAGACAACCCATGGACTAGGAGAAAAACCTTGCAAATCCTACATCAAATGAGAGAACACATAAAGAATTTTTCCAATTCAACAGAGACAAATAATCCAATTAAAATGGGAAAAAGATCCAAATAGATATTTCTCTAAAGAAGATATACAAAAGGCCAAAAAGTACGGTAAAAAATTCTTAACGTTGACACTACAAAAATGCATACAAGATACTGCTTCACACTCACTAGGATGGTTATAATAATAAATAAAAGACAGACAATGACAAGATTTGGCAACGGTGTGGAGGAAGCAGAATCCTCATACAGTCCCGACAGGATTGCAAAATGGTGCAGCTGCTTTGGAAAATGGTCTGGCGCGTCCTCAAAAGATTAAACAGAAAATTACTGTAAGACCCAACTTCACTCCTAGGTATATATGCAGAAGAATTAAAAACACTGTCCACACAAAGAAACTGTACATGAATGTTCATAGCAGCATTATTTATAATAACCAAAAAAGCAGAAACAGTCCAAATGTCCCTCAACCCATGAATAAAGTGTGGTATTTCTACACAATGGAGTATTATACAACCATAAAAGGGATGAAGTTCTGACATCTGCTACAACATGGACAAATCTTGAAAATATTTTGCTGAAAGAAAACAGACATGAGAGGCCACATATGTACGACTGTATGATTCATATTGTAGGATTCCATTTATATGAAGTGTTTAAGCAAATCTAAAAGAAACGGAAAACAGATTAGGGGTCGCCTAGGGCTAGAGTAGGGGTGGTTTGAGGTTGACAGTTAAGAGGTAATGGGTTTCTTTGGGGTTAATGAAAATGTTCTCAAATTGATGGCAGTTTCTTAATATTGGGGTGGCCAAAATGTTTGTTTGGGGTTTTCCATAAGATGTTATAGGAAAATTTGAATGCACTTTTTGACCAGCCCAGTATATAGTAAAAGCCATTGGATGTGTACTTTAGACGGATGAATTATATGGCGTGTGGATCATATCTCAGGAATGGTGCTTTGAAATAGTATACACTGAGGAGAAGGAGGAACGAAGGCAGTAACAGAAGCCTGTCAGGATGGACTGTGATTCCTGATACCCAGAGCCACCCCTCAGGCGGGCCCATGCCCTGCCCATCCCCACTCCTGGTCTGGCACCTCCAGCTTGCACTTCAAATCCATGCTGTTCAGGCATGAGAAGGACTGCCTGTGAATGTCTGGTTGGACCAGCTGTTCCTCGCAGTGGCCTGGTGAGGAGTTTGCTTTCAGCTCCTCTCTAACCAGCTCTGAAGGTAAGGGAGAACTCTGGGTGGGATGCAGGCCTGAGAGAATCCGGGAACTTCAGCCCCACAAGGGCTGTGCCCACTGTAGGTGGGCTGAGCCCTCCGCCCCTGGAGGGGTCAGTGAGGCCCTCAAAACCCGGGGCCCCTGAGAAGTCTCAAGTCTGTACCCTTGGAGGCCTGGCCTCTGGGGCCCGGCGCTTCAGAACGGTCCTCAAGGCCTGCAGGATGGTGTCCTGGCTGCTCCGTACATTGTAGTCACTGAGCTGCACCAGGCGGTCGAAGTCTTCCTCCTTGTAGGTCATGTTGAACATGGAATAGGGCGAGGTGACCCCAGTGAGATCTATCTGGCCAGCCGAGAGTTCTGCAGGGCCACGCTGGACACCTGCCCGGGGTGGGAGGGGGTTAAGGACAGGGACCGGGGCCTCCACAGCTGGAAGGACTGTTCCTGGAGGCTGGGCACAGGGCTGAGCTGCTCCCCACTGAAGGGGCTCCATGCTTTCCTCCCAGCCCTGTGTCCTCTGCCCAGAACTCTGTGAGTGGCAGGATGCCATTTTGAGATATGAAGCGTGCCCTGCTTCCCACACTTCCTCACAGCATTGCATGTCTTCCACCCCCTGATACCCACCTCAACCTCAGGGATAAGGTGAAAGCAGCAGAAAAACAAAGTCCATTAGGTTAGTGAATGGTTTCTTAGAATTCATGATGGAAACAAACATCTGAAAACCAAAGGGTGTTTGCTTTGCAAGAAACAGTCTTTACTGAGAAAGAAAGAGAATTCCAAGCTATGGACTGAGCACATTAAGAGTAAAGCTGGGGCTTCCCTCCTGGCTCAGTGGAAAAGAATCTGCCTGCTAATGCAGTGGACATGGGTTCGATTCCTGGTCAGGGAAGATTCCACATGATTTTGAGTAACTAAGGCCATGCACCACAACCACTGAAAGGCCCATGCTTCAGAACAAAAGACACCACCGCAATGAGAGGCCCGAGCACTGCAGCTAGAGAGTGGCAGCTCCTGTGGGCCACAGCCAGAGAAAAGCCTGTGTGGCATCGAAGACCCAGCACAGTCAAAAGTAGATAAAAACTATAAAAAACAAAATGAAAAGAGTAAAGCTGGGGGATTTCCTGGGCTTCCAGTGGCTAAGATTCCTTGCTCCTAATGCTGGGGGCATGGGTTTGATCCCTGGCCAGAGAACTAGATTCCACAACCCACAGCTAAGACCTGGCACAGCCAAATAAATAAAAAACATTTTTAAAAAAGAGTAAAGCTGGAAGCTTCAGAATTATGGAGGAAACTGTTAATAGAAAGCCAAAAACATGTACAAATGCAGAATTTGACTTTCACATCAAAAGGTCATAAACTCTGACTATTTGGTGGGAGGCAAGGGTTGGAGGGAATGTGGTTAGAGTTCAGATTTCAGGCACCCTGGAGTAGAGGCTCAGTTCCCTCAGAAAGGACCCCAGAAAGGGCTGCAGTAGAATGATAGAGAGGCCAGCTGTGATCCTAGACAGGCTTAGGGGAATCTAAGAGAGAAGGGACTGGGGTCTCTCTTTCCTAGCTGTCCAACCTGGGGGGCCATTAGAAAATCCTTCAACTGGTAGCAGTTGGGGAGGTGACAGTGTGGGGATTCCCACATTCTTCTGCCACCCCTCCCACCCGGCCCACAGACTAGGGAGCAGAGCCCAGGTATAGTGAGTGGCATCAGGGTAGCGGAGGCCAACTGAGCCTGGGGTCATGACAAAGGAAGCGCAGCCCAGTGACTTTGCAGGGATCTGGGTATACGCCACAGGCCAGGGTTCTGCCATGTCCCACACTGGGTTGGACAAGCTTAAGACTCTCCTCCCTCTGCTGGCCACAGGGGCACAGGGGAGCCCAGGTCAGTGCCTGTGAGGCGCAGATTGCCAGGCTGTTAGTAAGCGGGGTGGGGCTGCCTCACCAGGGGCTGAGTGGTCCTTGAAGGAGGCGTTGACCAGTGGGAAGTGCAGCAGGACAGGGGTGTCGGGGCAGGTGGGGTCCGAGAAGAGATGGCACTCCCGGGGCTGGTGTCGGTCCTCGGGGCTGGGCTCCACGCGGGGGAACGGCAGCCCCCGGGCCCGGAAGTCCAGCTCTGTCTGCTGCAGCACCTGGTGGGGCAGTGGGACCCAGAGACAGCACCGACTACTTCCAGGTCATCCTATGTCAGCACTCTAGAAACTGCTAGTACAGCTCCAGCCCAAACAGACTGCTTAGGACAACCTGGTTTTGTCCTCCTCATGGCCCAGTCAAGCTAAGTGGTGGCTCAGAGGGAGGCGAAGGATCCAGGCGGTCTGCAGTATTGTTTGGCTAGAATATTTAGGTGGGGTACAGTCCTAGCACCCCCGTCCCTATTTGGGATTGCTGTTCTGGCTTATTCACTCTCAGAGCCTCAAGTAAGCCTCTGTAAGACTTCTGTCTCTCAGCCCTACCCACCCCTGGCCCCCCCTCCCTGCTCTTCCTGCCCCCTGCCCTTCCCCCAGCCGACACCCCCCCACCCCGGCCACCTTCCGCAGAGTCCCAGGGAGGACTCAGGGGGATGGATGTGGACAGGCCAGGCTTTCCTCTCACCTCTGTCTAGCGCTTCCTCTTGGGGGCGGGCATGATGAGCTTCCTCCCACCCCCACCCTCTGTCTACCATTCCTGGGAGCCCAGGGCCCCAAGCCCTTTCCCACCCTGGCAGGAGCCTGGGAGTCAGAGCCTGTCACCCCTCCCCTCTCCTTGGCAACATAGAGAGTCTGGGTCAGTGGCCCTCTGCTCTCCCCTGGAGTGTGGCCTGGCTGGGCAGAGGGTCTGGGGTCCCCACGCGACAACCAGCAGTACCTCAAAGGGCGAGGATAGAGAGTAGTCGAAGGAGATTATGAGGTCCAGCCTGCGGCCTGGCCGGAACATGGCGGGACAGCTGGTGTTGATGAAGTAGCCGGCATCCACCAGGCAGAGCTGGGGCTCCTGCGGGGTCAGCCGGCTGGGAGAGGACTCTGGCTGGCAGTCTGATGGGGGAGGCAGCAATAGTCAGGAGCAGCCACTCTGACACAAACCAACCACTCTCCTGCTTCATCCTGCATTTGCCTCCACATCCCCTTCTTACCTCTGTGTCAGTCCCTGAATGCATGTCATCTGAGCCTTTGGCAAGACCTTTTCCAAGCCATGCCCCAGAAGTGGATGCTGGGACCCCCAAGACCCCTGGTAGCCCCAGCCATGGTCCATCTCCACCTGGGAGCCAAATCTTGTTACCTGGAGACACATGGCACTGGCCCTTACCTGCCCAGGTGGTGAAGTCTTTCTGGGCACAGTAGTCCTTATGCATCTGGAGGCCCCAGAGGAAGTTGGAGCTGTGCTGGTAGAGTGGTCGGCTCGTCAAGAAGCCTTTAAACATCTGGGCCAGTGCTGTTCCGGGCTGCATCCACAAGGCCTCTGGCCTTGAGGAGGTCCCCGAGGAGGCAGGGGGCACCTCTGAGCCCAGAGAAATAGATGTTGGTCCAGTGACAGGCTTGGAAATGCCTGGCCCTGCCTGATCCTGATTGTGCTCCCATCCCGACCCTGCAGCATCAGAAGGGGAAGCAGCCTCACTCCAGGCTCCTTACCCAGGTCCCTGATCTTGTCCCGGATGTGCTGCCTCCAGGTGTCACCAGAGCTGGTGAGGTCGTACCAGGCATCCAGCAAGTTCAGGGAGAAAATGTTGCTCCAGATACCTGCAGGCCAAACCCCCAAGAGAGTCAGCCTCAGCACTCTGCAACCCCAGTAGTCCCCGCCCCTTGGGTATGGTTGGAGAAGGAGTGGGGAGCAGGCTGCCCCCACAAGGCCCTTCCCCACAACCCAATATCCACCCTCACTAGGGGCTCTGCCCAGAACTGGGTACAGGGGTTACAATCAGACAGGCCTGGCCAAGGGACGTCCAGGGCCTTCAGAGTGACAATCCCTCACCTTCCAGAAAGCAGATCCGGGACTCAGGGAGCCTCTTCATCAGCCGCCCCATGAAGAACTCAGAGCCGAAGAGCTCAGGAGGGACAAAGGCTCCATACTTCAGGAACCCGACCTCATAGGGGGAGAACTCGACCCACTCTGAGGGGGCAGGAGCGAGAGGCAGGAATGAGAGGACAGTGGGCTTGGGAGGAGGGGCAGATCTGACAAGGGCCAAAGACACAGCCCCCCAGCAGGCCTCAGCCTCCTGCCGGCCCGACTGACTCTTGCGCTGACCCCTCCTCTGCTCAGCCTTTGTCTACATCCTCAGCCACCACAGCCCTTGCCCCATACAGAAAGCCCTGCCGCCTGGCCCATCAGCCCATCCACACCACCGTCCTTCCAGGAGGTAGACCATCTGTGCATCATGAGCCTGTGTGTATGTGTTGGAGGACGCAATGGACAGGACTGAGAACGGTACCCTTGAAGTCCAGGGTCTGCAGATGGTTCTCTTTGACACTGAGGCTCAAGTAGAGGGGCAGAGGGTTCTGGCCCCGCTCCAGCGCAGCTCTCTGTCCTGACAGCTTCTGATCCACCACCTGGGATGCAAGCATGAGGGCCAAAGTGAGGTTGGGAGCACCCTGGTGACAGGGTGGGGGTACAGGCTGAAGGGAAGAGCCTGGGGGTTTGGGTGACATGGGTGGGCACATGATGCAATTCCCACTCCTACCCCTGTGTGTGAGCAGCCCCACATGCAGGGTTGCCATGTAGGGCCTTGCAGGTTGTGAGCTGCATATCTGCAGAGTGCTAATTGCAGGGACCACAGTGTCAACAGTGACAGCCATCCCTGCATCCTATGGTGCCAGTGGCCCATCCTTATGGGTTAGAGGGTGGAGGGGCCATGGATCCTCTGTCTCTCTCTCACACACACACACCCACCCACCCACCCACACACACCCACCCACCCACCCACACACACCCACACACCCACACACACAGAGCTTTCTGCAAAGGACTCAGGAATCCCTCTTCAGTGTGCATTGTTAGCTTTGCCAGGGGCTGTCCCTTCTAGGTAAACCTGGATCCAGTTCAACTTTTAGCCCCTCCCAAACACACTCCTGACATCCTCCCCTCCCCTCATCTCCTCTGTCCCTGTTTTGCACAGTATAAGCTGTACCCCACTCCTTATCCTTGCCTTCTGCTTCTACTTTTCTCTCCAGCAGAACTCTGGCAAGGACTGTGGCTTGCCTGTTGGGGAGGCCTCCAATGAGCCTCACTGAATTCTAGCGGAACTGAAGGGTCTTCTTCTATCCCAGACCGAGATACAAATATGACTCATCTCAAGCCTCAGCAAGGGTATTGGTGGTGGCTGCCTGGAGCCCCACCTGGGGAAGGATCCTGCCACCACAAGCCCTGGGCTGTTTCTTATGGATTGGTACATGCACCACGAACACACCATCTCTCAGGCTCTCAGAGCTGTAGGGCTGAAGGTTGTCCTCAGCAGCTCCACCTAAGAGGTTCCTGCCCCGCTGTATCTACCTCTATCATCAGATTTACCAGAATGTGTGAGACATACAGATTACTGGGTCTCTTCTGAGAATCAGCAGAAGCCATTTAGGAATTTGGCTTTTGTAAATCTTCCCAGGTGATTCTGATGATCAGACAGGTGTGTATCTAGCCCAGCCCAATCAACAAGGAGTCCTGCTCTTGCACTGATGACAAAGCCTCAGCACACCCCATATGCTTCCCTATCCTCACAGCCCTCTGACAGAAGCCCATGAGCTCTAGGGCCGCAATTACTGAACCTATGTACCCCAACTACTGAAGCCCGCACACCTGGAGCATGTGCTCTGCAACAAGAGAAGCCACTGCAATGAGAAGCCCGTGCACTGCAACAAAAAGAAGCCCCCCTCGCCACACCTGGAGAAAGCCTGCACAAAGCAATGAAGACCCAGCGCAGTCACAAATAAAAATAAATACAAATAAAATCATAAAAAATTATTTAAAAAAGCACACAATCAAGGTGAGCTTTAAGAGATAAAGCATGATGACTAAGGAAAAAAAATATTCGAAAAGCATTCATATTGGGACAAAATTTTTAAAACTGCACAGGTGCTCATTCAAAGGGATGCACTGCCATTCAATAATACCACAAGGATTTTTATTCTTATGAGCAATAATAAAAAGACTAATTTGTAGGGAACAAGGTATAAGGAAGGTTGAGAAGTGCTTGCAAACGAGACTCTCAACCAGGGCTGAACATTCTTGCAAACGAGATGTTCTGCCCAGTGTAGGGAATAAGGTATAAGGAAGGTTGAGAAGTGCTTGCAAACGAGACTCTCAACCAAGGCTGAACATTCTTGCAAATAAGATGTTCAGCTAAGAATCCTGTTTGTTCCCGTGGGAAAAGAACATTTCTTGCACACAAGGATGTTTCTCTGATTCCTCAAAAGGAACAGACCCAGGGACAAAACGGATTCTAAGTAGATAAGGAAGTTCCCCAAAACAAAGTCCTAGCTGCAGTAAATAAGTTAAGGTAAAGGTTATCTCGGCCTGCGCCTGTGCACTGTATAATCGCTGAATCATAGTGCTTGGCAACTTGCCCTGTAGATTGTTGTGCAAGGGATATAAAATAAAGCAGCTGTAAGAAGCAAGGAGTTAAAGTAAAAAGATTCAAACCACTCTGCAGTGTTGGTGTTTCATTCCGTCACCAGTACTAATTACGTCTGTCTTTTTAAAAATGACTACAAACTACATAAAACCATGAATTAAGTCATTTCTGGAGGATCAAATGGTAATTAAATATGTCTTCTTAACAGCCTAGAATCAAACTGCACTTTCTAATACCTCAGAAAGTAAGCTGTTAAAACAAGCTTTCCCTACCTATAGTAATTAATTGTTGACACCAGGCAGAAAAGTCAGTTAATAAAACACTGTACCCTCAAAACCAAACATGAACTTAAACAGTAGAGCCAAAGAATACATAGGATATAGTAATAAAATAAAAATGTTTCAAGTAACTATGTTAATTTTATAAATTCCATGCCATTTCAACAAAAATCCCAACAATATAAATTATGAGACTGGGCTGGCTGATTCTATTATGTATGTAGAAAGGCAAGGCACCAAAAGTAGTCAAGATAATTCTGAGATCCAAGGTGGGGATAAATTTGCCCAATCAGAAACTGAGATTTATCACAAAGATAGTTACTAAACCAGTGCAGGATTGGCACCGGGATCAAGACTGAGTCCCATTAGAATGGAATAATGTGCTCAGGAAAAGCCCCACAGATGTATGAGCTACTGTAGATTCATGCCGACACAGGACAGAAGTAGGATACAGATCAGTGGGGATAATAAGTGATATTGGGGGAGTCTGCTATCCACGTGGAAAAAAAGAAAACTGAATTCCTACTCACATAATACCTAAGGATAAATTCTGGGTAGATTAAAGCCCTAACTGTGAAAAAGAAAGATACAAAACTCATGTAAGAATATACAGAAAGATATTTCATAACTTTAGGGGAGGAAAAGATTTCTCAAGGAAGCTCTAAAAGCACAAACCATAAAAGAAAAGAATGATACATTGGACTATATTGAAACTATGCATCAAGTCTATTAGAACGGATAATGATTAATATCCTGGATTTATAAGGAATTCCTATAATATTTAAAATAAAATATTATTGGGAGTGGTCAAACAAGAGATGGCAAGGGTGAACATCGACATTCTAGGAATCAGCGAACTAAAATGGACTGGAACGGGTGAATTTAACTCAGAGGACCATTACATCTACTACTGCGGGCAGGAATCCCTCAGAAGAAATGGAGTAGCCATCATGGTCAACAAAAGGGTCCGAAATGCAGTACTTGGATGCAATCTCAAAAACGAGAGAATGATCTCTGTTCGTCTCCAAGGCAAACCATTCAATATTACAGTTATCCAAGTCTATGCCCCAACCAGTAACGCTGAAGAAACTGAAGTTGAATGGTTTTATGAAGATCTACAAGACCTTTTAGAACTAACACCCAAAAAAGATGTCCTTTTCATTATAGGGGACTGGAATGCAAAAGTAGGAAGTCAAGAAACACCTGCAGTAACAGGCAAATTTGGCCTTGGAATGCGGAATGAAGCAGAGCAAAGACAGCGTTTTGCCAAGAGAACGCACTGGTCATAGCAAACACCCTCTTCCAACAACACAAGAGAAGACTCTACACATGGACATCACCAGATGGTCAACACTGAAATCAGATTGATCATATATTCTTTGCAGCCAAAGATGGAGAAGCTCTATACAGTCAACAAAAACAAGACCAGGAGCTGACTGTGCCTCAGATCATGAACTCCTTATTACCAAATTCAGACTCAAATTGAAGAAAATAGGGAAAACTGCTAGACCATTCAGGTATGACCTAAATCAAATCCCTTATAATTATACAGTGGAAGTGAGAAATAGATTTAAGGGCCTAGATCTGATAGAGTGCCTGATGAACTATGGAATGAGGTTCGTGACATTGTACAGGAGATAGGGATCAAGACCATCCCCATGGAAAAGAAATGCAAAAAAGCAAAATGGCTGTCTGGGGAGGCCTTACAAATAGCTGTGAAAAGAAGAGAGGCAAAAAGCAAAGGAGAAAAGGAAAGATATAAGCATCTGAATGCAGAGTTCCAAAGAATAGCAAAAAGAGACAAGAAAGCCTTCTTCAGCAATCAATGCAAAGAAATAGAGGAAAACAACAGAATGGGAAAGACTAGAGATCTCAAGAACATTAGAGATACCAAGGGAACATTTCATGCAAAGATGGGCTCGATAAAGGACAGAAATGGTATGGACCTAACAGAAGCAGAAGATATTAAGAAGAGGTGGCAAAAATACATGGAAGAACCGTACAAAAAAGATCTTCATGACCCAGATAATCATGATGATGTGATCACTCATCTAGAGCCAGACATCTTGGAATGTGAAGTCAAGTGGGCCTTAGAAAGCATCACTATGAACAATGCTAGTGGAGGTGATGGAATTTCAGTTGAGCTATTTCAAATCCTGAAAGATGATGCTGTGAAAGTGCTGCACTCAATATGCCAGCAAATTTGGAAAACTCAGCAGTGGCCACAGGACTGGAAAAGGACAGTTTTCATTCCAATTCCAAAGAAAGGCAATGCCAAAGAATGCTCAAACTACTGCACAATTGTACTCATCTCATATGCTAGTAAAGTAATGCTCAAAATTCTCCAAGCCAGGCTTCAGCAATATGTGAACCGTGAACTCCCTGATGTTCCAGCTGGTTTTAGAAAAGGCAGAGGAACCAGAGATCAAATTGTCAACATCTGCTGGATCATGGAAAAAGCAAGAGAGTTCCAGAAAAGCATATATTTCTGCTTTATTGACTCTGCCAAAGCCTTTGACTGTGTGGATCACAATAAACTGTGGAAAATTCTGAAAGAGATGGGAATATCAGACCACCTAACCTGCCTCTTGAGAAACCTGTATGCAGGTTAGGAAGCAACAGTTAGAACCGGACATGGAACAACAGACTGGTTCCAAATAGGAAAAGGAGTACATCAAGGCTGTATATTGTCACCCTGCTTATTTAACTTCTATGCAGAGTACGTCATGAGAAACGCTGGGCTGGAAGAAGCACAAGCTGGAATCAGGATTGCCGGGAGAAATATCAATAACCTCAGATATGCAGATGACACCACCCTTATGGCAGAAAGTGAAGAGGAACTAAAAAGCCTCTTGATGAAAGTGAAAGAGGAGAGTGAAAAAGTTGGCTTAAAGCTCAACATTCAGAAAATGAAGATCATGGCATCTGGTCCCATCACTTCATGGGAAATAGATGGGGAAACAGTGGCAACAGTGTCAGACTTTATTTTTCTGGGCTCCAAAATCACTGCAGATGGTGACTGCAGCCATGAAATTAGAAGACGCCTACTCCTTGGAAGAAAAGTTATGACCAACCTAGATAGTATATTCAAAAGCAGAGACGTTACTTTGCCAACTAAGGTCTGTCTAGTCAAGGCTATGGTTTTTCCTGTGGTCATGTATGGATGTGAGAGTTGGACTGTGAAGAAGGCTGAGTGCCAAAGAATCGATGCATTTGAACTGTGGTGTTGGAGAAGACTCTTGAGAGTCCCTTGGACTGCAAGGAGATCCAACCAGTCCATTCTGAAGGAGATCAGCCCTGGGATTTCTTTGGAAGGACTGATGCTAAAGCTGAAACTCCAGTACTTTGGCCACCTCATGAGAAGAGTTGACTCATTGGAAAAGACTCTGATGCTGCGAGGGATTGGGGGCAGGAGGAGAAGGGGACAACAGAGGATGAGATGGCTGGATGGCATCACCGACTCTATGGACGTGAGTCTGAGTGAACTCCGGGAGTTGGTGATGGACAGGGAGGCCTGGCGTGCTGTGATTCATGGGGTCGCAAAGAGTTGGACTCGACTGAGCGACTGAACTGAACTGAATATTTAAAAGGTGCATTAAATAGAAAAGGATTTGAGTAGATAATCAATGCAAGAGCAAGCTCCAATGACAAATATACTTGAAAATGTTGCCTCAGTAAAAATCAAAGACATGGAAAGCTACAATAAAATTTCCTTTCATGCCCATAAAATGGACAAACATTTAAAAGTGTGAAGATCATGTAGAGAAAAAGAAACTATAATACACTGGTAGTGAGAGTGTGAATTAACACAATCCTTTTGGAGAACAATTTGGTAATATCTTAGGAAAGCTGAAGATACACTACCCAGTGGCCTAACACTTCCACTACTGGGTATGTATTTTCAAGGCTTAGAGAATCTTGAACACATGGGTACAAGGAGACTTGTATAAAACCATTGTGCAGTTAATATTACATTTTCCTTAAGGATGTATATATTTTAATAAAAGTATATGTAATAAACATAGCTCTAAGAAAGTATAAAGGTTTGTGCAGATACATGTTATGTATAATATAAAGTATATAGGTTACAGATATGTATGTGATAATAAATTCAGGATGGTGGTTAAATCTGGGGGTGGGAGGGAAATGGGGCTGGAGGGGGGTCCACAGGGAGCTTTGGCTTTTTCTGTAACATTTCATGTCTTAGGCTGATTAGTGAGATCCTGCATATTCCTTATATTATTCTTTATGGTTTATGTATTTTCCTAGGTCTGAAAATTATTGTAAAAAAGACTTATTAGGATTTCATAATAAATATTTTTAACTAATAAAAAATAAGAATGGTTGGTAATTTCCAAATAGCATTTTGCTTGCCAACAAGAACAAAATTTAATTCACTTTTTGGTCCTTTACATGATAATCATTTTTGGTCAAATGCTTGATATCCAAAGATACGAAAGGTAAGAATGTTTCCTCTGCTAATATATTTGATAGTACTTTTTTGTTACACATTTTAAAATACTTTTTGTGTTTTAGTCACTTCAAAAGCTTTAAGAGAAACTATAAGGGATAAAACAACAAAAAACAACTTCACAATTTTTTTGTGAAAAAAAAAAAAAAGAATCCTGATTTTAATCATTGTATCAGTTAATGTAAGATCCAGAAGTTGACTTACTAAGCTTTTTTTTTTTTTCTTTTTTTAAAGAAGCAAAGTATAAAAATTTTTTATGTGCTCAGTTTTGTCTTACTGGTGTTAGCGTCACAGTAAAGAAATAGATTTGCTGACACTTAATTCTCACGGCCTGGCATGCTACAATTCATGGGGTTGCAAGGAGTCGGACATGACTGAGTGACTGAACTGAACTGAACTGAATGCTTACCCTATGCCAAGGCACCAACAGTGCTCAGAGCCACCCTGTGAGGTAAGTACTATTCTCATTGTACATATGAGAAAACTGAGGCACAGAGAGGACAACTTGCCTAAGGACACATAGCTAGTAAGAGGCCCTAGAACTAGAATCCAGGAAACCTGGCCCCACAGTGAGTGCTTTTAACACTACCCTGAAGTGAAGAAGAACGCATTTCATGCTACAGTATAAATAAACAGCTGTTCCAAAAATCTCACTGACTTGCTCACAATGCTTAACTGACTTTGGCACTAACTGGTCTCAAGCTCTTGGGAGATCCAGAAATTTCTGTTTAATGGTAATTAATTGAAGACTAACCTGACTCAAAAAGTCAGCATTCCAGAGTTGGCAGACACTGAGGTACAGAGGTCTGGCTGTTCCCATATCCTTTAACAATGTACTGGCCTTTCTTTCCCAACAGGAAAGGCACGTGGGCCTCAGCTAGCTGCAGGGCTGCCCCCGCCCCACCAGTGCACACACCCTCCACCTCACATGCACAGGTGCCCTACCTGACCGTGCAGCATGAACTCCAGCACCAGACCCCACAGGTCCACAAAAGTCGTGGTGTGGCCCTGCTCAGCCCGCTGCTCCAGCTCCCGGTGGTAGCTGGCCAGGCACTCAGGAGAGAAGGCCTCCAGCTTACTCTTGGCCAGGTGCTCCCGGACATGACTGATGGGTCCCTTGAGGTCCTTCTGCGACCACTCAGGGTCCCCATACAGATGAGCCATTGTCCTGAGAAAACAAAGGAGCATTACAGTAGGAGACCAAGGCTCAGCATGGTTGCTGCAACTCCAATTTCCATTCTCTGACTTCTCCCAACATGTGGTTCCTGCCACCAAACCCTGCCTGTCTGGGAGCTATCTCAGGGTTTTCTCTCCTTGGTTGGCACTGTCCAATACAGGGTGTGAGCCACATATGTAATTTACATTTTCCTAGTGACTACATTTTTAAAAAGTAAAAAGAGACCTGAAAAAATTAATTTTAACAGTATATTTCATTTAATTCAGTATCTAAACATTATCATTACAGCATGTAATCAATATTTAAATTAATATAAATTTATATTTTTTTAAACTGGTTTTCAAAACTCGCTGCACATTTTATAACACATCTCAATTTGGACTAGCCACATTTCATGTGATCAGCAACCACATGTAGCTACTGTATTGTACAACACAGCTATAGGCCCTGCTCCTTTCTTTATATGTCTGTCCTGAAGCCCTTTAAGACACTGCTTGTCAACAGCTGTCACCTAAACTCCTCTGAGGAGTTTACTCATCTTTTACTCCTTAAAATCACATTTCAATAAGACTCAAAGGAATGAATCTCCAAAAGTGAGAAGTCTCACTTCATCATAGGCAGAGTGGGGTATCAGGAGGCAATGCTACCTTTAGGTAAAAGAACATCTTGTGACCTACATTTTATCATCTATACTATAGGGTTGTGAGAGCTGGATGATAAAAAATGGCTGAGTGCTGAAAAATTGATGCCTTTGAAATGTGGTGCTTGAATAGACTCTTGAGAGTCCCTTGGACAGCAAGGAGATCAAACCAGTCAGTCCTAAAGGAAATCAACCCTGAATATTTATTGGAAGGACTGATGCTGAAGATGAAGTTCCAATACTTTGGCCACCTGATTCGAAGAGCTGACTCATTAGAAAAGACCCTGATGTTGGGAATGATTGAAGGCAGGAGGAGGAGGAGACGACAGAGGATGGGATGGTTGGATGGCATCACGGACTCAATGGACATGAGTTTGAGCAAACTCCGGGAAATGGTGAAGGACAGGAAGCCTGGCGTGCTGCAGTCCATGGGGTCCAAATAGTCGGACATGACTGACCCACTGAACAAAATAGGGACAATAAGGGAGACTGCCGCAGAGAGTGTTGTGAGAATAAAATGAAGTAACAACCAGTAAAGAAAAAAGAGCTACCAATGCGGAGTTCCTGATATGTGTCAGATACTTGGGCTGTCCCACTCTAATCCTATGGTGTTTGTGCTATTATTATCCCCATTTTGGATGAGTCAACTAAGAATCAGAGGAAATAAGTTGCTCAGAGTCACTTAGTAAGTGGTGTTGCAGAAACTCAAAGCCAGCTCTTTCCAGATCAGCCAACCTACGCCTATTCAGTAGCATGGAACGGATGTCCTCCCATGCCTTACTCACGGCAGGACCTCTGATTGTCTATTTCCTCCCTTTCAAGAAAGCCATTTGGCACCCATCAGCCCATACCGCTTGGCTTCCCCACAAAAGGGTCCCATTGATGACCTCTTCATTTCCTCCTGAACCCTGATCATCTCTGCTCTTCCAAGTCCCCAGGGCCCTCACCATGTAGAGCCTGAGATGCCACTGAAGTAGGTCACACAGTCCAGAAGGCCTAGCTTCTGCAGGGCCAACAGGTGGCCGTAGAGAGAGGTCATGGCCCGGGCGCCTCCTCCTGTGGCCATGATGCCTATGACAGGGACCTGGGTTGTACACAGACACAGGTTGGCTTAACAAGAACAGGGGTGGAGTGGCCCCCTGCCCCCAGGGATGGGACCTAGTGGGCAGGGCCTAAAGGGTTCAGGATTAGAGCCAGCACCTGCTTCTCCCCAGCAAGTAATAGCTCTCAGCCCTGGACAGGTCCTCAAAGAGAAGGTCCCAAACAGAGCCTCCCCATGCCCAATATCTCTCCCCCACATGCCCATCCCCCAGTCTCTGTGACTCAAGTATCTGGAGAGGGCACAGCAGTCAGGAAGTCCCTTAGGGCCAGTGCAAGTTGTCTGCTCCCATGTCCCTCTACCCCTACAGACCTCATCTTCCTGCAGCTCTCCATCCAGCTGCAGGGCCTGCTTCAGGGCCTTGGCCACCACCTGCTTCCTCCTGCTCAGGAAGGCTCTTTCCTCCACACACAGATCGAAGCCCAGATGTACAGCCAGCTCCTCAGGGCTGGGGCGGTATAGGAGTCAAGGGTCAGGGGGCACCTGCATAGCTCAGCCACTGGTTGGTGAAGCCCACAATGACTGCCGAATAAACTCCCTGCTCCCAAGACTATTCTTTATACCACTCTCCCCGAGTCCTGTGACCACCCTGGTCTTCCACGTATATGAATGGGCCTTACCAGCTCTCAGCCTTGAGCTGCAGCTTCACTCCTGGGGCCTGAAATCAGAGCAAGAGGCCCTACTCAGATTGTCCTAGACCCTGAGGGGAGTATGGGTATCTCCTGGGGACTTTGGCTCCCCCATCTTTTTTCTTACTGACACTTCCCATCTAGCCGAGCCCACTTACGTTTGTGGCAGGCACGTCAATGGTCACCTCCTTCCCCATGGCCAAGGACCTCAGGGGCACAGTGAGATGCCCAGCTGAGCTGCCTGAGTTCCAGCCACTGCTTATAGAGCTCTGGAAGAAAACTTTGTTCATTCATTCATTTACTCAACAAATCCTTACTGTGTATCTAGACGGTGATCCAGACAGATATAAACCCCCCTCCGATAATAAAAAAAATAATTACAATATTTATAATTATTGTAATTGTAATAATTACACAAATAACAGCTAACTGAATTATTTTGCTATATACCTGAAACTAGCACAATATTGTAAACCAACCATACTTCAATTGTTATTCAATTAATAATAATTACAATAGCTTATCTTTTTTAGTACATCAATGGCTAAGAGTTATTTATTATTCTAACTGAATCATACGCATGAATCTACAAAGGAACGGGTAACAAACTTATGTTGCTAAGTATCGTAAAGGAAGTAAGCAGTGTGCTGTGACAGAGTAACCGGAGGGCTGTGTGAAGTCCACTTGAGATGGGAGGATCAAGGAGGGCCTCCGGAGAGGTGCCATTTGAGCTGAGATCTAAAACAGCAGCAGGAGCAGGAAGTAGACGAGGGAGAAGAGGAGTGGGCAGCCTTGGAAAGAGACACGGGGGGACAGGGAAAGCACTTGGGGTGCTGGAAAAGCACGAAGAGACAAACATGGCTGGAGCATCATGAATGAGGGACACGTGGAAGAAAACGAGTCCGCAGAGGTGTGTAGGGGCCAGGTTATGCCGGGCCTGTGGACACAGACGTGGGATTTTATTCTAAGAGCGTTGTCGGAGGAGCCGTTAAAGACTTTAAACAAAGACTGACATGGCATAGCCCCCATGCCCAACCAAGGTCCTTGGCCATCCTCCTTGTGTGCCAAGGGCATAGTGCCTAACTGGGGGAGGCTGATAAGGCCACAGGGGCCTGACCTTGTCAGGGGGATGGCCAGAGAGAGGCCTGCAGCAGCTGGAGCTGGCCCAAGGCTGGGGTTGGCAGGTAGCTCCAGAGCCAAGACCTACCCTCAGGCACCCACTCAGCTCGGCCTCTTGGGCTGCCATGTAGTGGAAGCAGAAGGCAGAGGCTGTGCCCAGGGCAGATGTCTGCGTGTCCTCATACGAGCCCTTCAGCACCAGCTCCAGCTCATCCTGATCTAGGGAGAGAGAGGACAGACAAGCACAAGGAAACAAAAACCCAGAACCCCAGCTAGGATCCAGGAAACCAGCAGTACTGCCCCAGACATGGGGAGGCTGAGTGGCTGCACCGTGGCAGGCAGCATTCTGGAAAGAGCTCTGCCCACAACCCCCATGGGACTCCCACCTCCTGTGACTTGCCTTCCCCTAGTTCAGGGGGGACTCTAATGCCCAGAGGAGCTCCGTTGCCCTTGTGCTATGTGGGCAACCTCCTGCTGTGCAGGTTCCCCAGCCACCCCCATCCACCCCCCACATTCCAGGCGGAGGCCAGACCTTGTCCTGAGCAGATCTCACCTGCAGCCACAGCCGTGCTGACGACATGGACATCCAGGCGTGACAGCTCTCGGGCCTGGGGCAGACCACATTGTGGACAGGGGACTCTGCAGGGGAAGCTGAGGTCCCCTCAACCTCACCCCCTGAGCCCCACTATCCCAAATCCACTGCATCCAGAACCAGAAGTGGAACCGGATTCAGAGACCTCTCACCCTACCTCTATTCCCAGAGCAGCCAGGAAAGCCCCATCTCCACTGAGCCTCCTACATTTGCCAGACTTCTGACTTCTCTGAAAGCCCCCCTAGCCCTCAGGCCCAGTTCTTTCTTCTCTTTCTCTGCAGACTCAACCTGGAGGAGGCATTCTATTATAACTGCTCCCAAATAGTATTATGCAACCTGCCAGTCCACAGGATGATGGAGTGGGTCAGAGAAACAAAGCCTTAACATTTTAGCCACTGAAACATCTCCTGACTGTCCTCCAGTTGACTGTCTTGCCAAGGGAGTCTGCTGCGTTCTCTCTGTTACGCCTGCCAGCTGGAGCCCACAGCCCACTGGCCTCTCTTGTAGAACTGCTACATTGACAGTGTGTCACTGGGCTCCATCACCTCAGATGAAGGACAGCTGCCTCAGGTGTGGCTCTTTACAGGGTATTTGAAAAAGTAATACTAGCCCATCAAACAGACACTCGTAGGACCCTGAGGGTGGGTGCCCACTTCAGTTCTGAACTCCAGTGGCCTGACTCACCACAGGCAGGGCCTGGCCTGGCTCCCAGGTCAGGGCTGTATTGCCTGTTGGGAGCTTTGCTTTGAGTAGAAAGTTTCTAATCATCGCTCACCACCCATTCCTGTCCTCTGCAGCTCTGTGAGTTTACGTGTTTTAGGAGAGCTGACTAGGACCCTCCACTGTCCTGGGGAGGAGCTGGTTGACCCCTGACTCTATCTGAAGGCTCCCAGTTTGGAAGCACGCCACCCTGGAAAAGCCCTCTGAGGCCTGTTACCTGAATTTTCACAGCCTGAGTCCCTGGCCTGGCCTGCCAGTCTTCCTCGCCACCTTCAGGGCTAACTATGAACTCATTACACATGACTAAACACCATCAGCCTAAAATTCCCCGAAAGCTCCCTCAGAACTCCTCTCAGCAGAGCCTCGGCCTCCCGTCTCTCCAACTGCCCTTTAGGCCCCTCCAAGCCCTGCAGCCCCAGGTGACCACCTAGCAGGAAGGCCAGGCAGTCTTACTGCAAAGTTCTGTCCTCCCCTCACCCCTTCTGGCCCACCCCCAACCCCTACCCTACCCCTCTACCCTGGTGTCTGTTCTGGGGTCCCTCCCTCAGCCTCCTTGCTTCCTGTTCCCACACAGGTGTGGGGAAGGTGGTTACCACAAGCACATTGTTGGTGATGAGGTTTTCCGGGCGGTCTGACCTGGAAAAATCAAACCATCTGGAGTGCGGCCTTGCAAAGGCCAATGCTTCCTGCACTGACATTCCCCTCCCATCTCGGGCTGCACCCAGATGGGGCCTCCTTTGGTGACAAGGAGGGTTCTCTGCGTCCTGGATATGATTCTTTGGTGTGTGGGGAGATGCTTCTGAAGAGCAAAAGGCGGGGAGGGAGGAGGAGAGTGGGGCAGAGAAAATACCACCTTCCTCATTTCATTTCTCTAATAAGGTCCCCCCACCCTGACTGGCAGGGTGGGAGATGAGGACCAACACATCCGGACTGGAAAGACCAGTGGGAAGATCTGGATCAAGGGCATTATCCTCAGGAGAGCCTTGTCCTGAGACACTCCCTGGGCTGGGTGGTAGCACTCACATTTTCTCAATCAGGAACTCCACGTCCAGCTCCTCCGGTCCCTGGAATTAAAGATGAACCAGTTGCCAACATGATCATGTGTCTTTAGAGTTGGCACAGCTCCTTTACGTGTGTCGTCTCATCATTTCAAGCTGCCTCTAAGGGAGGCACGGTGTTACAACAGCTCTCATTTAACAGATGAGGAAATCAAGTCTTAGGGAAAAATGGGCTACCTGCCCAGGCTACCCACAGCTGGCAAGGCTGAAGGGGAAGACAAGGAACACAAGCCTAAAGAGGCTTGAAGATGCCAAGGGTTCATTTCATCTTCCTCTCAAGGGGGACCAACCCCAGAACTCTGCTTTCCATGCCTCCTGGCTTTGCCTGCTGCAAAAAGAGCACAGACCATCAACGCAGGCCTTGGGAGGGTCAGAGCAGTGAGCAGGAGTGATGAGCCCACACCCCCTGAAGAGCTGGGCACACCCAGCTGTGTTTGTGGCACATGAGGAAATTTTCACATCATCCCAAACCTTCCTTCCCTGTAGAAGACTAGAATCCTTGATTAAGTGATTCAGCTGATAATAGTCAAGTTAAGCCTCTCCTTTCCTATTAAAATGAGAAAATCTCTGGGAAGGGCCTGGCAGCATCTCAATAGACAGGAGAAACTATGCAAACTCCTCAGCCTGGAGCTGAGAGGTGGGGCCAGTAGGGACCCCCACCCACCTGGGCGCACAGGGAGAAGGTCTTCCGGAGCAGCCTGCCAGGGAGGACATCAGAGACATCATAGAGAACCTTGAACCAGGCGTCATCCTGCGTGACTGTGTCCTCATCATAGAGGGTCAGCTCCAGAATGTTCTAGGGACCCGAGAACAGCAGCTTAGCACAGTATTAACTCATAGTGTGGCTCACAACTGCTGAGCCCTCACTTGACTCAGAGGGCAAGAAAAGATTATTATGCCTCCATGCTTTTTACTTCAAAACAAAAATAAAGGTAAAGCCTGAAAGTGGTTAAAGGAAATCAGCAAAGTTCTTAACTTACCCCTGTTGATTTTTGTTTTTATAAGAAATTAAATTCTTTCAAAGAGTTCCCCCCATCCCAGTTCCATACCTGCTTTGCTGGTTCCCAAGGCAATGGCACCCCACTCCAGTGTTCTTGCCTGGAGAATCCCAGGGACGGGGGAGCTTGGTGGGCTGCCGTCTATGGGGTTGCACAGAGTCAGACACGACTGAAGCAACTTAGCAGTAGCAGCAAGGCATGGTAGGTCCTAGGCACTTACTGGGAGTCTTCCATACGTGATCTCATTTAACCTCAAACAACCCAGTCAGGAGGCTCTTATGCCTCCACTCCATAGACTGGCTTCAGGAGGACCATCACCTTGCTGTTCACATATCCTCTAGCATACAGTACATCCTGGCTGGAGCACACAGACACCCAATTCCCCAGGGTCTCTGCCTAAGCCCCACAGAAAGGTGTAAAAGTGAAAGTGAAAGTGAAAGTGAAGTCGCTCAGTCGTGTCCGACTCTTTGCGACCCCATGGACTATAGCCTACCAGGCTCCTCTGTCCATGGGATTTTCCAGGCAAGAGTACTGGAGAGGATTGCCATTTCCTTCTCCAACAGAAAGGTGTGCTCCACCCCAAAACATTTGTGTGTGTGGTACAACCTGTCCTCAGATGGGTGGCCAGGGATACTCTGACCTTTACCTTGACCTCCCCCTGGATCAGGAAAGTGAAGGTCTCGTTCCACACAGGATGACTGGAGTTGGTAACTGTTTTGGTCTTAAACTTCGTTCCAGGTGCGGTTGTCAGCTGTAGGATCACATAGGGGTCTGCCTCGCTCACTGCCAACATCAAGGTAGCCATTGTGAGAGAGAATTCCTCACATCACTCTCCAGGGGCCTCACCAGGTTCCTCCCAAGATCCCTGCAGCCACTCTGGGCAGCCCAGCCCAGCCCAGCCCCTAGGCACTTGCCTGGGCCTTTCTCTTAGGACCAGGTCAACCCCACCTCCCTAGACCCCAGTTCACAGTTACTCACACAGGTCAGCCCAGCCCAGGCCCCGTGCCTCCAGGACCTTCACGGTGAGCCGCCAGCAGGTAGAGGCCTCCCTCTGGAGAGAAACAGACCACCGAGTCCCTCCTGCTCAGGCACGAGCACCACTGATCAGTACCTGAGATGCTTACTGATGCTGCCAGGCATTGCGGGGCCAAACAGCCTTTGCCTACCACTGCCCTTGGGGCTGTGGCTGTCAGAGAATGGCAGACCTCAAAGCGGGTAGAATTTGTGGGAACCCTTCCCTTCAGGGGCAGGATTGAACAGTATATGGAAGAATGCAGGAAACAAAGGGCCAGGGGATGCCCACCTTACTAGACATGTCAGTTTGGGGTCAGCCACCCCCAGAGCTCCCAGGAGGGCAGCCCCTTGGTGAAGCATGTGACCCGGCTGCCCAGTGTCCCCCCAGCCCTCTGGAAAGGAAGTGGGCATGTAACTCCAGGAGGCTGAGCCCCAGGGGCCCAGTGCTCCCTCATGGCCTCAGGTACAAACCCTTTCTTGGGTGTGAAGTGGGAAAGTCCAAGAGCATCAGGCTGTTACCGTGTGCAGGGGGCAAAATGTATTAAGACGACGTGTGTTAGTCGCTCAGTCATGTCTGACTGTTTGTGACCCCGTGGACCTTAGCCCGCCAGGCTCCTCTGTTCATGAAATTCTCCAGACAAGAATACTGGAGTGGGTTGCCAGTTCCTGTTCCAGTTAAGATGATGGTGAGGCCATATCAGCCCACATACAAGCCCAATGGGATGGGAAAAGAAACTGAAAGGGCAGAAGCTCCCAGGGGCCAAGAAGATGAGCAGAAGTAGGTGGCAGGAAGAAAAGCAGAGGGCCGGTGGGGTGTGGCTGAGTCCTGCCCAGGGACAGGGCCCTTTTGGAGGGGTGGGGGGCGGGTATCCTCAAACCCCTACCGCTGAGGTCCTTGGCACTGCTGGCATCTAGGGGGCCACTGGGTTTCTGCTCTTCCCGAGGCCCCGCTGGGTAGTTTTCCCTGGGCTCCCTGCACACGTTTCTTATGATAAGACCCTGCCATCTGAGGCAGAGGTGACACTGTGCTTGCAGGGTCAGGAGACAGCGCTGTGATGAAACCAAAGCTCTTTCCTGTGCTGCCTCCTCCCGCCGCCAGTCCCGCTTCTGCGCATGTGATCCGAAAGTCTTGGCTCCTGCCAGGAGTCATGTCTGCCCTGTGTGGGTGCTCCCAGCCCAGGGCTGGCTCAGCGTCCATGGGACAGGCTTTCCATGCCCCACAGAGAGGCTTAAAGGACAATTGGCCACAGCAAAGTCAATCAGGCTTGTGCCCCTGGGTCCTCAGTTCTCCCTGTCCTGTGGTTTCTGGCTGAATGTGTTTGTCACCCTAGTCAGCTCTCTGGCAGAACACACATGACCCTCCCAGCAAGGCAGACTAGTTTCTCCCTTCTTGGGGATTAGTGGCAGCAGTGACATCCACAGGCCGTAAGCCAGAGGTTGTAATTGACAGGGATTTAGTGACTTTTTAGACACCTGGCTCCATTTCCTCCGCACACCAATTCCATCACCATCCACTACAGAGAAGGTGCAGGCTGAGACCTTGGTTCCTGTGAGGAGTTGTGCTCCAATGCCCACTCCATGCTGGGGAGAGACAGAGGCAGTCCCAGGCCCCCCAGTTCTCAGGGCCACAGCCTGTGGGCTGCTCTAAAGCCACTTGGGGCTACTAAGAAACATCCCAATTGCTTGCTTTCCAGCCAGCCACCCTGCCCAATTTGGATGTTGCTGTCCATTTTCCCCTCTGGTCACTGAGAGCCTCTCAACCTCAGAAAGCCCACCATTCCCCAGAGGATCTCTTTTCTAGGGTGAAACTATTCTCTTCACCTCTGAATGTCACTAATACAGCATCTGGAGGATGGGCTGAAACAGTCACTACAGTGACTGGTCATTGCTAGGGGAGGAGAACAGAGCGATCAAGGCAGGTGTCCAGCTCGATTGTCTGAATCTAAACTGCTTACTCGCTGTGTGACCCAGGACGAGTCGCTAAACATCCCGGTGTCTCTGTTTCCTCATTGTAGTGGGACTAATAACAGTATCAACCTGACACAGTGCTTTCAGGCTGAATGTGTTAATGCCTGTAGAATGCTTAGCAAAAAAGTAAGCAGTTTCTAGACAATTGTTCTTATTACTATTAATATTTATTAAGTACTTGTTATGTTCATGTTTCTAGGTGCTATACTAAGCATACTACATATTCAAACTCAGTTTATTCTCCTGACAGTTTGTAAGATAGCTCTCTCCTTTCATGGATGAGAGGACTGAGACTCAGCAAGGTTGACTTGCCCTAGGTCACAGAGATAGTAAGTGACATGGTGATTTTGTCACTAAGTTGTGTCTGACTCTTGCGACCCCATGGACTGTAGGTAGCCTACCGGGCTCCTCTGTCCATGGGGTTCTCTAGGCAAGAATACTGGAGTGGATTGCCATTTCCTTCTCCAGGGGACCTTCATGACCCAGGGATTGAACCTGGGTCTCCTGCACTGCAGGCAGTTTCTTTACTGACCAAGCTACCGGGGAAGCCCCTGGTAAGCAAGTGACATAGTTAGGAGTCAAACCCAGGCCTTCAAGGCCAGAGCTCACAATCCGTAAGAAGGTTCTTAGGACTTTACATTTTTGTAAAACCATGCAGATTTCCCCCTCTGCCCTGTGGATATCTAAACGTTAGAATTTCATAGATTTGTTTTAGACAAATAGGGTTATTGAGTCAACTAACATGTTAACTAATAGAAGTCTTTTCTCCCAAGAGTTCTGGGGCTTCACCTTCCCTGTTGAAAGACCCTCCCTCCTGGACTACTTTGTTCACTAAAGACTGACAATGGACCTTTCTGGAGGGTCTCCTGTAGGTCCGTGGCCCAGCTTCCTGTAGCATCCTGGGAGTGCCTCCTTATTGAGAGTCCTAGACACCCTCTCTCCCCCTGCACGGTGACCCCAGGGCCTCCTCCACGGCTCAGTGCTGGCCCTGATCAAGGGAGACTGAGGGGCACTGGAGTTCCCAGACCAGGGTCCAGAGGACCTATGACAATGAGGCCTTCAGCTGGGAGAGACAAACGAGCAGGCTGCCTTTTCTCCCTGCCAGCAGCCAGTAACCTGCCTATGAGGCTGGAGAGACCGGGAGTGGGAGCTGCAGGCACAGCTTCCTTAACCTTCTGAATCAGGCTGAGATGATGCTCCCGAACCACACAATTGGCCCATCCCAGAGCAAGTCCTGGATGCCCCGGCCTGCCCCACCAGCCACACTTCTGCTGCCAAGGCAGGCTCCAGTTTCCCCTTCCACCAGGTAAGAGGTGGGGTGGGGCAGCGGCTGAGGCTTGCCTGCCCCTGGAGCCAACTTGAAGGCCTTGGGGATTCAGCCAGTCCCAGGACCGTCAAATAAGACGCTTCCCAGGTGTGTTGGTAGAATCAGGCTCCCAAGGCCTCTGAGCCAGTTTTGCCCCCTGGGCTGTGCCCAGAGAATGCAAGGGTGGAAGAGAAGGGTGTCCAGCCTTCTTCAGGGAGATGAGGAGGAAAAGGGGATGCTTCAGACACCTCCACTGCCAGGCCCTGGTGCTCAGGGTCCTATTGGAGCCCAGCCCCTCCACCTTCCTGCTCCTGCAGCCATGAGTCCCCCTTAGTCCACATTAGGGCATTTCCACTAATGTCTGCCTTGGGAAGGGTCCTCCAGATCTCAGGCTGACATGGGCTGGGATAGCAGGTGTCCTGCGATGAAAGGGTCCCCCTCTGTCTTTTTCAGGAGTCCCTGGTGCCTGGCCTGCTCCAAACAAATCTTCAGGAGCATCAGGCTAGAGCTGCTTACCTAGCTGCAACTCAGGCCTGGATCTCAGGGCCAAGCTCCAGAAGCCTGGCCAGCTCTTGAATGAGATAAGTGCCCCTGGACAGTGAGCTTGGCATCCTTCATGGCCACTTTCTGGGGCAGCAAGGGACACCTGAGGAGCTAGTCCTTCTGGCCTGGGTCTGTAGCAAAGATCGAGGAATCTGGGCTGAGAGAAAGCACCTAGTGGGGTGAGAGCAAGCAGTTTGTAGGCCTCTTTGGCCTGGTTGCAGCCTCATAGCTCTCAGGCCTCGCAAATAATTTGAGGGTGGGGATTTGAGTCAGCATATCTCCTGAGATGCACAGGTGGTTCCTGGGTTCTGGCCGGATCCAGGAAGCCCACTGCCTGCAGTAGTAGGCTGCGGACCTGATGGGGTCTCCTTCTGTGACACACAGCCAATGTGTTCTCTGATGTGGTGTGTGAGCCTTCGGAGGAAGGAAGGGGTGGGGCTCTAAGGGGCTGCTGCCTGGTCGTTCACCCATCCCACCCACCTATTATCCCTAAACACAGATTCCCTCACCTTCTGCCTTCCTCCTCTAGTCTCTGCCTAGGCAGAGATGCCAGGTCTGGGACCCAGCCCCTCCCCAGAGACCAGAATCAGCTTGGTTTCAGCTGTGTCAAACTCTTTAGATGCACCCTGGCTCCAAGCCCTGCCCTGAATAATGCCAATAGGCTCGGTGGCATTATTACCTGGTGAGGATGGCCAGGTGGTCCCCTCGGTGTCAGTCTCTCCATGCCAACACTTTGGCTCCACTCCAGGCCCAGCCAAGATGCCAGTTCCCTGGCTGGCTGGCAGCAACTGCTCCTGTGGGATGGGACTGACTGTGAACCTGCCAGCCTTGAGGAGTAATGATTCTATAGGGAGCCCGGGCCCCACCTCCAGGTCACTCCCTCAGCCCAGCATCTTCTCCTCTTCCTCTGGAGGCTGAGTCAACTCTCTTCTCCAGAAACTTCTGGCAGGGCTCCAGAACCTGCAGGTGAAGCATCCCTTCCAGACCCTGGGGTGTCAGGATACCAAAGAAAGGGCAGGCAAGCAGCCAGGAGCCTAGGAGTAACAAGAGGGCAGCCCCAGAGGCAGGCGCTGAGCAGACTCTGGCAACCTAGCTGCAGGGGGCTCTGGACTCTGGTCCTTGACCTCTTACCCCTTCCATGCAGCTGGTTCTAGTGACAGTTCACTCCTCTAGGGGATTGTAAGTAGAAAAAATATGGGAGACCCCTGTAAATTAAAGGTTACTCAAAAAAACGTTTGCTTAACCACAAAACCAAGCAGGCTTGCTTAGCAACAAAACCAGGAGGCAGAAGCACAAGGCAGGCCCCCAAACAATAAAACAATGGTGGAATGAGACCTACATCCTGCCCAGTGAGCTCAGTAAGTTAATGACCCCTGGGACATGCTTTCTGTTCTGCATGCATAAAAATAATAACTTGTGGACCTAGCTAGGAACAGGAAAGGGAGGGACAAGAAAACTCCCCTGCTCAACCTGGAGGAGCAGCTGATGATGAAAGCATGACATCTATTTAAGAATGAGGAATAAAATGGTGTTCTCTCCCTTCCCACTTTTCCTTTGAATGTGAAACTGTAGCCCGCTAAGTTCTCCAGGGCATCATCTCTCATCTGCTTGCTTGTAAGCCTTGTAAGTGTCCTGTTCTAACATGTGCATGCTTGCTCAGTCATGTCTGACTCTTTGTGACCCCGTGGACTGTAGCCCACCAGGCTCCTCTGTCCATGGGAGTTCCCAGGCAAGAATGCTGGAGTGGGTCATCATTTCCTTCTCCAGGAGATGTTCCCGACCCAGGGATTGAAGCCGCGTCTCTTATGTCTCCTGCATTGGCAAGCAGATTCTTTAACCACTGAGCCACCTGGGAAGCCCCTCTTCTAATAAATTGTTCTTATCTATTCCTTTGTCTCTTGCTGAATTCTCCTCTACTCTGAGACATAAAGGACTATGGTACTAGAGTTCTTGGGAGCCCCCTAAAGGGCACCAAATCGTTTCACTAGGAGTTTAGAGGAATTTCGGTTAAAATTCAATGGCAAGATTTGTAGTGACCAATCAGAAAACTCTTAGATTATGAATATTACAGAAAAAAAGCTTTGTGAAATACCTGTTAAACTATTCATTATGTACATGCTGACTTAAAATATAGGCACAACATGGGAATTTTGAGTTAAGTTTTATTGGGAGCAAAATGAGGACTAGAGCCCAGGAGACAGCATTCCAGACAGCTCTGAGAAATTGCTCTGAGGCGGCAAAGGGGGAGCTGGGACATACAGGAGTTTTGCAACAAAATGCAGGTGGCTAGGAACATCAAATGATTACTGTTAATTAAAGAAACCAGGTATATCAAGTTAAATTTAGTGCTTTTCTATGTATGGGAAGATACAAGAGCCTGGGCTCACCAAAATCATCTTTTGATATGCACCTCAGCTATCTGGGGCCAGTATCCTGTTTTTTCACATCCTGAGTTTCCTCAGGGTTCACAATTCAGAGGGGCTGCAGTCTTATGACTGCTAGGTGGCAGGTTTTCTTTTCTTCCTAAGTTCCTTCAGGACTCACCAGCTCACCATCCATGGTGGTTGCAATCCTTAGTGACTGTGACATCCTTTTATAATGATATGGCAGAAAATATTGCATTTGTCACATGACATGATGTGTTCTCCTGAAATATGAACTTAGTCCCTCCTAAAGGAGACCAGTCCTGGATGTTCATGGGAAGGACTGATGTTGAAGCTGAAACTCCAATCCTTTGGCCACCTGATGCGAAGAGCTGACTCATTTGAAAAGACCCTGATGCTGGGAAAGATTGAGGGCAGGAGGAGAAAGGGGATGACAGAGGATGAGATGGTTGAATGGCATCACTGACTCAATGGACGTGAGTTTGGGTTGGCTCTGGGAGTTGGTGATGGACAGGGAGGCCTGGCATGCTGCAGTCCATGGGGTCACAAAGAGGTGGACACGACTGAGCTACTGAACTGAACTGACTGCGTCATTTTACTGTCAATTCATTATATAACTGAACAATAATGATGTGTTTTTTCGAGGCAAGTGAAACTGAATTAATGTTAACATACTGAAAGTAGATTGAAAATGTATTATTACAGAATCAGCCAGAAAAGAAAATTAATAATTGTTCCATGAAAAAGCAAAACATAATTTGAATGAGAAATAATTCTAGATTTGCAGGAACCAGGTATAAACTCTAATGAAAAAGTAAAGGTAAAATGTTGAAAACTACAAAGAACAACTTATTTATTCAAATTTGGTCACAGATGAAGCAATGCACAATGTCACCAGCTGGTGACTGGCAGAGTTTAAGATTATACTCTCTAGACTGAAAGCCCTGCCTCTACCCCAGACTGGGCTCAGACCACCCTCGAGGGTCATTGGTGCCCTCCATGGGCAGGGCCAGTCCTACAGCAATCCCGAGACCACAGGAGTCCTGAGGAAGTACATCCCTCTGGAGAGTGAATTTGCATCTACCTGAACTGATGCAGGCCTCATCTGGAACCACTTGGGGCATTTCAGAGGCAATAGGTTCTTGTGACCATTCATATGTGTTAGCAAAATCTACAAAAGTAAACTACATTAACTACAACTGTGAAGAACACTGTCTTCCCACTCTTTTATCTCCTCTGTCAGCACTGATGCAACAGTGGTATTTTTAGGATCTGACTAAGGAGAGTTTAGGTTAGAGACACGTACATACATTTCAGTTCAGTGGGACATAGCTATGTGGTTTCATGTATTGTGATGTTACTGTCAGCCATTCTGGTTTAGAAATAGTTTCCAAAATACTCCTACCACACACTGTACCAGCTTGTCTGGCATTGTGACACAGGTACAAGGCAGAGATTGTCCTGTAATACAAGGAAAATAAGATGGAGGGAAAGAAACAAGGTGTGAAACGTACAGACCAAAACTGGTCTGTGGAGAATTCATCCACTTAGAAATAGGAAGCCCTAAATGGAAGATATAGGTTTTGTTGAAACATGGTCAAAACAGAAGTTCTCTCCTGAAAGAGACGTTTTCAATCATGTATTAAATGCATTTTCCCCCTTTATTTGATGGGGGTTTCAGGAAACAGGCATTACCCTACTCATGTACCATAAGTAGCTAGCACATCTACAATAGTTCAGATATGGGAGAAATTTGATAGAGGCTGTAGCAGATTTTATTTTTCTAAAGATGGCTGCAGCAATGTCTCCTGTCCACACGGTTTTCCGGAACCTTATTTCTCCCTTATCAAGAGGTGAAGGCAGGACTTCTCTGGTGGTGCAGTGGTTAAGTATCTGCCTTCAAAGGCAGGGGACACGGGTTCAATCCCTGGTCTGGGAAGATTCCACGTGCTGCGGGGCCACTGCTGAGCCCACCTGCCCATGCTCTATAACAAGAGAAGCCACCACAATGAGACATCCTTGCACCACAACCAGAGAAAGCCTGGGAGCAGCAAGGAAGAGCAAGCACAGTCAAAGTAAAAAGAAAAGAAGTGGAGGCAGATTCCCCTTCTCCTGAATCTTTTGGGCTGGAGCCACTAACTAATACGTTTTGAGGAACTTGACACTGCTTAATTCCGTGGTTAGATCATAAAAGACCATGCAGCTTCTCCTTGACAGCTGGCACGCTCCCGCTGAGAGCCACCAGGACAGATGTCTGAGTCTCTGAGCTTCCGTGCTGTGAGGCATGTGGAGAAGTCAGGTGTCCTTGTCCCCAGGTCCTCCCAGCCCAGGTCCAGGCATGGGGATGCATGACCCTTCAGATGATTCCAGCTCAGCTACTGAGTCATCCCCAGCCTGTGCTCTTTCTGAATTTTTGACTCATGAAATCTATGAACCTAATAAAGTGGTTGCTGTGTTATGCCACTGAGTCTGGGACGGTCTGTTCCTTAGCTGTAGTAACTAAATCAGAGCTTTTCTCAAATTTGCTAAAAATCCTCAGTTTTATATGGCATTGTCAATGAGCTGTGAACCAGAAAGAAAGTGAATAATTAACTATTGCTATCAATAATTTAAAAACGGAATTTTGTTCTACCAGGCTAGGGGAAGATTACTTTCTATTTGCTCTAAAGAAAATGATTTTACAAAATTGTGGTTGAATAAAGAGGCTACCAAGGAGTATGAAACCAAACGATGAAGGAAAAGGTATAGAGGTTAATTAATAAAAACATTATGTTGGCTTCCAAATTTTTGTGATGTTTTGGCATTTGTCAACCTTATAATTTGTATTTTTTAAATAACTTTACTTATTTATTTATTTTTGGCTGCACTGGGTCTTTGTTGCTGTGCAGGCCTTTCTCTAGTTGTGGCGAGTGGGAGCTGCTCTCTAGTTGGAGTACATGAGCTTCTTATTCCAGTGGCTTCTCTTATTGCAGAGCACAAGCCCTAGGGTCCACGGGCTTCAGTAGTCGCGACACCTGGACTCAGTAGCTGCAGCTCTGAGGCTACAGAGGGCAGGCTCAATAGCTGTGATGCCCAGGACTTGTTGCTCCACGGCGTGTGGTGTCTTCCCAGACCAGGGATTGGACCCATGTCTCCTGCATTGGCGGGTTAAATTCTTTACCACTGAGCCACAGGGAAGCCCTACAATTTGTATTTTGTGTGCTATTTCTTTATCTAAGTTTGTATCAACTTGTATAAACTTTAGGCTCCATAAAACATGGATCTAATCTGTGTGTCACATTGCTCAAAGCACTTCCTTTTATATCGTATTTATTGATTCCTCAGAGCCTATGAGGCAGGCATTATTATTATTATCCTCACATTACACATGGGAAAACTGTGGCAGGAATTAGTGGAGGAACTGCCCCAGGTCAACCCAAGTATCTAGCCCAGAAATAGTGCTGTTAACCACCACCTGCAAAATGGTCCCTCTGCAGCAAAAACGTAGGCAAGAGGGAGGACCAGAGAGTCCCTGGATCCAACCTTGCCTGAGGAGTGAATGTAGTTCTGGGCTTCTCACTGGGTCTCATCCCTTCCCCATCTACCTCAACTCCAGGAAGGAAGGATTCAGTCCCTCCCGCTTCCTTTACCTTTTCCCAGAATGGTACTCAGTGACAATGTCGCAGAGGAAAGCAAGTACCTGACAGGGTGGAGGAGGAGATAGAATTGATGCCCAGCTGACTCTCAGTCTGGGAAAAGCCCTGAAGCAGGTGGTGGGATAGGCAGCGAGATGTTGAGTGGGATAAGGATGACACACACTTCAGGGTTCAGCACTGATTACCATACCAAGATCAAGACGCAGGCAGGTCTGTGCTCTTGCTTCACAACTGCTTATTCACTCCGCTGGCAAGAGAGAAAGGACAATTTCCTGTCCATGACTGCTGAAGACCAAGCAGGAGAGGAGACCTGGCCCCTGTTTTCATTGCAGGATTATTGGAAAGGCTGAGCCTCTCTCCACCGAGGCAGTCCATTCATTCATCCAACAGATATTCACTGAGTGTCTTCCATGTCTCAGAGGGCCAGGTGAGGAAAACAGGCTTAATTGCCATCTGAGGAAGCTCTGTCCAGTACAATCTGCCTTCCTCTCCGTATCTCTCAGCCAACAGAGCACATCACTGACTTATTACGCCGGATGTTACCCTGAAGTCCTGGAGTGCTAGAGTAGGTATCTAATCCAGAAAAGAGCCTCTGGAATTTCAAGATAAAGCGCCAATGTCATCATAAACACATATTTTCTGGCTAATGAATTTTGTTTAGGGGCAGTGGGGGCAGGCACATGAGTTTCAGGTAAGTTAAGAAATAGGAGCATGTCTCAAGAACTGTTGATGCACCTGGACCAACCTCCCTTCAGGAGACCTCTGCCTCCCCCAACCTGGCTTTCTCCAACTCTAGGGCTCTCCCTGGCCTCCACTCTGCCCTCTTGGTCCTTTTCTCTCTGATTCCTTTTGTTCATAAAACTTCTACACATTGGAGATGTGTATGAACATTTAAAATTTATTGTGTTTATAACTTTTATACTCTATCTCATCATTAAAAAAAAATTAAGCCTTTTATACAGTTTCAAAACAGAAACCCCAACTAAACTGTTTTAAGCATGAATAAGACTTTTTAATGATTTTTATTTCTGTGGGTTAACTTATCTCAAAAAAAATCTTTCTTTAAACTCCAGCGGTGACCTCCTCCTTCACCACCAGATTTCACAGGAGAACCGGATTGGGACCCTGTGTCCAGAGTTTCAGGGATCCTGCTCTGTTGCCAGGAGTCTGTGTGAAATCTACACTTTTCTTTCCACACAGTATTGACTCATCTGAAATGTGAGTTTCCTATAAATGTATGTTTATGTTTCCTATAAACACCCAACAACTCACACTCCCCTCCCCAGGAAAGGACCAGGAGGCAATGATCTGCCTTCTGGGGTTAGGAGGGGTATGGGTTTTACCTTTGTCAAACTGCCCCTTCCTGCAGCTGAGAAAGCAGCACCCAAGGCTCTCCCCCAAGAGCCAAGGAGACTTCCCTCCTTCTGGGCTCCACAGAAGGGCTACATGAGTGACTTGAGCTGGAGATGGGCACTGGGCGGCCAGGCCAGGCCCTCATCACACTCCTCAGCAACAGCTGGGGTAGATTTCTTATCTCAGGAAACAGGGATTAAAATACATACATAAATGTGCTTCTACTGTTTGGATAATAAAGGCTGGAGAAAGTGTGGGCAAAAGGGAACTCTCCCACTCTGTTGGTGGCAATCTAGATTGGTGTAACCACTTTGGAGAATAATATGGAGGCTAAAAAACTAGAAAGAGTTACCATATGATCCAGCAACCCTACTCCTGGCATATATCCAGAGAAAAGCCCAATTTGAAAAAATAATGCACCCCAGTGTTCCCTGTAGCTCTGTTTGTGATAGCTAAGACATGGAAGCAACCTAAATGTCCAACGACAGATGAATGGATAAAGAAGATTTGGTACATATAGATAATGGAATATTACTCGGCCATAATGACAGTTGCTCTTGGCTTATTCTCATTCCTGCAATCCTGCAGCCCTTAAGAATTTTTTTATGAAACTTAGATCAAAACTCTAAATTGAAAAGATGCATGGCTCCAATGTTCATTTACAATTAGCCAAGACATGGAAGCAACCTAAGTGTCCATTGAGAGATGAATGGAGAAAGAAGGTATGATATATATACACAGTGAAATACTACTCCGGCATAAAAGAGAGTTAATGCCATTTGCAGTAACATGGGTGTAACTAGAGATTATCGGAGTAAGTGAAGTCAGACAAAGAAAAACAAATATAATTTGATATTCCTTATATGAGGAATCTAAGAAAATAATACAAAGGAATTTATTTACAAAATAGAAGCAGACTCACAGACTTAGGAAAAAACTCAAGGTTATCAAAGGGGAATGGTAGGAGGGAGGGATAAATCAGGAAGTTGGGATTAACATATATACACTTCCATTATAAAACAGATAACCAACAAGGAGCTACAGTATAGCACAAGGAACTCTTCTCAATACTTGGTCATAACCTATAGGGGAAAAGAGTCTGAGAACTAATAGATACATGTATATGTAAAGCTGAATCACTTTGCTGTATACCTGAAACTTACACAAAATTATAAACCAATGGTACTCCAATATAAAATTTAAAAAAATATTTTTTTAAAGCATTTCCCAAAGGAACATGAGTTTACCCCAAACTGAACTTAGACTTAGTTTACAGTAACTGGTGATTTTCATTTCCTCTAGCCCTTGGCAACCTTCCCCTTACACAACACTCCAGAGGCTTGAAGACTGGAAAATAAGATATGAGCTATAAGATGAAAAGAAATCTAAAAGGCATTCCTGGGGAAAGATTCACAGAAAAGACATTCCTTACTTGGAAACTTGGAACATGGGTTGGTATTTATGATTATTGCAACACCAATTTATGGTATTTTGTGCTATTTAAAAGTGGCACAAAAACACATTTATTGGTAAAGATGTTTTTTCAGAGGTCATCCAGCAGCTGTGCTCAGCATTTTGGGCTGTGTGCAATCCCTCCCCTTTTCTCTGCCTACCTCCTCTCAGACCCTCTCACCACAGTCCCTCCTGAGTCCTCTTTAGGAGGCTCACTCAGATCAAAGGAAGCACCTATGAAGGAGCTGAGAATTCAGACCAGGCTCTCTCACATACATACACGACACACTTTTTCACATACACCATTTGTTAACAGCTTCCAGAACAAGGAGCCCATGTTTGCATGGGGTGGCAGTTGTACACTGGCCCAAGTTCAGAGAGCCAACTGTGGGTATTAGGGACCAAACTGTGCACACCCACCAGCAGGCAGCCTTGCCAGCATGGATCCATCACCCCGCAGCCTTCAGGAGACTGAGCAGAGAAAGGAGCTGAGCTGTGGGAAGGGACAAAAGAGGCTGAAGAGTGAGGAGGAAGAGGAGACAAAAGGATGATGAATCAGAAAGTACTGCTACAGACATAATGTTGGATGAAAGAAGCCAGACACAGAAGAGTACTCCTCATGATTCCTGTGTGCATGCCAGGATCTGGAAAACGAAAAGCTGGTTTATGGTGATGAAAGTTAATGTGTGGTTACCTTTGACTTGGTTATTTTCTGGAAGGGAAGCATAACAGACTTCAGAAGTCATGAAAATGTTCTATACCTAGATCCAGGTAGTAGTTACTCCAGATATACACTTATGTAGATATTCACCCAGTGGTACATCTGTGATCATGCAACTTACTAGAAAAGTTATACTCAATTAAAAGGTTTTAAAAACAGCTAGGACTTGACAACTGGGGGTGAGGGCAGAGATCTAAAAAGTAAATTGATTGATAGTTCAAACCCCTACAAAAGCTGTGTTACCTCTAAGGGTAAAAGTGATTGGTTTGAAGTTGGCAGAAGAATCCTAGTTCCACAGATAATCTGCTCAATCCCAGCAAAAGATTACAGATTTACTCTACAGAGACGAGAAAGATTACAGGACAACAGGCACATCTGGGGACAGGTAAATGGAGTGGGAGTCCATGTACTGAAATGTGAGTCACCAGTCCTAGACTTCTTTCCCTTCTCCGCCCTAAGAATGCTGGCAGCCAGCCGTACAGCAGCCCCTGTCAGCAGCATTGCCACCACTACCAGGCAAGAGACCAAAGATTCCATTCCAGGGAAATGATCCAATAAAAGAAAAAAAATCTACAAATGCTACAGATAAGAGCTGCACTATACACTCTACCTGATCAACCTGTAGTGAAGCTACCACTCAACTAGGTCAGACTATACACATAAGGCTTCCAGAGCTCTCTTTATTGCTTCACTCCTACATGTGAACAAATAGCTAGGAATCACCAATATTTGAAGAAATTCTCCAACTTGTAACTAAAGATCACCAACTACAAACCAAAGAAAGAGATTCAGAGGAAGCAGGTAATGCAGATAGCAGGAAAAATGTTTTTTAAAAAACCTATTATTAATAAAGATGATGCATCTATATAAGAAAAAATGGGATGCCAAAAAATGGAACACTCAGAAAATATAAAGAATTCCTGCCTGTTAAAAACTTGATGGCAGAAATAACTGAAGTTAACAAAACAATGAGTCAATAAAGTTGAAGAAATCCCATTAGATGCAAAACAAAGCAAATGAAAATGGCAACTATTAACTCTAAAGAAAACTAGAACTTGAGAATAAAAGAACTGTAATCATATACTATATAATCACAATAATGTAAATAATAAATATTGACTAAAAGTTGTAACAATATTGGGAAATTGAGGGAAGGTAGGATGAAAGAACTGGGCCCTCATCTACCATTTATTTGTGGGTGCACAGTCGTGCCCCACTCTTTGTGACCCCATGGACTGTAGCCCACTAGGCTCCTCTATCCATGGAATTTTCCAGGCAAGAATACTGGAGTGGGTTGCCATTTCCTTCTCCAGGGGATCTTCCTGGTCTTTCTTATGACCCAGGAAGTCATAAAAAAATCGAGAAATAACAGTATAAGCATGTTGCTTAGGAATATGGAGCTGAATACCTTAAGAAACAACTAAAAGAGTTCAAAGCAGTTGCCTGCTGAGTAGGTAGGAGTGGGGTAGAGAATTAATACTTTTTCATTACAAGTTCTTTAAAACTGTTGTTTTTTAAAACTAGGTACATTGATGACTTTGATCAAAATAAAAAAGTTATTTGAAAACATGGATACCTTGTCATTAATAATAAACCACTTAAAATACACATCACAACTTACTGCCACTCCCCAGTGCTTCAGGACCCACTGCTACGAACCACAGTTCAGAAGCAGTCATTCCTTTTAGATGCTCAGTTCCAGGAGAGGCCACATGGGCAGGAGATTTTTGTAGATATAATAATATGTGGTTTTGAAACTTCCTGTCATCCAGGAGTATGCCCAACAGGTTTCTCAATAAAACAACACTATGCTGGGCCCACTTTTCCCCAAAAAGAAACTTTTACCTCTTGGATTTCTTATTTCAGTAAGTAGCCACAATGTCCACTGAGTTGTCCAATGAATTAATCAGGACTTTTTTTCAGTTGTTAGTATGAGAAACCATACTTTAACTCATTTAAGCAGAAGAGTAATTCATGGAGTCCCAGGAAGCCCATAGGAAGCCCTGGAAAAGGCTGGCTTCCAAATTGGCCTTCAACATTCATCATTGTGCAATTTGGACAAGATAGTTAACTCACTTATAAAACAGGGATAATAAGAGTACTGTTTTGAATATGAAATGGGTAAACATTTTAAGTACTTTGGATACTACCTGGTGCACAGCTAAGGCACAGTAGATATTCACTATGACTATTTTAAGCTATTATGCAGGAATCACAACAAACCTGGGGGACAAATAAAAATATTCATCCTGGACATATTGTAATGTAATTGCAGAACACCAAAAATAAAGAACCAAAAAAAAAAAAAAAAAGCCCTCAGGGAAGAGAGATCAGTTGTCTGCAAAGGACTGGCAATTAGGGGCTTTTCTGGCGGCTCAACGGTAAAGAATCAGCCAGCCAGTGCAGGAGATCCCTGATGTGGGATGATCCCACGTGCTGCAGAGCATCTAAGCCTGTGCGCCACAACTTACTGGGCCTGTGCTCTAGAGCCTGGGACCCGCAACAACTGAGCCCACTCAGCACAGCTACCAAAGCCCGCAGGCCCTAGAGCCTGTGCTCTGCAACAGGGGAGGCCACCAGAGTGAGAAGCCTTGCTCCGCAGCTGGAGAGCAGGCACCAGTCACCACAACTGGAGGAAAGTCCCAGCAGCAACAAAGACCCAGCACAGCCAGAAATGAAATAAATAAATGTTTAACTTTTAAAAATTGGCAATTATGCAGAGTGGGCTTTTCAATAGCAGTAATAGAAGTCAGAAGAAATTAAAATATCTTCAAACTGCTGAGAGAAACAAACTGCCAAATGAGAATTTTAACTCTGCCAAACTATTATTTGAGACTCAGTATTAAATGAAGAACTTATCAGATCAAAAACAACTGAACCACCAGCAACAAAGCCCTTCTAAATATTTACTCCAGGAAGAAGGAAACAGAAAAAGGATGAAATGCAAGAAGCATTGATGAGAAAATAAGTTAGTAAACATATGATAAACCAAAATATTGACTATACAAATAATAATAATGATGATGACTAATGTAGGGAATAAAAAATAAACCACAGCATATTGACAAGTGAAATAGGAAGATGTGACTGGAAGTAAAACATTCTGAGGAGAATAAAGAAATTAACTTTAAACGTTGTGAATTTAAGTAAGCAGGTTGAAATTTGGGGGTACCTACAAAAAGAATTCTTGGCTCAGATGGTAAAGAATTCATCTGCAATGTGGGAGACCTGAGTTCGATCCCCTGGGTTGGGAAGATCCCCTGGAGGACAGCAGGCAACCCACTTCAGCATTCTTGTCTGGAGAATCCCCATGAACAGAGGAGCCTGGTAGGCTGCAATCCATGGCATTGCAAGGAGTTGGACATGACTGAGCAACTAAGAACAGCATAGCACAAAATAATAGACATAGAGATGTCAATTCTTTCCAAAAATAATCTATACATTTAATGCCATTCCAAATGAAATCCCAGAAAAGGTTTCAATGAAATTTGACAAGCTGAATCTAAAATACATAGAGAAGGTAAAAAAACAATAATAGTCAAAATAATTCTAAAGAAGATCAGGAATGAGGTTTGCTATACCATAAATTAATTATAGCCAAGTGTTAGCACAGGAGTAGACAAACACAAAGAATATGGAGCCCAGAAGCAGATCCACACTGCTTTGGATAATATTTGGAAAATTATTAGGTGAGGAAAGTGGCAGTGTAGATCAGAGGGTAGAGAACTGTTCCCTAAATGGTGCTGGGGAAAACATAATTTAGACCTCATATTTAAAATTAAAGAGCTTGATATTTACAATATCAGAATAAAGAACATTTCTTAAACAAGAACAAAAAACACAAACCATAAAGGAAAACAATCATATACTCAATTATGCATGTGTGCTAAGTTGCTTCAGTTGTGTCCGACTCTTTGGGTCCCTGAGGACTATAGCCCACCAGGCTCCTCTGTCCATAGGATTCTCCAGGCAAGAATACTGGAGTGGGTTGCTATGCTCTCCTCCAGCAGATCTTCCCAGCCCAGGGATCGAATCTGTCTTTTATGTCTCCTGCATTGGCAGGTGTGTTCTTTGCTACTCACACCACCTGGGAAGCCCATATTCAATTATATTAAAATGAAATTAAAATACAAAACTTATAAATAAAAGACACTTTCCAAAGTTGAAAATGAAGCCATACACTGAGGGAAGGTATTTGCAACACATTTATCCAAAAAAAGTATTAGAATCAAAAATATCTTCATGCATTTACAAATCAGTCACAAAACAAAAAGAACTGAATAGAAAAAATGTTCAAATTTATAATCAGGCAAACCAGGATAGCAAGAAACACACAAATAATATGTTCAACCTCACTAGTATTCAAGGAAATGCAAATTAAAATCACAGTAAGATATGACTTCATGCACATCAAATTTGTAAACACTCAAATATTCTACAAGATTTTTAAATGATGAAGCAAATTAAGCATTTTTCCTTCTCTTAGAAGTTCTCCAAAAGCAACATTGGAAAATAATAGTAGAAACACAAACTCCACCTTTGATGAAACTAAAAGATATTTGAATCCCAACCCACAAAATATGTGGAAAGACTGCCAAAAGCAGCAAAGATCAAGCCATAGAGGCAGGAAGAGGAGCAAGGATGCAGGTGATGCCTGAGCTCAGAAAGAGTTCAGAGTGTACATAACAGGGTGTGGAACACACCCTGAATTGCAAAGCCAAAATAAGGAATGGCGTGTGTGGACTTATGGCAGGAACTTCCCAGGAATTGGTCTCGTTATGAGAAATATAGGAGGTAGTGCTGATTAATATCCCAGAGACAAGCCCTTTGAACATGAAGCTGAGTATTCCAACACATGAGATTGGCTGAGAAATGGAACTTATATATCTTTCCTAAGACATAAAGATGGTTCCTGCTGGGGTACTAGAGACCCAGGCCTCTCCTTAGCCTTGAGATGCACTTTCTGTAACAGTTTGTACCTGTATTAGGGTTCCCCAGGAAACAGAACTAATAGGTTGTATATATATAAAGAGAATTATTATAAGGAATTGGCTCATGCAATTATGGAGGCTGGCAAGTCCACGTTTGGAGAGTGGAGGCTCAAGAGAGCCAGTGATGCTCGTGAAGTCTGAGGCAGCCATCTGGAGAATATCCTCTCACTGTGGAAGCCAGTCTTTTTTGTTCTAGTCAGACCTTCAACCGACTGGATGAGGCCCACCCACACTGTGAAGGGTAGGGCACCGATAGCATTCACTACGGTCCACATTCCATACCACTCAGATCCACTTGCTTCCCATATTCAATTCGCTCTATTCAGGAACATCTTTTCCAGGATTCTGGTTGGACACAGTTTCTGGGGACACATACAAGAGAAGAAATAACAGAATGAACTACAGCTTGTGCTGCCACCACTAGCCCCAGACCTGTAACTGATACTGTCACCTGCCCCCTACACCACCACCCCAGCCCCCAACCTAGGTTCTCCTCCCCCTGAATCACCGCTTCCACTGGTCCAAGTGGCTCCCATGGTGGGGTGTTCCAGGCCCTCATTTCTGAGAGATCTGGAGTTCAGGTTCCCATACTGTTAACAGACCATGGTTGCTATATTTTCCCATCTTACAGTTAAAACTTTGTGTGAGAAAATCAAGGATCATCTGATGCCAAATATATTCCTCCCTGCTCTCATTCTAGAGCAGCTGCTCTAGCTGCTGCTGATCAGAATCATCAGGATGGCAAGTAATTCCTTCCTTTGCCTGCTGGTCTACCAGCATAAGGAGCCCAAAGTGACAAAGCAGTAGCTGTGGTTTTATTGTGCCTCCAAACAGAAGCTCCCAGGCCTGGGAGGGCAGCCCAGGGAGTGGTGTGGCTGTGCCCAGCACAGATTGGGTTTAATCTCCAGCCCTTGGGGGGACAGAGTGTGGCGCCCAAACTCTTTGGTGGTCTCCTTCACCCTTAACCCCCACTGTATCAGGGAGAATGTGCAGTCTGCAGCATGGCGCTGTGACCTCATGGTACAAGCGCTCCAAGTCTTTACTGCCCTGGACACCAGCCTTGGGGCAGGGGGCGGGTGAGGGGAAAGGAGAGGGGGTTAGGAGCAGGTCAAAGAAGCCCCCATGAGGCCTCCAGGTTGGGCAGAGTCTGGCTTTCATGTTTGGAACTGGAAATACCCAGAGGCTAGTCTCCACGTGAGAATCCAAGGGGTTTAATGCTGTTTATCTTCCTTTCCCAGGAATAAGAAGAAAGTCACCAGTTCTATGTTCCGTCATTATAGTCGTGCACTGACACCCATTCTTAACCCATTTGCCCATCTCTTGCTTCATTACACTCCCTGGGTAACACTCAGTCCTAGTGGAATCCAACTCTTGGACCACTTGGCACCTGCACTCACTTTGTGGCCAGGAACCTCAGGTGGGTACTTGTGTTGCCCAGCCGGCCTCGTCTATGTCCCTAGTCCGTTTCCTCTGCCACTCCAATAACTCAGTCATCCTTTCTCCACTATCTATAAATCTCTAAAACCTCCTCCAGACTCTCAGCTGATAACCTCAATTCCTATTTCACTGAGAAATAGAAGTAATTAGAAATAAATTTACAAGTTCTACCAGCAACGTACAACCACGCCATGTCCCCAGCCTTCCCTTCTGCAGCTAGAAGCCAGTTGTCCCTCTCTGATCTAAGGCAAAACCACTGACTCGTCCACTAGGTCCCATCCTCTTTCCCCTATTCAAGGACATTGGTCTAAAATTTTTCTTTCTCCCTCCTGCATCCTCTACTCTTCCTCTCTTGGACCATGCCTGTGAATGACTTCACATGCAATAATTCTTCACTCTCCAAGGAAAAACTCTTTTGCTCCCCCCATATCACATCCCTTCAACTACTTACCCATTTCTCTGTTCTTCTCCAGAGCTTTACCTACACTGTCTCCAATTTTTCTCCTCCAATTTCCTTGAACCAGTCGGGTTTCTCTCCCACTGCTCTACCAAACTGCTCTTGTCTAGGCCCCCAGTCAGCACCCATGGCCAGTCCTGTGATGAGTTCTCAGTCCTCACCTCCCTTGACCTCTCAACAGCATATGACACCGGTGAGAGAGCTCTTCTTGAAATGCTTTTATCCCTGGCTTCCTGGACACCACACTAACCTGGTATTTCTCTTACCGCACCAGCCTGCTCCCTCTCAGTCACCCTTGCTGCTTCTTTCCACCTTCCTGACCTCTCAAAACCTGCATCAGTTCACACAGCCAACAGGTTCCAAAGGAGTCCTGGACACCCAGCCTGCTCTCCATCTGCTGTTTCTCCCCACCTCCCCCATTCCCGCAGCCTTGGGCTCTCCCAGCCTACAGTAGAGTACTTCTAGCTGCTAATGGGTGATGTTCTCTGCGGCAGCTGGAAACACCAGGACTTTATGCTGGCACAGGCTTGGCAGCAGGGGCCTGGCCACACTGTCCCTAGTTAAAGGGGATCTTAGGTCTTGGACCCCCATGTTGCCTCTCATTCCTGGATTTCCTGGGGTCAGCCTGACCCCACAGCAAGCCTTCTCTGATGGGAAGCTGTTTGTCCAGACACAGCTCAGGACTATAATCCCGAAGCTGGGCCTAGTCTGGGAATGAGAGACCCCTATCTGTGTCCAGATAGGGACCCCGTCACATGCAGATACCCTCGGTAGCTGGCACATGGGACGTCAGGAGGGACCTGAGAAAGCAGACTACATGTAGTGTTTTGCTCAGAAGAAGGCATAGGTGAAGAAAGGTGGGTGATGAGAGAGGCATCTAGGCTAATGCCCATCAGGGGCTTCCTCTGAGCATGAAACTGCAGGTACACCTGGGAGCCACATGCCAGTCTTGCAAAAGCAAGGAAAGGGGCTTGTGTGAAGGCTCTGTCCTCAGTGTTAATTCCAGCAGGTAATGCAAGACTGTCATGGCTGAGGAACGCCAGGTGTTCGCTTAAGCCTGTACTTCCCACCCCTTCACATTACAATACTCCTTTACAGTGATGTCACTTGCCTGGCCCAGAAGGGTAAATGGACTGGTCTTCAGGGAGCTGAAGGAGGTGGCTAAGAGGGCTGCAAACTCCCCAGGCCCCGATAGCCACCTTGAGGACTGAGGAACTCGATGTCTCATTCAGGAATCCCAGAGAACAGCAGCCACTGGCTGAGATGCCCTGCCCTTGGCTACTGGCTGCCTCTGCTCTTCCCCTCCAACCCCTCCACCCTGGCTCCAGCTCCACTCCAAGTCAAGCTCTAGACAGAGAGACCTGCTCCCTGGGTGGTGGCAGAAGCAACCCCACAGGGATGGGGCCTTGAATCTCCCCGGCTCAGCAAGGCAAGGATCTGTGAGGACATCAGGGCTCCACCCTTGGGTGGCTTCCATGCTGAGGGCTTTTTCTTCACCTCTTGGATGTCAGCCAGCACCACCAGGAACTTCTGGTACAGCTGATAAAACAGAGAGTACACGTGTGTGTGCATACAGGAACAAATGGACCTGGGAAGAGATGGACCACCTTCTCCCAGGCCAGGAAGGAATAAGAAGAGGAAGATTCATGGAGCAAAGACAAGGGATGAGTCCTGTCAAATGTCCCCAGATGGCTAGATCCTCCCCCCCAGCCTAGGGGAGGGTTGGGGCTGGGGACAAGTCACTCTAGTCAGCATCACCAGCCTTACCCCCAGCCATGTGGCGACAGCAAGTCCAGGTCTGAACTAGGTTTCTCTGAATGTACCTGGCAGGGTATGGGGAGCAATGAGGACCAAGTCATTTAGGACCAACCAAAAGACCACTTATCTGCAGCTCAGAGTGATTCAGTTCAGTTCAGTCACTCAGTTGTGTCCAACTCTTTGCGACCCATGAACCACAGCACGCCAGGCCTCCCTGTCCATCACCAACTCCTGGAGTCCACACAAACCCTTGTCCATTGAGTCGGTGATGCCATCCAGCCATCTCATCCTCTGTCGTCCCCTTCTCCCTCTGCCCTCAATCTTTCCCAGCATCAAGGTCTTTTCAAGAATCAGCTGTTTGCATTAGGTAGCCAAAGTACTGGAGTTTCAGCTTCAACATCAGTCCTTCCAATGAACACTGGGGACTGATCTCCTTTAGGATGGACTAGTTAGATCTTGCAGTCCAAGGGACTCTCAGGAGTCTTCTCCAACACCACAGTTCAAAAGCATCAATTTTTCAGTGCTCAGCTTTCTTTATAGTCCAACTGTCACATCCATGCATGACCACTGGAAAAACCATGGTCTTGACTAGACAGACCTTTGTTGGCAAAGTAATGTCTCTGCTTTTTAATACGCTGTCTAGGTTGGTCTTAATTTCCTTCCAAGGAGTAAGCATCTTTTGATTTCATGGCTGCAATCACCATCTGCAGTGATTTTGGAGCCCCAAAAAATAAAGTCTGACACTGTTTCCACTGTTTCCCTATCTATTTGCCATGAAGTGATGGGACCGGATGCCATGATCTTCGTTTTCTGAATGTTGAGCTTTAAGCCAACTTTTTCACTCTCCTCTTTCACTTTCATCAAGAGGCTCTTTAGTTCTTCTTCACTTTCTGCCATAAGGGTGGTGTCATCTCCATATCTGAGGTTATCGATATTTCTCCCAGCAATCTTGATTCCAGCTTGTGCTTCTTCGAGCCCAGGGTTTCTCATGATGTACTCCGCATATAAGTTAAATAAGCAGGGTGACAATATACAGCCTTGACGTACTCCTTTTCCTATTTGGAACCAGTCTGTTGTTCCATGTCCAGTTCTAACTGTTGCTTCCTGACCTGCATACAGATTTCTCAAGAGGCAAGTCATGTAGTCTGGTATTCCCATCTCTCTCAGAATTTTCCACAGCTTATTGTGATCCACACAGTCAAAGGCTTTGGCATAGTCAGTAAAGCAGAAATAGATGCTTTTCTGGAACTCTCTTGCTTTTTCCATGATCCAGCGGATGTTGGCAATTTGATCTCTGGTTCCTCTGCCTTTTCTAAAACCAGCTTGAACATCTGGAAGTTCACGGTTCACATATTGCTGAAGCCTGGCTTGGAGAATTTTGAGCATTACTTTACTAGCATGTGAGATGAGTGCAATCGTGTGGTAGTTTGAGCATTCTTTGGCATTGCCTTTCTTTGGGATTGGAATGAAAACTGACCTTTTCCAGTCCTGTGGCCATTGCTGAGTTTTCCAAATTTGCTGACATATTGAGTGCAGCGCTTTCAAAGCATCATCTTTCTGAATTTGAAATAGCTCAACTGGAATTCCATCATCTCCACTAGATTTTTTCGTAGTGATGCTTTCTAAGGCCCACTTGACTTCACATTCCAGGATGTCTGGCTCTAGGTGAGTGTGAGTGATCACACCATCATGATTATCTAGGTCGTGAAGATCTTTTTTGTACATTTCTTCTGTATATTCTTGCCACCTCTCCTTAATATCTTCTGCTTCTGTTAGGTCCATATCATTTCTGTCCTTTATTGAGCCCATCTTTGCAAGAAATATTCCCTTGGTATCTCTAATTTTCTTGAAGAGATCTCTAGTCTTTCCCATTCTATTGTTTTCCTCTGTTTCTTTGCATTGATCACTGAGGAAGGCTTTCTTATCTCTTCTTGCTATTGTTTGGAACTCTGCATTCAGATGCTTATTTCTTTCCTTTTCTTCTTTGCTTTTCGCTTCTCTTCTTTTCACAGCTATTTGTAAGGCCTCCCCAGACAGCCATTTTGCTTTTGTGCATTTCTTTTTCTTGAGGATGGTCTTGATCCCCGTCTCCTGTACAATGTCATGAACCTCCATCCATAGTTCATCCAGCACTCTGTCTATCAGATCTAGTCCCTTAAATCTATTTCTCACTTCCACTGTACAGTCATAAGGAATATGATTTAGGTCATACTTGAATGGTCTAGTAGTTTTCCCCACTTTCTTCAATTTAAGTCTGAATTTGGCAATAAGGAGTTCATGATCTTAGCCACAGTCTGCTCCTGGTCTTGTTTTTGCTTAGCACCTCTTAGAAAAGAGCAACCAGCCAGTGCTGAGAGCAGACAGCCTGCCAGCTGCTGTGCTCAGCATATCACCCACCTTGTCTCATTTCACCCTCATGGCTCCTTGTATGTGGCTCTTGAGAACCTTAGTGAGGCTGGCAGCTCTCAGACCAAGAGGTTCTTTACCCTTTTGTGTGTCAGAGTTGACTGGTCCTATGGAAGTGAATGGACGTCACCTCAGATTGATGGTGCATTGGGGGACTAAAAAGTACCCTGGAGATCAAAAAAGAAACTCAGGTATTATTCATAGAATAGAACTTTATGCAACAATAATACTTAACTTTTAAATTTTTATTTTTTTTAATTGGAGGATAATTGCTTTACAATGTGCTGGTTTCTGCCATACAGCAACGTGAATCATGTCCCCCTCCTGGACCTCCCTCCTGTCTCCCCCATCCCACCCCTCTAGGTTGTAACAGAGCACTGGCTCACGCCTGCTGCGTCATGCAGCAAATTCCTACCGCCCGTCTGTTTTACACGTGGTAGTGTACATGTAAGTTTCAGTGCTGCTGTCTCGATTCGTCTCTCCCTTTCCTTCCCACACTGTGCCCACAAGTCTGTTCTCTATGTCAACATCTCCATTGCTTCCCTGCAAATAGAACATCTAACTTTTTATTATTTAGAATGAACAATTTTTGATTTAACCTAAATTTTTTCTTAAAAAACAAATTCAGAAATTTTACTGGGTAACTGAAAATTGTTAATTAAAAAAAAAAATGCTGGGGAGTCATCTCAGCCTGTCCTCTGTCTTTCATCTTGAAACTGGAATTCTCCTTTGTAATATTTTACATGCCCCTTGCAACACCAAACCCATCAGATACAAACATAGGTTAATAAATTCATAATGTCTCTTCAAGGCTCTGCGGGTCAGTCTCTAGAACTGTGTCCTTTGCACCTTCTCCCTGAGTCCCACACTGCCACACGAAGGCCACCATTGCCATTGCATGGCCAGTGACCCGACCAGGAGCCATCACCGCTGGGAGCTTGGGTATAACCCTCTTAGAGATGAAATGACAACCAAGAATTACCAAATATATAATGAAGCAAAGCCCATGAAGGGTAGGCAACAGAGAATCTGCCCCAAGGAAACTGTTCACATAACAATCAGAAAGTTTCCATCAAATGTGCATATTAACACCATCTGAGATAAGTGGTCAACCATTTCCAAGCAGTGAAAACGGGTAGTTTCATAAGATCTTACTTGGGAATTTAAGCAGGGAAATGTGACAGTCAAAAGTTAAACCCATCCCCCAGAAGATGGATAGAGGAGCAGACTGCCCACAGGTGGAGAATGTATTTATGAACCAAAAAACCATGCAAAGAAAAGTTCTAGAATGCCACACAAATGAAAAAATTGAGTATGTAAAAGGAAGTTTAGGGATACAGAGGATCCATTCATACATTTCAGTATCCATTTAATAGGAATCCAGAAAAAGAGAATGAAGAGGAGTAGTGTTTTGATAAAATTGGTAGGTAATGTCTTAGAGCTTCAAAAAGACATGAATCTCAAAATCGAAAGAGCTTACTCATTTTTTCAAGTTGTAATTTTAGAAAAATCATAGTGAAACTTTTGAAAATCAAAGACAAAGAGAAAACCCTAAAAGTTAGGCAAAGATAAATTACCTACAATGGGATGAGAATGTATCTGACATTAGGCTGCCCAGCAGCAATACCCAACACAAGGAAAATAAAAATCTGAGTAAATGTAAGTCTGAACCAAGAATTCTTCCCTCCTCTAGACTGTTATGTCAGGGCAAGAAAAGCCAAGTCTAGACATATCAGGACTCAGAAGATTTATATTCCACAGTTCCTCCACTATCAGTTCAGTTCAGTCGCTCAGTAGTGTCCAACTCTTTGCAACCCCATGGACTGCAGCACGCCAGGCCTCTCTGTCCATCACCACTCCCGGAGTTTACCCAGACTCATGTCCACTGAGTCGGTGATGCCATCCAACCATCTCATCCTCTGTCATCCCCTTCTCTTCCCACCTTCAATCTTTCCCAGCATCAGAGTCTTTTCAAATGAGTCAGTTCTTTGCATCAGGTGGCCAAAGTATTGGAATTTCAGCTTCAACATCAGTCCTTCCAATGAATATTCAGGGCTGATTTCCTTTAGGATGGACTGGTTGGATATCCTTGCAGTCCAAGGGACCCTCAAGAGTCTTCTCCAACACCACAGTTCAAAAGTATCAAGTCTTCAGCACTCAGCTTTCTTTATAGTCCAACTCTCACATCCATACATGACCACTGGAAACACCATAACTTTGACTAGATGGACCTTTGTTGGCAAAGTAATGTCTCTGCTTTTTAATAAGCGGTCTAGGTTGGTCATAGCTTTTCTTCCAAGGAGCAAGCATCTTTCAATTTCATGGCTGCAGTCACCATCTGCAGTGATTTTGGAGCCCCCGAAAATAAAGTCTGTCACTGTTTCCACTGTTTCCCTATCTATTTGCCATGAAATGATGGGACCAGATGCCATGATCTTCGTTTTCTGAATGTTGAGCTTTAAGCCAACTTTTTACTCTCCTCTTTTACTTTCATCAAGAGGCTCTTTAGTTCTTCTTCACTTTCTGCCATAAGGGTGGTGTCATCTGCGTATCTGAGGTTATTGATATTTCTTCTCACAATCTTTATTCTAGCTTGTGCTTCATCCAGTCCAGCATTTCTCTTGATGTACTCTGCATATAAGTTAAATAAGCAGGGTGACAGTATACAGCCTTGATGTACTCCTTTCCTGATTTGGAAGCAGTCAGAACAAGACCCAGTTTCCCCCTTAGTCAGTCTCTCCCATTCAGAAGCTTCCATAAGCCTTTTATCCTTCTCCATCAAAGGGCAGACAGACTGAAAACCGCACTCACAGAAAACTAACCAATCTGATCGCATGGACCACAGCTTTGTCTAACTCAGTGAAACTATGAGCCATGCCATGTAGGGCCACCCAGGACAGACGGGTCATGGGGGAGAGATCTGACAAAACGTGGTCCACTGGAGAAGGGAGCGGCAAACCACTCCAGTATGCTTGCCTTGAGAACTCCACGAACAGTATGAAAAGGCAAAAAGATAGGATACGAAAGATGAACTCCTCCACTATATAACTATTCAATTTTGTACTCCAACAAAAAGAAAGATAAAACCAAAAGGAAGACAGGAGGTCAAAGGAGAAAGTCATTAAAGGTGTGCGAACACCAGCTAAGCAGATGGCCTATCTGAGGGGCAATGGGCCCTGGGGAGGAGGCAGCTGCCCCACCCCACACCAGCAAAAAGCACTGGCCCTTTGGAGGCCCAGCTCCCTCAGCCCTCCTGGTTCCTATCCAGCTAGAGGCTCAGATCCCAGGCCAGGCTAGGGCCACCCACTGGGATCTAGACATCTTCCTCCCAGTTGGAAACCAGAATTACGGTCTTCTTCCCAGAGTCAGGACAGGTGAGGCTTTGTCACATAGATCCCCTGATTAAAAGAGGAATAATGACTTGGGCCCTGGACAGCATGCCTATGTGTGCATGTGTGATTGAGGGAGAGAGAGAAGGGGAGAGAGAGAGACAGATCTAGGCAGAGGCAACAGCCAAAGTGAGCAGCCCTGGCAGCAGAGGATTGTTGAATGAGCAGTGAGTACAGTAAGTCCCCAACGTACGAACAAGTTCCACTCCAAGAGCATGTTTGTAAGTCCAATTTGTATGTTGAATCCAACAGAGTTAGCCCAAGATATCCACCTAACACAATTGGCTATATAATACTGTACTATAATAGGTTTATAATACTTTTCACACAAATAATGCATAATAAACATAAAGAAAACCTTTTTAATCTTACAGTACACGATCTTAAAAAGTACACAAAAGCTGGCATACAGGGATGGGCATTGAGTGAACAGGCAAAAAGAGTTATTGACTGGATGAAGAAAAGGAGGTGGGAGATAGTTGAGCAGAAGGATGGTCAGCACGAGGAGATGGAAGGCAAGCTGCAGTTTCACTAGGGCCTGATGCTGATGGAACACACATTCATATCTTTGAAAGTTCATAACTTGAAAGTTCGTGTGTCGGGGACTTACTGTATGGCAACTGGGCCATGAAAGGGCCCCAGGTGGCTCAGCGCTGGGTGGGGCAGTGGGAGGAGAAAGAGGCCACAGAGGCCTGGCCAGGGGGAGAGGGCCTGAAGACCCCCACACCAAGCCCAGTCACTGTGAATCTCCTCTCCACAGACCGGAACTCTGCCAGTGCTGGAGAGACTTCGGATGTTTGGAGGGTTCCTTGTGGGTCAGAAGAAATGATAAGCAGAGGGAGAGGGAAGTAGATGGCCAGATGGCAGGACACACCTGTGAAAAAGGTGGGAACCCAGGCTCTGAGTTCCCAGCTAGGTTCTCTACCCCTGCCCATCCCTGGCAGCTGACAGGTGCTCACAGGCCAGAGCCACTGGGAAAACACACACACGCAGGTTCGTGTTTGCTCTGCCCCAATAAATGGATATGCCCTCTAGACATACTCATTTAACTTCTGGGAATGGTGAGACTATTTGCTCAAGGTAGCAGCTGTACACCTGATAAGAGGATGTGACCCAAGTTTAAAGAGCAAAGATGGGGAATTAGCAAGGGGAACCTCCAGCTGGAGCCCAGCCAGGAGGGGAGATCACCCCGCAGCCTTCAGGAGGCTGAGCACAGAAGGGTGGGGAGCCGTGAGGCAGGCAGAGGAGGCCAGAGGTGAAGAGGAATTAACAGGCAGGACCCTGGGGTGAATGACCCAGATGGGCAACCGATGTGGTCCCCCTTTATTCTGGATGCCTTTAGCATCCAGAAGCAGTGGGGCGTGGAGGGATGGATGGCCAGGGCTGGGGCTGTTTGCAGGAAGTGTGGATTGGATGGATGCATCTTTGCTTCTGGTGTCAGTTTAGGGCAGTAACCTGCACTCAGCTCTCTCAGCACCCCTACCTTTGAGGGCCTGAAGACCTGGTCCCTCTGAAGTCCTTCTGTGTTTGGCATGGGCCCTGGGCCACGATGGTTGCCTGAGTCCCTCCACACACTCCAGTGTCAGATGAGAACTGTTCATGTCTGCCATACATCCCCTCCCCGACATACTACCTCCTCCCAGAAACACAGGGGAGAAGGGACCCTCAGAAGTCCAGGCTGCACCCTGGAGGAACATCCCCAGAGCCTGGGGACCTCAATGCAGGTTCCAAAGAGATGAGAAGCAGAAGCCCTGCAGGGTCTGCTGCTCCTCCCCCTACCAAGCCCTGGTCTGGAGCCCAGGGTCCCTCCTCTGTCCCAGTCCCCCAGCTCCAGCCTGGGTCAGCCTCCAGTCCTGCCCCCAGTCTGTCGCCGGTCTAGAGCCAGCTGGAGGGCCTTCCGCACAGTCTCCACATTGTTCAGGACATTGTATCGACTCAGGGCCACCAGCTGCTCAAACTCTTGGGGCTCATAGGTGAAGTTCATCATGCCATAGGGAGTGTCTGGCCCGTTGATGACAAAGTCCCCACCAGCCTTCTCCTCAGCCGTTTTTCGCTCCACACCTGTGATGGGACATGGAGAGAGGCTGGGCTACTCTGTGACTAGGAGTTGCCAGTCCAAAAGCCCACCTCCCCAGGGCATCCAGCTGGTTCCATGGGTTCTGCTTGGGCCCCCATCTCAGCTCTCTCACCCACTGGGAGGAGCCGGACCAATGTGTATGCTGAGTCCAGGAAGCAGAGGCCAGCTCGGGGCCTCTAAGAGGAAGGCTTTCATACATCGTCCTGGGGACAGCAACCCCCTCACCAGCCCAGGGCTCTGTACACCAGACCCAGACCCCAGACTCCCCTCACCTGGGGCCAGGTGTGTGCGGAAAGTATGGTTGACCAGGGGGAAGTGCAGTATGATGGGTGAGCTTGGGTCCTCAGCCTTGGCAAACAGGTAGCACTCGTGGGGTTCCTTTATGTCCTCCGGGGACACCTCAATCCTAGGGAAGGAGATGCCTCGGTCCAGGCAGTACTTCTCTGTCATCTGTAAGACCTGAGTAGGGATGCTCACTTGTGCACTTCTGACCCTACCTGAGGCCCCCCTGAACTCACACAGGCCCAGGCTTCAACGCCAGCTCTGCCCCCGACCAGCCAAGTGACTTCAGGCAACACAGACAGATCCCACCTCCAAAACCCCACACAGCTGGAGGGAGCCGCTGACCAAGACTCCCTAAGGGGGCCCTGCTGGCTCTGTGGCTACCACTGTAACCAAGGGATGGCAGACCTAGACCCAGGCCCAGACAGGAGCAAGGAATCCATCAGAAACAGCATGGGCCAGAGCAGCAGTCTCCTCTTCACTCGGATAAAGGCTCCTGAGGACTCTCTTTGGCCACCTCTCCTGACTCTCACTCTCCCCCATCACCTTCCAGATGGGGAGACAAGAACTGCTAACAGTGTTCACAAAGGTGCTCACCCACAGCTCAGAACCCAAGCCCTCCTTCAAGGGCGATCCCTCAATGCCCAGCCAGGATGCTGTAGCAAAGACCCACGCCCCACCCGCCCTGCACTTTACCTCAAAAGGGGCATCCAGGGAATAGTCGAAGGACAGAATGAGGTCCACAGCTCTTTGTGGCTGCAGGCTCAGCGGGAATGGGGAGTTGATGGCAAAGCCTCCGTCCACCAAGTATAGACAGTCCCTCATGGGAGTGAGCTGGTTGGGGAAGGCGTCTGGATGCAAATCTGCACAAAGACAAATGCTTGCGCTTTGCAGCACCCCTCTTCTCTTCACCCTCTCTGTCGAGAGCTCTCCTCCTGTCTCTGACAGCCACAAGGTCTCCCATCTCAGCTCCCAGCCCTGCCTCCCAGCACAGTCATCACAGCCCTTCCCCTGCCAGCCCCCTGGGGCAGTCGGAGCTCCACCCTAATCCTCATCATGGTTAAAAGGCAGAACTGGCTTCAGAGAGCCACAGGCACAGGCAGAAGGTGGGACCCTGCCCAGAGCAGCACCCACCTTTCCAGGCCACAAACTCCCTGCCAGACGCATAGTCCTCGTGCAGGTAGAGGCCCCGGGTGAAGTTGGAGTTCTCGGCTGAGGTCAACCGGGAGGTGCATATGTCCAGCAAAGCCTGATAGAAGGGTCCCTGAGGGGTGAAGAGCCTGGTTCTCAGCCGCCCTGGTTTGTGAAGCTGGAGGTCTTGGCAGTCATCTAGGTGGATGTGGGAGGGTGAAATACAGTGAGAAGTGGTGCCCTCCTTTGCCCAGTGGTCCTTGTGCTTCGTAGAAGCCTGCTTCATCTCCCCATACCACTCCTCTTCTCCAACCCCAACTCCCACGCCTCTGACCACTGCTTCCCAAACTTAAATGACTTTTTTCTCATGGTCCCCACATTTTGAAAGTTGCCTATGACATAGCATGTATTAAATACCACCTACCCTTGAAGCTGCATATGCAACTTCCAGTTAGAATTTCACCCTGCTGAGCAATTATCATATGTCATGCTGGCCACTGTGCTGGGCATGGATTTGCAGAGATGGACAGGCCCTGCCCTGGCCGTCCAGGGCTCACAGCATACCAGGGAAGAGTCACATAAAGAGGTCATAATGGTGACAATGCCCTGAGGTCAGGACCGCATGGGATGCGCGTACGGTTCTATGGGACCCTGGCAGTCAGACCCTTGATCAACCTGGGGGGACGGAGTGGAACAGAGATGCCTCCTGGCAAAATGATGTCTGAGCTGAACTTTTAGAACAGGGCAACAGTTACCCAGGGAAGAAAGGTGGGAAAGGTATTCTACGTAGCAGGAAGCTCATGGGCCACTTAAGGAGTGGGCTGAAGGGGAACCCTGAGGTGGGTGAGCAGAGGATCAGCCAGCTGCCCAGTAGCCTCAAATTGATCTAACTGAAGCTCAAATGGAAACTTTTAAAGGCATAGGCTTATCACAGAGCACTCACAGCTCCCACTCCATTTTCTGACATGGGCCCCCCATCCTCCAGCCTCTTTATAGACCTCTGGGCATCCAGAGATCCTAAACCAGAAGATATCTTCTCAGTACTTCTCTGAACCGAATGGGACATCCAAGTCCTTCTCCCTCATTCCTTAGGCCTCTGCAGGGTCCTGTTGCTGGAAAGAGGTATTGAGGGCTGGGGTGGGTTTGGTTGGGGGATCTCTGCTCTCACCTGTGATGTTCACACTGTCTTTGCGCCAGTCTAGGAAGCTGAGGCCCCGGCCAGAGGTCTTCAGGAAGATCTCATCCAGGCTGGCTGCAAAGGCGCTGCCCCACATACCTAGGGAGAAAGGCAAGGCCCCAGGCCCTTACAACCCCTCCACCCACTTCACAGAGCCTTCCCTGTCCTCAGCCCTCCCACCTAGACGTACCCTGCAGGTAGCAGATCCGGGACTCGGGCCGGAGCTGCAGCAGGCGCCCCATGAAGAAGTCTGAGCCAAAGAGCTCGGTGGGAACATATGCGCCATACTTGGGGAAGCCGACCTCATGGGGGGTGAACTCGCACCACTCTGGGAGCCAAAGTGAAGGGAATGTCACCAGGGGCTTCTGACTAGGAGCCCATGGTTCCCCACCACCCTTGTGCCTGAGCAGGAATCTTTGCCTTGTCCAGAGCAGGGTGCAGCAGGCCCACTGTGCTGCTCCAAGGCACCCACCTGTACACTGAGAACCCTGGCCTCTTGCACCCGCCCCCACCATTGCCTCTACCTGCTCCCTAGGTCCCCACACCCTGGCACCTGCAAAGTCCTCCCCACTGACGTTGCTGCGGACGTTGACACTGGCGTAGATGGGGTAAGGGTTCTGGCCCTGGCTGACTGCCTCCTTCTGGTCAGACAGCTTGGCAGGATTTTCCTGGTCAAGAAAGAAGGGAGACCACTTGGCCTTTTGGGAGTTCCCTTCCCACAGCCCCATGCCACCCTGCGCGGTATGGTGTGCCTCCAAGACTAAGGGCTGTAATATAGAGACAACTCTGGAAAGGACAAGCTTTGGGCTGCAGCAGAGAGGAGGCCACTGTGGGCTTTGTGCAGTTCCAGGGCCTTTGGGAACATCCTCCCCTTTCTTCCCATTTAAGAAAGCATATCAGAACCCAAGGGGGTCAAGCAACATTTTTAAAGGAACAACTGAAAATCCACTCTATTTTCTTTTAAAAAGTAAATCACTAGAAAACGTGTATTCTTTTCTTAGAAACAAGATATCACTTTCACGACTAACAGCCACACAGCAGTGGGCCAGGACCCATAGGTCCCCAGGGTCCTAAGAACTTCACTCAGCTCTCATCTCATTTCCTAGTGTCTGCTGGGCCTGTAGTACCAGGAGAAATCACCAGGTGATGTGCATCATGCCTGTTTGGCCAGTGGGCTGGAGTGGCATTCTTCCTCAACAGCAGGTTGGAATCATTTGGGACACTTTCAAAGCAGATCTGAATTAGGGCTTGACAACTCACCAACCAAAACCAGCATCTCTGGAAGTGAGGCCTAGGCACTGACTTTTTGGAAAGCTTTAGTGGAACCAAGCGCTGACGGGGTAAGGTGGACAGGAGCCACGTTTATTTATTACCTACTCATCTCTTACCTCCTGGTACAAGAAATATTCAATAAGAAGGCCCCAGAGGTCAATGAGGGAAGTGCTGTGGCCACTGCTTTCCCGGATTCCCAGTTCCTGGGCGTAGTAATGCAGGCGCTCCGTGGACATTGCCCCCATCTTACTGCTGCACACCCGAGCCTGGGCACGCTCAATAGGGCCCTGCAAGGCCACCTGGGACCAGGCTGGGTCCTTGTAGAGTGTGGAGATGCACCTGGGTATGGAGGGAATTAGGGACAGGGAGGCAGAGCAAGGGGATAGAGAGATGCAGGTGTCTGTGAGTCACCCTCCTCCCCCATCCCTTGCACTGACCTGCACCACCCACTCAGAGGGCCCTGGGGACCCTGTCCCTTTCTGCTCCTCCTCACCAGATCACCAGGTCACGCCCCTGCCCCTTCAGAGCTCTCCTTTATTTTGTCCTGCCCCTACCTCACTTACCAGGTGGACCCGGAGACCCCGCTCAGGTAGGTCACAGTGTCCAAGAGGCCGAGCTCCTGTAGCCCAGCCAGACTGCCATACAAAGACGACATGGCTCGGGTCCCACCTCCTGAACCCAGCACGGCCACCACAGGCACCTGGGCACAACGATAGTCATGATACCATCTATTCCGACTATTGCTCATCTGTTACTGCTTAGCATATCAGACACTGGTCTAAAAGTCTTGGGTTATCTCACCGAATCTTCAAAGCAACCCAATGGCATCCCCACTTTACAGATGAGGAAACTGAGGCTCAGGATGTTTAGATACTGTGTCCACAATCATACCAATAGTAAGTACTAGGCTATCAAACTGAGGCAGTAGAGCCTCAGAGATGGCTCTTAACATTATACCAGGAAAGTATGTACTTGGGAGGTATATTGGATTTGCTCGAAACAGCAAAATCAAGGTTTCTCAACCTTGGCACTGTTGGTAATTTTGGACCAGATCATTCTTTGTTGTAAGGAACTTATTCTCTGTGTTATAGGACGTTGAGCAACATTTCTGGCTGTTACCCAGCAGACGCCAGTAGCACCCCCCTCCCCTCCCCCAGTGGTGATGACAAATGTCCCCTAGATGGGTGGGACATGAAGTTACCCCCAGCTGAAAACAAGAACTGAAGTGACAAAGGCCAGCATGCAGCTTGGACCTGCCCCAGACACAAGAGGTGCCCAAATGTCTTTAGGATCAAAGGGGCCTGGTGGGATCAAACTAGAAACTTTTTGGCTCCTCAGATTTTGCAGGAAGGTCTGGTTCATTCCACCCCAGGCTTCTGGTTCCTTTGCCTGTTTTTCCTTTCTTCTCCTGTCTTGAAAGAAATGCTCTGGGGCCACATCCCAACAAGGTCACTGTGCCTTCAGAGGGCTGGAGGAGGCAGAGGGCCTGTTGGCAGGCCTGTGCACTTTCTACCCTCTGCCCACAGAATGGAGACCAGGTGCAGGGCAGGCATTACCAAACCAGAAGTCTAGGCTTGCTCAGCTTGTCAGCGCTGGGCACAGGAGGAAGCCACTGCTCATTCCTGATTTTCCCCAGGTCTCCCCCTCAGCACTGCCTTTCCCCCTGCCTCCCAAACACAGGCTCCCACGGAGCCTCCACTTCCAAATCTCTTTGTCTACTGTTATAGACTGCATCATGTCCTTGCCCTTGCAGCCTCCCGCAGAGATGGGTGGGAGGCCCAATAAGGAGGTGATATAGACTATGTGAGGTGCTAAGGGTACCTTCATCCCATAGGACTGGTGTCCTTGTAAGAAGAGGAAGAGAAAGAGACTCCCCCAAACCCTTGGACATGTGCAGGGGAAAGGCCATGTGAGGTCCCAGCCAGAAGGTGGCCGTCTACAGTCAGCAAGAGCAGCCTCATCAGATGCCAACCCTGATGGCTCCTTGATCTGGAACTTCCAGCCTCCAGGCTAGATAATAAACGTCCATTTTTTGAGCTACCAGTCTGGGGTGTTCTGTTATAGCAGCTGGAGCAGACTAATAGAGCCCCCTCAGCTGAGGCTGCTCAGCCCTCATTATGTATGGGGTCCTGACTCTCCCGAGCATGCCCATCAGCTCAGGCAAACAGGCTGGCTGCCTTCCTCCGGTGGTCCTCACGCTTCCTCAACGCTTCCTGTCACCTCCTAGCCACACAGTCAGTCCTCTCAAGGAAGAAGTTGGAATTGGTCCCAGCCACTCTGGGGCCCAGCTCCTTCATTCCATACCTGGTTACTATCGGGAGCGTGGCTCAACCCCAAAGCCTGCTGAAGGGCCTTGGACACGAGCCGCTTCCTCTTCTCCAGAAACTCCTTCTCCCCATCACAGAGGTCGAAGCCAAGACGCAGGTCAAGGTCCCCAGAGCTGCCTCAGATGAGGTCGGGGGTGGGGTACTGGGTGATGGTTCAGTGGAGGAGAGCCTCCAGCAAACCCATTGTCACAGGAGCAGACAGATGCTCACTCCAGGGAACCCCCCAGGAAGATCCCCTGGGAACCACACACCCCCAACCCCCAGCTGAGCTGAGTCAGCAGAATAGCCCCCCACTGCCTCACCTCATCTCTGCTTTCACACTCATGGCCACCTCCTGGCCCTGGAAGAGACAACAGCCATCACCAGAGCACTGAGTGGGACTCACAGCACTGGTTGTTCTGGTAACTGTGGCCTGGATGTGGACACTATGACTGAGCCCCAGGCTGGCTTTATCTTGACCTCCTCCCCTTGACCCTTTTTGGTGGTGACAGAGCAGGCAGGGATCCCTCAGGCACCTGGACAGGGCCTTACCTCCCCCAGGGCCACGACACACTGCTGCTCCTGGCCTAGGGCCAGAGACGAGAGCAGGATGCCAGGCTTGCTGGTCTGGGTCTCCTCCTTGACCCTCGGGTCGCCCTGCAGAGAAGAAAACACTCAGAGTGGAGGGAAAGGGGCCTCATCCAGACTGGACTGACTTTGTCATTCGCTCCTTCCCAGGCCGCGTCACTCACCTGGACCATGAGCTTCTTTCCTAGGCCCACCTCCAGCCTGGAGCTGAGTACTGGATTCACGTGGAAGGTGAACATGGCTGGGACGCCCATCTCCGTGGGAGGCTGCAAGGGCAAGAGCTGGGGCTTCTCGTAGGCTCCGGGCACTGCCAGCTGAATCTGCCTAGGACCTGAGAGCAGAGGGCCCAGGGGAGTGCCAGGCGAGAGGGTGAGGGCGGGGTGTGTGTGGCTCACGATGGCGGCACCCCAGCAGCAACTCCCCTTTTCTTCCCCTTGGAAATGTCAGCTCGTCACCTTGCTCAGTCTCTGACACCGTGTCCCACAGACAAGGTATCACAAAAGACACTCAGGGTCCTATAACCTGTCCTGGTCAGAACTGGGGGCTGTTGTTGAGCGAAGAGCTCCTGCTCAGGGCTTATGGGGCTGATGATTTTGAGATTATTGTATTAAGTATACAACATGAGTGCATGCTAAGTTACTTCAGTTGTGTCCGACTCTTTCGCAACCTCATGGACTATAGCCCACCAGACTCCTCTCTCCATGGAATTCTCCAGGAAAGAATACTGGAGTGGGTTGCCAATTCCTCCTCCGAGGAATCTTCCTGACCCAGGGATGGAGCCCAGGTCTCTTTGTGTCCTGCATTGGCAGGTGAGTTCTTTCCAGTGCCACCTCGGAAGCCTGGTATAAAACGTATATTTTTAAAATATATATATGGGATCATATTATAACGCTGCTGCTGCTAAGTCGCTTCAGTTGTATCTGACTCTGTGCGACCCCATAGACGACAGCCCACCAGGCTCTACCGTCCCTGGGATTCTCCGGGCAAGAATACTGGAGTGGGTTGCCATTGCCTTCTCCTCATATTATAATGATCCTATATTAATTATTACATTAATTACCAGTTTTCAACAGGTACTTTCCCCTCTGTTGCCCTATTCAAGCTCTATGCTGAGGGCCTTGGGGCAGGTTTGTGGCCAGAGAAAAAGCAAATAAGCTGCACATTGTTTCCGAAGCATAAGACCTTGTGAGAACAGAGAGGGTTTGCAGGGGAGGTAGAAGGAGGACGTGGGTTCATGGCACAAAGCAGACAGGATTGGGGAAGCAGAGGAGAGCTGGCCCTGCCTGGGTGAGGCCAGCCTGGGAGGAGGCAGGGAGAGGCATGGGGGCCCAGGAGCAGCAGGGCCTGCCCTTGACTCTGCAGCTTTCTGGAGAGCAAGCAAGACCCCAGACAGAAAGAGCTACAAATGACACCCATGAAGAGGGGACCAGACAGACCCACAAAAGAGCCCCAGATCCAAACACTCAGGAGCAGAGGTCCAGATGGAATCCCTTTCCCTATATGCCTTCTTTGGCACCAAATGAGGCCTGAGACTTGGCATGAGCAGGGCTGGAAGGAAATTTAAAAAGAAGTGATATTTCTATTCACACCACAGCTTTCAGGCTGAGACTAATATGGACTATTCACAGAAAGAAACAATAAAAGCTGTGGTGGGGGTAGCAAACAGGTCCTGGGCCCGGGTCTGCTCCATCACTTATTGACTGTGTGACTTTAAGGAAGCTTCTTTGAGCCTCTGTCTCATGAGTTAAAAGAGAGGAATGACTGTGCCTATTTTACAAGGTTGTTCTGAGGATTCAAAAATAAAACACTATAAAATGCTTAGCCCAGTGCCTGACTCATAGAAAGTGCCCAATGTTACCTGGGCAGCACTTGGCCCAGAGGCCCAGACTCCCAGTGTGGGAGTGACCTCAGCTGCCACACAGCCTCCGCTCCACTCCCACACCTGGGCCCCCTCCTGAGTGCCTGCCTTCCGTGACAGACCGCAACGGCCCCAGTTCTTCACTTCTGGAGGGCTCACTTTTTGCCACGTGACCTCAATTCCTCCCACTAAAGAAACCTCTGTATTCCTCGCTCTCCAACTTAGAGTCAGCCTTGTGCTTGTTTTGGCTAACAAAATGTTGGTGAGTGGCTGTGATGTAACCAAAGTCTCGAAAAGCTCTTGCTCATCTGGACTTGCTCTCTTGCACCTCTGCAGATGTCTTCAGGACATGCCCGGGCTTGTCCACTGGTCACAGAAGGTAGACGAGGGACATGGGAGCCGAGCCAGGTCACCCCACCAAGCCCAGCCTAGATCAGCCCTGCCCCAGCTGACCTCCAGATGCATCTGCCACTGAGATTTTGTGGGTATTTTTTGTACATCAGTAGTTGAACTGATACAGCCACTGTGCTTGAATATTTCCACAGATTCACTACTTTCAGAGGCAATCCATTTCATCCTTGGTCAGCTTTAAGCAATGAAAGATTAAGGATTTTCTACCTAAGACCCATCTTCCTGAAACCAGCAGCCTCCAACCTCCAAGGAGAGAAGGCAAGACCCCAGGCCCCTGGCCAGACTCACCGTGCTCTAGATGTGGGGCTGTTCCATCGCCCCTGAGGGTGCCCTGGATTCTCAAACATGGCTGAGCCTGAGGAAAGCAGAGGGGTGTGGGAGCCAGAGCATCCATGGGGCCCTGAACAGGGCCTGAACCAGGAGAGAGGGAGGGAGGGCTCTCTGGGGAAAGGTTGAGCTGACATCCTTCCCAGGGCCTGTGCCTTATGACCAGGGGTCTTCTGTCACAGCCCCTTCCCAGGACTCAGAGGCAGTGGCCCCTGGAAGGAAAGCGGGAGGAGAGGAGGGGCCCCGGCCAGTGGCTCCTTGGCAGTCTCAGAAGCCAGGGGCCTGAGTGAGCAGAGTGCTGTGCCCAGGAGGGAATGCTGGCTTCTGGGCTATTCCCTCAGGTGGAGGCAAGGTGCCCCCTTGTCCCTGGAGATGCCTCCCCCGCATGTCTCCCCTTGAGTGCCCTTCAGGCAAGTGGGCTCAGTTGTGGACTCCTCAAAGCCCCCCCCAAGCCCTGAAGATCCCCCAACTGGTCTCCCCTACTCACCACCAGGACCCCATTAGTGATGACTTCAGGTGCGGGCACCTGGCTGCAAGGGACACATGAATCCCTCAAGATGGCTGTTATTATAATAATGTAACCAAAGCAGTTGAAGCACTTGGGGAACAGGGCAGGTTTGGGGGGTAGGGGTGGGTGTCAGGATCAGGACCTCCCCTCTCAGGCCAGGTCAGCTCAGGACCTAGTGATTGGGAGCTGGGAGTGTCTCAGCATAAATGGGAGGGTATGGGCTCCACTGGAACTCACCTCTTCTCCAAAACAAATTCCACCTGCAGCTCGTGTGACTCCTACATGGAGGGAGCAAGGGAGCACCAGCTTTTCAAGTACTCCTAGAGTTTCAGGACCTTCCCCCTACCCCCAATCCTACTCAGCTCCAGGGACTAGAAGGGAGACCGCTGTCGTGGCTGCTCATGGGCCCAGGACGGGGTGGTGGCATCACCACCAGGAGCTCCTTCCATTCAAGGCTGTGGGCAGGTATGTTCTAGACACTGAGGATTAATGAATGACAGAGACACACAGAGTCTGTGCCCTCGAGGAGCCCATGTGCCAGCTTCACTCAGGGAAGGAGGGTTTGCACTCCTTCCAGGGCTGCAGGAGGGAAGAGGTTTGTCTTGGAGGCCTGGCCCATGCTGACCTGGAGACCCCTGTGCCCAGCGCCTCATCTTCTCGGGCTGAGCCCACTGCCCAGGTGGGGTGGCTCACCTGCTGGCTGATGGGGAAGGTGTGTCTGTGTGGTTGGCCTGGCTTGAGGCTCCTCAGATCAAAAAGCAGCAGAGCGAGCTGGTCATTGTCCAGGATGTCCTTGTCATAGAGGGTGAGCTCCAGGACATTCTGGAGACAGTGTCGAAAGGGGGGACCTGAGACCGGGCAGAGGGCAAGCATCTGGGAGTAGACCTCCCCCTCCGCAACCCAGCCCTCACCTTCACGGCACCATGGATCCGGTAGTGGAAGGTCTCGTTCCACTCGGGGTCACTGCAGTTGGCCACCACCCTGGTCCGGGCGGGGCTGGGGCATGCTGAGGGCAGCCACAGTTGCACATAGCAGTCAGCTTTGGACACTGTAGGTAGGATGGACAGGGGTCCTCAGCCTCTAGCTCATGGCTGGAAAGGTTGCCTGGAGGAAGCTAGGGCTGGGTAGGAAGGGCAGAGAGGGGAGGGGAGGCTGCCCATGGAGCAGGCTGGGGTGGGGAGAAGGCGAGAGACCATGTCTTCGACTTTGAGTCCATCTCCACTAGGGAGACTCCTCCCATTCAACAGGATGGAGGTTCTGTGGTGACCAGTTGAAGAGATTATGTGACAGCACAGCCCACAGGGTAATTTCCAGAAAGGGCCTGATCCAGAGAACGAGCTCCAAGCTCCTGCCCAGTGTGAGCCTTGCAATGGAAACCCCTAGAGAGCAGACAGTGACGTCTGGCAGCAGCGGGCCTCACACGCTCACCCAGGTTGGCACTGCTCCATGTGGCAAACTCAGCGAGGAGTCAGTGGTCTGCGTATTCCCCTCCCCTCCAGCTCCTGCCAGCCTGGCCCTTGGGCTCCCTCACCAGACAGACCTCCATCCGCTAGACTCTAAATACACATGTGTACTTCTGAGCAGCCCCTGTTGAGCTCTGGGGAGGCCCCAGGGAGAGGAAGGGGGAAAGCGTGGCATTAGGGGTCACTCACGCAGGTCTGTGCCCTGGATATTTTTGGCCCTCAGCACCTTCACCTGGAGGTCATAGAAGGGGTGGGTCTCTCGCTGAAAGGACAGAAAGACTCAGTTCCAGGAAGCCAGCTGTGGGGCCCATCTTGGGTTTCCCTCATCCCATCACAGAGTGTCAGGCAGTCTGGCCCAGGGTCACTGATGTCCCTGCGCCAGGAACCCAAGAGGCCTTAGCAGGTGAAGTGCTGGGAGCTGAGCACATTGGTGATGAATGTGACCTTGAAATCAGTCGGGCCAGGATCAAATCGAAGCTGCACCTTGGAATAGCTAAATGACCTTGGGCAAGTAACTTCATTTCCCTGTGCTTTAGTTTCCCTGTCTCTAAAGTGAGTGTTAAGATGATAATCTCACAGGGTTATAATGAGTTTTAAATGAGAAGTCATACAAAGTGCTTAATCCATTAACTAATTATGTTTAGTAATTATGTTTATTGTGCGCCACAAGCGTGCAGCTCTCCTGACTATAGCACCGCTGCTATAGCTGAACAGCTGCAGTGAAACCTCGAGTAAGGTGTTTAGGAGATCATAAAAAGAGAAAACTGTTATGAGCTGCACCCGCCAGCTCCTGACAAAGGCTAAAAGATGGCCCAAGAAGGGGTGGGCAGGTGAAGGGAAACCTAGAGTCATGCAGCGGGTACTGGTCTGACAAGTCACTAAGGAGACTTGGGCAGCTTGGGCTCAGGAGAGCAGACTGCAGCCTCCCAGGAGTGAGACTGTCTCCTCCAGACCCCAGCGAGCCCCTCACTCTCACCACCCCCTCAACCACCAGCCCCCCAACTCTACAGCCAGGCTGACCCAACCAGCTGCATGTGTCACATCCCCTTGCCCTCCACTTCCTAACCAGGTGGGATTATTTTCAAGATTATTGTTTGGCCAGGTTCTTTAAGCTCTGCCAGGTAATCTGGAGCAAATTGGTCCTGGCCCAGATCCAAATGCATTCCCAGGGTTGGCCCCAGTCCCCACAGCGGACTGGGCTCCCAGAACTTCTCCTGTCCACACCCCCAAGGGAGACCAGGTACTTTACCCGCCACTGCTGCCACTGAGGTCCCCTCTTCTCTCGCTTCTGTAGCTGCACCGCACCCAGGAGGGGCAGCCCCTTGCTTGTCAGCCACCTGGGCCAGAGCGCCCAGAGCATGGCCAGGCAGCCCAATTCCCGGCAGGAAATCCTGCCTGCACTCTGGCCACACTGGCTGCTGGCTCAGGTCTGACAGGTAGCTGGGGTGGGGAGGGTGGAGCTGGCCGCTCCACTGAGCACTCTCAACTGGGGCTGGAGGTGGGGTTTGACATGCTTCAGGAAGTGCCTGGAGCCCAGGTTCCTCTGTCAGGAGGGACTTCAGAGCCTTTCCAAGAGGATGCAGAATGGGCACTCTGGTTCCCAGTCCCAGCCCCTGGTTATCAGGGGGCTGCTTATGGAAAATAAACACCTGAGCCCTAGCCCCAGATGATTTGATTTAGTGGGTATGGATAGAACCCAGGTGTTTGTATTTCCAACAAGCCTTTGAGATGATGCCAACACAGGTGGTCCAGGGAAGAGCAGCCAGAAAGTGCTGCATTAGGGGCCTAGTCTCCCCCAAGCTACCAGAAAACTCTAAAACCACCAGCTTTCAAGTCCCACCTTCCCCACAGCTCTTAAGCAGAAACTTGGAAATCTCTGGTGTCGTGTTTCATCTGAACTCAAAGGTATTTCTAATCTCTCAAGGTCTCCCTCACTTGTTCTTCAAACCCTGAGGCGCACTATATTAAGCCCTGGTCCAAATGTGAAGAGGGCTCAACGTCATCCTGGAGAAATTCAGACTCCTGACTCCCTGTGGCTTCTGCCCAGGTGCCCTTCCTGAATCAGTGGAAATGCCTGGATGGTCCAGGGACAGAAGTAGGCATATGGCCAGGTGGTATGGATAAGGGCAGGCCAAAACCGGTCCGCTTGTCCTTAAGCTACTGGAGATAAAGGCGTCAGAGTCCCCTCTGACCATCGTGAGCCTGAGGCTGCAGATGGTGTGTGATGTCCCTCTTTCCGTGGACCACAACCACCGAGGTGTCCAAGATAGGCACTGTTTCTGGAAGAAAGGTTCTCTAGGGCAGTGAGTTGTTGGGAGATACATTTTCCTCAACCAAGACCCAGTCATCTCCACTCTTTCCCGTGGCCCACCTTGGAGACTGAAAAAATGACATTCCAAATGAAGTGATTCAACTCCAAAATGAAACCCACAGGCAAGCACAGACCAGAAACTCCCTGAATGGCTGTTGGCCAGGTCCCAAAGGGGAGTGCCTGTTTCTGCTCAACTGGAGCATGAGGTCAAGAACCTATGCTGGGATCTCAGAAATGGTGTCCCACCCTCTTGGTGATCTGTACATAGCAGGGGAGACCGAAGGGGGCAGAAGGCACGGAGCTGGCTGGGGGCAGAGTCAGCCAGGCCTGGCATCCAGGGCCCCTGACAGATTGTTTTCTAGGCTGTACCACACCCTCTCCTGGAAGCCATCAGCCCCATGCCTCAAGAAAGTCAAACCTCCTAGTCCCAGATGTTTTTCATTTCCAGAGAGAACTCAGGGTGGCCAGAGATGGCTCTTGACACAGAAAGAACAGACCACTGTTTTGGAGCTGGCCAAAGTGGACCCACACTTCTCCACTTCTCAAACACCCCTCAGTCCCTTAATCCCACCAATTCCACACCCACCATGCATCTCCCAGTCATTCTCAGCTGCAGGAAGAGGCGCAAGGCCCTAACATGTAAAGTGAAGGGGAAACAGTTTGGATCAGCTAGAGCTGCAGTGTCTCCTGACACCTTGTGGTGAGATGTTCTCCATGCGTGCTGTCAATACAGCAGCTACACACTAGCTGAACTGGACGACACAGATCAAGACAGTGTTACACCGATTTTTTTTTCCTTAGTCACTAATTCGATTAGTCTTTTCAATTCTTTTAAAAATAATTTCTTTTAAGCTATAGTTTTTTTTAATTAAAAAAATTATTGATGGCTGCACTGGGTCTTCACTGCTCCTCTCTAGTGGTGTGAGGGCTTCTTGTTGTGACGCTCAGGCTTCAGTAGTTGCAGCGCGTGGGCTCAGTAGTTTTGGCACATGGGCTGTTTCATGCTCCACAGCATGTAGGATCTTCCTGGACCAGAGATCAAACCCATGTTCCCTGCATTGGCAGGTGGGTTTTTAACTAATGGACCACCAAGATCTTGATTTTTTTTCTTTTTACTTTATTTTACTTTACAATACTGTATTTGTTTTGCCATACATTGACATGAATCCACCACGGGTGTACATGCGTTCCCAAACATGAACCCACCTCCCTCCCCATAACATCTCTCTGGGTCATCCCCGTGCACCAGCCCCAAGCATGCTGTATCCTGCATCGGACATAGACTGGCGATTCGTTTCTTACATGATAGTATACATGTTTCAATGCCATTCTCCAAATCATCCCACCCTCTCCCTCTCCCTCTGAGTCCAAAAGTCCATTATACACAGCTGTGTCTCTTTTGCTGTCTTGCATACAGGGTCATCATTGCCATCTTTCTAAATTCCATACATATGTGTTAGTATACTGTATTGGTGTTTTTCTTTCTTACTTCACTCTGTATAATCGGCTCCAGTTTCATCCATCTCATTAGAACTGATTCAAATGTATTCTTTTTAATGGCTGAGTAATACTCCATTGTGTATATGTACCACAGCTTTCTTATCCATTCATCTGCTGATGGACATCTAGGTTGTTTCCATGTCCTGGCTATTATAAACAGTGCTGTGATGAACATTGGGGTACATGTGTCTCTTTCAATTATGGTTTGCTCAGTGTGTTTGCCCAGCAGTGGGATTGCTGGGTCATAAGGCAATTCTATTTGCAATTTTTTTAAAAAAAAATTTTAAAATCTTTAATTCTTACATGTGTTCCCAAACATGAACCCCCCTCCCACCTCCCTCCCCATAACATCTCAGTGGGTCATCCCCATGCACCAACCCCAAGCATGCTGCATCCTGCGTCAGACATGGACTGGTGATTCAATTCTTACATGATAGTATACATGTTAGAATGCCATTCTCCAAAATCATCCCACCCTCTCCCTCTCCCTCTGAGTCCAAAAGTCCATTATACACAGCTGTGTCTTTTTTCCTGTCTTGCATACAGGGTCGTCATTGCCATCTTTCTAAATTCCATATATATGTGTTAGTATACTGTATTGGTGTTTTTCTTTCCGACTTACTTCACTCTGTATAATCGGCTCCAGTTTCATCCATCTCATCAGAACTGATTCAAATGAATTCTTTTTAACGGCTGAGTAATACTCCATTATGTATATGTACCACAGCTTTCTTATCCATTCATCTGCTGATGGACATCTAGGTTGTTTCCATGTCCTGGCTATATAAACAGTGCTGTGATGAACATTGGGGTACATGTGTCTCTTTCAATTATGGTTTGCTCAGTGTGTTTGCCCAGCAGTGGGATTGCTGGGTCATAAGGCAATTCTATTTGCAATTTTTTAAGGAATCTCCACACTATTCTCCATAGTGGCTATACTAGTTTGCATTCCCACCAACAGTGTAGGAGGGTTCCCTTTTCTCCACACCCTCTTCAGCATTTATTGCTTGTAGACTTTTGGATCGCAGACATTCTGACTGGTGTGAAGTGGTACCTCATTGTGGTTTTGATTTGCATTTCTCTAATAATGAGTGATGTTGAGCATCTTTTCATGTGTTTGTTAGCCATCCGTATGTCTTCTTTGGAGAAATGTCTATTTAGTTCTTTGGCCCATTTTTTGATTGGGTCGTTTATTTTTCTGGAATTGAGCTGCATAAGTTGCTTATATATTTTTGAGATTAGTTGTTTGTCAGTTGCTTCATTTGCTATTATTTTCTCCCATTTAGAAGGCTGTCTTTTCACCTTGCTTATATTTTCCTTTGTTGTGCAGAAGCTTTTAATTAGATCCCATTTGTTTATTTTTGCTTTTATTTCCAGAATTCTGGGGGGTGGTTCATAGAGGATCCTGCTGTGATTTATGTCTGAGAGTGTTTTGCCTATGTGTTCCTTTAGGAGTTTTATAGTTTCTGGTCTTACATTTAGATCTTTAATCCATTTTGAGTTTATTTTTGTGTGTGGTGTTAGGAAGTGATCTAGTTTCATTCTTTTAAAAGTGGTTGACCAGTTTTCCCAGCACCACTTGTTAAAGAGATTGTCTTTACTCCATTGTATATTCTTGCCTCCTTTGTCAAAGATAAGGTGTCCATATGTGTGTGGATTTATCTCTGGGCTTTCTATTTTGTGCCATTGATCTATATTTCTGTCTTTGTGCCAGTACCATACTGTCTTGATGACTGTGGCTTTGTAGTAGAGCCTGAAGTCAGGCAAGTTGATTCCTCCAGTTCCATTCTTCTTTCTCAAGATTGCTTTGGCTATTCGAGGTTTTTTGTATTTCCATACAAATCTTGAAATTATTTGTTGTAGTTCTGTGAAAAATATCGCTGGTAGCTTGACAGAGATTGCATTGAATTTGTAGATTGCTTTGGGTAGTATGTAGGGAACAAGGTATAAGGAAGGTTGAGAAGTGCTTGCAAACGAGACTCTCAACCAAGGCCGAACATTCTTGCAAACGAGATGTTCAGCTAAGAATCCTGTTTGTTCCCGTGGGAAAAGAACATTTCTTGCACACAAGGATGTTTCTCTGATTCCTCAAAAGGAACAGACCCAGGGACAAAACGGATTCTAAGTTGATAAGGAAGTTCCCCAAAACAAAGTCTTAGTTGCAGTAAATAAGTCAAGGTAAAGGTTATCTCGCCCTGTGCCTGCACACTGTGTAGTCTCTGAATCATAGTGCTTGGCAACTTGCCCTGTAGGTTGTTGTGCAAGGGATATAAAATAAAGCAGCTGTAAGAAGTAAGGAGTTAAAGTAAAAATATTCAAATCACTCTGCAGTGTTGGTGTTTCATTCCGTCGCCAGCAGTATACTCATTTTCACTATATTGATTCTTCCGATCCATGAACATGGTATATTTCTCCATCTATTAGTGTCATCTTTGACTTCTTTCATCAGTGTTTTATAGTTTTCTATATATGTCTTTAGTTTCTTCAGGTAGATATATTCCTAAGTATTTTATTCTTTTCGTTGCAATGGTGAATGGAATTGTTTCCTTAATTTCTTTTTCTACTTTCTCATTATTAGTGTATAGGAATGCAAGGGATTTCTGTGTGTTGATTTTATATCCTGCAACTTTACTATATTTATTGATTAGCTCTAGTAATTTTCTGGTGGAGTCTTTAGGGTTTTCTATGTAGAGGATCATGTCATCTGTAAACAGTGAGTTTTACTTCTTCTTTTCCAATTTGGATTCCTTTTCTTTCTTTTTCTGCTCTGATTGCTGTGGCCAAAACTTCCAGAACTATGTTGAATAGTAGCGGTGAAAGTGGGCACCCTTGCAAGATCTTGATTTTTAAATTGGCATTTCATTGTTATTTTCATTAAATCCCACAGGAAAGGGGGAAAAAAGAAAAGAGACCCAGACAGGCTTGGTTTCTTACTTCATAATGTTTATTATGAGAGCTTTGCCAGTCCTCACCATAGTGCGTTCATCTCCAGCCTTCGCCACACCTCTGTGGAGGGCAGAGTGTCTAGGGCAGGAGAATGGAGTTTGGGAAAACTGGGTCGTTTATCTATTCCAGCAGGGAAGGAAACACACATTTTTTATTCTATTGCTTCCAACATGTGTGCCACACAGGTGGTGGGAACAGGAGGCGCACACATGGAGGCCAGGAAGGCAGGGTGCATGGGCTGGGGCCAGTTTCAGCTGCTGCTCCAGAGGAAACTCAGCCTGGTGCTCAGAACTGGTGCAAATGGGGCCCAGGGCAGCCCTGCTTCTTAGCAGGAACATGGCAAGTGGGATGTGGATCTTGTGCAGTTCGGCCTCCCAAACCTGAGCAGGGTCCCCCATCTCCATGAACAATGTTGATGGCTCTTACTCTTGTCCCTTCAGACCCTCCATGGAGGGTGGGCCTGGGAGGAGCCTCTACACCACCAGCAAGTCAGGCTACAACACAGGCCCCAAACAGCACGATGCTGCGGTTTAAAAAGGATCTCGGCATGTCAAGGACAGGCCACCAGAGCAGTGTCAGCATGGGGCGCTGTCATCTACCCTCAAAGCTGTTGGACTCTGGGGTCACAGTGAGTCTCTAGGACCCCAGCAAGGACAGGATACAGGGTGTGCTCCCAGTGCTGGGGACTGCCTGTGGGCTCTGGGGCCCTATGGGAGGCAGGGTCTCCCCTGAACAAGGGCTCCCCCAAGTTTGGTGGTGAGTTTTCAGGAGTTCCTGCGCTCCAGCAGCATTCTTGGCTCTCCCCAAGCTCTGCACAAGTACACCCAACATCGTCATTGTCAGTTTCTGATCAGATTGTTTCCTGTGTGCAGCAAGGATCCCCCTACTGTCCATGTCCCAGTGCAATCCTCCAACCCTTGCAAAACAAAGCTGGAGAACAATGGCCAGGCCAAAGTGGGTGGATGACATGGGCTGGAAAGAGAAAGGCGCCCAAAGTACGCAGCACTCTGCTCAGCAACCCTAAACCAACCTGCACTGTGGGGGCTGGAGGATGAACCTGGAGCAGGAGCCTCTGCAGACATCTGCCAAGAGGTCACATATCCAGGGTAGCCCACCCTGAGTACTGTCACACTCGGCCCTGAGAGAGATGCTCTTCTAAGCTTCTGGGCATGGAATGTATAGTCCAGGGAGGTTCTATTTACAACACACGTGACAGTCAGTAACCAATGTATTCCTAGAAATCAGGAATTCCTCTTGCTTCTCATTTTACCTTGTTCAAAATTCCTGGTATCAGGAAAATGGGAGAGAAAGCCTGGGTGGAGCAGTGAGGGGAGAGTTAAAGGAAGAAAATAAATAGAAGGAGGAGACTGAAAAATCAAGAGCTGATTGGGGACACTGGTGAGGGGATGCAGGGTCAGCAACTACAAAGTGACCAGCATTACCTAGAGGGCGGACCTGTCCGGCCTCTGCAGTCAGAGGGGCTCTGGGGCTTCCCTGCTCAAGGGACTCCAGGCAGCCAAGCTGAAGGCTCCTGTGAAGTCCTATGTGCATCCTAATAGAAAAGTGAATAAACAACCCCCAGGAGGGTTACAGACACTTGACAGAGTTTCCATATTTGGGTGACTGGATGCAAAGGCAGGATGGTGCCCTTCCTATCTCTTCCTGTCCAAGCAGGAATCCAATTGTCTGAAACTGCCTGCAACATATTGGTATAAAAGGTGTAACTAATTTCTTTTTCTATCAAAAATCTGGCAACGTCAGAACACAAGTCTGAATAATTCAGAAATGTTCCAGGGCTCAAGGTAGCCAGTGTCCAAACGGGGAGACACTGGTGGTGGCAGCAGTCCCGAGTCCCAAGGCCGGGGCTCTCCCCTCTGGGGTAGCCGAGCTGTCCGCTGCTCAGTCCTTGGCCTGCTGGGCTCAGGTGTCAGCCGGGTTGACCTCTTTGGAGCAGAAGTAATGCACGACCACCCCATTGGGGTATCTTGCAAATGCGCTGCAGGGAAGGAAAATGACCTGGGAGTGAGGACTGCCTCTAAGAGAATACAAGTTCTTACTGGAAAACGCACCTTACCAGGAGCCACCCCAGAAGCTACCTACTCTAACCATAAAGAGCAGTGTGGCCACCATCTCGGTCACATATCCAAACAGAGTATGAGGTCCATGCCATTCAACTGCATGGGGAATTTTTTTTTTAATTTATTAAATTTTTAAAAAATTACTGAAATATAGTTGATTTATAATGTACCCATCTCTGCTGTATAGCAAAGTGACTGAGCTATGCACATATACACCTTCGTCTTTTATATTCTTTTCCAGTATGGTTTATGCCAGGAAATTGGATATAGCTCACTGTGCCATACACTATGACCTTGTTTATCCATTCTAAATTTAATAGTTTGCATTTACCAACCCTAAACTCCCAGTCCATCTCACTCCCTCCCCCACGGCCCTCTGGGAACCACAAGCCTGATCTCTATGTCTGTAGGTCTATTTCTGTCTTGTAGATAAGTTCATTTGTGCCAGATTTTAGATTCCACATTTAAGTGGTACTTGTCTTTCTTTGACTTACTCCACTTGGTATGATACTCTAGTAGCAGGGGATATTTCCTACTGTCATCAGTGTGCAATACATAGCCAAACAAGGCAATGCACCAGCCTGGCTCAGCAGCAGTTTACTGAGCGCCAACTGCCCATCAGAACAAATTTTGGGCTAACTCTAACAAAGGGCAGTGGGTCTTTCTGAAGGGAAGCATTCTTCCAGCCATAGAAGTAAAAGGACAAATCACTCTTCCTTGGAGGAAGGGGCACTAACTAGAGTATATGCCTTAAAACAGAATGATGCTGCTTCAGGATTTTACTCAGGTCATGAGGCAGCAGGCTGAAAGCCCTTTTTCTTCTTTCAGAGGTGTATCCTTAGACGATAAGGACCTCCTGCCCACATACAGCTCTCAAACACCCCGTGGTACATGTCAGTGTTAAGCAGCCAGAGGGAAACGGCTTATGACCAAGAAGTCAAGAGCCCCATGCTACACATTTCAGGCCTTTAATTCTCAAAGCACCCCACCCCACAGACACACCAGAAAAACATGGCCTGCCCTCTGGAGGCTCAAGCACTAAAAGCAGCCCAGATAGCTCTCAGCTGCTCTTTCCTCTTGGGTTAAGGGGCTGAAATCTACCCTGAGCAAGCTATGGGTGAGGCTCACCTGTTTCCAATCTTCTTCTTACACACCATGCACACCTTCTCCTCTGTGATGATGCACTTCACCTGCTGGTGTAGAATGCGCTCTTCCTGGACCTGGGAGCAGAGAGATTGGGGGGAGGTCCCACTGTCTGGCAGGCAGGACAGGAGGAAGGGCCGGCACTGTCTCACCTCCCAGCCCACAGGGGCTCCCTAACTGAAACACCCATAGCTACATGCCCAGCTGGTTACCGATCAGTTTGAGCCACAGAGTTAAAAAGCACCAAGCTCTGCCTCTGTCTCAGGGGACGTGGTAACGGCCTCACACTGAAAAGTACAAGCCTTCACTGGCATCTGGAAGGCTCATACCCTCAGGAACTCTGCATGGAGAAGGTTCTTGAGCACTTGGTTGAACCGTTTCTTCTGTGCATTCTCTTCTAAGACCTTTTCCAGAAAGATGCGTATGTCGTTAATCTGAGTGTTCGCGGGCAGCAGGTTGATGGCCTGGGGACGGGAAGACAGACAGGAACAGGGAGAGGTGGGACAGGAGCGAGACTGAGGAAACACCTGACGTCGCGGAGCCCTCAAACCCCCGTCCTTCCTGCCAGCCCCTCCTGTGGTTTCACGATCCCCACATGCGCCCTCCACCTCTGCGGGGAGAGCTGCTGACCTTGGTGGTGTCCAGCTTGCTGTGGTGCAGCTCCAAGACCTGCAGGGCGGCCTGGAGGTTGGCTTGTGGCTCCAGCAGTTCCAGCTTGATTGGCCCCAGGCAGTGCATGCTGGGGGGCGACAGGTACATCCGGAGCAGGGACAGATACACCTGTCTCATACACAACAAGCCATGCCCGCGTCAGGCCGGCAGCAACCCTCCCCAAACCCTCAGCGTGACCACACCTAAAGGCAAGAGGGTTGGTCTGGAGGAACTTTAAAATGCAGCATTTTTCACCTTTTAATAAATTTTGTAAAGTATGTTGACTGAAGATATCAAAAATTAAAGATTGTGTGGGACTTCCTGGGTGGTCCAGCGGCTAAGACGCCACACTCCCAATGCAAAGGGCCCAAGTTTGATCCCTGGTCAGGGAACTAGATCACACATGCTTCAACTAAGAGTTCATAAGCCACAACAAAAGATCCTGCATGCTGCAGCGAAGATCAAAGATCCCAAGTGCAGCAACTAAGACCCGGTGCAGTCAAGTAAATAGAAATAAAATATTAAAAAATTAAAGATCATGTTCTTTCTGAGAGAAAAAAAAATCAAATGCCTTGTATTGTTTAGCATTATACTATTAATAGTAAGAAGAAGTAATAGAAGCCCAGGGCTTCCGTGGTGGCTCAGACGGTAAAGCGTCTGCCTGCCAGCTGGGAGACCTGGGTTCGATTCCTGGGTCGGGAAGATCCCCTGGAGAAGGAAATGGCAACCCACTCCAGCACTCTTGCCTGGAAAATCCCATGGACAGAGGAGCCTGATAGGCTCCATGGGGTCGCAAAGAGTCGGACACGACTGAGCAACTTCACTTCTTCTTCTTCATACTATTAACAAAATGATTCCAAGAGACTCCCCCATTTCCTTTGGCGTTGAAGGCTGAGACCTTGCCACATATAAGCCGATGAGCCCAAGATGAGACGCTGCATCTCCTATTGGACCCACACCAGGGTTTCTCAGCCTCTCACTCAACATTCTGGGCTGTGCTGTGCATCGATAAGCAGCAAATCTGGCCTCCACCTCCTAGATTCAGGTAGCAAACCCCACCCCCTCCACCACTGCCACCAATGGCCATTAAAAATATCTCTACACATTGACAGATCCACATGGAATTTATGCAAAGCACACATGGGCACGTTGTAAGAACCATCAGATGTTCCTTCTCAACAGGCTGACCAGGAAATTTATTGTACAAGTTGAGACTGTTTTAACAGTAAAGTGGCAGAGGCACTACAAATAAACACACGGATGACAACAGACTAAGCCAGAACCACCCCGAGCAAACCAAGACTGCGGGCACCTTGCCGCTCCCTCAGCACGTGTGCCCAAAATCAATCAGTGCCCTAACCCATGCCTTGTCTTATGTCAGCAATTCCTGCCAGTGTCACCGGCGGCCCAAACCAGAGGGCGCTGGCTATGCTAAGAGGGGCAGTGCAATGCCTATGCGTGCCCTGGGGCCGACTACTTACATCTTTGTTGCCATCTTTGTTTTGGTCATAATGCTTGTGGCAGTACCTGGAAGGGAGACAGTGATCAGACAAGGTCACATGTAGAGAGAGGGCATGGATGCTGCCTGAGTGAGCAGCCTAATGACAGTACAATCAGGGGCCTCGCTTCAGCTGCAGGTGCAGGGATGGCTTTCTCAGCCTCTCATCTCTCTGCAGAGCCTCTTTTACACCCTTGGGAGGTGGCACGGCAGGGTCAACGTACTCTTCGGCCATCCTCGTGTCTTTCAGGATGTGGACGTAGATGAAGAGAGCTTGTTCATGTTTCCCCATGCGTCCCAGCAGGAGAGCACGTTCTTCCAAGAGGCCTGTGGGGGGAAAGAGTGTAAGAAACCATCACCATGACCAGGCAAGCCCAAGGCCAGGGGCTAAGCTATTAGAGGAATGGATAGGGATTTTTTTCAAGGAGAAAATTACTAAAATTTTTTAAAGGGAGGAGGAAGGGGACTATTTTAAGTGGTACTTTATCTCATCTTTTCCTGTGATAAATGGGAGAACAATACTTGATGATCAGCTAAATGCATAATAAGCACCTACAATGTGCCAGGCCCTTCAGCTAAGGGAAGCAGACACCTCTGCTCTCATGGAGCTTATACATCAGCCAGACATATGTCTTTTTCAGACAAATTATTCCAGATTACAGAAACTGCTAAACAAGGAACTTGGCCAAGAACATGTACTGAAGCAACAAACAGGTTTCCACCTGGCTAATTAGCATGTGGTTCACACCCAAAAGAGACTTCTCGTAATCATGGTTCAAAAGTGAGTCTTCAGAGAGGACAGAATAGGAGCACAGGCCTGAAACGCATGGTTTTTCCCAGGCCCAACTTTTGGGAGGGCTGGGGAACTGGTATAAGGGAAAGATCCATTTTTGCATTATCTTCTGTTAAAGTGGCTAAAGACACCCACCATCAAAAGGAAAATCACAGATGAGCCGGCCTGGGTCATAGTAGCTGGATATTTCCAGGAACATAAGGAGCTTCCCTCGGTATTCTCCCAGCTCTCCTTCCTCCTCACCAGCAGGGACTGGAGCTTTGCCTTTAAAAGAAACCATGCTCAACATGAAAGGATGCTGTTGGGCAGCAATGTGTGGTGTCATCAAGAAAAAATGAAGGGGCTGGGGTTCAATGATGTCACCACCATGATTAGAAAGGGCCTTTGTGATGCTTTCCAGTTGGCCTTCTCTTAGTTTATGGTCTCTGTATGGCCCCAAAACATCAGCTTGAGATTAAAAAAAAAAAACCACCAAGCTGCTTAGAGAAGCACTCTGATAGACAAATCTGTTCCTTATCAGCACAGCTATCACTCTGCAAACAGATCTACTCCCCCTCCTCCATAGGTGATGCCCAGGGAGGCTCAGAGATGCCCAGATCCAGACACCTGCCCCCAAGTCTCACCTGTGGGGCCACTTAGCTGCCTTGGTGCCTCTGAGGCTCTTCCTGCCCACCTGGGCCTGCAGAGAAAGTCTGCTTCTCTACCCCACCCATGGCCCCCTCAGGTCCCAGCTCACCTCTAAGGCCTGGGCCACCCCACGTGCTGAGAACTGGTACCTGCAGGGAAGGACAGGAGATACTCCTTCATCAGACTTTGCACCTTCTCGCAGTACAACTGGATCAGGCAGTTGTGGAACTGAGAGCCAGTCTCCTCCCAAACGTGGATGACGTGTTCCTGGGGTGAGATACAGGTCTGCCTGGTACGTACCCTCTGTGCTGTGGTGTGGAGAGGCCCAGCCCATTCGCCCAGGCTCCCTCACATTTTTAAGGCCCTAAAGGTCCCATCCAGATTGTCCCCTAATTAAGATTACCATGGGATAGTTCTCCCTCAACCCAGCAATATCAGGAATTAGCATCTCAATTTCCAATCTAACTAAGCTTCTTTATTAATTCTGTCTCATAATCATCCAAATCAGTCTGTGTAATTAAGGTTGAATATTTACATTTTGGTACTTAGGACTGATTTGGTCATCCTGTGGTCACAGTCAAGTCTGGCTGTACAAATGTGGCTCTGATATGGTTTTCTCCAACATTTTCTCTCCTTCTCTTTTATCTCTCTGTACATCACCTAGGTTTAGAAGGTAGCATATCAAAAAGTGCCATCTCCAGCTTGGTCTACTGGGAGACCTCTTTCAGAGGAGACTAAAAGAACCCTCTTCTTTACAGTCCTTCCAATCCCCAAGGGACACAAACCCTAATCTGAACTGGCTAATCACTGTTTCTTGTAGTCATAGATCCTAGGTTTGACTGAAACTTTTTAAAAAATATCTTACCAGATAAGGAATAGCCAGACCCTTAAAATTCTCCACTAAGAAGCCCAGCACTCGGTCTCGTGGCAGAGACTCCACCTCTGGGAGGTCCTCAGTAAATATCTGTTGGAATAAAACCTGAGTTCCAGCAGCAGAACCACCTGATGGCAATCCTACCAAACACACATGCACACAGCGTAGGGTCACATGGACAGACACTGAGGCAGGAAGGGCATCTGTGGCCAGTCGGTGTGGGGCAGACTAGGTCTCCTGGCGTCTGCACCAGGCTCTTTCTACTGCATTCCATTGCTGTCCCATGTGTTCCAGTCTTGGAAACACCAGAGAACTGCACAAACCCTTCCTAGCCCTCTACCCACAACTGTCTAAAATAAAATCAGAACCAACCGTGGTACCCAATAAATCCAAGGGACTCCGTGATCTACCTTCAGACCATCCTCTGGAAAGTCTCTCAGGACCCACACTGAGTAGGAAAAAATTAAATGCAGATTTTCTGTGCCTAGAGGGAAAAGGAAGACTTGTCAGCAGGTGAAGTCCACCCACTCTGCCCACAGGACCAGAAGGCAGGTGCCCAGGTTGCCCAGGATTTATCATCCAGAGAAGTTAGCTCTGTCCAGTCACTCAGAGATGCTTGGACCTACCAGACTGGCTACACACCAAGGGGCTGTTGTGGTTCCACCACTGGGGGGACTTTCACCCCCGGAGGAACCTGGCTGGGTGAACACAAGGAAGGGAGGGGACTGACCAGCCAGAATCAGGTAGGGAGAGAGGTCAGGTTCCCTTGAACACAATGCCCTCCCCCTTGCCCCTTCCACGAGCCGGACTCACCCAGATGTTGCAGGTACTGCACTGTCCGCTCATGGCCTTTCAGAGGGGAATTTGCTTTCTTGGACTGGTCCACCAGCACCTGCAGAGCTGGCCATGAAGCCCAAGAATAAGGTCATGAGCCCCTTCTAGAAGGCATATCTCCTTGGAGAGTCATCACAGTGCACGCAGCTTTCAGCAGGAAAGGTCTTTGCAGCAGGCCCCTTTGTCTTGTCACTAATGTTAAACCAGGCACCTATACGCTTACTCATCTCCAGCCCTCACCCACCTTTTAAATCTTGTGATCACAAAGTACTTTGCTTAACTTGTTTCTTTCAAAGTAGAAATGAAGACTAAGTAAAAACAGATGACCAGATCTCTTCCCTAGCTTCCTCTTTAGTAATCCTGTGAACAAGATGGTAGCTAAAGAAAATCACAAGAAGTCGACAAGCCCGCACACAGTGGGGGATGGGGGGACTCTGACTCCCGATCCCAATGAGTAACCGATTACATCCTTTTTTCCTTTTAAAAGCTTTCATGGCTGAGCTTTGAAAATCTTCACATGTGGTTTTTGGGGCACTCTGGGTCCACCATCTCCCCAGATTGCCAGCATTCTCATTAGAAGCAACTTTCCTTTGTAATATTTGCCTCTCTCTCGTGTATTGATTTTCAAGCAGTGAGCAGCTAGATGTGATTCGGTAACAACAAACACCTCAGGAGGCTTCCCCCAGACAAAACACAAGAGACCCTCTAATCACAGGTGACCCCTGCCCCAGTCACCTTTCTCGTGGAGCCCCTTCTTCTCGTACAGGATGATCAGCTCGCTGTACTTGTGAGCCTTCTTCAGCACGTGCTCGCTCTCTTCGATGTGGCAGTGATTGTTCTCCAGACGCAGCAAGGGGGCCACCAGGGCCACGTTCGTCTGCAGGAGAGGCAGGACTTCAGCAGCAACTACTTCCTGGGGAGGCCCATCCTCCCTCAGCCCAGGCCTGCTTCAGGCTGAAACACCAGGCATGTTACACAAGCAAGAGAGAGCAAACAACCCTTTGCAGGACTGCAGGGAGGAGCTTTCACAGCATTTATGCTCTCTCACACAAGAGGGTGGGGGTAGGGGAGGGGGGAGTGGGTAAAGAAGGGAAATTTTCTTTGGGGAACTGTCCCTATTCACCTTGTAGCACCAACCCCAGTCTTGGCAGAGAAAACCAGCCCACTCTTAAGATTCTGGGTCAACATCTCGTCTTAACCCCTCAATTCTAAGAAGCTCACAGATGTCAGGTCAAGAGTAGGTGGTTCCTAAGAATAAATACTTCACTCTTACTAGCGGCAGGGACCCCGGGCTAGGGAAAAGGATGGCAGGAAGCCGAGTGCTGGGAAAACTCACGTGAAGGTAGCACTTGAGCAGGGTGGTGTCAATGATCTGCAGCAGCTTTTTCTTGGATTTGATGGTAGGAGTCCCTTCCATGAGAGGGGAGGTGCTAGACTGGTGATCAGAGTCATTCAGCTTCTTTACCAACTGGCTGCGTTTCTGCCAAGGGCAAAAATGCAGGGTCAAGGGCAGGCTTAAAACTTCCTTTATCATCTGAGCTACCAGGCAATTCCAAATACCTTCAAATCAGCTCACACCTATCCACCCTGATCCCACATTGGCATTTATCAGGGATCAAAAGTAAGATGCCTACCAAATCACCAGATACAGTAACAATGATCTACTGAGTGTTTACTACACACCAGGCACTGTGTCATGCAGTTTAGAGATTTATCCTATTTTAAATCTAAAACAAATACAGGTATTATTAGTCCCATTTTATAAGTGGAAGAACCCAAGGCACAGATGTTAGCTACCTCATTAGTAACAGAGGCTGACTTCAAATTAGGGTCAGATTCCAAAGGGCATGTTTTTTTTTAATCAACTTTATTGAGGTATGAGTTACATACAATAAAATGTACCCCTGAAAAGTATACTATCAGATGCACTTTGACAGATATATACATGCATGTAGCTGCCACCCCAATCAAGGAACAAAACGTTTCTACTACCCTTTAAAGTTCCCTTGTGCTCCTCCCAAAGAATCTCACCCACTCCCTATATAACTGATCTGATTTCTATCACTAATGATTACTCTTTCCCTATTTCAGAACTTCAAATGGGCTTTCCAGGTGGCTCAGTGGTAAAGAATCCACCTGTCAATGCAGGAGACACAGGTTTGATCCCTGGGTTGGGAAGATCCCCTGGAGGAGGGCCCACTCCAGTATTCTTGCCTGGAAAATTCCATGAGCAGAGGAACCTAGTGAGCTATAGTCCATGGGGTGACAAAGAGTCAGACTGACTTAGTGACTGAGAATGCATGCTTTCTAGAACTGCATATAATGGAATCATTCAATTTGTACTATTTTGTGTCTGGAATGCCCATGGTCTTATTTGTTCTACCATCTCTCTGGTACAAGGCTGGGGTCAGTTACCTCCACACATTCCAAACTCAGTGGAGAAGGTCGGGGAAGACTGTGCTTGGGGTCCTAAAGCTAAGATATTGGAAATAGAGGGTCTTCTGTGATGCCACATGCTTGGGACACTTTCTGCCCCAGTAACCTTTTCCACTTGCCTCATGGACTGTGCAGAATGTAGACAGAGGCGAGCTGGTGTGCTCTTTGCAGGCTGCCAGCCAACCATGGAGCCCAATGTCAAGCAAGTGCCAAGACGACAGATGCCTGAGTGGACCTGTGGGACACCCACTGACCCAGAAGCAGGTGGTGGGTAGCTGGCTTACAATTTTCCTAGCAATACTTATGCCTCTCCAGGACACCTCTTACAAGTCTGCAGAACACTTATGGGAAAAAATTTTAATAAGTTCTCTGAGTCAGAAAGGATGACATGGTTAGATAGCATCACCAACTCAATGGACATGAATTTGAGCAAACTCCAGGAGATACTGAAGGACAGAGAAGCCTGGCATGCTACAGTCCACACGGTTGCAAAGAGTAGGACATGACTTAGCAACTGAACAACTGACTCTGAATGGGTGCACAGGAAAGCAATAATAGCCTCAAGCACGGACATTTAGGGTTCAGAGACTTCAATGGAGATATTAGTTTTAGTGCTGATCTGAAAATTTCACTTATCTGCCTGTAACAGTAAACTGAAAATAATTTAAGTCTAAATACTCCCTCTAAAAAACATGTCATAGAAGAATACTTAATGACAGGGAAGGACTTTCCTAATATATTGCTAAATGCTTTAAAAGTAAGCTATAAAACAGTATATATCTTGATATCCATTTGCAATTTAAAAAATCTGATAAATAAATAAACAAAAATTATTCACAAGTACATATAAAACTCTGGAAGGACAACACTAAAATGTTAGTTACTTTTCTCTGGGTGGTAGAGCAATAAGCGATTTTTTATTTTTATTTTATACTTTTCTGTGTTTTCCAAGTTTTCTGCATAGAGCAGGTATTTTTTTCCCAAAAGTATAACTGTTCCCCAAGAGTTTCTTTAAAACGCTTATTCTTTTCTATCAATTAAACTTTTCTCTTTAGGTTAGTGTGAATCTACCAGGAACTGAGTCTGCTTCCTGGCACCAGGATTTGGCAAAAAAGAGCTCTATTCTATCGTTATAACCCAACAGTCAATACAGGAGACCTAAGAGACACGGGTTCAATCCCTGGGTTGAAAAGATCTGTGGAGGAAGAAATGGCAACCCAGTCCAGTATTCTTGCCTGGAGAATTCCATGGACAGAGGAGCCTGGCGGGCTACAGTCCTCGGGGCTGCAAAGACTGAAGTGACTCAGCAAAATGTGCATTCTACAGTTAAGCAAGGAGGTGAAACAGAAAAAATGTGCCCCCCTCAGACTTCCACAGTGTTCACTTCTGGAACATCTGTGGCATTGCAGAAGCCTCCCCCTTCCCTGCCACAGAGAAGCAGGTGCTGAGACTCCCAGGTGAACTCCTCCACATGCTGGGGGATCGCACCCACCTGTGTCAGGTAGTCAATCAGAGCCAAGTGAGCCTTCTCCAGCTCAGCCCCCGACAGCACGGGCAGTGGGTTAGGGTACTGCAGCTGCTTTCTGTAGTCTGTGGGCAGCAGGTCTGGGTACAGGCCCATCACGTGGGTAGGATCTACACGGGAGGCGAACATGATTCCCAGGCAGAAGCACAGCAATTTAAAGATAAACTAAAACGAGACTATCACTACAGCAAAGTAAGTTCCAGATTGACTTTATTTAAAAAAAATGACTCAAGTTCATAAAAACTCAAGCTATCCACATATATTTTGAACACTGAAACATTATAATGATTGCATGACTCTATTCTAAGACATATATAGAATTAAAAATGAAAATTCATTAACTCACTGAAAGTAAAGAAGAAAAAGGAAAACCTGGTAAGACAGTGAAGTTAAAAAGATCACTAGACTTAAAAAATAAAAAGTGTGTGTGTGTGTGTGTTTAAAGGAATATTAGTAAAACAAAAACACCAGGCAATAGGCTATGGAATACATTGGTAGCATATATGGCAGAAGATAATAGGTTGATTATATAAAATTCATTCACACAGATTGGTTTAAGAAAACATAGGATTTCATTTGATTAATGGGCAACAGACATGAATATCTGACAAGAAAATAATACAAGTAAGGGGGAAAATCTAATCCTGGACAATCAGATTCCTTTGATCTTGAGACACAGATTTAAGGATGATAAGCAGTATGGCACACACCAACATATACCCAATCTGACACGCTTCTTTTACGTAATGTTGATACTCCTCCACCATGAGTGGGCTGTGTGCTCCCTTGCCCTAACTTGGAAAGCCCTTGTAAATCAACAGAACATGGGGAGACGTGATCACCCTAAAAGGCACTAAGGCTTCCGGCTAGGTCTCTTGGATCACCAACTCCAGGCAAAGCCAGTCACTCTGCATAAGGACATCCAAGCAACCCTCGAGAAGTCTGTGCGCTGCAACTAGAAGGAGCCTGCACACCACAACAAAGACCCCGCGTAGCCAAAAGCAAAACGCAACAACCTACGGCTGCATCCTTCTGAGCTCAGGCCAGTGGCTAGTCTAGAACTGCAGGCAGTAATCTGATTACTAGGTGACAAAATACATGTCTGCTGTCTTCAATGACTTTCTGTTACCTTCCTCTAGTGGCAAGGGCAAAGCATCCTGGAAAACTGGAAGTTTGTGTGTGTGAATGAAACCAGAGTCATAAGATTAGGGCTGTAAATATATAGTCACATGGCCACCCACAGGATCCTGTTAAGTACAGGATCAATCTAGATGATTGATCTTCCATTCTCAGAAGTCTGAGATCATTTCTCCCCATTCTTTCCAGTTTCCCCTCCCTCAGTGTAGTTCCTCATCCCGAGGCCATACCCGCTTGTTACCTGTGCCAAGTTTAGCAAAGACCTGCATGGACTCATCGAAACGCTTCTGGCAAAAGAGGTTGAAGGCATATAAGTTCTTGATGTGATGGATCTGTTGCTGCTTTTCACTGTCGGAATCATCTTTCATTTCCTGAAAAAAGAGTAGAATAGGTAGGCGTTCACTCACTCAACCAATATTTGTTTAGTATCTACCAGGTAGCAGATGATATGCTGGAAATTGTATATGCCAGAGGGTACAAAGCAGTCACGTGGCTCTGACCTCAAAGACTGCCCTTAGAGTCTAATCATAAGTAACCATGCAATTAAAACACAATAGGACTTCTATAAAATACCTGACCAGTACTCCTGAAAACCATCAGGATCATGAAAAACAAGGGAAGACTAAGAAATTTCCACAGATCAGAGGATACTAAGAATGTGTGACACCTAAATACCTGCGATTTCTGGATTTGAACCTGGAACAGAAAAAGGGACAATTAATGGGAAAACTTAGCGAAATCTGAATAAAGTTTAGGGTTTAAAGAAAAAAAATCAAAACAAAGCAGAGTGAGTGATGATAGAACCACATGGGTGGGGTGTTCAGGTCAGCCCAGTGTGAACAGTGGGTCTAGGAAGGTTCCCAGGAGGAATGTAAGCTGAGACACAAAGGATGAGCTGGAGCTGGCCAGGTGAGGTTGCCAGGTGACAGATGGGGGAGGGGAGGGCATCTGAGGCCAAGAGGACAGCACGTGTGCAAGACCCTAAAATGACAGAGAGCATGGTGTGCTCAAAGGATGGAAGATGTTTAACATAGCCGGCATGACCGGGAAAGGTCCTGTTCACAGTATAAGCCAAATAGCTGTTTCTTCCTTTAGCCTTCCCCCTCCTATATCCTTCTTGACCTCTTCTATCCTTCTTAGCCAATCTTTACCACCTTCACCTTCTTCCTTCAAAATGCCTCTCACGTTTTCCCTTCCTTTCTTTTCCTCTTCTGTTGCTGTCACCCTAATCCGGGCCATCAGCAGCACGTGGCTGCGCTTGGGCTAAGCTCTCCTGTTGGTGCTTTAGAGGCTCTCAAAGCCTGGCACAGGCTCCTTACCTAGGTTATTCCCACACATTCAAGCCACACCCTCCATGCCAGTCAGAATGGGCTCCAAGTGGAAATACTCGTTTCCACACTTGTTTTCACTTCTAACTTCCCCAGGCTCTGTAACTCTCCCTGTTTCAAGCTCCTGGTCTGACCTATCTTTAAAGAGTCCAACCTTAGGATTCTTTTTCTGGCCTAAATAGCAAAGTTCAGCATGTAACTGCCCTCTGAAAGTTTCATGTATGTCCTCTGATTAATTTAAATGAAAGACAGATTCCTCAAGAGCCAAGATGATATCAAGCAACCTTCTTTTGTCATAGAGCAGAACACCTAGTAAGTACAGGCCTAGAGAAGAGAAGGAAAAGAAGGAAACCCACTTTCTTCTTCTCTGTTTCATCCAAAGATGAAATAGACAACCAGCAGCAGAAAGAACACTGAGAAGACATTCCTGTTAAGAAAAACGGATGCTAAAACAGCCATGTGCTGCATAATACCTTTTTCATAAAGCTCAAAAACTAGACACATACTCAAACACACAAATATATGTAAAATACTATTAAAAAAATGTAAGGGCATGATAAACACAAAGGTTCACTTGAGAAGACTTTCTTCTCTCTCCTTGCTATTCTCTGGAACTCTGCATTCTGTTGGGTATGTCTTTCCCTTTCTCTTTGCCTTTTGCTTCTCTTCTTTTCTCAGCTACTCGTAAGGCTTCCTGAGACAACCACTTTGCCTTCCTGCATTTCTTTTTCTTGGGAACGGTTTTGGTCACCACCTCCTGTACAATGTTACGAACCCCCATCCATAGTTCTTCAGGCACTCTGTCTATCAGATCTAGTCCCTTAAATCTATTCATCACCTCCACTGTATAATCATAGATTTAGGTCATGCCTAAATGGCCTAGTAGTTTTCCCTACTTTCTTCAATTTGAGCCTGAATTTTGCAATAAGGAGCTAATGATCTGAGCCACAGTCAGCCCCAGGTCTTGCTTTTGCTGACTGTATGGAGCTTCTCCATCTTTGGCTGCAAAGAATATAATCAATCTGATTTTGGTATGGACCATCTGGTGATGTCCATGTGTAGAGTTGTCGCTTGTGTTGTTGAAAGAGGATGTTTCATATGACCATTTTGCATTCTCTTGGCAAAACTCTGTTAGCCTTTGCCCTTCTTCACTTTATACTCCAAGGCCAAACTGGTCTGTTACTCCAGGTATCTCTTGACTTCCTACCTTTGCATTCCAGTCCCCTATGATAAAAAGGACATCTTTTTGGATGTTAGTTCTAGCAGGTCTTATAGGTCTTCACAGAACCGTTCAGTTTCATCTTCTTTGGCATTAGTGGTTGAGGCATAGACTTGGATTACTGTGATGTTGAATGGTTTGCTTTGGAAACAAACCAAGATCATTCTGTCATTTTTGGGACTGCAATCAAGTACCGTATTTTGGATTCTTTTGTTGACTATGAGGGCTACTCCATTCCTTCTAAGGGATTCTTGCCCACAGTAGTAGATATAATGGTCATCTGAATTAAATTCACCCATTCCCATTGTCAGACACAACTGAGCGACTAACATTCCTGTACATTTTATAGTTCACTGATTCCTAACTCTTGCCATCTCCTGTTTGACCACATCCAATTTACTCTGATTCATGGACCTAACATTCCAGGTTCCTATGCAATACTGTTCTTTACAGGACTGGACTTTACTTTCACCGAGAGAGATAACCACAACTGAGCATCATTTCCGCTTTGGTTCAGTCTCTTCATTCTTCCTGGAGCAATTTCTCCGCTCTTCCTCAGTAGTATATTGGACATCTACTGACCTGGGGGGTTCATCTTTCAGTGTCAAATCTTTTTGCCTTTTCATACTGTTCATGGGGTTTTCAAGGCAAGAATACTGAAGCAGTTTGCCATTCCCTTCTCCATTAGTCATGTATGGATGTGAGAGTTGGACCATAAAGAAGGTTGAGCACCCAAGAATTGACGCTTTCGAACTGTGGTGCTGGAGAAGATTCTTGAGGGTTCCTTGGACAGCAAGGAGATCAGTCAATCCTAAAGGAAATCAACCCTGAATATTCATTGGAAGGACTGGTGTTGAAGCTGAAGCTCCAATACTCCAGCCACCTGATGTGAAGAGCCAACTCACTGGAAAAGACCCTGATGCTGGGAAAGACTGAGGGCAGGAGGAGAAGGGGCAGACAGGATGAGATGGTTGGATGGCATCACTGACTCAATGGACATGAATTTGAGCCAACTCAGGGAGATGGTGAAGGACAGGGAAGTCTGGTGTGCTCCAATTCATGAGATCTCAAAGATTCAGACATGACTTAGCAATAGAACATCAACAAAACACAAAAATTAGGATAATGGCTGTGTCTGGAGCCTAGCCAGAGGGATGGGATGGGGAGGGATGTACCGGTTACAGAAGTTATTTTCAGGGGGAGTTAGGTGGTGGGTTTACGGGTATTCATTATTTTAAAAATGAAAATAAAATAATTTAGGGCAATAAATGAGTGAGAAAAAAACAGTAAGATGCTAAAATTAAATGGTGCAAGAAAGAAACAATCTATGGGATAGTAAATGTGTCTAACTAATTAAGACTGGATTTTTGTTTTCAGTCTAGAACTTATACACCCAAAATAAAAGTTCCTCTTCAAAAGTATCCACCACATATGATTATAATCATTTGTATTCCAAAATTTATGATCACTGTTTCCCTTTCAGAAATAATTTATAAGATACTCTAAAAACTGAGTTTTCCTACTATCACCTTCATAACAATTGCTTCTCTTAGTAAATTAGCACTGTCTGGTTTTAATGACTAAGTGAGGCTCAGGATGACTTTCAGTTGTCTCAAATAAATTCAAATCCACTCTTCTGAGATGACAATAACCACCACTAGGGATGTTTAAAAGAATAAGGCAAGACTTGAAAGTCAATCTTCAAGAAGCACATTGGCAATAAGAGAATCACTGAAACAAGGGCACGGTCACTACTCAGCCAAGAGCGTGAGCAGCGTCCCATGTGAACATTCAAGCAGAGTGACAGTCTGAAGACCGGGGCCGGGCCGAAGGCAGCAACCTGAGGTGGGTTCAAAGTACCTAAAGAAGGCCTGCTTATCCAAGCCCCGGGGCCTACTTGTGAAAGAGACTCTGAGAGGCTTTGGAGCTGTTGCATTCAACCAAAGTGTAACCTTGATAGTTACGATTGTTATTTTTGCTGTTCGTCTTTAATTTTTCAAGGCCATACCATATCTATTCAATTATTTTACTGTCCTATTAATTCTATGAAATACTATTAGTATAATTGGCACTCACTCTGCATTTGATAGAGACAGTGAGATTACTTAGAGTTACATAGACAGTTCTATGGCAGGGTCTGATCCTGAATCCAAGTGCTTATTCCGCCAGTCCAAGCAAAACATGAACATCTAAACCAAAATCACCTGCCTTGAAGAAGTGATGAGGAAGGCGAACTCACACCCAAATCTCAGAAACAAAGACTTACTGCGAGCTGCAGAGCCAATTCAAACTGCTTGTCCTGGAGAAGCTGTTGGATTTGGGTCGCCATGGGGACTGGAATGAGTCTCCAGACAAAGTGATTACTGGCCACATAGATAATGTTTGATCTGGAGACAGGGGTAAGAGGATTAGCAAGAGAGGGCCAGCTTTATGATGACCCAGATGACTTTAAAATTTTGGAACAAGATGGCAGCTACAGTAAAGAAAGGAACTCCTTACCCGCCCGAGGTAATGAAACGGGGTCTTTGCAGTTCAATGCTCTGGACCAGAAGCCTCGGCTCAAATGTTCGGATTTCCACATATCGAGGCAACACTGCAATGATGTAGGGAGGCTGGTGCTCTGCACGAGAGAGAACATGTTGAGTTGAGGTTCTCTCTAAGGCTTTAGGTTTATAGACGTTTCAGCTTCTCATTTCTAAGCTGCACTTGGATCTCCAAATGGTCCACTAGTCAAATACCAAGCCAGGATCCTATACTGTGATATACAAAAAAAAAAAAAAATTGCTTGTCTCAGTGACACTAAGAGAAATCTCCTGCACAAAAAGGATGCATCTTAGCTTTGCTCAGAGTGACCGGACTCCATTCCTACTGTTTCCCTGAGAGGACTGGGTGAAAGTCAGCGGCTCCTTTCTCATCAGTAATGAAGCCAGGCCAAACCAAGGCCAGTGGCAGCTCCCCTAACGAGTCAGTCGGAGAACAAGGTGACATAATTTCTTTCTTCCTCTTAGGAAAGGCAAGAGGAGGGCAACTTCTTTTTATTTTTTCCTGAAAATTATTCTAAAGAGAGAAATCCACGTTTCTGGTCTATGCTATCTCTGCTTGAGATCATCACATTGAAAAGATGCAAAACTCCACGTGATGCTCAATGGTTCACAGAGAAGGCAGCAGGATGGCATTCTCAGTGTAACCATTTTCTTACAGGAGGTAATGAGTGTGTCAAATTCATAGGAACAGAAAGTAGTATGGTGCCAGGGCAGGGGGAGGGGAAATGGGTTGTTGTTTAATAGGTATAGAGTTTTACTTTCACAAGAGGAAAAGGTTTTGAAATCTGAATGACAATGTAAAGTAAAGTAAAGTGAAATCGCTCAGTCGTGTCCAGCTCTTTGCAACCCCATGGACTGTAGCCTACCAGGCTTCTCTGTCCATGGGATTTTCCAGGCAAGAGTACAGAGTGGGTTGCCATTTCCTTCTCCAGGGGATCTTCCCACCCCAGGGATTGAACCCAGGTCTTCTGCATTGCAAGCAGACATTTACCCTCTGAGCCATCAGAGAAGCTCAGCACGACAATGGAAATATACATAATTCTACTGAACTGTGCACTTAAAAATGGTTACGGTGATAGATTTTATGCTATGTGCTTTTTTTAGCCACAATTAAAAATAATTTTAAATTAGTAAAAAAAAAATGAACCTCTAGATGGCATAATTATTATATAAAAATTTAACTTCAAAGAATGTATCTATAAGAATAGTTTCTTGGTGTGATTAACTTGCTATAAATTTATTTTCTTGTCATTTACTTTCAGATAAAAGGCTTTTCATATTACACAAGCTATTCATACGCTAAATGAATGGTACAATAAAAGTTCAAAACCAGAAAGGAACTCAGAAATGAGGAAACTGAGGCCTTAGTAATTCCTTCATCAGTTGAAATGCTGCTGCTGCTAAGTTGCTTCAGTCATGTTCGACTCTGTGCGACCCCACAGATGGCAGCCCGCCAGGCTCCCCCGTCCCTGGGATTCTCCAGGCAAGAACACTGGAGTGGGTTGCCATTTTCTTCTCCAATGCATGAAAATGAAAAGTGAAAGTGAAGTCGCTCAGTCATGTCTGACTCTTTGCGACCCCATGGACTGCAGCCCACCAGGCTCCTCCGTCCATGGGAGTTTCCAGGCAAGAGTACTGGAGTGGTTGAAATGCTACTGTTGTTATTATGTTGATATCTTTCATCTCACCAAAAAAACAGAATTAAATAACATATTTTCCTTTTTTAATGCTGGCCTCATTTTAAAAAGCTACTATAATTTTCAGCAATTATCCTTCAAATAAAAAATAAAAATTTTAAAAAAGCTATTATAATTTTTTTCATGTTAATTTATGTAACTATGTAAAACTTCTGTCCTTTTAAAATCTGGCCTACTTTAATTGGGTCTAAAGAAGCAATCTATCATGGAAACCTTTTTGGCTGTCACATTTTATCATTCATTCAGAGGTGGTCTGAATCTGAGTCGTCAAACATGGCAGACTGGTTGGCATCCAGAAGGCACGTAATGAAGGGTGGACAACAACAGTGATTCTTCTAACAGCAAGCATCTATTAAGATGCTAGGATGTTTCAGGCACTGCTCAGAGGGAACCAAGACATGAGCGCAGAGCTCACAGAACTCCCACATGAACGGAGGAGACAGACAACTCATTGCATCCAGTGGGACATGCAGCTCGCATGACAGAGAAACCCGAAGGGTTCCTGGGGGAAGTGACTAATTCCGCCTGCGGGTCAGAGAAGACATCTGAGAGGAAGTGCCACTGAACAGGGGACTTGTCATACGAGCAGGATGCTGCTGGGCAAAGAAAGGAAAAGGCAACAACCACACGAAAGCACAGGAATGGGGAGCCTTTTCCAAATGACTGGAACAACTGGGAAGGAAATCCAAAAAGCAGAGGATATATGTATACATCTGTGATTTGAGTTGGGAAAGAATCTGCCTACAATGCAGGAGACCTGGGTTCGATTCCAGGGTTGGGAAGATCCCCTGGAGAAGGAAATGGCAACCCACTCCAGCACTCTTGCTTCTTGCCTGGATAATCTCATGAACAGAGGAGCCTGGAAGGCTACAGTCCAGGCGGTCGCAAGAGTCGGCGACTATACCACCACCACGGCTGGTTCACTTTACTGTGCAGCAGAAACTAACACGACACTGTACTGCAACTAAATGACAATAAAAATAAAAATTAATTAATAAGACAGTACAATAAAAAAGAATGACTGGAGCCTGGGTACAGTAGTGGAGAGGAGAGCAGAAATATAATCCAAGTTTAAAATGGACCCCATTCAGGATGAACGGAGAAATATATACATTAACATGTATACACTATCAGGTGTAAGATGGATGATAGCTGGTGAGAAGCTGCTGTGTAGCACAGGGAACCCAGTGTGGCACTCTGTGATGAGCTGGAGGGAAGGGATGGGGGGAAGAGAAGGAGAGAACATATGTATAATTACGGCTGATTTGCCTGTGTATGGCACAAATCAATACAAAAATTAAAAAGAAACAAAAAAACATGTACTCTATTCAGGAAGCTAAGTCTTCTTCCTGTTGAAGGGTATTCTCTCACCCTACCTAGGAAGAATGTCCCCTCCCTGCTCACGTTAAGCCCCTAAACTTGTGAATATATATAACCTTTTTGTTGTTCGGTCACTAAGTTGTGTCTGACTCTTTGTGACTCCATGAACTATAGCATGCCAGGCTTCCCTGTCCGTCACCTATCCCAGAGTTTGCTCTAACTCATGTCCATTGAGTCAGTGATGCTATCCAACCATCTCATCCTCTGTCTTCCCCTTCTCTTCTTGCCCTTGATCTTTACTAGCATCAGGGTCTTTTCAAATGAGTTGGCTCTTTGCATCAGGTGGCCAAAGTGTTGAAGCTTCAGCATCAGTCCTTTCAGTGTGTCCCATACAATACTGACCTTTTGCTTTATCTTCCTTCTGGTCTGTTCATCTCTAGTCAGCACCAGAATAACTGCTGACACTTTTATGAATTCTACCATTTAGAAATCTACTGGCCTCTTGGACCTGCGCGTGGACCCCTAACAACTTGCCCCCTCCTCATCCCTCCATAATCTACACCACCTGTTCAATCAGGTCAGTTTCTGGATGCCTGCTCACAAACTAGCATGGCTTCTGCATTTCTGCTCATTTTTTTCTGCTTAAAATCAAAGAAAATTTCCTTCAAGCTAGATCTTAAACTCCCTGCCTGGTCTAGTCCAATTTTAACAAAACTTTTTACTGACTAATTGAACACTGAACTTCTCCTTTCTCAACTACCAAATCTCAACTCATCCGATTTAATACCTGAAGCAGGGTCTCATTTTGTCTCTTTTCCCAAGATGTAATTCTTGCCTCCCGAGCTAGGGCCCTTAAAGACAGCAGGCTGGTATGCCCCTCCACAGCAGTAACTAAAATATTTAATATCCACTCTCTCAACTAAAAATGAATTGCTGTGAGGGCGGTCTTGGGCTTCTAGGCAATATCACTGCATAGAGCTGGGAGCCTGAGGCAGGCGTAGGGGCAGAAACACCTAATGTGTGGGGCAGACATACTTTGAATACAATCTGTAGCCTCTAAGCTACAAAAACAAAAGCAGCAATAACCACCACATCAAAAACCTTTTAATGCTGTTATACACACCATAGGACTAAATAATTTCCAATAATTTACAAGCTTAGTCTATTTGGCAGGGGACAAAATAAAACCATTAAAAAAGTAGGCAGGGTTCCCTGGGGACTCAGTGGTAAAGAATTTGCTTGCCAATGCAGGAGACGTGAGTTTAATCCCTGGTCCAGGATGATCCGACATGCTGTGAAGCAAATACACCCGTATGTCACAACTACTGACCCTGTGCTCTAGAGCCTGGGAACCACAACTATTGAAGCCTCTGTACCTAGAGACCCTGCTCTGCCACAAGAGAAGCCATGGAAATGAGAAGTCCATGCACAACTAGAGAATAGCTCCTGCTTGCTGCAACTAGAGAAAAAAAAACCTGCATAGCAGAGAAGCCCCAGCATGGCCAAAAATAAAAATAAATTAAAAAATTTTTTTAATGAATGTAAAAGAAAAGTAAGTAAAAAATAAAAATAGCAGTAGACAATCACTTCCTAAAATGTGCAATTCTGTTTACATTTTCCCCCCTTTAGTCAGAAGTTGGCAAAACCCAACTTCCTACAAAAGCCAAAATAGTCCCCCTTTTTTGCGGAGGCGCCGCACCGTGTAGCATGTGGGATCTTAGCTCTCCGATCGGAGATCAAACCTGTGTCCCCTGCAGCAGAAGCATGGAAGTCCCCAGAATATCCCATTTTAAAGAATCCAGAAACACTTTTCTACTTACAAGAAGGGGAACTGAGAGCAAGTGACGCTGGAAACCAGTCTGCTAAAGCTCTGAGTGGAGCCCCAGTCTGCAAGAGTAGCATGGCCTCAGCCCAAAGTGGGAAACAGCAGCTATGCAGGTCTTACCCATGGCCACTGGGATGTCTGTCCAGTTCAGGGCACACTTCTGTGTGCAGATCCCTTCCTCATTGAGCACCACGGTGAGATCATCCTGACCCACAGCTACTTTTCCATCCGCCAGAGGTGCAACTAAGGGCTCCAGCTGTTTTCCTGTTGGGAAGAGCTCTTTGTTGGCCCCCTTTCCATCCACCTACAGGAAGACACAAGTGAGTCACCCAGCATTCTCCAGCCAGAGGCATGAACAGAGGGACAGCCTAGAAAAATTAAGTTAAAACCCCAAACCTACAGAGGCCAATAATAGTCCTTATTTGGCATAAAGAAATATTATAGTCTGTTATGACAATTTTTGAACCAATTCTTTTTTTCTCTAACATGGAGACAAGCATCTAGCTCGGCAGCTAACAGTGTCAAGTGCTAAAGTAATCGGAACTCTCATACGATGCTGGTGAGAACACAAAATGGTATAGTAGCTTTGGCTGTTGGCTTCTTATAAAATTAAATATACACTTACATAGGACCCAACAATCCCATTCCTAGGCATTTGCTCAGGAGAAATAAAAAACCCGTGTTTACATAAAAATCTGTGTGCAAATGTTTATAGTGGCTTTGTTTATAATGGCTAAAAATTGTAAACAACTATGTCCTTCCATACAATGGAAGTCATAAGAATATACTGACCCACACACAACACAGATGGATGTCAACTTCATTATGCTAAGTGAAAGAAGCCAGGCTCAAAAGTCTACATACTGTACGATGCTATTTATAAGACATTCTGGAAGAGGCAAACTATAAGAGAAGAATAGATCAGTGGTGACTAGAGGTGGGGGTGTGGGAGGAAAGCTGGCGTCAGAGAGAGAGCATGAGGGAATTTCTTGGGGTGATGGAACTGTTCTGAATCTTTTTTTGGCCTCAAGGTATGCAGGATCTTGGTCACTCCCTCAATCAGGGATTGAACCTGAACCCCCTGCAGTGGAAGCGTGAAGCCCTAACCACTGGGCCACCAGGGAAGTCCCCAGTTCTGAACCTTGATTGTGGTGGTAGTTACACAACTCTAGGCATCTGCCAAAACTCAGAACCACATATCCAAGAGAATGTTACTGTATGTAAATAAAGGAAGGAGTTTTGAATGAACTGGTCCTAAAGCAAGACTCCTCACCCTCAAAACACTCCACTCTCAAGAAGGAGACAGGACACCTAAGGCAGTCAGAGGAATGAGAGCCCTCCTCCAACCGCTGCTCCGTTCCCCCAGCCCTCTTAGGAGCCTGTCTGCCCAGGTGCTACATAGTGAGTTACAAAGCAGTAACTCACCTGGCGGTGGCGGTTCAGTCACTAAGTCCTGTCCGACTCTTGCGGCCCCGTGGACTGTAGCCTGACAGGCTCCTCTGTCCATGGGATTTCCCAGGCAAGAATACTGGAGTAGGTGGTCATTCCCCTCTCCAGGGGATCTTCCCAACCCAGGGATGGAATCCACATATCCTGTATTGCAGGCAGATTCTTTACCATCTGAGCCACCAGAGAAGCCCAGTAACCACCTAGGAGCTTGCAGTTCTGATGCTGATAAAATGAGGCCAGCCCAAGAACATAAGTATGGAATGAATATATTCACTAGATAAACAATGAAGAGCAAACACAGCAGCAAGTAGGGAAGTAGGAGGTGGGGAGAATCTAGGGTTGATTGCCAAGTCTAGATTACGAGAGGGGTACGAAGATAAGGAATTTATATTATTCTATAAAATGAATGGTACACCAACCTGGTGTACATACATATGCACACTGGAGGGGAAAAAAACAATGTTGTGGATATTTACCACTTAGATTAAGAGAAAAAGCAGGTTACAAAACAATGTTATAACGTGATATTTTTTTGTAAATAGGGAAGATGCCCATTACTAAAAAGTTAACAGTGAGTGGGAGAATTATAGATGACTTGCACTTCCTTTACTCTCCTTATCTATATTTTCTTATTTTCTATAATAAAAACAAAAGGCTTTTGAAATTTTAAAAAAATGAAAACAATTTTTACAACAAATATACTATAAGATTCGGGGAGGCAAGAAACTCAAAGCCTCAAAAATACTTAAGTTACTACTAAAATCAGGGCATTTCCTGGTGGTCTAGTTATTAGGATTCAGTGCTTCCTCTGCCGTGGTTGCGGTTCAATCACTGGTTGGGGAACTGAGATCCTGCAAAGCAGGAAATGCAGCCAAAATTAAAAAAAAAAAAAAAAAGTATATAATTCCTAACACTGAAGCCTCAAGATAGCAGCCCATGATAATGCTACTGGACAGAGCCAAACAGTCCTAATTATCTAGATACAGCACGTGGATAATTCATTATGTAGAGAACTGAGAGTTGATGCTGTCTGGCTTAAGATACACAGACATCTCATTTGCAAAAGACGTTTAGAGCATGAAAAAGAACCAAACATACAAACACAAATCCTGTTACACCAAAACTCTACCTAACTCAGTCTCTCTACCTGCAGTTCAGAAGCATCTAATTATTTCCCCCAGGGAAATTCACAGTCAACTTCCCCAAAGTAAACTGATGATATTTGCAAAATGGTAAGGTTTACCCTTATTAGGTAGTAGTCTCTCTTGAAGCCCACACAGATAGAATTTTCGCACCATGCCATGGACTTGGGCACATCTGGTACACTAAAGTCCCCCTGGAGAAAAAGAGCAAATGTTCAACTGGAAAGATGTTAAAGGGGGAAAAGAAATAGGTGACTTTCCTGTTATTTTACTCCCATTCTGAAAAATCACCCTCACCCTCCTCTGAACACAATTCTATTAGCACAAGACCAGGAAAGCACCCATAATAAAATATGAAACCCATGAAATGGACAAGATGCATTTAAAAAAGGTGAAAACCCATTTTGATATAAATCAATCTGTAGAGATGTAGGGCTGTGCTTCCCTTGCCTCTGAAGACCAGGAGACTCTGACAAATGTGCATGAGTAACTCTTAGGTATTCAGAGCGGAGCATTCATCTGGGGAGAACACTGGGTTCCCGGGCTTCAGAGGGACTGAACAGCCAATCTTTCAAGCTGTGGGTCAACGTAGCAGCAGCTCCAACCCAACCGGCAGACCAGGTAACCATGGACTTTACCTGCAACTCATGAAATTCCCTGTCTTTCCAGAAGTAGAGCTGCAGCTTCTTTTTCACGGCCACACACATCCGCAACACCTCCTCCCCAGTCTCTCTGTGCTGGGAAGAGACACCCAGAGCAAATGAGGATGTGTACACTGATGACTCCAGTCAGAGATTTTCTACCTTGAAATGGCTACTCATCTGAACATTCCTGTCACACAAAGTCACGCTGCCAGAGAAGCTAAGCACAACGCACCCCATTCTCTCAGGATAGACTCACACCCAGTGTGCTGAGGAGCATGTCCTCCCATGGGCTGCTAGTCTGAGACACTGGCCCCAGCAAACCTCACAGACAGAAGTAGTTTAGAGAAGAAAATCTACACAACTGCGTCCTCCTTTTTTCCTTAAATGTTTCTTGCTCATGGCTCTCAATACCTGCAGGGGCAGGGATCAGCCTGTGTCAGTGACAGCAGGCCTGCTTTCAATCCTTTAAAGGAGATGGGGTGGGCGGGGGGATAGAAAATGCCTAAGCATAAAAGAAACAATGCAGTGTCAATGTAGACCATAAGTGCTAATGAGTGATCAAAGCTGAGTTAGCGGGGTGAGGCAGATTGTGAAGAAGCTAAGAATGAAGAGCTGGCAAAAATCAGGAGAAATGTCTTTTCTAAACTGCGAAAACTCCCTAATGACAAAGACTACAATGATACATTTAAAACATGAGTCAATTAATGTCACAGAGCTATGTTCATGTACTATCACAGTCCTGATTCCTCACTAATGGTTTGCCCATGGCAAGTGTTTTCGTTTTTGGCTAGCTGCCTCCTGAAATACAGCGGTCTGTTGTTAATTAGCACACAACCAGGGAATGCAAATATTCTAGCTTTAGGTCACATACTAAGGGGGAGGTTTCTCTAATACGATCCAAAATCAAGTAGTCTCTTTGGAGCCTCTGCTGAGTTTGGATATCAATATTACATTCTTCCCATCTACTGGGAGGGATGGTGAGGAAAGGCTGTATTGATCAAAGCACAAAGTCAAATTTTATCTTCCTTGCAGTTACCTGGAGGTCACACGTGAACAATGATGCTCCCTTTGCCTTGGAAACCGTAGTGATTTGTTGAAATGTCAACAGGTCATGGACGTAAATATTATTTTCTGTTTGGTAGGAGATAAAAACACCACTATAAATTATCATCATTCCCTAGGATAGCCAACTTCAAGACAAAAAAAAAAAAAGAACTAATTGGCAAATGTTGGTTCAAGACAGTATCTTCAGTTTCACTAACAATAACTTATTCTGGTCCATGAACCAGTGAAAAAAAAAAACAGGTAAGAGGTCACTTAGTCTTCTAAACTTGGATATTGTGTTTCTTTCACTTTGGGCTATCTTGAGTAAAAGAACTCTTTAATTTCCAAACAGCACTCTTACACTTGGTCTTTCTCACATCTGGAAACTCCTGATGTAATATTTGTACAAGAAATTCCTTTTAAAACTACTCATGTTAGGATGCTCCAATAAGAGAAAGGAAACACCCTATGGATTCTGTAAAAACACATGGCGAGAATATTTTTTTCCTAGCAAAGCAAGCACAATAATTTCACTTGGGCCTTCTAGCTAGTTTTAGGTACTTTAAATGTTTCTCTCTTGACTAGAAACTAAGTTTAAAAGGATTCTACTATTCAGGCCCTGGGCTGAACAAACAGAGCATGAGGCAAGTTTCTTCTGCTTGTCAAGAAAAGGCCTTACTGGCCACCTCCCATGAAACTGTGGCTTTGCAAAAAGGCCTTGAATAGTCTGGCCCTGATCTCTCACCTGTTTCTAGCCACTCTCCAACCATATACCTGAAGTTTGGCCATATCTAAGGGCTTTGCTGAAGCTGTCTCCTCTGCCTTTAATGCTCTGCTAACCTCTGTCTTCCTGCTGAAAGTCTAATCACTCACTAGACACTGCTGTCCCTCCTGTTATTAAGACCCTGCACTTTTTATAAATTTTCACTGGAACTTGTGTGCCTGCATGCTCAGTTGCTTAGTCGTGTCCGACTCTTTGCAACCCTATGGACTGTAGCATGCCAGACTCCTCTGTCCATGGGATTCTCCAGGCAAGAATACTGGAGTGGGTTGCCATGCCCTCCTCCAGGGGATCTTCCCAACTCAGAGATTAAACCTAGGTCTTCTGCATTGCAGGTAGATTCCTTCCTCTAAGCCACTGGGGAAGCTCCATTGTAACTTATCACACTGTAATATGAGTACTTTCTGTCATTTTGGTCTTCAGAATCAGAACCTAAGTTTTAAAGATGGAAACCATGTCTCATTCAACTTGGTATCTCCAATGTCTACAGTAAGGCACAATATATCTTGAATGAATGAAATGACACTTCATGGAGAACAGAGTTCAAGATATGGGGGAGGTACCTTTATTACCTGTGTACCCTGCTGTATCTGGTGAGGAATGTGTCAGTTTCACTGTTAAATAACAACTATCAAATTAACCATGAAAAGGTTAATCAGATCCCAGTTTCTGTTTCTTGATACATGAAATACAAATGCAACCCCTTTTCTTACCTAACAAGCTGACCAGAATCTTAAACTGGGAGACCACATGGATCTGGAAAAGAGCAAATCATTAGATCCCGTTAAACATTTCTGACAAAGTTCAGCAAATGTTCATTTTAACTAAAACTAAAAAGGGACTAAAAAGCCAACATCAATGGCAAGGATCTGACTTATATGCAACCACAATTTCTGCTCATGAAAGAGGATTTCAGGTATGTGATGGATGGACAGATATCCCTGCAGAAACAGGAGGACAGACAGCAGAGGATTCAAAGACGAGTCAATAATTTTACCAAAGTTCTAGCTTTGATTAGGTCTCTTAGATGTCAATATCATGGCTTACCTGCTGAATCTTTTTGGAGAAGTTCTTATTGGATTTCTCTAATGTCACTTCAAACCTGTTGCAACCTATGGAAAAGAAACAAACACATTTCCAAACACAGGAATACCTATAAAAAGAACCATGACCAAAAAATGCTGCTCTCCTACATGAATCATAAAAAGAAAAAAAAAAATTTCTTTAAAGAACAGAAGTTGGAGATCTAAAAGAGACAGCTGTCTTTACTGAGGATAGTAAGCTGCTTTCAGCTTCAATTTTAGAACAAAGGGTTTCATGCACCTCTTCCTGGCATTAGCAGAAAGGACCACACCATAGTTTACTGAAGCTGCAAGGTACTTATGAGGATTTTATCCCACATAATAGTACCTTGGCAAAGTATTTCATCAAAAGAGTGTAAAAAGTAACAGTCAAATATGGGAGCCCAAGCAATGAATCCCAGCCCAAAGCGTTCTTAGATCTAACTAACTCCCAGCAGCTACCATATGTCCTGCATCACAGGACAGAGCAAACACCATCCCCAGAGCTAAAGCAACTTAATGCATCTACACTTACTGCCACTCTCGGGTGATGCTACACCTGCTGACACTGTTGCAAAAGAAAGGGGGGAAAAGTTATAGGCCTTAAAAACACATGAAGCCCATCTTGCTGGGGTGACCAAAGTATTTAGCATCAAAACCCACCAAAGGGTCAAAAAGAATAACTACCACAGCAATAATAGCAGCTATGATTAACTAAGCAACAACTAAGTGCCAGGCTCTGGATTTTTAAATTTATGTGTATTCTCTGTGACCTCACGACCACCCCAAGAAGGAGGCATTATTATTCCAATTTCATCTCAGAGAGACCTGACAGGTCAAGCAGTCAGAGAGCAGCCGGAGAGAGACAGCCCAGAGGCAAACTCAGGGCTGACTTTCCGTGGAGCCTGAGTAAAGCCTGCACCCTGCCACCTGCCTCCCAGCTAGAGGAGAGACTATGTACATTGCTGACCATGCAAGTCAAGTCGGTGGAGATTCTCTGAGCAGCCACAAAGGCCCACGCCACCAAAGCTGGTCTTGCTTCCTCCACATGCCCCTAAGAAGAGGAGATGAAGACGGGGCCCTGAAGTTGTGGGTGATTCAGAAACCTACTCTGTATTATGTCATTACATTTCACAAGGGAAAAAAAAATCAGCCATTACTGCTTGATAAAGAGTTCTGTATTTGAAAAGGACATTATTACCTCTAACAATTCTCTTTCTAGGCAGAATTATCTAGGATAGAGATTCTCACACTTTTTGATCTCAGGACCCATTCATCTTAAAAATTACTGAGGATCAAACTTCTACATGGATTACAGCTATCAATGTTTACCATATCAGAAATTAAAACTGAGAAATTTTAAAAACATGTATTTTGGTGGGGAGGGGTGCTATCCTGCGTCTTTGTGGCTGCACAGGTTTTTCTCTAGTTGCAGTGAGTAGGGGCTATTCTCTAGTTGTGGTGTGCCAGCTTCTCATTGTGGTGGCTTCTCTTGCTGAGCACAGGCTCTAGGAAGGTGGGCTTCAGTACTCGCAATTTCCAGGCTCTAGAGCACAGGCTCAATAGTTGTGTTGCAAGGGCTTAGTTGCTCCTCAGCATGTGGGATCTTCCCAGATCAGGGATGGAATCTGTGTCTCCTGCACTGACAGGCGGATTCTTTACCACTGAAACACCGAGGGAAGCCCCTTAAAAACATGCCTTAACTGACTTATCACAGTAATAAGCTCACTACATGTTACCATAAATAACATATTTTTATGAATAATAACTATTTTTCCAAATTTAAAAGAAAAGCATTGTTTTACACTTTTGTAAATCTCTTTAAGGTCTGGCAGGAGACCCCGGTTTAACTCCTGGGTTGGGAAGATTTGCTGAAGAAGGGATAGGCTACCCACTCCAGTATTCTTGGGCTTCCCTGGTGGCTCAGCTGGTAAAAAATCCACCTGCGATGTGGGAGACCTGGGTTTGATCCCTGGGTTGGGAAGACCCCCTGGAGAAGGGAAAGGCTACCCACTCCAGTATTCTGGCCTGGAGAATTCCATGGACTGTATAGTATAGTCCATGGAGTCGCAAAGAGTTGGACACGACTGAGTGACTTTCACTCCACTAACAGAAGATAGCTGGCTCTCACATTTGTTTCTGCATTTTATCTGTTTTGATACACTGTATGGTTGAGATATATGACAAACATCTGTCCTCATGTGGACATGTAGTTGAAAAAGGAAGGAATAGCTTTTTAATAGCTTTTTCAGATAATTGTGGATCTTTGATGCTAGACCAAAACTTGACAAATGAAGATTCTTGCAATCTGGAATCTGAAACCTATTAGCGAACTTTTCTGTTACAGTCCATCGGTATATCTCACATTTTGAATGGCTCTTTTATTCGTGCTTTGTTTAGAAAATATTGGTTCACATAGTTATGCAGATTTTCCAAATATTGACACATTTTGTTACAAGATTGAGAAAAAAAAAATCATGCTCATTATCACCGCAGTCTCATCAGAAAAAGCTTTCAGTACTGAGAAGCTGTCAAGTTCATAGGGTTGGATACAATTTTTCCACAATTCTGATTTTCCCCTGAAAGCCCTAACTTTATCATCAGTAACACTACTGCCAGTTGTTTTCTTTGAAGTGAGAGACTCTGTTCATTTTTGAGAAAACATCTACTGAACACCCAAATGCTCTGAAAAACCACAACCTATCTGTTAGTCATTCTCTCAAGCAGAAATGATGCTCCATTAAATAAATGGTCAGCTCAGCTCATTACTCCCAACAATTACATGAGAACATTTCCCTGAGATGGTCCCTGGGGTGCATACCTTGCACACAGCAGAAGTGCTTACGTGTACTTCCCATTATACCACAGAGATTACTGAAGAGGTGTTCTCAAGGGTCAAGATATAATAAAACAAATACTTTTTACTGCCCCACAAAGAACATGTATGCTTAGTTGCTCAGTCATGTTCAACTCTTTGCAACCCCATGGACTGCAGCCTGCCAGGCTCCTCTGTCCATGGGGATTCTCTAGGCAAGAATACTGGAGTGGGTTGCCATGCCCTCCTGCGGGGGATCTTCCCAACCCAGGGATCAAACCCAGGTCTCCCACACTGCAGGCGGATTCTTAACCGTCTGAGTCACCAGGGGTGAAACTGGCAAAAGAAAAAAACCACTGTGAGCATACATGGGGAAAAAATACAACTGCTAGGTCAGTGTGGTGCCAAAGTTTTTTTGACACACTGTCATGAACTTGTTTTAAGGGGCAGCAGTTTTACCTGCCACTACTTTTAGACCATCAGTGCAAATGTTGATAAATGTCGATGAAAAAATGATAATGTTTTAGTGTTACAGTGTGAACTTAAGTTTTGACATTGTGGATCCTCTGAAAGGACTGTGAGAAACCTCCTGGGGTCTAGAAACTGTCAACTGAAAAAAAAAAAAGGCACAATCTAAAAGTTGAGAATTATATTTTATTCTGTAGACTTGCTGAGGACCTCAGGAAGAGCCAGGATATATAGGAGTTCAGACCAAAAGCAAAACAAAACCAGGTGGTCAAACATCAAAAGATAACTGCTATTTAAGAAAACCAGACTTCTCAAGTTTAGTGCTTTTCTATGTATGGGGAGATACAAGAGTCTTGACTCACTGAAATCATTCCTCTGATACACACCTTAACCATTTAGGGCCAGTATACTGTTTTTCAGGCTTCCCAAGTGGTGCTAGTGGTAAGAACTCACCTGCTGACACAGGAGACATAAGAGACGTGGGTTCAATCCCTGGGTTGGGAGGATCCCCTGGAGGAGGGCATGGCAACCCACTCCAGTATTCTTGCCTGGAGAATCCCATGGACCGGGGAGCCTGGCAGGCTACAGTCCACGGGGTTGCAAAGAGTCAGAAACGACACAACTGAAGTGATTGAGCAAGCAAACACATATACTGTTTTTGTCTCTTCAGAATCCCCTCAGGGTGCACAGTTTGAGGCTGCAGTGGCTGATGGCTTAAGGGTCACACATCCTTTGTTCACTGATATGACATGTAACATTTTTCCTCCACAAGATCAAACTTTGCAAACCACTGCTCTAGGGTGAAGCATCACTGAAGCAAACATAAAATTGTTAAGACCTTAGATGAGAAGTAATCTAAAGCCTCTGTTTAAGATACCAGTAGACTGAAGTTTCTGAGTAGACTGAAGCCGAGAGATGTTTGTGAACTCACAGGAGGGGGGTGGCTCAGATCAGATTGGAGTCCAGGTCCCGTTCATCCCAGTCTTTCCAGGAAATCTTACTACCCACTCTGTCCCTTTCCTCAGAAAGACAGTCTAGTCGAAAATGTATCAAGGTTTTGATAGGGAGAGAGTAAAGGAACAAACTAGGTAATTCAATAGTTAATCCCAGTAGGGGATTATCAGTAAAGAAAAAAGTATGGGAGATCCCCATGTAAATTAAAGACCATGCAAGAAAGCAGGTTTGTTTAAGCACATGTGTGTTAAGCCGCCTCAGTCACGTCCAACTCTTTGCAACCCCATGACTGTAGCCTGCCAGGCTCCTCCGTCCAGCGGATTTCCCAGGCAAGAATACTGGAGTGAGTTGCAATGGCCTCCTCCAGGGGATCTTCCTGACCGAGGGATCGAACCGTGGTCTCTTATGTCTCCTGCATCTGCAGGCAGGTTTTTTTTTTTTTACCACTAGCACCACCTGGGAACCATAAAATCACTCAAGAGAAACAATGAGACATGCCTCCAAACAATAAAACAATGGTGCATGAGACACACATCTTGCCCAGTGAGCTCAATGAATTAATGATTCCCAGGTCACACTTCTCTGCACACACTAGAAACAAAAATATGAAGAAAAAGTGACATTATATTGAAACCTCAGATAATCTGCCATTTTAAGCATATGTTATTGCCCATTTTGTTCACTTCTATTGCGCCATGATAGTCCCAGTTTGACCACGTAGGCAAGAAAACGCCCCCACCTGGCGTGGAGGAAGAGCTGATGACGGAAGTGTGAGATCTGCTCAATGAGGAAGAAGGCGGCTTTTTCCCCTCTCCCCACTGTTCCTTTGATTAGAAAACTGTAGCCCACTAAGTTCTCGAGGCATAGCACCCTCTTGCCCACCTGCTTGTAAGTCTCACAGGCGTCCTATTCTAATAAATCACTTCCTATCTATCACCATGCTTCTCGCTGAGTTCTTTCTGTGCTGAGACATAAAGGACCAGAACTCCCAAAACATGCCAACTAGTGGTTTCAGTTTGGAATATCTCAGATGTAGAAACGCAGCTAGTTCCATGGCTGATTCATAGAGGCCCAGGTCTATTTCTGGCTGATAAACAGAACAGAAGTGGCTTAGAACTGAACTGTTCTCTAAGGGTATATGGAGAAGTGAGGCTTCTAATTAGAGTTTGATTTCCTAACTGTCTAAGATAAGTTAATATTGCTATCCCAGTGACCTGTGGGGAAACTGAGGAAAAGTAACTAACCTGTCAAGGGTTACATGATGAACTGGGGAAGGAACAATCACCACCAGGGTTGCAAGTCAGATTAACATTAACATTACCAGTTTGAGCCTACACTATGTTGAAAAGTTTACTTTTAGAGTAGAGTTTTCAATTCCTCATCACTTATATAGAAATGATATATTAAACAAGTTACTTTATCAGAGTATTCAGTATTTGATGGCACAAAGAAGTGATTATCTTTTGGGATAGGAATATTAGATTCTCTTATCTCCCTGCCTTGTACATCATCTGAGCCCACAGTAAAGGGTAAAAACAGAGTTGCTTAATGTTGAATAAAATCAAAGGCAGGTTTAATTTTTAAATTATAGACTGGGTTGATATCACAGAATACAAATATTCTGCCTCTGAAAAATTTAAAGCAAGGGCCAACAAAGTACTGTCTGGGGGTCAAACCCAGTCCTCCATGTTTCTATAAATAAAGCTTTGCTGGCACACAGCCACATCCATGCTCTTTTGATACAGTAGCAGAATAATCATGACAGATCTTATGACCTGAAAAGCCCCAAATATTTGCTATTTCCATAAGTAGATAAAATAGGGGTTCCCCAGAGAAAGAGAATCAGTCATGGTTTTCTTGACATAAAAGAAGCCATTTTTCTTCCCCTAAGCCATTCTGTAATCTAAACCTGACCACAGTGCTCGTCCCTGCCAGGTCTCAGCAATAATGATCTTAAGGGAACAAAAGAACAGACCTTTATCAGGCAAGAGAAGTCACAACAGCAGAGATAACAAAGCAGGTATCAAGACTCCCAGTTCTGTTTCAATGGTAAAGATTAGCCTACTTTCTTGAGACTTTGCAGAATTTAACACCTGCACCCCCCTCCAAAGGGATAATGATGTTGATCTTTTCAGACCCTCTTAACTTCACTCAACTAAAGCTTCAAGACTCAACTACCCAAGTCTCTTAATTTAAAAACTTCCAATTTTGCTGCTTGGGGACACCCTGCTTTGGGAAAGATCTCCAGTGTTCTCCTTAGTTGCAACAAGTAACAAATCCTTCCTTCTTCCACTCTCTTTCTTGCTTGTGTCTTTTTGCTCAACACCCACCAAGAGGTGAACCCTGTTTTGGGGTAACATTTAGTCCTTTTTGGGGAACAAATTGGCAGACTATTGATTTAAAGTTAAAAAACTTTGAAATATAGTAAGTCTCCTACATACAAACATTCAAGTTGCGAACTTTCAAAGATGCAAACATGCGTTCCATCAACGTCAGGTTGTGTTGAAACTGCAGCCTGTGCCCTCCGATTGTGTTAGCTGGGTACCCAGGCGAACTTTGTTGGTCTTACAAACAAACGGGACTTACGAACGTGTTCTTGGAAGAGAACTCGTTCATGTGTAGGGGACTTTCTGTAAAGCCTATTTTGATCTTCTGGCTTCCTTTCCTACCCCACCATTGAACTTGACTAAGTACCATCCTCCTTCCCTATTACACCAGTGAAGGGAAGCAGAATATACCACCTTCACATATGCTTCTCTGACACAAAGATTATTTTGAGCTGAAGGTAACTGAGACGCAGCAGATAACAAGAAAAGCTCTCTACCCTCCCCCATCTGCCAAAGAGCAAGACATAAATTTACAAAGGTACCTTCTCTCCCCTCTCTACCAAAGACAACATTTAATTAATTTAGAGACAACTCTAGACCCTTATCATCCCAGAGACTACACCAGAGCAATCTACATAACAAAGTTATCTCCAGCTAGTTTCCCCATATATTTGCCTTCCCATAATTTGCCACTCTAGAAACTCAAAGTCCTCCTGCTTTGTCTTGGTGTTTCTCTGATTTACAGCTCCTCATCTAGTCAACCTAAGATGGGTTAAGAGTAAAAAAATTCTTTCCTCCCTTACACCTGGTAAGATGCTCTTTTTTCCCAATATGTTACCCTTGTTACAAGCTCCAAAGAGAATGTTCTATTTCCACTCGTACAGTAAGTTATTTACTATGGAAAGTTATATACCAGGTTGAAAGCCATGAAATTCTGTTTTTTCTAATATAGTCAAATAATGACAATTTTATATGGTTCAACCTACTCTGGCATTAACAGCTTATTCCTATAGTATGTATCTCCAGGGTATAATATACAAACACATCAATTTTCTACAAAGAGAACAGAAATAGAATTAGGAAAAGGGAGTGAGGTACATTTTCCCCACTAGAGGGCACTCTAACAGAATAAACTTCAAATACGTTTAGAGGCTTCCCTGATAGCTCAGTTGGTAAAAGATTTCGCCTTCCCTTGTGGCTCAGCTGGTAAAGAATCTACCTGGAATGTGGGAGACATGGGTTCGATCCCTGGGTTGAGAAGATCCCCTGGAGAAGGGAAAGGTTACCCATTCCAGTATTCTGGCCTGGAAAATTCCGTGGACTACATGTATAGTCCATGGGACCCCAAAGAGTTGGACACAACTGAGCGACTTTCACTTTCTACATTTTTACTGACAGAAATATTCGATTCAAGTTTTAGTTTTCCAAGTCCTTGCATCTGACCCCAACAATTTTGTGACATACGTTATAGAAGAGGAAACTGACACTGGAAAAGACCTACTCAGAGTCACATGTCAGAGAAGTAAAGCCTGACTCAAACCCAGGTCCTATCTGCCCTAGCCCACCCTGCAGAAGTTTAACAGGATCTTTAAAATCAATAGCTCCTAACTTTTCTTCCCCTTTTATCACACCATTTACACAAAAATTTTATTCCTGTAATATTTCTTATTTCTGGCCTGAGTCTCCAAGAAGCAAGAAGGGAAAACACATCCAGCCCCACCTCCCAGAAGGTGATATGGGAACATAGTCTGAAAAAAAGAGAAAACCCTTGAGAGTCTCACAAGTTTCTCCCCACTCCCCGTTCTTCCACTGTGCTACCACCAACCCCCACTCACCTTTTTAATGGTCCAGTAATCACTGATTTCACAGCTGTATACCAGTTGACTACCAATTTTTTTTTTTAACTTGAGTAGTAAGCCACTTTTTACTTGGTTCTGAAAAGTTGCCACTTACCAACATCTTTCCGAATCCTGTAGAGAAGAAGATGACCTTGTTTTGTTCCAACAAGCAGCCATTCCTCTGAAAAAGAAAAGGACCATCAGCTTTAGTAAGACCCTGTTTCTTTAGTTGGGGCTTATAATCAGAAATCAAAGGGTTGAGAAAATGAGTTGGCTTTGATAATATGTGTTTTGCAAAACTAATAAATGTTTGTATTCAAGAAATGTTTGAGAATCAAATAATTGAAAGCAATATTTATTGAACTAGGTGAGACATACCAGAGAATGAAAAATGCCCCCAGCTTCATTGTTTCAAAATGAAACCAACTGAAAATATGATAGAAGTTTATAAAACCATAAAATGGGTAGCATAAACATAAGACTAGGTATTTTTCCATGTGCCATAGCACATGAAGCTTACAGGACTAACTATCTCCAAAGATGGTCTAACAGATAGTATCAAGAGTGACAAAGATGTGAAGAAACTAGAATGCTCATACATTGTTCACAGGAAAATAAAATTGCAGGCCTATGAAAAAGAATCTCACAGTTTCATAAGAGACTAAACACAGAGTTACTGTATGACCCAGCAATTCCAAAACCCATGGGTATACACATAATAGAAATGAAAACATATGTTCCCACAAAAAATTGTACATAAATGTTCATAGCAGTGTTGTTCACAATAGCCAAAAGGTGGAAACAGCCTAAGCATCCACCAAAGGATGGGTGGATAAACAAAATGTGGCATATCCATTGAATGGAATATTCCAGTCATTAAAAGAAACGAAGTGGTGACATAGGCTACAATGCGGATGGATCTGACAATATTATACTAAATGAAAGAAGCTAGACAAAAAGGGCTACATATTGCATGCTTCTATTATATTACATGAAATGTCCAGGACAGGCAAATCGAGAGACAGTAAGATTAGTGGTGCCCAGAGCTGGTGGGCTTAAGGAGAAGGGGGCTAGTCGGCTTGGGGAAAAAGAAATGGGATTTCTTTTCAGGGTTATGAAAATGTTTTGAAACTGACTGTGGTGATATTTTCACAACTCTGTGAATGCACTGACAACCACCAAATTGTACACTTTAAATGGGTGAGTTGTATGGCATATGAATTATATCTCAAAGTTCTTATTAAAAAAAAAAGATGGTTACTGGTTCTTAAATTTTTATGTGCATCAGAATTATTTGAGAATTTATTAAAATAGATAGGCCTTGCCCTCAGTTTCTGATTCAGAAGGTCTGGAAGTGGGCCTGGGAATGTGCATTTCTAATAAGTTCCCAGGCAATGCTTATGATGTTTGTCTAGAGGGAGCATTTTGGGAGACACTGGTTTTGGCTAAAAGTCAAAAGGTTCTGAAAGGACTTAAATAATTATCCTGATAGATTTATATTAAATAATTAAGCTAAATTAAGCCTGTACAGATATTTCCTTTGCTTTTTGATGTTGTAACATAAAGGTCACTCATTCCCTTCATAAACTTCTAGATCCTTTGTAAAAGAAAATACTGGATACTGATATAGACAAACTTTACTGAGGATGCATTGTATTCCTGGAAATGCTAAGCACTTATCACATGTTATAACATCTATCCTTTGAAGTATGCCTTTTTCTTTTTTAAAAGAACATTTGGCCTTACCACATGTGGGATCTTAGTTCCTACTGCCCCCTGCAGTAGAAGCACGGAGTCTTAACCACTAGACAGCCAGGGAAATTCTAGTATGTCCTTAACTTGAATCTCTATTTTATAGATGAGGAAGTTGAGGCCTAGGGAATAAGTAACTTGTCCAGAGTCACACATTTAGTAAGACATGTGTAGCAGAGACAGGATCCCAACCCCAGTTTGTCTTACCCTTAGCAACATGCTGAAAGTGACAGTCGCTCAGTTGTGTCCAACTCTTTGCGACCCCATGGACTGTCCATGGAATTTTCCAGGCCAGAATACTGGAGTGGGTAGCCTTTCCCTTCTCCAGGGGATCTTCCCAACCCAGGGATCGAACCCAGGTCTCCCACATTGCAGGCAGACAGATTCTTTACCAGCTGAGCCACAGGGAAAGTTCAAGAACACTGGAGTGGGTAGCCTATCCCTTCTCCAGGGGATCTTCCCGACCCAGGAATCAAACCAGGGTCTCCTGAATTGCAGGTGAATTCTTTACCAACTGACCTATCAGTGAAGCCCTGATATGAAGCACATGTTATGATGCATGTGTTAAGGCATCTCATCTCAAAACAATGGGTGTTAGCCACAGGCTATCTGAAAGGTACGGTTATGTTTATAAAACAGGTCTGGAGCCACTCCAGATCCTTAGTCTTCCAGAAAAAGATAATGACTCTGTCCTCTTTTAGGTTTTAAAGTAAAGGCAGGACACAGAAAGTAAGATAGTGCGCTCTCAATGACATAAGTGGAAACGAGAAATAACACTAGCTCCAGTGGAACACTGGTGATTTATGTCAGAGCAGAACATGGGGAAAAAAGAATGCAGTTCACAAGGCTTGCTTTGAAAAATACATTATATTTAGAACTCTACTTATATTAATAGATATCACTGTACTGAGCAATTGATAATATTAAAGTTGATTTTCAGGAGACACGCACTAATATTTCAAATACAAATAAAACAAAAATTTTTAAAAATTCACTTACACATAAAAACCTACAGCAAAAAGGCCAACATAATGTTCACCATCTTCCCCATCCTCTCCACTGTGACCCCCAAACACCTGCCAGTTGCTGTTTTTCTTTACCTCTTTCAACAGGTTCATCAAGTACCCAGGTCTGCAAGGCCTATCAACTTTACCTCTACAAGGTACCTGGCAACGGCCCTCTCCCAGAGTCCCCGGGGACCCCTCGGCTGGTCTCATGCTATGTGTCCTTCCATGTTTGCCATCTGTTACCTTAAAGCACATCTCCAGTGCTGTCAGACTGGGGTTTAAAAAGTCCTCATGAAGCTGGACTACCAAAATATGAAGCCAAACCCCTAAGCATGATTTTCAAGGGTGTGCTTTCCATTTGTATTGAAATGTTTATTTGCCAATAGACATTTCTATCAAATGTCTACTTTACTGGTGATAAAATGGAATCAAATAAATTTATTCAAAAATTAAAAAAACAATTTAATTGAGGGACTTCCTTGGTGGTCCAGTGGTTAAGAATCCGCTTTGCAAGGCAGAGGACAAGGGTTTGATCCCTGGATGAGGAACTAGGACACCACATGCCTTGGGGCCTGAGAGCTGCATCGGGAATCCCACATGCGGCAACTAAGACCCAATGCAGCCAAATAAAATAAATAAATATTAAAAGAAAAAACTTCTTAAAAAATTTTTTAATTGAAATTTTATTTGACCCTTCTCAATTATTCCTCTGGAGATGCTGACGAAAATGCATTTATCATACATGCAACATACTGAAACAGCTTTCTTTTAACTAGTAAAAGCACCACACACATATTCATTTCTAACACTCAAAGTCAAGGAAAACGAGTGTATCATCCAGACATAACAACGGCATAGAGCTCTGACGAGGCCTGATTTGGTTACAGAAGTCAACGGCGGTTCAGGTGGCCAGAGAACCAGCCCACAGCTGGAGGACCAACCCAGGCTCAGGTGACCAGAGGACCAACCCATGCATGCTCTATGTCACCAGACAACATAGCCGTGCGTGCAAAACACTGAACATGAAAAGCATGCAGGGCAGGCAGAGCATGGGGTAGGTGGAGTCTCTCCTGGGACTCAACACTGCACATCAGAAAGTGGAACACACTACACAAACGGGCAACACAGGCAAAAACAATGCAGAGTCAGCCCTAGAAAACGCGCAATGGCCTAATCCTGAGCCACAGGATCACAGACACAATTCCTCCTGGGAAGGAAGGCGGAGCCCTCTAGCTCACAGTTACCCTAGTGAAGCTCCATCCAACAGTGCAGCTCAGTCCAAATGCATGTGATAAACCCTCACTGCTGAACATGGCAGAGAGTACAGAGATGAACAGGGTAGTGCTCACTTCCCTTCTTTGAGTCACAGGGCAAAGAACAGTGTTTCTCAAAGCAGCAGCCCCTGATTCGCTGTGTCAGAATCACTTGGACTTATTAAAAATGCCCAGTCCTGAGCCTAGCTCCCAGAGATTCTGATGCAGTGATTCTGCAGAGGTGCCCTGAAATTTGCATTAAAAAATTTTTTCATTATATGAGAAATTTACCTAATTCCAAAGCTAAAACTATGAGAAGTCAGTCCATCCTGTCCACTTCACCTTGTTCTCTTCCTTCTGCTGTAAGTAACCATTTTAGTCATTCTTATTTTTCCATTGTTTCTTTGGAAAACAAATAAAAATGATTTGGTATACACACATACAGATACACACACACACCCCTACATTTATTTATAGGCTCTGAATATACATTAAAGTTTGAGAACCAAGCTCTAGAATCAGATATGATTTACTGGATTTACCTTGGAAAAACTACTGAAATTTTCAGGTTCTTCCTCTGGAAAAGGGAGTTGTTATTATTGCATAAATGCTTACTACATCTACGTACTCAACAATGAAAGCCCTTACTGTTAGTCAATTAAACAAATATTTAATAAGTATCCATTATGAGTCAGGAACTCTTCTAGGCACAGTAAATAAACCTATGTACAAAACAAACTTGTTGCTCTGAAGGAACCTATACTCTAATATGGAATGACAGAGACAATAATAACATAAAATAGCAGTAAGAGGCTTCTATGGTAAGAAGATAAGGCTGAGTAAAAGAGTAGCACATTGGTGGATGTGGCATTTTCTTCTATACACAATAGCTCAGTAAAGGCCTTGCTGATTTATGTGATATTTCAGCAAACAAAATGAGGAATGAGCTGTATATCTAGGACAAGAGACTGTCAGGCAGAGGAAACAGCAAGTGCAAAGGCCCTGAGATAGTTACATGCTTTATGTGTTCATGGAACAAGAACGACCATGTAACTAGCAGCAGAGGAGCAAGGGCTAAGACCATAGGGAAAAACAAGGAACATAACTAGAGGCCTGATCATGACAGGTGTTGCCAGTCATGTTAAGGACTTTGGAACTTATTCCAGTTGTGATGTGAAGCTATGGAGGGTTTTGAGCAGAGGAGAGATGCAAATAGATGACATTTTCAAAGTATCTCTCTACCTCTATGTGGATAAAACATGGCAAATGGCATAATGGCAAACCCAGGGTGATGAGTCAGAAGACTATTATAGTCATTCAGATGACAGAGACTGGCGCCTTCATCAACAGCAGTGAACAGCAGAGATGGAGGGAAGCGACTGGGTTGTAGAATTTTTCAGGAGGTGGAACAGATATTTGCTGATGGATTGGATGTGGTGTATAAGAGAATAAGAGATGTCAAGGATAATTCCAAGGCTTTGGGGTTTAGCCAAATGGGTAAACAGAAATGCCATTTCTGTTTGCAGAGATAATGGGATACAGGGGGACGGGCACGTTTGAAATCAGGAACTCTTTTGGCCATGCAACCAGATATCCAAATGAAGATGCTGAAGAGGCAGCTGGAGTCTACAACTCTGGAGTTTCGGGAGAAGTCCTCCTCCTCATCATCACCATCATATTGTCCTCACTTCCATGTCCCAGAAGATGGGATTATGGTGGCTCTATGACATTATCCAGCTCAAATACTGTCTGGCCCTCCAGAAGCCTGGAGGTTCCTGGATGAACTAAGGTCACAATGTAGACAAAAGGGGTAAAAACTAGAAACAGCAATATTTACTGCTGCTAAAGCCTGAAAATAAAGTAGTTTTGAGGCACAAGGCAGTAAATGGCCTCTCATAGCCCAATACCTAGCACAGCAATCTCGTAGGCAACAGGTGTTACTCCTGTTTTGCTGGAGTTTAGACAGGCCAAAAGCTACCTACCATTTCAAAAGCTGTTTCTGGAAAGCACAGGTACAGAAAATCTTTATGGTAACAAACTGCAGTTGGTGAAAGAACCTGAAATATGTGGACTACTAGTCCCACAGGGTATCAGGGTCAAGGACTCTGACAAGCTAAGCGGAGTGTGGCAAGCGGCTGCATCCATCCTTTTCAGAAACATATGTCCGAGGCTGAGTGGATTAGCCTTCCCTCCATAATCACATATTAGGCAGCATAAGTCTCTGTTATCATTTATCTTGTATTGTAATCTGTTCACATTTCTTTGTCTGCCACTATGTGTCCCAGGAGGACAGGCACTGTTTCTTACTCATCTTTGGGTTCCTGTTTCTAGCAGAGAGACTGGCCCATGCAGCCACTTAATACACACTTGACAAAGAAACAGGGGAGTGATCCCCTTTGTGCTGAGTGTCAGGTCTTTCATTTTTTCAATTTCTTTTTTTTTTCTCCTCTATTTATTTTACATTTTTACTGAGAGCATTTAATGACAGAAAAGTGGAAGTTTTCTTGAGATACCTGGAGGAAGTAGGATTCTCTCCTTAACCCTAGGACAGATTGCTGTGGAGGTGTGACTTTAAAAAGTCCCAGAGCTAAACAACCACACTGTTACTCTATAGCACAGGGGCCTATATTCAGTATCTTGTGACAACTATAACGGAAAAGAAGATGAAAAATAATGTATAATATATGTAAAACAATCATTTGCTATACAGTGGAAATTGACACAACAGTGTAAATTAACCATATTTCAACAAAATAAAATTTAAAAAAGAGGTCCATGGCAGCTGGGGGAGGGTGGGGGGTGCACACATTAGTGAGATATGTAGTGAAGGCACCTTACTGAAAAGGATGTGAAGAACTCTGACTGAGTGGCACTGTCCACGACAATGAACAGAATGCCAGCCACCACCAAGATTCCACCAGGCCCATCATGATACTCAGCTCAGTATAAGATCTGATTAAGGTTCTGAGCCACCTTGATTTCTGGGACCTGGACATTAACAGGAAAGACTGAAAGTACTTCTGTTTGGTCTTTGGTTATCAGACACACAAACACTCGTGGATAGGAGCATAATGTTCACAGGAGTCAAGGTTTATTTCAGAAATCATTTGTATTCTAGAACAGAGACACCTGATCTTGCTTTCTGTACTGGCCAATCCCAAGTGGATCATGCAACGTTTTATGGGTTAGGTTTCCTGAAAGCCTGAAATGACCCTCTTCTACTTATAGGAGTTAGGTAACTTGGGCATTTTGATTAGGAGACAATCAACCACTTGGCTAGATTAAAAGTGGAGAGTAACAGTTAGCTACAGTAATTAGAAGTAAGTGATGAGTGACGATTAAGGGGGAAAAGACATAGTTGCTAACTTGTTCAATGCAAAACAAGCAAACAAAAAGCAAAACAGTGTTGTCTTTCACCTGGAAAACAACACAGTCTGGACATGTTCAAGCCCCTAGCCGTCTGAGAACTTCTGTGGAACTTTGCTACCCAAACTAAAGACTTATTGGGAACAGAAATGAGCCAAAACAGAGTAGTTAATAAGGAAAGTTCCACCCCCAACTCCCTACCGAGAGCAAGGGCAGGTGAACATCCCTAAAATGCCTGGATCCCCGGAGATCGCCCAAACAGCTCCACCGCCCCCGCTGTCAACAGAGCTCTGGCTCCCCTCATCCTAGGCCCCTCTTGGAGGACGCCCGACCAGAGGCCGTCCACTTTCCTAGCCTCGCGAAAGGTCTCAGCCGCTCCCGCGCTGACCCCACCTGGCCCCTCGTCTCACCCCAGGCAGCCAGACAGTCGATCTGCAGAGGCAGCTTTTCTAGGATCGGCACCGGCTCGAAGGCGTCGTGCATGGCGGCAGGCGCAGTCGCCGCCACAGCCTCAACCGGATTGTGCCGGGTCGGGTGTGGGGCCGGAATCAGGACCAGGGAAGAGTGGGGACCTCGGCTACTGGCTCTTGGGCAATAGAGCCATCTACAACACCGGACTTCCTGCAGAGTTAAGCCCGCCCCTTCCGCAGCTGAAGTCCCGCCCCTTCCGCCCCGGTTCCTAGCGCAATCTCCAGGAGTGATCTGGTACCTGGGTTCGGGTTTTTCGTTGAACCATCGTGGAGCCCGAGTGGTCATGGGTTTAACAAGGTGGAAAAAGGGGTCTTAATCTTTGAACTGTTTTAGGCATCAGAGCATGAAGAATTCAGGCTTTGGCGTTAGACTTGGGATGGAGACCTGTCATTTAGGAAATGAGCTCAGGAGCTGTGGCGTTTAAGAAACAATCTCTAGAAGCCTTAGTTCTGTATCTGCAAAGTGATGGTAGTGTTGTGTACCTAACCTTGTGAGCTGTTAGCAACAGCTGACATTCTAAGCACTCAATCAATGGTAGTTTTAGTATTACCATTATAAACCCAACTAATTTGCAGTAACTTTCCCTTTTATTTTAGGGGCTTATCGAGGCCAGTGCTTCTCAAAGTATCGTCCCTAGGTCAGCATCACCTGGGAACTTGTTAGAAAGGCAGTCCCAGACTTCATCCAGCCCTACTGATTCAAACACTGAAGGCGGTGAGGGGTGGGTGGCGGTCCAATTGTGTTTTACTAAGCCCCCAAGGTGAGTCCATAAACTTTAAAGTTTGAGAACGAATGCAAGAATGATCTGTATCTGGCAGTTTACCTCCAAGAAAACAGCTAGTATACCATGAAGTGAAGCATTTGGTTTAAAGCAAAATGTAAAAGAAAAAAGGAGCGAGTCTGTGATATAAACATATTAAAAAACAAAAACAAAAAACCTACAGCCCTGGTCACTTTTAGTTTCTTCATCTGTAAATGAATACTGTCCCATCTTTATCAAATACTGTTTCTGATAATCAAATGAAGTATCTTCAAGTAGTAAGAAACACAAAAATTGCTGAAGAAATCTTGGGGCTAATTTTCCCCATAGAAACTGAACACCTTGAAAATTTAGAATTACCAGCTCTTCTGCTAGAAGGCCTGCTACCTTGTAGTTCCAGTTCAAGACCAAAATAAACAATGTAGACTCTTAAGTTGGTTACAGGTCAATGTGATAATATAAATTCCTTCTGAACCTAGTCTAAGAACTGCTACACTACAGCCAATCACATTAACACATCCTGAGAAAACAGAATTAACAGGCTATAGAATTTGTGCTATAGACCCCTGCTTGTAACAGTAGGTTTCTGGGAAATTTCCAGGCAGTCTGGTGCTTAGGACTTGGCACTTTCACTGTTGGTGGGGGAACTAAGATCCTGCAAGCCATGTGGTGTTTCAAAAAAAAAAAATAGGGGTTTTTGCCTACTTTCAAATTAATATCTAACCAGTCTCAAAAACATGACCAGTTATCCTGCTGCATTATGAGCACTATTCACTTGCTGAGTTTTGGTGTGGAAGAACAGAAGCACACAAAGTTAATACCAGCCCTTGGCAAATGGGTTAACCTGAGAATAGGCAGTTCGTATTGTTTCTTAAGAAATACTATCTAGGTGATTTTTGTTGCTGTCGTTGTTAATCACCACACCAAACAGCTAGAGAAATGTTATATAAATACTTTAGTAAAGACTGTAGTCATGTGGTCACTGATTTTAACAGAAAATAAGACAATACAGAATAAAAACCATGGAAGGAAAAATTCAATGAGAGTGTGGAGAAAGGGTCTTCAGAGAAAGTCTTGGAAAAAAAGTGACAAAAACATGAATTTTGTTAAAACTTTTTAATATTAAAAAGTGGCATGAACTTTCTATGTAGAACAAAAATCTTGGGAAGGCAAAATTGGACAAACGCATTCGAACAAATAATAGTGCTTCAAATGAATCCCATCACCTTGTGATGTTTCTTATAAACCATCCCTAAGCCAACACCAGATACAAGTACAATCCTAAAAAATGAGCAGCAGTCCAGGGCCTCCACATTATTTCATGCAGAAAAAACTGTTAACCAAAGAAGGACCTGTTTCCTTTATATTAGCTCCTGCTTCTGAAGCATTATAATCCCTTTAGCAGGGTGCTCACTCGGATGCACTTATGATGGAGTGCCTTTCTGCATCTAGTTCAACACCCAGTGAAAGGCATGGAGGCAAACAAAGCACTGCCCAGGACTCCACACTGCTGCCCTTGAAGGCTTACAAAACAGTAGTTAAAAGTTCTGGAGTGTGCACCACATTGCCAGCAATGGGATGTGTCACCATAGCAGATGTCAAAAGAGTTAGGCTAATATTTCTCTCTAAAGTACATCTGAAATAGAAAAATCTTTAATATACACCATTTGTAAACAAAATTGCACTTGATTTTGCTTCTTCAAATGATCTAAAATCACACTGTAACAGTCTCTCTCTCCCTCTGTTGTTTGTTGTTGCTCTTTTAATCACTGATAGAACTGTGGCTCCTTAACGCAGGACTTTTTTTTTTTCCTCTAAACTACCTCTGCAAGATTTAACCTTGTCTTCCCAGGAAATGCAACGATAATTAACAATTTCACCCATCACCTATGTAATTCCCTAAATAAATAAAAATTACAGGTAGTTGCTCCTGGATATTACATATTATGGCGTGATGTCACAGTTCTTCAGAGGATGTTAGATTTTTTAGTTTGACAGATTAAACAATTTAAACATTATAGAAGGTTTAGGAACAACATACACAAGTTGCATAAACATCCATGTCAGGGTGTGGGAGGGAAAGGGGCACCAATGCTGCAAATAAAAAACTTGTAGATTCTTTTCATCCTATGAACTTGTTTTCAAGAGAATGTTCTCCTTGTTCCAACACCTCTCGCCAGCTCCAATGCACAAAGATCAAAGAACAGATCAAGATGTCATTGCCTCCTTTAATCCCATGGAGCAGTGCAGTGACTAACATAGAAGCTGATCTCTTTCCAGGTCCTAGCCATCCTCAGTTGCAAATCTTCCCATTCTTTACTCCATTTTGGACCTTTCGAAGTGTGTGATCATTCGTTCCTAGGAAGGAAAAAGTTATTTTAGGTATATTAATTTTAAATGGTCTACATTCCAAATATCTTTTATAAAAATCATCACAGGTTTTCTTAAGTACTTGCTTATGTTCACTGGCTATTTAAAGCAATGCTTCCTAAGCATCTATGAAGATTTTGAAACATACAGATGTTCAGGTCCAAAGATTAACTGAAGCAAAATCTCTAGGGTTCTGGACACCATAAATCAACAAGCCATAAATCAAAAGGAACTGTGTATTTTAGAGTCACTTAAGCTTTAACAAAAATGTGTACCTCCTGTGATTCAGGAATTTAACTTAATGAAAGAGTCAAGGATATGGGCAAAGATTTAGCTTCTACCATCTCTACTACTGTAACAATACTAGAAAGAATTGTGTCCAAAAATATAAGACTGTATAGACAAACTACGGTATATCCTGATTAAAATTACATTTGATGAAGAAGTTCTAGACATCTGTTGCACAACAATGCACATACAAATTAACACTTTGCACCTGAGAAAGGTTAGAATGGTAGATTTTATGTGTTTTCCATTATAATTTTTTAAAATCATGTAAAGAATTACATTTGATTATAAAACAGTATTTATAATATGCTGTTTCAATTGAAAAAATTAATGTAATACTATTAAATTTCACAGTAACTATACAGGAATTTTACTTTAGAATATTCTTCATTTTTCCCAAACTCTGACAGAACTGTAAATCCCTTTGCAATATGATCAATTACATCAGAAAATCTATCCTTTTCACATTTTTTTCTTAGAAATACCCCTCCCTGAAGCTCTCTGTTCTCCTGTTCCATTCTGGACTAACTGCTCTCCAAACCTGTTGCTCAGCTGTCACTGAGAATTTCTTACATCATCATCCTAGGAATTTATCCCTGCCTCTGTGTCAAATTCTTGATTTCCTGGATCCAAAGTCTTTCTCTTCATAGCTCCCTCATATTCATATATTTTATGAATAAACATCTACATAGTAATTTTACTTTAGAATACTTTCTAATTTTATTTTAGAATACATTTCCTGAGAAAGCACACATAGGATGTCAATTATTTTATTTTTTACATGACTGAAAACATCTTTTTTTACCCCCAGTTGATAATTGAGTATAGAATTCTAGTTTGAAAATAATTTTTCTCAGAATTCAAATACATTGTTCTATTATCCTCGAGCTTCCAATGTTGTTGAAGAGTCTGATGTTGTTGAAGAGTCAGACTCTTCAACTCTAGTCCTTTATCTGTTTCTCTTGTAATTCATTTAAGCTCTTGAACCATTTTTTCATACAGGAAAATGTAAAACCATGGAGTCTGCCACCAAAAGTACTACAATAAACACATATTCCCTGAACAGCACAGCTGGGTTTCACATCCTCAGCCCTCTCTCGTTGAAATATGGGTGTTGGAAAGCTGAAGCCAAAAGGGAAATCCTGAAGGCCAACCCGTTATAAGCAGAAGGTGGCGCCCAAGAGAAAGAACTGAGAAAACACCACAAAAAGCCAAGTGTTCTGTAAGCAGGCTTGTCTGAATGGTAGAGTTCTCAGTTAATTCAATGCATAGAACAGCTAAGGAATCTGACACTGTGCTGTACTACACAGCCAGTGAGTGGGAAGTGAAGAAACCATTTTTTTAACAGTCAATCCAATATAGTAAGTCACAACTGGGCAAAGGCTTTTAAAAGACTTTCTGAAATCAAGATAATCTAAACATTCAGAACATGTCTAGAAGAGGTTTCCATGAACTCAGACTGCAAGTCTTATATAAGACTTCATGAGAAACCTTCTAGGTGAAGTGTATGGAACCATATTAAAAGAATAAAAATCAACATAAACATTTTGGTGTTGTTCAGTCTTGGAGTTGTGTCCAACTCTTTGTGACCCCATGGACTGCAACAACATAAACATCAGAAGTATACTAATTATCCTTATTATCAGTAAGATAGTGACACAGATAGTACTGATAGTAGGTAAAAAAAATCAGGCCATTACTGAGTCAAATAAATCAGTGTTCTTGAACAAGACTGATGACTGCCTATTAAGCCACCAGACACAAAGTTTATGTGTATATTATTTGATTACTAACCTCATCTGAATCCAGAAGGGCTGGAAGTGCTCTAAAGAGAGAAAAACAAACTGATAAATGTAAAATAAAGCCATAAATGGTTCATAAAGGATAGTGGAATAATGACTACAATTTAATGACATTTCAGGAAAAGACAAAAAAACCCACAAGAATCAGTTACTAAAATTGTATGGACTTTAATAGGACCAATGTTTAATTAACATTATAGACATCGAAAGGAACTCAAAAATTCCAAAAGGATTACCCCACTGATTTTAGGAAGACCTATAGCTACATCTTTCTGAGCAGAAATGTCATCTGAATGAACAATCTGGATTACTTTCATTTGTATTAATACATCATTCCTAGTTTTTAGTTTCCAACATCTTTTAATGTTTTTAATACTTTAAATTATTTCCAATAATTTAATCTTTTACTTTTAGAGTTAACTACAAGCATTCTCATTACTATGTTCTTCAGCTCAATTCATTTAAAATAATAAAATACTACTTTGAAAAAGTATTCTTGTGGTAATGATTCAAAAACTTACACATCTGTCACAGAAGAAGGAACATTTTCTTCTACCCACTTTAAATCATCTTCCTGCTGAGAACGCATAAATGCCAGATGTTACTAAAATGCACCAAAATATACATCTCAAGTAAGGATCTAAAGAGGTCTCAATTTAATCTTTTGTCACTCTGAATTAGTATATTCACATAACAGGGCTGAAAACATAGAAGTCAAATAATTTAATTTGAAAAAGTAAACTATATGAAATATAAAATGGTATCTTTTTTTTTTAATTTTTATTTTTACTTTATTTTACTTTACAGTTCTATATTGGTTTTGCCATACATTGACATGACTCCACCACGGGTGTACATGCCTTCCCAAACATGAACCCCCCTCCCACCTTCCTCCCCATAACATCTCTCTGGGTCATCGCCGTGCACCAGCCCCAAGCATGCTGTATCCTGCATCGGACATAGACTGGCGATTCGTTTCTTACATGATAGTATACATGTTTCAATGCCATTCTCCCAAATCATTCCACCCTTTCCCTCTCCCTCTGTGTCCAAAAGTCCGCTCTACACATCTGTGTCTCTTCTGCTGCCTTGCATACAGGGTCATCATCGCCATCTTTCTAAATTCCATATATATGTGTTAGTATACTGTATTGGTGTTTTTCTTTCTGGCTTACTTCACTCTGTATAATCGGCTCCAGTTTCATCCATCTCATTAGAACTGATTCAAATGTATTCTTTTTAATATCCCTAAATGCTTTCTTTTCAATAGTGTAATACCTAGAAGTTCTTACTTCATGTAAGCTTTGAGCCTTAAAAATAAAATAAATTCTAAAGCCCTTTTAAATGTAGAGTGAATGCACAGTTCTGAAGGAAAAAAAAGCTGACTGAAAAAATCTTGATCTTTTTTTCTATTAAAAAAAATCAAAGTATAGTTGATTTACAATGCTATGTTAATTTCTGCTATATGGCAAAGTGTTCAGTTACATAAATATAAATATATATACATATATACTTTTTCATATTCTCTCCATTATGGTTTATCAGAGGATTTTTTTTAAAAAATTATATTGGAGTACAGTTGAATTTCAATGTTGTGTTAGTTTCAGATGTACAGCAAAGTGAATCAGTGATACATATATCCACTTGCTTTTAGATTCTTTTCCCTTATAGGCCATTGAAGACTAGTAAGTCGAGTTCCCTGTGCTGTACAGTAGGTCCTCGCTGTTTATCCATCCTATATATAATAGCTTGCATTTGCTAATCCCAAACTCCCAATCCTTCCCTTCCCCACCCCTCCCCCCTTCCAACCATAAGTCTGTTCTCTATGAGTCTTTTTCTGTTTCATAGATAGGTTCGCTTGTATCATATTTTAGATTCCACATTTAAGTGACATAATATGTTATTTGTCCTTCCCTTTCTGACTTATTTAGTATGGTAATCTGTTCATCCATGTTTCTACAAATGCCATTATTTCATCCTTTTTTATGGCTGAGTAGTATTCAATTGCGTGTATGTACCACACCATCTTTAGTCATTCATCTGTTCATGAGTATTTAGGTTGTTTCTATGTCTTGGCTATTGTGAATAGTGCTGCTATGGACATGGGGGTGAGGGGGCGGGGAGTGCCTGTATCTTTTTGAATTATGTTTTGTCTGGAAACACGCCCAAGGGTAAGATCCCTGGATCATATGGCAACTCTTTCAGGAGCCTCCATACTGTTCTCCATAGCGGCTGTACCAATTTACATTTTCAACAACAATGTAGGAGGGTTCACTTTTCTCCACACCCTTTCCAGCATTTGTTATTTGCACACTTTTTTATGATGGCCATTCTGACCAGTATGAGGTAATATTTCATTGTAGTTCTGAAAAAATCTTCATCTTTACTATAAAAAAGACCACCTTAGGTTATTAAAGAGGCTATGATTACATTGATGAAAACCATTACACAGAAACATCAGTATGGTCTGGAACTTTTTCAGGACATAGCAGCAAACCATCTAGTTAAAGATTACTAGGTCCCAGACAGAATCCCTTGCTTTCTGTTTTTAAAAATGCTAATTATACAATAGGTTAAAAAGAAAAATCACTAAGACCTGTACATAACTGCTGAGGTCCACCAAGAGCTAGAGGACAGGGCAAAAAGAAAAGATATCATACTTACTGCTTTATTTACTTTACTATTTCCATTTGGTTCTTGTTTGGTACTTCTCATTTTCATCCCTTCTGTAGAAGGAAAAAAAAAAGTAGATACGGTTAACTATGTCAATGACCACACTGACAGCAAAAATAGATCAAGACCTTCATTTTAAGCTTACTGACACTAAATTATACTACAGGTTAAGTTTCTTCAACTTTACATTTGTGCTGGAAAGTTCAAAGTAAAATTTTCAGCTCATCGATAGCAAGTAAACTGGACATTTAATGTGCCATTATTCACTGAACATGGTTTCATCTTAAGACTGATACCCTTACTTTTGCTTTCCTCTGACTTTACCACATACCCAACTGAAGAACAGCATGTTGTAAAAGAATAAATGTACTTATATCAAAGTCTCTTGATTTTGACACTCACAATGTTACACTTCATTTACTCTATTTCTAAAAACCAGAAAAGAATAAAGCACAAATAAAAGGTGAATTTTATCACTACCAAAGCTTTCTTTCAGCATAGGTTCCTTTTGTTCATCCTCCTCCTCTTCCTCAGACAATGGTGAAAAGGCAAACCTGACAGAACAAAGGTAGAACAGAAGGAAAAAATCAGAAAAGGAAAAACACTATTCCATTATCTGGATTTTACAGGACTAATTATGGAAACCTCAAATTACAGTCATTCATAATGTCAGTTTCATGAATAACACAACAGTTCCTTCCCTTCAGAAAGCTCTCAACTGCTGCTCTGAACAAGAGAGAAGCAGGATGGTATCATATTCATGAGTGCAGGCTCAGCCACAGACTACTTGTGACCTTAGACAAGTTCCCTATTCTTCTCTGTGCCCCAGGTTCCTCATCTGTAGATGGGGATAATAATAGAACATTACTGTAATAAAGCAGGGAAGTTATTTCAAATAAAGGGCTTAGAATAATACTTCACAGTAAGCACTCAATTAAATGTTCATTTATAAGCATATGTACCACACAAGGGTAAGCATGTAATTCAAAATTTCAGCCTTCAAATTGGTAGTTATGATTTGCAAAGTCTGATCGTGTTGTGTTCCACGTAATTTATCTCTCCTTTGCAACCTGCAAGAGGTTCAGCAAAGCTGCTACTGGATAGGTAATTCTCAGAATGCTTAGCTGTGAACTCATTCTGCACATTTCATTTTACTGTTGCTTATTATTTTTATTTTCTTGTTTTAAAGTCTCCCTTACATTCCTATAAGCTAGGAATAGTATAGGTGTTCAAGGGTAACTAACAAAAATTCACAATCCCAGCAACCCCAAGGCACTCACTAGTACTGAGTATATGCTGTGTGTCAGTGTGTTCTTAAAAGTTCACCTTGTACCCACAGAGAAATCTAGTCTTTGCCCCTGACTGATGGGAGGTGATCTCTATGTCCCTGGCATGTCCTGCCTGATACGAGTGTCACTGGTTACCCACTCTGGCTCTGGCCACAGGACAGTCTAACAATGTGATTTGCGTTAAGCTCTCTGATGGTCAAGAATCCACCTGCAATGCAGGAGACCTGGGTTCGATCCCTGGGTTGGGAAGATACTCTAGAGGAGGGCATGGCAACCCACTCCAGTATTCTTGTCTGGAGAATCCCCACAAACAGAGGAGCCTGGTGGGCTACAGTCCCATGGGGTTGCGAAGAGGCAGACACAACTGAGCGACTAAACACAGCACATACTCTGGGCACACAATATCACTTCCAGTCTCCAGAGGAACTAGCAACTAAAGATTACAAGCCTGACCTCCAGGCCCTCCTTGGAGACTGAAGGTTACCCATACAGGCAGCAGGTAATCAAATTCCAATAGTGGCCCACAGGCTCGGGTGAGTTTCCCTCAGCTGGCAATACTCAGTATGTACCGTCACTGTCATATATACAGTGCAACCAGGAGGAAGGAACACCATCTGTGACTCCATGGGGAGCAGACAATTGGGAGAGATGCATTTGGACCCCTCCTGGACTCTGTATTGTAAGTCTCTCCTCCAAGCTGATTTTAATGTTTACCCCTTTGCTGTAATAAACTATAGCCATGAATGCAACAGCTTTCAGTGAGTTCTGAGTCCTTTGAGAGAATTATCAAATCTGAACTGGTTCTGCAAACCCCTGAACTTGCAACTTGTGTCAAAAGTGAAGACAGTCTTATAGGGACCATTCCCTCAGATTTTGCAGCTTGGCTAACTCCATGTAGCCAGGAACATTTCTTGGTCTTTGTGGAATGTACTTCTGGTTTGAGGGGTGGGGGATGGAAAGAGAAGGTAGATAGTTCACAATAAATAAAGTATATACATTTTAGAAGATAATAAGTGCACTGAAAGAAAAAATGGGGCAGAGGGGTATTGGAGAATATAAAAATAAATGTATGTAACTGAGCAGGACCCTCTACGATCTTCCTGGGATAGTTCCTCCCCGCCACTGCCCCCTCCTCCCTGGCTCCAAACCCTCTGCTGGCCTTTTGTTTGTAGAAAAACTTTAGCTTCCTGGGCCTTCCCCGAGTTCCGAAGAAAAAATTCAATCAGTGAAATGAGAAAATGCAGAAGCAAAGGAAAACAGTCAAGCAAGACAAAACAATAATATTTTAGCCATTTAACAAAGTCAAAGACACTTAACTTCCTCCTTATGGGGTCTAAGCCATATCCTTTGAGCTGTTTTTCAGATACTGAAACCCCCACCAGGTGGAACTATGTGCTGCCAAAAGTCGATAGATCCCAGACTGGTTGGAACCAGAAGGTTGATGGGTACCGACTCCCCATTACCTCACCTCCAACCAATCAGAAGAATGTTCATGTGCTGATCATGCAGCCATACCCAAACTCCCTATCTTTAAAAACTTTTCTCGGCTCTGGAGTAGGAAATGGCAACCCACTCTAGTATTCTTAGCTAGAAAATCCCATAGACAGAGGAGCCTGGTGAGCTAAAAAAAAAAAAACCTTTATCTAAAAACCACTGGGGAGTTTGGGTCTTTTAAGCCTGGCTGCCCGGACTCGCTTGTGTTCTGCAATAAACACTGTACTTTGCTTCACCACAACCCAGGGTCAACAGATGGGCCTTACTGTGCACAGGCAAGCAAGCCCAAGTTTGGGTTGGTAAAATGTACAAGGGTATTTAAAACATTCTTATAGCTTATTCCTATATTTAATGTTCCTGTGCATAAAAGGTATTTATTTACAGTAATATTTACTACTACAGTAATACAGTAATATTTACTGTTTATTTACAGGCCATTATTTAGACTAAAGCTGGGTTTTTTTAAAAGTATCCATAATTTTTATTTTTCTTTTATCAAGAATAGATTACAATGTTGTTTTAATTTCTTCTGTAAAGAAAAGTGATACAGTTATACATACATATACATTTTTTATATCCTTTTCCATTATAGTTTATCACAGAATATAGAATACAGTACCTTGTGCTATACAATAGGACCTTGCTTATCCATTCTATATATAACAGTTTGCATCCACAGCAGGCCTTTAGAAGGACCTACTTACAATGATGCTCCATGGCTGATGTCCAGTAACTTGGTACTCAAACTGCTCCCTAGCTGGTTAAGGGTGGACCATTGTACCTAGGCTGTCTGTACAATGCAATCTATAATAAAATTTGCTTTGCTTCTGGGCTTTCAGAATTTTGGTACATATTAGGTACAGAGTGGGGCTTCCCAGGTGGCACTAGTGGTAAAGAACCCACCTGTCAAGGCAGGAGACATAAAAGACACAGGTTCGACTCATGGGTTGGAAAGATCCCCTGGAGGAGAGCATAACAACCCACTCCAGTATTCTTGCCTGGAGAATCTTATGGACAGAGGAGCCTGACAGGCTACAGTCCATAGGGTTGCACAGAGTTGGATATGACTGAAGAAACTTGGCAGGCAGGAAGGTACAAGGTGCTTATGTGGCCAGGCCCCGATAATAACCTGAGTGCTGAGTCTCTAATGGTATTCCATGGGCAGAAACATTACTGTATTTTTTGTGTTGGGAAAAGAAGCATGCACAATGTATAAATACTTCCTTAGAGGTGGAGAAGAACATCAGCAAACAAGGATTTTTCTATACTCTACCTGTGTCTTTTTCTCTTGCTGATCTCACCATTTTGCTGTAATAAACTTTGCTCTGGGATTTCCCTAGTGGTCCAGTTGTTAAGAATACCCCTGCAAATGCAGGGAACACAGGTTCCGAACACTGTTCTGGGAGGATTCCACATGCTGCAAGGCAACTAAGCCTGTGCTCCACAACTACTGAACTCACACTCTAGAGCCCACAAGATGCAACTACTGAGCCTGCACACTCTAGAACCTGTGCTCTTCAACAAAAGAAGCCACTGCAATGAGAAGTCCATGCACCACAACTAGAGAAAGTCCTTGTGCAGCAGTGAAGACCCAGTGCAGCCAAAAATTAAGAACAATTAATCAATTTTTTTAAAAAAAGTACTACTGTATACTGAGTCTCATGAGTCCTTTTAAACATACGTGGCCTTGGGAACCCTGAAACACCCAAAGTGGAAATAGTCCAAATGCCTATCAATAGGAAACAAGTTAATTAATTGTAGTACATCTGTACCATGTAATATATATAATGTCATCCATGAAAATAGATGGTTTAATTTAAACCAGTTGTCTGTGTACTCCACAGTGCACTGCTGAGTGAGTAAAACAAGATTCCACATGTGAACAAGGAATATAATCTGGAAGACTACATCACATTAACACTGCAATTACAGGGAGTGTGCACAATGTACTTTCAAAAAAGGAGAAAGGAAGAGAGGTAAAGCAAACTTTTTTTTAAAAGACTGAAGAAAGGGAAAATTCTTGTGTATAGATATAGTCAGCAAATGAGCAGAAGATCAGTAGATCAATTTGTAGAGGGAGGTGGCAGCAAAAGCTGAGAAGCTGCCAGAAATGATAGAGCAGTGGCCCCGCGCAGTGCACTGGAAGACAAAGCTTCTAAGGTAGTGGCCTGCAGAGTCTGACCCAGAGTACGAGGAGGCAGTCGGCAGGAGGCCCTGGTCTCTGGGCAGCCTCATTAAGAAAGGCGGCAGAGCCACATGGAAGCTTAACACTTCCTGAGCACAGGTCCCTTTAGCTCAGTGCAGCCACGAATGCTGAGATAAACGTGCCAAGGGAGAACGGAGAGCAATTTCTGCTCCTGGCCAAGTCAGTCAAGAGGGCAGCACTGGCCACACTGATCCACCAGGTGCTGATATCTACATATTTGGGGAATTGCTGGGTATGCCTAACATTAGAGAGCTGGTTAAGGGGAACTTTGCTTCCACACTGCAGCTGCTGATGGCGTTTCCTTGCAGGACATATGCTGACCACTGAGCTGAAGCTCAGACTCTTCCCCTACTCACTGAGGCTCAGAAGGATAAGTTTTGACACCTATCAATCATCAGCCTGGCTGCCAAAGGCAAGTATATCCTATATGCAATACTGTGGCAGCCTGCATCCGGCAGAACATGTGGCATCTGGAAGGCCCTGTTTGTGGACATGCTTCGCCTTCCAGCACAACCAGAGGCTGAAGGCTGATATCCAGGCACCAGGACCTCATTATCCAAATATAACCACGTTATTCTGAATTCAAATAAATTGCTATGTTGACAATACAAAGAGTATATATACATATATCAATATATAGCATGACACAGAAATAAATCTATGAGACGTCTAGCTATTAAAAAAAAAATTAATGTAAAGCAGGGTCACGAGACCCTTGGTTATACCATCTCAACTTTCCCCTCTTTGGTGGTACAGTTGTATAATATAAACTCATAACTGTCTAAAGCACAAGAAGAGAAGAGAAAAACAAGGAAAACAAAGATATGGCTAATAACAAAATAAAAACAGCTAACTCCTAAATAATTGAGATTTGCCTACAGTTAAATAAAGCAAATCACATATCAATTTTTATTCCACAGTCACTTAAGTTCTCATTTTACCCTTTCTGTTGTTACAGTAAGCTGAGCTAACAACTATAGAAATTGTTCTTTTCTCCTGGAAAGTAGATAGGTGATACTCCCATTAAAACTGTCACAATCTATTTTCCTTTTATTTACCTGTACAAATATTAACAGAAGATGTCAGAACTGACAAGGACCATATCAATAGGTATCAATTTCCTCCCTCATTATACGAAGAGGAAACTAAGGCTCAGAGAGATGCAGAGAGGCAGCATGTCGAAAATCACAACTCAAACTAATAGGAGAGCTAAGACATGAGCCTAATTTCCTAAATATGGACCCACAAAGCATCATTCCCATTATATGACACAGCCCTAACAGTGTCACTCACTGAACTACGCCTAATTGACAACACATCCATTTAGTGGTTATCAGCTTGAATAAGAAGTGTCCCCAAACCTTTGGTTATTCGCGGATGGTCGCCAGAGAACCATGATGACAAAGAGGATCATGGAGAATAACAACCGCCAGATGGCATCATCCACCCACAGCTCCCGCCAATCCTACCAAAAGGGGAGAAAAAATTTATATATTAATAGATCATCTTAACCAGCTGTTTGCAAAGCCCTTTGCATAGAACAAGAACCACTTATTTATTCATTCAACTTATATTTACTAAGGGCCGGTTATGTGCTAATAAGCACTGTGCTATGTGCTTAGGATACAAAGTAAATGAACCTAATCTCTTTCCTTGAAGTGTTTACTAAAGAAAAGGCACTAAGCAGACAGATTACCTACCTGTCAATGCTTCATTATAGCTGAGAATCTTTAGGGAAGGGTTTTAATATAAGGTCAGAGAAAATAATATCAGGTTGTTATTTTTTAATAATTTTTACTTTTATTAATTTTACCAAAATAGAGCTCAAGCTCTATTTTGGTAAATAGAGAAGAAAGAAATGTTACTGGCCATATTCTTTGTGCTCAGATCTTAAGGATATGGTTTTTACTCAGATCAGCATTATTCACACAAACTTAATGTTTAAGACTCTGGATTTCTTGTTTGAGAATCTTTAGTTAAGTCAAGATTGGGTTATGACAGTCTCTGGTTATCATTTATAAAATTCTCTTGAACTACTGGTATATATCATATATGGTATATATAAAATACTCAGGAGGAGAGAAGCATTCTAACTCCCAGAATGAAGACCTAACCCTAATTTTTTATAAAATGCAAACCTTACCACTGTCATCAACACAATTGTCTGTATACAACAAGCGGTACAGTATATCTAAACGTATGTTGTTTGTTAACTCACCGACTGACAAGTTACTATCCTGAACTTCATGGTTGTCCAGATGATAAACACAATAGATGCTAAAAGGAAATCAAACCTGGTCAATGTGAATGCTGGTTTACATCCCCCATTACATCCTTCAATTCTGGTTAAGTGGAATCTCACACATCCCTAACCCCCAAACATGATCACCACACTTTGTTATTTTAACATACTTATTCAATACAAAACTACTTAACTACTCGATATAAGGCCCACGATATGTACTCTTGTCAAAAATTTCTGTACTTAAAAGAGTAGTTTTGTTTAGTATCTGACTACTTCAGTAACCCTGAGAACTGGAAAAGACAGTATTGAAAATATGGCTTTTCCTAGCAACATCAATAATTTTTTCCCCTTCATATTGTAAATGTTAATTTTTTTGTTAGCCAGTCAAATGGAGGGAAAGGGTTGATGAAATGACTGTAAAACACACACAACTGTTGGTTCCAGTCATAGGCCAGACCTCACTATACTGGTTACAAGAGCCAAAAGGCAAAAAATAAGCCTACTTTGGCTATGGTCTATCTAATGCCTATATTCTACGCATGCTTAGTAACAGACGTGGAAGGAATATAAAGGCAACATATCCTGGCCTAAAATTCTATACAAGGAAGTATTAATTAATGTCTTCTAAAATAAATATGAATGCTATATGGCACTGAAACTAACTTGCCTCAAGAGAAAAGAATGAACACAGGATAGAGATATACAGAACTACATAAGAAAGTAAATGCAATTATTCTTCATCTATTGTGCTTAAACTAAGTGATTCTCAGTTTCTTCTGAACCACAGACCCCTTGGAGAATAACAAAAGCTAAAGACCCCTTTCCCAAGTAAAATGCACAAAACTTTTCTATGTAATTTTAAAGAGCCCACCTATGACCTCTCGGGTTAAGAATCTCTACTCTAAAAGGATCCCATTTAAACATCAGGAAGACTTACCTGCCACTGCCAAGATAAGTGTGTTGGTGAAATGTCGATACAAAGAGAGTTTTACGATGTTCCTCCTAAGTTTTAGTAGCTTCATTGTTTGAGTCAGGCTAATAAATATGTGTTTGAAGGTCAAGGAAATCAACATTCAGAAAAAAACAATAAGCTAGTAAATTAATTCTTAAGTTTCTCTGAGGATCTTATCAATGATAAGAGGCCTTACAGCTCGCTTATTCTCAATCTCACAAACACTCCCAGGCCTCACCATGATTAATAAGAAAGTCTTCATTTTCAATGAGATACTGAAGAGAAGATAGAACCAGGATAAAATGAGAATGGAAAGAAGAGAAAAATTATTAAAAATTGAGAAATTAAGACAGGAAGCAGCTTTCTAGAGAAACAAAAATGAAAAAGAAAATGAAGACAAATGGAAGAAAATGAAAATGAGTAACAGGCAAGGGAATAGGAGTCACCATTATTTTCTCTCTTCCTCTAAGGTTAAGTATCTCTGTTCTCACTGTCCCAGCTAATCCAGCCTAGGGTCATAAATACTTATGCCTACAACCTTCTACAGTTCTACACTTAGATCCCTTGTGTAATAATAAGAAAACTACCATCCGCTGCTAGATTGATCCTGAATTAAAAGGATGGTACAATTACAATTGGCTGAGTATTCCAGGCAGTTAGCCTCTGAAAGTAATGACTCTCCATTTTCAGAACATTATCCCCAAGGAGAAGTTGCCACAGAAGACAGAAGGGGAACTGATGACTACTAAAGAGGATAGCTGCCCTCACATCCAACTTTCAGAATGAGCAGACACAAAAATGAGTGAGCTGGAGCTTGGTCTGTGCTTTGACAAATATCTAGCTGGAACCTAAACACTGCACTATCTCACTGTTTGGTCTTGTCCCACTGTCCTCTTCATTCCTCCCAATATTTATAGAGGTTCACAAAGCACACTTGAAAGATACTGATGTAGGAAAGCTTAATCATTTGAACCAAAAACATTTTAATTTCAAAGATTTTTGATAAATGACAATCTACTCAAATTCATAAACTTATTATTTTGTTTACATTCAGCCTTTTATACCATTAGTTTATCAAGACAATAATATTGCACAATTATACCTAGAAGCATATACATAAAAACCAAAAAAATGAAAAGGACAGAAATCCCAAAACTCAAATCCTTCATTCAACAGGCCAAACCTCTAATAAATAGTATTTGATTTTAAGAAGCAGGAGAAAAAGAAATTTGTCTGTTGTGTGCTGGTTGACTTCACCTGTAAATGAATCAATATTTACTTCAAAGAGTAAAAGCCTTCAGACAATTCCAAGTCACCTTCTGAACAGGGGTTCAAAACATTTGACCTGTTAAGGACTTAAATCTGCTACACTCATACAGAATTTTAAGAGTCAAATAACCTTATGGAGTCTCAAAACCATATTTTAAGAATCAAAATTTAGTTTTCAAAGCATTTAATAATTTCTAGAGGCTGAAAGAAATGGCAGAGCAGCCAGTTATCTAACACTAAGTGGGATGCACAAATAAGTCCAAAATCAAAGTTCATTTTTTAAAAAAGGAGGAGAGGTAGGTATAAAAAGTAAATAAATAAAAGGAAAGCCAGAAGTTTGTATTTTGTGCTCAGACACAGTCACTAATTTCTGATGCAATTTGAAAAATTAAAAACAAACAAGAAAACTGCTTACCTCAGGCCTCAGGTTGTTAGACTGAAAATTCCCTAATCCCAGACTAAGGAGTAATCAACAAAACTGGTTTAAAAAAAAAAATCCTTTACAGAAAGATCATTTTCTCCAAAAGGAGAAAATGGATGGCCATCAAACTAGCCAATGAGAAGGATATCCACCAGCAAAGGGCAGTGTCTAGGAAAGCCAAGGGGATAAAGGCCAAGGAAGCAAGATCAGTCTGGGCCTGCAGACAAAGAAAAAGAGATGGTGAAAAAAGAGATGTCCAGAGAGGCATAGAGAAGAAATTAGCATGTGATTCTGCATTTATATAATCAGCTGGAGTGATTTTTGCATTTGAACTGAAAGAAAACAAAGTGGAGTAACATGTGGCACCTACGCCATTCTTTCCTTCTGATAAACCATCATGCAGAATTTACAGCTGCTAGCATTTCACACAACTTGTTGACTACAATCTCAACACAGTGAAATACGCTGCTAACTAATAAGGGACAATCACTATAGAGATCTTAGCACATTAAGATCCACATTAAGAAGTGACTATACCAAAAACGTTATGACAGTATACGTTCCCATCCCAACCTATCATTTCCCATCATTTTGATTTTGGCTCTAAGTCAAAGATCCTTTTCACATTCAAAATTTTCTGCATCATTTATATACTAAGAATGACTGATTCCTAGAATTGTATACAATGTATTTTATGAAAAAAGATCATCTCAAAATAAGATGTAAGGCAAGCAAGTACCTGTCCCCAAAATTATGCTGCTTGTTTTCCTAAGTTTAAGATACTATTTATTTATTCAATCCTAATTATTCAATCACCAGGGCATTATTGAAAGGATATCCATAAAATAATACAGGCATCAATTGCTGAGAGGGCCAGGTTTACTATCAAAGTCAAGGGATAAGAAAAATACTACAGTAGTAGGAGAAAGAAAACGAAATTGAAAGAGGGTTAAAGTTGCTGAAAGTCTAAGAAAATTACATACAGAGGACAGCGCAACTTGAGAACCAAATGTGCATCCATAAAGTGTTTCATTTAAGGGGCAATTTGTTGCAAAACTTACTGAGCTCAGTTTAACTGAGAGAAAAGTTTACAGCATTTACCATCTTTAATCTGACAATTTATAACAGAGAGTAATGAGCTAGGGAGGCCCACTTCTTCAAATTAAACCAGCTCTATCATAAATTTCTGTATCATATATCTCAGTGCTTTGGTTTTCATCCCTGATAAAGGCATAATTATGTAATTCTCAATAATTATATAAAACATAATCAGTTCAATTTTAAGAAACCTCTGAAATTCAAGTCCTGGTTAAGCAAAGGGCACTGTCACTTTAAAACAAAAATCAGATTAACCAGAAAATGCGTGATTACAATGCTTGTCTCTTAAGCAAGAATGGAGCCCACTGCTCCATTGCTGCTTCCCATTAAGGAACTAGTAAATAAGCAGTAAATTTGGGGACAGGTGGGAAAGCATTCACTCCTCATCACACATTAAATTTATAAAGCTCTAAGGGATTAAAAAGAAAAAATAAATTATACATACATTTGGAAACCAGAGCCCAAAGATGACTTAGAGGAAAACAGTAAAGAAGCCCACAGACAATTCTAATTAACTTCAAGACAAAAACAAAATGATCACAAAATGGAGAATGACCACAGAAACTCAGATTGAGCAGTACTGACCCCAGTAACTCTGAGGACCCCTTCCATGCCAGAGAACAAAAGATAAAGGGCCCCTGCTACCACAACCTTGTGAAGAGTGACTCCAAGGCGAGGCCTAAAGAGGAAGAAAAGAGATAGCTGAGTACAAATGCAACAAACCCTAAGACAAGCTAAGTAACAGAAACTCATGTTGATTAACACAGGCTAACAACTTAACAGAGATAAGCCAGACATACTTGATCTACCTGAAAAAAAAAACTCAAATAGATGTATGGTTTTAAATCAAGACAGTAAACACTAGAACTTGAAATCCAGTCCCTTATTACTAAATTTTTCAAAACCTTTTTATTACAGAGGATCCCAAAATATATTCAATAGTATAATGAACCCCTATAAACCCATTATTCAGTCCCAAAAGCCATCAACCTACAACTAATCCTGCCTCATGCACATCTCATCCACTTTCCATCCCCATATTATCCTGATACAAATCCTAGAAATCTTACCTTTTATATATATGTATTTGCATATACTTTAAACAGATATGGACTTTGAGAAAACATAACCACAATATCATTATCAAATCTAAAAATTTTAACAGTTCTTTAATAAAGTCAAAATCTTATTAAAACTCATTAAATAGCCTGTTATTATGCTCAAAATTCAACAAAATATGAAAAGTGCGAGTAGCTTCAGTGTTATCCGAGGAAAAATCTTAGACCCTTGAAATTCAAAATACCTTTTAATCGAAATATACATTTTAAGAAGACCCCAAGATGATTCATTAGAGCATTATAGTGTGAGATGCATTATCCTAAATCATGTCTACCTAAGCGTTACCAATGCCTATTCTTACATTTTGTTACATGCTAGAAAAACTGCAAATGGACAGGAATTTATCTCCCCACTGTTATTATCTTAGAAACCCAGAATGTTTCCTGGCCTACAGGAAGCAACCACACACATTAAATGAATAAATAAATTGCAAAAGTGAGAACCCCAATCCCATTTAAAGCAAAACTCTCTTAAATAAATGAATAAATTAAGGTCCCCCATTTCTTCAATTCCACTTAAAGCAAAACTCCTTGAAAATAACTGCCTATAAAGGAACGTTACGACCAACCTAGATAGCATATTCAAAAGCAGAGACATTACTTGGCCAACAAAGGTCCATCTAGTCAAGGCTATGGTTTTTCCAGTGGTCATGTATGGATGTGAAAGTTGGACTGTGAAGAAAGCTGAGAGCCGAAGAATTGATGCTTTTGAATTGTGGTGTTGGAGAAGACTCTTGAGAGTCCCTTGGACTACAAGAAGACCCAACCAGTCCATTCTCAAGGAGATCAGTCCTGGGTGTTCTTTGGAAGGACTGATGCTGAAGCTGAAACTCCAATACTTCGGCCACTTCATGCGAAGAGTTGACTCACTGGAAGAGTCTCTGATGCTGGGAGGGATTGGGGTAGGAGAAGGGGACGACAGAGGAAGAGATGGCTGGATGGCATCACTGACTCGATGGACATGAGTTTGGGTGAACTCTGGGAGTTGGTGATGGACAGGGAGGCCTGGCGTGCTGCGATTCATGGGGTCGCAAAGAGTCAGACACGACCAGGCGACTGAACTGAACTGAACCGATACCTAATTCCTAATTCCTCTCCCCTATTTAAGAGAATTCCTCCTATTTTCTCTTAAACTCACTCCAATCAAGCTTTTCGTTCTGCCCCTCACCAAAACCATTCTTATTTAAGGTCACTAATATCATTCATGTAGTTAAAGCCCATGTTCACATCTCAATCCTCTTACTTGACACAATTTACTCCCTTCTTGAAACAGTCTTCAGCTTTGTTTCCCACTTCACTGGTCACTTCTCAATTTCCTCTGCCCTAAAAAGACCCTGAAGCTGGGGAAGGTTGAAAGCAGGAGGAGGAGAAGACGAAAGAGGATGAGATGGTTGGATGGCACCATTGACTCAATGGACGTGAGTCTGAGCAAACTCTGGGAGATGGTGAAGGACAGAGAAGCCTGCTGTGCTGCAGTCCATGCAGTTGCAAAAAGTTGGACATGACTGAGCAACTGAACTACAACAATTCTACTTCACTTCGTTGACTTCTAAATAATAATAGTTCAAGGGATCAATCCTTTGACCTCTTCTTTATATACACTCACTTCCTTGATGGTCACATCCTATCTCAAGGCTTTAAATAACACCATCTGACCTGTCTCTTGAGAAACCTGTATGCAGGTCAGGAAGCAACAGTTAGAACTGGAAATGGAACAACAGACTGGTTTCAAATAGGAAAAGGAGTATGTCAAGGCTGTATATTTTCACCCTGCTTATTTAACTTCTATGTAGAGTACATCATGAGAAATGCTGGGCTGGAAGAACCACAAGATGGAATCAAGATTGCTGGGAGAAATATCAATAACCTCAGATATGCAGATGACACCACCCTTACGGCAGAAAGTGAAGAGGAACTAAAAAGCCTCTTGATGAAAATGAAGGAGGAGAGTGAAAAAGTTGGCTTAAAGCTCAACATTCAAAAAACGAAGATGATGGCATCTGGTCCCATCACTTCATGGGAAATAGATGGGGAAACAGTGGAAACAGTGTCAGACTTAATATTTTTGGGCTCCAAAATCACTGCCGATGGTGATTGTAGCCATGAAATCAAAAGACGCTTACTCCTTGGAAGGAAAGTTATGACCGACCTAGAGAGCATATTTAAAAGCAGAGACGTTACTTGGCCAACAAAGGTCTGTCAAGGCTATGGTTTTTCCAGTGGTCATGTATGGATGTGAGAGTTGGACTATAAAGCAAGCTGAGTGCCAAAGAATTGATGATTTGGAACTGTGGTGTTGGAGGAGACTCTTGAGAGTCCCTTGGAATACAAGAAGATCAAACCAATTAATCCTAAAGAAAATCAGTCCTGGGTGTTCATCGGAAGCACTGATGTTGAAGCTGAAACTCCAGTACTTTGGCCACCTCATGAGAAGAGTTGACTCATTGGAAAAGACCCAAATGCTGGGAAGGATTAGGGGCAGGAGGAGAAAGGGACGACAGAGGATGAGATGGCTGGATGGCATCACCGACTCAATGGACATGAGTTTGAGTGAACTCCGGGAGTTGGTGATGGAAAGGGAGGGATGGCGTGCTGTGATTCATGGGGTTGCAAAGAGTCGGACATGACTGAGCTACTGAAGTGAACTGAACTGATGCCCTGATGACTGCCAAGTTTATATCTCTGCCCTAATTTCTTCCTCCTACTTTCCTCGTTCAGATATCTGAACTCTTAATCCTGGCTCTACTCCAAATTATTACACCTAAAATCTTCCTGAACTCAGTTAAATGTCACTTCCATCCTTCTACTTGCTTAGGTCAAAACATTAATCGTTGGCATCATCCCTGATTCATTTCTTTCTTTCATATCATATATTTGCTCTATCAGCGAAATCCATTGTCTCCATCTTCAAAATATAAAAGAATCTGACCACATCTCAGCATCTCTTCCCCTGGGTGTGTATATAGTTCTTTCACTAACTTGGATTTTTTCTTAAATGTCACTAAGTGAAGCCTTCCTTGACCACCATAATTATAATTTCAAGTTCCCCCTCCTGGTTAGAACTCTCTATACCCTTTCCCTGCTTTATCTGCTCACTGACACATTAGATTTTTCACTCACATATCTTTGTCTGTGCACCTGCCCCCCCATAAATGTAAACTCCAAGTCTTTTGTTTTCTTGCTGTATCCCTAGGACCTAGAACCACATCTAATATATAGAAGGCACACAAGAACGCTCTTCTTATTTAAAAAATCTGATTTGCAAGAATATTTTGGAAGAGTAAAGACATCAAGTTTACTCTAAAAGTTTGATGTTTCAATGTCATTTGCTACATTGCAGGTTTCCTGTAGATGCTCCTTGAATTCTAACCAGTGAAATCAAACCCTAATGTTTTTCCAACTTCTGCAAATCTCCAAAATTTCAGATGTTTTTGATTTCTTAACTATCTCTTATATAAACTCTTTCAGAACTACCTTGGGAACCTGAAACACTGCTTCAATTTAATCAGCATTTTAATTTGCTCTTCCATATAGGAAGGCAATACTTAAAGGCAATACTTACTTGACTATGCCATATCCCAGACTGACTATGATGACCAGGGTTCGAGCCAGTGAGCGTTTAACTGCAGAAAGCAGCTCTGCAAGGATTAGGGCACCCTGGACTGTGAGAAAGAAAAAACAGAAAAATAGTGCAGCATGTAATCCAAGTTTGGGAAAAGGTGCAATTGCAGACCCAAAATGGAGATTTCTAACATTCTTCAAAACAAACACTGATATCAGTCCTACTTGAAAAGAATACCGATTCTGTCAATGTTTACAAGTAGAAGCTGATATTATTTAGGATCTTCTTCATGTGGATAGTAATCTGGGTGTGTCAATTTACTTTTCCCCCTCCACCGCTCACTTCACTAAAACCTCAGAATACCTTACCTTATTTGAATAATTTATAGCATCTAAGGAGAATTTCTCCTATTTTAAAAAAACTGTGAAATATAGCACAGAAAAGCACAAAAGACAAACAGAATTTTCAACTCTTTTTTACATCTATTATTTTCAAGCCATTTCAAAGACTAGGGAAAGATCTAATTAGTATATCTTACAGTAACAATTACTAATAATTAAATGAAAAAATAATTATATGTATGGTCAGATGAGAGAACTGAAGCTATCAAAAAACACTTCAGTACAAAATAATTTCTATCATTATCTATTCACCTTACTAAACCACAAATACTCTTCTATTTTCATGATATTACTATATTTTACCAAATAGACTTCCCTGGTGGCTCAGACGGTAAAGCGTCTGTCTACAATGCGGGAGACCTGGGTTCGATCCCTGGGTCAGGAAGATTCGCTGGAGAAGGAAATGGCAATCCACTCCAGTCCTATTGCCTGGAAAATCCCATGGACAGAGGAGCCTGACAGGTTACAGTCCATGGGGTCACAAAGAGTCGAACACGACTGAGTGACTTGACTTGACTTTACTTACCAAACAGATACACGCCCCACACCTCTAAAGTGAAAGTGAAAGTGAAGTTGCTCGGTCGTGTCTGACTCTTTGTGATCCCATAGACTGTAGCCTACCAGGCTCCCCTGTCCATGGGATTTTCCAGGCAATAGTACTGGAGTGGATTGCCATTTCCTTCTCCAGGGGATCTTCCCAACCCAGGGCTCGAACCCGGGTCTCCCGCGTTGTAGACCGACGCTTTACCATCTGAGCCACCAGGGAAGTCAGCTCTAAGGTAGCTTTGAAATCAAGGTGTGTCTTACAATCAATGGCATCTTACAATTAAATTAGTAGTACTTTCTTTCTTATTTCTTAGATGCGTGTAATAATGGTACCTTAAAAATCAACAGCAACTAAGATTCAATGATGGTGAAAATATTCCCAAAATGGCCACTACTGTTGCAACTTTTGTGAGTACATTTCAAAAAAATTATTCTTAAATCTTCCCTGGTGGCTCAGATGGTGAAGCGTCTGCCTACAATACAGGAGACCTAGGTCAGGAAGATCCTCTGGAGAAGGAAATGGCAACCTACTCCAGTACTCTTGCCTGGAAAATCCCACAGACGGAGGAGCCTGGTAGGCTCTAGTCCATGGGGTCGCAAAGAGTTGGATACAATTGAGCGACTTCAGTACCATACCTTACTCTTAAATCACTGACACCACAAGTTAAGAGATTAAAAACAATGTCACAATCACAGTGATTCTGCTTAAGTTATCATAATCAAGTAACTAAAAAGCCACATCTACTTAATGACTGCTGACCGTGGGAAAATTATTCTTAAGTCTCACCTACCAATCACTCACAAATTGGCAAACATTTTTTGGTACATACCAGATTCTCCTTTGTATCGGATGTTTTGAAATTCTGCATAGAAGACAGCTTTCTCAAGCATTCCCAGAAAGATGACAGCACCGATCCAAAACTGAATTCTCAGGAGATCTCTCCAATAGCAAGCAGACCATGCCAGCCACAGAACACCAAACAGGACATATACAATACACATCACCATGAAAAACTGTCATCCAAGTAGGTAAAAGAGAAACAGGAGGGTCAGGGCCAAGAGCCAATTCAGAATCTATACATAGTCCTAACATATTATAAAAAATATACATATCACACCTTCTATTTAAAAAATTATTCTTTACTTCTGTGAAGTTCAATACTGAGATGAAAAAATTGTCTCCTTTTGGGCAGAGGGAGACTGCTTAAGGACCTGTCATCAAGAGTGACCACTCTTCTGTATTAAAAGGTTTTTTTCAGCTCACAATCAAAAATTATTTAAATGAAGACAACATGGAGAGGAAAAAAGGCAAGGCAGGGTTAGGATACAGCTGAAGGCTATGAAACACCACAGAGTGGGAAAACTATAAAAGTACAAGGAAAAAACCACCATCATGAACAAAAAGAAACCTGAAAATAGATTAAGGATGCTTTCCGACAGACACAGACTGAAAAGGAGAAAGCATCATCATTTAGTCGTACTAAGTGGGATCAGAAACTACAGAGTTTTAGGACTCCATTTTGGATTCAAGAGATGTCAAAAGTGAATCAGGTATTCCCCAACTCCAAAATCCTACAAGTCACCGACTTCTTCCTTTTACAAATGAGAGACTGAGGCATGGAGGGGTTCACTGACACTCTCAAGATCACATTCTAGTAAGAAGTAAGTACAGAACTACACGCAGTATTTTCTGAACTGTTCAGGAACAAGTCTTCAATACTGCCTCACAACAAGTTAAACACATTTAATGTTGAGGTTAAAGAATTTAAGTTCACTTACAATCATCAGTGGGTATTCTTCAAGCGTGAGGTATTCATAGGGACCTTTCACTTCAACAGTCACTGCCAAAACACAGTCCTCAGAATTAATGTAAAGGATGAAAAAATTAAACAGAAACATCATCTGATATTTATTTGATGAAATTAATGAAAATTCCATTGGGTAATTTAGTTTTAACCATTTCAATCATGAAGTGTTCTGATGGATCATGCTCTGTCCTGCACAGGTCTCTGGCTCCATCACCATTTTTGGTAGAGAAGTCCTCTGTTTCCATACTCACGTCCTTTAAAGACCAAGCTGAATGCATTTCGTCCATAAAGCCTGGTGAGCTGCCCAACTGGAGCTATTCCTCATCTGCTCTAAACTCCAAACATACTTCACATATGCTTTTTCTTACATCACTAACATGCTTTGCAAAGTACAGGGCTTCATTTCTTCATTCTGTCACTCTCTTCTCTCTCCTGACCTGTTATTTTCCTATTGCTTTATTTCTTTTTTACCTACTTCAATTTTACTTAACTTTTCTACCATTAATGTAACATTTTCAGAAAGTACTTAATAATAACAAAGTGTTTAATGAAGCAAAACAAATGACAGTAACAACAAGAATGTGAAAGACAGATCTGCCTTACTGAAGTACACCTATGACTATTTTTAAATTGTAACTGATAAAAACTATATGGATAAATTTGAGGTGTGATTAATAAATAAACTGCTTTATCTGAGAAGTGACATCTATCTCCACATACAGACTATGCAACAAATACTTCTTACTAATTTTTATCAAGCAAAAAGGACATACCACTATTAAAAGTAAGACCCAATACTTTTATGAAGAAAAGGAGCATCCCATATTAGCAATCACAAAAATTTCATAGCCAAATTGTTTAGTAATCTAAACCTTCTTAATTTAATGAAAGAATAAATATAAATACTTCATAAATATCTATCACATTCTCTGTTTACTCTAGAGCAGAAGTCAGCAAAATACAGCGCATGGGCCAAATTTGGCCAACCATTCCAAAGTTTTATTGGAAAACTGTCACATCCACTTACTTACATACTGTCAATGGCTATATTTACACCACAGGGCAGAGCTGGGTAGTTGTAGCAGAGAGAACATTTACTATCTGGCACTCTAAAGCTAATCCCTGCCCTATGCTGAAATACAACACACATTTTCTGAGCGCTTACCATGTGACACACATTATGGAAAATATAGGAGATGGAAAGATGCATGTTTTCTGCCACCAAGTGGATTACCACCCCCAGGTGAGAGCGAGTTGGAAAGCAACAGAGAACTGTCCCCCTGAACCAGCCCCAGAAGGATGCATATTTTCTATGACAAAGCAAAAAGCCATCCAGGCAGAGGACATTACATGATCAAAGAAAATGATCATGGTTGTGAAAATGCAGGATACATTTAAAGGACATGTAGTTCTGAGACTGCACATGGTACTATATAGTAGCATTTTGACACAAGGCAGAAGAAGGTAAACTGGAATAATCTGTGAAGTTTTCTAAGTCTTGCTGCAGAATTGGACATTTGGTAACAGAAGATACCAAAGATTTTAATGAAGGGAAGAAAGAAGATAAAACTATCTTAAGAGAATTTTAGGGCTTCCACAAGGTGTAGTTAAGTTTTGAGTATCACCTTCTTAGTTTCAAATGACAGATGGATAAAGCAAAAGCAAAAAAAGAGAGAGGAAACAAAAAGGACATGAGCTTAAAAAGATAAAACAGCTCCACATATCAAAACAGAATAAAAACGCAGAACAGTGCCTGAGACCGAACCCATGGTCAAGGTGGACTCTGGGTCCCAAAGCTGCAGTAGTTGAGCATGCAGCTTCTACCAGATCACTGAAAATAGCAGGTGTTCAAGATAAAGGGGGAACAGAGCTATTTGATGAATGAAGAGGCTGAACTGGAGGGAGTAGGGTTTCTTCTCCATCCTTTTCAAAGGAAGAAGGTTCAAAGTAAACACTAGTAACTGTTCAATGAGGCTACTGCCCATTAGAAAGCCATGGGTCTGGAGAATATACATATGTCTTGGGTCCAGAAACTACCAGGTCACCTCTGGTTTGCCTAGATCTGCTATATTCCATATTATTATGGAGAATAAGACCCATCTCTGGTCTTGGGAATTAAACATTCAATACAAAAATCCATAAAACAAAAGTTTAAAATTAAGTCAAATGAAATAAAAATAAGAATAAAAATTAATGAAAAAGACAATGAAATAGGAAAATTAACAAAGTGAAAAACTGGTTAATTGGGATAAAAATATAGTAAAACAAAATTCTAGAAAGATTTTGCAAGTTAAAAAGAGAAGGCATAAAAGCAATACTAAGAATTAAAAAAAACTTTTTTTTTGGTAAAAGAAATATCATTACTAACTTTATGCCAACAAATTTAAAACGTTGAATGAAATGGAAAATTTCTCAGGGGGAAGAAAAAAGAAAAACCCCAATTCAAGGAAAAATAGAAAAACTAAAATATTTATTTCTATTAAAGAAAAAAAAATCACTTATTTAAAATCTTCATGGGGGAAAAGAAAGAACATCAGGCGAAAACACTATCATAAGTGAGTTCTATCAAACATTTAAGGAATGGATAATTCTATCCGTACCAAAACTGTTCAGTAGAATATAAAAACAGGGGACATTCTTTGATTCATTGCATGAGATTAGCAATAACCTGAACATTAAAACCCATAGAAGACACACAAGAAATGAAAATATTAGGCCAATTTTACTTTGAACATAGACAAAAAACTCTAAATAAAATTCTGGAAAATAGAATCCAGCTAAGTGTGTGTGTGTGTGTATCAAGGCCAAAAATGGCATCTCAGAAATTCAAGAACAGTTTAACACTAAAAAATCAGTTAATATAATGCATCACAATAACAGATTAAATGAGCAATCTATATGATCAATTTAATAAACTCGATTAAAACATTCCATAAAACTGAGTATTCATTCTTAAAAAAAACAATCTTGAAACAGAATATTTTGAAAAATCTATAGTAAATATCATACTCAATGGTGAAATGTGCCAGTACTGCCAATAAAGTCAGGGGCAAGATAAAGATGTCCACCATCATTGCTTCTATTCAATATTCTACTTAAAAAGACAGGGGAGGGAAGAAAACTGCAAAGAAGGAAGAAACAAACAAAAAAAAGAAACTATAGAAAACAAGACTAATTAATAAGTTACTGTAAAATTCCAGGTGATGATTCCCTGAACTGGGTGGCAAAAGTAGAAAGGAGAATAATAAGAAAAACTGAGACATTAAAAAATAATACAAGTCAATTAATTTTAAAATGTCCAAGTCTTGACTTAGTAACTAAATTTTAACTAGTCTATTGAGAACATGATACTAACTGAAAAAGTTAAAAGCAGGAGTATCAAATGAAGGGAAATGAAATCTAATATCTATAATACATAGTAATAAAATATAAGTTGAGTACCTAAGACTGTATCTTGTTCACACTGGATGCAGAAAAATGTTAAATTTCTCTCCCTCAATTTTTCTACTTGACAACATTCTTCATTTATTCCCTCTTTAAAGCAATTTGACACTACCCACCATACGACACAACCAGACAGTAGTAATACCAATGATTAAAAAAAAAAATGTACTTACTGGTAAAAAGATTACTTCGTGAATTTTCTTTTGATGATTCCTTGGAGGATGATATGCCAACATGTACAATAAAAATGTATGGTGCATCTTGCCAAGTTTTCAATGGATCATGCATTACCTACAGTGGAAAGAAGACATCAAATCTTCCAATCTTAAGAACTGGGGACACAGGTTAATTACAAAATATAAAATTTCATTCCAGAGTGTGCCTAGAAACATGGTCGATTCCTTCACTTTTACTCATTAACACAGTAGGCAAAACAAACAGGCTTACAGTGCATATAATAAAGTAGATTATATAATAAATTACTCACATATAACTTTTTTTAATGAGGGAAACCTCAGCTTAAATCACAAAGTTGAGTCTCGGTTGTAGCTCAGCTGGTAAAGAATCTGCCTGCAATGTGGGAGACCTGGGTTCGATTCCTGGGTTGGGAAGATGCCTTGGGGAAGGTAAAGGCTACCCAGACCAGTATTCTGGCCTGGAGAATTCCATGGACTGTATAGTCCTTGGGGTCACAAAGAGTTGGACACGACTGAGCAACTTTCACTTCACTTCACTTCACTTCACTTCACTTTTAACCAAGTCATGAGAGGATGCCAGGTTGTATTTTACAGAGCTATCCCAAACAAACTAAAGAAATTTAGTTTAAATCACCTGGAAAAAACCACCAATGGTGACATCAGTAACTTATAAACACCAATTCCTGAATCTAATTCCCTTCATTCAGTGCCCTTCTCAGGACCACCACAGTTTCTGCTAACAAGGTCTTACATTTATATAAAATATTTTATTTTAGCTAGGCTACATGAAAAGCCAAGAGTCACTGTCCCCCAAAGTCAAGGAAGTAGAATTAATAGCCACCATGCTTGTGGAACTGGTTCTGTTCCAAGGCCAGTTAGTCTGTGCACAGCCTTAGCAAAAAGCCACCAAAGGATTTGTTACCTTATATACCAGATAGACTATGGACTTCAGAAAAGCAAGACTATAACAAAAAGACAAGATAAACACAGAAAATGCTTGGCTGCTTCTTCCTCATGTCTGAAAGGAGGCACAACTACTTAGACTTGCAATTTATTATTTTCTGGTCTTAAAAGGAAAATTAAGATTTTTACTATTAAGTTATTGAAGAAAATGTCCATCAATACAGAATTATTCTGAAACCAGAAAAAAAGATCTAAAAACAAATACATCTACAAGAATATTCACTACAGCACTGTTTCCAACTGCAGGATAATGAAACATAGAACAGATAATCTAACAAATTGTAATATATTCTTATAATAAAACTCTATGCAGTCAATGAAATAACAATGCCATGCAATATTTACTGAACTGGAAAGCTGTCCATCTTATATTGCTAAAATTTTTAAAATGCTGCAATATAGTACATAAGGTTCTCATTTTTAATTAAATATAAATATGCAAGCAGACAAAATACTAGAAGATAAATGTTTATAATCTATCAGTGTGTGGCAGTATTACAGAAAATTATTTTCTTCTTTTCACTGATGTATACTTTCTAAATATCTGACAGTGAACAAGAAAAAGCCCAATGGATGCTGTTTAAAACAAAAACAAAAACAATTTAATGAAGCTTGCCATGCCAAATTTATTTTTAGGTTAAAATTCTATACTACTATAATCAGGGTAGGGAGAGTGGGGACAATTCCAGAATGGTAGAATAAAGACCCTTGAAAATACACTCACCAGTAAAAGCAATAAGAATATGGGCAAAAATTATCAAAATCAACTGAAGACTTACAACTCATCTGAGATCTGTTTCCTCAAGAAAAGCACCTGAATTTCAGAAAGAAAAGCAAGCCGGTAGTGTTTTTGTTCACCGTAACTTCTTGACCTTTTTTCTAAGCTCCTCAAAACCAAAGTTCTCACAATTTTAACAGCTGTGAAAAACAGCAGTTTGGCAGCCAGTGGAAGAGTCTGGTGGTCCCCTAAAGCCCATTTACCAGAGCTGTCTGGTAGGTGATGAAAAGCTCCAATCTCTGGGTGTATCTTTTACATGATCTTATTTCAGAGCTCATTCAGTGGGAAGGACCCTGTACTCAGGGAGTTTTCAAAATACTCAGCAGCAACTGTGAAAGATCACAGCTGCCTGAAGTGACATTACCAGGTAAGGCTATCAAGAGGCTGACTAAAAACTTAAAAGAAAAATTTAGAAATAAGATGTCCATGAAAGTGAAAATGAAGTTGCTCAGTCATGTCCAACCCTTTGTGACCCACTGTGGCCTACCAGGCTCCTCCATCCATGGGATTCTCCAGGTAAGAATACTGGAGTGAGTTCCCATTTCCTTCCCTAGGGGATCTTCCCAACCCAGGTCTCCTGCATTGGAGGCAGACACTTTAACCTCTGAGCGACCAGGGAAGATATCCATAGGGGTTTTGAAAAGCTTCAAGATATTCTTGGAAATCTAGAAGGCTCCAAGTACACTCAGGGCTGGGCACATATGTGCCAGACGGTGCACACGTACCCAATCAAGACCTGAGTAGGCCCTAATTACTCACCCCTGCTGATCTCAAGCCTCTATACAAGAAGAAAGTAAAAGTTAAGACATAGAGTTTTAAATTGTGAAAGAAGCCAGACATAGGTCACAAATTGCGAGAGAGAGAACAGTGGTTGCCTAGAGCTGGGGGAAAAGAGGAATGAGGAGTAACCGCTAATGACTACATGGTTATTTTGGGGGGTGTCGATGTTAAGAAATAAATAGTGATTGGTGGTCACATAACTAAAAACTTTTTAACTGTGCATTTTTACAGGGTAAATTTTGAGATATACTCTTCCAATTATTTTCTATCACAAGATAATTTTAGATGGAGTTCTGGAGTTCAAGGTTCTTTCATAAAAGTTTCTTACTATTCACAAGTAATATTTATAGGGTGGTAATTATAAAGCAATATAGACTGATTGTAGCAAACATGGAAAATATAGAAAACACAAAGAAAATAAAACTCACTCACAATATCATCCAGAGATAACCATTATTAACATTTTGATATATAGCTTCCACTCTTAAGTTTCTTTTTAAATGTAAGCATAAGATAAGAATTTAAAGTAAACAAACAATTTAGAACGATGGTAACGATAATCCTGTATGCAAGATAGCAAAAGAGACACAGATGTATAGAATAGTCTTTTGGACTCTCTGGGAGAGGGTGAGGGTAGGATGATTTGGGAGAATGGCATTGAAACATGTATAATATCATATGTGAAATGAATTGCCAGTCCAGGTTCGATGCATGATACAGGGTGCTCAGGGCTGGTGCACTGAGATGGCCCAGAGGGATGGTATGGGGAGGGAGGTGGGAGGGGGGTTCAGAATGGGAAACACCTGTATGCCAATGGCAGATTCATGTTGACGTATGGCAAAACCAATACAATATTGTAAAGTAATTAGCCTCCAATTAAAATAAATAAATTTATATTAAAAATAAATAAATAAATAAAGTAAACAAACATAAGAACACTAAAATGTGTTCGATGCCCTAAATTCCCTACCACACTTACAGTTTTGTCTCCAGTAAAGGTAAGATTTGTTCCATTCTCCTTAGCCTGAAACAGGAAAAAAGAAAATTAGTAATTAACTCAGAATTTCTACTTTACTTTCAGAAATACATAACAAGAAAAACAATTACCTCCTGTCTTTCTCCTAAAAGAGGCAATCGATGCACAAAATCTCCAGAAAAGCTCTATGAAAGATAAATAAAACTAAAATAAAACATGTATAATAGCAAAACAAAAGCACAGCTCAAAAACCCACACAAACAGTTAAAGCAAAACACAGTATAAAAGTAAACAAAACAGTATGACATTAACAGACAAAATATTTCCAATTAACCACAAACAAGCGAATAAAACTTTGCTGGGAACTAAAAAATAACAGCAAGCCAAACTGGCCACTCAGTTTTACTGTAAGATTATAGATACTGTCATTCTTGATAAAACCTTAGATGGAAGATACATAAATAGGATAAATGGATGTCATAGTTCCCCTCTATTTCCAAGGGTGGGGAAACTGTGACTCAAAGCTATAAAGCTTTAGATACAGAAATGGGATCTGAACCTAAGACTCTCAACCCTAGGATCCATTGCTCGTTCCATCACAACATATGCCATGCCTGTTAAAAAACCTCCACTAATAACCTTTCTTTCCAGTTATCAGCAGAGGAAGCATTATCTTTCCTGAGTAATTAGGTCATGTTACATTAGACTGGAGGAAGAAACCTTATGAACAGGGATTTATGCCAAAATCCTGGAAAGCTTATAGAAGATATAAAGTAGTGAACCTTGGGAAACAGTATATAATAGGTAACTTTTCACAATCAAATCCAAGAAAGGCCAACCAATCCTCCTAGCCTAAAGGATAAATTTGGAAAACCAAAAGAAAACCCCCTACTCAACATCATATTGTGACTACCTTTCTTTTTCTACCTTACTTCCACTGCTGCTGCTGCTAAGTCGCTTCAGTCGTGTCCGACTCTGTGCGACCCCATAGACGGCAGCCCACCAGGCTCCCCCGTCCCTGGGATTCTCCAGACAAGAACACTGGAGTGGGTTGCCACTTCCTTCTCCAATGCATGAAAGTGAAAAGTGAAAGTGAAGTCACTCAGTCGTGTCCAACTCTTAGCGACCCCATGGACTGCAGCCCACCAGGCTCCTCCATCCATGAGATTTTCCAGGCAAGAGTACTGGAGTGGGTTTCCACTGCCTTCTCCCACTATTCTAAAGCTATTTTCTTTTTCCTTCAAGTCTATAAAATCTATACTATGGCAAGAATGCAACCCAGGTATTGACAGTTCAAATTATCAATTACTTCATTTGCTCATCAATTATTAAGTAAAAGAGTTCTTATTAATAATCTTTATTTGCAGTAGCTAGAGAGAAAGCCTAACTTTCCATGAACTCCTTTCTTCTTCAAGGCAAGCTGCTAAATAATTTGAAGCAGCATTTAAATGCAGTAAGAACAAAACAAAGACTATAGCTAAAATAACTATTTTCAAACCTATAAAATGTATAATTTTATCTATCAAAAAACTGGGGTCAGATCCTACTTCTAAGAAAAGAGAATTTTATAATAAACTCCATTTATATGATCACATACATGTAAGCATTAAAATACACGACACTGGCAATTCCCTGGTGCTCCAATGATTAGGACTAAGTGGTTTCAAAAGCAGCAGTCAGGTTCAATCCCTGCTCAAGGAATTAAGATCCCACAATCACAAGGTAAGGTGAAAAAATAAAATAATAAATAGAATAAAATATACAGTATAATTCACCTCTTCCCCTTTATACAAAAAAGGTCTAAAATTCAATCCTTTGATTTCAGGTCTATAGTAGTAAAATCTAAAAATGTTGACTTTTCTGAGGATATATCAACTAGATGAGATAACAAGAGAATTAAAAAAAAATGAAAGTTTCAAAAGTCCATCAATGGATGACTGGATAATGTAGTATAAATGTACAATGCAATATTATTCAGCCTTTAAAAAGAAATGAAATTCTGATAATTGCTACATGGATGAACCCTGAAAATATTTTAAGTTAAAAAAGCCAAAAAACAGTGTATGATTTTACTTCTCTGAGATATCTAGAACAGTCAGATTCATGGAAAAAGAAAGCTGAATAGCTATTACCAGGGAAGTGGGAGTAGGGGCTGGTGTTATTATTAATTGTTACAAAGTAACCACTTAAGATGATAAAAAAAGTTCTGGAATTGGCTAGTGGTGACAGTTGTACAACAATGTGAATGTATTTATGTAACTGAAAGGCACACTTAAAAATGGTTAACCTGGTAAATTTTATATTATGTATATTTTACTGCATTTTAAAGAAGGTCGGGCACTGCTTTTCACACACAAAGGAAAGCACATCCTATAATGAGAATATTTAAGTAGCTGACTATGTATCAATCAGAACATACTTCTAACCTATTCCTGTCAGAAGAAAGAACTGAGGAGAAATGGACATCAACAAAAATACCAGTATCATATTTTGCACCTCTTCTATTTTCCTTGAACAACTATCAAATATTACCTGTGCTTTAAAGAGTTCACTGCAGTTCTGGAACAATTTTGATGATGTTTCGTATTTCCCAGACAAGCCTTTTTTTTCCTTAAGGTTTTCCAAGTATGTGTCCACTTCTTCCAACTGGAAAATAGATAAAATACCAAGTATTTAACTTAGTTTTTACATGAAATATTTAAAAGATAACAAAATAGATTGTCTTCGGTACAAATATAGTTTTGGATTTGCTATTTTTAAAATTAATATCAGATAAAGTCTATATATTAGTATTCAAGAATCAAACAGTACTCAAGTACAGAATTCCAGTCTATGACTCAAGAAGGGTAGCTCCTCTGAAAATTCCAGGAAGATTTGGGAAACTGTCACAGTCCAGAGGGTTTTGTTATAAGAAAATATATTTACAAGAGTTCCTTGACTCAATTAACAACACCACCACCAACAAAACTTGTGCTTATAAGCTAGATAAGCCAGAGTATAAAACTGCTGCAGCCATTCACAGCCCACTATTAATACTCTGAAAAAGTTCATTTCTGTGGCGTCATCAGTTCTGTGATTCTTCTCCCATACCAAGATCTCTAACCTCACCTTCTTTTTTCCTAAGCTGCAATTTCACACTTCCAACTATTCTGCTTACTATTTCCATAATTCTGTCTTGTGGCAATTCAAAATAATTTTTACATTCTTAACTCTACTACCCTTGAGGACTGAATCTGCTAAGCTCTTGACCAGTTTTTATCACAAGCTTCAACTGTATGAAGTTTTTAACTATAAATTTAACTAGTGATCAATTGATTAGGAGAAAAGGATCAATGATATTTCAAACCATACTCTAGAAATACTTCTCTCTAAATTTTTCAGTCCTTTTGGTCCTCATCATGGGGATTCCCAGGTGGTGCTAGTGGTAAAGAACGTGCCTGCCAATGCAGGAGATGCAGAAGACCCAGGTTTGATCCCTGGGTGGGAAGATCCCCTGGAGAAGGGAATGGCAAACCACTCCAATATTCCTGCCTGGGGAATTCCAAGGACAGAGCAATGTGGCTGGCTAAATTCATGGGGTCGCAAAGAGTCAGACATGACTAAACGACTAACACACACAGTCCTCATCATAGCAACCTTACCCAATGTTCTATAACAAAAACAAAACAGTCACCAACAAAACCCTAATACTGGGTAGAAATTCAAAATGCTTAAGGTTTAAAAAACCAACTGGATGGTAGATATTTTTTAAAGACTAGTACTTTATTTTTCAAAAGAAACCTCAAGAATGTAGGGGAAATGTAAAAAATGAAATGATACAAACAGCTGGATGAAAACAGAGTGAAAAATCTATCCAGGAGCTGTATATCTTCAATGCTCATGTATACTGTACTATAGCAATTCTGAAAGTGTGGTCCATGGACACTTCCATGCATCTAAGAGGGCAAAACTATTTTCATTGCTGTCATCTGTTATTTGCCTTGTGCTGATAGTGCGAAAGTAATCATCCAATTACCTGAAAATTCTATTAAAATACCATTCCTTTTCCAGCTACACATCTGTGTGAGGCCACATTTTGTGCATACACCACAACCAAAATAACACATCACAACAGACTGAGTGGAGAAGAGATAAGAATCTAGCTATCTTCTATTACACTAGACATTAAATAAGAGAAGAAGTGAAGTCGCTCAGTCGTGTCCGACTCTTTGTGATCCCATGGACTATAGCCTACCAGGTTCCTCCATCTATCGGATTTTCCAGGCAAGAATACTGGAGTGGGTTGCCATTTCCTTCTCCAGGAGATCTTCCCAACCCAGGGATTGAACCCAGGTCTCCCACATTGTAGGCAGACACTTTACCATCTAAGCCACCAGGTAAGTTCAGACATTAAATAAAGAGATCTGCAAAAATAAAAAAATAACACCACTGTACCCAGTTTTTTGAAAATTAATTATTTTTCATTAAAAAAATGTGCTTTTTATATTAACATGCAATGAGTCTATCATTGCTATTTTAAAATAAACTAATATATATTTATGCATTTTTGTTTTAATTTCTAATATAGTAACCCACATGAATAAACGCTTTTTGAGTATCTACAGCAATTTTTAGGAATGCAGCAAAGTTCTGAAACCAAAAGTTTGAGAACTGACAGTACAAGTATGCCTGCAAATTGGAAAGTATAATTCCAGTTCTTCTCCATAGCTACATGACACTCTCTCCATGACCAGGTGGGGACCCAATGATCTCTAAATAAACTCAAAGAAAAGTCTGTAATTTTATGTTCCATACCTTGAAGTTGTAGATTTCATTGTAACAGTCAGCACTTTTCAGATACCACGTTATATTCAAAGATGCATCACAAGGTTCTCCATCAACTATAAAAGAAGAAATCTCTGTGAATAAAAGATGATTTGATTGCCAAAGTATGTTTCCTAAATTATTACCCCATATCCCATTTCCTGCTAAACCAGGATACTTAACGACCATCCTTTCTCCAAACAGAAGGTAATGAAGTAATAAATTTCAGTTGTCTATTATCATATAAATATTTACTAAGCAAAGCACTTAAGTACACAAAGATACATGGCACTGTGTTAGGCCAAAGAGGGGAACAGAAGGGAATAAATTACTGAAGACTCTTAAGAAAAGTCTTAAAAAAGATTCTAGCTGAAGACTCAAGGAATAACAACACTGGAAATGTCACAAGACAATAATCGAAATAATTTCACTGAGGGAAAACTTCAAAGTGTAAACCTAGAGAGACCTTAAATGGATAAAAAGAACTATCAACAAAAAGCAAACCTGGCTGAGGAAGGCAAGAATAGCAAAAGCAAAGATAAAAGAATATTAGATCCTTTTTAAATCCACCTTAAGAGACGCCTCAGGGAACCTCATGAAATCACATAAGTCTCCACGTAACTTATTAAACATAATTTGGAGAACAATATCCTAATGAACCAAAGCCTAAGTCTGAAGACTTGGGAGTCTATTAGACGGTCAACCTGGGGGAAGTCAGTATTCCCTTTTATCTTTGTTCCAGCAGAAAATGAAGAAACATACTAACCATACCTACTTTGTGCAAACATGACAAAGGTAAACACAACTACATCTAGGAACCTACGTTTGGTTCTTAAGAAGCACACCTAAAATTACAACCTTTTCCTTTTCTCTGTTTGAAGTGGTTTTCTCAAACTAATTTTTAAGTGGCACAGTTTTATAAGGCTTAACTAAAATACACAAAAAATTTGATGTGTTGAATAGAATTTATGGAAATGCTAAAAAGGATACTGCAATCTTGTTATGAACTACACAGAAGAATCAAGAGAAGGAATTAATTTAATAGAAACCAGTGAGAAAAATCCCCTAAAAAAGGAGATTTTCTGGGAAATGTGCCTGCAGGAATACTGCTATTTATGTTAAAAGACATAGAATTTTAGAGAGACCATGCCACAAGGCTTGTGGGATCTCAGTTTCCCAAGGGATTCAACCCTGGCCCTCGGCAATGAAAGCTCAAGAGTCCTAAACACTAGACCACCAGGGAATTCCCAAGACATAGAACTTTAAATGAATGGCTTTAAGAGACAATGAAAATGGTCCTGCCAATTTCAAGGAAATCTATAGTATACCATAACCACAAAAGCATAAAATCAGAGACAAGATTAAATATAAGAAAACACAGAAGTAACAAAGTGAAAGACAATTTTAAGCCTCAACTCTTCTAAAAACAAAGAAACATCGACATTTCAAAATATGCAGCTTGGCTAAAAACCACTACAAAAACCACTAGAACAGAACACAGGTAAAAAGAAACCGTACATAATAAAAGGACAGACTAGCATACAGGCTGTCAGGCTATTCCAAAAGACAAAATACTGCTATCCCTAAAAGCTCTTCTTTTCTAGTAAGAAAACCTCACAAGAAAGACCAGCGTGTCACAGTAGATTTGATTTAAATCAAACTTAAGTCATTAGCCAAGAGATCATATTTTCATGAAAACAGTATATTCTTCACAGAAATTCTACCTGACTCCCCCATCCCACTAGACTGTAAGCTCACTAAAAGAAAAAGTCTTTTCTATCACTTCCTTTCTAAAACAGTGCCTGGCACATAATATGTGTTCAATAACTACTTACTAAATGATTAAAAGAATAAAATCATCCAACTATGACATAACTTTGCACTTTCACAAGGAGAAATATGCATAGGAACACACATGGACGATCTGGATTTTTAGTCCTGATCTTGAAATGGAGCTGCCCATGATCATGCATTCTCTAAAAATAAAGCCAGTTTCAGGAATAAAAGGAAGCTTTTCTATAATAAACAATGGGGTATTCTGGATTCAGATACAGTGGCTTTCCCACTGGACAGACTGGTTTTGTTCTACATAATCCCTATTTCCTGGTAATTATCGTTGAGCTTCCTCTTCCAAAGATCCAAGTGGTAAAATACTCCTTCTGCAAACAAAAGCTTTACTGAACATATTTGTGCAGACCCAACGGTCTGACAAACCTAGGTCATGTGTCCAATAAACTTCTAACAAGCACACAAAAGCAAAATCAGCAGTTACCTCTATGACTCAGAACAGATTAAAACTCATGCAGTTGACCAAAACAACTTATCTGCTATATACTGCAAACACCAGAAAAACAAGAAAAGAAAATAAAGTTCAGAGAAGTTAAATATTCTGAAGATTATTCAGTGAAGGACCTTAGTCACACTATATAAGTTTATACCTAGATAGTGCTGAACTATTAAATTTCAGAATTTATGTTGACTCAATTATCAGAGGTAGAAAATAGGTAATTAAAAAGTTTAAAAGATCTTTCAAAAATTCAAATAAAAACTTCATGAAATGCAAAAACTCACATTTCAGGAAGATAGTGGTATTTTTGAAGAGGATCTTTCCAAAACTAAAATAATTTTTTGCCTGCAAAGATAAAGGAGAGATAATTAGCATAAGAATCACTTTAATTCCGAAGGCAGACTATAACTGATACAAAAACATAAATTTATAAAATGTTGAAGTTAGTTTTCTTCACACACACACACACACAAGGCATCAATATCCTTCCGTTTAGTAAAATCCAGTCATAACAAAACTGCAGGATTTTGCTGCTTGGTGCAGAGACATGATTTTTTTCCCCATAGGCCATGAAGCAAGGACTCTAGAAGGAAGGCTGCTAGAAATCCTAACCTAACTTCAATCTTTCTGGAAGGTATTTCTTCATCAGTTAATTCCCTTTACTCACTAATCACCATCCAGAATAACCCTTCAGTGCTTCAAATAAACTATTCTATGAGCACACAGCCAGATTTAACTATCAATCATTTTACAAATAACAAGTAAATACCTAAAACTGAGAGCCTGAAGATCTTCACAAAATGACCAAAAGCTGTAATTCTTGCCATATCAAAAGCTCAAAAAAGATTTAGGTATTATGACCAGTGAGCAGAGCAGAACAAAAAGGCCACTGTGGTTTTAATAAGACTAATGTTTTTTGGCATTTCCAACCAGTACCTGATCTGTCGGCTCACAGGACTACAGTTCTAACTCAAATGGGCTTTCGAAAGGGTGATAAAAGGCAGAAAGGATCAACCAATCTAGTCAATTGTCCTTAAGAAAGACTAACTTACCATAAGAAATTTCAGCATACTGTTTATTCCGTTTTGAACATTCTCATGTGAATACATCATTTTAAATGCCTGGGCTACCCAATTACATGGCAGAGCTTAGACTAACCATTTCAAAGTCCAAACGAAATCAACCAACTTCCTAAGTAGAACTATCCATTAACAAAAAACTGCAGAGGAAAAAACCAGAAAGATGTCTATTTACATATACCTCTCATCCAACCCGAGGTCACAAGATTCTGCAAAACTTCAGCTGAAAGAGAAACCATTCTCCACCTATACATCAAGTTTACACGTCTCCAGTCTGTCAATTAAAAGTTCTCTGACTCTGCTAATAAGAAACCGATCCACAGCCACTCTCAGCTCCAGAAATGACCCTTACATTCCTGCTCATCTACCCACAGAAGAGCACGGCTTCCCGCTCCAGGGAGGTGAGTTCCCGTTAGGCAGCTACACGGACGCTACCGGCAATCCCACCCTTTTGGAAGCGGACTTTTGTGGAACCTTCATGGACCCCTTAGGCCGCCGTAGCCCCACCCCTCGTTCCTCCAGTCTCAGTTGCTCCTGAAGTGAACACTCACCGACGGTATCGGAATGTGCCACTTGGACCTCTCGGCAGCAGCGACAGGTGCCGGCCCTACACTGAAAAGCGACAATGGGGCCGTTCGAGCGCCTAGGAGAAGAAGAATGACAGGCACCACCTGCAGCCACGCAGCCACCGCCATCTTCACACCCGTGGAGTGCCTACCGAAAGCATTTCACCTTCTTCCGGCTCGTCCCGCCCTCTTCCGGCTCTGCTCTGGGGGCGGGATCATCCGGGTCCTCACAACCTCTGGCGGCTTGTTTGTTTTGCGACTCAGCGGCCCCGCCCTCAGGCAGTCGTCGCGGCTTAGTGTGCCGCTTTAGCCCTACTGCGCATGTGTCGTTCTGTCATACCCTAGTCACCTTGGATTGTTAGGATGATCGCCAAAAGCTACCACTGAGTCTGTCGGCCCTTCTCTCTCCTAGCCCTTAAAGGGTTTGGGAACCAGGGAAGAACCCAGTGCGGCGTTTGGCTTTCTCCTCCTTCCTTTCGCCCCAGTCCTCGTCCCTTCTGAGTCGAAATCAGACGCTGGGGCCAGAAGTCTGGGAAAGCCGTAAGTCTGGCTGCTTATTTAGCGTGTAGCAGTACTCTTGCCTGGCAAATCCCATGGACAGAGGAGCCTGCTAGGCTGCAGTCCATGGGGTCGCTAGGAGTCGGACACGACTGAGCGACTTCACTTTCACTTTTCACTTTCATGCATTGGAGAAGGAAATGGCAACCCACTCCAGTGTTCTTGCCTGGAGAATCCCAGGGACTGGGGAGCCTGGTGGGCTGCCGTCTCTGGGGTCGCACAGAGTCGGACACGACTGAAGCGACTTAGCAGCAGCAGCAGCAGTGAGTTCTTAGTTTTCCAGAAGTATTTAAGCAAACACTGGAGTTTGGCAGTAGTGGGGTATAATCGATTCCTAAAATAGATGGTGTAGTCGATAACCCCTTTTAAAAGCCCCTTCTAGTCCAGAAGAATGTGATGTAGCGTTTGGCAGGAAAACATCAACCTCCAGCACCAACCGGCCGGCACTTCCTACTCAAAACTGAAAGCCAGGAGAGGGCAGGTCCGTTTTCAGTGTTTGCGGCGTGGCTCTCTCCGAGGTGGACGTGCAGAAGCCTCGCTACAATCCCGCAGGCCATCTCAATTTCCCGGTTCTCACGCTCCTGATTTTCGTCCTCTAGGGCTCTTTGAGTACACGCCTCCTCCGCTGCAAAAACCTTTTTCGGTTCCTAAGGAAGGGAGCTCGTCATCAACCTCTCAAAACCAAGAAGAAAATTGCTAAATAAATCTCTGTAGAAACGCTAGCTGGAGTCTAGAAATCCCAGGAGAAAGTGACGATTTGTCACTCCTTAAGGAGCTGCAAGTCCCAGAAACTTGGTGGTGAGGCGCTGGTTATTTAGAAAGACTGACAGTCTAAAAGACCGCCTGAAACCTGAGACCCTGTGAAGTGACTGGGAAGCCCATGGAATCAGCTGAGAAAGAGGAAATCAGGTAAAGGTCCAGTGGTCCAACAGGAACTGACTCCAGGGTCTGCGGAGGCAGGGGATAGATAGTAGCTGAAAACAGCATTCTGGATTTGAAGACTTTATTGAGTGATTAATTGCACATCTTATTTGCGTGTTTTATGTTTGTGTACGTAATTTCTATCCTCAATTCCCCAGAGAATTAATTGATATAAATAGCCCCTTATGAAATATTTGCCAGATGGTTAACAAAACTGTGATCGGAACTCTTAATACATGAATTTCAAACATGCTGCTTTCCAAGTTCAGCTAAATACACCTCTTCCTATATCATTGCAGAGTTCATTCTTCAAAACTGAAAAAGGATTGCAGATTTCTCTAATCTTTACACACTTGATTAAAAGAAACGGCAACAAAGATTGAGTCAATGAAGGATTTGATTACTTCTGTGATAAACCATGGCCAAGGGTATTGTCTGGGCTCATTTTCATATTTTGAAATTGGTGTTCAGTCAATAGCTTTCTACACAATCATGGACATGCTTATTACAGATGTGTTCATTATGTGTCTCCATGAAAATCAATGTGGTTTTATTTCTTAGAGCTGGTAGTTGTTTTAATTGGTGTATGTTAAATACATATCCTGAAGTATATATACATCTTGATCATGTTCTCTTCCAGAAATAGCTTTTTTGGAAACTCAGTTTTAAAAAACATTGCCCCTAAATTGTCAGCATCATCTTAAAAAGCAAAGGATTTCCTTCTTCATCTATTTATATGCTTATTCTAGCACCTTACGCATGCCTCTGTTATAGTGTTTGTCAGATTGACTTATGATGTTGGTTAGGATCTCAAAGAAAGCTTGAAGACCGTCTTTCATATGTTCCTCACAGCCCAACACTAAGAAAGAATATTCTGAAAGTACTTTGTTGAATAAACAGGTGGGTGGGTTGTTTTTATTGGTTTGGTTTGAAGTTTTTTTGTTTTTACTTCTTCAAATTTTATTGTTTTAACCAAGCCTTCAGTCATTATTTTTAAAGAACCCTTTCTCATAAGTGACAGTGCTCTTTTTCTTTTGTTTTCAGAGAAATCCCAGAACTTCATGTTTTGTTGTCTACCTTGGGTGGTTTACTAAACAATATTACAAATACATTATCATATTATGTTATGGCCTTGATGCAATTTGTTATCACAATGATTTATGTCCCATGTTTATATTATTGTTAGAGAAGGTACAAAAATTGGATTCACACACCCAGTGTAAAACAAATTTCTTAAAATGTCTTTTTATTTAGTGTTGAAGATGAAGCTGTGGATAAAAACATTTTCAAAGACTGCAGCAAGATTGCTTTCTACAGGTAAGGAGAGGAAGTATATGACCTAGGCAAAACAGTTCTGAAAATATTTCAAAATTTATGTTTATTAAATTTTTGAGAACTGATTGACTTTCTGAGGAAAGAGTCAGTTAGGAAATTCAGTGATCCAAGAGTTTATTGACAGGAGATATTTTTACTACTTTAACTTACCATTGTATTATTTTATAATTAATATGTTACTATTAATTATAATTAATTATATTGTATAGCTATATATTATAATTAATATTACTATGTTAATAAATCCACTATTTTATTTTTAAAATCAGTGTGTTTAAACTAATATTAAATTTTTGAATCTTTGAAGAACTAATACTTTTACATGGTTCAAAAATCAAATACTATGAAAAGAAACACATTGAAGAGTTACTTTCATTCCTGTCCCCTTTCACAATACTCCACACCTTCCCTGTGACACAGTAACCAGGTTTATTCATTTATTTCTCTTTCCAGTATTTGTTTTAGTGAATGCATATGTTCTTATATTACAACTATTCTTACACCATATAGCTTTCTATCTATGCATGTATGATCAGTCACTCAGTTGTGTCTGACTCTTTGAGACCCCATGAACTGTACTGTACCCCATAAACTGTAATATTGTTTAGTATTACCAGGCTTTTCTGTCTGTGGAATTTTCCAGGCAAGAATACTAGAATGGGTTGCCATTTCATACTCCAGGGGATCTTCCTGACCCAGGGATCGAACCTATGTTTCCTACCTCTTTTTTTCCCCTGCTTAATAATTTATTCTGAAGGGTTCTGCAAGAATACATGGAGGTTGTATTTTCACAGGTGTATAGTATTCCATTGGGTAAATTATATTATAATTTATTCAGTCTCTTTCCTCTTGCTAGACTTTGGGTTGTTTTCCGTCTTTTGCTATAATGTCACTGCCACAGTGAAAAGCTGTACATATATCAGGACTTCCCTGGTGGTCCAACGGTTAAGACTCTATGCTCCCAACGCAGGGGGCATGGATTCAATCCCTGCTCAGGTGATCTCACATGCCACATGGTATGGTGTGACCAAAAAAAAAAAAGAAAGCTATGCGTATGTCATTTCCTACACATGCAGGTCTATTTATAGAATGAATTTCCAGAAGTGGGATTACTAGGTCAAAGAATAAATGTATTTGAAATTTTAACTATTACTAGGTATCCCTCCATAGAGATTGTGTCATTTTGTACTCCCATCACCAATATATGATTGCCTGTTTCCCCAGAGCCTCAACAAATATTTCTTTAAAATCTGTTCTTTTTTTTTTTTTTTGAGTGTCTACCCCTATGTGGTCCTAAAACTGAAGTCACCAAACGTTATATCATACAACTTTCCAATTTATTCACACTACTCTAGAGGTAGAAAGATCATATCATTTTAGTTCTGAACAAGTACCTTAGAAGGAATTCTATAGTGAACTCCCGGTCACCTTGTCAAACCACTAGATTATATTGGATTTCCCAAGTTTCTATTAAGGTGTACATTTCATGGAAAGAGGGAGAGAAATCAACAAGCTAACAAATGTCACCTATGACAACTGCCCCTTGGGATTTCCCTGGTAGGCCAATGGTTAATACTTCATGTTCCCAAAGCAAGGAACACTGGTTCAGTCCCTGGTTGGGGAACTAAGATCCCCCCCCCAAAAAAAAACCTGCCCCACCTTCTCAATAAAGGGAACAAAATACCATCCTTGAGCAGTGTTATGGTGAACAATTTTACTAGTACTCTTATTTTGTTAATTGTATTGCTGCTTCTGCTGCCAAGTTGCTTCAGTTGTGTCCGACTCTGTGCAACCCCATAGATGGCAGCCCACCAGGCTCCCCCGTCCCTGGGATTCTCCAGGCAAGAACACTGGAGTGGGTTGCCATTTCCTTCTCCAATGCATGAAAGTGAAAAGTGAAAGTGAAGTCGCTCAGTCGTGTCCGATTCCTAGCGACTCCATGGACTGCAGCCTACCAGGCCCCTCCGTCCATGGGATTTTCCAGGCAAGAGTACTGGAGTGGGGTGCCATTGCCTTCTCCGGAGTTAATTGTATTAGCACTCATTAATTTTATTAGCTCTCTAAAGTACTTCTGTTAGTGCTTTATTGAAGTACTGATATACTGCCTGTGCCCAGTTCACTTATTGTTGAAGTGAAATCTTAATAACTTCCACATGGTAATATAGTCTTTTGGAGGCTGAGTCACGAATCATTCCCAGGCATCTGTATACTTCCTATCTGCAGGCGTCAGAAACAGCTGCTCTCCAAGAAGTCTACCTATCGGGCATTATTGGACTCAGTCACAACAGGCAAAGACAGTGCCAGGTTTCAAATCATCAATGAACCAGCAAAGGTAAGAAAAAATATTTTCTACAGAGAATTCTTTGTTTCTATATTTATTTGGGTTGAATGAAGTGAATTTCTACAAAGCCTAGTTAAACTATGTTTGCTTCAAAAATAAACTTTGTGAGAGAAGTCATGCTATCTCTTTACTATCTACACAATGTTACTTTAAAAGTAATATGACTGTCAACATATAGATTGCCTTGTATCAGATGCTTTCTTAGATGTTTTACAAATATTATTTCCTTTTAATTAATCTTTAGAAAATATCTAAGAGGTACATTGCCTTGTCCCCAATTTTTAGATAAGGAAATTGAAGTCTAAAAGACCACCTTCCCAGAGTCATAGCTAGTAAGCAGAATTTTCACCTGTGACTGTAGACTCTGTCAAGTACCTGTGCTCTTTCTATCACTGTTAACACAGTTTATACTTAAGCAAGGTCCAGATTCAGTGAACGGCCAGACCTCATGTGAGTGAACAAGAGGAATGATGGTCTCTGCTGTTGAATAAGTCTCAAATGTTCCCCTACCGAAGCTGCTTCACTCACAGATCATGGCAGTTCTTACATACTGAAACATTAGAACAGTGTCCTAAGTGCTTTTTCTCATCTGTCAGGTTTTCACACTACTTCCCATGGGCGAGTCACAGAGGAAGTGCTGTGGGCTGAGCTCAGAAGTGTGGCTGAGCTCACAAATAGCTGATGCGTCCAACTTGACCCTCACTTCAGATCTTTTCCCATCTTCTAAAGGTGTCCGAAGCTTCTAAGGCCTCCCAGACCAATCTGGTTTAATTGGTAATTCACTGAAGAACATAGGTAAAGACATGCAGTCTCGGTGCCATGACAGCTTAGATAGTAACTCCATCAGCTCACTAACAAATCCCAGATCTGTGGAGCATACTGAGAAGACATCCCCACTTTCACTGCAGCATTGTGAGCAAGCTCCCTGTGGTGCTGTGTCACGTGCTGTATAGCATTACACCAAGGAATCCCCTCAGAGAAGACAGAACCAAAAATGCCCCACAACATTAGAGCATTCTCTGTAACATTTGTAAGGCCTTTAACTTACCCTTCCCTTGTAGCTCAGTTGGTAAATAATCTGCCTTCAGTACAGGAGACCTGGGTTCGATCCCTGGATTGGGAAGATCCCCTGGAGAAGGAAATGGCAACCCGCGCCAGTATCCTTGCCTGGAAAATCTCATGGACACAGGAACCTGGTGGGCTGCAGTCCATGGGGTCGCAAAGAGTCGGGCACGAATGAGCAACTAACACTTACTTACTTACACTTAACTTAGCCAGTGAAGTGAAGTGGAAGCGTTAGTCACTCAGTCGTGCCCAACTCTTTGTGACCCCATGGACTATAGCCTGCCAGACTCCTCTGTGCATGGGATTCTCCAGGCAAGAATACTGGAGTGGGTTGCCATTCCCTTCTCCAGGGGATTTTCTTGACCCAGGAATTGAACCCAGGTCTCCTGCATTGCAGGCAGATTCTTTGCTGTCTGAGCCGCCAGGGGCAGGAGGAGCAGTGACACAGTGAGGAAGACTACTTTCCATAAGAAGTTATAGAGATTTTAGTCATTTCAAAGATGTAGAATCTTCTGACATAACTTTCTTGCCTGAATGCAAAACAGGGGCTAGAGTCATATCAGCAGTTCTGGGTTCTCTGTCACCACCCCCGTTCCCAACTTCCAGTTATGTAAGCACACTTTGTTCATTTCTCCTAACTACACTGATGGGATGGTTAGCCTTTCTTCAAAACCTAGTGCTGCTTCTTATACCACTCATCTCCTTCTAGAGGAATTTTCCTCCCACCCAACTTGGCATCTGTGAGACCTTTGAGTTCATAGCTCACGGTACCCTCAAAGTCATAGTTCCTTGACTACTGATCCAAGTCTCCCAAACTTGGCATCCTTTTGTAGCCAAGTTTGAAAGCTTTTCATGGGAAAATATGGGATAGCATTAATTTATTTCCTAGAGAACCAACCACTATTTGCATGTGGTTTAATAGCCAGTACCCAGCCAGCATCCTGTATTCAGCATCAGCAGAAGCAGGTGGATCCAGGAAATCCAAGGAGTTCACAAGAGACCCTCCAGGAGTCAGTAGCCCTAATATCAGCAGCCAGGTTGCTTCCTTTAGCATCTTTCCTGTCACTTGCTCTTAGAGAGCTGCAGCTGTCCTGTGGTCAAGGCAGGAATTCCTTTCCATTCTTGGGGAGGTTCAGTCTGCTGAGTGAGTGAGTGAAGTCACTCAGTCATGTCCGACTCTTTGCGACCCCATGGACTGTAGCCTACCAGGCTTCTCCGTCCATTGGATTTTCCAGGCAAGGGTACTGGAATGGGTTGCCATTTCCTTCTCCAGGAGCTCTTCCCGACCCAGGGATTGAAGCCGGGTCTCCCGCATTGTAGGCAGACGCTTTTACCATCTCAGCCACCAAGGAAGATTCTCAGTCTGCTGAGCACCTTAACAATCCACTGTCTAGATGACGCATGCCGAGGCAGAGTACCTTAAGGCACTCAGAATACCAATATGGGCCAAAGTGCAGCTTCTCAGTGCAGCTCCATACCAATGGAGTGAGTGGTGGACCCTCTCACACGGCTTCTTAGAAGACTATTGGTGAGTTTTTTTGTACACACCTCTCTTTGGATCCTGAACATGAGGGACAGTGCCGTTCAGGTCAGGGGCTAGAACCAGAGCCCACCAGATCTGTATGCCTTCAAAGAAAAAGAAGCCGTAGTCCAGGGAGACCCACGGGAGCTTAGCACAAGACAGCATGTGACTCAGAAGGGAGCTGAGGAGTCAGACAAGCAAGGGCAAGTGATCTGGGATGTCAGCAGCACGGCTCCCAAGACCAAGAACTTTGAGGACCTTGTGGAACAAACTCCACGTTCAGTTATTGGAATTAACAGTGCTGTGCAGGAAATCCACATACTCTGATCTCAGGCAAATGCATGCACGTGTATGTTTGGGGAGATCACCCTCAAATTCTGAGCTGAACTTCATTTTAATGTATTTTTAATGTCCTCCTTGTCACTTAGAATTGAGATGACTAATAGGAACTTAAGGTTTTGTACCCTCTGTTTGTTAGAGACAACAGAGATTCATATAGTAATTCCTAAAGTTGCCTGAACCTTGTATCCTGCTCACTGCATAGTCAGGGAGCCATCACTAGTGGTTGTTTCTGGGATGAGATGGGTGTTTCATGGGAGATTTCAATAAGGATATGGTATGGGTATAGTCTGGAGGTTTTTCAAAAAGCTGCATACATCTACTTTTTCAAAATGATAACTTTTTATTTCAGGTTCAGAGAGACAGAGCCCCAAGTCTAGGAGGATCATATTCAGCTCACAGCTGCAGTTCTCAGATTCCACTGATGAGGCAAACCCAGCCCTCTTAGTGCCTGCCTACCCCATCCCATTAAAACTCTTAAAGCAATAGCTTTGTTGTCAATGTCTGTTGTTAATTTTTCTTCCCAATTCCCTTCCCCCAACCTGCCCTTTTATAAGCAACCGGGAGACAGAACCAAGTTTCATTTAACTTTTTTCAGCTCATACTGTCATAACACTGGGTGTCTCAACAGACATTTCTTTCTCACAGTTCTGGAGTCTGGGAAGCCCAAGATCAAGGTTCCACTCCTGGGTGCTCCCTCCTTTCTGTACAGTTGACCCTTGAACATATAGGGCTTGGTGGTGCTGACATCCCCCATGCAGTGGAAAATCCAAGTATAATTTCACAGTTGGCCCTTAGTACATATAATTTTGCATCTGCAGGTTCAACCAACCAACGACCATGTGGTACTATAGTTTTGTTGTTGTTGGCTGCCCCATTCAGCATGTCGGCTCTGGGGTCTTAGTTACCTAACCAGGGATTGAACCTGCACCCCCTGCAGTGGTAGCATGAAGTTTTAACCACTGGACTGCCAGGGAAGTCCCTATAGTATTTATTATTGAAAAAAAATCCATGTATATGCAGACTCACACAGTTCAAATCTCTGTTGCAGGGTCAACTGTATATTCACATGGTGGTGGTGGTTGTCATTCAGTTGCTTAATCATGTCCGACTCTGCACCTCCACGAACTGCAGCACTCCGAGCTTCCCTGTCCTTCTCTGTCTCCCAGAGTTTGTTCAAACTCATGTCCATTGAGTCAGTGATGCCATCCAACCATCTCATCCTCTGTCGCCTCCTTCTCCTCATGCCCTCAATCTTTCCCAGAATCAGGATCTTTTCCAATGAGTCAGCTCTTCCCATTAGGTGGCCAAAGTATTGGAGTTTCAGCTTCAACATCAGTCCTTCCAATGAATATTCAGGGATGATTTCCTTTAGGATTGACTGGTTTGATCTCCTTGCCATCCAAGGGATTCTCACTTCAGCACCACAGTTAGAAAGCATCAATTCTTCGGCTCTCAGCCTTCTTTATGGTCCAACTCTCACATCCATACATGACTACTGGAAAAGCCTAGCTTTGACTATACAGACCTTTGTCGGAAAAGTGATGTCTCTGCTTTTTCATATGCTGTCTAGGTTTGTCAAAGCTTTTCTTCTAAGGAGCAAGCATCTTTTAATTCCATGGCTGGTGGAAAGAGAGCTTATTCTCTGGTCTCTTCCTATAAAGGCAGTAATCCCATCATGATTTCACCCTCATGACCTCATCAAAACCTAGTAACCTCCCAAGGCTTCATCTCCAAATGCCATCACATTGAGGATTAAGGTTGGCTCAGAGATTAAAGTGTCTGCCTCCAATGCGGGAGACCCGGGTTCAATCCCTGGGTTGGGAAGATTCCCTGGAGAAGGAAATGGCAACCCACTCCAGTATTCTTGCCTGGAGAATCCCATGGACGGAGAAGCCTAGTAGATTACAGTCCACGAGGTTGCAAAGAGTCGGACATGACTGAGCAACTTCACCTTATATGAATTGGAGGACTGGATGAGGCAGGGGTGGGTTGGGAGAAAAGAGAAGGTGACACAGTTCAGTCCTTAGCAAACATTAAGTTCCTGGGACACCATAATGTTACAAAGCGAACTGAAGTGTCGCCTGTGTGTTGCCTCTAAGTCAAGACACCTAGGTCTTTAAGAAAAGCTGGTTGCAGGTTCAAATGCCTAAGTTTTCACATAGGATCTTATTTCTTATGATATAATAATCAGATATTTGACAAAGAAGCTTCCAGAAGAAAACATTAAAGGTGTTATCAGTAAAGTGTTGACTGCTTTTTTAGAACTCCTTTTTCCCTACTATTATTGATTTTTTACTTTCAGTCAAAATTTGACCTGGATTGAGAAACAGAGAATATATACTCTTGTGACATCAGAGAAGGGAAATTTATGTTGTCTTCTGAAAGTGAAAGTGAAGTCACTTAGTTGTGTCTGACTCTGTGACCCCGTGGACTATAGCCTACCAGGCTCCTCCATCCATGGGATTTTTCAGGCAAGAGTACTGGAGTGGGTTGTCTTCTGAGTATACCTAAAAAGCACTGCTGCTGCTGCTGCTGCTACTGCTAAGTCGCTTCAGTCGTGTTCGACTCTGTGCAACCCCATAGACAGCAGCCCACTAGGCTGCCCCATCCCTGGGATTCTCCAGGCAAGAACACTGGAGTGGGTTGCCATTTCCTTCTCCAATGCATGAAAGTGAAAAGTGAAAGTGAAGTTGCTCAGTCGTGTCCGACTCTTAGCAACCTCATGGACTGCCACCTACCAGGCTCCTCCATCCTTGGGATTTTCCAGGCAAGAGTACTGGAGTGGGTTGCCATTGCCTTCTCCGAAAAAGCACTGCTAGTGAGGCTATTTGGAACCGACCTATGTCTTTCACCTACTTTATGTTGCTAATTTTTGCTCTTTTATGACATAAATGACCATTTGGCAAAATGTTTGCTTTGCAGTCTATTTGCAAATTTTCACCAGAGACAACACTTCTAGCATCTTTTTCAAGAATGCAAGGAGATCTCTGAGCACCTCCATGAAATTACCCCTTGCATCTTCATCTAAGCCTCATGAAAATGAGACTTTGCCCAACCAGCCACCTCCTCAGCTGATGAGGAACAACTGTCACTTGTTATCCAGGATTATTTCTGCAGAAATGGCCAGGAACAGGCAAAATAGTTTGGAATCTATCTAAGCAATCAGAAACATACCTGGACAGGCTAATTGTCCTTGGAGACAGGCTAATATCCAGTTTAACTTGCCAGTGTTCTCCATAGAAGATCAGTGCTTACAATAAACCAACCAGGTGCCACTGAGGAAGGAGCAATAAGTCCCCTACAGCTATTTTAATGAACTCTTAAACCATTCTCTGAATCCTGGGAGGTCTTGACCAATAGCTGGGAAAGGTCCTTGCTCACTCTTCTAGGCCTTTACATTAGCTTTCCTTACAGTGTAGTAGAGAGACCTAGTGCCAGAGGAAAAGCAAGATCTATCCATCAAGGAGAAGTTGATGAGGTCATAATTTCCCTTGTTAATACCCACCACCATTTAAATATGTGTTCTAGGGCTCTTCTGTTAACTCAGTCACAGTCTCTACTAGTACTGGGTGAAATTTTATTTTTTTAATTTAATATAATTGTGATAAGTCTGCTGCTTGAATATACAAACAAGGGTGTTTTTACCAGTGATTTTTTTTATAATTTGTCTATTTTTTTCTTCTAACCAAAGAAATAAAAACTAGACTTATGGATTGTAAACTACCAGGTTTTATTTTTATTGAGTATGGGAGAAATAAGATAGGAAATGGGAATTTATACTCTCCAGACTACAGAGGTGAGCCTCAGTGAAAAACCAAGTAGAGACTTGTAGTACTAAAATGAACTTCCAAAATGTATTCCTTTCTCTGATAATTTATTTCACTTTCTCTGGTAGGAGAGATTTACATATCTCAAATGTTTCTAAGGGAGCAAAACCCATGCTGTCTCACCTTATTGAAAATGTTTAAAAGTTTTATGTTTCTTATTTTCCATAAATCCATCTTGCTGCAATTTTTATTGCTCTTATCTATGTTCAGTTCAGTTCAGTCACTCAGTCGTGTCCGACTCGGCGACCCCATGTATCGCAGCACACCAGGCCTCCCTGTCCATCACCATCTCCCGGAGCTCACTCAGACTCACGTCCATCGAGTTCATGATGCCATCCAGCCATCTCATCCTCTGTCGTCCCCTTCTCCTCCTGCCCCCAATCCCTCCCAGCATCAGAGTCTTTTCCAATGAGTCAACTCTTCGCATGAGGTGGCCAAAGTACTGGAGTTTCAGCTTTAGCATCATTCCTTCCTAAGAAATCCCAGGGCTGATCTCCTTCAGAATGGACTGGTTGGATCTTCTTGCAGTCCAAGGGACTCTCAAGAGTCTTCTCCAACACCACAGTTCAAAAGCATCAATTCTTCGGTGCTCAGCCTTCTTCACAGTCCAACTCTCACATCCATACATGACCGCAGGAAAAACCATAGCCTTGACTAGAATCTAACTTCTGTAACAATGTATTTTTCATCATTTTAAATTATTAATAGAGATTCAATAATTTATTTGGATATTATTTTAAAATAAATGTCCTAACAAGTCTCTAGAGAGCAGGAATATTTAGAAATTCTCAATGTTTTAGATAGAAGGATATAACACTCATGTCCAGACTTTTTGATGGCCAAGTTTTGGTGGAAGAATTGGGCAATAACTGGCAGTTAAGAAGCCTAAGAAAGTGGTTTATGAACTGTCATCCACAGAGCCCTGAGGTTTCCGTGGAGGTGTCTCAGGACTCAATACAGGGAGGAGAGGGGGCTCAAAGGTAGAGGCTCTGAGCTTCTTTCTGCTGTCTTCAACCCAAGTAGCTTTACTTATTGGACTTCTGAGAGTCCACTACTGTTAATTTTTTTAAGCCAGTAAACACAGATTTAAGGTCTAAGGAAATGAAGCTATGTTGATGATAATAAGGAATATGTTGATAATAAGAGATAAGAATGAACCTGGATATTAACTTTGAAAAGAGTTACCTATTGGCAAAATTGGTTTGCTTAAGTTAAAATGAAAACAAAATGGGGCTTTGACACTGATATATGTGTTCGCTTGCATAAGATCATATGGGAAAAGCAGAGTTATTGCTACTTTTTCTCATATAATTAGGATTCTTTCCTAGGTTGTAGCCTCAAGAACAGAACATTCCAGAAGAGTCTCTGGTTTAAAACATAAATTTTAAAAGAAAGTTATTTTACTAAAAATTGGAGGATCTCTGAGTGCATAAACTGGATTCAATATTTGTTAATCACACATAGGCAGACAACCTGTGTGCCCTCTGCTTAGGATGTTCTTGCCCCATTTTTGCCTATCCGGAGTCCTGCTAATTCCTGAAGGCCCTAGTCAAGTCCTTCTTCCTCCAGAGAGATGCCCGAGACCCCCTCTCCTTACCGTCATCAATATTCCCCTTCCTTGTCCTGGCACAGCACTGTCCTTGTCCTGTCTCAGTTCAGTTGAGTCGCTCAGTCGTGTCTGACTCTTTGCGACCCCATGAATTGCAGCACGCCAGGCCTCCCTGTCCATCACCATCTCCAGGAGTTCACCCAAACTCAAGTCCATTGGGTCGGTGATGCCATCCAGCCATCTCATCCTCTGTCGTCCCCTTCTCCTCCTGCTCCAATCCCTCCCAGCATCAGGGTCTTTTCCAATGAGTCAGCTCTTTGCATGAGGTGGCCAAAGTACTGGAGTTTCAGCTTTAGCATCATTCCTTCCAAAGAACACCCAGGACTGATCTCCTTTAGAATGGACTGGTTGGATCTCCTTGCAGTCCAAGGGACTCTCAAGCGTCTTCTCCAACACCAGAGTTCAAAAGCATCAATTCTTCAGCGCTCAGCTTTCTTCACAGTCCAACTCTCACATCCATACATGACCACTGAACTTATCATAAAATACTTTATAGTTACTACATATGTCTTCCATCTCCTCTAAATTGCACTCTCCCTAAGAGTTTAGCCATCCTTTTCACAGTAATCAGCACATTGCAATATTAGATTCCAAATAAATGTTAGCTGAATTAAATATGAGAGACTAGTGGAAATATATGTCTAATTTGGGAAAGAATACATACTCTAATAGGATTTCAGTCTTACATTTGCACACATTTTCAAATCTTAGACTCCTGATGGCATACTTCAAGTAAATCAGATATACAAAAGAACATTAAGCATATAAGCAGTTTTACGTATGATTGGGGGTGGAAGAAAGGGGGAGGTATTGGTCAAAGTGTACAAACTTCCGACTATAATATGATGAATAACTTCTGGAGATTTAATGTACAGCCTATTGATTGTAGCTAATAGTACTCTATTATATACTTGAAAGTTGCTAAGAGAGTGGATCTTAAATGTTTTCATCACAAAAAGGAAATGGTAATTATGTGACTTGATGCAGATGTTAGCTAATGCTATGGTGGTGATCAGTTTTGCAGTTTATAAGTAATAAATCAAGGAGTTGAACAACAAACTTATACATGTCAATTGTTTCTCAATAAAGCTGGGGAAAATAATTACTGATAACTACTGCATCATAACCCTATTTTATAATAAGAATGTCTGTAAAAGGACTCACAGCCTATTTACCACTTATACTTGGTCACTCATCAGTGTCCTATCACTGCTTAAGTTCCCTGACTATTTCCTATACTCTCAAGAATCAAGGTTCCAGTAACATCATTTGAGCGATTTTATTTTGCTTTGTTTTTGGGTTTTGATGCTGATTTAATATTCTCCCAGCTTCCTATATCTTACTTGCACCACATCATACCTATTCTGTATTACCTCACACCGCCTACCCTTCTTAGCTTTTCATTTAACAGACATTATAGTAACAATACATGGGGCTTCCCAGGTGGCTCAGTGGTGAAGGATCCACCTGCCAATGCAGGAGATGAGAGTTTGATCCCTGGGTCAGGAAAATCCCCTGGAGGAGGGCATGGCAACCCATTCCAGTATTCTTACCTGGGAAATCCCATGGACAGAAGAGTCTGGCAGACTACAGTCCATGGGGTGGCAAATAGTTGGACGTGACTGAACAGGCATGCACGCGCACAGCCCTAGAACACGTAAGAGGTATTTGTTTCTACTATAGGTAGAGCCAGGCAAGTACATTTATAGACTAGAAAGCCTTTTCCTTCATGATTGCCATTGTTCACCAATTAGCTTGCCCTGTAATGATGTAAACATAGTTTTCTAGTTATTGTAATTTGTAGAACTGACCTAGGTAAGCTGTTGGAACTAATCTCATGTATGTGTTTCCAGGTTCCACTCCTGGCTGAAGTTTTTGGCATAGAGGGAAATATTTTCAGACTTAAAATCAATGAAGAAATACCCTTGAAACCCAGGTATGAAGTTACTGATGTCCTCACAAGCAAGCTAACCACTGTAAGGTAAGCCAAGAAACATGCTACCCGGAATATACCCTCAATATATTCTTCTATCATACCTTGAGTAGCAGCTTTTGTATGAGCCTCATATTTTGTGTTTCAAAGATACAACCATTTGCAAAGTTAGTTTTCAGTTATTTGGGAATAAATTTATCCATTTTAATGTTATCCATTCTGTATTCTCTTCCTCTGCCATTTGACTCATCAGTACTTATTAACGAAGAGAAGCAGAGCTTCTGATCTCTTCTCTCCTCCCCACAAAGTAAAAAATTTGTCAACCAGACTCTGGGAACAAGCAGGAAAGCTATTTAATTGACTCACTCAGATGAGCAGCAGGGCTCCAGGGATTGAAGGTACTAGCTGAACTCCCAATGCTTACAGTCATTTATACGGTTAGACTGGCTCACTTTTAATTAACAGCAGTCTCAGAAGTCTAACATGTAACTTCACTTAGAGTCAGAGATAAATTAATAATAAGTTTCTAGGTGGAAAAAAAGTCTTTGGGGATTAAAGGATTTTTCATGTACCTGCAGAATCTGCCTCAGTTCTTAGCACATTTTCCTGTGATATTTTAACTTGGTTCTGTCTGTGGGTTTGTTATTTTCTCTGTATCATTACACTAAGGGAGTATGACATTATGCCAGATGCTTTAATTTTCACTACATCATTATCATAGTTTTATGTGGATTATTTTTCCATGAAAATCTAGTAAATAGTTAATAAATTATAAGGGTAAATTAATCCAGCTATGGTAAACTATCATAAACTTAAAATATATCACTGAGCCACTACTATATGCCAAGAACTTAGGAGACACATGAGCACCCATGGCTGATTCAGGTAGATGAATGGCAAAAAGCACCACAATATTGTGAAGTAATTATCCTCCAATTAGAATAAGTAAATTTTTAAAAAAGAGACTATTCTCAAGGCTTTGCAGTTTAGCAAATGAGAGTGTGTGTGTATGTGTGTGTTTCTCCTTAGTCACATTAGTTTTTAGTCTCCTGGACGGTTCATTTTACTAGTAGATCTTTAACATTTTTACATCTGTGTTCATAAGTAAAATTGGTCTGTAGTTTTGTTTTTTTTTTTCCTGTGGTATCTGCCCAGGTTTTGGAGTCAGGGTGATATTAGCTTTGCGTAGTAAATATGTTATATTAATTTTAGTTTTGCTTCTATTTCAACCTCTTTCTAGAGGGCTTTTGGCTACTGTAGTAACCAGAAAGCTAAAAACTGCATTTCTCCATTTCCCAGACTCACATGTAGCTAGTTTCTGGTGTATTTTAGGTTCCATCGAGTTATCTGGATTTCAGAACCGAGTTTCCCATTTTGCTGGTATACATTGCCAGCTATAGAATGACTCTAGAGCCACTAGTTAGGGCAGTGGTTTCTTAATCTCTGGATTGCATCTAAGATGGCATGATCCTGTAGTCCAGCCATTGCCACACTGACTTCTGTTTACCCAACTTCCTGCTTCCAGCTGAGAGAGAAGTTCTGTTGGTCTACAGTTATGTGGTATTGTCCTAGGGGTCATTACTGGGCACTCAGCCAGGAACCAGCTACTTCAAAACTTCCATGATATTGTAAGCTCATAATTCCCCCATATTAAGTCATTTCCTTTCTGCTTAAAATGGCCAGAATTGTTTCCATTATCTACAGTTGAATCTTAATTGACATAATTGTTGGTATCAGAAATGAATATAGGTAACAGATCCTCAAGGACTGAAACATGAGCTTAATTAGCTGATCTAGTTGGATCTGAAGGTAGTGAGATTTTCTGAAGGTAGTGAGGTTTTCATTAGACAATGCAACATTAGTGTTTGGGGCTGAATGCTACCCTCTCCCCCCATATGTTGATATGTTGAAACCCTAAGTCTTTATACCTCACAATGTGACTGTTCAGACATAGGGCCTTTGAACAGGTAATTAAGTAACAGTAGGGTCATTAGGGTGGGCTCTGATCCAATGTGACTGATGTTCTATAAGAGGAGATGATTAGGATACAGATAACACAGAAGGATGGCCTTGTGAAGACACAGCAAGAGGATAGCCCTCTGCAAGCCAAGAAGAAAGGCCTCAGAAGAAACCAAACCTGCTGACACTTTGATCTAGGACTTCCAGCCTCCAGAATTGTGAGAAAATAAATTTCTTGTGTTTAAGCCACCTAGTCTGCGGTAGCAGCTCTAGCAAACTAGTATAACTAGCAATAAACCACAGCATTCTCTGGCAAAGTCACTTAAATTACTACTTGTGGTCACCTGAAGTCAAGTGCCTATTGAAAGTGTGGCTCTGGCAAACCAATCGGCATAGCCCGATTATCATACGAAATTCAAAATGCTGAGGTGGCCCAGTTGTTACTAATTTCACTGAAGAACTTAAAACAGTAGTTTCAGGCTTTTAAATTCTTAGCTCAAGATATTGTCAGAAACCTAATAGGTTTCTATGACCATCTTACACATCTCTTATAGAGTCCTTGTAACTATAGAGTCCTTGTAGCTGAAAGTTAGATACAAGGTTAGATTCTATGGTTTGCTGAATTGAAGTGTAAGTTGAATTCAGAGCTTTATCAGCTCTATGAATTTAGGGCATCGACTGTGAAAAGATAGGACTCCTCAAAATTGAATAGCAACATCTGGGAAGATTTGGATAACTCTGAGTACCTAAACCTCAGAATTCCACCGAGCCTCCCAGTTCAGCTAAAGACTCACCCTCTCCTCTGATGAGGCTGGCATCACCTTGCTGAGACACTCCATGTTGACCTCACCTGAAATATACTATGCCAGGGGATTCCAGTGCTCCCTGTGCTTCTCTCCTACCCGCTTTCACTGCCTCCAGATCCACTGTCAGAGTCAGACCCCAACATTCCCAGGGAGCCAATCACAGTCAAACCCAGGAGGTACCTAAAGAATTAGAAGATGTTATATTGGCAAAAACCTCTGAAATAGGCATGGCAATGGTTTCTAAAGGACTCCTAGACTGGAAAGAAGCAACATAATTTTAGGATCATGCTAAATTTACTGACATAAATTAGAGAATTCAGATTTGATATGCTATCTAGGACAGCTGAAAGAGCTTCTAATTATTTGCTTGATTGGCTAAGTATAATCTGTAGAGTCAGCCATGGACTCTGCTGAATGAAGCTGAGATACCAGAAATTCCTTGGCACGGTGTAGAAGAAATGATTCATAGACTTAGGGAAATAGAAATGTTGAAGTGGGTATGTCATATACAACTACCTCATCTAGCCCCTAACTCTGTTCTCCAGAGAACCCAAAAAAAACTGCCTTCACTGAGAAATATATTGGTGAGGGAACACTCGGAAAACATTATAGTGAGTGAATGTCTTTTCTGAGCTACAGACGATGGTGGAAACGGTACCATTAAAACAGGCTCCCTGGTTTCCGTGGAGATGATGAGACTCTAAGTAGCAAAGTCAAAGTAGCAGCATTTAGTTGTTGGAGACAAGGAGAACATGTTTCCTTAACGTGCAGCAGGGTCTGTGTGGTACTCAGAATGTCTCAACCCTCAGGGCAGTGAACAGTATGTCAAAGAGTCCATTAAACTGAAGTAGATGGGCTAAAGTCCTACTTGATAGACTAATCAAAAGAATTCTATTTAGATTTGATAAACAGTGAGACACAATCTCTCAATCAATGGAATTAGTTTCTAGAACCCAAGCATCTTTCTTGAGGAGAAGGCCTAGAATCCATGGAGGAAGATTCTGCAAGGATATAATGAGATTATAACCTGTCCCTTCTAATCCTCCCTAAAGAAGCCTGTGACCATTTACCAGGGTAACTATGCACTAGAAAAAGAAATATCTAGACCTAGGGTTTTAAGTGCTGCCTCTGAGCTTACATAACTCCTGGGGGATCTAAAACATCCCAAAAGTCTACCTGTCAATTGGGGGCTGATGGAAGTAGGTGATAAATAGATAAAAGTTTGACCTTTCCATCTCACTGTGGACTGAGTGGATAATAACCCAATCTGTGTTATTTCCTCAGTTTCTGTATGTATGGTTAGAATGAGAGAAGGAAAAGAAAAATGTTTAGTCTATGCATCAAATGGTTTTCCTAGACTGTCCAGACCAAGGTAATAATAATGGTGATGATAGCCAGCATTTACTGAGCACTTACTATATGCCAGGCACTGTGTGATCTCATTTACATGTGTGGTCTCATTGAATCCTCAAAAAGCTATGTTTGTTCTCGCTTTTATCATTTCCACTTCACAGATGAGGAAACCACGAACTGGAAAAGATTAACCTGTCCAAAGTTACACACCTAGTGTATGTTAGAGCTATGTTCAATCCAGCCTTTCTGACACCAAAGCTCACGCTCTGAATTACAGCTTTCCACTGCCTTGGCATGCTATGTCACATGAATATTGATTTACTAATTTGAACTGAGATTTTCACTGAGCCACATAAACTTAGAACAATTTATTTTTCTCTCCCTACCTTGTTTTCCAGACTGACTTCTTGCCCAGGGGATACAGGCAGTCTGGTGCTGGCAAGTGGAAAAGGAGATCTGAAGTGTCACGTCACGGCAAACCCATTCAAGGTCGACTTGGTATCTGAAGAAGAGGTTGTAATGAGCATAAACTCCCTGGGCCAATTGTACTTTGAGCAGCTGCAGATTCCTCCCAAGCAAAGGTATTTTTGCAGGTTACTTAATACATACAGAACTTAAAATCTAATTGTGACTATATCTCCATAGAAAATTGGTTTGCTTTATTTGTTGGAATATTCTGAGAAATTTCATCTTGTCACCTGGACAGACTAATGCAGGCTTGATGACAAAAGTTATTCCCAGACATTTGCAAAGGTGATACTCTTAACACATCCTATATTTTTGACTGATGACATTCTCTACCCTACCCCTTCTAAAAAAGGACCCTGTTAACTTGCTAGATGTTAATGTGAACTAACAGAATTTCACTTTATCCCCCTTACAATAACATGAGTTACCTTAGACTTGAATAGTTGTCTAGGAATTTTCTGGAACCAACCACTTGATCAAAGCTGTTTGTGTGTGGGTCACGTGAGTTGGAAGATAGTTGTAGAAGGAGATTTTTCATCCATTTTTACCAATATTGTTTTTAAATCCTCCAGTCTGTAGTTCTATTTTTATTCAAATAATGAACATCTTACATGAATTTCAGAAAGCATTTAACACAGTGATTTTTTCCTGAGTCTCAGCTAATTTCTCTTTTTAAAGTTTATTGTTAAAGTTTTTGTTTTATCACAGAAATGTGTTCATTATAGGGTAAATAGAAAATATTGAAAAGAAGAAAAAATTAAAATACCCATAATCCTGCCACCCCTACTGTTAGTACCTTATGAATTTAATTCAGTTTACTTTTTTTTGACTGAAAATACCATCAGCATAACAAATCCCTGTGTGCCTGTTATTTATATTTTGTTATTTATTTATATTAAAAATATTAATTTTAAAAGCATTTTTCCTTTTAATAAACTCCTATTATTTTGTTTTAAGGGTGATTTCTAAGTTGGGCTTTTTAATAAAGCCCAGTAAAGTCTGCCTCACCATTTGTCCTTTGAGCTACCTAGTTCCATGTTTTAAAGTAATCAACGTTTCCAGTTTTCTATGTATCTTTCTAATTTATGCCTATTCAGTAAAGCTAATGTATTCTTTGTTTTTTCCTTTCCTGACACAAATGATACACGTTATTCTGTACCTCCCTTTTTTTCTTTAGCAATGTGGCAGTTTCTAACTTCTTTAAAGGTGCTACACCATTTCTAGTATATGGTTACACTATGATTCATTTAGTAAATCCCTACTGGTGGACTTTAAAACCATTTCTGATGTTGTTTTACGACTACTTCATGAATAACCTTGTAAGTGTGTTATTTTGCATACATGCAAATATATCCATAGACCAGAGTCATAGAAGTATAATTTCTGACCAAATGGTTTATACGTCTGTTGATAGATGTTTCCAAATTGCCTTCCATAGAGGTTGCGTACTAGTTTATATTTCTATCATTTTAATTTATATTTGTGTTAGGAAAATTAGATTATCCACCTAGGGGAAAAAATATAAGTTAGGGCTTAACCTCAAACCATTTGGCAAAAATGAATTCCAGGACTTTCCTGGTGGTACAATGAATAAGAGTCCACCTGCCAATCCAGGGGACACAGGTTTGATCCCTGGTCCAGGAAGATTCCACATCCCGTGGAGCAACTAAGCCCATACACCGCAACTACTGGACCTGTGCTCTAGAACCCATGAGCCACAGCTACTAAGCCGGCGAGCCATAACAACAGAAACCCATGCCCCTAGAGCCTGTGCTCCACCAGAGGAGAAGCCACCACAGTGAGAAGCTCACACACCACAGCAAAGAGCAGCCCCGGCTTGCTGCAGCTAGAGAAAGCCCAGGCACAGCAGTGAAGATCAATTGCAGCCAAAAATTAAGAATAAATGATTTAAAAAATTAATTCCAGGTAAATAAAAATTAAACACACACACACACAAAATAAAAATAAGAGAAAGTATAGAATATTTTTAATTGTATTAGTGTGATAGAAACTGAAGAGCTGTGAGGAAAAAGATGGATTTGATTACTTAGAAATTTTAAACTTTATTATAGCCACAAAAACAAAATACAAACAACAACAAGAAAAAAACTTGAACAAAATGAAAATGCAAGAATCTGTAATTTCCAGCTTGGCATGTGAGGAGCTCAGAAGTTGCCACAAACAAGAATGAAAAATCAAAAAATAAAATTACTCAAAATATAATATAGTCCTAAATGTAAAATCTAAGACCATAAAACTTCTAGACAAGAACATCAGAAAATCTTGATGACCTTGGATTAGGCAGAGGTCTTAGGTATTACACCAAAAGCATGATCCACAAAAGAAGAAATATGGTACAATGAACATAAACAAAAGTAAACTGCCTGCACATTCAAAGACCATATGAAGAGATATGCAAAGATAAGTCATAGACTAAGAAAAAATATTTGTAAACATATATATGATCAAGGAGTTGTATGTATAATATAGAAAGAACTCTCAAGATTTAACATGAAAATAATAGATTTAAACAGATATTTCACCAAAGATGTACAAGTGACAGATAAGCACTTGAAAAATATGTCCAATGCCATTAGTTTTTAGAGAATTGCAAATTAAACAACAGGGACATACTACCACACATCTATTAAAATGGCTAAAGTTTAACAGGACAACCGTATTGTTAGAAACACGACTGGAGAGTGAGAGGCTTTGGTAGACATTGACTCTTGAGCAGAGGTATTTATTTGGTACTCTGTGACTTGGAACCCTGCAGAAGGGAATTCCTGCCATTTAATTATTTATATTGCTTCTCCCTGGTGGCTCAGATGGTAAGGAATCTGCCTGTAATGCAGGAGACCCGGGTTCAGTCCCAGGGTCGGGAAGTTCCCCTGGACAAGGAAATGGCAATCCACTCCAGTATTCTTGCCTGGAGAATCCCATGGACAGAGGAGCCTGGCAAGGCTGCAGTCCATGGGGTTGCAAAGAGTCGGACACAACTGAGCGATTAACACTATACTATATTGTTAATGTCAATTGACCAGATAAAATTATGTCCTTCATAGGCAGGAGCTGATAAACTGATACTGGATATGTTGGATATGTTAAAAAAAAGTTTTTTTTTCTATAGACAGGATGAGCTGAAACCAGGGAACAGTGAGTTTACTAGACAGGAGGAACATGGCTATTTGAAGTAAAAAATTAATCTGCAGCATCATAATAAACAATTACTACTGATCTATATATTCACAACAAAATAATGTCACAACATTTAATGAACAGCACCTAAAAATAGACATAGATGGACAAAAGTTCCTTGATATAAATGGTAGCCTAGACTTAATATCCTTGTGCATTCTTGGGAGTCATTATTGGAGACCAGATTGAGATTGGTCTCTGGCAGAATGTTGTCCCCTGTCTATTGAACTTTCATGCTGCAAGAAGAGGTAAAAGCCTTATTCTAAGTACAGACAAACTTTGTCCTTGGGTAATATCCTAAAGGGGAACCATAGTTTACATGCAATCTGGTGATCTTCTGCTGTGAAACATGTTTAATTTGCCTTTTTCAATGTATTTGCCTGTCTTAGACACTTTGAACAAGGAAAGGAAAAATAAACAACCTCTGAACTCTGATCTTCCATTGCTTTTGTACATTCCGATTGTGAAATTGAGGGTAAGGATGTTCAAAAGCCCATGGGAAATTTATATGTCTTCAGAATATTGTGCCTATTCTAATATGATGAGCTTTTAAAACACTTTTCTTAGAACAAGAATCAATTTTTGTAATTGTATAGATACTTAGCTAATTTTGAATGCTGCTGATGGCATAACTATGTTTTTAAATCCAAAAATATATTCTTGTATGCCACATTAAGATGCTCTTTCATATAATAAAGATTTTCTTTTTTACTAACTCATTTCAAAGAGAAAGAATTTTACTTGTAAGTAAGCTGTTTTTCTCCTAAATATCACAAAACAATTCTTTTTTCCTCCAATAAATGAGAGCATTATGAGCTTTTAAAAAAGAAAAAAAAATAGAAGTAGTTTTATTAATTTCAGAAAGAGCTTACTTCAAAACAGGGGAAGTTATTAGGGATAAAGAATGTCATTTCATAATGATAAAGGGGTCAATTCCCTGAGAAAACAACAGTCCTTAATGTGTATGTACCTAACAACAGAGTATCAAATACTTAAGGCAAGAATATAGAACTTCAAAGAGAAATAGATGAATCCACTATTATACCTGGGCTTTCCTGGTGGCTCAGCTGGTAAAGAATCCGCCTGCAATGAGGGAGACCTGGGTTTGATCCCTGGGTTCAGAAGATCTCCTGGAGAAGTGAATGGCTACCCACTCCAGTATTCTGGCCTGGAGAATTCCGTGGACTGTATAGTCCATGGGGTCGCAAAGAGTCAGACATGATTGAGTGACTTTCACTCACTATTATAATTAGAGACCTTAACACTCTTCTATCAGGAATGGACAGAGCCATCAGAGAGAAAATCAACAAGGACATGCTGGTGCTAAGTCACATCAGTCGTGTCTGTCCCTGTGCGACCCCATAGACGTCAGCCCACCAGGCTACCCCATCCCTGGGACCCAGGCAAGAACACTGGAGTGGGTTACCATTTCCTTCTCCAGTGCCTGAAAGTGAAAAGTGAAAGTGAAGTCGCTTAGTCATGTCCGACTCTTCACGACCCCATGGACTGCAGCCTACCAGGTTGCTCCATCCATGGGATTTTCCAGGCAAGAGTACTGGAGTGGGATGCCATTACCTTCTCCGCAATAAGGACATATTCTAATTCAAAAGCACCATCAATCAACTGGATACAATTGACATCTATAGTCTCTGTCATACAACAACAGTAGAATACACATTCTTCTTAAACTCACCTGGAACATTCACCAAGACCATATTTTGTGTCATAAAACATACCTTAAGAAATTTAAACAAATAGAAATCATACTGTGTCAGCATGATTTGCATTAATTTAATGCAATTAAACTAGAATTCAACAACAGAAAGCTGGAAAATTCCAAAATACTTGAAGATTAAACAACATGCTTCTTAGTAACACAAAGAAGAAATCTAAAAAGAAAGAAAAATATTTCAAACTAAATGAAAATTAAAATACAACTTATCAAAATTTGTGGGATGCAGCAAAAGCAGTGCTTAAAGTGAAATCTGTAGCATTGAATGCAAATATTAGAGAGACAGATGCGTTTGAAGAGAGGCACAGAGGAACTCCAGAGGAACTCCAGAGGAACAAGTACTTTCTGTTGTTTATGCTCACTAGTGGGTTCACAGTTATTCACTTTAGTGTTAGTCTTTAAACTCTGCACATACATTACATACCTTCTATATGCCTGCTGCACTTTACACTAAAGAAAAGATTATTGTATAATGAGTATAAATAGATAATTTACAGAACTATAAATAACCATTTAATGTATAAAAAGGTAGTCTGCATCACTTATGGTATAAATTCAATTTGAAATGCATTATCTTTTCTAAAATTTTAGATTGGCAAAGAGTTAAAAAAAATTCATAAAATCCAGTATTGTTAAGAATGGGAAGAAATGAGCCCTCAAATACAACTAACAGAAGTTAGAATAAGTCGTCACAATCATCCAGGAAGATGGTGCATCATATTGCTCCATACTAGGGTAATACTGCATAAGAGGAACTGTGTTTTATCTTGCTTATGTTAGTATTATGAGCATGTATTACAATAAAAAACTGATTAATGTATTTTTAAGAGTTAACAAAATTCAAATCTGTCTACATTTTTATAAGATATCAAGCTCTTGGTAATGTTCACCATTAATGTTTAATTTTGTAAACTTATTTTTATAATGATGTTATTTTTAGTAAGTTAAAGGATATAACGTATGGGGGTCTCAAAAGTTCGAAATGAAAATCTTTTACCATTGAGCAAATTGTCGGTCGTGCCATGAATGAAACAACTTTTTTACATTACAGCAGAGCTACCAAGAAAAATGAGGAGGATGCATCCGTTGACACCACTCAGGTAGTCTACAGAGAGCAATTTATCTTTTTAAAACCTTTTCCACTATTATCATCATTATACAAGTATAATGGGTCAGTTCTCCCCTTGTACAGATGGGTAGTTGGTCAATGCTCTACTATATATAAATGGGACCTCTTGTAGGCCAGGCACTGTTCAAGGAGTTGGTGGTATATCATCAAACTAATCTAATTCCCTCATTATCATGGAGCTTACATTCTTCTAAGCCACATTAACCTTTTTGGACATTAAGAACAAAGAAAAACTGTGGAAAGGTCTTCAGCAGAGATGCATGGTCTGATATGTGTGTCTAAAAGATTATTTTGTCTTAATTCTGGAGATTGGATATTCCGGAAACCTCTTACTCCAAAGCCACATGCATCTTCAAAGGGTCTCTGACAGTAGCTATGGTCATCAGGAAGGTGAAAAACATTTCCAGTTTAATAATACAAATGCTCCTTCCTCTTGAGAACTGACCGAAACTGACCCTTAAGAAAAACTAACATGGTTATTGTGCCTTACACATCTTTGCACTAATACATTAGACCAGCTTTGGGGAGACCTCTAATCAGATAGCTTAGGTAGTGGTTTTGAGTCAAACACCCCCTTACAAGAATCTGATGAAAGCTATGAACCATCTCTGTAGAAAAAAAATATTTTGTCATACTATTTCAGGGAGTTCACAAACTTTAAAACCTGTCTAGACGTCAGGATGATAATCCCTGCATCAAGAATTCAGGCGTAATTTTAAAGAACCAAACACACAACACACAGACTCACTTTACAGAGGCTTTCATTATAAAGAAATAATCTAGAAACAGGAAAATAGCTCATTTTTTAAAAAGAAATGTGCTTTTTATATACACACACAATTCTTTTAAAACTTTTCATTTTACCAGAGAAAAAGAGACTTCTGTAAAGCTAGGACATTCATCGCTCTAGGTCAAAAGATTGCAAACCTGAGCAATCACCATCCCAGCTGACCTCTCCACCCAGCATAGGAACACAATCAGTAGTCTGGTTAATTGGAGCTGGTGAGAGAAAGTGCTCATCTCAGCCAAAATCTTTGCTTAGAGTCTCTCAAAAGAGACCCAGGTTATTTGACTCTAAATGTTTTGCTTTACCTATATAAAAACTACATTTTTCAAAGTGCTTTCCCATCATTTTGGCTCTTGTAAAGATATTCATGTCAAATGGTGTGGCAGTTCCTAAACAATTAAACATAGAATTACAACATGATCCAGCAATTACATTTATGGATATATATCCAAAAGTAAAAATGGGACTCAAACAGATATTTATATACCTATGTTCATAGCAGAATAGTATTCATAGTAGCCCAAAGGTAGAAACAATTCAGCAACCCAAGAGTCATTGACTGATGAACGCACACACAAAATGAGGTATGTACACACAAAATGAGGTATGTACACACAGTGGAATATTATCCAGCCTTAAAAAAGAAGGCAATTCTGACACATGCTACAAAATGAATGAATCTTGAAGACATTATACTAAGTGAAATAATCCAGTCACAAAAGGACAAATACAGTATGATTCTATTTATACAAGCTATCTAGAATTGTCAAATTCATAAAGACAGGAGCTAGAAAAGTGGTTGTCAGGAGCTGAGGGGAGGGGAGATGGGGTGTTACTGTTAATGGTTGCAGTGGTTCAGTTTGGAAGGATGTAAAAGTTCTGGAGACAGATTGTGATGTTGGTTGCACAATAATGTGAATGTACTTAACGCCACTTAAAAATGGTTAAAATGGTAAGTTTTAAGTTATATATATTTTACCACAATAAAAAATATATTCATGTTAGCTGTAGATCATAAGGATGATTAATGGCATTTATATAGAACACAGATCTAATTTAATATATTGATATCACAAATTGGTCTTTTAAAAGATGAACTCATTTCCTAATCAGATAAATGTGCTATTGTGGTAACCACATGTGTTGCCTTAGTTTGCTACCTTTTTTCTTTTTTGTACCAACAGGAAAATCAAGAGGAACTGGGCCTGTGGGAGGAGAAATTTGAAAATTTTGTGGATGTCAAAGTTAATGGTACAATTAAAATTGGTGTAGTGTTCTGTCCAAACAGTTCTTTCCAAAACAGTTCTTTGCAAAATAGCCAAAAGTTTCTATCTAAAAGTCCCTTGAGCTTTGATACCTAAACACGTGACTTTTGTAAGGTGAACAGAAATCTCATATTTGGGACCACTATTCTTCAGTAATGCATTGCAATAGAGAAATAGTGAGTGTATGACTTGTGGGGAGTGTAAGAGAAGTATAGGCCTCATGAAGCTTCTGGTTTCATAGAGGGACCTAGGTCAGCATATTGCTTGCACTCTTCAGTGAATCAATTGCAAATTCTACATTCTGTTTTTATGAGAGTCAAGTGATGAGAAACCCAGCTCATTAGGTCCAACATTTCAAGCCAGTGGTTCTCAACCTTTTCCAGGCCTCCCCACTATTCATGTGAGTGCCGAGTGACCCTCTATGACATTTCTCACTACGCTTAGTGATGAGGGGAGACTTAGGGAATGTAGGTGGCAGGGAGGGAATTTGTCTCTTTAGGAGATAGATAACTTTTCAAACACTTGGGGCTTGTTTAGTTGGAAAAAATACTCACTTTTCTCCTTCTTCCTCCCTACCCTGTAGAATAACAGACCTTCTCTTAACTCCTTGAGAATCTCTGATGTAGCATCTAATTCTATAGCCTAGTATAATGATCAGGACTGACAGTGTAGCCCAAAGTTATAAATAGGGGAGCCCTAAGGCTCTCCTTTATGTAACATTATAATCCTTTCTGTATCTTATCTATAGCAACCCCTTTCCATAAACTCCTCCAAATAAGGACCGTTTGATGTCAAATACTTTTACCCAAGAGTAAATTTAAATCAATATTCTCTCTCCTAGTTACTTTCATTTTTCCCATATCTCTAAAATAATTGTTAAATAAAGGACTTTATCTTTGGTTAAAGGAAATTTTTGTATCTACAGTCACAGGAAAGGGGGTGTATATTGAGGAGCTAGGGGAGGTACTCCTGGTGCCCTTGACCTCACAGTTCTTGTATGCAGTAAGAATGAACGATCAGGCAGAAGACACGCAACCTTTCAGCTGGCAAGCTTTAAAAGTGCTCAGTACCCTCTTCTTCCTAAAGCAAGCTACTATGCAATATAGTTCAGGAAAATTTAGGGAAAAAATCTAAAACTTTGTAATCATATTTTACAGATAGAAAAGAAAGATACTGTAAATGTGGGAACACAGAGAACTGTAGCACACAGCTAAGAAAACCTAACTAATAAGTGACCAGAACTTTGCCTTGTGCATTTTTTGTATCCCCACAACACCTGAATACAACAAAGTACAGAGAGTCAGCATATGTGATTGATCAGGGCGAGCTCAGGTCTCTTGATCCATAGTCTAGTCATCTTGCTAATCCTGTAGTTAACTGAATCTCATTAATTGATTGTCCCATTGAGAAGCAAAAGTCAGTCACTCTCCTGGTACCTGTAGGTCCTGCCTCCATTGGTTTGGATTTCTCTTTGCATGGTTTTGAGCATCTCTACGGAATCCCGCAACATGCTGAATCACACCAACTTAAAAATACAAGGTAAAGTGAAAAGAATTCTTACAGGAGGCCCTGGTTTCTGGACTGGAAAAGTTTGAAAATAAAACATGTGTGATACCTGGGTCAGTGCTAATATGTGCCTGGCCTTTCCCTCTTTGATACTGCTTGTAGAGCTTTAAGAATTTCCCTTTAATGATCACTCAGAGCGATGGTTTTCAATTTTTATTTTGTTTTGCAGCAAAAATTAGACAATTATAAAAACTGTAATGCTGAACTTAAAAGTATAGAAGACATAACATGGAACTGAGCAACTGAGTATGCACACACTCATGGTTGAAGTAGCAGGAAGATCTTCGTTACATCACCTTCCTGGGTTTTGCTTTTGTCTCTCAAGTCCTTTCTGGGGAACCCTGGGAAATATACAGTGACCTAGAAAAAGGCTTTTACTAAAAAAGGACAGTGATCCAGAGTAGAAAAGTGTGGCATCTCATATCACCTTGGATTCCCTTGGGGCGATTATTTCCAACTAACACCATTGACCAAAAAATGCCAGAGGTATCAGACGAAGAAGAAGCAGAACTGAAGGAGTCTGGTCAAATTTGCCTGGTTCAGATGCTGTTTAGATGATAGGTAGACATGGTGACAAGTGAATCAGAAACTGTGTTGCTCTCACACCAACCTGAGCTCCGTGCTTCCTACCTCAATTCAGTTCCTAATCTTTCCTTACTCAGCACTGTGGAGGCATGTTAGGACACTATCGTTTTGTTTTAGTGACAGAGAAATACTCACCAAATCTGTCGATTTAGTTTTTACATGCTACTGTGAAAGATTCATAGGAAACGGTCCTCACCTCATAAGAGATACTCAGAAAAGATATCTAAGATATGAGATACGCATGCCAATAGTAGCATGAAGAAATGCCAAAGGAATCAAAGGAGGAGGATCATATTCAGCCAGATTGAGTCAGGAAACCTTTAAAAAAGTGGTCAAGAGTTGAGCTTTGAAAGATGTATAGGACCCAAGTCTTTGCAGGGGAAGTAAGTAAGTGTTAGTCACTCAGTCGTGCCCGATTCTTTGCAACCCCATGAACTGCAGCCCAGCAGGCTCCTCTGTCCATGAGATTTTCCAGGCAAGAATACTGGAGTGGGTCGCCATTTCCTTCTCCAGGGGATCTTCCCAACCCAGGGATCAAAGCTGGGTCTCCTGCACTGCAGGCAGGTTCTTTACCAACTGAGCTATAAGGGAAGCTTTGCAGGGGAGAATGGAGCTATAATAGTCACTAATAATATATACATGATGGTCATTTGTAATCCTTCTTTGTATGTTTCAGTGATGGTGATGCTTACCGTCTTTATAACCTAGATGTCTATGGATATAAAATACATGACAAAATGGGCATTTATGGTTCAGTGCCTTATCTCCTGGCCCACAAACTGGGCAGAACTCTAGGCATTTTTTGGCTAAATGCCTCAGAAACACTAGTGGAGATCAAAACAGAACCTGCTGTAAAGGTGAGCTACGGGTCATGACTGCATACCATACTTACAGAAGAGACAAAACTAGTGAAATGTAATCATAGTTCAGGGATTTCTAGTGTCAGTCTTCTGCCACTAGAGTCTACAGTATAACTAGGGAAGGCTATTGGTGTGTACAAAGGAACAGACTATTACACACATAAGGGTGGGTCTTGTGGGTTAGAGGGACATTTTTCAGACTTTCATTCCATTCCTTTTCAGTACACACTGACTCAGATGGGCCCAGTTGCTGCTAAACAAAAGGTCGGGTCTCGAACTGATGTGCACTGGATGTCAGAGAGTGGAATCATTGATGTTTTTCTGTTGACAGGACCTACTCCTTCTGACGTCTTCAAGCAGTATTCATACCTTACAGGTACTTGCATGTGGAAATGCCAGTTTCTTGTTCCATTGTATTTCCTCTAAACCGTGTAGAATCACTGTAAATTAACATTTGTTGCACATGATATAGCATTTATAAACAACTTACCCAAGCTTTTTAAGAAGCAAGCATTTATCCTTCTACTCTCATCCCATTCAGCATCTCATCCCATTCCCTTTAACCAGTGGAATGGTTAAACATTCCACTGGGGCCTGGTTAAACATTCCACTGGGGCTGGTAATCTCCATTCTCTAGTCACTAATGTTCACCCATCTGCCTTTCTTGGAGCCTTAAAGGCTCCAGGACTTTCTTTACCTTTAACCCCTTTAATCCCTGGGCTTTCTCTACTTTTATCTCAGGTAACCAGTATCCCAATCTGAACTTTTATATGTTCTCTTCTCCATTAAAATATACCACTGAGATTAGCACTAAAGCATTTTTATCTTTAAAAGATATGTGAGATCATTTTGATTAATGCAGAAAAAGCATTTGACAAAATCTAACACTATTTCATGATAAAAACATTCAGAAGACTAGGAATAACAAGAAGCTTCCTCCACATAATAAAAGGCATTTATGGAAGATTCACAGCTATCCTCATACTCAATTCTGAAAGACTGCAAGGTTTCCCCTAAGATCAGAAACAAGATGAGGTTTCCCACTTTCACCACTGCTACTGAACATTGTAGTTGAAGTTCCAGCCAGAGAAATTAGGCAATAAAAAGAAATAAAAACCATCCAACTTTGAAAGGAAAATATAAGATTATCTCTATTCACAGACAGTGTGATACTATATGATATAAAATCCCAAAGAATACACATACACACACACACACATACAATTAGCATACGTTGTACAGCACATGATCAACACACAAAATTGGTTGTGTTTCTACACACCAGGAATGAACAATCTAAAAATGAAATTGAGAAGATGATTCCATTTACAGTAACATCCAATAGAATAAAATACCCAGGAATAAACTTAACCAAGGAGATAAAAGACTTGTATGCCAAAAACTACAAAAAAAAAAAAAAAAAAAAAAAAAAACCACACACACAAAACCCTGAACTAAAGAAGGCCAAGATACATAAGAAGAAATCCCATGTTCGTGGATGGGAAGATTTAATATTATTAAGATGGTAATCCTACTAAAAGCAATCTATAGGTTTACTACAATCTCTGTCAAAATCCAATGTCATTTTTAAGTAATAGAAAAGATGATCTTCAAATTCATATGGAATTTCAAAGAGCCTGAGTAGCCCAAAAATCCTGAAATAAAATGTTGAAAGACTCACACTTTCTAATTTCAAAACTTATTACAATGTTAAAGTAATCCAAACAGTGTAGTACTGGCATAAGGATAGACGTATAAGCCAATGGAATAAAATTGAGCGTCTAAAAATAAACCCATAGATCTTTGGCCTATTGATTTTCAATAAACGTTCAAGACCTTTCAATGGAGAAATAATTATGTCTTAACCACATGGTACTGGGACAACTGGATATCCACATGCAAAAGAATGAAGGTGGACCCTTATCTCATACCATATACAAAAAATTAACTCAAAATCGATTGATGGAATAAATATAAGAACTAAAGTCATAGAACTCTTATAAGAAAACAGGTAAATCATGACCTTGGATTTGGCAACAGATTCTTAGCTATGACACCAAAATCATGAGCAACAGAAGAAAAAAACAGATAAGTTGGACCTTTTTTTTTTCCAGCTGTGCCACTTGACATGTGGGGTCTTCGTTCCTCAACCAGGGATCTAACCCACACCCTCTGCAGTGAAAGCAGGGAGTCTCAACTACCAGACCACCAGGGAAGTTGCAAGTTGCACTTCTTTAAAACTAAAAACTTTTGTGAGTCAAAGAACATTATCAAGAAAGTGAAAAGCCAACCTATAGAATGGGAGAAAATATTTGCAAATCATATATATGATAAGGGTCTAGTATCCTGAATATATAAAGAACTCTTACAACTCAACAGCAAAAAGAAACGGTCTAATTCTAAGATGAACCAAGGGCTTAAATAGACATTTCTCAAAAGAAGATGTACAGATGGATTAACGAGAACCTGAAAAGAAGCGCAACAGCATTAGGTAAATTAAAACCACAATGAAATACTGCTTCAAAACCACTGGGATGGCTAAATCATAAAGAAAAGTGAGAGAGAGAGAGAGAGAGAGAAAATAGTAAGTGTTGGTGAGGATGTGGAGAAATTAGAAACTCATACATTACTGGTTGGAACATAATATGGTTCAGCTGCTGTGGAAACAGTTTGGCAGTTCCTCAAAAAGCTAAACATAGAATTACCATATGACCCAGCATGATGATTAATTTTGTGTGTCAAGTCATGGTGCCCAGATATTTGGTTAAACACTAGTGTAGATGTCACTATGAAGTTATTTTTTTAGATGAGATTAATAATTAAATCAGTAAACTATGAGTAAAGCAGACTCATACTCTGTGATGTGAGTGGGTTTCATCCAATCAGTTGAAAAACTTGAGAAAAAAGGACTCTGGTGTCCCCCTAAAGAGGGGCTTCTCCAGTGACTCAGCAGTGGAAGAATTTGTTTGCAGTGCAAGAAACACAGGAGACACAGGTTCGATTCCTGGGTTGGGAAGCTACCCTGTAGGAGAAAATAGCAACGCACTCCAATATTCTTGCCTGGCGAGTCCCATAGACAGAGGAGCCTTGCAGGCTACAGTCCATGGGGTCACAAACATGTGGATGCAACCCAGCAACTGAGCACACACATCCCCTAAAGTAAAAGGAATCTGTCTCGAGACTGTCTTTGTTCTCAAGCTGCAATGTCAACCCGTCCCTGGGTCTCCAGGCTGGCCTACCTGCAGAAGCCAAAACTACGAGCCCCTACAATCACATGAACCAGTTCCTTAAGATCAGTCAGTCATTTTCTTTCTCTGTATATGTATAAATACATATACATATATACACATATCCTTTTGATTGTTTCTCTACAGAACCCTAACTCACTCATCCAGCAGTTCTACTCCTAGATATATACTTGAACTGAATGGAAACTGAACAGATACTTGTATGCCAACAATCACTACAGCATTGTTTACCAGAGCCCAAAAGTGGAAACATGCCAAGTGCTCATCAGAAATGAATGGATAAACATGGTCTTCCCTGGTAGTACAGTGGATAAGAATTCACCTCCCAATGCAACAGACACGGATTCAGTCTCTGGTCCAGGAAGACTCCACATGCTGCAGAGCAACTAAAGCCTGCATGCCACAGCAACTGAAACCTATGCATCTAGAGTCTGTGCTCGGCAACAAGGGAAGCCACTGCAATGAGACGACCCGTGCACTGCAACGAAGAGAAGCCTCCACTCCCCACAACTAGAGAAAGTCCTTGTGCAGCAACGAAGGGCCAGCACAGTCAAAAGTAAGCTAATTAATTGTTAAAAAGGATGAATGCATAAACAAAATGCTTTCTTGTTGATGCCCTACGTGTGAGACTCAGTGCTTAGACCTTGTAGATATTCAGGAAACACTTATCAAATGTACAGTTAACATTGTGGTGGTAGCTGGCTCAGTTGTCATCTCCCCCTTTTAGGCACACAAGCCATGCCCCCTCTCTTTGCTCTGGGGTACCATCAGTGCCGCTGGAACTATGAAGATGAGCAGGATGTAAAGGCAGTGGATGCAGGATTTGATGAACATAACATTCCTTATGATGTCATGTGGCTGGACATAGAGCACACAGAGGGCAAGAGGTACTTCACCTGGGACAAGCAAAGATTCCCAAACCCCAAAAGGATGCAAGATCTGCTCAGGAGCAAAAAACGTAAGGTAAAATAAGCCAGTGGGCTTCCTAGGTGGCACAAGTGGTAAAGAACCTGCCTTCCGATGTAGGGGATGTAAGAGATGCAGGTTTGATCCCTGGGTTAGAAAGATCCCCTGGAGGAAGGCATGGCAATCCACTCCAATATTCTTGCCTGGAGAATCCCATGGACAGAGGAGCCTAGCAGGCGACAGTCCATGGGGTCGCAAAAAACTGCACACAACTGATGTGACTTAGCATGCATGTACGCACAAGACAGCATTCTGAACCTTTTCATTGCAGAGCATTTAAAAATGTTCAAGTTGCCTTGGCACATTAGTGAACAAGAACCATCTTGTAAAAAAAATGGCAGGAAAATAGTACTTTCAAGTGTAACTGTAATTGTGATCATAGAAAAGCTCTGGTGAAAAAGTGATAACGCTATCTACTGCTACCTTAGTGGGTCTAGGTCCCCATAAGGATGAAGGGGCCTACCATTCAGTTCCATTCATCGTGACCAGCATGTACTAATGTGATGGGTGCACCTCACGCAAAATTTGATTTGATGTCAAGATTGATGATATCACACTGGCACCAAAAGGGTATGAACAGGTTAATTAGTCCCATAGTGAGGCATTTTAGGGGTGCAGAGCTGCTCCCAAGCTCCTCTGAAAATGGCCTAAGAGAGCTGGGAAAGGAGACAGGCTCAGGTTTTAAGGTGGTTACCTTAAAGTAAGTGTTGAACTGGGGTGAGGGTTCCTGTGCATGCACTAGGGCTTGTGTGGTTTGAACTTCTTATTGGCCCCAAAGAAGGAAGCATCAGGGCTTTGTCAGCATGCACAGGTGTGGGCAGAAGGGTAAAGGGCCTGAAGATGTGGTGGGGCTTGAAGCTCTTAACAGTTGGTCAGAAATGAAGTCAGATTCTTTAGTACACTATTTTTCCTGCATGCTTCCCTGATGGACTCAACCTGTTCATATGGCCAAGGAAGGAACTAAAATAGAAAACGAGGACAGGGAGACGGCACTGGAAAGTATATAATGCAGGTGTGGTGGTGGTGGTGGTCATGGCAATAATGAAGAGAGTGAAGGAGAAAAAAAAAGGGGGGAAGAATCACGTATGTATCTCATGAACGGATCCCTCAGTCCCTATCCATGAGATTCAAGTTGCCTTTTCAACCCATTCTGTTGATCCCCAGGCCTTTTACAATGTTCTGAGGCAATGCTGTTAACTCTTAATATTCCAGTTAATAAACATTTTTTGGTGTTTATTATTGAAGCAGCCCAAAAGCTTGGAGAAGGCAATAAGCACCCCACTCCAGTACTCTTCCCTGGAAAGTCCCATGGACAGAGGAGCCTGGTAGGCTGCAGTCCATGGGGTCGCTAAGAGTCGGACACGACTGAGCGACTTCACTTTCACTTTTCACTTTCATGCATTGGAGAAGGAAATGGCAACCCACTCCAGTGTTCTTGCCTGGAGAATCCCAGGGACAGGGGAGCCTGGTGGGCTGCCGTCTATGGGGTTGCATAGAGTCAGACACGACTGAAGCGACTTAGCAGCAGCAGCAGCAGCCCAAAAGCTAACTGACAGATGAATGGATAAAGGAAATGTGGTATATACATATGATACAAAATTACCCAGTCTTTAAAAGGGAGGCCATTTGGATACATGCTACTACAACGTGAATGAACCTTGAGGACGTTATGCTGAGTGAAATAAGCCCATCACAAAAAGACAAATACTATATGATTTCACTAATCTGTAATATCTAAAGCAGTCAAAATCCTAGAGACAGAAAGGGGAAGGGTGGCTGCCAAGGGCTAGAGAGGAGGAGGCAATGGGAAGTTGTTTTTAATGTGTAAAGAGTTTCAGTTTTACAAGATGGAAAGAGTTGTAGACATTGACTGTACAACATTGTGAATGCACTGTTGAACTGCAAGGTCTCCTACGTCTGCTGCATTGCAGGTGGATTCCTTATCTGCACACTTAAAACTGGCTGAGATAGCGAATTCTATGTTATGTATATCTTACCACATTTTAATATTTTTAAAGATATTAGCAATGGAGGATTAAACTTCAGTGTGTAGAGTAGATTTTAACAGACATGAAGGATGATTATTAGAAGCTTATTCTAGCCAAATAGATGGTTTTGACGCCCTCAAGTAGGTGAAAGTGATGGTATTAGAAGGGCAAGGAGAGATGCTAAAGATGCTAAAGACATGGGGCTCTGATCATAGCTCTTTTCAAACCTCCTTTCTAAATGCTTCCCTAGTGGCTCAGATGGGAAAGAATCTGCCTGCAATGCAGGAAACCTGGATTTGATCCCTGGGTCAGGAAGATGCCCTGGAGAAGGGAATGACAACCATTCTGGTATTCTTGTCTGAAATATCCCATGGACAGAGGAGCCTGGTGGGCTACAGACCATGGGGTCGCAAAGAGTTGAACATGACTGAGCAATTAACACTTTACTCCTTCCTAAATATGGCTGTACCATTGGATTTGGGTTTTTTTCTGTTTATTTTTAATAATTCTCTTTTCTTTAATGTTTGCTTGTGTGTTATCTTAGCCTCTTAGGTATCCAGGGAGCAGAGGCCTGCCTACTTAATCCTTATGTAAAGCACTCAGCACCACAAAGAGATAGAATCTTAATAAATGTGATCGTTAGAACATGTATTGGAGGGACAGCAATCACTGTGAAAAATAATAGACCTGGTTTTGATATCAATTTATATTCCCATGAGCACATGAAAGGTGATAGGGTTTTACTGGTGTCTGAAATATCTCAATAATAGTAGTTGTTATGGGCTTCCCCGATGGCTCAGCAGATAAAGAATCCGCCTGAATGCAGGAGACACAGGTTCAATCCCCAGGTCGGGAAGATCCCCTGGAGAAGGGAACAGCAACCACTCCAGTATTCTTGCCTGAAAAATCGCATGGACAGAGGAGCCTGGTGGGCTACAGTCTAATGGGTTGCAAAGAGTCAGACACGACTGAGTGACTAAGCACAACACAATTGTTTTGAGTAAAATGTGAACTCCAAAACTATGATGAAAACATATAAATGAACATATGACTTATGTGAAACTGATGAGATCTTTAAACTCTTATGTCCTGACAGCTTGTGGTCATTAGTGACCCCCACATCAAGGTTGATCCCAACTACTCAGTGTATGCTAAGGCCAAAGAACAGGGCTTTTTTGTGAGGAATCATGATGGAGGAGACTTTGAAGGTGTATGCTGGCCTGGTAAGATGTCATTTTTTTCACCTGATATCCACTGTTTAGCCCCAATTAATGAAGGCTGCATTAATTTCTTATAGATGTCACATGCTATATTTTAGGTGCCTTTCCTTAAAGATATTATCATCTTTTATATCTTTCATCTAACACCTGGTATGGTGTTCTTTGTATACATTTATAAGTCAGTGAATGATTGAAAAATAAATAAGCAAACCTCAGTAACATGCTGTTTCCCTTAGCAAATAAAAATTAAAAGCCAGAGAACTGGAACAGAAGAAGAGGAAGCAAGAAGAGACCTGCATGTCTCTCCCTGCGCTTTTTTTTCTTTTTTTGCCTCAACAGCCCATAGGTTTGACTTTCCAGCCTTTCGTGAGTGATCTCAGCTGCCCCTGACAACTCTGAAGCCTTCATTTCAGAAATCATTAATTTAAAGCCTTGGTAGAAACTCCTCACAGACAAAAGGGAAGTACCAGTCTATCATCTGATAGCACTCTATCATAAATTCACACACAATGGAGAAAGCCCATGCATTCCTCTTCTCCCTGTACCACTTACAAACACGTCTCTGCCCTCCTTCAGAACAAAGGGTTCACTCCAGGATATCTGCCATAATCCTTACTGGGGCTGTCTGAGGCCATCGGTGAACGATAGGCTCCATCCTGGTGCTTGTTCATTGGCATTCCCCTGCCCTCTGGGTCTGAGAGGACTAGTGATTGTCACTGGAGTCCAGCATTGCCTTCTTCATCAGCTTCTCACCAGACTATGCCTCTGTATCGGCTATCTTTTACGTTTGATGCAAGGCACTCATTCATTACCCAGCTTTCACATCTTGCACCTTACCATGAGGACCACTGTTCCTAACAGGCTGTCTACTCTTCTGCCTCTGCAGGTCTCTCCTCTTACCTGGACTTCACCAACCCCAAAGTTAGAGAGTGGTATTCTAGTCTCTTCGCTTTCTCTGTTTATCAGGTTTGTTTTTATTCCTTTGCTCTTTGCTGGTTACCTGGAAGGATGAAGTAAGGAAAGAAGTGACTAAATAGAAGTACTCTGCTTCACTGAGTAGTTCCTGATAAATAATACTTATATGAAGAGGCAGGGATGCCAACCACATATCAGATTTTGGTGGTGCCATATGAATGGTGTATGAAGAGAGGCACCATATGAATTACCAAATGCACAAAAGCTGTGATTTTGACTTTCATTATGATAGACTGTATGGTATATCAAATTACTTAATAATAGATATTTATTATATTTTCAAATTGTAGAAATTTTTACTTCATATGGTATTATTAAAAATGATAATGATATATGTGAAAGTAGCTTGCAGAGTATAACATGACATTAAAAGTAAGGTATAATAATAATTCTTAAAATCTTATAAAAATCACAGAGAAAACTGGAGAGGCCACATCTAGACAACTAGATGGTGGTAGTGATAAGAATGATAACTAATTTAAATTGAGTACATGCTATGTTCCAAGCACTATGCTAATCACTTTGTGTGCATTATACCATTTCATCTTCACAATAACTTTTTGAAGTTGGAATTGTAATTAACTCTAATCCCACAGACGAGAAAATCAAGGCATGGACAAGTATAAAATCTGCTAAATTCACCCATCTAATAAGTGGTAAATCCAAGATTTTAACTTAGGTCGACTGTCTCCCAAGCCTGGCTCTTAACCACTAAACTCTAGTTTCTGAGCATCCTGTATTAGGATATAGAAATAGGAGCTTCCCTGAGGTTAAGAATCTGCCTTGCAATGCAGGAGATGTGGGTTCTGTCCCTGGTTGGGAAACTAAGACCCACATGTTGTAAACTGTTACACCACAGCAAAAGATCTCACATGAGGCAGTGCAGATCTGCGTGCCACAACCAACCTGATGCAGCAAATTAAATAAGTAAATGTTTGTTTTTTTAAAAAAGAAGAGAACTTAGAGCAGGGTTAAATAATAATCGGGCCAATCCAGTCGTACACACTTGTTCCCCTGTTGTCTGTGGCTGCTGGCATATAACTATACCTGGACTGGGTTGTTGAAAAAAGAGGCCTTATGGCCTGCAAAGTTGAAAATGTTTACTATCTGGCCCTTCCAGAAAAAGTTTGCCAGCTGCTGCCTTAGAGAGTGTTAAACAACAACAGTCAAAGCAGCTAAATACTTGGAACCTATACAGCCTTGTTCATTGAAGTATACATGATTAGAAAGAATTTGAAGTAAAGAGTCAGAAAAAAACATGTAAGCCTCCTCCAGGCATTTGAAAGACTACTGTGTGGGGAAGGCAGCAGATGTATTTTCTGGTATCCCAGAAGACAGCCTGGTCCCTGTGAGAGAATGTTACACAGAACAAGACTTTCAGAAAACTTGGAATGAGCTGCCTGAGAGACTCCTGGTCGTTGTAACTATTGAATCAAATGCTGAGAGACCAGGAATTTTTATAAAGGGACTCCAGCCTGGTAGGCTCCAGTCCATGGGGTTGCTAAGAGTCGGGCACGACTGAGCAACTTCACTTTCACTTTTCACTTTCATGCATTGGAGAAGGAAATGGCAACCCACTCCAGTATTCTTGCCTGGAGAATCCCAGGGACTATGGGGTCGCACAGAGTCGGACACAACTGAAGTGACTTAGCAGCAGCAGCAGCAGCTGCAGCACTGTGTTAACTGGATGACTCAACAGCCCCTTCCCACTCTAAGTCAAACAATTCTCTGTAGGATACACACTGTAGATCCTGCTGACAAATGGTGTCTTAGCTGTCAAACCCTTCACAGTACTAGAGGGAAGGCAGAATCCCTTCGCGGACAGTTCTAACTGCCCCTAGTAATAGTTGGAGCAGGTGAGGGATGATGGAGAACCTGATTGTGAATGTTCACAACCTGTCCTGTAGGGGTTCTCCAGGAGGTCTCAGAATGGACTTATGGGTGACATGGGACTACAGCACAGCGCTCTTTCATTCGTCAGCAAGAACTTATTGAGAACCCTCTGCCATTCAGGTTGTTCTAGGTATTTGGGATTTACCAGTGAATAAAACAGACAAAATTCCTTGCTCTGTGGAACTTTTATTCTAGCAGATGACAGAGCATAGATAATAAACAGAATAAATAATAAGGTAAATGGAGTAGGAAAGAGGATTAGGGTCGGCTGTCATATTAACCTTATCACTGTAGGAGTTTTGTCATGATCAAAATTGACTTCCTAGGGATCTACTGACATCCTCTACATATGGAACGACATGAATGAGCCCTCTGTCTTTAAAGGCCCGGAGCGAACCATGCAGAAGAATGCCATTCATCACGGCAACTGGGAGCACCGGGAACTTCACAACATCTATGGCTTTTATCAGGTAAGACATCTAAAAAGCAGCCACCTGGATCCACAGGCCCTACATTTGGGGCTGAAAGTCATTTGCTTTGTAACAACCATACTATACTGTTCATTTCTCCTTGTGTGTCTTTTCTGTCAACTGTAATAGGTCTTATCAGGTTGTAGCCAATATAAAACATTATTTCTCCCTTTGCGTCTTTTCCCTCTATAATGAACCTGATCAATTGATTAACTTATAGATATTGTGGGATTAATGATAACATAGAAACATCTTCCTTGACAGGAGCCATTAGTAAGGAGCATTAGATAATCCCTCAAACCTTTTACTGAAGTAGGCTGTGCATAAATACATCAAAGACAAAACAAATTTTTAAAAATTTCACAAATGTCTAAATACAGCAAGTCTTATGTTCATACCAGGGAAGTAAGATTTAGAACACAGAGGCACAGTTTCAGTATGTATACTTTCTAAATGTAGAAGGCCTTCCTTAAGTACTTAGCCTTCTCAATGGAAGGTGGTAGAATTGTCTTCCATTTGCCAGTCACATTCAAAAATCTTTGCAGTCACTTGCCCTAATTTTTATTTGTGATTGGCTCTTTGTTATCTTCAGAATGTAACAGGGTTCCCGTGACCCTCCCACCAATTGCTGTTTTCCAGTGGGAGCTGCTGGCTACGTATGGCATGGTTTCCAGAAAGTATCAGTTTACTTCTCTATGCAGGCTCCTGCTATATCTGTAAACTACTTTATGGTTGGAGAATTTTCTAATGTAGGCCAGAGCCAGACACTTAACCTCTCTGAAGCTCAGTTTTTTCCATTAACGAAAACTATCTCAGAGGTTGTTGTGTAAGTTATAAGAAAAAAAATCTTATAAAAATGCCTACAATAATAAGCACCAAATAAATTCTCTTTTATTATTTACCATTATTTCACTGCTATTTTTCAGTTTTTATTTATTTACTTTTTTGACTGTGCTGAGTCTTAGTTGCTGCTCAGGCTTTTCTCTAGTTGCGGCACGCAGGAGCTACTCTCTAGTTGCAGTGTGCAGGCTTCTCGCTGAAGTTGCTTCTCTTGTTGTGGAACACGGGCTCTAGGGCACGTGAGCTCAGTGGCTGTGGCTCCCAGGCTCTAGAGTATAGGCTCAGTAGTTGTGGTGCGCAGGCTTAGTTGCTCCGCAGCATGTGGGATCTTCCCAGATCAGAGGTTGAACTTGTGTCTCCTGCATTGGCAGGTAGAGTCGTTACCTCTGAGCCACCAGGGAAGCCCCTGTTTCATTGCTATTTTAATCAAAGAAATTGTTTCACTCTTTTAATAGGGAAATTTAGAGCAGTTTCATTATATTATGAAAATTATTTGGAAGATTTTTGAATATTTTCCATTTCATGTTCCCACCTATTATTTACTCTTTGCACATGAAATAGCTTATTGGGGATGTCTGCACAATGCCATAATTCAGTCGTCTATTTGAAATTTTTCTTCTTTGACATCATAGCAAATGGCCACTACAGAAGGACTGATCCAGCGATCTAAAGGAAAGGAGAGACCCTTTGTTCTTACACGTTCATTCTTTGCTGGATCACAAAAATATGGTAAGGACTGGCTCATATGATCATACTTAAAAACACAAGCTAGCAGCCTGTCTCTTTTGACCATATATGGTATATGGTGCAACTCTGTTGATACTTTCCTTTTCAGTAGATCACCCCTTAGATTGTAGAGAGTGATGCGCCCTGAAATATTTATTTTCTCCTGAGACAGAGTAAACCAATTTTAATAAAGTTTAGTTACTTGTTTCCCATGGAAGAACTTCCCTTGTGGCTCAGCTGGTAAAGAATCTGCCTGCAGTCAGGGAGACCTGGGTTCGATCCCGGGGTTGGGAAGATCCTCTGGAGAAGGGAGAGACTACCCACTCCAGTATTCTGGCCTGGAGAATTCCATGGACTGTATAGTCCATGGGGTCACAAAGTCAGACATGACTGAGCAACTTTCACTTTTCATGGAAGAACTGGCCACTTAGTTGGGAGAATGTCTTTAGAGAATCTATTTCCTGGGATGGCCTGTCTCTTTGATTTATCAAGACCGGAGAAAATATACTTCTAACATTCCTTCAACCACCTGTTCCACTAAGCAGTGTGGTTTAAAATAGACCTAGCTTTTTCGCTGTGGTCAGTGTCATCTATAGCCGGATCCAGTGTACTGGCTGATGCAGATCTAGTTCAACCTAATCACCCCATGGCAGGAAGGCTCTTTGACGTCCCTGGCCTTGCATAAATAATCTGAAGCTTAAGTCCCAGTTTGAGGAATCCAGCCTTTATTTTACCAGAGACATTAATAGGCCTGCTACTCCACCCCTGAAAACCAGCCTCAATGGTAACTCTGGAAAGGGCCAAAATATTATCAGCAGGCAAAGATATACAGAGATGCTCATCACAGCATTAGTCCTTAAAATAAAAAGAAATAAAGAAAATCCAGATATCTAACAGTAAGGGAATAGTTATTAAGTAATGGTGTATTCATATGATAGACTATCATAAGGATATTTAATATATGCCTTAATTGCATGGTAGATGAGGGAAGGAAAATCAGGATACCTAAATGTTTATATATTATCCTGATTTTGTTAAAAAAAAAAATATATATATATGTATGTATAGGTATATGTAGGTAGTAATCTAAATGGGGCTTCCCAGATGGCGCTAGTGGTAAAGAACCCACCTCTCAGTTCAGGAGACCTAGGAGACTTGGGTTCAATCCCTGAGTTGGGAAGATCACCTGGAGGAGGGCATGGCAACCCACTCCAGTATTCTTGCCTGGAGAATCCCATGGACAGAAAAGTCCATGATGGGAGCTCAAGTCCATGGGGTTGCAAAGAGTCTGACACGAAAGAGGCGACTTAGCAAGCACACATGCAGTAATCTAAATGAATATAATACCATAGTGATTATGAGTTATTTTAATTTTCTTCTTTTTTATCTCTATTTTCCAAATTCTCTATAAGTATCCTTTTTAATCACTAAAACAAGTAAGGTCTTTGAATGAAAACTTCTAAGGAGAAGTTTAAAAAAGATATAACTGGAGGTAGTGGAGGGGTGGGCTGGGGGTTTCAGGTTAGCAGATGCAACTATTACATATAGAATGGATAAACAACATGATCCTGCTGTGTAGCACGGGGAACTATATTCAATATCATGAGACAAACCATAATGAAAAGAATATGAAAAATGTATATATGTATAACTGGATCACTGCTGTGCAGCAGAAATTAGCACAAAATTGTAAATCAGTTCTGTTCAGTCATGTCCAACTCTTTGCAACCCCATGAATTGTAGCATTCCAGGCCTCCCTGTCCATCACCAACTCCCAGAGTCCACTCAGACTCATATCCATCGAGTCTGTGATGCCATCCAGCCATCTCATCCTCTGTCATCCCCTTCTCCTCCTGCCCCCAATCCCTCCCATCATCAGAGTCTTTTCCAATGAGTCAATTCTTCACATGAGGTGGCCAAAGTACTGGAGTTTCAACTTCAGCATCATCCCTTCCAATGAACACCCAGGACTGATCTCCTTTAGAATGGACTGGTTGGATCTCCTTGCAGTCCAAGGGGCTCTCAAGAGTCTTCTCCAACACCACAGTTCAAAAGCATCAATTCTTTGGTGCTCAGCTTTCTTCATAGTCCAATTCTCACATCCATACATGACCACTGGAAAAACCATAGCCTTGACTAGACGGACCTTAGTCGGCAAAGTAATGTCTCTGCTTTTGAATATGCTATCTAGGTTGGTCATAACTTTTCTTCCAAGGAGTAAGCATCTTTTAATTTCATGGCTACAGTCACCATCTGCAGTGATTTTGGAGCCCAAAAAAATAGTCTGACACTGTTTCCACTGTTTCCCCATCTATTTCCCATGAAGTGATGGGACCAGATGCCATAATCTTCGTTTTCTGAATGTTGAGCTTTAAGCCAACTTTTTCACTCTCCTCTTTCATTTTCATCAAGAGGCTTTTTAGTTCCTCTTCACTTTCTGCCATAAGGGTGGTGTCATCTGCATATCTGAGGTTATTGATATTTCTCCCGGAAATCTTGATTCCAGCTTGTGCTTCTTCCAGCCCAGTGTTTCTCATGATGTACTCTGCATATAAGTTAAATAAGCAGGGTGACAATATACAGCCTTGACGCACTCCTTTTCCTATTTGGAACCAGTCTGTTGTTCCATGTCCGGTTCTAACTGTTGCTTCCTGACCTGCATATAAGTTTCTCAAGAGGCAGGTCAGGTGGTCTGGTATTCCCATCTCTTTCAGAATTTTCCACAGTTTATTGTGATCCACACAGTCAAAGGCTTTGGCATAGTCAATAAAGAAGAAATAGATGTTTTTCTAGAACTCTCTTGCTTTTTTGATGATCCAGCAGATGTTGGCAATTTGATCTCTGGTTCCTCTGCCTTTTCTAAGACCGGCTTGAACATCTAGAAGTTCACGGTTCACGTATTGCTGAAGCCTGGCTTGGAGAATTTTGAGCATTACTTTACTAGTGTGTGAGATGAGTGTAATTGTGCAGTAGTTTGAGCATTCATTGGCATTGCCTTTCTTTGGGATTGGAATGAAAACTGACCTTTTCCAGTCTTGTATAATTGTAAATCAGCTATACTTTAAAAAATAACAGAAGATATGCATATAAGTAATTTTTTATCTCTTATATATATTAGCCCATTGCCTAGTCTTTAATACTCTGTGTGAAGCTATTGACTTACCCCCAAAGCATACCAAGTGAGGCATTACAAAGAACACTGTTGTATCAAGTCCTGTGCTGAAACCAACAGCCAGAGAGAACTTCCAACTAAACAGCCATTTGAGACCTGAAAACATCTGCATATTTACATGAATTTTGTTACTTTATAAGAATGTTATGGGTTTCAAAGTCATTATGTAGATATATACATACCTCATTTGAAGTCCAGAAGGAATTATGAAGGTACTGTTTTAAAAGAAAAATCCCTTGAAAATATTTTCCTTTGCAGACCATAGGACAGCCTAAAATTTCTACAAAATATTAAAACAAAAATAGCCACCAAAACTATTTTAGTAAAAGAGAGACAAAATGTTTCAGGAGAAATATAGACTTAATAAAATAAGCTTATTTTCTTTTATGAATATCTTGAGTGTTATATATCTTTACAAATTCTTACCAACTATTCAGTGCTCAAGAGCACTGGCTTTAGAGTCAGACTGCCTGAGTCAAATCCTACCAGATCCACTTTTGCCATATTTCCATCTGCTGTAAAATAAAGTTAGTGTTTACCTGATAGAGTTGCTGTGATGATTAAATGGAATGATACAAGCAAAGTAGCATACCTCCTGGCTCAGTGAGGGCTCTATAAATGTTAACCATTAATATTACTACTTTATTTTGTCTCCCTCATGTGGTCTTTTTTTTTTTTTCCTCATGTGGTCTTAAAACCTCTTACAGAGGATTTTGCAGAAAGCAGGGTGGCACATAGGCATACAGATCAATGAAACAGAATAGAGAATCCAGAAAGAGTCCAACACATATATGATCAAATATTTAGCAGCAAAGTTGCCAAGGCAATTTAATGGAGAAAGGAGTTTTTTCAATAAATAGTATTGAAACATGGGGTATCCGTATGGAGGAGGGGGAAAGAATCTTAACCCTTACCTCACACCATACACACAAAATAACTCAAAATGGAATATAGACTTATACTATTAAAGTTAAAACAAACAAAAGGCTTCTAGAGAAAAAATGTAGAAAGCCTTCGTGACTTTGAGATGGCAAAATTTCTTAGAACACAAAAAGCACAAAACATAAAAAATGATAAATTGGATTTCATCAAAATTTTAAAAAGATATTGTTAAGAAAATGAAAGTGAAAGTCACTCAGTCACATCCGATTCTTTGTGACCCCATGGACTATACAGTCCATGTAATTCTCCAGGCCAGAATACTGAAGTGGGTAGCCTTTCCCTTCTCCAGGGGAACTTCCCAACCCAGGGATCAAACCCAGGTCTCCTGCATTGCAGGTGGATTCTTAACCAGCTGAGCCACCAGGGAAGCCTATTGTTAAGAAAATGAAAGTCAAGTCACAGACTGAGAGAAGACATTTGCAATATACATATATATTTATCAAAGAACTTGTATCCAGACTATATAAAGAACTTTCATAATTAAATAATTAAAAGAAAGAAATGTTTTCCTTTATATTAGTTTGTCTATTACAAATATGGAATCTAAATATGAAATTTAGTACACATGGATTTTTTTTTCTTTTAATACCTTCTTACTGATGACCAAAGGTGCTGTGTGGACAGGTGATAACACAGCAGAGTGGAGTTACCTGAAAATTTCTATCCCTATGTTACTTACCCTCAGCGTGACTGGGATCTCTTTTTGTGGAGGTAAGGATAGCCCTCAGGGCTGAAGTGAGAGAAAAATCAAAGCGGTGGGAAGTGCGGGGGGTGGGGGGTGTTTTCATTAAAGCTGGTCAGAAATCCCTTCTTGTGAGTTGTTTTCAACAGAATAAATGTGGGAAAGAGAAAATGAGAATGGAGTACAGACTAGAGAGGAGAATGAACGGGATGCTTCAGCACTGCGAGCGTCTCGTCTGAACTGAGGACATGAAGTAAAGTCATCAGAAAGCGAGCCGCAGTGTTCTTTTCCTCATTCTCTTACTGCTCTCTTCCCTCCTTAGACACTCTTGATAACTGAGGTTCTCTTCTTGAAATGCTCCTTTTCTATCTGAGAGTGAGAAAAATGGAGAGAACTACAAAGGATTTAGCAAATCAGAAATCAGCTATATAGAAATCCTGAGCCATTTTATATATATACACACACACTTGGAAAAGATAAAATTTAGTTAAAATAAGATCCTCTGTTGGGTTGCCTTCCCCTAATCCTAGTAATTCCCTGCAGATGAGAGATCTCAGTATAGAGATGCTCAACCTGGCTACAGGTCCAGCTGCTCCTTGTTTTCTGAGGGACTGGAAGCACTTAATATCACATTTTGATAGATGTGTTTTTTAATAGTGCTAGTTCACATTGAACACAAAGAATTTGTATCCTGCTTAAGGGCTATGCCTGAAATTTTCTCCCTGCACCTCTAATTCTGATTATGTCTCTCTCTTTGGTTCTTTCTATAGTTTTTATCTTGCTTCAAACAAAATCAATTGCCAACCACCACCACCACCACCACCCCCCCCCATCACTAAATACAGGCTTACTGAATCAGGCAGATATTATGCAGTGTCTGAGTTACCAGGGTTCAGGACAAACAGAAATGCCGATCTTGCAATAAAGCCTTTTGACAGGAAAAGAACATATTCAAAGAGCATATTGTCAGATCCCCAGACAGCCTAAGGTTTTCAGTATGTGCTTCCTAATTTGAGGCCATAGTTTGATGCTGCCATTTTGAGTGCACACACGTACCTTTGCCCTATGGGTCTGCAAGGCCTTTTCTTACCTGTGGGCATCATCTGTTAGACGCCCGGATAGCTTACTCAGCGTTTCTTTACTGACTAATCAGCGGATGTAGGTGGCTTCATCGGGGATCCAGAGGCAGAGCTGCTAGTGCGGTGGTACCAGGCAGGAGCCTACCAGCCCTTCTTCCGTGGCCATGCCACCAGGAACACCAAGCGACGGGAACCGTGGCTCTTTGGGAAGGAGCACACCCGGCTCATCCGAGAAGCCATCAGAGAGCGCTACACCCTCCTGCCCTACTGGTATTCTCTGTTCTACTCTGCACACGTGGCTTCTCAACCTGTCATGAGGTAAACAGGCTTCACCACCACCCCAGTAACCAGTCTCTACCAGAAGATCCCCTCAGCCACTGGCAATGGAGTAATCACAGTGATTGCAAAAGAAGAGCCAGGAGTTCAACCAAGTGTCAGTCAGGTTATTGAGCACCAACTGTGAGCAGGGTCAGGCAGTGGAGGTCACAGAAGATAAAAACTAGATCTCCTGCTATTTGGTGATTCAAGCATTAATATTTGGTTAGCGTTAGTCGCTCAGTCGTGTCCAACTCTTTGTAACCTTTGAATAGTAGCCTCTGTCCATGGAACTTTCCAGGCAAGAATACTGGAGTGGGGTAGCCATTCCATTCGCCAGGGGATCTTCCCGACCCAGGGATTGAACCTGGGTCTCCTGCACTGCAGGCAGATTCTTTACCATCCAAGCCACCAGGTAAAGCCATAATATTTAGTAGGGGATAGAAACAGAAGGAAGGAAGGAAGAGAAAGAAAAGATAAAGTGACTTTGTACTTCAGTTCATCTAGTATTTAACCTCTGTAGGGAAACAAAACATGCCACCCCAAAATGTGTCTTTTTGGCTTGACGATTCTTAGGAGCTGATTGTTTTTAAACATACAAAAGGCTCGGGAAGTCTTTCTTTTTAACCTCCTCCTTAAATGCCTACAAGAATTTAGTTAAAGAGCTTGGTCCAGGAAGTACATTATCGCCAGAGATACCTACAAGGAATATGCGCTAAGCATAATAGGGGGAAGCTGGGAACTAAAGTCCTCTCTGTGTCCCATTGTCTTTGCATGGCCCAGCAAATGTTTGTTTATCAAACATTTGTTTTTCCATCTCCACGTGAATATCTTGCCTCACTTTTGGTTTTTTATCTTTTTTTTTTTTTTGGCTGCACCATGAGGCATGTGGGATCTTAGTTCCCAGATCAGGGACAGAACCCATGCCCCCTGCAGGGGACACACAGAGGCTTAACCACTGGACTGCCAGGGGAAGTTTCCTTCCTCCTCTTTGAAGTCCCAAACCTCACTCACTTCTCCTTCTCTCAGGTGTTACATCAGCCTCAATTGCCTATCTTGTCTTTAGGCAGTATATTTTTATGGAGCTACTGTTTATACATCATTAAATTTGATTTTCTACTGTTAAACTCTGTCTTGTCAACTTAATTCTTAGACCAGTCAGAAAAACCTAGAAGGATAGAGGAAAGTAGGTTTTTCATCCCCCACACCCATTAGCCTTCTCTCACGAAAAACAACTTATTCTGCCAGTCTTAGCTCTCTCTTACCTTTAGGGCTTTTCCTGGTGTATACGTTATATTCCGAGTCTATTTTGAAGGCAAGATGTAAATGGGTTAGAGAACAGTACACACAGAGAACACACAGTACATCAAGATCTCTAGATCAGCAGTTCCTCAGCCTGACTCAGATCAGAATCACCTGGGGAGCTTTTTTAAAATACAAATTCCCAGGCCAGACCTCCAAACCTATTATGAGTCCGTTGGTTAAGTTCCAGAGATCTATGTTTGTTGGAAGTTTTCCTGGTGATTTTAGACATCAGCCAAGTTTAGATGCTTTGTTACTATTTAATAACAAAGGAATCAGTTCAGTTCAGTCACTCAGTCGTGTCCGACTCTTTGCAACCCCATGAATCGCAGCATACCAGGCCTCCCTGTTCATCATCATCTCCCGGAGTTCACTCAGATTCACTTCCATCGAGTCCGTGATGCCATCTAGCCATCTCATCCTCAGTCGTCCCCTTCTCCTCCTGCCCCCCCAATCCCTCCTACCATCAGAGTTTTTTCCAATGAGTCAACTCTTCTCATGAGGTGGCCAAAGTACTGTAGTTTCAGCTTTAGCATCATTCCTTCCAAAGAAATGCCAGGGTTGATCTCCTTGCAGTCCAAGAGTCAAAAGCATCAATTCTTTAGCACTCAGCCTTCTTCACAGTCCAACTCTCACATCCATACATGACCACAGGAAAAACCATAGCCTTGACTAGACGGACCTTAGTCGGCAAAGTAATGTCTCTGCTTTTGAATATGCTATCTAGGTTGGTCATAACTTTTCTTCCAAGGAGTAAGCGTCTTTTAATTTCGTGGCCGCAATCACCATCTGCAGTGATTCTGGAGCCCCAAAAAATAAAGTCTGACACTGTTTCCACTGTTTCCCCATCTATTTCCCACGAAGTGATGGGACCAGATGCCATGATCTTTGTTTTCTGAATGTTGAGCTTTAAGCCAACTTTTTCACTCTCCTCTTTCACTTTCATCAAGAGGCTTTTTAGCTCCTCTTCACTTTCTGCCATAAGGGTGGTGTCATCTGCATATCTGAAGTTATTGATATTTCTCCCGGAAATCTTGATTCCAGCTTGTGCTTCTTCCAGCCCAGTGTTTCTCATGATGTACTCTGCATATAAGTTAAATAAGCAGGGTGACAATATACAGCCTTGATGTACTCCTTTTCCTATTTGGAACCAGTCTGTTGTTCTATGTCCAGTTCTAACTGTTGCTTCCTGACCTGCATACAGATTTCTCAAGAGGCAGGTCAGGTGGTCTGGTATTCCCATCTCTTTCAGAATTTTCCACAGTTTTATTGTGATCCACACAGTCAAAGGCTTTGGCATAGTCAATAAAGCAGAAATAGATGTTTTTCTGGAATTCTCTTGCTTTTTCGATGATCCAGCGGATGTTGGCAATTTGATGTCTGGTTCCTCTGCCTTTTCTAAAACCAGCTTGAATGTCAGGGAGTTCACAGTTCACGTATTGCTGAAGCCTGGCTTGGAGAATTTTGAGCATGACTTTACTAGCATGTGAGATGAGTGCAATTGTGCGGTAGTTTGAGCATTCGTTGGCATTGCCTTTCTTTGGGATTGGAATGAAAACTGACCTTTTCCAGTCCTGTGGCCACTGCTGAGTTTTCCAAATTTGCTGGCATATTGAGTGCAGCACTTTCACAGCATCATCTTTCAGGATTTGAAATAGCTCAATTGGAATTCCATCACCTCCACTAGCTTTGTTCGTAGTGATGCTTTCTAAGGCCCACTTGACTTCACATTCCAGGATGTCTGGCTCTAGATGAGTGATCACATCATCATGACTATCTGGGTCGTGAAGATCTTTTTTGTACAATTCTTCTGTGTATTCTTGCCACCTCTTCTTAATATCTTCTGCTTCTGTTAGGTCCATACCATTTCTGTCCTTTATCGAGCCCATCTTTGCATGAAATGTTCCCTTGGTATCTCTAATGTTCTTGAAGAGATCTCTAGTCTTTCCCATTCTGTTGTTTTCCTCTATTTCTTTGCACTGATCACCAAGGAAGGCTTTCTTATCTCTTCTTGCTATTCTTTGGAACTCTGCTTTCAGATGCTTATATCTTTCCTTTTCTCCTTTGCTTTTCACCTCTCTTCTTTCACAGCTATTTGTAAGGCCTCCCCAGACAGCCATTTTGCTTTTTTGCATTTCTTTTTCTTGAGGATGGTCTTGATCCTTGTCTCCTGTACAATGTCATGAACCTCAGTCCATAGTTCATCAGGCACTCTATCTATCAGATCTAGTCCCTTAAATCTATTTCTCAATTCCACTGTATATAATCATAAGGGATTTGATTTAGGTCATACCTGAATGGTCTAGTGGTTTTCCCTACTTTCTTCAATTTAAGTCTGAATTTGGTAATAAGGAGTTCATGATCTGAGCCACAGTCAGCTCCTGGTCTTGTTTTTGCTGACTGTATAGAGCTTCTCCATCTTTGGCTGCATAGAATATAATCAATCTGATTTCGATGTTGACAAAGGAATAGATTATTACAAAGGCTAGTGAATATAATGAAAATGTTTCTCTTATTAAAAAGTATCTTTCCCTCATGAAATTGAAAGCAACATTAGAACCAGGAAGTTAATATCCAGAGATATTGAAAGTTTTGTGATTTTAATAAGCCCAAGTGCCTCCTACTTAGTTGTGTACATCAGTAACAATAAAACAAAACCCAAACACCACACAAGTTTCTGAAACCTCCAAAAATGTTGCCAACTTGAAAACAAGAAAAACCAATTCCTTTCACTTAGCTAATGATTAAGGATACATGAAAAGCAGTGACAGTTAAAAAATGGCACAGATTCTACATTATAAAATTCAGTTTTACCAACATTTAAGTTTGGTAGAAACCAACACAATACAGAAAGTGAAGAAGAACTAAAGAGCCTGTTGATGAAAGTGAAAGAGGAGAGTGAAAAAGTTGGCTTAAAGCTCAACATTCAGAAAACGAAGATCATGGCATCTGGTCCCATCACTTCATGGGAAATAGATGGGGAAACAGTGGCTGACTTTATTTTTGGGGGCTCCAAAGTCACTGCAGATGGTGATTGCAGCCATGAAATTAAAAGACGCTTACTCCTTGGAAGGAAAGTTATGACCAACCTAGACAGCATATTACAAAGCAGAGACATTACTTTGCCAACAAAGGTCCATCTAGTCAAGGCTATGGTTTTTCCAGTGGTCATGTATGGATATGAGAGTTGGACTGTGAAGAAAGCTGAGCGCCGAAGAATTGATGCTTTTGAACTGTGGTGCTGGAGAAGACTCTTGAGAGTCCCTTGGACTGCAAGGATATCCAACCTGTCCCTCCTAAAGGAAATCAATCCTGAGTGTTCATTGGAAGGACTGATGTTGGAATTCCAATACTTTGGCCACCTGATGTGAAGAGCTGACTCATCTGAAAAGACCCTGATGATGGGAAAGATTGAAGGTGGGAAGAGAAGGGGATGACAGTGGATGAGATGATTGGATGGCATCACCGACTCAATGGAGATGAGTTTAAGTAAACTCCGGGAGTTGATGATGGACAGGGAGGCCTAGCGTGCTGTGGTCCATGGGGTTGTGGAGACTCGGACACGACTGAGTGACTGAACTGAACTGAACATAATACAGTTAAGCAATTATCCTTCAATTAAAAATAAATTAATTTTAAAAAAAACATTTAGTTTGTTTTACACCAAAAACATTTGGACTCGGGCAAAGTTCCGATTATGCCTGTCATAGTAATTCAGTGCTCAACAATGAGAACAAGAAGTTTCGGGTACTAGAATTCTCAAGCTTTAATTGGACCATTTAAGCTAACAGACATCTCTTTCACACAAGAAAAATATATAGTAATCATAACAAGGGGATCCCAGTTGGTGCTAGTGATAAAGAACCCACCTGCCAATGCAGGAGATGTAAGAGACTGGGTTCGATCCCTGGGTCTAGAAGATCCCCTGAAGAAGGGAATGCCACCCATCCAGTATTCTTGCCTGAGAAATCCCATGGACAGAGAAGCCTGATGGGCTATAGCCCATGTTGCTGCAAAGAGTTGAACAAGACTTAGCAGTTAAAAACAACAACAACAATCATAACCAGTGCTCATAAAATCTTGACTCATATGAAAAAAGTCTTGACTTTTTCCAATTTCCTTTGTATAGTTATAAAACTGAAAATATGAGTGATTGAATTGTAAAAAAAACCTGATGATGTTGAAGTAAGAAATTTCTTTTTTCTTTTCCCCAGGCCTCTGTGGGTAGAGTTCCCTAATGAATTAGAGACTTTTAGTGTGGAAGATGAATACATGCTGGGTGAGCATTAGATTAATTTTACTTGTGAGAAATACTATAATTATGTTTTTCTTATTATATTTTCTAGTCTAGGAACACTAAAAAATCCCTAGTCTCAAGAAAGCCAAAAAAAAAAGAAATTTCATCACCAAGATTTTTCGTGGGTTGGTGGGATCCCAACTCTATTCTTTTGTCATGTAGTGCTTCTCATAACATGTTAACGTCATATAAACCCATCCCGTTTGTGAATGCCATTTGGAATTCTTGTTCAGGGTCTACCTCTAAGCCTTAAGATACCACCACAGGGAAGGGAAGTAGAAAAAAGTAAACCAGATAGTTACCTTTGTAAAGACCCAGAAGAGCTTATTTCATATGCAAAACAGGACTGGGGTTGTTTGCTTGTTTTTGGTTGGCCTCTTTAATAGGGGTTAATCAAATCTGGAGAAGGCAATGGCACCCCACTCCAGTACTCTTGCCTGGAAAATCCCATGGACGGAGGAGCCTGGTAGGCTGCAGTCCATGGGGTCGCTGAGAGTTGGACACGACTCAGTGACTTCACTTTCACTTTTCACTTTCATGCATTGGAGAAGGAAATGGCAACCCACTCCAGTGTTCTTGCCTGGAGAATCCCAGGGACGGGGAGCCTGGTGGGCTGCCGTCTATGGGGTCACACAGAGTCAGACACAACTGAAGCGACTTAGCAGTAGCAGCAGCAATCAAATTTGGAACAGGGAAGTTTATCATTTGGGTAATGTGTTCAAGAGGCCAGGCTTGGCAGAGAGTTGCCCAAAAGGTGAATTATGTTTTTAAAGAGTAGAACCCCAAAAATGTAAAAAACCTATCTCTTTAGGTCTCCACTCATCCTTAGGTCTCAAGTTAAAAAGCTACTACTTCCATAGAGAAAATTTTCCTGACCAAAATTGCTTCCTAATATCTAATTCCACCTGCCTTAGTCAAAGTCAGTTCCTCTTAATACATAATTTTCATTCCATTTTGTACTTTTACCGGTTTACTGTTTGTCTTAGCTCTAATTAATTTGTAATTACTTGTTTAATATCTGTTTTTGACTGTAAACTTGATGAGGGCAGGGACCATGTCTGTCTAATTTGAAGCTACATTCCTCAAGCCCAGCACAGTCCTCAGCAGAATTCAATGAATATTTGTTGAATTAAATAGTGAATTTGTAATTGGATGAATTTTACATATGCTAGTGCCAAGATCAAAACAAAATTAATAATCTAGATTTCCTTTAAGAGAATCATAATTTTCCTGATGATACCTGCCCAAGAAAGAAGGCCTGAATATCTGTGCAGACCACACTTCTGGGTCACAGTTGTAGACTCGCTACATTTAAAGTCACATATTGCAAACAATGAAGCACTTGGAGAAGTGAAATGGTGCTTTCATACTACAGTTGTGCACAAAGTGAGACTGTGCTGGACTATGTCAGGGTCCCTCCCTTTAACCCTAACACACCATAAGTGGATTAATGATACGCAATGATACAGTCACCTCCGATCACCTATCCTCTTTCTAACTAACAATAGATCTCCCCGAGGAATCATTGGTTCAACTCACCAGGATCTCTGCCTTTAAGAAGTTCAGTTGTATGGTCTTTGAAACCACAAAAGCACCCAATTAAGAGAGCGGCATTGAAACATATAGATTACCATATGTAAAATTACATAGCCAGTGGAAATTTGCTGTATGACACAGGAAGCTCAAATCCGGTGCTCTGTGACAACCTAGAGGGATGGGATGGGGTGGAAGGTAGGAGGTGGGAGAGAGGTTCAGAAAGGAAGGGACATATGTTTGCCTAAGGCTGAGGCATGTTGATATGTGGCAGAGACCAACATAATAACGTAAAGCAATTATCCTCCAATTACAAATAAATAAATTTAAATTAAAAAAAATTTTTTAAAAGAGAAGGGATGTTTTCAGACCTCTCTTAATGATATTCAACTTTATTTCTTCTCCACATTTCAGGAAGTGCTTTATTGGTTCATCCAGTCACAGAACCAAAAGCTACTGTGGTTGATGTGTTTCTGCCAGGGTCAAGTGAGGTAACAGTAAACAACAAACGTCCGCATACCTTACGTGTGTATGTCTTCCTTTCGAACTTGGTGGCTTAAAACGACAAAAACTTATGCTCTCACAGTACTGGAGGCTTGAAGTCCAAAATCATGGCATGGGCAGAGTTGGTTCTTCCTGGAGGTTCTGAGGGAGAGTCTGTGCCACACCACCCTATGCTCCCCGCTTCCCGAGGTTGCCTGCACTCTTGGCATTCCTTGGCTTGTGCCCACCTCACTTCAGCCTATGCCTCCATCTTCACTGTGTGTGTCTGTGTCTCCTCTCCCATCTGTCTCTTACAAGACACTTGTGATGATATTTAGGGCCTATCTAAATAATTCCAGATAATCTCCTTACCTTAAGATCCTCAATTTAGTCAAATTTGTTCCCGTAATATTCACTCCTTCCAGGGATTAGGAAGCAAATACATCTTTTTGAAGGGCCACCATTCAGCCCACTATACCTGTCATCATTGATATGATGATAACCAGGCTTTTCTACAGAAGGCCCATGAATGATGTTCTTTCTGCTTGGTTTCTCTCGGAATTTGTAGTTCCGCAGGTGGGGGCTCTTTACAAAGGTTCCCCTGCGAAGCAGAAACCTGAGAAAAAGGTAAATATTACAACAGCTAAATGAAATGGCTTGCCAAGCGTTTCTGCTAAGAGTTTCTTAAATTAATTCTAAGTGCAGGCTCCCATTAAGAGGAACCAGCTCCCTGTCTGACTTTGCCACAGTTTCTATTAATGACCTATTATCATTTCAAGCACACTGTTATGACTATGTAGCCTATTCTTTCAACACTCCTGTTTCCAGGAGTGTCCTGTGATTGTTTCTCCCAAAGCCTGGGTAGGAGAGCCAAGCTGCTTCTTGCTGGTTAGCTAGTAAAGTACCACAATGGGCAGAGAGCTGTCTAACAGCCTGGCGGTCACCTTCCCGTGTTTCTGTACAGCACATTCCCTCTCCTGCAAGCCTCTTTCTTGGGGAGGCCTTCTCTGATGCCCTCTTTAAGATCACAGACCACTCCCACTGCCCCTGGTTCTGTCCACATCTCGTGCATCCTGTATTTGTCTCTGTGGGACATGACGTCTTAAACATCCCAATATTTACTTTTCCCTGGAGAAGGAAATGGTAAAATATTTACTTTTATGTTTTATTATTTATCTCTCCCATTAGAATGTTAGCTTTTTGAAGGCCATGATTTTTATCTATTAATGGCCTCGCATTAATGGCCTATCTGTTAATGTATCCCTCGCATCTAGACAGTCATGTGGCACATAGTAGGCCATCTGTAAGTACTTGCTGGGTGAGAAGCTCAGTAACTAAGCTCTGGATCTAATCTACATGGTGTTTTGTACCAGTTGTACCCTTCTTAGGCCGGGAATCTTTGATTATGGTACCACACACCCTATGCCTCTCATTTCAATCAGACTGGAAATGGTTGATGGGTAATCCCAAATCTTGTTTGAATCCTTTTTTTTTTTTAACCTATCATTCCCACCAACTTTTTATCTTGAGCTACTAGAATTCACCAAAGAAAGATGTTACAAGGAAAGATAGCTAAGGGATTATCCCTTATAAACACAGACACAAAAATCCTTGACAATACATTAGGAAACTGAATCCAGCCAAAGATAATACTTCATGACAAGGTAGGACTAATCCAGTTGAATTGAGAGTTCACTGCAGCTGACAATTGTCAGGGCACAGCCCTCTCACAGTCATGGGAGGACAGTGACAGATTCAACATCCCAGCTTTATACAGCCTCTGGTAATCCCAGGAGGTGAACTGTGGCTGCCAGAAATTATATTGGACTAGAAGAGAGAAAAAGGTTTTCTTTTCATCGTTAAGATAGTATCTTAAGGATTTATCCCATCAAATTACTTTGGCAGAAGCTTTTTGACACTTTAGCAAGTAAACCCCCTAGATGGGCATCTCAGATAAGAGTGTGAACCTCATCCCTGAATTGTACTCTGTTTTTAAAAAATGACACTGTATTAGTAATCCAAATTTCCATTTGTTTTTCTCTAAAGTCTGTTTCCCTGTCAGACGCTTCCTTTTCTCCTGCCTCATTTGTAATTTATTTGCTTGCTGTGTGCTTTTCTGTTTTGTTGTTTTCTCTCTTCTATCATCTTTTTCACTATAAGATCATTATGTTTTTATAAACCAATTGAACTATAAAATCCATGAGGGCAGGTTCTATGTCTTTCTGTTTACTCCTGTGTACCCAGCAATGCTGGGCACATGGTAGGTTGTTCAGTAAATAACTTTTGGATGGATGGATGGAAAAATGAATGGCCTTTTACTCAGCTTAATCCATCACAGTACTAGGTTAGTTAGTCCTTTGGGATTTTCTTAAAAGCATATGTTCTCTCTAACTTCTATTCAAGATTTTTTAAATTACACTTAAAATTTTTTTAATCATACTTATTTTGGCTTTCTGGTTATTTGATATCCAAATAAATGGATGTTTTATTAAATAATGAAATCATGCGCAAAATGTGCTTATACACATTTTTTCACGAGGGTCTGTTTCTTTTCAGATTTGGTATGACTCTAAGACATTTGCTCACTGGAAAGGAGCGTGTACAGTAAAAATCCCAGTAACCCTGGATGCTGTAAGCTATTTTCAGACTGTTGTTTTTACCTGTTGTGCTGGTTAGTTTACTCAGGCTGCCATGGCAAAACACCATAGACTGCCTGGCTTCAACAGTAGAAAGTTAATGTCTCACGGTTTTGGAGGCTGGAAGCCCCAGATCGAGGGGCCAACCAGTTCAGGTCCTGGTGAGGGATTTCTTCCTGGCATGGAGACAGACACCTTCCTGATGCATCCTCCTATGGTAGAGGGAGTGTGTGCTCTTCTTGTGTCTCTTATGACACTAATCGTTTGGATCAGGGCCCCCCTCCTGTGACTTCATTTAATCCTAATTACCTCTGTAAAGGTCTCCAAATACAGTCACACAGGGGCTTGGGACTTCACTATGTGAATTTTGTGGGGACGCATTCAGTTCATAACATGTGCCTTCATAGAAAGAACCAAGGACGTCAGTGTATAGTAACATATACACGTGGAGACTGAATGTAGATTAGTAGAGGGGCTCCCTGGTGGTTCAGACAGTAAAGAATCCCCCTGCAAATTGGGAGACCTGGGTCAATTCCTGGGTTGGGAAGATCCCCTGGAGGAGAGCATGGCAACCCACTCCAGTGTTCTTGCCTGGAGAATCCCCAAGGACAGAGGAGCCTAGTGGGCTACAGTCCATAGGGTCACAAAAAGTTGGACACAACTGAGCAACTAAGCATAGCATATAGCACAGAACTGAAGGCAGGGAGAGGGTTTGGGGAGCAATGGCGAGTGACCATTAATGGGTACAGGGTTTCTTTTGGGGGGTGATTTTTAATTGATTATGCTGATGGTTGTATGACTGAATATACTAAAAACTACTTAACTGTACACTGTAAATGGATGAATTGTATGACGTAAATTTTCACAGTTTGGAACACTGAAGACACAGTTCTTCCCCATTTATTTACCTTTGTATGTCTAAGAAAAATAATCACACTGACAACAGGGAGTAAACACAGTGATCGCACAGATACCATACAGAATGGCCTGCTACAGCACCAAATCAGGAGACGTGAGTTTCTACTTGGACCTCTAGGCCCAAGGGGAGGCTACGAGTTATGATGTTAGACCCAGAGCAGCCCATCCAGGCTGCATTTCCTTTTGTTAAAATTAATTCATTTGTTATTTATTTGAGTGCAGCAGGTCTTAGTTGCAGCACTCGGGGTCTTCATTGTGTCAAGCGGGATCTTTAGTTGCGGTGCACGGACTGTCTAGTTGTAGTGTGCAGACTTACTTGTCCTGTGATATGTGGGATCTTAGTTCCCTGACCAGGGATGGAACCTGAGTCCCCTGTATTGCAAGGTGGATGTTTAACCACTGGACCACCAGGGAAGTCCCCCAGGCTGCATTTCTGAAGGGAAGTTTGCTCCTGCAACTGAATCACAGCCACTACCAGAGACCTGAAGTCGTGTGAAAATTTTTAAATAGATATATGTTATTTTTAAAAATTCTCAGCAGCAATATGAACTCCATTATAGAGAAAATGGAGCTTCCCTGGTAGCTCACATGGTAAAGAATCCACCCAGGAGACCTGGGTTCAATTCCTGGGTCAGGAATGTCCCTTGGAGAAGGGAATGGCAACCCATTCCAGTATTCTTGCCTGGAAAATCCCATGAACAAAGCGGCCTGGCAGGCTATAGTCCGTGGGGTCAAAAGAGTCAGACGTGACTGAGCGACTAACACGTTCACGTTCACACAGAGAAAATGTTTTCAGATGCCAATTTTCAGATCTAGAATAGACCTTAACATTCATCTACTTGAATCCCTCATGCTTACAGGTGAAGACAGGGAGGTTCAGAGAAGTTAAATTACTTGTCCAGGGTTTCAGCTAAATTGTGGCAGAACTGAGATAAGACCCCAGGTCAACTGGACTTCCACTCCAGGGCCCATCCATATTAACTTACTGCCTCATTCTTTGAAGGAAAATAAAAGAAGAAGAAATTGACTGATGCGGGTGGGGAAGTAAATGTGCTTTTACTTCTTGCTGCAAGTCAAGCAGATGGTGGACATCTTGCCTACTCCACCCTCACTGCCAACTTCATGTATACAGCAGTGCCCCTTATCCGAGGCTTCATGTTCCTCAGTTTCAGTTACCTTCAGTCAACTGCGGCCCCAAAGTATTAACTGTGGTCCAGAAACACTAAATGGAAAATTCCAGAAATAATTCATAAGTTTTAAACTGCATGCTACCCTGAGGAGCATGATGAAATCTTGTGTCATCCTGCTTCATCCTGCCCAGGACATGAATCATCCCTCGGTCCAGCAGATCCAAGCTGTATATGCTACCCACCCGTTAGTATAGGGGAAGGTATCATTATATAGGGTTCAGTACTCTCCTCAGTCTCAGGCATCCACTGGGGGTCTAGGAACATATCCCCCGGGAAGGAAGGGGGTGCCTACTGTATTCTAGCTCTTCTCCCCACTTGCAGCTTACTCAGAGCAATGTGCAAGACTTCACGTGATCCAGGGAGCTTCCTAAGAGAGGACTACATTGGGAGGCACAGAATCTACTGGGCTGTCCTTGCCGTGAGTGCTATTCCAGAAGACCCATGCCTACAGCTCTGTTGTCAGAGTCACATCAAGTGCCCTTGGCAGCTTCTATAACAGAGATTTCACAGATTCACCATCAGAATTTGAGCCAGTCATCCTCGTGATGCAGGGAAGCAGGGACCAAGAAGTGTATAGGCTAAAGTAGGGACAACAGTCGTCTATCCCAAACCACGAAACCACCATCTTTTATAAACATATACACAGGTAAATCTGGGCCTGCTTGCATAGACATAAAAATCCCCTCTTTAGCAGGGTCCTAAAAATAAACTTGTTTGTTATATTGACAGGAAAATTAAAAATACAAAGCAGGAAAGGCTACCTATAGGATATTCAGAATAGATAAAATTTGATGGAGGGTGAGAAGTTTTCCCTAATAATTTTTTAAATGAACCATTTTTAATATTTGAACTCTTTTCCTTTTAATGCCAGGGCCTGTGGTAAGCTACAAGCTGGGAGAAAAGTAAGAATACAGTAGACCCCCTTCCCCATGAGGGATATATTCCAAGACCCCAAATGGATGCCTGAACCCGAGGAGAGTACAGAACCCTATATAAAGATATTTCCCCCTATACTAATGAATTTGTGTTCACAAATGTATTTTGCTTTTGAGTCTACATTTATAAAGAATGTATAATGGGACTTTCCTGGCAGTCCAGTGGTTAAGAATCCACCTGCCAGTTCAGGAGACATGGGTTCCATCCCTGCTCTGGGAAGATTCCACATGTCACAGCGTAACTAAGCCTATGCACCGCAGCTACTGAACCCATGCACTCTGGAGCCCGTGCTCCACAACAAGAGAAGCCACCGCAATGAAAAGTGTGTGCACCACAGCTAGAGAGCGGTCTGTGTTCAGTGCAACTAGAGAGAGCCCAAGCGCAGCAACAAAGACCCAGCACAGCCAAAACTAACTAAATAAAAAAATTTTTAAAGAATGTATAATGAAATATTTTAAAAGCCTTCTTTGAAATTGCCTTATATGAATCCTCCTCTGAGAGTATTCTTCTATTATAGATACCAGTGTTTCAACGTGGTGGAAGTGTGGTACCAATAAAGACCACTATAGGGAGGTCCACAGGCTTCATGACTGATTCCCCATATGGACTCCGAGTGGCTCTAAGCACTAAGGTACTTGGAAAATATTACTTTTGCACCCCTTGTTTGTTATGGCTCTGTCTCTTTACAGTGGTAGCTCTGAGTGTGTAAGAGTGGTGAAGCCCATCTATGGGATAGGTGCTCCTGATGTTTGCCTAGAAATCAAAATTTTGAGTTATTTCTGCATCATTGTCCAACTTACCTAACTTTCCTGGAATTGCTCTCAGGGAACTCTGAGAACTAGAAATGATAGAAATTTCCTCTAGGGTACTGTGACCCTTGGTGCTCTGCAGCTTGGCATTGATTACCACTGGACTGAAAGCTCACTGGGCCATAGGCAGCCTGCCAGTGTGGATTAGCCCTGACTGTCAGTCTCCGGTAAAAGGGTCCTGTGTCTAGGCAACATTCCAGGGACGCAGCCCCACGCACAACAAGTTTCATTCTCATTGGATAGCTCAAACAACTACAATCTCCTAGGGTAAGGTCTAGAAGGATCCAGAATTGATCTGTTCTTTTGAGGAGATCTTTTGAGCTGAATGAGGCCTATAGCAGATTCCTCTCCTAACTGTTTGCCAAAATATAGTGCCAAACACAAATCCTCACTCTTAAGCAAATGTTATAATTCACTTTCTTTTTCTTACATCTTTCTTTTCCATTCATTTCTTTTAAGCATGTCTTCTTGGGTCAAACTATGGGCCTTGGGCCTATGGGAGGGCATGGAATAAATTACAAGAGACTTGAGGTCCATAGCTCATGAAGCATTGTCAGTAACAGGGAACTGCCATATGGAGTGCTGTGACATTGTCTGACATGCAAAAGGGATCCTCCTACCAAAAGACAGTAGGAACTAGGCACCATTCTCCAAATGGAGGTTCTTCTAAAGATAGCTGATCTCATCCATTATATACTTTTTCCTTTTAACTTCAGTTTCACTGGGTGAATGTTTCTTGACCTGTTGTCCCATTTTAGGGTAGTATTTTTGAAGTCACCTATGCCACTGACCGTACTTCACAGTTTAAATCTCTTTCAACAAAGCCTAACTCTCTGTGCCTCCTGTTGTGTGACTACCTTATTCATATTATTTCACAAATGGGTATTGAGTGTTTATATATTTTATGATGACTTTGTACAGCTTTAATACTAAGCAGGTGTTCAACATAATTTTTCACTGATTTTGTAATCAGTTATTTCCTTTAGGGAGGGACAGTCTTTTCCAAGAAAACTATTACATGAGCATACTCTCTGTGATTCCACTCTCCAGGGTTCTGCCATGGGTGAATTCTATCTCGATGATGGGCATTCTTTCCAATACCTCCACCGGAAGCAATTCTTGCACAGGAAGTTTTCATTTTCCTCAGGTGTTTTGACCAACAGGTAATGGCATCTAAAAGAGCCATGTGCTTTCATAAATAAATTATGCTATCTATTTGCTATCCTTAAATGCACAGCTGATGTTTTAAGGTACTGTTTTTAAAAAGTAATGATGAAGGCCATTTGTATTTTTCTTCTTTTCTTCCAGATTCATTAATGTATAATTTAGAAATAAAATTTTAATATAAATATACAAGTATAGTATACAAATACAATTGTAGTATATTTAAATTATACCGTGTAATGACTTGATGTAGTATACATTGTGGAAGTATTCCCCTCAACAAGTTAATTAACATGTCCATCACCTCATATGTTTAACCTTTTTTTCTGCCTTTTGATAAGAACACAAGTTCTACTACTCTCTTAGCAAATTTCAATTATGCAATACAGGATTATCAACTGTATTTGCCATGTTAGATATTTGATTCTCAAACCTTCTTCATCTTATAACTGAAAGTCTGTACTCTTCTACCAGCCTCTCCCTACTTCTCCCAGCCTCTCCCTACTTCTCCCACCCCTCCCCTAGCAACCACCATTTTACTCTGTTTCTATGAGTTCAACTCTTTTTTCCTTTTTTTTTTTTGGCATTCCACATATAAGTGATGCCATTCATCACTTTGTTGAATATTTCAGTCCACTTCTTGTACTGTTCAGGTCTGTGTTTGGTTAGGTACTTTTTAATATTTTCCATATGTATTGAAATTCTCATTTTGTTCATGCATTGCTCTTTGAACTTGGTGAGCATCCTATGACCATTGGTTTGAACTATCTATCAGGTAAACAATTTATTTCATTATAGGTCAGTTTCTGTAGATTAATCATGTTCTTTTGTTAGGAACATATTCTCCTGTTTCATCTGCCTTGACTCCTGGTGTTGTTTCTCACATTAGATAAGACAGCCATGTCTTCCAGTCTTTACAGACTGGCCTCATGTAGGAGATGATCCTCATTGATCAGCCTGTCCTGAGCTCCTTATAGCTTCCAGACCTTTGTGATTATCCACACTGCCATGTTCGTTCTTAGTGACTGCCAGTAGTTAAGGATATGCTGAGACCCATCTGTATCCCAAAGGGGCATATTTTAGTCATCACCTGGATACAGGCTGATTAGAACCTTCAGGCAGTACCTGGGAAAGTATGCAGTTAGATCCTTTCCAGGAAAAACAAGGGAGATGGATATTTTTGCCTGCTCCCTCTGCACTGAGCCCTGGGGGGATAGCCACGCTGCCTATTAACAACTGCTTCTTTATTTGCTGTAATTAACTCTGTTGCCTCTCAGAGCAAGGTGATTTGAAGGCCTGTCTCCCCAGGTGGGAACCTTGAAAGGATGGACACTGGAAGTGTGATCCAAACCTTTTACTTGTTCTGGAGAAGCTGCTGCTGCTAAGTCGCTTCAGTCGTGTCCGACTCTGTGCAACCCCATAGAGGCAGCCCACTAGGCTCCCCCATCCCTGGGATTCTCCAGGCAAGAACACTGGAGTGGGTTGCCATTTCCTTCTCTGGAGAAGCTAGGAGTTGCAAATTCCCTCCCAACTTTATGGGACTATGCCAGAGGTGGGGCTTCCCTGGTAGCTCAGCAGTAAAGAATCCACCTGCAATCCCAGAGTCACAGCAGACGCAGATTCATTCCCTGGGTTGAAAAGATTCCCTGGAGGAGGGCATGGCAACTCACTCCAGTTTTCTTGCCTAGAGAATCCCCATGGACAGAGGAGCCTGGAGACTACAGTCCATAGTGTCACAAAGAGTCAGATACAACTGAAGTGACTTAGCACACAAACATGCCAGGGGTGGGAGTTAAATGGAAAGTGTGTTTCAGCCTTTCCTGCTTGTTCTGATGTGGGTATTTTCTCAATCACCCAATGTGCAGGAGTCACTCAGCTAGTTTTCTGGTTTCTCTCAAAGAGAATTGTTCCACGTGTAGCTTTATATTCAGTGCATCTGTAGGAAAATGAAAATTCAGGAGCCTCTTACGTTGCCACTTTGGTCTGGAGCCCCCGGGAGTATTTTTCAATCACTCTATGAACATCCCAGTCTATGCCCCAACCAGTAACGCTGAAGAAGCTGAAGTTGAACGGTTTTATGAAGACCTCTAAGACCTTTTAGAATTAACACCCAAAAAAGATGTCCTTTTCATTATAGGGGACTGGAATGCAAAAGTAGGAAGTCAAGAAACGCCTAGAGTAACAGGCAAATTTTGCCTTGGCATATGGAATGAAGCAGGGCAAAGACTAATAGAGTTTTGCCAAGAGAATGCACTGGTCATAGCAAATACCCTCTTCCAACAACACAAGAGAAGACTCTACACATGGACATCACCAGATGGTCAACACCGAAATCAGATTGATTATATTCTTTGCAGCCAAAGATGGAGAAGCTCTATATAGTCAGCAAAAACAAGACCAGGAGCTGACTGTGGCTCAGATCATGAACTCCTTATTGCCAAGTTCAGACTTAAATTGAAGAAAGTAGGGAAAACCACTAGACCATTCAGGTATGACCTGAATCAAATCCCTTATGATTATACAGTGGAATTGAGAAATAGATTTAAGGGACTAGATCTGATAGATAGAGTGCCTGATGAACTATGGACTGAGGTTCATGACATTGTACAGGAGACAAGGATCAAGACCATCCTCAAGAAAAAGAAATGCAAAAAAGCAAAATGGCTGTCTGGGGAGGCCTTACAAATAGCTGTGAAAGAAGAGAGGCGAAAAGCAAAGGAGAAAAGGAAAGATATAAGCATCTGAATGCAGAGTTCCAAAGAATAGCAAGAAGAGATAAGAAAGCCTTCTTTGGCGATCAATGCAAAGAAATAGAGGAAAACAATAGAATGGGAAAGACTAGAGATCTCTTCAAGAAAATTAGAGATACCAAGGGAACATTTCATGCAAAGATGGGCTCGATAAAGGACAGAAATGATATGCACCTAACAGAAGCAGAAGATATTAAGAAGAGATGGCAAGAATACACAGAAGAACTGTATAAAAAAGATCTTCATGACCAAGATAATCACAATGGTGTGATCACTCACCTAGAGCCAGACATCCAGGAATGTGAAGTCAAGTGGACCTTAGAAAGCATCACTACGAACAAAGCTAGTGGAGGTGATGGAATTCCAATTGAGCTATTTCAAATCCTGAAAGATGATGCTGTGAAAGTGCTGCACTCAATATGCCAGCAAATTTGGAAAACTCAGCAGTGGCCACAGGACTGGAAAAGGTCAGTTTTCATTCCAATCCCAAAGAAAGGCAATGCCAAAGAATGCTCAAACTACTGCACAATTGCACTCATCTCACACACTAGTAAAGTAATGCTCAAAATTCTCCAAGCCAGGCTTCAGCAGTAAGTGAACCATGAACTTCCAGATGTTCAAGCTGGTTTTAGAAAAGGCAGAGGAACCAGAGATCAAATTGCCAACATCCGCTGGATCATCAAAAAAGCAAGAGAGTTCCAGCAAAACAACTATTTCTCCTATATTGACTATGCCAAAGCCTTTAACTGTGTGGATCACAATAAACTGTGGAAAATTCTTCAAGAGATGGGAATACCAGACCACCTGACCTGCCTCTTGAGAAACCTATATGCAGGTCAGGAAGCAACAGTTAGAACTGGACATAGAACGACAGACTGGTTCCAAATAGGAAAAGGAGTACATCAAGGCTGTATATTGTCACCCTGCTTATTTAACTTCTATGCAGTGTACATCATGAGAAACACTGGGCTGGAAGAAGCACAAGCTGGAATCAAGATTGCCAGGAGAAATATCAATAACCTCAGATATGCAGATGACACCACCCTTATGGCAGAAAATGAAGAGGAACTAAAAAGCCTCTTGATGAAAGTGAAAGAGGAGAGTGAAAAAGTTGGCTTAAGCTCAACATTCAGAAAATGAAGATGATGGCATCTGGTCCCATCACTTCATGGGAAATAGATGGGGAAACAGTGGAAACAATGTCAGACTTTATTTTGGGGGGCTCCAAAATCACTGCAGATGGTGATTGCAGCCATGAAATTAAAAGATGCTTACTCCTTGGAAGAAAAGTTATGACCAACCTAGATGGCACATTCAAAAGCAGAGGCATTACTTTGCCAACAAAGGTCCATCTAGTCAAGGCTATGGTTTTTCCAGTGGTCATGTATGGATGTGAGAGTTGGACTGTGAAGAAAGCTGAGTGCTGAAGAATTGATGCTTTTGAACTGTGGAGTTGGAGAAGACTCTTGAGAGTCCCTTGGACTGCAAGGAGATCCAACCAGTCCATTCTAAAGGAGATCAGTCCTGGGTGTTCATTGGAAAGACTGATGCTAAAGCTGAAACTACAGTACTTTGGCCACCTCATGCGAAGAGCTGACTCATTGGAAAAGACTGATGCTGGGAGGGATTGGGGGCAGTAGGAGAAGGGGACAACAGAGGATGAGATGGCTGGGTGGCATCACCGACTCGATGGACGTGAGTCTGAGTGAACTCCGGGAGTTGGTGATGGACAGGGAGGCCTGGCGTGCTGCGATTCATGGGGTCGCAAAGAGTCGGACATGACTGAGCGACTGAACTGAACTGAACTGAATGATGAACATCCCTTCCTTATTGTCTTCATCTTCCTTTCCTTCCTTCTCTGAAAAATGAAAAAGAATTCAGTATAAATTCCTATTAGTCCCATTTATTCATCTATTCAAACATTCATTAAGGATCTGATTTCTTGCAATTTGATTTCAGCATCCAAGTCACATTTGGGACTTCAGTGTCCTTAAGTGATGTCCCTCCAAGTGGCTTGTTAGAGGAAGACTACTGGTTAGCTTGGGCTTCCCAGATGACTCAGTGCTAAACAATCCGCCTGCCATAACAGGAGACACAGGAGATGCGGGTTTGATCCCTGGTTCAGGAAAATCTCCTGAAGTAGGAAATGGCAACCTGTTTCTGTATTCTTGCCTGGAAAATTCCATGGACAGAGGAGCCTGGTGAGCTACAGTTCATGGAGTTGCAAAGAGTTGGACATGGCTGAGCACGTGTGCACTGGTTGGCTTATCTTTGCATATAGAGTCATCTTTTTCCATCTCTTCATCCTAGTAAATGTGACAGCTATATGTTTCATGCCTCTATAGGCATGAAAGATGGGAGGGGATGGTGATCCGGTAGCTAGTCCAAACCCCTGTTCCTCTCCTTTTCCTAATGTCATTTGTTGTATCTATTCCAGTTGTGCTGACGAGACCGGTCATTATTCCAGCAAGTGTGTGGTGGAGCAGATCTTGGTCCTAGGCCTCAAGAAGCAGCCATCTTCTGTGACTGCCCACTTAGCTGGTGAGGAAACAGGCCACTTGGTTCTATAAGCATAGAAGTATTTGCCATGAAGAGATGGTTAGTCTAAAGCTGATGTAATGTGCTTAGCCAAGTGGACTCTGCTTTTTCTGGCAAGAGTCAAATATATACTAGTATCTAGAGGAGAGGAGGCCATCCTGCTTCTCTCTTCATCAACTGTCTTTCTGCTCATTGTAAGCTGTTAATATTTTCCTGAGGGAAATCATTTGGGGGCTTGAAATAATACTGTAGCTTCTCTGAATATTTGTTTTAAACTGTAGGTATCTAAAGTCGTAGGGAATCCTACTGATATTTGTTGAGTTTCTTAAAGGACCTGGGACAGGATATATCTTTTTTTTTAACCTACTGAATTTGCTGGACAAATCACTTTGCTCCTTACAGTTTCTTTTCATTCAGTCTTTTACTCAAAACACTGGAGTGCTTCATGTTTTAAAAATTCATGGAAGTCCAGGAGTATAAGTGGTATTAATTTGGATTCTCCTATATGGAATATAAGATTTTATGATAGAGACAGAAACTTTTTAAATTCAAAGAAAAGACATTTCTTTTCTGGATAGTCAACGGACTTTCCCTTTTACTGTTTGGATCTCTAGATGGCACCGCTCAGCCTGTGGCTTTTACATACCATGCCACAACATCCACCCTGAACCTGGAGATGCTCTCGCTGAACGTTGGTGCTGACTGGAAGGTGCACATCCAGTGACAGAGCAGTGCGCCTGGTGGCAAGAGCCCGGAGCAGCTGTGCCTCTCTGCCCTCCCTGGGGCCCTTTATGCGATTCGTGCCTCGTGCTAATTGACTTCTCTGGCTTAAAGTCATCTTTCGTTAGTCACAGTTTATTAGTGAACAGTAGATTTCAGATTTTTCAGATGTTACATTCTGAGATGTGTTGGAAATCATACTCTTGGTGTCACACAACACTTCTAGATGCAAGTGGCCCAGAGACATTTATAGCGTTCACAGACCTCGCGTTGCTCCTTGGGCCATGGCCTGGGGTTTGTGCTGTGGCCCAGTGGGGAGCTTCTCTTTGAGCACATCTGGGTGAGTTTGTTTCAAGTGACAGAGTGTTTGTGTGGCCCATTTGTGGAAGCTTGTCTCAGTCCATGTGGCCAAGCCACTCCAGCTCCAGCAGCTGAGCTGCTCAAGGTCTCTCTCGAAGTGGACAGTGGCCTCTGGTAACCGCCCCCCCCCCCACAGACCTCTTTTACCCACTTAGACATGGGCAGGGCAACCCTTTTCTACTTGCACTATATGTGCTGCAGCAACAGGGAGTTACTCTGCCTTACAGACTGAAAAGCTGGCTTAAAACTCAATGTTCAGAAAACTAAGATCATGGCATCTGGTCCCATCATTTCATGGCAAATAGATGGGAAAACAATGGAAACAGTCATAGACTTTATTTTCTTGGGCTCCAAAATCACTGCAGATGGTGACTGCAGCCATGCAATTAAAAGATGGTTGTTTCTTGAAAGAAAAGTTATGACCAACCTAGACAGCATATTAAAAAGTAGAGACATTACTTTGCCAACAAAGGTCTGTCTAGTCAAAGCTATGGTTTTTCCAGTAGTCATGTATGGATGACTTGGATCACAGATGGGGAGAGTTGGACCACAAAGAAAGCTGAGCGCTGAAGAATTGATGCTTCTGAACTATGCTGTTGAAGAAAACTCTCGAGAGTCCCTTGTACTGCAAGAAGATCAAACCAGTCAATCCTAAAGGAAATCAGTCCTGAATATCCATTGGAAGGACTGATGTTGAAGCTCCAATACTTTGGCCACCTAATGCCAAGAACTGATTCACTGAAAAAGACCCTGATGCTGGGAAAGATTGAAGGCAGGAGGAGAAGGGGACATCAGAGGATGAGATGGTTGGATGGTATCACCGACTTGATGGACATGAGTTTGAACAAGCTCCAGAAATTGGCGATGGACAGGGAAGCCTGGCGTGCTGCAGTCCATGGGGTCGCAAAGAGTCAGACGCGACTGAGTAACTGAACTAAAGTGAGAGACTGAATCAAGAACACAAAGGGATCCTTTTACTTGTCATGTTTTTGGGGTCTCCAAAGTTCCAAATTAATTGCTTAAAATTCTAATCTGTTAATATTGGTTTTATTAAATTCTACTACCCAAAGATTATTTGTAACATGAATAAACTATAATTTAAATTAATAACATAAATACCCACCATCAAACTTCAGAACAAGAACATAGGACTAGACTGAGGGTGAGGTAAGTGAGACACTTGCCTGGGACAGAAAATATACGGGGATGCCCAAATTCACAGTAATCAAAATAAATAATACTTTAAGGTAATATTTTTAAAATCAACACTAAAAGAAAAAGATCCATGATGAACAAATATCACAATTTTAAATAAGGATAGGATCAATATACCACATTTTACGTTTGACTCAGATCCCAGCACAGCTCGGCATGGGCTGGAGCACTATACCACAACAGCCCCTTGGGAGGTCCCCAGGAACTCCCTGCGGCCACAGCATCTGCTAGGGCAGCCTCGTATCCTCAGCCCTCCTCAGCATACACACTTGCTTATCAGACATCCTCCACTTAGTAACTTGTCAACCGCCACCCCAGTGCCTTCTGTTCCCTGGACCCAATATCTACTGCCTGCCCTCTATGTATGCAGATCCTACCATCTGTCCAGGCACAACTGAAATCCCACTTCCCCATGGAGCCTTTCTAACTCCCTACCACCCACAACTCCCCTTTACCACAGCAGTGATTTTACCCTTCTCTGACAGGCAGCCCCACTTCTACATAACATGCAGTCGGATGAACATTCTTTTGGATGGCCCCTCAGTGTTTCAGGTTCGTCTGTCTTGTTCCCCTATTAGATGGCATGTTCTCCAAGATCATGTTATATTTCTCTTATATCTGCCAGAGCACCATTATACTTGACTTTTAGTAATGATTGGCTGACTGATGGATTGATTAAAAATTGAGAATTGAATATACTTGTTTCTGCTTGACTTTTATGACATAGGACTCTTCCCTCCAGATATAGTAAATGTTGTACATTTTCCAGTGGACACATTTCATTGTATCAGTTGAGCTTTGCACTATATGTAAGTACATATAGACATATGCAGATTCTTTGTATTTCTGCAAGTTTTACAATTAAAGAGAAAGGAAGAAATCTTCATTGGCTGAAGTTTTATTTCCCAACTTCAGATTTCCCTGCCAACCTAATTGGAAAAGGCCCTGATTCTGGGCAAAATTGAAGGCAGAAGGAGAAGGAGATGACAGAGGATGAGATGGTTGGTTGGCATCACTGACTCTATGGACATGAATTTGAGCAAGTTCCAGGAGTTGGTGATGGACAGGGAAGCCTAGTGTGCTGCAGTCCATGGGATCGTGAAGAGTTAGACACAACTGAGCGACTGAACTGAACTGAACCTGAAAGCTGAATATTCTTATCTAATATAAATGATGGTTTTTAATAGCATTTAACGGGAAATAGATGGGGAAACAGTGGAAACAGTGTCAGACTTTATTTTTTTAGGCTCCAAAATCACTACAAATGGTGACTGCAGCCATGAAATTAAAACACACTTACTCCTTGGAAGGAAAGTTATGACCAACCTAGACAGCATATTCAAAAGCAGAGACATTACTTTGCCAACAAAGGTCCGTCTGGTCAAGGCTATGGTTTTTCCAGTGGTCATGTAGGGATGTGAAAGTTGGACTGTGAAGAAAGCTGAGTGCTGAAGAATTGATGCTTTTGAACTGTGGTGTTGGAAAAGACTCTTAAGAGTCCCTTGGACTGCAAGGAGATCCAACCAGTCCATTCTAAAGGAGATCAGTCCTGAGTGTTCATTGGAAGGACTGATGCTAAAGCTGAAACTCCAATACTTTGGCCACCTCACGCGAAGAGTTGACTCATTGGAAAAGACTCTGATGCTGGGAGGGATTGGAGGCAGGAGGAGAAGGGGACGACAGAGGATGAGATAGCTGGATGGCATCACCGACTCGATGGACGTGAGTTTAGGTGAACTCTGGGAGTTGGTGATGGACAGGGAGGCCTGGTGTCCTGCAGTTCATGGGGTCACAAAGAGTCGGACATGACTGAGCGACTGAACTGAACTGAAAGCTGAATAATTAAGACCTATCTTCAGATCAATATATGTTGAATGTCTGTTCATTTAAAATATTTTGGAAACAAGGAATGTAACAAGAACTGTAGAGTAAGTTAATGAGGAACTTCTCTGTCTTGACCCAGAACTATACTGAAAGGTTTAACTAGACACATTGAATGGAGAAAAATACAGCCTGGGTGTTCTCGAATGTTCTGTGTTCTTAATCGTTTGTCATGCTTTCCCCATCTCCTTTTCTGATGCTAAGGTCCAGAGAGCTTCGACCAACTTGCGGCCAAGTCGATCTACAGTGCTCAGTTACCTTGTTGTGGCTAATTCTGGATATGCTTTCTCAGGAAACTGGATTTAACATAATAAAGTAGAATCATTTCAGGAGTGATTCAAACAAAACTCTAAGATGAGTGTGTAATATGTCTTTCCTTTAAGACTTAAATGCCCTGAAATGAGCTGGCAAATCAGGTTAAAAACAGAAACTGCTCAAAAGCAATATGAGCAAAGGTAATTCACAGAAGAAATTGAAACAGGCAAAATAAGTATGAAATATGCTCAGCCCTATTAATATTTAAAGAAATTCAATAAGGGGTGCCTGATTGGCCAAGATTAAGATGAAAATGTCTAGTACTGATATTGGCATAAAAGCTAGGCATTCTCATGCATCATTGGAAGAATTAGAATAAGTATAATCTTTCAGGATGGCAATCTGGCAATAGCATCAAAATTTTTAATTTACGTACTTTAACCCAACAATTCCACTTCAGATAAATCAGATAAATTGCTCAGAGCTACTAATTGCAATGTGGTTTATACTGTTGAAAACCAGAAATAAACTGAATGTCCTTTAACAGGAGATTGGTTAAATATAACCCTTTCATACAGTGGAGTGTTATGCAACTATTAAAATAACAACCTATATATATTAACATAGAAGTATGTTTTGGATAAAATGTCTACTGAGTGACTTCATTTAAGTAAATAATAAACCAAAATTTGAGGTACCATCCTATACTGTGCACAATGAGAAGGACCTAAAAAACAGGTCTCTCAGAACTGTTTCAGGTTGAAGGAGGAAATAAAGAGACATGACACCAAATGTGTTCTCTCCTGGAACTATAAGGGACATTACTAGGACAGTTGGAAAAATTTGAATGGGATATTTTGATTACATGGTAATTTTCCTAATTTTGAGAATTGCACTATGATTATATGGAAAAATTTCCTTGTTTTAGGAAACACATGGAAGTATTGAATATTAAAGGGTAATGGGCCCTCATAGCTCTAATTTACTCTAAAATGGCTCAGAATATAATTTATGTATGTATGAGCAAAACAGAGACAGAGAAAATCAGCAAAATGTGTTAAAAATGTTACAATTGAAGAATCTGGATGAACCATGTACAGGAACTTCTTATACTATATTTTCAACATGCCTGTAAGTTTTAAACTTTCAAAGCAAAATTTTAAAAACATGCTGAGCCATATCTCCATAGTATCCAGTAGCTGTAAAAAGTTTGGTTTCTATTATTGTAAAGGGTTATAAGGTGTGGAATGTAAAATAGGATGAAATATGAGGTTAAGAATGAACTCCAAGGATTTCCCTGGTGGTCCAGTGGTGAAGAATCTGCCAGCCAATGTGGGGGACACAGGTTCTTTCCTTGGTCTGGGAAGATTCCACATGCCACAGGGCAGCTAAGCCCGTGCACCACGTCCACTGAGCCTAAAGCTTGTGCTCCTCAGCGAGAGAAGCCACCACAATGAGACGCCCTTGCGCTGCCACTAGAGAGTAACCCCTGCTCACTGCAGCTGGAGAAGGCCTGTGCACAGCAACAAAGACCCAGCACAGCCAAAAATAGACAAAGAAGAAGGAACTGCAGACCACTATGGAGAACAGTATGGAGGTTCCTTAAAACACGAAAAATGGAATCACCATCCGATCCAGTAGTCCAGCTTCTGAGCATGTATCCATAAAGGATGAAAACATAATTAGAAAATATACGTGCACCCCAATGCTCATAGCAGCACTGTTTACGATAGCCGAGACATGGAAACAACCTGAGTGTCCATCAGCAGAGGAATGGATAAAGAAGATGTGGCACAGTTATACAATGGAATATTACTCAGCCATAAAAAAGAAGTGAATAATGCCATTTGCAACAACATGGACAGACCTAGAGATTATCAGACTCTAAGGGAAGTAACTCAGAAAGACAAATATCATATGATATCATTTATATGTGGAATTTTAAAATATGAAACAAATTAGTTTATTTACAAAACAGAAGTAGGCCCATAGACTTAGAAAACAAACTTATAGTTACCAAAGGGAAAAGGGGGGTGAGGGGTAAATTAGGAGTTTGAAATTAACAAATGCCCATTATTATATATAAAATAAACAACAAGCACCTACTGTATAGCACAGAGAACCATATTCCATATCTTGTTAAAAACCTGTAACAGGAAAGAATCTGAGAAAGAATATATATATATACACACACACATATGTATGTATGTACGTGTATATATATATTAGTCTGAATCACCTTGTGTATACCCAAAACTAACACAACATTGTAATCAACTATTTACTTCAATTTAAAAAATTAAAAAGAATGAACTCTAATACAAGAAAATGCATTTATTTCTGATGCAGCAGACCTCTTCAGATCATCAGATGAGGTGTTCCTCACTTGAGAAATGCCAGCTAAGCCAAGTCCTCTACTTTAGGGAACACAAATACCACACTCAGAGCACCAGGCCAGGAGACCCTGACCCCCGCCTCCCCACCCCCCTGCCCATGCTGTGGCAGCACTCTCGGTGCTTTTATATGTGTCTCCCCACAGAGGTCTTGTCTGACTGCAAGGGCTGACCAAGGAGCCTTACATCTGGTTAACTGAGATCGGCCTATCAGATATATAGGGAATAGCCACAGGGAATTCTGGAGTTTGGTCTGTGTGCAGAATTCCTTCACTTTCTCGCATCCCTTTTAGTATCAATGTATCATAATGATAGACAGCAGAAACACAGTCAAAACACTTAAACATGTGGAGTTTGATGGCTTTTAGCTCATAATTGACCATCACACCTAAAAGCCTTCTCAGTAATGGAACTCCTATGGCAATATCAAGCATTCCACTCTGCTTTTAAGATTTCCATCTATCAAATCCTCTGAATGCCCAGCATAATTCCGGGGGTGGGAGGGAGGTGGCACTCTAGACTAAAATAACTTCTCAGCCTAGGGGATAGAAAGCCATCAGCAACTCTCCTGGAAACATTACAGTCTTACCCATAGACAATGGAGGCCGTATAACTGGCATTCTAGCAGAAATACAGGAGACATTGGCATCTGATATCAGATCTGCTTGTCTTATGACCAGTCTTGCTAAAGACTGCAGTGTCACAGCAAGGCCAGACAGAGTCAGACAGCTGCTTCTCGACAGTTGTTTTCAGCACGGCTGATGGTGTTAGATTCCACTCCCATCAGAGCTAGGAGAAGGGAAGCCCTGACTATTTATATACAGGAATCCAGAGATCTTATGCCTAACGCGGTTATTGGAGTCTTAGTTTTGCATTTACTCTTTCACTGATTATCAGGAGACCCAGGATCTAGCTTGGTTCTGTAGTGAACTGGCAGGGTGATCTTGGCCATGTCATTTAATCTCTCTAAGCCTGGGTTTTCTCTTTTTTCAAGAAGAGAGATAATCTCTAAAATTCTGTGACTTTCCCATGACTTAATAAAAATACAGTAGATAGCACAAGTTTTCTCACCTCTAAAATGGGGTTAATCAAACCTGCAGGGTTGTGTACCGACTCAAAGTATTCCATGTGTATGAAAGGAAAAAAATAGTAACTTTGGAGAAACCTAGTAGATACCACCTTTGCCAAGTAATCAAAGTTGGTATCACCAGTAATAAAACACATCAATATTAAGTACCCCCACGTCTGATTTGATGAGAAGGGCATATAACCTCTGTGATATTCTTCCCCCAAAACCATAACCTCAGTCTAATCACGTGAAAATCAGACAAACTCAAGTTAGGGACATTATGCAACATACCTGATAAGTACACTTCAAAAGTGCCAAGTTCAGGAGAGATTGGAACTGTCAGGGATTGGAGGATACCAAGGAGATGCAACAACTAAATGCAGTGCAGATCAGATTCTGCAAAAGAAGAGGAAAAAAAACTACATAGTGGGAACACTGAAAAAAATCTAAACATATCTTGTAGTTCAATTAATAGTATCTTACCAACATTCATTTCTGAGTTTTGATCATTGTACCGTGGTTATATAAGGTATAAACATTAAGGGAGGCTATTGAAGGGTATTTGGGAACTCTGTGCTGTCTTTGCAATCCTTTTGTATGTCTAAAATTAATTTAAAAGTTTTAAAAACTATGTGAAGTAGCTAGCTCACAGTAGGCATGTAATGAGTGGCAGGTGTTCCAATTATAAACGAATTCATCAATTCCAACAGTGTTGAGTTAAATGTTGGTGGGAGACAGTGATACACAATCATTAACCTCCTTGTTGGTGTAACAGGAGTCATTCCAGCCACAGATACTGCATAACTTAGGCTGAAACGTGTTATAAAAACTAGTCCTTCATTCTTTTTTTTTTCTTCATTCTTGAAGAGGCTTCCAGGAATTGAGATGTGCAGCTGTTTACATGCTCATTATCTGCCTTTGTTTGTGGGCTCAGATTGGATTTCTTACTGAAAGCATGAGTTTCTACAGCTGTGTAGATAAATAAACCTTGAGTCTGGACCTGCTCATCTGATAGGAGTTTTATCCACAACTGTTGGTAAAGCAAACTGAACACCACCTTGCACTCTGTGCGTTTGATATTCCCATCCTGCTATGACAGGAGGCTGATCTCCATCACACACCTGTCTTCATTACCTACAGATGGAGCTGGCTTAGACAGTTGAGGAAAGAAAGATCAGCTGTGTGTGGCCTGGAGACAGCTCCTCCCCCAGGGGCAAATCAGCCAAGATACTTTAATTGCATTGGCAAAGCAATAAGAAGCAGAAGAAATTTCTTCTCACACAGAGAAGTTTCATTCAACAGATATGCAACATATGTTTATTAAGAGCCTTCTATAGGCTTAACCCTGAGGGTGCAGTCAGTCTTTTTGGAGGCTCTTTTAGTGCAGGCAGGTAGGCACGCCACACTTCTGATTGGAGACTGTGACCACACGGTCCTGGGCAGATGCACTCACTGTACACATGGAAGATGTTCAGTAGATGCTCATAAAGTGAAAGCTGATTTGTACCAATGTCATTCAACCTGGTTTAACCCCAAAATAGTATTAACTTTGGTTCATCTCTAACAATTGTCAACTACAAACTGGCACTTGCCATGGACACTTGCCATCTACAAGGATTAAACCATGTGCTGTTGCAGCTGCTGACATTCAACGCGCCATGAAAGGAGTTCAGGGTGGAGAGCAGAAATAAAGCGCTGTGCTCCAGTGGGGGAGGAGGGAAACTAGCAGAGCAGGTCTTCAGATAGCTAGATATTTTCAGGAACCAATTTTATGAGCCCAATTCTCGTATCTCTTCATATCTGGAAAAGCACTAAAATCTTTCATGGTAATGCCTGTTCCTCATGACTAGCAAAAGCTTTATGAGACTAGCATAAACCTTCTAGAAAAATATGTGCTTGATTGCATGTATTCCCCCTTCCAAAATCACATATATACTGACCCTCCCTGCCTCTTTGGAGCAGTGTCTCAGAGCTATCTGAGGTGCTGTCTCCCCAGCTGCAGTCCTCATTTTGCCCAAATAAAAACTTAACTTGCAACTCTCACGTTGTGCTTTTTTTTTAAGTTGACACAATAACAACATTTATTATGTGCTTAAGACAATCCTGGCACTATTTTAAATGTTTTATACAATTTGCTTAATTTTTACAACTCAATAACAGAATGACTACCATTATACCCATATTATAGGCAAGAAGACTGAGACATCAGATGAAAGGAGGAAGTAACCTACTTAATCATGGAGACGGGAATGACAACCAACCCCAGTATTCTTCCCTGGAAAATTCCACGGACAGAGGAGCCTGGCGGGCTACAGTCCATAGGGTCACAGAGTCGGATATGACTGAGCAACTAACACACACATTCCCCCTACAGCTGCACAGGCACAGCAAGGGAGCTGCAAGCCTAGACTGTGAACCTAGACATCAGCTTCAGATGCTCCCTCCTCTGTTCTGCTCTGCAAGAGTAGCAGTAAAGACCCTTGGGCTTTTCCCTGGAGGGATGGGAGAATAAGCTTATGGTTCCTACAAGCTGCAACTCCAGACCTAGGGCTCTTCAAAACTGCAACCCTGGTGGATCATGACCCTGTAATTCTCCCTATTCCATCTGTCACTTCCCCACTTCTCTCATAGCCTCTAGCCTTGGGCTGATGAGGGGGTCACATGGGGACAGGCGGGACTGCAGTCTGGGACTAATTTCCACTCAGCCACACTTGGAATGTGGCCATCTCCTTACAGCCTGGGTAGCAGCTACCATGAGCAGAAGACAAGGTGGAGGACAGGCAGGCAATTCCCCTCCCCAGAGCCACTTCTGCCCAAAGCCACCTTTTTAGGTGTCACATGCCAGGACTTGACAGCCAACCTGGCTCAGTATCCAATTCCAACTTCTGACTCAGATGCCTAATGTGGCACGCCTGCATATGCTGTGTTCAGGTACACTTTTGTAAAGGATCTGGTCCCAGTGTTGATTTGGGGAGGTGGGGAGAGACAAGCGATGCCTAGGTCAAGAGGAGACAGGGACTTTCTCAGCTGAGAACTTTGCTGAGTGGCATTTTCCACCCAGACGCTTTCAATGAACGCTGACGTCAGAACATTCTAGAAGAGATGCCAAATCAAGTCGAATAAGGTTCTGATATCCTAGAATTTTTAAAAGTAAAAACCCATATTCTCAAAAATGCCTAGAATATTCTCCTAGAATTCAGTATCTCACATCCACACTTGCTAGCTTTTCTCAATGTTGTTCTCCATTAATCTGGTGGCCGATAGTTTGGTAGTCTGCTGATTCAATACTGCATCTGCCATTCTTTGCTAATTTTCAGTTTCAACTTACTCACATATTCCCCTTTCATTTCCTGATAACGTCAGCACTTCATGGCAACACAGGGACACCACTGACCAGGTCCTTCTCTCTCTACCACGCAGTCTAGCTGCACCACTACCCTCTCTCTTGCTCTCATACTCATGATCTTTCTTCATGTCTATTTTTGGTCTTCCTGGCTCAAGCTTCTTTGGGCCACGGAAACACAACCCTCACTCTCTTTCTCTCCCTCTGGTATGTATGCTGCTGGTTGGAGCCCCCCAGGTAGAAACTGCTGCAGAAGTCCTTTAGTGCTCCTTCCTCAGGAAAACTGATGGCTTCCGGACCACAGCTCAGTTTTTAAGCTGGACGACCTTCTGATGGGTTTTAAACTTCAAATTGGATGTGGACATTTTTCTTTCCGATGACAGAATCACTGGAACTTCCCCTTTGCAGTTGCTTCCTTTCCTTAAAGGTAGCTGAATCTTGCTGTCTTTAAAAACCTTTTCTTTCCAAATTTGCCTGCCATGCCGACTGTCATTAGCGCCTCTGTGGCCCCACGGACAGGGGCTGAGCCCAGGTCCCCAGGGCCCATCGCTCAGGCAGCCCAGGGCAAGGGCACCGAGGCAGGGGGTGGAAACCCAAGTGGCATCTACTCAGCCATCATCAGCCGCAATTTTCCCATTATTGGGGTGAAAGAGAAGACATTCGAGCAGCTCCACAGGAAATGTCTGGAAAAGAAGGTTCTTTTTGTGGATCCTGAGTTCCCACCGGACGAGACCTCCCTGTTTTACAGCCAGAAGTTCCCCATCCAGTTCATCTGGAAGAGACCTCCGGTGAGTAGCTGACTGCTCGCTGCTTGGGTTTTTTTCCTCAGGGAAAACCTCCTACTCAGCACTTCTCCACAGCACAGCCCATGGGGGCACAGGGCACTGGGTGGAGGATCCTGGAGCAGCTCCATGGGGCTGTCCTCAGGGGAGGAGGGCTCATTCTCACTCCTTGCTCTCTTTCTGAAAAAAATCTTGTTTTTTTACAAAAGCAATTGGAACTCAATTTAATTCACCCTATAAAAAGGAAATATTCCTTTCCCAGAACAAATTCCAAACTGGAATAGCCAGACAACTTCCAAAATTCTGACCTGGAGAGGAGTCCAGATCTACTCTCTGTTGGGTGTCCTGCATCTTATTAGGATTGTTTTCACTCTCTCACTGGAGGGCGAAAATTGTGATGTTCATTTTAGTTTGCCAGTGGCCATGTTGTTCTGAAATACAGAGTCCTGAAAAGAGGAGAGTGGCAGCGAAGACTACTTTTTCAAGCACAAAATGTTAGGATTAGAAGGAGAAGCCCCAGCCATCATTTGTCCTCATCTCCTGAATGAGCAAATAAAGACACACCACAGCAAAGCCTATTCAGGACACGCATGACAGCCTGGATGAAAACCCTTTCTCAATGGCTCTTCCAGCCTTTGGCTTCCATGTACAGTGATCTACCGGAAGGCAAGTCACATTTTCCAGGCTTCCTCCTCGGATCACACCTCTGACATGACCCTTTCTTTAATTCAATAAATATTTTTGAACGTCTTCTAAGCCAGAAACCAGGCAACCAACTGAGGAGTCAGCGTAAATAAGAAAAACAAAAATTCCTGCCCACCTTCAGCCAAGAGTCCTGAGGGCAAGACATGCTTTGAATAAGATGGATAAATTGCAGGAGACAACGCTCAGGGTGCTATGGGATCAGAAGGCAAGGAGAGTTAACCTCGGCCAGAGAGAGAGAGCCCCTCCGGAGGAACCCATGTTATCTGAGTGCTGTTTTTTAGCTTCATGGGGTTAAACTGGATAAGCCTCGCTGTAGTGTGTCTTTATTTCCTCATTCAGGAGGTGAGGACAAATGACGGCTGGGGCTTCCCCTTCTAATCCTAACATTTTGTGCTTGGAAAAGTAGTCTTCGCTGCCACTCTCCTCTTTCCAGGGCTCTGTATTTCAGAACCACATGGCCACTGGCAAAGTAAAAAGAAGCACTGGGGCCCGGTGCTATTCATGAGCCATGTGTTTGTTTTTAACCTGAGATGAAATAGCCAGCAACCCTGTCTTCACGCTGTGTGTTCCACAAGGGCCCCACCCCCCACCTGCCAGTTCTGTGGTCAGGGCCATGACTGTCCTGAGGGCCCTCGGTTTAGAAGAGAGGATTGGAAAGAACTTCATTCCCCAGCCCAGTCACTGCCTTGCTGCCAGGGCACTGGGACACATCACATCCCTGCTGAAATACCTTCAACCACACCGCTCTCCCTACCCCCGCCCGCAGGCCTTGAGATCAAACTCCCTACCTGGGGGATTGCCTCTCCTCCAGCCAGCCCGGCCTCCCTGTCCATCTCTCCTTCACCCTCTCCCCTGGACCCTGTCACAAGCAGCTGCTCTGTTGTCCCAAGTCATATCTCTCAGCCTTTGCTCCTGCTGTCTGCCTGCCATGCCCTTGTTTTTATCTGCTTTGTTCTGCCTTACCCTCGCTGCGAAACCCTGCTCAGGTATCACTTCCTTCCAGCTTTCTCATGGCCATTCCCATCAGCTGAGAGGGGGAGCATTCTCATTCCTCTTGGGAGCCCCTCACTCAGCAAAGCACCTAGCCTGCAGGAGGCACTCAGCTGCTGGTGGTAAATGAAAGCCCACATCGCAGAGTATTGACCTCTGAGAGGGGACAGTCCTGTGCTCCAACCTGACAGTTCCTGAAAGCCTCTTCTAACAGTTCTGCAGAGACAAAAACCCAAAGAACTTACAAATACTGCTTTTAGTGAAATTGTGGGTGGATTTTAGCCTTAAAACTTAGACCTACACATTAATAAACATGCTTTAAATGGGTCTGTTATGCACTAGGCCCTAGATGGGTCCTGAAACAAACTGCCATTGTCAGTGTGAAAGGAAGGCCATGAGAACCCTTGTCCTAAATTGTGCTCCCACCACCACCACCCCCCCAAGTCCGGAACTTTGTACTGTCTCTAAAGGTCCAGATAGCAAAGCCCAATCTCTGTTAAAATGTCCCTATTTCCTCTGAGGTTAAGTTTTGGGGAACACTGCCTCTTGGGTTCATTGGTATAAGCTAGAATACAGAATTAGAGATGGTCAGCCTTGGATTATCTTGGAGATGTGGTCCAGCTCCTTCACCTACAGGTGATGTGATTAAGATCCAGAAAGGACATGTGACTTATCTACAGTCACACAGCAATGAGTTTGAGACTGAACTACTGCATTGACTAGAACTTTCTGAAATGTAAAGCACTTCTTGGAGACATAAGTTTTCATAAGATGTAGTGACCTTTGTCAGGCTCAGACAGTCTGAAAAGAGGACTATATCCTATGAGAGGCCCTTCCTGCTTTTACTATCAAAAGCGCAGTCAACACCAATCAGAATTTTTATTCACAATCAAGTATTGCTTATTACAATCAGGTGGTGATAATGATGATAAAGGGAGAATTCCTCATGACGAACTATGATTCTAGTTAAGATAAATGGCTGGACATCAACCTTTTCCTCTTAAAAGAAGAGAGACATAGGCCCCCACACCCTCCTGCAATCTCTCCTCACCCTCGCACCGGGCACTTTTCCCCCTCTAATAGAGAGCATCACACACTGAGTCTCCAAACCAAATAATCTAATTCCTCCAAGCTTTACTTACAGCATCTATTTCTAGGATCAGAAAGCAACCAAACCTTACACCACTTCCCAATGGTTAAGCCAAATTTCCTTGATGACAAACCCCTGGACAGAGAAGACTGGCTCTAGAAAGGGCTTCTGGGGGACTGATGACTCTTGCCCAGTATCACTGGGGACAGGTGTGGGGTGACACCCGTGTTCCATTCCATGCGGTGGGGGCTGCGGTCACACAACATTCCTGGCCTCTCTCCACTCTCCTCCCCTGAGGGTGGGGCGAGCGGGGAGGGTGGGTTCGTAAAGAGAACACGACCTATGAAGCCCAACACTTTCCTTTCTTTTTCCTCCTGGGAACAAGCTACCTGCTGTTCCTTGTGGCAAGTTTCCCAAAGGCAGGTCCCTGAGGGGAGTCCTTAGACTCCCTGAGACTCATACTGGCGAATAGTATGATCACAATTGACCCTAAGAACTCAACACAACGATAACTATTCTAAGTGCTTCCACATGTTAACTCATCTCATCTTCACAACAACCCTGAGAGGTGAGTGCTATTATTGTCCCCAGGCATTCTGGCTATAGAAACTTAACTCTTAGCAACAAAATCTATCTAATTGTGGGCTTTAGAAGCCAAGATCAGACTTATGAACAATATATGTAGCATTTTTGACTCCCACCTGCCTTACACATTTGTCTCATTTATCCATTGGTTCAAAACTCAGGCACAGAAGTGGGGTGTCATTTACTGGGTTCTCCATAAGCCACAAAAGGAACTGGGCAGTGTCTTAGGGGTTTGGGGCCCTGGAAGCAGCGGCCCCTGTGAGCTTAGAGGTAGAATGGCAGAGTGGCTAATAGCCCAGTCCTGACCCGAGGTCAAATTCTGACCCTGATACATAACACTTGAGTAATCTTGATCACTTACTCTTCTCTTTGCCTGTCACAAATTTCCCCACCAGAAAAATGAGGAATAATCCTAATAAAAAGACCCATCTCACAACATTCTTGTGAAGGTTGAGTTAATCCACACCAAAGACTTACAGCTGCCTGGAACATGGGGGAGTGCCCATGAATTTAAAATGCTCCCAATATGACTAGATGTGCAGCCTCTAAAATGGGCAATGTCAGAAATATCTTTCCAGTTTCATTTGTGTCTAGACCAAGATACTAGTCACAGTACTGTATTTGAGTACTTTGTGCCTGATCTAAATGAAGCGGTCTACCTACTGTGAGGATTTATGCGTGAAGCATCTTCTGTGGGCAGGCAACTGCTTGTCCTTTTGGGCAATTCCAATCACCCCCCCCATCAAATACAAAAGTGCGTTTGATTGTGAAATGTGAGTGCATCATGGGAGTGTGAAGGTGACCACATAATGGGGGATCACAATGCCCTGGGGAACATGGGTGCTCACTCAGCGACTGGCTCGAACAACCTTGGGACTAAGGAGGCGAGCAGATGTTCCCATTTCCCCATCTGCTTTTGCCTCGTGCATTCCAGGTTATTTCTCCATACTCTCCTGCAATCACTGTTAAAATCAGGGACAACTTAGCCCCTTTTGCTTTTGGAGGGGAGAGGCATGAGGGGCCAGCTGCAAGACCTTGTGCATCTGGTGCCCTCCTTACCCTTGGGAATGTGGGATCCCCAGGTCACTCCACAGTGACCCAGAGGCCCATGAGGGAATTCTCCCTTGGGAAGCAGCATCTCCCTTCCTGGTGCCTCTGCCCTTCCCTCCGTAGGCAAGTTGACTCACATCCTCTTGTGGCACCAGGGTTCTGTGTGGTGCAGACCCTCCAGTCAGCTCAGCTCACTAAGGCCTCCAGCAACAGGGACTGGCAACATGTTCCTGAGCCTCCCTTGTCTCTGACCCTAGACAGAGTTTCCTTTCAGTAAATTTCATCTCATTCCAGCCCCACCCTAACCTGGATCCCAGAGAAGGAGGGGTCAACTCTGTTTGGGAGCCAGGTTAAGTCAGACTTCAGGTTAAACTGCACTTGATGGATTCAGCCTATTTGGGCCTCCCATTCACAGCTGAGGTCAAAACGGCATTATTGACATACTGCTATTGCTCTTCAGTTGCTCTTCAAGTCTGACTGAGACCCCATGGACTGAAGCCCACCAGGCTCCTCTATCCATGGGATTTCCCAGGCAAGAATATTGGAGTGGGTTGCCATTTCCTTTTCCAGGGCATCTCCCCAACCCAGGGATCAAATCTATGTCTCCTGCTTGGCAGGCAGATTCTTTACCGTCTGAGCCACCAGGGAACCCCTCATTGATATACAGCCACGTCTAATTTATCCCTTCAGCTCTTCCCCTAGGAAATCTGTTTTCCCTTCCTCCTCTGCCCTCTAAGCTCCTAGGGCTGACAGCTGGGACTCTGCATTTTCCCTGAGCCACTTTCTGCTCAGCTTTCTTTGTTTTCACTGGCTCTTGGGAGTTGGGGAAATTAACCATCTTTCCCTGATCTCCAGATCTAGTGCTCTGTAATTTGCTGGCAGTAGCTGGGCCTCTAGCCATAGGCTGCCCAATTACCTTTTCCTCTCAAGTCCTGTTCCCATGCCATCTATTCAGGGCCCGACCCTTTGCCAGTTCAGAGCTGGGTCTCAGCTTCACCCACCTGTCTCTAGTGTATGCCTTCCCTCTAAAAACCTGTTGTTATTATTACAGCCCCATATCCAGTTGTGCTTTGCCCTGTTATTCTAACCTGGCTCTCAGCCTTGCTCTTCTGCTTCCTTGGGTCAGCTAGTTCCCTCTGCCTAGACCTGAGGAAACCTCCTTCCCAGACAGACAGAAGTCCCTTTGTACTCTGAACAGACAACTTCGTTTCCTTATAGTTCCAAACTTGGAAATTTCTTGAATTACACTCTTTTTAAGGATAGAGTTTAGATAAGTTTTCCAAGCTGTAATTTATCATGAACTGTCTTTCACCAAGTCTAGAAGGTTCTGATGCTGGTACTTTCTTGATCTTATCAGAGGGTATCCCTGGAAGGTCACAACCACCACCCAGCTGAATGCAATTGAAGGAAGTTTCTAATGTAAGATGAGTGACAATTTCAGGAATATTAAAATATGAGGGGTTAAAAAGTGCCTTTAGGATGGAGAAATAAGACAAATAAGACCCCTTTTCTCCTAAACTCAGAGTTCTGCCAACCCCTTCATACTCCTTTTTCCCAAACCATTTCTTTCTTCTGGGCTCCTATCAGCCTGAATCCAACTCCTGAAGCCGGACTTTGCTGCTGTCTATCTGACCTGGTCTCCTGCCCCTTCCCAAGTCCTCAGGCAGAACTAACTTCTCCCTGTCCCAAGCTGTTACACCAAACAAAATTTTAAAATAAAATAGGACTTCCCAGGTGGTCTAATGGGCTTCCCTGGTACTTTAGCTAGTAAAGAATCCTACTGCAAAGCGGGAGACCTGGGTTTGATCCCTGGGCTGGGAAGATACCCTGGAGAAGGGAAAGGCTACCCACTCTAGTATTCTGGCCTGGAGAATTCCATGAAATGTGGTCCAGTAGTTAGGGATCCATGCTTCCAATGCAGGGGGCACAGGTTCAATCCCTGGTTGGGGAACTAAAATCCCACATGCTGCATGGCACAGTCAAAAACTAAACTAAAATAAATCATTACATTCTTCAGGTTAGGTCTTGTTACCACCACAAAATTATCTTTGATATTTTATACATGTTTATCCAAATGTGCTTTTATATGTGAATCCTCAGCATGGTCCAATCTTCAGCTTCTCTCTTCAAGAGGAAAACGCCCAAGGAAAATGTAGGAAGATTCTTGTAATCATAGGAAGGGGGCTGGAAATGGTTGTTTTCTGGGGGAGAAAAAAGAAAAAAAAATGCTGATTTAGTTACAAGAGAAAGGAGAGCTAGAACAGAAACCAAGGTGGGGTGTGAGAAGCAACAAGGTAGGAGGCTTCACCTGCCAGGGTCAGCCCCCCCTTGACCTGAACCTCAAAGATCCCTTTATTGATAAGCTTGTGAAATGCTGGAGGCAAGTATGTGACTTTTCTCGGTAAAGGACGGAAGTTAGTGTTTAGATTTTCACGAGCTGGATTGGGCTAGCACACCCACAAATCAGAATGTGGAAAGCACAGGAATGGGGAAAGGAGAGAAGCATAAAGAAGCAAGTGGGGGCAAGGAGGGCCTGACCTCTCAGAGGCTGTGAAAGGGGGTTCAAGATCTCCAAGGAACCATGAAGCCTCAGCTCACACCTGGGAAGCATTCTACTTTTTTAAAAAAGCTGACACTTCTTTACCATTTTCATCCAAACTTCAGATTTAAATAATCACGATAGAACTTTTAGAAGTGTACTGTATACCCCCAGAGCACCAGGAATATATAGTATATATTATACAGGAGTATAAAAACTGCTATAAAAAACTCATTATAAATCATAGAATTGAAAATGTTTGGAAACTACTGCTTTCCACCACTCCAGGTAGAGGGGCTCCTTTCCTGATGTTAAGGTTTTGAAGGCAAAACGAAGTCCCCATCTTCTTTCCTGCATTAACCTTTCACAGTCTGAAAGTTCATCCTTATTTCTAGCCAGAACTTTTCCGGCCACAATTTTAGCACGTTATATATGCCTCTGACCCAGCAGACAGTGAAACAGAGTCATCTGATTTCCTCTATATTGTGATTCTCCCTATTTGTGAATAATGCCATCCTTCCTTTAGTTGCTTCAGATCAAATAGTCATAAAATTCCTCTGACTCTGAAGGAATGTGGTTTTTCCCTCCCTGGAGATGTCAATGCTGTGATCCATGATTAGTTGACCCTTAGAACTTCTTTGCCTTTTGGCTGAGATCGCAGACGGTAAAGCGTCTGTCTACAATGTGGGAGACGCGGGTTTGATCCCTGGGTTGGGAAGATTCATTGGAGAAGAAAATGGCAATCCACTCCAGTACTATTGCCTGGAAAATCCCATGGACAGAGGAGCCTGATAGGCTACAGTCCATAGGGTCGCAAAGAGCTGGACACGACTGAGAGACTTCATGTTCACGTTAAAACTTCCTTATTTGTGAATTCACCTACTCACTGAAATTTATTTGTAACCCCTAAGTCAATATCCATAGGGCTCCTTCAGTCATTTGCTGACATGTGTAGGGCAGTGAAAACTTTGTCTCCCTCCATACACGTTCCTAGCTGAAGTCAGACAAGGTGACCCTCTGCCTGCTAGTTTCAGCTCTCAGACTGTAAACAAGAGTCCTTCTCATAGTCTGTTTGGTGTTACATTTTGTCACATTTCTGTACTTTTTATTGATGATTTCTCTTTTAAAATGCCCCCCAACGTGCTGTGCTGAAGTACTATTTAGTGTTCTAAAGTGCAAGAAGGCTGTGATGTGCCTTAAGGAGAAAATACGTGTATTAGATAAGCTTCATTCAGGCATGAGCTATGGTGCTGTCAGTTCAATGTTAATGAATTAATAACACATATTAAATAAGGTGTCTTTAAACAGAAATACACATAAAATAAGGTTGTATATTGATGGGTTGATGAAAATCTTGTGATCAGAGACTCCTGGGAATCTCATACTGTATTTCCACCAGGTGTGATGGCTCAATATTCACTAACTGAACATTCACAGTGAATTTATAGAACGTAACTACCATGAATAATAATGAGAATCAACTCTCTTCCTATGTTCTCCCTGTTCCTGAGGATCACAGCTTGAAATAATACCCTGTGAACAGTGTGATCAATAGGAAACACTGCAACACATTTTAATCCATTGCAGTCATTACTCTTTTTGATGTTAAAATTGTCCCATCTTCAGACAGTGTTGCCTGTTATCACTTGACATGACACCATTCATCTTCAACTGCTTCCTTGTTTTCTGGCCACAACAAAAATTCCCAGGCTCGTCTTGTACATTTCTTGCTCTAGAACCTGGAATGAATCATTTCTTTAAAGAGCCTGGTTCCTTTTAGTCTAAACTGGAGTTGAAGAAAAGGAGTGAAATGTAGAACACAGCTGACCGTTGACTTCCTAGGACCCAGGGCTTGCCCTTTACATCAGCACCGTGGATTTGGAAGCTTTCTGACAACCTGTGGGGACACTGGGCGTTTCTTGCTCTAATGACTGGTGCCACTGCCCATCACTGCTAAAATTAACACTCTACCCTTTGTGACTTCCCTGCCGGGAGGGTCACATGACCTGAGTTACTCAATTCTGAAAGGAAGAAATCCTAGTTTGGCACAAAATAAATTTACTCCATTCCAGTGTGAGAAGAGAAGGAAGATGCAGAGTCATAGGGACACTGAGGCTGTGTGCAGTGAGCACTCTGTCCCTGGGTCTAGGACCCAGTCACTGTGCAGCTGCTGCTCTCAGGGTTAGTATCTTTCCAGTGAACCTGGCTGGGAGGAGGTCTTCTTGTAATCTGTTTTAGTGTCATCACCTGTCAGACAGTTTAGAAGCTGCATCACTGGACTAGCCACAAAGAGGAAGAACTGGGGACATGCTGCAGAGCGGTTAAGTCAGACGGATTTCAAAGCAAACAGACCTGGTCTGAACCCTGACTCTGTCCCTAGAAAGTTACATAAAGTTCCCAAGCTTTTAGTTTCTTTTCTATAGTGCAGATAGTGATACTCTAATCAAATGGCTGTTCTGAGCCAGTATCCATAAAGTCCAAGTAGGTGCTCAAGGTAAGCCAGCAATTACTATTGGAATAGGCAGCAAAGGGAGTGTACATGCTTTCAAGTCAAGGAAATTGCATTCATATCCCAGCTCCACCTCTTACCAGTGTGACCTCAGGCAAGTAAGTTACTAACCTTTCCCAGGGCTTGATTTCCTCACCTGTGAAAAGAAAATCAAAGTTCCTGCTTTCTTAGAGTTGTGGTAAGGATTAAATGAGATACTGTATATGACTTGCTTAGCATAATGAACCAAGAAGTACTGATGATGGTAATTGAAAGTCAAAATGAGGTACCCAATTGAGAGTCAGCCCTCTCTCCAAGCAGAAAATCAGTCATCACAGTGCCATCCTGGAGTGCAGATGGGGGCCATGAGTTTCAGTGAAAGTGACAATCCTATAAATAACTTTTAAGACTGCTTCCCATCATATCCCATAAGACAGCAGCTTTCCCCAGAAGTCATAATGCCAACAGGACTCTAGACATCATAGGAGGAATAAGCTGAAATAACTCAGCAGTATTATGCTGCAAATGGGAGGGACAGAGACAGAAATAGCCAAGAAATGTATGAGAAGATACCTTTTGTTGATATGAACAAGGAAGAGAATTGTTCATAACTCATGTAGTTCTTGAGCATTTGTTATCTTTATTGTTTCTGTTTAGTTGCTCAGTCATGCCCAATTTTGGGGGACAACATGGACTGCAGCACACCAGGTTTCCCTGTCCAGAACCAATTCCTGGAGCTTGCTCAAACTCATGTCCATTGAGTCAGTGATGCCATCCAACCATCTGATCCTCTGTTGTCCCCTTCTCCTCCTGCCTTCAATCTTACCCAGCATCAGGGTCTTTTCTAAGGAGTCAGTTCTTCACATCAGGTAACCCAAGTATTGGAGCTTCAACTTCAGCATCAGTCCTTCCAATCTATTCAGGGCTGATTTCCTTTAGGATTGACTGGTTTGACCTCCTTGCAGTCCAAGGGACTCTCAAGGGTCTTCTCCAACACTACATTTCAGAAGCATCAGTTCTTTGGTGCTCAGCTTTCTTTTATGGTCCAAATCTCACATCCACACATGACTACTGGAAAAACCATAGCTTTGAATAGACAAACCTTTGTTAGCAAAGTAGTGTCTGCTTTTTAATATGCTGTCTAGGTTGGTCATAGCTTTTCTTCCAAGGAGCAAGCATCTTTTAATTTGAGGTTGCATCCACTATGGACACCTTTGTCTGTAGTGATGCTTCTAAGGCCCACATGACTTTGCATTCCAGGATGTCTGGCTCTAGGTGAGTGATCACACCACCGTGGTTATCTGGGTCATGAAGATCTTTTTTGTATAGTTCTTCTGTGTATTCTTGCCACCTGTTCTTAATATCTTCTGCTTCTGTTAGATCCATGCCATTTCTGTCCTTTATTGTGCCTATCTTTGCATGAAATGTTCCCTTGGTATCTCTAATTTTCTTGAAGAGATCTCTAGTCTTTCCCATCCTATCGTTTCCCTCTATTTCTTTGTACTGTTTACTGAAGAAGGCATTTTTCTCTCTCCCTGCTATTTTTTGAAACTTTGCATTCAGATGGGTATATCTCTCCTGTTCTCTTTTGCCTTTCACTTCTTTTTTCTTCTCAGCTATATGTTCTCTCTTCTCAGAAGACCATTTTGCCTTTTGCATTTCTTTTCCTGTGGGATGGTTTTGATCACCACCTTCTGTACAATGTTAGGAACCTGCGTTCATAGTTCTTCAGGCACTCTGTCTATCAGAGCTAATCCTATGCGTCTATTTGTCACTTCCACTGTATAATCCTAAGGGATTTGATTTATATCATACCTGAATGGTCTAGTTGTTTTCCCTACTTTCTTCAATTCAAATCTGAATTTTGAAATTACCTAAATGGACAATATTTACCCAATTATACTAAAGTAAATACTGATTTTTAATTTCTCTAAAATTTATTATGTTATTTTGGGAAGACAATGAGCAGAGCATAATGTGAGAAACTTAAACTTCATTCCCCCAAGTAGGAACTCTATTGATACTTTCTAAAGATAGTAAATAAAAAGTAATAGTACAAGCATATTATTTTAAAACATAGAGGTAAATACCAGAAAAAGTAGTTAAAAGAATTAAAACTGGCTGCCTCTGAGGTGAGGGATTTGCAGGGCAAGAGACTGCTCTTCCTCTAGATAACTTTTGTTTGATTTTTTAAAAACTTTATTCATTTGCACGTATACCCCAATGTTCATCACAGCACTGTTTATAATAGCCAGGACATGGAAGCAACCTAGATGTCCATCAGCAGATGAATGGATAAGAAAGCTGTGGTACATATACACAATGGAGTATTACTCAGCCATTAAAAAGAATACATTTGAATCAGTTCTAATGAGGTGGATGAAACTGGAGCCGATTATACAGAGTGAAGTAAGCCAGAAAGAAAAACACCAATACAGTATACTAATGCATTTATATGGAATTTAGAAAGATGGTAACGATAACCCTGTATGCGAGAGAGCAAAAGAGACACAGATGTATAGAACAGTCTTTTGGATTCTGTGGGAGAGGGAGAGGGTGGGATGATTTGGGAGAATGGCATTGAAACATGTATAATATCATATAAGAAATGAATCGCCAGTCTAGGTTTGATGCAGGATACAGGATGCGTGGGGGTGCACTGGGATGACCCGAGGGATGGTACAGGGAGGGAGGTGGGAGAGGGGTTCAGGATTGAGAACACGTGTACACTCGTGGCGGATTCATGTTGATGTATGGCAAAATCAATACAATATTGTAAAGTAATTAGCCTCCAATTAAAATAAATAGATTTAAATTTAAAAAACTTTATTCATGTATAAAACAAATAAAAATAAAATTATTTCTTAAAAAAAATACTGACCTCAAAAAGTATTTTGAGGAAATTCCCCGGCAGTTCAGGGTTAGGTCTTCAGGCTTCCACACTGCAGGAGGCACAGTTTTGATCCGTGGTCAGGGAATTAAGATTCCCACATGCTGCTGAGCATGGGCAAAAATAAAAAGTAATAACAATAAACTTAAAAAAATAATAAATTTTAAAAATTATTTTGAGCTATTATAGTATCCTGTAAAACTAGTGCCATAGTTTCAAACACTAGTGAACATAGAACCCTTCCAAGAGGATCTGAATCCTTAGGTCTGGGGTAAGCCCTGGGAATCTGCATTTTTAACTGGCATCCCAGGTGATTCTGATGTAGGTAGTCCAAAGACCACACACTGAGAAACACATAGTAGACGAAGATGATGAGCCTGCACAAATGGACAGGGAGATGCATCCTCCTGATGGGCGGGCTGCTAGAATGGAGTTTCTACCCGGGCCAGCTCCTTGTACTCACACTCGAACTGCCCATTTGAGCATGATGAAATTTGGAAAAAGCTGAGATTTCTTGTGAATATAATTCTGATACACATTAATCCTCCTTCCGGGTCCACCACATTCTCTGCCTCAAAGGTCTTGAACTCAGAACAGTGTGTGTCGGTTCACAGCCACTGGAACCCACTTTCAGAGGGACTTTCATTCGAGGTCAAGCTACCTACCTTCTAGGTTCCTCTCATAGATTAGAGTCCTGAAATGGTCAGTCAAGGTCTTTGGGGGGATGGGGCAGGGACATCAGGAGAATGAAGGCTTCATTAACCTCAGACAATGGCCCGGAGCAGATTCCTCCTATGCATTCAGCAGCTTGTATAGGATTAGTGTATACAGCATGTTTCGAAGGCCCCATGCTATATCCCATTGGCCGCCAGTGTTAAAGGCCTGAATGCCTTTTGCTGAGGCAGAGTAAGCCTCTCTGTAACTATATTTTCTCTTTTTAAAGAAAGAATCCCAGCAAGGCTGATGGAGGTGGCCTGAAGGTCTGTAGGCCTTGTGGCCTGTCCTGGGGCTGTCCCTGGCTCTCTTGCTCCCCTTGCCGGCTCCCTGTCTGACTGGCATGGTGTTGCCCCTTGACCGTGGGCTCAGGGGCCTCCAGCCAAAGCTGCTGACTCTGACCACGGCCTTTCTCTGGGCTGTGTTCATTTGCATTGCGCTGCTGAGGGTGGAGGAGCTATATAGGCTCCGGCCCATTCACGGGAGGATTAGGCCTGGACCGAGGGCGCAGCAGGAAAGAGGCCACAGCAAAGGCCCAGCTCCACTCCCTGAGCGGTCACCATGCCCTACCTGCTGCCAGGATTCTTCTGTGACCGTGTGATCCGTGAGAGGGACAGGAGAAACGGAGAGGGCACTGCTACACAGCCCATCAAGTATGAGGGGCAGGATTTTGTTGTTCTCAGACAACGGTGCCTGGCTCAGAAGTGCCTCTTTGAAGACCGTGTGTTCCCAGCAGGCATCCAATCCCTGGGCTCCCATGAGCTGAGCCAGAAAACCAAGATGAAGGCCATCACGTGGAAAAGGCCAAAGGTAGGGATAGGAGGGACAGGGTAGCTGTTCTGGTAAGGACAGCTCCTGGGGACAGGAGACCAAGTGGTCCAGAGCCTGAGACCAAAGATCCTGGATCTGACCAAGTGACTTATTAACGTACTCCTGCTCCTAAATACTTTCCTGCTTCCTCCTGAAACTGGAGCTGTTGTTTTCTGTTCCTGAACTAAAGACTATTTAATACTTTATAAATGCCTGAGACTGTAAATATTTTTGAGAGAGCTAATGCACTGACTTAACGTCATAGTAAAACAGTAAGGAATCATTGTCACATCTCTTCTTGAGAGCAGGTGTTCTGGGGAGGGAAAGTGGAGTGGTAAACAGAATTAGGGCTCACAGTTACAAAAGCAGTTCCATGGAAGGTGGTGAAAAGTTATGGAATAGGAGGCTGCAGGAGGCTGGAGACTTGTCTTCTTAACTGTTTGCCTAAGGCTGGTTCATTAGTGATATGTCACTTCTGTTTAAATAAAAAGGTCCGTGCTGACCTGCCACACTCCTTACCGGGAAAAGCAGTTTGCTCTGCTGCTGTTGCTGCTGCTAAGTTGCTTCAGTCGTGTCCAACTCTGTGCAACCCCATAGACGGCAGCCCACCAGGCTCCCCTGTCCCTGGGATTCTCCAGGCAAGAACACTGGAGTGGGTTGCCATTTCCTTCTCCAATGCAGGAAAGTGAAAAGTGAAAGTGAAGTCGCTCAGTCGTGTCCGACTCTTCACTACCCTATGGACTGCAGCCTACCAGGCTCCTCTGTCCATGGGATTTTCCAGGCAAGAGTACTGGAGTGGGGCGCCACTGCCTTCTCTGCAGTTTGCTCAGGGATGCCTTACAGCCCAGCAACTGAAGAGCCTGTTTGTTTCAATTGTTTTCAGCTACTCTGTGCTTCTCAAACTATGGTCTTTGGACTACCTGCGTCAGAATCACCTGGGATGCCAGTTTAAAATGCAGAGTCCTAGGGCTCATCCCAGAAGTATCTGTATTTCTGTATTTAACTGACTGTATTCATAATCAGTGAAACATGAGTTCATGGTGACTCATACCAAAATATTTCTCTTTGTGTGTGTATGACTTTATATACTAACTTTCTATCCTTCAACTGTGCTATATTTCCTTATTAGTTCCAGAAATGTGTTTTTCTTTTTGTTATTTGTTCAGGATTTTCTCGATAGACAATTACATCATCTGTGAATGAGGAGTTTATTTCTTCCTTTCCAATCTTTATAAATTTCCTTCTCTTGTTTTATTGTATTAGCTAGGATTTTCAATATGATGTTGAGTAAGAGTGGTAAGAGGACTATGGCTGATTCATATTTGGCAGAAAACAAAATTCTGTAAAGCGACTATCCTTGAATCAAAAAAATAAATTTTTTAAAAAAGAAAAAAAAAAGAGTGGTAAGAGGAGAGTCTTGTCCCTAATCTGAAGGAGAAAGCATCTCATTTCTCAACATTAAATATGATGATAATTGTAGGTCTCTAAAAAAAAGTACATTTTCTTTACCAACTTGAGGACATTGCCCTCTGTTCCTGAGTTTTTATCATGAATGGGTATTGAATTTTGTCAAATGGTTTTTGTGTATCAATTGATATGATCATTGATTTTTCTTCTTAGCCTGTTGTGATAATTTATTTTCAAATGTTGAAAATCTTGCATACCTGGAATAAATCCCACTTGTCTGTAGTGTATAATTTCATTTATAATTTGTCATTTTTGAGTTACTAATTTTTTTGAGGATTTGGTTTTATTTTCATAAGAGATATTGATTGGTCTGTAGTTTTACTTTGCAATGTCATTTTCTGATTTGAGTATTAGGGTAATATTGGCCTCATAGAACGAGTTATGAAGTGCTCTCTCTGCTTCTATTTTTCTGGGGGGTATTGTAGAGAATTGATATCATTTCTTCCTTGAATGTTTGATAGAATTCACCAAGAAAATTATCTGGATCTGGTGCTTTCTCTTTTGGAGGGTTATTAATCATTGAACAAAACTTTTTAACAGGTACAGCCATATTCAGATAATCTATTTGTCCTTGTGCATGTTTTGGTAGTTTGTGTCTTCCATGAAATTAGTATGTTTTATCTAAGTTACCAGTTCCTGTGGTCATAGAGTCATCTGTAATATTCCTTTATTATCCTTTTAATGTCCATGGGATCAGTAGTAGTGATCTGTTCATTTTTGATGTTGGTAATTTGTGTCTTCCCTTTTTTTCCCTTGGTTAGCATGGCTAGAGGTTTATTAATATTATTGACCTTTTCAAGAACCAGTTTTTGGCTTTATTGATTCTTTCTATTGTTTTGCTATTTTCAGTTTCATTGATTCTGCTCTTATTATTTCTTTTTTTTCTACTTGCTTTGTGCTTAAATTTTTTCCTTTCTCTAGTGTCCTAAGGTAGAATATTGGTATTGGTATCAGATCTTTCTTCTTTTCTAATATATACATTTAATATTGTAGCTTTCCCTCTGAGCCCTGGTTTCACTGCATTCCACAAATTTTGATGTTATATTTTTATTTAGTTCAAAATAATTTCTAATTTCTCCTGGAACTTCTTCTTTGACTTGTATGTTAGTTAGAAGTGTGTCATTTAATTTCCAAATAATTTGGGGTTTTTCAGTTATTTTATTATTGCGTTCTATTTTCATTCCACTGTCATCTGAAAACATACTTTGTATGTTTCATATTCTTTGAAATTTGTCAAAGTGTGTTTTATAACCCAGAATGTGGTCTTAGTGACTCTTCCATGTGATATTGAGAGCAGAAATGTGTATTCTCCTTGCGACCCCATAGACTGTAGCCCACCAGGCTCCCCTGTCCATGGAATTCTCCAGCAGGCTCCCCTGTCCATGGAATTCTCCCCTGTCTATGGAATTCTCCAGAATAGCTACTGGAGTGGGTAGCTATTCTCTTCTCTAGGAGATCTTCCTGACACAGGATTGAGCCTGGGTCTCCTGTATGGCAGGCTGGTTCTTTACCATCTGAGCCACTGGGGAAGTCCATATATGCAGTCTGCTGCTGCTGCTGCTAAGTCACTTCAGTTGCGTTCAACTCTGTGCGACCCCATAGACAGCAGCCCCCCAGGCTCCCCCATCCCTGGGATTCTCCAGGCAAGAGTACTGGAGTAGGGTGCCATTGCCTTCTCCGATATATGCAATCTAGTACTTTATAATAGAAAATACCCAATTTCTCCCTTCCTTCCCTCGAGACATTACTATCACGGATTTCACTTACCATATGCTATAAGTACTCCACATGTTGTTGTTTGAATTACTTTAAATAAAGTTATCTTTAGATTAAGAATAAGAAAAATAAAAGCTTTATTTTACCTTCATTTATGCCTTCTCTGCGGAGAAGGCAACAGCACCCCACTCCAGTACTCTTGCCTGGAAAATCCCATGGACAGAGGAGCCTGGTAGGCTGCAGTCCATGGGGTTGCGAAGAGTCAGACACAACTGAGCGACTTCACTTTCACATTTCACTTTCATGCATTGGAGAAGGAAATGGCAACCCACTCCAGTGTTCTTGCCTGGAGAATCCCAGGGACAGGGGAGCCTGGTGGGCTGCCGTCTATGGGGTTGCACAGAGTCGGACACGACTGAAGCGACTTAGCAGCAGCAGCAGGAGCAGCAGCAGCATGCCTTCTCTGATGCTTTTCCTTTTTTTATATAGGTCCAGGTTTCTGTTCTAAATAATTTTCCTTCTCCTGAAGGAGCTTCTTTTAACCTTCCTTGCAAGGCAAGTCTTCTGGAAATGAATTCCCTATGGTTTTGTCTGAAAAGCCTTTATTTCTCCTTCAGGTTTAAAAAAATTCACTTATTTTGGGCTGCATCAGGTCTTAATCGTGGCACATGGAATCTTTGTTGTGGTGCACAGGTTTCTCTCTAGCTATGGAACACAGGTTTAGTTTCCCTGTGGAATGTGATCTTAGTTTCACAGCCAAGTATCAAACCCACATCCCCTGCACTGTAAGGCAAATTTTTAACCGCTGGACCACCAGGGAAGTCCCTGTCCTTCAGTTTTGAAAGATTAATGCTCTGCATATAGAATGCTAGGTGGATGGTTTTTTCTATCAATTTAAATATTTCAATCCGATCTTTCTTGCTTGCATGGTTTCTGAAGAAAAGTCTGCTATAATTCTTGCCTCTTTTCCTCTAGAGTATTTCCCTGCTCTTGGCTTCTTTCAAGATCTTTTCTTTATCTTTGGTTATCTGCAGTTTGAATATGATATGCCTAAGTGTAGTTATGTTTTATCTTGCCAGCATTTATGTTGCTTGATGTTCCTTGAGCTTCCTGGATTTGTGATTTGGTTATCTGTCATTAATTTTGGAAAGTTCTTACATTATTACTTCAAATATTTCTTCTGCTCTGCTCTTTTTTCCCTCCAGTATTCCAATTATGCATATGTTGCACATTTCGAATGTCTCACCATTCTTGGATGTCCTGCTCTGTTTTTTGTTATTGTTATATTCTTCTCTTTGCATTTCACTTTAGGAAATTCCTATTGTCTTATCTTCAATCTCGCTGATTTTTTTCTTTGTCTTTGTCTAATTTACTGATGGATCCATCAAATATATGTTGTAATATTATTTATTTCTATCATTTCCTTTTGAATCTTTCTTGATTTCCATAGCTCTGCTTATATTACCAACCTTTTCTTGAATGCTATCTACTTCTTCCATTAGACCTTTTGACACACTAGTCATAATTACTTTAAATCCTCTACTTGGTAATTCCAACATCTATGTCATATCTGAATCTAGTTCTGATGTTTGCTTTACCTTTTCAGACTGCTTTTACCTGCCTTTTGACATCTCTTGTAGTTTTTGGCTGAAAGTAGACATTGTTTTGGGTAATAAGAACGGAGATAAATAATCCTTTGGCATGAGGTGGATTTTTTTTGGCCGCACCATAGCGGTGTGCAGAAATTCCCTGGCCAGGGATCAAACCCATCCTCCAAGCATTGGGAATGCAGTCTTAATCACTGGACCACTAGAAAAGCCCTGGCATGAGGATTTATGTTAGGCTGGCTAGAAACTGGTTGTGCTATGGTTGTTTCTTATAGCTGTAGATGTCAGATGCTTCAGATTCCTTTAATATCCTTGGTTTGTCTCCTCTCTTGACTTTGGGCTTTCCTAAGTACTTATCAGAGCTTACATCTTGCAGCTCTTTCAGCTGTAAGTCACTGTTATTTCACTGGAGCCCTGTTGATGTGGTAATACAGTGGAGAAGGGGAAGTGTTCTATAATCTAATGATTAAAGCCCTGCCTTTTAATGGGCCTGTCTCTCTGGGCTGTGATCTTCACACGTTTTTCCACTGGTATAGCTTTTTTCCCTTCTTTGGTGAGAAAGAAATATACTTCCGCCAACATAGGTAAGACAGGAAAAGCCTTTTCCCCAGTAGGAGGATCTTTCTTGAATTTTCATAAGAACTTAGTGGAATTTTTGGAGGTAGAAACCATGAAAGTATGGGGGAGGCGGGTTCTTCTAAAGACTGTGGCCTCCAGAAGTTTCTCACTCTGTGCTAGTCCTCACTCAGCTTCCAGAAATTCATCAAGGTTACCATTTCAGTGTTTCTCCCAGTTTGTGGCTGAGGCAGCTTCTGCCCCAGATAAACAGATCTTGGCTATAACTCTCTGGTTTCACTTGCATCTTTATTTCAATGTAGTTGACCTCTAACCTCAATTCTCTGATGGGTCCAAGCAAAGTCACTGGTTTTCAGGTGTTGGCTTTTTCCTGTGGTAAGGAAGGGAGGGATGACTTCCAAGCTCTTGACATGTTGGAGCTGAAACCAGAAGTCCCCTATTAGCCCACCCTTTTAAATGTATGTTTTTATTTATGTTATAATGCACATTATATGTTAGGATAATACACACAGATAATTTTAAACTAATAAAAATACTTTTGTAGAGTTGTGTGTTCAGAACATTTTAATGATGGAAAGAAAGTGAAAGTGTTAGTCGCTCAGTTGTGTCTGACTCTTTGCAACCCCATGGACCGTAGCCCGCCAGGCTCTTCTGTCCACACGATTCTCCAGGCAAGAATACTGGAGTGAGTAGCCATGCCCTTCTCCAGGGGATCTACCTAACCCAGGGATCCAACCTGGGTCTCCTGCATTGCAGGCAGATTCTTTACCATCGAAGCCACCAGGGAAGTGCTCTTATGATGGAGGTATACAATAAAAAATGTTTGGAGACACTGTGCAAACCACAGCACTCAAAAATGGAGGAAATGGTTACCTGCTGCTAATTGCTGTGGCTCCATCACTGACAGATCCAGTCTCATACCAAATTATAGCCAAACGAGTGACCAGAAGCCTTAGGTCCCCAAGCTAAAGTGACAGAGCCAGCATGATTTACCCTTTGTTTATATTAACCAACACAAACAGGTCTCAGACCCTCCAGAAAAGTAGGCAGTGAGGAGGGTATCTAGGCAAATCTAGCTATTCTATGAATTAATCCTCAACAAGCTTGCTAACTGACCCTCACCAAACAGACATCTCTCATGAGGACACACAGTTGAGGGTCTCTAGGCTGGGGGTTTCCCAGAGGGCAGGCAGGGATGATTTCCTCTTTTTATTATATCCTTCAATCTCCCAGCCCTGTACATACTCAGAAGTCCAATTAGTGTCTGGTGAATTTAGCTGAGGTAGTATTGAAGGTAAATGTAGCATATTGGGGAATCTCTACCATTGCAAAAAACGCAACTCCGTTCAAATACCTGAAGCAGACGGGAGAGAAAGCAGTGCAGCTGCTGCTGCCTTTCCAAGTTGTCAGCCCTGGAATTGGTGGCAGATGGGTGGACAAGGCTTCTGAACCTGTAGACCCAAGGAGAGAAAGCTACCCCTGTGACAGCTAAAAAATGTAGCCACACTTCCATTATTTGAGTCACTGTATAATATATTCCCTTATAAGAGGGGCAGGACACTCAGTAGTCAAGTGTCTCAGTTGGCAAGTAACAGAGGCCCAACTCTAACTTAAACCAAAAATGTTCTGTAGCTGAATTTTCAAAGGTGATGATTGGGTTTAGACACACTGAATCCAGGCCTCAAACCACATCAAGACACACTTCCTAATATTATCTGTCTGTCTGTTTATCACCTCTGCCCTCTCCACCCACTCCTCCATCTGCTTCTTCTGAGTTGTCTTTACTCTCAGGCAGGTTACCTTCACAAAGGGGCAGAAATGGCCACAAGCAGCTTCAGGCTGACATTCTCCAGCTTAGTAACTCCTGGAGGAGAATGTGTTTCTTTCTCAATAGTTACTACAAAAGACTTGGCCCATATCTCTTGGCCTAGACTTGGTCATCTGCCCATTCCTGGTGGTCATCCAACCACCTTCAGTCTAGTTGCCCTAACAGCTGTGTGTAGCTGGGGGAAGGGGGAAGCCCACCAGAACAAGTGCTGATAGTAGGGTTGCTCTCCAGCTGAAAACTGAGGAATAATACCAGGAGAAGGGGGAACATATTACAAGGATGCAAAATACTGGGGAGACAAAAATAACATGTTCACTATACCTTAATTTCTTTGCTTTTTAAGAGGAAAGAGTCTTATTTGAAATAATGAGAGTTTTATATTTTATTAGGGAAAAACGGTTTTTAAAGACCACATTCTGGTAGTTGATGTTCTCTTCACTACATTTTTACTGCTTCTAGTTTTTATGTTTTGTTTTGTTTTAGTGCTGGGAAATAGAAAATTTTTTTAGAGAGACAGAAATGAATCATGAGTTATGCTTAAATATCCAAATCAACTTTAACATTGCTGGGTTTTTCCTGAAGTTATTCATGTTTATAATTTTACATATTTTCTTTTTAAATGAAATCTCTCTTTGAAGCTTGCTTACTTTTGGCTGTGCTGGGTCTCCGTTGCTATGAGGGCCTTTCTCTAGTTGCAGCAAACAGAGGCTACTCTCTAGTTGTGCACGGCTTCTCATTGCAGCAGCTTTTCTTGTTGTGGAACACTGGCTCCAGAGCAAGGGTTCAATAGTTGTGTCTCAAGGTCTTAGTTACACTGAGAGCATGTGGGATCTTCCCAGACCAGGGTTCAAACCCACGTCTCCTGCATTGGCAGGTGGATTCTTCACCACTGAGCCAGCAGGGAGGCCCCCTGCATATTCTCTTTTACACTAAAAATATCCTAGTTCCTAATGACATTGATGTACATTATTTACTTTATCCTACATGTGAACATTTTGAAGTAGTAACAATATTATTTTTATTTATTATGGTTCACATTTCATTATGGTTTGGGGTTTGACCTTAAGATGTAAGGTTTAGCCTTTGATTGTATGGATCACAAAAAACTGTGGAACATTCTTAAAGACATGAGATACCAGAACACCTTACCTCCCTCCTGAGAAATCTTTGTGCAGGTCAAAAAGCAACAGTTAGAACTGGACATGGAACAATGGACTGGTTCCAAATTGGAAAAGGAGTACATCAAGGCCCTATATTGTCACCTGCTTATTCAACTTGTATGCAGAGTATATCATACGAAATGCCAGGCTGGATGAAGCACAAGCTGGAATCAAGATTGCTGGAAGAAATATGAATAACCTCAGATATACAGATGATACCACCCTTATTGCAGAAAGCAAAGAGGAACTAAAGAGCCACTTGATGAAGGTAAAGGAGAAGAGTGAAAAAACTGGCTTAAAACTCAAGATTCAAAAACCTAAGGTCATAGCATCTGGTCTGATCACTTTATGGCATATAGATGGGGAAACAATGGAAACAGTGACAGAAGTTATTTTCTTGGGTTCCAATATCACTGCAGATGGTGACTGCAGCCATACAATTAAGAGATGCTTGCTTCTTGGAAGAAAAACTATGACCAACCTAGACAGCATATTAAAAAGCAGAGTCATTACTTTGCTGACAAAGGTCCATCTAGTCAAAGCTATGATTTTTCCAGTAGTCATGTATGGATGTGGGAGTTGGACTATAAAGAAAGCTGAGCACCAAAGAATTGCTGCTTTTGCACTGTGGTGTTGGAGAAGACTCTTGAGAGTCCCTTGGACTGCAAGGAGATCCAACCTGTCCACCCTAAAGGAAATCAGTCCTGAATATTCATTGGAAGGACTGATGCTGAAACTCCGATACTTTGGCCACCTGATGCAAAGAGCTGACTCATTTGAAAAGACTCTGATGCTGGGAAAGATTGAAGGCAGGAGGAGGGAACAACAGAGGATGAGATGGTTGGATGGCATCACTGACTCAATGGATGAGTTTGAGCAAGCTCTGGGAGTTGGTGATGGATGGGGAAGCCTGGTGTGCTGCAGTCCATGGGATCACAAAGTTCAGTTCAGTTCAATCGTTCAGTTGTGTCCAACTCTTGGCGACCCCATGGACTGCAGCATGCTGGGCCTCCCTGTCCATCACTGGCTCCAGGAGTTTACTCAAACTCATGTCCATTGAGTCGGTGATGCCATCCAACCATCTCATCCTCTGTCGTCCCCTTGTCCTACTGCCCTCAATCTTTCCCAGCATCACGGTCTTTTCAAAAGAGTCAGCTCTTCGCATGAGGTGGCCAAAGTATTGGAGTTTCAGCTTCAGCATCAGTCCTTCCAATGAATACTCAGGACTGATTTCCGTTAGGATGGACTGGTTGGATCTCCTTGCAGTCCAAGGGACTCTCAAGAGTCTTCTCCAACACCACAGTTCAAAAGCATCAATTCTTCTGCCCTCAGCTTTCTTTATAGTCCAACTCTCACATCCATACATGACTACTGGAAAAACCATAGCTTTGACTAGATGGACTTTTGTCAGCAAAGTAATGACTCTGCTTTTTAGTATGCTGTCTAGGTTGGTCATAGCTTTCTTCCAAGGAGCAAGTATCTTTTAATTTCATGGCTGCAGTCACCATCTGCAGTGATTTTGGAGCCCAAGAAAATAAAGTCTGTCACTGTTTCCATTGTTTCCCCATCTATTTGCTATGAAGTGATGGGACCAGATGAGAAGGCAATGGAGAAGGCAATGGCACCCCACTCCAGTACTCTTGCCTGGAAAATCCCATGGATGGAGGAGCCTGGTAGGCTGCAGTCCATTGGGTCGCTAGGAGTCGGACATGACTGAGCGACTTCACTTTCACTTTTCACTTTCCTGCATTGGAGAAGGAAATGGCAACCCAGTCCAGTGTTCTTGCCTGGAGAATCGCAGAGACAGTGGAGCCTGGTGGGCTGCTGTCTATGGGGTCACATAGAGTCAGACATGACTGAAGTGACTTAGCAGCAGCAGCAGCAGATGGGAGCAGATGCCATGATTTTAGTTTTCTGAATGTTGAGTTTTAAGCCAACTTTTTCACTCTCCTCTTTCACTTTCACCAAGAGGCTCTTTAGTTCTAAGGGTGGTGTCATCTGCATATCTGAGATTATTGATATTTCTCCCAGCAATCTTGATTCCAGTTTGTGCTTCATCCAACCTAGCATTTCTCATGATGTACTTTGCATATAAGTTAAATAAGCAGGGTGACAATATACAGGCTTGATGTACTCCTTTCCCAATTTGGAACTCCTTATTCCCAAATTCAGACTTGAATTGAAAAAAAGGAGGGAAAACCACTATACCATTCAGGTATGACCTAAATCAAATCTCTTATGATTATAGAGTGGAAGTGAGAAATAGATTCAAGGGATTAGATCTGATAGACAGAGTGCCTGAAGAACTATGGATGGAGGTTCGTGACATTGTACAGGAGGCAGGGATCAAGACCATCTCCAAGAAAAAGAAATGCAAAAAGGCACAATGGTTGCCTGAGGAGGCCTTACAAACAGCTGTGAAAAGAAGAGAAGCAAAAGGCAAACAAGAAAAGGAAAGATATACCCATTTGAATGCAGAGTTCCAAAGAATAGCAAGAGAGAAGAAAGCCTTCCTCAGTGATCAATGAAAAGAAATAGAGGGAAACAATAGAATGGGGAAACCTAGACATCTCTTCAAGAAAATTAGAAATACCAAGGAACATTTCATGCAAATATGGGCACAATAAAGGACAGAAATGGTATGGACCTAACAGAAGCAGAAGATACTAAGAAGAGGTGACAAGAATACACAGAACATACAAAAAAGATCTTTATGTCCCAGATAATCTCAATGGTGTGATCACTCACCTAGAGCCAGACATCCTGGAATGTGAAGTCAAGTGGGCCTTAGGAAGCATCACCATGAACAAAGCTAGTAGAGGTGATGGAATTCCAGTTGAGCTATTTCAAATTGTAAAAGATGATGCTGTGAAAGTGCTGCACTCAATATGCCAGCAAATTTGGAAAACTCAGCAGTGGCCACAGGACTGGAAAAGGTCAGTTTTCATTCCAGTCCCAAAGAAAAGCAGTGCCAAAGAATGCTCAAACTACCACACAATTGCACTCATCTCACATGCTAGTAAAGTAATGCTCAAAATTCTCCAAGCCAGGCTTTAACAGTACCTGAACTATGAACTTCCAGATGTTCAAGCTGGATTTAGAAAAGGCAGAGGAACCACAGATCAAATTGTTAACATCTGTTGGATCATCAAATAAGCAAGAGAATTCCAGAAAAACATCTGCTTTATTGACTATGCCAAAGCCTTTGACTGTGTGGATCACAAAAAACTGTGATCACAAAGAGTTGGACACAACTGAGCGACTAAACTGAACTGAACTTAGGATATATCCCCAAAGGAATAAACAGCCAACATTTTACATTGCAAGTCACTTGAAAAAATTCATTTTATGTATGTGATCATGCCATCAATTTGATAAGCAGTTAGGTTCCTTTTCTTCAATTTGCTTTCAGCTTTTACAGATTGCTTTTTTTTCCCACTAAAATTAGTATACCAGTTTATTACTCTTTTAAGTATTAACCATTTTGTTTGGTGTGTAGTAGTATCACATTGTAGTGTTTCCCATATGATTAATGATGTTGAGCATTTTCCCATGTATTTTTTGCCATTTGTATGAGGCTCCTATGGCTGCTATAATATATTACCATAAACTTGGTAGCTTAAAATAAGAATTTTATTCTTTCACAGTTACAGATTGCTTTTTAAAATTGCATTTTCTTCAATCTGGTTTTTAGTTCTATAAAATGTACATTGTTCCTAAGTCAAAATTAGTTTAAAACAGATATGTTCGGAGTTTTACTTCCATCCCTATATTCACCACTTAATCCTTTCCTCCCCTATAGGTAACCTTTTAAAAAATTATTATTTGGGGTTTGTTCTTCCATTGATAAGAGCTTCAAGGGGGTGGTGTGTGTGCTGTGATCTATGCACGACTTTCCATCTAGTAGGTGAGATAGATCCTTGAGCTCAGGGAGATTCATTCACTGAGCTCACTCACCCGGATTGCTGTATTAGGGAAGACAGAAAAACAGAGAGGGCTATATCACCAAGATAGCAAGGCTTCTTGAAGCGGTGAAGGACAAAGTTAAAACCAAAACACAGAATCTATTATTATTTCAAAAGTTAAAATACAAAGCATGACACATCCAAACAAACACAAGAGCACCCCCTGTTGGCCTCTGTTGGGATGCATATAACTGGTAGTGCCTGGATTTGAAAACTGCTCCGACCAGGGTGTCACGTTGGGTTAGCTTTATTAAAGAAGCATACCTGCCAACAGACTGGGAGGCCTTCGAGGCTCATGTCAAATTTATTCTTGGCTCTCCCCAGCTCTCAAGTCCTGTGGCCCTTGGGACACATGCTGATACTAAATATCTATGTTACTACACCTTGGGGAAAAAGATCCTTACTTTCCCTCCTGCACCTCTTTTCCTGGCTTAGAAAACAAACAAACAAGAGCTGTGTTTTGTACTGTCCCTTGGTCAAAGCTGAGACGGTAGTGACACTGTCCTAACTCTCAAGGTGGTCCCTTACTCAGACAGTATATCACTGTGAGGGATCAATGTGGGACAGTGAGAAAAGGAGCCACGCACCTGGCTCCTCCTGCCTGCTAGCTGTGTGTCCTTGGGCAAATTCTTAACCTCTCTGAGTCTTGGTGTTCTCATCTGAAAAATAAGAATGATAGTATCCAGTTCATGGGCATTTCTGAGGCTTAAGTGAGTGGCGTGTGTAAAACTCCTGATATGTGATGCCAGTACTGCATATGAACCTCAGTAAATAATAGCTACTAGTATTATTTCCTTTTTGCTTCACAGGAAATTTGTGAGAATCCCCGATTTATCATTGGTGGAGCCAATAGAACTGACATCTGCCAAGGAGATCTAGGTAGGAAAGTTCCTCTGGTCCTATTTAGCCAAACAATCAAGGTGTGATTAAGAGGTATGATCCTTTTATAGTAAGTAAAGGGACAGTAATCTGGTTTTACTTGTAATGAATTTGGGGGAGGTAGTTTTGATAACATTATTTAAACTCATTCAGCTCTGTGTTGGTGATTACTTCATTTAATTTCTGTCCCTCCCACCTTTCTCACCAGCTCTTTACCTTGTGTCACAACAGGAGGTCGCCTCCTCTCCAGAGTCTCCAGGACACTCACACACCCCACTCAGCAAGACAAAAGCCCTGTTTCTAGCAGGACCCACCTTCCTTAAAGGGCTTCCCTGGTGACTCAGTGGTTAAGAATTAGCCTGCTAATGCAGGAGACAGGAGTTTGATCCCTGGGTCAGAAAGACTCCCTGGAGAAGGAAATCCCTTCTCCAGGAGTCCCCACAGTGGAGCAGTGGGGTCCCCACTCCAGTGTTCTTTTCTGGTAAAATCCCATGGACAGAGGAGCCTGGCAGGCTAAGTCCATGGGGTCACGAGGAGTCAGACATGACTTAGAGACTAAACAACAACAAGCTTTCTTAGAAAGCAGCTCTGAAATTGTCTGCCATGCATGTCCCTTGGGCATGCAGAATCGATATGCTCACAAAAAGTGCTTTCATAACTCGAACTCTTGTTTAAACTGCCCCAGAATAGCTCCGTTTTAAACAAGCTTTTCAACAAAGGCAACGCCTACCATGTGGATGAGCATCCAATTTTCTGTCTGGTTAATTAGCTTGGCTGCTTCCTTTATCTCAGCCTCTTATTTGGAAGGTGTTGTCTTTAGTGTGAACTGCAGAAAAGTGCTGTGAAGTAAAGTTGGAGGAAACAAATATCAACAGACACAGTTTAGAACTTGAGGGAAAAGGGGCACTCAAGGCCAAATGAAAGGAATTTAGCTAATTTGGTCCCGGAAGGAGAGGCTGAAGAGGGTTTGAATATCTGACTTCCTGCACTTGAAGGAAGGCTGCCTGCAGAGCCCTGGCCAGCTAATAACCTGGGCCTTCCAACCGACACGCTGTTTCAGAAAGGCTGGCTGCTTGGGAGGTGGGAAGTGGGGAGGGTGGTAGTGGTGGTGGGAGGAGGCCTGTGGAGGCTCTCAGCCTCCCCTCTGCAGACTCAGAAATGCCATGACATCCCACACAGCACAACAAAGGCCTTGCATAACCTAGCCTGTGTTCTGTTGGTGTTCCTGGCCTGCCACTGGGGCATTCACACACACACACACACACACAAACAGGGCAAAGTGCCACCTCCAAATACTAACCAGCTTTCCTTACAGTACTAATGGGCTGGTCTGATGGCTCTCAGATGCTCAGATCCTGCAGTCACATTGCAACGGTGCAGGGCAGGCAGCTTCCCTACAGGTGTTAGAAAGAATGACCCAATTATGACCCCCACTACTCAGTTTCCACTGAGGTCCAGATGGAGGTCTGAGCTTATATTGCAGACAGAGGAATTGCCTATAGCCTTCAGGAAAGCAATCACGAGGGAGTAAGTTACCCTGTTGATGGCATAGTCCAGGGACTGCGGTCACACTCCTTTCCTTGGCTGATACCTCTGTAAGGTCAGATCTGGAAGCAGGACAGTGAGAGTCAAGTGTACGCCCTTCTCCAGAAAGCAGAGCAGCTGATGGGGATGGGGTCTCCTTCTTCCCTGGAGGTGTGGGCCCTCCTGTGACCTGTGCCACGTGTTTGCCTGCAGGGGACTGCTGGTTTCTTGCAGCCATCGCTTGCCTGACCTTGAACGAGCGTCTGCTTTTCCGGGTCATACCCCATGATCAGAGTTTCACTGAAAACTACGCGGGGATTTTTCACTTCCAGGTGAGGTCAAGGGACTGTAGTTAAGAGGGCCAGTGGGCCGTCCACCTACCAAGTATCCAGGGCTTGACTTCCCAGTGGCTCCAGGAAAGATTCCCACCCACCCAGCCAGCTATGGCTGTGGGCAGTGACCCCCTTCAGGCCTCAAGCCTGTGAGGAAGTAGTTGTTTATTTCTTCCTACCCTCAAACCCCTACACCTTCCGTTAGGCCCCAGAAATGTTAGAGGATATCCTGTTTGCTGGCCTGTTGGTCTATTTTTACCCTTCCAGCTGTCAGGCTTCTGTGTGATAACCAGAAGCCCTTCTCAAGTAAATCCCTAAGACACTGGCACTGGGAATCCAGAGGGCCCTTTAGGCCGCAAAAGAAATGCCAACACAAGTCTATACCCACTCTAGCATTCACCCCTTCCGGGCTCTGGAAGAAAAGTCTGGTTAATCTGGGGACCAGGCTTCTGGCTTGGCCCAGCAATGAGTCTTTTGGTTTCAGAATAAGTTCAGACACTGGAAACTTTCTGGATCCAAATTGTCCTAGCAAAGAGCCAAACCTCATGCTGACCCAGAACCGAAATGAGCTTCTTATGTGGGCACCTGTATCTACGGGTGTTCTGAGGCTTCTGAACAGCCCTGAAGGCTCCCAATGTCCTGGACTGACCCAGATCATCAGTTGATCTTGTATCCCAGGATGGAAGGCCTCAGAAAGGGTCTTCTCTGCAGGTTTAGGATCAGACTCCTGCTGCCATCCCAGTGTGAACAGGGCAGCGGGGTCCTGAGTCTTATTTTTTCCCTATGCCATCAAGCTGCTCACTCCCCTTGGGTATTTAAAAGGTCTGAAACCAAAAGGATCATAAACACAAAGACCACACAGATTTTTGCGTTCTTGTTCATAGGAGAGTAAATGTCATTAGAAGGAAATTAAACTACTTTTGGCTTTCTTGGGTTAAAACCAATCGGTTCAAGAACATCATCTAGAATTGGGATTACTGGACAGTGTTCCTGGTTTAACCAGAGTATATTCTGGGTCACCTTCCATTTCCATGTCAATCCTTCTTCTTCAACAACAATTCCTACCTTATTTGTCATCAAGAAGTACATAAATTATACGTCACCTTCTCCTAGACCAGTGCTTCTCAGCCCTGACTGCAGATGAGGATCAGCTGAGATAACTAAAAGTACTGATACCTAGGCTGTCCCCAGACCTACAGAGCAGAAGGAAAATCTCAAGCCCTCAGATACACATGGAGTACCTACCATCCCCTGTACTGAGCTGGACTGTGTGGAAGAAGCATAATGGTTTGTAACATACTTCCTGCCCTCAAAGAGGTCACAGTCCACTTAAAGAAAGATTCGCCCTCTCTAAACCCAGAATAGTGTGAACAAGAGGAATGTGGGGTAGGGACGCATTTCCCGCTGGTAATCTGAGGATGGCCCTGTGCTTGATGCTTCTGTGCAGTTCTGGCGCTATGGAGACTGGGTGGATGTGGTTATTGATGACTGCCTGCCAACTTACAACAATCAACTGGTTTTCACCAAATCCAACCATCGCAATGAGTTCTGGAGTGCTCTGCTGGAGAAGGCTTATGCTAAGTAAGATGGGGATAGGAAATCTCTAGTTTCCATAGTGAGCTCTTTAATCCTCCCTTCTTGGTGGCACTACAGATCCTGGATCCCAGTATTATTTCTCTGGAACTCAAATCCCAGAGCCTTGGTTGGCTCAACCTCATGAGCTCACTATATATACATATTTGTATGTATATATATATATATAATTTTTTATTTTGCATTGGGGTATAGCTGATTAACAATGTTGTGATAGTTTCAGGTGAACAGTGAAGGGACTCAGCCATATGTATACATGTATCCATTTCCCCTCAAACTCCCCTCCCATCCAGGCTGCTGCATAACACTGGAGCTAAGAATATATGAATAAAAGCCATGTTGCCTCTCAGAAGCTCCACTCCAGCTACTAATGGCTTTAATGGAGCCCTACTTCAGATTCCGAGTATAGTGGAAAGAGAACTATCAGGAAGTGGGAATAGCAGGTTCCAGTCCCAGTGTTTCTCCTCTCTGTGGCCTTAGCTGGTCACACAGCCTCTGGGGCTCAGTCTCTCCATTGTGAAGAAAGGGAATCATAGTATCTGTTCAAAAGCTTACAGAGTTGTTGGAGAATTTGGATAAGGTAGCATCACAGGACCCAAGAGTAAAGTCCTGGAGCCAGGGGTACCAGGGTCATGTTTCCTGGAACCCTGTGACCCCAGACTAGTCTTCATCCTATCTCTCAGGCTCCATGGTTCGTATGAAGCCCTGAAAGGTGGGAACACTACAGAGGCCATGGAGGACTTCACGGGAGGAGTGACAGAGTTTTTTGAAATCAAGGATGCTCCCAGAGACATGTACAAGATCATGAAGAAAGCCATCGAGAGGGGTTCCCTCATGGGCTGCTCCATTGATGTAAGTCTGGGGTGTGGGGTGCAGGACAGGGAGCTGCCAGCTACTGGGAAGACTTACCCAGTGAACAGCAGCACAGGGCTTTCCTCTGGGATGGGGTGAACGTTCTGTTTTAGGAAGCAGAAAAGTAGCTCTCAACTTTGAAAACTGGGGACTTCTCAAGGGAGAAGTTTCTGGAGGTTTTCAATAAAGATCCTAGAATTTAGGTGGAAATAGGCCTCCAGGGTTTCTCTTACCTTAAGATGGTAGGTGTTGCAAGAGGGCAGACACACTGAAACCATAATCACAGAAAACTAGTCAATCTAATCACACTAGGACTACAGCCTTGTCTAACTCAACGAAACTAAGCCATGCCCTGTGGGGCCATCCAAGATGGGTGGGCATGGTGGAGAGGTCTGACACAATGTGGTCCACTGGAGAAGGGAATGGCAAACCACTTCAGTATTCTTGCCTTGAGAACCCCATGAACTATATGGAAAGACAAAATGATAGGATACTGAAAGAGGAATTCCCCAGGTCAGTAGGTGCCCAATATGCTACTGGACCACTGACTCGATGGACGTGAGTCTGAGTGAACTCCAGGAGTTGGTGATGGACAAGGAGGCCTGGCGTGCTGCGATTCATGGGGTCGCAAAGAGTCAGACATGACTGAGCAACTGAACTGAACTGAACTGAACTGAGGCCTCCAGGGCTGGTGTTTCTCAGTTCCAGCATGCCCCTAGTAAGCTGGCCACACACTGGGCTATGGACCCGAACCTACCAGTTCCCTAAGAAAGCCTCTCAGTCACTGAGCTTTGATCATATCTCGCACGTGGGACACAGGCTTTGTGTTGTAATCTGGGAGAAGCTCAGCCTGCAGTCCACCTCTCAACAAAGTGGTATGAACTGAGACCAGAGCCAAGGGCAAGGGGATGGCAGACTGGCCAGGAGATGCACCTTCCCTGGGGGTTAGTCAATGTATTCTAACAGTCTTGGTTATCTCTCTTTGTGAGGAAGGGGCCCAAGCTGAATTCCTGTTCCTTCCTCTCCTAGTACACCCAGTAGATGGGAAAGCTTGGGAAGATGAAGCACCCATGGACAAACGTTTTCTTTCTGCATCACTGTTCTCCATCTTTTCTCCATTCATGCTCTACTTATCTCTCCTCTGTTTCTTTGTCTATCCCCTCCCTTCTTTCTCTCTCCTCCCTTTCTATCACCCTCCTTTGTTTACTCTCTCTCCCTCTCCTGGACTGTCCCCTGCCCTCCCTGTTGGGCCTCAGGATGGCACAAACATGACCTATGGAACCTCTCCTTCTGGGCTGAAAATGGGGGAGTTGATTGAACGGATGGTGAGGAATATGGATAACTCGCGGCTCAGGGACTCAGACCTCATCCCTGAGGGATGCTCAGATGACAGACCAACTCGGGTGTGTACTCCTCCCACCTGTATGGCCCGGGTGTGTTGTGTGGTGTCAGACCTTCCTCAGCAGCCGGCACTGCCCATGTGGGCTCCTCCTGGGGCCTTCCAGGGGTCTGGGTTGGAATCTCTTGCTTGCTCCAAGGCTCCTGAGGAACGGAGAGGGGAGACAGCTTCTGGAGGGAATCTCTGGTGGGGAAGGGGAAGGGGTTCCTTCATACTCCATGGTCTAGGCAGTTTCTCTGATAATGAATTAACAGGCATAAATATTTATGAGAGAGATTTCATTTATTTGTAAAGTATTTCTCTCCTTCTAGTTCATTCATTTATGTATTTGACACTTATTTACTGAGCTCCTACTAGGCACTCTTCTAACAAAGAAAATTCTCTCCCATTTGTTTAGAATTCTAAGGAATGAGCATTCTCCACACACTCCCCTCCACCCCCCACCCAGAGCTTATATTCTAGTAGTTTTGGAAGTAATACATACTATACAGTAAAGCAGAGGAAAAATGAACCTATTTCTTCCCTATCTGAGGATAATAACTTTTGGCATATGTCCTACTAGGATTTTTCTGTGCATACACCTAATCTAAATTTTTATTTTAAAAATGCAGTCATACTGTATGTACCTCTTTGCAGCAAGCTTCTTTTTCAGTTAGCTTTATATACCTAATGTATCAACAAGAATCACATTCTTAGTGTGTCTTCTATAACATTTTTTGTGGCTGTACAATAGTCCAACATTGTAGTTGGACTCCAAACAAATTGTAGTTTTTTTACCCCATAACTTATTATTGGGAATTTAAATATTTTCTTTTTCTGTTTTGGCTGTAGTTTTTAAATGTTACAGCTAACATCCTATTAGATACATCTTTGTGTCCATCCAGGACACTTTTCTTTGGACAGATGGCCAGTAGTGGAATAGCTGGGAATGCATATGTAATGCCACAGAGTCACTTCAAGTGGTTTCCCTGGTCCAAAACTGAGAGATTTATGAACCTCCTGCCCTCCTCCCTTTCTATTCACATGGTCTGGGTCCTCTAGAGACTGAAATCTGGAGGAGTTTGAGATGCCAAAAGCCTTGGCTCCTCATATACCCCTCACTTTGAAAAGGGCTCCAGGCTACCTCTTAAAGCTGTCATATCACCAGGCAGAGTGAAGCCACAGAGATCCATCTAGGGCTCACTGGGTTTTGGCCCTCCTACCCTTCTGCCAAGGATCTCTTGTGGCCACAAATCTCAGATGGAAGAGACTTCCCTGCTCCTTGAGGCTCAGTCATGTCTGAGCAGGACTCTCCTCTGGCTGCCTTGGAATTCTCTGCCTGGGTGCAGGAACTTTTAATTTCTTTCTTTTTTAAAATTTTTGGCCACATCACATGGCACATGGGATCTTCGTTCCCCAATCAAGGATCAAACCCGCACCCCCTGCATTGCAGGTATGGAGTCCTAACCACTGGACCACTAAGGAAGTCTACTTTTAATTTCTTGAATATGTTCTAGGGTGGGTGGAGAAGGTGAGGGGATATAAAGATAAAAGGTTAGACCTCCATGTTTCATCTAACCCCTCTTCTCAATCCCTTTCTCTTCCAGGAATAGTCAACCCTGGGTGGGCTCAGGGAAGGGGAGCCTGACCCAAGGCAGCCTCCATCCACCCCCACTTCTTCCTTTGAAAGACCCAAGAGATCCAGAAAGGAGGGCCAGGCACACTCTCACTCACCTCGTGGCCCCAGCCTCCACATTGTTCTCCAATGTTCAAGGGACCAGCTTGACGGAAACACCTTGTCTGGGCTGCATATTCTTGGCTCTCTTAAAGGGCTAGTGAGGGTCTTCTCATGGCTAGGAGGCATGCTTCCAGGGCATGGAGGAGTGCTTGTCCTCACTGAACCCAGGATGTGAACCAGTGTGAACTTTGTCTCAGGAAACAAGCCCTGACAGGCTGTCTGGTTTTCACTCCACAGACGATTGTTCCAGTTCAGTATGAGACAAGAATGGCCTGTGGGCTGGTCAAAGGCCATGCCTACTCAGTCACTGGGCTGGAGGAGGTGAGCCTGGTGGGGTATGAAGGGTTAGGACTTGAGGGGCTACTTGGGGGAACCTCCTGAAGTCAGGACTTGGCTTTCTGCGCCCTTTCACATCTGCAGAATTTGCCTCCAATCAGGTACTCAGGCTGAGTGCCTGGGGTTGGAGGAGACTACTGGGACTTGTAGGTGGATCTTGCCACAAGACAGTGCTCAGTTTATGTTTCTTTTTAGTGCTAAAGATAACAATTGCCCCAACATTTCCAAAGAACAAATAGAAATCACTTTGGTTTTATGAAGTTAATTTCATGGGCTTTTGTGTTTCTTATTTTTCATGGTCAGTAATGATGTTTTGCTCCCACTGACACATCTGGCCTTAACTGGGTCACAACAGAGACAGGGAGTTTGTCAGGCCCCTTGCGCACAGTTGGGCAGTTGTGCCCTGGTCATAGGGATGGGCAGAGACAGGCAGTTGTCCACAGCAGCCCATGCTGCAGACAGGAGGAAGGGGCCCCTTTTTCTGATTGATCTACTTAGAGGGGACATTTTCTGTCATTCTTCAGCCAGCAGGGACGTTTTTTTCTATTAATAATTCACGAAGAGACACCTAACTCCCAGCAGAGCCCTACATTGTATACCTTGCCTCCTCCACCCAATCCACCCAAATTTCTAAATGGCCAGTTGTTCACTGTGAAAATCACTTCTTAGAAGATGGCAAGGTGATGGCCAAGCCTGACTCCTGTAAGCTCGTGCTAAGGTTCTGCCATTTCACAGCAAACTTGTAATTAGTCTCCTTGACCAAGCAGGACCACTCCCTGTATGGGATCCTCTCCCCACTCCCACCCCAACCCTCAGGGCAAGACAGAAGACCCCTCACCCCCTTCAGAAAGGTTCCAGAGCAAGAGAGCTTTTCCTCTTTGCCCAAGGCCCTGTACAAGGGTGAGAAAGTGAAGCTGGTGCGGCTGCGGAACCCCTGGGGCCAGGTGGAGTGGAATGGCTCCTGGAGTGACAGGTGGGTGAGGGGACCCCATGAGTAGGGGACAACAGGACCTGGGACAAGGTTGGGTTGGGGACCAAACCATAACAGTATTACAAATGCTTGGTCTAAAATCACCCTTAAAACCAATGATCCACAGAGGAGAAAAGGAGGTGTGGCTCTAGGTAAGGACTGGGAACAGAAGAGGGCATGGCTCCAGGGAAGGGCTGGGAACAGAAGGGGTATAGGTCCAGGGTAGTGCTGGGAGCAGAGCTTTGGGAACTGGGGCCCCAAGAGCTTGCTGATGGCCATTGAGGGGAAAGGAAAGATCCTAGAGAGCATGGGCCATGTCCAGGCAGGAGGGGAGTCTGGATGCAGTGGTCTGACTGGACAAGTAACTTTCTTTCTCGTAATTATCTATAAAATGGGAGAAATGTTAGTACCTACCTGGTGGGCTGTTATGAGGAGAAAATGTGACAGTGTTGCAGAGAGCTTAGCCAGTGCTAAGATTTCCTCTCCCTCACTGGCCCTAGGAAGAGATGCATAGGTCCTTTGAAAGAACTGTACTACTTATTACTGGGAGCAAGTCACTGGAAGCAGCTAAAACAGCACACAGAGGGAGGAAGCTATTGTGAAGGCTCCAGAACCTTCACAAAGCCTTTATTGTTTCACCCCAATCGCTGGCTCCTGACTGCCTCTCTGCAGGGAGAGTGGGCCCTGGAGCTCCATTATTCCCAAGGGGGCAGAGCAGGACTCCTTAGCTGAGAAGGACCACAACCAGGCTGTGTGTACCCTCAGCCCCTGTGCTAATTTTAACATACCTCTCATCTCAGGGCACCATAATTACTGGCTTGTTTGGACATTCATTCACTTAGCAAGTATGTGTTGAGCACTTACTGAATCCCAGCCACAATCTGAAGCACTGGGGGTATTCTGTGAATAGGCAACTTTGCTTGGTAGACCAATAAGTTGCTGATCCTGGTCTCCTCACTGTTCCCTTCCTTTATCCGTGTGACAAATCCCAGACACCTCATTGTGCAGTATGTGTTAGGCCCCATGCTTCTGTCTGGGGACTTAGAAATTAACACAGAGATTCAGACCCTGCCCTATAGGCCTTAAGGTCTAGTGGGAAGGACAGAAAAACACTAATCATTGAGATAAATGCTATAGTTAGGGTCACAAAGCAGGAGCCTTTCTCATAGTTTGAGGGGACAGGAAGGTAGCCAAAGGTTGCCTGGAGGGATGACATTTGAACTGGGTTCTCTGTTCTGGAAGGGTCCCTGGTGCCCCATAAGTCTACCAGCCCACTGGTCCCAGTCACCCACAGGGACCCTCGCTGTTCTCCAGTCTCAGATCTTGGGGTCCACTTTCTGCCAACTCTTCCACTTCAGAGACTGCTTACAAGTGGAACTCAGCCTCAGTCACTCAAGGAGAGTTCCCTCCCCCACCTACTGCATCCCTGCTGCTGGTCTCAGGAATCTCCATGTCCCCTTCAGTATTCCTTGATTCCAAGCACTTCTTCAATCCCTAACCTCTCCAGAGACAATCCAGTTTAGCTTCATTCTTCTCACAAAGGTGCTTTAGTTCCTCCTTCTTTGGGAGAGGGTGTGTAAAACTGCCCAGCCTTTAAAAAATACAAAACTGGGATGTTTTGTGGGGTGGCAGGAGGAAGAAGTTTACCTGTTTAGTCTTTCTCTCAGTAAATCAGACAGTTACTTATTAGATGACAGGCCTGTTCTAAAAGTTTTACATGCAATATTTCACCTCTTGCTCATCACAGCACTGCAAGTAGGTGACACAATCATTTCCCTTTTGCAGTTGAGAAAACAGAAACTGCGATAGGTGAAGTGACTTGCCCAGGGTTACAGCTAGTACTGGTATAATTAAATTGAAATCCCAAGTTACCTGTTTCCAGGGCCCAACTCCTAACTTGAAAGGGTGAGGAATGGTTAAAGTTTTAATCAGAGAAAAGTCTGCTGCTGCTGATGCTAAGTCGCTTCAGTTGTGTCCGACTCTGTGCGACCCCATAGACGGCAGCCCACCAGGCTCCCCCGTCCCTGGGATTCTCCAGGCAAGAACACTGGAGAAAAGTCAGGCCCTCAAAAACCATTTTAAAAGATTGGTCTTAATCCTGAGGATGGTGGGAAGCGATTATGGGGTATCAGGTCAGATTTGCATTTTGGTGGCTCACAGTGGCTGCAGTTGGGAGAGAAGCTATTTTGTTCATATTTCTCTGACACCTCCTGGCCCAGCTCATATCGGGCCTTCCCTTTCTTTTCCCTTTCATCACACCTCCATCATCCCTCCAGCTGGAAGGACTGGAGCTATGTGGATAAGGACGAGAAGGCCCGTTTGCAGCACCAGGTCACTGAGGATGGAGAGTTCTGGTGAGTCCAGGATCCAAGAGGACTCTGAAGGGTAAGGGATGGGGTGGGCACTGAAGTCTCAAACCTCCAACCCCAGAAAGTGGCCATCAGATTCTAGCCCTTGGGATATCTGAGCCCTATTCTCCAAATCCAGCCAGAGACCTGGCAAGACTGAGGGTTTTGAGAGCAGTCTGAGAGTTATGGTGATGACTGGGCCCCAGACCAAGCCAGTGCTCTATAGCTCCCGCGGTGTTGTGACACTCCACCATACGCACTGCTCCAGCCACTTGCTCCTGGCCTTGGTGGAGCTGTTTTCTGAGTGGAGGAAGCCCTAGTTACTCAACTCACTCGATGCCACTCTCACCATCACTCTGATCATTTCTACTGAGCCTTCAAGTCTCAGATTAAAGGGAACTTTCTTCTGGACCCACTTGTTTTCCTCAAGATTGGGATTAATTTGTGATACTCATCACCTTTATTTTTTTAATTAATTAATTTTACTTTACAATATTGTATTGGTTTTGCCATACATTGACTTGAATACGCCATGGGTCTACATGTGTTCCCCATCCTGAACCCCCCTCACACTTCCCTCCCCATCCCTTCCTTCTGGGTCATCCCAGTGCACCAGCCCCGAGCACCCTGTATTATGCATTGAACCTGGACTGGCGATTCATTTCACATATGATAATTTACATGTTTCAATGACATTCTCCCATATCATCCTGCCCTCGCCCTCTCCCACAAAGTCCAAAAGACTGTTCAATACATCTGTGTCTCTTTTGCTATCTTGCATACAGGGTTATTGTTACCATCTTTCTAAATTCCATATATATGCATCAGTATACTGTATTGGTGTTTTTCTTTCTGGCTTACTTCACTCTGTATAATAGGCTCCAGTTTCACTCACCTCATTAGAACTGATTCAAATGTATTCTTTTCAATGGCTGAGTAATATTCCATTGTGTATATGTACCACAGCTTTCTTATCCATTCATCTGCTGATGGACATCTAGGTTGCTTCCATGTCCTGGCTATTATAAACAGTGCTGTAATGAACATTGGGGTACACGTATCCCTTTCAATTCTGGTTTCCTCAGTGTGTATGCCCAGCAGTGGGATTGCTGGGTCATATGGAAGTTCTATTTGTAGTTTTTTAAGGAATCTCCACACTGTTCTCCATAGTAGCTGTACTAGTTTGCATTCCCACCAACAGTGTAAGAGGGTTCCCTTTTCTCCACACCCTCTCCAGCATTTATTGCTTGTAGATATTTGGATCGCAGCCATTCTGACTGGTGTGAAATGGTACCTCATTGTGGTTTTGATTTGCATTTCTCTGATAATAAGTGTTGAGCAACTTTTCATGTGTTTGTTAGCCATCTGTATGTCTTCTATAGAAAACTATAAAACACTGGTGAAAGAAATCAAAGAGGGCACAAATAGATGGAAAAATATACTGTGTTCATGGATTAGAAGAATCAATATAGTGAAAATGAGTATACTACCCAAAGCAATCTATAGATTCAATGCAATCCCTATCAAGCTACCAACAGTATTTTTTAGAGAACTAGAACAAATAATTTCACAACGTGTATGGAAATACAGAAAACCTCAAATAGCCAAAGCAATCTTGAGAAAGAAGAATGGAACTGGAGGAATCGACCTGCCTGACTTCAGTCTCTACTACAAAGCCACAGTCATCAAGACAGTATGGTACTGACACAAAGATAGAAATATAGATCAATGGAACAAAATAGAAAGCCCAGAGATAAATCCATGCACCTGTGGACACCTTATCTTTGACAAAGGAGGCAAGAATATACAATGGAGAAAATACAATCTCTTTAACAAGTGGTGCTGGGAAAACTGGTCAACCACTTGTAACAGAATAAACTAGAACACTTTCTAACACCATACACAAAAATAAACTCAAAATGGATTAAAGATCTGAATGTAAGACCAGAAGCTATAAAACTCCTAGAGGAAAACATAGGCAAAACACTCTCTGACATAAACCACAGCAGGATTCTCTATGACCCACCTGCCAGAATATTGGAAATAAAAGCAAAAATAAACAAATGGGACCTAATTAAAATTAAAAGCTTCTGCACAACAAAAGAAGCTATAAACAAGGTGAAAAGACAGCCTTCAGAATGGGAGAAAATAATAGCAAATGAAGCAACTGACAATCAACTAATCTCAAAAATATACAAGCAACTCCTGCAGCTCAATTCCAGAAAAATAAACGACCCAATCAAAAAATGGGCCAAAGAACTAAATAGACATTTCTCCAAAGAAGACATACAGATGGCTAACAAACGCATGAAAAGATGCTCAACATCACTCATTATCAGAGAAATGCAAATCAAGACCACAATGAGGTACCATTTCACACCAGTCAGAATGGCTGTTATCCAAAAGTCTATAAGCAATAAATGCTGGAGAGGGTATGGAGAAAAGGGAACCCTCTTACACTGTTGGTGGGAATGCAAACTAGTACAGCTACTATGGAGAACAGTGTGGAGATTCCTTAAAAAACTGGAAATAAAACTGCCTTATGACCCAGCAATCCCACTGCTGGGCATACACACCAAGGAAACCAGAATTGAAAGAGACACATGTACCCCAATGTTCATCGCAGCACTGTTTACAATAGCCAGGACATGGAAGCAACCTAGATGTCCATCAGTGGATGAATGGATAAGAAAGCTGTGGTATATATACACAATGGAGTATTACTCAGCCATTAAAAAGAATACATTTGAATCAGTTCTAACGAGGTGGATGAAACTGGAGCCTATTATACAGAGTGAAGTAAGCCAGAAAGAAAAACACCAATACAGTATACTAACACATATATACGGAATTTAGAAAGATGGTAATGATAATCCTGTATGTGAGACACCAAAAGAGACACAGATGTATAAAACAGACTTTTGGACTCTGTGGGAGAGGGAGAGGGTGGGATTATTTGGGAAAATGGTATTGAAACATGTATAATATCATGTAAGAAACAAATCACCAGTCTAACTTCGATGCAGGATACAGGATGCTTGGGGCTGGTGCACTGGGATGACCCAGAGAGATGGTATGGGGAGGAAGGTGGGAGGGGGCTTCAGGATTGGAAACTCATGTACACCCGTGGTGGATTCATGTTGATGTATGGCAAAACCAATACAGTATTGTAAAGTAAAATAAAGTTAAAAAAAAAATGTGGTCCAAAGAACTAAACAGACATTTCTCCAAAGAAGACATACAGATGGCTAACAAACACATGAAAAGATGCTCAACATCACTCATCACCTTTAAAATTGCTTGCTTTATTGTCTGTGCTTCCCCAACTACCTGTGCCTGGTAGTGCTTGGGCCCAGTGGAGAGGCACACAGGACCACTGTGGAGAACTGAATTGCTGCCAAGCTCTTCCAGCAAGAATGCATGAGTTTGAGTTGTTAATGCAAGAGATACATCAGAACTGACAGTGTTGGGATTTCCCTGGCAGTCCAGTGCTTAGGACTCTGTACTTCTGCTGCAGAGGACATAGGTTTGATCCCTGGTCAGGAACTGTCTGAAAGCCACATGGCAAGGCCAAATTTTAAAAAATAAATAAATAAAAATCTTAAAAAAGAACTGACACAATGTTGACCCTAAGAAAGGAAGGACAAGGTCCTCTCTAGGACCATGACAAAACTGCTCTGGACTATTTCATTGTGCTGTGTTAGCGCTGCATTCTTACCTTTCCCAGCCTCCCAAATAGTTCTCTTTCTTCTTCCAACCTCTCAGGATGTCCTACGATGATTTTATCTACCATTTCACAAAGCTGGAGATCTGCAACCTCACAGCTGATGCCCTGGAGTCCGACAAGCTTCAGACTTGGACAGTGTCCGTGAACGAGGGCCGCTGGGTGAGGGGCTGCTCTGCTGGAGGCTGCCGCAACTTCCCAGGTGGGAGATGCTCTGGATGGGGGAAGGGTCCAAGCAGAACAGGTTCCAGGCAGAATAATATTAACTAGTATCTGCTGAGTCTTTACTAACTTCCAGACATACAATGTCTTATTAAACTGTCCCCATTTTACTGAAAGGTGACTTCCCTGGTGGCTCTGTGGTAAAGAATCTGCTTGCCAGTGCAGGAATTGCAGGTTTGATCCCTGGGTCAGGAAGATCCCCTTGAGAAGGAAATGGCAACCCACTCCAGTATTCTTACCTGGGAAAATTCTATGGACAGAGGAGCCTGGTGGGCTATAGTCCATGACGTCACAAAGAGTCAGACACGACAGTGACCAAACAACAATAACAACATTACTGAGAAGGAAATCTCCATTCTGAGTAGCTTACATTAAGGAGCTGGTAACAACTTTTAGGCAGGTTATTATGTCAGAACAGGACTGTGTTCGTTATGCTGAAGATTGAACTGGAGAACTGAGTTAGCAGCAGCTGCAGGAGTTTAAGCCAGAGATGATGAAAGTGAAGACCAAGTCAGGAGCAGCAGAGGTGGGGGGAAGGGGCAGGTTGAGGGAAGGAAATATTGGGTGATCTGGAGAAGGAAGAATGACTTCAAGATTCTCTCATTGGGAGCCTAAGTAGATGATGTCAATAACATAACATGAAACACACAGGAGAAAAAAACTTTTTTTTTTTTTTTTTGACGGAGTTGGTTGTGGGCTTCTGCAGAGGAGTTTACTTAGGGACATGGGAAGTCTGAGGCATGTGTAGAATATCCTGGTGAAGATGCATGAAAGAGAACTGGATGCACAGATAAAAATGGCACTTGGCTCTATGATAGGGACTCAATATGTATTTGTGGAAGAAAAGAAGGATGGAAAGAAGAGAGGAAGGAAAAGAGGGAAGGAAGAAAGAAGGGATGATGGGAAGGAGTCAAAAGATAGATTGAAGCTAGGATCTACAGCTCAGGAGTCAAGAGCATGTAGAGAGCAGTTAGAAAGTAGGAGTGGATAAGACAGCCTAGGTAGATGAGAGAAGGGGCCCAGGACCAAATCCCAGAGACTAGTAACACTGAAGGAGCAGGTGAGAAAAGTGAAGCCATCAGCAAAGACAGAGAATGAAAACTCACAGAGGAAGGAGGAGCCACATAGCCAATCAGCGCAGCTCCATCTGTATAAAGGTATAAAGGCTACCCGCCCCCACCAACACACACCAAATTAAACAAATGCCTGGATCTTTCTTATTTTTCATACATATTTGAGTATGTAGATGAGGAGGCTAGAGATGAATAGGTTCCCTCCGTCTCATCTCCTGTCCTTTCCTTTCTCTGAGAGGCAGATCTGAAAGTGCAATTCCTTTTGGGGGGGCACAGACACTTTCTGGACCAACCCACAGTACCGTCTGAAGCTCCTAGAGGAGGACGACGACCCCGATGATTCCGAGGTGATCTGTAGTTTCCTCGTGGCTCTGATGCAGAAGAACCGGAGAAAGGACCGGAAGCTGGGGGCTAACCTCTTCACCATCGGTTTCGCCATCTACGAGGTGTGCCGTCCCTGACGAACTTCAGACCACCTCTTCAGGGAAGAGGCTTTCAGAGGGCTTCCTGAGGGGTTCCCCAGCTTCCCCAACATCCAGTGCCCCCCAAAACTCCTGATATCTGGCCCACTTGTGTCAGAACCTCTTAGAAGTTTGTAACCAGTGGGGGAAAAACCCACCTAGGGGATGCGGGGGTGGGGCTGGGGCTGTCCCGGTAGATACATGGGGCATTGGAGCCCCTCATTCACTCTAGGATTGCTAGCATGCCCTTTGGCAAGTTTCCATCCCCATTAAGACCTGAAATCCACAAAAATCTGAGCACCTTCCTTTTCTGTTTCTCCCCCAGGTTCCCAAAGAGGTATAGAAGTGGAGCAGCCAGCAGTGTGTGCAGCATTACCAGGGTCCTGTGTCTGCCTGGGGCACATCAGGACACGTCCCGTGGGGTTTGGGGGCAGACTGTGATAGGAGAGGGCCTGGCCCACCTTACCTAACTCCAGAGCAGGTCCTCGGGCCATTGCATGGCCTCCTGACCCCCACCCCCAAAACGTGCCCTTCCCCTTGCCCACCAGAGACCATCACACGCTCACATGCCATCTCACACTCACACACAGAATCACACAGACACATTGTGAGGCTGATTGCCTTCTTTGGGGGTGGAGAACCACCCCCAAACCTCCCCTGCTTCCTTGGGGTCTTTCCCCAGTCCAGAGGTGTTCTGGAGCTGAGCAGCAGCAATTCTGGTAAGTGACCCTGAGTGTGGGATGCCAGACTTGACCTTCACTTCTGGATCACAGCAGAAAAGGAAGAGGATATGGGGTAGGGAGCTGCAGGGATGTTGAGCTATTTGAGGCCTTGGGCATCGGAAGCTGGTAGGTCTTGACTATGAAATGAGTGACCAGGGAGTTGGGAAGGAGGACCCCCTGGAGGAGGACTGTGAGGAGGACAGGGTGTCCCTCCCGAGAGGCTGAGGTACCTTGGGCTCTTCTCTCCCTCAGATGCACGGCAACAAGCAGCACCTGCAGAAGGACTTCTTCCTGTACAACGCCTCCAAGGCTAGGAGCAGAACCTATATCAACATGCGCGAGGTGTCTGAGCGCTTCCGCCTGCCTCCCAGCGAGTACGTCATTGTGCCCTCCACTTATGAACCCCACCAGGAGGGCGAGTTCATCCTCCGGGTCTTCTCAGAAAAGAGGAACCTCTCTGAGTGAGTCCCAGCCTGGCTTTCCCCGCCTGTCCCTAAGAGCCCACGTGACCCATCCCAGAGACTAGAGGTGTGAAACAGCCAGACAGGTCTCCTCCAGGAGTCCTGTTGACCAGGACCTCTTTCCCTATTCCTGAGCCACTGGGAACATCTCCCTTACATCCATCCACCCACCTATTCAACCCACAGAGCGCTACTGAGCACCTGCTATGTCCCCGGCACTCTTCTAGGCACTGAGGACAGAGCAATGAATTAAACAGAAAGAAATCCCTGCCTTCATGGAATTTAACATTCTAGCATGAGATGACAATGTAATAGGGAAAAGTATAGAGAGTATATTAGATTTACATAAGTGATAAAGGGAAAAAATAAAGTGGTAAGAAGGATAGGAGCAGTTGGGGGGTGACTGAACTTTTAGGTATGGTGACCAGGGAAGCCAGTAAGGGCACATCCTGCCCTCTTTGTCACTGGAGATGAGTTCATAGGCCCTTGCCACTTTGACCTGTGTCCCTAAATGAAACATAAGGTCCATGAATAGGTGGCTGGGTCATGCATCCGGGGAAACCTAGACAAAGCCAAAAAGAAGCCCTGTGTCTGCACTTGGCTTCAGGGAATGGCACCTGTGGTAGGGAATGTCAGTCCCTGAGGTTCTCTTGAGGTCAGTCTAGACTTGGCTCCGAGAAACCAGGTGGCCTGAGCAAAAGCCCTCTGCTTCCTTCTTGCACTTGGTGACACTGAGGCCCCCTCATGTTTGTGTTCCTCACAGGGAAGTTGAGAATACAATCTCCGTGGATCGGCCAGTGGTGAGTGGTTTGGCTCTCACATGTGAAAAGGGCCAGGGAACAGGCGGGTGATGGAGGGGTAGCCATGGGATACGGGAGTCTGGGGTGTGCAGAGCCATTACTCTGCGTTACTGCAACTTCTGTGTGGCATGGCCTGAAGTTATGGGGCCACTCATGTCCCGGGGGCATTTAGTCAGTCTAGGGGCTGGAAGGACAGAGAGTCCTAGAAGAAAAAGCAGTTTGAACAAAGAGGGAGGGACCAAGGCGACAGGAAGGGGTGACAACAGCTGCAGCCAGCACTGGATTTATGTTAGAATCTCACACAGAAAAAAAGCAGGACTACACTAGCTCTGGAGTCAGTGTCAAAACCCAGGTCCTCCACCTGCCAGCTCGGTGACCTAGACAAGTTATGTAACCCTTCTAACTCAGTTTCCTACTCTGTGAAATAGGGGTGATATTAATAATACATGCTGCGCAGGGCTTTTGTGAGGTTTGAATCGATGAGATCATGTACATGAAGGGTCTGGAAGAGCACAGGCCCTTAAATGGCTATTGTTCATATGTTTTACATCTTCAAGGTACTTCTCACATGGGTCAACTCTCTGATCCTTGAAAGATTTCTGACATGTAATAAGGTTATTATCCCTAGTTTTCAAGTAAGGAAGCAGAGGCTCAGTGGGTTAAGTGGGTTAAGCAGAGGTTAAGTGGTTTCTTTGAGTTCACAGAGCTTGTAAGTGGCAAGGCTGGAACTCACAACCAGATTCTCTGAGTGGAGTCAGGTTCTCTCCCCCACCCCATGCTGAGGCCTGTCCCTGGGGGTGGGAGGCCCAGGGTTAGAAGCACAGAGCTGGTGTCTGCTGGAGTCTCCATGTAGAGGAGTTTTATGACTGCCTTGGACTTTGGGTTTTGGTGAATAAATAGTCCCTTGTGCTCTGTGGGTGTGTCCTGGGCCAATAAGAGGACAGCATAAATACCCCCACTGAATTGTCTTCTGGGTAGTGATGCTCATGGTTCTAATCCCGACCCTGTGCTAGTGGCAGGTCCCCAAGGGCCTTTTGAATTATCACAGATGTTGGTTTTAGTATTAAGTGCTGCTGCTGCCGCTGCTAAGTCACTTTGGTCGTGTCCAACTCTGTGTGACCCCATAGATGGCAGCCCACCAGGCTCCCCTGTCCCTGGGATTCTCCAGGCAAGAACACTGGAGTGGGTTGCCATTTCCTTCCCCAATGCATGAAAGTGAAAAGTGAAAGTGAAGTCGCTCAATCGTATCCAACTCTTAGCGACCCCATGGACTGCAACCTACCAGGCTCCTCCATCCATGGGATTTTCCAGGCAAGAGTACTGGAGTGGGGTGCCATTGCCTTCTCCTAGTATTAAGTGCATTTGGTGCTATTCTTATCTTTTGGATGTCGGTAATCAATGTAGCGTATTTATCAGGTGCAGCAAACTCAAAAGCTTACCTGAATTCGTATGTCACCTAACGGAGCAGAGCAGGCACGTGTGAGGGTTTTGGTGTCCCTGTGCGGGTACAGTTGCCTGTGGTCCTCTTGGCTTCAGACAGCTGGAGTGATGGTGACTGTGGCAATCCGGGAATGCAGAGCTGCTGCTTTCAGCTCCTCAGATTGCTGTCACAGGGGGTCACAGATCCGTGCAGGCTGCCGGTGAAAGTGAAAGTGTTAGTCACTCAGTCGTGTCTGACTGTGTGCAACTCCATAGACTGTAGGCTCCTCTGTCCATGGAATTCTCTAGGCAAGAATACTGGAGTGAGTCACCATTTCCTTCCCCAGGGGATCTTCCCGATCCAGGGATCAAACCTGGGTATCCTGCATCGCAGGTGGACTCTATCGTCTGAGCCGCCAGAGAAGCCCTGACCTTCTAATTTTAACGAAAAACCAAAAACTATAAATCAAATAAAATTCATTTTCAGGCCAGTTTAGGTGAGCCAACTTTTGGGGTGATTTAGTAACCAACTTCATTAAAAAATACAAAACATCTGCCAGAAGCTCCCCTTCCTTGGCCACGACCAATGGCAGAATGGACTATAAAAGCAAAGCCTTATCAGCTGCCAGTGTCTGGGCCTGGAAAATTCTCTTCTCCCTATACCCTCCAGGCCCGTTTGGCTCCACATGACCCAGATTTCTGAACCTCACCCGACACTGAGGACCAGGTTCACAGGGAAGCCAAAAGCCACTGGGTTTTCTGGGAACTTGCTTTTCACTTATCTTGCATTTATTATTTTCTTTTCTTGTGCAGAAAAAGAAAAAACCCAAGGTGGGTGTAACAGGGTGAGTGGGCAGACAGCACGCAGTGTGAGTGTGTAAGAGTGAGCATGCGTGTACTGGACCTGTCTCCTCTTCCCAGCCCTCCACCTCCTTCCCTGAGCTCCTCTGGCAGCTAAGGGTACAGAGCATTGATAGCTTACACTTGCCGAGTGGAGGCTATGAGCCAGCCACTCTTGTAGGTGCTTTCCGTGGATTCTCTCCATCCTCACAATAACTCTATGAGATTGGTACACACAGACCTCAGAGATATTATGTGTTCAGTTCCAGAACACTGCAAAAAAGCGAGTATCAGAATAAACCAAGTCACAGGAAGTTTTTGGTTTTCCAGTGCAAATGATAGTTATGTCTGCACTATACTGTAGTCTATTAAGTGTGCAATAGCATTAATACTAAAAAAAGTACGTACCTAATTAAAAAGACTTTATTGCTAAAAAATGCTGATCATCATCTGAGCCTTCAGCAAGTTGTAGTAGTAACATCAAAGAATACTGACTGCAGATCACCATAAGATAGTAATGAAAAAGTGTGAAATATTGTAAGAATTACCAAAATGTGACAGAGACACAAAGCACACAATGCTGTTCAGAAAATGGCACCGATTAGACTTAAGATGGAATTGCCACAAACCTTCAGTTTGTAAAAAATGCAGTATCTGTGAAGCATGATAAAGCAAGGGACGCCTGTACTATGATTACCTTCATTTTCAGAGGAAGGAAAGGTACAGACAGATTGACCAACATGCCCAAGACCACACAGCCAGTGGCAGAGTCACCCTGGAACCAGGAGGTCTGGCTCCGCAGTCTGTGCTCTGAACCACCACACTGTACCGCCCGCTTAAAAGAGAAAGGGAGGATGGCCAACCAGTGAAAATGGGCCTGACATGGGGGTCCTGCAAAAACCCCCAGGAGAACCTCTTCTTTCTCAGAAGTGGGTGTGACTAAGCTAAGCTCAGACTTGATTCTTGCAGGAATGGCAACGGGCCCTGGTCCTCAGGAAGCAATGACAGAGTTGTGTGAGGATTTCCATGGCAGGGGGGAGGGCCTTGTCTTCCGACACCAGTGTCTGCTCTGCAGGCAGGACAGCTCCTTCTTCCTCCTGTTTTCCCTGCCTGCTCCCCACTCCTTTTTCCTTAGCCTTCTGGGGAAGGGGGTGGCAAAGGACACCCAGAGGGGCTGTCACTGCCAGGGCTCTCATTCCAGGTGAAGCCGGTTGTCAACTCCCTCCTAGATAGTGACCTCTCTCTCTGATGGACTCTGCTTGCTGTGCATGTCCAGACAGGAAAGGGGAGAGGGGAAGAGAAGCTTCACATGCATGGCCCCAGAGGAGCTGCTCAACTTGACTGATTTCAGGGGGAAAGATAAGGAGAGCTACCTGGGGAGCTTGCCCTCCTGGGTGTCCTGGTTAAGATCACTCTGCTGCAGGGACATCATCACTAAAGCTAACCATGCATGCTAAGAGCATCTCAGGGGCCTCAGAGGAAAGCTTTCATGTGTAATTTTGAGATTACAATCAACCTCATCCTTGCTCCTTTCACCTGATAACTTCCCCCGTGGTCTCCAGGGCAGTAATGCCTACAATAATGTTACCCCTTTTACAACTTTGGTTTGACCACCCAGAGTGCCATCCAGAAATGACTGACCTTTGGACATCCTCACACCAATGGAGCAATAGCCATAGGCCATCAGACAAGGTTTGGTGTTAGTGTTCATGACAGCATCTGGAAGGATCCATCATAGGGATCCTCCAAGCTAGTACAGACCAGAGCTGACATTCACCAAGCACCAACTGCATATTAAGGCAGGTAAAATATACATTGTGTTCAGTTACAACAGTGTCTACAAGGTAGGTGCTATCAGGATCCCTCTTTTATAGATGAGGATAAAGATTCAGAAGTCCTTGTCTGAGGACACACTGCTAATGAGTGGGGAAACTTGAACTGGAAGCCATATTTGCTCTGAACCCATGTTTCTTGCCCTCAGCTCTCTGGTGCCGGGCCTTTACACTCCATGGCCTGTGTGGCCCAGACCCACACTTGGGCCCCAAGTTGTGTGCCTGGTAGGGGCGCCCCATGGACACACTTCCCCCCTCAGACTGCTAGCCACACTTGCTCTGAGATTCCCTACAGGTATCAGTCACTTGAACAAGACCTCTTGCTTGGAAAGCAGAGCAAGCCAAGGTATTTGGGGCCTGCTGGGAGCCAAAGCTGGGGAAGCTCTCTCCATGGTCTGTCCATTCGTGCTGCCCTAGAGGAACAATATGGAAAGGCAAACGGGAACTCAAGAGCGCTCAGGAACTCTTATGCACTGAGAGACTGACTGTCCCCTTGTTCTCTGCACTGCTGACAGGGGCCTTGCCTTCCTCCTCCGGCTTTCTCTATGGGATGTATACCCCAGCCAGTGCCGCCACAGCATGGCAGCCGCTCTCCACCCTTTCACACTCTCCTCACTTGCATGAGCATGTCTGACAAATACCCCTTATATTTGGGCATCATCTTAAATGTTTTTCCAGTACATTTATACATTCAGTATCTTGTGTGATCCCCATAAGAGCCCCATGAAAAGGGCAAAGCAGGTTTTATCATCCCCATTAATGGATGAGTAAACTCAAGCCAGAGGATATTTTTCATATGTGAGGGGCATGGCTGGGACTCCAGTCAAGTATTCTGACTCCACTCAGTGAGCATATAGTCAGTTCTTTTCTCAATGTGTCCTCTGCCAAGTCCCAGAGGTTCCTTGGAGAAGCCTCAGTAGCTGCCATGGTGATGTGGGGGTGTCAAGGGAAAAGAGCTCTGCCCTCTTCATTAAGCAGAGAAGCTCTGTTTTTAGAGCTTCTGGGGAAATTTAATTTGAACAAGGTTTCCATTTGAAAAAAAAATCTACGAAATACTTGAAAATCACTGCACTATACCATGCTGCTTTTAGGATTCTTAGCATTTTCACATGTACTAACTACCATGTTTAATCCTTATAACTCTACAAGGAGATAAGACACTTAGGTCCAGAGAGATTGAGCATCTTTCCTCAAGTCACACAGCTTATTAGTGGCAGAGATGGAGCTTGAACAGAGGTTCAAGAAGTCCCAGCTACAAAGCTGCTCCAGGAGAGAGGTTGCTTCATGTGCCCACTCAGCCAGTAATCCTTGTTTCCTTCCTGCCCCCTCCCCACTCCCCTCTTCTCTCCAGCCCATCATCTTTGTTTCAGACAGAGCAAACAGCAACAAGGAGCTGGGTGTGGACCAGGAATCAGAGGAGGGCAAAGACAACACAAGCCCTGATAAGCAAGCAAAATCCCCACAGGTTTCTGAGCATGTGCATGAGTGGGGTGGCCTGCACACAACCGAGGCCTGTGCTCTTGGAGTGCATGGGGGTTGGAGGAGCCATAGGGGTGGGGTGTCCCTTTAACATCTAGAGGTTTAATTTTGTCCCACTGATATTTTCCCTCATCAAATTCAAAAATTTGGGGGTGCTGCTTGGATGAATGTCTTGGGATTGGCTGCCACACCAAGCTGGTCCTGGGAAGGACAGGCTGAGCTTCCCTGCTGGAGCCCATCCAGCCAGGATGATGAGAGAAGAGGGATGCAAAGCCTGTGACAGACACTGGGACAGAACAGCTCGTTTCCTGGTGTCATTAACAGCAGGGAAGATAAAGAACAGTAGTGGGAGCGGGGTGACAACAGAAGTGGAGCCCTCCAGAGCTCAAGGGACAGTGTTAGACTGGAGTGAGGACAGGGGGTCATATAAAGTATACAGGAGGCAAAGTATACTAACAGGCAAGATTCCAGATAAACCCATGGACATCTCTGTCCTGTGGTGCCCATGCAACGGCATGGGGAGGGGAGGAGGGTCCTCTGAGGAATTGGCCTTGATGACAGAAACAGCTGGAGGTATCAGATTGGTCTGGTCCGCTTCATTCTGCTGGGGCTGGTTTGGTTGGGATGGTCAGGCTGTAAAAGGAGGAGAGGGCTCTAACTGGTGCGGATGGGGGAAGAGGACCAAGGGGGCTGTCTACATGTCTATACAGCTGAAATACCTCCTCTGGCTAGGCTAGGGAGGTACAGAGTGAAGGGTTGTTGGGGCCCAGATGATTCTCACTCCAGATCAGTAGATTCAACCAAGAAAGAAGAGCGCTGACTCTGTACCCAGCTCCTGCTGCCACCTATGGCTGGTTAAGTCACCCTGGTTCCTTCAGCCCAGAAGGAACTTTCCTCTCGGGTTTGTCCATCTCCCTGGTCCCTGCCAACCAGTTTTCCTTTGTGCCTCCACAGCTAGAGCCCGGCAACACTGACCAGGAAAGTGAGGAACAGCGGCAATTCCGGAATATTTTCAGGCAGATAGCAGGCGAAGTGAGTACCTCCAACTCTGACTCACTCAGACACTCCTCTCCTTGATGAATTGCTCAATTTGCCAGTTATTTCATTATTGTTCAGTGGAGGTCATTTCGGTTTTTGGTGGAAACAGGGTATATGAGTGTAGCCCAGAAATCCACAAGTGAAGTCCTTTGAGTTCTAGACTGACACACCCACTGGGTGGGCCCACTGCTTTCTAGACAGCTGAAGGTAGTGTCTTCCTCAGAAAAGCCCCAGCTTCCCTGACAGAACAGCCCTGTCATGGATTATACAAGCATGGATGGCCAGGATTTGATTTGCAAAGCCTATGCTCCATCAGCTGCTGCACTCTTGAACCATGACTCTCTTCCCCTTTCCTCCTCAGGACATGGAGATCTGTGCAGATGAGCTCAAGAATGTCCTTAACAGAGTTGTGAACAAACGTGAGCAGCTTAATTCTGCAGGGGCAGGTGGGCAGTCGGGTAGTGTGTGTCCAGCTATCTGAAGGCAGCTCCTCACTCTTCTCCATACCTCTCAGATAAGGACCTGAAGACACAAGGCTTCACACTGGAGTCCTGCCGTAGCATGATCGCTCTCATGGACGTATCCTTCCTGCCACCCTTTCCCAGCCGTGTCAGCAGCCCCTATGTAGTCTCCTGGGACTAGGGCAACAATGAGGGGGACCCAGTCAAGCAGAGGGGCCCAAATTCATGCTCAAGGAAAGATTTAAGGAGGCCCTGTGCTAAACTTCCTGGCTGCTGGTCTTAAAGGAGCTGTTGGAGGAAGCACAGTTGGGAGAACACTGGCCCCTGCTCTCAACCTCAGGCCTGGGATTCTGAGGCCCTACCCTTTAGTGGTCTTTAGAAAAAGGTTCCCTGGGTTCTAGAGCAGGCACTGATTCTGACTAGGGAAGCATGGAGGGGGGTGTTAAACACTAGGTCAGGGCAAGGGTGGATATCCTGGGCAAAGCCCTTCTATAGAGGACCTCCCTGGCACAGCCCCCACAGAAGGTCTGCTCCCAAGCCAGGAGGATTTTGCTATGTGCCCTGTAGCCCTGACCTCCTTCCTCCAGACAGATGGCTCTGGGAGACTGAACCTGCAAGAGTTTCATCACCTCTGGAAGAAGATTAAGACGTGGCAGGTGGGAGGAGAGAACAAGGGTGGAAGTAAAGTGAAAGTGAAGTAAGGAAGGGACTAATTCAGAGGATGAGTGTGTGACCTCTGTCCTCAAATTTTCTATTGCCAGAAAATTTTCAAACACTACGACACAGACCAATCCGGCACCATAAATAGCTACGAGATGCGCAATGCAGTCAATGATGCAGGTATGGGGAAGAAATGGGGTGGCCAGGATGTGGATAGGAGGTAGGAGCGGGGATGAGAGGGGAGGACTGGGCCACTGGGGCCTACCAAAGGGATGAGAAAGGGCTTCTTGTTCTCCTCTTCTAGGCCACAGCATGACCAGGAGGTTCTAAGGAGAAAGCAAGCAGGCCTGAGGACTCAACCCTATCTCATCCTCTCCTGTGCTCTCCCCCACAGGCTTCCACCTCAACAACCAGCTCTACGATATCATTACCATGCGCTATGCAGACAAGTACATGAACATCGACTTCGACAGTTTCATCTGCTGCTTTGTCAGGCTGGAGGGCATGTTCAGTAAGTGGACAGCTACCCTTCTGCTCTCTTGTGCCCTTCCTGCTCCCTCTCCTGTAGTGGAGGGAATCTCCACTAACTGACCTTACTATATGACCCTGGACAAATCCCAATCTACTGTTCAGGCTGAACAAAGGTGAAGGCCCTCTTTAGGCTCAGAATGGGATGGCAAGGGGCAGTTATTGGTGATACTGTGGCCTATTTTGGTGCTGAAGGGCATCACCGGGTACATGGTCCTCTTAAGAAAAGGTGGAGTGGCAGGGGATTGGGGGAGAGCACCTGTAACTGGCCTCTGGTCTGTGCATTCTTCCGAGCAGGAGCTTTCAATGCATTTGACAAGGATGGGGACGGTATCATCAAACTCAACGTTCTCGAGGTAAAGCCTAACAGAAACAGTACACTCCCCCTGCACTTTAAAATTTGAGATGGAGGGATGGGATGGGATGGGAAAGGAACATAAAGGGAACCTCAGAGCTCAGCAGGATGTGGTCATGGGGAATGCATACTGGGGGAAGGCTCTAAGGAAGCCTGTTATGGCTTTATGCTGGAAAATCTGTACTTTCTAGGGGAGATCTGTGGGAAGGATGCTTCTCAGGAAATCTTCCCAGTGTCTGGCATGCTGGGACTGGCCTTTTCTTCTACCCTTTAGATCTCTAGGGCTTGGCTTTTTGTCTCACGTGCATTCTGATCTTGGGCCTTCCTCTTGCAGTGGCTGCAGCTTACCATGTATGCCTGAACCAAGCTGGCCACATCCAAGGCATGGAGGATCACTCAGGATTTCAATTTCACCCAACAGAGCTAAAGTCACTTACCTCAAAGGACACAGTTGCTGCACCCCCAGGAAGCCTCCAGGCACCTCATCAGTCTAGTTCCTCCTCTACTTACTTCCCGCCTAGCCTTAGGGCATCTGTCCATTTGTCAGGCCCAGCCTGACCCTTCAGTTAAGGAATGGGGAAGGGAGAGCTGTGTTGTCCCTGTGCCACACGGAGCCAGGTGCCTCTGTCTGCTTCGACTAGCCACACGCCAGTGAGAGCTTTGCTTGGAGTCTGATGGCCTCAGCTCTGAAGACAAGTACTCTCCTTAGATGCTCGCAGCTGTTTGCAGAAGCATTTGCCAATGGCAGTCAGTACTTCCTGGTGCTAGACCCCTCCCCCCCGCATCCACCCCCCTCCTCTTCATCTCTGTGTTCTCCCACCCATGGGACAGCAACCCAATGAGCACTTGGTTCTGCCTGATTGTTTCAGGACAGGGCTGCTCTGGAGTAAACTAGTTCAGTGAAAAGAGGTTTGGACATTTTGGGTTATCTGACTCATAAGTTAGGTTGCATTCTGAAAAAAGTTCATCTAAATAAAGGCATATGTTTTGCTGGTTTGATTGTGTTTTGTTTTCTCACACTGAGAGCTACAGCAAGACTGAGTAGCTCCAATCTCACCCATTGGGTATAGAGCTATAGTTTCAGAATACAGCAATGGAAAATACACACACACACACACACACACAAATCCCAAACCCCACTTTAATCATGCCTTTTTTGCTATTTCTTGAGCACAGGAATCATTCAAATACTTTCCAAGATACACCAGGAAAGGAAGGGGAATAGGTGTTGGTGTCTAGATCAAGACAAAATGGGTCACCTGTTAACTGGAGGGGCAAGTTAGCTGACTGTAATGACGCAGAGCTCCTCTACTAACACTGACCTACTGTATGACCTTGGACAAACCCTTAAATGAAGGTGTTTGCCGTGCTTATCTGGACCATGATCTATAACCATCTTGCATTTTCCACCCAGTTTCCTTCTTGATCTCTATATCAACATGGAAAAGGGTCGGCCGTGAATATGTAGATAAGGTAACAAAAATAAACAATTAGTAAAAGTACTTTATTTTCCTCTTATATTTGCTTTATATGTTGCTTTACAAAGTTAGGAAGTTCACAGCTTTATACCAAAATGTAAGAAGGCTAAGCTATTTGCTTATAAACATTTTGCAGTCAAATGTCATCTGATTTCAGTCTTCTAACCCATATTCAATTAAAAAAAAAAATCAAGACACCAAGGGCACTGGCACAGCTCAAGGGCATGTACTTCTCTGAAACAGGAGAAAAGATCCTCAACAGCCTTTCCTCCTTGCTTCCTTCTCCCCCAATTCAACTGGGCTACTACTGTGAATTCAGAGGAAATCTGGGAAATGTTAGTCATCATATGACCCAGCAAGGCCACATAGTTGGGGGTTGGAAGTGAGGTCTTATAAGTAGTAGGTTTGGTTTAACCAAGATTTCACATCCACTGATGTATGGAACTCAGTATAACCCAAACCACCTATACCACAGCTTGTTTCTGACCATCAGACAGCGTCTCTGAAATTCTCATGGATCCTGAGGATTTGCAGCTGGGATAAAATCACTGTTGTAACAATGTGGCAGGCTGTAACAATGTGGCAGGCATGGCCTTAACAGTTTTTAGGAGCTCTCCTTTAGGTAACAGTTACAAAATTTATAAGTCAGCCTATATAAACTGCAAACCAGAGGGGACGTGCTATTAAATCCCACTTCACAATATAGTTTAATCTCCCCTCAAATGGAACTCTTCCATAAAATATACCATTACCATTCCGCTAAGTGTTATACACCTACTCCCACCAAATCATCCACATTCCTAGTCACTAAAGTTGTCCACTGTATAATCTACCAAAAAGAGAAAAACAAAAAACCCTTTGTTAGGCAAATAATCACTTAAATAGCAATAATGTTGCCTACAAATTATAGGTAGTTCAGAAGCTAAACACTCAACTTCTGAGGCAGAAAAAAAAAATTCTCCACGAAAGCAAGAGTGTAGTAACAATGACGTTCTCTCAAATTCAAGTAACATCAGGTCAAGATAACCCTTTGTTTGCATTGTGTCTAACTGCTTTATACGGAGTAGAGTAGCATGCCAAAATTTTGAACCTGATTAAAAATTTCATGATAAAACTTGAAGTCACTGATATTTCATCAGAACCAACTGCCATTAAAACACTAGCATATATACACAAAAGGACTTATGCTATGGTTTTCTTGGCTTCTGCTGTCAGAAGTAAACACAAGTAATTAAAAATAACATTTGATTCCTTAGAAGAAATGAGTTGTGTTTTGTCACGTCACGTAACAATTTCCTTCCTCCACTAAGTGTGAAATATCAGAGCCAACACAAATCCCTGAACCACTGCCCTAATCTGAGAGGGAAGAGAAGGCTAGAATCAGCCAAGACATTATAGAAGACTTCAAAAAAAGACTTCTGCATAACTTTGAAGACACTTAAAAGTAGTAACACACAACCATAAGCAGCCAAGATGCTTATGGTGCCTTTATTTCTAAACAGATGGCTTCAACAGTGCATTTAGGGCAATACACTAACCTGGTGTTAAGTGAGTTTTACACATTCTTGAAACCAAGACATTATTGCTACGGCTTCAAAGAAAATTCCTGTGAAATGGGGAGAAGTATTATTAAGTATAGGTGCCCACACGCATACACACGTACAAGAAACATCCATAACTGCACAAATAAAGGCAGATAGACTGTGCATGATTCTATCAAAGTTAAGCTCAAATCAGTTTTTACTGATTCTATCAATCTGTTCATACCTACAACAGTTCCCCACGACTGCCCAACACCTCACATATCCCCTTCCTGCTGTACAAAGGCTCCACTACTCTCATCTTTTCAGACATGTCCCCAGGCAGAACAGAAGGGCACCTATGTAACAGAGCATGCAAGACTTTCTCAGCACACTGCTCAGCCAATGTGGGAATGTGGGTTCACTACAGTCCAAAGGAAAATGCCAGGTTTAGCAATAAATCTAAGTACTTTCCTAGGAATCACCATTCCCAAACCCACAGAACAGCTTGGGTTCTCTGGTCACATGTACAGGAAATGGGGTAAGAGAAGGGAATGCTTGTTCTCAGACAGAAACAGCACACATCAACTTTATACAACAAGATCTTCTCTGCTCTCTCAAATATCATGCAAATCTCAGTAATGTGGTCAACACAAGAGTCCTGCCTTCATAAGGACAGAAGTAAATAATTCATGGGGCCATTCATTATCTAGATGTATCTCCCAGCTTAGTTCTCATTTTTTTTTTTTTTGGATCCAGTAAGAACCACCACAGGCTTTCCTGGAAAAAAAGAACAGCTACTTAGTCTTACACTCAATTCCAGGGGTTTTGGATACCCTCATGAAACCTATCCCTGAACCCCAGGTGAAGTTCCCCTCCCCTAGAGTCTGAGTGAAGACATGGGAGAAGTGTGTACACTAAGGTGGGTGGAGATAAACCTGGCTGCTCTCCTCTAGTAAAGAGTGGGCATCACATCTGGAGCTCAGTATGTGGCACTCGGCTCCTCTCCTCCCTCTCTCTGTAGAATCTTTTAGAGTTTTGACGATCACAGAAACAAAAAGCTAAAGTAACACCTCTATGGCTTCACTGAAGAGTCCAGAGAGAATTTAAAAACAAAGCAGTGACAAGAAGGCTTTGTTCATTTGGCTGCTCTTGAAGGACAGGGAGGGTCTTTTCCCTTCACCCCACTCCACCCTTCCTTCTCAGCTTAGTGGGGGAGGTGAAGGCAATACACTGGTCTTTAAGAAGTTTGTTTGAGGCCTTAAATATTATATTCAGATGCTTTATCCTGATTCCCCCTATTTGTGTACTGCGGGTGGGTGAAAAGTACCTCATGAGCCCAGAGGAACTATATGATGGCTGCTGTCAGTCTAGGCACAACCAGAGAATGGGAGAGAGGTTGGCAATGAAGCAAACTAAAAGGTTTCAAACCTGCCCGCTTGGAGAGTCAGAACCTGGAAAGACAAAGGCACACCTCCAGTCTGAACAGCCTGCCAATACCTGCAGGCTAGGGGGTACCCAGGTCTAACAGTGGGATCTCCAAGTACCTTGAACCAAGTCCTTGAACCGAGGACTTTTATCAAAATCTGCAGAGGTTCAATAGGAATTATTGTCTGCAAGGATTTGTCATTATGTGATCTGTTGCCTGAGCTCCTAAAATATAATCAGCAGAGCAGCTACTCCAGCTGTTAAAAATCTACTGTGTGTCCCTTTAGTATTTAAAGCCAGCTCTGTCCATCTAAGACGAGAATATTGAAACACATTGTACATAATTGTTAAGAAAGGAAAATAGTTGCTTCCAATTAAAATATCCAGTGGTTAGAATTAACTGATTGCAATAATTGAGGAGAAATTAAGACTGATTCTAAAAACCTAACATTTGAACAAATTTGTACTTAAACACGTGACTATTGGTTTAAACCATCATAAGAACAGAAACTAAAAATCACAAACTGAAATCAATAAAATACATGTGTGATTTGCGTCAAACTGGGTAACCAATTAAGATCTGTGTCTTTAATAAACATCTGGAGAACGCCAGTAGCATTAATTACTATATGCCATGCTGTCCCAGAAGAGTATGGTTCCTTAAAAATCTGTTTAAATCTGACAAACCTCCAGCAAAAACTTAGAAGTGTAACCTGTCATCCCATAGAGCTGCCCAGACTTATGCTAGTAGTAAGCCTGGCTAGTAACCACTTTCTCCTTCCCTGATTCACTGGGGAAAGGAGGACATTGGACTGTGTAAGGGGCTGATGTGAGATTAGTTCAACTAAAGACTTCCCAACATGGGAGGCAAAAAACTTCATGAATCAATTTTGCTGTCATCCTCAGCATGGTGTTCAATGTGTCCTGCAGCATCCTAGAAATAAAGGGAAAAGGACCCATGAGAAAGAAGTTGGTAGTAGGTCAAAAGAAAGTCAAAGCCACGGAGAGCTTCCCAGGTCTAATCTGTGATCCATGAAAGGCAGTTAAGACCCATCACTCTTAATTCACATGGAACTGTGCACTTGAGTTCTTAACACAAGAATGCTATAATAAACCTCTAGGTTCAGTTACTGGATTGGAACAAGTGAAAACATTCTCTTTAGGCTCTTTCTCAAAAACTACCTAATTCTTCACTTGAAACCTCATTAAGCTATCTCTCAAATCTGTGAATAATATTAATAATAAAAAGAAAAATCCTTACACTCTCCCTGTTTACTGCAAGTCTGAACATTCTAGTAAGGCAAAAAAGGTTTACTGAACCCTGCTCTGAGCAGTCAATGACCCCGGGTTGACCTCAAATCCCACTGATATACCTGTTTGGATCCTTTCTTAGCAGTAAAAAAAGCATCACAGTTCTTCCAGCGACATTTCAGAGTTTGAAAGTTTGGATTTGTATGGTCAGTCAGCAAATGTTGTTTTAAATGATCTACAACACCAAATATCAGAGAGCAGCCATGCCACTGGAGAGAGAGAGAATTGAAAGAGTTAAGTTATAAAGAATACGGGAAACATGCAATGAGAACATTCTTCATTGTAGCCTATGAGTAAGCCCCTATTCTTTAATTTATTCTTGGCTGGCAAATTCAACAAAGCCAGAGGCAACCAAATTAATCATGAATTTATTCAGAAACTTTGAAAAGCCTGGGAAGTCTTTTGACAGTTCAGTATTCTGAAAAGGCAAAGCACTAATGTAGCCATTACGTCTTTAAATAATGAAGCTGTTAGCAAATACAGGCAAATTAAATAAAATTCAATTCAAACTATACTTATTCTTTTTTAAAAAAATTTATTTTTAATGGAAGGATAATTGCTTTACAATATTATGTTGGTTTCTGCCATACATCGATATCAATCAGCCATAGGTATACTCCTCCTGAACCTGCCTCCCACCTCCCACTCCATCCCACCCGTCTAGGTTGTTATAGAGCGTGGTAAACCATAATAATTCTTTATCTTGCCATCATAAAAAGAGTTTCCCAGTCCATTTATTTAAAAAGACAAAGAGCTTTCCTGTAATACTTGAGTAATTTTTAACAATTCTAAGAATTGTTGGCTTATAAACTTGAAAACACAAATGTATGATAAAGAAAACTACATTTGTGGTGGAAATACTGGCAGAAAACTGCCAAGGAAGTCTGTCTTTACTTGCAATTTTTATCACTTGAATCACAGTCTTGTGATCTTTTTTTTTTATTGTATTATAAATGTGGCTATATTTCAATTGTTAGTCAGAAGGCATAAAGACTCTTTCGTTTTGGCTTTCTTTCCTTATAGGCTTTTAAGAAATGATTCTAACATGTTCATTTCTAAAAAGTAATGAAATTTTGAATTTTCCCTCTGTAAACACTATTTCATACCCCTAGCTTTAATACCAGAAGGTATTTTCCTCATTTCTCTAGATAAGTCTATTTTGGATACTGCTTTGGATTAAGTATGTTTTGGATTAAAACATTAAGTATGTTTTGGATACGTTATACTAGATTTTGCCTGTCTTCACTGAGAACACTAAAAATTAAAGATAGTGATGTATAAAAAGCTGAAAAGAATTAGGCCAGAGACAAATCTAAACTCAAATTTTAAAATGTGAGCATCCAGTTCATCAATGCTGAAAAGGGGATTAGGGTTTAGGGGAAAAAAATTCAGTGCCAGCCACTTTTCTCTGGTCAGTACTATTAGAACTGATGAAATAAATTAAAGTTTATAAGAAACAGTGAGAAAGTTTTGAGGTTTAATCACCATCCTCCACTCTAAAATAAAAACCATGAAATTTAGACTACTGAACTGAGGTTTAGAACTTCAAGAGGGCAAATTTTTATTTGTCTATTTCTCAAAAACCAATGAACAAACCAAACTACTAATACATGTAAATGCCTGAGGAATGGGTAAAATGTTGTAGGCAGGTTATGAAAATAAGCACTTCCACTTTTCTTTCACACACTTCTGTACTATTGATGTTTTTGTAGGCATGTATTAATATAGTAATAAAGCAAAATAAAAAACACAAAGGAAATAACCTCTGAATGGACACTTAAACATAGTTCATATCTAACCTTAAGATTGAACTTTCACTATAGAATTATAGAAGCATTTTATGTACTTTAAAAAAAATAAGCTTATTTGTCCTATGGTGGAAGACTCAATATGAAAATGTTAAACCAATGATAATGAAGATCTATAAATTGGCCTGGGGTTGGGCAACATCTAAGTCTGGTGACAAGAACAGTTTCAGTCCTTACCCAGCAGCGGTAATTCTGCATCAGATTTAGCCTCACGGCCTGAATACTGCCATCATAACAGCCAGTATAAATCTAGAGAAAAATGTTCATCATTATCAGACTAAAACAACACACAATAAAACTACTATGAACATCCTCAAAATAAGAGTCAAAAGCTGGTAGCACTACAACAGGAAACTATAAACCTAAACCCAAACCAGCCCCAGAGTACCATAATAGGAAAGTATCTTATACATCTTCCAGTCTGGATATTTGGAAGCTATGCTCCTTAGAAAGCCATTCTTGGGACTGTCATTGAGAGCAGAGTGGTAGGGCTCAGAGGTACTGCTTATACTTTAACTGGTGTAGCCCTGGCTTCTGCTGGGCATTACATATCAGGCTTCTGAATTTCACTGGGACAAAGGCTCTACAGCTTAAAGTTAGAAAAATATCCATTCTGGTTCAACTCAAAATTTAAAAATAAAGTCAAAGATGAGTAGGGTTACATGAGCTAGCTTCTACTTTTAGGTCTGCTATGCCACAATGACCAAATCTCCTGACTCTATTCCAATGTATTGTCCAGATCATAATGTCTCTGAAAAAAACACCACTCACCTGTTTTTTTGGCAACACCTTAAATTTACCTTCTATTTAATGGTGGTATTATATTTTTTTATTGTAACTATTTTAGTTCTTAATAAAAATGGAATATTCAAGAGCACTACTGGGTTACTTCTCAATATTATAATACCAAGAGATAGAAAACATTCAATGATGAGGCATATCAAAAACATGTCATTTTTGGAAGTGACAGTAACATTACTAAGAGTCTGTAGAATTTTTAGTAGACACATTCAAAAGCGAACATGTGACATGGCAAATTAAACTCACCATACTTTTATGGATGGTCATACACATAATCATGTCTTTGTGTCCTCCATAAACCTGCAATCGATCATGCGACTTAAGTGGAGGCAGGGCGGGAGGGGAAAAAAGAAAGAGAATCAAGGTTATTTATACCTTGTGTTTAATAAGCATAGTCCCTGAAGGCTTTTGCAAGTTTAAAACTGTACCTCAGGTATCAAGCTGAAGCACCAGTCACTTGTTAACAGAAGCATAATAGAACAGCAATCTTTTTAATAAGTCCTCCTCCTCAAGGGAAGAGCTGGTAATTTTGGGGAAAAAATCCCCACCAATTTCTGTGTAGTGTCAAAGTCTCAAACCTGAAATTGTACACAGAGAACCACACAGATGTGACAGGCTACAGCTGCCCTCCAGAAACCATAAATTTGACACCTGTGAACCTGACCAGGTATCTCAGGGCAGTATTTCTGAAAGTGCTGTCCAAGGACCAAACTACTTCATAATTCTGAGTTCCACCCCAGCCTTTCCATATTAAAAAAAAAAAATACACCAAATCCAAACAGACCATCTCTCCAAATCATTCAAACAAAATAGTGAATCTAAATTCTACCTGTAACTCATAGACACGAACAAATTTATCCAAGCAAGCAGTCACCATCACTTTCCCTAGGATATTCACCACAGTCACTGCATGATTGTGACCTTTATAGATCCGGACAAGCTCACCAGTCTGCACCAGAAGAGAGACAAGAGTCACTAGACTGATTTCTAAGAGTCTTGACTTTTGAGATTTATAATTCTGTAATTCTAAAAGAGGTAATGATGAGACTACTTGTACATACATGTAGCTGTACTAATTTTAGACAGGTGAAGTATTCTCACAAGCATTTGTTACTTATATAAAATATATGCACTGTACCCTGATGGAGAGAACCCAGTGTTACAGAGAGAGAAGGGTCACAGCTCTGTGAGTATGTATTCTATAGTGTTCGAAGTATATTCACTTTTATCATTTCATTGGATCTGGACAAAAAGTTCCTGAGGCTGAATAACCTCAGAAGTTCAGACTAGGAACTGAACTTCAAAAGTGGCCTCTATGACCCAAGCAGAGTCTCACGGCTGTTTCTATTTGTGCTATTTTAAACAATATATCATATCTACTTTCTTAGAGCCTCAGATGCTCAATATGTCTCACATTTAAATGAGACATTCAAACTAAACCTGATGTAAACTTTTGAGTCTGTCCCCCACGAAGAATTTTGATTTCTACAGTGCTTAACAGTATCCAAGAGCTTATGGACAGGGATTATTAAGTCTTTCCACTAGAAAGGAGGCTTAATTTAAATTGCAAGAGGAATCCCTTCAAGCTTTATCCACCATTTTATTAAAGATATACCAATAAGGCTTACATGAATGTTGTGAGCATGGACTGACTGATCACTGGAGCCACTGAATACAAGGTCATTCACCACCTTAAAGAAAAAAAATTCAGTGAGTGAGATTCAGTATAAAGTTCTGAGGTTTCCTTTAACTTGTAATACACATTGGCAAATTCTACTTTCCACCCTGTTTTGAGATGAGCATGAATGAGGTATAAAATAAGTTTCTCAGACAAATTTTCTGAACTGAAATTTGTGTGCTGCCACTAAGTACTCTGATAAACTGACAACATATTATTGGTTTTGTTGCTTCTTTGGAATGATTACAAAGTAGAACAGCATTTGAGTATATCTACATTCTATAATAAGATATTTGTCTCTCAATTAATATGCTAAAAATCAGTACATCCTGTGGTGATTGCAGGCCTAAGGAAAAGGACTGTAACCTCCTGTATTCTAAATAAAGCGTTAGAAAACATGGGAAATTTCATTTGAACTCTTCTGTTTGCACCAGACAATGAACTCCTGTTTCATACTTGCCTTCATGCAGAGGATGGTTTTGCTGTGGCCCTCCAGAGTTCTAAGGAGCAATCCATTCCGTGCATCGCGTACGCTAATGGTACAGTCGTAAGAACCCACAACCAGCAACTTTCGGGCACCTTCCTGAGCTGTGGCAAGACAGCTGACAGCCCGAGGGCCATGGCATTCAAAGATTTCAAGTCGTTTGTTGTTCTGAAAAATAAGCCACCATTATATGAAGTAAAAACCACTTAGTTGGAAAAACTCAGCATCAACTAATCCAAATCACTACCCTGATACAAACTCTAAATTCTAACAGCTATCTGTAAGTTTTTATATCCACTGTGTATCCCTAACTCCCCAACCTCTGCCATTCCCATTCCAACACTCTCTGTATTCATGACACCTTCTTCCTCCATTCTAGTGGGGACAGTCTTACGTTATAAACTCATTTCTATCTTTGACCCATGCTATCCTGATCATAATTAGAATCTGGTTCTCTTTTTATGTCCTCTCTCACTTCCCTTAAGTCAGTGACATGAAAGAGAAACCTTTTTTCCATATTTGAATACATTTTCCATGCCAAAGACCCAAGAAGTCTGATTTTTGTCATCCAAAATGTATGTACTCTGTTTGTCATGGTTGCTTCCAAAATTCTCTTTGAGAACTACTTTCTTAGACAACCAGTTTCTCATTCTTCAACTTTTACATTATTCTGACCTTTTTCTGACCTCTGGTTCTGTTTTTCTCTCATAACATTAAGTTAAACTATAGGAGCCTTTATGTCAGTCAGCACAGCATGGTCACATCCTGAATGTGGATGTGGATAAACATTCCTTTACTTCAGATTTTAGACTTGCTTTCCTTACTCCCAAACCAATCTTGTTCGTAGTTTCCTACTTTCCCCAAACTCTAAAAAGGTATTTTAGGTACAAGTATAAGACAAAACTCCCAGAGACTAGGCAAGAGCAGCAGCTGGGAACCTCTATCTCAGCCATCTTAAAATGCTGGGGAGATAGATGAAAGGCATTCAGGGCCCAAAGGTAGACAGGCCAAGGTCAACAGCCCTGGCTCTTTGATGAGCCCCATCATCAAAGCATTGCATTCCACGAGTGTGGGCAAAACAGAAAAAAGGCCCAGCCCTAACAAGGATTCAAAATTCACACCTCTGTAAAAACTCTCGAAGTCCACTTTGCTGGGGCTTTTCGATGATATAAAGACCGTTTCAAAAAAACAAAAATAAAGACCATTCCCGTTTGAATTTGTCATCATTTTGCCCCAAAAGTCTGGCTCCTAACTTCATTTACCTTTGATTACACTAATCTCGCAAAACAGAACTGGGTAATTATCAAGTTTTAGCCTTTAAAACATTTAAAATCTATCTTGTCTTCTGTGATCTATTCATATCAAGTGAACCAAATAATTTGATATTTGATTATATATGGGCTAGTTTCTTCTAACTTGATTCTAAGCTTTTTAAAGGCAGAAACCATAGCATATTTTATTGCATTTCTTGTACGTAGTTCCAGATAGCTGGTAGGAGAGACAGTAAGTACTAACTAAACATATGATATTCTAATTAGGTACAATACAGCAAACTTCTAATACATTGTTAAAAGATGACCAGATGGCCTTGGGATAGAATGCCACAACTAATTAGTAACCAAACCTATCACTTCTACCTCTGATTACATTTTTTATGCATTGTCTTCACTTTAGTCTACGTGTCAGCTGCTGTAACAAAGCCTCCTAAATGGTCTCCAAGCTTCTACTACTATCAGTATTTTCCAATCTGTTCAACAAAAATACCAACTGGATCATGTCTCTCATGCTTTAAAGCTTACAAGTTCAACTACATTAACAAAGCACACAGAGCCATCAAGAATTGGCCTGTGTTCGTTTCCTAAGCCTTATCCTGAGACCTACCACATAACAGTGCTCAATAAAGGTTTGCTCAACAAATGGATTCATATTTGGGTCAGGAAAGAATGAGGCCCAAGGGCATGAAGGCAAACCTTGACTTAGTTCAGTTTACAGAACAGGCTACTTTCATGATACCCTAAATCAGTTCTAAACAACATCACTGTCATACTCAAAGGAATTTAAGCTCACTTTTCATTGTGTCATTCTTAAAATGAGACAAACTAGTTTAACCCATGACTCATTATTTGGCCCCAAATCATTAGGCTTGGTTTAATTTAGTAGAGTTACACTTTGGTCCTGGCACACTTGGGCCTGAGCAGACAGAATGCATCTTGTTTCACTTACAACAGAAGGTAAGTTTTTGAGCAGTAGTTAATTTTGCTGCTTTCTCTTACACACACAAAAACAGGAAAATGGCCTTGTCTTCGTATTTTCTTCCCTCACACACACCACTTCTAAGTGGCATGGGAGTTCAGCCTTCTCTCCCCTACCACTAACCTTTATGTTGAAAGTGACCACAGTGCCATTAGCCAGTCCTGCATAGAGAATTCGCCACCTACTGTGGAGGCAGAGAACCCGGTCTTCCAGCTGTAATTGCTCCACACACTCTCGAGTCTGATAAAAACACACAACACCTGATCAGTAGAGGTTAAAAGCAAATAAGGTATGAAAACAATCCTCTGTGAAACAAGAGTGTGAAATTATTTCTTATGAGGAAGAAAATGTTGCCTCCTCCATTTTGTAGAAAAGTATCTTAGACTGTTTTCTGCTTTGAAATTTGTGGCCAAAGAACCTCAAGCTGTAGGTAACATAGTAAACAAATGTAACTTCTAATAATGTTACCTATGTTTCTAACTTGGAATGTAGAAATTCTTCAAAAGGCACTATGAACTGGGTTTTAGCCTCTTAAATAAAGTAGCCAAAAAGCTGCACTTGTCTAAAAAGGAAAATAAAGATTATAGTTGTATTATCTGATAATTGCATTAATCAAGTACTATGTGCTTTCCTGCTACTGATTCTCTATTTCAACAGCTCCCAAATGCCTCCTATAAACCAGTATCAGGTTAGCTGGTTTATAATTACCCAAAAAGTTTTCAAAATATATAGAACACCAAGCTTCATCCCTAAACCCTGAGATTCTAACTCAGTAGGCCCTGGAATATGTTTTTTAAAAATTTTCCTTCATAATTCTGATGCATATACAGGTTATACAAACACAGTTTGAGCTGATGTTCATAAAATGATTTCCATGAATTCCCAGAACTGTGTTTTATCAATAAAATCTAATTACCTAGAATAGGGCCAATTATATAGTAAGCACTCAAGATTGAATGCTGTTGAATGATACTAAGTGACTAAAATTATAAAAAAAGAACTGTTAATGTGGATTTGTCTATTTCTCCCTGTAATCCCATCAATATTTCTTTACATATTTTGATGCTCTGTTATTCTCTGATAAGATAGATCACTATTCTATCTATCTTGAATGTCTTCTATATTGACCCTTTTATCATTAATAAAAAGCTACCCTTGTTTCAGTAGTATTCTGTCTTAAAGTCTATTTGCCTGATAGTAATATAACTACTCTAGCTCTTTTTGTTACTATTTGCAAAAAAAAGTACATTTTTCCCCCCATTCTTTTATTTCAGCCTACCTGTGTCTTTGAATTTAAAAGTGTCTTGTAGACAGCATAGATTTGATGTTTGTTCTTTATCTAGTCAATCTCCTTTTCAATTTGAGTGTTAATTCACATTTAATATGATTATTAAATATGGTTAGATTCAGACTCCAATTTGCTTTCTATTTGTCTCATTTTTATTTGTTTCCCCATTTCTGCCTTGTTTTGTATTAAACAGTTTTTTTAGTATGCCATTTTAATTCTCCTCTATTAAATTTTTAAGCTATCTTTCTTTGCATTATTCTTTTAGTGATTGCTTTAGGGCAGCCGTTCTCAGAGTGTGACCCCTAGACCAGGAGCATCAGTATCACATGTTTGAAAAATAAATTCTTGGGCTCTATCCCAACCCTACTGAATCAGAAACTCTGGGAAAGGGATCTAGTAACGTGTTTTAACAAGCTCTCTAGGTCCATCTGATGCACACTCAAGTTTTGAATCAGCCTTCTAGAGATTACCTCTTTAAACTGAAACAATCTAGTTCAAGTTAATATTGACTTATCCTCAATAAAATATAGGAACCTTGTACCAGCATAGTTCTAGCCTCTCCCTTTCTTGTGTTCCTGTTATCTCACATATACCATCTATATACATTAAAAACCTAATTATGTGGTATTATAAATTTTGTCTTAAATAATTAAGTCTTTTAAAGTTAAGAATTACGTATTTTTTTTCTGCTCACTTATTTTTATATTTTAAATATTATGCAATTGTGTATATATATGTATATTTTAATGCAAATAATTTTCTATCATTTCTTATAATTCATTTAGAAAATTCTTTCTCAGAGGAGAGATCTATTTCTAAGTCTTTAAGTTTAAAAACTTCTTTTAACATTTCTTTTTCTACCTAGTATTAATTTTGGCATATGACATGAAAATAAAAATCAAGAGCAATATTTGTTGGAAAGATCAAAAGAGGTATATTATTAACAGTAGCAAGTGAAAAGATATGCAGAGAGAGACAGAAAACATGGTTTAGACCTAAGCCTCATTTCTACCAAAGGTTATAAGTGTACTGAAACAGATTTAAAACCAAGAAGATGAACAGAATGAAGCATCTGTCTCAGTGTCTCCACTCTACACAGTAAATATAGTCAAAGTGCTTCAGTATCATCACTTTTGATTTCTCTGGACCCACTTACCTTAACATTATAGCAGCGAATGGTATGATCACTGGAACCAGTGTAAAGGGCAGCATTCTTCCCAGAGGTCTGAGTAACCAGGAGGCAGTTCACTTTGGAGGTATGGCCCTCAAAGACACCAATGCATTTTCGACTCTAAAGTCAAGCACAGTTTAGATAATTACTTGTGGATATAGATGGATAAGATAATGTATTTCCTTAAAAAAAAAAGCTAAAACATACAGTTCATGTTTGTGTCCCCAGAGTTTAGAATAGTACCTAGTATATGGTATCAAAAGGTGTTCAGTAAGTACCTGTTCACTGAATGCCCAGTGAACAGAGGTACCCGCAACTTATATGTTAACTGAGCCATACCAAAAATTGCTTAGGGCAATTTGCTATAAGATAGATCAGAATTTTAATTAATGCTAGGCCAAGTCACTCTAGCATATGGACTAAAGTGCAAGCAAATTCAAACTACAGCTAATTACCCAGATAAGTTGCTGCATTTGATTAGTACGTAGAGAAAGCTTCACAATATTCAAAGACATGCCATCACAGGTCCTAGTGTCCCAGGTGCGGTTTCATAATGGAACACCCTGTTATCTCTGTGCACATACTGTTATATATATTTACAATGCACATACATACCTATACCAGTCTTACAATTTAGAGTTAGAGCCAATTGCCCAAATCTTACATTCATACCTCCTTGTACCATTGCTTTCTTCCTTCAGTCATCTCTGTTGCCCTTCATACATTATTAGGCTAAAGGACCCTATATACCTATTGCCTACAGTAAACACATTTTCTCAGTCCACTGTCTAATCTTTTGACTTTCAAAGACTTCATCAATTTCATATACTTTCACTGTATTTGTTCAGACAACGTAGTGTTCCTAAAGTTTCTTGGCTATCATTATTGATAAACAGAATTAGTTTGACATATGTTTTCCTAGTACTGAAGTATGGACATGAGAGGTAGACCATAAAGAAAGATGAGTACTGAAGAACTGATGCTTTTGAACTGTGGTTTTGGAGAACTCTTGAGAGTCCCTTGGACAGCAAGGAGATCCAATCAATCCATCCTAAAGGAAATCAGTCCTGAATATTCATTAGAAGGACTGATGCTGAAGCTGAAACTCCAATCCTTTGGCTGCCTGAAGCAAAGAACTGACTCATTTGAAAAGCCACTGATGCGGGGAAAGATTGAAGGCAGGAGGAGAAGGGGACGACAGAGGATGAGATGGTTGGATGGCATCACCAACTCGATGGACATGAGTTTGAGCAAGCTCCAGGAGTTGGCGACGGACAGGGAAGCCTGGTGTGCTGCAGTCCATGGGGTCACAAAGAACTGGACACAACTGAGCGACTGAACTGAACTGATACCCTGTGTGTGCTCAGTTGTGTCCAGCTCTTTTGCAATCCCATGGACGGTAGCCCACCAGGCTCCTCTGTCCAAAGAATTTTCCAGGCAAGAATATTGGAGTGGGTTGTCATTTCCTACTCCAGGAGATCTTCCCGACCCAGGGATCAAATCTATGTCTCTTGTATCTCTTGCACTGGTAGGCAAATTCTTTACCACAGGCCACCAGGGAAGCACAAATGACTCAAAACTCAAGAGTCCACTATAAGAAAATTAAGAGTTATGAGCATCAGATTAAGTGTGGGGTAGTGAAAGACTGCTGCTCTTATTAATAACTTGCACAATTCATCAACTCTCAGGGAAAATGCCTCCTCTGACACTTTCCCAATGTTCATTCTATCCCTTCTCTATTATGTAGCAACTAGGTGACAGATCTCAGCATCCACTCCAGGGCTGGGACCTGACTGTCTCTAGCCTATTGTTATAATTCCATCTCCTTTTGCCAAGTGACTGTTTAGGGAGGAAAGCACAGGACCCTTTTTTGGCGGTGGGAGGGAAAAGAAACTCTTGTGCCTATTGACATCTGTGAGCAGGAGAACCTGCTTTAGGAAGAGCTGATACCAGAGAAAATAGAAAGGAGAGAAAGAAAGAATTTAAGTCTCTGGTGACCCCACTGACTCACTAGATCAACTGTATCTAGAGTTAGTCTAAAGCCTACTCCATCTCTGGAAAGCAAACAGACGTGTGTTTAAAAGAGAGCAAGTTCGGAGTTTCTAAAACCTGTAAAGAAGCAAAAACATTCAAACTGATGTATCAACTTACCACTAGATTATAAGCTCGGACAGTTTTATCTGCTGAACAGGTATACAGTAAATTCCCAAATATCTGAATTGCATTCACTGCAGCTTGGTGCCCCTCAAAGCTCCCTTCTGTGGGCTCATCGTCATCTCCTGGCTCTGAAGATATTTCTAGAAAACAATATGTTTCAGAAATGTGTCGGCTTGTATCTCAAAAAATACTAAGAAATTTAAAACATTATGAAAAAGTGGTCCCTGGATTCTCCTAAAAACCTGGTTCGCCTAGCAAAACACCACATTCTCATTAGTGACCTTCATTATGAAGATTTCATATTAAGAAAAGGTAGGGAAGGCCTTTCTCTTAGGGAAAAAATACTTACATAGTGAGTCTTTGAATGATACCCTTTAAGGCACTAAATATCTTTCCACATCCAGTCTCCTCTGCTGCCAGTTATTTTATTAAGGCATTATTTTTAAACTAATTCCTTCTCAAAACAAAGCTCCCCACCCCCCACGCCAACAAAACCTTAATACAGTTGTCCCTGGTAACCGAGGGGGATTGGTTTCAGGATTCCTCCACCCAACATGTACCAAAATCCACAGATGCTCAAGTCCCTTATATAAAATGGCATAGTATTTACATATAACCTATACACATCCTCCCGTTTACAGCAGACTCTTGAACAACATGCTTTGAATTGTGCAGGTCCACTTACACACAATTTTTTTTTTTTCAATAAATGCCCATTACACGATCTGTGATTAGTTGAATCCATAGATGCAGAACTGAAGACACAGAGGCCAACTATTCTAATTAGCTGAACACACGAGAGATCCAGATTAGAGATGTGAGTAAGAAACTGAAATGCCAGGATTTGAGGATTCAGGGATACCAGTAACTGCTGGTCAAAGCATTCCATCCTCTTGGTAATAAGCCCAGTCCCCATTCCCTATTCTATAAGCATATTTAAGTAGATTTAAAGCCTGGCTTTAATACTTACAAAGCTTTTTTCCTGTGATCAATTTATCAATTCACTCATTTTTTAAAAAATATGTAAGATTTATTTATTTACTTATGTATTCCAGAGTGTATGGACTCTAATAGTGATTAATAGCTGTGGCTCATGGGCTTAGTTGCCCCAAGATGTGTGGGATCCAAGTCCCCAGACCAGAGATCCAACCCGTATCCCCTGTATTGGAAGGCCAACTCTCAACCACTGGCCCACCAGGGAAGTCCCTCCTGTAATTCATTTAAATAAAACTGAACAACCAAATACCTGAAGAGTTCTTTGATCCTTTTATGGAGGAGATCACAGTCTGAGTTTCTGCCACACTACAAAATAATAGCAAAAGTCTTCTTAGCATCTGTGTGAACAGGACAAGTAGGAAAACTTGTATTTTCCTGACTCAAAAAATTATTCTAAACAATGGAAAAAATAGCAATGAGACAAGATCAGTTTCTTCATGTGAAATTTTTATATGAAAGGAAAAAACAGTAAATATTCACAACACAAGTGAGAAAGCAGAAACTCTCCATTGCTAAGGAGATATCCATATCATCCCTACTGATTTTCTATAAATGTGACTCTAAAAAATTCTGATTTAAAACAAAAAGTTCCGTTTTCTAATGAAAGAATAGTGAAAGCTGCTCTGATTGGACCAACACAGTATCCTTACCTTACAGGGATGCCATCTTTATTGCGAGTGCCAATCTCACTGGTAGAGCTAACTTCATCACAACCAGAGCGAGAAGTTTCTAATGAATTTTGCTCTGTGGAGTTCCAAATATCCTTTTTAGATGGGCTATCTGGTTTCTCTTCTCCAGATTCAGAAGAATCAATGGCTACCACTTCTAACTGAGGATTAGGAAGTTCTAGGACTTCAATAGACGAGTCACTATCTGGTTCATCTCTGACACTTTCTTGTTCTGGGCCAGTTCTGCTATCTTCCCAGGTGGAGGTTGTCACTTTCCCCCCTTTAGCAGACTTTCCAGTTTTTACTTTCCTTACAGGTTTAGAAGTAAATACATCCTGTTCAGTGTCACTGTTCTCAGGAACATGAGCAGCCCGGAGAGTTTTCTTCTTCCTAAGTTTCTTCTTTTTCTTGTTCCCCCTAGCTTCAGCTGATGTCAGAGTGGACTCTGCCTGTTGTTCTGGCTGGTCAGCTGGAGAGTGGGGCTCTTTTTCTAAAGGGGTTTCTGAAGCAAAGGATAATCTTGGAAAAGAACTGGTACAGGCTTCAGACCCACTGTTGCCTTTGTTTGGCTCTTCACTTTCTTTATCTATGCTAGGAAGACCAGCTGATTGGGGAGAGGGACTGTTCCCTCTGTTTCTGGTAATTCCTTGCTCCACAGAAAACTTCAGTTCTTGGCTAGGCTCATGGAATCTCTCTGTTAGCTCTGATAAGGACAATGCTGCAGTGGTAACTGGATAAACTGGACAACTGTCACTGATCTCTCCTGAATTGAGAAGAAAAAAAAAAATTATTCCATTGTCTTTGTGCCTGCTATGTGTAGTCATAAACTACAATTATCACTGATTGAATTTCTATCAAATATGACACTTTGATGATATGTTAACAACTTTAACAGTCATGGTTTAGTTATCTCACTCCTCAGCTTCCCATAACCTACGTGTATTTCTAGCACAGTATGTATACATTTTGCCTTGCATTAATCTCAAATAATGTACACGTCTTATATCCTAGAAAAGCTCCTTTTATGGGCAGAGATTGTTTCTACTGATCTTTTCTCTTTCTTGTTTGAAACAATGAATGCAAATTACTTTTGCAGTCAGAAAAGGAAATCTAATAAAAGCTATTTTTGAAAAAAGTGTCACCACATTAAAAAACATACTAAATATTATCCATATAAAAGAAACAAAATTCAATATGAAAGATAACATATATTTGATGTACACATCAATGGTTAGTGATGCAACAGACAGCAAAATTTAGAATGATTCTTCAGACTTTTTGTTCAAAAAAAGAAACAAGAATACCACACAATATCAATTTGTTTCTTAATTTTCAATATAGCACCATTGTAGTTATACAAACTTCAGATAAGATTTTAAATAACTTAGAAGTTATTCTCAAACGGTGACCAGATAAGCATTATTTTATAAAGACAGTAAAATCCCTGGCTATTTGTCAAAACCCCCAAGTTCCTGTTAGAGGATTCCAAACACCAGAGCCCCCTGCCTTTCATCATGGCCGCCAGTTCCTCAGGTCTGTATTAACCTTAGTGTTTACTTGAAATGATAAAAACAGTTCAGTAGTGAGAAATCCAGAAGAGGAATATTATCTAGAAAACTGACTGAACAACTTCAATGCCATTTATCTCATGAAAAATAGACAATTCTGTGCCAATCCTAATAAATGGAACCTGTTACATGCTAATCCAAAGTCAATTTAGCAATCCTGTATTAGAGAAAGTTAGGAAGAGTTACCAATATTTAAATAATGCTCCTAAATAAGAAGACTTAAAGAAAAACTATAGTAACTTTAAAAAGATGTATTTATTTATTTATTCATTTATTCGGCTGTGTGGGGTCTTAGTTGCGGCACACAGGATCTTCTATCTTCATTGCGGCATGCAAGATTCTTTTAGTTGCGGATGCAGAATCTTTACTTGTAGCATGTGAGATCTAGTTCCTGAGGCCCCCTGTATGGGAGTGTGAAGTCTTAGCCACTGGATCACCAGGGAAGTCCTGTGATAACTTTAGATTTAATGGACAAGAATGACGTCACATCACTAATATAAAATTGCCCTAGACCCACTACAGGGTTGCCCTTAACACAGAGAAAAGTTTACATACTATTAGCTTGCAGTAATTCCTTGGACACACTGCAAGCAGAGCCTTGTGATATGGCATTCACAGTCTCTTCTTGTTCAGGAGACATGGGTTCTTGTTTAATATGAACTGATGAGTCGGGAGCAGGAACACTGCCATGAGCTTGGAAAGATGTGATTGCTTGGAGAGGGGTTCCAGTGGATGATGGAGACACGTGGGAAGATAGAGGTTCCAGGAAATTCGGGAAAAAAGCACTAGGCAGAAGTGTGCCATCAGTAGATGTTTGAGATCTAACATTCTTCTGTTCTCGTGTAAGGCTAGAGGGAACCTGGTCTGGATGTTCAGAAGGTTCATATGTTTCTAGAATGGGAAACGTACACACATACAAATGCAAAAATGTTATCTGAAAAGCCACTCATTACTGAGCCAACTTGTATTTTTAAAGATTACAAGAGAATTTTTAAAGATGCTCATAATTCTTTAAAATAGATTATTATGTAAGCTATATGTACAACCAATGAGGATACAGACAAGCAGGCATTAATATTCTAATTTTTCAGATTTTAACTGACTTCTCCAAAGTGATATTGATACTAATAGAAGAGCCAAATTGGTACCCCAGTCTTGGGATGCCTAACCCAAGACTCTTTCTATAACATTATTTCTATTGCTAAGGATTTTGGGGACATACAGTCTTACAGGCCCTTCTACAGAAGCATGAAGTCAAGGAGACATGAGAATAATCATATTAACTTTTTCATAACTACTTTAATTCCCCTCTAGAGAAAATAATAAAGTAACAAGTTACAGACAGTCTAGTCCATCAAATTCTCTGAATACCTTGTAATCCCTGTAGAATCTGTATTCTATGGGTCCTCAGGGCACTCATTTCCATAGTTATCTAAAAATAAAGTATTTTGTTAAGCATTTTAAAATTCAACTTTAAGATGATCCTTTTTCATTAACCATTCCATCTGCTGTTACCTGCTGCTTCAGCATAAGTAGCCTTTGAACTTCAACATAAGCTGTCTGAAGTGCTGCACGAGCTTGCAGAAGATTGTTATCCATGCACTGCAACGATTTGCTTAGTTCTTCTTCTCGTAAAGAAATACTCAGCAGCTGGTCAACCTGAGAACGTTCTGTCAAAAGAAACCATAAGGCTTAGTTTAATATTGGAGACTCCTCTTTAATAATCCAGGGAACTGCATCAATTATCTAAGATAGGCCTTTATTTTCTCCCCACTAGGTCACTGGAAGGAGTCTCATCAAATTTTTTACAAATCACATAGTCAAGTCATGCTATCAGAGCTAGAGACCAAGCATCATGGTTTCAAGTGTACCACCACATGGTACCATCTTACCAAATCACCATCTTCCACAGTGATGCTTCCAAGCAAAACCTCTGGGGAAATCAACTCCTGTAGGTTTCACTTTCCATCTTCCTTTATCTACTACCCTCTTCAATCAAGGCTTTGGCTTAGATTGGGCCCCAAACCTGAACTGTTTGCACTCTCTTCTGGATTCCTATTTTTCTAGTCTGTTAGTTAATTTAAAATAGTTCTCTTTAATATAAAATTAAAACCTTGATATATTAAGGTTCTTTAATATAAAATAACTTTAATATAAAGTTTTAAAATACAAATATTTATATTTAATATAAAATAATATATATTTTCCTGAAGAAAATATAGCTTTGAAATAAAATGTCCTACTACGTGTATTTGCTTGTCATCTTTGTATCTGTCTCTTTCCCATGCAATATGCCAAGACCGCTCCCCTAAATTCCAGACCCACATATCTAACTACCAACCGGATACTTCTACTAAGGTGTCTCTAAAGTCCTTTAACTCAAGGGATCCAAAAGGGAACTCCTATCTTCTTCTACCCTCAACCTGTAACTCTCATAAAGTTTTCTATCTCTATAAATAAAGCCATCAACTGCTCCAGCTAGAAACTGGTATCATCTTTGACTCCTACCTTATCACATCCAGCCACCCAAAGTTCATCCAGTCACTTCCTGCACTAGATCTTATACTGAAATGGTATGAGAATCAGTGAAAGGCAAGAGTCATAGAAGCCTATCAGTCAGGGAGCCCCACAAATAACTTCTTGCCTTAATTCACATGAGAAAAGCAACCACGATTCCTCAGAAAGTGAGTGAAATGGCTATAAATGACCAAGAGGGATAAAGACTTCTACTAAATGTCTTGTTTCTCTTCACTCCACTGAAAAGGCCCAGTGAGACTTTCTGGTTTTATACTGAACTCAATTTGTCCATGATATATATTAATTTCAGCTTTCTGGTTTAGGTGGTATCACATTATTTCTTCTATAGCTCCAATTGGATATAGTAGAAAATTGAACTTTTTCTATGCCCTTAAGCAAGGCATCAAAAATATCATAAATTAATAAATGGGTGTTCTCTGTTTGATAAGCTACACTTGTATATCAAGTTGTAAAAGGCTGAAGTGATACAAGAACAGTTTCTTTTTGCCAGAATATTCTATACTATACCTTTCTTTCCTTTAATTTTCCTTCTTTTATTTTTTCTCTCAAGACTTGGCAGTTCAGGAGAAGATCCATCCTAAGGAGATTTAAAAAAAAAAAAAGAACAATATTAAATATGCAATGGCCATTATCCAGGAGGGGGAAAAAGAATCAATTCTAAGTCAGTCATACATTATTATTCATGATTGCTACCATCAGGATAGTTAGGAGTTTCATATATATGATACGAGCTCAAATATTAGTTGACTGAATGTATCTGACCAAAAAAAAAAAAAAGAAATACAATCAAGGTTAAGTACCTACCTAGCATCCTAAAGGTAGTAAAGCCCAAGGGCTTGGGCAAAGCACTTCACCTTGGTAAAAGCTAGTAAAATATCTGATTTCATAGTTTCTACTTAAGAATTCAGCAAGAAAATCTTTACAACAAAAAGTTTAACAGTCTGTGAGATAAGACCCAAGACATCAGCTATGCCATAAGACAATCTCTCATCCAATACTATCTGCTACAACATCTAGTTCAACAGGGCAAAGATGGAATTTAAACCCAGGTCTACAACCCGAGCCTTTAACTAGTTTGTTATATTCTCTCAATATTAAAGGAAACAGTCCATTTTCTGAGTGTCAGATTCCAGTCTATACTACTATCAGCAACTCTTTCTTTTCAGAAAGGGTTCCTGAAAGGGTTAAGCAATATTAGCCATCAGAGGTGCCAAAAGAGAAGTGTCAGTGAAGTAATGGATTCTAAAAAGACCAGGCTAGGCAACTTAAGTATAAAAGACAAAGTAACAGAGACTAAGACTATGCTCATATAGATGCACTCTCATAGTATTAAAACTACCTTATTAAGCCTAATAGTTCTGGGTCCAACAAACATACATGCCCTACAAATACAACACTAGAGTACCTTTCTTCAATAGCAGTACAGAATGCATCATGAAAACAGATAAAGTTACAGCTGAAGATGTGGCTCATTCCTTGGTCAGGTGATTCAAAGAATCATTGGCTTAGAGACTAGTTTTAGAGATGACTTCATATTTTCCCAGTACTGTACATTCATATTCAATTACATCTAACTTAGTAGAGCTACTCAGTGAGAGAAACCAGTAGGACAAAAATACAAAGAGCCTCAGAAATCTTCTATTCCAGAGTAGGGCAAAACACAAGCCCAAGTACCCAAGAAAAACATTACGTTTTTCTTATCATAGCCAAATCACTACATGAAATGTTCTACAAAACATACAGGAGTCATACTCACTCCAGTGGCTCTTCGTTTCTTTCTAACATTCTGGCCATCATTCTGTTCAGCACCAGAGGTACAGCTGCTGTCTGTGGCTGCATCTGCCAAACTGGAGTTTGCAAGGGCTGAGGATGCATTTGATGATAAAGAGTTTCCTTCTCCATTACTTTCCTGGGCATTATGATTCTCTGATAGTGTAGAACTCTCCTGGCTATGCAGCTCTTTGGTCAAATCCATCAAAGGTATTGTATGGTCAGGAGATAATTGCGCGCTATGTCGCCTTCGAGTAGCAACATTTTCAGTTCTTTCATCTGTTCTTAGGGAGGCAGCCAGAGGTGTCACTTCCTGCTTAAGGCTCATGGTTGGTTTTTGACTCTGTGCAGATCTGAATGAATTACTAGGTGAAAAAATCTGCTGGGGCTCATTTTCTTTGCCTGTGCCTTCCTCACTGAAGAAGCTGTACACAGATGGAGCCCTGTCTATGATCACACTGCTCTCTGAAAGGCTTCGCTTCCTTGCCAACCCAGGGGATGAAGAAATGGAAACACCTTCCCACTGGAATCCTTCTAGATCAGACAGATCAGGCTCACCATCCAGATCCAAGACCTCTTGCTCATTTTGAACCAGAGGCACCATTTCTATGCCAAACCTCAAGAAAGAAAGGAAAAGAAAAAAAAAATTCATAAATCAGACACAGCTGGGAGAGGGGGCACCACTTAATGTGCCAAACTCTACTAGGCACAGAGACTGCAAATGTAAATGGACGGCTTCTGCCCTCAAGGAGATTATAGTCTAGTAATTCTAAACATAAAGTAAGTTAACTCTATTATAAGTATTATAATGTAACAAATAGTAAATTAGATATTTGTATATAGCTATATACAAAGGGAAGGAATAAAAACTGAAGGTTTTATTTAATATGGAGCTCTAAATCAACAGTAAGTATGTAATTTTTAATAGCAAACAAACAAAAAGTGTTCATCAAGCATTTACAAGCAACAGACACCATGCTAAGAACTTCATAATTTCAATGATACTCACAAGTTATGGGAAAAGAAGGGACAATAAATATGTTATTTCAGCAAGGATGGAAATTTAAGCCTGGAGGGCTATATAATTAAAACACAGCAGGATGATTTGCAAGTAGCAAACCTATGTTGAACACTGCTTTCCCATTCAGAAAAGTTTAGTGCCTTAATGTAAGGTGAACAGCCTAACTATTATTACACAAGTACTCAGGAGAATGTATTTTGTGATCACAAATACAATGTCCACAGCAGATACAGAAAGATAACCATCTATACGTTCTAAGGAAAAGGTAATGAGAAGTTATATCTAAAAATTGCATCACTCATTGAGATCTACAGTTAAATACAGGGCTACAGATAGACATCTTTGTAATGCTGTCACTTTATGGCTCCTATCACCAAAGTGATGGATTTCTAATGGTATTTTCCCCACTTCATTTCTCAGAAGTAGGTGTGTTTCTTTGTAACCTGAATTCCCTGCTAGGAAACACTTTATTCCACTTGTTATAGAGTAGCAGTCACTCTTGGATATTTAAACCAGACATCTACAACAGATATTTTTTTTGCAAACATTTAATTAAACTCAACAAGTAGAATTTGACTACAGCGAAAGGGTAAGTTTAAAAGAAAAAAAAAAAAAAAGAAATGGATACTGAAAAGAGGCACACACCTGGGTAAGCCTTTGCCTAGCTCTTGCTTTTTCTTGGTTACTTGCTGAATGACCTGTTCCCAGTTGACATTTCTTCGAGATGCATTTAGAATCTGTCGAAGGGTTGGCTTGAGTCCAGATTCCTTCTCTGTCTCACTCTTTCGATGACCACTGATATTGCGGATGCGGCGAGCACTATTGAGGTTTGGCTCAGGAAGGTGTGCTCCAGTTTTGCTCTTCAAGCTAATGTGCCGGGTTAGATCTCTCTGGAGTGAGGCAGGAAAGCCAAGCTTGCTTAGTTCAGGCAGGAGGGGGCCTGAGGGTTGACCTATATCACTTTTTTGAAGCTCGGCATCCAAGCTAGTACTCTCAAAGCCTTCAGTTTCATAAGATTCATGAGATTTAACAGGGTCATCAACCTGTGCATCTTCTAGAGAGGTTTTCAAACCTAGCAGTAAACCAGACTGTGGGCTGGCTACAGATGTCATTTGTAACTCAGTTTCTTTTTGGTGAACTGCTGAGTTACACGGGGAAGTGGATGGTTTTCTAGATGTTTCCAGGTTTTGGTCATCCCCCCTTTTCTCATCAGCAGCAGGAGTACTGCAGGATAAAACTTCTGTAGTGGTAGAACCTAGGGTTTCAATTTTTGTCCCATGCTTTTCTGTGTCATATATCTCTCCATCACTTTCATCTTCTAATGCCTGTACTTGAAATTCAATCTTCAAAGATCCTTTTTCAGACTCTTCTACATTTCTACTTGCTTTTGCATAATTCCTGGTCCTTTTAGAAGCGCTAAGTGGATTTTGCAATATTTCATGACACTGCAGCACATCTTTGGCTTTCTGTAATGTATCACTTAAATTTTCATCAGAATCCCTTTGAGTTCCAAGTGAACTTTTATTATTTCCTTTTAAAACATGAGGACCTGAACTTCGCATTTTGGATATGCAAGAACTCTGATTATCTTCCACAGTGTGTTTAGCCAAAGGATTTGAGTGTTCCCCAGAGAAAAAAGAATTAATTTTGGTGTTTTTTGAGGGATTCTTTGAATCTTGCTTTTGAGGAACTGATTTACTGTCTGGAGTTGGAAGGAGTGGGGATTTTAATGATGCCCTCTTATTTAAATTAGGCTCTTGTTCAGGTTTTTCCGTAATGGGGCACTCTCTCACCACCTCATAGGAAGCAGTGCAGTCAGATGAGGTTTTGTGTTTAAGAGATCCAATATGTTTTTCTTTTCCTGTTTTCGGTTTTTGAGAATTATTTGTTTTATTATTTTGGGGCTCTTTTATTCCCATGGTTATCAAGCTATAATCAAAGAGAGGCTTATCTACCATTTCTGACTTGTTACCAGTGACTTCTTTCATTCCTGATTGTAAATCCAGAGTCTTCTGTGAAGGGTAAGGAGTCCAGCGACGGAGCTTCTCCCTTGCTACACTGCCACTCTTCCCACCAATTTTGGAAGTGAAGGTGTCTGTTTGTTTAGTGGTTTGGCTTTCTAGCTGCTCAAAATTGAAGTCAAGCAAGCCTTCTGAATGAAACTTACCACTTGCAAATCCTTCAGAAGGACTTCTGTATGTGGCAACTGCACCAACTTTGTCATTCTCTTGCCACTGCCACTTATACCTGTCTTGATTGTATTTGTTTGAGTTAGATTTCGTACTCCATAGCATATTCATGTCTTCCATTTGACAGTTAGAATTTCTGTTTCTGCCCGGTTGAAATTTGTCTCCGGGGCCACTGTAATTCCAACTGTTGGTACCACATGCACTGGATTTCCAATTTCCGTTACTGCTGTTCATATGCCAACTGGAAAAGCCACCTGTTCCTTCAGAATGCCAACTGGAATTCCTTCCTGTACCATTATGATTCCAATCTACTGTCCCACTATTTGAATGCCAACCACCTCCAGAATTACTATGGCTGTGAAACCAAGGTGAGGAACCTCCTGCACCACCCTTATGCCACCCAGAACATCCTCTTGATCCACCATTATTTCTTGAAGAATGTGTGAAGCTGTTTTTCCTACTGTTACTATAGCCATCTTTCTCCCACTTCCTGTCCCACTGAGGAGGTCCACGATGATGCCATGCTGGCTGGCTGTAGCTCTCTCTGTCTTGGTAAGGGATTCGGTCTTCTCGTCTCCATTGGGGTCGCCTGTCATCAGAGCTTATTTCTTGGCTGCTATTGGAAGGTTTATCTTGTCTAGAAGAAAAACAGTCTTTTATTAGTGATTTAAAGGAGTTCTCAGAATTCCTTTAAAGGCATAACCCACCAAACATGCCCTCTGCCTTCTCCCTCTGTCACTTAGAATATGTAACTTAAGAGTATGTAATAGTCTTATTTTTATTTCAAATAGTGATTGTTTTCATATCTTTACATGATATAAACTTATATTTCACAATTTATTGATTTAATATATTTATCAACCCCAAAATATTAAAAACTTGACACATTTATACTATCTTTCCTCTCCTGCTCCTCTTTTTCTTAGCATATTTGAGGATTGTGTTCCTATCATCCAATTATTTTTATATTACACAACTTTTAGAAAAGAGGAGCAAGTATACTTTGTAGCTATGGTTAATTATCATAGTTAACACAATTTAAATCCAGCTGATCTTAATACCATGATTTCTTCAATAGTTGGTTCTTTCTGAAAACCCAGTTTCTAAACCTATTTTAAATGGTAAGATTTTACTCTGCATAATAGCTTTCATTAATAAACACTTTATCAAGTACACATTCAATGACTATTAGTAGTGAAAGAACACTTTTATGCATAGTTCCTGTTTCTGAAGGGCTTATAACCTAGCTAAGGAAATAAGTAAGGTCACAAACAGGAATAAAATAGTACATAACAAGCAAGTAGCATCCACGATAAATGCCATTAGGAGTTTCATGAGCCAGAGGTTTTTAAAAGAAGCTACAGCTGTTTCAACTATTCATGCTAGACAAGAAGCCCACAGAAATGTGAATAAATTTAAGCAAACATAATGGGAATCTGCATAAAACCATTTTCCTTCAAAAAGTACCTATGTTTTCCCTAACTCACATGTGCTTCACATGTGGTAAGGTGCTCAAAAAACTGAATAATATTAACTAAAACTACTGAATACCTACTAATCATAAGGCATTTATTGCTAAACACTACAAAGATTACCTCATTTAATTTTCACAACTCTGCAGCAAGCATTATTATTTCTACTTTTTAGATATGGAAACTGAGGATTGAGAGGTTAAATAACTTGCCTAGAGTAAGATACCTAGCTAGTGTTATGGCAGAAATTTGAACTTTGGCAGTCTAACTCTAGAGCCCACATTCAAACTGAAGTACAGTTGATTTATAATGTTATTTTCTACTATAACGCAAAATGATTCAGTTATATATGTATACATACATATATATATTCTTTTTCATATTTTTTTCCATTATGGTTTAACACAGGAGACTGCATAGTTTCCTATGCTTTAGAGTAGGACCTTGTTTTTTTATCTGTTCTATATGTAATAGTTTGTATCTGCTAATCCCAAACTCCCAATCCATCTCTCCCTATCCCCCTCCCCACTGGCAACCACAAGTCTGTTTTGAGCCTGTACTCTTGACCACTAGACCTCGATAGAATGAGAATCTCAAAAACTGAAGTTTGATAGAATGAAAATCTCCAAGTTTCTGCAAGTGGGTTCCAACCTCTGAATCTGAACCTGACATAAATTTTAAACTCAGTACTGACTTTAATAGCTTTTAATGTCTCTAAGATTTTGGATACAAATTGGAATTTTTCTGTTTTTCACTTTTAGGATAAAAGCTAATTCACCTTAAAGTTCAAACATCCACTTACATTATGGATTACAACTACTGCTAAACAGGAGATCCTAAGTCCCCAAGTGTTCCTATAGACACTTGGAAGATTTTTATACCACCATTAACCAATTTGCTTTTTTACTTTCTAAGCTGAATGCAACTTCTGACATTCAAGGAGATCACTGCCTAGTTCTACTAATATCATCCAGAAATGAGAATTTGGCAAGAACTCAGTCACAAAGTAAAATTCCTAGATTATCATGAATTGGCTAGGTCAGGGGGACAATAGCATGTAGCTAAACCCACAGCTCAAAAAGAATAATCTAAATTAAAAACCTCATGAAGGAAAAAAGAAAACCTCATGAAGACGTAAGTAGATGACTTTATAAATATGTCACCAAAGAGGCTTATTAAAATAATCAAAGACTAGTAACTGCAATATGAATGTCTAATTTACTGAGAAGCTTTTACTCTCTGACTTAATGTTAAATCATTTACACAGATAAGCTAATAATGGCACAAGAATGTTAGAACAAAAATAGAAGTTAGTCTTCTAGAGGCTCCAACATCCTAAAACAAGAGTAAACTGCAGCTATATAAAAGTAGTGAGAATGTCATTTGAAGGATAAACAACTAAACAATTTAAGAATCATGCTGCTATGGACATTTTAAAACTAAGCAAGCCCCTTTCAAAGACCTGTTCAAAAAGGTTTTAGCATATAGAAGATCAACTACTACTTTTTAATATTCAAACTGCATTCTAACTGAAAATGAAACACAGATCAGGTATAACTAGTATTCAAAAAGGATCTTTAAAATTTTTAGAATCTGAAATGCTTTTTATCATGTTCTAGAACTTAAATCACCTCACTTCATAACTGGTCCTATATCTTTTACTCATATCTGAAATTTTCTGCTTCATTAAACTTTTCAGATCACCAATCAGTAAGGTTAAAAATACAAAAGGCTAATACCTAAATTATAGCTGTAGGTATGAAACTATCTAGTACAAGCTATAAAACTTATATTGTTGAAATGATTCTGACACTGTCCAATATACAGCATAAATTTATTCAAGAAATACTTACTGAAAAAATTAATAATAAAAGGATAAATCAAACTTAGTAGAAGCACCATGTTAATTCACATGGTGCTTCACAAAACAATTCACAAAACAATTTTTTCCTAAGGAATGAAATAAGAAATGCTATATAATATATTCAAATGAAACTTATTTACTAATATCTTTCTACTAGAAAATTCATGAACATGAATTTATTGGTACCCCCTCCCCAAACTGGAACTAATACAAACAATTCTAAACATAGTTATCAGCATGGTAAAAATTCCAGATATGTAACAGCTATGGCTAGTTTTCAGATAGGGTCAATACTGAGGTTTTTTTTTTTTTTTTTTTTTAAGGAGTTAATACAGTAGTTCAAGCAAGCATTCCATTGCCTTTTAAGATTAAGATGGCAACTTCAAGGTAAACTTTAAGGTAAAATCTGTGGCACAACACTGCAAATCAATTAAAAATTAAATTAAATTTTAAAAAAGATAAATCTGAATGCTCCAGGCTGAAAAGAATGGAAATGGAAAATGTATTCTCTCCTACACTGTTTCACATAGGCTTTTAAAAATATCAAATTATTACTCACCGACTTTGTTCTTTCCTTTGTTTTATTAACTGAATGAGTTCCTTGTCAAAATAATCTTCCTCTTCTTCTTCCTTTCCATCATCTTCTCTTTCCTGGGCATCAACATTATCTTTGTGCAACTGGCCAGAAATGTGCTTTGCATATGCAGAAAGACCCACTTCTGTAACCCCGCACACTCGGCACTCATGACTACTGTCCCTAGGGAAAGAGGGAGATGAGGGACATTCAATGCTCCCCACCGGCATGGCACACTCACCAGATCTGTTATAGTTTCCTCTGAAAGACACTGCACACTTTGGCACAGTGAAAAATTAGTACTAATCAATCTCAATGCTCCTTTCATCACTTTTAATAAGTTTGTTCATAAGTTACTTTTGAAATGAATTAAAGATTCTTTTCCAGCAATCAAGAGGCAATACACTTCAGAATAATATAGTTTAGGAGAAATCTTCTTGAATTGCTGTACTTAAAACCTTGCCAGAGGAAACGTGGTGAAAGGGGAGGCAGGGAAGGGGGCTCAGAGCAAACAGAAGTTGCTCTGGAGCACACCCATGATGCCAACTGCACTCAGAAATCCTAGTGACAGCGCTCACATTTAATCTCTGGCTCAAAACCTTTCTCCCAGTGAAAAGTAAGGGGTGGGGAAAAGAGCAGGAGGCAGAGCCAATCACAGCCTAGTAACTAAATCGGAACAGCTGGAGCTCTGCCTGGAATGTGAAGATTCCGGACTCCAGGACAAATGATAGTAGTCTCAGCAAACTTTTTTTGGTCTCAATGATACATGTGATCTACATTCTGCTTCAGAAGGGTTTATTTTAAAGGGAATGGAAAGCATTTCAGTTGTAGGAAGTTAACAGCTGTGCTAGGCAAATGGTTTTTCTCAGGTTTCAGAAAAGAACACCATTTAGAGAGACGTAAAATCAGGCTCTCAGTTAAGAAAGATAATTGAGCAGGGTTTTTCTTCTTTTACTTTACATACTTTATAATGTATCTCATATGTGGCCAGTTTAACAAGCCAAAGTCTTGAATCAATGACCAGAGCTGTAGTAGATGAATAATTTAACTGCATTTTTAGCTTCTTGAGTCCCTCAATCAGCTCAGCTATCCATGCAGTCACTATGAGAAACATCAGAACACCATGGGTACATGTGTAATGAATAGACAGTAATGTCTACTCAATAATCCAAATTGGCTTATCTCTGTATCATTTGTCTTGGGTTAATACTAGTGATATTTTTGCAGTTCCTATGCCATTCTATAAAAATACACAAACACATACACAAAAAGACGTGTTGTCTTTAATAAGATAGACATAGACACACACATGACTCTGCTTCATCTTTCCCCTCATATCCATCCAGACATGGGCAGAATTCATTTCAGCTAACCAGAAGAGACCCTCAAAATAAAGCCACTCATTTACTAGACAATGGTTTCTGTACTGATCATCTGAATATTCATTAAAAAAAAAAAGAAAAAACAACTTATCAAGCAACTACTAAATTCCAGGCAACAAACTAAGTATATGGTTAATGGTGACAAATTATAAACAAACAATGCCAAATAAGTTAAAACAAACAAACAAAAAAACCCACTGTTTTTTCACTCTGTACCTATCATGAAAAACACCTCAGAAAAATGGAGAAAATTCGTAAGCTTCCGTTTTATTTTTTTGACTTTGTAACTTAAATGCTCTGGATGTAAAACAGTCTAGAACGCTAACATTCATTTTAATGAGTTCTGACCAGATTCCTCAAGTTACCCTGAATATCTGTATACTAATTCCTTCTAATTCTTCAGGAACTTAAACATTATTTTCAGAGAGTTTTCCACTGTACTTACTACAATTATATACTTTAAAAAAAGAAAAATAATCCTCAACTTTCTTCAGTTTACCACACTCATCTCTCAAGCAACTAAAATTATGGTAGTTCATGAATGTTAACTTGTAACAGAAAGCAAAAAAGAAAAATAACCCTCAACTTTCTTCAGTTTACCACACTCGTCTCTCAAGCAACTAAAATTATGGTAGTTCATGAATGTTAACTTGTAACAGAAAGCAAGCCTTTTCTCACAGCAACAAAGAATGAACTTTAAAATGAATATATAAATAGAAATCTATCCCCAAAGGGCAGTATCAGAATAAACAGAAGACTGTAACAAATTTAGAATACATAATTTCCCCTATAATAACAACTCAGATCAACTCAGTTTTCTGGTTAGAAAATCTTTTGGGCTTTAATCTCTCTACAACTGGAATAGGTTTTTAGTCCACTTTTCCACCTAAAAATTTATACAACGCTAAACTGTATATTGCAGTACCAGGGACTTCATTCTAAAAGGTATTCTTAAACAAAACCCCTGATTTTCCCCCCTTACTTCTAAAATGCAGAGTTTTAAAAAAAAGAAAACGCAGAGGGTCTTTTTTTTTGGGGGGGGGGGTTGGCCAATGTGGGGAGCTGTGCCTTACAGCTTGCAAGATCTTAGCTCCCTGACCAGGGATGGAACCTGTGCTCCCTAGAGTGGAAGCCCTGGGTCCTAACCACTGCACTGCCAAAGAATTCCCTCAGAGAATTTTTCATATGTCCAAACCATCAAAATCCTTCTTCAAAAGAGATAATTGGAAGACCACACTGACTTTTTAACATATTAAGGAATGCAGACAGTAATTAACTCTTAAAAATAAATATCCATAACCACAGACCTAATTTGCAATTTCCAAAGCACAATTATACGTTAGATATGCATCAAATACTTTAACACAGATATTTAAAACATTTTTGCTTTCATTGCCAGAAAGTGTATTAACCATAATTCTGAAGCAACTTGATAGAAAAATACCTCAAGATCCTACCCAGATGGGTACAGCAGTAAGAGCAACATAAAGTTAACACTAAAAATGGTTTATCACAACACAGAAATCTCTAACATTTTTCTTACAAATGAAATCAAGTTTCTGGGGATTTTTTCTTTTTTTAAGATAAACTTTACAAGAAACTTCATAAAGAGAAAAGAAAGAATTTACATTTATACAGGGAAAGAATAGGACAGATTGACCACATCTTGTGAAAATTCCAATGTGTCTATATCTGAGGTTAAGCATATTAATTACAATATGTATTCATGCTTCCAAATAGGGTGTTTGGGAAACCACATGTTCTTTAAAGTTAATAGCAAATTAAATAACATTTTAACAATGCTATTTTCCAATTCTTTATCAATAAACAGTTAAAATACTACTTCATATAATATATAAAGTAATCGTTGGGAAAAAAATACTGCTGTACTTCCTGACTGCTGCTGCTGCTAAGTCACTTCAATCGTGACCAACTCTGTGCGACCCCATAGACGGAAGCCCACCAGGCTCCCCCGTCCCTGGGATTCTCCAGGCAAGGACACCGGAGTGGGTTGCCACTTCCTTCTCCAATGCATCAAAGTAAAAAGTGAAAGTGAAGTCACTCAGTCATGTCCGACTCTTAGCGACCCCATGGACTGCAGCCTACCAGGCTCCTCTGTCCATGGGATTTTCCAGGCAAGAGTACTGGAGTGGGGTGCCATTGCTTTCTCCGTACTTCCTGACTAATAAAGGCAATAATTTTCCTCAGAGTGTTTAACAGAGGGCCCAAATTAGCTACATCCTGTTACCACACAATTTCCTCTCATATGTGAAAGGTAAAGCCTGCAGATATTCTATCCATAAGCTCCTCTTTATTAAGCTTGCTCTATCTATACCACAACAGCTGGTTGATAAATTAAGGTTTGTGCCATTTTAATAGTATCTATCTGTAGAAACCACTTACAGGCCATATATCTGAACAAGTACATTAGGAAAAAACAGGGAAATGTTCCAGATGTCTCCAATTATGAACCAAATAAGGTACTCACTTCTCAGCAAGCCAGCATTCAAAATGCAAATAATATGCTCTTTACATTTCTGTGTGTGGCTCTTTACATTTTTGTGTATGGCTCAGCTGGTAAAGAATCCGCCTGCAATCCAGGAGACCTGGGTTTGATCCCTGGTTTGGGAAGATCCCCTGGAGAAGAGAAAGACTACCCACTCCAGTATTCTGGCCTGGAGAATTCTGTGGACTGTACAGTCCATGGGGTCACAAAGAGTCAGACACGATTGAGCAACTTTTACTTTACATTCTTAGCCAGATCACAACCAAAAATTAAGTGATACTTAACATCAGAAAGCCAATTTTTAAACATGAAATCCAGAGGAAATAATCACAAACTGAGGACAGAAAGAAAAAAGATGACTGATTACTATTTGTCCCTTTTGTACAAAATAGTGACTATTCGTTATGATAATAAATGTTCCAAGTCAGTAAATGATGTTTGAGATTTTGTTGTTTTTTTATCGCTTTGCCAGCTGTTTTTCCTGGCTACCTCCTTGCCTTCTCCCTTGTAATTTGTTACTGGCCAGAAAACCATACCAAACCTGTTTCCAAACCTGAAAGCACTGTATCTAAAATATGAGTAAATTAAGTACCAAAGTGTCCTCCTCTAAATGAATTTGGGTGCTAATGCTGACGTTAATATTGTCAGTTCAGAGGCTTCAAATGCTTATTTCTTTAATATTTGACTGTGCTCCAAATAACTGTAAACAGTAGACAAAATCTCCATGGCACAACTAAATTGACAAGTTGGGGGAGAGGGGAACAAGTTACAGAACAATATGTATATGGCATGTAGTTCAGTTCTGCTAATAAGACAAAAGAAAATCAAAACATATGTACAAGAGTGTGAACATATGGATATAAATCTGTCTACACGCAGAAGAGAGGTTTGGATAGGGTATATACTACACTGTTGACTTTCCTCTAAGATTGGAGTAGGAAGACGGGGAGGGAGTGAAAGGGCCTCTACCTTCTTTACTCTTTATGATTCTGTATTGACTATGAACATGAATCTTAAGCTATCAAAAAGTTTTAAATGTTTTAATTAGCTGATTGGTGATTTTTGAATAAAACAAGGCATTCCTCTTCGAAAAAAATGGGCTTCTCTCCTAATGACTAGACTTACTGGCCTCATTTGTTTTGTTTCATTTCATAACACAATTCAGGTCACTGAGTAGCCTAGAAAAAAGTGAATTTCTGAAGGAAGTCTATAGGAAATGGGATCAAATAATTAAGACAACCCACAAATAGGTAATCAAAGGTTGACTGCATTTCATAGGTTCCTATGATAATGAGTTAAAGATCATATAGATATTATATGATCAAGATATTATAAGGGTTCTCCACACTAAATTTGAGTGAACATTTTTTTTTTTTTTTGGTAGGTAAGGAGCGGGTTTGTTTAGAGGGAAACATACTCCACAGACAGAGTGTGGCCATCTCAGAGGGAAAGAAGCCTGAACACTCTTTTACACTGCTGTGAAGACCTAAACTTCACACAGTAAGGGACTGAGACCACAGAAAAATTTCTCTTACATGCTAAACAGATGCTGAAAGTTCAGTAACATATTAATTTGCCGATACAACCTAAAACTATATTACTTAAAATACAGATAATTCCAAATGACCTAGGTTGGCATCCTGATCAGTCTGTAACCATTATTCGTGGACTAAGGTATAATTCATATTTCTGTTTTCCAAAGTTCCTCTGTTCCATACTGTCTCCAAAGTTTAAATTCACATACAATTCAAAACATCAAAAAAAGGAAACTTAGTTGGGAAAAAAGACATGGAACATACATACATGCTACCTTTAATGTCTTAATTTCCTTAAACATCTCAAGCTTTAATTCACAAAACAGCATTCTTAAATACAGGTTTATACATGGATTTTATTTATACTAATGAGATTCAGTGCTATTTAGCAGACTTTGGACTTCTCAGACTATTCCAACAACCAGTAAAGGTTTATGGCATGTGATAATTTGCAAGCTGCTTAGGCAGTAATATGAAATGTCCTGGTTGCAAAGCTGGTGTGCAGGAATGAGAAAGCTTACTAATGACAGAACTAGCTCATCCCCACCCACCTCTGCCAAATCTATTTGCCAAAGTTCCTATGAATTCTACACATTTGAGATGTACCACAATTTATCCTTTTTGAATTAAAAAAAAAAAAAAGCTATTGTACCTGTTGTTAATTCCAAAAGACAGTTCAAGGCCATAAGACAATATTCATTTTTGAAGCATTACTATAAAATAAGCTAATAGGCCCTCAGATTCCCCCATATCCACAAGTTTATGGAAGACAAAGGTTCCATACCTGCCCTTCAGGTTCTCAAGTTCCCTGTGATGCAACATGCTCCGCATGTGTTCATCCATCTCCTTCAAAATTAAAGAAAGCAGATTAAACTAAGGGGGACTGCTCTGGAGAAAAAATTTCTCTGTCTTATTCAATCAACAATCAGGGCTCAAGCTCCTTGTGTTAAAGTGGTGTTTGTGGTTTCTATTCACAATTCAATACTGAAAACAGTTCCTTATTAAGTAACTCTTTAGCCTGTTTTTGACATATTTTATTTTTAAATAAAGCAATAATTTTAAAAGACCTATTTAAGTGGCTTTCCAAAAAGGTTAGAAAGGTTATTGTATTTAGGAGGCAAAAGACTAAATAATAAACAAATAGGTAAAATTCTAGCCCTTACAAAGTATTTACTTAAGTTTCTTAAAAAACAACAACAAAAATGCCTGAAATCACATAACTTCTCAACTACGTGGCTACTTTTCTTCATACTCTTTCCCCACTCAACTGACAGTTTCTCAAGAGTATGGTACAACTTTTATCCATGTCTTGGCCAGGGCCTGACATACATTTATTAATATCTGCTGAATGAACAGATGGATACATCAATTTTAGACAGAAGTTACAGACATCAGGGAATTTTCCTATGGTAGATCAAGATTTTAAAAATGCCTTGAACACAGCAGTTCTATCATGGCTTCATTTTCACTACCCACTCCCTTGGCTACAACAACTGATGTGTTTGGTTCCAATGAAAAGTTTGAGAATGTACCAGATTCCTCCCCCTATCCCCATCCCACTGGGAAGGAAACAAAATCTATGGCAAGAGTTTCTATTTAAATGTGCAAGTGTGACACACACACTCACACACCTCAAAAAACTCAAAAGTTGTAAACGTCGGTCTCTCTGTCACACTAAGTATATATATAGCCAGTATGTCATAATTAGAGAATGGCTGTTTACAAATATAAAACTGGCTCAGATGGTAAAGAATCCTCCTGCAGTGTTCAAGACCTGGGTTTGATCCTTAGGTCACAACATTAGGATACTCAGAGATGTAACATACAGTAACCCTAGATTCTTTTCTCCTCCTGAGTGTATTTGGAGCAGTCATATGTGTGTAGGTGCTAAGTCTGACTCTTTCGCGACCCCATGGACTGTAGCCAACCAGGCTCCTCTGTCTGGGATTTTCCAGGTAGAATACTGGAGTGGGTTGCCATTTCTTCCTCCAGGGGATCTTCCCAACCCAGGGATCGAACCTGTGTCTCCGGCATTGGCAGGCGTATTCTTATCACTGAGCCACCTGGAGCAACCACGGTAATACTATAACAGTTTGAGAAACTAGAGGAAAGTACATCAACATAAGTTGTTTTTAGTCTATCTGAGTTTATCCCTTTCAGTTAACCCATTAACTTCTTAGACCGTATCTTAACATTTAAATCATGCCATTCCCTTGCTTAAAAAAAAAACTACTGTTGGCTTTCCCTAAGGCAGGAGTAGATTTAACTACTCAGCTCTTATTTATTATGATCCATGGAAAAATATGAAGAGACAAAACATGTTTTAATCCAGAGGAGAAGAAATGCCAAAAAAACTTAAAATAGAAAAGTTGTGAGATATAACAAGATAGGCCACACACTCCACAGAAGTCTGACACCTCTGAGTAGCTCCCTATCCACCTCACATCTTCTCATCTTCCATTCTCCCTCTAATCTAAAAGTAGGCATCAGTCAGTCAGTTCAGTCGCTCAGTCGTGTCCGACTCTTTGCGACCCCATGAACCGTAGCACGCCAGGCCTCCCTGGCCATCACCAACTGCTGGAGACCACCAAAACCCATGTCCATTGAGTCGGTGATGCCATCCAACCATCTTATTCTCTGTTGTCCCCTTCTCCTCCTGCCCTCAATCTTTCCCAGCATCAGGGGCTTTTCAAATGAGCTCTTCGTATCAGGTGGCCAAAGTATTGGATGCAGCTTCAACATCAGTCCCTCCAATGAACACCCAGGACTGATCTCCTTTAGGATGGACTGCTTGGATCTCCTTGCAGTCCAAGGGACTCTCAGGAGTCTTCTCCAACACCACAGTTAAAAAGCATCAATTCTTCAGCGCTCAGCTTTCTTTATAGTCCAACTCTCACATCCATACATGACCGCAGGAAAAACCATAGCCTTGACTAGATGGACCTCTGTTGACAAAGTGATGTTTCTGCTTTCTAATACGCTGTCTAGGTTGGTCATAACTTTCCTTCCAAGGAGTAAGCGTCTTTTAATTTCATGGCTGCAATCACCATCTGCAGTGGTTTTGGAGCCCAGAAAAATAAAGTCAGCCAGTTTCCACTGTTTCCCCATCTATTTGCCATGAAGTGAAAGTAGGCATAAAAAAGTTTTATTCATTGAAAATTTGAGTAAACCTGGTCTAAATTTTTAAAATTAGAACAGCAGTTCTTTTACATTTGTAAAGGCAGCAAGTATATTACTAAACATGATTTTAAAATTTCAGCTGATTTTCCCAACACTAATTGAAATTCTAAAAAAAAAGAAAAAAATTCTTCACCCAGCCTACTAAATGGATCACAATCAAACTCCTCAGTGGGGCAATCAATATTATCAACTATCTTCACTTAACTTACAAATTAAATTGTGGTACTATGATTTCCAGGATGAAACTGTTCTAGTCAGATAAGCCTTTTTACCTATTCCTAGATGGCACCCCACTCCAGTACTCTTGCCTGGAAAATCCCATGGAAGGAGGAGCCTGGTGGGCTGCAGTCCATGGGGTCGCGAAGAGTCGGACACAACTGAGCGACTTGACTTTAACTTTTCACTTTCATGCATTGGAGAAGGAAATGGCAACCCACTCCAGTGTTCTTGCCTGGAGAATCCCAGGGACAGGGGAGCCTGGTGGGCTTCCGTCTATGGGGCCGCACAGAGTCGGACACGACTGAGGCGACTTAGCAGCAGCAGAGCTGTTATACTCCCTTCTACCGCTGAATCTTTGTATTTTTCTTCCACCTAAAATGCCTCTTCTCCATTTCTTGTAAGCCATTTCACTCCCAAACATCTTTCAAGGATCACTCAGACTTGCCTGGCTAAGCTCACTCATGATAACTTTCCTAGTTCTCTGTATATCCAATGGCAATCAAGAACATCTTAAAAGCACAGAGGGAAAGTTCCTCAGTATTTAAGCTAGATGAATTCTTAGAAAGCAAATATAAGAGGCAGGGAGTGGCGGGGGGCGGTGGGTGGCAAAATATGAGACAAATTGCAGATAATTTCCTTAAAGCACAGGTAAATTCTTTGTTTTTAAAAGTGTTTTTCTTTGAGCAACATCCCCACCTTGTGGATGTCTAAGGATATAGTTAGAACCACTGCTGCCATGCTGTGCTTCCCAAAAGCACAGGCAGAGAACTCACAGGCTACTCAATGCCATTCCCTTAGCTAATCAGAAAGCTGTTACAATCTCAGCCAGAATTTTAATGTATTTTCTCTATAACTGGTTACTAGATGAATTTCTCTTTATCATACTGTTAAGTATCTTCAAATTCCATGTAGAGGTTTAATAATATAGTTACTGTCTTCATAAGGCAGTAATGAGAAAGAAACCAGTGAAATAAGACTAAGGTTTAGGAAAGAAGCATAAATGAGATGTTGTTAAAAGCTTTTACCCATCTATAAATTCCACATGGTGTCTCTGAAAAAATGGTCAGTCATAAAAGCCTCAGATTCTCTCTCTTCTATTATTACCTTTTTTGAGCTGTACACAATGTGGCACAATATGCATTTTCGTTCTCGTACCATAGTGACCAGATCTGAAGCACTCAACGTCACACCTGTAATGAGGAAGTAACATTTAGTAACATTTTCTTCCCAGATGTCCTGAGTTTCATCTTAACATAGCCCAAAATACAAGTCCTGCATCTCCCTAACCTCCACCCTGCTCCTACCCCAGTCTACCCATCTTGGTAAATGAAAATTCCAATTATGCAGGACCCTAGGGCAAAAACTTTGGGAGCCATCCTTAACCCCACCCACCTTCTCATCCCATATTCACCCTCATCAGCAAATCCTGCCGGTCCCACCTTGAAGCACATCCAAAATCTAGCCACTCCTCACAGCTCAGCACATTCATCCTCCCATGGCACCGTCTACTGACCTGACTCCCTATTTCTACTCTTGTCTATACTCTCATGAAAGTGAAAGTGAAGTTGCTCAGTCATGTAGCCCACCAAGCTCCTCCGTCCATGGGATTCTCCAGGCAAGAATACTGGAGTGAGTTGCCATTTCCTTCTCCAGGGGATCTTCCCGACCCAGGGATCAAACCCAGGTCTCCCACATTGCAGGCAGACGCTTTAACCTCTGCGCCACCAGGGAAGCCCTCTCTCATGATCCATCCTCAAACCAGGAATCAAAGATTCTCAGAATGGAATTCTTTTAAAATTTAACTTAGATCACTTAGGGCTTCCCTGGTAGCTCAGCTGGTAAAGAAACTGCCTGCAATGCAGGAGACCCCAGTTCAGCTCCTGGGTTGGGAAGTTCCCCTGGAGAAAGGACAGGGTACCCACTCCAGTATTCTTGGGCTCCCCTGGGGGCTCAGATGGTAAAGTATCTGCCTGCAATGTGGGAGACCTGGGTTTCATCCCTGGATTGGGAAGATTCCCTGGAGGACAGCATGGATGACCTGACTCCCTATTTTCACTATTCTCACAATGATCTATTCTCAAATCAGCAACCAAAGATTCTCAGTTCAGTTCAGTCGCTCACTCATGTCTGACTCTTTGTGACCCCATGGATTGCAGAACACCAGGCCTCCCTGTCCATCATCAACTCCCGGAGTTTGCTCAAACTCATGTCCATCGAGTCGGTGATGCCATCCAACCATCTTATCCTCTGTCCTCCCCTTCGCCTCCTGCCTTCAATCCTTCCCAGCATCAGGGGCTTTCCCAATGAGTCAGTTCTTTGCATCATGTGGCCAAAGGATTGGAGTTTCAGCTTCAGCATCAGACCTTCCAATGAACAGTCAGGACTGATTTTCTTTAGGATTAATTGGTTTGATCTCCTTGCAGTCCAAGGGACTCTCGGGAGTTTTCTCCAACACCACAATTCAAAAGCATCAATTCTTCAGTGCTCAGCTTTCTTAATGGTCCAACTCTTACATCCATACATGACTACTGGAAAAACCATAGCTTTGACTAGATGGACCTTTGTCAGCAAAGTAATGTCTCTGCTTTTTAACATACTGTCTAGGTTGGTCATAGCTTTTCTTCCAAGGAGCAAGCGTCTTTTAATTTCATGGCTGCAGTCACCATCTGCAGTGATTTTGGAGCCCCCCAAAATAAAGTCTATGTTATTTATAAAGAAACTGTTTCCAGTGTTTCCCCATCTATTTGCCACGAAGTTATGTGGAACTCTTTTAAAATTTGAGTCAGGTCATTTAACTCCTCTGCTCAGAATCTTCCAGCAGATGTCCATCTCACTTACAGAAAATACAAAGTCCTTTGTCACGGGATACAAAATCTGCTTCTCTCTCATGTTCTGACTCCATATCCTATCACTCTCCCTATAGTGCTCCATTCAAGTTACACTGCCCTCCTTCCTTCTGTTCCTTGATCACACTAGGGATTTTCCCATCTGTGGCTTTCTATATGTCCTGTTTCCTCTGCTTGGAATAGTCTTCTTCAGATATACTTATGGTTCTCATGGATCACTCCCTCACAGTTGCCTCATCGGGGAGGCCTTCCCCGTCCTCCTATAGAATTGTACTTCCTGCCCCCCATTTCTTCTATCCCCCTAATAACCTTCTTAATTTTTCACTTTTTAGTAGTTCAGTTGGAGAAGGCAATGGCAACCCACTCCACGACTCTTGCCTGGAAAATCCCACAGATGGAGGAGCCTGGTAGGCTGCAGTCTATGGGGTCACGAAGAGTCGGCCATGACTGAGTGACTTCACTTTGACTTTTCACTTTCCTGCATTGGAGAAGGAAATGGCAACCCACTCCAGTGTTCTTGCCTGGAGAATCCCAGGGATGGGGGAGCCTGGTGGGCTGCAGTCTATGGGGTCGCACAGAGTCGGACACAACTGAAGTGACTTAGCAGCAGCAGCAGCAGCAATAGTACAATGGTAGACAGCTTCCAAAGATGGCCACAACATTATTCCCCACACCATGTTCTCTTTTGCGATGTGACTTTGTCACCACTGCCCAGCAAAAGGTAGAGTCCCTCTCTGTGACCTGTTTTGACCAATAAAATACAATGGAAGTGACAATGCAATTTCTGAGGTCAGGCCTTAAAAAATCTGCAGCATCGGCCTTTGCGCACTGGGAACATTTTCTCTTAGAACCCAGACACATGGAGAGGCCGAAAGGGAAAAAACTGAGGGCACAGCTGAGCACCCAAACAACAACCAGCGCCATTTGACAGTCATATTGGGCTCTCCAGGTCCAGCTGCCAATGAGGTATCCCAAGTGAGACCAGTTAAAGAACCAGGCAAATGAGCCCTTTTCAACCCGAAGAATTGTAAGAGTCAATAAAATAACTGTTTCAAGAATTTCACAATAGCTTGTTAAACAGCAAGAAATATCTGAAACAAGCATCTTTTACTACCTTACATAGTACATATTGTATTTCTCTGTATCCCCAATTATAAATTCCACAAGAACAAAGGCTGTATACTTAATTCACTAGTACAGGTCTAACACTGAAAAGTGTCTGGCATACTGTTGGCATTCTGTAAGTATTTACTGAATTGTTCCAAATAGGATTATCTTGGGTTATTAAATATGAGTCAGAGATAACTGGATAAATACTGAGGTTTGGATTAAGACCAGAAGGGTCTCTACAACCCTTCAGCACTACCATACTTTCTTCCTGCATCTCTGCAAGGATGCCCTACCTGAGAATTTAATTCCACTCCCCATGCAAACTTATTTTTCTCTCCACACATACAATACCAGACTCTATTTAATAGAGTTATTTGCGTCCTCATCTGGGCTTTAAGTTCCTTATGGGACTTAAAACTGTGAGGTAATGAAGTTATGCTGCTGCTGCTAAGTCGGTTTAGATGTGTCTGACTCTGTGCGACCCCATAGATGGCAGCCCACCAGGCTCTGCCATCCCTGGGATTCTCCAGGCAAGAACACTGGAGTGGGTTGCCATTTCCTTCTCCAATGCATGAAAGTGAAAAGTGAAAATGAAGTCACTCAGTCGTGTCCAACTCTTCGAGACCCCATGGACTGCAGCCTACCAGGCTCCTCCGTCCATGGGATTTTCCAGGCAAGAGTACTGGAGTGGGGTGCCATGGCCTTCTCCAAATGAAGTTATAAACTACCCTAATTTAATTTGTAACGCCCTAGACAACATGGTGAAAGAACCAATGAAAAAGAAGGCTAAAAAAATAAGAAAAAGAAGCCTAAAGGTCCTTTACTTCTCTCGACACACAGTTCAGTTCATTCGCTCAGTCGTGTCTGACTCTTTGCGACCCCGTGAATCGCAGCACGCCAGGCCTCCCTGTCCATCACCAACTCCCGGAGTTCACTCAGACTCGAGTCCATCGAGTCAGCAGTTTCCTTCTATTGAAACCCACTCCATACCACTACTGAATGTCTGAAATAATTATACTCAATAACAAAGTATCAAAACAAAACTGTAGGACAAAATTGTGAACATTTGAGAAAGCTGAATGTCAGTTAGCTACTAAAACAAAGAAATATACCATCATGGATAGATATAGTACTATTTATGCCTTCAATATTACTAATTTATCCTAAATCTCAAATTAACACAAACCACTCTAGTGCTAAGTGTCAAAGCGTAATTCAGTTCAGTTCAGTTACTCAATCGTGTCCGACTTTTTGTGACCCCATGAATTGCAGCACACCAGGCCTCCCTGTCCATCACCATCTCCCGGAGTTCACTCAAACTCACGTCCATTGAGTCGGTAATGCCATCCAGCCATGTCATCCTCTGTCATCCCCTTCTCCTCCTGCCCCCAATCCCTCCCAGCATCAGAGTCTTTTCCAATGAGTCAACTCTTCGCATGAGGTGGCCAAAGTACTGGAGTTTCAGCTTTAGAATCATTCTTTCCAAAGAACACCCACGACTGATCTCTTCAGAATGGACTGGTTGGATCTCCTTGCAGTCCAAGGGACTCTCAAGAGTCTTCTCCAACACCACAGTTCAGAAGCATCAATTCTTGGGTGCTCAGCTTTCTTCACAGTCCAACTCTCACATCCATACATGACCACAGGAAAAACCATAGCCTTGACTAGACGGACCTTTGTTGGCAAAGTAATGCCTCTGCTTTTGAATATGCTATCTAGGTTGGTTATAACTTTTCTTCCAAGGAGTAAGCGTCTTTTAATTTCATGGCTGCAATCACCACCTGCAGTGATTTTGGAGCCAAAAAAAAATAGTCTGACGCTGTTTCCACTGTTTCTCCATCTATTTCCCATGAAGTGATGAGACCAGATGCCATGATCTTTGTTTTCTGAATGTTGAGCTTTAAGCCAACTTTTTCACTCTCCTCTTTCATTTTCATCAAGAGGCTTTGAAGTTCCTCTTCACTTTCTGCCATAAGGGTGGTGTCATCTGCATATCTGAGTTTACTGATATTTCTCCCGGCAATCTTGATTCCAGCTTGTGCTTCTTCCAGCCCAGCGTTTCTCATGATGTACTCTGCATAGAAGTTAAATAAGCAGGGTGACAATATACAGCCTTGACGTACTCCTCTTCCTATTTGGAACCAGTCTGTTGTTCCATGTCCAGTTCTAACTGTTGCTTCCTGACCTGCATATAGGTTTCTCAAGAGCATAATTATTCTTCTAATTCTGTCTTAACATTTACTTTAACTTTAATTAGTATTTACAAGCACTATTTTGTTATTTCATTCAGCAAGCATTGTTCTAGGAGTTGCATAAACAGTGATAAAGATGATATAACCAGAAATGTTTTTAATAGTGCTTCAAATTATTACCCATTAAAGCAAAACAGAAACTTGGAAGCAATAAAATCAAGGAAAAAGTGAGATTTTCTGGCACAAGCAGCAGTTCATTTTCCTTTTCAAGAGCTTTAGGTTTCTAACTTGCATAGATTGTTTCATTTTTGTAAAAATTTCAACTTTCATAAAGAAGCAAAAAGTGTAAACTGCTAACAATGTATTTAATTATTAAGAAGGACCTTGTATTTAAAAACACTGAGTTGATGTGCTGCTGCTGCTGCTAAGTAGGTTCAGTCGTGTCTGACTCTGTGCAACCCCATAGACGGCAGCTCACCAGGCTCCCCCATCCCTGGGATTCTCCAGGCAAGAACACTGGAGTGGGTTGCCATTTCCTTCTCCAATGCAGGAAAGTGAAAAGTCAAAGTGAAGTCACTCAGTCGTGGCCGACTCTTCGCGACCCCATGGACTGCAGCCTACCAGGCTCCTCCATCCATGGGATTTTCTAGGCAAGAGTCCTGGAGTGGGCTGCCATTGCCTTCTCCAGAGTTGATATGATTCCAGCTAAAAAGACAAAAGCGTTTTAACTTGCACATCCCTAAACTGGGTAAAAATATACTTTCCATTACAGTTTCTAAAATACTGAAATTAACTCACAGTCTTCCATTTCGGAATCACTGCAGAGAAGGCAATGGTACCCCACTCCAGTACTCTTGCCTGGAGAATCCCAGGGACGGGGGAGCCTGGTAGGCTGCAGTCCATGGGGTCGCGAAGAGTCGGACACAACTGAGCGACTTCACTCTCTGTTTTCACTTTCCTGCATTGGAGAAGGAAATGGCAACCCACTCCAGTGTTCTTGCCTGGAGAATCCCAGGGATGGCAGAGCCTGGTGGGCTGCCATCTATGGGGTCGCACAAAGTCGGACACAACTGAAGCGACTTAGCAGCAGCAGCAGCAGCAGCAGCTCTCTTTAAAGGGCTTAACAAGGATTAGAAGTCAAGGAAATAGAAACCATCCAACTCTGCAATCTCAAAATGCTTGAGAGGTTACATCATATAGGTCAAGTAAGTGTGAATAAACAACTGCTGTCCTCACTTGGACCACCTTATATTTCTGCCATATCACTTAAATATACTTATTACGTAATCTTTCAAATTTTCTCCAATGAATTATGAGAATTACCTGCAAATTTCTTAGTCATAAGTCTAAAAAAAAATCCTATAGTAAGTACCTTTTCTCAATATCTTGATTACTATCCTAATACAATTATCATTCCCATAGGCAAAAACAGATTCTTTCCTTTCAGTTTCTCATATTTAGTCAACAAATCCTGACAGATTTCAATTTTTAAATTTTTGTTATATACTCTTCAATGTGATAAACCTGCGTGAACTTATTTCTATTCTCCCTTCCCCCAACTGCTATACTCACTAACATTTCCTGCCCTAACTCCTGCTCCCAATATATGAACTAGTTTTAAATCCAAGCAGTTCATTAGAATCACCTACACAGCTTATAAATAAAAAGAAATACAGCTGTTAAGGCAGAGCAGAACTATTATTGCATTAGTCTCCAGACATTCCATTCTGCACTTCACCATGCTCTCCCCATCCTTCTACTAGTCACTCAGAAGTGACTTAAACTGGTCAGTAAGTGAGCCTTTAAGTAATCACTATCTTCATGTAAGAAACAAATCACCAGTCCAGGTTCGATACAGGATCCTTGGGGTTGGTGCACTGGGATGACCCGGAGGGATGGTATGGGGATGGAGGTGGTAGGGGAGTTCAGGATGGGGAACACATGTACACCTGTGGCGGATTCATGTTGATGTGTGGCAGAACCAATACAATATTGTAAAGTAATTAGCCTCCAATTGAAATTTAAAAAAAAAAGTGTTGCCTGTATGTAAAAAGTTATTGATTTTTGTATATTGTTCTAATAACGGCTAGCTACCTTGCTAAACTCTCAAAAAAAAAAAAAAAGTAATCACTATCTCATAACACTGTAGTCCATCTCAAACATCAATATCAGATTATTCCTCTAAATATTTATGAAACTCAAGGCTGGAAAACAGCATTTAATGTCAAAGAACTTTATCTGAAATATTTTCACATTATCCCATTTAACTGTTAAAACAACCTGCTACGTAAGTAATAACAGGTTGTTCGATGGTGGGTATGTCTGATCTCCCTGACTTTACCATGAGGAAGGAATCTGACAAGAAAGGTCTGGAAGTATTTTGGGGCACAGGAACCTATAACCACAACTTTCAAAAGCTGTCCTATTTACTAGGTCTGAGTTCTGGCTGGCTCTTGTTTCCCAAGGTAAGTGACTACTACAATTAAGCACAGTAGTACTTAAGATATTTCAACTTTGATATAAAGCCAAATGACAATACTACACTGTAAAATGCTGAAGAACCAAAGTGTAATTACTGGTCTCTTGGGGTAGAGGACTGGTGCTCAGGTTAGAATCCGTTTTATGAATTCCACAGGTAACTTTCTGCATCTCCCCCTTAACCCCAAAAGAAAACTAACGGACTTCTGGTGACCAAGACAGAATAACAGAGAGACAGTGTTCCGTGACAGAACAAGTTTTTGACATTACCCCTAGGTTGGCCAGTTTATGGATCGAAGATGTGACTGGTGCTTCCAAAAAGTACTTACTTTGTTGAGTAGGACTCCCCAGAAAGTTTCAAGGCTCCTAGCTACGGAAGGCGTTTTAGTAAGGTGACAAGAAAGGTCTGGAAGTATTTTGGGGCACAGGAACCTATAACCACAACTTTCAAAAGCTGTCCTATTTACTAGGTCTGAGTTCTGGCTGGCTCTTGTTTCCCAAGGTAAGTGACTGGTGATTTCCTGAATCCAGTATATTTGATGGAGCATAAGCTCATAAGCATTTACTTACTAGCATTCTTATATTATCTGCCCTAACACAACACTCAGCAGGAATATATATATACCAACCACTCTTTATTTAGAAAACACAGGGTTAAAACAAAAACAGGAAGTTAAGGCTGTGACCCAGGAAAAGTGATTCAAAGTCAAGCATCCAATTAATGAAGTTGTTCAGATTGCCCATCACCAGGCAAGAAAATGGACAGGACAGACCACAATCTGATTCTTTATCTTGGAATCAGAACTATGATCAGATTCCAATACTTGTCAATTCTGGAAACTGGAAGCATTATGTCCTAGAGGGAAAAATAACTGAGAAAGAAAACAGGGAAACGTCAACTCTAACAAAGTAATAAAAATGCTATCTAAAGTTACCATCACGTAACAGAGTAGGTCATAAGATAACTTATACAAACACTGTTTTAAAAGTTTAACTGGGTGGCTTGTTGCATTTATTTAATAGTTTTAAAAGTTTTCTTTCCAGCCTACTTGGGCTTCCCAGGTGGTACATTGGTAAAGAATCCACCTGCCAACACAGGCAACGTGGGTTTGACCCCCAGGTGGGGAAGATCCCCTGGAGGAGGAAATGGCAACCCACTCCAGTATTCTTGCCTGGAAAATTCCATGGACACAGGAGGTTGATGGGCTATAGTCCATGGGATTACAAAGAGTTGGACACGACTGAGCGACTAACATTTTAACAGTTTACATTCCTGTATTCATCATTTATATATATCTCAAAGCAACCCCAAAGATCCACATAGCAATTTAAAATTCTATAACATAAATTATAATCACTGCAAGCTGAAGGAGCCCTGATAATTGTTTACCATTCTTCTCAAAAAGCTTTGTTGTTCTCCATGCATCTTACTGCTAACGGTTCATTCAATAATTTTCATCTACTTTATACAAGTATGGTTATAACAGCAATTCTTTTCATAATTCTTCTTACAAAATCTTCTAAGTTAATGGGTGATGATACCACAATATTGGCGTAATGTGTAATGTAGTAAAGCATTTACTTTAGTAGTTTTAATTGATGCTAATAGCTTTCTAAATGCCTTTGTCTTGTATTTTAAAAAACCATTAAGTCTCTGAAAAGGTCACCATATATTTTAGTATATTCTAAGAAGGCTTCCCTGGTGGCTCAGAGGTTAAAGCGTCTGCCTGCAATGCGGGAGACCAGGGTTGATCCCTGGGTTGGGAAGATCCCCTGGAGAAGGAAATGGCAACCCACTCCAGTATTCTTGCCTGGAGAAACCCATGGACGGAGGAGCCTGGAGGGCTACAGTCCATGGGGTCACAAAGAGTCGGACATGACTGAGTGACTTCATTTTCAAAGTAGTGGTTTAAAGGGTTTCCCAAGTGGTGCTAGTTGTGAAGAATCCACCTGCCAATGTAGGAGATGTAAGAGGTGCAGGATTGATTCCTGGGTTAGGAAGATCACCTGGAGAAGGGAATGGCTACCACCCTAGTATTCTTGCCTAGAGAATCCCAGGGACAGAGAAGCCTGATGGGCTCTAGTCCAAAGGATCGCACAGTCGCATACCACTGAAGCGACTTAGCAGGAACGCACAAAGTAGCAGTGTCTGCAAAGTAAGTTTGCTAAAAGTTCACATGCATTCTGGAATGAGACAATGACATATCCAAAATCTCAGCAATATAGTAAAAAATATGTTTAGACAAAATTAGCTCCTGTTCAAAAGTACAGTATTCCAAGAGCTTGAAAAATTTCCCAGGCTCAAACTTAGCTTAAAAGTATCAGCCTAAAAAGAATACCTGTATAATATATCCTCCTCAGTGGTCTGACTGGTTCCAAATAGGAAAAGGAGTACATCAAGGCTGTTTATTGTCACCCACCTTATTTAATTTATATGCAGAGTACATCATGAGAAACGCTGAGCTGGAAGAAGCACAAGCTGGAATCAAGATTGCCGGGAGAAATATCAATAACCTCAGATATGCAGATGACACCACCCTTATGGCAGAAAGTGAAGAGGAACTAAAAAGCCTCTTGATGAAAGTGAGGGAGGAGAGTGAAAAAGTTGGCTTAAAGCTCAACATTCAGAAAACAAAGATCATGGCATCTGGTCCCATCACTTCATGGGAAATAGATGGGGAAACAGTGTCAGACTTTATTTTTTGGGGCTCCAAAATCACTGCAGATGGTGACTGCAGCCATGAAATTAAAAGACACTTACTCCTTGAAAGAAACATTATGACCACCCTAGACAGCATATTCAAAAGCAGAGGCATTACTTTGCCAACAAAGGTCCGTCTAGTCAAGGCTATGGTTTTTCCATTGGTTATGTATGGATGTGAGAGTTGGACTGTGAAGAAAGCTGAGCACCCAAGAATTGATGCTTTTGAACTGTGGTATTGGAGAAGACTCTTGAGAGTCCCTTGGACTGCAAGGAGATCCAACCAGTCCATTCTAAAGGAGATCAGTCGTGGGTGTTCTTTGGAAGGAATGATACTAAAGCTGAAACTCCAATAGTTTGGCCCCCTCATGAGAAAAGTTGACTCATTGGAAAAGACTCTGATGCTGGGAGCGATTGGGGGCAGGAGGAGAAGGGGATGACAGAGGATGAGATGGCTGGATGGCATCACCAACTCGATGGATGTGAGTTTGAGTGAACTCCGGGAGATGGTGATGGACAGGGAGGCCTGGCGTGCTGCAATTCATGGAGTCGCAAAGAGTTGGACACGACTGAGCAACTGAACTGAACTGAAGTGGTCTCAGCATCAAACTGTTGCCAAAAGCTTGGCCTCTGTACACCAGTGCCAAATCAAACCCTGGAGACAAGAGTTTGGGGTGAACCTGAAAAGGATAGCTTTACTGCTTTGCCAAGCAAAGGCACACCCTGGCATTTGGCTCAACTTGATGAGGGTTTTCATAACAGAGGCTCAAAGGTGGGGTCTCTGACAAGACTAGGGTGTGAATGCCCTTAATCTCATCTCAGGTGGTCTCAGCCTCCTAATCCTGATGAGCTTCTCTGGTCGTTTTAATCTTGCCTCAGGTGGTTTCTTGGCTGCTTCTTCCTTGACTAGCAAGTGTTTGAATCTGCCCTTTAGAACTCTAGGAAGATCACAGAAACTAGTCTTTACTGCAAGAAACGGAGGACAGAAAGGCCTCTGTGCCTGGGAGCCCCACAAGGCCCTGCTAAGTTTCAAAACTACTTGAGAAAAAAAATAAATACTTGAGAGGGAATCCTATACTTATCCTAATTCCTTATACCCACAGCAAAAGTAATCTCTTTAAAATGCAAACCTGATCATAATCGTCCCTTGATTTTTGTCCCCATATTGTATCTTGGAAAATTTCAAAGGCAGAAATGTTAAAAGAATTTTATAGTGAATATCCTATATCCAGTTTATCGTATATCCATGTTGTTGTTGTTCAGCTACTAGGTCGTGTCCGACTCTTTGCAACCTCATGGACTGGAGCACACCAGGTTTTCTTGTCCTTCACTATCTCCCAGAGTTTGTTCAAACTCCACTCCACTGAGTTGGTGATGCCATCCAATCATCTCATCTTCTGTCACCCCCTTCTCCTTTTACCTTCAATCTTTCCCAGCATCAGGGTCTTTTTCAATGAGTTGGCTGTTCATATCAGGTGGCCACAATATTGAAACTTCAGCTTCAGCATTAGTCTTTCCAATGAATACTCAGGACTGATTTCCTTTAGGATTGGCTGGTTTGATTTCCTTGCAGTCCAAGGGACTCTCAAGAGTCTTCACCAACACCACACTTCAAAAGCATCAATTCTTTGGCCCTCAGCCTTCTTTATGGTCCAACTCACATCCACACATGACTACTGGAGAAACCATAGCTTTGACTACACAGACCTTTGTCAGGAAAGTAATGTCTCTGCTTTTTAATATGCTGTCTGGTGTCTGTCATAACTTTCCTTCCAAGGAGCAAGCATCTTTTAATTTCATGGCTGCAATCACCATCCGCAGTGATTTTGGAGCATCTGAAAATAAAATCTGTCACTGGTATCCATATATCCACCACACAGATTCTATGGTTACCATTTTACTGCACTTGCTTTATCGGCATCTATCCACCTATCTTTGAACACTTTATCATGAGGTATTATGATGTTAACATTTTTCCTGAACTTTGGGGGTCTATGTTCATAAGACAACTGTTGTTAATTTTCTTTTCAATCTGCAACATCTTTATCGAGTTTCAGCTTCATGAGTGTTTCTCTTTCGTCTATTTTCTGAGAGTTTATAAAAGATTGATGTTATTTCTTCTTTAAATACTTGATAACATTCACCAGTGAAATCACTGTGGGAATCTTATTTTTTTTAAAGTAACTCCATTTAATATAAACTAATTCAGATTTTATTTCAACTTGTGACAGTTTTAGCACATTGATACTTTCAAGAAACTGTCCATTTTTAGCTCAAATTTGTTCAAATAAAGTTGTTTGTAATATCCCCTTATTATCCTACAGGATCTGTAGTGATGCCTTTCATTCCTGATACTAGTAATAATCTGTCATCTGCTTTTTAGTATCAGTGTACCAAGGGGTTCATGAATATTGTTGATTTTTTTTCAATGAACCAACTTCTTGCTTTGTAATTCTGTCTATTGGTTGTTTTTCTATTTCATTATTTCTTCTATTGTCTTTATTATCTCCTTCCTTCTATCTACTTTGAGTTTAGCTTCTTGCTTCCTAAGGTAGAACTTTAGCTCCTTCATTACCTTTAAACTTTACTAAAGTAGGTGTTTAAGTTACAAGCTTCCGTCTAAGAACAGCATTACCTCTATCCTACAAAACATTTTTTAGCACTTTTAAATAAACTATTTATTTTAGGATAGCTTTAGATCTACAGAAATACTTTATTTCCATACTTTATTTCCTTTCTTTTCCCCTAGTATCCTTTTTTTTTCCTCCAGAATTTCACCGAGTATAACTTTTTTTTTTACTGGACTTATACAAGTACTTTCTTTAAATTTTTTCACATAATAACTGGTTAGCTATACATTCTTTCATTCTTTTAATGGTCTTGACATGAGAGATTATAATAGGCTTCCGTGTCAACCAGGATACGACATACATTTAATCATCATGTCTCCTTAGGCTCCTGGCTATGACAGTTATCCCACAAATTTAGGTGTTAAATTTCCATCATCTAGTTCAAAATATTCATTGATTTCTCTTATGATTTATTCCTTGATTCATTGATTTAGAAGTTTCACTGAGCTTACAAATATTTGCAGAATTTTGTTTTTTGTTTGACATCTTGATTTCTACATATTTTAACCCCGTTAGGATCAAAGAACATATTTTGTAGTATTTTGACCCTTTTAAATATATTAAGACTTGATGTGCAGGAAGCACCTGGTCTGTATCCACCGTTGGGGAAAAAAGTGTATTCTGTAGTTATCAGGTAGAAATCATCTGTAACGATTTTCTGCTTGTTCATAAATGTCTATCAATTGCTGAGAGAAGTGTTAAAATTACTGTGATTGTTGTCTCTTCCTTTAACTGTATCCATTTTTGCCTGTTATATTTTGAAGCTTTGATATTAGATGCATACATAGTTATGTCTGTCTTCCTGATGAACTGATCCTTTTATTATTATGAAATAACCCTCTTAATTCTGGCAATACACTTTATCTTGAAATCTACTTTATCTGATATGAAAACAGCCACTCCAGCTTTCTTATATTTACTGTTGGAAAGACCTATCTTTTGGCCTTTAGCCAATCTGTCTTTATGCACTGAAATCAGTGTTTATTCCACTGAAGTAAACAAAGTTATTCATATGGGTGGATTAGGACTAACATTATATTTTTAACCTCCTATTTTTTTGTTTGGCTATACCTGTTTCCATCTTCTTATGCATTATTCACTTCAACTTTTCTACTAGCTTTTTAGTAACACTTCTTTGCAATATTTTTTCCCATAGGGTTGCTCTAGGATATAGAGTATATATTCTTTTCATTTTTACCCTGAACCACTTTACATAATATGTAGAAACCTTGTAACAATACCTGTTCATTTACCCTTACTTTCCATTCTGTGATCTATGGTATATGTTTTATATCTATAACACATGATGAACTCCACAAGATGATTTTAAGTCATAGATAGTATTAAGGTATTAAAAGGAAAAAATAGTTTATATTTATCCAGATTTTTTTTTTTTTTTTACCATTTCTGATGCTCTTCATTCCCTGTACAAAGAATCAAGTTTCCATCTGGTATCATTTCCCTTCAGCCTGAAGAACTTCTTTTAGCAATTCTTGTAATGCAGATTTTCTAGAAACAAATTCTCTTGGTTTTATCTGACAATATTTTTATCTTGTTCTCATTTTTGAAGGCTATTCTACTTACTCTGGAATTATGGATTGTCAGATTTTTCTTTCAGCATTTTAAACATCCTCTATTCACTCTGCTCCATTTTAATTTTCTATGCTTCAGTTTCCATATTTATAGAATAAAAATAATATCAGTACCAATGTCAGAGGGCTGCTATGAGGAGTCCTCTATAAATTAGAAAATCCATATTGTTTTATACAAAGCAGGTACTAAGTCTTTGCTATATTTAGTTACTAGTATAATTATTTGCTTAACGAATGCCTCTTCCAATAGAGTGCAAGCTCCATGACAGCAAGCAGGAATGTCTGTCTGGTTCACCATTTTATCCCCATTACCTGGCACATCATCTGGTATAGAATAGGTATTTAATATCTGTTGAATGAACAAGCAGAAATCAGCAAAGATATTTGGACTAGATACATAATAAACACTGGAGTATAACCTTTAAGAGTACTGCAGAAATCAGCAATGATATTTCAACTAGAAACATAATAAAAACTGGAGTATAACCTTCAAGAGTATTACTGTTTTAGGTTATACTACTAAGATAGTTCTTTATATGAATGTCAGAATTTACCCTGATGACATATACACATGTAGAATATCCCTACTGGGATACTTAAGAAACTATTAAGTCACTGCCTCTGGGAAAAGGAACTGAGGACCTATAAACCCTTTTGTACTTTCCTCCCTATACACAAATTCAACCAACCACGATGGTACAATACTGTAGTATTTTTTAAAAAACTCTGCATATAAGTGGACCCACACAGTTCAAACCCATGTTGTTTAACGGTTAACTGTATTATCATTTTTTAAATAAAAACATTTTTTTAACTCATAGTATCAAGAAGTTTGACTTTTACATATTTTGAACTTTCAGAGTGGTTCTAATCTGGTTATCACACCACATAGATCAATTCCAATTTACTGATACTCCAAAAAGTGTAATTTCATTAGATACTGATTACCCATCTAAGAAGATACAAGGGGACAAATAGTATAACTACCAAGAGTAATAATTTTACATTCATATACTAGTTTATAGTTTACAAAATATGGTAGGAAACTGCATGACCTTGGAATTAAACAAAAACACCTAACGTATTTACCACCTTGAGTAAATTTTGATTTCTCCAAATTTCAATTCTTTGAGAACAATGCCATCTAGTTATCAGAGCTTCAGTCTTAAAAAAAAAAAAAAGAAAATTTCTTGCAGTGAGTTTTGTCTATTTAAAGGTAATTATTTGTGTTTTGAATAGTTAACACTATAGTTTTAAAGTTATAAAGGTACAAAAGGGATTACAGCTGGTTTTAAGGGGGTGAAATGCAGTTTTATAAAGAAGGACCCAGACTTAACTACCATAACCCACTAAGCAATCTCAGCATCACTACTGGGGGGGAAACTAGAGTACGCAGTCTGATCTTTGACATAGTCCCCAAAGTGTTTACCTAAACAAGTCAAGTATTACCTCTACCTTCAACTTTATAGCAACATGTTAAATGATACAAGAAAGCTGAGCACCAAAGAATTGATGCTTTTGAACTGTGGTGTTGGAGAAGACTCTTGAGAGTCCCTTGGACTGCAAGGAGATCCAACCAGTCCATTCTAAAGGAGATCAGTCGTGGGTGTTCTTTGGAAGGACTGATGCTAAAGCTGAAACTCCAGTACTTTGGCCACCTCATGCGAAGAGTTGACTCACTGGAAAAGACCCTGATGGTGTGAGGGACTGGGGGCAGGAGAAGGGGACGACAGAGGATGAGATGGCTGGATGGCATCACTGACTCGATGGACATGAGTTTGGGTAAACTCCAGGAATTGGTGATAGACAGGGAGGCCTGGCGTGCTGCAATTCATGGGGTCGCAAAGAATCGGACACGACTGAGCGACTGAACTGAACTGAAGAATCAGAGATCTGGATAACTGTATTACTCTCATTGAGTCATGAAGAAAAAAGAAGAGAAAAAAAGTAACTTCTAGATTTAAAAAGACTTCAAGAGATGTAACAAACTCAATGCATAGACGGATCAAAAACTGTAAGAACAAGAAAATGGGATAATTTGTGGAAATTTTTAAAAAGGATCACGTATAACATAAAACTGTTGTTCAGTGTGATTATTATACAGGGCTACATAGAAAAAATTTTCTTTTCATTAGAGACTCATATTAAAGTGTTTAGGGTGAAATATCAGGAATAAAAATAGCAAATAAAGCAAATTATTAAGGAATTTTTAAACCTGAGTGATCAATTTACAGGGGGTTCAAAATAGTATCTTCCCTGCTTTTCTGGATGCTTAAAAGTTTTCACAATAAAAAAATAAAACAAAAAAGCTTACAGAGAAAACTATTGCTCTCCCACTCCTGTTTCCTAGCCACCTCCACTTCATCAGTTTCTTATATATTCTAACAGATATTCTATGCATATCAGTTCAGTTCAGTTCAGCGGCTCAGTCATGTCCGACTCTTTGCGACCCCATGAATCACAGCACGCCAGGCCTCCGTGTCCATCAGCAACTCTCTCGGAGTTCACTCAGACTCACGTCCATCGAGTCAGTGATGCCATCCAGCCATCTCATCCTCTGTCGTCCCCTTCTCCTCCTGCTCCCAACCCCTCCCAGCATCAAAGTCTTTTCCAATGAGTCAACTCTTTGCATGAGATGGCCAAAGTACTGGAGTTTCAGCTTTAGCATCATTCCTTTCAAAGATATATACCTACAATAATCACCATTCACAGTTCTCCCTTTTTAAATATCTTCCTTTTAATCACAGCAATTGGTTTTGAACTAACCTGATCAGACTCTACACCTAACTCCTTCCAAGCCACTTTAAAACCATCTAGTATCTTTAATTAAGGCTATCATTTTCTAGACTAAATAGTTAACTCTAGAAACTGTAACTGTAGTATAGCTGCTTCTCAACGAAAGTGCTTAACAATATCTAACTTGATGTAACATGGGGAAAATTACCTTTCCATCTTATTTGAATTTCACCACTTCCCTAGCTAAGTTAGGCAAATTATCATCAAACTTTCAGCGACGTCACCTGAAATGTGCGCCAAAAAAAAAACTTCCATTATAATATCTCATTATTTTTTGTGACAGACCTGAGTGTCTGGCACATGTGTAGCAGGTGCTAGATAAATGCTAACTGAACCTAATTATTATCTTTTATTGTTTCACTAACTTGAGACCAGGGCTCAAAACAAATTTTAAGATTTTCCAAGGGGCTTAGAATAGTATTAGGCTCTTAGTAAGTGTTCAAAAGTTATTTTGCCTTGAGTAAATCTGATATAAAACATTATGGTGGATAAACACATTTGCTAGATTAAGAGAACTTTCCTTAACTACCATGCAGTTCCAAATTGTTAAAAGCCACGGAAATTAACTTCCAACAAGACGGCTTAATCTGATTCTCAAAGATGATTAAATTGAGCAGACTGAAGGGGGAGTGGTGTGCAAAGCATTTCCTCTCCATAATTATGCACTGAGATTCGGACTAAATGTTAAATTGACATATAGTAAGCTCTTCTTAATTAGTAGCTATTAAGACGCATCCCACCAGGAGAGAAGTCCAAAGGAGGAAAAAGAACAGAAGCTGTCTGTCACAAGAGGTTGAAAGGTGTCCGCGGCCTGAGGCCCGCAGGCCTTTAAGGGGTACCTGGGTCTATGGGCTCCCTGCTGCCCTCGGGGGAGAAAGTCAGCGACCTCCTCGAAAGGTCAAGCCTCTGGAGCCACGTTTCCCGCCGGAGCTGGGTGCAGAGCCGGAACGCCCCCGCGAGACACTGCATCCCGAGGCCAGAAGCACCGCCTGCCCGTAATCCCGCGCGACCCCTTCAAGAACGACGCGCAGCCCCCGCGCCGCAGCCCTCAGGCGCAGAGACTGGCCGCTTCCTGCACCCCCACAGCCTCCCTACAGTGGCAGACCACCAGGTCCCTGGGGTTCCGATACGCCTCGGCGCCGCCCGGCCCTTTGATACTCACACTCACAGCCGATCCCTCTTACTCCATCAGGCCGCCGAGGCGCCGGCGAGGGAGCCCATTGACGCCCCAGCCACCCCCCTCAGCTTTGGGTCCGGCGACCCGCTCCGGACCCGGTCCCCACCGGGAACCTCTGCCGCCACCGCCGCCAGAGCGCAGGCGCACAACGCTTCCGTCGCGCTCACTTCCCCCCACCCCCTCCCCCGCGGTCCGCCTTTCTCAACAACCTAGCTTTATTTGAACACACGAGAGTGAACAACGGACACAGAGGAACGAGACTTTACTTCAAAAGAATGGAAGATCACAAGGCAGCCCAGCTGGCAGACTTATCCCGCTGCACCGGACTCTGCTGTAACGCTGTAACCAGCCTCCCTCCTTTCTGTTCCATTCTTTTTGCCTTTTTTTAGGCTTCCCTCTTACTCCTACTCTCTTCCTAAGTCCTCACCGTTCCCCTAAGCAGTGGCAACTGTTGTGGCTAAATTTCCAATCACTCTTTCCTTGTAAAATTTACTGAAGCTTATTGACAGGTGCAAGAGCTTCAGAACAGACAGTCCCGAGTTCAAATCTTGACTTGCTGCTGCTGCTAAGTCGCTTCAGTCGTGTCCGACTCTGTGTGTCCCCATAGACGGCAGCCCACCAGGCGCCCCTGTCCCTGGGATTCTCCAGGCAAGAACACTGGAGTGGGTTGCCATTTCCTTCTCCAGTGCATGAAAAGTGAAAGTGAAGTCGCTCAGCCGCGTCCGACTTTTAGCGACCTCATGGACTGCAGCCCACCAGGCTCCTCGGTCCATGGGATTTTCCAGGCAAGAGTACTGGAGTGGGGTGCCATTGCCTTCAGTTCAGTTCAGTTCAGTTCAGTCGCTCAGTCGTGTGCGACTCTTTGCGACCCCATGAATTGCAGCACGCCAGGCCTCCCTGTCCATCACCAACTCCCCGAGTTCACTCAAACTAATGTCCTCGAGTCGGTGAAGCCATCCAGCCATCTCATCCTCTGTCGTCCCCTTCTCCTCCTGCCCCCAATCCCTCCCAGCATCAGAGTCTTTTCCAATGAGTCAACTCTTCACATGAGGTGGCCAAAGTACTGGAGTTTCAGCTTCAGCATCATTCCTTCCAAAGAACATCCAGGACTGATCTCCTTCAGAATGGGCTGGTTGGATCTCCTTGCAGTCCAAGGGACTCTCAAGAGTCTTCTCCAACACCACAGTTCAAAAGCATCAATTCTTTGGCGCTCAGCCTTCTTTACAGTCCAACTCTCACATCCATACATGAATACTGGAAAAACTATAGCCTTGACTAGACGGACCTTAGTTGGCAAAGTAATGTCTCTGCTTTTGAATATGCCATCTAGGTTGGTCATAACTTTCCTTCCAAGGAGTAAGCGTCTTAATTTCATGGGTGCAATCACCATCTGCAGTAATTTTGGAGCCCAAAAAAATAAAAAGTCTGACACTGTTTCCACTGTTTCTCCATCTATTTCCCATGAAGTGATGGGACCAGATGCCATGATCTTTGTTTTCTGAATGTTGAGCTTTAAGCCAACTTCTTTACTCTCCTCCCTCACTTTCATCAAGAGGCTTTTTAGTTCCTCTTCACTTTCTGCCATAAAAGTGGTGTCATCTGCATATCTGAGGTTATTGATATTTCTCCCGGCAATCTTGATTCCAGCTTGTGTTTCTTCCAGTCCAGCGTTTTTTATGATGTACTCTGCATAGAAGTTAAATAAGCAGGGTGACAATATACAGCCTTGACGTACTCCTTTTCCTATTTGGAACCAGTCTGTTGTTCCATGTCCAGTTCTAACTGTTGCTTCCTGGCCTGCACACAGATTTCTCAAGAGGCAGGTTAGGTGGTCCGGTATTCCCATCTAACTCCTCTCTATCAGTAGATGACTTTGTCTCCTACTTCACAGAGAAAATAAGAGGCCATCAGATGAGAACTTCTTTAACTTCCTGTTACTAAACATACAGATTTACAAATACTTCCTGTCATTAAAATTGAGGAGATATCTTCTCTATCTTGTTTCCAAGACCTTTCCTTCCCTCAGTACTTTGGACTGCCTCTACTCTTACCCACTCAAGATCTACTGACTAGTGCTTCTCTTTAAAACTATTTATTTTCTCAGTTGTATCTTACTTAGCAGGCTTAAGTTTTTCCTGTCTTAATTTTAATAGCAACCAAAAAAGCAGAAACAAAAAACTTGAACACTTGTCCTCTTTCCCCATTCCCTTCAAGACCATACTTTCCAAAAGCATTCTATAATGTGTCCTCATTTCTGCATCTCCTCTCTCCAAACTACTGCAATCTATCTTTAACTCTTGTCATTTCATCACATAGCTAAGATCACCAATGACCTCTGTGGTGGTATTTCTCAGATTTCATCTTCCTTGACTCCTTAGGAATAGACAACTCCTTTGAAACTCCTTTTATTTCCAGCACTGTGCTGTATTCTCAGGGGAGCCTGGAGCAATTTCCTGATCTACTTTTAAACCTTTCAATATTCTCAGTGATCATGGTAAACTGTAGGCTCACTTTCAAAAGTACAAGATTTTCCAAGATTTGGCCATTGCCAACTTTTAAGAACTCATTTCCCGCTTCACTGGAAGATATACGCGGAGCTTAGATGAACTACAAGGAAACTTCCAGAAGGCATTATGGTCTTGGACTCTCCGATGCCCGCAGTCTGGAGACCTCTATTTCCCACCCCACCCCCACCCCTACTTCCCACCCCACTCCCCCGCCCCCGTACCTCCGGTGCAACTCCTACTTATCCTTCATGACTTCAAAACTCACTTCCTCCGGGAACACTTTCAGATACCCTAAGAATAAAGCTCTTAGTCCCTTGTGCGCCAGTGGCGCCTCGGATGTTCTGTATGCCAAGCACTATATTCTGTCCACTATAATGTGTTTCCCACTTCCCTGGTGGCTCAGATGGTAAAGCGTCTGTCTACAATGCGGGAGACCCAGGTTCGATCCCTGGGTTGGGAAGATCCGCTGGAGAAGGAAATGGCAATCCACTCCAGTACCATTGCCTGGAAAATCCCATGGACAGAGGAGCCTGGTAGGCTACAGTCCATGGGGTCGCAAACAGTCGGACACGACTGAGCGACTTCATTCATTCATTCATTCATTCATAATATGTTTACAAATCTATCTCCCAGTCTAGACAGAGGTCAGGGAAGGCATTCTATTCGCCGCCTTTTCCTCAGCATTCATCCCGCACAAGGCCAGGCACATGGGTTGCCCTCAGTGAAAGTTTGTTGCCTGAACACTGCCCACCTTTGGGCGGTACTCGAATTATCCGGTAAACGGGTGAGTCCCAGGGCTCTCCGCCTGCGTGGCAAGGAGATTTAAAGCCCTCGCACGGTGATTGGCTCCAGCTACAGGGGTGTGTCCGGGCTCGCCGCGCCGGGGAAGTGCGCAGGCGCGCAGTGCTGGCGAGCGCAGGCGCAAGAAGGTCGCAGCTGGGAGTCCGGCCTGCGGGTGTCCGAGCTGTAGCGGCCGGAGAGGAGTGGCTGGAACTCGGCTTGGTGAGTCTCCAGGAGCAGGGATGAGTGAGCTGGCCGGGGAGAAGATTGGGATCATAATCTCAAGGAGAAAGAGTGTATCGTGACGGTTGAAAAGTTTGTGAGGTCGGGCTTAAGGGGAGGAGGTGGCGCTCTGACCGGGACTTGGCAGGTCCGGCCCTGATCGAGGACGCTAGACGCCGGGAGACTTATCAAGCGGCCAGAGGAGGAAGGGTGGAGGGTGGTGGTTCTCTGGACTCTTCCTAGAAACCTAGCAGAGGTAAACTCCCACTCTCTAACTTCCCACCCTCACGGTGTTGCTGCGGTCGGGATTAATAGACTGTATGGTGGCCGCAGTGATCAGAGAAACTCTGAACTAGTTGTTTGAAGGAGGGTACTGCGGTTCATAGCATTGGAGAGTCCATTCTGTCCAGGGAAGTCCAGTTTTACAACGCGGCTTTACTGAAGACACACGAAGGAAAGGGTCGGTAAAAGATCGAATTCCACAGGGTAAGCGGGGCGGGGGAAAGTCCCGGAAAGTGTTTCACATGGGACTTTTTCTCATCGTTAGTGACCACAATGCAAGGAAAGGCAGATGGGAGTTAGAGGAAACCGAAATTCGTCAAAGTTGGGAAAAGAAGATGAGAAAGGAGTATTAACTTACATCTCTCGGGGAAGGGTGAGAGCAGTTGGGAGAGGAGAGTATGGAAATTGGCAGCTTCTGACAGTGATCCCTCAGCACTGTGAAAATACTGTAGCGTCTTTGTAGCAGATCGGAGAAGACAATGGCACCCCACTCCAGTACTCTTGCCTGGAAAATCCCATGGGCGGAGGAGCCTGGTAGGCTGCAGTCCATGGGGTCACTAAGAGTTGGATACGACTGAGCGACTTCACTTAAACTTTTCACTTTCATGCACTGGAGAAGGAAATGGCAACCCACTCCAGTGTTCTTGCCTGGAGAATCCCAGGGACAGGGGAGCCTGGTGGGCTGCCGTCTATGGAGTCACACAGAGTCGGACACGACTGAAGTGACTTAGCAGCAGCAGCAGATATTTTAAGAATTGAGAGTGATATTACTCTATCTGCCGTGGTGCCCTTAAGATCGGTTTTCAGATGTCCCAGTGAGATACTGCAAGTATGGCTAGATAGAAATGGTTCTTCCACTTTCTTGTCTTGCATGGAAATTCTTGAGACATCATTAGCAAGAATACTTTGGCATCTCATCTTGAAACATTTCATAGCAAAATTTTTAAATATTACTGTTTCCGCTGCCAGCAAAGTTGATGCCAAGGCATGCAGTGATCACCTGTCATTCATTCCTTTGGAGAGAGGTAATGAGAAAAAACACATTCATGTAAATAATTAGGAGAAAAACCTTTTATATTACTCTGCTCCTTTGACAGGTCATGTGAAAGTAAATAAAATGATCATATAATTTAACCTACAACTTAAATGTTTATTAGTGTTGCTGGAGTTCTTTTTTTAGATGCTTATGGTATATGAATATGCACTAGAAAATTGCTTTTGTCTTAGTTCCAGAGTAGGAATGATTTATTTGTGCCATTATTTTTTTTTAACAATATTACACTCTTTCCTATAAACAGTAAAATTTCTGTATGCATCTTAGTGTTTGTCTCGTTTACTCTAAATCAACTTTAGTAACAAGCTCACTGAACTACAGGTCACACCTTTTCTAATCCTTGGGAACAATACCTTGAGTCAAGAAGAAAGCAAACAAATAGGCCCTGTTGCTCATGGGACAGTTATGGTACTTCACTTGCTTTGAACCATTTGTTTTTTGTTGTTATAGTCATTAAGTCATGTTGAACTCTTTGCGACCGCGTGGATTGTAACCTGCCAGGTTCCCCTGTTCATAGAATTTCCCAGGCAAAAATACTAGAGTGGTTGCCATTTTCTTCTCCAGGGGATCTTCTCAAGCTAGGGATCGAACTCACATCTCTTTTGTTTGCAGGCAGATTGTTTACCACTGAGCCACCAGGGAAGCCCGTGAACTATACTGCCATCATAAATTTTGCGTTTTAGAAGTTTTACTTCAAATTTTAATAGACTTTTAAAAAACATTATCCTGTTCCAAGGTGATAATCTGTGAAATCATGGTTTAGCTATATTTTATACCTTTTCTGGTACACATTATAATATGTAGCTATTAAGTACGTAAGTTTTGCTTATTTAACAAAATCATTTCTTTTCAGCTTTAGTGTATTTTTAAAAAAATGTTTTTTAATTGAAGGATAATTGCTTTTTACAGAATTTTGTGTTTTTCTGTCATTCATCAACAAGAATTAGCCATAGGTACACCCATATCCCCTGCCTCCCAAACCTCCCATCTCCCCCTTGGCAAAATCGTTTCTTGTTCTTGCTCTGCTCTTTGGAAAATGCAGCTTTGGGCCTAATCTACTCATTTTTAAAATAAAGTGGAAATTGAACTACCTAAACTCTAATGTTGATGGACTCCAAAATTCTCTTAGCCTTGTGATGGCATTCATTATTGTGACACAATTCTAACAAACTTATCTGGTGAAACCAGATAAAAGTAGAAAGCAAAAGGGAAAAAGAGGATTTTGCTCTTTGATGTTTTTGTGAAATCAGCTGAATTAAGGTACTTTGTTTCCCTCCTGTGGTTCCTATGTCTTAAACATTCTGAAATCTGTTTTTTTAACTCTTTGTACTTTGCATTCTATATATGTTAGCATTTATAATATATGACATTGCTTGCATCCAAGAGTGCTGAACTTTTTATTCCAGTGCTGTATTTTGTTTTCAGGTCTGTAGATTGACAGGAAAATAAATGACGGGGACTGGTCTTTTCTTTGTCTTGGGAGTGGTGGTGGTAGGGGCTTGGAACAGATGGATTCAGTGCCTCTAACAATTGGAGGAAGTGGATTGTGGAGCCAGGAAACAGCATCTACTGTTCTTTTGTAATATTGGTGGGGGTGGAGATGGGATTCCATTTTACTCATTTAAGTTCACTGACATTTTGGTTTTAATTTCAGTTTAGATTGAATTACTACTAAAATATTTAAGTCACTATTCACTATATTTTTCTGGAATTCCTTCATCTTCTTGATTTTTGTGAGTTCTTGGATATAAAACTTGTTTAAAATTTATTTTAACAATGTTTTGACAGTTGAGATTACCTTTAGATTGCCTCTTGATGCTTTTGGCTGCAAAGAATATAATCAGTCTGATTTCAATGTTGACCATCTGGTGATATCCATGTATGGTCTTCTCTTGTGTTGGAGAGGGTGTTTGCTATGACCAGTGTGTTCTCTTGGCAGAACCCTATTAGCCTTTGCCTTGCTTCATTCTGTACTCCAAGGCCAAATTTGCCTGTTACTCCAGGTGTTTCTTGACTTCCTACTTTTGCATTCCAGTCCCCTATAATGAAAAGGACATCTTTTGGGAGTGTTAGTTCTAGACGGTCCCATCACTTCATGGCAAATAGATGGGGAAACAGTGGAAACAGTGGCTGACTTTATTTTTTGGGGCTCCAAAATCACTGCAGATGGTGATTGCAGCCATGAAATTAAGACGCTTACTCCTTAGAAGGAAAGTTATGACCAACCTAGACAGCATATTAAAAAACAGACATTACTTTGTCAACAAAGGTCCGTCTAGTCAAGGCAATGGTTTTTCCAGTGGTCATGTATGGATGTGAGAGTTGGACTGTGAAGAAAGCTGAGCGCCCAAAAATTGATGCTTTTGAACTGTGGTGTTGGAGAAGACTCTTGAGAGTTCCTTGGACTTCAAGGAGATCCAGCCAGTCTATCCTAAAGGAGATCAGTCCTGGGTGTTCATTAGAGGGACTGAAGTTGAAGCTGAAACTCCAGTACTTTGGGCACCTGATGCGAAGAGTTGACTAATTTGAAAAGATCGTGATGCTGGGAAAGATTGAGGGCAGAAGGAGAAGGGGACGACAGAGGATGAGATGGTTGGATGGCATCACCGACTCAATGGACATGGGTTTGGGTAGACTCTGGGAGTTGGTGATAGACAGGGAGGCCTGGCATGCTGAGGTTCATGGGGTCGCAAAGAGTCGGACACGACTGAGTGGCTGAACTGAACTTGATGCTTTTAAAATAAAATTCAGGGACTTCCCTGGTGGTCCATGGCTGATACTCCATGTTTTCAATGCAGGGGGCCCATGTTTGATCCCTGATCAGGGAACAAGATCCCACATGCTGCAACTGAGTTTGAATGCTGCAACTGAAAGACCCTGCGTGCCACAACGAAGACCCAGAGCAGCCAAATAAATATTTTTAAAAGAAATAGAAATATTTTTAAAAGAAAAAGAAAATCCAAATTTCTTGGTATATTAGATAAGCCCTTCACAAACTATGTCCTGTCTGCCTATTAAAGCCACCTTCACTACTCTGTACACATGCACACGCATACATACACGTTTTATTCCTGCATGTCTGTATTGTGGCACTTTTTTTTTGTTTTGACCATGCTATGCAGCTTGTGGAATTTTAGTTCCCTGACCAGGGATTGAACCCAGGCCCTGGCAGTGAAAGCACCGAGTCCTTACTACTGCACTGCCAGGGAATTCCCTGTGGCACTTCTTTAATAGTCTAAGATCACAATTTTTGTTTTAGAGTTGATTGTGCTTTAATTCCCAGATCACAATCCTGAGATGTTTCATAATTATTATGAAAAATTATTATACTTTTACTGAGCACTACATTCTAGCAAGGTTTTAAATTCTTTGTGTAAGTTAACTTAGTCCTTACCACAGGACTTGAAGTATCAGTGAGAAAACAAGCACAGAGAAATTGAGTAAGCCATAGTCATCATTTGAAACCATTGTGCCTCCAAATACTGGGTACTTAATCACTATACTGTATTGCTTTTTGTATAAATAAACAAGAATGCCATTCAGTCTGCTGTGGGAGAGTATTCCTTTCTGGGGATTTGAATGCTTATGTTTTCTACCTGTGGCATCTGACTCTTCATATCAGAATATTTGAGAAGCTTACCCAAAAGCATCTAAGTGAACCTTGGAATCAGGGCCAAAGTACTTGGATGGCCTAGGTGAATATTTCACTCAAGCAGGATAAAGCCTTGCTAGTCATCCCCTCCTCACACTTGGTATTTCCCTGGCAGATACCATAGATAGGTCTGCCAGATTGTGTCTTTCTGTTCCCCAGGAGTGAATGCTGCATTCTTGAGCTTCCTTATCTTTCTTATAAATCATCCCGTTTCTGTTCTCACAGCCTTTCTTTTAGACATAGTCAGTGTAATTGATTACAATCACATCTAGATCTTCCTTCCCAGGATTATATCCTGGTTACTTAGAGTATAATTGTGGAAATCCCAAGGTTGAGCAAGACTTGAAAACTTGGTGTTGGACATCAAGCAATTAAGTTATAATAGATGTTTCTGTAAAACTGAAGTGTAATTTTGATCATTTTGATTAGTTGTTTTAGTGGTACTTTCTCTGTCAGCAGTATTATTTCTGTCTTGAATCATGTGCTTCAGTGGTCTTTGAAACCAAGATATTTAATAGATATGATTCAGAGGTGTACTTCTTATATTTGCATAGTGGTTTTTTTGGTGGTGGGGAGTGGGGAGGGCTTGGTATAAGAATAAAGTTGCTCCTGTAGGAGGAAGTAGAAAGGAGACTTGAGAGAGGAAGTGAAAGTAGGAACCTAACACTAAATAAGACTCTCGTCTCATCTAAGTGCTCTCAGGAAGAATTAAATTTCCTAATCAGAGCATGGATTCTTTTTATCCTACTCTAGAATGTTTAGAGTATTTTGGAATACCATGTGCCTATTACATACATTCCAATGTACACACTGGAATACCATGTGAGTATACATGTGAACATTTTTTCTTATTTCCTTCCTTCCTTGTGTGTCAGCACTTCTAATGTTCCATGTTAAAAAAAGGAATTTAAGAATGAAATCTAAAGAAAAACTAAATTCTTTTATGCAGTAAGTGATGGTTCATATCTGAACTTCTGCTTTGTTCTCTATAATCCTTTTTTCCTATTTTTTTATTTATCCTCCATTTTTCATCTTTAGGAGTCTTCAAAAAAAAAAGAGCTGCTTAAGTGTATTGTGTGTGTGTGTGTGTGCATGCTCCATCATGTCCAACTCTTTTGCAACCCATGGACTGCAGCCCACCAGACTCCTCTGTCCATGGAATTCTCCAAGCAAGAATGCTGGAGTGGGTTGCCAGTTCCTCTTCCAGGGGATCTTCCCCACCCAGGGATCGAACCCACGTCTCCTGCATCTCCTGCATCTGCAGGAGGATTCTTTATCACTGTGCCACCTAGGAAGCCTGTATTGTGCATATACTTCTACTTTGTTAGGTGCCATCCCAGACACCTAATAATTCATGACATGAGATACCACATGTGTGGTAGGGATGATTGGCAAAGCTTCCAACAGCCTGAATGAAATATTCACCACAGCCATCCAAGTATTATGGCTGTGATGCTAAGTTTGCCTGGAAGCTTTCTGATTAGCTTCTCAGACATTCTGATACCAGGAGTCAGATGCCATGGAGGATGTAACAAATAACATGAGTGAAAATGGGTAGTTCATTAATAATCATTATTTCATGAGTCTTTACTCTGTGCTAAGCATGTTATGTAGCTTAACTATTAATAACTTTATTTCTGAAACAACCCTCTTGGTAGAACTGTTATCCTAATGAATGAGGAAACTGAGACTTGAATAGGTTAAGTAAATTGCTTGGGTACCAGAGCTAGAATGAATTCAGGGTCTATCTGACATCAGAGTCTGTGTTATGAACCACTACATTATGCTCATTCAACACAGTGTTTTAAAGTATCTCACGTTATCTGGAAGTAGCAGGTTTAGTCACTGGAGAATTATAGCTGAAATTATATTCAACCCAACTAGGACTTGACAACATTTCAGATGGTCTTCACCTCAGTCTAGGAAGGCTATAATCCTATAGAGAGGTAGAATTTATGTGCATAAAACAATTAGAAAACTGAAGTGAAATGGAAAACTGTATATATTTGGAGGCAATAGAGAAGAATGCTTTATTTTCCATATCCTAACTAAAGTTTAGCATGAAATACACATTTGCAAAAGAAACAAAGGTAATTTTCTTAACATCAGATATGTTCCTTTACTTGACAACAAATGCTTGCAAAATGCTTGTGGTATGTATTGAGAGAGACGTGTTCTAGGACCAGGGTTCCTTTCTGCTGTGCTTTCAGACTAGGTAGGCTGCTGACTCCTCCTTGCTCTCCATCTTGCTCTCGAAGAGTTTTCAGTTCTCTTGGGGAGGTCACCATAGCTACATGGTACTTTTTACCCATTCCCTCTGACAGCCCTGGCCTACAGTTGCCCTCTTCAGTTGGACTCTGTTCCCTCTTGCCATTTTATGACCACACTCCTCTGCCTTTTCTTTCTCAGCTGCCATCAAGTCAGTTCCCAAAAGTATACCCCCACCCCCGCCACTTCTCCAGTAAGGATTGTGTAGTATATTGAGAGCCTAAGAATTATACTTTATTCTCATAGCATAAAAAAGTTAGACTAGGTGATCTCTGAGGTTTATTTCCCTTTAGAGATAGTTCTCTGAGATGAGAATTAAAAAGAAATTTTATTCACACATAATTGGTTAATTAAGCAGAAAATTTCTGTAGGCTTATATTTTCCAGTTGGTGTTCCGTGGAACTGTGGATTCTTTGGGATTAATAAAAAGCATTATTGGAAGGAAAGGTTTTATGGTCATCTATGTGTGAGTGGGAGTGAGAAATAGATTTAAGGGACTAGATCTGATAGAGTGCCTAATGAGTTATGGATGGAGGTTCGTGACATTGTACAGGAGACAGGGATCAAGACCATCCCCAAGAAAAAGAAATGCAAAAAAGCAAAATCACTGTCTGAGGAGGCCTTACAAATAGCTGTCAAAAGAAGAGAAGCAAAAAGCAAAGGAGAAAAGGAAAGATATACCCATTTGAATGCAGAGTTCCAAAGAATAGCAAGGAGAGATAAGAAAGCCTTCCTCAGCGATCAATGCAAAGAAATAGAGGAAAACAATAGAATGGGAAAGACTAGAGATCTCTTCAAGAAAATTAGAGATACCAAGGGAATATTTCACACAAAGATGGGCTCAGTAAAGGACAGAAATGGTAGGGACCTAACAGAAGCAGAAGATATTAAGAAGAGGTGACAAGAATACACAGAAGAACTGTACAAAAAAGATCTTCAAGACCCAGATAATCAAGAAGGTGTGATCACTCACATTCACCTAGAGCCAGACATCCTGGAATGTGAAGTCAGGTGGGCCTTAGCAAGCATCACTATGAACAAAGCTAGTGGAGGTGATAGAATTCCAGTTGAGCTATTTCAAACCCTAAAAGATGATGCTGTGAAAGTGCTGCACTCAATATGCCAGCAAATTTGGAAAACTCAGCAGTGGCCACGGGACTGGAAAAGGTCAGTCTTCGTTCCAATCCCAAAGAAAGGCAATGCCAAAGAATGCTCAAACTACCACACAATTGCACTCATCTCATACACTAGTAAAGTAATGCTCAAAATTCTCCAAGCCAGGCTTCAGTAATATATGAACCATGATGTTCAAGCTGGTTTTAGAAAAGGCAGAGGAACCAGACATCAAATTGCCAACATCTTCTGGATCATTGAAAAAGCAAGAGTGTTCCAGAAAAACATCTGCTTCTGCTTTATTGACTATGCCAAAGCCTTTGACTGTGTGGATCACAAGAAACTGTGGAAAATTCTGAAAGAGATGAATACCAGACCACCTGACCTGCCTCTTGAGAAATCTGTATGCAGGTCAGGAAGCAACAGTTAGGAAAGGAGTACATCAAGGCTGTATATTGTCACCCTGCTTATTTAACTTCTATGCAGAGTACATCATGAGAAACGCTGGACTGGAAGAAACACAAGCTGTATAGCTGTAATCAAGATTGCTGGGAGAAATATCAGTTACCTCAGATATGCAGATGACACCACCCTTATGGCAGAAAGTGAAGAGGAACTAAAAAGCCTCTTGATGAAAGTGAAAGAGGAGAGTGAAGAAGTTGGCTTAAAGCTCAACATTCAGAAAACGAAGATCATGGTATCCAGTCCCATCATTTCATGGCAAATAGATGGGGAAACAGTGGAAACAGTGTCAGACTTAATTTTTTTTGGCTCCAAAATCACTGCAGATGGTGATGGCAGCCATGAAATTAAAAGACGCTTACTCCTTGGAAGGAAAGTTATGACCAGCCTAGACAGCATATTAAAAAGCAGAGACATTACTTTGCCAACAAAGGTCCGTCTGGTCAAGGCTATGGTTTTTCTGGTAGTTGTGTATGGATGTGAGAGTTGAACTATAAAGAAAGCTGAGTGGCAAAGAATTGATGCTTTTGAACTGTGGTGTTGGAGAAGACTCTTGAGAGTCTCTTGGACTGCAAGGAGATCCAACCAGTCCATCCTAAAGGAGATCAGTCCTGGGTGTTCATTGGAGGGACTGATGTTGAAGCTGAAACTCCAGTACTTTGGCCACCTGATAATAAGAGCTGACTAATTTGAAAAGACCCTGATGCTGGGAAAGATTGAGGGCAGTAGGAGAAGGGGACGACAGAGGATGAGATGGTTGGATGGCAACACCAACACAGTGGACATGGGTTTGAGTGAACTCCGGGAGTTGGTGATGGACAGGGAGGCCTGGCATGCTGCGATTCATGGGGTCTCAAAGAGTCGGACATGACTGAGCGACTGAACTGAACTGAATGTGTGAGTGGGACAAAGTTGAACAGATTTCTTCACTGCTTAAGACTTGATTTCCAGTCAAGAATTTAATGAGCCAGCCAGTCTATAATGTGAGGATAATCATGAACACTAGGAGGAGATGGGAAGATATAAGAGTTAAATATCTTCATCGTAGAAAGTCAGTGGGTGATACCCAAAATTGACAGATATCAAGAAACAACACCATAAGCATGATTTAGAGATTGGGAGTTAAATACTAAAACAACTAATACTGTTGAAAATTTTTCTCTGGAGTCCTGGGAGTGGGAATTGGTTTGGAGGAAGAGGGAGGACAGGGGAACTGCTATTTATTACTGCAGTAGAGCTATTTGATATCTCAAACCATGTGTATATACTTCATTAAAATTAAACATGGAAGAATATTACTTCTTCAAAATAATTTTTAATAGCTGAATGACATTCCATCATGTAGTTATACCATACTTTTTCAATGAGATCTCTTATCATTGGTTATATAGACCTCTTTGAATTTTTTAACATTATAAATAATATTGGCACTAAGGTATTTTTGTCTTTATCTGTGATTTTCTTCTAAATTGATAAAAATGAGAAAAGGCCAGAGAAGAGGGATATTTTAATTTTTCTTGTATATATTTCATTATCTTTTGAGAATTTTGATTTTTTTAATCGACATTTTATCTTCTTAAATAGTGTTCAAGTTAAACTTTAATTGTATAGGAGTAAGAATTGAAATGGCCAGATAATCTGGATGCAGAATCCATCACTGCTTCCACTTTTCTGCCTTGTATTTTCCATGAAGTGATGGGAGGAGATGTCATGATCTTGGCTTTTTTTTTTTTTTTAACTCCACAACTGTGTATTAAACTATATGTTAGGCTCTTGACTCTTATCCACATGGTCTGGGTTATCAAATAGATGAGTTCTATTGAGCGCCCCCTCTTGGAAGCCTGTGGTACGTACATCCTGAATTCCACAACGGACTTCTGGAACTGGGTTTTTAGAGATGAGTGTGTTTGTGTGCTTAATTGCTCAGCCATGTCCGACACTTGCGACCCCATAGGCTGTAGCCTGCCAGGCTCTTCTGTCCATGGGATTTTCCAGGCCAAGAATATTGGAGTGGGTTGCCATTTCCTTCTCCTGATCTTGGCTTTTTAATGTTGAGTTTTAAGCCAGCTTTTTGACTCTCCTCTTCCACTTTCATCTAGAGTCTCTTTAGTTCCTCTTCACTTTCTGCCAGTAGAGTGGTTCATCTGCATATCTGAGGTTGTTGATATTAAACTATATGTATTTTTAATATAGCATTAAGACTTATTGATAGAAATAATAGTGTTTAACCTTTTGTAATGACCATTTTAAGTCTTTCCAGAAAATCAGCGTTTTAAAATATACTAGCATGTAAATATGGAGAAGGCAATGGCACCCCACTCCAGTACTCTTGCCTGGAAAATCCCATGGGCGGAGGAGCCTGGTGGGCTGCAGTCCATGGGGTTGCTAAGAGTCGGACACGACTGAGCGACTTCCCTTTCACTTTTCACTTTCATGCATTGGAGAAGGAAATGGCAGCCCACTCCAGTGTTCTTGCCTGGAGAATCCCAGGGACAGGGGAGCCTGGTGGGCTTCTGTCTATGGGGTCGCACAGAGTCGGACACAACTGAGGCGACTTAGCAGCAGCAGCAGCAGCAGCATGTAAATAATGCATTGGTTGTCTTATTTAGGTTTCGCTTCCTATTGCACAGTTATTAATAATAGCCAGGAATACCAGTTTTAAAGTAATTTTCTCTCATTACAAGAAGTAAAACTTGAAGTTTTTTTCCTTTTGAAAATACAGAAATATAAGTTTTCAGAATTTCAAGAAATTGGAAGGAAGAAGTTAATGAAGAAGGCTATAAGATGTATTCTTAACATGGTTGTTCTGCCATTTTCCAACCATTTTTCTTACTGGAAAAGAAAGGTGATCCATTTAATGTAAAATATACTTTTTATTTCAGTGGTGCCTACTCTCTAGCTGCTGTCATATATTATTTTAACTAAATCTCTAACTTAGATTTTACACTGTGGCAGAGACTAGTTTGTTTAGCATAGGAAAAGCTACAAAATTAATGTTTTCCTTCTTGTCTTCTTTTTAATTCCTACTCAAACTTTTTTCTTTCATTAGTCTATTCTTTCTCATAGTCTTTCTCTACTCTTAAGACTTTCTCAGTTTTTTTTTTTAATTTAAGATATTATTCATATAACTTAAAATTCACCATTTTAAAGTATACCATTTAGTGGCTTTTAGCATATTCGTATGACTGGAGCCATCACCACTAATTCCAGAACATTTCCATTACCCCCAAACAGCCCCATACCTGTTGATAGTCAGTCCCACCTCTCCCTACCCTGGCAACAGCTAATCTACTTTCTGCCTTTATGGATTTATCTATTTTAGACATTTTATATAAATGGCATTATACAATATATGGGGCCTTTTGTATCTGGCTTTGTTCAGTAAGAATTAGGCTTTTGAGGCTCATACATGTTATAGCCTTTTTATATAGTTCACAGAGTTCTCATGGCAAGTGTACTAGAGTGGTTTGCCATTCCCTCCTCCGGTGGATCACATTTTCTCAGAACTCTACACTATGACCCATCAGTCTTGAGTGGCCCTGTACAGTATGGCTCCTGGCTTCATTGAGCTCCTTTGCCATGACAAGGCAGTGATTTGGAAACTTTGAAAGAGATGGGAATACCAGACCATATTACCTGTGTCCTGAGAAACCTGTATGCGAGTCAAGAACAACAGTTAGAACCTTGTATGGAACAACTGACTGGTTTAAGATCGAGAAAGGAGTACGACAAGTCTGTTTATTGTCATCCTGTTGATTTAACTTATATTCAGAACACATAATGCAAAATGCTGGACTGGATGGATTACAAACTGGAATCAATCAAGATTGCTGGGAGAAATATCAACAACCTCAGATACGTGGATGATACCACTTTAATGGCAGAAAGTGAAGAGGAACTAAAGAGCCTCTTGATGAGGGTGAAAGAAGAGAGTGAAAAAGCCAGTTAAAACTCAGTATTAAAAAAACTAAGATCATGGCATCCAGTCTCATCACTTCATGTCAGATGGAAGAGGAAAAGATGGAAGCAGTGACAGGTTTCCTCTTCTTGAGCTTTGAAATCACTGCAGATGGTGACTGCAGTCATGAAATTAGAAGATTGCTTCTTGGCAGGAAGCTATAACAAACCTAGACAGTGACAAAAGCAGCGACATCACTTTTGCTGACAAAGGTCCATATAGTCAAAACTGTGGTCTTTCCAGGAGTCATGTATGGATGTGAGAGCTGGACTACAAAAGAAGGCAGAACGCTGAAGAATTGATGCTTTTGAACTATGGTGCTGGAGAAGACTCTTCAGCACCCATGGACTGAAGACTCCCATGGGCTGCAAGGAGATACTTTGGCCACCTGATGCAAAGAGCTGACTCATTGGAAAAGACCCTAATGCTGGGAAAGATTGAAAACAGAAAGAGAAGAGGGTGACAGGGGATGAGATGGTTGGATGTCATCACTGATTCAATGGACATGAACTTGGGCAAGCTCTAGAAGATGGTGGGGAACAAGGAAGCTTGGCATGCTGTAATCCATAGGATCACAAAGAGTCAGACTCTACTTGGCAACTGAACAACAACAACATGTTATAGCATGTAACATTCCTTTCTATGGCTGAATGATACTCCATTGTATGGACATTTGAGTTTTTCCCTGCCTTTTTTTTAAAAATGGAAGTATGTGTGTAGTTGCTAAGTCGTGTCCAACTCTTTGTGACCCCTTATAGCCTGCCATGCTCCCCTGTCCATGGAATTCTTCAGGCAAGAATACTGGAGTGGGTTGCCATTTCCTCCTCCAGGAATTGAAGTATACTTGATTTATAATATTTGTATTAGTTTTGGGTGTACAGCATAGTGATTCAGTTATTTCTTTTTTAGATTATATCCCACTATAGGTTATTGCAAGATTATAACTATAATTCCCTATGCTATACAGTAAATCCTGGTTCTTTTATCTAGTTCATGTATAGTAGTTTGTACCTGTTAATCCCTTACTCCTAATTGTCCCTCCCCCCTCCCTCCCCTTTGGTAACCATGAGTTTGTTTTCTGTGTCTGTGAGTCTGTTTCTATTTTGTATATAAATTCATTTATATAATTTTTTAGATTCCACATATAAGCAATATCATATAGTATTTGTCTTGCTCACTTGTCATTTCATTAAGCATGATCTCTAGGTCCACCCATGTTGCTGCAAATAGCAATATTTCATTCTTTTTTATTGCTGAGTAATATTGCATGATATATGTACATACCACATCTTCTTGAAGTACTCATCTGTTAGTGGACACTTGGGTTGTTTCCATGTTTTGGCTATTGTAAATAATGCTGCTGTGAAATTGGGGTGCATATATCTTTTTGAATTAGTTTTCATTTTTTCCGGATACATACCTAGCAACTGGGATTGCTGGATCGTATGGTAGCATCATTTTTTTCAGGACCCTGCAGACTGTTTTCCATGGTGGCTGCACCAATTTACTTTCCCACCAACAGTGTAGGAGGGTTCCCTTTTCTCCACACTTTTTCTCACATTTATTATTTATAAACTTTTTGATGATGGCCATTCTGACTGGTGTGAGGTGACACGTCATTGTGATTTTGATTTACATTTCTCTAATAATTAGGGATATTGATTGTTTTGGCCACACCCTGCAGCATGTGGGAACTTGGTTCCCCAAACAGAGATTGAACCCAGGCCCTTGGCAGTGAGAGCACAGAGTCCTAACCACTGGACCACCAGGGGAATTCCCTTTTGATATGATTTTAAATGGAAATTTTTTTATTGCTTTCTCTTTCTGACATTTCATTATTAGTGTAAAGAAATGCAACAGATCTCTCTATTAATCTTCTATCCTGCTGCCTTCCTGAATTCATTTATTAGTTCTGGTACATAACTAGTTTTGTGTAGACTTAAGGTTTCTCTTGGAGAAGGAAATGGCAACCCACTCCAGTTTCTTGCTTAGAAAATTCCATGAACAGAGGATCCTGGCAGGTCACAGCCCATGGGGTTGCAAAGAGTTGGCCATGACAGCACACACAAGGAGTAAGGGTTCTCTGTATAGATATCCGTCGTTGTTCAGCTGCTAAGTCGTGTCCAAATCTTTGTGACCCCAAGGACTGTGGCACGCCAGCCTTCTCTATCTTCTGGAGCTTGCTCAAACTCATGTCCACTGAGTCGGTGATGCCATCCAACCATCTCATCCTCTGTCACACCGTCTCCTCCTGGCCTCAGTCTTTCCCAACATCAGGGTCTTTTCCAGTGAGTCAGCTCTTTGCATCATGTGGCCAAATTATTGAGTCTTTAACATCAGTCCTTCCAATGAATATTCAAGGTTGATTTCCTTTAGGATTGACTGGTTTGATCTCCTTGCTGTACAAAGGACTCTCAAGTCTTCTCCAGCCCCACAGTTTGAAAGCATCAATTCTTTGTCACTCATATCATCTGGCAGTAGTGATAGTTTTATCTTTTCCCTTCTTTGAGGGCAAGTTTGGTATTGCTGAATCCTTTTAATTTTTGCTTGTCTGAGAAATTCTTTAACTCTCCTTTCTACATGATAATCTTACTAGGTAGAGTATTCTAGGTTGCAGATTTTTCCCTTTCAGCACTTTGAAATATATCATGCCACTCCCTTTTGGCCTGCAGAGTTTCTGCAGAGAAATCAGCTGATAGCCTTATGGGACTTTCCTTATAACTGATACTTTGTTTTTTTCTTTCTCCTTTAAAATTCTCTTTTACTTTTGCCATTTTAATTATGATATATCTTGGTGTGGGTCTGTTGGATTCATCTTGTTTGAAACCGTGTGCTTCTGTTCCTGAATGTCTGTTTCCTTTGGGAAGATTTTAGCCATAACTTCTTTAAACATTTTTGGTCTACTTCTCTCCTCCTTTTGAATCCTCTGTTATTTCATAGGTTGGCACATTTTTCTACTTTCCATAGATCTTGTATGTTGCTTTCTTTTTTTCTTGTCATTTGTCTTTTTGTTGTTCTGACTGGGTGATTTCCATTATTTTATCTTCCAGATCACTTGTTTGTTTTTGTGTCCTTTAGTCAGCTATTCATTGCTTCTAGATTGCTTATATCTCAGCAGTTGAATTATCTATTTTGACTGGTTCATCTTTATATTTTCTAGATCTTTGTAGCGGTGACCTGTGTTTCTGTTGATTGGTTGTTGTTCGTTGTTGTTGTGTGTAGTTGCAAGTCATGTCCAACTCTTGTGCAACCCCATGGACTGTATCCTGCCAGGCTGCTCTGTCTATGCAATTTCCCAGGCAAGAATACTGGAGTGGGTTGACATTTCCTTCTCCAGGGGATCTTCCAGATGATCTGTGAGCCTCCTAAGCCCTGTATTTCTACTGATAATCTTTCTTAATTCATTAGCATTTTTATTGCTGCCTTTTGAACTCAGGATCTGAAGTGACTTAGCAACAGCAGCAGCAGCCACCATGCAAGACTCTTCACCCTGACTCCTGGCAAGCCAGTACACGTTCACTCCTCTGAGTAGAGTCTAGGCTTCTCCAGCTCTTCATTCTGTCCTGTTGGTTCTCTCTGCAGCCAGTAGAGCTTGTCTCCTTTGTGCACAGGTCTGAGATACCCACATTGTTTCTTGACCTGCCCATTTCCCATGGCGAGAGTCTGCCCCTGCAGACCTTCTCTCTCTTCTGGATCCTTCCCAGGATGTAGATTCCAACCTGATGCCTTTTTCCATCCTTTCCTGTTAAATGGAGATCTCTCTTGTAGCTTTGGTTGCATAGGGATTTCCAGCAATTTTCCTTGAGAATTGTTGTAGATGTATTTTGGGGTGGGGGGAGGTGAGCTCAGTGTCCTCCTACTCTGACGCCTTTATCCCCCTCTTGTTTTTTTCCCTACTTTTTGGCTATTACGAATGATGATGCTTTGAACATTGCTGTACCAGCTTTTGTGTAGCCAGTATTTTCATTTCTTTCTAACATATGTAGGAATAAAATTGCTGTATCATACGGTAATTCTGTGTTCAACTTTTTGTCTTGGGTCGTTAAGTGCTAGCTATGATTTTCCTCCATTAGGTACCAGAATTGTAACAGGGTAGAATATCATCCATTAGTACTTATTTGTATATTAAAAAGCAAAACTTTTATTTGAAACAGTGGTTTTCAACCTTAGCTACACATTGGAATCACCTGGGGAACTTTAAAACCTACTATACCTGGCTCCCACCCCCAGAGATTCTGATTTAATTCACGTGAGCAGCAGCTTTGGTCTCCAAATTTATAGAGGCCCATTAGATGATTATAATGTGTAGCCAATGCTGGAAAACATTGCTCTAAAGGCTGAAGTTAGGCTTGGCAACTTGAAAAGCAGATGGCAGGTATTGCAGGAAAGAAAGTGGGGCATGAGAGGATTTTCACATCCCAGGTCTTAGGCAAGTTCCTAGGATGGCCACCTATTGTGGGTTCTTGACTTCACACTGGAGAGAATTCAAGGGCAAGCCATGGTAAAGTGAAAAAAGGTTTATTCAGGGAAATACACACTCCGTAGACAGAATGTGGGCCATCCATATACAGAATGAGAGGCCCCTGGGCACAGGGGAGTTGTCAGTTTTTATAGAGGTTTGCAGTTTTATAGGCTGAGTGGGAGGATTATTCCAACTCTTTTAGAAAAGGGTTGGGGATTTCCAGGAATTGGGTCACATCCACTTTTTGGCCATTATGGTCAGCCTTGGAACTGTTATGGTGCCTATGGGTGTGTCATTTAATTTGCAGATGTATTGATATTGTAGGAGTGTATACTGAGGCTCAAGGCCTAGAAGTCAGTTATCCACCATCTTGAACCTGGTTGGTTCTCACCAGGTCTTCAATGGCTATCATTCTTTTAAAGGTTGTGCCCTGGCCCTTTCCTGTCTCACAGGGATTTCATGTATATACTGGTTGCCCCTTGAACAAGGTGAGTTTAAACTGGGTGTGTACGGTTATACTTAGATTTTTTTTTTCCCCCAGTGAATACCTACTACAGTACTAACCTAGTCTCTGCCTTGTTAAAGGGTCAACTGTACTTTTCTTCGGGCAAAGATTCTTCGTGGCTACAGAGTTGATTGACTTAATAATATGGCTCTCTATTCTCCATAGTAATTGAAAACACATGCTCTGAAGCAGTCTTGCCTAGGTTTCATCCTTGCTCTACTGTGTGACCTTGCAAAAGTTGCTTAACCTCACTGTTCCTTAGTTTGTACATATGTAAAATGTGGGATTAAATAGTGTTTGCTGTGGTCTTAATGTTTGTGTGTCCTCCCCTCCAAAATTTGTATGTTTAAAATCCAAATTGCAGGATGTTATGGTGTTAGTAGATAGGGCATTTGGTTGATGCTTAAACTATGAGGGTGGAACTCTCATTAGTAGGATTAGTGTCTTATAAAAATGACTCCCAGTTGCTAACTCCTCCCACCATGTGAGGATGCTCCAGCTTTAAATCATAAAGAGGGTCCTACAAGAACTTGTAAAATGCCCAGTCTGGTATTTTGTTATTGCAGCCTTAATGGACTAAGTGTTGTAAGGATTAAATGAATGTGTGTATGTGTATTTATATATATTTTTTGTTTCTAGAATAATGTATGTATAATGCTTTATAAGTGTTAACCATTGTAGTTAGAGTCCTCTCAATCCCCTACCCACTATCTAGACTTTCAAAATGATGAATAAAGATTATTAAAAAGTTAGCTGTCATTTACAAGTTTTTTTGTATATTTAAAATTTTTTTCCTAATAAAAAGTTAAGAAAGTAACATAATGACCCTCCATGTATTATTCACCCAGCTTCAGTGATCATGGCCATTCTTACATCTTCTATAAACTCCCACTCATCTCCTTACTTTCAAATTATTTTAAGGAAAATCCTGCAGACTTTTATTTAAATAGCTTCTTTCTTTATTTGGCTGTGTCAGGTCTTAATTGCAGCACCCAGACTTCTCTAATTATGGCTGATGGGCTCCAGAGTGCTTGGACTCAGTAGTTGCTCCGTGGCATGTGGGATTTTAGTTCCCCAAACAGGGATCAAATCCATGTCTCCTACATTGCAAGGTGGAATCTTAACCACTGAAGCACCAGGGAAGTCCCTGGATCATTTCTTTGGTAAAGACCAAAAAAGCCTTACATCTGTTCGATAGGTCTGATAGATCTGTTACCTATCTTATAAATGCCGAAACAGCTTTAGTGGGGACAGGTAGCTTGCCCAAGGTCACACAGCAAATATATTTTGGGATCAGAAATTGGCTGCTGGAGCTCCTGCTACTCACCACTATGTTAACATGGTCTGAACGGAAGTTTCTACTTGTAAATACATTGGTTACCATGAAAGTCTAATCAAAATATGCCAAAGAGAATTGCAAATTTTATCAAACTGTTAAGAGTACAGTAATGACTGTATAACTCATAGAGAAATTTACATTGTGATTAACTTTAAGAGAAGGAATAAAGTAGGAAACTAACTTGGTAGAATATCTTAATGCAAACTCCTTGCTTTCTGGTATAAACTGAGTTAATACCTTATAAAATCATTCTTATATTGGTCTTGTCAGGAATCGATTTAAGGTGCTATTTCTTCGTTACTTCCTGTCTCTCCATTTTTATCAATGAAGACCTAGATCTCCTGTTAAGTTCTAAGTCCTTTGTTCTTTGTATTCCTTCTTCCCAGTAGTAGTATTTTCTTTTTCTAAATTAGTATAGATATTTTTTAGGTTCAAAATTATTATAAAACAGCTGAAAACCATGATTACTCTGGTCTTTCTAGTTCTTCCTTCCGTTTAACCATCTTTGAGTCTGGAAGATTTCATGGTATTACTATAGAAAGTATCTGAAATTTTGAAATGAGTCATCAGGTAGAGTGCTTAGCTTATATTCTTATATTCAACAGTTCTCATATCTTATTAAGGGACCGTGCATTCAGCAGTAAGACTGTTTACTAGACCATGAACTAACCCTGATTTCAGAGTTGATTCGGCCTTGAATAATCAATCTGGTCTTTATTGACTCAGTCACCTTAGGCAAATTATGTAAACTCAGCCTTAGTTTCCCTACCTATAAAATAGTATAACAGAGATAATATGAATATGAATATATATGAATAACTTAGATGAGTATAGACACATAGTACATGATCTGTGAGCATTTCTTCCTTCCCTCTCCCCCAAGGTTTAATAATAGAAAAGAAGTTAAGAAAGGTAAATTAGGAGTGTACTAGTAAACCCAAATGAACCATAATAAAGAAAATAGGGTGTAAAAGCACCATGAAAAAGCTTACATTTTCATATCAAAGGCACACAAACAGCATAAGATCCCAGGAGCATTGGGAAAAGGACACAGATATTTAACCTATTAGCTTATACCTAAGAAAAGTAAGTTTAATGGGATCTTTGTGTCAAGTGATGTTTCATTTTCCTTCCACTCCCTCTTCTCTAATTCTCCTTAACCTTCTGGATAGCCTTTCCTGATTCCATGAGAAAAACTTCTGGAGATAATAAATATGAGTAAAGCTGTATAGCGCATTCTAGCTCACACCCTGCCTGACACTTCTGAGCAGTTTAGTAAAGGCTAAAAAAGCCTGGGGAGTATTATTCTTTGTCTCTCTTGGGCCTTCCCCTTAACAATTCTGCTTTGTCTCTCTCACTCCCGTTTACTATAAATCATGTGTTCAACACCCTCAAAACTCCAGAGTAGAGCAGTCTTAGGCAGCTCTGTCCTGATACCAGCATGCCAAACATGTGAGAACTGCACAGAAGTCTGTTTCTTGTCTTGTGTGTCATCTGCTCAGGGAGGAACCAAAGAGTACTAGGCAGCACTTTGAGTTCAGTTAAAGGGTGTGTCCTACAAGATGACACCATTGCTGTGCCAGCAGTGACTCTTCGCATCTGCTTCCCAGCTATGTTTGCCTTTTTTTTTTTTCAATCTGCCTTTTTGATAATTAAAGGCAAGACAATGGAATCTTCAAATTTGACAGAGGTCAGTTTTGTATTCAAGCCTCTGTTTGAACCTACATGGAGTTTTGCTCATATTTACTAGGAGAGTAACAAATACTGACTTGTAATTAGCAAGAGTCACCTCTAGGAGTGGAATTAAAAATTACGCAATTGGAGAGATCTGAGCTTCCTTACTCCCCAAATATTTTTCTACCCATAGGATACTACATGGGAAAACCTAATAGGGATATCATTTCCAGGTACTAATTGATTAGTGTGTACTGTTTTTCTTATCACTTTCTGCATTGTGGGGCATTTAGGAGTTTTATATGACAGGGACAGATAACTTTGGAGCATCCTGCCTAGGAAGGACAGGCTATAAAGGTAGCTTGTAGGGGCTCTAGGAAGTAATGGGGAAGCACGAGGCTGCCTGGGAAGGCAGATGGCGGTATTCTAGAAAGGAATAATGTACAAAAGAGATGAGAGGGTACAAAGCAGCTTCCTTTGAAATTGTGTGTAACATGAACATATGTGATTAAAGCTAAAGTTTCATGAACAGTGAGCAAAGTAATAAAGCATGTGGTTCTGTTTATACTTATATCTAATGAATGATCAGTTCTTAATTTAAGAAACACCTTTATATCTTTCTTTAAATTTTGTATTTATTTTTATTTTTTGGCTGTGCTGGGTCACTGTTGCTTGCAGACTTTTCTCTAGTTGTGACAAGCGGGGGGCTGCTCGCTAGGTTGCCATGTGTGGTATGTGGACTTTTCATTGCAGTAATTTCTCCTGTTGTGGAACACAGGCTCTAGGGCGCAGGGGCTTTAGTAGTGGCGGCTCCTGGACTCTAGAGCACAGGCTCAAAAGCTGTGACGCATAGGCTTAGTTGCTTCTTGGCATGTGGGATCTTCATGGATCAGGGATCTAACCCGTGTCTCCTGCATTAGCAGGCAGATTGTTTACCACTGAGCCATCTGGGAAGCCCCTATATCTTGATTCTGTATCTTAGTATATGAACCTTTTGCTAGAGCCACAAGTCGTACTGTGGCACATAAGATGTGAGGTTAAATTTGCAACTATGGCAGTTTAATAATTTTAATAGCAATAATTTTATGAGCATTAATGTCTTTAATCAAGGCTCAAAATCTAAATTAAATCCTGAAATGGTTAGAAAGGACAGTAGAATTATAAACAGAACTCTAAATGTAATGCCTTCCTGTCCTGGGAATGGGATATTATCACTTTTTTAAAGATGGTTCTCATAAAAGTTTTAGTTAGCTATGGACGCTAAAAAAAAAAAGTTTTGGTTAGCTATGGACGCTAAAAAAAAAAGTTTTGGTTAGCTATGGACGTTTTGGTTAGTTTTGGTTTAGGTATAGCTAAAGATCAATATGTGACCAGCAGGCTATTCTAGATCATACGCATGTTATGGCAGTTTTTGATTTGTGGTTCTGTTGTTTATTTGAAGGCTTTGTGCTACTATTATATGTCACTTTGTTTCTAAGATCCACTTAAACACTTTTGAGGGTACATCTTGTTTTTCTACTTATTTGTTCATTCAGCACACATTTACTGGAGTGCCAACTGTCAGATCCTGTTAGGTGTTAGAGGTACAAAGACATAACAAAGTCCTTTCCAAGAGTTCAGTCTAATATATTCGCAGTTAACAAGCCTCTCTGCTCGTCAATGACTGTACTGCGCGGCAGGATTTCTCAACCTCAGCGCTTTGACATTTGGGGCCAGACAATTCTTTGTTGTAGGAGGTTTGTGCCAAGGAGCATTATAGGATGTTTAGCAAGCATCCTTGACTTCTACCAACTAGATTCCAGTAACACTGCTCCTCCCTACCCCCCAACTCTTGACAATCAAAAAATTCTCCAGATATTGCCAGATGTCCCCTGATGATAAATCCAGAATGTGAACCACACTTTTATGTGTCGTTGACAAAAGGCTTTTATATAATTGGTTTTCAACATTTCACTACAAAGCTACCAAAAGTAATAAAAAGAACACAACGTAGATAAGTCACACCGTGCTTATTATTACAGGTGAGGACTCAAAGAGGAATACTATGAACAGTGTATCACTGTTAATAATTAGAAGGCAGGACTCTTGGAATCTTCACCTATTAAAAGTTTTATGTTTCAATTTGGATGTCTATGAGATCACTTCCTGAGTTACTGTGAGTTACTAAGTTAAGTTACTAAGTCTTAGGGACTTCACTAAAATAACAAACCATATAGTAATTGGAAAGGGAGAGTCTACTATTAATAAAAACTAGTTCTTTTCTGAGCTCTTTGTATCAGCATTATCATTTTCTTGTTAATAATGAAAGTATTTCATTTTCTTTGATGAAAAGCTGGAAGACCAGCACATGGTCTTTAGGATGGTCCTTCTGTTCTGTAGGCATATGACTTTGAATATTATTACTTTACTAACGGAATACTACCTGGCTTGGACTTCTTCACCTTATTGCTTTTCCATATTCAAACAATGTACAAAGAACATTCTACAACCAGGAATCCATTTTAATAGCTTCTTTTTTTTTTTCTGTTCTTGGCTTTTATTTTGTGTATTTGTCATAAAATATAATTGATTAACAATATTAGTTCCAGGTATACAGCATAGTGAGTCAGTACTTTTACAGATTGTACTCAGTGGAAAGTTGTTACAAGATAATGGTTATAATTCCCTGTGCTATACAGTATATCCATGTTATTATTATTTTTTTAGTTGATTTTTTTAATTTAATTTTTTATTTTACTATATTGGTTTTGCCATACATTGACATGAATCCACCACGGGTGTACATGAGTTCCCAACCCTGAACCCCCCTCCCACTACCCTCCCCCTGTCATCTCTCTGGGTCATCCCAGTGCACCAGCCCCAAGCATCCTGTATCCTGTATCGAACCTAGACTAGCAATTCATTTCTTACATGATAGTATACATGTTTCAATGCCATTCTCCCAAATCATCCCACCCTCTCCCTCTCCCACAGAGTCCGAAAGTCTGTTCTTTACATCTGTGTCTCTTTTGCTGTCTGGCATATAGGGTTATCATTACCATCTTTCTAAATTCCATATATATGTATTAGTATACTGTATTGGTGTTTTTCTTTCTGGCTTACTTCACTCTGTATAATCGGCTCCAGTTTCATCCACCTCATTAGAACTGATTCAAATGTGTTCTTTTCAATGACTGAGTAATACTCCATAGTGTATATGTACCACAGCTTTCTTATCCATTCATCTTCTGATGGACATCTAGGTTGCTTCCATGTCCTGGCTATTATAAACAGTGCTACGATGAACCGTGGGGTACACATGTCTCTTTCAGTTCTGGTTTCCTCAGTGTGTATGCCCAGCAGTGGGATTGCTGGGTCATAGGGCAGTTCTATTTGTAGTTTTTTAAGGAATCTCCACACTGTTCTCCATAGTGGCTGTAGTAGTTTGCATTCCCACCAACAGTGTAAGAGGGTTGGTTCCCTTTTCTCCACACCTTCTCCAGCATTTATTGCTTGTGGACTTTTGGATCGCAGCCATTCTGACTGGTGTGAAATGGTACCTCTCATTGTGGTCTTGATTTGCATTTCTCTGATATTTAATAGCTTCTTGAAGCTTGTGTTTTAATAATGCCTTCCTTCTCAAAGTAGAGGGACCACTTTCCTATTAGAAATAATGCTTCCCTGAAAGTCCTGAAACCTGAGTTTTAGATTCAGCTCTAGTACTAGCTAACATTTGTTTACCATCTCTCAGTCTTAATTTCTTCACCTGTAAGATGTAGATAGATAGATAAAGTTAGGTTTATTTTATCGTGTTTTCTAGATAAGTATCCTAAATTCCACATTCTTTGCTCAAATAAGCTTGTTTTTGTGTTCTTATTCTTACAGAATATCCACATTTGAGTTTCTGCATCTATCAAGAATTTTAATTGACCATGGATAATCTGTCAGCAGAAGAAATTCAGCTGAGGGCTAACCAGGTTACTGATGAGGTAAAAGTTTTACTTGGAATAGGTCATTAATTCTCTTTCAATTTTCACAGTGGAAGCATGAGAGGACCTTCTTAGAAGACCATTTTGGCCTCTCCCTAGTCTGTTTATATCAAAGAATGCATTTGCCCTTGAGTGCCATTACTGCTAGTTTCTTATTTTGTCAGCTCATCAAAAAACTAAATAAGTGCAAACAATCTGTATGATTTTTTTTTAAAAATAGTCATTACTGAATAGTAACTTAGAACAAAGATAGATAAGAAGAATTCTGGTTGTTTAATTTTAACAAAATTTTCTAATATCTGTGTGATATCCCTGGATTTCTGCTACATTACATTTTTATAAATCCCATTAACTATACTCTTTCAAATTTTCTCTTAAGCATCTGGTAGAAATAAAATAATGAAAATTAAATTAGTAAACTTTATTTTTTGTCTTAAAGAAGGGAGGAATGGATGTGCTAGCAATCTTTAAAAATAAAGTAGCATCATGAATATGGCCTGTGATCAGATTTGGAGGGCGGGGGTGTGCTACATATTTTAGAATGCTAAAACTCTTTTTTTTCCCCTAGTCTCTGGAAAGTACAAGGAGAATCCTGGGTTTAGCCATTGAGGTAAGAAAGTGTTTAATCATCAAGTTAAGTATAGAAACTGTATAGAAGGAATTCTGATAGCTCAGACTGGAATTAATATTGTATCAATAAGCTTTATTATTTGAAATCGGCAATTGTTGAAATTGTCAAACCATGCACTAATGGGCCTTTTTGGCTTTTCGAATTGATAGTATTGGCATATAACGGGGAAAACAATTCACCATGAGTTTGTGACTTAATTATTTGGCCGGGGTGGAGGGGTTAATATGTTAAGGTGTGTTGGTTTGGGGAGGTTAGTTTTTTTCTAATCCTCTGAGAACTTAAGTTTCCAATGTTTCTTCCTTGCCGTTTTTCAGACCTTGTACTTTTTGTTTCTGTTGGTTTGGTTTGGTTGTGCTATCAGCTTTTTCCCCCTTCTTTTAGTCGCAGGATGCAGGAATCAAGACTATCACTATGCTGGATGAACAAGGGGGTGAGTTGCAGTCATTGGCAGGAACTCTTGATTTGATTTAGAATGCCTAAAAGCCTTTTCAAATTAGCCACAGTTAAAATTAATTAAGCCTTTGGGAGTACCTTTCCTTTGTAAGATAAAAGTGATATTTTGCTTCTTTTCTTCTGATTTAATTTATATCATGTTTTGTTGCCTATTTGGGGTGAGAGTCACAATATCCCATTGTCCACCAAGTATTTATTTATTAGGTAGCAGGGCTTATTGTGTGCACTGGTCATTTGTGTCCTGGACATTATGATATTCTTTCATAATTTTCAGAAATCAAGTTACATCCTTGTGGAATTGGAAACTTTGCATTTGATTTGGCCCTGAGCAATCTGGTCTAGTTTTTATTCATCTTAGGACAGTCTTTAGGTTTTGAGCCTATTCAGTAATAGAAATGCTAGGAATCTGGTCTAGTCAGGCCTACACCAATCCTCACATGCTCCTGTTATACAAATTTCTTTAGAACAAACCTTTCCACATTCAGAGGCCAGATGCCCTAGGATCAGTATGTGAAAGACTTTTAAATTCTGGACAGCATATAATACCATCTGGCCCTGATATAGTCACTGTGATGAATTGTTTGTGTATTCGAGGTTAAAGTTTGGTCTTCCATTATACTAATAATAGCACTTTCCAATTGGCAGCATTAATGTAACATAAAATTTAACTTCCACAACTTATTCTTAGAACAACTAAAACGCATAGAAGAAGGCATGGACCAAATAAACAAAGACATGAGAGAAGCAGAGAAGACTTTAACAGAACTCAACAAGTGCTGTGGCCTTTGTGTATGCCCATGTAGTAGGTGAGTTGATAAATCAAAATCTTTTTCCAATAAATCTAAAATGAGAGTATCACCCTCAGAACCCCCCTCTTAGCCCCCAGGAAGTGTTCCAGGGCCTAAGTAAAGAACTTGGTTAGATCAACTTAATCTCTTTCTCCTTCAGGCATATCAAACTTTTTATGTAAATGGGAACACTCACTGAAAACCGTCACTTAAATTTGATCAATCTTTCAATCAAGTCCCAATTACATTTTAAATAATACATGAAAAGGTTGGGAAATATCCATCTGGATAATACATAGCAGGATGAAATTAGTGTGTTTTCCTTTCAAATAAGGAGAATTAATAAAACATATATTCTGTGGTAGGCATATGAGGGATGGCCAAGGAAATAAAGGACTTGGATCTTGGCATCAAAGGACTTAGCATGTGGTTGGATAAATGAGACAGAATAGCAGAAAGTAGAAGCTATAGAAATCTAGTGCTAGATCTATGATATCAGTGGAGGCCAAGGGTACAGAACTACTAAAAGTTAGTTTGGAGTTCATCTTATAGGAGAGAGTGGACTTGAGTTGGGCTCTGAATGATTAGAAAGATCTGGATGGGCCTGGCAAAAGTGGGAAGACATTTCCTGTGGAAGATTTAATGTAAATAAAGACTACAGAGGAGCCTGACTCAACTGTACTACATGATTCACATTGAGAAGAAGTGAAAAATAAGACATAAGTAGGCAGTAAAGGAACTTGAATGCCAGCCTAGGGGGTTGATTGATTGGAGTGGAGGCTATAACTGCACACCAGGAGACCAGTTAGGAACGTTTTGTAAACTAGGCCTGTGAGCTGTAACCTTATCATTAAGATTAGAGAGAAAAGTATAAGTCGGATTCTCTTTAAATCAACTAAAAGAAAGAAAGTCAAGTCAAGTCTCTCAGGGATGTCCAACTCTTTATGGCCCCATGGACTGTAGCCTACCAAGTTCCTCTGTCCATGGAATTTTCCAGGCAAGAGTACTGGAGTGGGTGGGATCGAACCCGGGTCTCCTGCATTGCAGGCAGACCTTTACCAGCTGAGCCACCAGGGAAGCCAACTGATTGTGTGTCAAATGTGAAGAAAGAAACATCAAAGAAGGCTGAGGATTTGAAGCCTCTAGTAAACTAGGAAATGAGAAGTCTTCAAATATTTGTGTATAGTGTATGAGATAATACTTGACAAAAAAAGAATTCATTCATTTTAGTGACTTTATTATTAATATTTCAATTCTCTCTTTAATCTTGAATAAAACAACCTCCATGTGTTGACAAATAATATGTTTATTCAGACAAAGATGAGAAGTCATCCCTCAACTTTGAACTTCACCTTTGGCCAAAATGACATTGTCTGGAGATTAAATGACTATCTGTTCTGCTGAGCATATTCACTTTTAAAAGAGCTTTGTAACTATCCAGTTGTCTCAGCCACCGTGATAAAGCAAGACCAAGATACAAAGGTTTACAGACTCAGCATTTTTTACTCCTCTAAAGGAATTAGGAATGGAGGAGCATTTGTTTTGTCATACTTTCAGTTAAGTGTTTCCATGTGACAATATTCTCTGTACTATTTGTACCTGAGCAAATATAGTTAAATTATTTATTGGTCAGCTTTAGTGTTTGGGCATAAGAAACTAAGAAAGACAAGTCTGTTGACCTGTTTAGACCTTGGTTGGCTCTCCAAAAGGGTATATTTTAATAGCAATTACCTATAAATCAGGGTTTAACATATTAAGCAAACAAGTTAGAAACACACAGACTTTTTTATCTAAACTCTTAACTATGGTTTTCACACTCACTTATGCTTTTGTCCTATGTTCTGGGTATGCTCTTGGAAGAGTTCAGGGGGAAAAAACAGTACATGAACTTCCTTGAGATAGGTATTAAGAGAAAAGCAAAGAAGAGGAAGTTCCCTCTAGAACCTAGAGCAAATTATTTCTGAATAAATCCTGAGATGGTCTGATATCATAGAAAGTGGGAAATGGATCTATAGAAGTATTATTTTTATTTTTCTTTGTGTACCCAGCCAAACATGGGCAGGATTTTCTTGGACAGTAGGGAGAGTATGTTCTTAAAGCAGTCCATTCTCAGCCTCTAACATCAGCAGAGCCCTTTCCTAATGGGTCAGGAGAAGAAAGCTCTTCATAACATATGGAATCAACAGGCTTCTATAACAGAACAGTTGTTCCTTGAAGAGAAGAGAGTAGAATTTCAATTTAAAGACTGATTTTAATTGCCTTCCTTTCACCCATTTCTCCTTTCTACTGTTGAGACCTTGCCCTCTATGATATCTCTTTCACTCTTGCCAGGGGCATGATCTTTCTAAGCTTATCTGCTAATCTATTTCAGTTAGACTTATCATATAAATAGCCATAACATGAGCTTCTCAAGGCAGAGACAGGATCTTAGTTTTCTGTATAAAGCTAGTACTAATTGTGGTACTAGTAATAACAGTTCAGGTCCATAATCTCTTATCTGCCATTTAGAAATCTAAAAATTTCTGAAAGCCAAAGGTTTGTTTTTAATTAGGCTACAAGATGTAACCTGAACTGAAGCTGTTTAATAATCTATCCCACTTAATGTAATGTTAATCTCTTTCACTGCAGAAATATTGATCTATGTGATTATGTGGTACTGCTCAAGATGTCTCTCATCCAGAGGTTTGGATGAGATTTGTGATCCTATATATTAATTTAGGTTCTTACTGTCCTGAACACTTGAAATGTAATCCTCACAGTAACCTTAATATGAGATAGTTTCTCTTATTATCACCATTTTACATATGGGGAAACAGAGGCACCAGAATGCTATGCTAGCAAGTGGAAGAGCTGAGATTCAAAACCAGGTGGAGCCCTAGTTTTTAACTGTATGATGCTACATTGCTTGACTGGCAAGAAAAGATTGAAGCTTTTTGTTGCTACTATTGTTAGATGTATTGCTATCTAGAAAATGTCTTCAGTAGATTTGTTCTTTGAGATTTCTTTTGTTCACTGGTATTCATTGAAGCCATGTGAACAGATCTTTTTCTAATAAAACATGGAAATAGCTTCCCTTAACAGAACCTTGTATTATAAGAGAAGGAAATTTTAATTTTAGCTCATTCTTTTTAAAGGACTACTAGAATTTAAAAACAGACTACCAGGATTAAACTTTAAAACTGTGAATAAATGCCATTCTTTTAGCTTGCTGCTATTTGAATCCTAAAAGCAAAAAGCACAGATCCTTATTAAAAATGTTATGTGTTTGTCAATAACTTGTTTTTTTGTTTTGGCCTCACCTTGTGGCTTGCAGAATCTTAGTTCCCTGAGCAGGGATTGAACTGTGGTTTCTAGCAGTGAAAGTGCTGAGTCTCCTGGACCACTGGGAAATTCCCTTTGTCAGTAACTGATAAGTCAAAATCCTAACTAACAAGAGTTTAAAAAGAGGCAGGTTTAAAATGGGACTTCTTTGGTGGCTCAGACGGTAAAGCATCTGTCTACAACGCGGGAGACCTGGGTTCGATCCCTGGGTTGGGAAGATCTGCTGGAGAAGGAAATGGCAATCCACTCCAGTGCTATTGCCTGAAAAATCCCATGGACAGAGGAGCCTGATAGGTTACAGTCCATGGGGTCGCAAAGAGTCGAACACGACTGAGCGACTTTACTTTCACTTTTCACTTTCTCAGAATTGTAAACTGCCTAATGTCCCAGTTTAACCATTGTCAGACAAAGCTGTCTTTTGTCTTAACTTGCCTCTTTGCATTCTGTGCTTATATTGCCAAACATAATGGCACATAGTTTCAAGACAGGTTGGTATTTCTGGGCAACCTTACTAGAGAAGTTGAAAGTTGGTACTACAGGTTTTATACTATTGAATCTTAAGTCATATTACGGTATAAAGATTCAGCTCTGATTTGTTAAAATAAATATTGAATTACTGTATTTTAGTCAACGTATGAGTGATTCCTTCATTCTACTCACTGGAGATACAAAATGTTGAATATTTTGCCTTCTTTTCATGTTAATTCTCATAATTTTAGGGCAGAATATCATTATTCAGACATTCTTAGGAATAATGAAGTATACACTGGTTTAAATAGTTTTCTTGTTTTTCTTTTTATCTAGATTCTCAGATGTTGGTTGTTTCTATGAAATCAGGCAGGAATTTAAATGCATTATGTTTTGAAAACTCTAAACCTGCTTCTGTTCTGTTTGAATGGCATTCACTACTTCCTGTATTTCATTCTCTCACTTAATCTCTTCCTTTCTAATCTGCTTACTAAAAATGAAGATTTAACATCAGAAGCTGAGCTCAGTAACTCATCAAAGGGAACTGTAAGATGCAGTCTTGTGGCGCAGTTTGGGCTGTTAACCTGCTGTCTAAAGGTGATGCTTCAGATGACTTTTCTGTGCATGTGCATGGATTTTGTGAATGGTGGAGACTCTAAAAGCTGTGCAGTGCTGTGTAATGTAAAGTGAATTTGTTCTTGATGAGTGCGGTTTGCCAGAAGATTGGATTGACAAGATCTTAATTTATAATAACATCCTTTGACTAATGGTTCTGATACCAAGTTTTTGCTAAAAAAAAATTTAAGATTATAAAACTAAAAACACCCCTAAAATTTCCTAAGAAGTTTTAAATAGGTTGATCTTTATAGAGAATTGCTGCATTCTAGTTCTGATCAAAGGTAAGGGGATTCAGTCTAAATACATGGACTTTGATTTCAGCTTCCTATCTTGTGTTAGGTTTTCCTATTTTCTGGCTCCAGAATCAAGATTTCCTCAGTTAGAATATTGCTTCTAATGATTTTGGATTCCCCATGATTTAGGTCACTACCAAATTGGGAATTAATTGCCAAAGTAAGTCATCTTAAATGCCATTTGGAACAAGGGGGGTATAAATTTAAAATGTTACCATATCTAGTATCTCCTTTTAAAAAATAAAGGTATGCCTTCTTTATATGTTCCATGATACCTTTTATGTCATATGTTAGCTTGCTCTGGTTTCATATTGAATTAATGCAGAGCTAACCAATCTTAACTTTTTATGGAAGTTAACCCTCTAGTTAGCCTACTGCTTACTGTAATATTTGACTCCTTAATTTTGGATCTTTATGGTAACTTTGAAGATCATAGTTCAATGTTAGAAAATTGTTTGATTTCTACCCTTTGTTTCTTGCTCTTCTTTTTCTTTTTTCTTGTAATCTGATCACTCCCCACACATGCACACCCTTGTAATCGTTACAATTGGTATTTTAAAAAAATATTTATTTGGCTGCATCGGGTCTTAGTTGCAGCACATGGGGTCTTTGTTGAGTCATGTGAGATCTTTCATTGTGGCACATGGAATCTCTACCTGTGTCTTGCAGGCTCCATGGGCTTCAGTAGTTGGCATGTGGGATTCCATGTCCTCTGCATTGCAAATCAGATTCTTAACCACTGGACCACCAGGGAAGTCCCACAACTGATATTTGTTTGATCTCTTTTCTCTTTGGTATGAAAGAATTATAGCTAATATTGTGCTTTCTTTTTGCTGTTTTTGTTAGTACTAATGTTGACAATCAAAGCTCAAAAAAGAAATTATTAAAGTTATTGCATTCAGATTTATAGCATCTTCCTAAATTAGGGAATATTTCAAATTCTTATTTTAATCATGCCCTTTTTGAATGTGATATTTATCTGAAAAAAATGTGGTACTTAAAGATTATTAATTGGGCTTCCCTGGTAGCTCAGACAGTAAAGAATCTGCCTGCAATGCAGGAGACCTAGGTTTGATTCCTGGGTCAGGAAGATCCCCTGAAAAGGGAAATGGCAACCCACTCCAGTATTCTTAGAGAATTCTGGAGAATTCCATGGACAGAGGAGCCTGACAGGCTACAGTCCATGAGGTTGCAAAGAATCAGACATAACTGAGTGAGTAACACAACAAAGATTATTAAAGTCTTCAAAACTGATAGTCGAGGTAAATCTAACTTTCTAGATGGGAGTTCTTACTTACATTAAAATCTACCACAAATTTGCTTAAGCATTTTATTATGAAATCTAATTTTTTTCCCAGAGGGGCTGTTAATTTTGTTATGCAGAAGAGTTTTGTTGCAAATCAGAACAGTTTCTTTCTTACTGTAGACCAGAAACAACCCTGGCCCCATTATCTTTTTATATAGCTATATTCCAGTTATTTTCAGCTGGTTGTAGATCTCAAAGCTCAGGAATGGTAATGGGTGAGAAGAATAAACATGGCAGTTGGTAATTTGTGCACTTAAAGCAATGAACTTTTAAACTAAGGATCAGATTGAGGTTGAAATGAAAGAACAAAAATATGTCTAAAAATATATACATATATTTTTCTAATGCTTACAGAATAATTTTACATCAATTATCAACAGCTCTGTGAATTAATAAATATTGTTATTAGTTTTATATATAAGAAAAAGATGCTCAGAGATGGAAGTTTGCATGAGACTCTATAGCTACTGAATGACAGGTCTGGGATTAGAATTCAAGTCAGTTCAGTTCAGTTCAGTTGCTCAGTCGTGTCCAGCTCTTTGCGACCCCATTAATTGCAGCACGCCAGGCCTCCCTGTCCATCACCAACTCCCAGAGTTCACCCAAACTCAAGTCCATCGAGTTGGTGATGCCATCCAGCCATCTCATCCTCTGTCATCCCCTTCTCCTCTTGCCCCCAATCCCTCCCAGCATCAGAGTCTTTTCCAGTGAGTCAACTGTTCGCATGAGGTGGCCAAAGTATTGGAGTTTCAGCTTTAGCATCAGTCCTTCCAAAGAACACCCAGGGTTGATCTCCTTTAGGATGGACTGGTTGGATCTCCTTGCAGTTCAAGGGACTCTCAAGAGTCTTCTCCAACACCACAGTTCAGAAGCATCAGTTCTTCGGTGCTCAGCTTTCTTCACAGTCCAGCTCTCACATCCATACATGACCATTGGAAAAACCATAGCCTTGACTAGATAGACCTTTGTTGGCAAAGTAATGTCTCTGCTTTTGAATATGCTATCTAGGTTGGTCATAACTTTTCTTCCAAGGAGCAAGCGTCTTTTAATTTCATGGCTGCAATCACCATCTGTGGTGATTTTGGAGCCCCCCCCAAAATAAAATCTGACTGTTTCCGCTGTTTCCCCATCAATTTCCCATGAAGTGATGGGACCAGATGCCATGATCTTAGTTGTCTGAATGTTGAGCTTAAGCCAACTTTTTCACTCTCCTCTTTCACTTTCATCAAGAGGCTTTTTAGTTCCTCCAATTTACTATAAATCTTGTGGCTTAGAAAAATCCTTGTGTATACATTTGCTTCCTCCAGATTAATTCCTCAGTGTCCCAGTACGTAGAAATACTAAGGTAGACTACCAGAGTAATTTAAAATATTCCTTCTGCAACAGATTGGAAGTCTCTTAGTGTTTCTCTTCCCTGGTTGGGCAGCTGAGTGACCTATTGAATTTAAATAAATCCATAGTGACAATAGAAGATTCCTTGGCTCCACCTCATACAAACTGAAATAGAATCTTCAGAATGTAGCCTATTTACCTGTGTTTTCAAAATCATCCAGTTCACTTTGGAGCTCAGTCAAGTTTGGGAAATAGTACCTTTTAAGGCACTTAAGACCTTTTGAAGGAAGGCAAATTAATTAAATCATTATTGTTTTTATTAGATACACAGCTGCCTGACAGTGCCCTCAAAAACAGGTATCTTTTAGGGTTTTACAAATCAGTGGGAGAAACTCCATGGTAACAGCATGTGGCAGGATCTTAAGCAAGCCTTATTACCTGGAATACAGGTGCTGAAAAGGGATGATGATATGCCATCAACAACATATAAAGATCACTGCTTTGTAAACATACAGAACATGTCATAAATGCTTAAAGAAAGCAGTATAGCTTTTTTTCCCAATCCATTTGAAAATAAATATGAAAATTCAATTGAAGTCAGCTTTTTGCACCTTTTCCCTTTGATATTTGAAGAATATCTTCAAAGATCCAGTCCTCTTAAGAAGGAAGAGTTTGATAACCAGTCTGATTTTGTTTTAAATTATGCTTTTATTGAACCTTTCATAATATTATATTAAAACAATCTGTTTGTACTTTATGCCCCTTATATCTAATTGAAAGAAGAACTCTCAGAAGTTGAAGGAATTTCAAATATCATTTTTTTTAAGGTTGAGGAGGTTGGAACTCATGTATATCTTTTGTTAGACCAAGAGCCCACAAATCCTGTCCCAGTCCAGTGCTTATGTGCTGACTCTCCGAAGCACAGTGTCTTATTCTTTAGTGACAGTTTGAATTCCAGCCCTCATTATTTAACCTGTTTTACAATATGATATCCTAGTAAGAGTCCCACTTATATTATTTCTATTAATGTTTCTGGTTAACTTTCTGATAAACCTATATCCTGTTTATTTTGCTTAGTTACTATTACACTGCTTTAAATTTTGCCTGAGAATTTAGATAACATGTATCTTGTTAGCAAAGAATACATGTAAATGGGTTTTCTACTGAACAGAAATTATATATAAATATTCATTTAAATAATTTGTATCCCCCCTTGTTCCAGGAAGGATTTAACATGGCTTATTACTAACCAAATAGATTGATTAATTAAACATATAGTACCCTTTCTTTAGCACTAGGTCTAAGATCCAGTTCTTGGTTTGCCAAAAATGAATTCTCACATGATCCTATTAAGGAAGGACCCATGACTTTCCTGAAATCTTTCTGTTTTTGCAATTTCAAAACTTCCTCATTAATGTATCATGGAATAAATCAGAAACCAACATATCCATATACTGCTTTTTGTTTATAGAAAAGAAGAAACTAAAATTGTGTGAGTGGAAACTTTACATAGCCAAGTAATCAGTAAAAAAAGTTTTGTGTTTTTTGTAATAGCCACTTAAAAGTCATTTTACCAGGTTCCTTTTCTTGCCATTTATACCAATTTAAGTAGCAAATTCCATGGTAAAATTCTGACTTTGGCTAATTTTTGGTTATATCAGTTAATCTAAAGCATATACTTTTACTTCTAAGAGGTTTGGATCTAGGATCAATTTTTATTAAGGTGGATAAGTAAACGCTTAAATGAAAAAGCCCTAAACCAAAGGAGACAACTGTGACTGGTAACAGTGTGGCCAAGTTACTCATTCATTATCTGTTCAGTTTGGAAATAATTTGTGCCTTTCTTCATGATGTTTGTTAAGAAAACTTTTTTTTTTTTTTTAAGAATTTAATGTAACAATTCTAAATTTAAAAAATGGGTCAGGTGGAACTATTACAGTCTAAGTAAGTGGGCAGCTGAGGTCTTAGTACTGCCCATTCTCTCTCTTTCATCCCTCATCAACCTCTGAGATGCTTCTAAGAAACCCTTAAGGCATCCCAGAACATCTTTCCTAATTTTTTTCTAGTGTCCTTTAACCTTTTTTCTGGAGAGTGTCAGAGGCTAGGGGAACCTGAAGAATCAAATAATTACATTTTGCTACTTAATAACTACTCAGTGAAGAGTTGGTAAAAGTATTTTAACCTTCAAAAATTTATTTTTAATGTTGGTGGGCTTACACAGTTCATCTTTTTTCTCCCCTAGATTGTGATGGAGCATGGTATAGATAATCTAGATCTAGCTGCATGTAACTTTTATGCTAAGGGTGCTACGGCATCCCCAAGGTAACAAGCACTTATGATGATATTTCTCCCTCTCCTTTTTGGTATCTCTACACTCCTGACTCTTACATAGGACAAAGAACTTTGAGTCTAGTAAAGCCTATAAAGCAACATGGGGTGATGGTGGAGACAACTCTCCTAGCAATATAGTATCTAAGCAGCCAGGCCGAGTGACAAATGGTCAGCCTCAACAAGCGACTGCAGGAGCAGCCAGCGGGGGATACATTAAACGGTATGCTAGCTGTTCGCAATATTTTTACCCTTTTCCTGAAGGAATGTCTCTCTCTGGAGGTTGGGTGTATTTATCTATGAACTGTAACTTATCAGTTAGAAATAGCATTTATTCTTTTTTGGAGGCGGGGGTGATAGTTGGTTTTTTCATGGTCTTTTTTTTTTGGCTGCAAAGCATGTGGGATCTTAGTTCCCCAACCAGGGATTGAACCTGGGCCCCCTGCAGTGGAATCTCTGAGCTCTAACCACTGGACCATCAGGGAACTCCCTTATTCCGTTTTAAAATTTGCCTTCTGACAAAATGGTGACTGGGATTATTGACCTTAAATGATGGATTAACTTTTCTTTATAAAGTACTTTACAAATTATTCAGGTAGTCATGTTTTATTTCTGTAAATAAGATGTGATTAAAATGTATCATTTAGAGTAGGAGTTGGCCAGATCCCTGTAAGGATATCCCTGTAAAGGGTCAGATAGTAAATATTTCAGGTTTTCCAGGCCATAGAGTCTGAGTCATAACTACTCAATTCTGTTGTAGGGTAAAATCAGGTAATGGGCCACATTTGACTTTGAGCCAGAATTTTACAACCCTATTTTTAGAGCAGTGGTTCTTTAGACTTAAGTGTGTATCAGAATCATCTGGGAGGTTTAGTGAAACAGACTGCTGGGGTCCCTTCGGGAGATCTGGAGTAGTCTAAGAATTGGCATATTTCCATATCTAACAAGTTCCCAGGTTATGCTGGGAATTACACTTTGAAAAACCTGCATTCTAAAGTCATTTCTTCATCTTCTGTTAAATGGCTTTAAGACATTGTTATCTCTTGAATCAGCCTTTCCATTTTCACTATAGAATGTTTCCCAAGAATGGTAACCTGCATCTGTTTGGGTCTAACAGTTGCTGCTGTCAATTTGTTTATTTTTACAAAAACTAAATCCAGACTCAGTCCATGTATAATTCACCCAAAAGTACTGAGTTAAGTGTCTTTTTGTAATAGTATAACAAATGATGCCAGGGAAGATGAAATGGAAGAGAACCTGACTCAAGTGGGCAGTATCCTAGGAAACCTAAAAAACATGGCTCTGGACATGGGCAATGAGATTGAAGCTCAAAACCGACAAATAGATCGGATCACAGAAAAGGTAAGAGCTTCTTACTGCCACAGGAAAATGGCAGTATGTACAGTACCTTTGTGCCAAACGACATCGAGTACAGTGTTCAGTAATAGACATCTGTGCTATGTACTCTCAGGGAGAACAAGGATAAGATTCTGTCCCCACCGGCCTTACAGTTTTGATGAGTTTCTAACATGTTGAAAAACAACAGTCAGGTCCTCCTATCTCTTACTTAGTTGGTTCATTTTATTTTCTGTTAAAATTTTTATTTTGCCTGAGCTAAGTAGTTCTGTTGAACTACTAAGCAACTAAAATAACTTTATTGTTGGTTCATTTTGAAACCAAGACCTTGGGATCAACTGGTTTTATTTAAAATTCATGAAAATTAAATTTATTAAGAATAATAAAATTTCACCCATGAAACTCACAATCTCTTCTAACCTCTCTGTGAGCTGTCAGGGTGTTTTGTTTGCTGTCTTTCCCCTGAATGAGCGGGTTAGCTTTTGGAATTTTATTGTGTTAGCTAGTAACAAATTAGTAAATTCCCAAATCCTCATCTCATGAGTCAGTAGGTAACAATCAGTTCTGCGGAATGGTTCTTGTAGGGTGGACACACAAAAACAAGAGAGAGTCCTGTGAATAGCAAAAAAAGTGTGGTTGCTATTTTTTACTCCATATGATCTAAAAGATGCTGAAATTAAACCATGTTCAGTGTTTGGTAGTGTCACAACTTCTTGTGACTTCATTAAAATCTCAGTATACTTTAAAGACTGGGGTTTCTCTGTGGAATAATTTATGATGGATTTCACTCAGGCAAAGAGTGGTTCATCAGATATTTTCAATGCTGTTACGTGGGTGTAGGCTACATATTACCCATCGTTTTCATTTACAGATTGATGTGGATGGCAGTACATTTGTTCCAGAGATCTTGGGGTATATTATTTCAGTCTCTGGGTTAGATCTAGGGTAACTCCAGATGAGATTTCTATGGTTTGGCTCAGGGGACTCCCACAGGATCCAGACCTATAGCAGAGAAGAGTATTCTTATATTTTCATTGCATCTAAATGCAATTGACTGTAAGATGCATCTTAGTTTCAGACACGTTAAACTGTGAAGAAAGATGTTACAGAACTCACGAAATATTAACACGTTCTTCTGTTATATCTTTGTCGTGTTTATACACCCACGTTTTTTCAGATGCATTTGATATTCTGTCACTTCTTGCCCAAAATGAGTTTTGTAATGTGACTTTGACTATTTGCTGAATTTTCTCAGTATGTCAGTTACTCTCAGTATATGAAATTTAATGCTTATTAGAGCAACTTAACCTTGTCAAATAATACTGGTATCTTTTTCTTTTTTTTCCAGGCTGATACCAACAAAGATCGTATTGACAATGCCAATGCCAGAGCAAAGAAACTCATTGACAGCTAAATCTACTGCTATACTTCTTTATCATTTATTTACTTCCTTAGCTCCTCCTTCAGAGTCATCACCTTTCAAGAGTTTGAAATTTTGGTTCCACACTCTTCTAATCAGGAGGTGTGGAAGAAGATCTAGGAGTAACAGTCCCCAATTTAAAAAAAATTTTTCTCATTTTCCCTTGAGGGTATTCTTAGTCTTCCGTCTAGCATTTTCTTTCTCAGTCCATACAGTTAGGTTGATTTTCATACATCGTTTATAGTTTTATTTTTCATCCTCTCCGTTTACTTTAGCAGGTTCTTCTGCTTTCAAAATTTGGAAGCATTGCCAAAGACAGCCACGTGAAAGGAAGCTGGAGGCAGCAGGGGCAAGCACAGGAGGGGAGGCAAGAGATAAGAGGTTGTTACCTCAGTAGAACCTACAGACCCTAAAGCCAAAAGTGGCATAACCACAGTGAATATCTAGTAGGGTTTAATTTTTATTTTAAGTTGCAGTTATTGCCAGTTTAGGCCAGTGCTTGGTTTTGGAGCCCGGGTACACAATGTTTTTGTTATGCATCACAACTTTGCCACCTCTGCTCCAAAAAAGAACAGAATGAGCTTTTTTAAAGTAAGCTTAATTTCTGAACTCTTGGTGATTCACCTTTGTACATAGATTCTATGATCCATTTCATATTGCACATATAGGAACACATGGTATAAATGAGTAGCTTTATTTTCATATTATTAATAGTATCATGGTCCCATTACAGGCCTATTAACCTCATAAATTTGTCATTAGTCTTTGAGGAAAAAATGTGTAAATATGAATGTATAACATGAGAATTTCTCTCTACAGCAGGGCTTAAATTTTTTTGGAAAAGTTTGACAAAGTGTATCACATGAATTCAGATTTACCTCAATGCCACAAATTATGTTTAGATAGGAAAAAAAACTTATTTTGATCTCAGGTAGAAAACAGTTAGATTGCTTTGAGTTCTATGTAGTTTTAAACTTTTTTTAAACTAGAATTTATTCTGTTTAAATAATTTAGAAGATTATGCCTTTGGTTTACTTATTGATGATTGCACTATCACTCTCTTGTACTCAACTTCCAGAATCACATTTGTTTATGTGTTATAAGAATCTTACCGGTATTTGTCACTTTTATTTAAAAACTAGCTTCTGCACACTTCAAGGCTATTAATGTCGATTGGTTTGACAAATAACTACTGTTTGATCCTTACAATTAAATTTTGTAACTAATGGAATTGTTTTTTCAAATAGGTAATATGCTTCTGTGACTGCTTTGGGGGGATGGGAAGCCGTAATTTTGTCAGCTTTAATTTGACAAACTGAATAAAGCAAAGGTCCATAAATCAAATGGCACTGCCACAAAGAGCTGACTTTAGCACCCTTCCCACGCTTACTGGAAATATAGGACTTCCGCATCTGTGATTTGTCATGAGGTTCATTTTAATCATTACTAGTCTTTTATTCATTTGATCTTAAATATACAAGCGACTGAAAGTGTTGTGGGTGAATACCACAGCCTACTTCTTGGAGGAGATAGTTAACATGGGAAACTTTCAAAGGCTGAAAGGAAAATATTTAAAGCAAGATTTTAATTAGGCCTTCAGAAATGCCACATGCTGAAAGGAACAGTTTGGCAAGTAGTAGTAAATGTGTAAAGTAAGAAGGTATAAAACACTGTAGGCTGTTCTTTACATAAATGCCCTTCCTAAAAGCATTAAAAAAATTTTTTTTAATGCTATTACAGCCAAAGGAAATTGTTCTGAAGATACCAATATGCTGTTCCAACAGTATATAATTGGTTAAAAGTGTAAGCTAAGGCTCCAGATTGTCTGGATTTATGCTGTAGCTCTGCCACTTGCTGGCTGAGTGACTGTAAAACCATTTCTGTGCCTCCATCTCCTTGTGTGTAAGGAGGGATTAATGATTTCTACCTCATAGCATTGCTGGGAAGACTCAGTGTGTAATGCATGTAAAGCACTTAGAGCATTGCCCAACAAATGTAGGAGCTTATTTCATTAGACTGCTGATAACCGCTGTTCTATCTAGAGTGGAGCTCTTTTTGGGTCAAGGACCTCTTTGTGAATTTGATGAAAGATAACACAGCCTGTCTCTCCAGAGGAATAGACACACAAGCATACACATGTGAATCAGGAATAAATGGGTCTTGAAAGCCCATCCGTGGATCCAAGATGACATACTTTTCCAAAGCTTCTGCTACTGAGAAGAAAGGAATGAGAACCTAGAAATCGGGCTCGTAATACACTAGGAATAGAAGCTGTTGACCTGAAGTTTTCTCCTGTAATAGTCTGGAAACTTGTTTCTGTTACTTTTGAAAGCTAGTAACTGAGATGGTTAGCACAAGCTCTGGAGTCTGACCATCTGGGTTCAAGTTTTGGTTCATTTACTAGTTTTGTGACCTTGAGCATAAAACTGACCCATAATGAAGGAGTTAAACGGTATCCTCCAGTGAACTTAATTTTTTGTTTAATGGTTAGCTCCCTCTTCAGGTTTCTAGTCTTCTAATGACAGTGATCTTTATCCCCTATAGTTGTGCCGGTTTTTTTTTTCTTCCTTCACACTTTTAATTCATTCTTCATTACCACATTTCAACTCTTGTATGTATTATGAATCTCCCCATAATTTTAACTTCAGCTTCCCAGACATCTGATACTCAATTGCACTCAGAATTAGTTTCATTAAATGCTATTCTTTAGCATTTAAAGGGAATAACCTAACTCTCTTACTAAGATTCTAAGTTATTTCAATTACATTTCTAATCATATTTATAGTTCTCAGACTGATACTCAGGTTCCTTATTCTCTATTCATTTGTTTTTCATTCTAACATAGTTTGCTCCAAGCCTTCTGTTTCTGTTTTACACTTGAAATAAAAAGTACCAGTCATTGAGTGCTTACTCTGTCAATAGACACTATGCTAAATGCTTTTATGTATCTTTTCACCAAGTCCTTATAACACACCTGAGAGGTAGGAGGTATTTCCCATATTACAAATAAGAGTAAATTGCTCAAATTCATAAAGCATGTAAATGATGGACTTTTGATTCAAAGCAGGATCTTTCTGACTCTGAGGCTCATGTTCTTACTCAATATACTACAGTGACTTCTAACCGAGCTCTAAAAGAGCTTGGGTGACTTAGAACTGTTGGCCACTAGAATCCCAGCCTCCAGACCATAAGTCAGCCTACTTTAGTAACTTATATTTAAGTCTAAATACTTGTGTACTATATCTTTGGGCATATTACATTTAGTCCTTGCCCTCAAGTAGCCCAGTCTAGCAAGAGACAGATTAATATAGAATCTGAGAAGTGCTACCATAACAGATGGAGCAGTTAATTCGGCTTAGACTTCTAAGGAGGGGGCTTAGACATAGAGAAGGAAAATGTTAGTAAGAGAGGGCATTCCTGACTGAGCAAACAAGTAAAGACAAAGGAGAGAGACACTGCACTGTGGGTTTAATGAGAATAACCTGGGAAGACTGGGCAGGCAAATGAGAGCGAAGAGAGAATATCTGGCTGGGTCCAGGTAGTGAAAGCAGTCACAAGAGGACCCCATTAATAATTAAATGTTTGGAGATATTTAAGTTGTTTAATTTATAAGTTCTGATTTATTAGATAAGTACTGATAAAATATTTAGAGAAATGTTCAGTAGATCAGTAAGATTAAGCATTAAAGTTTATTTAAAAAATTAATGATGATAAACGGGCACCCCCATCCCTCCCCTAGTTGAGAAACAGAGAATGACATGGGAAAAAGAGAACCCCTAGACCAGATTTAAGGTCACAGAGACTTTCCTCATATAAACACTAGGTTCTTGTGATCTCATGACTTAATGGTTAAACTAGGTTTGTAAAATGAGAACTAACAATACATGGTAAATAGCCCCTTGGCTAAGACAAAACTTCAGAAAACAGTGGAAGCTTTCTAAATGTTCATGTCAATAGCAGTCTGACATTATTTACTTTTATACCTTTAGTTTCTCTTAATAAGCATGGTTCCAGTACCACAAAAATATTTATCAGTCACATGAAAGCATTTCAGTACTCCTGCAACCTGAACAAGAAGATGAAATATTTCTCCCTAATCAGTTTCCTTTTTTGCTTTTAATTTTTGGATGCATTGTGTGGCATGTGGGTTCCTAGTTCCCTGACCAGTATCGAACCCATGCTTCCTGCAGTGGAAGCACGGAATCTTTAACCATTGGACTCCCGGGAAAGTCCCGTTAATTAGATATTTTCAAAAGGCCATTTACAGGTTAAAGTTCCCCTGTCTTCTCCCTTTAAAGGATTAACCTTTCTTCCAGCCATAGTTATTTTAAAAATCTTTATTTAGTATATTCTCTTCTTCAGAGAATAAATTTGATAAACATAAGTTGTAAAATATTGTAGCAGTAGTTTTTTGATAGGTAATTTGATTATTAATAGTTATAAATACAAAAAGATTACCAGAAATAAGACATTATTTCTAATAAAACTTCAGGAAAAATCTGATTATTAAAACCCTTGTATCTTACAAGTTTTGCATATACAGTTTTAGCTCTTCTCAATAAGGCACCTGCAATAGTTAAAAAAAAAAATTGCTACTGCAGCCTTGCGGAACACCTCTTAGTGTTGTGTTGTTTCTCTGGCAAAGTATATTGTTAATCAAGAGTCATATATTTACAAACATCCTAAATTCTAAGAATAAATACTTGGAGGGACTGAAATAAAATCATAAATCCTCAGATTAACCATAGTGGCCTCTCATGAGTTACCTGAATTTCATAAAAACATGAAGTGTTAACACAGAGGTGGAATGGCAACTGATTTTATGAAAGCTCACACATTGAAACACATGAAATTTCAAGCTGTTGTGTAGAGCTATTCTGGTACCAGGCAGCATCCCCTCACTGTATACATAGCAACTAGCTACTGGGTTTCTTAAAGCCAAAGTAGTGATGGTTTTGAAAATCAATCAATTGTCCTTTGCCCTATCCATGACTCAAAATGGAGGACGCTTCCTGTCTCTTGATTCCTTTTAGCTTATTTAAGATGAGCCCTGGAAAGGAAAACAATCACTGCGTGAAATGTGACCTCCTGGAGTATCATCTTCTTACAGCAGATACCCTTGATGACAACAGGAGCCTTTCAGTCAGCCAGATTGCAACAGGTTCCAAGTCAGTGTACTCTGTAGTTCCCATGCTCCTGGAGAACATCATGCAAATTTCTTCTTGGTAGCTGTGAACCTCTCCATGTACTAAAAATCATGAAAGAATTACGTATTACTATGCCTGAGACGGTAATTATTGGTTATTTAGGATTTTTTTTTAAATGGTTATTTAGGACTTGATGATTCTTTTTTCTTTAGGTTTTTATAGTTCTTCATTTCCTACAAAATCTACTTATTTTAGATGGAGATTTAAAGCACATGGTTTTATGGAGTTTTTTCCTCCTTATATCCTAGTAGGAAACCTATCAAAAGGTAAAGATGCTTTACAATAAGCTGTTTAGAGAAAAAAAAAAAATCACCTTAGAACAATACCATTTGGCTGATTCTCAGAACCCACCTCCATATAGGGAACAAATCCTACTGACATAAACAAGATTATACTGTACATACATCCTGCATCTGTAAACATTTATGTGGGTTACTTCACCTTTCTGTTCTCTGGAACAGGAACTAGAAATGCAGAAGTACAATAATACATACCTTATCATAGCCTTCCAGTTCTCGAAGTTTCTTAATTTCAAAAAGGTTGCCTTCCACAGCAAGCAGACAGATCTGCGAATCACTGAGGATGCTCTGTGGAAGCATACTGAGCTCAAGACAGTTCTCCTCCAGACGAAGAACTTTAAGACGAGGACAAGAAGATATCTTCACTGAGATCTGAGATATCTATTGAACAACAGTTTTTTTAAAAGGATAATAAAAAAAAGTACAAGCACTATAGTGATTATTTTTTACTAAATTAAACAAAAATCTTTACTTGACTATTTGTCCTAGTTCTTTCTTTTACCACCCCCATTTTCTCACTACCCACTCATTCCAGAAGCCTCTTGTGTTACCCAGCTTCTGTTACTACTCCTCCAGTTTTTTGGGGGAAAAACTTTTGAAGGTCACCAGTGGCTTTTTTTTGGAGAAGGAAATGGCAACCCATTCCTGTATTCTTGCCTGGAAAATCCCATAGACAGAGAAGCCTGGTGGGCCCCAGTCCATGGGGTCACAAAGAGTTGGACATGACTCAGTGACTAACACAACACACAAGTGGTTTTTTGGAAACAAAAGTCTGATAATAAAAGCACTGTTCATTATAGAAAATTTGAGAATCACAAGTTTAAAGGAAACAGCTACCTGTAATCCATCACTGTAAACATTTTGGTAAATTTACTGCCAATCTTTTATGTGTACGTAGATGCCAACCACTTTTCTGCCAAAGTCAAGGATTCACTGACCTCATTCCCTGTTGCATTTGACTGTGCTCTCTATCCTTTCCTTGAAACTCCCTCTTATACATACTAAGTGCTGTGGGTTTTTTTTTTTTTCCCTATTTTTTGAATTATTCCGGATTTTCGGCTTCCCTTCTTGTTTCTATGGGCATTTTCCAAGCAGCAGTCCCTAGTACTTAATATTTGATTTTTCTAAACTTTATCCTAGGAAAGCCTGTTCATTCTTAAAGCTATCCCTTCTGTTAAACTATGTATCAACATTCATTTCTGCTCACCTCTATTTCCTTTCCTGTGTCTCTGATTTTCAATAAAATAACTTTGGATGCTTCACCATCGTGCCCATTTCCAAGAGCACCACTCTTCTTTTAGCTCTTGAGTACAATACCAAGCAGTTATCCTTGACTTATTCACCTCTTCTGCCCTTTAAATGTGCCAAGTCACCTAGTTATAGTTACTTAGCCCAGTAATCATCTCAGACCTTCACTGGGACCTAGTTAAAACTCAAATTCTCATGCCCTATCCCAGAACTACAAAATCAGAAACAATGAGTATGGGGGCCCCATGATCTCTTAACCAGCTGTCCAGGTTATTCTAATGCACACTAAAACCTGAGAACCATCGATTTAACGGAGCATAGGAATGTAGAGCAGGTGTTCAACTTGCTTAGCCAATTTTTTCTCCAAATATTCAGAATGTTTTCCCTAAAAGCTCAAGAACATAAAATAACTACTTTAAGGAAAAGATAAGACCAGGTCCCTCAAAGACTGAATTTCATCCTAAAGGTCAATACAATCTAGAATAGTTTTGACGAATAAAACTTAACTGCAATCTTTGGAATGTCCTACATCTCTATGCTGTCCAATACGGTAGCCACTAGCCACATATGGTTACTGAGCTATTGAAATATGGCTAGTGCAGCTGAAGAAATGAATTTTTTTTTGTTTAAATGAATTTTAACGGCCATGTAGCTACTGGCTACTGTAATGGACTATGCAGATTTAGAAGCACAGACTAGAAAACCAAAGACGACCTGGTCTCACTGTGATTAATATTTCATCATTTGTGCTTTATTTCTAGATCAGATATTGTTTCTCGGGTCAGATACATGTTAACCAAAGAGCCTCTGAAGTTAAACAACTTTCAAATACTACAATTAAAGCTATCCAACAAAGAAATGAGCGATCTACAGAAATCTATCACTGATGGTTTTTCAGCAAAAGCAGGATACACTTGACATGCCAAAGAAAAATGAATGACCCCTGATGTCCAACTCTGAGAACTTAGGAGTTTAAGCCTCTTTTCTACTCAGATAGTTCCCTGACATAGTTGCTAGATAATCAGAGGTATTTGAGGACTACCTGAAGAACTCGTTTCCTGAGACAGGTTTCACTTTGGATATTACCTCCCATTATCTATCTCACCCTCCAAAGAACACCTACACAACAAACACATCCAGTGTCTCAACTAACTTCATGGTATGTTGGGCTTTGAAATTAGTCCAGTCCATAGAATGTATCTCTCTTCTAACCTCTGATACCCCCTCCATGAATATAGTGTAGAGAACAACTGGTTATTCAGGAGACCGCAAACCAACATAACACACTGTAGAAAAAAAATTGTTAAGCTCTAGACCTGGTTCTGGTTGAGGTTGAGTTCAATGACCTGCAGCTCCCCGACTATATCAGGTATGCTCCGAATCTGGTTCTTGGAGAGATCCACTACATCCAGGTGCCGTAGGCTACACAGCTGTGATGGCAGAGCTCTCAGCTGGTTCCCAGAGAGGCTCAGGGTCTTAAGGGCAGATAGTTGCCCAAAAGTAGATGGCAGCTCTCTCAATTGATTGTTGTTTAGGCTTAGTGTCTCCAGTTTCTTCAGATTGCATAACTCGTCAGGAAGAGCAGCTAGCAAAGAAAAATGTAAAACCTGAATCTGATACAGCTGAAAAACACCTTTGATGAAGTTTAAAAAAAAACTATATGGCAGTTTGTTATGCCTCTTGTTAAATATACATAGGCTTTTCACATGTTGCCCCATTTTTAAGTATTGCATCTTTACCAACATAGTCTGCAGAAGGTGAGGGTGCCATCAAAATGCAGGAAAACATTGTGTGTATAATGGGCTCCTTTTGTGAAGAAGCCACTGCACAATCCCACAGCAGTTTTGTGGGATTGGAAGGCCCTCTCCTTCCCATACCATCTGCCTTTCCAAATTAGCAGCAAAATTAACTCTGTTTACAGTACACTCCAAAGATAGTCCCTTTCAAGTCCAAATTAACTTCCTATCAATCATTACCCCACCAGAGGAGGCTTATAGGTGTAATTCTAAGAGACAGAACGCCTCGAGGATTCTGCCATTCTCCAGCCTCTGTAGCTCCCTGAAGCTTGTAAGAAACCCCCCCCCCCAAAAAAAACAAAAAACCCCACCTTTTTTTGTTGTTGCTAGATTCTGATACATTTACTTGAATACCAGTTTAATAACATTATAATTATACTCCAAACTCTATTCCAAGAGAAAAACCACCCTTCTTAAAGCCGATCACTAGCAAAATTCCCAGGAGCAAAAGCCATACTTAATTTGTTATTGTTCAAGGAGAGGCTCTTTAGCAGAGTAAACTTCCCTATGATCATAGGCGGCAGATTCTCGATCTTGTTGTTGGACAAGTCGATGGTCCTGAGATTGCTTGTCAGTTTCTGCAACTCTGAGGGGAACTGAAGAAAGAGGTTCTCAGAGCAGAGAATCGCTTATCTATTAACTTCACCGCCCGCCGTCTCTCTCCCTTTACACTCCTTGGTCGGATCCCTCCCAGGTCTCACCTCGGTCAGCCCGCGGTCCTTAAGTTGAAAGACACCAGTCTTCTGCGCGGTTTCCACATGAGCGCGGAGGGCACTATTTCCCATCCTAACTCCAAGGCTCAGGTCCCTGCGGGAAGGAAGCGCAGCTGTTACCACCCGGTTCTAGCCGGCACCCAGCTACCGCGTCGGCCTCCCGGCTGCGTCTCAACCCCCAGCTGTCACCTCCTGCCGATCCCGGGATCTTGGAGGCTAGCTTAAGAGTGGCAAGAAAGAAAGAGAAGAACGCCAGGCCCTGTCGATTTTGCAGCTGATCCGAGGCGAGACGCTGCTAGGAGTTGAGGGAAGATCAGGGATCCCAGAACTCGCCTCGTACCGCTCAGCTCACGGCAGGTTCGGCAGGGGAAGACCCGGGATCGGCGCTCACTGGGATGCGCTGCCCAGGCTTCCGCACGGGCGGAAACGCCCTGTGACGTCATCGAGGCGCGCGGTGCGTTCCACTCACTCTGCGCGCCACCCGGGAAGGTGGCTCACAGCCATGGCCGCGGCGAACCCCTGGGACCCGGCTACCGCGCCAAACGCTGCTGGGCTACTGCTGGGCCATTTCATTACATCGGAGTTGGTTACTGAGGTGCGTGGCGACGATGGCGTCATTAAGGAGGTGTACACGGTGGCGACAGAAGCTGGCTGTGAGGTGGTGGTGCCGGAGTGGGTGTTGAGAGTGCTGGCTGGAGGCCGATAGGGCTGCTTGCTGGCAGAAGTGACTGGGCCGCGGTGGGTTATGCAAAAGTGGGGCTCTGAGTAGATGATGTTTCAAGTGTCTGGCAGGCGAGATATCTCAGGTCAGTTCGTGGGCGATAATAAAAACTAATGTTTCCCCGCCTTTTTTTCAATCCAGTGATAACCGCCTCTAGATTGTATGGATGGCGGGGTTGGGAAATAATGGGTAGATAGTTAAAACGGACGTTCCCAAACGATGCTCATTGTGTAAAATATTGAAGTCTTACGAAGCGCTGGGTCCGGGAGGGTGCCAAGGGAAGCACGCATGTTTATAGGCTAGGAAGTCGCGGGGCTAGGGGGTGGGGAGGGGGTTATTGGCGAGAAAGACCCAAGGCCTGGATATGAATGGCAAAACATAACCACAGCACTCCCCAATTCTCATCTTCCTCACTTCTCTCCTGTGTTTTCTTCCTACCAACTTGTCTAGGGCTCTGGGCGATAGTGAAGGACAGGGAAGCCTGTCATGCTGCAGTTCTTGGGGTCACAGAGTCAGACAATTTGTATAGTACAGTTCTTTTTTTTTTTTTTTTTTTTTACTTTACAATACTGTATTGGTTTTGCCATACATTGACATGAATCCACCACGGGTGTACATGCGTTCCCAAACATGAACCCCCCTCCCACCTCCCTCCCCATAACATCTCTCTGGGTCATCACCGTGCACCAGCCCCAAGCATGCTGTATCCTGCATCGGACATAGACTGGCGATTCGATTCTTACATGATAGTATACATGTTTCAATGCCATTCTCCCAAATCATCCCACCCCCTCCCTCTCCCTCTGAGTCCAAAAGTCCGTTATAAACATCTGTGTCTTTTTTGCTGTCTTTATAGTACAGTTCTGTAACAAAGTAATTTGATAAATTCATACTATAAGACATTTGGGATTTGTCAGTCTAGAATGTATTGGTAGAAGATAAACCAAGGGAATAAGTCTCTGGTGAGTTAGGCTGCTGATTGCTTTGGGGAGGATCTTCCTTGTGTCCTTCAAGTAAGGCTAATTAGACATACTTGTTTTGCCTACAGGTAAACTGCCAATCCATAGCTCCTTAAAACCATCTTATAATCTTATTACATAGCTAGATCCAATGAGGAAACTTCTCAGATTTGTAGCATGATTCTACTTTAAGTAAACTGTACATATGAAAACCTATTTTTATTATAAGGATTTATCATTCTTTCAGAATGATGTATTATATGATCACTTTAAACAGTCTATCCATTAAGTACACATCATCCCATGTGCGTTAAAAATTAAGAGTAATGCTTAAAACTGTGTGATATGATATGATACAACACTTCTAGAAAATATAGCTTATTGAAGCTTTGTTCTGTTTTGATCTGTCCATTGGAGAATGGTTTAGTGAAAGAAAGGTAGGGTTAATTGTCTGTAGGATAATACGGGATACTGCTTTGGCTTATGCCCTTTTGTTGTTGTTCTTATTCTGTGACCCCAGGAACTGCAGCCTGCCAGTCTTCCCTGTTCTTCACCATCTCCCAGAGTTTGCTCAAATTCATGTCCATTGAATTGGTGATGCTATCTAACCATCTCATCCTCTGCCATCCTCTTCTTCTGCCTTCAGCCTTTCCCAGCATCAGGGTCTTTTCCAGTGAGTCGGCTCTTTGCATCAGGTGGCCAAAGTATTGGAGCTTCAGCTCAGCATCAGTCCTTCCAGTGAGTATTTAGGATTGATTTCCTTTAGGATTGACTGGTTTGATCTCCTTGCAGTCCAAAGGACTCTCAGGAGTCTTCTCTAGCACTGTAATTCAAAAGCATGGATTCTTCGGTGCTCAGCCAGCTCTAACATCCATACATGACTCCTGGAAAAACCATAACTTTGACTATATGGACCTTTGTCGGCAAAGTGATGTCTCTGCTTTTTCATACTCTGTCTAGGTTTGTTGTAGCTTTCCTTCTAAGGAGCTTCATGGCTACAGTCACCGTCCACACTGATTTTGGAGCCCAAGAAAATCTGTCACTGTTTCCAATTTTTCCCCATCTATTTGCCATGAAGTGATGGGACTGGATGCCATGATCTTAGTATTTTGAGTGTTGAGTTTTTTAAGCCAGCTTTTTCAGTGTCCTCTTCCACCCTCATCAAGAGGCTCTTTGATTCCTCTTCACTTTCTGCCGTTAGAGTGGTATCTGCACATCTGAGGTTGTTGATATTTCTCTTAGTGGCTTTTTGAAAGTGTTAATCACTCAGTTGTGTCCCACTCTTTCATGGACTGCAACACCATGGACTGTAACCCTCGAGGCTCCTTTGTCCATAGCAATCTCCAGGCAAGAACACTGGAGTGGGTAGCCTTTCCCTTCTCCAGAGGATCTTCGTGACTCAGGGATCAAACCCAGTCTCCTGCATTGCAGGCAGATTCTTTACTATCTGAGCCACCACAGATGTAAGAAGTCCTTACATCCTAGATATTCCGGCAAACTTTTGAGTCACAGTGCCTTGATCTGAGCTCCCTCTACTGGCAATACATGAGATAAGGATCCGGACCTAAAAAAACCTCTCAGAATCTATTTTCTAATAGAAAGGAAGAGTACTACACATGCATACACTCATAGTCTATTTTCTGTGTACGGCTCTCTTCCGCACTTCGCTACCATTTTAGAGCCTCTCTGTTAATGCTGCCTCCCTTTTAATGTCCCTAGCTAGAATTCAGTATGAAGAAGGACAGAGAAAAAAAAGAAAGGATGCTCACAGATACAAGCATAAACAGATATGTAGATATAGATACCACAGTGTTATCAGGATTTTTACGTGAATGTCTAGACATGAATGTCCTGGATTTCAACTTCTTGTACCTAGCAGCAGAGTAAACAGAAATACTCTAAACAGATGCCCAGTGGCATGTAAAGTTCATATAATATATAACGGTAGTTGTCAATAGTAAAGACTTTCGAATTTTCCAATCCTTGCTTTTTTTTTTTATGGTGTTCCCTAAGTCACAGTCCTCAAAACAGAATTTCCATTTACTAGAGGAATTTGACTGTTCTTTCTCTCCTCTCTCCTTTTCTTGAAGATTCTTGTTTTCCCTCTGGTTTCTCTTGCATGTTTTTGGATAAGCTCCATTACCCTGTTGTTGAACCCAAGAGTTTACTAGTTTGCAAACATGCAACCAAGATTAGTGTACAAACATGGAAGGATGAAGAGGTACCAGAGAAGGAGGAAGTTACATTGAGAAATAGGAGATGTTTTACTTTAATTTACCTTCTTACCTTTAATTTACTTCTGAGAGCAGAAAGAGTCAGGCCAATATAATGGAAATGCAAATTGAATGTATTCTCATTTCACCCCTGTTACACATTGGCAGTATAAAGTTGAACTAATACTTAACCTCCCCAGTCCTCAGGTTTGCCATCAGTAAAATATCCTGTGTTGTCCACCTCGGTGAATGACATAACTATCTGTCCAATCACCTGAAGCCGAATCCTTGGGAGTCATTACTGACTTGACTTTATTCCTCATTCCCTGTATCAACTAGGACTTATAAATTCCATCTTCTTAGGAACTAATATCTCTCCCTCCCTTTCCTTTTTAACTGCTACTGACCTAATCCAGTCTTATCTTCTCACCGGGTATGCTGTGGCAGCCACTTGTCTAAATATCCAACCTCCAGTCCAGCTCCACTAATTTTTTGTCAGTTTGATGTTGTTGGCTCATTACCAGAGTAGATTGGGGTTTTTTACCCCACAATGTTGTGAAACTATTTTCAAACTTTTCTTTATTATCACCAATGGAATCCCCATACTCATTAAGCAGACACTTCCCACTCCTTCCTCCCCCCATCTCCATTAATTTTATTTTCCATACTATCTCCATTTACATTTCTAAAATAGGTATTATATATGATTATGTCACTTCATCAGAAAACTTTAAATTGCCCTCATTTTCTGCATTATGATTGCTTATTATAGCTATCAAGATCCCCCATGATTATGTAGGAAAACTTATGTTTACAGATTGATCATTCCCTTCTCACATATATGTTAGTACTAACTCACAGTTACTGAGCATTTGTAATGTCTAGAACACCTTTTCCTTACCATCCATCATGAGCTTGTTAAAGGCAGAGAGCTTGTTTCATTCATCTTTGAATCTTCCATTGTCTAACTCAATGTTTATAAAATTGATTATCATTATTCAGCCAGCTTTTGCCATGAAGGGCCATAGAGTAAGTATTTGAGGCTTTTAGGTCCATAGGGTCAAAACGAAGCTATTTTAGTATGAGAACAACATGAGATAAGTAAATGAATGAACGAAGTTGAGTTTCAGCGAAACCTTATTTCTGGACCCTAAAATTTGAATTTCACTTAATTTCCATGTGTCACAAAATATTTTTCTTTTGATTTTTTTTCTCTAACAATTAAGAAACATAAAAACCATTCTTAACCCTTAAGCTACACAAAAACAGTCAGTGGGCTGTATTTAATTCATAGGTGGTAGCTTCCCAGCCCCTGGCCTATATGGTATCTGAAGTTCTTTCCTGTGCCAACATTCTAGAAAAGAAAAAGAGAATAGAAAAAACTATGGATGAAGCCAAGGGATGAAAAAGAGAATGTTCTTATTCTATGGTAACCTGCAATTTTAAAAAGTGATATAACAGACTGAAAGGATATAAAGGACGTGGGGCAAGGGGGTAGGCTTTTTACAAGAATAATTATGCCTGGACAAAACTATTCCTTTATCTGAGAGAGGAAGAATATGGAAAGAGACAATATGAATGACTTGTAGCCAACAGAGGTCATTTAATGAATCAGATGAATGATTCTGTGGCCCAGAGTGTTTGATTTTAGCCCCTAATCAGCAAGGCCTAGTAGACTAGGCCTTGGTCATTTGTGTAGAAGTGGTTCTCTAGCAAACTCAGCCTTAGAATTCTCTGCTAAACTATCAGTAGTGCCAATCTGGTGTGCATGATGCTTTAGGAAATAATACAAAGTGATTTTCTTTGTTTTTATTATTTTTTAAATGTTTGGGTAAAGGATTTCTGATGGTGGAGGTTTTAAAAACAGGAAATACACATTGCTATTATCCTAATCTGTACTTCATTTTTCAGGGGGAGTGTTGGACATATCCTCATATTTTAGATATGTGCGCATGCTATTCCAGTGCATACAGAAACTTTTTCTGACATACTACTACTTACTTTGTCTGTTCACTTACCAATAGGAAATGTTAAATATATCTAAGAAATCAACTTCTTGCTTTGTGAACTTCTCCAGACTACAGCAGATCACAGATATTCAAGCTGAAATCTACCAGGTAAATTTTGCTGGAGTTTCTACTTTCCACTTCTACTAAAGGAAAGCATCTTGGTTCCAACAATTTCCTTGCAAGTAGAATGGTATCTAGCACATAGCTGTGTAGGCTTTTCTTTGCAGTAGTTGATAACAGTAGTAACCATAGTAATGAGTAGTAGCAATAGCAGCAACAGGGCTTAAAACACCAAAATGAAAAGCTTCCATAACAAGTCACCTTCCTGCTCCCTTTAAATATTCCTGAGTTAAAGACTGTCCTTTTTTTAAAATCAAAGTTTAAGCTTTTACTTCAGGTAAGCTAAGTGGTATTTTTGTTTCTAATGTAGAAAAACCTGGAAATTGAACTCCTAAGCCTAGAAAAAGATGCAGCAGATGTTGTCCATCCTTCCTTTTTGGGTAAGTGATTTAATTAAACGAGTAATCATTCGAATGTCAACTTTTTCTTAAGATTACTTTAAATAAGCACTAGGCTACAAGGTTATGATAATTTTTCCAGGTATTATGCCAAAGCTAACAAAGTCAGCTTTTCTGTGGGCTTAGCTATTGCAAATAGCATAAAAAGTGGCTGAGGTAGGAGCTCCTCAGAGTCAGTAGAGCTTAAAAGACAAAGGCTGAAGAATCTTACAGATGAAAGTATCCTAAAGGGACATGATAGCTAAAGCAAAGGGTAACCATGGATTGAATATTTGATTAGAAAAAAAAATTTTTGGTATAAATCACATTATTATTATGATATTTGGTGATGTTTAAATATAGGCTGCATTAAATATTGGCAGTATTGTACCAATGTTAAATTATCTGAATTTAATAGTAGTGATTTGATTCTCTTATATAACTACACTTGTTGTTACATTAGAGAATGTTCCTGTTTGGGAAAATACATGCTAAAGTTTTAGAAGTTAAAAGGTCACGACATCTGCAACTTACTCTCAAATTGGTTATGAAAAATATATGTATGTGAGTGTAAAGAAAGAGAAAAAATGTAGCCAAATGTTGGTTTGTGAGTCTAGGTGAAATGTCTATGGGAATTCAGTCAGTGAACTTTTCTTGAAACTTCAGTAAGTTTGAGATTTTTTTTAAATAATAATTTAAGAGTCAGTTGATAGCCATTAACTGAATTCTGGGGAAAATACTGACATAAAAGTAGCTGATAAGACAAATGTTTACTTTTTAGTGTTCATATAGAATATTAGAGGCAAAGACTTTATGTGAAAAATATGGCTCTGGCTATAAAAAGTAGGAGTAGAATTGGAAAACACTAAGAATTTAGCACTAGATTGGGTAGTCAATAGGAAGAGTAAGAGAAAATATTAATAGTTGAAAATGAAACTAGTGTTGGGTATTAAAGATAGCAAAGGGGAGATATTTAGGAGAGAAGTGGTGGGATTGATTTTTGATGTTGATAGTGATTTCAAAACTTGTCCTGTTGCTAACTATAAATTCTGATTCTGGTTTGTGTAGCTCAGAAGTGTCATAGTCTGCAAAGCATGAATAATCATTTGGAAGCAGTGCTAAAAGAAAAGCGGTCCCTCAGGCAAAGACTGTTGAAACCCATGTGCCAAGGAAACTTGCCTGTTGAAGCTGTTTATCACAGGTTAGACTACAAAGTAGACATTAACAGTTACATGTTTCCTGCTGCTGCTGCTAAGTCGCTTCAGTCATGTCCGACTCTGTGACCCCATAGACGGCAGCCCACCAGGCTCCACCGTCCCTAGGATTCTCCAGGCAAGAACACTGGAGTGGGTTGCCATTTCCTTCTCCAATGCATGAAAGTGAAAAGTGAAAGTGAAGTCGCTCAGTCGTGTCCGACTCTTGGCGACCCCATGGACTGCAGCCTACCAGGCTCCTCCATCTATGGGATTTTCCAGGCAAGAGTACTGGAATAGGGTGCCATTGCCTTCTCCCCATGTTTCCTGAGGGTAGTTTTTATTTAGAGTAGTAATTATTTCATAGCATAATTCATTGAATAGTATATGAGTGATTGTATCTATTATTAATGCTGATACATTAAACCAGAAAGAAAACCCTTTACTTTAAAGAATTATAGCAATGGTGAAGAGAAAGGCATTTCTTTTGCCCAGTGTCTTGGAAATTATAATGACTTTAATGAAAGAAATTAGATTCATAACATAGTAAGGTGGATAAAATCATTTTTATTGTGTATAGACAGTTTTCTGTGATGTAAATTTATTATTATGTTAATATCTCTCTATTAAAAATTCCGTTGGGGGAGTTTAAGCAGGGACAGATGAACACAGGGTCAACCAAAAGGAGGAAAATTACAATTCTGATCTTACCTGTGCTGACTGTATGCCTCAAAGCCTTGGGCAAATGACTTAAGTTTTTACCTTAGCTTCCCATTCCATAGAAGGGGCATGCTCTCTTTTTTCTCAAAGGAGTATGGGAAGTATCAAATTGAAGGTGTAGGTTATTAATAATAAATAATAATAAAGTTAAAAAGCAGGCATCTGGTGATCTGATTGCTTTCTCCAACCAGTGTCTTACTAACTGACCCTGAGCCGATCGATATTTCCTTTTTTAAAAAAAAAAATTTATTTATTTGGCTATGACAGGTCTTAGTTACAGCATACAGGATCTTTAATTGTGGCATGCAGGATCTAGTTCCCTGACTAGGGATGGAACCCAGGCCCCCTGCATTGGGGAGTGCAGAGTCTTAACTGCTGGACCACCAGGGAACAGTATTTCCTTTTAAGTGTCAAATCTTTTACCTTACAGTCAAATAATAGATATACAAATCCCATGCTTGTGAATATATTCAGTATAGTAAAATATCATTTATATATATACTATACATTATAAATATCAGAAGAACTAAGTAATAATTTGAAGGCATGTTGCAAATACAAAGATTTAAAGTAGTTTCATGTGTAGGCTATTTCAGTGAAGCTCATTTATCCTTGTTGTCTTCACCCTTCAAGAATAAGTGGATTGAAAAGGAATGAGGTTTTACCTAGAGAAATTTTTACTTATGTGAGAAAGTGATTAACATTTATGTTTGTCTAACATTAGGTAACATTAGACACGATTAGTGTTGTCTCTGTTTTTCTGTTTGGATGACAAGCTAATTCCTATTTAAAATGAAAGAGAAGAACCTTTTTTATCATTGCTATTTCCATGAATGCAGAAAGGTTATTTAATGACTCATTGGGTAGATTGTAATTCTCTTATTTCATATTAAAAGTTCTAATTAAAGGGAAAAAAGAAAACACAAAATATCTGAAGTGGAAAAAAAATAGTTGACTTTTTTTTCTCCTTCCTTCAGATACATGGTGCATTTGCTGGAATTGGCAGTAACTTTCATTGAGCGATTAGAAGATCATCTTGAAACAATTAGAAATATCCCTCATTTAGATGCAGATCTAAAGAAAATGGTGAGTATTACCAATAGCATTTAGGTACTTCATCTCCTTTCACCTTGCTTATAACTATCATTGGTTCTTTTATACTAGAATCTCAAATGTGTGATCTCCCTGCTTAACTTTTTGATGGCTAATATTATCAGTGAATTATTTTTTTAATTAGGATGCCTTTTTTAAAATTTATAAGTCATTTTACATTGTTTTATTCAAATATTTAATAAATCTGTTATCTTCATTGTGCAAGGAACTATGCTATGTATATCATGAGAGAGAAACAGATATGACCAATCCCTTCCTTCAGATTCTCAAGGTTTGGTGAGAGAAAATATAAGATACTTTTTACTTTATAGTATTATTTGCACAGTGAGTACAGCAGAGAATGATAAAGAAGATGCTATCTATTAAGCACAGAAAAAGGGGTGATTACTTTCGTTTTAAGAAGATTGGGACTAGAATAGGAAGTAGGAATATTTCAGTAAAGTTTTAAATAGGAGTTAGAAGCAAGCTGCATCTTGAAGAATCAGTGAAAAAGAGTAGTTCAGCCAAAAGCAGTTTGAGACAAGACATGAAAATTAGAGAGCATAGGTATTTGAGGAAAGAATGGTACTCCAGTTGATTTTTAAGGGCATTGAGAGGGAGATTGGCACAGGGTTAGTTCATGGAATATTTTGAAAATCAGACTAAGAAGTTTAGACTTTGAGTATTGGGGAACTGTTGGATGGTTTTTTCATTTGTTTTTAGAGTAGTGCACAGAGGGTTGATTTACTTAATCAGAACTGTAGTTTAATCATGGAGAAAATAACGGTAGAGTAGACTGAGCCTTGTCACTCCCAGGTATGAGCATAGCATCAGTATCACCTGGAATCTTGTTAGAAATGCAGAACTCCTTCACCTTAGACCTTCAGAATCTGAATCTATAGTTTAACAAGTTCCTCAGGTGATTTCTGTACACATCATTAAAATTTGATGAGCTGTGGGTTAGAGGACTAGGCAGAGGAACCAAAGGCAAGAAACTTGGAGAATAAATACAGTTGTTCAGATGAAAGATTTAAAGCATCTGAATACAAAGGATTGTGCTGATTATTTTAGATTCTAGAGGTCAAGCTTCTATCATGTGGCTACTATTTGGACAAGTGACACATCCAAGGAATGAAATTTCTAGCCTTGGGGCCTTGAGGATGAGTAGTATCAAGAGATTAAAGAAACCAATAAGTTTGTTTTCTGACATGTCTTATACAGAGAGTAAATGTTTAGTCATGGTTTGTTGAACTGTAGTTAAATTGAGGTTGAGATACTGAATATGCATCTAGATGGAGATTTCCAGAAAACTGAAATGTAGGACTGAACTTTAAGAAGGTTAGTTTGACAGTATAGACTGAGTGTCATCTGCATGAAGGTGATCAGTAAAGAGAAAGGAGAGTTGAACTCACAAAGAAAAAGAATGTGTAGGAGATTTAAGGAGCCTTTGTATTAAGAGGCTGGAAAAGATAAGTTGTTAACTTTTGGTGTCATAATTCTTATGATACAGTAATGATGTATTAATGAGGGACATGGTTTCTCTCCTGTTTTCCCCTTCTTTCATCTGTTACAGAGCACAGCTTTAGCAAAGATGGATATTTTGGTGACTGAGACAGAAGAACTGGCAGAGAATGTACTCAAGTGGCGAGAACAACAAAAGGAAGTTTCCTCTTATATCCCCAAAATATAGCTGAAAAAAATTCTCTTCATAAACATGATGTTATAGTGCCTCCTTTACCTCTTACTTCTAAAGTTAATGTTCAAACTATTAATGCCAAGTAATTATCAACTGTTTATTTTTATTTAATTATATGTAATTGTGTGAAGCCCATTTCTAGGCAATTATAACACAGGTATTTATAGACTTTGCCACTAGCCAAACTGAAAGAGCCCTCTTTATATTGAAATACTAAGATTCCAAGTTCATTAAGACAAAACTGAATTTTCTTTTGTTTTCCATGTATTTTTGTTCCAGTTTTCAGTAAAGCTCAAATGTAAGTATGGCAGTTTATTAACATAAGTGCATTAACCATATCTTAGGTAGCAGACTTTATTATGTTTTTTAAAAATGCATGTTTTTGAATTAGAAGAGTCTAGAATCTCAAAGTATATTGATTATTCCTGTGGGATTGTCACTAAGTGTGCAGAAGAATAACAGCAGATCAGACTTTGATCCTTTGAAAGGCCTGCTTGAAAAGCTGGACCTTGGCTGGCATCTGGAAACTTAGATTCCAAGAGGATTCCCTCCACTCTTGTCAGTTAGAGTTGCTTTCTGTGACTAAGGTGTTTGTACAGTGTGGTTTGTGCTAACACATGCTTTCTTCCTGGGAATCTAGAATTTGGATATATGCTAGGCAGGATGTACCTATGTGAATAGCCCACAATAACAACCCTCGCACAGCTTGTTTGTTTTGTATTGATTTGGCCCTGCTGTGTGGCTTGTGGGATCTCAGTTCTCCAAGCAGGTATTGAACCCGGGCTGTTAGCGGTGAAAGCATGGAGTCCTAACCACTGAGCTGGAGTTCCCTGGCGTGGCATCTTTTGCTTCTGTTTGTTTGTTTGTTTTTGGCACTGCATCTTTAATGAGGTTTTATGGTAGACAACCTTTCACACATGTCACAATTCAGTTGCTGGAGGAATTAAGCACATCCTGTGGGACTCTATTGGCAGAGGACTCTGGAAGTTTGTGCCTGCTTTCCCCCCAGACTTTGCCCTGTACACCTTTTGCTTTGCTCTTCTGCTTCGAATGCTTTTGCTGGAGTAAATCATAGCTATGAGTACAGTGATGTGCTGAGTCCTATGAGTCCTCCAAGCATCTCATCAAACCAGGGTGGCAAGGAGAGAGTTTATGGGTACCCAACATATGAAGCAGTTCCAGAGGGTATTCACTGGCAGCCTTAGAAACAGGCCAAAAAGCAAAGTAGAGCAAAGAAAAGAAAAAGGCACATTATGGTAAAACTTTGAGAGGTTTTACCTCACAAATTGCTCAGATATTTTACATATCAGAGTTTATTATGCGTACAAAAGAGACTGGTATACTAAGTCTTAGGATGTATTTATTTGTATCAGGAGTAAAACTACTCTTGGCTTATTTTCAGACTTAGGGTTCTCTTTTGCTTTAAATGTATGCTTCAGTATTTTTATGCCGTTGCATTCTCTATCACCGGAATTCACTCATCCTTGTATTCAGCACACTCTTAAAGACAAGAAGACCTCAACATAGTGGATGAGTTAAGTAGTTGTCCATAAGGAAACAGTATCATTACCCAAAACTATCCTGCTAAAACAACATGTTTTGAAGCCTGTTTTGCTGACCTTTGCAACTGGGGTATAGAAGAGTTGTCATAATGTCTTGAATATTGCTGAACATTGCCTAGACACTTTAAGCAAAACTTTTAGTTGCATTTCATTAGAAATCCATTCAAGCCCATTCTTGGTTTCAAACATCTTACTAAGCATTTTCTTCATGTAATTTCATATATGTATATATGAGGATATATATTTTTATGTCACAGTTATTGATATATATGATTTAAGTATTATTTTTGCCTTTTTTTGTCTTTTATGTCTTTTTCAAAATAAATAAACCTTTAGTTTCTAACTAAAACTTTGTGGTCCTTGTCTGAATTCTGTATTGAAAGGACAGATACTTTATTTAGCTTACACAGTTAAAAGGATAAGGATACAGGTTATCTGATTCACAAAAGCTTCAGGTAAGTTGAGACTGAGGTCTACTACAAAGAGAAAAACTAATTTAGTACTATGCTGAAGTCAGTAAGTGTGGATCAGTTGTTCTTTTCCCCCAGCTTCTAGACACGTAGATACTATCAATGTTGTTTAGTCACTAAGTTGGGTCTGACTCTTGGGAGCCCTATGGACTGTAGTCCACCAGGCTCCTCTGTCCACGGGATTTCCCAGGCAAGAATACTGGAGTGGGTTGCCATTTCCTTCTCCATGGGATTTTCCCAACCCATGGCTCTTGCGTCTTCTGAATTGGCAGACAGATTCTTTACCAGGGGAAGCCCCATGTGTGAGTGCTCACTTGCTTCATTAGTGTCTGACTCTTTGTGGCCCTGTGAAGTGTAACTCACCAGGCTCCTCAGTCCATGGGATTCTCCAGACAAGAATACTGGAGTGGGTTTCCATGCCCTCCAGGGGATCTTCCCAACCCAGGGACTGCATTGAGTCTTCTGTGTCTCCTGCACTGCAGGCAGATTCTTTACCGTTAAGCCACTGGTGAAGCCCAAGGGAAGCCCCAGATACTATCAATAAGACCATCCAAACAAAAATAGTTCTGAACGTTTTTCTACTTACGCTAGATGTGTGAGAGTTGTGAATTCACTTCCAACACAAGAATGATGCTACTTTATGGAGACCATTCTGAAGAAATCTGCGTTGCTGCCTGATTTTTCCAGTACTTTTCTTATTTTACCCCTTGCTCTGATTTGTGATTCTGCCAACCTGACCCCTGTTATCCTCTCAACATTCCATATAGTTAGGAAAATAGTCTGAGGAACAGGAAAACCCAAAGGGTTTCCTGACATGCAAAATAGAGAGTTGAGATATTAATAAAATTAATCAATGTATTATGGAATTTCCTAAGGTAATCCCTGTAAAACATGAATTTATATGAGATTTATTCTGCAGTGTGTGGAATCTACTCATTATCTTAGAAATTAGTATAATTCAAGATAAGCAGATCACGTTTTAGAGTTCTTTTTATTTTGCCTTTTCTTTTTCCTTTCTCACCATTTCCAAGTTAATTTTCTCTTCTTTTGGAAAAACCACATAAATGTAGGAAAAGATTTACATTAGGACATGGTAAGAGCAGGAGTCTAGGAATTTATGAACTGTTCCTAGGAGACGATGGACCTCCAAGGTTGTGCTACCCAAATTTAGGGTACCAAAACAGAACTCAAATATCTTACTTGAGACTTTGAATCACTTTAATGTAGAAGGCTAGTAAAAGGGAAAAGTCATTCATTTCCTGAAGGCTGTGGTGAGATTACATTTTCAAGGAGACCCTACACAGACAATATGCTTCCTTGTCAAAAATTAATTTACCTCAAGATGGCAACATATTTTTGATCAGTAGATACTAATAATACTTTCTGTAACTTATATTTTCTTTTCTGAGTCTTAGCTTTTGTGGGGTGTAAAAATTTACCTTGGTCAATAAAGATTTACTTGAAAAACTGCAGGATGGAAGGCTTTCTGCAGAAAACCTGATGATAGGTGGGACTCACTGAACAGTGTATCAGTAATCTGTGCTGCCTTTTCTCTCCAAGCTCATCTTATATTCTTTCCATCTCCAACTCCAGATTCAGAGATTTAGAGACAGGGTTTGTCTTTAGCTACTACATTACAGAGAGTAATAGCAAAGGCAAATTAGATCTGGTTTTAGATCCAAGTTCCACCATTTAGTAGCTGTGTATTCTTTCTAACTTATTTAGTATCAGTCTCATTTTCCTCATCTCTGAAATGAGATGATAACAGTACCTACTTCATGGATTCTTGGGAAGAGTAAACAAGATAATGCGTAAAAACCAATCAGTCGCTGCTGCTAAGTCACTTCAGTCGTGTCAGACTCTGTGCGATCCCATAGACGGCAGCCCACCAGGCTCCCCCGTCCCTGGGATTCTCCAGGCAAGAACACTGAAATGGGCTGCCATTTCCTTCTCCAATGCATGAAAGTGAAAAGTGAAAGTGAAGTCGCTCAGTTGTGTTTGACCCTCAGCGACCCCATGGTCTGCAGCCTTTCAGGCTCCTCCGTCCATGGGATTTTCCAGGTAAGAGTACTGGAGTGGGGTGACATTGCCTTCTCCGAATCAGTCGCTAGTACATAATAATTGAAAGTCATTGCTGTTATTAGATATAACCAAAACAAAGATGATTTTGATAACCCTTTCTAAGCTATTCCTTTTATTTCTTCAGGCAGAATGTTCCAAAAATATGAACTGGATATGATGGAATTTAGTTAAGGAAACCATTCTGGATTCCCTGAAATTTTACTTTATAAATCACAGTGAGGTCACTTTAAGAAGTCCTGAGGGAGAAAGCTAGCTTGGTTAAATCATAGAACAGTGTAACTTAAATTCTAACAGGAAATTCAGATGAAAACTTCTGAGGTGCTTTTTTCTCACCAATCTAATTGGCATAAATTCAAAAGTTTGTCGAGATACCCTGCTAATGAGGCTGTGGAAAAACAGAAATGCTCAGTATTGCTGATGGAAACACAAAAATCATTCATATAGCTCCTACGGAGGAGAAAAAGTGTTATTCGCTCAGTTGTGTCCAACTCTTTGTGACCCCATGGACTGTAGCCTGCCAGGTTTCTCTGTCCATGGAATTCTCTAGGTAAGAATACTGCAGTGGGTTGCCATGCCCTTCTCCATGGGATCTTCCTGACCCAGGGATTGAATGTGGGTCTCCTGCATCGTAGGCAGATTCTTTACCTTCTGAGCCAGGGAAGTCCTACAGAAGAAAATGGAAATATTTAGCTTAAGTGCATAAGCATTTTCTTTTGGACTCAGCAATTCTACTTTCAGGAACCTACTGCAAAGACATATTGGCGAAAATAAGAAAAGGTGTATGCATACGGCTATTTACACCAGGAATACTTCTAGTACCCAAAGACTGGAAGCAATCAAATTTGCTATTAGTAAGGAAATGATAATATATAAACTATGGACATCCACATAGATCACGATGCAGATGTAGAAAGAAATGAGGTATATCTCTCTATACTGACAGCAAGTGATACACAGGATATACTGTAAAGTATAAAACAAAGTCAGAATCAGGAATTCCCTGGCAGCCCAGTGGTTAATACTCAGTGCATTTATCGTTGTGGCCTGGGTTCAATCCCTGGTTGGGGAACTAAGATTCCAAAAGCTATGCAGAGCAGCCAAAAAGCCAAAACAAAGAAACAAACAAAACCATAGTCAGAGTAGTATGTATGTTGCTGCTTATGTAAGAAAGGGGGAGGATAAAAATATATTGTATATATAGTATATATATAAACTAAAAAGCATGGAAATGAAATTTTTTTCCTAGTCCTTCAGGTGCAAAAGTAGGTTATTTGAGATATTTCTTATTTCTTAAAGCAGGCATTTTTTGCTACGAACTTCCCTCTTACAGCTGTTTTGTTGTATTTCATATGTTTTGTTATGTTTATTATGTTTGTTGCTTTTGTCTTACATTTTTTACATTGTTTTCTGTTTTTTTTTTTCTGACCTATTATTCAGTAGCATTTGTTTAATCACATATTTGTGAATTTTCCAGTTTTCTTCTTATAACTGCTTTTTAGTTTCATACCATTGTGGTCAGAAAAGATGTCTGATATGGTTTCAATCCTCTTAAATTTATCTTATTTCATGGCCTTACATAAACTAGTATGTAAATTATGTTACAAAAATTTATAAAAGTATTGCAATTTAACTTTTTTTAATTAAAAAATAAAGACATAAAAGGAACCAGAAATCCTTGAAGAAAAGGCCTATATCACACTTGGAACATGTTCAAGATGCACCTGAAACTTCCTGTCATGTCAGAAATAAAGGAAGCTAGCAGAGGCTACTGGAGCTGAGTAAAAAGTCAATGAGCCTCTTCAATAAATGGTGCTGGGAAAATTGGACAGTTACATGTAAAAGAATGAAATTAGAACACTTGCTAACACCATACACAAAGATAAACTCAAAATGGATTAGAAAACTAAATGTAAGACCAGAAACTATAAAACTCTTAGAGGAAAACATAGGCAGAACACTCGATGACATAAATCAAAGCAAGATCCTCTACAGTCCACCTCCTAGAGTAATGGAAATAAAAACAAAAGTAAACAAGCGGGACCCGATTAAACTTAAAAGCTTTTGCACAGCAAAGGAAACTATAAGCAAAGTGAAAAGACAACCCTCAGAAGGGAGAAAATAATAGCAAATGAAACAATTGACAAAGGATTAATTTCCAAAATATACAAGCAGCTCATATAACTTAATACCAGAAAAACAAACAACCCAATCAAAAAGTAGCAAAAAGACCTAAACAGACATTTCTCCAAAGAAGACATATAGATGGCTAACAAACACATGAAAAGATGCTCAATGTCACTCATTATTAGAGAAATGCAAATCAAAACTACAATGAGATATCACCTCACACTGGTCAGAATGGCCCGCATTAAAAAAATAAATAAATAAATGCTGGTGAACGTGTGGAGAAAAGGGAACACTCTTGCACTGTTGGTGGGAATGTAAATTGATAGAGCCACTATGGAAGATGGTATGGAGATTCCTTTAAAAACTAGGAATAAAACCACCATAAGACCTAGCAATCCCACTCCTAGGCATATACCCTGAGGAAACCAAAATTGAAAGAGACACATGCATCCCATTGTTCACTGCAGCACTATTTACAATAGCTAGAACATGGAAGCAAACTAGATGTCCACTGACAGATGCATGGGTAAAGTTGTGGTGCTTATACACAATGGAATATTACTAAACCATAAAAAGGAACACATTTGAGTCAGTTCTAATGAGGTGGATGAACCTAGATATTATACAGAGTGAAGTGAGTCAGAAAGAGAAAGATAAATATCGTATTCTAATGCATATATGTGGAATCTAGAAAAATGGTACTGAAGAATTTATTTACAGGGCAACAATGGACAACAGACAGACAACGAACAGACAGAGAACAGACATATGGATATGGGGAGAGGGGAGAAGAGGGTGAGATGTATGGAAACAGTAACATGGAAACTTACATTTCCATATGTAAAATAGATAGCCAACAGGAATTTGCTGTTGGCTCAAGAAACTCAAATAGGGGCTCTGTATCAACCTAGAGGAGTGGGATGAGGAGGGAGATTGGAGGGAGTTTCAACAGAGACGGGATATATGTATACCAGTGCAAAGAAATAGAGGAAAATAATAGAATGGGAAAGACTAGAGATCTCTTCAAGAAAATTAGAGATACTAAGGGAACACTTCATGCAAAGATGGGCTCAATAAAGGACAGAAAATGTATGGACCTAACAGAAGTAGAAGATATTAAGAAGAGGTGGCAAGAATACACAGAAGAACTGTATAAAAAAGATCTTCATGACCCAGATAATCACGATGGTGTGATCACTCACCTAGAGCCAGACGTCCTGGAATGTGAAGTCAAGTGGGCCTTAGGAAGCATCACCATGAACAAAACTAGTGGAGGGGATGGAATTCCAGTTGAGCTGTTTCAAATCCTGAAAGATGATGCTGTGAAAGTGCTGGACTCAATATGCCAGCAAATTTGGAAAACTCAGCAGTGGCCACAGGACTGGAAAAGGTCATTTTCCATTGACTTTCATTTTCCAATGAAAAGATCATTTTCATTCCAATCCCAAAGAAAGGCAATGCCAAAGAATGCTCAAACTACCACACAATTGCACTCATCTCACATGCTAGTAAAGGAATGCTCAAAATTCTCCAAGCCAGGCTTCAGCAATATGTGAACTGTGATGTTCAAGCTGGTTTTAGAAAAGGCAGAGGAACCAGACATCAAATTGCCAACATCTGCTGGATCATTGAAAAAGCAAGAGTGTTCCAGAAAAACATCTATTTCTGCTTTACTGACTATGCCAAAGCCTTCGACTGTGTGGATCACAAGAAACTGTGGAAAATTCTGAAAGAGATGGGAATACCAGACCACCTGACCTGCCTCTTGAGAAATCTGTATGCAGGCCAGGAAGTAATAGAACTGGACATGGAACAACAGACTGGTTCTAAATAGGAAAAAGAGTATGTCAAGGCTGTATATTGTCACCCTACTTATTTAACTTATATGCAGAGTACGAGAAACACTGGGCTGGGTGAAACACAGGCTGGAATCAAGATTGCTGGGAGAAATATCAATAACCTCAGATATGCAGATGATACCACCCTCACAGTAGAAAGCAAAGAACTAAAGAGCCTCTTAATGAAAGGGAAAGAGGAGAGTGAAAAAGTTGGCTTAAAGCTCAACATTCAGAAAACGAAGATCATGGCATCTGGTTCCATTACTTCATGGCAAATACATGGGGAAACAGTGGAAAAAGTGTCAAACTTTATCTTTTGGGACTCCAAAATCACTGTAGATGGTGACTGCAGCCATGAAATTAAAAGACACTTACTCCTTGGAAGGAAAATTATAACCAACCTAGATAGCATATTAAAAATCAGAGACATTACTTTGCCAACAAAGGTCCGTCTAGTCAAGGCTATGGTTTTTCCAGTGGTCATGTATGGATTCGAGAGTTGGACTGTGAAGAAAGCTGAACGCTGAAGAATTGATGCTTTTGAACTGTGATGTTGGAGAAGACTCTTGAGAGTCCCTTGGATTGCAAGGAGATCCAAGCAGTCCATCCGAAAGAGGATCAGTCCTGGTTGTTCACTGGAAGGACTGATGTTGAAGCTGAAACTCCAATACTTTGGCCACCTGATGCGAAGAGCTGACTCATTTGTAAAGACCCTGATGCTGGGAAAGATTGAGGGCAGGCAGAGAACAGGATGACAGAGGATGAGATGGTTGGATGGCATCACTGTCTCAATGGACATGAGTTTGGGTAGACTCTGGGAGTTGGTGATGGACAGGGAGGCCTGGCGAGCTGCAGTCCATGGGGCTGCAAAGAGTTGGACACTACTGAGCGACTAAACTGAAACTGAACTGAATATGTATACCTATGGCTGATTCATGTTGAGGTTTGACAGAAAACAGCAAAATTCTGTAAAGCAATTATCCTTCAATAAAAAATAAATTAATTAAGGAAGAAGTCAATGAGGTTCCCACTGGCCAAAGTTGGGGTGATTTTGGCTCCCAAGAATAGTAACTGCAGTAGACTGAAGCAAACCAAATAAGTTTAAACTCATGACTTTATAATATTGTTAAAAACAACAACAACAGCTGATTTATAATAAGAAATATATTTGGTCCTTGTCTCACTTTTTGGCACAGAGCTCCTAAAGCCCTTGGGATTTCCTTTTCACTTTCATGCATTGGAGAAGGAAATGGCAACCCACTCCAGTGTTCTTGCCTGGAGAATCCCAGAGACGGCAGAGCCTGATGGGCTGCCATCTGTGGGGTCGCACAGAGTCAGACACGACTGAAGCGACTTAGCAGCAGCAGCAAGGCCAGAAGTATAAGTAGCAATCCGGACTTTCGACTGGGTCTGAAGTCTGCTCTAGCAAATTAGCCATACCCAGGGAGTGGGTCATCAGAATCTCTAGTTTGTAGCTGGTGGGTCAGAAGAAAAGGTAACACCATGGACTCGTGATTGAGGTCAGAAGTGGAGGGAAATCTTGAGGGACTGAACTCAGCTTGGGAATCTGATGCTATGTCTGAGTAGAACTCAATCAAAGGATACCCAGCTGGTATTAGAGAACTGCTTGGTGGTGAGGGGACTGCCCCCACCTGTTGGAAACTGGGTCCAGAACCTTTAAGCTCTTAATGAAATGATGATTTAATTAATTCAGAGGATGCTCATTAGTGGCTATAAATAGCACAAAAAGAAAGACAGGTGCCAATTGATTTGATCAAGGCTCTAGATTGAACTACCAAACCAGAAAAAATACAGAGGATAGAAAAACAATTAAATATCACCATAGTGATCAATCTGTTAAATTAGTCTGTGGGAAATTTACAGAAAAAGCTGCCTGGTTTCTTAAACAAATACATTCGAAAGTGGAAAAGGAGGAGGACAAAGAAGCTACTGAATAAAAGATTAAAAGACATATCAACCAATATTTGGATCCGCATTCAAACAAAGAGATGGTTAAAAAACTTACAATCACGTATTTGATGGTGTTATGAAACTAATGTCTTTGGTTGTGATAACTGTATTATGTCTATGTTAAAAAGGTAGACTTCATCGTTCAAAGGCACATATTGAAATACTTATGAGCGATATAACTAAAAATATAGAATACTGTTATGCCAACTTCTCCAACTTGAGGATAGAAATATATATGCACATAAGATACACACACACACACACACACACACACACACACACACACACCTGGCTAGGACTCCATGCTTTCACCCTGGTCAGGGAACACAATATGTGTTTAAATATATACATATAAAAAAATAAATATATACATATAATATATACAAAAATGCATATGTATTTGGCTGCAACATTCAGCTTGCAGGATCTTAGTTCCCTGACCAGGGTGAAAGCACAGAGTCCTAGCCACTGAACCGCCAGGGAATTGCCAAGATGGAAAGATACTAATATAGCGATAGTTCCCGCATCACAGCTTTACTGAGATATAATTAACATATAACATTGTGGAAGTTTAAATTATATAACATGACTATTTCATACATGTATATATTGTGAAACATTAATATCCTTCATCTCACATAATTACATTTTTTTTTGGTGGTAGTGGTGGAGAATATTTAAGATTTATTCCAGGGTGGGAGGGAGGTCCATGGGGGAGAGGATATATGTATACATATAGCTAATAAGTGAAAGGCAAAGGAAAAAAGGAAAGATATACCCATCTGAATCCAGAGTTCCAAAGAATAGCAAGAAGAGATAAGAAAGCCTTTCTAAGTGAACAATGCAAAGAAATAGAGGAAAACAATAGAATGGGAAAGACTAGAGATCTCTTCAAGAATATTAGAGATACCAAGGGAACATTTCATGCAAAGATGGGCACAATAAAGGACAGAAATGGTATGGACCTAACAGAAGCAGAAGAGATTAAGAAGAGGTGGCAAGAAAACACAGAAGTATACAAAAAAGATCTTCATGACCCAGATAACCATGATGGTGTGATCACTCACCTAGAGCCAGATATCTTGGAGGGCAAAGTCAGGTGGGCCTTAGGAAGCACTACTATGAAAAAAGCTAATGGAGGTGACAGAATTCCAGCTGAGCTATTTCAAATCCTAAAAGATGATGCTGTCAAAGTGCTACACTCAATATGCCAGCAAATCCAGAAAACTCAGAGGTGGACACAGGACTGGAAAAGGTCAGTTTTCATTCCAATCCCAAAGAAGGGCAATGCCAAACAATGTTCAAACTACCGCACAATTGCACTCATTTCACATGCTAGCAAAGTAATGCTCAAAATTCTCCAAGCCAGGCTTCAACAGTACATGAACCGAGAACTTCCAGATGTGCAAGCTGGATTTAGAAAAGGCAGAGGAACCAGAGATCAAACTGCCAACATCCTCTGGATCATAGAAAAAGCAAGAGAATTCCATAAAAACATCTACTTCTGCTTCATTGACTATGCTAAAGCCTTTGACTGTGGATCACAACTGTGGAAAATTCTTAAGGAGATGGGAATACCCAGCCACCTTACCTGCCTCCTGAGAAACCTGTATGTATGTAGGTCAAGAAGCAATAATTAGAACCAGACATGGAACAATGGACTGGTTCAGAATTGGGAAAGGAGTACATCAAGGCTGTATATTGTCACCCTGCTTATTTACTTTATACACAGAGTATATCACACAAAATGCCGGACTGGATGAAGCACAAGCTGGAATCAAGTTTGCCAGGAGAAATATCAATAACCTCAGATATGCAGATGACACCACCCCTATGGCAGAAGTCGAAGAGGAACTAAAGAGCCTCTCAATGAAGGTGAAAGAGGAGAGAGTAAAAGCTGGCTTAAGACTCAACATTCAAAAAATCATGGCATCCGGTCCCATCACTTCATGGCAAACAGATGGGGAAACAATGGAAAGAGTGGAGGACTTTACTTTCTTGGGCTCCAAAATCACTGCAGATGGTGACCACAGCCATGAAATTAAAAGATGCTTGCTCCTTGGAAGAAAAGCTATGACAAACCTAGACAGCATATTAAAAAGCAGAGACATTACTTTGCCGACAAAGCTCCATATAGTCAGAGCTATGGTTTTTTCAGTAGTCACATATGGATTTGAGAATTGGACAATAAAAAAAGCTGAGTGCCAAAGAATTGATGCTTTTGAACTGTGGTGTTGGAGAAGACACTTGAGAATCCCTTGGACTGCAAGGGGTCAAACCAGTCAGTCCTAAAGGAAATCAATCCTGAATATTCTTTAGAAGGACTGATGCAGAAACTAAAATACTTTGGCCACCTGATGGGAAGAGCTGACTCATTGGAAAAGACCCTGATGCTGGAAAAGATTGAAGGCAGGAGGAGTAGGGGATGTTAGAGGATGAGATGGTTGGATGGCATCACTGACTCAGTGGACATGAGTTTGAGCAAGCTCTGGGAGATGGTGAAGGACAGGGAAGCCTGGCATGTTGTAGTCCATTGGGTGGCAAAGAGTTTGACACAACTGAGTGACTGAACAACAACAGTAACTAATTCACTTTGTTGTACAGCAGAAACTAAGACAACATTGTAAAGCAACTATGCTCCAATTAACAGAGGAAAAGATCAATGGATATACTTTAGCAAACTAGGAGCTAAAAGAAATGTATTCTCTTGGCAAATTCAATTTTCAACATTATTAAATAACATCATCCTGCTATACATTAGATCCCCAGAAATTATAGCTGGGTGTTTGTACCCTTTGACCAACATATCCTCATTCTCCCTATCTACTCTGTTTCTATGAGTTTGGTTTTTTTAGATTCTCTATACAAGTGAGATTATACAGGATTTTTCTGCCTGAATTATTTAACTCAGTATAATGGCCATCTATGTTGTCATAGATGGCAGGATTTTCTTTTTTGATAATGGATGAGTAATATCTCACTATATATATATATATATATATCAGATGTTCTGTATCCATTCACCCTTCAGTGGACAATTAGGTTGTTGCCACATCTTGGCAAATCATAAATAATGCTGCAATGAACATGAGGATACAGATATATTTTTGAAACAGTGATTTCATTTCCTTTGAATATATACCCAGAAGAGGGATTGCTGGATCATAGGTAGCTCTATTTTTAGTGTTTTGAGGAACTTTCATACTGTTTTCCCTAATACAGCCATTTTTTTCCACTGCAAAGCACAGTGAGTAGAGAAGTCACTCAGAAGACTAGGTTTCCAGGTGAATTTGAATGGTAAACCAGCTGTCCCAATACTCCAGGGAGGAGTCCATTCAAACAGATGAGAGAGGAGGCTGGATAGGTAAACCACAACTGGAACATGCCTGACATATAAAGGCATCACCATGACTCTAGTACTGCCACTGCAGGACTAAAATAGCCTCCAACTTGTCCCTCTTGGACTTCTATCCTTTCCCTTTCCTGAAAATAGTCTCAAAACAGTAGCCAGAGTAAACCTTTAAAAATATAGATCACATAATTTTACTTAATTTTTTAATTTTTAAAATTTTACTGGAGTATAGTTGATTTACAAGGTTGGGTTAATTTCTGCTGTATAGCAAAGTGAATCAGTTATACATATACCTACATCTTTTTTAGATTCTTTCCCATATAGGTCATTATACTGAGTAGAGTTCCCTGTGCTATACAGTGGGTCTTTATGAGTTATCTATTTTATATATAGTAGTGTGGATATGCCAATCCCAATATCTAATTTATCCCTCCCTCCCTGCCCCCATAACCATAAATTGGTTTTCTACATCTGTAACTCTATTTCTGTTTTAAAACTAAGTTCATTTGTACCATTTTTTAAGATTCCACATAAAAGTAATATCATATGTTATTTGTCTTTGTCTGACTTACTTCACTCAGTATGACAATCTCTTGGTCCATCTATGTTGCAGAAAATGGCGTTATTTCATTCTTTTTTATGGTTGAGAATAATTTTACTTTGTCCTCAACATTGTCCAGTAGCTTTCCAGCTCACCTAGAATAAAATCCAAAGGCTTTACCATGGCCTCATGCTACCTCTATGATTCCCTCCCTCTGTCACTCCATGCTATCCCCACTGGCTTTCCTACTGTTCCTCTAACATTCCAGGTTTTTACCAAGTTCAGGGTCTGTTCCCTGTGTCTGAAACTGCCCTTCCACAGAACAGCATCACTCTTCTTTTACAACCTTCAGATTTTTCTCAAGTGTCACATTCTCAAGGCCTTCCCTGGCCATATTATTTACAGTTTCAACACCCTCCTTACTCACTTCCTACCCCCCCTTCTGCTTTATTTTCACTTCTTAGCTAATCTGATATACATTTTACTTAAATTGTTTTACTTATTATCAGTTTCTTTCACCAAGTTGCATGAGGTCAGAGGTTTGCCTGTTTTCTTCACTGCTATGACCTTAATCGTAATACATGACTACTTAGGAAATACTTGTTAAATACATAAACTAATACCTGCAAGTGCTCCTCCCTCCAACACGCATACAGTTCCTGAAATCCTATATAAAGTAGCACCTTTCTCCCTACATACACACAGAGACCATTACTGCATTTCCTTACCGTGCTTTTTCCAAAGTTTCATTTAGCACCATGCGACATATTATATATTCACGTATTTACTCTCTCTTCCCTTCCCTGTGGATTCTAATCTCCATGAAGGTTAGGACTGTATCCTCAGGGCCTTAGAACAGCACTTGACTCCGAGCAGGTACTCAGTAGTTACTTCTTGGATGAATTAATGAACCATTTCTGTCCGATACTATTCCCTACAAGATCACAAACTCTGTCAGGGTGGCGCTGAGCTTCCAGCACAATCTAAGAGAAGCTCGCCAGTGAGAACTCTAAACCCCGAATCCAGCGCCTTTTAAAGGAAAGACAATGCCCCTTGAAGGGAACAGCAAAAACATCGGTGTTCCCCTAATATTTAACCACAGGATTGACAGATCAGGCGAACGCAGAGAATAAAGGATTTAGTACATTACTAAACATACTAAACGAAGACTGTAAACTGTCTAGTGTTAACGAATTTACTAGACTTTGTAGTGCTTCGGACACTGGAAAAACAATAGCTAGTTTCTCTCAAGCGGGAGCCAGCCTTACCCACCCAGGATCTACACCACCCCGACCGCCAGGCTCAGGATTGGTCCAGGCTCCTCAGGCTTGTCTGGGCTTCCTGCCCGCTTGTGGGAGAGGCAGTCCTGTGAGGCGCGTGGGCGGAGCGAGGCGGGGCGGCCTGGGCGTCCTCCCGCCCACCCAGCTCAGGATTGGCCGAGGCTCGGCAGGCACCACCCCGGCCAGGCGTCGGCCCGCATATGGGCGGGGTTGTCCTGCGAGGCGCGTGGGGCAGGCGGGGCAGGGCCCAGGTTGGGGCTGGCCTGGGGCTTGTCTTGACTTGGGGCTGGGTTCGGGGATGCTGCAGCTGGGCAGACCTGCGGGGTCTGAGCCGTGGCTGACGGATGGCCAACGTGCGGGTGGCGGTGAGGGTCCGGCCCCTCAGCAAGAGGTGAGTCTGGGCGGGAGGGGGCGCCTGAGGCGTCAAGTGAGCTGAAAGGAAGGCGGAATCCCCGCCTCTCCCTTCAGTGAGTCTGGCGCGGAGAAATCAGACACAAAGTGGCCCAAGGGGCCAGCGTCCGGAAACCGTAAAGGCCTGGCCGGGACAAGGCCTGACTTGGGTTGGGTTTTCGATTAGTGCCCTGGCGGGGAGCACTTAGTGGAAAGCCTCGGGATGGGCTGTCCTGTCCGTGTCCCCGGAGTCCCTGTGTCCCGGCAGGAGTTTTGAGGGACCGCCCGCGGCTCAAGTTTTGATGCACAGGTTGAGCCTTTCTCTCTGGATACGCTGAGGACTGGGAAGCGTCTCTAAGTGGGGAGAGGGGTCGGCTGTCTACTGTCTCTTCTTGGTGGCTCTGGAGTACTTGTAAGGACTGAGGGAGAATCGTGAGTTTCTGCGTGCACATGGGTTTCTCTGTGAAGAAGTGGAGGAAAGCAGGTTGTAAGGCGTAAGAGGGAAATTGAGGCTCAGAGAGATCGTGGTTTCGTTCTGTGGGCGACTTCAAAAGTGTGAAGTAGGGGGAAGTCATTCTAAGCCCTTCCCTCAGCGTAGCCAGTTCCCGTTGTTGTGTTTTTTTTTTTTTCCATGCGAGAATCTGATCCTACACTCCTCAGCTGTTGAGGCATTCAGGGTCCATAATTTCTTTCCCTTCTTACTGATTTTTCCACTCACATGTTTGGAAAGTCATGGGAGGCTTCACAGAAGGCTTGGTGTTTGAACGCAAACACTTTTGAAAGAGTTGGTTTGCTGACAGGTGGAGGAGAAGGTGTAGAGAGCATTCTGTGAGAACACAGAGCAAAGACTTAGGCTCTTAGGAAACAGAAAAGTTTCGGGCTTTTGAGGAGAGGCTGTGTGGAGGGAGGTGAGTGGTAGGAGATAAACCTGGCAGAATGTGGTTTGGGACCTGAAGGCACATATTGGAACTATTTGGGAGGTTTAAAATTTTCCAGGACACAAGATGGCGAGAAAATTGGACAGAGCAGTCAGAAAAAGACATTGTCTCTCAGAACAAAATTTGGTTCTAGCAGGAGGAGGGCTTCCCTGGTGGCTCATTTGGTAAAGAATCTGCCTGCAGTGTGGGAGACTGGGGTTTGATCCTTGGGTTGGGAAGATCCCCTTGAGGAGGGCATGGCAACTCACTCCAGTATTCTTGCCTTGAGAATCCCACGGACAGAGGAGCCTGGTGGGCTACAGTCCATGGGGTCACGAAGAGTTGGACAGAGGTCGCTGAGCGATTAAGCACAGCACACAGCACAGCAGAGTCTGTGCTTGTCCTGAATGGAGGTGCTTGGCTTGAAAAGTCATACAGTTGACTGAATAATGAGAGCAGTGTGATAAGGGAAAGGGACAAAAAAGTAGGAAAAGACAGAAGTGGTGCAATGGGAACTTCACTGGTGGTCCAGTGGCTAAGACCTTGCATTCCTAATGCAAGGGGTTTGAGTTCAGTCCCTGGTCTGGAGCTAGATCCCACATGCTACAATGAAGAGTTGGCAAGAGTTTGGCAGCCACAGTAGAGAATGACATGTCAAACAAAAGTGAAGGGAAAAGAAGGGCACAAAAGCTTATTAATTTTAAACTAAATTTTATTTATTATTATTTTGGCTATCCTGGGTCTTCACTGTTGTGTGTGGGCTTTCTCTAGTTGCAGCCAGTGGGTTTCTCATGGAGATGGTTTATTATGTTTTGGAGCATGGGCTCTAGAGCGCAGGTTCAGTAGTTGTGGTGCACAGGCTTAGTTCCTCCGCAGCCTGTTGAATCTTCCTGAACCAGGAATCGAACCTGCATCGCCTGCATTGGCAGGTGAGTTCTCAACCACCGACCACCAGGGAAGTCTGAAAAGCTTATTAACTTTTAGCTCAGGTTAAGAGCCTTGAGCAGCAAGGGGTAGAAGGGCAAGACTGCAGTTACCCAGATATGAGAGGATTATAGCCTGCTGAAGATTCGGGAGCCGGGATGAATAAACCTAGCATGACCCCAGCTAAGAAGTCCAAACTATTCCCCTCTTCTCACCACACTGTATTCCAGGGTTTGTTAATTTCCACCACCTTCGCTGAGGCTCATCTCAACATAGGCTATTTACTGATTATGTGATTTGTCCCAGCCTTCAAAAAAGTAATCAGCACAGATTCGGTTAACAAAGTCATTGGATCTTATGTGGTACTTGGAAATAAATCTTTGAGCTCAAGCTTCCTTTTTTATTTTTCCAGATGAGAAAATGGTCTTGTTAAAGATCTAAAAGTAGGTAGAGCCAAGATTCCATTCACCAGACCAAGCTGCTCCTTCCTGAGATTACAGGAAAATTGCACTTCTTTCTCAAATGCCTGTTTGCTCAGTAGGACTAGTAGAGACCATCAATAAAATGATAATATAGAGAACGGTTTTAGTGCGCTCCCTTTTACCGCACTGTTGTTTCCCATAATCAGAAAATCTGTGTCTCACTGTAAGAGGCTGCCGCTTGTTTGTCCCAAATCATTCATCATTGACAGAACATATTGGCCAATACTGTAGGCTCCAGAACACTTTCCACTGCCCTTTCAAAAAGGTAATTGTCATGAACTATATTCCCTTTATGTGCTCTTCTTTTCACATCTGTGAAATAGTATAACTACTTCAATGGTTTTTTTGTGAAGATTAAATGAAAGGATACATTAAAAATACTTAGAACAGAGCCTGGATGCTTTTAAGTGTCTGATAAAGTGCTAGTTATATAATTTTTAACAGCTATTTTTATTCCTCCTTGTTCTTAGCTGTCTTTTTAAATTTTATAAATGAGTAGATAACAAGTGGAAATGGCTTGGCTATTTTCTAAGATAGTGATTTTCAAATTCTAGGATACATACAGTTCACCTGGGGAGCTTGTTATAATACAACTTGTTAAGAGGAATTCAAATTAACTAGCTCCACCACCTCCTGTAATTCTAATGAGTGAAGCCTGTGGACCACACTTTGAAAAACTGTCCTAGGAGTCAGTGTGTAACTGAGGATTTATTCCTGTGCAAAACCTTTAATCCTAAGGAATGAATACCTATTGGTAGAATTCAGGCCCCAGAGGCAAGTGGTGGTAGCCACAGCAGACTTCTTTGAACTCTGTGCAGTCAGCTGCCCTGTTGAGGTTGGTGTTCTTTCTATCTCTTCTGCTCAACTGTAATTTGTCTTCATTTTGTTTTAGAATATATTGGAACCACTAGGTTACCAATGGCTGTGGGCCAGGCAGGGAAGGGGTGGTATCTCACCAACTATAGTGTCATATCTTTTTGTCAAGAGGTCAAGTTCAAGACCCTTTTTTATTTTGGCTGATTTATGCTAGAGTCCTAGGTGAATCCTTAAGAAAGGGCTCACTTAAAAAAATTAGATTAAATAGATTTGTAAAAGTTTTTCCCCTTACTTTGTTGCTCAATTTTCTTATAGCCTGTGTATTTTACAGTGGCAAAAGAGAAAATAAAACCTATTTTTAAATGCAGAAGGGAAAAAAAATGATCTTAACACCAAACTGAAAGATTTTCTTTAGGAGAGCTAGGGACAGGGGATGCAGTTTTATAATCCTGGGGGGCAAAGTATATCCGTACTGCCTTAAGTTCTGTCGAGTATGAAATATGAAAGAAAGAGCATCAGAGCCTTGAGGAAATTTAAGTAACAGGAATGCCATCACCTGGGAGAAGGAAATTTTTTTCTAGTACTTTATTCCAAATGCACTGACTAGTTTACAAAAATAATCTTAACCTAAAGACCCCTGTCTCACTGTGTATCCCTTGCCATCCCCTCCCCCCAAGTCCTCAAGGCCACATCCTGGCAACCCTGAGGGAAGATAAAAATGACACTGAACATATTTTGTCAACTTTCAGGTCCCAGGCCAGGAATAATTTAATTGATAGTTTTCACTGTAGTAGAAAATACCAGTGAGTTAACTCCCATCTGTTAATATTCTGGCCTTGAGCACTTTATTTTAAAATATATATTTATTTGGTTGTGTCAGGTCTTAAGTGAGGCACATGGGCTCAGTAGTTTCCCCACGGCACGTGGAATCTTCCCAGACCAGGGGTGGAACCCACATCCCCCTGCATTGGAAGGCAGATTCCTAACCTCTGGACCACCAGGAAGTCTCTGACCTTAAGCACTTTAGCTAAAGCTCTATGTTGTGAAAAAAGATTTCATATCTAGAATGGAGTGTATTCCATTCATTTTGGGCTTCAGGTTTATGAATCATTTGGATTAAGCCCCTTAAAGTGAATTTAGGGGTTCGTTAGTTGATAAAAGTGTTACTACATAACTACAATTTAGAAAGATCCTTAAGGATCTTGGCTGTTATTCTGACTTAAGAAGATAATATAAGGAAAGGATTTAGGAGATATGTTCTCAGGTCGCAACAGAAAGGACTCTGAAACCTTTTTCATTATTTTATAATGAAATAAAATATTTCATCTTATTTATGTATGCTCAAAATATCAGAGGAAACGGGAAATGATGCCATGCTGTGTGCTGAGCTGAGGATACTCTCAGGGTTTCCCAAGCCTGATTTCTGAGGCATATGGCTTTGTGGTTAGACAGATCTGGATTTAAATTCTGGCCCTGCCACTGCTAGCTGTGTGACCTTGGACAAATTAAATAATTTTTCTCACCCTTAGTCTTCCATTTATTAAAAAAAAAAGATCTGTCAGGAAGCTATGTCAGGAGGATGTGTTAAGAGGATAGAATAGGATGAAGAATAGCATATACTGTACTTAATACAATGCTTAGCACATAGAGGGTACCCAGTAACAGTGACTCTTCACTGTTCCCAAGCTGAATTCTAACAATCCAGAGAAACTTGCCAGCTCAGGGACTGCTTCAGACACCCCAGTTGTGGAGACAGCAGTAAGGAAACATTTTGTCCCAATAGTGCTGGTCTCAGCTGCTCTTTTCCTGATTAATTTTAAAAAGCAATATTTCCTCTCATCTGGGTTTGTGTCTTGCTTCTAGGGAGATCAAAGAAGGAGGAAAAATTATTGTGGAAGTTAATGGCAAAGTGGCAAAAATCAGGAATTTAAAGGTAAGCCTAAAATTGTTTTCCTTTTTCTTTCCCCTAAAGAACTAGTATTAATTATAGTGACTTCTGGGGTGAAGGTGTGTCTGTGAATGCATTTAGAGAGGGAGAGTGGAAGAGGAAAGGGCATATAAGGAGAATTGTGGGAAGAGCTTTGACCAACCACAAAGCTAATATAAAAATATAACAGGGAAGAAGTTCTGGGGATGTAGTTACTGCAACCCAAGTTCTACCAAATGGGGTACAGCTATTTTGGAAACTGGTTAGTAGTAGATATTTTGAAAGTAAACACATGGCCAGCTTAAATCATGTTTGGGGACAATTTGTGCGTGTGTTTAACTTATCTGACCTCCTATTAGACATTGGCTCAATCTTCTTATTGAATATCATTTCATTGAGAAGCATTAACAGGGGTTTTAGTATGCATCTGCTAATACAGAACTCATTTTTAGCCACAGTGAGGCCAAGTAAAGACTTTAGATCCCAGAAGAGAGTCAGGCATTAGCCCAAGTCTTGCTGTAAATACTCTTCCATAGATCTGACTGATCTTTGAGTCACAACTAGACAGACACTGGCAACTTCCTTCCCCACCCTTACTACTTCCTCTGGCTTATTTCCTCCATCCCATTCTTTTCTTTTCCCAGGCCAGGGGAAGTGGAAGGGATTCTTTCTTTCTGAGCCTTGAGTAGTGGAGGACAGGGAAGCCAGCCACGTGAATGCCGCTGCAGTCAGCTTGCAGGTGGTACTTGACATTCCTGAGAGCTGAGGAAGCTGCCTTGCAGGAGGGTTTTCTGGACCCCAGTCCCCCCAGCCACATCCACTCTTGTGTTCCTCCTGTGATGTGATCCATTTCCTTTTATCAGTAGCTCTCTGCTGAGAGAGAAACCTGCCAGACTTTCAACAGGAGCTCCCCGGGGACAAAAGACCTTTCACTCTCTCCTGTCTCTTATTTATATCTCTGTTGCCTAATCACTTCAGCTGCTTTGTTCTGAGAGCTTATATTTTTGGTTCTTAAGAATAAATCTTGGCCAAGATCACACTCTAATCTGCCCCCTGCTCACCTCGCTGGCCAGCTATCCTCTTTTCTGAGTCCAGTTATCCACTCAGAATCTCTTCGTCATTCTGTCAGCCTCATTCTACTGTGGGTTTTAGAACCCAGTTCAAGGGATTGTTTCTCCCTGTCCAGAATCTAAATATTAAGTAGTAAGATAGGCATTTCTGTGAATAATGCCACTCTCCCCAGTACCTGGAGGTCGGTACAATTTCCAAGCTGCTCTCTTCTACCCTGAGCAGTTGGATTGGGCCCAGCTCTTCTGTCCAACATGCCTTCTGGGGGTGGATACCCCAGGGACCTCTGTGAGAGCTCTAGGTTGACAGAGCCTGTCAGGCCCAGGGACTGAATTACTCATGCACGACTGGTATATTCTATAGAAATACTCAGAGAAGAAATGCTAGTAAGAAGAGGCCGAGGGAAGGAGAGGTTTTTTTCTCCCAAGCAGTCTTACGCCTCACAGGTCTGGTTTATATGTAGATGTGTGATAATATAATAGGCATTTAATTCTGTTGCTTCATTGTACCTAACAAGATGAAGACAAAGGTTACTTTTTTCCCCCTTTTCAGGTAGATACCATAAAGGTTCTCATGGTCAGTCCAGGTATCTCCATCTACAAGCAGAGGAATCAAGTGCCTCTGGTTTGATTCTGATATTACAGTAGAGAAGATACTAGATCTTGTGTTTAATTTTAGGTGGACAGTCGACCTAATGGCTTTGGCGACTCCCGGGAGAAGGTTGTGGCGTTTGGCTTTGATTACTGCTACTGGTCAGTCAACCCAGAGGATCCCCAGTATGCCTCTCAGGATGTGGTAATGTCATTTTCCTTCACTTTCCCCAGGTCTTTATAACTGGATAATTATTGGGAAATTAATGTGGAATCTGGGCCCTGGCTATTTCTTACTTATGGTAGGTTGGTCAGAAACTAATGATGTTTTGGTTTGGGAAGTATTGTCTGCAGCAGATCTGCTGAGGACTGAGAGGATGAGGCAAGCCTTTGCTGGCTAACGCTGTTGGTCATCCTTCCTGCTGCTTAGCTTTCCCACAGATTTCCAAGGTCTGGTCAAGGAGGTCTACATAGGACTTCTGTTTCTGTGAAGCAGCAGCATTGTCCTGGTTGGAGCACTGTCAGAGGTCATGCATTTGGTCCCTGTGATGGCCAGCAAGCCTTGCCTGATTCACTTCTGTGACCACAGACAGTAGCTCTTATCCTAGCAGCTTTCCTAGTCCTTTCTCAAATTAGAAAAATGATATCTTTGGCTTTTCATATGTCCTTTCTTAAATGAGAAAGAGAATGCTAGAGGCATATGTTCTTAGAAAAAAGTATTGAAAATGGATATATTTGGGGAGGAGCCCTAGACAACCATTGCCTATCAGTCTATATGCCTTTGAATAAAAAGCCAAAGTGTGTTTTCTGCTAAGTATTTCAGTCCTTTGTGAAACTTTCCCTAATTATGCTAAAGAAACCATTTTATCAAGTTTGAGTGATTTAGAGGACAGCATAGGCATACCTCATTTTTATGACATTTGGTTTTATTGCACCTAATAGATACTGCATTATTTACAAATTGACTATTTGTGGCAACTCTGCATGAGTAAGTCTGTCTGTGCCATTTTTCATAGCATTTATTCACTTTGTGTCTCTGTGTGACATTTTGGTAATTCTCATAATATTTAAATTTTTAAATTATTATTCCATTTTTGTGGTTATCTCTGGTCATGTCACCACTATGACTCACTGAAGGCTCAGATGATGGTTAGTAGTTTTTAGTCTTAAAGAATTTTCTAATTAAGATTTGTTCATTGTTTATAAACATACTGCTATTGCATTTAGTAGATGGCAGTATGTGTAAATATATCTTTGGTATGCACTGCTAAGTTGCTTCAGTTGTGTCCAACTCTGTGTGACCCCATAGACAGCAGCCCACCAGGCTCCCATATCCCTGGGATTCTCCAGGCAAGAACACTGGAGTGGGTTGCCATTTCCTTCTCCAATGCATGAAAGTGGAAAATGAAAAGTGAAATTGAAGTTGCTCAGTCATGTCCGACTTATCATGACCCCATGGACTGCAGCCTACCAGGCTCCTCCATCCATAGGATTTTCGAGGCAAGAGTACTGGAGTGGGGTGCCATCGCCTTCTCCATTGGTATGCACTAGGAAACCAAAAAATTCATGTGACTGCCTTTGTTGCAATTATTCACTTTATTGTGCTGGTCTGGAGCCAGACCTGTAACATCTCCAAGGTCTACCGGTACTGATTTTTCTGCTAGTGCAGACTTCTGAAGATGATTGGATAGTTCTAAACCATGGAAGTATAATTCCCCATCCTTCCCTTTTGAGGGGACCATGTGGAAACAAGATCCTAGACCACTGTGGGATTTGTTATTTTTGTTGGTCCCTTCTGTTGTAATATGAGCAGCTCACTTTTGTAGTCACAATTTATTTGCCATAAATGCTTAGCAGCTGCTGCTGCTGCTGCTAAGTCGCTTCAGTCGTGTCCGACTCTGTGCGACCCCATAGACGGCAGCCCACCAGGCTCCCCCGCCCCTGGGATTCTCCAGGCAAGAACACTGGAGTGGGTTGCCATTTCCTTCTCCAATGCCTGAAAGTGAAAAGTGAAAGTGAAGTCGCTTAGTCGTGTCCAACTCTTAGCAACTCCATGGACTACTGCCTACCACGCTCCTTCGTCCATGGGATTTTCCAGGCAAGAACACTGGAGTGGGGTGCCATTGCCTTCTCCAATGCATGAAAGTGAAAAGTGAAAGTGAAGTTGCTTAGTAGGTGCAGTGTGGGTATTACCTGGCTCCGATAAAGCCTTCTCTGCTCTTTGAAGGATGAGGGCTCTTGCAGATCCGGGCTTGTCTTGTGGCCCTGGACTTTTATCCCAATACTCAAGCATGTATGAGGTAACTGGTTTACTAGTGTTCATATTGTTCCACCGAGATCATCCAAGAAGAGCCAGGAAAGGAACTGACTCTTAAATAAGAGGATGGTACTCCTAAAGCAGTTCACAGTTGTGACTATATCTGTGGCATCGAAGACAGTGGTCTCTAGAAGAAAGTGAGCATTCCAATGGCTCCTTCCGTTCTTCTTGGCCATGGCATACCTAGGACTGTTCTGTACATAAGAAACATTAACTATTTTGTGTAACATTTGATGGATAATCTGGGAAGTATATGTAAACAAAAAAATCACCATTTAGTATACAGTGTATAGGTATAATTTTGTTTTGAGGCTCATATTTTGTATTTATGTAGCTTAAGTGTGTAAAAATTATCTAGTGGAAACCCAGAAGCCCATAGAGGAGGGGAATTCATAAATGTGATTCCTCTTCTGTTGCCCGATTTGAAATTCAGTGGAAAGATCAAATGGGATTTGAACAGGAAGCCTGTGCAGAGAGATAAAACCAGTGCCTCCTGAAATTTATTCTGGCTTGTTTACTAAAAGTCTAAGGCATTCATTGGGTAGTATATGAGAGGGAAGGAAAGGAATCTCTGTCACAGGCTGGAGAAGGGCCAGAGTTTCCAGAATGTTGTCAACACTCAGATCCACCTGATTTGTTTGGAGGGACTCATCACTGACAGAAATTGGAGCCCAGACTTTTAACCTTAATCAGTATGACTCTGAGGTCACCAGGGTTAGGAAAGGCAGATTGTTATAAAATAGGACTTGGCATAGGAAAGAGTTTATATGTCATCTGGTTCTTCCCCTCCCAAAATACAGCAATCCTTTCTACTGTCTTTCTGATCATATTTTGGGGGATGGGGGTGGCGAGAGACCAGTCTTATTGAAGTATAATTTTGATATAAGTCACCATTTAGTGTAGAGTGTACAGTTCTATGAGTTTTGACAAGCACATATAGTTGTATAGCTTACACTACAATAAGTATATAAAATAGTGTGAGTGAGTGAGTGAAGTCGCTCAGTCGTGTCCGACTTTTTGCCACCCCATGGACTAGTAGCCTACCAGGCTGCTCCCTCCATGGGATTCTCCAGGCAAGTGTACTGGAGTGGGTTGCCATTTCCTTCTCCAGGGGATCTTCCCGACCCAGGGATCAAACCCGGTCTCCCACATTCCAGGCAGACACTTTAACCTCTGAGCCACCGGGGAAGCCCATATAAAATAGTGTATCTTCCCCCAAATCTTCCATGCCTCATTGTAGTCAAACTGTTCTCCTTAACCATCTAGCCCCTGGCAATGTTTTCTTCCCTACAGTTTTATCTGCTTCATAATGCTGTAAAAGTGTAATATAATAGTAGGTAGCCTCTTGAGTCTGGCTTACTTCACTTAGCATGATGTATTGAATACTTGAGATTCACCTCTGCTGTAGTTTGTAATCTGACCTTGATTCAGACTCATGTAAATAATTTTCTTGCCTCAAAGGAATCTTATGGCTTTGGAAACATTGATTCTAACTCTGAAGAGTGAGGGACCAAGTCCCTGGAGGACTGTACCTCATTTTATGAAGGAAGGACTGTCATCACCCTCAGAAATACAGCACTGATTTCAAAATATACAGATATCTGTGTTGAAATATTCCCTACTGGTCTTAGGGGGCTTTTGAGCAATATCATAAGCCATTGCATGATAGAAGTTGATGAGAAGTCACCTATTTGGTGTTGATGCTGCCTCCTCCTCATGGTCTTTTAGAGTGTTAGAGCTTGAAGGGAACCTAGTAGTCATCCAGGCCAGGCTTTCCCAACCTCAGCACTATTAATATTCTGGCTGTGTAATTCTTTGTTGTGAGGAATCTGTCCTGGGCACTGTAGAATCTTTAGCAGTGTCGCTGGCCTATACTCTCTAGATGCTGGTAGTAGTCCCAATTATGACAATCAAAAATGTTTTCAAAAAACGCCCGTCTTCTAGGCCAACCCTCTTATGTTCCAGAGACAATGTATAACTAACATAGGCTTATACAGGCAGTTAATGCCCAAGCAGGACTAGAACCTTGCTTGCTCTGGTGGCCTTTGCATTGTGTTGTATCATTCTACCTCCTCTCTTTATGCCTATATTACAATCTCAAAAAATAAGTTCAAGATTAAAATTCCTTAGTGCTTTAGCACTTCCCAGTCCTTAATGGTGACACACTTAAACACATAGACAGTTCAGTTCAGTTCAGTTACTCAGTCGTGTCTGACTGTTTGTGACCCCATGAATTGCAGCACGCCAGGGCTCCCTGTCCATCACCAACTCTCGGAGTTCACTCAGACTCACGTCCATCGAGTCGGTGAAGCCATCCAGCCATCTCATCCTCTGTCGTCCCCTTCTCCTCCTGCCCTCAATCCCTCCCAGCATCAGAGTCTTTTCCAATGAATCAACTCTTCATGTGAGGTGGCCAAAGTACTGGAGTTTCAGCTTCAGCATCATTCCTTCCTAAGAAATCCCAGGGCTGATCTCCTTCAGAATGGACTGGTTGGATCTCCTTGCAGTCCAAGGGACTCTCAAGAGTCTTCTCCAACATCACAGTTCAAAAGCATCAATTCTTCGGTGCTCAGCCTTCTTCACAGTCCAACTCTCACATCCATACATGACCACAGGAAAAACCATAGCCTTGACTAGACGGACCTTAGTCGGCAAAGTAATGTCTCTGCTTTTGAATATACTATCTAGGTTGGTCATAACTTTTCTTCCAAGGAGTAAGTGTCTTTTAATTTCATGGCTGCAGTCACCATCTGCAGTGATTTTGGAGCCCAAAAAAATAAAGTCTGACACTGTTTCCACTGTTTCCCCATCTATTTCCCATGAAGTGATGGGACCGGATGCCATGATCTTCATTTTCTGAATGCTGAGCTTTAAGCCAACTTTTTCTTTCTTTTTTTTTTTTTAAGCCAACTTTTTCACTCTCCACTTTCACTTACATCAAGAGGCTTTTTAGTTCCTCTTCACTTTCTGCCATAAGGGTGGTGGTGTCATCTGCATGTCTGAAGTTATTGATATTTCTCCTGGCAATCTTGATTCCAGCTTGTGCTTCTTCCAGTCCAGCGTTTTTTATGATGTACTCTGCATATAAGTTAAATAAGTAGGGTGACAATATACAGCCTTGGCGTACTCCTTTTCCTATTTGGAACCAGTCTGTTGTTCCATGTCCAGTTCTAACTGTTGCTTCCTGACCTGCATATAGGTTCCTTAAGAGGCACGTCAGGTGGTCTGGTATTCCTATCTCTTTCAGAATTTTCCAGTTTATTGTGATCCGCACAGTCGAAGGCTTTGGCATAGTCAATAAAGCAGAAATAGATGTTTTTCTGGAACTCTCTTGCTTTTTCCATGATCCAGTGGATGTTGGCAATTTGATGTCTGGTTCCTCTGCCTTTTCTAAAACCAGCTTGAACATCAGGGAGTTCGCGGTTCACGTATTGCTGAAGCCTGGCTTGGAGAATTTTGAGCATTACTTTCCTAGCATGTGAGATGAGTGCAATTGTGCAGTAGTTGGAGCATTCTTTTGTGTTGCCTTTCTTTGGGATTGGAATGAAAACTGACCTTTTCCAGTCCTGTGGCCACTGCTGAGTTTTCCAAATTTGCTGGCATATTGAGTGCAGCACTTTCACAGCATCATCTTTCAGGATTTGAAATAGCTCAACTGGAATTCCATCACCTCCACTAGCTTTCACATTCCAGGATGTCTGGCTCTAGATGAATGATCACACCATTGTGATTATCTGGGTCGTGAAGATTTTTTTTGTGCAGTTCTTCTGTGTATTCTTGCAACCTCCTCTTAATATCTTCTGCTTCTGTTAGGTCCATACCATTTCTGTCCTTTATTGTGCCCATCTTTGCATGAAATATTCCCTTGATATCTCTAATGTTCTTGAAGAGATCTCTAGTCTTTCCCATTCTGTTGTTTTCCTCTATTTCTTTGCACTGATCGCTGAAGAAGGCTTTCTTATCTCTTCTTGCTATTTTCTGGAACTCTGCATTCAGATGCTTATATCTTTCCTTTTCTCCTTTGCTTTTTGCTTCTCTTCTTTTCATAGCTATTTGTAAGGCCTCTCCAGGCAGCCATTTTGCTTTTTTGCATTTCTTTTCCATGGGGATGGTCTTGATCCCTATCTCCTGTACAAAGTCATGAACCTCTGTCCATAGTTCATCAGGCACTCTATCTATCAGATCTAGTCCCTTAAATCTATTTCTCACTTCCACTGTATAATCATAAGGGATTTGATTTAGGTCATACCTGAATGGTCTAGCGGTTTTCCCTACTTTCTTCAATTTAAGTCTGAATTTGGTAATAAGGAGCTCATAATCTGAGCCACAGTCAGCTCCTGGTCTTGTTTTTGTTGACTATATAGAGCTTCTCCATTTTTGGCTGCAAAGAATATAATCAATCTGATTTCAGTGTTGACCATCTGGTGATATCCGTGTGTAGAGTCTTCTCTTGTGTTGTTGGAAGAGGGTGTTTGCTATGACCAGTGCATTTTCTTGGCAAAACTCTATTAGTCTTTGCCCTGCTTCATTCCATATTCCAAGGCCAAATTTGTCTGTTACTCCAGGTGTTTCTTGACTTCCTACTTTTGCATTCCAGTCCCCTATAATGAAAATGACATCTCTTTTGGGTGTTAATTCTAAAAGGTCTTAGAGGTTTTCATAGAACCGTTCAACTTCAGCTTCTTCAGCATTACTGGTTGGGGCATAGACTTGGATAACTGTAATATTGAATGGTTTGCCTTGGAAACGAACAGAGATCATTCTGTTGTTTTTGAGATTGCATCCAAATACTGCATTTCGGACTCTTTCATTGACCATGATGGCTACTTCATTTCTTCTGAGGGATTACTGCCTGCAGGAATCTATGTCACATAGATCAGGTGTCAACAAATATGAGCCTGTAGAGAGCAAGTCAACTAGAAGGTCTGCTGAGAGGCAGCTTCCTTGTTAATAATCTATAGATCCTAAATGTTTAACATTTCATTTGACTCTTTCCCCAAAATCTATCAAACATGTGTTTTAACTCCGTTTTATAGATAAGGAAACTGAGGCATGAAAGGTTACAAGGCTTGCCTAAGTCACTTAGCCAGTAAATAAGTAGTGAAGCAAGGATTCAAACCCAAGACAGTCTGGCTCTAAATTGTGTGTCGTGTCCACCAAGCCTCACTGACTCTCAACATTAGACAATTCTCAGTTAGTCTACTAGTGACCTGGTTCTCTCTTTCTATGTATTATCTGTTTCCACCCTTTCAATAACTTGAAATGGAGAAGATTTTATCCTCTTTCAGTAGTTGGGGAAATTTAGGCTTAAAGAGATTACATGATCTGCCCAAAGTCAGACAACAAGAAAATGAGTCTTGGATTTGAACACAGGATCATCTGAATGCAAAGTTCATATTCTTTTATAAAAATATAAAAAGAGGTATATAGTAAAAGGAAGAGAAGGAAAATTGAGAGAGGATGATGGGAAAGAGAGAGAAAAGGTTATGGTGAATGGGGATTGGCAGGGGATTATACTATCTGATTTGACATCAGAATTGTGGGGTAATGGACATCAGCATTCCATTTTTTTTTTCAACTTGAAAGCAATCATTGTTTGTTAACTGACTAGATTGCAGAAATAATTATGGTAGATACCTTAGTTCATCCTTCTAATAAGCCTGTTGATCTCGTCGTCCCTGTTGCCAGCATCTCCACCTTCTACAAAATGGGTGGTCTTTTTCTTCATTCCTCCTCATGGAGAAGACAATTTAAAGGGTCACAGGAAGCTGCTTGCTTCTTTGAAACATTTTCCAACATACAGATGTCATGAATCGTATCCTCCATGCAGATTGATGCCATATTTCCCAAGAGATTGAGCAATCAATGTGTTATCCATCAGGGCAATTCATGTCTTGTTGATTTTGCCATAACCTTACTTAGAGATGAATTCATTTGCAGACTTCAGATTTGGGTACCCCCATTCAATGTATTGGAGAAGGACATGGTAATCCACTCCAGTATTCTTGCCTGGAGAATACCATGGACAGAGTACCCTGGTGGGCTACAGTCCACAGGGTCACAAAGAGTTAGACACTATGTGTGACTGAGCACTCTTGAAGTTAGAACTGGATTTGAATTCAGGCACAGCCACTTATTAGCTGGCTTTTTTCAAACAGATAACCTCTCTGAGTCTTAGTTTTTTAGCTGGAGTTACTGTGAGGAGGAAAAAAATAATGATGTGACGTACTCAGTCTAGGGCTTGGCAACTAGAAGTTGAGTAAATGAGGTCATGAGTGTTGTGGCTTGGGTTGTGATTATCACTATCACAGCACAAGAAAAGCAAGGCTCATGCTTCTTTCTAAGACCTGAACTAGATTTGAAAATCTCTTCTTTGAATTTGTTGTGCTCACTTCTGGGACCAGCATGCTCCACTTGGAAAATTAACTTCCCTCCATTCCTCCTGGTCAGGAACATCTGTTGGAGCGGGAGTCCTCTGCTCAAGCATATTGTGTTTGGGTGATTATGTGTTTGTAAAAATTTCCATGAAGAGCATTAGCTCAGCTTTACCCACCAAGGACTGTGAGTAGCTGTCAAAACAAGTGCAGACTGAGTCAACAGAAAGCCAGTCAGGAACAAAAAACCACCCAGCCCTTGTGGGACGTAATTGCTTCTATACTCCTGGGAATCTTTATTTTAAAGTGCTTTTGTTGTTTTGCTAAAACACAATGCCTAAAATGCCTGTAGCTTTTCCACATGAAAAATTGTGTGAGTGAGCAGGGATTTCCTCCCCACAACTACCAAATTCAAAACTGAAATTCTAGTAGCACTGTGATTGTGTTTGTTGTTGTTTACATGTCCACAATATGCTGAACATCACACAACACACAGAGACCATCCATTGCTTACCCTCAAAGAGCCCTGGCAGGGGCCAGGATGGAGGGCAGTGAGTGTGTGTATGTTGACATGCATGCATGCATGTATGTGTTATAGGTTCTTTGGTGAACATATTCTCTAGTCCTGGACTCCAGTTTAAGGACGTTAGGAACCTGGAAAGGCTTCAGAGGAAAACCCCACACACCCCAAAATGATTAAAGGGCTGGCTGTAGGAACCAAGAGGAAAGCTACTGTCAGTGTAGTGCACGCCATGTGTGTGATTATTTAATGAAAGAACATTGCTCTGGAGACAGGAAAGACAGGTGACAATAGTGCTTTGCAAGTATGGAGCATGATTATTTTAAGCTTATGCAGAATTAGAACAAGCTGGTCTTCATTGCCATTAGGAGAAAATGGAAGAGAATTCCCTGGCCATCCAGTGGTTTGTACTCTGCGCTTTCACTGCCGAGGGCACAGGTTGAATCTCTGGTCAGGCAACTGAGTTTCCGCAAGCTGTGCAGCACAGCCAAAAAAAAAAAAAAAGAAAAGGAAAAAATAGAGAAATTTGAATTAGGACATGAACAGTACCTTTTGCAGAGTTTTTGAATCCAGCTAAATAGTTTTGACTTTAGAATTTCAGAATTTTGGTGTTAGAAGAAACACTAGAGACCGTCATGACACACGTTTGAATGATAAGGCATAGAGACAAAAATAGCAATTATAGGGTGTTTTTTCTTTTTGGCTAGTCCAGAATTATGCTTGATGTTGCATGGGAATGTCTGTTGCTTATTCTAGTGACAGGGTCGTGAACTGCAACACAGAGTTTCCTGCAGGGCAGGAAGTGTGCTGCTTAACAGAATCCCAAGGAAAGATCTTGTTCTTGAGACTGGGCCTCTCCCTGGCTCTTTACCCCATCAAGATGAGGACATAGCATTGTAGCCATCTAGTAGTATGTGGGGGCATTGAACGCCTATTATTATAAGTTCTCTAATGTGACATGCTTTTTTCTACAGTTCTTCTGTGTATTCTTGCCAGCTTTTCTTAATTTCTTCTGCTTCTGTTAGCTCCTTGCCAGTTTTGTCCTTTATTGTGCCTATCCTTGCATGAAATGTTCCTTTGGTATGTCCAATTTTCTTAGAGAGCTCTAGTCTTTCCCATTCTGTTGTTTTCCTCTATTTCTTTGCATTGTTCACTTAAGAAGGCTTTCTTAGCTCTCCTTGCTATTCTCTTGGGTATATCTTTCCCTTTCGCCTTTGCCTTTCACTTCTTTTCTCAGCTATTTGTAAGGCCTCCTCAGACAACCACTTTGCCTTCTTACATTTCTTTTTCTTGGGGATGGTTTTGGTCACCACCTCCTGGACAATGTTACGAACCTCCATTCATAGTTTTTCGGGCACTCTGTCTACCAGGTCTAGTCCCTTGAATCTATTCGTCACCTCTACTGTATAATCATAAAGGATTTAATTTAGATCATACCTGAATGGCCTAGTGATTTTCCCTAATTTCTTCAATTTGAGCAGTTCCACAAACTATGGAATATTCTTGATGAAACAGAAATACCACACCACGTTACTTTCCTCCTGAGAAACCTGTATGCAGAACAAGAAGCAACAGTTAGAACTGGGTGTGGAACAACGGACTGGTTCATAATTGGGAAAGGAGTACCTCAAAGCTGTATATTGTCACCTTGCTAATTTAACTTATATGCAGAGTATTTCATGTGAAATGCCAGGCTGAATGAGTCACAGGCTGGAATCAAGATTGCTGGAAGAAATATCAACATCTTCACATATGCAGATGATACCATGTTAATGGCAGAAGGCAGAGAAGAACTAAAGAGCCTCTTGATGAAGGTGAAAGAGGAGAGTGAAAAAGCTGGCTTAAAATTCAGCATTCAAAAAACTAAGATCATGGCACCCAGTCCTATCACTTGATGCAAATAGATGGGGAAAATGTGGAAACAATGACAGATTTCATTTTCTTGGGCTCCAAAATCAACGTGGACGGTAACTGCAGCCACAAAATTAAGACGCTTGCTCCTTGGAAAAATAGCTATGACAAACCTAGACAGCATATTAAAAAGCAGAGACATCACTTTGCCACAAACATCTGTAAAGTCAAAGCTATGGTTTTTCCAGTGGTCATGTATGGATGTGAGAGTTGGGCCATAAAGAAGGCTCAGTACCAAGGAATGGATGCTTTCAAACTGTGGTGCTGCAGAAGACTCTTGAGAGTCCCTTGGACAGCAAGGAGATCAAAACAGTCAATTCTAAAGGAAATCAACCCTTTAACTGGAAGGGCTGAAGCTGAAGCTCCAGTGTTTTGGCCACCTGATGGGAAGAGCTGACTCGTTGGAAAAAACTCTGATGCTGGGAAATATTGAGGGCAAGAAGAGAAGGGGACAACAGAGGATGAGATGGTTGGATGGCATCACTGACTCAATGGACATAAGTCTGAGCAAACTCAGAGAGATAGTGAAGAACAGGGAAGCCTTGCGTGCTGCAGTTCATGGGGTGGCAAAGAGTCAGACATGACTTAGCTACTGAACAACGACAACAACATTGTGACCAGGCTGGGGCTACTTACTGCTTCCACAGAAATAACATTTCTGTCTGGGGACTGCAACCCATTATAAGATGATGATTGGTCTATGACCTCCTGCCTCAGAAAGTAAGTAGGGTGAGGTAGAGAGGAGTATGACCCTCACTTTTGTTGTATCTGCTGTACTTGGAATGTGAATGAAGGCTTTGGAGAAGAGAAAAGAAGGTGGAAGAGTTACTGAAACTGAAGAGGGACCTTGGAGGAGCAGGAGAAGGGGAAAACATGAAGAAGAAACTAAGGTGAGAAGGAATTTGAGAGTTTACAGAGGGGTTCGGATTGTATCATTTTTTATAGTAGATATCATTTCCAATTTAGGTATAGGAACAGGCTCAGATAGGTTGAGTAGCTTGCTTGAAGGTCACACAATCAAGTAATGGAGCCAGGATTCAAACCTTTGACTGTGATTCCGAAGTCCAAGCTCTCAAAGGCTGCACTATTTATACATAGTTCTCTTTGTTTCTATATTTCCAGTGTTGCACGTCTTAAATGATCAATCAGTGGTTCGTGGATTGATAATTTCATTTATGGTTCAGTGGGTGAGAGACAAGCAGGACTCTGCCTTCCTCAATCTTATGGCCTATTTTGAGAAGGCCTTGCAGTTTGCCTAAGCTAGAGAGCCACAGACATCTATGAATTTCTCTGTGCATCCCTTTCCCTAATGCATATATGTGCTAGGGCAGCTGGGGAGCGTGTGGGCGTTAAAGGATTTTTTCATGAATATTTGCAGAGCTGTGTACATTCCATCACTAGTGCTAATTCTTCCCAACCAAGATGGAGACAGAAGTAGAAGGGAGAGAATTTTATAAGAAAAAGCCTTTTTGTGCAATAATTGGATGGGGCTCTGCAGGCCTGAGTGGGGGAAGGGAGATTACCATGAGTGTTTCATTTCAGCACATTCCCTCTGCCAACAGCACAGCTGCTTGGCTCCATAAGCATGTCCATGGGCTGGATTTTAAAGGAATAAGGTCATTCTTTTGGCTTCATCTAAACTCATTTTTTTCCCTCTCTAGAAACTTGATTGTCAGTCTTTAAAGGGTAGTTTTAGACTTACAAAAAAAAATGTGAAGAACTGAGATCCTTGACACTTAATGCTTGCTGTTGGTGCTGGATGCCTGTACAAAAATGAACAGCAGAAATGAGAGAAATCTTATAAGATGCAAAAGCTTGTTTGGATTTTTTTTTCCTCCTCTGTGAGCCAAGGGTAACAAAGAATTTCTGGTACTATCTGGAGCCCTTGAGATTTAGCCTGGGGAGAGAGGTTGTGTATAGGAGTGGCATGCTCAAAGCTTGACAATCAGCTGGAAACTTGGGGCAGCCTAAGCATAAATACAGACAGAGGTCCTGAGACATGTCCTTGCTGTTCCTGCAGTGCTGAGAAGTTGCCCTAGACTCCACATCCTTTACACTTGAATTTGTCCTGGATTTAAAAGGATTATCAGTTAATTGCTTGAAGATGAGGGGCATGATGATGGAGATGATCACTTTGAGGATCTTTGGAAAAACAATTTGCAAAATCACCCGAACAAGAGGATGTAAAATGAAGAACAGCCCTTTGAACAAAAGGTCTGTGTGTCCACCACAGTGGACATGTGTTCACAGGCAGACTGATAACAGTAAGCTTCTCCAGTGGGAGCCACCTGGTCTGCATGGCCAGGTGCTGAATTCTCTCCCACATACTTGCACAGTGAGCCTGTGTCTGGTCCCCTCTCAGCACCTTTCAGTGGTCCTCTGTTTGTGGGGAGCCAGTCCAGCAGACCAACAAAAGGCCCCTTCTAAGTGCAGTGTTCCGAAAAGGGTTCAGAAAGTGTTGGGAAAGAAATGGGACTGGTCTCTCTCTAGTTCTTTGCTCAGCAGAAAGCAGACAGCTGCATAAAATGTGTTAGCAGATTAATTAGTTTATTAAAATATTTTGCTATAAAGGTAATCAAGCTAACTGGAAAATGTTCAAACAGTCCAGAAGGGTATAATATAAAAACTGAAACCCCTTCCCCTTTCATACTTCCCTACTGGTCTCATTCTTCAGAGGTAACCACTTATCTTAAAAAAAAAAAAAAGTACTAACGGGCTTACACTGTATATTTTATTTTCAACTGGCTTTACTTTATCACCTTATCTTGGCCCTAATTTATTGGCAATACCTATTGTTCTACCTCATTGTTTTAATGCTATATAGAATTCCATCATACAAAGGTATTGTAGTTTAATTATTTTTCTAGTGATGTATGGTTTGAATATATTATATGATATGTAATTATAATTCCATAATTATGGATTCCTGCTATTATATAATATGTATTATATTATGTGTCTGCTGTTCTCTGTAATACTAGAGTTAGCATCTTTAATTTCTAGTAGTGTATCTGCTGTTTGGAGAGTTCAGTTCAGTTCAGTTGCTCAGTCATGTCCGACTCTTTGCGACCCCCTGAATCGCAGCACGCCAGGCCTCCCTGTCCATCACCATCTCCTGGAGTTCACTCAGACTCACGTCCATCGAGTCGGTGATGCCATCCAGCCATCTCATCCTCGGTCGTCCCCTTCTCCTCCTGCCCCCAATCCCTCCCAGCATCAGAGTCTTTTCCAATGAGTCAACTCTTTGCATGAGGTGGCCAAAGTACTGGAGCTTAAGCTTTAGCATCATTGGAGAGTAGTATATTTTAAATTTCAATATATTTTTGTCTAATTTCCTTCCCAAAAGATTATAACAATTTACATGCTTAACAGTAGTGTATCAGAATACTTTACCACATTCCTTGTCAATACTAGGTGTTATCAAACTCTTTAATCTTTGCCTGTCTTATTTGAAATGGTATCCTATTTTTAGCTTTTCTTTTTGATATATTTGATGAGCATCTCTGTATGTTTCTGGGCCATTTGTATACTTTCTTCCCTGTGAATTATGTGTTCATGTATTTTCCCCCATTTTTCTACTATACTGTTCATTTTTCTCTTATTTTTAAGAGCAGTTAGAATATTAAGGAAAATGTTCCATGTCATAGATGTTGCAGTTGTTTTCCCTGTTTACTTTTGTTTTGATTTTGTAATTTTTCCCCTCTGTGTGTGTTTAAATGTAGTCAAATTTATTGACCTTTCTCTGTGGCTTTCTGGTATATTAAGCTTAGAAGGGCCTGCCATTCTGAAGTTATGAAAGTATTTGCTATGTTTTTTTTTTTCTTTCTGGTACACTAATGAATTTATCTTCTTAATTTAAATGTTTGATCCATTTGAATTTTTTTGGTGAAGGAAATGAGGTGGGGCTTGAACATCCATCCTTTCTCTGCTAATATTAGGGGAAACACACTGACTGAAGCTGCCCATCCTGGCCAAGCACCATAGTAACCATTTGGATGAGTTATTTTATGACAGGAGGTTCCTTACTAGGAACATGGAACTAATAAGCCACCACCAATAGGAATAGTTCTGGAAAGGTCGAAAGGAGATGCCACCTGTCTTACCACCTCCCAGAATCCTTCTCACTGGCATCCATCTTGGCTGAGCAATGCATGTGCCACCAGGAAGGACACTGAGTCAAAATGATTGGCCAGAAACAACCTGGAAACTAATCCCATCACCATAATACCTGAGACTGCAAGCCACATGGCAGAGCAGTCCTCCTGGGTTCCCCCACCCTCCTGCTCTCTGCCCAGGCACCCCTTCACAATAAAGTCTCTTGTTTTGTCAGCACGTGTGTCTCCTTGGACAATTCGAGTATTAGGAAAAAAAACCCTTTTGGGCCCTGGAAGGGGTCCCCCTTCCTGCAACAACATGAAAAAGCCATTTTTATCATTTGCTTAATTCCTGTGTATACCTAGAGTCTCTTAAAATTATTTTATTTCATTGATCTGTTTGTACTTTAATATTGTGCCAGAACTAAATATAGTGTTTCAGAAGTTATTTTTCCAAGATCTGAAGTTAGGGATGGTCATTATTGTGTCTTGGCTCTAATTAGTCTGTGATTTACACATATTTACATAAGCTTAGCTTCCAGCAAAAATAGCCTTTTTAGAATCCTGAGCAGGGGCTTCCCAGGTGGTGGTGGTGGTGCTGCTGCTGCTAAGCACTTCAGTCGTGTCCGACTGTGTGCGACCCCATAGATGGCAGCCCACCAGGCTCTGCCGTCCCTGGGATTCACAACGCAAGAACGCTGGAGTGGGTCAGGTGATACTAGTGGTACAGAATCTGCCTGCTAATGCAGGAGATTTAAGAGAGTGAGCTTCTATCCCTGAGTCGGGAAGATCCCCTGGAGGAGGTCATAGCAACCCACTCCAATATTCTTGCCTAGAGAATCCCATGGACAGAGGTACTGGCAGGTGAAAGCCGATAGAGTCTCATAGAGTTGGACAGGACTGAAGCAACTTAGCATAGACACATGCAGAATCCTGTACAGGTGTGGGGATGAAGGGAAATAATGTGTTTATATCTTTGTTTTGTTTACTTTACCTTTTAACCCTGTTCTCTTATCTCTCCATTAAATCAACCAACATTAAGTTTGATGTCTTATTTGTGAAAGTTCACTAAGATCCTATAATATGTGATTATTTCCCCTTCTTTATTCATTCATTCAACCTATACCTACTGAAAAATATGCCAAGAATTGTGCAAGGCATTGGAAATAATCAATAAGAGTTGGACATTGTACTTACCCATGAAAAACTTAGTTCTTGAAGGAGACAGATACATAGTTAATTACCTTACAGTGTGGTAAATAATATACTGTAGTAAATATTTTATTAAACATTTGAAAAATCTTGAAGAGAGGTTAGCCTTTTTTCATTGGGAGTGGGGGTGTTGTCAGCAAATCTAGTCCACAGGGTGATTTTTCTTTTCAGTAATGAATAGTATTTAAACCTGTAGTTCTTTTCCAAAGGCGAGAAGGGCCGTAAGACTTGAAGGTGGTGGTTCACATACATGGATTTAACTATACACTTTGGTGAGTTTCCAAAAAGATCAGTGGCTTCTCAAAAGCATCACATGAGTGATTCACTCATCCTTACTTGATTCTCTCCCTCTGGTTTCATTCTAGATACCACTTAGTCTTATAAAATAGGTTTATGAATCATTTGATAGAGCCTGGCTGTATAGAATATTAACTTGATTTCTGATCATTATGAGGGAACTGGATTCAGTAAAAACCTCTCTTCTCTCTGCAGAAAAGGCAGAGTGGATGGTTTCTCAATTTTCAAGTATGAGGCAGAGGAGTATGAGCTATTTATAGATTCACCTCCCCCCACAGATGAACACAATAGAAGCCCGAAATCAAATGGTGACCAGATGTGCCCGGGCATCTCCCAGTCTGTATTTAGAAACTGGAAAAGGCAGCGCCGCTAGGAAGTTGGTCTCAGGGCAGAATTGGTTGGACTCACTCATAAGATGATTGTATACAAACAGCCCCTTGCATTGGGTCCGTAGGAGCAGAAGGGTAAAAGAAGTGTGTGCGCAAACTCATTTTTCTTGCTTCTTTTCCTGGCAGTGGGAGATTATTCCTTTGTTAATCATTTCATTGCTCAACTCTTTCCTCTGTAGTTGGGTGGTTAGACAAAGTGGAAAAGCTTTCTGGGGATATGTACTGAGTTGATGTGGGGTAAGAGCCAGTGTGGCTTCTGTGCTGTTGGTAGAGATAGTGGTTCTGCTCAGATGAGAAGAGATCTGACCGAAATGGAAACCCTCAGTTGCTTTTTCTTTTTCTCTTTACTGTTCCTTCGTTATTAAACTAACCCCATCTTGCTTGTGGTGGTGTTATGGTTTAAAGCACAAACATGTAGTGGTTTCTGGCTGGTATTGCTTTTCCTTTCCTTCCCACATTAAAGATTTTTGAGAAAATAGAAGCAGCTTCCTCCTTTAATAAGCATCTGGCACCATTTGCATGGAGTTTAGACACTCGATTTCAGGGTTTGGAAAAGTAATGTTTAATTTTGGAGAATGTTCTCATGAACGACTCCTATAAGTGGCAAGAAAGAAAAAAAATACCACGTTTTGAGAACCTGCTGTATTCCAAGTACTGAACTGAGTGCCTAATTCCTCTCATTCACTCTTAAACAGCAACCCCATAAAGTGGGTTATTACCATCTCTGTTCTACAGATGTGAAAAACAGGGCTCAGAGAGGTTAGGGTAAGTTCTTTAGGTCCACACTACTAAGAGGTGGAGTCCAGATTGAAACCCACATCTGGTGCCTGCAAAGCCCTTGCTCTTTCCACTACCCCTGCCACCAGTTGTGTGCGCTAACTTCTCCTGACTACGTGCTTGTCTCTGATATTTGAAGTATGATATGAATTAGCTGACACTTAGAAGAGTTTGAATTGTTATACTTTGCATTTATCATAAGAAAGGATCCAGGAACCATAATGAGGAACATGTGGTTTCAAGCCTCCCTGTTGATGCTTCTCTCTGAGATACGGAGAACACCATCTATTTTAAATTTTGTGTCTGAAGCAAGTGCTGTCTACAGGTGGAGTCAGGGTGTTTTCTACTGAACCCCTCAAATAACTTTAGTTGACCCAGTCACTTTCTGAGATGCAAGGAATAGCTCCTACTTTATAGCAAATGGATGCTTTGTTTTACCTATTCTGACCCAGGATGTTCTTATTGTTTAGTCATTAAGTCACGTCCATCTCTTTGTGACCCCATGGACTGCAGCAGACCAGGCTTCCTTGTCCTTCACTATCCCGAAGTTTGCTCAAACTCACATCCATTGAATTGGTGATATCATCCAACCATCTCATCCCCTGTTGCCCGCTTCTCCTCCTGCCCTCATCCAAGCATCACGGTCTTTTCCAATGAGTTTTCTGCATCAGGTGGCCAAAGTCTTAGAGCTTCAGCTTCCAATTAATATTCAGGGTTGATTTCTAAAGATTGACTGGTCTGATCTCCTTGCTGTCCAAGGGATTCTGAAGAGTCTTCTCCAGCACCACAATTTGAAAGCATCAATTCTTTGGCACTCAGCCTTCTTTATGGTCCGACTCTCATATCCATACATGACTACTGCAATAACCATAGCTTTGACTATACAGACCTTTGTCAGCAATGTGAAATCTCTGCTTTTATTACACTGTCTAGACTTGTCTAACTTTCTAAGAAGCAAGTGTCCATTAATTTCATTACTGCAGTCACCATCAGCAGTGATTTTGGAGCCCAAGAAAAAAAATCTGTCAGTTTCCACTTTGGGAAAAAGTGGCCATCTATTTGCCATAAAGTGATGGGACTTGATGCCATGATCTTATTTTTTTGAGTGCTGAGTTTTAAGGTAACTTTTTCACTCTCCTATTTCACTTTCAGCAAGAGGCTCTTTAGTTCCCATTCACTTTCTACCATTAGAGTGGTATTATCTGCATATCTGAGGTTGTTGGCATTTCTCTTGGCAGTTTTGATTCCAGTTTATGATTCATCCAACCTGGCATTTTGCATGATGTACTCTGCATATAAGTTAAATAAGCAAGGTGACAATATATAGCCTTGATGTACTCCTTTCCCAATTTTGAGCCAGTCTGTTGTTCCACGTCCAATTCTAACTGTTGCTTCTTGACCTGGATACAGGTTTCTCAGGAGGCAGGTCAGGTGGTCTGGTATTCCCATCTCTTGAAGAATTTTTCACAGTTATGATCCACACAGTCAAAGGCTTCCGTGTAGTCAATGAAGTAGATGTTTTCCTGGGATTCCCTTGCTTTTTCTATGATCCAACAGATGCTGGCAATTTGATGTCTGGTTCCTTTGCCTTTTCTAAACCCAGCTTGAACATCTGAAAGTTCTCAGTTCACGTACTGTTGAAGCTTAGCTTGGAGAATTTTGAGCATTACTTTGCTAGCATGTGAAATGAGTGCAATTGTGTGATAGTTTGAACATTGTTTGGCATTGCCCTTCTTTGGGGTTGGAATGAAAATGACCTTTTCCAGTCCTGTGGCCATTGATGAGTTTTCTAAATTTGCTGACATACTGAGTGCAGCACTTTAACAGCATCATCTTTTAGGATTTGAAATAGCTCAGCTGGAATTCCATCACCTCCACCGGTTTTGTTTGTAGTGATGCTTCCTAAGGCCTACTTGACTTCACACTCCAGGATGTTTGGCTCTAGGTGAGTGACCACACTCTTGTGGTTGTTCGGGTCATTAAGACCTTTTTTTGTATAGTTCTTCTGTGTATTCTTGCCACCTCTTCTTAATCTCTTCTGCTTCTGTTAGGTTCTTGCCATTTCTGTTCTTTATTGTGCCCATCTCTGCATGAAATTTTCTCTTGGTATCTCCTATTTTCTTATGAGATTTCTAGCCTTTCCCATTCTATTGTTTTCCTCTATTTCTTTGCAGTGTTCAGTTAAGAAGGCTTTCTGATCTCTCCTTGCTATCTCTGGAACTCTGCATTCAGATGGGTATATCTTTCCCTTTTTCCTTTTCCTTTCACTTCTCTTCTTTCCTCAGGTATTTGTAAGGCCTCCTCAAACAACCATTTTGCCTTTTTGCATTTCTTTTTCTTTGGGATGGTTTTGGTCACCACCTCCTGTACAGTTTTATGAACCTCCATCCATAGTTCTTTAGGCACTCTGTCTACCAGATCTAATCTCTTGAATTTGTTCATCACTTCCACTGTATGATCATAAGCAGATTTGATTTAGGTTATACCTGAATGGCCTAGTGGTTTTCCTTACTTTCTTCAATTTAGCCTGAATTTTGCAATAAGGAGCTCATGAGCCACAGTCAGCTCCTGGTCTTAGTTTTGCTGGCTGTATAGAGGTTTTCCATCTTCGGCTGGAAAGAATATAATCAATCTGATTTTGGTATTGACCATCTGGTGATGTACATGTGTAGAGTCGTCTGTGTTGTTGAAAGAGGGTATTTGCTATGATAAATGTTTTCTCTTGACAAAATTCTGTTAGCCTTTGCCCTGATTCATTTTGTACTCCAAGGCCAAACTTGCATGTTACTCCAGGTATCTCTTCACTTCCTACTTTTGCATTCCAGTCCACTATGATGAAAAGGACATCATTTTTAGTGTTGGTTCTAGAAGGTCTTGTAGGTCTTTATGTATCCATTGAATTTAAGCTTCTTTGACATTAATGTTTGGGGCATAGACTTAGATTACTGTGATATTGAATGGTTTGCCTTGGAAATGAACCGAGATCATTCTGTTGTTTTTGAGATTGCGCCCAAGTACTGCATTTTAGACTCTTTTGTTGACTGTGAGGGCTACTCCATTTCTTCTAAGGGATTCTTGCCCACAGTAGTAGATATAATAGTCATCTGAATTAAATTCACCCATTTCCGTCCATTTTAGTCCACTGATTCCTAAAATGTCGATGTTCACTCTTGCCATTTCCTGATTGACCGTGTCCAATTTACCTTGATTCCTGAACCTAACATTCCAGGTTCCTATGCAATATTATTCTTTATAGCATTGGACTTTACTTTCACCACCAGACATATCCACAGTTGAGTGTTGTTTCCACTTTGGCTCAGCCTCTTCATTCCTTCTGGAGCTACTTCTCCACTCTTCCCCAGTAGCCAGGTTTTGAAGTGGACTTTACAAGTGGTGAAATATGCCCGTGAAGGAACCTGGGATCTGTGTACTAACCCTGCCAGCCGGTTGCTCCTTTCCTTCCTGGCACAATTCAGTATGACCTGGTACCTCTTTTTCTTTTTTGGCTGTACCACGTGGCATGGAGGATCTTAGGTCGCTGACCAGGGATTGAACCCGTGCCACCCCCAATGGATGTGGGGAGTCTTAACTACTGGATCACCAGGGAAGTCAGCCTTTTTTTTTGGTACCTCTTTTTTTTTAATTAATTATTTTTGCCTTTTCATACTGTTCATGGGGTTCTCAAGGCAAGAATACTGAAGTGGTTTGCCATTCCCATCTTCAGGGGACCACATTTTGTCAGAACTTTCCACCATGACCTGTCTGTCTTGGGTGGCCCTACATGGCATGGCTCATAGTTTCATTGAGTTAGACAAGGCTGTGGTCCATGTGATTAGATTGGTTAGTTTTCTGTGATTGTGGTTTTCAGTCTGTCTGTCCTCTGATGGAGAATGACAGCATCAGACCTTGCTCTCATCACCAGTCACATCCACAACTGGATGTTGATGAAAGTGAAAGAGGAGAGTGAAAAAGTTGGCTTAAAGCTTAACATTCAGAAAACAAAGATTATGGCATCTGGTCCCATCACTTCATGGCAAATAGATGGAGAAACAGTGGAAACAGTGTCAGACTTTAGTTTTTTGGGCTCCAAAATCACTGCAGATGGTGACTGCAGCCATGAAATTAAAAGACGCTTACTACTTGGGAGAAAAGTTATGACCAACTTAGACAGCATATTAAAAAGCAGAGACATTACTTTTCCAATAAAGGTCTATCTAGTCAAGGCTGTGGTTTTTCCAGTAGTCACCTATGGATGTGAGAGTTGGACTGTAAAGAAAGCTGAGTGCTGAAGAATTGACGCTTTTGAACTGTGGTGTTGGAGAAGACTCTTGAGAGTCCCTTGGACTGCAAAGGAGATCTAACCAGTCCATCCTAAAGGAGATCAGTCCTGAATATTCATTGGAAGGACTGATGCTGAAGCTAAAACTCCAATACTTTGGTACGTGATGTGAAGAACTGACTCATTTGAAAAGACCCTGATGCTGGGAAAGATTGAAGGCAGGAGGAGAAGGGGATGACAGAGGATGAGATGGTTGGATGGCATCACCAACTCAAAGGGCATGAGTTTGAATAAACTCTTGGAGTTGGTGATGGACAGGGAGGCCTGGGTGTGCTGCAGTTCATGGGGTCGCAAAGAGTCAGACACAACTGAGCGGCTGAACTGAACTGAATTATTTTCGGCTATGCTGGGTCTTCATTGCTGCACAAGCTTTTCTCTAGTTGTGGTGAGTGGAGGCTACTCCTTGTTGCAGTGCACTGGCTTCTCATTACAGTGGCTTCTCTTGTTGTGCATCGTGGGCTCTAGGGTACGTGGGCTTCAGTAGTTGTGCTGCACTGGCTCTAGGCTCAATAGTTGTGGTGCATGGGCTTAGTTGCTTCGTGACATGTGGGATCTTCCTGGACCATGTACTGAACCCATGTCACCTGCATTGGCAGGTGGAGTCTTTACCACTGAGCCACCAAGGAAGCCCTTGGTACCTCTTTTTCTAAGTAGGTCCTTCCTCATCTGTGAAATACCCTGGGGTGTCCAGTTTCATGTTGGGGAGGGAAAGATGAAAGCAGGACCTCCAGTTTGAATCCAGAAGAATCTTAATATATGTTTTTGAATGAGATGAAATCCTATATTGTTTTCTGGTTCTATCCTAAATTCCACCCGCTTTAATTTCCAAATATTTATTTTTCAATGAAGATGAACCTCATCTGCTCAGTATCTTCCACATAGCATTTATATACCAGAGAGAATGAGTCTCTCAGGCATTGATCAGCTTGTTAGGGCTTTTAGAGGTTTATCAACTATGCTTCTTTGAAAATCAGCCCCGAGTTTCTGAGTGACTGTCCAGGTTTGTGTCAGTGCATCTCTGGGTCGTCACCAACAAATGGCTTTTGAGCTAAGTGCTCAACACTGGCAGGTCTCTCTTTGAGCATCTAGTTTTGTTTTTGTTTTTTTTTTTTTTTTTGTCTTTTGCATGCACTTTAATAAGTGCCTTTGACAACACCAAGAAGCACCTTTGTTCCAACACCAAGAAGCACCTTTGGCTAAGGCTGGAGTCACACTTTATTTGGTTGAGGTGACTTGAGATAAAGATCTGAGGTGCAAGAAGCGCCGCAAGATGAGTGTGGTTTGAGGTCTCATGATTCTAACATGCAGCTCTGTCTTTTGCAAACTAGGGCAGTCTTCAGGGTTGGAGGAAGGTAGTGTGGCTTGAGGGGGGGAAGCTGCCTGCCGGTGGGATACAGGAGGCAGATGCTGTTAAGATCAATATGAAATTAATCTCTTTAACCAGACCTTGGATTGCTGAGAATGATACAGGCTTCAGATGGGCTGCTGAGCCCAACTGTGAAACTGAAACCATGTTGGGGGTTCAGCTCATTTGCTTCTCCAGCATTAAGATTGGTCTCTAGAGACCCATTCAGACTAAACAGTATTAAAAACAGGAAATTTGCTCCTAGCAGCATAGTTGCAGGAAAACTTTTTCCACTTGGGCAAGAATGAGAGTTAAAAACAGAAACTCCATCCTCCAGGCTTGTTTTCTTCTTATATAAAAGTAATGTTTGCAATTCCCAACGACTGGAAGCAGCTTGGCCCTACTTACTGCCTGTCAGACTACTGCCTGAGGGGATTCATTACAGAAGGTGGTAAAGAGCCCTTGTGAACACATTAAAAAATGTGGAGGCAGTGCTCTGTGGAGGACGCTGACTTGGTGATGTTTATCTTCACCTAAGATCGCGTATGCAGAATTAACGCGGGAAGCACTTAGGGGAGACCTAGAGAACAGCTATTGTTTAATTTGATTCAGCACCCATTTATGGTGTATATTCTGGATTGGGTCCACAGGTTATGTATTCATTTATTCAGTCATTGTTAACTGAGCACGTACTGTGTGGTGTGCATAGGTGCCTCAGACATGTGATGTGCTTTTTATCCCTTTTGTACTGTGGGACCTGCTCGGGTTTGCTCCTGACAGTCAGCCTAGGGCAGCCCTGAATCAAAGGGTTCAACTCCTGGGACTGCTGCTCTTCTGCATAATTTGCTGCTGAGATTGATGGGGGTGGACAGGGGGACATTTTGGAAGAAGAGAGTGAGGACAAAGAGGAAAGTAAAACCTTGAGAGGAGGGCTTCCCTATCGGCTCAGTGGTACAGAATCTGCCTGCCACCGCAGGAGACTCAGGTTCGATCATGGCGCCAGGAAGATCCATCATGCTGTAGAGCGACTCAGCCCCTGCAGCACAACTATTGAGGCTGTCCTTTAGAGCCTGGGAGCCGTGATTACTGAAACGTGCACACCCAGCCCTACAGCCAGAAAAAGGCCCGCACAGTAAACAAAGACCCAGCATAGACAAAAATAAATAAATTTATAAATTATATGTATATATTTTAAAAAGCTAGAGAGGAAATGCTGTTCTTTTCTTCCTCTCCCACTGTGATGTTACTCTGCCTAAGTAGTCCAGCAGGGAGAGAGTGGACTGAAGGCCTCAGTGAACGTGAGTTACCCTACCCTCTGTTCACCATGCTTGACCAACGTGTCATGAACAAGGTTCTGCAGTAGAAGAAACTGTGTGGTGAAAAGATTCTTTACAGCTGTGTGTCATGATTTTTTGCTGGTAAGAAAAACAGAACTGCTTTTTAAAACTTTAAAGTGGAATATATGCACAGAAAAGTGCACTTATTAGAAGTGAACAGCTCAAATTTTCTATCCACTTGAACTTTTACAAACTGAGCATATCTACATAACCTGCATGCAGATCAAGAAATAGAGCATTACCAGCACCTCGGAAGTCCCACTTGTGCTCTGTTAAAATATACTATAAAGCTCTTTCCTGGGGCTTTTTTCCAGTGTATGCTCTGCAATGTTGAGAGGAGAAATAATGTCCCTACCTAGCCTGCTAATCTCTGAATTTAAGAGGACAGGCAGGCCAAACACAGCCTTTCCTGGCTTTCTCCTCAACCTTCCTTTCTTTTTCTGGCTTGCAGCTGTTAGTATCCTATTAACCTTCTCTTATATTCAGCCCCTGGTTTCTGACTATAGAGATGTGTTTTGATGTGTTCCCTTGTTCTCTTTTTCCTTTGGCTATCCCATGAGTCATGTAGGATCCTAGTTCCCCAACCAGGAATATCAAACCCATGCCCCCTGCACTGGAAGCTCAGGGTCTTAACCATTGAACTTCCAGGGAATTCCCCATTTTAGTCTGTCTTTGTGTTTTACATTTATAAAATATACTGAAAGTGAACAGGTGCATTTCTTTATAAAAAAAATGTTACAGAGAACATCTTCAAAACAGAGTAGATTAGCAGGGCTTTCGTATGTGTGCTGCTTTAGTATCCTCCTCAGCTTTGGTACTCTTCAGGCTGAGTGTATGCCCGATTTAACTGTTGTATGTAGGATTATATTACAGCCCAGCATTATGAGTTATTATCCACATGCAAGCGGAGCAGTTGGCAAGCCTTCTGGGAAGCTATGCCTTTGCTTGGGGTAGCGTCACGCTTGATCACATGGCCCCCATAGAAATGGAAGGTGTATATATAAAGGGGAGCCCATAAGAAGAAAGGTCATAGAGTTAGAATTTTGTAAACTGGACAGACTTTATGATGACTTTTTAAGATGACTTTAAAATGTCATCCATCATGCAATTGTGGTTTTGGTTAAGACTGGGCTGTAGTGCCACAGAGTCTGGGTTGGAACCCCATCTCTGACATTGCTAGCTGTGTGACAGGGCAGCTTTCTGGACTGCTCTCTGATTCAGTTGTTTCATCTGTAAAATGATGATAATAGTATCAACTTCATGGATTATTGTGAGGAGTAAATTATTAGTGTATCTAAAGTGCTTTGAATATCACCTAGTATATTTCAATAGTGAATAAATGTTGTTCTTGTTACTTTAACATCTGTCATGACACCAGATTGGCAACTGTCTGAACCTCTTCTTTTCTTTAAATCTAAAAGCCAGTCAGGATAGGATTGAGGTAGAATATAAGTTTCCACTATGGAAGTTTACTTCACAGCCAACTTCATTTGCACATGGTTATTTCATAAGATGAGGACCTACATCCACAGCATGGGAAAGAACAATAACGTTTTTTAAGGCTTAATCTTCATTTCCTATAAATTCTTTCTATAGTAAGGTAGAACCATTGTAAACTTCTTATCAGTTTCACTCTGCAGGGGTGGCTGAAGTTTTCCTTCTCAAAAAAAGTGAAGTTTCCATATCAGCAAGATTGATATTACCTGGGAACTTACTGGGCTCTACCTTAGACCTACTGAATCAAAATTCTAGGGGTGGCATCCATCAAACTTTTAAAATAGCTGTTCCCTTCTCCATGGGATCTTCCTAACCCAGGGATCGAACCCAAGTCTCCCGCATTGCAGGCAGATTCTTTACTAGATGAGCCACAAGGGAACCCCAAGAATACTGGAATGGGTAGCCTATCCCTTCTCCCATGGATCTTCCCAACCCAGGAATTGAATCGGGGTCTCCTGCATTGCAGGCGGATTCAGAGTATAGAGTTTTCTGAATCAAGAATCGAACTTGTCAATCTTAAGGGAAATCAACCCTTGAATACTCATTGGAAGGACTGATGCTGAGGTTGAAATGCCAGTAGTTTGATCATCTGATGTGAACGGCTGACTCATTGGAAAAGTCCCTGATGCTGGAAAAGATTGAGGGCAGAAGGAAAGGAGAGCGTCAGAGGATGAGATAGGTGGATGGCATCACTGATGCAGTGGACATCAACTTGGGCAAACTTCGGGAGATGGTGAGGGACAGAGAGGCCTGGTGTGTTGAAGTCCATAGGGTTGCAAAGAGTCAGACATGACTGATTGACTGAACAGCAACAACAACAATCAAAAATGTCCTGAGTTTCCCTGCATCCGTCAGTCACTGGTAATAATTGCCTTTTGAAGAACATCTGGCTCTTAAAAGGAACTCTTGAGGGCAGTCCTCCAAAAAAAGAGACAAAAAGATACAGATACTAACGTTTGGAAGTTAAAGCACACCCATTGGCTGGTACACATGAAAATAGTAAAGAAATCCAAATGTATTGATATATAGATGTAGAACATTAACAGCACCTCCTGTACCATCAAAGCTGGTCAGAAGAGTATGGTAGGAAACTAAGGAATTCTGAAATACATCCTGATACCAGAGTGGGCTATGGGAAAACCACTCTGTGTGTCCTGTCCCTAAGACTTCCTGGGAGAGCCCTGTGCCTACCCTCATGTGTCTTCTAGTTAGGTCTGTGGTCTATAAACAGTCTCCTGTATCTTCTACATCTACCAGTGTGGGCATTAAGAATAGATATTCATAAAGATGACTTCACGTCCTGCCATTGCCAAATCCTTAGACATTAAGAAAGAATATACTGAATAATTTGAAATTTTGAATGTACATGAAGTTGACAGTGATTTCTGGTTAACTAAAATATCAGAAATATGTTTTTATTAAGAAAATCTCATTTTGTGATCATTTAGCCAAAAGTGGTTTGGAACTTCCCTGGTGGTCCAGTGGCTCAGACTCCATGCTCCCAATGCAGGGGTCCTGGGTTCGATCCCTGGTAAGGGAACTAGATCTTACATGCTACAACTAAGACCCTGCACAGCCAAATAAATAAATTGAATAAATAAAAGTGGCTTAACCATTGCTATGTGATGATCATTCATGCTGTTCACTGAATATTCAAGGCTGTTTATCTCCTGTTGTGTGATACAATTTCAGTTTCTGGTCCCATTGTGTGTGGCAGGGGGGGTGGGGGGGGAGGTTGCATATGATGAGCTCTGTGAGTATATTTAAGAAGAAATGATGTCTGAGCCTTCAGTTGCTGATCTATGACCTTGCAAAGCCCTTTTCCTTCTGGCATCAAGATCAGTAACATTGGAGACAGATAGTTCTGTCAGAGAAGCTACAACCACCAAGACTCCCTACTGACCCACAAGTAGCATGAGCCAGAAATAAGCTTTTGTTGTTTTCAGCTACTATGCTTTAGGGATTTGCTGCTGCTGCTGCTGCTAAGTCGCTTCAGTCGTGTCCGACTCTGTGCGACTCCATAGACGGCAGCCCATCAGGCTCCCCTGTCCCTGGGATTCTCCAGGCAAGAACACTGGAGTGGGTTGCCACTTCCTTCTCCAGTGCATGAAAGTGAAAAGCGAAAGTGAAGTCACTCAATCGTGTCCGACCCTTAGCGACCCCATGGACTGCAGCCCACCAGGCTCCTCCGCCCATGGGATTTTCCAAGCAAGAGTACTGGAGGGGGGTGCCGTTGCCTTCTCCCTTAGGGATTTGCTACAGTAACCTAACTTTGTCCTGACTGCTAACTCTTCAGTGTTGAGCTTGTTGAGTAACTTTAACTTTAGTTGTGCATACAGGCATACATGCATACTTCAGTTGTGTCCGACTCTGTGCGACTCTATGGACTGCAGCCCGCCAGGCTCTTCTGTTCATGGGATTCTCCAGGCAAGAATACTGGAGTGGATTGCCATTTCCTCTTCTAGGAGATCTTCCTGACTCAGGGATCAAACCCAATCCCTAGGATGTCTCAAATGCATTAGCAGGCAGGTTCTTTACCACTAACACCACCTGGGAAGCCCAACTTTGGTAGAGTATTAGGTATTTTAAGAAAATAGATCAAGGTGATTTGTTCATGTACTTTCATTTATTTTCAATGATAAATGATCTTAATGTGTTTCAAAGTGTTGTTCACTGGCTCAGTCATATCCGACTCTTTGCGTGCCCATGGACTGCAGCACACCAGCTTTCCTGTCCTTCACCATCTCCTGGAGCTTGCTCAAACTCATGTCCATTGAGTCGGTGATGCCATCCAACCATCTTGGTGTCTTCCCCTTCTCCTCCTGCCTTCAGTCTTTCCCAGCATCAAGGTCTTTTCTAATGAGTTGACTCTTTGCCTTAGGTGGCCAAAGTATTGGAGCTTCAGTATCAGTCCTTACAGTGGATATCCAGGACTGATTCCCTTTATGATTGACTGGTTTGGTCTCCTTGCAGTTCAAGGGACTCTCAGGAGTCTTCTCCAACACCACAATTCAAAAGCATCAATGCTTTGGTGCTCAGTCTTTATGGTTCATCTCTCACATCCATACACGACTACGGGAAAAACCATAGCTTTGACTATATAGACTTTTGTTGGTAAAGTGATGTCTCTGCTTTTTAATACACTGTCTAACAGTCATCAAGACAGTACGGTAATGGCACAAAGACAGAAATATAGATCAAGGGAACAAAATAGAAAGCCCAGAGATAAATCCATGCACCTCTGGACACCTTTGACAAAGGAGGCAAGAATATACAATGAAGAAAAGACAATTTCTTTAACAAGTGGTGCTGGGAAAACTGGTCAAGCACTTGTAAAAGAATGAAACTAGAACACTTTCTAACATCATACGCAAAAATAAACTCAAAATGGATTAAAGATCTAAACGTAAGACCAGAAACTATAAGCTCCTAGAGGAGAACATAGGCAAAACACTCTCTGACATAAATCACAGCAGGATCCTCTATGACCCACCTCCCAGAATATTGGAAATAAAAGCAAAAATAAACAAATGGGATCTAATTAAAATTCAAAGCTTCTGCACAACAAAGGAAACTATAAGCAAGGTGAAAAGACAGCCTTCAGAATGGGAGAAAATAATAGCAAATGAAGTGACTGACAAAGAATTAATCTGAAAAATATACAAGCAACTTCTACAGCTCAATGCCAGAAAAAAACGACCCAATCAAAAAATGGGCCAAAGAACTAAACAGACATTTCTCCAGAGAAGACATACAGATGGCTAACAAACACATGGAAAGATGCTCAACATCACTCACGATCAGAGAAATGCAAATCAAAACCACACTGAGGTACCATTTCATGCCAGTCAGAATGGCTGCTATCCAAAAGTCTACAAGCAATAAATGCTGGAGAGGGTGTGGAGAAAAGGGAACCCTCCTACACTGTTGGTGGGAATGCAAACTAGTACAGCCACTATGGAGAACAGTGTGGAGATTCCTTAAAAAACTGGAAATAGAACTGCCTTATGACCCAGCAATCCCACTGCTGGGCATACACACTGAGGAAACCAGAATTGAAAGAGACATGTGTACCCCAGTGTTCATCACAGCACTGTTTATAATAGCCAGGACATGGAAGCAACCTAGATGTCCATCAGCAGACGAATGGATAAGAAGGCTGTGGTACATATACACAATGGAGTATTCAGTTCAGTTCAGTCGCTCAGTCGTGTACGACTCTTTGCGACCCCATGAATCGCAGCACACCAGGTCTCCCTGTCCATCAGCAACTCCTAGAGTTCACTCAGACTCATGTCCATTGAGTCAGTGATGCGATCCAGCCATCTCATCCTCTGTCATCCCCTTCTCCTCCTGCCCCCAATCCCTCCCAGCATCAGAGTCTTTTCCAATGAGTCAACTCTTCTCATGAGGTGGCCAAAGTACTGGAGTTTCAGCTTTAGCATCATTCCTTCCTAAGAAATCCCAGGGCTGATCTCCTTCAGAATGGACTGGTTGGATTTCCTTGTAGTGCAAGGAAGGGACTCTCAAGAGTCTTCTCCAACACCACAGTTCAAAAGCATCAGTTCTTCGGTGCTCAGTTTTCTTCACAATCCAACTTTCACATCCATACATGACCATTGGAAAAACCATAGCCTTGACTAGACAGACCTTGGTTGGCAAAGTAATGTCTCTGCTTTTGAATATGCTATCTAGGTTGGTCATAACTTTTCTTCCAAGGAGTAAGCATCTTTTAATTCCTGGCTGCAGTCACCATCTGCAGTGATTTTGGAGCCCCCAAAAAATAAAGTCTGACACTGTTTCCACTGTTTCCCCATCTATTTCCCATAAAGTGATGGGACCAGATGCTATGATCTTCTTTTTCTGAATGTTGAGCTTTAAGCCAACTTTTTCACTCTCCTCTTTCACTTTCATCAGGAGGCTTTTTAGTTCCTCTTCACTTTCTGCCATAAAGGTGGTGTCATCTGCATATCTGAAGTTATTGATATTTCTCCCGGCAATCTTGATTCAGTTCAGTTCAGTCGCTCAGTCGTGTCCGACTCTTTGCGACCCCATGAATCGCAGCACACCAGGCCTCCCTGTCCATCACCAACTCCCAGTGCTCACTCAGATTCACGGCCATTGAGTCAGTGATGCCATCCAGCCATCTCATCCTCTGTCGTCCCCTTCTCTTCCTGCCCCCAATCCCTCCCAGCATCAAAGTCTTTTCCAATGAGTCAACTCTTCGCATGAGGTGGCCAAAGTACTGGAGTTACTCAGCCATTAAAAAGAATACATTTGAATCAGTTCTAATGAGGTGGATGAAACTGGAGCCAATTATACAGAGTGAAGTAAGCCAGAAAGAAAAACACCAATACAGTATACTTACACATATATATGGAATTTAGAAAGATGGTAACGATAACCCTGTATGCAAGAGAGCAAAAGAGACACAGATGTATAGAACAGTCTTTTGGGCTCTGTGGGAGAGGGCGAGGGTGGGATGATTTGGGAGAATGGCATTGAAACATGTATATTATCATATGTGAAACGAATTGCCAGTCCAGGTTCGATGCATGATACAGAATGCTTGGGGCTGGTGCACTGGGATGACCCAGAGGGACGGGATGGAGAGGGAGGTGGGAGGGGATTTCAGGATGGGGAACACATGTACACCCATGGCAGATTCATGTTAATGTATGGCAAAACCAATACAATATTGTAAAGTAATTAGCCTCCAATTAAAATAAATTTATATTAAAAAAGATAAAAAAATACACTGTCTAGGTTTGTCATAGCTTTTCTTCCAAGGAGCAAGTATCTTTTAATTTCATGACTGCAGTCACCATCTGGAGTCATTTTGGAGCCCAAGAAAATAAAGTCTGCCACTGTTTCCATTCTTTGCCCATTTATTTGCTACGAAGTTATGGGACCGGATGCCATGATCTTAGTTTTTTGAATGTTGAGTTTTAAGCCAGCTTTTCCACTCTCCTCTTTCACTTTCATCAAGAGGCTTTTTAGTTCCTCTTCCCTTTCTGCCATGAGGTTGGTGTCATCTGCATATCTGAGGTTATTGATATTCTCCGGGCAATCCTGATTCCAACTTGTGCTTTATCCAGCCCAGCATTTTGCATGATGTTGCATATAAGTTAAATAAGCAGAGTGAAAATATATAGCCTTTACATACTCCTTTCCTAATTTTAAATCAGTCTGTTGTTCCACTTCCGGTTCTAACTGTTGCTTCTTGACCTGCATACAGGTTTCTCAGGAGGCAGGTCAGGTGTTCTGGTATTCTTATCTCTTTAAGAGTTTTTCACAGTTTGTTGTAATTCACATAGTCAAAGAGTTTAGCATAGTAAATGAAGCAGATGTAGATATTCTTCTTGAATTCTCTTGCTTTTTCTATGATCCAGTAGATGTTGGCAATTTGAGCTCTGGTTCCTCTGCCTTTTCTAAATCCAGCTTGAACATCTGGAAGTTCTTGGTTCACATACTATTGATGCGTGGCTTGGAGAATTTTGAGCATTACTTTGCTAGCATGAGAAATGAGTGCAGTTGTGTGGTAGTTTGAACATTGTTTGGCATTGCCCTTCTTTGGGATTGAAATGAATACTGACCTTTTCCAGTCCTGTGGCCACTGATGAGTCTTCCAGATTTGCTGGCATGTTGAGTGCAGCATTTTCACAGCATCATCTTCAGGAATTGAAATAGCTCAGCTGGAATTCCATCACCTCTACTAGCTTTGTTTGTAGTGATGCTTCTTAAAACCCATCTGACTTTGCACTCTAGGATGTCTGGCTCTAGATGAGTGATCACACATCGTAGTTATCTGAGTCATGAAGATCTTTTTTTAATGGTTCTTCTGTATATTCTTGCCCCCTCTTCTTAATATCTTCTGCTTCTGTTAGGTCCTTTATTTCTGTCCTTTATTGTGCCCATCTTTGCATGAAATGTTCCCTTGGTATTTCTAATTTTCTTGAAGAAATCTCTAGTCTTTCCCATTCTTTTGTTTTCATCTATTTCTTTGCATTGTTCAATTAAGAAGGCTTTCTGATCTCTCCTTGCTATTCTTTGGAACTTTGCATCCAGATGGATATATCTTTCCTTTTCTCCTTTACCTTTCACTTCTCTTCTCAGCTATTTATTGGTAAGGCCTCCTCAGACAACCATTTTGTCTTTTTGCATTCCTTTTTCTTTGGGATGGTTTTAATCACTGCCTCCTGTACAGTGTTATGAACCTCCATCCATAGTTCTTCAGGCACTCTGTCTATCAGATCTAATCCCTTGAATCTATTTGTCACTTCTACTGTATAATCATAAGGGATTTGATTTAGATCATATTTGAATGGCCTAGTGTTTTTCCCTGCTTTCTTCAGTTTAGCCTGATTTTTGCAATAAGGAACTCATGATCTGAGCCATAGTCAGCTCCCAGTCTTGTTTTTGCTGACTGTATAGAGCTTCTCCATCTTCAGCTGGAAAGAATATAATCAACTTGATTTTGGTATTGACCATTTGGTGATGTCCATGTGTAGAGTCGTCTCTTGTGTTGTTGGAAGAGGGTATTTGCTGTGACCAGTGCTTTCTATTGGCAAAACTCTGTTAGTCTTTGCCTTGCTTTATTTTGTACTCCAAGGCCAAACTTGCTTGTTACTCCAGGTGTTAAAAGTGTTAGAAGGCCTTTCATGTATGCAGGACTCTCTTTAGTTTTTCTTTGACTCCTTTTTCTCTTGGAACCCTCAAACCCACTTATATTTTTGAAGAAGTTGGTTCTAAAAAGGACTTTTGCCCTATAGCTCTGGATGGCAAACTCTTAATATGTCCTGTGGACTCCATCTGGCCACTACCCGATTTAGTAAAGTTTTCTTGGAGCATAGCCATGCCATTTGTTTGTGTAGTATTTGTGGATGCTTTTGTACTACAAAGACAGAGCTGAACAGTTGTGACAGAGACCATATGGCCCATAAAGCCTAATATATTTGCTGTATGGCTCATAATAGAAAAATTTTGCCAGCTCCTATCTCATAAATCCTGATTACTAGGAATAGAAAGATTCTCAGATGATTTGCCTGAATTGTTGCAGATACCTAGCTCTTGGACATTCTGTCTGATGGAATGAAGCTCTTCTCCTGGATCTGCTGTTGTTGTTTAGTCATTAAGTTGTGTCAGTCTTTGCAACCCCATGGATCTGCAACATCCCTTTATTTTATCCATACCTTGAAGGCAATGAAACAGCATATCCCATTTGGATTCTGCCTGTGAAGATGCAAAGATGCCCTCATACCTAATAATCTGACCACCTTCTTTGTCTTTGTTCAGACCAGCTGCTGGGCAAGCTGCTAACAAGTCCACCTGCCATGTGACTGCTGCTCAGAGATCCTGCTTTGTTCCTGTTGGTGATGACAGTTAAACCTGCCATTGTGATAGGGCTTTTTCAAGCTGCCTGGGAGAGAGGTGATCAGGTTGTCTCACATGATGGGTCACGAATGCGAGGCTATGTGAGGAAATCAGGAAACTGGAAACTGTCTGCCATATCCACCGTCACACAGCCAGGCCACACAACAATGGAGCATTATTCATCACTGCTCAGAATCCAGCAGTAACTGTAGGAGGCCAACAGCAGCTCTCTGTCTACCATTCAGAGCTCCCCAAGAGAGTTCATCTTTAACCAATTTGGCAGACCCTTATTAACATTCTTTTTTTTTTCAGGGTTTTGTTTTTTTTTCAATGGTGCTCTCAGTTTATTTTATTTTTGGCTGAGATGTGCAGCATGTGGGATCTTAGCTCCCTGACCAGGGATTGAACTCAAGCCCCCTGCAGTGGAAGCCCTTAAAGTGTGGAGTCTTAGCTACTGGATCCCAGGAAGTCTCCCTTATTATTAACAGCATCTTTATTTGGGGTCATCTAAAGGTTGACAAGGGCTTCCCTGGTGGCTCAGTGGTGAAGAATCTGCTTGCCAATGCAGGAGACATGGGTTCAATCCCTAGGTCAGTAAGACTCCTTAGAGGAGGAAGTGGCAACCCACTCCAGTATTCTTGCCTGGAAAATCCCATGGACAGAGGGTTACAGTCCATGGAATCTCAAAGAGTCAGACACAACTTAGCAGCTAAACGACAATGCTTGACAGTCTCTCTTTTGCCTGTACTTACTTTGCTTGGGGCTCAGTCAGATGGGGCGTGGAAAAAGCGTTAAATGACAAAAGACATGGTAGATTATGATCAAGGAATCCTTGTGATCATCTTTTTAAAAGCAGCTGTGGGAATAGCAAGAGTCTTCAATTCTGTTCCCATAAGTCCACCTTTCATCTTTTCTCACATGAGCTTCTCTAAGGAATCTCTTTTTGCAGGGAGGAGGAAAGTGGTAGCATTGGATAGCCATCTATTTGTCCTGTGAATTCCTTGCTTATGTCCAGAAAGTATGAAGGGCGCATATGGGACCTACCAGGTCTCACGTGCCACTTGGACAGTTGTCTATGGGAACATTCCTTAGCAAAAAACACTGTTAGAAATAGACTAGTCTTGTATAAACAAAGATATGTGTTTTGGTGATCTCAAAGTTCAGTTTCTTGATTCCTTCAGGAACTAGGAACTTAAACTAAAAATATGAATTTATGTTTCTCTCTGTATATCTGAGTATTTGCTGCTGTGTTCAATTGTATTTCTTTAAAATTTTATTTATTTGTTTGACTATGCTGGGTCTTAGTTGCTGCACTTGAGAGCTTTGATCTTTGTTGCAGCATGTGGAATCTAGTTCCCTGACCAGAGATCGAACCTGGGCCTCTTGCATAGGGAGCATAGAGTCTTAGCCACTGGACCACCAGGGAAGTCCCCAACTCTTTTTTACTTTACTTTTTTCTCTTTGCATAAAAAAGAAGCCCTAGATAAGTAGACAGGGATTTCTGTTATCTTTTTAAAATATAATTTTATGTATTTATTTTTGGCTGTGCTGGGTCTTTGTTGCTGCACATGGGTTTTCTCTAGTTGCTGTGAGTGGGGGTTACTCTTTAGTTGTAGTGCTCAGGCTTCTCATTGCGGTGGCTTCTTTTGTTGTGGAGCACAGGCTCTAGGGCATGCGGGCTTCAGTAGTTGCAACTCCCAGGCTCTAGAGCACAGGGCTAACAGTTGTGGTGCACGGGTTTAGTAGCTCCATGGCATGTGGAATCTTCCTGGATCAGGGATTGACCCATGTTTCCTGCATTGGCAGGCAGGTTCTTCACCACTGACCGACCAGGGAAGCCCTGTTTTTATCTTTTGAATAAGGTGATAAAAGTTGCATTCAGTAGAGAGGGTATATTTTAGGGTCTGATACTAGAGGGACCCTAGACTTTCCTCTAAACCCTCATCTCCATTCTAGATGAAAGGTGGTGAAGTATGTGATTAAAAGTATGGCTTGTTTTCCAGTTTCACAGATTACTGGCTGTGATCCTGGGCTAGTCCTTATCTCTCTGTGCTTTACTTATCTGTAAAAGGGGGTAATGATACCTACCTCAGAGTTGTTGTGAGGACTAAATGAGTAAGTAAATATAAAATACTTAGAACTGTGCTTTTGTTGTTGTTTTGTTGCCAAGTCATGCCCAACTCTGTTTCGACCCCATGGACTAAAGCCCACCAAGTTCCTCTGCCCATAGGATTTCCCAAGCAAGAATACTGTAGTTTCCATTTCCTTCTCCAGGAGATATTCCAAACCCAGGGACTGAACCCATGTCTCCTGCATTAACAGGTGGATTCTTTACCATTGAGCTATTAGGGAAGCCCAGAACAGTGCTTAGCAGATAATAAATGCTGCTGCTGCTTCTAAGTCGCTTCAGTCATGTCCGACTCTGTGCGACCCCATAGACGGCAGCCCACCAGGCTCCCCTGTCCCTGGGATTCTCCAGGCAAGAACACTGGAGTGGGTTGCCATTTCCTTCTCCAATGCATGAAAGTGAAAAGTGAAAGTGAAGTCACTCAGTTGTGTCCGACTCTTAGTGACCCCATGGACTGCAGCCTACCAGGCTCCTCCATCCATGGGATTTTCCAGGCAAGAGTACTGGAGTGGAGTGCCATTGCCTTCTCCAATAATAAATGCTGCTGCTGCTGCTAAGTCGCTTCAGTTGTGTCTGACCCTGGGCGACCCCATAGATGGCAGCCCACCAGGCTCCCTTGTCCCTGGGATTCTCCAGGCAAGAACACTGGAGTGGGTTGCCATTTCCTTCTCCAGTGCATGAAAGTGAAAAGTGAAAGTGAAGTCGCTCAATCGAGTCCGACTCTTAGCGACCCCATGGACTGCAGCCCACCAGGCTCCTCCGTCCATGGGATTTTCCAGGCAAGAATACTGGAGTGGAGTGCCATTGCCTTCTCTGATAATAAATGCTACATAAGTATTATTATTATTAACTTCTTGATACCTGATCACAATCTTATCCAGCACACAATAAGTTCTCCAATACCTTTTCTATTCACAATAATATGTCCCTCTGTCCTCTCTGGTAGCATGTGCATTTTAATAGAGGCATTGTGAAGTTACAGCTAACTCAGATGAATTACTATACTGGAGAGAATTTCTAGTATTCTACAGGGTGGTGGGGAAAATAATTTGGGGGCACATTGTGATAAAAGGTTGAAGAATCTGGGGCAATCACATGCTTAGAGAGTATCTAGAAAGGTAGAAAATTGAATATGTCTCATCTTCCTTCCATTTCTATCCCCCAATTTTCTAAATTCAAGCAGTCATAGGGTCTGCACAGCCTTCTGTGGAAATCTGAGCTGGCTCTGTAGCTTCCTTCCTATGTCTTATAACCACGTTCAGCAACAAGAATGCTAGCTGACCACTGATTGCCCTAATGGATTCAAGGGCACAGTAGTACAGAAATGATGCAGTGCTGAGTACTGGATAATGTGGAACCAAGGAGAGCTAAGCTAAGAAGGACAACCCGGTACTGAAAAGGAGAAATGTAAGGTTGCTTCCTGATGCTGCTCCTCCACTGCCAGAAAACTGAAATGACCAGGGCACTGTAAATTGGTCTGTTGTTAATACTGTCAAAGACATCGGTAGCAACAATTTGGAAAGCCAACTTAAAGCTACTCAAGCTGCTGGGAAACTGCCTTCTAGGAAAAGCAACCCCCAATAGGCAACATAATCTGGGCTGGTTTGATTCCAAAGTTTGTGTCCTTCTTGGGCAGAACTGACTGTAGTCCTGTTCAGTTTGAATCTACTTGAGTGTTCACCAGCATTGCTTCCAGAATGTCAGAACAGACTGGGGCTGTGGTAGATAGAGGTGCTGCCCCAGCATTCATTTCTCTACTGGCATCTCCCTATAATTAAATCAGTGAACAAGCTGTACGGGGTCTTGGAAACATTGCAGGTGATGGTTTTGTTTTCCAAGACTTGGTTATCAAGTGTGGTGCCATCAATCTGCTGCTGGGTCTTCTTGCAGTTCCTAATGTATCATCTTGAATATGCACCTTAGTAGTAACAAGAACCCTGAATCCTTGCTAGATGCTACTGAGTAAATTATTTTTTAAGTAATTAATTAATTTTTGACTGTGCTGGGTCTTCATTGTTGTGCATGGACTTTCTCTAATTACAGCAAGTGGGGAATACTCTCTAGTTTCGGTGCACAAGCTTCTCATTGTAGTGACTTCTTTTGTGGCAGAGCATGAGCTGTAGGTACCTGGGCTTCAGTAGTTGCAGCACACAGGTTCAGTGGTTGTGGCTTGCGGGCTCCAGAGCATGCGCACAGTAGTTGTAGTGCGCAAGCTTAATTGCCCTGACGCATGTGGGATCGTCCCAGGCCAAGGATCAAACCTGTGTACCCTGAATTGGCAGGCAGTTTCTTATCCACTGGACTGTCAGGGAAGTCTGCAAATTATACTTTGCTTCATCTCCTGTATCATGATGTCCAAAAGTACTAGCAAATGCACAGACAATGTCAGATATTAAAGCTGGCCACCAGCACCAGATTCAGTGAGTTGTGAATCATGGTTTAGTCCCATTCTTCATTGGTGTTCTAAGGCAGACTTTAAGATGCAAAAAGAAGCTGTGTGGACTGTGAACAACCAAAGAAGTGGTGGAACAGTTGAACAGATTGTGTAACATCATTCATTGTGGCATAATAGAATTGTTGATGAACCTTTTAACTGTGAAACATACCAAAATTACCCTAGTTATTCTGGATGCCCTTTCAAGTATCTTGGGTTGCTGAGAAATTAGGTGAAACTGAGAAACTTAGTGTAATTGAAGAATGCAGAGGTTTGGATAAAACTGAGGCTCTATAAAACCGTGAAAATGAGTCAGTACCCAAAGCTTCATTAAACTTGATTGAGAGATACTTCTGTATGGAGGAACAAGAATATCAAAATTTGGGCCAGAAACTACCTCTGAGGCTATAGTTCAGGATGGCATTCTGAGACCATTATCTTTCAGACTATACAACTGAAGCGTAAATTTGTCATATCAAACATGTACTAGGTTTGGTATAAGTTTGTCTTTCTGTTTCTCTACTAAGAATTCTTTACATGTGGTTTGCTATTTAGCACTTTTTACAAGGAGACTATACTTGAACAGTTCCAAACTGTACATATTGTATGAAGCTTCTCTCAGTGGGTTTATTTCTGTGTGGAATTTCATATTTTGCAGTATCCTGTAGATAAAGATTATTTCATCCTTTATTTTTAAAAAAGCAGCAGCTGCTGTTGTGGGTTAGCAGGCAGTCAGGGCTTACATGGTTCAGGGGAGGCCTCAAGCTTTGCGGCAGTTCTAATAGAAGTTGGACTTTATATTTTGTAGTGCCTGTATGTAAGGGATGGAATGCATGGATTGTCAGGGGATCTTGGTGCAAGGTGAAGGAAAAGTTGTCATTGGTCAGTCACAGTTCTTGCTATTTACCCAAAGGAGTTTAACATTACATCCACACAAAAATCTGTGCTCAAAATGTTTATAGCACCTTTATTCATAGTTGCCAAAATTTGCAAGGAGCCAAAGTGACCTTCAATAGGTGAATGTGTAAACTGTGGCACCTCCAAATGATGGGATAGTCAGCCTTAAAAAGAAATGAGAGGGCTTCCCTGGTGGCTCAGTGGTAAAAAAATCCCCCTGCCAGTGCAGGAGACACAGGTTCAATCCCTGATCTGGGAAGATCCCACGTTCCATGAAGCAACTAAGCTTGTGTGCCACAATTACTGAGCCTGTGCTCTACAGCCCAGGAGACACAACTACTGAGCCCAAGTGCCTCAGCTGCTGAAGCCTGCACATCCCAGAGCCTGTGCTCCACAACAAGAGAAACCAATTAGAAGCCCATGCATTGCAACTACAGAGCCGTCCCTGCTCACTGCAGCTAGAGAAAAGTCCACACAGCAATGATGATCTAGCACAGCCATAAATAAGTAAATGAATAATTTTTAAAAAAAATAAAAAATGAGATATCTAGTCATGAAAAGACATGAAAGAACCTTAAATGCATATTACTAAGTAAAATAACCTCAGATATGCAGATGGCACCACCCTAATGGCAAAAAGTGAAGAGAAACTAAAGAGCCTCTTGCTGAAGGTGAAAGAGGAGAGTGAAGAAGCTGGCCTAAAACTCAACATTCAAAAAACTATGATCATGGCATCTGGTTCCATCACTTTATGACAAATAGATGGGGAAGAAATGGAAACAGTGACAGATTTATTTTCTTGGTCTCCAAAATCACTGCTGATGGTGACTGCAGCCATGAAATTAAAATATACTTGCTCCTTGGAAGAAAAGCTATGACAAACCTAGACAGCATGTTAAAAAGCAGAGACATCACTTTGCTGACAAAGGTGTGTATAATCAAAGCTATGGTTTTTCCAGTAGTCATATATGTATGTGAAAGTTGAACTGTAAAGAAGGCTGAGCACTGAAGAATTGATGCATTCGAACTGGTGGTGCTGGAGAAGACTCTTGAGAGTCCCCTGGACAGCCAGGAGATGAAACCAGTCGATCTGAAAGGAAATCAACCTTGAATATTTATTGGAAGGACTGATGCTGAAGCTCCAATACTTTGACCACTGATGCAAAGAGCTGACTCATTGAAAAAGACCTGATACTGGGAAAGATTGTAGGTAGGAAGAGAAGGGTATGAAAGAGGATGAGATGGTTGGATGGCATCACTGATTCAGTGAATATGAATTTGGGCAAACTCTGGGAGATGAAGGACAAGGAAGCCAGGCGTGCTGCAGTCCATGGTGTTGCAGAGTCAGACATGACTGAGCAACTGAACAGCAACAAAGTGAAAGAAGCCAATCTGAAAAGGCTGTATATTATATGATTGCAACTATATGACACTCTGGAAAAGTATGGAGACAATAAAAAGGTCAGTAGTTTCCAGTTCATGGGAGGGAGGGAGGGAAGAATAGGTAAAGTACAGGGGATTTTTTTTAGGGCAGTGAAATTATTCTTTATGATACTGTAGTGGTGGTTACATATTGTTATGTATTTGTAAAAACTCATAGAACTGTACAAAACAAAAAGTGAACCCTAATGTGAACTTTGGACTTTATTTAATAATACTATAGCAGTATTGGCTCATCAGTTACAACAAATGTATCATAGTAATGCAAGATGTTAATAATATGGGAGACTGAGGAGCGAGAGGACAGAGGGCTGAAGGGGTGCATGAGAACTTTGTAATTTCCACTCAGCTTTTCTCTTAACCTAAAACTACTCAAAAAATTGCCTTTTAACTTAGAAAAAGGTGAATAGATTAGGGAGAAAAATATTTGAAATGCATATGGCAGATTAAGGACTGCTGTTTATAATATACTAAGAAGTCTTTCATATTGAAAAGAAAAACAATCCAGTAGAAGAATGGGCAAAGGACATGAATAGACCCTTCTTGGGGAGAGCAAATTTAAATGCTCCTGCCAAAGAATGATGACTTCAAACTCAGTTATTATAGAAACATTAAGATATGAATTTGTATTGTTCAAATGAAGAGCAGTTAAAAAGATTCCTGGTGGGAATATGAAGAAAAGGATTCTCTTATTAATTTTGTCAATAGAAATGTAAGTTATTATAGTCTTTTGGGAAAATAGTCTTAATATTTATGAAAATAAGAAATATTTTAATCCTTTGACCCAGCAGCCCCATTCCTGAAACAGTCTATAAAAATAAAAACATCAGTATATAAACATATATCTTCAAAGATATTTATTGAACCATTATGAGTAGGGATAAAATAATAAAAACAAGTGATTGCCCATTTATAGGAGAGTGATTGACTCAATTTTGGCACATTTACACCATGGAATATATTGCAAATTGTGTTGACTGAGAAAAACAGTGTATAATGACATCCCATTTTTTAAAAAAAAGTAACAAAAACCCATAAATGTGTAAGTGCGTGTGCATTTATGATTATGACCATGGAAAGTATGAACAGTTATCCCAGTTGCTAACATGTTACCCACAGGTGGGAGGTTTATGTATGAGAGAGGAAGAGAGGAAGGGGAAAGACAGGTGGAAAATAAAAGGAAATAAAATATAGCCCAGTTATTTTACATTGTGTTTGTGTAACTGTGGCTGTGCATGTGCATGAAAAAAAGTTATATCTATGGGAAATAACCTATATGTTCATGCTATGTTATGTGATAAAAAGGAAGCTGCAGGTTGACATACATTATTTGTGTATATTTCAATGAAAACAAAAAATGAAGAAGTGTATATCCTAAGATATGTTGATAAAGATATGGAAGGACATACCTGTTGGTTATATCCTTTCTTTCCTCAGTACTTGAAGGGGACTTGTTGGATACTTAAAATGAGTAGGGTTAGAGGTGAGGTAGGGGTGGAAGTTTAGTTTTTTCATGCATTTTTTTTTTTCATTTGGTACAAAAAGTCAGTGTACTTTGTAATTTGAAAGACAGCAAAGAAAAAAAATGTCTCTCTTTAAGGCTTCCAATTCTGGTCATTTAATAATGGCAATGTGGGTGAAATCTGGGAATGAAATAATTCTCTTCATGTGCAAATTAAAAGGTTAATGGGACAAAAAGACTGCAAAAGTGATTAACAAATGGCAGAAGTATTCAGATTTTATTGTTTTTGGCCAGAGGTTAAAACAAAATTTTACTGAGACTTCTATTTAATAGAAATACTGAAAAGGAGAGTTGGTAAAGTTTCTCCCAGTGTGAAGCAAAACAACAGGAAATAAAGAAACCTTGAAGAACAGTTCTAAATTAAAGGGTAATAGCTTAGTGTTCAACAGATAAAATTTGCTTTTCCTGATAATTGTGTTGACAGTTATTTTGCTAGTGGCAAATATCACAGTGGTTAAAGGCAACAGCTTTATTTAGAGGTACTTAACTACCCATGGAACTTCAATTTTCCCATGTGATAGAGAATTTTGATAATAGTAACTGTTGTCATAGATGTATTGTGAAGATTAAATGGATTAAAAATTTAAGGTGCTAAGAAGAAGAGAGCCTAACACAATAATTGTTTTGTGTTACTAGCTGTATGAATCTAAAGCTCTAGTTTTGAATAAAACACTTTTTTCATAAAACTGAAGTATGGTTGATTTTTAATGTTGTGTTAATTACTGCTGTATAGCAAAGTGATTCAGTTGTATATATAATATTCTTTCCATTGTGGTTTATTATAGAATACTGAATATAGTTCTCTGTGCTATATAGTAGGACCTTATTGTTTATCCATTCTATATATAAAAGCTTACATCTGCTAACCTTATGCATCTATTAAGCTGCAAAGCCTGTGTTCTTAACCATTAAACCTTATGTGTAGCTGTTTGGAGGAAAGCAAATCATTCAAAGTCCTTTCCCCAACTGCAGGCCCCATTAAGTTATATATTTTACGTGAATGCTCTCTCTTCAAGTAATAGGCCCCAAACCTTACTTTTCTAACCCACAAGTTTGGAGAGAGGATGTATCAGTAGATCCGCAAACAGTATCAGCTGTACCTCACCGTCTCTGTGTGATGAGAAGTAAAAGTACAACTCTGGGTTATTTGAGGTTTTCCTAAGTAACAGCATTAGTGAAAACATGTGTTTGAATAGTTTCCAGAGTTGTCTAGAATTATTTTCCAGTTTAAAGATGCCTGCTAACAGAGCTAGTTTTTAGATTCTTTTAACTAATTTTTTTTCTCCTCTTTGAAATGACCCTCTTACTTCTCACTCATCAACAATTTCTGTTACCTGTATTTGAAATCAATATTATTTCATCATTTTGAACCCTTTTTCATCCTAAATTGAAGTCACAGTTTTTTTTTGTTAGGAGTCACCTTGGGGCTCAGAGAACATAGTATGTAATAAAGAACTACAGAACTCAGTTCAGTTCAGTCCCTCAATCGTGTCCGACTCTTTGCGACCCCATGAATTGCAGCACGCCAGGCCTCCCCGTCCATCACCAACCCCCGGAGTTCACTCAGACTCACGTCCAACGAGTCGGTGATGCCATCCAGCCATGTCATCCTCTGTCGTCCCCTCCTCCTGCCCCCAATCCCTCCCAGCATCAGAGTCTTTTCCAATGAGTCAACTCTTCACATGAGGTGGCTAAAGTACTGGAGTTTCAGCTTTAACATCATTCCTTCCAAAGAAATCCCAGGATTGATCTCCTTCAGAATGGACTGGTTGGATCTCCTTGCAGTCCAAGGGACTCTCAAGAGTCTTCTCCAACACCACAGTTCAAAGGCATCAATTCTTCGGTGCTCAACTTTCTTCACAGTCCAACTCTCATATCCATACATGACTACTGGAAAAACCATAGTCTTGACTAGATGGACCTTTGTTGGCAAAGTAATGTCTCTGCTTTTGAATATGCTATCTAGGTTGGTCATAACTTTTCTTCCAAGGAGTAAGCGTCTTTTAATTTCATGGCTGCAGTCACCATCTGCAGTGATCTTGGAGCCCCCCAAAATAAAGTCTGACACTGTTTCCACTGTTTCCTCAACTATTTGCCATGAAGTGATGCCATGATCTTAGTTTTCTGAATGATGAGCTTTAAGCCAACTTTTTCACTCTCCACTTTCACTTTCATCAAGAGGCTTTTTAGTTCCTCTTCACTTTCTGCCATAAGGGTGGTGTCATCTACGTATCTGAGGTTATTGATATTTCTCCTGGCAATCTTGAATTCCAGCTTGTACTTCTTCCAGTCCAGGATTTCTCATGATGTACTCTGCATAGAAGTTAAATAAGCAGGGTGGACAATATACAGCCTTGATATACTCCTTTTCCTATTTGGAACCAGTCTGTTGTTCCATGTCCAGTTCTAACTGTTGCTTCCTGACCTGCATATAGGTTTCTTAAGAGGCAGGTCAGGTGGTCTGGTATTCCCATCTCTTTCAGAATTTTCCACAGTTTATTGTGATCCACACAGTCAAAGGCTTTGGCATAGTCAATAAAGCAGAAATAGATGTTTTTCTGGAACTCTCTTGCTTTTTCGATGATCCAGCGGATGTTGGCAGTTTGATCTCTGGTTCCTCTGCCTTTTCTAAAACTACCAAAAAAAAGCAAACAACAACAACAAAAATCTAACAGTGAAAATTTTCTTTAGGAAAATACAGAGCAACCTTTAGTTTTGGACCTTAAATAGTCATCATGAAATCAGAGACATAAATCCAGAGACTTAGTTGATTCTAACCGGTTTTAGGAAGGGTATGTCTGATAAATGTTGCCGTTATCAGGGAATTCCATTCCTTGAGATTTATCTTGTGGATCTTTTTTGAAAATAGAGTTTATTTGTTAAAGCAATTTTAGGTTTACAGAAAAATTGAGCACAGAAATTCCGTATACCTCCTTCCTCCCACCAGGTAGCGCTAGTGGCAAAGCACCTGCCTGCCAGGGCAGGAAACACAAGAGACGCAGGTTCAATCCCTGCGTCAGGAAGATCCCCTGGAGGCGGCATGGCAACCCACTCCAGAATTCCTGGAGAATTCCATGGACAGAGGAGTCTGGCAGGCTACAGTCCATGGGGTCACAAAGACTCAGACACGACTGATTGACTAACACTTTCACTTTTCATACACAATTATAGGATCATATGTAGAGGAGTTTCACTGCCTTAAAAATCCTCTGCATCCCACCTATCATCTGTCCCTCCCTGGACTCCTGGCAACTACTGATTTTTTCTTTAACTGTCTCTATAGTTTTACCTTTTCCAGCATGTCATGTAGCTGGACTCATACAGTGTGTAGCCTTTTCAGATTGGCTTCTTTCACTTAGTAAGGTGCATTTAAGGTGCCTTCATGTTTTTTCATGCCTTAATAGTCCATTTCTTTTTAGTACTGAATAATAGCCCATGTTCTGGACTTACCACAGTTTAGACATTCACCTATTGAAGGACATCTTGGTTACTTCCACGTTTTGACAGTTTTGAAGAAAGCTTCTATAAATATCTGTGTGCATGTTTTTGTGTGTATATAAGTTTTCAGCCTCTTTGGGTAAATACCAGGGAGTGCGATTGCCTCACTGTATGGTAAGAGTAATATGTTTAGTCTTGTTTAAGAAAAAAAAAAAAACTGGTGTAATGTCTTCCAAAGTGGCTGTACCATTCTGCATTCCCATCATCAATGAATGAGTGTTCCTATTGCTTCATCTCCTTGTAAGCATTTGGTGTTGTCAGTGTGTTAGATTTTGGCCATTCGTATAGGTGTATGGTGGTATCTCCTTGTTTTCATTTGCAATGGTAATGACATGATATGAACACCAAAAATTCTGGTTCCTGGATTCAGTTGCCCCTGTGAAATACGTTTCGGCTTGAGCTTCAGGTATTGTGAATCCCAATTCAACAGCATCCAGTGGTCTGTCCCCAATCTAGTGAATGCTTAAAAAGACTGGAAGTTCTGTGTCACATGAAATTAATTTGCCTATCAAATGTGTTCTTGTGCTTATATTCCAGAAAAAAAAGTTACATTGCCCGTCTCTCCTCCTGAACTGGATCTTCTAGATCATTAGATTCTAATCCTCTAAATTAGATTGCCCTTTGGTGATTTATTTTAGCCTTCAAACTGTTTTTGGTATTCATATTGAGCTGTTCCCATATGCTTCATTATAATAACCACGGTGAGAGTGAACCACGATGTCATCTGGTTCTGTTGTGCTCTGTTTAAGAATTTATGATGAGCTAAGCCTCACGGTTCGTAAAGAATGGAATCTTAACAGTTTCCCCCAATTCCACGTTTGGAGCCTACCAGTTTTGCTTGTTCACACCTTTTACTGTTGAGTGGAAATGGCATCTTCAAAACTGTTTTTCATAAAACCTCCAGGTGATTATTTGAATTTGGATAAAGACATGGGCAAAGTAGCATTCTCCTGTCTTCTTTCACAATCCACTGAGCTCATTCTGCCCTGCTGTGTGAGCGGTGAGAAATAAATAACACTAGATGTGGCCTTGCTCTGTCTGCACCTCTGTTCCCACTTTCTGCTGGAGGTTGAGTTTTGTGAATGTTTCCACCTAGTAAATGGATGGCTGCCAACTCAAATGTTCTGATCAAGAGAAATGATTCCTCTGTCTTCAGTCCCTGAGAATTTAACCCAGACAGATGTCAGGAGGCACAGAGAATTCTGCCCAATTTTCAGCTTTGCAAATATAGAACTGAATGCATGGAGAATACAGAGCTGGGAAGGAGATTGGGAAAGGTGGTGGGAATGGTATAACGTCTATATCTTTCACCTCTACTTGGGTTATTATGGCCCTATGCCTGAATATTAGAAGCACTAAAAAACAAAATGCAAATAGTTCACTGATCAGGAAGCATGACTGCAGCTGCTGAAACAGAATAGTGTAGTGTAATCTTAGGTCAGCAACTCCTATCTTCGTGCTCATGGTCCCTAGTTACATGTGTTATCTCACTTAATCTTCACAACAAACCTGTGATATAGACACAAAATATCCAATTTACCAGGAAAAAAAAAGTTTAAAGCTTAAATTGTTCAAGATCACACAGCTATTATTAACCATAAAAACCATGTTCCAATTTGGAACTGTATCAAGAGATTCATAGAATTTAAGGGAAAGTAGAAAAATGGGCTGCAAACCATGGGGCCTTGAGTTGCAGGGAGGCCAGGTAAAGCCATATCACAGAATAGTCTAGTTTGAGTACTGTGCTTGGTACTTCAGATGCATTACTGTTGGACTCACGATGCCAACAAGGAGACTTGATTAACTCTTTCTTTGCTTTTGTGTCATTCTTTGAAATTTTAAGTTTTGCGAGCCTCATTTCACGTGTTCACATTCTATCCTCCAGGAGATGGAGAGAATTATCTGGCCTATTTGACTCCTGTTGGGAGGGTTGGGCCCTGCTTCCCATGAAAACTGAAACAGTTTCCTCCCAGATCAGAAGAGTATTTGGATGCTGAGCAGCAGCAGTGCAAAGGGTAAATGCCCATCATACCAGCTATGTATGCAGATGTCATGTGGCATTCTGCTGAGGACTGGTTCAATGGAAAGTTATGCCTTCCCCATAAGCAAGGCTGTTTTGTCCTGAGCCTGGGGTCTGCCTACTACATAAAGTATTGGGGTTTTCCTGGGAGAGCCTCTAGTTGTTTCTGATTCACTAAAACTACAGAAATGAGTGAGAGCAGAAGCAGTCAGCTGTTAGGATCAGTCTGAAGAGGTAGGATGTAGAAAAGGGTCCCACAGGGAAAACCCTCCCTAATTTCTGGGCTTAACTGACCCTCACTGCAGTGTCTTGAGACCCTGAATTTGTGTGATACGTTCCTGGGCAAAATTTCATTGTACTTTTACCTGATTAACCATATTAAAGTTTTTTTTTTTTTGTAATGGGAAGGAAAAAGAATTCATGTACATGGTTTTCCTTCACTAATTTGCTTGCATGTCTTTGCCCTTCTCCTGGACTCTTTTCCCCTAAAGATTAGGGACCATATCAGTTTTGCATCTTAAATATCTAGCCTTGTGCCCAGCATACAATAAGCACTTTTAAAAATAATTGACTTACTGAACAAATGAATTTTCCTTAGCAGTCTTTTTTCTTGAAACTGAATTGATTCTCATAAAACTGGGGAATTTATAGTCATGGATGTTGAAACATTTCATAATATAAAAGGCTGCTTTGGAAGGTAGGACCAGAGTGACATGCACTCTGTTTTTATTGTTACAGGTGTTCCAGGACTTGGGGACTGAAGTACTGTCTGGAGCTGCCAAAGGCTACAACATATGCCTTTTTGCCTATGGGCAGACAGGCTCTGGGAAGACGTACACCATGCTGGGCACCCCTGTGAGTGTTGAGATGTGATGTCTTCTTAAAGCCACATCAAACCTGAATGTTGCATTGTCCTTGCCACTGAGAGAGGATGTGAGTTTCATAGTCAGTTGGCTTCAGTCAGATTTAAAGGGTTCTGTTTTCTGTTAAGAATACATTTCTTAGCAACTTAATTGACAGGTAAACTTTGAATAATTAGCTCCTCTTTATTACACCCTGAAGAACCTTAGAATTTTACAACTTTCTTTGATGAAACAGACGTTGTCAGTCCTTCTGAATTTCTCATATTTCTCAGATCATTTCAAGTTGATCACTTGTAGGTTTTTAACGCCTCTGGTGTAGACAAGTCCCAGACTGCCCTAAGTGCTGGCTAAGGCCATGTGAATATGGGGCTGTGTGTGTGTTAAATCTGAGTGTTAGAAAGAAGTGGGAGAACCAACCACTGGGATGGGAACTTTCAAAAGTGTGTAGGATTTATGAGAGCCTTCTTTTATCATGGAAAATTAGGAAGATAGAGTTCCTTCAGAATACTTCTTTGTTTTAGGCTTAGAAGAACCCTGGTGAGATGAATTGGTGGGGCAGGTGATAAATAACACCACTTAAGGACATTTTTCTAGGATATTATTCCTCCTTAAAGATTGTCCCTGATGCCATGGGCCCAGATCATTGCTTAACTAATCTTCAGTGTGATGTCTTGAGACCTTAAAGGTTCATGTTTGGTGTGATTTCATATATTTTAAATTAAAAGAAGAAAAGACTCAATAATCCAGGGGTATAAAGCCATTAACCGGAGTACAAGTTAGCACTGAATCCAATATGAAGAAATAAGCCACTTCTCTCTAAATGTGTGTTTTGAACATGCATGTACTTTGGTTCTCCTGTGTATGGGGGGATAGGAGATAGGGTTCTGGGAGGCACCACTGTGGTAAAGTGGGCTTATCCCACTTTACCGCAAGAGGGATGTCACCTCTTCGGCATAAAAGCAGGTACCTGGGTTTGTTAGCTTCTCTTCTCTTCCTTCTTATGGTGGTGATATGCCCTTCATCTGATACTTTGCACCTGTTTGTTTCTGAGATCACTGGCAAATAGAGTCTTCCACATACCCTTGGGGATACTGCCTGAAGTGAAGAGGCAAGAGCGAGAACACTATCCTTGCTGAGCGTGGGTCCTGGGTGTTGGGGGAGAGCATCAGCATGAGTGGACAGTAATGCTTTCTTCTCTTCTCCAGGCCTCTGTTGGGCTGACACCACGGATATGTGAGGTATAGACTCTCTTTTGACTGGATCCTCTCAAAGTAGGTCTTCCTTGTACATCCCCTTCAGTGAAACTACAACCCTTTGGTTTATGCAGGGTCTCTTCATCAGGGAGGAAAATTGTGCCCCACTGCCTGCCTCCTGTAGTATAAAAGTAAGGTAAGAACCTGCTGGGCTCTGCAGCCTGAAGTGTTTCTATGTCCACTCCAGAGCTGTCCTCTCTGCTCCCAGAGTTACCCAGAGGAATGGGGAAAAGTCACAGCAGAAATACTGTACAGTGCTTGTCACATGAGTGTGCAGGCGTGTTGTAGGAAACTTAGTTTCTACCCTCAGGCTTAACACATTAGTGTCTCCTGTGGATCCGCTTCTGTTGGCTGGCTGGTTTCCCTTCCTTAATTTTCTGTTCAGTTTCATACTAGCTTCTGGAATTTCTCTTCCAGCCCCTTCCTGGGTTGTTCTCCAGGTTAGTAGTTCCCAAGCTCTTGTGTGGTGGGTGTGGGCGCATGCATAGTCAGATCCGACTCTGTGACCCCATGGACTATAGCCTGCCAGGCTCCTCTGTCCATGGATTGTCCAGGCAAGAATACTGGAAACTCTAGTACCCAGACTAGTGCTGGCTACCTCCAGTGTGACGTTACCAATTGCCATTCATTTTCTGTATTCTTTTTTTTGGTGTTTAATGTCCTTGTTTAAAAACATGAGACATAATTCACATACCATAAAATTCACACTTTTAACGTATATAGTTCAGTGACTTTTTTTTTTTAGTATTTACAAGACTGTTTAACCATCATCACTATTTAATTCCATAACATTTTCATTGCTATAAAAAGAATAAATGTCCTTTTTAAAAATTAAATGGTTGTGAACATTATTTTTACATTTTTAAATTTGTAAAGTAAAATTTTGCAGTATATATTAAGTGTTTTATTGTCCATGAAATCTGGGAACCACTATTCTAAGAGCTATCTGGGGGTTCCTATGTTTGAATTTGAAATGATTAAGAAGGGAAAATTTATAAGGAGTGTATGCAGAGAGCAGCTTTGAGCTGGAGCCTTTTTTCTGATTGCTGGCTCCACAGGCAAGTATCCATGGTCCAATGAGGAAAACCTTTCTGTGAGAAGTGTGCTTTCTTATTTAACAAAATATTTACTGATTTTAATTAAGAATTGTAGCTGTTTTATTATTTTAAAAAGTATAAAATGCCAGTAGATACCAATAAGACATAGCATGTCTTAAACGGAATCCCAGTGTATAAGATAGGTAAAAGGAGAATTGTGCAACTTAAATCAGAAGTGGGAAGCAGAACCCTTCTCAGTTAGCTTCCCTTATTGCTCAGCAGTGGTCCTTGAGATGGCTTCTATGAATAATAGAGCTCAAAGATCAAATTTGCAAACCACTTCAAGAAACATGCTTGTAAGACTGTATGCACCAGGGAACTGATAAAGGCACAGGCTGATGGCAGCCTAAACCCATCCTCAGATAGCCTCTTGAAAGCTAAACTTGAATCAGCACTCATAATGTAAACCTGAGACCGGGGTAATGGCAGCCAGCGCTAAAAACCCTGTGTACCCATGTAGAAGAGACTCAAGGGGGAAGCCTGAAGTGACCAATGTCTCAAGAGGATCAGAGATACTCTGAACAAGAACTAGGACCTTCTGATTCTTGGCTTAGTGTTTTCCCACGTCTTTTCAAAATCTAATTTTATGCCTTCTTCTCTGTGTCTCTAGCTTCCTGGAAATCTATAATGAACGGGTGCGGGATCTGCTAAAGCAGTCTGATCAAAAAAAGACCTATAATCTGCGGGTCAGGGAGCACCCAGAGATGGGGCCCTATGTACAAGGTGAGCCACTATGGTCCTGGAAGTCAGAGACCAAACCAAAACCTGGGAAGCTCTCCTGATGGTCACTGATTCATTCAACAGACTTGTAGTGAATACTTATTGTGTGCCAGCTACTGGTATGAGATGCCCAGTAGGTACCAATAAATAGAAAAGACAGGCAAGCTGACACTGTTGTGGGGCATAATGTCAGCTGACAAGCACTAATCACAGTTGTGATAAAGGCTAATAAAAAAATAGATACAGTGATGAAAAAGAGCATCTTCGTGGGGTGGTCAGGAAAAGCTTCCTTGAGGAGGGTGGTAACATTTTAAGCTGGACCTGGAGGGGCACAGGAGCCAGTCATGTGAAAAATAGCATGGCAAGGGGAAGAGTGTTTCAGGTGAAGGGAATGGCATGGGCCAGAGCCCTGCGTGAAGGGGTTGGCTTGGTGATTTCAAGGAGCTGGTGTGTCTAGAGCATGGTGTGCGAGAGGTAAGTGGCATGGCATAGCGTTGGGTCTGTGGTGCCTGGTCCGGTGGGCCTGGAACGGATTCCTAGGTCAGCCAGACTGTTTTTGGGGTACTTCCTGTTCCAGAGATGGTGAGAGTCAAAGGTCGTGGGGAGATACCAGACATGGAGCAGGGTCTACACTGCTTTCTCATCAGACATTGGTATTTGATGTTTGCTTCCATCTGTCTTCTTCCATTAGACTAGGTCTTGCTGTTGGGTGCTTTTGTCAGGGAAGCTTTCACTCTCTTGGGCCAATCATAATAAATAACATGAATTTTATGTTCCTCTTTTCTCCACAATATGCTATTAATATCCCCACAGGCAGAGGGACAGGAAAGATCAAGAGCTGGTCTCTTCTCTGATTAGAGCATGGCCAATGGATGACTCAGTAGGTGTGCCAGTCACAAATTCTGCTGCTTGAGTCTTTCCCCAAATGTTTCATCCTAATTGGTAGCTGGAAACAGTGGTTAAAAAATACCACTTACTTTGCCGGGAACCAGTTGGAGTTTCCTCTGTAAACCTCTGTGTATACACATTTCTCTGAAAAGCAATACTTGGAAGGCAGACCAGGAGTGGTTGTAGTAGTGCCACAGTTTCTCATCTTTTTGTTTATTTTTATCTTAATGTGTTTTTATGTGTAAATGTGGGAGTAGATAGTAACTAGAGGAGACCTCAGATGTAGTTCTAATGTCTTCACTGCACAGAAATGATATGAAGTCTGGAAGAAGTTAAGGGACGTTCCCAAAATTCCACAGCTACGTGGGGCAGGGTTGGAACTGGGAACCTTGTCTAGGACTGGAAGAGAAGAATGGGACAGAATCCTGTACATGGATCATAGGAAACCTACGAACATAGGTTCCTGATTGGCATAGTACCTGAAACCCTGAGAATTCATGCAAGGTGGTGCAACTTGGATCATACACCCAAGGTCGGTGACAGGATCAGGACTTAAATCTAATGGCTGTTTGGATGAAGTGAATGCTGTTGGCTCTTTGTTCATGGAGTGAACCCTTGTGGGGAGGGAGGAGGCTTGGTGCTCGGTAGGAAATATTTCTAAACAAGCAAAAAGTCTCTTAGGTCCTTTGGATTACATGTTTCTTAAAGGCAGTATGAACTTTTTCGATCATTACAAATATAGGTGGACATTTCTCTTATTTCTTAGTGAAGGAGCCATGAGCTCAAATAGTATAGAACCAGCCTTGGAAAACAAGACCCTGAATAGTCACACTTAACAATGTTATTTCCATTACTACCCTCTGATGCATTATAGCAAAGTTTTTATTTTTTTTTAATGTTTGCTTTCTTTATTCATTTATTTTCATTGTCTGCCTGTCTGTCTGTATTTCTCCATCTTTGGGCTCATACATTCTGTGAACATGATTCCAATGCCGAAAGTGATTTATGCTTTGAAACCAATCTATAGGAATTTATTAAGTACCTGCTAGATGCCTATTCTATTCAGGGTGCCATGGGAAATATGAAAATACAAGGACTTTTAATTTTAATGTAAAGAATTTGTAGTTCTAGTTCAGAACCATAAGCTGGAACTTGATAGCTGCCTAAATCCAAGGAAAGATAAGGAGTAATCTCTTATTTTTCATTAAAAAGTCCATTAATTAGATGACAGGTTAAGTTGAAATCTGAAATGTACAGAGCCCTGTCCAAAGGATACATAAGAGCCCAGTGGTTACTGGGTCTAAAGGGATAATAAGTGAGGCAAAGACAGTATCATATTTTTGCTTTGGCCTTTATCTTAATATACAGAGATGGGTACAAAGCAGGAGGTTGTTGGAAATGAATAGTTGGGACTCTGAAAAAAATTGTTTGTATTTTCTTTGTATTCAGTCTGCACATAACAGGAGTATTCTTGTTTTTGTTTTTTTAATTCTTACACCTTTTTATTCCTTGTCTTTCTACACCAACTAGAACCCTATTAAAATGGTAACAATATTTAGTTTTGTCCCCAGGGTAAAACTTCAGCATTTTACTATGATGTTTGCAATAGCATGCATGTGTCCTCAGTCATTTCTAACTCTTTGCATCCCCATGGACTGTAGCCCACCAGGCTCCTCTATCCATGGGATTTCCCAGGCAGGAATATTGTAGTGGGTTGCCATTTCCTTCTCCAGGGGATCTTCCTGACCCAGGGATTGAACCTGCGTTCTCGTGCATCTCCTGCATTGGCAGGCAGATTCTTTACCACTGTGCCACTTGGGAAGGCCATTTTCAATACCATGTGTTGTTAATAGATACTCTTATCATACACTTCTCAGACTGTCTAGGGGGAAGGACCAGTTTTTGTGTTTTTTTTTTTTTTTAAATTCCTATCCATGGCTAACCAATACTTTGATAAAATGAAGATGAATTACTAGAAAAGTAAAAGACATATTAATTATAAGCCCAATTCTTCTTTATTTGATTTAAAAGATATACAGTCTGTCATATTGTTGTAAAGGTTTCAAATGCTTTCAATTTCTGTACCTATCTCATCACATGTCAATAACAGTTTGAGAGCTGACTCCAGTCTCTGCAGCCACTTTGAGAAGCATTACCTTAGCAGGTTAAGGGAATTCTCTCTTTATCTTATTTTCTAAAAGTTTTTATTTTTTAATTTTGAAGCAAACTTTTGAAAAAGTTGCTAGCATAAAGAACTTTTTTACTTGAACCATATGAGAGTAAATTGCCAACCTAATGACCCATATACCCTGATTATTTTAGGGTATTTTTATTTCAAACAAGAAGTACTCCTGTGTAGTAACAACAAGAAATCCACATCAGGAAATTAACTTTGATGCATTACTACCATCTGATCCTTAACACCCATTTACATTTCACAAATTGTCCCAGTGATTGTCCCTTTGAATCCAGAGTTGCCTTTGGTTAGTGTCTCTCTCTAGTGTTCTCCAGCTGGAAAGGTTCCTTGGTCTCACTTGACTTCATGAACTTGACACCATTAAGTGGTGCATAATTTTGATATGTCCATTATTCATTATTTTTAATTTCCTCAGCTAAGGTCATATCTGCCAGGCCTCTTTACTCTGAAATTGCTGTTTTCCTTTTGTAGTCAATAAGTGTTTATTGGTTGTGGAACTGTAAAGTTGTGTGTGTCTTATCCTCATCTAACTTTCAGTTCATTTATTAACTTATTTATGTTGGCATAGACTCATGTTTCCTATTGTATTAAATGAGCCACCTTCTGTTACTATTATTTTTTATTTTGATGCTCCGATTATCCCAGATTTAGCCAATGGAATCCCCTTCAAGTGTGTTCATATGACTTTGACATATCACCATCATTCTTTGAGCACTTCCTTGCTTTCTGACAGGAGGTATTCCAGGCTCATCTACTTTCCCTGCCTCAGTCTTTGAACCAGCCATTTCTCCTAGGATCCCTGGTTCTTTTTTTTTTTTTTTGGAAGTATAGTTGATTTGCAATATTGTGTTAATTTCTGCTATACAGATAGGCATTACTTCTAGCATTATTCTAACATTGCTTTTATCCCACTCTCTCCTGTGGAATTCCAATTACAGGTTTATTAGACCTATTCTGTATATATTTTATGATTCTTACCCTTTCTTCTCTATTTTGCATCTTTTGGCTCTCTATGCTTTATTTTGGTTATATGATTTTGACATATGTTTCACCTGTATCTAACCTGCTGTTAGTTAAACTTACACATTGAGTTCTTATTTTCACTTATAGTAGTTTTCACTTCCTAAATCTACATTTGATCTTTTTGTTATAGTTTCCAGTTTTCTCTGAAATTTTATAATCTTGTTTTTAGTCCCTTAAAAATAGTAAGCAGAATTACTTTAAACTTACTATAATTCCAGGATCTGGATCTGTTTTAGGTCTCTTTAGATAGTCTGTGTAATTTTTGCTGATTTTCACTTATGTTGTCAGATCTACTTATGTGCTGGTGTGTTACAGTTTTGTGCCAGACAATATTTGCTAAATTGCTTGTGGAAATAATTGAGAGGCCAGAACAATAATATTTCCTGGTGGAGAAGACTCGTGTTTACCTGTGCCAGGTTCCTGCACAAACATGCTAGGAATCCAGAATCAGCTCAGTCCAGGTGAAGTACTAAGAATGTCCAAAGTTGAGCTGAGGTCCCTTCAGAAAATATTTACTTCTAATTCAAACTTATTCCTGTGTTTTAGCCCTTTAAGTTTCCAACTCAGAGAGGTGGGGTGCCACAGGGCCCACCTGGGCCCTGGACTGTAGTCTGTGACTCTCTGTATCTGTGAGGTTGTCAAGAGAACTGCTGTCAGCCACTTCTCAAGATATGGGAAATGCTCTCAGAGGGATAATGTCTGCAAATGCTGGCCTGATGTCTCTGGGCTTCCATCCTTCCCCAATATATGGCCTGAAAAAATGTCTCTATCTGGTCATCCCTCTGTGCCCTCACATTGATGTCGTTTATATTCTGTCCAACTGTTTCTAACAGTCTTTGGCAGAAGTGTTGGTTTATATTATCTAATTTGCCATTACTGAAAATGGAAGGTCTCTATCTTTGATTAAATTTTTAAAATTCTTTTTCTTATAGAGAATTTTGAACATTTTGAACAAAAATAGACTAGTGTAATGAACCCCATGTTCACAATAACCCATAACCCAATGAAGTGAAGTGAAATTGCTCAGTCGTGTCCGACTCTTCGCGACCCCATGAACGGTAGCCTGCACCAGGCTCCTCTGTCCATGGGATTTTCTAGGCAAGAGTACTGGAGTGGGTTGCCATTTCTGCCTTATCTACATTCCTGTCCACAGTCTATATTATTTTGAGGCAAATTCCAGATATCAATTCATGTATAAATATTTTAATATGTAGCCCTAAGAGATAAGAAAATTTTTTTAAAGAAATTGTACTCACAAAATTATTATCACATCTAAATAATAGTAATAATTCCTTAAGATAAAAAAATCCAGTCAATGTTCAAGTTAACTGTGTTAAATTTTAGTGTAATTGTATTCAGCTATGAGCCTGTGAAGATACTTTGGTTCCTGAATCTCTAATAAAGAGATCCTCCAGCACAGTTGTGAAGGCCTTTTTTGACTTGGTGGGTAACCAGCCATAAAGATTTACTTCTGTGCCCTTAAGCGCCTCCTTACCTTTTATCTAAAGCTGCCCAGTCTCCAGTGGCTAAATTCAAGTCTCGCTTCTTCCATGGAGCTTCCCTGACTTTTCCTCTGACTTTCTCAGCATTTATTATCTTACTCCTCCTGTGGCACTTGGCCACATTATCTTGTATGATTTCTCATGACTGTAAACTGTGGGAGGATAAGGACACGTGTACTGTGTTTTGTATGTCAAATTGAGTCCACCATTTTGTGGGGCATTTAGGCCCTATCTACCTCAGAAATTTGATGAGGGCCAAATGAAGTAATTCATGAGAACTTTTCTTATAACTTAAATATAGCACAATTCTAAGGATTTTTTAAAACTTTTAATTTTGTATTGGGGTATAGCTGATAACCCACAATGTTGTGATAGTTTCAGGTGAGTAGCGAAGAGACTCAGCCATACATGTATCCATTCTCCCCCAAACTCCCCTCCCATCCACATAACAGTGAGCAGAGTTCCATGTGCTATACAGTAGGCCCATGTTGGTTATCCATTTTAAGTATAGCTATGAGTACATGTCCCTTCCAAACTCCCTAACTTTCCCTTTCCCTTATCATTCCCTCTGGCAACCATAGGTCCGTTCCCAAAGTCCATGAGTCTGTTTGTAAGGAATTATTATTATTCTTTTTGTTGTTAGCATAACCACTATATGAATTCTAGACTATAATCTCTGGGAGCATAGAGACTGATGTTTCCAGAGAGACTGTCACAGTGCCTGACAGTAAGCTTCCAGTAAATATTTGTTGATTTAATCCATTATCTGAATGAATTAAGTTGTTCCTCAATTCTTGTCTGCCAACTAATATGAAATAGGATAATAAATTTAATTACTTACAAGAAAAGGTTAAACTTTGCCAAAAAATTTTATTTAATTTCTTTTTTCCTCCTCACAAATCTGATAGGTTTATCTCAACACGTAGTTACCAACTATAAGCAAGTAATTCAACTCTTGGAGGAGGGAATAGCAAACAGGTAACAGGTTTGTTTGTCCCTGTCATTCTTTCAGTCTCATTCTTCTTTCCTGTGTTCTCACTGCCCTTTTACAGTATAGATTCTCTCTGCAGCTCCCCACATTCACAATCAGGAGGCCTTTGTCAGAACAAAAATGTACCCAGGGTAGGGGGACATGGCTTAGTGCTCTTCTCACTGGTGGTGAAGCTGGAGTTTGTCCTGGATATAGTAATATTAGGTAGTAAGCCCAGAGAATTACCCTATAATACACAATTTCTGCTGTTTTTATCAAAGAAATGATTCTTGCCTGCATTGTCCTCTCCTTGATAGAGATGATATAGTACAATATAGTTAAAAATTTTTCAGAAAACCATTTTTTCTTCCAGAAAAGTTTTGCATACTGTAATTATTATTGAGTCACTAAGTCGTGTCCAACTCTTTTGCAGCCCCATGTCTCCTCTGTCCATGGGATTTCTCAGGCAAGAATACTGGAGTGGGTTGCCATTTCCTTCTCCAGAGGATCTTCCCGACCCATGTCTCTTGCATGTCCTGCATTGGCAGGTGGATTCTTTACCACTGTGCCATCTGGGAAGCTTGTAAAGTTTACTCAAAAAGACTGTTTAGAATCAGCTATGAAATACTAGGTGCTGTAGACTCTCCTAAAAGCTATTGTAAATTATAATAATACTCTATATTTTTAGTTACTATGGAATACCCACAATGTTATTAATATATGCCCCCTCAAATAGCCTTTTTCACCTGAAAAAAAATACTGAGGAAATTGGAGTCTTCTATGTCCCCTGTTAATAACATGTCTGAGTTAATTGAACATAAAGGAAAAGATTTAAATTTAAAGTTCTGTTCCTTGGTTTTCATAGAACTATCCTGGAAGCACTTACTTCCTATCTTCAGGGTACCCTGAGTTCCTTGATTGTTAAGTGTCAGGCTTCACCTTGTCCTTTTTATCCTTCAATTGACCAGCCTCTAGATTTTAACTCTTCAGTTCAGCAACTTCTGTGAGAACAGAAGTCAACTCATTGACTTGAAGCCATATTGACTGACTTAGATTTAGATAAAGAGAGGACTCTTCAGAGTTGAAAGGTCAGCATTGAAGTGAATCTCTCAGGGAGACTGTGCATTCTTCACCTGGCTTAAGTGTGATGTTCATGTAATTCAAGATCTCAGTTTTAAAGCCCTTTCTAGCACCATGAGATTAATATTCTTAATACTGACTTACTTTCACTGTCTTTGAGTCTTCTTTTCCAACAAGTTCTCCATATCTACTTGTCTAATTTAAATGGGTCTGTTTTAGGGATATTCTTCCAGGTTGATGACTCTCTAGTATCACACCTTTCCATTCTGATTTTTAACTTCTATTGCTTAAAATAAGTTCTAATTGTGGTTTAGTATGAAGTTATACTCACTGTTGTTCTCAGATATCAGTACCTGGAACACTGCTTCTGCTCTCTTGGGACCATTCTCCTAACTATAAAAGACTAAATACTGGTGTTTTGTGATCCTCACTTTTGAACCTCAGCACTAACATTTTTTCTTGTGTTCCCCATGGATCCTTAAGGATCCACCATGCATAAGCAATCTTGTCCTAATTTTCTTCCCTTGTGTACACAGAATCACAGCAGCAACCCATGTTCATGAAGCCAGCAGCAGATCCCATGCCATCTTCACTATCTACTATACACAGGTTGGTTACCGCTTAAATGTTTGCTGAGATTTCTTCCTTTCATTGTTCTTTTTGACTAATTTTCCATCTTCCTGTTTTTCTTTCTTTCTACCCTTCCCTTTATAGGTCCTCTGATATGACCTAATATTATAAGTAGGACCTACACACAATCTACTAAGCTGCTCACCCACAAGGGATAGAGGCATTTCATAAAGACTAACCAAGTATCTTTGACTTACATTTTGCTTTTAACATTTCAAAGCACTTTCATATCCATATGATCAGTCTGGGCATTTAAAATAAAAAGCAATATTGAAATGAAAATATACATTAAAATTAAAAAGTAGAAGATTCACTTTTATTATGATGGAGTGAGGAGATTAACAAATCCTATCCCCCCAAAGCAACAATAAACCTAGACAAAATTGTCAAAATAAGTATTTCAGAATAGATCAAAGCCATATAAACGGAGAAGCATATATTCAGGAGAGCTACTGAATTTCTGGTAAGAGTACAAATGCATGACATGTTCCCTTGGGCTGCTCCCATCCCCACCCACACCCCAATCTCTGTCAGTGAGGAAGTTCAGTCAGAGAATGGAAGATGGTGGAAGCCAGCAGCTCAGTTGCTGCCACTGCTTGAGAGGTTCACTTGATTGGGAGCATTGTCAGTTAAAGTGGGCGATCTTGGTGGCAGGCTAACAAGGAGATCAGTGGCTCCATTAACCTGAGATTGTAGATCTGCTTCAGGCAAGAAGTGAACTGGAAAATTATCTGGAGGTTTAACTGGGAATTCTGGGAGATGATATGGCCATAGGGAGCTTGATAAGATCTTCACATATCGTGGGTTGAATGGAAGCTGTACACATATGCATCAGAGACTATGTGCCCATACAGCCCTGACTGACAGAATCTGCATGTATGTGCAGAAGAGACACAAGAGGGCCCTGTTGGCTAGTGATTGCTGGAGTAAACTTAAAATGGCCAGAATTTTTAGTGAATTTTCCAGCTCACACATAGATCCATCAGCAGAGAATAAAAGTCCTATTGGCTCAAGGTGTTTAACTGCAATTTCTGACCAGTCTTTGGCTGAACATTAAGGTATGCAGACACAGGTGGCCCCCTAGAATCCAAGCCTAAAATTAAAAACAACTAAAGGAAAAAAGCTGAATAGAGACCTCTTTGGCTGCATGTTGTAGAGGAGTCAGATTTTAGAGCTTTAGTCCAGGCAGGTTACCAGACAGACAAAGCAACAATCACTATCACCTTCAAGAGGAAAAAGATCAGAATCCAGGGTTGTTATGGTGTTATCTAAAATGTCTGGTATTCAACCAAAAATTAAGACATGTAAAAACAAATAGGAAAATGCAGCCCACACCTAAGGAAAATAAAACAATCACTAGAAACTGCCTCAAGTACTCCACTTGTTGGATTTAGCATACAAAGACTTCCAGGCAGCTAATATAATATGTTCAAAGAGCTGAAGGAAACCATGTTGTAAAGAATTAAAGGAAAACATGATGATATGACTCAAGGGAATTTCAATAAAATGATATAAGTTATTTTAAAGGGGGCAATTCTGGAAATGTATAATAACAGAAATGAAAAATTCACTAATGGGACTCAAGAGTCAATTTGAAATGTCAGAAGAATTAATGAAGTTGAAGATAAAACAATAGAAATCATCCAGTTTGAAGAAGAGTAATTGAAGAAAAATAAACAGAGCTGCACAGACCTGTCGGATATCAGGTGTGTCCGCATAAGTGTAATGGGAATCCTAGAAAGAAAGAGAAAATAGGCATAAGAAAAATTTAAAAATAATGGTGTCCAAAACGAATCACCAAACGTGTTGAAAATCATTAATGTATATTTTATTAAAAAGTTAACCAAACTGGATCATAGACACTAATGTGAAACCTAAAACATTCAACTTGTATAATAGAAAAATAACATGGGCGAACCTTGTGACCTTGAACTAGGCAAAGATATTTTTAGAAATGGCACTGTAAATATAAACTGAACAAAAGAACAAATTGCAATTTGGAATGGGTCAAAATTTAAAAATTCTGATTTTCAAAAGACACTATTAAGTGAATGAAAAGCCACAGATAGGGAGAATTTATTTGTAAAATGTATGTCAGATAAAAGGCTTGTATCCAGAATAGATCCAAAACTCTCTAAACTCAGTAATAGTAAAACAACTCAAAAAGGTGGGCAGAAATTTTGAACTGATACTAAAGAAAATATACAGATGACAAGCACTTGAAAAGATGCAGACATCATTAATTATTAGAGGAATGCAAGTTAACATCAAATAGCTATCACTGCCCACCTTTTAAAATGGCTGAAATTAAAAAGAATGTTTATACTAAATACTGGCAAGATGTGTAGGAATTGGAGTTCTCATACATTATTGTACTGGTGGGAATGTAAAATGGTACAACAACTTTGAAAAAGAATTAGTTTCTGAAAAAATTAAACACATACCTACCATATGATTCAGCCATTGCACTCCTATGTATTTTCTCAAGAGGAAAGAAATCATATGTCCATAGACAGACTTATACACAAATATTCACAGCAGCTTTGTTAGTAATTGTTCAAAACTGGAAACCCAAATGTTCATTAAGAGGTGAATGGATGAACAAACCATGGTATATTCATACAGCTGATACTATTAATACTCAACCATAAAATTGAGCTGTTTGACATGTACTTCAATATGAATAAATCTAGAAATAATTATGCACAATGAAAGAAGCCAGACATTGTATGATTCTGTTTGTGTGAAATATCCTCAGAAGACAGATTTATAGGTAGAAAATTGAGTGTTGGTCTGGGGCTGGAGATGACAATGGAGATTGATTGCAAACAGACTTGAGGGAATTTGGGAAGTTACTGGAAATGTTTTAAAACTGGATTTTGGTGATGGATGCACAACATTAAAATAAAACAGCAAAAATCCCATATTAAAAAAAAAAAAAGCCAGCGTGGTTTTGCTCTTGAGGACTGAATGCCCCTGCTTAAAACACAGAGAGAATCCTGCCCAGCAGATTAATAACATGCTGTGACTTAGGCTGTGTTCTGCTGCTGCTGCTAAGTCACTTCATTCGTGTCTGACTTAGTGCGACCCCATAGATGGCAGCCCACCAGACTCCTCTGTCCCTGGGATTCTCCAGGGAAGAATACTGGAGTGGGTTGCCATTCCCTTCTCTAAGGGATCTTCCCAACCGAGGGATCAAACCCAGGTCTCCTGCATTGCAGGCAGACTCTTTACTGTCTGAGCCATCAGGGAAGCCCGTGACAGGTGAACAAGAAGCAAACCCATCAGGCCCCCCTGCCCACCACACCGCCACCTGCTGTGGATCCCTCCTGATGAGTTAGAGCCTCCCAGAGCAGAGTTGAGCATTTACCTGGTAAATTGTGCTCAGGAAACTTTGTGGGGGGTGGGGAGGAGGTTGCCTACCTACTCTATGGAAGTTTTGCTCATATTTTTAATGAAGGAAGAACCAGGGCTTACTGATTGTACCTGTCAGATATTGAGAGCTCATCTGGTTCAGAGGATGTTAGAATACAGATTTCTTGAGTGAATTGGCTAAAAATCCAACACAATGGAGTATTACTCAGCCATTAAAAAGAATACATTTGAATCAGTTCTAATGAGATGCATGAAACTGGAGCCGATTATACAGAGTGAAGTAAGCCAGAAAGAAAAACACCAATACAGTATACTAACACATATATATGGGATTTAGAAAGATGGTAATGATGACCCTGTATGCGAGAGAGCAAAAGAGACACAGATGTGTAGGGCAGACTTTTGGACTCTGAGGGAGAGGGAGAGGGTAGGATGATTTGGGAGAATGGCATTGAAACATGTATACTATCCTGTAAGAAACGAAGTGCCAGTCTATGTTCGATGCAGGATACAGGATGCTTTGGGCTGGTGCACGGGGATGACCCAGAGAGATGTTATGGGGAGGGAGGTCGGAGGGGGGTTCATGTTTGGGAACGCATGTACACCCATGGTGGATTCATGTCAATGTATGGCAAAACCAATACAGTATTGTAAAGTAAAAAAAAATATATCATCTTGGTTAGGAGGGTGTCTGTGGGGGAAACAACAATACGTCCTTCCAAATGACACTGTTTAAATCTATTTCATCCCTCAGGCATTCCTGGAGAACAACCTCCCCTCTGAAATCGCTAGCAAGATCAACCTTGTGGACCTAGCAGGCAGGTAATTAGGATCTCAAAACCAGGTGGAATTATTTCCTTGACAATGACCCTGTTCTTGCCCATTTTACAAGGAATAAACTTTTCCCCACCTTTTACACATTTCAATCATCCTGAGAAAATTACAAAAGAAAGAAATTGAATGCTAGGTTAAAAAATTACAGTTTTCTAGGGCTGAGAAGTTCTGTGTTAGGGGCTCTCAATCTTAGCTGCCCATTGAAGTCACCTGGATCTTTCAGAGGTCCCAGTGCCTAGGCTGCACCTCAGATGAAATAAATGTGAGACTATTAGTGGAGTCAAGGGGAGTGAGGCTGTGTGTCGCCAAGATTGAAAACTGGTGCTTGAAGTACAGGTGACTGAACACACTTTTTCCCTTTAACCTGGTATTGATTTTATGCAGCTCTACACATCGCTTCAGAAAAAAGAAAAGCTTTAAAAAACATTGTGGTATTGGGGATAAGATACTGCCTTTTAAAAAAGTATTAGATGAAAGCATGAATTTTACTCATTTACATATCTAGAAAGAAGTAAATTTCAGGAATAATGTAGTCAGAAAAAAGTGTAACATGAAATAAGGCAAATTTTCTTATTTTAAGACTATTAAATAATTAATATGGTACAGTGCTCCCTTAAAAGCTTAAGTGCTTTCTGAAAGAAACTGTATCAGCCAACTGGAAGTGTGAATTTTTAATATTTCCCATTTACTTGAATAAGGAATTTGAAACTGCTAATGACCCAGATACCATAAAGCCATTAATATGTGAAATTAAAACAGTAAAGAAAAGGGGAATGGTATATAATAGAAAGCTATATTGGTATCATTACAGTAAATGAGTATTACTTTTGGTTCAAAGTTCTCTGACAGCCAAATGTAATGAATTATTTGATTTTTATTGCCTGAGATATAGAAGGATGACAGTTCATGACATGATGGTAACATTATTTCTGGAACTTATTATGTGGATATATATATAATTTATATTATATGGATATATTATATTATATGGACATATTATCTTTATTATATGGATCTTTTACATGAAGAGCAACACAATGGATAGTTTTTTTCAACAGTGTTAAAAAGATAGTGTCTTCTTGTTTGCTTCTGTTTCTGTTTTCATCGACTGTGTTTTAGTGAAAGAGCAGATCCCAGTTACTGTAAGGATCGGATTGCTGAAGGAGCCAATATCAACAAGTCTCTTGTGACTCTGGGGATCGTCATCTCCACCTTAGGTATTTTGCCAGTAACCTGGAGGACCAGAGTGGGAGGGAGACTTTGGAAAACAATTCACATGTTTTCATTTTGTCAAAATAGGGTAGGTACTTAAAAGGTTCTCTTTGATAAAGTTTACCTTCTGGTTTGGGGCATGAATAATTGATATTTATAGTTTTCGATTACAGCATTACCATCATCCTACCACTCTCATTCCAAAAAGAGAGACTGAGAAATTACGTGTCTTAAATATTCCATTGCTTGAGTCTAGGATCTAATTCAGGGCTCACGTTTAAAGCCTCCTGACATAGAAAGGGATTAGGGAGTATGATGTCTGTGTCCTCCAGCCATTGGTTTGTTTTATTACATTTGTTTCATAATTCCTTTTTTTATCTTCCACTTTTATTATTGTCTTTTAAGCCCAGAACTCTCAGGTATTCAACAACTGCCAGAGCCTCAACAGTGCAGCAAGCGATGGTGGTGACAGCGGGCTCCCTAGCTCTCCTTCCGGGACCAGCAGTGGAGTGGGACCTTCCCGGAGGCAGTCATATATCCCCTACCGGGACTCAGTGTTGACCTGGCTGCTGAAGGACAGCCTCGGAGGCAACTCCAGAACCATCATGGTTGCCAGTGAGTGGGCTGTGGAGTTGGTTCTGTGTTAGTACTGGTGCTCTGCCTCAGAGAAAGGGCCATGGCTGCCCATTTCATCAAGGGTCTTATTCAGCCTGGATGATAGCAGCAAGGCTAGTGATCATGGGCTGGGTGGGAAGGGCTCGGTGTGTGTTTTAACTTTCTGCTTCTACCCCAGCCGTTTCTCCTGCACACACTAGCTACAGTGAGACCATGAGTACACTGAGATATGCATCCAATGCCAAAAACATCATCAACAAACCGAGGGTAAATGAGGTGAGACCTCCCTCTGAAGTCCTGATTTCCTACAGCTCACCAGTTTTCACCAAGTTCTCCTGTTTTCCTCTCATTTATTTCTTTCTCCTTGTACTCACCCCAGTGGCCAGACTTGTTCTCCAAGTGATGAGGGAGCAAAATTCTTTCTTTTCTCATATCCTGACTGGCTTCATCCGGTTGCCTTTTAAAATAATTTATTTTAGGTGTTTCCCTATGGCCATTGATCTTAAGATCCCTGGTACACTATTGCCACTAGAGGAAAGATCGCTTAGGAGTGTTTGTGTTTACTGCCTTTATTCTGAGTTCATGTTGCTTTGTGCCTATTTTCATATGCAAATTGCAGCGACATCTCTGTTTTGGGCTAAAAGTGGCATATGAGGAATTTTTTAGCCTTTAAAGGTGAATTAATGATGAGAATATTCTAAAAGTTCCTCATTTGCTTTGCAGTTTTGGTAAAAAATTCCAGGGCAGGGATTACAAATGAGTGGCCCATGTATAGCTCATCTATGGACTGTTTTAAAGGGCAATGTATCAATAATTAGGCGCTAAATTTAGTCACACATAATACTGGAAGATTAGCATACTCTGACGTTCGTATTACCTGCCTAATGTCCTGCTTTAAGGCAATGATTCTGAAACTTCAATCTGTATCAAAATCACTTGGACGGTTTGTTAAACCAGCCCGGAAGACTTTATGATTTAGTAGGTGTTGGGGCATTGTAGGGAATGGGAGTCCACAGGTTTTGTATTTCTCACTAGCTCTTAGGTGAAGTTCCTAATGGTCCTGGGACCACACTTTGAAAAGACTGCCCTAGAAATTACTCCAAAGGAATGATCTGCTTCTTCCAAGCTCATTGCGAGTAGCACCTCATAGCCATTTTGCCTTCATATCAGTCAGTGGTGACTGAGTTCTCTCTGTGTTTCAGGATGCAAATGTGAAGTTGATCAGAGAACTCAGGGAGGAGATTGGGAGACTGAAAGCCATGCTGCTGAGCTTTGAGCTGGTATGTGAGCATCAGGAGTTTTCTGTCCTCAGGAGACCCTTCTCTTCTGCAGAGGATCTGAGCCCTGCTGCATTCTGTATTCTCAATCAGGTGATGCTTGAAGAGCAGAGTGGGAGCAGAGACAGGACAGGAGTTATGATTACCTGTGTAGTTTCAGAAGGGATGGGCACCCTTTTACTCTATTATCTTTGCTGTCCAAAGGGCATCAGCCTGCATGACCCTTGTTCTGTATGTGGGCAGATAAGGGGTATGAGAAAAAATTACCAGAAAAATTTACCAGAAAAAATTACCTCGAATTCTCCTTCTTTGTACCACTCTGAGCCCAATACTTAGCCTTCTGATTTGGTTCTGATTTTAACAATAAGGCCTTTCCTTTATCTGTACCTTTCCTTCCTAAGAGTAAGGGTGGGGCCCATGAAGCACATCTCTCTCTTTGAACAGAGAAACTTCCATTCATTGAATGAGGGAAAGGATGAAAACCTGAAGGAGCTGATTCTCCAAAATGAATTGAAGGTGGGTATGTTGGGGCTCTCTGTTGTGCTTCGCTTCACCTTGGGAACAGTTCTGACCTCCCTCCATCATTCCTGGGCCAGGACTGCTCCCTCATCAGGACAGACAGGTTCTATATGGAGAAAACTTTTATCTCCATTGAGCCTTGAGTTCGGGGATGTTTGTCTTACGCCTGCTGATTGGCTTTCTGACTCTCCTTTCTTCTCTCAGGGGATCATGATAACTCCTTTCAGACAGTACAGTAGCCTAGAAAAAAATTATTTTCCAGTAAATAAGTAAATCAACTAAATGACAGATATTCACTGAGCACCAAATAGGTGTTCAGCGTGATGCTGCAGGAGACACAGAGAAGTCCCTGCCCTCAGGTGGCTTGCAGTCTAGTTGGAAGCACATTTAGAGAATGATTCAATGCTGAATGTACGTGAGTTAGATGGAAAGAGCTTCAGAAGGAAGAAATCATGGTGGCTTGGAACTTTCATTGACAGCTTCAGTGCTGGAGTAGGAAGGCAGAGACTTTGAACTAGACTTTGGAGGATGGATCGGGTCTGTTAGATAAGGAGATGGGCTGAGGTGTCAGGGTAAGGGAGGGATGACAGAGGCAAAGCCACAGAAGTGAGAGAAGAGCTGGTGTGAGAGATCATGTGGACACGTGCAGTGTGAGGACCTTGGAGCCAGCCAGGATACGTGCTCCTGGTAGAGGCACTGAGGGGAGGAGAGGGCTGGTTTAGGAGTTGTGTACTTGACATAAGCAGGTTACTCACAGCTTCTTAAACCAAGCTGGTGACATGATAAAGGAGTATATAGGGCAAATTAATATGACAGTTGCATGTAGGATGGATTGAGGCCTGGAAACAGACCAACAAGGAAAGAGACTGTTTTTGTGACCCTATGAGGGTGAGTATATTTGGGGAGATTGAATCAAATGGTAATTCCTGGAGACATTTAAAAGGAAGAAGTGGTAGGCATTATTTGGTGACAGGTTGGATTTAGGTCTTGTAAATGAATGTCCCCATTTCTAGTGTTCCACTGCATCATCCTTATATGTTATTACAGTATCCTGGCTATGTCAGTATTTTGTTACTCAGACGAAACTTTAAGACTACTTCAGATATTCAGAAGTTTCTCAAAAATTCTGTTTAGCTATATATTCTGATTTTTGCTTCATTCCAGGCTCATTAGCATTTTTACATTATACAGGCTAGCAGACTGGACTTGAACCTGCCACTTGTTGGGCTTACAACTTTAGGCAGGTAGGAGTGGGTGATAAAGGTCTCCAGAGGGGAGATGTCCTCTGCAGCACCGGGGGGAGTGTGCCCTGCCACCCACCTCTGCCAGCCCTTCTTAGGTATCCTGTAGTTTTCAAACTTCAACTTAATGATTATAACATTAAAAAGAATGTTTCAGAAATTCCCTGGCAGTCCCGTGGTTAGGACTGCGCTTCTGCTCCAGGAGGCATGGGTTCAGTCTCTGGTGGCGGAACTAAGGTCCTGTAAACTGTGTGGCATGACCAAAAAAAGGAAAAGAATATTTCTAGGATCATAAAATACTTGTACCTAAACTTGTCATGATTTCTTTTTTCTTAATTAAAAAAAAGTTAAGTTTTCTTCTTTATGAGATTAGGGGTTAGCTGAATCTAGTTCCTTTTCTGGTCTTCCTCAGTTCTTCACTCCCAAAGGAAGTTTCTTGCCTTGACATCAATTTCCACCACAAGAAGGAAAAAGGACGCTTTAATGGCATCCCACTCCAGTACTCTTGCCTGGAAAATCCCATGGACGGAGGAGCCTGGTAGGCTGCAGTCCATGGGGTCGCTGAGGGTCAGACATGACTGAGTGACTTCACTTTCACTTTTCATTTTCATGCATTGGGGAAGGAAATGGCAACCCACTCCAGTGTTCTTGCCTGGAGAATCCCAGGGACGGGGGAGCCTGGTGGGCTGTTGTCTGTGGGGTTGCACAGAGTCGGACACGACTGAAGCGACTTAGCAGCAGCAGCAGCATTCAACATTGTTCCTTCACATTTCCCCAGTGGGCTTAGCTTAAGGCCTCTAAGCCTTAGTATATTTATTTTTTAAATTCTGTTCTTAGAAAAAAAAAGAAAATTCTGTTCCTGATCCATAGTAAGCCTTCAGTGTTTTATTGTTACTGCTGTTGTTACTTTACTATCGCATGGTCTTTCAGACCAGTTTTATAGCCTTCATTCTCCCTGGAGAGACCACTCTTGATGCTTTGTGGGTCTGTCTCTGAGGGGTGTGCAAACTTATATTAGAACTCAAGGGTATACCTCTGGAAGTGTTAGGTCACAAGAGGACTCTCAGTGTAGATCACACAGGATGGTCATGCAAAGAAGGGAATTTAAACAAGATGTCTGACTCACATCCCAGCTAATTTTTTTGATATTTATTTGGATACATTGGGTCTTAGTTTCAGCACGTAGGATCTTTGATCTTCAGCATGCTGGATTTTTTAGTTGTGGCATATAGGATCTAGTTCCTTGAGCAGGGATCAAACCCAGGTCCTCTGCATTGGGAGCACAGAGGCTCAGCCACTGGACTACAGGGAAGTCCCCCAACTAATTTTCAAACATAGCATTTATGGTGCTCTTTTCCCCCCTAAAAACAATACATGCTCATTGCAGAAAACTTTAAAAAATATTGAGTTTCTATTTATAAAATTAATAGTAACTATTGAGTAAAACTTAGAAAACACAGAGAGCTTACAGAGGAGGTGCAAGGGCCTGTGTAGGGCCTTGAGTAGTCCCTGGGGAGGAAAGTGAGGACGTGATGCCCGGAAATGGGCCAGGATGGCACCGGACACTGTCTGCTCCTCGTGCTGAGTGTCCAAGACCACCCCTCTGTCTCCACAGACAGACCAGCTGTCTAAAGACTGGGCCCGGAAGTGGAACGAGTGGCAGGCTCTCGTGGAACATTACAGAGTGGACATCAACAAGAGGCAGGCTGGGCTGGTCATTGACTCCAGCCTGCCACACCTGATGGCCTTGGAGGACGACGTGCTCAGCACAGGTGTCGTGCTCTACCACCTCAAGGTGAGCAGGCGGGTGCACCCCCCCTCCTTGAGCTGCAAGGCCCCAGAGGTGCAGGAGGGAAAGGCCAGTGGCAGCCAAGGCGGCAGAACTGCCCTCAGGAAGCCAGGTCTGCCCACCAGCTGTGATCTGTTTCATTTTTGTATGAATAGAGCAAAGACTAGAAATCAGAATTTATTTTTCAGCTGTTACTACTGTCACTCTTGTTTTTGCTTTCTGTGCCTCAGTTTCCTCATTTAAAATAAGAAAGATGCTGCTTATATTCCTTTTCTGGCTTCCTAAAGCACAGGAATGCACTCCTGGAGGTGAAATCCCAACCTCATAATTCCACCAGCACTTGAGCGCTCCCCGCAGATACAGTCAGCTCACAGAGGGCTTTCAGGAGCTAAAGGGATCAAAGGATAAGAAACAGTTCCCTTCTCGTACTTTCCCACTTCAGTCAACCCCCCTTCTCCATTACTAGGTTTGCCTGGGAAAGAAGAGAGGAGAGAGGAAGTTGATTTAGGAAGTTTATAAAAAGCATGCAGAACTCTGGAGAGCTGGTGGGCTAAGGGTGACCAGGGTGCGACATGCAAGCATCCAGAGAAAATAGAATGACGTGAAGCCCTTCTGTAAAGACTTGGCTCCCGTTGTTCTTTGTCACCTGGAGGCCGCCTTACTTCTAAATGAAGCATTTTGAGAGTTAGTGACACATGGTAGGTAGAGTCTTATATCCTGTCCTCATCAAAAGTGTTTCCCCTATTGTAGAAGGACAGTCCCCATGGATGGGCTAAACATACATTGAAGTGAACGTGTTAGTCACTCAGCTGTGTCCGACTCTTTGCAACCCCATGGACTGTAGCCCACCAAGCTTCTCTGTCCATGGGATTCTCCAGGCAAGAATGCTGGAGTAGGAAGCCATTCCCTACTTCCCAACCCAGGGATCAAACCCGTGTCTCCTGCGTTGCAGGCAGATTCTTTACCATCTGAGCCACCAGGGAAACATATTGTATGTGGCCAAGAGTCCTATGCTCACTGGAAATCCAATCTGCATTTTCATAATTGTCCCCAGCATGTTAAACCGACATTTAAAAGGAGCAGAGTTTATGGGGATATGTGATGCTGCCTTCATCCCTGGAGAAATTAGGTTGCTGTTGCTGCAGTGCCTGTGGTGGGGAGACCTCAACAAGACTCATGCACTTATTAGCAAGTCTGTGTTCTGAGGCTGAGCCCTCGGGGAGGTTGTCAGAGACTGAGCCTCCCAGACAGAAAGTTAAAGTAGCTTCTTTTTTGACACAGCATAAATCATCTCAGTGAAAATGCTCCAGGCAGAAACGGCTGTGACTTTAACAACAAATCTAAACACCAAAGGCAATCGATCGTTCCATTAGTCAGAGCCATAGGGAAAGATTGGAGGTCAAGAGAGACCAGGTGGAATAAAACGCTTAGTATTTGAGTAGAACTGATGTGATGCATTGACTGGATGTGGAGTGAGCAGATGAAGGCAGACATCATGTGACAGAGTTAGGGTAGCAGCAGAGGGCTGAAGGATGAAGGCAGATGGAGCTGGAGGCAGGAGATGGATGATCCTGGGTCACTGGCACCCTTGCCGAGTCAGTGCGCTGAGGGTCACTCCCTCCCTCACACACTGGTAGTGAACCTAGGCGTGAGGCCCCAGTCTGCTTTTGCTGGGGAGGCTCGTCTAGGTTGCAGTGTGTGGGCTCCTCTAGTTGCAACGTGCAGGCTTAGTTGCCCTGAGGCATGTGGAATCTTTGTTCCGAGACCATGAATCGAACTCACATCCCCTGCTTTGGAAGGAGGATTTATAACCACTGGATCACCAGGGAAGTCTCTCAGTCTACTTCTAATCCTGGCATTTCTATGGGTTTTTACCCATTTCCTTCCTTTTCATTTGTTTACATCCTGGCTTGGGTAGTAGTATAACAGTAGTCATTCTAGATTCTCTGTTTTTATTTGCTAACTTGGTTCCAAACCCAGACCTAGTCCCTAACAATGGCCTGGGAGCTGTTTGCCTGAGTCACCTTGGGAGGCAGCTTGGGTGGGGAGTGAGCAGTGAAAGGGTGGGAGGAGCACAGGTTTTTGATATCCTGGACTTCACCCTCATAACTGCCTTTGTTTTGCTGTTCCTCCCAAGAAAGAGGCATAAAGCAGCAGAGGGGCAGCAGGTGCTGGCTCAGCCCACATTAAGTGAGATGCCAGCACGTTTTGGGTGGTTTCTGCTCTGCAGATCCAGAGGCTGGGATGTGCTGTGGCCTTTATCCCTTTGGGAGGAACATGCCTCATCATTAGGGCTGACCCTGACCCCTTGAGAGTAGTCTTGACTCCTCTCCCTCTATTCTGGCTGGTGGAGTCTAGAGACCGGCATCCATTGGCTCATGCGATCCTCAGTGGCTGAGCAGGAAAGCCTGGGTTCTGGAGAGTTGTGGATTTTGGGAGGGAGCCAGATCCTCATTTATTACTCCAGGAGTCTTTCTTCACAAGTGATTTTGGGAGAGCTTCAGGGCCCTCCCTTCTGGCTGTTGACAGTGAAGCCTAGCATAGAACTTTCTAGTCACTTAAAAAGCATTGGTCACCAGGCAGGTGGTTTGGTGAGGTTGGAATAGCATGGGCATGGGACCAGGAGAGAAATGAATTCTAGCCAGAGTTGTCCTGTGTAGTCTGTGGGCCCCCAGGGCAGCTTATTTCCTATCAGCTTCAGATTCCTCCTCTATGCAGAGGATCATAATACTACATTCTAGGTGTTAAAGTATTAAATGAGAAATGTCTATAAAGCATTCGGCGCAGTGCCCCATACATAGGGGATAGTTAGTAAATGAGAAACACCGCTCTAGACTCAGCTCTAGACTCGCATCTCTGTTGCCACGTCACTGCCTTCCTCAAACAGAGCTGTGCTCTTAAACTGTGTTGGTACGGTCTCTACTAACCCAGTGATTCACTGATACTAATTCCAGTTTCTGCCTCCTCTCTTATACTCTCTTTCAGTCTTTTTTAATTCTAGATGTGTTTTCCTCCTTTTTGTGCTTTATTCTTCTTAGAATCTGGTGTCTGTTAAACTTCATCTGCGGATTAAGAAGATAAAAATCCTGTGCTTCCATACATCGTCATAGAAAGCATGTCTCTTTGAGACTGACTTGGACCAAACTTGGGCCACACTAACCTTAGTCCCTGGGAGAAAGCCGTACTCATGTGCCCACTTCCTCAGGCTAGAGAAGCTCTGACTGCCTAACTCGAGGCTACAGGACAGAAAGGAGCTGGCCAGTGCTAGCTGCTGCTGCTGCTGCTAAGTCGCTTTAGTCGTGTCCAACTCTGTGCGACCCCATAGACGGCAGCCCACCAGGCTCCCCCGTCCCTGGGATTTACTTTGCAAAAAGCTGTCCTGTACTGTTTTGCCCACACCTTCCCAGGGGCATCCTGGGCTGCATAGTGAGTGGGCAGAGCAATCAGAGCAGCCTGGACCAAAGCTGAGAAGTGGTGTGGAAAGGAGGCTGGGGAGGGCATGGGGAGACAGTGTCGGTGCTCAAACAGGTGGACTCTCCTTTGGGGCAGGGCTGCATCCCTTTTTATTCTCCTTAAAATGGCTTTGTTTTTCCGTTTAGGAGGGGACGACAAAAATAGGAAGGATTGACTCGGAGCAGGAACAGGACATCGGTGAGTGACAGTGTATGGGCCTGATGCTCTGTGTAGGTGTTCATGCCTGACGGGTTTTCTTTCCAAGGAAGCTGAGGGTTCTGGGAGGAAGGAATCTTGGAGTTCTGAAGGGCTGCTCCTCTTTTGCTGCCAGGCTATGGGTCTTGGACATGAGAGGAGGAGACACACACCGTGGGGCCATCTGGGTCTGGGTGGTTTCAGGTGGTGGCTCTTCCTCTTCTGTCATGATGTGAGATCTTCCAGAAGTGGATTCTGATCTCATCAAAAGAAAGGCGGAGATGTTTCCTGGGCTATGCCTCCACCCGAGTGACCGCCCCGCCCCCTGCCCCCGCCGTCTGTAGTCCTGCAGGGTCAGTGGATCGAGAGAGATCACTGCACTATCACCAGCGCCTGTGGGGTCGTCATTCTACGTCCTGCCCGCGGGGCCCGCTGCACAGTCAACGGCCGAGAGGTCACCTCCTCTTGCCGTCTCACCCAAGGTAGGACTACCCGCAGCCCAGTTTATGCCAGCATGAGTGGTGGACCAGCTCTGTTCTCAGGAGCCAGATCCAGAGGGCTCAGTGAAGCAGGCTTTAAGAATGGAACCACCAGCCTCTGCACCCGGGGATCTGAAGATTTCCTAATATGGTCCTTTTCCTGTAAATAGAGACCCCAAGTCCAGGACCCCCGAGCAGAGAATGACTCTCTGAAATTAGTACCTGTGTTTGTTAGCTGTATGTCCTTGGGAAGGTCCCTGAGCCTCAAATTCCTCATTTAGAAAATGGGGATAATAATAGAATCATTGTGAGGATTGAATGAGCTAATCTGTGTAATGTTCTTAACAGTGTTCTTTTCACTCAGAAAATACTCATAATGATGATTAATGCCATTATTACTACTACTATTAATCTATTCAGATTCTGTGTTCTTTGTGGGTGAACTTGGGTACCCCTTCTTGCATGGAGTATTCCCTGACTGCTCCACCTGGAGCTCCACTTGCTTTCCCCTGGAACACCAGGGCTTCTCCTGTTCATCTCATTAGTTCAATGCATATGCTATATGATATCCAGGGAGTGCAGATCTTACTGACTCAGCTAAATGATCACCTTACTGAGGGTAGGACTTTGTTCCCCAGAACAGTGCCCTGCACATTACTGTACTCAGAACATGAGCTGTGGCTTGATTTTAGTTTGGTGTCTATGCCACAGGAGCAGTCATAACCCTGGGGAAAGCACAGAAGTTCCGGTTCAACCACCCTGCAGAGGCCGCCATCCTTCGGCAGAGGAGGCAGGTGAGCACATGGCGTTCTCCACGTGGCTGTTGACCTCCCTGCTTCGCCCTTCTGGTGGGGGAGCCGAGCTACGTCTGTATCTGTTGGGATAGGGGTGATGAGGCTTCCTTCCTTATCCACAGGTCGGAGAGGCTCTTGGCGGCAGTCGCTCTCTGGAGTGGCTGGACTTGGGTGGAGATGTCGCTGCCTCCCAGATGTGTCTCTGCCCTTTGCTTTGGAAGGAAAGGTGAGAGAGAGTTGCTCGTTCTACTGTGGAGCCTATTGGTTTTGCTTTTAATTCATTACAACATGGAGCAGGGAAGAATTGAGTGTAGCAGCCAAGCTGGGAATGAAGCCTGGCCTGAACCACCTTGGGTGAGTGGTCTGAGGATGGTGAGCTAGCTGCTCAGCCAGTGGGTGGCAGGCAAGTGGTCATGGTCCTCATTCATTTCCCCTTGGATGTCACACTTCCTTCATCACTGAGAGAGGTGTGTACTAATATCACTTGATGTTTCCTGTGGCCACCTTCTCTGTCCACAAGATTTACATGTGATGTGACTGTGGATATCTGTTGCTGCTTTCAGACCTGCCTCCCATGGATCCCACTGAATTCTGGCCTGCCTGTGTGTGAGCTCACATATGTGTCAGTTAACTTCCAGGACCAGCTTCCTCTGAGTTTTTTAAGTTATTGTAGGATTGAGAAGCCTCTTTCCCTCATAAGCAAGGGTTCAGGAACTCTAGGAACAACATGAAACTATCTTGGGCTCCTGCCCTCATCTACCTGCTTTGCCTGCCTTGAGACTGTGGAGTATGGAGTCAGTTTTCTATGTGATTCGTAGCAACTGCTTTTCTTCTTCACAGTTGTCCTTTGTCCACTTCTGTGAAGGAGCTGCCTCTCAGATCGAGATGCCCTGTGGGTTGGATACTGGGAGCAGTGGTATCCTTCCATTCTGAAAGCCACCAGTGTCTTGTACCTTGGGGACTTCCTGTAGCAAATGTCAGCAGGGAACCTAGTGTCTGTGAGGCCCTGGTGCGGGGGGGTTGTCCCACACCATGAACTCAGGGTGCCTGGGAGGGTTCTGACAGCCCCCGGGCTCCTGCTGCTCTCTCCTCAGGCCAGGAGTGGTGATGGAAGCTGAGGAGAGTCTTGGGTCAGACCTTGATGGCCAGATGAGGGTGAGGACAGGAGTGCCCTGAGCCCAGGAGCACGAGCAGCAGGCAGGCGCTCCCGGGAGGGCTGCTGAGGCCTGGAGGACAGTGATCCCGGCCTCAGGGAGGGTGGCCAGTGTAGGGCTACTGGGGGCCCTGAGGAGCGGCACAGAGTGGAGCGCATCAAGACCAAGGTGAGCTCAGGGCTGAAGCCAGGGCTCTTGTTTTGTCAGAATGACCTCCCTTTTTGTAGTGAAGTCATGAAAGGGGGCCTTATCATAGGTGAGTTCTGTTGGGAAGACACACTGAGGCTGTGTTTCCCCCAGAGTCCAGAAGTTTACAGGAAATGACTCTGCAACTTACTATTTTTTTAATTAAAATTATTTATTTATTTAGGCTGTGCTGGGTCTTCGTTGCCGCGTGGGCTTTTCTCTGGTGGTGAGTGGGGGCTACTCTCTAGTTGAGGTGCTTGGGCTTCTCCCTGTGGTGGCTTCTCTTGTTGGGGATCATGGGCTGTAGGGTGCGTGGGCTTCAGTAGCTGCAGCGTGGAGGCTCAGAAGTTGCAGCTCCCAGGCTGCAAAGCACAGGCTCAGTAGTTGTGGTGCATGGGCTGAGTTGTTCTGCATCTTTTGGGATCTTCCAGATCAGTGATAGAAATCTCCTGCATTGACTTCTTTACCACGGAGCCACCAGGGGAGCCCTGGCTTTGCAACTTAAAGAGCCACAGATGCTTGAGGAGATATTGGCATTGGGTAAAGTAGCCTTACCTCCTGGCTCTACAACAGAAAGCTGTGTGATCTTAGGCAAGCTAAGTCTCTGAGCCTGTTTGCTCACCTCTAAGTAAGGGTGCTACCGTCTCTCTCCCAGGGGTCCTTGTGATACAGGCTGAAGGAGCGGGTGCACATGGAATGCTCTGCCCAGTGCCCAACACGCCACAGCCCTGCTGCCCTGGAAGGTGGCCTCCCTTTTGCTTTCCTGTCCTTGTATCTTGCCCTAGCAGACCCATTCACCCCAGAAAAACACTGGTCTTCTGTCTTTTTGAAGTCTTCTCAGGCTCTCTACCCCCATGGGCATGGACATGACCTTTCAGCAGCACCAAGAATGACCCCTTTCATTAGAGGACAGAGGGCGACTAGAGAAGTAGGCCTCTCCCCTTTGCTGCCTCCGATCTTTAGCTCCAGCCCTGGGAGCCTTTGGGCTGGGTGGTCCTACCCAGTTGCCATCACCCGCAGGCATGCGCCAGCAGTGGGTGGGGTGGGCTCAAGCCTGTGATCTGCTAGACGGGCTGGAGAGACCGTGAGCATGAGGGGCCCAGCACATTGTCAGCAGGGCTCCCCATCTGGGCGTGTGTCTCCATGAGGGTCTCTCATTTGCTCTTGGGTGGTATAGGCTCCGACGCCTCCTTGTGTCCCAGGTTTCGTTTCCGTCCCCTCTCTCTGGTGGGGTGCTTCTCTGCTGGGAGCCTGAAAAGCTAGCGCTGACTCTAGAGCAAGGGAGGTTGGCCCGTTGGCAGTTATCTGGACCTGAGAGCAGTTTGTCCTTGAAAACTCTTTGTCATCCGTGTTCTTAGCATTGTCCCATTTGGAATTGGGGAACTTAGCCTTAAGTGCCTAGAACCCAGGGACACTGTTGCTGCTGCCACTGTCACTGCCTCCTCTGCAAGTGGGTGCCTCTGCGTTTCTGCTGCAGAAGCCTCCAGAGCTGAGCAGCCAGAGGGCCTGATGGAGTCCTGGCAGTAGCTGGAGGTGCTAGGGTCCCCCAGGGTGAAGGGTACCATCTGAGAGGGACAGAGGTCTTCAACTGCAGGTAACTGAAGACTGGTCCTTGGTCATCTACCCAGCATGGAGCATTAGGCCAGCATGTTCTTTTTCACTTGCTTTCTGGGAACTTGACAACGTGCTCAGCACAGGAGCCGTTTTTAGTCTGATGGTGTGTGACTCCTCAGGTGAACGTGCAGGGTCTGTGGGGATTCTTCCAGACTGCCTCTCCTTGCAGGCCTACTGCCACTGTTGGGTCTGCAGAAGCTGATGGCTAGCTGCAGCTTTCCCCGGGGGAGGATAAAGGAGCTGTCTTCTAGGGAGAAGCTGATTGTACTGGGTTGGAGAAAAAGTTTGTTCAGGTTTCCATAACAGCTTGCGAAAAGCCCAAATAAACTTTTTGGTCAACCCAATAAATCTGAGAGTCAGGAAGGAAACTGAGTACTCTCAGGGAATTCAGAATAAAGGTCTCCTCCCTGTCTCTTGTAATTGATGGTCTGGATCTTTGTTGGGTATGTCTTAAGACCCTCTGATGGGTTCAGGTTTGTAATTCATCCATGTCCGTGGTCAGATATAATTTGGAGCTGTGATGCAGGTATGATACATACAAGTCTATGTGTAAAATGTTTTTCATCAACTGTTTTTTCTATTTGTGTGGTGCTCACTGGCTTTTTATTCTATTTGCTAGCCTCTGCCATACATGTTTTCTGTACACTCCACTGTGTGTGTTTGGCCTTTTGATCCCAGCAGCAGCACCCGTCTTCCCCAGAGCACCTGGTGCAGGTCCCTGGACCCACTGCAGTTTGAGCCCCACACAGCCTCCTTTCCACAGAGGAGCCTGCCACTGTGTCCATTCCCACCCACGCCCCTGTGCTTGTATTCACTCTCCCACCCATCCATCCTTCACTGTCCTCCTCAGGTTACAGTAAGACATCTTAATTTCTTCTAAGTCAAAAGCAGCTGGATTGTGTTTTACGCTTTGCTGCAGCTATTCAGCTCTGCCAGCAAGGCACAGAAACCCCCTAGACAATACATAGACCTCAGGTGTGGTTGGGTTCCAGTAACTGGATCACAAGAACAGGCTGTGGACCATGTGGCCCATAGGCTGTAGTTTTCGAATCTCTGCTTTCATTCTTCTCTACAAGGTGGTAAATTTCCTAAGTGGAGTGGACTCCTCAGAGCGCATTGCTCAGCCAGTTTGCCATCCGCTTCTGGTGTCAAGTCACTGAGTGAGTTTCCAAGCCTGAGAGCCATGGGCTCCTGGGGCTGGAATGAGGGCCGAGGGTAGGCTAAGCACAGCCAGATCCAGCTTATGTGTCAGCTTCCAGCAAACACTGAACCTTCCTGGATGCTTCCCCTCTCACCTCAGAGCAGAGCCCCATGCATTTGGCTCTTTTAGAAACCTTAATGACAGGAATGGAGAGGCCCTGAAGAAACAGCATGGGAGGCCCATGCATAGAAGGCATGTGAGACCAAGGGAGAAGTTAGCATGAGGGGAGAAGCTGTCAGTCTTCGGAGGAAGGCTCTGACTCGTCCATGGTCCTGCAGGAACCTGGTGGCAGAGTAAAGCATGACTGAGTCTAGAATTTTCTTTTTCTTCTTTTGGTAGAGGTGCTGGGGAATGAATTTGAGTCCTTGTACAAGCCAATAGAACCTTTGAAAATTTTGTATTATTGGAAAATTCAGCTGTACTACAAATGATTGACTCATGGCTAAATCATGTTTTATTTATATCCCCAACATGTTCCCAGTGCCTCCCCACTGGATCTAAACACATCTTGGACAGTTTCACCAGTAAACACATCAGCAGGTGTCTCTGAGAGGTGAGGCTGAGCCTAAAGGTCTTGAACCCTCTTGCAGGGCTCGCTCCCCGAGACCAGCCCTCCCCCGGGGCCCCTGGGGCACATGCAGGTCGGTGTGCGTCTGAGTTCCCTCTCCTCCCACTACTAGATTGAGAGGTGCAGTCGTGGGCTCTGAACGTGGATGAGAAGTTCCGTTCCCACCATGTTCCCAGAACTTCTGCTCTACTCTCATTATGCCACATTTTCAGCAGATACCTTTTTATTCTCTTCTTCTTTTTTTTTTTTAATGACAGGGTTTCTTTATTTAGCTAAAAATTAAAAAAAAAAAAAAAAACAAACCCAACCACTTTACTTTGCTGTTTTCCCTAACCAAAATGAACCTGTGTTTCTGCTGAGCCCGCAGCCTAGGAATCTGCTAGCCTCAGGACTGCTCTCCCCTCCCGCACTGTGACATCACCAGCTGCCTGTGACACCGTGCCGGTGCGTCCCAAGCTGTCAGGAGTCCGGAGCCCTCTGCACCCTGTCCAAGGCAGGGTTCCCTGGGAGGGGCTGAGGCCACTGTGGTTTGTACTGAGCTGTGTTTGCGTTTCCCCCGGGTGACCCGGCCCCTGTGACAGGAGAGCGCTGGGAGAGCAGAGTAATAAGGACCACTGGCCACTGAGGGCTGGAGAGACGCCCTGCAGGACCCAGATTCCGCAGCAGCAGCAGCAGCACCTCGTGGGGGATGTGAGGCAGCAGATCCTAGTGGGACAGATTAGAGCCAAACAGGAAGTGGAGCCGAAACAGCTGCACACTGGCCTGCGGGTTGAAGACGGTAGGAGCCTGCTTGCCATTCCCATCTCTCTGTGCGCCCCCCCCCCCCCCCCCGCCCTGCCTTCTGTATTCTTTCCTTTGTTTTCTTTGTGATATGATGGAATCTATGGTATTAGGGGTTCTCTCCCCTCTTTTAGAGACCAGAGGCTCTTACAAGGGGCTAAAAGCAAGAGTAAGGAAACAGCCTCATTTTGGCCCCTCATCGGGGTGATGGTTCTCCTGCCTGCTCCTTCATGTGCACACATTTGCCCAGGCTCTGCTACTGGCCCGTGTGTGTGCCTATTGCCCTGCTGAGGCCAGGGGCTACATCTCCTTGCCGTGTGGTCAGGGGGGCCGTCACTCTTGCCCCAGAGGGCCTTATGGCCCTCATCCCGCCCTGTCAACCTGGCCAGCTCTTCACTCTGCGCAGGTACAGCTGTGGCCAGAGGTGCCTGAGTCCAGGGAGGGAGGGAGGGCTGACCTTCTCTTGGGGTGTTTTTGGTTTGCAGACCAGCTCAGAGGAGAGACCTGGCTGGCCAACTTGCGGCAGCAGCCGCAGCAAGACCACGCAGCAGAGAAAGAACTTGAGGCTGCAGTGCCTTCTCATTCGTGGTGCCAGACAGACCCCAAGACTCAGCCGTACCCGCAGGTCCGAAGCCAGAGCAACGTGGTGCACCTGCAGTTCCTGCGGAGACAAGAGCGGAACATCCGGCAGAGAAGAGCCTCATTCAAGCTGGAGAAGGTCATCAAGAAGCAGAGGCTGCTGGAGGCCCACAGGGGACCGGAGCAGCTCAGGGCACTGTGCTGGCTCCAGGATGACCGCCTCCGGAGGACCCCCTTCCCAGCCCTCTGCCCCGGTGCCCTGATCCCAGGGCCTCATCGTAGAAGCAGGTTGACAAGCTGCAGTTCTCTGCGCCTCCGAAGGCCCTGCAGCTGGCACTCAGCCCAGCTGCGCAGGTATAGCCCACGGAGGCCGCCTGGAGGCACTGGCTGAGGTTGACAGCCCCTTCCCAGGGCTTCAGTTTCTTCCACCTGTGAAACGGAAAGATGTGTCTGCTCTTCTCTTGCTCATCGCTTTCTCTCTCTTCTGACCACTCTCCTTTCTCTATAGTTGGACTCTTCTAAGACTGCCCCTGCCGCACTTTGAGCGGCAGCTCTTGCTTCTTTGGTGACATCTCCTGAGGGAGAATCTCAGCCTCGTCTTCCCTGTGCTCCAGACCGTGGCTGTCCACGTATGCCTCCTTGTGTAGCTGCTGCCCCAACCGCAGTCTGTTCCCGCACCATTCTCCCTTCCCGTCCCACCCGCCCAGCAGCTCCAGTCAGCGGCTCAGCCCCCACCATATTAAGCATGCGGAGCACTGTCTCTCTGACTTCTGGTTCAGTTTGGGCTCCTCATTTTTTTCTCCTTCACTCCTCATGTTCAGCCAAGGCGAGGATATGCTGTCTCCCCGACTGCTTGGAACAGAGGGCTGTGTCCACCTCTTCATATGCTCTGGGCCTAGCACAGGGCCTCGCCCATAGTAGGTGCAGTTAATGTAAGTGTTATGTTTGCTCACCGATCACTCATAGTCTTCAGACTGTGTGAAACATTTCCAACACACAAGGTGGGAAGAATCATGTACCTGTCACCCAGAGCAGGTGTCACGATTTGCTTTGTCTCCCCTCCTTCATTTTGCTGATGAAGTATTTTAGAACAACTCCTATACAGCATGTCATTCCAGTCCTACAGCAAATATATACAGTTCTGAAAAATAAGGGCTTTCCTTGTAACCATATTGTCATCACACCCAACAAAATTAAAATAATAAGTATAATAAAAAACCTAGGCCATATTCAAATTTCTCTAGTTGCCTCAAAATATATATTTATAGTTAAGATCCAGTAGGATATACACACTGCATGTGGTTATTATATCCTTCAAGTTTCTTTTAATCATCCTTTTTTGCTTCTTAATAATTTGTTCATATCATTAATTTGTTAAAGTGGGTCAGTTCTATACGATGTGCTTCTTTATAGACTTGTTTGTTTGGGTCCTTGTAGAGCCGTTTAAGTTATTCTTCAGTTCCTCATGTTGGAAGATTTCCCTAAAGGCGGGATTCGATTCAGATTCCGTCCAACCTTTTTATAAGTAAAGAAAATGAGGAACACAGTGTACCCGGGGTGCTTTAAGAGCCAGGGCTCTAGTCTGCAGTTGTCTTGTGTGCCTGTAGAGCTTTCCTCTGACCCTAAAGGCCATGAAATGAAGTGACAGTTGCTCAGTTGTATCTGACTCTTTGCATCCCCATGGACTATACAGTCCATGGAATTCTCCGGGCCAGAATATTGGAGTGGGCAGCCATTCCCTTCTCCAGGGGATCTTCCCAACCCAGGGATCGAACCCAGGTCTCTCACATTGCTTGAAGATTCTTTACCAGCTGGGCAACAAGGGAAGCCCAAGAATACTGAAATGGCTAGCCATACTGGAGTCGGTAGCCGTTCCCTTCTCTGGTGGATCTTCCCAACTCAGGAATCGAACCGGGGTCCCCTGCATTGCAGGCAGATTCTTTACCAACTGAGCTATCAGGGAAGCTCACAAGACCTTAGGGACCTAGTTTTAATGATTTTATTTATTTATTTTTGCCTGTGCTGGGTCTTCACTGTTGCATGTGCTTTTCTCTAGTTGCAGCAAGTGGGGGCTCCTCTCTGGTTGTAGTGCATGGGCTTCTTGTCGTGGCGGCGTCTCTTCTTGTGGAGCATGGGCTCTAGGGCATACAGGCTTTAGGAGATGCGGCATGTGGGCTCAGTGGTTGTGGCTCTCAGGCCCTAGAGCACACCCTCAGCGGTGGCTCAGGGGCTTAGTTGCTCCACACCATGTGGGATCTTCCAGGACCAGGGATTGAACCTGTGTCTCCTACATTGGCAGGCAGATTCTTTACCACTGAACCACCAAGGAAGCCCTGGCCTAGATTTAAATCTGTTTCAGAGCAAACTGAGGAGGACTTTATATTCCCTTTGTCAGGAGGAAGTAGGGACCTCTGACTTCTGAGATGGCTTTCCTTGTCTCCACAGTGTTTTCGTGAATCAGGATCCCTCCACCACGTTACCACCTATGCCTGACCCTACTGAGCAATTATCAGAAGAGTATCTGCCCCTGGCTGCTTCTTACCCCTCAAGGATAGAGCATCTCATCCAGCATGCCCTCCATTCCTCAGGCGAGGGGCAGTTTGGCACAGCCAGGAAGGCCCTGGCCTGGAAGGGAGCCTCACACCTGGGCATGTGCCTCACCGAGAGCTCCGAGTCGGCCAGTGTCCAGGAAGTGGAGAGAATGGGTAAGCAGCCCCGTCAGATGGTGGCCCAGAGTTTAGTATCTCTGGGGCAGTCAGCTCACAAGTGAAAGCCATGGGATAAGCTGAAGGTCCTTACCCCTTCCACTCAGACCAGGAGGGCTAAGGCCATGCACCAGCAGGGTGGTGAACAAAAGGGAACCTTGGGCCCACGAGGTTGTTGAGGGAGCCAGTTGCAGTTCCTCACATCTTCATGGATCCAGATAGACATTTGGGCATGGAAAGGCAGCCAAGACTTTCTGGGCAGGATTCATACCACTGTCTCCAAGCGAGGCATCGAAAAGACAGCAGAGGGTCCTGGCAGCTAGGGTTGAAAAGTCCTCTTGTTTGTCTCATGGCAGCCTTTTGAAGAGGCAGCACAGAGTGGGGGACCCAGACACCATGGCCTCACACACTGCAGCCCCGTAGAGGCTCTTGCAAGAGAAAAAGGTGATGTATCTGACACAAATAGCGGTTACTCAGTTGGTTCTCTCTCCTGTGCCTGTGCCAAAGCCCTGCCAGCGCCGCTGGAGCTGGAGGAGACCCAGGGGAAGGAGCGGGACCTCCCAGAGCCAGACAACTCTGAAAGTGACGACAGCCAAATATCTGAGGACTCACTGGCCGAGAAGGGGCCCAGAAACCCACGGGACAGCCCAGGACACAGTTACCTCACCAGCGGCTGTGGCCACAGCCAGGCCAGAGCACGAGCCTCTGGGAGGGGCTTCACCACATCCTCAGGCAGTCGACCATTCACCTTGGCTCACAGGAGTGTTTCCCTAGACAGCCTGATCGATGCTGAAGAAGAACCGGGGGACCATTGGCAAGGAAAGCCTTTCTTTGGTTCAACTGATGAGATGCCCACGGAGACTTTCTGGCGCCTGCAGAGCCCCATTCTGCCTGCAGGGGGCCAGGAGGCAGTATGCAGGCTTGGTTCCATCAGTCACAGAAGAGCCCCAAGGCTAGATGGCATCTTGCCAGTGAGCAGTTCATTTTACCTGGAACCCCAGCCGCAGCAGCCCTGTGAGCAGCCTGAGGTGGCGGTGGCGGGAAGCCCCACAGAACCGGCCACCATGCTCCAAGACGTGCAGCCTTCCAGAGGGAGCCCTCTGGTGTCCATGGATTCCTGGTTCTCCTGTGACTCCAAGATCAATCCCAGCAGCCCCCAACATTCTTTATGTCCAAGTCCCGACATCCAGGAGGTTCAGTGCTGCGGTTGGGAAAGGCCTGGATACTGGCTCAATACAGAAGAACTCAAGTCACCAGGTACAGAAACCATCTTGCCTTTCAGCTCCACACTGCCTCCGGCCAGCACTGAGCTGCCTTGCAGCATTAGAAGTGTGTATACAGACCCTGTTTCTGGGTCTGTGTCCCTCTGCGACCCTTGCAGCCTTCTTCACCCAGGAGCTGAGGGTACCTTTCAAGCCAGTGGGGTCCCTGACACGGCCCAGCAAGGCGTCTCTGAAGCATCCAACTCTAGTGTGTCCAGCTTGTTGGCTGCCTCTGCCAGCTCATTTACTTATGTTGGCAGCGCCTGTGAGAGAGACTGGGCTGCCCTCCAGCAAAAGTACCTCCTTGAACTGTCTCATCCTGTTTTGGAGGCCACGGGAGCCCCCAGGCCAGTTTCCCCCTCCCTTAAGGAAAACTCTGATTTTCCCATTCAAGCTTCCGGCAGGGGAGGAGATACTATATTGCCAGTTGGTCCTGGGGCATCTAGCAGCCCAGATTTCAACAATGTTCCAACCCATCTGTCCAAAATTAGGCGTTTGAGAGCAGAGAAAGAACAGGACAGTCTGAATGTCAAGGTAGAAGGTACTTCAGATTTCTTTACAACTAGTGAGAAAGAGGCAAGTCATAGTGGAACTTACTCAGCAGATGTAGAATCGGTGACTTCTGGACCTACAAATGCACAGGTCTCTGCAGCAGAAAACAAGATGGCGTACCCCGTGACGGCAGCGCGGGGAGTCAAAAAGAGCAGCTTGGAGGAGTCCTCTCAGAGCAGCAAGAAACCTGGACTCATGACGTCCTCTGATGAGTGTTTCATCCTGAAGAAACCTTGTCACCATATTGTCACCATAGCCACCAAAGACCCCCATTGCCCCCGAGGCGGGGCTCCTTTGAGGAAGAAGAGAGCAGGCCCAGAGAGGCAATTAGGTCAGAACAGCCACTGCCCCCCGCAGGAAGAGAAGACAGACTCCCAGGAGAGCTCCATGGAAGCGGGCGGAAGACGCAGCAGGCCTTCCTGCCCCTTTCCGTCTGGTCCAGAGCTATACCTTCACTCTGCTCCCTGGAATCCACTTCCATCTTCCCTGCAGCCACCTCCCTTGGAAACATTCTATGTGACCAAAAGCCGAGATGCCCTGACAGAAACTGCCTTGGAAATTCCAGCTTGCAGAGAAGCAAGGGTGCCCTCCCCACCCCTCAGGGAAGCCTGGGGCTTTGGACATGAGCACCAGGTCCTCCAAAGTGTGTATGTGGAGAATAAGTTGCCAGTACAATTACAAAACCAGAATTCCAAGATTGTATCATCTCAGCAGGTCGCAGCCGAGAGGCCAGTTGATTTGAACACCAAGGAAGTTTGCAGAGAAAAAGGAAAATGCTTTGGAAAGGTTAAAGAAACAAGCCATAATTCGGTTTATTTTTTTGTCACTCAGAATGGACACTTTTTCCCATCTACCAGCATAAAAGTATGTAAATTTGAAAATCAAGTTGGAATTTTAAATAGACACAGTCTTCCGACGCTCGGGCAGGGAGCAAAGGCTCCTGTACAGTCCCACTGCAGTGTCTCCTCAAACAGTTCTGGGTCGGGGAAGCCTCTGCTTGCGAGTGAATCTGAGACGGGTGAGGAAGAAGGGCAGGGGCAGAACACAGTCCTCACACAGGCCCAGGCCTTTGACGCAAAGAGACACTTTCCTTCCAGGGTTAGGTCTGATTTCACCTGTAAAACCATCTATTTAGCCCCTGACAAGGACAAGCCACAGGGTGCCGCTCTTCCTTTAAAGTCTAGATCAGTGTGTTGTAAGGTAAGCAGCCCAGAGACCCTGGCCCTGGGTGAGAGTCCAGCCCATAAGGAGGAACGGAGGAACGAAACTGGCCTTCTTGGAAAAGCACCCCATTCCAGAGACGGCTCAGAAGAGTTTAAGCTTTCACAGGCTGAGTCCACATATGAACAATTCCAGTCAGTTACATGCTGTCAGGAAAGAAACCTCAGCAAATGCAAAGTCCCTGGAAAAGTGCTTAAAGCAAATCCCAAAGAACCACCTGGAAAGACATGGGGTGAGAGAGTTAATAATGCCGATGAGATGGCTAGGCTAATTAGGAGTGTGATGCAGCTGGAGAATGGCATCTCAGAAATTGAATCCAAACAGGGTAAGCAGCTGCACGCTTCCCACCCAACAGGAGTCAGCAAGGAATTCATCTTCCAGTACCAACAGGACCAGGAGACGGCTGACAGCATGCTGAGGACAGGCAGCTTTGGAAACCACCCACCCTTCAAGGATCAGCTGACTTCTCCCAAACGGACAGACGATGTTATCTGTAGGGCTGATGAAGCTGGGGAAGTGGAGGTGAATGGTAGCGCTGATCCCCAGGGACCTGGCAGCAGATTTGTGAAAGGGCACACCTACCTAGCTGTGCTAGACACACCTGCCAAGGACTCTGGTGGTTATTTAGGGGTGTGCACAGTTTGCAGAGAATGCACCAATGCCTCTGCTCACCCAAGGATGAAAGCGTCAGCTGGAGCTCTGCCATTGCAGCCCAGGCCCGAGGGGGCTTCTGAGGAGGGCAAGGTGGTGAGTGCAGTGTGCCTCAGACGCCAGCCCCGCAGCTTGGGAAGTCTGGAGGAGCTGGAGACCGGGGACGGTGTTCAAGAAAGCCATCCTGCCAAGTGCATCCATAAGCAAGAGGAGCCCGCAGTTCGAGGCAGAGTGGAAGAAATGGCTGCTCAAAGAGGGAGCCCAGAGGAGAGAAACACAGTCTCAGCCACTCAGAGACTCCCTGGCCTGTGCCACCATTGTGTGCACACATCGTTCAGCCACAAGACTGGCCTGTTACCAAGCCAGCCGGACTCCTGTATGGCTCCTCACCAAGACCTGAGTCATACCTTGCCCTTGAATTCAACAAGGCTGCCAAGAAGCGATCTCTCTGCACCTAATACTCTAGGCATTTCTTCTGTTGACTGTGTGTTGGATCCTACCATGCTGGAAATGCCCACCAGTCCCTTGGCAGCTGGAGTGGAGCAGCAGGACCAGAGTGGGGCATCTGGATGCCATAGCCTGCAGGGAGGCAGCAGACAGTGCTCCTCTGTGCTGCACTCTGCCCGGCCTGGGTCTGTGCCATCCGTGGCCATGGGACCTCATGGTCAATCCAGTGCACCAGGGAGCATTCCCCTGGGTGCAGAGGGCAAGAGGTCAGCAAGCACTGGTCCCCAAGACCAGGGAGGGCACCTTAGAAGCAGCTCGATGGGCCCGGGTAGCAGGGTAGGTTCTCCTTCTAGAGCCAAGGCAGCTGAACCAAGAGGACCAGACAGAGCCGGTGCCCTGAATGGGGCCTTTAGCCTGCTTGAGAGGAGGGTTGGCAGCCCCTTGGAAGAAGGAGACAGCCAAGGCAGAGAGGTAAGGCAGGAGGCCGAGGACCTCAGTCCTGCTGGTGGGGCTTTCTCAGCGCCTATGTCCCCACCAGTGGTGCCTCAGTCGGAGCCCTCTGCTCAGCCACCCACAAGCCTGGCTGTTTTGGAGGAGACGGGACAGGCAAAGACTCAGGGGAAGCAGCTTTACAACGTGGTGGCTGGGGCCACAGTCCTGCCTTCCAGCAAGACTTTATTAGAACCTGAATGTTCTTCAGGGGCCCCCGGCAGGCTGCAGTGTCCTCAAATGGGCCAGTCAGTGGCCAACAGAATCACAAATGAGGCTGAAGCACGGAATCACATGGCATCTCTCTCCGTTGAACCAGGACACCTATCAGTTGACAAGAGGACAACTGTCCTTCAGGCCATACCCCCCTCTGCAGACAGGTTCCACTCTCTGCCCAGCACTGACGCTGACATGGGGCCGCAGTGTCCCTCACAGACTCGCTCCCACACCAACCCTGCTCCAGGTGGGAGCCATTGCACCGGAAAGCCGGAGCGTTTCCTGGGAGCAGGTGAGCAATCTGTGTGTCACACAAGCTCTTCTGAAATCACAGAGAAAAGCAAAGAAGCAACCAGAGCGCCTCCCTCTGCTGATGCTCTGGGCTCAGATGGTCTTCCTTCTTCAACAGCCTCCAGGGAGGAGGACAGGAGGGTGATGACAGGTGAAGTAGAGGCTGCCTCACTTTCTCAGGCCCCTTTTGAGGATTCTGGACAGATCGCACAGGGGAGAGAGGTGTTGGCTGCGGCCGAGGGCATGCTCCCTGGCCATCAGGAGAGCAGCCCAGCCCACCAAGAACCTGGGACTCTGGCCTGCACATGGGGAGGAGGTTCAGGTAACTTCCAAGCCATTGCACAGAGAGGAAGAACAACCTGTTTTGAAAGTCACCTTGTGATCTCTGTTGTTCAGAACTCAACCAGCCTCTCAGAGCCTAACCAAGACCAGGGCCAATGCCTCAAGGCTTCCACCAGCTTAGAAGAAGGGAGAGCGAGCCCCAAACGGGGTACTCTCCTGCCTGGAGCCCTGAGGGGGCTTGGACCAGAAGCTCCCTCACAGCCACATGTGAAGCAGGAAGGGAGTGTTGGCTCTGGGCCAGCGGAAGCCTGCAGGGCCAGCATGGAAGGTCCCAGGCCAGCTCTGTTGCCGGATCAGAGCCCCAGGGGAGTCAGAGAGGAGGCCCTGAGCAGATGCCCACGGGAAGACTCGGGTTTTGGTGTCTCCTCATGGAGCCCTGGTGGCAGCAAGACCCTTGGCCTATCCCAGGGCCAGGAAGAGAGTAGATCTGGTCCTTGCTGGCAGCCGTGCAGCCCTCAACCTGTTGTTTGGGGTGCCCATTCCTCCCCTCCCTCCACCTCACTATGTTACAGAGATGGTGACCTGGGCAGGGGGGCTTCCATGGCCCCTCTACACCCTTACCACCCTTCCAGGGTCCCCTCCAGGGCCTGGGGAATGGAGAGAAGAGAGGGCCGTAGCAGGGAATCTGGCGTGCTGTCGGCTCATGGCCTTGAGCCCAAAGGCATTAATGTAGAGCTGGGGCCAGCAGACAGCAGCACCCCGGAGGCCTCTGCCACTGCAGTCCTGCCTCTGACTGGGGGCTGCAGCTCCCCTGCTGGCCCCAACATGAAGACGAGCCCCCTCAGCCACTCGCTCACTGATGGGAGCTCCAGGTCAGTAGGGGATCCTGAGAAGAAGGCTGCTGAGAAGAAAGTCCAAGCCGAGCTTGAGGCTCTCCCTTTCCCCGAGGGCAAGTGCTCTGAGACACCCGGGAGGGTGCAGGACAGCTCTGGGGGGGGCCAGGGTGCGAAGGGCTCTCAACCCAAGCCAGCAGCAGCAGAGGGACCACACACCCTGAATTTAAGTGAACGGTGTGTTGAGAGTGAGCTGCCAGAGGGACTACAACAGGGATGTTTGGGAAATGACATCAGATGCCTTGCAGAAGAGCCGCAACTTCCCCCAGGGTCCAGGGATCATGGTGGCTTGCATCCCCAAGCCAAACTCATAACAGAGTTAAAGTATATCTCCAGATCCCAGGTTGACAGTCTATGGGAGGAGGAAGAGCAACAGAGAGACCAGGCTGCAGGTGGCCGTGAAGACCTTGCGGGGGTCAGGAGTCCGCCACATGCTGATGAAGGCGGCTCGGACAGCTGTCAGACTAGAGGTCCAGACAGACAGGGCAGGACGGTGGCCAGGTCCCCTGTGTCCAAGATGATCTTGCCCAGCTTCGGTGACTCAGCCACTGTCTCCTTAGGCCAACGCAGAGAACACTGGGCGGCAGCTCAGGGCCCTGGGCAGCCCCCTTCTGGCGGGGAGCAGCCGGTGCCCCACCACCGGGGTTCACGTCCTATAATTGCAGTCTTCTCTGGTCACAGACACTCCAGACCACAGTTCTCTGTGGTTAGCTCTTCCCGGTCTCTTCAGGAGCTGAACCTGAGCGTGGAGCCTCCTTCCCCAACAGAGGAGGATATCGCGGAGCCCAACCGATTGTGGACCTCACGCCCCAGGGGCACTTCCTCAGGAAAATCTGTGGTGAGAACGTCTCTGAACGCTGAGGGCTGTGATCAGGAAGCCTTCTCTGACTTGGACAGTATTGCTGCTGGTCTCAGGCCCCTGCCACCCACACCCCCACCTTACTCAGCGACTTTAGGTTTCTTGAGAATGCCAACCCCCAATCTCACATCTGTCCATCCATCTGGTGCTCTGGAACAGGCCCAGTCAGGAAAGCCAGAGAGACAGGGTGGCCAAGCCAGGCCAGAGGAGCGGCACTCCACGGATGTGGGCGGAGGAGCCCTGCTCTTGTGCCCCAGTGACGTCAACCCCTGCCTCCTTCCCTGGCATCCCAAGGGGCCTACGCGCCCTGGCTGGAGGCAGCATGTGTTTGGCAGTGCAGTCAGTGTCTCCCGCCGCCCCACATCGCAGGGCCCAGCACCACCAAATGTGGCCCAGAGCAGCACGGATAGCCGCCTAGAGGACCAAAGCTCCTTGTTCCGCTCCCACCTCAGCACCTTGGCCAGCGCCCAGAGCCTGTTGAACAAACGCAGCTGCGGTGGAAATGCCCGAGGTTCACGTGAGGCCTGGGAGGTATGGGGTTCCTTGCCTGCCCTGAGGAACCCCGACATCCTGATCAGCTCTGAAGAAGCAGCCCCCTTGAAGGGTCCTGATGAGAGAGCCCAGTTCCGGGGCACCCCTGGTGAAGTGGGTTCTCTGAGGAGGGAGCCCCCTTGGGCTGAGGGAAGCGCTGCAGGTCCAGTGGATGAGATTATGCGGCTGTATCCACCCGAGGTGGGTGGTCCCATAGCTCAGTCCAGGATGGACACCTTGGAGCAAGGCACACAGACCCTGGGCTGCGGGCCCCACTGGAGCTATTCTGACTTCTCCTCTGCCCAGTCAGATCTGGCCTCCTGGGCCAGCATGCACAACCTGTCTCTGCACCTCTCACAACTCCTGCACAGCACCTCAGAGCTGTTGGGGAGTCTCTCCCAGCCAAGTGTGGCCGAAAAGGAGTGGAATGCCAAGAGGGACACCCCTTGTGAGGTGCCCCAGACCCAGATGATGGACGGCTCTACTCAGACCACCGTGGATGAGGGTATCCAGACTGACCTGGCCTCACCACCTCTCCACCTCCAGGCCCCAGAGGCCGACCCTCCAGAGGTCAATGTGATCCTTGAAGGGCTGGGCTCAGATCTCGCTAGCATGTCTCAAGGAAAGGGACATGTTCCTGGGACACTTCAGAAGAGAGAGGCAGAGGAGACAGTGTGGAAAACAGCAGGGCCCCTAGATCTTCAGGGGGAAGACACTCTTTGCAGGCCCCAGAGCGCCCCTGTACCCTCATTCCACTTCAACTTTCAGAAAGGCCCCTTTGAGCAGAACCTGCCTTCTCTGAGCCCCCAGGCTTCTCCGGATGCCCTCCTGCCTCCCAGCTCCCAGCCAGAGGAACCCACCTGCCTGGCTGTTGGCAGACCCTGCCTCAGCACGTTTTCCTCCCCAGGGCCCTGCACCCAGGCTGCGGAGTCTGTTGGGGAACTCAGGGTGCAGAAGGAGCAGGGGTCGGCCAGCACCTTGCTGGTGGACAGGGCCTCCTCCCCGATCCTCACACTTAGTGCCAGCACCCCAGGGTCAGGGATCCCCCTAAGCGCCTTGTCTCTTTCATCTCCCTCAGCTCTTTCCCTTGACAGCCGCCAGAAACTCATGTCCAGCCCAAGCCTTCCCCTTCCTGCCCCCCGGCCTCCAGTGGGTAATTTTTCTCAAACCACTGATGAGGCAGATGGCTCTCGGAGAGCAGGGGCTCCATGTGGAGAAGGCAGATGTTCCTTAGAAGAGGGTGACTGCAGGCCCTTCCCTGGGGTGAGCTCCCAGGGCAGCCCACAGCAGAGCACAAAGCTCCAGGTCTGTTTTGTGCAGCAGCCCCTGCAGCAGTGTCTGCCCAGGGCCACCGCCGGGGTGCAGAGCAGACTGTCACCCCCTCCACTGGGTAACAGGAGCCAGAGGCTGGCTGGCAGCTTTCTGCCTGAGGACGTGGCCTCAGTAGAGTGTGGCCCACTGAGCAGAAGGGGGCCAGGTGGATGGCAGAGCAGGGCGGAGAAAAGGGGTGAGCACTCAGCATCTCCCGTGGAGCTGCGGCCGGCTCTGGACGTTCCCTCTTCGTGGGGGGGCCTCCAGCGCCACAGCCCCTACCCTTTCTCTGAGTTGACTGATACCCCAGGGCTCCAGGGTTGCGTCTTGGGCCCTCCTGTGGCCTGCCAGCCTGGGGGGCTGCTGCCCCCTGGTTCCCAGATGTACATGGCTCCTGAGCCCCAGCATCATGGTCTGAGGGACCTCCCCGTGCATAACAAATTTAGCAACTTGTGTGGGCCTCAGAATAACTCTCCTGGAGGGCCAGGTACCGTGGATTCCCTGGGGACCAGATGTGATTGTAGCTCTGGAGAGCAGTCCCAGAGGCTCCCACAAGCCCCTGAGGACCAGAGCCGGGCACCTGAGTGGCCCCAGAAGGAGCAGATCCCCCTGAAAGTTGGGGCCCAGAACCTCTCCCTCAGCACAGAACTCACAGAAGCAAAACTGCACCATGGCTTCGGGGAGGCAGACGCCCTGCTGCAGGTGCTGCAGAGCGGCACGGGGGAGGCGCTCGCTGCTGAGGAGGAGGAGCTATACGCCCGGTAAGGACCCGGTCCTGGGTGGGAGGCCCGAGAAGGCTAACAGCTGGCTGTTCCCCTCTCCCTGGCTCAGCTCTGGGATTTTCTGGGGGTCAGAGAGAGAGCTTAAGATGGAGAAGGGGCTTCAGGGTCAGCGTCAATGACTCAGTCACGTTCTGTCTCAGGCCAAAACACCCAGCAGAGACCCTCCGGAGGGAGCGGTCTGAGGGACTTCAGAACTCCCGCCGGACACGAAGCCTCAGCCCCAAGAAACAACTGACCTTCGCCCGGGACTTTGACCTCCCCAGCCGGCGCCGAGAATACCTGCAGCAGCTGAGGAAGGACATTGTGGAGACCACCCAGTAGGTGGACCCACTGCCCTGCGGGGAGCCTGCTCGGTGTGGGGCGAGAGCATGTGGGGAGCGGGGCCTGGACTCTAGTGTCCTGGACACCGGAGGCCACAGCTTTCTATGCCAGGAGTGACCAGGAGTGGGTCCTACGTGCCGGTGGACAGTAGTAGGCAGCTGTGGAGAGAGAGGCAAAAGGAAAAAAGAGGGTGGGAGGGAGCTGTGGAGGGGGTGGAGTGGTTAGAGGGACCATGATGTGCTATGTAAGGCTGCAGGCCTGAGCCTCAGGATGTTCATAAAACCAAACTTGAAGACCCTGTGGGCAGAGGATGGGTCTTTCAAGAAGGTGGTGTTGAGCGGGCCTGGGCCATCGCCCACTGACCACGTTAGAAGGGATCTCTCCACCCCTCTGGTTTTCCCCAGGAGCTCAGGGTCAGCATCAAGGTCTTCTCACCCACCCTCTGACATAGAGCTGATGCTACAAGAATACCAGCGGGCCCGTGAGGAGGCCAAAGTGGAGATTGCCCGGGCCCGGGACCGACTGAGGGAGCGGACTGAACAGGAAAAGCTGAGAATTCGCCAGCAGATCATCTCCCAGCTGCTGCAGGTGGGGAGTGAGGCAAGCCTCTGATTTCTGGGTGGGCTTGGGCCTGGGGCAGACCTCAGACTGGATCAGCCATCACCATGCTGCCTCTGAGTCTTGGAACGTAGCTTCTGGAGGAAGGTGTTGGGTCCTGGTGCCTGTTCAGAGCTGCTTCGCTCTGTTTACGTGTCGTCCTCATCAGACCAGCTCTGGTCCCCGGGCGAGAGTCTGGGAGGAGGCAGCTTGGGAATATAGTTGGGAATGGGACGGGGGCGGCGTGAGGGTGTGAGGCTAAGGCAGGAGGCGCTGGGAGGTGATGGGAGTGTGGTAATCATGCACCTGAAGCTGGCTGACGCTGACCTGTCCTTCCCAGGAGGAGGAAAAACTACACACCTTGGCCACCTCTGGCTCCCGGTGCACCAGCTCTGACGGAAGCCTCTCATCTGGTGTCACCTCTGGCTATAACAGCAGCCCAGCCTTGCCAAGCCAGCTCCAGTCCCCAGACAGTGTGGTGAGCAGGCAAATGCGAGGCATGAACCGGGGGCCAGGACCGGTGATACTTAGGAAGTTTTGTCTCCTAGAGGCCACTCACTGCTGACATGAACCCTCATGAGCAATGGCCTTTGTTCTTCCCTGTGGTTTTGTCTCCCTTCCCTGTTCATTCATTCATTTATTCAACAGGTATTTATTTTGTGGGCACTATTTTAGTCACTGGGCAAAATTGTTCTTGTCCTTAAACAGATTATTAGAGGGAAGTAGCTTGTTTTATGATTAATTATTGTTGTAGAAAGTTCCATGAAGAAGGGGTGCAAAGACAATATGAAACAGAAACCTGACTTAGTCTGAAGGATCAGCAAAGATGCTCTGAAGAGACTGTGTTTAAACTGAGACTGGAAAGCTGAGAGGTAGTTAACTCAGTAGAAGTTGGTGTCTGGAATACTTGGGGGGCAGATGAGCTTTCCAGATGGAAGACTCAGCAAATGAGTCTTTAAGGGAAGAATTTTATGGGGAACTACAACCTAGATAGCATATTCAAAAGCAGAGACATTACTTTGCTGACTAAGGTCCGTCTAGTCAAGGCTATGGTTTTTCCAGTGGTTGTGTATGGATGTGAGAGTTGGACTGTGAAGAAGGCTGAGCGCCGAAGAATTGATGCTTTTGAACTGTGGTGTTGGAGAAGACTCTTGAGAGTCCCTTGGACTGCAAGGAGATCCAACCAGTCCATTCTGAAGGAGATCAGCCCTGGGATTTCTTTGGAAGGAATGATGCTAAAGCTGAAACTCCAGTGCTTTGGCCACCTCATGCGAAGAGTTGACTCATTGGAAAAGACTTAATGCTTGGAGGGATTGGGGGCAGGAGGAGAAGGGGACGACAGAGGATGAGATGGCTGGATGGCATCACTGACTCGATGGACGTGAGTCTGAGTGAACTCCGGGAGTTGGTGATGGACAGGGAGGCCTGGCGTGCTGTGATTCATGGGGTCGCAAAGAGTCAGACACGACTGAGCGACTGAACTGAACTGAATTGACAAGGTTAGTGTGGCTAGAATGTAAAGAGTGAGATGGAAGAATCACACAAGAAAAGACTAGAAAAGGCAAGGTCATGTAGACTCTATTGAAAATTCTGGCTGCTTTCTAACCCATATGATTATGCTATTTCCCGAAGCTGCTGATGAATTTTTTTAGTGGGGAGAATGACAAACGTGCCAGAGAAGAGGCAAGAACAGCCCCGGTAGACCCACTCATGACTGTGACAGACAAAGCTGAGAGATGACAGTTGCTTGGTTCAGGGCACTGTCCAAGCGGAGTAGCCGAAGTGCATATGTTAACTAGAGAATCCACAGGCACCAGGGTGGATTGGAAGTTGGAGCCAGGGAGTGGGAGGAGTCAGAACCACACACACTTTGGGCTCAAAGGGCTCGTGATGTCCAAGTGACGAGGAGCCTTGGGAGGGACAGGTTTAGAGGGGAAGATCACCATCTAGTTTTGTATTGGCTGTGTTGAAAGTACTTGTGAGAAATGCAGGGGAGTAGTTGAAAATCAGGCAGCTGGGATCCCGATCTGGAGCTCAGAGGTGAAATCTGGCTGGGGATATAAAATCTGAAAGCAAAACTTTTATGCCTTTTATAGGCAAAACTTCACATAGTAAAAAAAAAAGTACTCAAATAGTAACAAAGGTGCAGAACGCCAAGTGCATCTTTCAGTCTCCTTTCTGCCTCCCCAGGAGCATTCGTCCATCCCAGTTTGCTGTATATTTCCAGAGATATCCTGTGCATCTGTTAGGATATGTATATCTTTTAAAAATATCTCTTTTTGTAAAGTTCATGAATGGAAGCATACTGTACCCATTTTCTCTGCGCTTTTTCCTTAAAAATATTTTTAAGATATTTTTTCATATCAGTAAATCTGGTGCTTTTTTAAACAGCTGAATAGTGCCTTTCTCTTTTATTGCATGTTGTTTTGTTTCTGTTTTGTAAATAAGTTCATTTGTACTATCTTTTTAGATTCCACATATAAGTGATACCATACGATATTTGTCTCTTCTCTGACTTACTTCACTTAGTATGGTAATCTCTAGGTCCATCCATGTTGCTGCAAATGGCTCCATTTCCTTCTTTTTTATGGCTGAGGAATATTCCATTGTATATATGAACCACATCTTCTTTGTCCATTCATGAGTTGTTGGACATTTAGGTTGCTTCTATGTCTTGGTTATTGTAAACAGTGCTGCAGTGAACACTGGGGTGTGTGTATGTTTTTGAATTATGATTTTCTCCAGATATATGCCCAGGAGTAGAATTGCTAGATCATATGATAATTCTATGTTTAGCTTTTTAAAGAATCTCCAACTGTTCTCCATAGTGATTGTACCAATTTATATTCCCATCAACAGAGAGGGTTCCCTTTTCTCCACACTCTCTCCAGCATTTAGTGGTTTATAACCTTTTTGATGATGGCCATTCTGATTGGTGTGAGGTGATATCACATTGTAGTTTGAGTTGATTCAATAATTAGTGATGTTGAGCATCTTTCCATGTGTTTCTGACCATCTGTTTATCTTCTTTGGAGAAATGTCTGTTTAGGTCTTCTGCCCATTTTTTGATTTTTTTTTTTATATTGATCTGCATGGGCTGTTTATATATTTTGGAGATTAATCCCAGGTCACTTTGTTTACAAATATTTTCTCCCATTCTGTAGGTTGTCTTTACATTTTGTTTATGGTTTCCTTTGCTGCACCAAAGATTTTTAAGTTTAATTAGTTCTTATTTGTTTATTTTTATTTTCATTACTCTAGGAGGTGTATTCAAAAAGATATTGCTGTAATTTATGTCAGAGTATTCTGCCTATGTTTTCATCTAAGAGTTTTATAGTATCTAGCCTTAAATTTAGGTCTTTAATCCATTTTTACTTATTTTTGTGTATGGTGTTAGAGAGTGTTCTAATTACATTCTTTTACCTGTAGCTGTCCAGTTTTCCCAGCACCAGTTATTGAAGAGTTTATTTTTTCTCTAGTTTATACTCTTGCCTCCTTTGTCATAGATTCATTGACCATAAGTGTGTGGGCTTTCTATCTGGTCCCATGGATCTATAAATCTTTGTGCTAGTACCATACAGTTTGATTACTGTAGCTTTAGTATAATTTGAAGTCAGGGAGTCTGATTCCTCCTGCTCCATTTTTCCTTTTCAGGATTGTTTTGGCTATTCAGGGTCTTTTGTGTTTCCATACAAATTTTAAAATTTCTTGTTCTAGTTCTGTAAAAAATGCCATTGATAATTTGATAGGGATTGCACTGAATCTGTAGATTGCCTTAGTTAGTATGGTCAGTTTGACAATACTGATTCTTCCAATCGAATAACATGGTATATCTTTTCATCTGTTTGTATCTTCTTCAGTTTCTTTCATCAGCACCTTATAGTTTTCAGAGTATAAGTCTTTTGCCTCCTTAAGTAGGTATATTCCTAGCTATTTTTTTTCTTTTTGCTGTGATAGTAAATGGAATTGTTTCCTTAATTTTTGTTTCTGTTTTCCATTGTTAGTGTGTAGAAATGCAAGTATTTCTGCATTTTAATTTTATATCCTGCAACCTTACCAAATTCATTTAGCTGTAGTAGCTTTCTGGTAGCAACTTTAGTATTTTCTATGTATAGTAAGTATCATGTCATCTTCAAACAGTGACAGTTTTACTTCTTTCCCAATTTTTCTTTTACTTCTTTTTTAATTTTTCCAACTTCTTTTATTTCTTTTCCTTCTCTGATTGCCATTGCTAGAGCTTCTAAAATTATGTTAAATAAAAGTGGTAAGAGGGCGCATCCTTATCTTGTTCCTGGTCTTAGAGGAAATGCTTCCAACTTTTCATCATTGAGTATGATGTTAGCTGTAGGTTTATCCTATGTGGTCTTTATTATGTTATGATAGGTTCCCTCTATGCCCACTTTCTGGAGAGGTTTTTTTTTTTTTTATCACAAATGGGTATTGAATTTTGTCAAAAGCTTTTTCTGTACCTGTTGAGATGATCATATGGTTTGTATTCTTCAATTGATTAATGTGGTGTATCACACTGATTGTTTCTGGATATTGAAAAATCTTTGCATCCCTGGGATAAATTGTACTTGATCATGGTGTATGATCCTTTAATGATCCTATTGTTAGATTAGTTTTGCTAGTATTTGTTGAGGATTTTTGCATCTGTGTTTATCAGTGTTACTGGCTTGTAATTTTCTTTTTTTGTGATGTCTTTGGTTTTGTTTATCAGGGTGATGGTGGCCTCATAGAATGAGGTTGGGAGTGTTCCTTCCTCTGAAAAAATAGCTTCAGAATGATAGATGTTAAGTCTTGTCTAGATGTTTGATAGAGTTTGCCTGTGAAGCCATCTGCTCCTGGACTTTTGTTTGTTGGGAGTTTTTAAGTCACAGTTTCAATTTCAGTACTTGTGATTGGTCTGGCTCATATTTTCTGTTTCTTCCTAGTTCAGTCTTGGAAGATTGTTCCATTCTAAGAATTTGTCCATATTATTGGCATATAGTTGCTTGTAGTAGTCTCTTATGATCCTTTCTATTTCTGTAATTATAACTTCTTTTTCATTTCTAACTTTATTAATTTTTTTTCTTGTTTGGCTAAAGGTTTGTCATTTTTGTTTCTCTTTTTCAAAGAACCAGCATTTAGTTTCATTGATCTCTTCTATTGTTTTCTTTATTTCTGCTCTGATCTTTGTGATTTCTTTCCTTCTACTAACTTTAGGTTTTGTTTGTTGTTCTTTCTCTAGTCGCCTTAGGTGTAAGATAAGGTTGTTGAGATTTTTCATTTCCTAAGGTGAGATTTTATTGCTATAAACTTCCCTCTTAGAACTGCTTTTTCTGCATCCCAAAGGTTTTGGATCATTTTCATTTGTCTCTAGGTATTTTTTTATTTCCTCTTTAATTTCATCAGGAATCCATTGGTCACTGAATAACATTGTTTAGCCTCCATGTGTTTGTGTTTTTTAGTTTTTTTTTTTTTCTTGTAGTTGATTTCTAATCTCAGTATTATGGTCAAAAAAGATGCTTGATATGATTTCAGTTTTCTTAAACTTGCAAAGGTTTGCTTTGTGGCCCTGGAGCAGGTTCTGTGTACATTTGAGAATGTGTATTCTGCTGCTTTTGGATGAAATGGTCTATAAATTAAGTTCATCTGGTCTTATATGTCAGTCTTTTATTGATGATTAGTCAGCAGTTGTGATTATGGTGTTTTCAGAGAGGAGGTAAGGTTAAGTCCTTCTGCTCCACCGTTTTGTCTCCTCCCCATAATGATTGTTGAATAGAGTAAAATTTAAATTCTCCCTCCTACCACAAGCTTATTCCTGTGCTGCTCTATTATGTAATTTCAAATCACAAACACCACCCTCCCCAAATCACATGTTCACCAACTCTGAAGCTCTGTAGTATATTCCTTCATGTTTGTTTTTTACATGAAAGTTAGGATTAGCTTGTTTAGCTCAATTATAAAAACTTCTTAGTATTTTAAATGGGACCATATTAGATTTATAAATCAACTTATAGAGAAATCACATCTTATCCTGTGTAATTTCCTAACCAAGAATATAGAAGGTTCAGTCCTTTGTATGATTTAAAACTTTCCCTTCATGTGTCTCTAAAATTACATATCAGATTTCTTCTTGCTTTATCTTTTTAATTTGTTATAAATAGGTTTTCTCTTCCTGTATGTCTTCTGTCTGGTTGTTTTCTTGTGTTTATGAAAGTTAAGTTGAATGCTGTGTATTAATTTTGTGCCCATACTATTTTTTGACTGATTCTCTAGATCCACATTTATACAGTAGTCACTAACACAGGTAGCTTAATTTAATTATGTTAAAATTTCAGTTAAGTCACACTAGCCACATTTCACATGGTCAGTAAACATATGTGGTTAGTGCTTACCATATTGTGAAGCTGTGCCCTTGATTTTTTTTTTTAAGATATACAGCCACATCCTCTGCAAATAGTGATCATTTGACCATTTTTTTTCCTAATTCTTGAACCACTATTTTCTTCTTTCCTAATTGAATGAACCTAATGTCCCAGCATAAATAAAATAACAGTGATGACAGTAAACACCCTCATCTCTTATTTCAGGCTTTAGTGGGAATGCTTCAGGAATTTCCTTCATTTAAGCTGAATGCTAACATTTGAGCTGAAACAGATGTATTTTGCAATACTAAGGAGGCATTTATGTATTACTATTTTATAGAGTATTTTTATCCAGAAGGTTATTTCAGAGTCTCTAGAGATGAGTGTTTAATTGATCTGGGGGCTAATAATTAATTCATACATTCTTATAATACTTTATATACTTAGGATATCTTCTTTTAATGTACATTCAGAGTCTGTTTGCTAATATTGTATTTAGGATTTTGTGTCAGTATTTATGAATTTTTTTCCTGTATTTTTTGTTTTTACAATATATTTCAGATTTTGGTATCAATGTTATACTTTTCATAGAAAAAAAAAAGGTTGAAATTTTCTTTTTCGATGTTTAGGAATAGTTACAAAGGTAATGGAAATGTTTAATCCTATTGAATTGTCAGCTTAAAGTAATATGATGCCAGGTCTTGGGGACATAGGAACCTTATAAAGTCTTATGACCCAGCAGTGCTTGCAGAGATTATGAGGGAACATGTATGAAATTATTTCCTAAAGCCTTATTTGAAGTGATAATGAGTTGGAACCCAGTAGCGATGGACGTGAGTCTGAGTGAACTCCGGGAGTTGGTGATGGACAGGGAGGCCTGGCGTGCTGCGATTCATGGGGTCGCAAAGAGTCGGACACGTCTGAGCGACTGAACTGAACTGAGAGAATGCATCAGTGAGAGAATGGATATACAAGATGTGGTCAGTGCACATTTGTAATACTATGTAAAAGTCAGTCAGTTCAGTTGCTCAGTCATGTCTTAACTCTTGGCTGACCCCATGGACTGCAGCACACCAGGCTTCCCTGTCCATCACCAACTCCCAGAGCTTACTCAAACTCATGTCCATTGAATCGGTGATATCACCCAACCATCTCATCCTCTGTTGTCCCCTTCTCCTCCCACCTTCAACCTTTCCCAGCATCAGGGTGAAGATGGAGACAGAGTACCTCTGTTTACGTCTTCTTGTGTTTAAAGCAGCACAAAGTTAGAACTGATGATAGAGGCAGGATGGTAAGTGCCTGTTAGATCCAGCAGAAGTCGAGGGTCGTGTCATTGAGGAACTGCTTGCAGTAAAGGTGGGGTCTGGCTCCAAATTTTCTGATGATGGTAAAGATTGAAGGCAGAGGAGAAAGAAGACGACAGAGGATGAGGTGGTTGGATGGCATCACCGACTCAATGGACATGAGTTTGAACAAACTCTGGGAGATGGTGAAGGACAGGGAAGCAAGGTGTGCTGCAGTCCATGGGGTTGCAAAGAGTAAGACACAATTTAGTGACTGGACTGGAACTGGTTCCACATTACAACCTTGGGCTTAGCCATTGGACGTGGGGCTGGGGCCAAAAGTCAAGATTTTCACAGCCCATCACTTTCCCTCCCCATCCCACCTCCCAGTTGGGCTTTGTTTGCTGCTCACACTAAACACAGCTCCAGCCATGGCCTCATTCCAGTTCCTTCAGTGGGCAGAGGGTCCCCCCACCCAATGACCCCTGGTACCTCTCAGGCCCCAGTTTATACTGATCCCTGTTGGAACTCTTTTATAAGAAACCTTGAACTTGTGACTTGAAGGGCAAGGAAACCCTCCAGGGACTGGTTTCTATTGCTCTTGCCTTCTTGGGGGCATCCAGCTTCCTGTAATCCCGTGGGGATGACCTTTTCACTGGAGCCTTTATGTTGAAGACTGTGCAGTTCAGAGGCAGAGATGATTCTGCACTGGCTTTCTGGTGCTCTGCTCTCTCTCTCCCTTGGCTCTGGTCCTGAGCATCTTCTCTTCTGCAGGGTGACACAAACTTGCCTGATTCCAGAGACTCCTGGATAGGGGAAGTGCGGGGCCGCTCTTCAGTGAGGAACAATCAGCTGAATCTGGCCAGCTCTGCCTGGAAATGCTTAGCCTACAGTGAGTGGTGGGGCAGGTACCTGCCTTGTGGGGGGACTTCAGGGCTGAGGTCTGCTAGATCCTGGGGGCTCGTTGTCCCTCAGCATGCCAGTGTTGCCCCAAGGCCCTGATACTCAGGAGCCTCCACCTATTCATTGTAGGCCGCAGAGCCGCCTTGGGCAGTTGCTGCTGTTCCCCGTCCAGCCTGTCCAGCCTAGGGACCTCCTTCTCCTCCTCATACAAGGATTTGGCCAAGCACATTGTGGACCTCTCTATGGCTGATGTGAGGTTTCCGGCAGCAGACCCTGCTCGGTGGGGAGGGAGGAGGGAGAGGGGAGGAACAGGGCAGACGAGGGCTTCTTCAGCAGCTCTCTATCTTTACAAAAGGGGCAATTCAGGAAATGCTGGCTTGAGGGACTCATCCAAGGGCCTGCTTTGTACCAACTGTGCCCACTAATCTGGGTGTGGTCACTGTGTCCCCAGGTAATGGCTGCTTGCTCAGATAACCTGAACAACCTCTTCAGCTGCCGGGCAGCAGCCGGCTGGAAGTAAGTTGCTTTGCACAGTGTCTTATTGTTGCAGCCCTGCTGGCCTTGTCTCCTCCTTTGCCTTCTCCACCCTGGCTTCCTTGAGTCCCTCACCTGAACTCTTCTTTTGCGACCCTAGAACCCAGTTTTTACCCCATCCTCTTCTTCCCCACCCTTGGTGTCTCCCCCAGCCATCAGGGCGAGGAGCAGGAGGTGCAGCTATACTACAAGATGTTCTCTCCTACCCGGCATGGCTTCCTGGGGGCTGGCATGGTGTCCCAGCCACTGTCTCATGTGTGGGCAGCTGTGAGTGACCCCACCTTGTGGCCCCTGTACCATAAGCCCATCCAGACAGCGAGGCTACACCAGCGGGTGACCAACAGCATCAACCTGGGTGAGCCCAGGGAACAGAGGCAGCTCTCTTGGGAGGCTGGGTACTCAGGCTTGGTCTAGCGGGGTGTCAGGCTGTAGAATGATGGGGTGTCACAGGGCACCTTCTAACTTTCTGCATCCCTGCCCCTCCAGTGTATCTGGTGTGCAATACCACCGTGTGTGCACTGAAGCAGCCACGGGATTTCTGTTGTGTCTGCGTGGAAGCCAGAGAGGTGCCTGCCTTGCTGGTGGTAAAGATGTGGGAGGAACTTGGGCTGGTGTGTTGTTGAAAGCAATCTCTGTGGGCATCCCGTCCTCTGCGGGGGGGAGGAGGGCAAATTGGACATGGTGTGTGTGTGGGGAGGGCCTTGAAGATTGCATTCCACGGTACTGCCTGCACTGGAGCCTGTCCCTGGTGGAGCCACATTACATAGGCTGAACTCACACTGCTGTGTTTCCAGGGGCAACTGTCTGTCATGGCAGCTCAGTCTGTGTATGATGCATCCATGCCGAGACCCAGCAGGGAGATGGTCCGAGGGGAGATCCTGCCCAGCGCCTGGATCCTGCAGCCCCTCACTGTGGAAGGGAAGGAGATCACCAGAGTCATCTACTTAGCCCAGGTGATCCACCTCCTGCAGCTGGTCTCACAGCATGCCTTGATTTGACCCCAGCCTCATGGGAGCTTACTGTAAAGCTGTTCAACATCCTTTAGGACCCAGGACCTGTGGCCTGAAGCTGGAGGTTTTAGGGTTTCTTGGGTCACAAATCAGTGGCGAATCAGAAGAAGGAATGAGGCACAGGTGACCAACCTTCTTGAAAGCTATTTTCAGAGTCTGGTGGCCTTCATCCTCTGGCTGTTCTCAGGGTCCTCAGGAGATAGATGAGTTATTATGAGGCAGAGCAGCAGCCTCTCCCTAACTTGGCATTGGAAAGTGAAGCTTTTGTCTAGATCTGAACAGCAGTGTACAGGACTGTGCACAGTTCAGTTCAGAGTTTGTCCCATCACCGCAGCTACTTATGGCCGAAGCATGCCCCAGTGTGCATCTTTAACTCTTCCCTCTCTGGTTTATTTCAGGTAGAACTTGGTGCTCCAGGATTCCCCCCTCAACTTCTAAGCTCCTTCATCAAACAGCAGCCACTGGTTATAGCCAGACTTGCTTCCTTCCTTGGTAGTTAGCATCTCACAGTCAAGATGGCACTCCAGGATGCCCCAGAGATGCTGGGGCAGTTCTTGTTACTCTCTGTATCCTGATGCAAGAAGAGCCAAGGCTACCTGCTGTGGCCGACTGAGCAGACGGCATTCCGCCCCGAAGTTCCAGTGAAACCTGGTCGGCACTTGGTCACAGCTGGCATCTCTGCAGAGCAAGGGCGCTTGAGTTTCTGGCTCTGGCCGTCCAGCGTGAATGAAGCTCAACTCACCTTTTTGGATTTCTCACCTTTTTTCCTGTCTGTCTCTGGGACCCTATGGCATATAGGCTACTCAAGGATCAGGACTGGGTACAGCCAGTAGAGCTGGGAAATGGCAATGCTCTGACATGGTGCTTACTGAGTTTGGTGCAGCCCTTGGGCTGGTGAAGCAAGCTGCTGTCGGCCAGCACTCAGAATCTGCCTCCAGCATTCAGCTCCACTGTGGGATGGAGTGTTAGGAAATACCAAAACAGAAAATGGTTTAAAAAAACATCTACACAAACCAGAATGATGATGTAGAATTGTTTCTCCTCCTTGAATCTTTACTAATTGCTTTATTATTAATTTTTGCCTTGCCCCCACCCCCTTCCTTTCCCTCACAGGAGAGGACGTTCATTTGGGTCTTGGCCTGTTAGGAGTACTGACCAGTGCTGTGTTATGGAGCCGCCACTCCAGAGCTCAGCAAAATGAGAAAAACCACTGTAGAAGTTGGCTGGATAGATTTGGGGTCAGAGTGGGGCCCCAGACCCTTGAGGAAGACTGGGGATGGGGCTTGGGCATCTCATTTCAGAGATGAAAAACTGTCTTTTGAAGACGGATGATAATGGATTTCCTGGAGGAGGTGAGTGATTTGTTAGGAGGAAGCTCAGTTCCGTTCCTTACCTCACTCAAAGGCTTGGTTCCAGCCCTCAGGCTCTTGAGCACTCCACACACTGCTGTAGCCCCTTCTGTTCTAGGGTGGGATGGAGACTGGGTTCAGTTTTCTGACTGAACTTGAGCTTTTATTCTGTATGGTTACTTGAAAGTGGTAGGGGTGGGAGAGGTTCTTGGCTTCAGTTCTGGTGACCAGAATCTTTGGTAGAAGAGGGTGACCATATGGGGATTGAGATGATGTGGTAAAAAGGTAAATTTCTGCATAGTCCAGCAGAGATTTATTTTCCTGAAAGTATTTGCAGGATTTTTTTCCCCTCTTACCTCAAATTAAGTTATTTATATATTATTGAAGGTTTTTTTTAAATTGCTTTTAAACTTATTTTTCTGGTTAATATTTTGGTAACACTTGATATATTTAACAGCCTATTTATGTACTCCCATATCTTTTCATATGATTAAGACCACTGATTGAAAAGTTCAGAACACTTGCAAATTAAAAGTCCAGTGTGTACTTTTATTCAGTGAAGACTACCCTGGGATAGCCTAAGTGTGTCATTTGAGCTCAGAATTCAGTGTCGATTATGATGGCAGTAACTGTTCATGGCCCAGTTTCAAGCTATATAGTTTACACATATATAGTTTCCTATGAGCTCAGCACTGCTTTGCATATAAAGAGCAACCAGATTAGTTTCCCAGCTATTGCCAGGTATGAACAAGAGGGACGATTCCAGAACAGTCACTGTCACACCCAGTGGTAACCACAGAGCCCTGGAAGGAAGCTCTTTAGCAGGTATGTACCACTGGAGCTTCTGAGACAGAGCCAGTGGGAATCTGAACATGTGGGCAGGCAGCCCCGAGGAGACCATATCCCCTGAACTAGAGAAGCCACAGCCAGGCATGTGAGTCAGCAAATCCAAGAACATTAGCTGATGCTGGTGTTAAGATATCTGGTTCTCACACATCATTGTGCATTAGAATCACGGAAAGGATTTGTGACACCCCAGGCTGGCCCCCACTCAAGTTTCTGATTTAAAGGCCTGGAGGGGCCTACATATTTGTATTTCTAGGAAGTCTCAGGTGATTGTGAGGCTGCTGGTCTGGAGACCACACTTTGAAAACCACTGTTTTAGATAACTAGTAGAAAGCAGGCATATGGAAAAGAATCTAAACACCAATGAGTTCACTAGTTCATTAGCTGCCTGTCTCTAATTCCTTTCTTATTGCCTACCTAAAGTACGCCTTTAAGGTTCACACAGACCAGCGTTGTTTCCTGAATTGGGCCTGTTGCTGTTTAGCTGAGTAGCCTTTAACTCGGCATCTTCCAGTGCTCCAGGCTTTTCCTCCCTGCTTGCTTGTCTATCTCACCTCATATGGAGCTGAGTGTCTGAAGTAGCTGCTTACCTTGGGACTCAGCTTCCTGGAGCAGTGCTTTCGTTGAGCCATACCTGATGGGTGCAGAAAGATAAGACATTTCTTAAAACTTTTTTGGTTCCCAAGTATTCAGAACTTACAGAATTTCCTATAGTATGTTAGATTCAAAGGACAGATGAAGAAAAAAGGTTCAGATGCAAAAACTTACTGACTTGGATGAGCTGAGGGGAAGGGCGGGTCACAGCCTGACTAAGCAGAAGTGTGACTAGAGTGGTATGGGAGACATTCCCATTTTTACCCTTCTGTGCTGACAGGACCTACTGTAATGGCACACAGCAGGCCTCTTTAGGCCCAGAGCCTCTTACCTAGGTAGCTTCCTTGGGTTGGAGACCTCTTTGACAGCTGAGAACTTTTCCTAAGAAATACACACACATGCACAGATTTTGTGTCACTTCAAGAGGGCTCACTGAGTACCCTTCTTTCCCTGGCAGAGACTGAATCTCTCTGCACACACTGCCAAAGTAGAAAAACCATGAATTTTACAGGAATGAATTTAATGCACGTTATCAAAGTAGTGCTTTCTTAGAATCAGTGCACCATTTATAGACATTTAGAATGCTTCCGTTCTGAGTCAACTCAAACATCCCCAACTCCCGCCGCCCCACAAAAACAAGCATCCTAAGGGCTGGTGAGTAGAAATTTCACACATCCTAAACCTTTAAAGGGAGCTGCACAGAAGTCAATACTGTTGGCAGTGAATTAATTAATAAGGGCCCCAGGCTCTCTGGCTTGCAGGTCTCACATACGGGAACATTTAGTGTCTGCTGAATGGCCAAGCTACTAGGACAGCTCTACCCTGTCAATACTCACCTCCAAGCCCACCTGAGACTTCGCAGCCTTCTACAGGGACGAATAAGGTGAAAATAACTAGACAAGAAGCCCTTAGTAAAGAAAACAGTTTATTTTAAAAAGCTCTAGTGTTCTGCCCGTGCTTGGCCCCTGGATGGAGCTAGAGTCAAAAGTTACTACCTGCACGGGACTGAAGGCAGGCAGGGTGCAAGGTGAAAGGCAGGTTTCTGTTGGGCGAGCCCCACATCTGTTGTACATTTTTAAGGAGATGGCAGTCCAGCTCCTGGTGGTAAGAAAATGTAGACTCCCAAGATTCATGTTTAACTTTACTCACAAGTTAAGTAGAAGTCAGTTGCCTTTGTCATGATTTTCCAAACCACAAAGCTTTAAGAGATACTGGGGTAGCAGCAAGTGGGGCTCGAATCTTGTGTCAACAAGTCCCCATGGGTCATTTCACTTAGTATCCAAGTAATAAAGCCAACTCTTCTTCTCCGGGACTGGAGTCTTTAGGTTTTTCTACCATAATCCTGAATCCAGTGACCCCTCCTTCTTCCTCTTGGACTTGGGACGGTGAGCCGTCCGTGGGATGCCAGGCAGCCACACTCTTGCTTCATATGTGAGCAGGAAACCTGATGACAGACTGAGCTACTTCCACAGCAGCACGGGTCACAGTGGGCACTTGGGATGGCTCTGGGGCCTCCTCCTGAGGCACAGTCAGGCTGGGTTCCAGCGCTCTGGTGAGATGCCTAAAGTAGGGACACTTTCCAGCCCTAGCTCTGGGCCAGCACAGTTCCCCTGTTTGGCTGTACCAGTTCACAAGCTCTTAGCTGGTGTTCTGGCACATGGGGCTCAGCTAAAAACAGGTTGAACAGTGTTGCTAATTCTTCAGAGAAATCCTGGAATAAGCAGAAAGGTGACTGAAAAAGCAGGCACCTAATTCTAAATCAATCAATCCCAAATATGAAGCCCTAGCTAAGCTGTGAGTAGACAACCTAGGTATTTTATTTTTTCCCAACTGCCTTCTACATGGAAATGGACTTGTCCTGTTAGTACTCTAGGATGCTCAAGTCCAACAGGGCGAGCCTCTATTGGGAGGCTCAGAACCACTAATGAGTACTTCATATGCACATTATTTCATCTTGAAAAACCCCATAAGGTCTAAGTGTAGAAACTACTTTGCCCTAAATCACATTAAGGACTGACTAAGCTTAAAATCCAGGTTATCCTGATTATAAACACCCACAGTTGGGAATTCCCTAGCAATCCAGTGGTTAGGACTCCACAGTTTCCCTGGATTGAACCCTGACCCTGCAAGAAAAGCAGTGTGGCCAGAAACAACCCCACCATCAGAGGGGTTTGCCAGAGCTATGCCATGCTTTCTCATTATCTGCCATCTTCCCTTCCTCCATGGACACAGTCATTCATATAACAGCTACTTAAATGTGAAGGAGGTGCCCCAGAGCAGCCATTTCATTTCAGGGTGGTCCTCAAGACATCTGACAATATTCGCTGAGCTTCGGAAGATTCTCAGGATGCCAGGCCCTATCACCTGTCCCCCTTTCAGGATAAAAGGGACATGACACCTATTCTCTCTCCAGATAGAATATGAAGACTTCTTACCCCTGGCCACTGGGTCTCATGGAGGCTGCCCAGGCAAGCCTCTATCTCCATCCGTCTCATTAGACCTTTCTCTACCAGCTCCCGGAGCAAGAAGAGCAGCAGGTCCCACTGCAATACACATGGAGAAAGAGCTCAGGGGGCTAAGAGGACTGCACAGCAAGCCTGATAAAGACGACAGAGCTGCTGAGAGAGGAGGGGAGATGAGACTGAGGAGTCTCTCTCAGTGTACAGGAGAAAATAAGCACAGCCCCAGAAAAGGGGACTAAAGCAGCTAATAACATTAGGGGCAGTGGGTGTAAAAGATGACTGCAGAGCCTTCTAAGGAGCCTGCCCGCCAGCCCCCATCCACCTCCTCTGGCTCACCTCCCTCGGCCGAGTGTCTGCCAGAAGCGCCACGTTTCTTGGCCTCAGCAGCAGCTGCAGTGGAACTGGCACCTGAAAGTCATCCTTCCACAGGGAGAGCAGCATGAGCAGGAGCCTTTGAGCCTGCCCCCTCTCCAGCTGGTGCTGTGCCAGAGGCCCCAGGATGGGAATTTGATCTGCAACTGTGGAAAGAGAAAAGCCAAGCTTTAAGAAGTGGAGGCAGGGTCATGTGTCCCTGGGAGGAAGAAGAGCAGAAAAAAGCTGTTTTCTAATCTTGCTTGTACCCAACCCACAGAACTGGGGGATCTGGCAACAGAGGGCTGTGATAAAAAGGAGCCATACCAAGGAGGGATGCTAACTCCACAGAGCACTTTGCCAGATGCTGCTCAGCCGGTGGGCACAGGAACTGGGGGGGGAAAAACAGGAGACCCTGGACATTAGCACCATAATTCAAGCAGCAGCCCTGGGCCAGTGCAGCTCTGATTACCAGGCACCAGACAAGGATACGGCAGAAGAGCATCATGCCATGTCTCACCTGGCGGCACCGCAGCATCTGGCCCAGCTGGCCTAGGAGCTGCTCCAGATACTCGGGGGCAACTCCCTCCTCAGGGTCCCGGGGCCCCACAGCTAAGGAGAGCACGTCCTGCAGAGAGGAAGGGTGGACGCAGAGTAAGGCTTCAGGCCAGGCCAGGGCCAAGGAGGCCACAGAGAATGTGGCTTGGGATGGGGATCAGCCAGTGGAGAGAGGCAGAAAGGAAGACAGGGCTCTGGGGTGAAGTGATGGGCCAAGGTGCCCTTAGACTTGGGACTTGGGCAGGGCAGGGCAGGACAGCACAGCTGGGAGAAGCAACCAAGTGGACAGAGGGAACAGATGGAATAGGTAAGCCAAGGGGCAGTGTGCTGCCAGAGAGCTCGAGATGCCGTACCAAGCCAGTTCTGAAAGCATTTATGTCCTATCACGTACATGCGGTATTTTCTGTCCCTCATGATTCTCCGTTCATTTTCTCAGGAGAGTCGAGGCCTCAGGACAGAAATCATCTGTGTATTGAAAACCAGTAGCTAACGGCTGCTGAGAGTTTCTTTCTCCGTCTTATATACTCTCAAACTTGAGTCAGTCCTCTTTTGTCCCTAGTTTCAATCTTTATTACAACACTACTACCCCAGATCTGGGCCAGTTACTAGTTTAGGTCCCTGCCCCAACCACTCCAATTCTGCGGCAGAGCATGAAAACAGCTCCAGACAATTTGTAAATGAATGAAAGTGGCCATGTGCCAATAAAATTTTATTTACAAAAACAAGCAGCAGGTTGGATTTGGCCCACGAATTGTTCACTGATTCCTGTTCTAGACAGTATAAATTCTTTTTATCAAATTAAGAGCACTGACAGATTATTCTTACTGCCTGTAACCAAACAAGCATCATCTCCCACATAGGAGAGTGTTTCTGAAATACTGTCCCAATACTGGGGATGACTGTTCCTTAGAACTTTCCTACTGCACTAGATAGCCATTCCCTACTCCACTCCCGATATCATCTATGTACCATGTACTCAGTCAACAATTTTCACATCTACCCTCTTCCCTTTCACCCTTTTGGGTGATTCAAGTACAAAAGTCAGAGAAAAGCAATTACTAAAACCATTCAATTCCATTTAGCCCTGCCTAACTCCATTCAGTTAACAAAATGGAAACTAGCTGGACAACACAGAAAGCTGCTACACAAATACTGGAGCTGAGGAAGAAAGAAGGGCAACTAGGAAAAGAGCAGGGAGCAGGAGGAGGGGAGCCGAAGGGAGTAGGGAGCTGTGTACTTTTATCTCGGAGATGAGGTGGGAGGGGAGGGGAGCATGGTGCTCACAGGCACGGGAGCAGCCCCTCCGCTCCCCCCGGGCAGCTGGCTCAGGACCCTGGGCGCGAAGCGTGCGACTCACGGCCGCTTTCACCTCCCTTCTGATCAGTGCTGCAAGTCAGAGGGAGGACAGAGAAGGGTCACCAAAGCAGCCCTGCACAGGCTCACCATGCCAACCCCTGCCCTTCCCTGTTGCCAACTGGCCCTGAGTCCTGTCTTCCCCCAAGTGGCCTCCAACTTCCTGCCAGTCCACTCGAAAAACTTGGTCAGTCACTCCCCTTCCCTGGACCTTACCTGTGATGTTGGCTGACAACCAGGCACAGGCTTTCTCTGTTGCAAGGCTCACAGCAATGTTCTCAGCACTGCTTAGAACCTGTGACACAGAAGTAGTTTTGAGTCAGGGGCAAGTTAGGACAGTGGTGAATGCCCAAGTCCAGGACTGGCCCGCCCACCACCTCATGTGCATGTTGACACACACAGCCCCACAGCACTCCTCTCCCACCAGCCCCGCCCACCACCCCAGGACTACTTCCTACGTACGGCTGCCGGAGTCTCCTCAGGAAGCAGTGCCCTCACGGCACCTGGGCTCTTCTTTTGGCAGAACCTGAAAGGAGACAGAGGTCAGTGATGTCTTGAGACATCAGCTGGGTCCCTGAGTGCACCAACCCCCTGAGCTGGGAGAGCTCTGCCACAGGGGAGGGCATGCTCAGCTCTCTGGCCCAGATGCCAGGAGACTGGACACCCAACCAACCACATGCCTTTCCAATTCGACTCTAAACTTGGGTCCTTAAACCTCTAAAAACCAAGATAAGAGCCTACAGGGCAGGCAAAAATAGAATGACAAAAGCAGGGTGGGAGAAGACACGGAATAAACAATATAAGAAAAAAAAGGACAGGAAAGGAAAGGCTAAGAGAAGAGTGGCGATGAGAGGATCCCAACAGACTGGCATCTTACTCCCGCCCCTGGGTCAGCGCCTGGGCCCCGTGAGGGCACAGCTGGGAACACAAGATCTCCAACAGCTGGGCTGGGTCGCCTCCTTCCTGTCCCTGTGTCACCAGCTGCTCTTGAAGAAGCGACTCTGCCTGGCGCACCAGCTCTGCCACCAGCGTGGCCCTGCAGCAGGAACAGCAAGATTTTGAGGTAGTTGGAAAGGCTGAATTGGAAAGGGGCTGCAAATTCAAGCAAACCAAGTCAGAACTAACTTGAAAGAATATTAGCCATTTCAGCCTTCCGCATCCCACTGGGCCCCTGTCCCCACCCCTCAGCTGACTTTCCTCAGTTTGGCAACAAGGTGTTAAAAGGGGGAAAAGGATAAGGAAATGAGCCTGGGACCTGCAACACCTCCATTCCCAACCCCCTCAACTCAGACTCACTTGATATGCTTGACACAGTTAGAGCCAATTCTCTCTGCCACGAACTCCACAGTCCTGCGCAGGGAGGGCGGCTGGTTGTGGAAAAAGGCTTGGGCCAGCTGTGCCTGTGGGGAGGAGGGAGCAGTGCAGGGAAGGGCTCCCTTTCCCTTACCCATGAGGTGGCCCCTGCTTCCACCCTGCCCCTTACCTGCAGCCCCTGTGTGGTCTGGGGAGGCTGGGCTCCCAGGCCCGTGGTGGTGGTGGGGGTGATTTTCCTGACGAGGCCCCCACTCCTTCCACTGCTGCCTGACACCCATGAAGCGAGCAGTTTGCGGAGCTCTCCTGCATCAGAGAAGCCCAAGTGCTTAGTTCCAGAACTGTCCCACCCTCCCAAGCATCCAGACTAAGCATCTGTGGAATAGACAGAATGAGGCATCAGGGAGCGCCTAAGCACAAAACAAAGTATGAGGGTGCTGGGCCCATGGGATGCATTTTGGGTACTCATGAAGGGGCAGGCCAAGGACCAAGGACCCTTGGAGAAGAGTATCCTCACCAATATAAGGGCAGCAAGTGTAGAGCAGCTGCTGGTCCACCACAGGCATGCTGTCCTGGGGGAGAGAACAGGTCAGTTTGGGGAAGGGAAGCTTCCCTTCCTCCCAGAAATGGGGCGGTCAGGTTAGAGAATTACGTGAGACTTCAGCCTCTATTCTGGCTTGTGTTTCTGGGCCCGCCGACAGGCAGGCTACCTCCTTTACTCTTGTGGTTCCCATGGCTCTGGCTGGACCCCAATACTTACCAAGCCATGCTCTGAGGCTACTGTGTCCACCTCAAAGACATCCAACTGACCCTCTTCCAGAAAGAATAGGTCCTCAGGGACTGTGGGAATCTGGCAAGAGATTAGGGGAGTGCCAGCCAGCACTTTAGGGATTTATCACACCTCCAACTTCATGGTTCCAGGGTTTAGACAACCAGGTTCAAAGCCACCTTCCTCTATGGCAACCCCATCCTTCCTCCTCTGAGCCTTTAGCGTCTGGTCCTGCTCTCTGTCAGAGTCCTACACTTTCCCTTTGCCCATTTCCAGCCACAGAAGTCATACCCCCTTTCCCCAACCTGGACCCTCATTCCACCAACCTGGAAAAGCCAGCCTAGGACAGCAAGCAGCAACAGCTTGTTCAGGAAACACATCTCCCCTTCACTTTCCTTTGACAAGACCAAGCTCCTAAAAGGTAAATGAGGGTGTGAGTGGAATCTGTGCAATGAAAGAAACGGAATGGAGTTAAAAAAAAAAAAAGCTATCACTGGGAAGGTGATTCTCAAAAGGAGACCTAAAAGGGACTGCTGTTGTGTAGGCAACCATGTCTCATCACCTCTCCCAGATCTGTACTCACTCTTAGCTGGGCCACAGTAGGAACAGAAAAGGACCAATCAAAGTGCAAATAACTGCCCACTGTCTGTCCTTGTGGATCAAGGCCTGGCCTTTCCCCTGAGGGTCAGCTACAGCTATGGAAGCACACAGGAAGCACAAGCTGCTTGGCCCTCTTCAAAAAGCAGCAGTCTCAGCAACATTCTCCCTGCACCTTTTTCTCAAGCGTTGCCCTCTCTTGACTCACCGATGCAGGTGCAGCAGGAGAGTGAAGATGCTGCGGTAATAGTCCAGCATGGGGACAATGTGGTCAGCAAGAGAAAGGAACTCCACCAGCCAGGGCACTGTGAGCACTGCTCGGCGTGCCCGCAGCCCCTGCTGCAGCAGAGCTCGCACGTCCAGGACTGGGGGCACCTGGGAGGGCCAGGGTCAGTCAGGGGCTGGGGAAAGCCCTCTAACGCCATTGCCGTGCGGCTCCTCCCAGCTCCCTCCTTACCAGCGCCCCCATTCACCTGGCTCCTCAGGGACAGAATGGAGTCCTGGAGCTCACGGGTCGGGGGTGGTTCAGGCCCACGGTATGGCAGGAAAGCGACAAAGCCCAAGAATTTGGCCAGAAGCCTTAGGCTGAGCAGCACCACAGCAAACTGCCTCCGTTCACCCTGCAGGCCATCAAGAAGTAAGAGGTCCTAAGCATTAGGCTTCTAGAACAAAACCACATCTGTTACAGACTTCTTGAAAATATCCTTTCCCCTCTAAAGCAGAGCCTCCTTTCTTCTGCTTTCTAACCTGCCAGTCCACGTCTGAATCCCCATCCTCGTCACTAGGCTCAGGCTGAGGAAGGGCGAGGCTGTTGAGTTCTCGGATCTTCAAACTCAGACTATCCATGAGATGCTGATTAAACTGGAAGCTATGAAGGGAAGGGGGAAAAAAGGTACTGGAAGAGGTGCAGGAAGGATAATAGAGGTGGTGTTCCAGACAGAAAGGCTCAGTAGGGCAGACACAGGTGGTCAAGGAACAAGGAGTTTACCTTCGTAGGTGAGAGAGTGAGAAGGGAAATGGAAGCAGGAAGTGTGGGTTAGAAGGAGGCTGGGCATCCCCCAGTCCCACCCGCTGACATTCCAGGCCAAGAAGAGCAAACTCTTGCCCTTCTGGGAACACAAACTTCTTCGGGCCTCTGCCCCCACTCTCGGCAAGACAGGGGACCTTTACCTGCTGGCACTCAAGATGAAGTCCCTGAAGAAGCCCTGACAGCCTGGGAAGGTAGGGGGTGGGCAGGGGCCCCCACTGCTCTGAGGGGCCACAAGCCGTTCCTGTAGGCGCCGCAACCGCCCCAGCTTGTCAGCTCCAAGCATATTTAACACATCCGGAGCCTCACCCAAGACAGTGCCCCCAGCACCACCAGGACTCTGACACATCTGGGGCAGGGGGAGGAGGAGAGAAATTGATAAACCAGTGAGTTTTTCTGGAAAGAAGGGGTGAAGAAAATGAGGAGGAAGCAGTGAACAATACGGGATGCCCACCCTATATTGTGTGCCATAGATACATTTTTTGAGGTCTGTGTTATATTCTTATTTTTACAGGTGAAGAAACTGAAATTTTAAGATTCAACATCTGCATAGGGTCACGAGGATTTGAAACCAGACCTAACCTTGCACTCTTTCTACCACACCACAAAGCATGGGCAAGAAAGCAGGGAGGGACTGAAGGAGGGCCAGGAGAACTGGGTGTGTGAGGGGGCCCACGGAGGAAGAGCAGAACTCTTGTTTACTCTTCAGCCAAGGACCTGCCTGTTCTCCTGTCCTGTCCCAAAGTGCCAGCCATTCCTTGGCACCTATAATACATACTGTCCACTGGAGACAGACCTCCTGCTGGAGCAATTACCTGGAGAAGTTGTTTCTGGAAAAGTCGAACAAAATGGCTGTGGCTGCAGGCCGCAGAGAGTTGACCCATCATGGCTCTGAGGAATAAGAGGCAGGGATGGAGTGTGATGGGAGGAAGAAGGGGAGAAAGATCTGAGAGAACAAGCCAATCCTTGAGACTTTCAGCCCTCTACCAGGGGCTTAAGCAGCCTTCTACCAGAGCTGGCTGGCACAAGGATATGGGAAAAGGTAAAGGATACTTTCCTTAGCACCAAGATCCCTCAAGGCTAGAGAGACACTTACTGAAACTGTCAGTCGCTCAGTCATGTCCGACTCTTTGCCACCCCATGAGCTGTAGCCTGCCAGGCTCCTCTGTCCATTGGGATCTCCCAGGCAAGAATACTGGAATGGGTTGCCATTTCCTTCTCCAGGGGATCTTCCTGACCCCGAGACAGAATCTGGGTCTCCTGCATTGCAGGCAGGTTCTTTAACATCTGAGCCCCCAGGGAAGCCCTTAACCTTACACTTAACCAACATGAAATGAGACCACCCTTCTCCTCTTCAGTCTACACTGACTGCCAGTAAGCTTCATGACCAACGTGGATGGGAGATCACCAGACAAGAGGATACTCTTTCTGTATCCTAGTTATCCAGCTACACAAAGTTATCTTGTATTGTCAGATTAGATGATGGAGAAAATAGAGGTTGGAAAGGGTCTAAGCCAGTGACAGGCAAAAACTCACGCAACCTGGAATAAGAGTGTTCCACTTTATCAATCATTTGCAATCACAGAGCAAGTATAAATGATTTCTGAGTAGAAGGAGTTGGAGAAATAAATCCCTTTCGAGTAGAGGCAGAGGTGGCAGTAACTAAGAGATTAAGGAAGACAGAAAACAGCTTTGTGCTAGAAGGAGTTCGGGGTGGGGAGAGAAGCCTTTCTCTAATCAGTTACCCAAACACCACTAAGTTGCTCACTGCTGGAAGCAGGAAAAAGTGATCAGTGTATGAGCACATACCTGATCCTGCTGCCCAAGCCCTTCTCAAAATCCCAGCCAGGCTCCTCATGGCGATCTTCCCACTCTCGAAGTACCTCATAAAACACATCCCTGGCAGACACATAAGATGTCTGATCAACTGAAGCACAGTTGGCTTAACTCATTCTCAGGAGTGCCTTCTCTAGCTCAGAACTGTAGACAGGACCATTCACAGCTCCATTGCTTATCCTCTCCAAGGTTCTCTATGTGATAATCCCACAGACCCGACAGCAGTACACCACATGCTTCATTTGCTTCTGTGGGCAGTTAAGGCTAATCTGGCACTCTCATCTGAGAACCCTGTGGCCAAAGTCATTACACCTGCGAGAAAGCTGCTACTGTCAGAGGTGCGAGTCCATGGGTGTGAAAGAGAATGAGGCTAAGTGGCCCTTAAGATGTTTGCTAGGAAGGGCCTGGTGGTGCTAAACTACACCCGTTAGTGCCAAACACCTAGTTTCTATGAAAACAACATAGGCTGCCTATCCCGGAGAAAATGCTGCTTCATCCCCTCCCCCAGAGTCCCCTTTTCTTATCACCTCTGTTTTTTGAAAGTATGAAAGGCTCGGTCACTGGAGAAGTTAGCACGATTGTCAGTTTCTGGCTGAAAGGAGACAGCTTGAGCAGAAGGTGGCATCGCCAGAGAGACCTAAAACAGTGACATTAGGGACTGAAAGCAGAGTTCACGCTCAGAAAACTTCATCCCCATATTCTAGTCCAGAGTTTTAGGCCACATGACACTACAGTGGTGTAAGCTGGGCCGCCTGGATTATGAGACTGGGAAGGGTCAGATCCAGGCTAGAAGATGTCTAAGATGGGGTCACTACCTTGGCGACACTGCCCTCATAGGCAGCTCGGAGGCGACCTTGCAGAGCCGGTGAGAAACACAGTAATCGCTCATTCTCAGCCAACAGCTTCAATGTCCCTTTGTCCAGGTGGGAGAGAACGCTACAGGGATAAGAGCACACATGACTGAGAATGGGACAGACTGCAAATAGGCAGCTGGCATCCGCACAGCACACAGTGTGTTACCTGGAGCACAGAGCAGGTACATAAAGAAAAGTCATGCACCAAGGATTAAAGATGATAAAGGGAAAGGAAATGAGACCGTATGGAGCAGCTAATGATAGCAAAGCAGAAACAGTAAATAAACCCAAAGGTCAGCTACCAAGACTACTGGGGGCAGTTTGATTCTTTCAAGGGCTAAATTCATAGCTTTGACACGAAACTGAAGGGTTACATGTAGGAAAAGGCCTAGGGTCACTACATCTGTGTCAAGCACAAGCATGCCCCCGAAGTAGCCAGAGAATCAAGTGAATAATGTGAATAAGGTTCAAATGCCTCAGCTGGGGAAACTTACTGAAATTGATGTTCCAAAACCTGCACTGCAAAGAAGACACAATCATGGACACTCTGGAACAGAGGGCTTTCCAGGGAATCTAGAAGGACAGTACCAAGCTGTTGGTTAAAAACAATTTCATTTCCAGACATCATTTCTCAAAAAGAGGCTTGTTCACCAACCTACAGCTCCCGGAGTTGGTTCAAGGTCACTGTCTTTGGCAGCCACCATCCTCCGGGCAGTAAGGAGCTGAAGGACGAAGAAAAGCTCCAAGAAGAGGTTTGGTACCAGGTTCTCTGGTTAAAAAGGAAACTCCAGGGTATTGAACGCCAGTCAAAACAAAGGCTCAGTTCAATTCTTTTACCCTGTAGTTCTACAAGTGTCTTCATTCCAGGGCTCTGTTCTCACTCACCTGCAATGCATGAAGAGTAGACAAGGGCAACCAGCTCCAGACGGTGGCGGGAAGATACTCTGGCAGGGTCAGCGGGTTCAGCTGTGAGGTGTCCTGTCCGGCTGGGGTGAGGAGATCCTGGTTCTAGGGTGGGACAGGCAGGAGTAGGTGACTGCTGCAGCTGCTTAGAGCTACCGGGGAAAGAAAAATGTCATGAGCAGTCAGCATGGCTTCCCCTCCACAGCCACAGTCAGGTTCCTTAGAGACATGTCCACAGCCCAGGAAACAGACCCAGGGTTCCCAGGAGACAAATTACTCACAGGGAAAAGCCCTGCAAATCCCACCCCCCAAAGGAAGCTGACATCCCCAGGAGCAGCAAAGCCATACCGCTCCTTCCTGAGCATCTCCCGCTCCTCTTGCAGACTTCTGCACCCTGAGGGAAGCCCATGGCCCCAAGGGCTAGTGTCTAGGTCTGAGGGTTGGGAACTGGGAACACAGCTGATTGGGGGTGAGGTGAAGCAAGTCTTGGGCTTGGAAAGTGATCGCTCTTCGCTCACTGGAGTTGGGTTGATCCTGCGGGAAGGCTTGGTCCTGTTGAAGAGCAGCCATAGGTTTTCCTAATTCCCATCTTCAAGCATCTCCCCCTCCACCATAACATCTAGCACCCCTTGCAAAATGCCCCTCACCACGTAGATATTTCACCCCCTACTTTCTTGTTATTACCACGCTCTACTACAGAGCACCCAGCCTTAATTTTTTAACTCCCCTAGCAGAGCCATATTTTAGATGAGAGCTAATTCTCACCCTGCAGAGCCGGGGGGAACGGAGCCCACGGGAGGGAACTCCTCCAGGTTGCTGAGGTTTGGCGGATCAGAGCGCGCGAGGCTGGGGCTGCTGGGGCTGCCAGAGCTCCTGGGCCTCCGGCCCCCGGCCCAGGGCAGGCACTCCCCGCTGACCCCCTCCTCCAGGCCCCCGGGGCCGCGGCCTCGCTCGCGGGCCGGCCCCGGGCCCCGCCTCCTGCCCCCACGGCGGGCCGAAGGGGCGTCAGCAGCGGTGGCGCTCGAAGCCTCGATCGGAGGGAAGAGCTGGTTGCGCGCTCCGCGGCCGCCCCGCGGCGGGCCCCCGGATCTCCCTGGCAAGCCTGTCGAGGAGCCCGGGGCCTTGGCGGGGGTTGGGGGGCCCTGCGGGAGGACGCGGCTGCTCTGTTCCCTCAGGAAGTTCAGCAGGAATGGCACGAATTCCTTCCGCAGTGGCCGAAGTGAGCTCAGCGCGGCCGCCTCCCTGGGGTCATCCTGAGGGAGAAGTGGCGAGGGGAGAGACAGTCAGTCAGCTGCCAGCCCGGGGCCGCGAGCAGCCGGGGCCGCAGGGCGTGCTGAGGGTGGCGGGCGGCCGGGGCAGCGGCCCCTAGTTGGAGCGCACTCGGCCCCGGCTGACAGCCAGGCACTCTAGAGGAATGGGACGGGAGGAGCGGTATCTCCCGCGGGAAGCAGCTTCAGGCCAGGCTGGGGGCGTGTCGGCGCTGTTACCTCCGAACTCTGGGCGCTGCGCGCGATCCACCGCACAGCGGCTGCGACCGACAGCTCCTCTCGCAGCAGCGACTCCAAAACGGCCGCCATCCCGGTCAGGGCGCTCTGAGGCGACTGCGCAGGCGCCGGCGCGCCACGGGCGCCCTGGGAAGGGCGGGGCCGGCGCCGCTGGGCGACCGTTGGGCCGCGGGGCGGAGGGGCAGGGCCAGGGGCGGGACCGGGGCCGCCGCCGCCGACGGCGGGGCTTCCCCGCACTGAGGCTCGGCTTGGGCCTTGGCTCAAGGCCTTGGCTGGGTCCGTGGTTCCTGACAAGAGGCCCGGTGGCCCGCCAAGAGCAGCGTATTGCTGTCGGTGAAGCCGGGCCCCGGCTGCCCTGGCCCGAGGGTGACCTGCCGGGACTCGGGGACGCGGCGGGGAAGACCAAGGGTCCGGGCGGGCGGCCGGACCGTAAAGGTGAACTATTCTTCGGAGAAGATGCCTACGTCTTCTACGATAAGCACATTCTTTTCTTTCAAGTTTTCTAGATTCAATCGTCACTACCCTAAAGAAGTTACGATAAAGTTTGCTAAACTTCATTTTGACCTTGCTTTTCTCAAAAGCTGAGTTTTCAATCCCCTGCCCACTCGTTTTCCAGCACTCACCAACAACTGATCGATCATTTAAGACTTTAAGACGGAGGGGCTTTTTAGGATCCTCAGCCCACAACCCTTAAAAGTGCCCCAGGCCACCCTGCACACAGAATCGCCGTCTTTATTACCCCTTATACGTTACACAAGGTTAATAGTTCAGCTACTTTGCAGTTAATAGGCATACACATGATTAGTTTCTGATAGCTTGTTATTTCTTAATTTTTCTTATTTCAAAAAATACGAGAATCACCTCTTTGGATGTTGCTGCTCACTGGGAACTCAAGAAAGGGACACCGGGCTGAGAAAAACAAACGGCACTAACATTCCAGGCCAAACCAAATCAGGAAGGGTGAAGCAGTGCCCGCGTGAAAGCCTCCTGAGAGGTCCCTTGGTTCAAAGGACAACGAAAAAGAGGGGATGCTGGAAAGCAGAAATCACTTCAGTGATACAGGGACGTTTCCTGCAGAGAAGGGAAAAATACCTCCAACCAGCGATACAATGATGGGTTGAAACAGAGCTTTTAACACTTTCAATTTTATTACATGGGGAACCCTCTCCTCACATCTGTGAACCGTGGTTGTTGTCTGCAGAGGAAAATGAATACCTAGTTTCTCTTCCAGCGCTGCTTTTTCTAGGTCACTTCTGGATGTGGCACTGCATTTATAGAACACTTTCTGCTCCCTGTTGATCTTGTGACCTCCAGTGCATTCAATAACCATTAAATTAGAAAAATATTTCCCACTTCTGAAATCCAAACCATCACACAAACAGAACTAGAGTTTGCATGCGGAATGAATATTTTATTACTAGATTATAAAAATAAAATACAAAATAATTTTAAAACAGAACTTAAAACACTGTACAAAGCTTTAATATGATACAAATGGGAAAATTAAATAAATAATTACACTTTTATGTACAGATGGCCTATACAAAAGCACTCATGTTTCTGCCAATACTCTATGTCCTTGGTTGCCTGAGCAAAAATGCATAAAGAGGGCTGCTTGGAGGGGAAAGAGATACAATACAATACCTTTGGAGGTATTTCAAAGAGCAGTTTCTCATCACTGATTTCATGAAGAGAAGAAAGGGAGAAAACTATGGAACTGTTAAATTACTCTAACTTGTCTTGTTCGATGAGTGAATTCTTCTGGTTTGTGGTTCCATCTGATTTAAAAGATGCCAATAGTTAGAAACTTTCAAGATTTACATCTAATTCAAAATTAGGTGCTTCTCAACTCTTTTTTCCTAAAAGCTGTAAACTTGTAAGTAAATGACCTAATGACATCAGCACTTGGTTATTTTAGGAAAGGAGTCAGGAGGGGAACCAGGAACTGTGCATGAGAAGTGAGGAAGCGCGAGCCTTTGTCATCCGTTCTTTTCTTTACTCAGTTCACAAGTTCACACAATCCAATTTCAGAGCCCCAGTGGTACATGTTATATTTCCTTTAGCTTCCTCTATTTGTATTTCTGAATTAGTGAACTAATTTATCTAACTGGTGAATAGTTTAGAAAGAAAAAAATCCCAAGGGTTTTCCCTTCCCTGTGTTGATCCCTAAAATATACTCTGGTAGGTTTGTTTATCCCTTGGGGATGAGAAGAACACCCAGGGATGGTGAAGTGCCGTACAGGAACTTTTAAGGATTTGAACTGTATATTTTAAGGGGTGGGGGGAGGAATATATGGCAGGGGTAGTCTATATAAAAATTAGGTTTACCCAGTGTTTTTAACTTCGTGAGTGAACACTTATGTACACAACATGAAACAAACTACTGAAAAGAAAGAGAAAATTTCCTATCATTAGTGTGTAAAATTATGTCAGCAAGTTCTATAGTCACATGGGCTCAAAGGTCTGCCTCATGGAATCCTATTCTCTTGGTCAAGGAAACCAGAATCCCTGGTCCAGAGCATCTGAGATATACACTGTGCCCATACTATCACTTCAATTAAAGAGGCAAATCCTGTTAAAGTTTCACAGGGCAATGAAGAAAAATACCTTACTTCCTTTACATGTCTCCTTAAGACCAAGAATCCAGCAAAATCTATGGAAATAATCATCAAATCATTACTGAGTAAAGGTTTTTACGTGGCTCTTTAGTGTTTTATTTAAGATTGTGTATCAGGTCAAGGTGACTTTGATCTTGTCACATACTCTGATTTTCGGATCTGCTAAGGGAAGTAATTAAACATCAAGATTATGTTAGTTTTAAAATTTGGAACAGATAACCACAACTGAACTAGAAAATATACTGATGGGTCAAGAATATAATATAATCATTTCAAGAATTTGAGGTGTGTAGCATCCAGATTTCCCTTTAAATCAATAGGGGGATCCTTGTCCCATTTGCTGGAGTTATCTAAGAACTATAGGAATTCCCCATTTATTGCCTGCAGTTCTCCCTAGCAGTGCTGGCAACAGATTCTGCAGTCTCCTGAGTCTAACTGGCTTAAATTTCTCATGATTCCAGAGAGACAGCCAAACTCTGGAGAATATCCAATGATATGTTTCCACACTACTCCCACATCTTTGAATTCTATACCAGAGTTCTACTGGATGAAGTGGGACGTCCTAACAACCACCTGGGGTTTCCCATGTATGGTCTGTGGATCAGAACTGCCTCTTGTTCCCATCTCTAAGTTAAGGTCTAAATATGCACCTGTGATTTCTGAACTTGGGTAAATACTGACATGTGAGGACTACCACAGTGGTTACATGCCTTAATCCTGAATACTTTGTTAGAACACAGATGATGTTCTGCAAACAACTGTCTATAGTACCAAACTCAAGAAAATTAAACAACACAGTTGTCATCAACCATTTTATCTCCTCAGTGATACAGGTGCTGAAATATCTCTCCTTTAGGCAAAGTCCCAACACATGTGTGGCAAATACACATAAACAGAAATGGGCAGATTTTAAAACAGTGAATGCATATAACTTAATTCCAAAACATATAAAGATGACAAAAGAAATAGTTCCCTAACATATGTCACGCTTTGATATCAAGGAATGAAAAAGTTTTAAAATGTGAAAATTTTGACCTTCAAGGCTAAATCTAGACTTATCTACAATAAATGTGTTTTCAAGTAGCCAAAGTAAGATGCATTTTTCCCTTAAGTCACTAAATTCTGAATTCTGGATCCTTTTTCTCCTATCACCAATTCTAATGTTAGATTAAGAATGTAGTTCCTAGAACAAAGAATCCTCTGCTCTTGAGGGAAGAAGCATCTGTTTTTAATTCAAAGCTATTGGATATATAAAAACTAGTTATGTTTTTAACTATCTGTGTCTGGGTTTATAAAACATGCACCAACATTTTTCCTTGTCAATTAAATATAACCATAGAACCATTCACATAAAAATCTGTGGCCTGGAAAGAATCTCTGATGGTTACAGAAGAACCTCAAGTTCGTGTAGTGGCTAAGAGTGATACAGAGAGAGATACTGCACCCTAGTCCACTGGATTAGTAAGCAGCTGAGATTTGTTTAGTGTTTCAAAGCAAACAATACAGAGTAGATAATGGCAACAGTGGGTCTCAATTACCATTTTGCTAGTTATTTAGGACTTGATTAACTTGCACCTTAAAAAAAAAGTTTCACTTCATAACATGCAACTTAAAAACAGAATGTAACTATGCTGCTGTCAGCAAGGCCAGCCTGCACACCATAGTTGAGAGCAACAGTGTCTATTTAAGACTCACCATTCAAGCATGTTTATAATCTGTGCTTTACAGTTAAATTTGATATGACCCAATTTTCATTCTTTGTTCACTATACGTTAAAGTTAAATGCCTTTAAGCTGTGCAAAAGACTGCTGTGTGGAATTTTAATATTTCAAACAATCTATACACCCTGGAGATTTGGCAGCATAATTTAGGAGTAAGCTACCTAAATAGACTGAGCTATGGCTAATTTCATCTTCTGCTCCACCCAAGTAATTCCAGAGACTGGACAAGGGAGGGTAAGGGCAAGTGTGACAAGGTAACTAACCATTTTGTTGTGATAGGAGAATCTAGGAGGCACTTGGTTTTCAAAAGGTAATTTTAACTTCTTCCCCATACTACTATTAATATAGTTTGGCTTGACTTTAAAGGATAGCCAAGTCCCTCATTTTAGAATAACCAAACTGGTTCAGAATTACTTGGGTGACCTATGTCACTGAAATGTGAAATATGCCACCACTAAAACAAATAATAAATTTAACAAGAACAATAACAACAAAACCCAATTCATTTTCTGTATCATACAGAAATAAAAACAAAAACAAAAACCCTTGTGCCAAAAGTGCTTTGCTCAGGGCTGCCAACTTCTCTTTTTAGCCCAAGACATCTAAAACCATAGAGGTTTTTTTTTTTTTTTAAAAAAAGGCAGAGTAAATCACTATACAAGACAGTCCTTTTAAGTGGATATATTGATACATGAGATATAATTAGTCTTTTTTGAAAGTGTCTGAGCAGAAATATCTTTGGTTAACTCTCTTTCTATGTGCAAAATAAAACATTCTTACATAGCAAAGTTTTCTCTCTCTGGATCTTGAGTTTGTCATCGCCATTTAGGAAAAGGGGCAACACAGTGGAAAAGTTGGGAGAAAAACGGAAGGACTCAAGAAAGAGAGAAAACATTCAGCTGCCATGTTGTCATTACTATCAGGTTTAACTTCTAGCAGAGAAGTGCCCGTAAGAAATAAAATAGCACACTTCATACAGTTTGCAGCCTCATCAGTTTTTCGAATAGTTACCACAAACACATTTCTGATTAGAGGGGTCAGGATTTAAAGCTGGCTACTTTTAGCACAATTTTGCTAATACAACAGGAAAAACAAGATAATTTCTTAATTACAGATTACTTCTTACCTCCACCCCGCCCCTGACAAAGTGAGATGAAAAGAGGAAAGCAGAATGGTAATTTTTTAAGAGATTAAAAAAAAAATCTATTTATAGCAGACCCATGATTATCAACCCAGTTTATCCACTCTAACCATAGGATTAACATGACAAACCTCTCAATCAGTATTACAAGCTGTCCTAGTACTTTTTCCCCTATTAAAATTTTTTAAAAATGAAAATTAAATAACCTATCTTGGCCTGTTAAAGACTGCCAACCTTTGCACTATATACAAGGAAGGCAAAAAGAATCTGAAGTGTCACATGCCAAGAACAGATTTTCAGAGATGAAGACAGGCAAGGCCCAAGTGTACACGAGGCACACAGTAAAAAGCAATCTCACCATCTGTGACCTTGAAATTACAAATGGAGAATGAGAAAGAAGGAGTTTATATAAGCATAAGTTTCTCTATATATTTATAAATATTTATATAATTTACCATGAAGACATGCAAGTAGTGTTTTAGCAACTATTATACAATATAATACAGAAGGATTGGTCTTCCAATGTTACAGTGGCTTTAGTTAAACAGCAAATATGTCTTATCTACTGCATTCCTCTGTAGTCTTGAAACTGGAGAGAAATTAAGATTCCACATTATGCTACATTTCTTATGGGAGACCATATATGCCTTAGTAGTGTTTTGAGTTTTTTGTTTGTTTTTTTCAAAAAGCTCGACACAGATAGAGAGAACAAGAAAAGTTCAGTCAGTGCAGCTTCAGGGCAGCTTTGATGCAGCATTAGAATATGTTCACTTGGTGAGGAAATATCTTTCTTTTTCTGTTTTCCAATTCAACCATATTAGGTTTGGCAGCAAACACAAGGTCAAAGCGAAAACACAGATGTTTGCTAGAAGGCAGATTTCAACAGCAAGCAGACCAATTTACCTGACCTTAATGAGGTCTTTACAACACAAAAACTACAAAGTATAAAAGAGCTCATTTTAAAAATCTAGCCTAACGTAACTTTGATTGATTCCTCTTAGCAAAGAGTGAGATCTGAACAAATATGATCCTCCTTACGGCTTTATAAATTAAGTGTAAATCAGGTCAAGAAGCCCAAATATTCAAACTAAAACACAGGAGAAGCAGGTAATAAAACCTTAAAAGCTAAATACTGACCCTAAATTTATTTCCTCAGGTACTCATTCCTTATTGGCTAAACATATAAAATACAAAGTTTGATCATTTTAAGCCTCATAGTACCTAATTTCTTCCTGTGTTTCTTTCTAAAGCTCTGAAAGCATAAAGTCACATTCCACAGTGATGTCCTTTCCTGGTACTGTCTTGGAGGCTGACAGTAGAAACAGCTGGTACCTAGAATGTGTAAGGAAGCAAGGTCTGCTACTCTGGTCAGTGTTCCTTCCACAAGGAGGAAACAACAGAGGGAAGAGGGTTCTTCTATCTCGAAGAGTATTACTCTACACTCTGTCCCTCTCCCTAAAGCACTAAAGCCTGCAAAGTAGTTCTATTTAGACTTTTCCTTCCTTTACCTAAGTTTCACCAGTTATTTTTCACAATAAAAATATACTAAGAACTGTTGCTCCAAAGATAAATATTAGGAGATTAAAAATAATTGGATTTTAAATTCTTAGCATGTGCTGCTAAAAGCATATTAGAATGTGTTAAAATAAGAGAGACTGGATCGGGGCAAACACTAACTTTAAAAAATGTGAAATCCAAGGAGGGTACTAGGAATGACTCAAAGTAAAGGTGTGAACTCTCAATACATTAGATAAACACACCAGCCCAACGTATCCAAGCACTGGCTCCCCAGCACACACTTCCCACATACTCTTAATATTGGACTTAAAATTTGACTCTCCAAGGTTGGGAAGCTTGGAAAGCAAATACTAGAAGTTTCACTTTTGCTATATAATCTTTGAGTAGAGCCTTAAAAAAAAGCAGGCCATACCCCTTAAAATCCCAGTCTACCACCTACCTTCAACATTTTTGTTTGGAAGGAATCTAAAAACTGAGAGCTCATTTAACCAGTTTCACCTCCTTCAATTTCGCTGGATGGCCCCTTCCTATGCAAAGACACTGATTCCTGATCTGCTTGCTGCTTGCCTTAGGTAATTTCTTATCATATATTTATATCTTCTTATAAATAATTTATCATGTTACTTTCTTTTGTGAGAAAAGATCAACACTGATTTTTTTTCTTTTTTAAACAGACAGTACAGGGACACACATGCATCAGATTTAGGAGGAAGATCGCACACCTTTCAGAGAGACGCGGCCCAGCTCCTATCTGCTGAGTTTACTGGCTGACTTACTCTTCCCTGGCGGGGCTTTAGCGCTGGCTGAGTGGTGGTGGAAGCTGCCGGATCCTTTCAGGCCATTCTTGCTGGGTTTGCAATGCTCCTGTTGGCAGGACCTCCTGGAGGAGGAAGATCCCGAGTGGCTGGGAGGTGACTTGCTTCTCCCCAGATGTGGGGATGAACTCCTCTGGTCATGGTGGGGCCGTCCAGCCCGAGATGGTGAGGAACTGGATGTGCGAGGCAAGGAAGAGCTTCGAGGAGAGGCACTGGGGCTCCTGCGAGGGACAACTGGACTCTTGGGTGGTGTTTTTGGATTGTGAGGGGTTCCTGGACTCTTGCACTGCGTAGTGCTCCGGGGTTTCTGAGATCCATTTTGAAGAATTTGGGCCAGGCGGGAGAAAAGGTCTGAGTCAGAATTGCTACTCCCTAGGACTTTGTATCTGCGGAGCCTTAAAAGAACAGAGAATAATTAGTTTCATTTTAATTCACTTCAGTTGAGACTAGAAAGTCACAGTGTCCCCAGTCATAATATGTATGTGTGTGTGTGTTAGTCGCTCAGTCGTGTCCGACTCTGTGACCCCATGGACTGTAGCCCACCAGGCTCCTTTGTCCATGGGATTCTCCAGGCAAGAATACTGGAGTGGGTTGCCATTTCCTTCTCCAATATGTAATATGTATGATGTGAGTCCAAATCAGGAAACAGAGGATGCAGAGTTACTCTTCCATGTATCAGTTGTATAAACCCTGGACAAGTTACTTAACCTCTCCCAGGTTTGAATGTGAATATTATCTCACAGGGTTACTGAGCAGTCAAGTGCTGTAAAGTACTTAACTGGATGTCTGCCATCCAGAAACACTACATGTTGTTGGTCCCCTTCCTCTTAGAGCACATTAGCTCTTCCCATTTCAGGATTTACTTAATGAAATGTCTCTAGCATGTTAGCACATGAGAGAGAGTAAACTATTTTGTTTAAGGCTTCTAGGACAGGAATTCTACATGTACTTATGCAAACATTAAACTCTACAATATGTCTTCAACACCAACTATACTCACCAATACCAGGAACTGCAGATAAAAATATATTTCAACTTCTTTAATAATTTCCAAAAGAAAAGAATAGTCACTGGTTTCTCTGGGCCTCAGTTTCTGCCCCTCACAATAGCTCAGTTTCTGCCCCTCACAACAGCCTGTGATTCAGGAGAGCTGGGTTTGGGGACTGATTGCCTCTCTTACTGGCAACCAAGCTTGGGCCCAAAATTCCAAATAAAAAAAAAATTCATATGAATAGCATGTCTCCTCTGCCCTAAATGTCTTTCTGTCTTGGCCTATCTAAAATCCATTCAGTCTAAGAATTTAAACCTCAAACTGCTGACATGCCACTCCTTACAGAAGGAACCAGAAAAACTTCTAAGTTGTATAGGCACCTCAGGATGCAGGGGACATATATAGCCACATCACCATCATGGGTCAGAACAAGTTACTGTTTTTTTTTTCCTCTAAATTTTCTCTCCTCTTTCTTCCCCATCATCTACCTATACTGACAAATGACAGGAATTCATTCTGGTTAAGCCTAACTTCATGGATCTTATAGTAAAACTAGAAGAATGGAGTAAGACAATGCCTCTGTGCCAGAACCTGTGTGGGAAAGCTGAGTTCCCACTGAATTCCCCGAGTTTCAGGCTGGTCAGCTGTGTAGTATCTGACACAATGCCACATGTTTGGCTTTGTTATCAAGTTACCAAGTTCGTTCTTCTAAGGGACATGCAAAGTTCTAAATAGTAGATGATAATTAAGATTTGGACTTGAGCTGCAGTCCAAAGCAGCTCAAGCCATAGATATTCTATCTCTATTAAGCACAGATGCCAAGCAAAAGAGAAGCGGGCGATGTGTGAATACTGTTCATGGAATCATCTTTTTAAAATGTCTCAGCTAAATGACTGCTGCTTATTCATCACCGTTTTTCCTGTTGAAGTTTAGTCCCATGGTCATTTCAAGTCCAATGTTTACCTTCGAACCTGAAAGAAACCCTAAGGCAAGTCAAAACTGAACTTTAGTAAGGATAACAACTTCTGCTGAGTAATGATACAGATAGAACCTCACTTTAATATACTTCAGAAATCTTTGTAACAGATGGAGGCCTATTGTGTTATCTAAAACAGGCTATAATTTTCATGTAAATTTATTTTGATGTTCACTTTGCTTTTGTTAAAAGACTATCCTTTCACTTTCTTCTCCAAGGGTTTAGACCATTCTACTTTGTGAAAAGTGAGTAATGGCTCCAAGGAAAGCACTCTTAATTGGTTTATTACTTCCCAATTATTTTCCCCTCTTCAAAATAAAATCACTCCCTGGTCAACTACAAATAAGAATATTTCAATAAACAAGCATACCATACAGTAGACATTAAGGCAATATCTTTATTATGTATGCTTGTATATATCATCAGATGTAGGGAAACTCCCTATAGGATTTTTTAAATTTAATTCATTATCATCAGATAAATATATCAGATAAATATAACTGTTACCAGGATCCATTCGTCAAATTATAGACAAGTATTCTTCCCTAGAACTTGACATCATAATGACATCTGTTATAACGGGATTCTGATTAGACAAAACTAGAAAATTACCAACTATCTCATTAAAATGGACTGGGGAAGAGAACCTTTGTCGCATGCTATAAGCACTAAACAAAGTTCTTGACATATGCTACCAGATTTCCTCCTCCCCAAAAAATTAAGCAAATGTTTTACCCATCTTTCAGATAAGGAAATTTGGGTTCATACTACTAGAAAGTGGGAGAGCTAAGAATTAACTGGGATCAAATTGAACACTTCAGGTACACTGTGCTGTACAGCTTGGGAAAGACAGGGAAGGAAGTAGATGATCAGAAGCAGGCAATGAAGAAATGAAACCTCTGACATAATCAAGCAGACACGGAAATCATGCTGCACAGTTAACAAAGGTGAGGACACAGCATTACCTGGCTTCTACTCCAGGCCTCACAGGTGGTTTTCCGGGTGGTGGCCGAGGCAAGAACTGAGATGGAGCTGAGCTATTGACTTGATCTGTGTTGACCCATGAAACTGGTCTTGGAATTTTGCTCTTTCTGGACTGGGAGATGATGGGTGCCAGGAAGCTGTCTTCAGCTGACCTGCTCAGGTGTGAGTCTGCAGCCAGTCTTGAAAAGGGGGTGAAGACTTCCTCCTCGGAAAAGGGAGCAGGAACAGCGGTTAATCTCTCCTCTAGCAGTTTATCAGAGGCACTTGAGAGGTCCCCAAGGAGAGACCTGAGTTGCCTTTTCTCCACCAGGAGCTTGACGAGGTCTGGCTGGCAAGCTTTCTTTTGGAGGAGCTTTTCTTTTGCAGAGACTGGAGAGGATGAGTCAAAAGTTGAGTCTATCTCTTGTGCTAGAACAGGGATTCGGCTGTGTCTAGTTACAAAGGATGACCTAACCACATCCTTCCGGGATGGGGGACAGTGTTCACTCTCTGAAACAGGATTAAATAGCTCTCCATTTCTAGGGGCTATTTTCTCTCTCTTACCGTCTTGGTGCAAAAAAGTAGAGAGGTCTCCAGAATGATTGGGCAAGTCTTCACCCTTGATGTCATCCTCCTTAGATATCTTACTTTTTTGCATTGCTGCCACCTGGCCTATCTGCTCTTCAACATACGGGTCAATAACTCGTGGAGATACTTCTGAAGGTCCAACTGCCAGAAGTGTCATCTCCTGATTTCTGTCTTGATTTGGCACCACACTAAAAGTCTGTGTCTTTGTCACATCAAGAGGTTCAGTAGTAGCTGAGTGATCCCTTTCCATTGTTACCAAGTCTCCTGGGAGAGGGGAGATCTCAATATAATGCTGCCTTTTACTTAATTTCTCCTCTTCATTATCTGACCCTACAACAATGCTTTTCTCTTCCAATTCCCTAGGGAGGTCCTCAAATTCTCTCATAGCCAGTCTGTTATGGTCAGGAAGGTCTTTTGGTCCCAGGTCTTGGGATCTGTCATACTCTCTAATATTGGGTAACACGTCATGACCAATATGATCTATCTGAAGCCCCAAGTCTGTTCTGCTTCCTCCACTAGGAGGTTCACCCTCTATCACCACCAAGCCAGAGAAGTTCTCCCTTGGAGAGTAAAGTTCCACAGTAGGCTCAATGGTATGAGGGTCTTTCTTTTCTGGCTGCTGACCATAATGAAAACTTCCTGAAGTCGACTGTGTAGATGCCACAGAAGGTCTTGGAATTGTAATCTGGAGAGAGAGGAGAAAAAAAGTTAAATGCAATCATGTGGAATTATAAATGATCCATGAGTTGAGACCTGACAGCTCAAATTCTAATTTTTTCTAAGAGGAACACAGATCCCAACTGGATTTGCCCAACTCATGCTTCAAGTGAATAATTCTGAATACAAATGCATGGTACTCATGTTCCCTTGCTCGGAAACTGTACAGGGTAGCCTTCCTCTAAGCTCATCTCTGCCCTTTCTTCAGCCTGCTCCGTGCTCTGAAGAGTGACTTCTATTGCCTGCACTGTCCAGGCTCCCTTGTCTTCTGATTTCTGGTTGTGTTTGCCCAATGGGCAGCACCAACAGAGGATGAGAGAATTGGAGGCGAGAAAGATCTGGATGTTACTTCTCCTGGCTTCCTCCTGAGGGACTGCAGCTTTGGTGGTACATTCTAACACTCCTGGCCACAGCTTCTTTTACGGGGGACCCTCTCCTATAGATATGACCCTTTCCAGGTTCTGCTAACTGCCCTCTTCCTTCTCTTTCAGGACTCAGAAAATTGAATGGCTCCCTCTATTTCTGTTCCCATTGGCTCTCTCAAACTCTACCCACACATCTGTAAAAAGGTCCTTTCATTAAATTTTCTCCAAGTCCCTTTGAGTGTCCCAGCTATTTCCTGCCAGAATCCAGATACAGGATCCTAAGGAAAAATTATTAGGAAATTATTTTAAGTTGAAAAACTCCAAATTCACATGCATTTATTGTACCCATAAATTCCGCCAATCAATATTACTGATATTTTCCTATAAGCAAACATGAAGATGTTACCAATGTTTTGTATCTTATTTAATTTTTCTTAAGGTCAAGTTTATGATAAAATGAAATTCTACCATCCTTCTACAGAGGTCATTTCAATTCTATATGAATAAGTTTCAATATTTAGTAAGAATGTCCTTTCTTAAGGACACCTACATCTTCACATTTATTAAAATGTGTAAGGAGGCAGAAAATGTCAACTACATAAACTGGTAAGAAAAAAGCCTTTTTGAGAAAGTAATTCAGATCATTTAATGAAGCCCATTAAGCTCTAATAATACTATGGAAATTGGTCTGAAATTAAAGTGAAATGAATTTGGAGCTGAATGAACGGGAGATTTCACTTAGACCCCACCTCTAGTTCAGTGACACTTAAGAAATCCATTTGGCTGGAGTCAGTTAAGTTGTTTAGATCTGTTTCTCTGTGTGTCAGGAATACTGTCAGGTTTAAGAATGTGCAAAGCTTGCCTTAAGCCCAGCCCAGGGAGAAAACACCTTACTAATGTCCTGGAATAGCTCCTAAATGGAAACAGTGTCCTGCTAGGCTCTGTCAGGTTAATTCAAGACAGGGTGAGTTCAGACATGACCTCCCGATAAGCCCACACCTGCAATGAGATTGGGAAAGAGGCAGCAAGTGCTATTGCTGCTGTCGCCCTTCAGGAAGTCACCTTACACCTGCACCTCTCTTTCATTATACTAAAGGCAGATGGCAAATTTCTAATACTTTTTAAAATGATTTTGAAACTAAAATTTATAGTTATTTACTCTTAAAAATTCTCAAAATTCTCCAAGCCAGGCTTCAGCACTACGTGAACTGTGAACTTCCTGATGTTCAAGCTGGTTTTAGAAAAGGCAGAGGAACCAGAGATCAAATTGCCAACATCCACTGGATCATCAAAAAAGCAAGAGAGTTCCAGAAAAACATCTATTTCTGCTTTATTGACTATGCCAAAGCCTTTGACTGTGTGGATCACAATAAACTGTGGGAAATTCTGAAAGAGATGGGAATACCAGACCACCTGACCTGCCTCTTGAGAAATCTGTATGCAGGTCAGGAAGCAACAGTTAGAACTGGACATGAAACAACAGACTGCTTCCAAATAGGAAACGGAGTACATCAAGGCTGTATATTGTCACCCTGCTTATTTAACTTACATGCAGATTACATCATGAGAAACACTGGACTGGAAGAAGCACAAGCTGGAATCAAGATTGCCGGGAGAAATTATCGATAACCTCAGATATGCAGATGACACCACCCTTATGGCAGAAAGTGAAGAGGAACTAAAAAGCCTCTTGATGAAAGTGAAAGAGGAGAGTGAAAATGTTGGCTTCAAGCTCAACATTCAGGAAACAAAGATCATGGCATCTGGTCCCATCACTTCACGGGAAATAGATGTGGAAACAGTGTCAGACTTTATTTTGGGGGGCTCCAAAATTACTGCAGATGGTGACTACAGCCATGAAATTAAAAGATGCTTACTCCTTGGAAGAAAAGTTATGACCAACCTAGATAGCATATTCAAAAGCAGAGATATTACTTGGGTGACTAAGGGCCATCTGGTCAAGGATATGGTTTTTCCTGTGGTCATGTATGGATGTGAGAGTTGGACTGTGAAGAAGGCTGAGTGCCGAAGAATTGATGCTTTTGAACGTGGTACTGGAGAAGACTCTTGAGAGTCCCTTGGACTGCAAGGAGATCCAACCAATCCATTCTGAAGGAGATCAGCCCTGGGATTTCTTCGAAAGGAATGATGCTAACGCTGAAACTCCAGTACTTTGGCCACCTCATGCAAAGAGTTGACTCAGTGGAAAAGACTCTGATGCTGGGAGGGATTGGGGGCAGGAGGAGAAGGGGATGACAGAGGATGAGATGGCTGGATGGCATCCCTGACTCGATGGACTTGAGTCTGAGTGAACTCCGGGAGTTGGTGATGGACAGCGAGGTCTGGCGTGCTGCGATTCATGGGGTCACAAAGAGTCGACACGACTGAGCGACTGAACTGAACTGACCTCTTAAAAATTACTTTTTAAGACCTGAGAGTGATGGTGATAAGAAAAGCAGATATGAAATGGTACTAAATACCAAATAACTAGGGAGATGACTACGTTTACATTCAAAATAAACCAAGTCTTTTCATTATTATATGTAATTTCAAGTACATTAGCCAAAATGAAATCAGTATTATTTACTAAAGTAACTCTCCATTGGTCTTCTAGGATTCAAGTTAGGAAATCAATGTACTTTTGAGCTTAATTCATCTGAATTCAGGATACATATGTATATATATGTATGGTGTGACAAAAGAGGTGATAATCTTGTATACAGAAAAGATATATGAACCACCAGACAGAAGAATTAATTTTCTTGAAAAGATTCTGAGCAATTATGATAAACTGCATAAATTACTGTCATATAATATTTATATTGCACTTTAATTTATAAAATATTCCTAAAATCATTTTTACTGATTCCATTTCATACCTGCTTGGTATTTTAATTGAGTACTTCTACTAACACAAATTTCACAAATGAAGAAAAATACAGTAAAAAAAAAAGGCAGGGCCAGGATTCTAGGATTTTGAAAGTCCTTCTTTCAAAGGGAAAGCCTACTGACTTGTACTACATACTCTTAAATGAAGTCTTGGAAACTGAGTCTGAAAAATAAAACAAAAAAAATCCACAAAACATTAAGATGAGCAAAACCAAAGATCAATAGCTGCAGGCAGAAATAAAGAAAGCTAATTCTAAGTATAGATGAAAACAGCTTCCTTAACATTAGACTAAAAAGAGACAAAAGCAATTCCTATACTCAGGACATTCCACAAATAGGCTAAATTAATGATCTGCCAGTAAGCCATATGTATCTTTTAAAGGTTTAATTCTCTAATTCACAAACATTTCATTAAGGCATGAATTCAAACATTTCCTTTCTTCTGTTCTCTAATTATATCAGTATACCTTTCTACAAAACTAGAAAATGACCTCAGTCTTTTCCATTTATTTCATATTTTCTTATTTTTATTAATGCCTAGTCCTGAGTGTGACTAATATCAGTCTCACTACTTTTTAGTTCAGATAAAGTAGCCTCATTATTTTACAGTTACCCCATGTTTAGAACTGGCCACACAGCAAGAGACAAACTGCAAATCAACTATTTGCACTTTAACTTACAAATTATCCTTTTCCTTTCCTCTCATTCAAGGATAGTAATGCTATTAAAATAATAAAAACTGTGGTAAATTCAACATCCATACCAAACTGTCTCTCTTCCAAATGAAAGCAATGTGGTATACACGAAATATCTATATTTCATTTTGTTTTCCTAACAACTAATTTAGAAGAGACAGAGGTCGTAATTTATGGGTTCCTACTACAGGAAGAATAACTGTAGAATAACAAATCCAGGTCTATTAAAGAAATTAAATTTTAACCATTCAAATTTCTTTGGGCTATTCAAATTTCACTGTAGACTTCTTTTGTTTAAAGCATCTTTATATATAATACTTTACACAAGTGCCAAAAACTGTGAGTAAAAGTTTTTTTAGAAGTCCCAGAAAAGACACATTGAAATAAGTATTTCTTGGCTGGCCTACAATTATGTATCGCACACATGGCTACAGGATTTAATAGTTTTCAAGCCCCTTCATACAGTATCTATATCTTTCAGGATAGAGCCCAACCCTCCCCAACTTTCATGCCCTATAGGTTTCTATCGTGGCGTCTATCATACTTAAATAGTAAGAAGATTCACTGGGCTTTGGATTCTTGACCCCGAGCGCTGTACCAGACACATAGCAGATGCTCAGTGAAGGTTAACATATGAGTCAATCAACACTTGATGCCTGGGTTCCTTCCATGAAGCCTCTCCTAAGTGACAGTCCAATCTTTCATTTGAATAATTCACAAATGGGCTTTTTTACTCCCCAAATTGGTCCACCCAGTCTTTAGTCTTTTCTGACTGTTCATAGATAAAATTACACTATCATATATATATAAATGTGTGTATATATATACACATATAACATAGCTATATACATATAATACACATAATGTATCATGTGTGTATATATATATGTGTGTGTATAAATAATTCTAGAGATGTAAACTCATAGAAACAAAACTTTTCTATACTTATAATGACCCACATTTCCAGATCAAAAATAGAAATCCATGGTCAGACAGAGGACATTACTCCCCAGTTAATGCACATGCATTCAACTCCCACAAACTCCATTTCAAGTCGTGTCTGACTCTGCAGCCCCATGGACTGTAGCCCACCAGGCTCCTCTGTCCATGGGATTCTCCAGGTAAGAATACTGGAGTGGGTTGCCATGTCCTCCTCCAGGGGATCTTCTCGACCCAGGGACTGAACCTGCATCTCTTATTTCTCCTGCATTGGCAGGCAGGTTCTTTACCACTAGAGCCACCTCGTAAGCAATCAACCAGGTGGCAATCAATCCAAAATTTTTTACCTTTCAATATATTAAAGTCTACATCTGTCAACGTATTACATGGCTCATTCACTTTTCAGTGGAAACTTTGAGTAACTCTGTGAGCTTTAATATACTCACTCTAGGTGTACAAGGGCTCCAAATATTCAGTGGACACTGGAAAAGTCACATGAAGCTACTATTTCAGGTAAGCTGCATGACCGAACTGTCTCTCACATCTTCATTGAGATTTTCACAATTCACAATGCAAGCGCTCATATTTGACTGAACTAATTGCAAAGCCTCCTCACTGGCTGCTGCCCCAGCCATTCTCTCTACATGGCTCGCAAAGACCATGTTACTCCCCTCCCTCAAACCTGGCAGTTTCTTGTCCTGCAGCCCATATACCTCAGCAGGGCAGGCCAACGTCCTTTATCACCTTACTTGTGCAGCTCATCTTCAGCTTCCTTCCTTTGCCCTACCATTCTGGCTTACTTATTTAAATACTCTGAATTCTGGTGTTTCAAGCCTCTGTGCCTTTGTACACTCTGCAATCTTTGCCTGACACCCCTGCATCTCCTTCCAGCAAATGTATCCTTCATAGCTCTCTTGTTTTTGAAAGTAATGTATCTTCACCATGGTAAAGACCCTGATGCTGGGAAAGACTGAGGGCAAGAGGAGAACGGGGAAACAGAGGATGAGATGCTTGGATGGTATCACTGACTCAGTGGACAAGAGTTTGAACAAACTCTGGGAGACACTCAGGGAAGCCTGGTGTGCTGCAGTCCATAGGGTCGCAAACAGTCAGACGTGATGTAGTGACTAAACAACAATGGTAAATAAAATCAGAAAATAAGACATAATTAAAAACACCCAACACTGCATGCTCCTGTCCTAGGCAGATTTATTTATATCCTCATTTGTGTACACAGCTCCACCACAATCATCTCATGTGGTTTAAGGTAACTGTTAAGATTCAGGTCTTCACTGTCAACCTAACAGGGTGGTACCAATTGTTTATCCCTAAGGTATAGCATAAAATCTGGAACTTAGCAGACACTTAATAAATTGAAGGACTGAAAAGAACAGAATTAAGGCAATGTAATCAACTGCTGACCTGAATCTCCTAGTACTGGAATTAGTAATTCCTTTAACACAGTCAGAGTAATCCTCTTAGTAGATGCTGACAGACAGACAGATTACAAAAAAATTATGTGACTCTTCTTGTCCTGCTCCCTTCTTGTGCATTATTTTATACCCCCAACCCCTGCTTTCTTCTTCTCAACGTCTGAGAAAAAAGTCAGTGAGTAAAGTTCTTCAGTATATTACAGTCCCCTGATATGAGGAAAGGTTGGTCTGTGTGACTAATAGAATATGGCAGAAATGATGATCGCCCTTATAAAAGACAGTGTGGCTTCTACCTTGGTGGAGGGTGTTTTCTCTACCACCAAGCCTCCCCCATCCCTGTTTCTTTCTCTCCTCACTCACTGGAAAAGCCAGCTGCCATGTTAAGTATGGAAAGCCTGAGTGGTGAAGAACTGAAGCCTCTGGCCAACACTCAGTGAGGAACTGAGGCCTGCGAACAACTATGTGGATGGCCTTGGAAGTGGATCTGCCCAGCCCAGTCAAACCATATGATGGTTTTCCTGGCTAAGAGCTTGGTAGCAACCTCATGAGAAACCCTGAGCCAGGCCTAACAGCCTAAGCCACTCCTGTACTCCCAACCCTCAGAAAAGGTGTGAAATAACAACTATTGTTTAAACAGTATTCCTGCCTGGAAAATCCCACAGACAGAAGAACCTGGAGTGCTACAGTCCATGGGGCTGCAAAGGGTCAGACACACTGAGCTAAATTTGGGGTACTTTGTTACATAGAAATAGGTAACATATAGGTGGTGTTATTATTCTCCAGTCACATTTATACTGTTTGCAAAGTAAAATGAAGCACTGTCTTTCTAAAGGACTGTCTAGAACCAAGAGATCATGTGGTGCAATCCGCCATGATATTCTGTAAGGAATAACTCTTCCATTTCCATATGAAGACCCAAGTCCAACTTCTCCCTACCAACAGTGATCACCCAAAACCACGTGAAACTGGTCACCCTCTTCCCTAGACTCACTGCCATTCTGGCCCAGTAGTCAGACCTTTTTCAGAGCAGTTATTTCGGTCTCCTTCTCTACACTTGTCATTCATGCCAGCTTAATTTTGCCTCTCCATTTGCTAATCAAAACATAATATCTTTCCTATAAACCAAAGCTTAGTCTTATTTTGCTCCCTGTAAATCTAGGTTGTTCAGCATCTTTTTAGAAATGATTAGTAGTGTGTTCAACTTCACAATCATTTACCCTGATGGGGAAAAAATCTAACTTCCAAAAACAACCCCAAACCAATTTCTTTTCAATCTAGCAAATTTATCCATCTTTCAAAATATATTATCTAAAAATTTTATACATGCTATGTGATGACTAGTGGTTTCATGTGTATGGATAAGGAAAGCCCTACACAAAGTTCATAAATCTGTGCTAAGAAACAGAATTAAAGAGAGCTGAAGTTGTCATCAGTTAATTTAATATGCTAGCTATATTTATAATACAGATAAACTCTGCCTTGCCTATTTTCATAGTTCTTACATATTTTAAGATACCAGGACATTTTCCTTTCACATTATCATAACAAACAAGCAAGCTTGAATGAAAAAGATATAAACTGTTTCCCATCAGGATATGTCAATTTAAAATATTCGGATAGAATGGTAAAGTGTGTTTTATCATACTTTCTAAGCTAGAGCATATAAACAAAGCTACAGAAGATCTAGAGAGACTAACTGGTAGTACTCCCTATTTAATATGTCTGCAGTTAAGTTAGGGAAGTAATACTATCTGCTTGCAAAAGTAAACTCTGAATGTAGGCCACAAGAAAAGAACCAAAATATATTTTTATCCCAAGCTCCCAAAAATGAAGGAAATGATAAGTTTCAGCACCTTAGACATAAGTGTATAATTGATGCAGCTTGTATTTAAGAGACCTTCAGTTAAGAAAAAGATTTTTATTTAAAGATATCTGTAACTGAGATCAAATGCATACTATCAAATATAATATACAAGTCTTTCAAAAGCTTGATAGAGAAAACATTGCAGATAGTGTTAAGAGAATCATGAGAACAATTTTAATGGACAGAACAGTATTGATGGGAGAGAGTAAAAAACACCAGGTGGAAGAGCACCAAGGCAAGCCTCTACAAAGGGAAGCACAGCAGAATGCTGTTGGAAAAACACTTGAGCAAGTGAGTATATAGCTAAAAGGGTCAAAGAAAAGAAGAAACTGAATCTGACAAGGTGGAAAGAGGGAATGAATGGAAAGAGGCAGCAGGGAGGGCTGTGGAAAAAGAAATTCAGAGAAGAGAGTATCCACCTCTAGCCAACAGGTACCTTTGTACAATTGGAAAAGGATGCCCCTCAAAGAGGAAACAGCCCTAAACAAAGATGCACAGTTCAGCCTGAAAAGTCTGGGCCAGATTTCAGCCCAACCTGTTCCCTTGGCTAGGCCATTTTATGCAGTTAATGACTTGTAAAGAAGGAAAGACTGACTAACTCTGATGAAGAAAGAAACAAGCATTTATTTCTCTATTTTGAAGCGCAGGTAAATTCCTACAGAGCTGTACACAAAATCAAATTTTGTTGCCTTTTCTTAGTATCTTACACCTGCATGTGTAGTTCTGTTCTAACCAAAAACATTTCAGCTTGGGGAACAATGCTGTTACAGGTGAGCTGGAAGAGATGGTTGCTAGATGATTGTGGCATTTCAGGAAACCTGGTACTCCACCCATCTAAGCAGATACACCTGCTCTGGCCTGAGATTTGCATACAGTTCCTTACTGCCTCTGGATCTAGCTTTCGTGGGTCTCACGTAGTCAGAGGGCACCAATGCTTACTGATAAGAACAGGGTAACAGGTATCCCCGTCTAAATGCCCAGACTTAGTGCAAAGAGTCGAGTTTCCTCAAAATGTTCCTTTGAAGGCCTGTATCAGACTTATCTTCAACTGTTTGTTAAAATGCAGATTCCTGGGTTCTCACTCTCCCAGACCTCCTGAAGCAGAAGCTACGGAAGTGAGGCTGGGACTCTATTTTGTGAACAATGGACATTAAAGGTGGAGAACTACTATCAAAATAAAAATTAAATGTGGAAAAAAGGTTGGAAAACGACTGTTTAAAAGGAGTGTAAAATACGAAGAATTTCTGGGTGAATGTTATGTAGAAGAAACAAAAGATGATACCTAGTAACAGTGTACGGTATAAAGTATAAACCATGAATGGTTAAACATATGCCACCTTCATATAAAATATAAAAATTTATATAATTACAAATTTTAAAAAATCATTATTATATATACACACATAGACACTTCTAGGGGTCTAATTTTGTTATTCTGAAATTAGGTTATAATGACATTTCACATATTAGGTTGCTTATCCTGTCAGAAAACACTTGAGAAATTTCACATTGAGAGATTGACTACACAACTTAGTCCAGACATCATTCCCTTACAGTGAAAGTGAAAGCTGCTCAGTTGTGTCCCACACTTTGAGACCCCATGGACTATACAGTTCATGGAATTCTCTAGGCCAGAATACTAGTGTGGGTAGCCTTTCCCTTCTCCAGGCGGGGGTGGGGTGGGGTGGCGGTCTTTCCAACACAGGGATCGAACCCAGGTCTCCTGCATTGCAGGCAGATTCTTTACCAGCTGAGCCACAAATATGGAAGCCACAAGTTGGAAGCCCAATAATACTGGAGTGGGTAGCCTATCCCTTCTCCAGCGGATCTTGACTCAGGAATTGAACTGGGGTCTCCTGCATTGCAGGCAGATTCTTTACCAACTGAGCTAGCTATCAGGGAAGCCCCATTCCCTTACACCCATGTGCCAAACTTAGGCCTCCACTGAGAAATCTTAGTTGATAAATCCTTTATTAATAGCACCTTGAGTGGATGACAGAGAAATGACAGGAGCAAACAACTTACCGCTGTAAGGGGTCCTTCTGCTTGCGCTTCCATTGGACTTGTGGGTGTCACTGTAATAAACTGACTAGCAGCTCCAGCCTGGAGTTCTAGCCTGTCTATATATTGCTCTGAAGCAGCAGTGGCAGGGCACTCCCCAGAAAGCACAAACACCACACCTGAGGTTTCCTTCTTTAAACGATCATTTTCTGCCCAAGGACCCAACTGGAACTTGTCATCTTGAGGTGACTCCTCTAAGACTTGGAGGACTTCGGGCTCCTCATCAGAAGGGCTTCCAGTTGTTTTAGGGCCTAAAGCCTCGTTTGTCCTAAAGTCTTGAAGGTCCTGTTCCTTGTCCACAATCACCCATTCTTTGGAATCAACCTCCTGCTTGCAGGAGCTCAGGTTAACGGCTACAAATCCATTGCTGCCACCACCGTCTGCCTGCTCAGGAGTGTTGGCAGAGGCAGGCTTGGAAGCATCCGGAAGATACTCTTCATCATAGTGCCAGATGTGGTCTGCACGGGACACAGCTGGAACACAAGGCTTATGAAGCAGAGCAGGGAGAGTCGATTCTTTTCCTGCACTGGGATCTTTCTGCATTTTCTCCAAGCTTAAGAAAATGAGTACAAGTTACTTACTTGTCCTAGAGAAAATACTTACTATATAACCTATATGCTCTATACAGAACTAATATTTACCAAGAGATGAGAGAAAACAATATGGATAAAGCATTAGGAACATTTCACAAGTTAATATTGCTCTTCCCCACCTGTCATAATCCTGTTTTGAAAGACAGAGCCCATGGGAGGAAGATGACTCTCCTGTTGCCAGGCAGGAGAAAATCTTAACCAGGTTAACTAGGGTGACTCGTGTGATCCATTTCATCTTTGCTTTGCCAAGGCAATCACACTGCCCTCTTCTCTCTGCTCTGAGAGACTGAGCGAAAACTTACCAGGGGCTTTTGCCTCAGCAGAGGCCCTACAAAAAGGAAATGAGGACGTCAATATACATCAGGTAAATATTTTCTGAACTTGTTTTGTCTTCAGAGAGGTATATAAATGTACATTAGTTCAAATAAACTCTTCCAAAGACAGGGCTAGGCAATAATGAGACGGGTGGTATTTGGTTGCACTGGCTTCTGAGAACCACTCTCACCTGCAGGGAAGCAGTTGAAGCAACACCCTGTTCCTCTCCTTTGTAATCAGGTGCTTTACTTCCTTCCACTGTTCCCAACTCATTCCAGGTTTTGCCTTGAGTTCATTTTCTCAGAGTACTTCTGTTCTCGACTCTGTCTTGTCTCTCAGCTCTTCCCTCAGCATGGACCCTCTTTTAGTTCCATTCTTTTGTCAGACTAATTCTTTCCCAAACTAAGCTTTTATCCCTATCACACTTTTATTTTTTATTCTCAATCTCATGCACAACTGAAAATGTTTAAACACTGCCTCAGCACATCCTTTTGATCGCATCACCGTACACACAAGCTTACGTCACATAGCTGTGAGAATGAATGAGTACCATGTGAAGAATACACAGCTATGAAGTAGTGCTTAAATGGAAGCTAGACTGGACTAGTCCAGCAGTGGCTGAACTGTCTTCAGACACCATAACTACTTAGTCAGTCAAATACATGGCACTTCTAACCTCATATTTCATTACTGATAGTAGTCACCAGGGATATATATTGAAGGATGTTAGTATTACTAAAGCCACTGAAGTCTTAATATTGCTAAAGCCTTCTACAATTCAAAAATATATCTGAAGTTCTTTTCAAAGTTTCGTTTCAGTTTTTTTTTTAATCACAAAGGGAGATAATGGGCCTTATAACCATGAACTACAAACAGTGGTTACCTATGTATATACCTCTCTGAAGTTCCATCTTTCCTTTTGTCTAGGTAGAACGATAAACAATCACATCTCTTTTTCCCATAGCATTTATTCATAGAAGGCTTTCATTGACTTGAACTGCCTATCACTTGTATATATATTACTTTTTCCCCTGTTTCATGTACTCTTCCACCTTCTTGCCTATTGCCATCTTTCCTAGGCCCTCTCTAACTTATACTCCTCCATTCCAATAAGAGAGATCACCTTCCAAACAAAGCCACTTCAAAATGTTCATTTAATTCCTACCTAGTCTTAGGAAGTTACCAGCTCCCATGGCCAAAGGCTCTACGTTACAGGACTGGGAACAATATTAGAAAGAAAGTCACATTAAGAATGAGAATGTTAACTAAAAAACATGGATGACGATGGCACCTTTACAAAATCAGCATTATAAAAATGCAAGAACTCCTTATTTGAAAAATTTTACATAATAGAAATTAATAATAACAATAGTATTTTAGTTGCTTTGAAAAAAGAAAAACTATTTTATACCAGGTCTCAAGAAACTTGTCAGTATCTGGCTTTGGTTCCAATGCCAGGCGTTTCTCCAGCTCAAAGCTGTGGATAGAACGTAACTTTCGCACCAATGGAACATCTCTGTCTGGCTGAGTAATCTCTGAGCGGACACGAATTGGGGAACCAAGGCTTGGAGCATTCAGAATACCATTTGCTTGACCATGGCTGTTTTCCTCTTCAGTAGCAGCCTAGGCAAAACATTAAGGAAAACCATGAAAAACATGCTAGTCACTATACATGGTAGGAATCATTGAAGTCTTTCAATAGAATCAATAGAAGCAAGTGTTTGAGATGTATTTTTCAGAAGATTAGGGTATTTTGGCTAGTTTAATTCATTATTATTAGCCTATTAACCCTTTATTAAATAAGTTTTCTAAATTTATTCTCAGATTCAGTATTTTAGTGTTTTATATTTTGGTGAAATAATGTCATTTGTAGCAACGTGGATGGACCTAAAGATTATTATACTAAGTGAAGCAAGTTAGATAGAGAAGACAGATGCTGTATGATAACACTTTTATGTGAAATCTAAAATATGATGCACATAAACTTATCTATGAAACAGAAAGACTCACATGGAGAACAGACTCATGGTTGCCAGGGGGAAGGGGTGGGGGAACGGGTGGAGTGGTAAGCTGAGGTTAGTGGATGCAAACTATTGTGTATGGAATGGATAAACAACAAGGCCCTACCGCATGGCACAGAGAACTATATTCAGTATCCTATGATAAACCACAATGGCAAAGGATGTTTTAAAAATAATACATATATATATATATACATGCATAACTGAATCACTTTGCTGTAGAGCAGAAATTAACACAACAGTATAAATCAATTACACTTCAATTTTTAAAAAGTTAAAAAAAATACCATGAGTTAAAAAAAGAAAAAAAAAGAACAGTTTGTTCCCAGGAATTTCCTGGTGGTCCTATGGCTAGGACTCAGAGCTTTCACTGCCTTGGGTCAAGGTTCAATCCAAGATTGGGCAACTAAAATTTCCGCAAGCCACACAGACAAAAAGAAAAAGAGCAGTTTGCTTCTGGTACTATAAAGACAGACGGAGGTGACACTACAAAAATCTGACACCAACTTCCTGACTACTTTTCACTACTTATTCCTGATTACTACTAGTCCAGAATGGAGAAGGAAATGGCAACCCACTGCAGTATTCTTGCCTGGAAAATCCCATGGATGGAGAAGCCTGATGGGCTACAGTCCACAGGGTCGCAAAGAGTCGGACACGACTGAGCGACTTAACTTTCACTTTCACTAGTCCAGAAAGTTCTTACCAACAGCCAGACACACAGGGAGCACATCACATCAACGCAGAGAACATTTCTGCAAATAACTCTCATATTCTGTTAATTTTAAAAAATTATATAGTTTTTAAAATACCAGAGAAGGCAATGGCACCCCACTCCAGTACTCTTGCCTGGAAAACCCCATGGACGGACGAGCCTGGTAGGCTGCAGTCCATGGGGTCGCGAAGAGTCAGACACAACTGAAACGACCTAGCAGCAGCAGTTTGAAAATATAGTATGTATTGTCCAAAGATAGGCCAAGCTCCTTAGAAGTGATCACTAAGATTCTTTTTAGGATATATTTCCCATTCACAAAGAATAACTAGCCAACTTTCTATCAATCTTGTTAACAGATATCAGCCAGGAGTCTCATTTTACACCTGTAAATGTTAACCTCCTTTCCAACTAAATCATAAAAAGAGGACGTACCAAAAACTAACTTATTTGTAATTCACTGTCCCTCCATCCCATTTATCTTCATTTTACTGTCCATGAAAATAGAAATGACCGGAAACAGTAAAATTGAAGAGAAATTTAAAGACAATCTACCCCAAGATAGTATACTAAAAATCATTTAATGCAGATATCTGTATCTCTCCCCATACTTACAAGTGGAAAGTGAAAAAGTGAAAGTGAAGTAGCTCCGTCGTGTCTGACTCTTTGCAACCCCATGGACTGTAGCCTACCAGGCTCCTCAGTCCAGAGGGTTTTCCAGGCATGAATACTGGAGTGGGTTGCCATTTCCTTCTCCAGTGGATCTTCCTGACCCAGGGATCGAACCTGGGTCTCCCACATTGTAGGCAGACGCTTTACTGTCTGAGCTACCAGGGAAGTTCACCTGCTTCCAGCTCTAATGAAGGAAAAATCATGTTACTTATTCAAAATGCACTTTGTCAGTTCATTACCAACTTGATGCTCTCCACTTCCAATCCTCATTTCCTCTCCTCCATTTGAGACAGTTTTCAGAATGAACACTTAGACATCCATTGGTCTCCACTATGGAAGAGGGCCAGAGTCTTGCCGTTTTATTTGGAAAGACCATTAAATTCTGTTCTACAGATGTATCTTCTTTTAGACTCTGCCTCTGGTAATTTTTTTAAAACTACCTTCATCTTCCACAAAATATAAGATGAAGAATTTTTAATGTCAACACCTATATAGGGCAAAACTAACAAAAAAATACTGTAACCATTAATATATAAATAACTAGCAACAGAGTGTTCTACTTATTCAAAATTGAGAATCATGATATTCTGCTAAACCAATAGGAGAAAAATAAGACATAGATAGATATCATTTCCTATGCAAGAAATACACACCTTACAAATCCCAAGCTTTATCTTATTCCTGTTGGTATCCATCTCTTCCCAGACATCCTTCTCCTGGGGACGAGGGTGTCCCAGAGACCCAGGCAATTTATCTGGTGACACACCAACAGGGATGCCATTTTCTCCATCACTAAGCTGTTCATCTGGAAACACCTCATCTGTATTTTCTCGAAGCATGTCTCCTGGGATGGGAGTGGCGTTGGCAATTCTGAAAGTGATAAATGAAAAAAAGAAAGAAAAAATGGCAGAAGGTTAAAAACACCAGAATCAAAAATTACTATGGGACTATCCTACATTTTGTTTCTAGATTTAAATGATGAAGTCTATACATAATAAAGAAAGTAGAACAAAACAAAAACCTCAGAAACTTAGGGCATGCCAATTCTATAACATAAACGGCATTTTGATCAACGGAACTTTCAAGCTGATTTAAAAACACAAATTCTTACACAATAACTCTCTAAGTTAGCAATCACTTTAAAAGCATTTACTTTCTATTGACTCTGTGAATTTTAATATATTCTATTCTTAACCTATTTTTCTTAGAGAATAACAAAAACTATAAACAGAAAAATATTATGTTATGATTCTTGCCTTCGAGGGGAAACAAGAAATTTTTTAACTATACAGTTCATATGGCTCTGTATGAACTGACCAGGAACAAAATAGAAAAAATTAACTGGCGTTTGTCCAGATGTTCTTTCAAAGTAATTTCATGTCCTATTTACATAATTGGTCATCACTCCCCAAGACTTCTGGCCCATGAAGGGCTTTTCTAGTTCTGTTATAACTCACTAAGTGATCAGGCCCCTGCTGGGTCTCCTGTTCTATAACTAGTATGTTCTACTTTATAGACTATAGTTTTCTTTTTTTTTTTTTAATATTGCTGACTGAACATAACATTTAGCACAGAGCAAAACCTTTTCTTAGAGGGATGTGCAATGTCTAAAAGCAGAAAAAAAATGCCTTCAGCAGATTATACTGACACACACACAATTATTATGAGTGGGAAAATAGATGTCTTCTCAGTGAACCACTCTAAAGGCCCAGGTGTTATAAATATGTCATGCTGTGAGAATAAGAAAGATACATGTGACAGGAGCACATGGCCTGTGTTTGCAGGCAAGGTATAAATTATAGAAGCAGATTAGGGGTAAACATTAAGAAGATATTTGGAAGAACTGGATAGATGTCAAGACAAGTAATGAGACTGAACATCTTTTTCATGCCCTTTCCCATGGTAGGAGTCAGCAAATTAGGGCCTATGAGCCAAATCTGTTCATCTGTTTGTGTAATACTATGTGTGGCACACAGGCCTGCTCATTTGTTTACATACTGGCTATACTACTTTAGCACTACAGAGGCAGTAGTGGTGGTGGCAGACAGCAGAGCCCACAGATATTCATCTGGCCCTTAGTTAACAGGTAAGGCTTGATGACTCCTGATCTAAAGCATCCTCTTAGCTTCCCTGGTGGCTCAGACGGTAAAGCGTCTGTCTACAATGTGGGAGACCCAGGTTCGATCCCTGAGTCGGGAAGATCCCCTGGAGAAGGAAATGGCAATCCACTCCAGTACTATTGCCTGGAAAATCCCATGGACAGAGGAGCCTGGTAGGCTACAGCCCATGGGGCCGCAAAGAGTCGGACACGACTGAGCAACTTCACTTCACTTCACTTCTACCTTCTACACTTTCTCCCTCTACAAACAGCTAAGAGTTGTGGGACATAAATTACCATTTTTCCTCTTTAACACTGATTCTCTAGGGTTTTTCAGGTATTCGACCATATCATTTGCAAAGAGAGAAAACTCAGAGGTGAGTGAACTTTTTTTTCAAAGAGCCAGATAGTAAACAGTAGGCTTACGGGTCTAATACTTTGCAGGCAATATGGATACTAAAATGAGTAGACAATGAAAAGTAAGTATATTCAAATAGCCTCAAAGTATCCTGAGTAGTAAAACACAAAGGGAAAAACAGCAACTTTATGGTAAAAAAACTTAACACCACCTTAACCAGATTACCAACATTAATATCATCAGTAATAAGACATCTTGACATTACATATCTCCTTATTCAATGCTATCAAGTTTCCCCTTATCTTGGCTTTAAATGTATCCCACAGATTCTGATACATACTGTTTTAGTTATCAATATTTTTCCTATAATTTCAGTTTCCGTTTCCCCTTTTACCCTAGAGTAGTTTGATAGAAGGTTTTTACGTTTCCAGGTAGAAGGGCCTTTGACACTATTTTGTTAGTAAATAATATTTGTTTCTATTACAGTGTGATCAGATAAGGTAACACTTCTACTTTGTGGAACTACCTCTGTTTGGTGACCTGATAACTGATCAATTTTTATGAATACACCAGGGGCACCTGAGTGGATGGTACTATCTCTATTATCAGGGTGTAGGAGTTGAAAAATATGCCTAAAGTCTACCTGTGTTGTTGTCTTCTAGTTCTCATTCTTCATTCAGCTGAATTCAACCTTGAACTCAATGGTGAACACAGACTGAACTGTATTACAATCTCCAGTTACTAATGTGTTTCTTTGTATCTTTGAATATCTGTTATTTGTGGCTTTTGAAAGATTACTGCTATGATTCTGGCGACTAAATATTAATAAATACTATGTCCCATTTGTGACTTGTGACACTTAGCCTTAAAAGTACCCCTCCATCTCTGTAACTTTTAATGTTTTGTGTGGTTTTTTACTTGAATGCTACATTGTTTGATATCAGGATTGCTATTTTCTATTTCCATTTTCCTGATTTATTTTTGTCTATCCCTTTCTACTCAAGGCTAGGTTTTTCCTGTGGTCATGTATAGATGTGAGAGTTGGACTGTGAAGAAGGCTGAGCGCCGAAGAATTGATGCTTTTGAACTGTGGTGTTGGAGAAGCCTGTTGAGAGTCCCTTGGACTGCAAAGAGATCCAACCAGTCCATTCTCAAGGAGATCAACCCTGGGGTTTCTTTGGAAGGAATGATGCTAAAGCTGAAACTGCAGTACTTTGGCCACCTCATGCAAAGAGTTGACTCATTGGAAACGACTCTGATACTGGGAGGGATTGGGGGCAGGAGAAGAAGGGGACGACCGAGGATGAGATGGCTGGATGGCATCACGGACTCGATGGACGTGAGACCGAGTGAACTCCAGGAGATGGTGATGGACAGGGAGGCCTGGAGTGCTGCGATTCATGGTGTCGCAAAGAGTCGGACACGACTGAGCGACTGAACTGAACTGAACTGATCCCTTTGTGAAACGTGTTTTTCTTAGTGTATCTCTTGTATATAGCAATGTAAACGGAACTAAAAATCTTTTTCTTTTAATAGATGTGCCCATGCATATTTATCTAGATGACTGCTAAGTTTGGTTTTAATCCTGTTATAGTATTTTATAATTATGTGTATTTTGCTATATTCTCTATAAGATAGGCACTCTGTACTTTAAAACTTTAAAAAATATATATTTTAGAAGGTTTATGTTTTTGTTTTAATGGTCACCTTTGGACATTTACCTTTTAAATGCTCTTAGTCCCATTTTCTTGTTTAATCTTTTGCTATTTAGTTTCTTACTTGTAAAGTAAAGTGGCTGCACCAGAGTGATGGATTCCAAAACCAGATAAGCATGAGAAACATCTGATGTGTATGAACTGTTCCACACGCCTAGACATTCTGATTTAGTTGGTCTACTCTGAGTCCTACAAATACGTATTTTAAACAAACATCTACGGTGGTTCTATTGTAGCTAGTCAGGGTCTCACATTGAAGAACTCTTAGACTAACTATCTGGGCTTCCCTGGTGGCTCAGACAGTAAAGAATTTGCCTGCAATGTAGGAGACCGGGTTCAATTCCTGGGTAAGGAAGATCCCCTGGAGGAGGGCATGGCAACCCACTCTAGTATTCTTGCCTGGAGAATTTCCATGAACAGAAGAGCCTGGCAGCTACAGTGCAAGGGGTCACAAAGAGTTGGACACAATTGAGCAACTAACACACACACTAATAAGGGATATCATCTCGAGTTCTATGGGTCCATGTAAGCTTTTCTGAGTCAATAAGCTCTAGTATCTCATCTCAATATAAAAGGAAAGCAATGGATTAGTGATAGAGAATCCCAATTAGGTCACTGTATGGTTTTTCCCTATTTGCTCTTTCTTTTAAATCAGTTTAAAGCAATTAGAGAACAGGTTTTTAAAAAAAGGGGAGATCAGAAAAAGAGACAACTTCCCCCAAATAAAAAATAACAAAAGCAATTATATGAATGCATATGTAGAGAAAAAGACATTAAATAACAAAAAAATACTAACCTCTTTCTAATACACTCTGAAAATTAATCACTTTCATAAGAGGAATAGCTACATGTTTTGTTCCCACTAAACTTAAGCAGAAGATAGTTAGAAATAATTGTGGCTGTTGTTTCCAAGATCTCATATATTCTTTAGTAGTAAATGCAACAAATGCCCCTTTGCATTTTAAAGAAAACCTTCTGTACATTAACAAGCAACACAAGCCCTAAGCTGCCATTTCACGGTATAACCTGTAAGTACTTTCTAAGAAAAGTAAATGTGAACAAAGTCATGTATAAGAGCAATGTTAATTCCAGGAAACCCAAAGGCATCCCTATATCTTCCCATTTGGTTATCTGAGGCAACCTGGATGAAATAAAAGACATTTCTGCTAATAGAGTGCATCTAGGAAAGACACTGCTGAACCACCTGTTTGGGACATACCCAATTGCCGCAGGGGTCAACCGGGTGTGCAGCTGAGGAGTCGCGGAAGCAGTGGTTGTGGTGAGGGAGCCATCAGTTCCAGTCTTCTCCCAGTCAAAAGGGTCACTTTCAATTACTCCAAAGGCCTTGATGCTGTTGTCAAACACGGATGTAAGAAGCTAAATCACAAAAGGAAAAACTGGAGTAAGTCAACAGTAAACACAGTCACTTTATTCTATAAGAGAAAGTACCCCAGACTCTTAAATTAGTTTGGTAGTATCACTTTTTTAAAAAGCCTGATGATACAAATAGGGGAATTTGAATAAGGACTACATAAGGATGATGATGTTCAATTAGCATTGATTTTTCTCAGTTGAGATACTGATTTTTAGTTATGAAGGATAATGCATTTTATGTAGGAAGACAAACAATGAAGCATCATACTACTTTGTGATGATCTGGCAAAGGGAAATATGTATTATATGCGTATGTGTGCATTCAGTTTCAATCATCTAAGTGATCAATTTTTTGTGGGGGGAGAACATTTTTATATGCTTCAACTTAAGTGACCAAGGTTAACAGTTGGTATATCTAGGTTAAGAGGTATATAAAACTTCACTGTGCTTCCTTAGAACGTTTTTGCTGGTTTGAAAAATTCTTAAACTATGTGTATGTGCACACAAACTATCAAAAAGAAAATCTGCTATTACTTTATATTGTACATTCTTTTACTTTTTGTCTTTAAATTCCAAAGGTCTGGTGTAATATTGAGAAAAATTTCATAAAGATCTTCCTTTACTGTTTGACAGTATGCAACACTTTCAAATTTATAGTTAAAACTGGATTAAGCTCTCATCATTTCTCTTACTGTTAGTATCCTACCATCATAGATTCACCTTGCACATTGCCTGCCCCAGACCTGAAATCAGTACTTCTTCACTGGAGGATTTTTACAAAGGTCTGTTTCAGGCTTCAAAAATATTGCTCTGACTAAGAAGTGGAGAACAGATGCCATAAATAAGGAAGGGGATGAGGGTGCCAGGATCAGATGACCAGTTAGGAGGCTACTGTCAACTGAACCTGAGTGGGAACAGTGGAGGTGATAAGAAGTGGTAGGATTAGGACCTAGTCTGTAGAGCCAACAGAACTTACTGCTAGAGTAGATGAAAGCTGTGCAAGTAAAGAAAGCATAAAGAAAATTTTATATTTCTGACCTGAGCTACTGGATAAATGGTGGTACCATTTAATGAGATGGAAAGTAGTGAATCTGAGGATTGGGATGTTTAAAGTTTTATGGAGTTTAGGGAGGAATAGGGAATACAGATACAAATTTGAGAGTCATCAGTGTATTGATATTACTACTGCTGCTGCTGCTAAGTCACTTCAGTTGTGTCCAACTCTGTGCGACCCCAGAGACGGCAGCCCACCAGGCTCCCTGGTCCCTGGAATTCTCCAGGCAAGAACACTGGAGTGGGTTGCCATTTCCTTCTCCAGTGCATGAAAGTGAAAGATGAAACTGAAGTCGCTCAGTCGTGTCCGACTCTTAGCAACCCCATGGACTGCAGCCTACCAGGCTCCTCTGTCCATAGGATTTTCCAGGCAAGAGTACTGGAGTGGGGTGCCATTGCCTTCTAGGTATTACTTAAAACCATAGACTAGATGATACGATCTAAGTAGAGCAGGCTGCAAGGGCTAAGGCCAAGGGCATTGCAACACTTAGATGGAAAGATAAGGTGGACTCAGCAAATGAAACCAAGGAGTAGCCAGTGAGGCAAGAAATGGGTATGTGGTGTTGACCAAGTGAAGACACCACCTCAACAAGGAGACAGTCAAACGCTATCAATTATAAACTTAACAGTTATTTCTGCTTATTTAATTGATTTCACCCAGACTGTAGGCTCCAAGAGGCTGGTACATGGCTCATCTTGTTCATTGCTGTATCGAACACAATGCCTTCTATCAAAGAGTGTCATATTGTGATTTGTATGAAATATATATCTGGTCATTTAGAAGACCAAAAATATATTTCTCATATATATTTGGTCTTTGTCCATAGTTCCTGACTCACAGCTCCCCAAACTCTTGAAATTTTTTTAGAGATAAGAGCAATGGGAGCACTTTTTGTTATAGTATTTGATCTCTGTCCTCAGTTCCTGAAATCACTTTAGAGCCATAAAGGGGAAATGGGTGTCTTCTTATTCATAGTAAGCTCCTTTCTACCACAACTGGGTTTATGTTACTAAGGTGACTTTTGGAAAGCACCAAAAGATGGAGGCTGCTCATCAGAGCAATCAACCATATGATTAAAGGGTTGGAACTTTTCGTCCCACACTTGTGTCCTCCAGGGGAAGGAAGGGCTGGAGGTTGAATAAATTACCAAGGGTCAGGGAACTCTGCTCAATAGTATATAACAATCTAACGGGAGAAATCATTTCAAAAAGAATAGATACAAGTACATGTATTACTGAATCGCTGCTGTACAACACATTGTTGATCAAACTATACTCCAAAATAACTAAAAAGTTAAAAAACAAAACCAAAAAACTTTAAAAAATGACCAATGGTCAATGATTTAATCAATCATACCTTTGTAATGAAGCCTCCATAAAAACCCAAAGTATGGGGTTCAGAGACCTTCTGGGTTGGTTAATATGTGGAGGTGCTGAGAGAATGGTGCCCTTAGAGAGGGCAGGAAAGCTCCACACCCTTTCCTCATACCTTGTTATATGCAGCTCTTCTATCTGGCTGCTTAAGTTATATCCTTTGTAATGAAATGGTAATCTAGTGGAAAACTGGTTTCTCACAACCTGTGAGCCACTCCAGCAAGTTAATCAAACTCAAGGAGGGAGTCATGGGACCCTCATAACTTACAGCCATTCAAGTCAGAAATATATGTGACAGCTAGGACTTGCAATTAGTCTCTGAAGTGGAGGGCAGTCTCATGGAAACAAGTCATTAACCTGTGGAAACTGATACTACTTTTCTCTGGGTAGATGGTGTCAGAACTGAGTTGAATTTTAGGAATTCAGCTGGTGTCAGAGAATTGCTTGGTGGTATCGAGGATAAAAACCATGTTGGAATTGTGGGTGAAGATCCCTTAAATAGTATCTCAAAACTGCTGAAGAATAAGCGTTTATTTATAATAATATTTACTATAAGACTCACATGATCTTTTTGTCTAAGTCTCAAAGAAAAAAATAATAAATGCAGAAAAGAAAACTAAAAGCTAAAATGACTTGGGAAAGGCCTAGTTATTAAACCTGGGAATTTTTACTTTGGCCCTGTTTTTCTTGGCGTGAACTATCTGTTACAGCTCAGACTTTTCACAAATTGTCAGAGGTAGAGGCTTCAGAAAACAAAGGATGAAAGGGAAATGGACTGACACCCTACACATATATAAGAACTGAAGAGGCAGACTTTGGACCCCTTTCCTGACTCTGGAACCTGATATTCTCATAGGTCCCATAGAGTGAGACGCTTCTTTCCTGAAAAGCGGAGTCCCTGGTCGCGGGGTCAGCATCTGCCTTGCTGCGTGAGTACTCAGCCTGCTACTGCTCAGTGTTGTGCTGGTATTGGGTGGTGACAGGGACGGCCCTAAACAGTTTTTATTGCCAGATGTCCTTTTATCATGGAATTCCTTACATTTATCATAGTATTGAATGTTTTAGAAATGTAGCATTTACACCACTGGGCCTCAAATAAGAAAGAGCTCGTTACTATGATGATGATACTGGAAACCTGCAGGAAGGATGCAGGGCACAGAACAAAGGAAACAGAAGGAGAGCTAAAAGCGCTGAAGCACTGAAGGCATCCTACTGAGAACAAACGTTCAGATGATTAGAGCTCTGCAGACACCTTAAAGAGCAAAACATTTCAAATGCAGCAGAATACTTTTCTAATTCAGGACTGTGGTTGCTCCAAATCCTAAACTTCAACAGATTGGGATGGGATAAACAGGACAGGTCAAGGACTTTTTCCAATCAGAACAGGAGCTCATTGTGCTCCTGTTTCTTTCTCCTGTTTCCTTTTTCTCAAACTGAAAAGGAAGCCAAGCAAAATCTGAAGAAACCTTCCAGATGATTCTGACACTTCCCTCTAGGAAGGCATGATCTGTATCTCTCCATTGAGAATTACTGGAATCTAGTATACATCTGACTCCTTTACTTCTTTTATTTAATAATATATTCTTAGAAAATACAAACATCTATAGAGTCCTGGTTTCTCAAATTAGGGTAATGTGTACCCTCAGGGGATGCAACCACATACCAGAGAGTTTAAAAGTCATTTGATAACTGTGGCACAGTTTCCTAGAGAATTTTACTCAGAGGTAAGACACTTAATACATTTTATAATACAATGAACACAAGGAAGTTAGAAAGCAAAATTCATAGGAATCTTTAGGATAAATCAAGAGAATGCAGAGAAGTTGTGGACTCATGGCTGACATTTTAAGACTGGTCCCAGACCTCTTGAGAACATGCTCATACTTTGCTGCAATAGGAGAAATTGGTGAAATAGTGTGAGAAACTCTAGAAGTATTAACATCATTAGGAAGGTGACTCTTCCTTGAATGGAAGTAGGGACAGGAGGGAGGTTGGGGGAAGGAGACTGGGGTGGGGGATGTGGAGAAAAGAAGAGGGAGGGCCTGAGCAAGGTCTAGACAGACAACAGTGCAGAGTTACTTTTTATGTGGTTACCGTTGTTGATTATTTGTGTCAACTGTCTATCCAGCTGCACTTACAAATAAGAGGTAGTTGTTTTTCTTAATCCTAATTCTAATGGGATATACAATAAAATGTTTTTTCTAAAGCAAATTATTCAAGACACAAAGTACATAAAAATAAAGTACTTTGGGCAATTAGATTCTGAATAATTTTGATTTTCTACTTTTCTGTAATTTCCAAACTTCTTTTATGACATGTATTGCTTTCAATAACAAGAAAAAAATAAACAATTGCATTATCTAAAATAAGTTAATTGTATATATAAGCAGGTGTAGTCCACAAAAATGCATGGTAAAGCTCCTGTCACATGGAATATCCTTATTCTTCACGGTAATCAGTCATCTGACAAAGACACAGTGCCTGAGGGAAGCATTATGTCCCCTCTTCTTATCCTTAGCACAAATGCAATGAACAGCTTTATCATATTTACCTCCACATGAAACCCTAGTTTGCCCTTTCAAAGAAAATGCAGATAAAGTCCAATTATTGTAAAAACAAGAACTATTTGCAATGTGATATTGGGGACTGAGAAGTCTGATTCCTGAATTCTCAGTTAATAAATGGTAAATTAATGGACTGATAAAGCACTTAACCAGTAGAGCACAATGGCAATGCTGTCTTGGCTGTTTCAAAGATAGATTATTTACAGCAAAAGAAACTGCCTTACTTCAGTGATAAGTAGATGCAATAGAGGAAAAGAAAGGTTCTACATTTCTCTCTTTCAGGAATTTTTTAGCAGCACTGGTAGAGGGGAAAAAAAAAACCTGCAACTTTTGGAGAAAAGAACCAAAAAAAGAAGAGAGATCAAATAAAGAGAATGAGTTGAGGAAGCTGCAGAGTTTTAGGCTGTTTTCACCACTTATAAGATACTAGAACAACTCAGGAGTAACCCCTGGTTGGCTGCCCCAGGGCAGCTGAGGCAGCATCAGGCAGCCTCAGCCACTGTGCTGCCTGTTACCAAGGTCATTTTTCAGGTGCTCATCAGCCCACGAGGTAAACTGGCAATGTCTAAGCTTTAAGGTGTCTCCTAAAAAGCCCAGTGAAAAAGATAAGCAACATTTCCTTTTTGCCTTAACAGGACAAAGCAGCATAAAAGAAATAGAAGTTCTCTTATTAATATTAATAACACAGAAGTAATGCTGAGTAGAATATAAGAATGAAAAGTAAGATAATTGTAAGTAAATGCAGTGTCCCTGAGGGACATGTAAAACCTCTTCAGGTTAACATGATGCTTTACAATTCATAAAACAGTCTCACAATTATCTCATTTATATCCTAACAACACTGTGGGATAGGTACTTTCACCATTTCACAGGTGAAAAAGAAAACAGGCTTAGAAAAGCCATACAAATGGTGTGTAGCAAAGCTCCAACTGAAACAGATCTTATAAACTCAGTGTCATTTCCACCATGTAAGAGTTATAGCCGGTCAGCAGGTGTTGGGCTGTACTGTGCAAACCTGCAAACCCGGTAGCTGCCATACTTTAAGACTGAAGAAAGATCCAAGAGACAGTGACAGAGACATCACTGGTTTACTGGATAGGATATCTTACACATCCGCAGCAAAATGGTCCTGGAGCAACACTTCGCAGTGCCTGGCAGACAGCAGGCAGACCACAGCAGCAATTGTCACCCCTAGGGGATGAAGGAGGCTACCACTTGCAGGGGAAATTGACATCAGATTGGTTCAGCAGTTACCAGGGAAACCAGCAACTGGGGCAAATCCCTCAGAGCCCTCAGATTTACAACCATCACAAGGGCTGATGCTTCTCTTTCATAAACAAGGAGGCAGAATCATTCTTGGCTAAGGACTAGAACAATCACTAGCTGGGGCAGGGGGCAAGGATGTTCCTGTGAGAAGGGTATAGGTGAGAAGCAGGAACTGGTTGAACAGGGGATGTGCAGAGAGCAAGTGAAGAGCCATGTTAAGTGGTGTGACCATACAACAGGCAAGGCAAAAACAGTATAAAACTGCAATTATCCTTGAAAGCTTCTTAAGATGCCCACAAAGTACAGGACAGTAGTCGTACTCAATGCAAAATAGCTCGTTTTCCCCTCCGCATTGGGAGAGACTTCTAATCCTTCAGATGAATGTGAATGAAGCTACCTACATTTAGGGGCTATACTGTACCCCCAAACTACTATTCTTTTAAACATAAGAATCACACTCAGTACAGCCTGATTGCTGTTAATGAGTTGACAGTGAGGCAAGAGCAAATTCACAAGGGCACCTCGTCCTCACCATCACCACAGAGCATGGCTGGCTGAGCCAAAGCACAGGAGAATCACGGACACCATGAAACTGCTCCATCTCCTGAGTGCGCAGCTGAAGTTGCGTGAGTCTAGTAAACATGGGTATTCTGTGACTCTACTGTACTCTATAGTTATAGCAAATACCCATGCATTGGCTCAGACAGACACTGAATGCCTAAGATGCTGGGTGCTAGGAATGCAAGAATGAACAAAGCAGTCTTGTCTCCAGAGTGTCTGCATTTAACAGAAGCAATAATCAGATTAAGCAGAGTTTGTTCAATTTGGCAAACTTTCATTAAATGACTGTCACTGTACTAATTTCTTGAGAAAACTGAGCTAAATGTGCAAGGTCCTGGCTCTAATGGAGTTTATTTAGAAAGGTGACACAACAAAGTACTGTTCTCAGAATTTAGTGTAAGAAACCATTCCTGTCTGAAAGGAATGTCTGCTGCATCTGAGTCGGGCCTTCAACTTCATAAGACAAGCAAGCAGCATTAAAAAACACAGGCATTCCAGGCAGGACAAGCTGGAAGAAGAGCTAGGAGTCCCATCTGACTGCACTGAGGGGTCCAATAGAGCTGATACACATTAAGTACAACTAAGAATGAAGGAGATAATTAGAAGAGGGAAAGCAAGAATTCATTCACTTCTCTCTATCTCCACTGCTTACACCCAGGTCAAGACCATCATGGTTCCCTTGCCTCCTGCCCAGGAAGGCGCTACCTCCCAGCCTCTCTTACAATTAGAACTGAGCCAATGTGATGTAGTTCTGGTAACAGGGTACCAGCCAAAGTGTTCACATCACTTCCAGGTCTGTTCTTAAACCCCCAAACCGTTATCTATACTTGCTCTTCCCTTTCCTGATGACTGTAAAGGCCATGGATTAAAGATAGAGTTAAAATATGGGTGGAGCCTGGCTGTTCAAGGTACCACTAGAGTTGCCCAAGAGAGAGGCCCAACTAACTACACTGTTTCGTGCGCAAAGAAAAAAAAAAAAAAAACTGTGGTGTTAAAACACTGATTTTTAAAATATTTCTTTCCAAGGTACAGCTCAGTCTCTCTTGATACCTTCCTAAGTAGTCTCTAATTCTCTGCCTCATTTGAACGCACACAACTACGAAAGCAATCCTCTTCAAACACAAACTGGATCACCATGTTGCTGTTTATTAGACTTCCAGGGCTTCCTGTTGCACCAGAATAAACTGAAATGCCTAACAAGACTGGCAAGGCCCTGTATCACCTGGCTTCTGCCCTCCTTTGCAATCTCATCTCAAACTACTCTCTCCCCTCATTTACCACATTCTATATGCACATGTTCTTCTTCTTGCTTATAACCTTCCTCCTCCTGTTGTTGTTCTCCATGTGGCCATTATAGTCCCATTTTTTAGGGCTCAGCTTACGTGGGCAGCTTAAGAGAGAACGAGAGAAACCCTCCAATACCTTATTTTATGGGACGTTACCCCTTGTTACTTTCTAGATCAGCCTCCTGTTTACTTCAAAAGCAGCCCATCTGTACCTTCTGAAAAATTTAACTGTTGTTATTAGTCAGGGGAGCTTAAAACACCTCTAAGTCCCGCAAAGCAAAAGGCAAGCCTGCTAAACTTTGATGGAAGCACTGTATTAATAGCCCTGTTTCTAAACCTGGAAAGTATATTAAGATTAAGGACACTTGGATAGCTTCCTCTCTCATGTCTTTTGATGTTAGCAATACTCTGGCAGTGTATGAAATGGCTCATCTACACATTTTAGTTTCAGGCTCACCAATGATGTGTATATTTATGGGTTTCATTAGTCTTCTCAACTTGCTCATTGATGTGGAGGAATTCAAGATAGATAAAACTGCCCCAGGCAACCCTCAGAAATAGCTCTCTTTCTCAAAACACTTTAAAAGGATTTATTTAAATCATAAGATGGCAACAGAAGATTGAATATTTTTATCACTATCTACATTTCTGAAAAAGTTCACCTAGCACTTTTTAAAAAAAAACTTAAAATTTGAAATATAAATTCATAGGAAATCATAAAAACAGTACAAAGAAGTACCCTTTACCCAGTTTGCCGTAATGGTAATATCTTAAATAACTAGAGTACAATGTCTAAAACAGGAGAATAACATTGTTACAATCCAGAGAGTTTATCAAATTTCACCAGTTTTAGGTGTACTTGTGTGAAGAGCTGACTCATCTGAAAAGACCCTCATGATGGGAAAGATTGAGGGCAGGAGGAGAAGGGGATGACAGAGGATGAGACGATTAAATGGCATCACCCACTCAATGGACATGGGTTTGGGTGAACTCCGGGAGTTGGTGATAGACAGGGAGGCACGGCATGCTGCGGTTCATGGGGTCGCAGAGTTAGACACAACTGAGTGACTGAACTGAACTAAACTGTGTGATTTTACGGTTCTATACAATTTTATCAGCAGAGGAGATTCTGGGCCTTGCATTTGTCTCTTATAGTTGCTATACGTTCGAAAGCTAATAAAAACAATCCACAGGTTCTGTATCTCAGGATTTAACCAACCAAATTAAAAATATTAAAAAATCCAGAAAGTTCCCAGAAGCAAAACTTAAATTTACCAGCAACTAGTTTCAAGCATTTATATTGCACTGGAATGGGTGAATTTAACTCAGATGACCATTATATCTACTACTGTGGGCAAGAATCCCTTAGAAGAAATGGATTAGCCATCATGGTCAACGAAAGTCTCAAAAATGACAGAATGATCTCTGTTCGTTTCCAAGGCAAACTGTTCAATGTCACAGTAATCCAAGTCTATGCCCCAACCAGTAACGCTGAAGAAACTGAAGTTGAACGGTTCTATGAAGACCTGCAAGACCTTTTAGAACTAACACCCAAAAAAGATGTCCTTTTCATTATAGGGGACTGTAATGCAAAAGTAGGAAGTCAAGAGAACACCTGGGGCAACAGGCAAACTTGGCCTTGGAATGCGGAATGTAGCAGGGCAAGGCTAATAGAATTTTGCCAAGAGAATGCACTGGTCATAGCCAACACTCTCTTCCAACAGCACAAGAGAAGACTCTACACATGGACATCACCAGATGGTCAACACCGAAATCAGATTGATTACATTCTTTGCAGCCAAAGATGGAGAAGCTCTATACTGTCAGCAAAAACAAGACCAGGAGCTGACTGTGGCTCAGATCATGAACTTCTTATTGCCAAATTCAGACTTAAATTGAAGAAAGTAAGGAAACCACTAGACCATTTAGGTATGACCTAAATCAAATCCCTTATGATTATACAGTAGAAGTGAGAAATAGATTTAAGGGACTAGATCTGATAGATAGAGTGCCTGATGAACTATGGATGGAGGTTCCTGACATTGCACAGGAGACAGGGATCCCCATGGAAAAGAAACACCAAAAAGCAAAATGGGTGTCAGGGGAGGCCTTATAAATAGTTGTGAAAAGAAGCGAAGCGAAAAGCAAAGGAGAAAAGGAAAGATATAAGCATCTGAATGCAGAGTTCCAAAGAATAGCAAGGAGAGATAAGAAAGCCTTCTTCAGTGATCAATGCAAAGAAATAGAGGAAAACAACAGAATGGGAAAGACTAGAGATCTCTTCAAGAAAATTACAAGGAAAAATTTCATGACAAGGTGGGCTCGATAAAGGATGGAAATGGTATGGACCTAACAGAAGCAGAAGATATTAAGAAGAGGTGACAAGAATACACAGAAGAACTGTACAAAAAAGATCTTCATGACCCAGATAACCATGACAGTGTGATCACTCACCTAGAGCCAGACATCCTGGAATGGGAAGTCAAGTGGGCCTTAGAAAGCATCACTACGAACAAAGCTAGTGGAAGTGATGGAATTCCAGTTGAGCTATTTCAAATCCTGAAAGATGATGCTGTGAAAGTGCTGCACTCAATATGCCAGCAAATTTGGAAAACTCAGCAGTGGCCACAGGACTGGAAAAGGTCAGTTTTCATCCCAATCCCAAAGAAAGGCAATGCCAAAGAATGCTCAAACTGCCACACAATTTCACTCATCTCACACGCTAGTAAGGGAATGCTCAAAATTCTCCAAGCCAGGGTTCAGCAATACATGAACCGTGAACTTCCAGATGTTCAAGCTGGTTTTAGAAAAGGCAAAGGAACCAGAGATCAAATTGCCAACATCCACTGGATCATCAAAAAAGCAAGAGAGTTCCAGAAAAACATCTATTTCTGCTTTATTGACTATGCCAAAGCCTTTGACTGTGTGGATCACAATAAACTGTGGAAAATTCTGAAAGAGATGGGAATACTAGATCACCTGACCTGCCTCTTGAGAAACCTATATGCAGGTCAGGAAGCAACAGTTAGAACTGGACATGGAACAACAGACTGGTTCCAAATAGGAAAAGGAGTACGTCAAGGCTATATATTGTCACCTGCTTATTTAACTTATGTGCAGAGTACATCATGAGAAATGCTGGGCTGGAAGAAGCACAAGCTGGAATCAAGATTGCCGGGAGAAATATCAATAACCTCAGATATGCAGATGACACCACCCTTATGGCAGAAAGTGAAGAGGAACTAAAAAGCCTCTTGATGAAAGTGAAAGAGGAGGGTGAAAAAGTTGGCTTAAAGCTCAACATTCAGAAAATGAAGATCATGGCATCCGGTCCCATCACTTCATGGGAAATAGATGGGGAAACAGTGGAAACAGTGTCAGACTTTATTTTGGGGGGCTCCAAAATCACTGCAGATGGTGATTGCAGTCATGAAATTAAAAGATGCTTACTGCTTGGAAGAAAAGTTATGACCAACCTAGACAGCATATTCAAAAGCAGAGACATTACTTTGCCGACTAAGGTCCGTCTAGTCAAGACTATGGTTTTTCCAGTAGTCATGTATGGATGTGAGAGTTGGACTGTGAAGAAGGCTGAGCGCCGAAGAATTGGTGCTCTTGAACTGTGGTGTTGGAGAAGACTCTTGAGAGTCCCTTGGACTGCAAGGAGACCCAACCAATCCATTCTGAAGGAGATCAGCCCTGGGATTTCTTTGGAAGGAATGATGCTAAAGCTGAAACTCCAGTACTTTGGCCACCTCATGCGAAGAGTTGACTCAGTGGAAAAGACTCTGATGCTGGGAGGAATTGGGGGCAGGAGGAGAAGGGGACGACAGAGGATGAGATGGCTGGATGGCATCACTGACTCGATGGATGTGAGTCTGAGTGAACCCCGGGAGTTGATGATGGACAGGGAGGCCTGGCGTGCTGCGATTCATGGGGTCGCAAAGAGTCGGACACGACTGAGCGACTGAACTGAACTGAGGTTTTGCAAGCAATCTAGAGATGAGTTAAAGTATATATCAGGATGTGCGAAAGTTATACACAAGTATTATGCTGTTTCATATGAGGGAGTTGAGGACCAGTAATCCCCAGGGGCCTGGAACCAATCCCCTGCAGATATCAAGGGTTGACTGTACTCATAATAAGATACATTTGCTTTAATTTGACTACAATTTTAACATCTTCACCTTCAGTTTAACAGACAGAAAACAGGATTTATGTACTCATGAGAGCTGATTTTTCTTACATTTCTTGAGCAGGAGATTATTAGGCAAAGTACGATTCAATTTTCTTAACATTTGTTGAAAATTTAGGTGCCAGGCACAGTGTCAGGATAGTGTGGGATAATAAAAACAAAGTAAGACACGGCTGTACCTTCAGGATATAAAAGCCAGTAGGGATGTACTAAATATAAATTTGGATGTAATTTCCCCAAACACCATAGTGCTTTCTAAAAGTGAATGTCAGCCTTTATTCAAACTGAGACATGCATAAGATTCCCAGTAGACAGCATCAACTCTCTCGGTCTGCCCATGCTACAAGGGCAAGCACTAGCAGGTTACTGGTAGGGTGCTGACAATATGCAACTTGTTAAGATAATAATGTTCTCTGGCAAGAAACTACGATTTTTTAAGAATTCACAAACCACAGACATTCACAGTAAAAGAGGCTTTGGAAAACAACATCATTTAACACCTTGATTATGAAATATATTCCCTTTGGTCCTATGTCAGAACATATAAAGTTGGAGACATACTGTTTATCTGACCTCTGATACAGCTAGGGAAGCAGTCACACTAAGTACTGGTATGGTTTTGGATTGCTGCTGGAGAAGGTTTGTTGCTGTTTTTAACTATACTGGTTGTTCAGTAAGGAATTCAAAATTTTGAAAGAACAGTAATTAAATTCGAATTCAGGAATGAATTCCAAATTATAAAATTAACCATTAGACAGCATTAATTCACAAGAACATTCAGATTCAAAGTAGAGCAATTTTTATGAAAATGAAGACCGCAGCAGGGTATTGTGAGGAAAGCAGGATACAGAAACTGCAAAGGTCAGATCTTTCTGGAACCTGATATCACACTGATACTAGTCATCAGAGCATCTTTCAGTCACCAACATCTTTTTCCCAATTATCCTTCTCCCATCTACTGCCCTCTGCTCCTACTCACTGCTTACGGAAGATCAAAGAGCAAAGAAGAATCAGAAAGTGTTATGAAAATGTTATGCCTGCTCTCTCTCTTCTAAGATAGGGAAATTACTATACTTTCTGTTGTTATCAGGTGACAGAATAACAGAGAAGCCTCTAAAAGAATGTCCAAATGAAAAACCAGAGAACAATATTTTGTTAATTTAAACTGTAGGTCCAAGTTTCAAACTTTAGCTGGTGAACATTATAGTCTTCTTTGGAACGTAGGCATAACTAAGCAGAGAATGTAATTAAAAACTTTTTTTGCTGTGTAATTAATACATCAAACTTTGTCAATAAAAAAATTATTACCACCCAAGATGAGAAAGTTGGAACAATTCCTAGCTCCTCCTGATTCTAGTCTTACAAGTAAAACTTCATTATTTCATTGCAAGTAATGTGAACTCTACACATTTTAAAAAATCCATATATAAAATATAAATATGAGAACATATTCCAAAGCGACTCATATACAATGTAATTTTGCCATTTGTTAGCCTATATGTTATAACCCAAATAGCCACATAGAAAAGAACAACACAGGCTCACCTACTTAAGATCTCTAAGGACTCAAGGCTGTATGTTGCTTCTCTGCTTTATGTTCTATTTATGTATTATACCAAAACTGCATTTTTTGCAAAGAAATATTTATTATATGCAAATAAGTTCACTGTGCAGTAGACCGTCTTTTAGTCTTCAACACTGACAACACTTTAGAATATGCACCCTCCACTAGGGCTTCCCTGGTATCTCAGCGGTAAAGAATCCACCTGTCGACGCAGGAGACATGGGTTCAATCCCTGGTTGGGGAAGATACCACATGCTGCCGTGCAACGAAGCCCATACACCACAACTATTAAGCCTGTGATCTAGAGCCTGTGAACTTCAACTTTTGAGCCCACGTGCTGCAACTACTGAAGCTCGTGAGCCCTAGAGCCAGTGCTCTGGAACAAGAGAAACCACTGCAATGAGAAGCCTGGGCACAGCACCTAGAGAGTAGCCCCTGCTCACCACAATAAGAGAAAGCTCATGCAGCAACAAAGACTCACCACAGCCAAAAATAAATGATTTTTTAAAACTTTCATTAACAGGCAGTAAAGCCCAAGTGTTGTCCTTTGTAGATAAAACTTATACACTGACATTATTATTATTAATCAATGTGTGCCTTGAATTTATGTTTTCAGTAGTAGCGATTATCTCGCATTAAGCTCTGACCAAGTTTCCCTTGAGAGCAACAGAATCTTCTGAAATTTAGCTGGTTGGGGTTTGATATGCAATTTATGGTAAGCCTAGTCCCCCTTAATAGGCCTCACTAACTGATGCTCTTAGGAAATGTTTCACCGACCACAGACAAAATGGAGCCAGTAATTTTTACTGACTACTGTCCCATAGCATGTTAACACATGACATGTAACCCTCAAGCCCTTAACAGATACATTCCTGAGCTGGACATTTCCTTCTGGTCAACAAATTAGATACTGGATTTCCATAATCTGAACTATCAGCAATTCAAAACTACCAAAAGAATCACAGCAGGAGCAGTTAGAATGCTACATGATAAACAAATCTAAAACTCTTAATGACATATGTTCATCCAGAAGGGAGAAAACACACACATGTGCGGACATGGATAATGTCATCATCAGTTAATTTAACGACATTTCTCATGATGTATTAAAACAGTATTATTTTTTTTAAAAAGTATTATTCTAGGAACCACTTATACTCATTTACAACACCCTCAACGGTACAATGCTTGGTAAGAATAAATACTAAAAGAGAGAGAAGAATTAATCTACAGAACTCACAAAGATGATTACCTGGTAGTCTGGTTTTGTAAAATAATCCAAAGAGGAAATGTGCTCCAGAAAGATGCTGAATTCTGGAGGGAGATGTTTTAACATAAGCCTGTGGTCATACCTTTCCTTAATAGAGCCCACTTGTTCCTGGGAAGTAAAGAGAAAAGGAACCAAAGTCAATTTCTCTTGGAAGCTACATATTAAGAGCTTCTCAGTAACAGTCTCAAGGGTATGTAAAATTGAACAATATAATGTGACAATTAAAAATTAAAAGCCTAACTGACATTTCTTTTCTTGGCAACCATCAGTGTTTTCTCTGTTTTGTAGATATTCATTTGTGTCATATTTTAGATTCTACACTGTAAGCGATATCACATGGTTATGTGTCTTTTTCTAACTTACTTCACTTAAAAGACCTAACTGACTTTAAAAAAGAGAACTAGTGAAAATAAAGCTAAGATAGCTTGAAATCTAATCAGAAATGACAGCTGTACTTAAATTAGCATTTTCATAGAAAAAGTTATAATATCAGCTCACAAAAAGAAAAATATACATATTAGGATATAGTGAAAGGGTTGGAAAATGTTAACTCTTATACATAAGTATACTTTCAACAAAAAATGCCTACCCAGGAGAAATTTTTACTCCTTCCCCTACCAAAACTGACGCTTCTATTTTGAAAATTACCTTGTCCTTTATTTTTCTCCAAGGGAGCTGACCAACCACAAATTCCACCAACATGTAGAACAAGGACCAAAGGTCATCATGTCTTCCCATTTCCTTCATAAGCAAAAGAGAATTCAGTCACATTAACATTACTGCTCCTGTGAGTACATTACATTGTTTAAGGCCTAATCATTGTGTTTTCATTTTCCCATAAAACTATCTGGCAGGTATATCTATGTATCCGTATAGTTATAAAGCAATCTACATGGTAGAACAGATTTACTGAAAAACTTTCGATATAAAGAACACCCAAAAACCCAGAAATACTGGAAATAATGTTTTTAAGAACCCATTAATTAATAAATGAGTTAATTAATTAGTAAAGGAAGGTGGCTGCCAAGGAATTCAGAGGAGGGGGAAAGGGGAGTCAGTGCTAAGTGGGTACAGAGTTTCAATGTTGCAAAATGAAAAGTTGTAGAAATCTGGTGCAAAATAATGTGGATATACTTAACACTACTTAATTGTATATATCAAAATGTTTAAGGCGGCAAATTGAATGTTATGTGTTCTTTACTACAATATATAAAAAAGATGAAGTAGCAGCAAAGAAAATCTTTAGAACCAAAATGAAAAGAAAGCTGGAAACATGAAAAGCAACCTAAGACTGAAGCTTTGGTTTTGGCTGTTTGGAGGCATCTGTCATAGGTTTATCAACCAGGGTTTTATCAGTCATGTAGGGGACAGGTGTAAAAACATTAAGCCTACACAAGACAGGAGTTGTAACTGAGACACTGCCCCACCTCTACCCCTACCATATACCTAGGACCCTCAAAGGGCTATCTTTAATGCAATATTTGGTACGTACGTTATTACTACAATAATTTTATTCCTGGTAAAATTTGACCACTATCAAAGAGATAGTGTTATTTTAAAACAAAAACAAACAAACAAAAAACAACATCCTGAGAATCTGTTACCATGGGCCTACCCCTCACTCAGATTTGGGGTTTAAATTTATATTGTCTCAGATTTATATTGTCTATGTGGTCCAGGAAACCAAGTCCAGAAATGGTGTTTTCTGGGTGATCCTATTCTGCAGTAATGATAGATGCAAATGAAAATCCTCTCAAGGTAAAAAAGCACCCTTAAATTTAGGCCTCTTTGAAGTCTTATAGATAAAACCCCACCAGATCATTATTTAAAATAGCCCAGGTTCCTCTGTCCACAGGATTCTCCAGGCAAGAATACTGGAGTGGGTTGCCATTTTATTCTCCAGGGGATCTTTCTGACTCAGGGATCAAACCCACATCTCCTGCATTGGTAGGCAAATTCTTTACCACTGAGTGACCAGGGAAGCCCTTAGGAAGCATTACAAATCTCAAAGAGAATAAATATAAAGAAATCCACGCCAAAGCAGATTTGAAAATTTCTACAGGACACCGAAGACAAAGAGAAGATACCAAAAGTAGTCAAGAAAAAAAAAGACAATTAAATGCAAGTTTCCCTGGTGGCTCAGACGGTAAAAGCATCTGCTTAAAATGTGGAAGACCCAGGTTCTATCCCTGGGTGGGGAAGATCTCCTGGAGAAGGAAATGGCAACCCACTCCAGTACTCTTGCCTGGAAAATTTTATGGATGGAGGAGCCTCATAGGCTACAGTCCATGGGGTCCCAAAGAGTTGGACACAACTGAGTGATTTCACTTTCACTTTTCACTTTCAGCAAGAATGGACAAAGATCTCAGTAAGAACCACAGAACCAGAAGTAAAATAATTTCTTCAAAGTATTATGATAAATGGGCTTCCCAGGTGGTGCAGTGGTAAAGAATCCTCCTGCCAAAGCAGGAGACATGGGTTTGATCCCTGTGTCAGGAAGATCCCCTGGAGTAGGAAATGACAACCCACTTCAGTAATAGTGCCTAGAAAATTCCATGTATAGAGGAACCTAGTAGGCTACAATCCATGGGGTTGGAAAGTTGGCCATGATTGAGTGACGGAGCGCACACACATTGCGATAAAACAAGTATTAACAAAGGATTAAAATGCAGGAAAACAATGAGATGAAGTAAACAGTATTCAAGTATTTTGAAAAGTCCTTGTATTGTTTGGAAATTATTCATGTTAGAAGTTTCAGATTCTCTAAATAAACCTGCTTTCACTTAAAAGAAAACAAAAAACAAACAAAAATGGTTAAGATTTAGGTACCCCCAAAATAGAAATGCAGTGCATTAAGTTTAAAAATTATCAAATCAAGGTCACAGAGCATGGAAGAAAGAAGTATATTAGAATTACCTGGGAATTATTTTTAAACTAGACAACAATCTCTCAAGGTTCTGCTAGTTGTATTCCTCTGTCACCACATACATTGACGGTAAGTATTGTGAAGCTGTGCTAACGTATAAAGCATTCTATTCCTCAGATGTGTTAGGACCAGAAAAGAAGGGTAAGAACCACTGCAATATGTGATCAAATTTCCCTATCAACATTAATAAGTAGGTTAACAGAACAGCTGATAGATCACTCTATGCTGGAAAGGCTTTTAGAAGAAATCTGTACTCTTCAAATTAAAAAAAAAAAACACATAATCTCTTTCTAGTAGTTATTTTGGAAATGCTTATATTATGATCCCTGAACATGTTTATGCTTATCTCAACATGAATGTCATATTTCAAAGATTCCAATGTGAACATATTCTTTTACAGAATTAATTTGAAAGCATAGTACTCCTAAAATTTTGCAAGAATCAATCTGGAGAATGAACACTTTCTTTTCAAGACAGAATAATTAACTAAATACCACAAAATAAAGCACACTGAATCAAATCAAATGAGTTACAAATGCTTAGCTGAGTATTTCACACAGATAAAAAAATACTTTAACTATTTTCAATTTATAATCACATCCTAAGAAACCAAGTTAACTGAAGCATTGCGTGTAAAACCACAGCATTCTCGTCCTATTACATTTAGCATCAGTCAAGTTTTAATTAAAGCAGTTTTGGCTGCACAAGAATAAGGTAACAAAAATCAAGAAATTTCTCTTTATCAAGGAATCACATGTTAAATTTCCCAACTCTGTCCAAACAAATTCAAGGATTGAGAATCCATAAAGTACTCACCTTTCCTACTCACAACTAAAGTTCAGGGTGAGGAAAAAAAGTATTAGAGCAAAACAAAAGGATAAAAGTAAGAAAAAAAAGAGAGGTTTTTAAAATTTAACCCAAAAAGAGATGAACAATTCACTAAAGATGAAAGAAAAATTTAAGCTTCTATATTTTAGATCTTCATAAAAACAAATGTTTGATGGAGAGAGAATATAATAGATTAGATGTATCTTACAGATAAAATGATGACCTACATTTCATTACGTATTGATAATATGAATTCCCAAATAAATTCTTGAAATAGAACACAGATGTCTTATTTATGCAAAATTCTTTAATAAATGTATTAATACTTACTTATATCTAATTAAGGACACAAGAGTCCCCATAGATGTGTATATAATTAGCTATTAGATTTTCTGCCAAATTCAATTTTATTTTCTCTGTAGCTGTACACATCTATTATATATCCACTATACACCTTACCATGCATTAGTATTACTAACACCTCTGCACTCTAATGTAAAGAAGTCAATCTGATTCGAGCATCAGCATGCTCATACAGTTATGACTCGAGTTCAGACACCTACCCTGTTCCGATGAGCATTGATTGATGCATAACGAACTGTCCCTCGAAAGCCTGCCACAGCTCGAGGCTACAAAACCAAGCAAAGAGTAATAAATGAGCTTTAAGTAGCATAAGATTCAGCACAGGTGAGCTCATGAAGTAGAAGGAGAAACATGTATTATAGTCAAGAAAACATGACTTAAATTTCTAACTTTTTTTAATAACTGAAATTATAATAATTAGAGGAGAATATCTCTAAATCATATGTTTAAAATATAATAGCTATTAATGAGCCCTATTTTAATTATCAATGAATCTCATTTTTTATACCTACATTTTAAAATAAAGTAGGATTTATGATAAATAAACTCTATCCATGAGAAAACATAAATGCTTTCATGTACCCAGAATCATGCCAAGCATCATAGTATATACATTAATATTCAGACTCTGGTTACAAATAAGTACATTAAAAACATGAGGTCTAAGCAAACTAAGATACCAACTCTTTGTCTTGGCTATATCACTCAAACTCAATTCAGAGATGGTGGCAACTTGAACCTCTCCCTGTACGTGTAATTCACATATTCATAAACTCAAGTTATTGCACACTTATTATGTGCCAGGTACTGGAATAAACTCTACATAATATGTGAATCCCAGTCCCAGAGAGCTCAACTTGGAATAAAGTCTAAATTCCAGTTATTTGGCCTATAACACCTTCCATGATTCTGGCATTTGCCTCATGCCAAAATGGATTTACTTGAGGTTTCCCCTCCAATCAAGTTTGTTTCTAGCACAAGACTTTGTACTTGTTACTCTCTCTAGCTGGAACTCCATCTCTCTACACACCTCCAATGGCAGGCTCTTCTATCCCAAATTCAGCCCTCTGCTTGAATGTCACCGCCTCAGAGAAATATTCTTTAATCATCATAATTTAAAATAATATCTGCCCTTGCAATGCCACTCTGTTCTTTTACTCTGCTTTATTTTTTTTCACAAAACATCTTTTGCTACCTAAAATTGACTTTATTCATATTTTTACTTATTTGGTTTTTCCCTGCTTCTTTCAATGGAATATAAACCCTGTGATGGCAAAGTCTTTGTTTTGCCCACTTTACAGACACAGAAACAAGTTCCAAAAAATAAACTTATTTGAGGACACAGAATTAGTAGGTGATAAAACCAGGCATCAACCAAGGTCTTCTGACTTGAAATCATACACTCTATTTCATGCTAAATCACTTCAGTCGTGTCCAACTCTGTGCAACCCCATGGACTGTAGCCCACCAGGCTCCTCTGCCCATGGGATTCTCCAGGCAAGAATGCTGGAGTGGGCTGCCATTTCGTTCTCTATGTTTCTACTTTACTGTTTCACAAATATCAAGTCAGTGCCTTTAAGATTCACGGATGATGCTATAGCTCAACAGGAAAACTGCCGTACTTTAAAATGATCATGGCCAATAATTTTCATTAGTAGAATTTTTTGCTCTCTTTTTTAGTAATGTCAAATTATCCTCAATTAACATGTACTAATGTGGTAGTCTGAAGAGATTACAATGAATGTTATTTTAAAAGTCTTCAGTTATCAGAGTCGTCTCAGCCATATGCTACACAGATAAACATTCTATGTGTTCTTCCTCCATTTGTTCATTTCTGCAACCTGTGTTTAATCTGTTCATATTAATTATCTACTTATTTCTTCTTTCATCAACTTATCTTTTCTCCTTCAGTTATTCCTTTTTAGTTTCAAGATTTAACTATTTTTAAAATGCTCTTTGTATTTAATGTCAAGTCTCAGGAATCAAAAATTTCTGCAATCTATTTAAGCTCCCTTTTTTCCCTTAGCTGCCATTCACTGACAATCACAGTCAACAGATCTCAATATTTTCCTAAGACATCATGACTAACAGGAATATCTAATATTCTCAATTTGGTTGATGTAACTCTGAGGTTGGAGATTTCTCCTTCTAGAAGGAAAACAATTAAGAGTCCTTCGTTCTGGCTCTGACCTTACTTTTGCCATGGAAAGGTTGAGACAGAGGTAAAGAGATCAGCTGCCTAGGGAGATTTTGATGTGATCCCTCCAAGAAATAATACCAGGTCAAAGAAATTCAGCCACCTTAAATGATACAGAAAAAACAATTCAACCTAACTGGGGAAAGCAGCTATAAACGCAGGTAACTGTAATTGAAAGTAGATTATAATAAACACCATTAGCAAAGTACAATGAACTATGAAAGTCTAGGAGTGGTAAGAATTAGTTTTACTTGGTGAGAAGAAAGGAGAAGTCCTGTGGAGGAAGGATGTCTTAAGAATAAGGCAACACATAACTGAGCCTTGAAATAGATGATCTCCAGAAACTGCCTCAACTGATGATAATTTGGCAATAGCTATTTCAGACGGTAAAGATCTGCCTGCAATGCAGGAGACCTGGGTTCAAGCCCAGGTCAGGAAGATCCCCTGGAGAAGAAAATGGCAACCCACTCCAGTATTCTTGCCTGGAGAATGCCATGGACAAAGGAGCCTGGCAGGCTACCGTCCATGAGATTGCAAAGAGTGGGACATGACTGAGTGACTTTCACTATTAACCATCAAAGCTGCAAATGCATACGTTCTCTTTGACCCAGCAATTACACTTCTGGAGATTTGTCCTACAGACAGACACTTTGCAGCTGCTCTATATTCTGACACGGAAAGATCTCCTGACACACTGTAAAGTGAAAGAAAAAGGGAAGTGTACATTATGCTATCTTTTGAATCAAAAGGAAAAAATAAGAGTACACATTTGTACTTATTGTACACACATAATGAACTTCAGAAAGAATATGTTAAGGAACTAAACATTAAGAACAGAGGAGCCTGGCAGGCTATGGTACATAGGGTCACAAAGAGTCAGACACAACTGAAGCAACTAACCAGAAGCAGCATGCAAGCATTATCTTAAAATGCCCAGTTTCCAACAAGAAAAAATTACAAGACATGCAAAGAAACAAGAAAGTGTGACCCATATATGTAAAAAAAAAAAGTAGGCAACAAAAACCACTTATGAGAATGACTAGATGCTGGACATAAAAAGATTTCAAAGTGGGTATTATAAATATGTTCACAGAACTAAAGGAAAGCTTGATTAAAGAAAGGAAAGTATAACGGCAATGCCATATCAAACAGAAATTTTAATAAAGAGAAATTTTAAAACAGAACTAAATGTAAATTCTGGGTATGACAAACACAGTAACTGAAACAAAAGTAGTATATGATGTAGAAAGAAGCTCAGACTGCAAAAAAGACCCTTGATCCTAAAGGGGTAATGTGTTTTCTTACAAGATACACTCTAACTCTGTGCATGTTTTTAAAAGCTGTAACACTCAATAATAAAATTAATGAATACTATCTGTAACATAATCATAAACTCTATATGATACTTCTTGGATGATATCCATTCTGATACACCATCGGCATTTCTTTAAAAAGAGTGATACTATAATAAGTTAATTCTCAAATATTTAATAATAGTATGAAAAATCTTACTGGTCTGACGTCACCACAGGAATTGGTAAACTGTCGAGCCAGGCCAAAATCAAGCATATAACATTTCCGACACGTACTAGGAAAGCGACCCATGGCAAAGTTTGACTAGAAAATAAAGAATGAAAACATACCTATTATTATTATACTTAGTCCTTATATCTTATCCTTCCTGTATTTTAATTCTTCTATTTAAACTCTATATAATACACATCCCACATATACTGCTCTGGTCAATGTTTATTGGATATTAACACATTATTTTGCTGCAGGTTCTATTAATGCCTAAGATCAGGTGAACTTGAGCAAAAAATTTATTTGATTATTATAAAGTTACATAAAATACAACACTGATTTAATTGGAGTCAGTACTTATTAAAGTTTCTTGAAATTCTAGTCTAAATCACTACTTAAACAAACACCCAACCCTTATTTTTTTAAATGGGAAGAACTAGGAGTGAACAAAATAGAATATATAGTCCAGAAATTGAAATGAATTTCCTATAAGCATCATGAAGCTGAATTTCACTAAGTGCAAAAATGAAAATACAATTCAAGGAAACATAACAGACTTAAGGACAATATATTTTCCATGCTTCCCTTAACAAAGATAAATGTAGCATTAACTGACCACAGGTTTGCAAAAATGGGTATATTAAGTAAAAGAATTTATAAAAGCAAAAGTCTAATTGTTATAGAATTGTTAGCTTTTATTTTAAAATACTGTTCTACTTAGGGAGCTTTCTAATCATATTGGAAACTCTTCAATTACTATGCTTCTCAAATAATGACATTTAACTTGACATGGAAATAAAAGCAGGAAAAATCTACATTACATTAAGTCTGACTCAACTATGTTAATTTTAGCTGTCATCTTCACGTAAGCTGTTTAATTTTTGAAATCATGTAGCAACAGATGGGTATAATTTTCAACTGCAACAAGCAACACAGTAAATTTATAGTAAATACAGCATATCAGAAATGGGTCATTTCCCCTGTGAGTAACACAAAAACCAAGGAGAAAATAAAAGCATATTTAACAGTTACAGAAATTGCAATTTCTAGGAAAACAGAATAGAAAAAAATACTATATTGGCACGGTAGCACTCAGGAGAAAAAGCAAGCTCTTTTATAATTGATGGTTTCTTTCAAGTATAATTTGTCACTTGAGAAATAGTTCAAAGAACACAATGCCAACATCTAAAAACAACATGAATCTGTATTTTTAACCAATATCAGAAAAAAGAAATCCAAAGAATGACTATCAATTTAGGTGTAAGGCTAAGTAAGTATCAGTGTTAACACATAAGTCAAACATGAGTAATTTTTAATTTGGCTGCTGAACAACTTTCATTGTATGAGAAAAGCTCTTGATTATAAGTTATAGTATATAATTATCATTTTTTAAAAATTAAAAGGCAAGTTACAATACATTTCAAGTTTACATCTCTGCCACAGAAACTGAAATATTATCTTGTATTTAACATAGAAACCTACATTTGTAATTTAATGTGTCCCATCATAAGACTGGGCTTCCCAGGTGGTGCCGTGGTAAAGAACCTGCCTGCCAATGCAGGAGACACAAGAGATGTGTGTTTGATCCCTGGGTTGGGAAGATCCTCTGGAATAGGAAATGGCAACCTGCTCCAATATTCTTTCCTGGAAGATTTCATGGACAGAGGAGTCTGGTAGGCTACAATCCATAGAGTTGCAAAGAGTCTGACACTACTGAGTGAGTGAGCACACACACACATGGTAAGACCAAGAGCACCAAGCAAACTCATTCTGAGCTCTGGCAGGAAAAGGCCCCCTACCGGTTTGATGTCTCGGTGCAAGAATCCCACAGAATGGATGCTCTCAATAGACTCCAGAATCTGTCTACCCAAGCGAAGAGTAGTGCTAATGGTGAACGTGCCCCGGGACTGGCTACGGCGTAGATCTGCCAGATTCCGACCCTGTGGAAACCAAATAAACGCTTTCAAGTGTGCTACTGAAAGCATGGGAGAAGAGCAGAGAATTATTCGTTTACCATTAAAAGATGTTTTGACTGAAATAGCAAGGATTTTATCTGAATCATGATCCTCTCACTCGAGAAGAATTCTCTTAAGATAATGTATGAAGATTTCAGACAAATTTAAGAATAACCAAAAGTTTTTTAAGTTGTTTCTTTTAAAAAAATTTTTTTTAAAACGAAGGACTCTTTAAATTCAATAGTACTTCACAGTTTGCAAGTTTCACACACATGATTTCATATAATGCCATAAAAACACTTCAAAAATCTCCTATCCCTATATTGCCCCATCTCCTGCTTCCCTCTCCCCACTGTGAACCTGCTTCTTTTTTGTTTTACTCACTAGTTTGTTATAATTTTTAGGTTTCACATAAAAGTTATATCCTGTAGTATTTGTCTTTATCTTTTCTGTGTCTATAACATATTATGTTCCTGAGTCATCATGTTTCCCTTTGTCACTGATGTCGTAACAAAATGTAGTCTTGATTACATATAAAAAATATACATACACAGGGCAGTAATTCCTCATTACTGCCTAACATATATTCCTATACAAACTACTTAACTTTTCTATGTCACAGCTTCCTTATAAAATGGGGACAATAATACTTACCTTATACTGTTTTATAAGGCTTAAACAAGATCCATGTAGTGTCTGGCACACAGTAGGTACTCAATAAGTGCTAATTACTAGTATAAATAAAAAGGTATGAAACAATCACAGCAGTAGATAAAAACAAGGAATTTATCTAGTCTGTGCCAGATATATTACATTCATGATGGATTTAGTCCTTAGCACCCTAAACAGAAGTTGTTACACCAATTTTTCAGATGAGGATACTAAGGCTCAGAGAGTTTAAATAATGTCAACCTGTTAAGATAAAGTTGTTCTTCAAATCTAAGTCTGTTTAACTGGAAAGTGTTCTTTTTCCATTTTACAGTACTGATCTACCCAGAAGACTCCTTATTGAGTAGGTAACAAATTAGCATTCTGATTGAGAGCAGGCTATGATGCTGCAGTTCCACCTGTAGCATTTATATGAAGAATTTATATTCATAGTAATATGGAATTAATATTATTAAATAAAAAAGGAAACTCATTTCTCCCTAAATAATGCTGTAAATTTAACATGATCCAGTAACTATATAAGAGGATTTTATTATTAAAAGTTTTAAACATACTCAAAAGGAAAGAAAGTAATATAATGAACTCTCACATACCTATCCATCACTCAGAATTAATAATTATCAATTATTGGCCAATCTTTTTTCATCTGTTATCCACCCCTCCTCTCCCCATATGTAACATACAATGTCTCCTTTCCTACACACATATACTGGATAACTCTCTTGTAAATTTTAACCATAATTTCATCTACATATATTAGGCAAAGAAATGAAAATATATAATAATATCAAAGAAATTATATGCCAGTTCTATCACAAAAAATTTGAAACTGAAAATATCAATATGAGCCATGATATATTTTTTCTTTTAAAAAAATTTATATACCCTGAACCTATCCACTTGAAAAGAATTTGAAACAATGACCAACCCAATTGCAGGGACCCACAGCATCTAGATTCTGGTCTCTAAATACCATTTCTCATTAGGAGGAATCAGAAAGTAAACTGTGTAAAGTTGCTCAGTTGTGTCCGACTCTGTGAGACCCCATGGACTGTAGCCTGCCAGGCTCCTTTGCCCGTGAAATTTTCCAGGCAATGATAGTGGAGTGGGTTGCCATTTCCTCCTCCAGGGTCAGAAAGTAAGGATGTTATCAAAGCTCCCTACTGGGAGCCAATTCATTTTTCTGAAAACTTGAAATTAAAGAATCAAATATTAGTCCTGCCTTTCTGTGTGAAATGTACCTAAGGATAACCTAATAATTGATGGAATGCTTTTAAAAGAATTCCAGTAATAAAGAGGAATTGTAAAATTATAACTGTACATTTGCAACCCCACTGAAGTAAAGAATTTTGGCAGTGATTACTAACAGGTTGATAAAGCCTAAAAGAAAAATCAGTGGCTCAGACGGTAAAGAATCTGCCTGCAATGTGGCAGACCTGGGTTAGATCCCTGAGTTGGAATGATCCCCTGGAAGAAGGCATGACAATCCACTCCAGCACGGCAACCCACTCCAGTATTCTTGCCTGGAGAATTCCTATGGACTGAGGAGCCTGGGGGGCTATAGTCCATGGGGTCACAAAGAGTTGGACATGACTGAGTGACTCAGCACACACACGAGAAAAATTATGGGAACTTTAAAATGGATGGAGAGGCTGATAGCCTCAGAATCTCACTGATTCCATCTTAACACAACTAAAAGAGACAAGCAGACACACTGTCTGCTGATATAATATAAATAGGAAGCACACAACCCATCTCTGAAGTATTCTAGCAAAATAAAACTGGAATCTGATCTAATCACAAATTTATAGACAATACAGGGGACAGAAGGATATGTTAAGTATTACCACATGGAGACAATTAGCAAAATCCAGAGCATGGAAACTTCTGCATAACAATTTTTTAAATCAATGACAATACAAACAACAACAACAAAAAACTTAAGAAAAAAAATGAGAGGGAACTTTTAAAAAGAGGCTTAAGAGGGACTTTGCTGGTAGTCCAGTGGCTAAGACTCCAAGCTCCCAAAGCAGGGGGCCCAGGTTCAATCCCTAGTATTCCTGGTTAGGGAACTAGACTGCACGTGCCACAACTAAGATCCTGCATGTCACAACTAAGATCCTGCATAAAAATTCCTCATGCCACAATGATGATCAAAGCATCCACAACTAAGACCTGGCACAGCCAAATAAATAAATATTAAAAAAAAATAAAAATAGGGGCTTGCCTGGTGGTCTCGTGGTTAAGAATCCACCTGCAATTTCAGGGGACACAGGTTTGATCCCTGGTCTGGGAAAATTCCACATGCTGCAGAGCAACTAAGCCAGTGTGCCACAACTACTGAGCCCACATGCTGCAACTACCGGAGCTCACACTCCTAGAGCCCATGCTCAGCAACAAGAGAAGCTATTGCCAGGAGAAGCCTGTGCACAGCAAGGAAGAGTAGCCCTGGCTTGCTGCAATTAGAAAAACCCTGCCTGCAGTAACAAAGACCCAGCATGGCCAAAAATAAATAAATAAATACATACATAAATCTTTTAAAATTTTTGTTTAAAAAAATAAGAGGCTTAAGATGTACATATCCACCAAATACAATGTGTAAACCCTGTCTGGAACCAGGTTCAAGTAAAACAAATATAAAAATAAGTGAGAACCAAGAAAATGTGAAGACTGACTTGAAAAGATATTATTGTGTATTATGGTTACTAGTGGAAAAAAAAGAATTCTTGACTATATATTGATATATTTATGATAAAATATGACTTCAATTTGCTTTGAAATCATCTGAGGAAGGAGAAGAAAAGTAGAATACAACTCTAGTTTCATTTATATTTAATTTTTTCCACAATAATAAAAAGCTTAAAAATATACGGCAGCCCTGATGTTAGGCAATCTAGATCTATATCTATTCTGGTTACAGGATTCAAAACATTTTTTGCCCTTTCCTAGGTGATATGCTTGGGAGAAGGCAGTGGCACCCCACTCCAGTACTCTTGCCTGGAAAATCCCATGGACGGAAGAGCCTGGTAGGCTGCAGTCCATGGGGTCGCTAAGAGTTGGACACAACTGAGCAACTTCACTTTCACTTTTCACTTTCATGCACTGGAGAAGGAAATGGCAACCCACTCCAGTGTTCTTGCCTGGAGAATCCCAGGGACAGGGGAGCCTGGTGGGCTGCTGTCTATGGGGTCGCATAGAGTTGGACATGACTGAAGCGACTCAGCAGCAGCAGCAGGTGATATGCTTATCACAAAATACCATCCTTTGGCTATACTAAGAATGATCACATAAAGCCTCAATGGTGACAGGATAGCAAATGAGACCTGGCCACAGTCTTCCTAGTAGATATGAGAAAATAAATGTGTATGATTGCTTGAACCCTATTAGATTTCAGACCCATTTTCATGGTAAATAGCTAGAATTTCTATAGGAGAAATAGGATTATTCCTTAAAAATTTAAAGGCAGATACTATTTAACTGAATCACCAGGAGGCAAAAGACTAAAGTGAGCTTAAGAACAATGAGGGTTTTTAGAAGAAATCAGAAATATCCGTGAGAAACATGGGTCTGAGCATATAAATTTTATCAAAATATATGGGGAAACCCTAGCAGTCAACTTTAATATGTCAAACACGAGAAAGAACCCTCAAACAGTTATACCAGCTTTAGTCTTAAGTCAAATCAAGTCAAACATGTAGAGGTGGAAGGTTAATGGTGGGATTTTTAATGATGGGGAAAAAAAACCCCAAAACAGCATGCAAGTCAAAACAAAGCATTCTTAGATGAGTCCACAGAAGCTTGGCAAAGGTCAAAGGAGCCATCACTGCTTGATATACACCATCCTCCTTGGTTTTCCATACATGCAGCTTTCTCATTTCCAGAAGTGAGATTAAGATGAATGTAAATCAAATAAAAAAGACTATATGCTAGGACTGAGAGAGACTCTGCAGACTTAAAAAGCATCTCCACATCCTCCAGTCAGTAGTAACCTATACACAAAAATAAAGAGTTTTCTCTTATTGTGCCAAGAATATTGGCCCAAGGCCTCCATCGAATAAGTCCTAACACCCATCAAGTTAGTCAGTCCCAGGAAAACCTCAAGCCACCTTGAGCTAAAGTTTCTTCATTTGCAAAACGGGGGTAAAACCTGCCCTATCCTCTTCAGGGGAAATGACAAGGATCAAGTAAGATGCCTAATAAATCCAGAAGAAAAAAACCACTATAAAATAGCATACAAAAGTTATATTATTATTACAGGCCAAAATGAGAGACAGCAAGGTCCATATTAATGACCTAAAAAGATACAGGGATTCTGCTTCAAGTAAAAAAACTATGTTGGCTCGAGTAGTGAATCACATGACTCTGAGACATCAAGCCAATAGTCTGCAGGAAATTAATGTCTATAGATGTAAATCACGTGTTGAAGGATAGCTGAGGGAAACAAGAGAAGCCCTAACAAGAAGAGGAAGAATTTAGGTGAGCATCTATGTCTCTGAAATCACTACTAAGTAGTTAAGTTGAAAAAATAAACAAACAAAAGAACCAAATGCCTAAAACAAACTTTGCTAAAGATGAAGGGAAACCCTGAGAACTCTTAAGTTCTCTTAAGTTAGGCAGCAAAGTGAACCATGGCTTTTAAACTTTGATGGTGAGTACAGGTTCAGAGTTCTGTGTGTGTGTGCGTGTGTGTATGCATGTGCAAGAGCGTGTGTTCACTCAGGGGCAGGGGCAGAGGCAGTGTCAGTGTCAGAGAGAATGGGCTGATTTCCCTCTCTTTGCTGCAGTCATTACTTCAATGCTCCCTTTCTGAATTTCTGTCATCTGCTACCCAACTCAACTCCACTCTCCATCTCAAGGACAGAACACAGCTATGTTAATAGTAAAGAGAAAGAACAACAGCATTTCTCTCCATCTCATTTTAAAATTTTCAAACACTCAAGGTTGATATTTGTGAAAATGGGAACCTAAAGTCCTTAACATAATAAATGGTGGAGAAGGAAGGGACAGGAACACTCATTATATCCGGTAATCCATGTGGGGATAAAAAATTTGGCAATGATGACAATCAACGAAGATGTGCATCAGAGAAAATAGTTGATAAAGACAACCCTTCCATCTTTGGAAAAATCCATTATCACCAGGTCTGTTTAAATATATACCATCCGTAGAGTATAAAACATTTTGCAATGATACCAAGAATGTTGTTAATTTTATTCACATCTACTGTAATTAGGTACTTTGATCAAAACTGGTCAATTTTAAGACACATTTTCAAAGTAACCTACCTGCAACTGCATGACCACGTAGTTGAATCGATCATTCCTCCCACAACCAATAAATCTACAAACATGGTCTTTCCCTGGATAAAAAGAAAGAAAGAAAGATACAAGACAGTAGAAAAGGTTATACTATAGTTTCTCTTCTTAAAAATTAATAATTTATTTTTCTGTGTAGTATTTTAATGATTGAATATAAAAACCTCAAGAATCTTAACGATAGGAAATTAGTATTATGCAAAATTTCTACCCACCTCTCTTCATATCCTACACTGCTCTTTATATAGTAAAGTAAGTGTTTACTAAATGAATAAACGAATGAGGGGACTAGTGAATGATAATTTATTTAGGAAGGAAACAATTAAGAGGTCATTTCAAATCAACTTGCTCATACATGATACATATAAAAGAAAGAAGAGCTATAAACAAGAACTATGTTAGGAATATATATCCTGGATTTTAGATATGGCCTGCCATTCACCATTATAGACTCAGTGAATCACTTCATCTTTCTGGGCCCCATTGATATGGATTTGCTTAGCGGTTTTCAACCCGAGTTTCACATGTGAAATCCAAGGAGGTGCTAGTGGCTGGGGTCCAGAGCAAAGCAGAGGTGGAGCAGAGAGACTAGGCTTCTGCATCTGATTCAGCAATAGCAAACAAGGGTCCTAAGAGAGGATCAGGTCTGGTGGCTTCCAGGACCAGAAGAGGGAATCTGGCTGGAGAACAGTGAATGAAGGGAGGGATGGGATAACAGAATGAGATAATACTGGAGAAATAGGCAGGTACCAGATCCCGGAGGATCCTGGACTCCATAATAAGGAATGTGAACCACATATAGGTCAGTGTTTTCTAACCCTAGCTGCTTATTAGAATTATCTGGGGAACTTTTTGAAAATTCCTAAACTTTTTTTACTGAATCAGAATCTATGGGGGAAAGATACAGGATATGAGCTTTCAAAAGTTCTCTGACCCAAAAGCAGACAGGCCATGGACGTTTTTGAAACACCATGTATTTGAAAACTACTGCTGAGTAGTGTGAGAAGCATCTAAAAGATTTTAACATAAAGAAAAACACTTAAAACATTCCATTTTAGAACATCGCCATGGTAGCAATGAGGAAGACAGATTATAGAGAGGTCAATTATGGAGGCAGAATGGTCATTCTGGGGACAGTTACAATATCCCAAGAGAGAACAGGGCTTGAACCTTTTTTTAATCTAATGTATTACAGTAGATATAGAAAAAAGAAACGATAAATCTGAGAGATGCTAAAGATATAGTTACTGACTAGAAGTGGGCACAATTAAATGGGCACAATTCTCTTGTTTTGTACTGAAACAAGAGAGTAGAGTAAGTTGTATAGATTTTAAGGGATATCAAAATGTTGAGTTTGAGGACAACCAGGTGAATTCAGCAGACAACTGTAATTTCAAGCCTGAGACAAAAAACTGAGCTCCAGAAATTTACTGGGGAATGACTGGTTCATAGAAGGCAGATGGAACTACAAACATAAATGGAAGATTTCCAAGTTGAAAGAATAAAGAATGAGAAGACAAGAAACCTAAGAACAGAATTCTAGAAAATGAACCATCTGAAAAGCATGAATAGAAATAAAACAGCCCGTGAAGGAAACAGAGTAATAGCCTGAATTGTAGGAGAAAACTATGAGAGATAAAGGTCATAGAATTCAAAGGTAGAAGTGGCCAGAGGCTGAGAAGTGCTCAGTAATATAAACAATTAGGAAGTTACTGGTGAGTGGAAGGGGCAGAAGCCAGTCCATAATGGGTTAAAGAATAAATGGAACATGAGACAATGAGGGCAATCTTTGAAGAAGCGTCCCAAAAAGTGAGGAAGTCACAGACCAAGAGCCAGAAGGACAGACTTTAATAGACAGATGAGAAATATATCCCAACATTCAAAAAGAATTAGTCCACTAATTTAAAATATAAACACAATCCAGGTTTAATTTAGTTAATGAGTCCACACTTCTCTTTTGCATCTGGGTTATCACATTGTTCTCTCATTCTCTGTGCTTCTGTTGAAAGGGGTCATAACAAGCAAGAAAAAGTACAATGGGAACAATAATTCACAATGTGTACAATGTATGTATATCACTTTACATATGTTTGCAAAACTAAGTCATCTAATAAACTGTAGTAAGAGCGAAAGGATAAAATGACTGTCAGCTGGCAACTTACTCTTTTCTAGCTTCAAAGAAACAAAGAATCATTTTAAAGTATTTCTTACTATTCACTCCTCAAGACTCCAACTTCTTATTAAGATAACAATTAAATGCAGTATCTCTATTACAAAGGCATTTAAGTCATCTAATAACAAAAGGTCATACTAAATTTAACTCCTCTTGGAATGCTCTTTCTAAAATAAGTAATACAAAATACTATTTATCTCTTGATATTAAAACCACCCTACTTTTAAAAAGATAAAAATCAAATAAACTAGACCTTTATTGGGTAACCAAAATACAAAGTCAGTAGCAAATTTTCTAGGATTCCCCAGTACATCTTCACTGCATTAGGTAAGAGCATAATGAATTCTTATCTCATACTTTATAACATAGTGTACCCACTGCTCTTATATTTTAGATATATGCAATCAATGAAACTATTTATTAAAGTTAGTTCATTAAATATGTACCAATTTTTGGAAGCATGGAGAAACTAGAATTTAATTGAAACAGTAACTCTTCACCACCACTTATAGCAGTTCTTCAAATAACATTATAATAACTAGTACAAACTGAAGTATCATTCCATGACTACAGGGGCCCTATCTATGTTGTTCTGTTAGTACCCCACAGTACCTGGCAAAGAGTGAAACACCTGATATTTGTGAATGAACAAACTAATGGAAATAATAACTATAATGACAATAATAATATTAATAATAATAAAGCATGCATAATATGAAGTATACTGTGCTAGGCATTATATTAAGTGTTTTATATGTACCTAATCCTCACAACTTAAAAGGCATAAGTATTATTATTTTCTCTATTTTTCCAATTTGAAAATGGAGGCTTGGTGAGGTTAACTACTGTGTCTAAGACCCCACAGTGGGAAGACGATGAAGCAGTTTGGTCCCAGAGTTATTGTTCTTATCCATTATGCCAGGAATAACTGAAACAGATTTTAAGGTCAAGTAACACCTGGTAAATAAATATTAAAACTAAGCAGTAAATAAAGATTGTGACAAAATATGGGTTTCCCTCATAGCTCAGTCAGTAAAGAATCTGTCTGCAAAGCAAGAGATCTGGGTTTGATTTCTGGGTTGGGAAGATCCCCTGGAGAAGGAAATGGCAATTCACTCCAGAATTCTTGCCTGGAAAATCCCATGGACAAAGTAGCCTGGCGGGCTACAGTCCATGGGGTCGCATGAGTCAGACCGACCTAGCGACTAAACCACCACCATGATAAAATACAGACAAGGAGATCCACTATGTGCCAAGTACTAAAGCAAGCCCTAGGAATACAAGATAAATTAAATATGATCCATGTCCTCAAGGAATTCACAGCCTGGATATATAAACAAAAAATTACAATATGTATTAGTTAGTATGATGAGCTCTGCATTATAGACAAATTGCTGTGGATACACAGAAGATGTGAAAATTTTATGAGGCTATTCTAGAACTAAATCATTAGACTTTAAATAATTAATAAAGTTAACAGACTAGAGGGCTAGATAAGAGGCTGAGGTGGGGGGCATGCTGAGATAAGAAAAGCACACTAAAGTCTTGTATGCCACATAAAGGAATTTAGATCTGACACATAATGGGTGGCAGTTGGGGGTGGGGAGAGGTAGTTCAAATGTTTTCAAGCATGAGAGCTACATAATTTGGCCTGTGTTTTGGAAAAGTAATGCTATTCATCATTAGATGCTGATTTATGGAAGAGCTGAAGGCAGAGAGATCAATTAGGAGGTTAACACAACAGATGAGGTAAAAGATAAAATAGGTTCAAATTAAAGCACTGAGAGCGAGAATTTAAAGAGGAAGGATTTCCAATTAAGCTTTAAGAAACAGAATAGACAGATTATACAAGAGAAGAAAGTAAATGAAGCCTTTTAAGTTAAGTGGACAAAGTAAACTGTATTAATATAAACCAAGACAAAAGTATGAGAGAGGATAATGATTTCTGGTTGGGGATTTTGCACTGATTTATCTATAGAACATGGAAGTTGTGTTAGAAATTTAGGGGTAGAGTTTAACAGAGGTCAGCCATGTAAGGCCTCCCAGTGGCTCAGTGGTAAAGAATCTGCCTGCCAATGCAAGCAGACACAGGTTTGATCTCTGGGTTGCGAAGGTTCCCTGGAGAAAGAAATGGCTACCCACTCCAGTATTCTTGCCTGGAGAATCCCATGGACAGAGGCACCAGGTGGGCTGCAGTCCATAGGGTCGCAAAGAGTCGGACACAACTGAGCACAGACACACATCTATGCAAAGTAATAGACCTATGTGTTGTCAGTGAGGCAGGAGTTGACTGTCCAGAGAAGATGGACAGTTTGAGAGAGGGACCCCAGCACGTCAGGGAAAGAAGAAGGAACTAGTGGAGAAGGCTGAGAAGGAAATCTGTTCAGATTTTCCATTTCTTCATGAGTCAGTTTCAACAGTGCAGGTTTTTCTAGGGATTTGTCCATTTCATGTAAATAATTTGTTGTCATGTAGTCCATAGTATTCCCTTATTATAATTCTTTTAAAATTCCTGTAAGGTCTGTAGAAATGTCCCCTCTTCCACTCCTGATTTTAGTAATTTCAGTGTTTTTGCTTTTTTTCCTCCCTTTGTCTGTCTAGCAAAGGCTTGTCAATTTGTTCATTTTTTAAATAAAAGAACTAATTCCTGACTTTGTGGAATCTCCCCCATTGTTTTTCTAGTCTCTCTTTTATTAAATTCCACTGTAATCTTTCTTATTTCCTTCCTTCTGCTTGCTTAAGGTTTAATTTGCTCTTCTTTTTCTAGTGTCATAAAGTAGAAGGTTAGGCTGTTTACTGAAAATCTTTCTGGTTTCATGATGTAAGTGTTCACTGCTATAAATTTCTTTCTAAGTACTATTCAAGATGTACCTCATAACTTTAGGTATCTTGTGATGATGAAGTTTTAACTAAGCAATTGGTAGAACCAGTTTTGAATCTCAGAAGGTAGGGTCATTAATGCCATATATTATGCAAGACAACCTATTATTTTTCTTTGAAGGAGACACAATACTGCTGGAAAGAAAAAAAGCATTAAGTCAAATTTCAACTCTGCCACTTAATAATTATGGGACTTTGATCAAATCTTGGTTTCCTCAACAGAGCTACTGAAAAAAGTTAAATGAGATAATATATTTATAAAGCATTTTCTTGATTAACTATTCAGTGTTCATTCCTCCCTGCTAACAGCACCCAAATTTCCCTTTGGAAATGATCTTCCTCTGTCTCAATGGATTTGATTTACTCAGGCAAGGTGGGACATTAATTGTTCTAAGCCAAACAGAATAATCTAGAAATTGAGATCAAGTTCAGCTGGTAAAGAATCCACCTGCAATGTGGGAGACCTAGGTTCAATCCCTGGGTTGGGAAGATCCTCTGGAGAAGGGAACGGCTCCCATTTCGGTATTCTAGCCTGGAGAATTCCATGCACTGTGTAGTCCACGGGGTCACAAAGAGTCGGACATGACTGAGCAACTTGCACTTTCACTTCACTTGATGATGGAAAGAAAACTACATATTCAAGACTGAAGACAATCAATGCATGATATTACTCTAATAAGTATAATTATTTCCGGGATGTTATAATCAGAGCAAAACTCAATACCTTCATATAATTACAAGAAGAGATATTATATTTGAATATAGGCCCCTTCCAGTTGCTATGGGCAATCGTCTCTCAATTGTGAAAGAAACCAACATGAGGATAAAGTTCACAATATGGAAAAGAAAACTGCAGGGAAAAAGAGTGTCAGATGGACAGTCATATGCAAAGGAACGAAAAGCAGACTCAATCTTATACCATATACAAAAATCAACTATCAAAAATCAACAATCCATCAAAATGGATTAAATACTTGACCGTAAGACTTGAAACCACAAAACTTACAGAACAGATCACAAGGGGTAAGTTGCTTGACATCAGCCTTGGAGATGACTTTTTTGGACTTAACAACAAGGGCAAAGATGGCAAATGCAAAAATAAACAAGTGGGATTACATTAAATCAAAATGTTTCTGCACAGCAAAGGAAACCACTAAAATATAACTACATCATATATCACCTCTGAATCTTTCAGCTTGGCATGGAAGAAAACTGCATGTGCTCAAGACTGCTTGATTAAATATTAACTTTTTCACCTGCCAGGTAGTTATTTAATCTCTACAAGCCACATGAAGAGTAACAACAGCACTTATGTCAAAGAGTTATTGCACAAGTGGAATCAGCTAAATAAGGTATTTCTAATACTTAATATACTGCCTGGTACAGAATAAATACTCAATATATGCTCCCTATTACTATCACTAAAGCTTAGTAATTTTGACCACTAATTTTGGAAGGAGATATATATAAACTCAAATCTTGGCTCTACTGACCAGGCTCACCTAGCATGTGCCTCTCTCTGATACCATCTATTCTGTCATATCTGACTGTACTTCAGTGGACCAGGCCAAACATGTTCTCTAATGTCACTGCCCACACACTAGTCATTAGATAATCTCCCTAAAATAACTGTTTTTATCATCTGCCTACTCAAGAAACCATAAACAATAATGCCTGAAGAGATTAGATTAAAATGGTGAGCCTGGATTTCAAGATTCATTCTATGTTACTTACCAAACCTCATTTCCTTCAGTTTAACATACATTATACACTCTGATGAAGTTTGTTTCTTTTTTTATTCTCCCTCACAAATGTTCTACCTTATTTTTTGTTCACATTATTTCTCTCAACCTCATCTCCTCAAATTAAATGCAACTCTTAAAATCTAAATATCCCTATAGGAGGTAATATCAGCAAATTAATAACTCAGGATCAGATTTTCAGATATTTAGAAAGTCAGTCACCTAGCCAGGCACTGAGGGGGAAAAAAATAAATAAGAAAATCAAAATAAGAGTGCCCTAGAAATAAACACATAGAGTAGAGTCTGGTGCACAGATGGAACTAGAGGAAGAAGAGAAGTCAGCAAGTCAGCACTGATCACTAGGAACCATAGGTTGTTGACCACAAGAAAATACAGGATGGAAATACATTAACAAACCAATTTTAACTTTCTGCTTATGTGTCTCCTCTGCTAAAACACAAAAGGAAGTCTGAACATAGAAGCCAGATCTTTACTAGCCACTGAAAACATCACCACTAAGGCTTTCTCTTAATCTTCTCGCTCTTGACTACTCTAACCCTACAAGGAATGCTTGTGGTCTGTCACCAAGCTCTGTGCAAAAGAGAAACAATCAGTGATATCTCCAGCCAAAAAAGACCATAAGTAAACTTAATTTAGACAGGTAATATCTAAAGATATTATAGGCAAGGTAGGACCTCACTAGTTAAACACAAATTTTAACTGTGATATAGAAAGGATTTCTATTTATCTAAGGGAAGTAGTAACTTAACTATATACTTTTTGTTCTTAAAGGAAGAGATATGCTATATGCTTAATGAAATGCACATAACCTAAAGAATATTTTTGTTCTTACGATTTCAGATGATCATCTACTACTTTTGGTTTCAATTCAAGAGCTTAAAACTTCAGCAGGTGGTGGTGGTGTGGTCTACACCTTAATGTTAATTTTTTTTTTTTTTGAGTTACTAGATTTCTTTGGAGTCCTAACGTATTTTAGAAATTTAAAAACTGAACAGATCACAAATGGTGCAGTGGATTAACAATAAAAATAATCTGAAATCTTAAAGGGTAGATGGCATCCAGTTCACTACATCAGATTGTACTTTTCTCCCTACTTCTCAATAAAATTTTTTTTTAAATTTTTTAATTGGAGAAAAATTGCTTTACAATGCTGTGTTGGTTTCTACTGTACAACAACACAAATCAGTTATAATTATACATATATCATCTCGCTTTTGAGTGTCCCTTCCTTCCCCCCATCCCAGCCCTCTAGGTCATCACAGAGTACCAGGCTGGGCTCCCTGTGAATCCTAGTGTTAAATATTAATATCATGCAAAAAGTAAGTAATTTTAAATGACTTGCTACTACAGGAAAGTAAATCTATCAAAAGGGGCATCAATCATTTTTCTTTTTAAATAAAAAAACCATTTAGTAATAAAGTGAAAAGCTGAGCTAAAAGTATCCCTAACCCACTAAATGGGGATGCTCTGGAATTCACAGAACAAATTCCAGGTCAGTTACAAATTAGCAAATAAGGGGATTCTGCAACGCTGGACAATTAGAATCCTAAGAGTACAACAAAATTACCTTCCTTATCCATCTATCATTTACTCCTCATATTTACCCACTCCTCACCAAAAACAAACCAAATCGACCCTAATAATAACTCATGAAATATCCACACCAATGGGAGACAGAAAAATACATGGTATAGGTCCTATCCTCAAACAATTTACAATCTTATTGAAAGCAATAAATGTAAGACCGATATGGGCAGTATAAGATCAAATTATAGCTTATAAAAACAAAGAATAAGCATTACAGAGAAAGCAAGAAATTAGATGAGAATGCATCACAGAGCATGAAGCTTGGCTGAGTTAACTTGACAGGGTGTCAAGACAGGAGGGTGTCTTCTAAGCCAGGTCCCACAGAAAAATAACTGAGACAAGAAGTCTAAGGAATAAAGCTCCTACCAGCGTTCATGAGGATGCCCATCTAATAACCCTTAGGTTCTCAGTAGCTCATCAGGAGCCAAAGGCAAAAGAAGTTTCTAGACTCTTCAGTCCAGATAGTCGTCACAGGGAATTTCATCATTTAAACAAGACTATCCTACCACAATGGCCAACTTAAAACTAGCAGGCTTTTATGATTCTAATGGAAAAAAAAAAAATGAGCATGATTTCCTCATCCTATTTTTTAAATGTACTAAAGTAAAAGAAAAATATATAAACAAACACATGTTTTAAAAAGGAGAGAAAAGATAAAGAATTAGGAGACCACTACCCCAGGTGGCTCAGTGGTAAAGAATCCACCTGCCAGTGCAGGAGATGTGGGTTCAACCCCTGGGTTGGAAAGATGCCTAGAAGAAGGAAAGAGCAACTCACTCCAGTATTCTTGCCACGAGAACCCCATAAACAGTATGAAACTGCAAAAAGATATGACACCAGAAGATGGGCCACCCAGCTTGGAAGGTGTCTGATATGCTACTGGAGAGGAGCAGAGAGCAATTACTAACAGCTTCAAAAAGAATGAAGCAGCTGGGCCAAAGCAGAAATGACACTCAGTTGTGGACATGTCTAGTGGTGAAACTAAAGTCCAATGCTGTAAAGAGCAACACTGCATAGGAGCCTTTAATGTTAGGTCCATGAATCAAGGAAAACTGGATGTAGTCAAGCAGGAGATGGCAAGAATGAACATCGACATTTTGGGAATCAGTGAACTAAGATGGACGGGAATGGGTGAATTTAATTCAGATAACCATTACATCTACTGTGGGTAAGAATCCCTTAGAAGAAATGGAGTAGGCCTCATAGCCAACAAAGAGTCTGAAATGCGGGAGTTGGCCTTGGAGGACAAAATGATGCAGGGCAAAAATGGTTTTGTCAGGAGAACACATTGGTCATAGCAAAAAATCTTTTCCAACGGCACAAGAGATGACTCTACACATGGACGTCACAGATGGTCAATATCCAAATCAGACTGATTCTATTCTTTGCAGCCGAAAATGGAGCAGCTCTACAGAGTCAGCAAAAACAAGACCTGGAGCTGACTGTGGCATAGATCATGAACTCCTTATTGCAAAATCCAGGCTTAAATTGAAGAAAGTAGGAAAACCAATAAGCCATTCAGTATGACCTGAATCAAATCCCTTATGATTATACAGTAGAGGTGATAAATAGATTCAAGGGATCAGATCTGTTAGACAAAGTATCTGAAGAACTATGGACAGAGGTTCATAACACTATACAGGAGGCAGTGACCAAAACCATCTCAAAGAAAAAGAAATTCAAGAAGGCAAAGTGGATTGTCAGAGGAGACTTTGCAAATAGCTGAGGAAAGAAGAGAAGCAAAAAGCAAGGAAGATATACAATTGAATGCAGAGTTTCTGAGAAGAGCAAGGAGAAATAAGAGGGACTTCTGAACAGTGTGAAGAAATAGAGGAAAACAATAGAATGGGAAAGACAATAGATCTCTTCAAGAAAACTAGAGTTATCAAGGGAACATTTCATGCAAGGATGGACATGATAAAGGACAGAAATGGTAAGGACCTAACAGAGGCAGAAGAGATTAAGAGGACATGCCAAGAATACAAAGAACTATACAAAAAAGGTCTTAATGACTTGGATAACCGTGATGATGTGGTCACTTACCTAGAGTCAGACATCCCGGAGTGTGAAGTCAAGCGGGCCTTAGGAAGCATTACTACAAGCTAGTGGAGGTGATAGAATTCCAGCTGAGCTATTTCAAATCTTAAAAGATGATGCTGTTAAAGTGCTGCACTCAATATGTCAGCAAATATGAAAAACTCAACAGTGGCCACAGGATAGGAAAAGGTCAGTTTTCATTCCAATCCCAAAGAAGAGTAGTGCCAAAGAATGTTCATATTAATGGATAATTGCACTCATTTCTCATGCTAGTAAGAGACTATGCTTAAAATCCTTCAAGCCTGGGTTCAAAAGTATGTGAACCGAGAACTTTCAGTTGTACAAGCTGGGCTTAGAAAAGGCAGAAGAACCAGAGATCAAACTGCCAACAATTGCTGGATCATAAAGAAAGGAAGGGAATTCCAGAAAAACATCTACTTCATTGACTACTTGAAAGCCTTTTACTGTGTGGATCACAACAAATTGTGGAAAATTCTTAAAAAGATGGGAATACCAGACCACCATACCTGTCTCCTGAGAAAGCCATATACAGGCCAAGAAGCAACAGTTAGAACCGAACATGGAATAGACTGCTTCAAAACTGGAAAGGAATAGGACAAAACTGTATATTGTCACCCTGTTTATTTAACTTATATGCAGAGTACATCATGCAAAATGCTGGGCTGGATGAATCACAAGCTGGAATCAAGACTGCTGGGAGAAATATCATCAACCTCAATTATGCAGATGATACCATTCTAACTACAGAAAGTGAACAGGAATTAAAGAGCCTCTTAAGGGTTAAAGCGGAGAGTGAAAAAGCTGGCTTAAAACTCAACATTCAGAAAACTAAGATCATGGCATCAAGTTCCATCACTTAATGGCAAATAGATGGGGAAGAAGTGGAAGCAGAGACAGATTTCATTTTTGGGGGCTCCAAAATCCCTGCAGACAGCGACTACAAGATATTTGCTCCTTGGAAAGAAAGTGTGAAAGTGTAAGTCGCTCAGTTGTGTCCAACTGTTTGCCATCCCATGGAGTGGTCCATGAAATTCTCTAGGCCAGAATACTGGAGTGGGTAGCTTTTCCCTTCCCCAGGGGATCTTCCCAACCCAGGGATTGAACCCAGGTCTCCTGCATTACAGGCAGATTCTTTACCAGTTGAGCCACAGGGAAGCCCAAGAATATCAGAGTTGGTAGCCTATCCCTTCTCCAGCAGATCTTCCTGACCCAGGAACTGAAAAAGGGTCTCCTGCATTGCAGGCAGATTCTTTACCAACTGAGCTATCAGCAAAAGACGCTTGCTCCTTGGAAAGAAAGCTATGACAAACCTTGACAACATATTAAAAAGCAGAGACATCACTTTGCCAATTAAGGTCTATATAGTCAAAGCTATGGTTTTTCCAGTAGTCATGTATGGATGTGAGAGTTGGACCATAAAGAAGGCCGAGCATCAAAGACTTCATACTTTTGAACTGTGGTGCTGGAGAAGATCTTAAGAGTTCCTTAGACAGCAAGGAGATCAAACCAGTTAATCCTAAAGGAAATCAACCCTGAACATTCACTGGAAGGATTGATGATGAAGCTCTAATACTTTGGTCATCTCATGAGAAGAGCCCACTCAAGGGAAAAGATCCTGATGCTGGGAAAGACTGAAGGCAAAAGGAGAAAAGGGTGGCAGAGGATGAGATGTTTAAATAGCATAACCAACTCAATGGACATGAGTTTGAGCAAACTCAGGGAGATAGTGAAGGACAGGGAAGCCTGGCATGCTGCAGTCCATGGGGTCACAAAGGGTCAGACGTGACTTTGCAACTGAAGAAAAACAAAATGGCTAATGATTCTAAGCATCTTTTGCTGAGCTGATTTTCCACTCTATATCCTCTCCCAAAGCCTATTAAAGATTTTTAATTGGATTATTTTCTTATTGTTGAGTTTTGAAGTTTTTAAATATTCAGAATGTAAGTCCTTTGCAGATATGTGATTTGCAAGTATTTTCTCCTGGTCTATATTTGTCTTTTCATTATCTTAATAGTGTCTTCACAAGCAAATTACTTAATTTGATTCAGTCCAATTCATCAGCTGCTTCTTTTCAATCATGATTTTGGTGTCATGTGAAAGAACTTCTTGCCTATAGCCAGCTCACAAAGATTTTCTGTGTTCGCTTCTAAAAACTGTATAGGTTTATAGTTCACATTTGGATGTGTGGTGCTTTTCAAGTTCATTTATGTATAATGTGTGTAGTTTAGGTCAAGGTTCACTATTTTGGTATTTGGATGTCCCACTGTTCTAACACCATTTATCAAAAGTGCTATTATTTTTCCACTTTGCAACTTTGTTAAACATTATTGGCCACATTTATATGAGTCTACTGCTGGAATCTATTCTAGTTCAGTGATCTGTATGTCTATTCCTTCACCACAGTCTTGACTGTGGTAACTTTGTACTAAATTTTAAAATCATGTAGCTTGATTTTTCCAACATTTTTCTTTTTTTAAATTGTTTTAGATATTCTAGGTCCTCTGCCTTTCTATAAAAATTCTAAAATCGGTTTCTCTATCATGACAACCAGTGTTGTTGTTATTGTTATTGCTTCAAATCTATAAATCAACTTGAGGAAAATTGATGTCTTAAGTATAGTGAATTCTCCAATTCATGAATACAACATGTCTTTCTATTTATTTAAATTCTCTTTTTAAAAAATAAATTAGGAGGGGACATATGTATACCTATAGCTGATTCATGTTAATGTTTGGCAGAAACCAACACAATACTATAAAGCAATTATCCTCAATTAAAAATAAATAAATTTTTAAAATAAATAAAAATTAAAGAAGTTTTAAAAATAAGGATTTTACATTTTCACCATAAAGCTCTCATACATATTTTGCTATATTGATACCTAAGTATTTCATTTTGGGAGAGCTACTATAAATGGATTTTTTAATATTCCATTTTAAATTATTTATTGCTAGTACACAGAAATATGATTTTTTGTGTGTGAGCTGACCTTGAACCACTTATTAAACTCATGTATTCCAGTTAATTTTTTCTGGATTCCTTGGGATTTTATAAATATATAATCATGCTATCTGCATAAATAGAGAGAGTTTTATTTCCTCCCTTCTAATCAGTATGTCATTATTTCTTCAAATATTTTTGCCATACCAGAACCATTATCTGCACATTCTGGGTCTCTGACAACACAAATGTTAGACCTTATAAGAGTTTCAAGATTTCTGAGGTGCTTATTTATTTTTTTCTCTGTTCTTCAAATTGGATCATTTCTATTTATTTAACTTCACTGACTTATTATGTCATGTCCTCTCTGCTATTCAGCCCGTTCAGTGAGCTTTTCATTTCCATTATTATATTTCTCAGTTCTAAAATTTCCATTTAGTTCTTCTTTACATCTTCTATTTCTTTGCTGAGACTATCTTCCCACTCATTCCTAGAATATGGTCATAATATCTGATTTTAAGTTTTTTTGAGATAATTTTAACATCTGTGATCCTGGCACTGGTATCTCTTTTCTGCCTTTTCCCAAGTGAGTGCAGATTTCACAGGTTCTTTTTAAGCTGAGTAATCCAAGATTGTATTCTGGACATTTTGAATATAATCTTATGAGAATCTGGCTCCTATTTAAGTCCCACCAAGAGTGCTGGTGTTTGTATTTTAGCCAGTAATTGACCCAGCTGGGTTCACACTTCAAGTTCTGACCATCCTTCTGTAGCCTGCATTTCCAATATCAGTTTAGTGTGCAAAGCCTTTGAAGTCATACTGAGTGTGTTCCATAACTGTCCCACGCAGTGTCCAGTTTGGGGCTTGGGAGTGGTCTATCCCATAATTTGGTCCTCAATGTGCTGTTCAGGATCACACTCAAGCACGCACAGCTTGGAAGTCAGTTCAGGAGTCTGTGAGCAATTTTAAGTGGTCACTTTCCCAAGCTTCTCATTCACCTGCAATTCTCTGGATTCCTGGGGCTTCCCTTTTCCAGCCTTCCTGCAGAAAGCTGCGGCTTCATTAGCCCCATTCTTCCATATACTTCCCATAACCATGCCCACATCAGGGCCAAGCAACAGAAGAGCAAAGGGAAACGAAAGCAGTGGGACTTGCCCCACTCTCTTGAGACCACAGCTCCTCCAATCTGAGAGGCAGGTTCCTATCCTTCTGAGATTCAGGCTCCTGCTTGCCCCACTGATGCCACTGCCCAGGGTTGCTTGAGGCCTGGGGTGCAAGAGAATGAAGAAAAAGGGGGGAAAAAAAGAAAAAAGAGAAGAATGTGGGATTGCCACATTCTGAGTATTAGGAGACATCTTTCCTCTTCCTTGGGTCAAAACTAATGGGATTCTCCTGGTGCTTTTTCTGTCCATGTTAATAATGCTCACGTCCAAGTTTCAGGATACATTAAGTTCAGGCTGGGGCATACTGGAAGAAAAAAAATGGTAAACTCACCGACGGTTCAGTAGTACTTTGAATTCTGGTCTTCTTCCCCAATCTGCCTCCTACTATTTATTTTCAGAGTCCTCAAATAGCCACTCCAAGCATTCTGTCCAGGTCTTACAGCTGCATTCAGTGGGAAAGACAGGGTGAAGTGTGCTTACTCCATCTTATCTGGAACCAGAACCTGGACTACTGCTTCTCATAACAAACTTTGTAGAACTGACTGACTCAACTACTTGTTAAATTTGATCATAAGAAATTAAAATTTTAAAATAAATAAATCCTGTAATAATCTTACTGAGGAAAAGGGAACAAGCAACTTAACAGGATCACATTATTTTAAGCATATATACTTTTGGCTATTCAATTATTAGGAAAAAAGTGAAGTTCTTAATTATACTTTGCTTTACTTCTCTAAATCTTATTTTACCTGTGGATTTTTTGTGATTACTAGGACTGTTTTAAAATTTTTAAAAGAAGGAAAAAAAAAGATTTATTGAAAGTATGACTCAGAGGAAGCCAAGTGCACTTGAGAAGCTATAAAGTGTTAAAAAAATTGAAAAATAGTTCAGGATGACCAACACTAAGTGTAAGCCCAACAGTTTCAAGAAAACAGTATAGAAAAGCAGGCAGATATCAATTCAAGGTTTTGTATGCCATGTTAAAGTGGGTATAAAGAAAGTAAAGGAAGGCCCTTAAGTGTTTTAGCAATGGCTAGGGAGTGACATGATTTTCTTGAAGGATTACTCCTCTGAAGAACATAAAAGTGCATAGAAAATGAATCTTATTGTCTGACTCTAAGGGGGGGGGGGTCTCATCAAGTTGGAGAACAGTATATACAGTATAATTCCACATGTGGTTGGGGGTTATGGGTAGGGAGGGAGATTTTATACACACCCATGCACATATAGACATGCACGCACACATACAATGTTACGATACATGTCATATATAACCAAATGATTATATATATAAATTATATATCATATATATCCTTAAATCATATGATTGAAAGTGAAAGTGAAAGTGAAGTCGCTCAGTCGTGTCCGACTCTTTGCGACCCTGTGGACTGTAGCCCACCAGGCTCCTCCGTCCATGGGATTCTCCAGGCAAGAATACTGGAGTGGGGTGCCATTTCCTTCTCCAGCGGATCTTCCCGACCCAGGGATCAAACCCAGGTCTCCCGAATTGCAGGCAGATGCTTTAACCTCTGAGCCACCAGGGAAGCCAAATCATATGATGATATTAATTTATATCTTACTATGATTCTATACAATATATATGTATATATTCATGTATGTAGACAAATGGATAGATTAAATATGTATTGAATGTTTCTGGAAAAAAAAACAAGAAACCAGTAATAGTGGTTAGAGAGGAGAGTGAAAGGGCTAAGGGAAAAAAACTTTTACTTTTTACAGTATTCTTCTGTTTGATTTTAAATTCTTTTACCATGATCATTTACACTTTTAAAAAGGGTTGTAAAAAAAAATAGAAGGAGAACATATGCAAAAGTTAGATATGATATAGATATAAGACATTAAAATAAGATATGTATGAGCAAAGCATTCAGTAGCACTGTTCCTAGCATATAGTAAGCACTCAAACACAGTTACAGATCTTCTTACAAATAATGTTATTAATCATTTATAAAGAAGGGTCACAACAGAAAACAGCTGATTTTAATTACACTACACTATACTGCACAAATTTACCAGGTATTTTCAAGCATTTAGAAATTTGAGAAAAGATAAAGAATGGATTTTAAAGATATTTTTTATTATCATTTAATTATACTTTTGCTATAAAAAGAAACGTTTGCATATTTTTCTCAATTTCTTAAGCACTGAAGGGTATAAAGGGAAAAGAGTCTCTCCTTTCCTGGTCCCTCTAATTCCAATACACAAACATAGCCATTCCCAATGGCTCAATGGCTTCTTGAGTTCTATACAACTGCAGACTTTCTTTGTGCATATAAAGAACATATAAAGATGTATATTTCTATATATTATATAATCTTTCAGGGAAATTAATCTCTGCTCCTTTAAATAATCTAGACCTACTCTACTTCTTAAACCCGAATAGAGTAAATGAATAAACAAATCCTTAAAATGCCAGATGAGGCTAAATCTTCCAAGTTGGGATATACTTAAATGGACAGGTTGAACAGTTGAAGTTCTCAATGACCTCCTAACACCCCTCGATAGGAAAGATAAACCTTAACTAGGGCAAACAAAAGTTACTTTAAGGGGAAAAAATTACTAGGTAAAATGAACAAAATGGCAGATGAAAGGTTTTTAAGAGATTAAAAGATGTAATGAGGGGTAACTTGTTATCTCTAATCTTTAGTCCCAGAGTCTGACTACTATGCTCTCTCACAAAAGAAGTTATTTAAGATCTTCTACCATACCCATATCTGATGGCACAGAAGAAGAAGCAAAAAGCCCATTTGACTGCAGAGTTCCAAAGAACAGCAAGGAGAGATAAGAAAGCCTTCCTCAGCCATCAATGCAAAGAAACAGAGGAAAACAACAGAATGGGAAAGACTAGAGACCTCTTCAAGAAAACTAGAAATACCAAGGGAATATTTTATGCAAAGATGGGCTCAATAAAGGACAGAAATGGTAGGGACCTAACAGAAGCAGAAGATATTAAGAAGAGGTGGCAAGAATACGCACAAGAACTGTACAAAAAAGACGTTCACGACCCAGATAATCACAATGGTGTGATCACTCACCTAGAGCCAGACATCCTGGAATGGAAAGTCAAGTGGGCCTTAGGAAGCATCACTACAAGCAAAACTAGAGGAGGGGATGGAATTCCAGTTGAGCTATTTCAAATCCTAAAAGATGATGCTGTCAAAGTGCTGCACTCAATATGTCAGCAAATTTGGAAAACTTGGCAGTGGCCACAGGACCGAAAAAGGTCAGTTTTCATTCCAATCCCAAAGAAAGGCAATGCCAAAGAATGCTCAAACTACCACACAATTGCACTCATCTCACACGCTAGTAAAGGAATGTTCAAAATTCTCCAAGCCAGGCTGCAGCAATACATGAACTGTGAACTTCCTGATGTTCAAGCTGGTTTTAGAAAAGGCAGAGGAACCAGAGATCAAATTGCCAACATCCGCTGGATCATCAAAAAAGCAAGAGAGTTCCAGAAAAACATTCTATTTCTGCTTTATTGACTATGCCAAAGCCTTTGACTGGGTGGATCACAATAAACTGTGGAAAATTCTGAAAGAGATGGGAATACCATATCACCTGACCTGCCTCTTGAGAAATCTGTATGCAGGTCAGGAAGCAACAGTTAGAACTGGACACGGAACAATAGACTGGTTCCAAAGAGGAAAAGGAGTATGTCAAAGCTGTACATTGTCACCCTGCTTATTTAACTTATATGCAGAGTACATCATGAGAAACACTGGGCTGGATGAAGCACAAGCTGGCATCAAGATTGCCGGGAGAAATCTCAATAACCTCAGATATGCAGATGACACCACCCTTATGGCAGAAAGTGAAGAAGAACTAAAGAGCCTCTTGATGAAAGTGAAACAGGCGAGTGAAAAAGTTGGCTTAAAGCTCAACATTCAGAAAACTAAGATCATGGCATCTGGTCCCATCACTTCATGGCAAATAGATGGGGAAACAGTGGCTGACTTTATTTTTCTGGGCTCCAAAATCACTGCAGATGGTGATAGCAGCCATGAAATTAAAAGACACTTACACTTGGAAGGAAAGTTATGACGAACCTAGACAGCATATTCAAAAGCAGAGACGTTACTTTGCCAACAAAGGTCCGTCTAGTCAAGGCTATGGTTTTTCCAGTAGTCATGTATGGATGTGAGAGTTGGACTATAAAGAAAGCTTAGCGCTGAAGAATTGATGCATTTGAACTGTGGTGTTGGAGAAGACTCTTGAGAGTCCCTGGGACTGCAAGGAGATCCAACCAGTCCATCCCTAGGAGATTAGTCCTGGGTGTTCATTGGAAGGACTGATGTTGAAGCTGAAACTCCAATACTTATGCCACTTCATGCAAAGAGCTGACTCACTGGAAAAGACCCTGATGTTGGGAAAGATTGAGGGCAGGAGGAGAAGGGGACGACAGAGGATGAGATGGTTGGATGGCATCACCAACTCAACAGATATGGGTTTGGGTGGACTCCGGGAGTTGATGATGGACAGGGAAGCCTGGCATGCTACAGTTCATGGTATTGCAAAGAGACAGACACGACTGAGCAACTGACCTGAACTGAACTGATGGAACAGAAACTCAGTAGGGCAAGCAAATTTGGAATAACTTTCACAGACATTCTATACTGAACAGATCAGGGGGTCTAATCCAGAAAGCACATATTTCTTATATTCTTATACTGGGGGAAGAAAGGAGTCACATTTTACAGCAGTAGCTACAGACTTCAAGCAGGGAGGGCAGAAGAGGCAGAGCTGATCTTCTGTAGTAGTAACCTTTCATTTCAACTTCCAGCTTGTGCTCTGCAGTCTCCAAAGCAAAAATAAAATCCAGGACCAATATTCCAGGGTTTAAAAAAAAGTTCCTACAAGTCAAAACAAAAATCACCATCTCTTTTTGGGCTGTAAGAAAAAACAGTTTTTCCCTGCATTTATATGGGGCAAGCAAAATTCCTAGTTCAACTGAGAAAAAAAATTACTTGGTTATAACAGTGGTATTTACTTTACTTGATATCAATAGGATCTTTACTTGCTTTTAGAGGATCTAGAGGAGAAAAATGTTTAAACATTTAAAGAGGCTTTAAATTAACTACTTTCTCATCCAAGGTAATATATAAAGAGAAAAACCTCAGTTTTACTTAATTTAGTGCTTTGAAAAGGCACAAGAGATAAGATGATATTGATCATTTACAGCATGAAGAGCTAAAATGGGATAGAAAGGCTGAGCAAATTTCTAGTTTTAAGTTCAACAAACTTCATTAGATTGAACACATCATAGTGGTAAGACACATAAGGATTAGTGATGTGTGTGTGCGTGTGTGTGTGTAGAAGGAAATGGAAGTACAACAAATTTCATTAGATTGAATACATCATAGAGGGAAGATACGTAAGGATCAGTGGGGTGTGTGTGTCTATAGAAGGAAATGGAAGTATGACAAACTTTATTAAACACATCATGGAGGGAAGACACAAGGATTACTGGTGTGTGTGTGTGTGTGTGTGTGTGTGTAGAAGGAAATGGCAATCCACTCCAATATTCTTGCTTGGGAAATCCCATGGACAAAGAAGCCCGGCAGGCTACAGTCCATGGGGTCACAAGAGTCAGAGATGACTTGTTTCAACTGGAAGCAAGTAAACAAAATATAAACTTCTCAAGATCCTAGGAAGACTTCCTTTGATGAAAAGATCTGAGGATAAATTTTAGTCGTTTTATAATATTCTGAATTGCCATATCACACCACCTATATGCAAAAATTAAAAAAAAAAAAACTTCAAAACCAAATATAAACCATTTTCTGGAAGATCCAAGTGACTGTCTCTTGTAACAATGAAGAACTAAACATCTATATAACATGGTTTTGAGAATCTAAACCTTAGTCACCCAAAGATGACTTTACCAACTAGTATTTATAATACTCTTTAACAAATTATTCCAGAATCTTAATAATTCTTTTTCTTACCAAAAAAATAATTTATTAAAATGATAACCAGAAATAGAAGAGTTAATGCTATCCTATTCTCCCACAACTCCATTTACAAATGTACAGTATCACAAAATACAAAGCTACTTTCTACTATCATTCTGCTACTAAGCATAGTATGTCAAGTTTAAATGTACAAAATACATTTTGCCTAAAATAAACAATGTAAACAAATTGAAAAGTGCATATAAGAATAAACTAGGCAATATCTAGTAATATTAAAACCCACTGAAAGAAGTGTGTTGGTCCAATAGCAATTGGTGTCCTAGTCCCCACACTATGATCTCAATTTTTTCCCAATATAAAGGTTTCTTGGAGAAAAAGGGTTCCTGATTCCAACTCTGGTGTAGGGAAAGTTCAAGCAAAGCCTGGGACATGTACTGTGCCAGTAAGCTAGTGATATAAAAGAACACTAAAGTAACATCAGGAGGACAAGCAGCCAATTTAAAAGGGCTTCTACCAGTCAAAAGAAGTGGAAATTTTAGCATAAAAAGAATAATAACTTCAATGGATTGAAAGAAAACATAGAAAAATCCATGATCTCATAGTGATACTCAAAACAGAAAAACAGCTCACTACTCACATAAGGGCACTTGTTATTTTGAAAATTGGTAAATAAACAGGAAAAAAAATCAGGTCTTTATCCTGCCCTTCTTGTAGTAACTATCATTTCAGGAGAAACAAATGGCTGATGAAATAAAATTCTACTCTGTAGAATAATTCCAATTCAGAAATTTGGAAGGAATAAAAGAATCAGAAATATTTTGCAACCACTATGGAAACAATGGATGAAGACAATGTACTCCATCAGCAACAATAACAATATGGATTTCTTCGAGCCACTAGGTCTAACTACAAGTTCACAGGAAACGTGGAGGATAGAGGAACATGTTAACACTACAAGGATGCAATCAGCCAAATCCAGATGTGGACTGCTCTAGCAAACTAAGAACTTCAGTTCTCAACAAACAGCAATGCCAAAGTTAAAAAAAAAAAAAAAGAGGAGGGGGGAACGTAAATTAAGAGATACTTAAGAGAGATGTCAACTAAATGCAAAGTACTTACCGTGCATGTGAATCTTTATTTGAATAGCTCAATGTAAAAAGAGTATTTTTAAGACAATAGGGGAAATTAAATACTGGCTGCTAGATTTTATATGGTATTGAGAAATAATTTTCTCAGGTGTTTAAGACTACAGTGTTTATGTTATTAATAAAGGAATTTCCTAATGTAAATTATGGACTTTAGTTAACAATAATGTATCAATACTGTTTCACCAACTGTAACAAACATACTACACTAATGCAAGATGTTAATAACAGAGGAAACTGTAGATGGGGATTCTAAACTTCCACTCAGTTTTTCCTATAAACCTGAAGCAGTTCTAAAAAAGTAAAGTCTACTAATTAAAGAAAAAAAAAGAAAAACTGGAACATGAGCTTCTTCTCCAATCCATTCTTAAAACTGGTCACCTGCAGAGTTTCCACAGTGTTATTATTTCACTTTTTCAATAATATAGATTCTCCCAAATTTTCCTAATGTTTAACATAAACTACCTCTAATATATTCTCATATCATTCTTTTTTTTTTTTGTAGGGAATAAGTGACCAAGACTTTCTATGTTCCAATAAATATAAATTAATGCACTCACAAAACCATTAATCATCAACAAAGTTCTTACAAAGCAGTGTCTGGCAAATTTTTATTATTTCCAGCAAAATGTTAAGGCCTTCACACTTTAGAGCCAATGAGAAAGGAATATGCTAGTAATGAGAATTATGCATGAGCTGAGGAAATCTAGAATTGTGAAATACAGGAAAAGACAGAGAAAAAGGAGAGTGGAAGGAATTCAGGAAAAGAAATAATGAGAATTTTGAAAAGGGGGACTGATTTATTAAAAGGAACAAAACTTAGGGTTCAGGCTAAATTCATCACAAAGTATCATTTTATGTTAAAAAGAAATAAATCCTATACCAGTTATCAAAAACTGAACAACAATTTTAAACCAACCAGTCCTATAAAGGGCTAACCTCTGGTTATATACCTTTTCCTTACGCATATAGCCTCCTTTTTATTGGGGTCACTGAGTAAGAAAATCATTATGACAACAGACAGGCAGGAACAAGAAGTTGAGCTTCATTAAAAGGTTCTCAAAGGGTCTAGATTCCAAAGCACCTTCAACAAAAAGAAGTTATGAGGCTTAAGTATCCAGAAGGCATGGTTAGAAAGCCAAGAAAAGAAAGCCAAGGGCTGTTCATTGAAATACAAACCAAAAGATAAAAAAAAAAAACAACTATTTTATTTTGGAAAGAGAAAAGTTCTGAGGAACTAAAAACAGGTAAGAAAAACATTTTAGCTAATAGTATGAAAGATGAAATAAGAAGGAAAGGAGAGACTCAGCATCCAAGGATCTCCAATTCACCCATTAAAAGGTACTAAACTGTTCTTTAAGCTTTATTGCATAGAATCCTGACTAAACCATGGCCAAAATAGGCAGGAGAACTTACTGAAAGGGCTATAAAGCTGTATTCTGCCTCATCTGGAAGCATTTCCTTGGGACCAAGTAGGAGAAAGACAGGTGAAGCAGCACTGTCCAAGCCACGCTGATACTAACATACTTGCTGATATTAACATAATATGGACTTGGCTGAGAGTAAAACAGATCACTTGGGATCTGTGCAAGCCAGGAAGAGATAGCTCTAGCTGCACCTGTTTGTTCGTATCACTGAGATGCAAACAGCTCAAAATAAACATGGAAGAGCAGAAAAGGTGAGGAAAAGAGAGCACCATCCTTTTCTCTATTCTTCCTTCTCTAATCATCTATTTTTTCAAGTAGTTAGAATGGGTGCTGATCTATCCACTGTCTTCCTGACTTCCCATGTTTTGGGAAAGTTAAGTTTGGCCTAAAAACAACTATTAAACAGATCTATAACAGTATTAGCATCATACTCTAAAAAAAAAATGAGTCAATTAGTAGAGAAACTTGGGGCAATGAGAAAGCTTAAGGCAAAGGGCAGTGATTAAAACAACAGATGCTGCCAGAATACATAATACACATTTCATTAACTTAACAGAAACTAATTTACTAAAATTCCAAACATCAGTGATTCACAAAGATAGCATATTCACCCTAGAGAATACACAGCTGTGAATCTGAGGGTTCTAAGCTACACAGCATTTTGTCCTTGTTATTTCTACCAACTAGTTATTTCTACCATTTACAGCAACTTCCTTTGCTCTGTATGTTAATACTAAATTCCTTTAGACACTAATGAATGTCCCATAGCAATATCAACCCTCTAGTTTAATAAGATCATTCAGTGTGCTAATCACACCTCTATTTAATTTTGATCCAGAAAAAATATTTAAATATCCGTAATATCAGATTATGTCATAAACTGAAAATACAAAGATGAATCAAACTAGCCACGTATTAAGGGTTTTACATCACTAGAATGATGTCAGAAAAAAAGTTACTTATCCTTGTGGTAAAATAATAGAGACTCAAGCAGTAACATAGACCTCAAAAATGATGGCCAGGGCCAGAAAGGAGTTATTTGATGAAACTGAAGCTAATGAAATCAACATGCAACAAATATTATTATTTTTTATCCACCCTTCAGTGTGATTTGAAGGCAGCTTTCTTAATGTGATTAAATCATGTTTAACATCCAAAAACACAAGAAACAACTCAGAGGTGTTTATGTTTATTTTTTAAAAAGGTAAATTTTACCATAACAAACATTATGCAAACACTTACTAATGCAGAATGTTTCAGGTAATTCACTCCCTCTTATCCTTACTCACCATGAAAAGAAATTCCCAAAATCTAACTATTCTATGCAATCAGTATATCTACAATTACTAGCTAGCAATAAAATGTCCAAGAGAAAAATGTTCAGCATGGTTACACTTAGTTGACACCAGAATATTCAACTGATAAAGAATGTAACTTAATGTTCAAAGACATAATAAATTGTTTGGTATATCATACAAAGCAGCTTACCTTGTAGTTTTTTCAATACAGCAACCTCCATTTTCAGAACTTGCTTTGGTTGTTGAGCTGATTCCACCTTCAATGCAACATTTTCCCTGGTGAGCATGTCCAAGGCATCGTAAATTTCTCCAAAGCCCCCACCCCCAATCTTCCTCAACTGCATGGGAAATAAAATAGGAACACACACACACACACACACACACACACACAATTAATAGAAGATTCTAATTAGAAGTTGATTCATCTCTGATATTTACAAAATAATATATAATTGACTATCCCTATTTTATGCTAAAAGATCTCAATATTGTTAACTGAGTATATGCCAAGAATGAATACTTAAGAAATAATGTCAAAATTTTTTCCCACAGATTTGTCCACAAGAAGTACTGAATTTATTTCAGCCACAAACAATTTTAAAATTAGGTCTACAGCCAGCATCAGAAACATAAAAGACACAGTTATCTGAAGCTTCACTTCCCACATATAACTCTCAACGACCAGATCTGTTCTAATTCTAAGGCAATCATTTGAAGATGTTTTAAATCCTTAACATTTTTTACCAACTGAAATTTCCTCTGGAACCAGACTGAGATGTGTCTGCGAGGAGGCTGGAGGAGGGACAGGCCACCAGAGCCCAGTTCTCTCAGCACCATTTACCCTCCTCTCAGAGGCACTGAATAGCTACACAGAACACAGCCCTGAAGAGAGGTCCTAGAAAATGGGCCAGCAGCTTGGGGTTAAGGGAACTAGGGACCCCAAGGCATTAAAGAAGTCATTTGGAGGTGGCCCCTTGAATGCTCAAGCTTGCTAGTTGCCACATGGGTAAGAAATAAAAACCATCTAGTTAACTCCTAATCCATAAGACTGTGATAAAAATAAATGATTGTTTTGAGCCTCTAAATTTTGATGCAGTTTGTTACTAGATTGGTCAAAAACTTCACTTGGGTTTTTCCATAAGCTGTAACAGAAAAATCCAAATGAATCTTCTGGCCAACTCAATGAATAACAGATAACCAAAACACCATCCTCAACAATGAGCCTGTAATTTTTTTTTTTTTTACTAAGAGGCCACTATGTCACTCAAATTTGGCAGACATGCTCCACATGTATATTGGCTCTCACTGTCAGGACAGAGCAACTATGCCAGGCATAGTTGCATTTGTCACCTTTTGATATGTCTAATGGAGAACGGCCAACCTTTACCACAGCACTTAACACAAACCTCTCACCAAAGCACACACATGCCTGACTTAAAGATTACCAACTGCTGGAATCTCCCTGCACCAGCCACAATGATGACAAGGTTCTTTCCTGTTTACTCAAGAAAAATTTCAAAGTCTACTGCTTTGCCTAATAAGTAAAACACCGTACCATAAAAACAAAATTTTTATTTCTAGAAGAATAATCTTCTTTTTGCAATCTGTTGACAGACTATGGAAACAACTGAATAGCTTGGCTAAACTTGCCAGTGGAACAAAACTTTAGTTAACAGAAGACCAGGTAGCAATAAAACATATTTAAATATATCTAAAAGAAAAATAGCTTCTTTACTGGAAGAAAGAGAGCAGATTCCAAGTCCAGGGCAAGGAAGCCATCAAAAGACTATAAGAATCATGTTAAAAAGACTCAGGAGACAACTTGAAGGAAATCCCTTTAGTCAAATGAGACAATTTGAACATCAATAGCAATGATAACTACAACAGACTGAAACACATGAAATATGCTTAAATCCATGAATTCTTAATGATAATTTTTAAAATTCCATTAGTCACTTTGAGAAGATGCTCACTTCAGGGTTTCCCTTATGGCTCAGAGGTTAGAGCATCTGCCTGCAATGCGGGAGACCTGGGTTCGATCCCTGGATTGGGAAGATCCCCTGGAGAAGGAAATGGCAACCAACTCCAGTATTCTTGCCTGGAGAATCCCATGGATGGAGGAGCCTGGTGGGCTACAGTCCACGGGGTCGCAAAGAGTCGGACACGACAGCAACTTCACTTTCACTTTCAGTTCAGTTCAGTCACTCAGTCGTGTCCGACTCTTTGTGACCCCATGGACTACAACACGCCAGGCCTCCTTGTCCATCACCAACTCCCAGAGTTTACTCAAACTCACGTCCATTGAGTCGGTGATGCCATCCAACCATCTTTTCCTCTGTTGTCCCCTTCTCCTCCCGCCCTCAATCCTTCCCAGCATCAGGGTCTTATCAAATGAGTCAGTTCTTCACATCAGGTGCCCAAAGTATTGGAGTTTCAGGTTCAGCATCAGTCCTTCCAATGAATATTCAGGACTGATTTCCTTTCGGATGGACTGGTTGGATCTCCTTACAGTCCAAGGGACTCTCAAGAGTCTTCTCCAACACCACAGTTCAAAAGCATCAGTTCTTTGGCACTCAGCTTTCTTTATAGTTCAACTCTCACATCCATACAAGACTACTGGAAAAACCATAGCTTTGACTAGACGGACCTTTGTCAGCAAAGTCATGTCTCTGCTTTTCAATACATTGTCTAGGTTTGTCATAGGTTTTTTTCCAAGGAGCAAACGTCTTTTAATTTCATGTATGAAGTCACCATCTGCAGTAATTTTGGAGTCCAGAAAAATAAAGTCTTTCACTTTTTCCATTGTTTCCCCATCTATTTGCCATGAAGTGATGGGACCAGATGCCATGATCTTAGTTTTCTGAATGCTGAGTTTTAAGCCAACTTTTTCACTCTCCTCTTTCACTTTCATCAAGAGGCTCTTCGCTATCTGCCATAAGGGTAGTGTCATCTGCGTATCTGAAGTTATTGATATTTCTCCCGGCAATCATGATTCCAACTTTGCTTCTTCCAGCTCAGCATTTCTCATGATGTACTATGCATGTAAGTTAAATAAGCAGGGTGACAATACACAGCCTTGACGTACTCCTTTTCCTATTTGGAACCAGTCTGTTGTTCCATGTCCAGTTCTAACTGTTGCTTCTTGACCTGCATACAGATTTCTCAGGAGGCAGGTCAGGCGGTCTGGTATTCCCATCTCTTTCAGAATTTTCCAGTTTGTTGTGATCCACACAGTCAAAGGCTTTGGCATAGTCAATAAAGCAGTAGATGTTTTTCTGAAACTCTCTTGTTTTTTTCATGATCTGATGGATGTTGGCAATTTGATCTCTGGTTCCTCCACCTTTTCTAAATCCAGCTTGACCATCTGGAAGTTCATGGTTCACATATTGCTGCAGCCTGGCTTGGAGAATTTTGAGCATTACTTTACTAGCATGTGAGATAAGTGCAATTGTGCAGTAGTTTGAGCATTCTTTGGCATTGCCTTTCTTTGGGATTAGAATGAAAGCTGACCTTTTCCAGTCCTGTGGCTACTGCTGAGTTTTCCAAATTTGCTGGCATATTGAGTGCAGCACTTTCACAGCATCATCCTTTAGGATTTGAAATAGCTCAACTGGAATTCCATCCCCTCCATTAGCTTTGTTCGTAGTGATGCTTCCTAAGGCCCACTTGACTTCACATTCCAGGATGTCTGGCTGTAGGCTGGTGATCACACCATCGTGATTATCTGGGTCATGAAGATATTTTTTGTATAGTTCTTATGTGTATTCTTGCCACCTCTTCTTAATATCTTCTGCTTCTGTTAGGTCTATACTATTTCTGTCCTTTACTGAGCCCATCTTTGCATGAAATATTCCCTTGGTATCTATAATTTTCTTGAAGAGATCTCTAGTCTTTCCCATTCTATTGTTTTCCTCTATTTTTTTGCATTGATGGCTGAGAAAGGCTTTCTTATCTCTCCTTGCTATTCTTTGGAACTCTGCATTCAAATAGGTGTATCTTTCCTTTTCTCCATTGCCTTTCGCTTTTCTTTTCATAGCTGTTTGCAAGGCCTCCTCAGACAACCATTTTGCCTTTTTGCATTTCTTTTCCTTGGTGATGGTTTTGATCAGTGCCTCCTGTACAATATCACCAACCTCCATCCATAGTTCTTCAAGCACTCTATCTATCAGATCTAATCCCTTTAATCAACTTGTCACTTCAAATGTCATAAGGGATTTGATTTAGGTCATACCTAAATGGTTTGGCGGTTTTCCTTATTTTCTTCAATTAAGTCTGAATTTGGCAATAAGGAGTCATGATCAGAGCCACAGTCAGCTCCCAGTCTTCTTTTTGCTGACTATATAGAGCTTCTCTCTCTTTGGCTGCAAAGAATATAATCAATCTGTTTTCAATGTTGACCATCTGATGATGTCCATGTATAGAGTCTTCTCTTGTGTTGTTGGAAGACGGTGTTTGCTATGACCAGTGCATTCTCTTGGCAAAACTCTGTTAGCTTTTGCCCTGCTTCATTCTGTACTCCAAGGCCAAATTTGCCCATTACTTCAGGTACTTCTTGACTTCCTACCGTTGCACTCCAGGCCCCTATAACGAAAAGGACATCCTTTTTGGGTGTTAGTTTTAGGAGGTCTTGTAGGTCTTCATAGAACTGTTCAAATTCAGCTTCCTCAGCATTACTGGTCAGGGCATAGACTTGGATTACTGTGACACTGAATGGTTTTCCTTGGAAATGAACAGAGATCATTCTGTTGTTTTTGAGATTGCATCCAAAAGACTGGACTCTTTTGCTAACTATGATGGCTACTCCGTTCTTCCCCCAGTAGTAGATATAATGGTCATCTGAGTTAAATTCACCCATTCCAGTCCATTTTAGTTCACTGATTCCTAAAATGTCAATGTTCACTGTTGCCATCTCCTGTTTGACCACTTCCAATTTGCCTTGATTCATGGACCTAACATTCCAGGTTCCTATACAATATTACTCTTTACAGCATCAGAGTTTACTTCCATCACCAGTCGCAACCACAACTGAGTGTTGTTTTTGCTTTGGCTCTGTCTCTTCATTCTTTCTGGACTTATTTCTCCACTGATCTCCAGTAGCATATTGGGCACCTACCAACCTAGGGAATTCATCTTTCAGTGTCCTATCTTTTTGCCTTTTCATACTGTTCTTGGGGTTCTCAAAGAAAGAATACTGAAGTGGTTTGCCATTCCCTTCTCCAGTGAACCGTGTTTTGTCAGAATTCTCCACCATGACCCGTCCATATGGGTGGCCCTACGTGGTATGGCTCATAGTTTCACTGAATTAGACAAGGCTGTGGTCGATGTGATCAGACTGGTTAGTTTTCTGTGACCTCCTCAGTAGACATCCAAACACAGTTATGCCTCAGTCTCTGTGGGGCCTCTGGGTCCTGGTGCACACAAGGTATGTTTGTGCCCTCTAAGCATCTCTGGTGGGTATGGGGTTTGATTCTCATTAGCATCAGAAGATGCTACGGAACCAATTTATTACTTTGAAAAGTGGTAAATTTAAAAAAGAATCAAGCATTTATCCTGTATTCCTAGTCAAACTATATCTCAGGGTAATCAAATAGTTAATGATGCAAAATTTCTCTTCATAGATGTACTTCAACTAATGAATGAAGGAATGACAGAATATCACCAATCTGCCATCCCTTTGAATTAACAGACCTAGACAATGATGATCAATAGTGTTAACAAAATGATGGGCAATAAGACATTACGTGCCTCCCATCCAAAGTTAACAGTACCCTTTATGGGGGGGGGGGGGTGGGGAAGCCCCTACCTCAATAAACAAACCTGAAGTCAGATCTAATCAAGTCTCTCTATATAACCAACAGTTTACATAAAATACACAAGACAGAGAATCATATTAACACCATGTGGAAACAATAGAAAAAATCCAAACTATGGAAAATTCTACAGGCAAATAACCTAGTTTCTTCAAAAAATAAACTGCAAGAAAAAAAGAAAGATAAAAAGGAACTTAGAAATTAAAGGAAACTTAAGTATGTCAAACAACTGAAATATCCAGACTTCACCTGGATGTGATTCAACTGTTAAAAAAACTTAACAAAACAATTAGGAAAATGTGAAAGTTGGAAGGATATCTAATGATATTAATGACACTGCTTTCCTGAATGTGATGATTACATTTTATGTGCATAGAGAAAAGTAAGGTAAAAGATTTCCTTCAAAATATTTTGGGAGAGATCTGTTTTTAATGTTTAAAAACAACTGGGAAGTGAGATCATGCTTCCTGGGGTGAAAGGTTAGCAGAAGTGCCCTTTCTTGCTTTCTGCTGTAGTCCCGAGTGGTAGCTGCCTAAATGGGCAAGTTCATGAAACCTGGTAAGGTGGTGCTGGTCCTGGCCTGTCGCTACTCTGGACACAAAGCGGTCGTTGTGAAGAATATTGATGATGGCACCTCAGACTGACCCTACAGTCATGCTCTGGTGGCTGGAATTGATCGCTATCCCTGCAAAGTGAGAGCTTCCATGGGCAAGAAGAAAATCACCAAGAGGTCAAAGATCAAGTCTTTTGTGAAAGTTTATAATTATAGTCACCTCATTACGACAAGGTACTCTCCGAATATCCCCTTGGACAAAACTGTTGTCAACAAGGACGTCTTCAGAGATCCGCTCTCAAACGCAGGGCTCCATGAGAGGCAAAGGTCAACTTTGGGGAGAGACACAAACAACACTCGCAAGAACAAATGGTTCTTCCAGAAGCTGCGGTTTTAGGTCTGCCCCAGTCATTAAAAATATTTTTAAAAAAAAACCAAAAACTGGACTCTATGATGATCTTTTACTTTTATCTAGTTTGTTTCAGTTTTTCTATTTCATATTCAGTGCTCCCATTTCATTTGGTATGTTTTCCCATTTCTCCATCACTCCCTGTTTTTTTTGATGTTCTTTCTCAAGCAAAGTATAGTAGAAAAGCTTTTGTATATACATATATAAATCTATATAGAGTATGTATAATACATATATTTTAGAAGACTTATGAATTTTTGCCTAGCTAAAAAATTCATGACATTTTGATTCCACTTGTCTGACTCAGTATGATAGAATGCTAGATTTCTAATTTATATTCACTCAAAATTTTGATATAGTTCCATACATTTTGGCATCTAGTATTACTGCTAGAAGTCTAGAAAGTTTATTACCTTAGTGTTAAAAAAATGTGAATGAGGCTTGAAACTTCTAATCTAATTCTGAGAATATTAAGAAATATTATGCTGTTAAAAAAACACAGGAAGTTAACAAGTGATACAGTATTATTAACTAAAGTATGGATTTTGTTCAAATCTTCACAAAATTTTATGCTCGTGTCCATTATTTGTTTTCATACCTTATTTAAGACTCCACATTATATTTAACTGCATTTAGCAGCTTCAGCTGCATGCAACAGATTCTGGTAAATTGTTTTTTCATTTTTATTCTATTACAAATATTTCTAATTTTCCATGTTATGGCTTCTTAGATATACCCCTCATTTAAAAGTGGATATTTAATTTCCAAATACATGGGATTTTTAAAAGTATCTCTGATATTAATTTCTCATTTAAATGCTTTCTTCTCTGCAATCACCTTCTATGTTTTTCAGTCTTCTAACTTTATTGAGGCTTTCAAAGGCTAAGTTAAAGTTCTCTCTTGGTAAATGTCACACTGTACTTGAAAATATGTGGGTTATTTTCAAATATCTCTTGATAGTGATCACTATCAAAAATAAATCCACAGAAATAAGAGAACAGATTCTGTATGATTTCTATACCTTTAAGACCATGAAATTTCTGCACCTGATCTTATGTCTCTGGCTATATTCCAGTGTTTCCTAGTTTATAGTCAATGGGAACTTCAACAGAATTTGTATCCTACTGTTGTGTGAAAACTGTATAAATCTTAATTGTGTTGAATTGGTTTATAGTGTTTTTAAGGTATACTATATTCTACTTCTCTGTACAGTCATCCTATTAATTTCTGAGAGTTTGATATTGAAACTCCAACTAAGAATCTTAATTTATCTACTTAAAACAAATGACTGTAATATATACTGGGACCATATGTAACTTTGCTCTGTATTTTCCACGTCTCCTGTAAATGTGTTATCATATTTTCATAATTAAAAAAATAAGAAAGAACAATTTAAAAATATTTTAGGAGAGAGGTTAAAGAGATGAAGCAAAACTGACTATCAATCTATAACTGTTTAAGCTGAGGCATGGGTACCTGGAGGTTCTTTATAACAGTCATGCTATTTTAACATACACTTAACAATTTTCCTTAATAAAATGTTAAAAAATAAAAAGGGCATTACACTGAAGTTTTTTCAATTGTTCTTTCCCTAAGTATACTTTTATTTACCTTACTCAATAGTAGCTATTAGAGGTTAGGAAAATTTATTACTATAAGGAGCAAGATGCTGGGAGGGATTGGGGGCGGGAGGAGAAGGGGACAACAGAGGATGAGATGGCTGGATGGCATCACTGACTCGATGGACATGAATCTGAGTGAACTCCGGGAGTTGGTGATGGACAGGGAGGCCTGGTGTGCTGCGATTCATGGGGTCGCAAAGAGTCGGACACGACTGAGCGACTGAACTGAACTGAACTGAAGGAGCAAGAAGAACAATTAGGGTATAAACAAAACCTAATTATAGGAAAAGAAATAAAAGTAACTGCTTTATATGCATTATTTCCTAATGAAATGTTACTTTTATCAAGATACCAAAGCCTCCTCCTTCCCCCTACCCCACCCATCTCTTTTCCTGATGTATACTTACTACTTTCCATCTTTCTTTGACCAGGATTCCAACACTGAGGATATCCGGCTGCTCTCCTCCTCCACTCATTGCAACTCACTGATGTGGTAGAATGGCTACACAGGCATCCGGCTCCCAAGGGTGGTTTCCATTTAACCTGAAACAAAAGAAACAGGAGCAGCATATCAGGACTAACTAACACAAACATTCCAGCACCCAGAAGTACTACTAATTCTATACATTAATTCGGTGGCTTGGCTGGAAAGGGGGAAATCCCAAATCTCGCTTCTAAAATCTGTTTAGTGCATATAAAAAAGTGCTTACCTCTCCATTACAGAGCCCAGTGAAATAACCAAACATTAAAGAGGCATTATATTGAAAGTGAAGTCACTCAGTCCTGTCGGACTCTTTGTTGGTACAAAAGTAATTCTAATTTCAGATCATGAATTTTAAATCATTATATCTAGGTTCAAACACATTTTTCTTAATCAAAATAGGATCCATTACAATCAACACATTTTTGTCAATGGGAAATAAGTTGGTTTATTCCTGTAGTGTAAAAATCTGTGCTTCAGGAATCAACAAACTCTTGGAAAGCATTTTCTGCCTCCTACTGGCTGTGGAAGCATTTTCCCTGGAAAAAGTTGTCGAAAACTTTGAAGAAGCTGAAGTCCGTTGCCACTGGTGAGAGGTCAGGTGAAGATGGCAGATAAGGCAAACCTTCGTAGCCCAATTTGTTCAACTTTTGAAGCGTTGATTGTGCAACGTGCAGTCAGGCATCATCATGGAGAAGAACAGGGCCCATTCTGTTGACCAGTACTGGCTGTAGGTGTTGCAGTTTTTGGTGCATCTCCTCAATTTGTTGAACATACTTCTCAGATGTAATGGCTTCGCTGGAATTCAGAAAGCTGTAGTGGATCAGAAACAAGCAGCAGACACCAAACAATGACCATGACCTTTCTGTGGTGCAAGTTTGGCTTTGGGAAGTGCTTTGGAGTTTCTTGGACCAACCACCAAGCTGGCTGTAGTATAAAATCCACTATTCATCACACGTCACAATTCAATTGAAAAATAGTTCATGTCGTTGTGTAGAATAAAAGAACAGAGACACTGTAAAATGACAATTTTTGATTTGCAGTCAGCTCATGAACGTGAGAGACCCACTCATTGAGCTTTTTCACCATTCCAATTTGCTTCAAATGCCAAATGACCATAGAATGGTCAATGCTGAGTACTTCAGCAACTTCTTGCTTGAATTTAAGAGGATCAGTTCTGATGATGGCTCTCAATTTATTGACGTCAACTTCCGATGGCCAGCCACTATGTCCTCATCTTCAAGGCTCTCGTCACCTTTGCAAAATTTCTTGAACCACCACTGTACATTCATCAGCAGTTGCTAGGTCAAATGTGCTGTTGATGTTGTGAGCTGTCTACCCTGCTCTATGACTCATTTTGAACATAAATTTAAAAAGAGCTCAAATTCACATTTTGTCTAACATCATTTAAAGAGTCTAAAATAAATACAAAATAAACACCAAATAATAAATCATTTAACTCTCTTAAATTGAAGAAAGTGGGGAGAACCACTAAACCATTCAGGAATGACCTAAATCAAATCCCTTATGATTATACAGTGGAAGTGAGAAATAGATTTAAGGGACTAGATCCGATTGACAGAGTGCCTGATGAACTATGGACAGAGGTTCATGACATTGTACAGGAGACAGGGATCAAGACCATCCCCAGGAAAAAGAAATGCAAAAAACCAAAATGGCTGTCTGAGGAGGCCTTACAAATAGCTGTGGAAAGAAGAGAAGTGAAAAGCAAAGGAGAAAAGGAAAGATATTCCCATTTGAATGAAGAGTTTCAAAGAATAGCAAGGAGAGATAAGAAAGCCTTTCTCAGCCATCAATGCAAAGAAATAGAGGAAAAGAACAGAATGGGAAAGACTAGAGATCTCTTCAAGAAAATTAGAGATCCCAAGGGAACATTTCATGCAAAGACAGGCACAATAAAGGACAGAAATGGTATGGACCTAACAGAAGCAGAAGATATTAAGAAGAGGTGACAAGAATACATAGAAGAACTGTACAAAAAACATCTTGACGACCCAGATAATCACGATGGTGTGATCACTCATCTAGAGCCAGACATCCTGGAATGTGAAGTCAAGTGGGCCTTAGGAAGCATCACTACGAACAAAGCTAATGGAGGGGATGGAATCCCAGTTGAGCTATTTCAAATTCTAAAAGATGATGCTGTGAAAGTGCTGCACTCAATATGCCAGCAAATTTGGTAAACTCAGCAGTGGCCACAGGACTGGAAAAGGTCAGTTTTCATTCCAATCTCAAAGAAATGTAATGCCAAAGAATGCTCAAATTACCGCACAATTGCACTCATCTTACAATTGTAGTAAAGTAATGCTCAAAATTCTCCAAGCCAGGCTGCAGCAATATGTGAACCATGAACTTCCAGATGGTCAAGCTGGTTTTAGAAAAGGCAAAGGAACCAGAGATCAAATTGTCAACATCCACTGGATCATGGAAAAAGCAAGAGTTCCAGAAAAACATCTATTTCTGCTTTATTGACTGTGCCAAAGCCTTTGACTGTGTGGATCACAATAAACTGTGGAAAATTCTGAAAGAGATGGGAATACCAGACCACCTGACCTGCCTCTTGAAAAATCTGTATGCAGGTCAGGAAGCAACAGTTAGAACTGGACATGGAACAACAGACTGGTTCCAAATAGGAAAAGGAGTACATCAAGGCTGTATATTGTCACCCTGCTTATCTAACTTATTTCAGAGTATATCATGAGAAATGCTGGGCTGGATGAAGCACAAGCTGGCATCAAGATTGCCGGAAGAAATATCAATAACCTCAGATATGCAGATGATACCACCCTTATGGCAGAAAGTGAAGAGGAACTAAAGAGTCTCTTGGTGAAAGTGAAAGAGGAGAGTGAAAAAGTTGGCTTAAGCTCAAGATTCAGAAAACTAAGATCCTGGCATCCGGTCCCATCACTTCATGGGAAATAGATGGGGAAACAGTGGCTGACTTTTATTTTTCTGGGCTCCAAAATCACTGCAGATGGTGACTGCAGCCATGAAATTAAAAGACACTTACTCCTTGGAAGAAAAGTTATGACCAACCTAGATAGCATATTCAAAAGCAGAGACATTTACTTTGCCAACAAAGGTCTGTCTAGTCAAGGCTATGGTTTTCCCAGTGGTCATGTATGGCTGTGAGAGTTGGGACTATAAAGAAAGCTGAGTGCCGAAAAATTGATGCTTTTGAACTGTGGTGTTGGAGAAGATTCTTGAGGGTCCCTTGGACTGCAAGGAGATCCAACCAGTCCATCCTAAAAGAGATCAGTCCTGGGTGTTTACTGGAAGGTCTGATGTTGAAGCTGAAACTCCAATACTTTGGCCACACGATGCGAAGAGCTGATTCATTTGAAAAGACCTTGATGCTGGGAAAGATTGAGGGCAGGAGGAGAAGGGGATGACAGAGGATGAGATGGTTGGATGGCATCACCGACTCAATGGACATGAGTTTGGGTGGGCTCTGGGATTTGGTATTGGACAGGGAGGGCTGGTGTGCTGCAGCTCATGGAGGCACTAAGAGTCGGACAGGACTGAACTACTGAACTGAACTGAATAAATCATTAGCAAAAAACATAATGTAAGAAATGCACATTTAAATGAGATATAGCATAATTACATTTAAGAAGGCATCTCAAAATCAAACAACAAAGATCAACAATGCAAAACCGCAATTACTTTTGCACCATGCTAATACTGTTGAGTCCCTTAGACAGCAAGGAGATCCAATCAGCCAATCCTACAGGAAATTAATCCTGAATATTCATTGGAAGGACTGATGTTGAAGCTGAAGCTCCAATACTCTGTCCATTTGATGTGAAGAGCTGACTCACTGGAAAAGACCCTGATGCTGGGAAAGATTGAGGGTGGGAGAAGAAGCGGATGACAAAGGTGAGATGGTTGGATGGCATCACTGACTTGATGGACATGAGTTTGAGTAAGCCCTGGGAGTTGGTAATGGATAGGGAAGCCTGGAGTGCTGCAGCCCATGGGGCTGCATAGAGTCAGACATGACTGAGCGACTGAACTGAATATTACTACACAAATATAACTTACAATAACTGAGATTGCTAGCTATAGGGCAAGCATGGTGTTAATGGCAGTTGACTCAGACTGCTACCCTTAGTCCAACCTTTTACTAAGAAAGAAATACCTAATTTACAACAGCTTACAGTTTAATAAGTTGCAAGATAGATCTTAACATCACCAGAGCTAATAAAATTTTAATATTAACAATGCACTTAAAATGCACAGGAAATAAACATGAGCCACAGAAAAGGGCTGTTTATTAAACCCAATGCCAAAATACAGTCTAGTAAAACTACTGAATTTCAATTGGGAAAAAAAATTCACTGGACACAGGTGCAGAAAGTCCAAATTACACATAAGGGAGAAAAATCAGGCTGAGAACAGACATCAGCACAAACGGCTTATTACATATTTAAGTATCCAAGGAAATGTGAGCCAAGCATGGTCTACCCTGCGAAAGTAAACTTCAAGGCTAAGGGAAGCAGTTATGAACACACAGAACCCAAATAATATTGTTCCTAAGAAATGCCACTAGGAATCGACTACATAACAAGTATCAGATTACGGTAGAAGATTTGACATAAGCATTGACCTGAGAAGACCTAAAATCAATGATAACCCAGTAGCAATAAGAACCCCTGCCTTCAGATTGTGAACTCTAAACATCATATCCCACTGAAAGAAATCAGGGCTCCTTGGAAAAATGGCTTATTCTAGGTCTGGCGCAGGAAATTATGCACAATCAACCTGGTGCATCTCATGAAATAAGACAGCAAAAATGTTAATACCACCAGTATTAGCAAATCAAAAGGAAAACAGAGACAAGGGAAGGAATTCTCATTTGTCAAAGATGAAACAATTTGAGCATATACAAGAATACAATGATTGAAAAACATCAAAAATATAAATATAAATATATATATACATACACCCATGAGTTCACAATGACACTCAAAAAAGAAAAAAGAATATTAGAGGTCGATTTTCAAGACTGTGTGGGCACAACTCGTTATTCTAATAATTGGCAAATAAACAGAATAAAACATTTATCCTGCCTTTCTAGTATGAACAGTATTTTGGGGAAGCAAAAAGATGATGAGGGTGACTTTTCCTTAGAGAACAGTCACAGCTAATAAATGCAAGAGAACTTATAGATTTAGAAAATAACCATTTTCCAATCCCTGGTTACATAGTGAATCTAGACAATGACCATCAATGGCTGCTAAAGCCATAATGTAAAAAGTGGATGGAGAACTTTAATATGGAAGGATCAAGTTGAACTCACTGGTCAACCTTAACATCATTAAAAGCCACGACAAGGAAACAAGAAGTGCTTCCTGACAGATGCAACAAAATTTTCTCAGTATCACCTATGAAGTCTCTTGCCTTGAAACAAACAAACAAAAAACCCTTAAATCTAGTCAAACTTTTAGATTTGATTATAAGTTTACAAAAATAAGGGTGATCGAGGTACATGTTAAATGACAACATGAAGATACAATGAGCTAAATCCATGATGACGGAGATCCTAAAGAACAAAATGGCCCATATAAATGACATAATGACCCAAAACAAATGGCATGGAAAATAATAAAGCTTTACACTGCACACTATAAGAAATAAGATATATATATCAACCTAAAGCAGCAACTAGCAATTTGACCACCTCATGCGAAGAGTTGGCTTATTGGAAAAGACCTTGATGCTGTGGGGGATTGGGGGCAGGAGGAGAAGGGGACGACGGAGGATTAGATGGCTGGATGGCGTCAGTGCTCGATGGACATGAGTCTGAGTGAACTCCAGGAGTTGGTGATGGACAGGGAGGCCTGGCGTGCTGTGATTCATGGGGTCGCAAACAGTCAGACATGACTGACCGACTTAACTGAACTGAACTGAAGCATGTACTGAGTAAGCAACAATTGGTAATTTTGTAGGGTGTAATAATAGTAGTGTAGTTATGTTTATAAAGTCTTTCTCTGTAAGAGATACATAAACTACCAGTGCAAAAAGTGATAAAAGGTCTTGAAAGTGAAAAAGTCCGACTCTGAGACCCCGTGGACTGTAGTCCAATAGGCTCCTCTGTGTCCATGGAATTCTCCAGGCAAGAATACTTGAGTGGGTACCCATTTCCCTTCTCCAGGGGATCTTCTCAAGCCAGGGATCAAACCTGAGTCTCCTGCATGGCATGCAGATTCTTTACCATCTGAGCCACGAGGGAAACAAAGTGATAAAAGCTCTTAGATTTGCCTTAAAACACTCTAAGGGGAAAGGAGTTGTACAGGGGACAGAGGATCAAATGACATAAAAATAACAGCATTTTCATAAACTTTGTGTGATGGGTACATGTAAATCCATTATACTATTTCTCAGTATATCTGCCATATTATATATTAAAAGTAAAAAACAAAAGATGCACAGATTAAAAAGATCTAGAATTCATTTTAACAAATGGAGCTGAGACAAGTACATACTCACATGCAAGAAGAATGAATTTGTACCCCTACCTAACATCATACATAAAAGTTAACTCAAAATGGATCAAAGACCTAAATATAGATGCTAAAACTATAAAACTCTTGGAAGAAAACACTGGCAGAAGTCTTCACTGGCCTTGGATTAAGCAATGATTTCTTAGATATGACAACTAAAGCACAACAAACTGAAGAAAATAGATAAATTGGAATCCATCAAAATTTTTTAAATTTTATATGCCAAAAGACAACCTATGAAATTGTGGGAAATAACTGCAAACTATATATCTAATATGTGGCTAGTACCCAGAATATATAAAGAATAATTCAACAAAATGAAAGTCAATAATTCAATTTAAAACCAGGCAAAAGGCCTGAATAAATATTTCTCCAAAAATATATACAAATAGCCAAAAAGCACATGAAAAAAATTGCTCAAAATCTCTATAATCATTACAAAACTACAAATCAAAACCACATGAAAAATTGCCTCATACCCACTATAATGGCTATCATTAAAGGAAAGTATCAAGTGGTGACAAGGATGTGGAGAAACTGGAACACTTGCACACTGTGAGTGAGGAAATAAAATGATGCAGCCACTATGAAAAATAGTTTGGGAGTTGTTAAAAAATTAAGCAGTCAATTCCCATATGATTTAGCAATTCCACTTCAGGGTATATACCCCCAAAATTGAAAGCAAGGACTCAGACAAATATATCTGTGCACTCAAGCCCAGAGCAGCATTATTCACAATAGCCATAAGGTGGAAGCAGCCCACACATCCATCTACAGATGTATGGATAAAGAATATGTGTAGTATAGATACAATCTGAAGGGGATCAGCCCTAGGATTTCTTTGGAAGGAATGGTGCTAAAGCTGAAACTCCAGTACTTTGGCCACCTCATGCGAAGAGTTGACTCATTGGAAAAGACTGATGCTAGGAGGGATTGGGGGCAGGAGAAGGGGACAACAGAGGATGAGATGGCTGGATGGCATCACTGACCCGATGAACGTGAGTCTGAGTGAACTCCAGGAGTTGGTGATGGACAGGGAGGCCTGGCGCACTGCGATTCATGGGGTCGCAAAGAGTCGGACACGACTGAGCGACTGAACTGAACTGAACTGATACATACAATGTAATACTATTCAGTCTTAAAAAAAGAAATCCTATCACATACTGCAACATGGCTGAGTGATAAAGCCAGTCACCAAACGACAAATACGTTTATAATTCCATTTATATGAGATATCCAGAGTAGTCAAACTCATGAAAATAGAAGAATGGTGGTTACTAGGGGCAAGTGGAGAGAGGGGGGAAAGGGGTACTGTTGTTAAATAGGTATAGAATTTTAGCTTTGCAAGATAAAGAACTTTTAGAAATCTATTTTGAAACACTAATAAATACACTTAACACAACCGAGTTCATACTTAAAAATGATGAGGATGGTAAATTTTGTTGTGTGTTCCTTATCACAGTAAAAAAAAACAAAAAACACACAAAACTATCCGGTAATATTCAGCATAATAAGATAATTTACATTTAAAACTCCAATCTAGCAGGGCTTCCCAGGTGGTGCTAGTGGTAAAGAACCCACCTACCAATGCAGGAGACATAAGTGATGCAGGTTTGATCCCTGGGTCGGGAAGATCCCCTGGAGGAGAGCATGGCAACCCACTCCAGTATTCTTGCCTGGAGAATCCCATGGACAGGGGAGCCTAGTGGGCTACAGTCCACGGAGTAGCAAAGAATCGCACACGACTGAAGCGATTTAGCATGCACTCCAGCAATTCCACTTCAGGGAACCTATTTTCAAGGTCCAATGGTGAAAATATGTGAAATGAATTCTTCATAAGCCTTTTCACTATAACATTATTTGCAATTACAAAAGCCCAGGGGAAAACTAACAGTCCATATTGGTTGAATATAAAATGGTTCACTCAGGTAATGGAGTACTAGCCCAGGAATAACAGATATACTGACACAGAGTGACTTTCAGGATAAATTGTTTAGTGAAAAAAAAATAAGATGCAGTGATGTGTTTACAGTATACTACCTTTTATGTATAAGAAGGGTAAATGTTAAGTATATTAACATATTTGCTTTCATTTTTTTTAAAAGGAAGAAAAAGCCAAAAAGTGATACGAATGATAGCAGAGATCAGTAAATTTTTTTCAGTAAAGGGACAAATAATAAATATTTCAGTTTTTACAAGCCATATAATCTCTGTCATAGCTACTCAGCTTGGCCGTTTTAGCACAAAAGAAGACATAGACAATACATAAACAAAACACTATGTGTTCCAACAAAAATTCATTTACAAAAAGAGACAGGTGGTTAAATGTGGCCTGCAGGTCACTGTTTGCCAACCTTTCCCAGAAGGAGAAAATATGATGGAGAGGGTACAGATAGAAGTTAAGACTTCTAAGAATGTACTTTGTGATACAGTTTAGATTCTGGAATGAAAATCGTTGTTTTACATACGAGAAAAAAATTCCTATACTCCAAATTCAACAAAGTACCATAGCAACAAGTACTCTGGCCACTTGATACAAAGAGCCGACTCAGTGAAAAGACCCTGATGCTGGGAAAGACTGAGGGCTGGAGGAGAAGAGGGAATCAGAGGATGAAATGGTTGGCTAGCATTACTGACCCAACGGACATGAGTCTGAGTAAATTCCAGGAGATAGTGAAGGACAGGGAAGCCTGGAGTGCTGCAGTCCATGGGGTTGTAAAGAGTCGGACTCGACTTAGCAACTGAACAAGAGCAAAAAGTAATCATCAGAACCTGGTATAAACTCATCCCAGTCTTATCAATGACAGCTTCAAACTAGTAACCACACTTCAGAAGGTCAACCAACTTACCATATTTCATAACCACATTTATCAAAAGTTCAACCACTCCCTAAACAGTCCCACTTCACCAATCCCTGAACTCTAAGTTTCACAGATCTCCTCTGAATGAGAGCAATAAATATAGCATTTTGTTCAGACACTGAGTGGTGACTTCTTTGTTCAAGACAAAAGATAAATCAAGAGAAAAAAATACTAAAAATGAAAGGAGTACAATCTCTAAAAATTAAAAATAAACCAAGAACCCTCTGCATATCAAGTATGTGGCATTATCACACAGAAAATTCAAGGGGCTTTATTTTGATTGCATAATTCCTAATCAGATATATCTTAAGTAAAAAAAGAATTATAAAGAAATCTTAAAACTACATTTAGTAGTTCTGCTGTTAGAAATTATATCAATTCTGTTATTTAAAACCTATTATAGAGCTTCCCTAGTAGCTTAGTTGGTAAAGAATCTGCCTGCAATGCAGGAGACCCAGGTTTGATCCCTGGGTCAGGAAGATCCCCTGGAGAAAGAAATGGCAGCCCACTCAAGTACTCCTGCCTGGAGAATTCCATGGACAGAGGAGCCTGGCAGGCCACAGTCCATGGGATCACAGAGTCAGATGCAACTGTGTGACTTTCACTTTTCATAGGTATATTGCAAGGCAGAAAACAAAAATCGACAACAATGGCTAAAATAACCTCTCAAAGGTTTCATGAAAGACATAAAGCAATAGACTGAAGAACTTTAATTAAACAGGATAGGCACAAAATAATCCATTTCCAAACACATCAAAACCAAACTGCTGAAAATTAAACACAAAGAAAAACTATTTCCCTAATGATCCAGTGGTTAAGAATCCATCTTCCAGTACAGAGAACCTGGATTTGATCCCTGGGTGGGGAACTAATATTCCACATACCACAGGGCAACTAAGCCTGCACACCACAACTACTGAGCCTGTGCAACTCAACTAAGGCCGTGCAACTGCAACTACTGAGGCCATGTGCCACAGCCACAGAATCTGTGTGCTGCAGCAAAAGATTCTGACTGGCAAGTAAGACTCCACGTGGCCATAAACAAACAGTTTTTTAAAAACAGCCAGAGAAAAATGACATATTACTTACTGGCAACAGTAATTCAATTGACTGTGACTTTCTCATAATAAAACATGGAGGTCAACAAGAAACAGAAAAACATTTTTAAAGTACTTAAAGTAAAAAAGCACTGTCAACCAGAATTCTATGCCCAGAGAAAATATCCTTCAGGGATAAGGATACTCTTAGATAAATGAAAATTAAGGTTATGTATTGTCAGCAGAGCTGCTGTGAAAGGATCACCAAAGAAATTTCTTCAGAGAAAAAAAATATATGACAGAGGGGAACTTGGACTAATAGGAATGAATGAAGAAAAACAGAAATCTAGGTAAATACAATAGACTAATCTCTTAATTTAAAAAACCATGCTTGAAAACTAAGAGCTAAAATTCTAACACTATCTAAAACAATTTTCAATGTATACAGATATAACTAACAAGATAATGCTAGTGGAGGTGATGGAATTCCAGTTGAGCTATTTCAAATCCTAAAAGATGATGCTGTGAAAGTGCTGCACTCAATATGCCAGCAAATTTGGAAAACTCAGCAGTGGCCATAGGACTGGAAAAGGTCAGTTTTCACTCCGATCCCAAAGAAAGGTAATCCCCCAAAATGCTCAAACTACTGCACAATTGCACTCATCTCACACGCTAGTAAGGTAATACTCAAAATTCTCCAAGCCAGGCTTCAACAACATGTGAACCATGAACTTCCAGATATTCAAGCTGGTTTTAGAAAAGGCAGAGGAACCAGAGATCAAATTGCCAACATCCGCTGGATCATGGAAAAAGCAAGAGAGTTCCAGAAAAACATCTATTTCTGCTTTACTGACTATGCCAAAGCCTTTGACTGTGTGAATCACTATCAACTGTGGAAAATTCTGAAAGAGATGGAAATACAAGACCACCTGACCTGCCTCTTGAGAAATCTGTATGCAGGTCAGGAAGCAACAGTTAGAACTGGATATGGAACAACAGACTGGTTCCAAATAGGAAAAAGAGTACATCAAGGCTGTATACTGTCACCCTGCTTATGTAACTTATATGCAGAGTACATGATGTGCTTGGGCTGGATGAAGCACAAGCTGGCATCAAGATTGCTGGGAGAAATCTCAATAACCTCAGATATGCAGATGCCACCACCCTTGTGGCAGAAAGTGAATAAGAACTAAAGAGACTCATGATGAAAGTGAAAGAGGAGAGTGAAAAGCTGGCTTAAGCTCAAGATTCAGAAAACTAAGATCATCGCATCTGGTCCCATCATTTCATGGCAAATATATGGGGAAACAGTGGAAACAGTGGCTGACTTTATTTTGGGGGGGCTCCAAAATCACTGCAGATGGTGACTGCAGCCAAGAAATTAAAAGTGCTTACTCTTTTGAAGGAAAGTTATGACCAACCTAGAGAGCATGTTAAAAAGCAGAAACATTACTTTGCCAACAAAGGTCCGTCTGGTCAAGGCTATGGTTTTTCCAGTAGTCATGTATGGATATGAGAGTTGGGACTATAAAGAAAGCTGAGTGCCGAAGAATTGATGCTTTTGAACTGTGGTGTTGGAGAAGACTCTTGAGAGTCCCTTGGACTGCCAGGAGATCCAACCAGTCCATTCTAAAGGAGATCAATCCTGGGTGTTCATTGGAAGGACTGATGTTGAAGCTGAAACTCCAATACTTTGGCCACCTGATGCGAAGAGCTGACTCATTTGAGAAGACCCTGATGTTGGGAAAGATTGAAGGCAGGAGAAGAAGGGGATGACAGAGGATGAATCATTAGATAGCATCACCGACTCAATGGACATGAGATTGGGTAGGCTCCAGGAGTTGGTGATGGACAGGGAGGCGTGGCGTGCTGCGGTCCATAGGCTCACAAAGAGTCGGACATGACTGAGTGACTGAACTGAACTGAACGAGACAATCACAATGAAAAGACAGAATGGTAAAGAGACCTATATGACAGTGATTAGGCTTCTGTACTCTACTTGAAGTGGTGATATAATAATTCTAGTAGATTGTGGAAATTAAGTAGGTATATTGAAACCCTAGAAGAACCATTAAAAAAAAACTATATAAAAAAGATATAACAAAAAGTAAAAGAGATGAAATATACAGTGGAAAACTAAAACATGTTAGGATAATTCAAAAAAAGCTAAGAAAGGAGAAACAGGAGAGCAAAAACAGAGACCACAAACATAAGACAAAAATAATAAAATGCTTAGGGCTAAACTCAAATATACCTGTAATTACCTTAAATAGAAATGGCCTAAACACACAACTGAAAAGACAGAGATTATGAAGATGAGTATGATTTCTACAAGAAACTCACTTCAAAAATAACAGAAAACTTAGGCTAAAAACAAACGTATGCTCATTTTTGCTCCAGTTCTCTTTATCCTCTAAACAGTTCAGTCTTGACACATTAGCATGCATCAGCAAAATTTTGGTGACATTTTTGTAGCCTGGCAGAATAGATTAACTTACAGCTATTTCACTTCAAAATATATTGAACATGATTTCATATTAAGGCAGCAGTAGCTACAACATGGTAATACATCACTAACTTTAACCACATAAAAATGTAATGTACCAGTTTCCAGAATTTCCAGTATGGGACCTCCTGTTCAAATATAATTTAATGTCACAAAATAGAATTTAGAAGTAAGGCTGTCTATTTGATATTCAACTGTTTACTACATCTTTAAAATTCTTCTCTGTCAGTCTATATTGGTTTTTAAATTATTATTATATTTCAATTTCTTTGAGAACTTTTGAGTTTCATGAGTTTTGCTTTTATTATATAAGTATCATTATAAACTTATTTATGAATTTAAAAGGCAAAAGAATGGGGAAAGATATACCACACATAAAGCTGGAGAACCTATACAAATCTTCCTTGATTTATGATAGATGGGGTATCCCATCATTAAGTTGAAAATACTGTAAGTCAAAATGCATTTAAAACACCTAATGTACCAAACATTGAAGCTTAGCCGAACCTACCTTAAAAGTACTTGGTACACTTTAATTAGCCTACAATCAAGCAAAATAATCTAACAAGTCTATTTCGTAATGAAATGTTGAATATCTCATGTAATTTGCTGAATGCATTATTGGAAGTGAAAAACAGAATGGCTCTATAGGAACAGAATGGCTGTACATGTGTTCATCATGATTGGTTTCTACCCAATCCATATCACTTTCATACCAGTGTAAAGTTGAAAAATTGCAAATTGAACCATTAAGTCAGAACTGTTTATATTACTATCAGACAATGTAGACTTCAGAGCAAAGAAAATCCCCAGAGATAAAGAGGGACATCACATAATCACAGAAGGCCAGTTTACAAAGAAACTATAAATGTGCATGCATCTAAAAACAGCATCAAAATACATGAATCACATGAACAAGGTGAAGAAACAGACAAACTCATAATTAGAGACTTCATCACTCCTGCCTCAAAAGAAATAAAACAGATAAAAATACCAGCAAGATATGTGAAGAGAACTGAACAACACTAATATGGTATAATAAAAACATATTGGGTCTTTATATTTGGTCTATAAACCTTTATTTCCAGCTCCTTCACAGAGCTTGGCATTTACTAAATGACAAGAATGCCTGTTACGCTAATGAGGGGACTTCTGAAGGGACTCTTAGATCAATTCAGATTAGGGTTGGTCATCAGGTAGACCAAACACGTTATTAGAGGGTTTAAACGTTTGGCCCAATCTCTAATCTCCAACCTCTAGGGAGAGTGGGCCTGGAGATGTGAACTCAATTACATGGACAATGATTTCATTTCTCATGTCTATCTAAGGAAATCTTGATATTAAAAACACCGAGAAACAAGCCTCAGGGAGATTCCTGGTTGGTGAACATATTGATGTACCGAGAGGGTGGTGTACCCTGATTCCACAAGGATAGACGTTCTTGTGCTTAGAATCCTTACAAACTGGCCCTATGTACCTGTTCATCTGGTTGTTCATTTTTATTCTTTATAATATAATGGTAATACTAAGTATAGGGGCTTCCCCGACAGCTCCAGCAGGTAAAGAATCTGCCTGTAATGCAGGAGACACAGGGGACTTGGGTTTGATCCCTGGGTCGCTAAGATCCTCTAGAGGATGGCAACCTACTCCAATATTCTGCCTGGCGGGCTACAGTCCATGGGGTCACAAAGAGTTGGACACGACTGAGCACATGGCACAATCCTAAGTATAGAACTTTTATGAGTTCTGTGAGTTGTTCGAGCAAATTACTGAACCTGTAAGATACACCAAATTCACTGCCAGCCAGGCAAAGTATGAATGGCTTGAGGATACTCAGGACTAGAAGATATACTTCAAGCTAGAGTCTGAAGCGGGGGCAGTCTTGTGGAACTGAGCCCCTTAGCCTGTATGTCATTAACTCCAAGCAGTTAGCGTCAGAATTGAATTGCATTTTAAGACATTCATTTGATGAAAGAGAACTGAATCAGAAAGTAACCATTAACCAACTGAAACTAATGTACATTTATATAACACTCCAACAAAATCAGAATACACATTCTTTCCAAGTGCACATGGAACCAAGACAGACGTGTCATATCCTAGGTCACAAAATAAACCTTAACAAAGTTAAATAAAATCACATACAGAATATTAATGAAATTAAGCTAAAAATCAATGGCAACAAGATAATAGAAAACTCTTACAAACATTTGGAAATTAAACAAAAATACCAAAGCTGGGTGATTGTTTGTGGTTAAGTAAAATTTTATAGGAATAATGCCATGCCCATTCATTTATGTGTTGCCTACGGCTGTTTTTGTACTACTAGAGCAGATTTAAGTAACTACAACTGAGTATAGACTCAGGTCTTATCATATTTACTACTTGGACTTTTAAAAAAAAAAGTTTGACAAAGACTATTCTAAATAATCCACAGATTAAAGAAAAAGTCTTTAGGTAAATTAGAAAATATTTTACTTGAATAAAAATTTAAACACAACAAAATTTGGTGGGATGTAGCTAAAGCCCTGGTTGGAGGGAAAATTAAAACATTAAAAACTTGTATAACAGGACTTATCATTATAGACTCTACAAACATTAAAAAGTATAAAAGATCAATACTGCACACATAACCTGGACAACAATGGACCAATTTCTCAAAAACTGCAAACCTAACAATTCACCCAAGATGAAAGGAAAAGTCTGAATTGTCCTGTTAAAAAAACTGAACCCATAATTCAAAACCTTCCCACAAAAGAATACAGAGATTTTTCCACTGCCAAATTCTATCAAATGTTAAAAAAAAAAAAGATCTATACAATCTCTTCCAGAAATAGAAGGGTAAGAAATATATCCCAATTCATTTTATGAAGACAGCATTAGCCTGATATGAAAACAGTCATAAAGCTGGAGAAGAAAATAGTAATGCCTAGTGTGGAAACTATAAAAATGATTTTTAAAAAAAAACAATGAAAGACAATGCAAGAAAAACCAATCTTCCCCATGAACATCTATCAGTTCAGTTCAGTTACGCGTGTTCGACTCTTTGCGACCCCATGAACCACAGCATGCCAAGCCTCCCTGTCCATATACATAGACACAAAAATTCTCAATAAAATATTAGTAAATTAAATCTAGAAATACATAATAAGCATTACACTTCAGCGACATGGTTTACTCTGGGGAAGTAAGATTTGTTTAATATTCAAAAATCAATTCATAAAATTAATCAGATTAACAGTCTAAAACAGAAAACAACATAATTATTATTTAATGCAGGAGAAGCATTTGACAAAATTCAAGTCATACATGATATAAACTCTTAGTAAACTAGGAGTAGAATGGAATTTTCTCAACCTGAAAAAGGACATTAAAAAAAAAGCTGCTCAAACTGATCAATATATTTAACAATATTCCAACTGAAATTCAAGGAAAAGCCATTACATAGACATGCTGATTCTAAAATTTATGTGGAAAGGTACATCAGTCCTGGGTGTTCTTTGGAAGGAATGATGCTAAAGCTGAAACTCCAATACTTTGGCCACCTCATGCGAAGAGTTGACTCACTGGAAAAGACTCTGATGCTGGGAGGGATTGGGGGCAGGAGGAGAAGGGGGCAACAGAGGATGAGATGGCTGGATGGCATCACTGACTCGATGGACATGGGTTTGGGTGAACTCCAGGAGTTGGTGATGGACAGGGAGGACTGGTGTGCTGCAATTCATGGGGTCGCAAAGAGTCGGACACGACTGAGCAACTGAACTGAACTGAAAGGAACTAAAATATCTAAAATAGTTTTGAAAAACAGTAATAAAGTTGGAGGAATCACAGTACATGAATTTAAGACTTAATACTATATAGTTACAATAATCAAGCCAGTGTGCTATCAGCAAAGGGATAGTCATATTACAAATAAATGAAATACAATAGAGTGCATAAACAGATGTACACAAATAGTTCAATTAAATTTTCAGCTTTTTAAAAATGCAAGTATAATCCACATACTGTATTTTAAAGTATACAATTCAGTGGTTTGTAGTATGTTCACAAAGTTGTATATTCACCACCACTATCCAATTCCAGAACATTTTCACCAACCCAAAAAGAAACTTCATACTTATTAGCTGTCACTCTATTCATTCCTTTTCCTGGTCCCTGGCAACCACTAATCTATCTTCTGTCTCTATAGCTTTGCCTATTCTAAGCCAAGTGATATTTGACAAAGACGGAAAGGCCACTCGACACAGATAAGACAGAATTTCCAACAAAGTGTTGGAACAGTTGTAAGCTTTATGGAAAAAACAACCTCAATCTGAAACCTCAAACCTTATATACAAAACTTAACTCAAAATGTATCACAGATCTAAATGTAAAATACAAAACATTTAAAAATAAACTTTGTGCAAAAGGTTTTGGACATGATATCTAAATCACATTTCATAAAAGAAAAAAAACCTGATAAATTGAACTTTACTAAAATTGAAAACTTATACTCTGTGAAAGACATTGTTAAGAAAATGAAAAGACAAGCTACATACTGGAAGAAAATGTGTGCAAATCATAATATCCAACCACAGGCTTGTATCCAAACACATACAGAACACTTAAAATTCAACTGTAAGAAAACAAATGACCCAATTTAAAATGAGGCAAAAAATAGACACTTCACCAAAGAGGTTATATTGACTGGAAATAAATACATGAAAAGATGTTTGACATCACTGGCCAGTCTCCAAAAGTTACATACTGTATGATTATATTTATATGACAATTTCAAAAAAATAAAAGTAGAGTGACAAAGAACAGATCAGTGGTTGCCAAGAGTTAGAGGTAGGATGAAGGTATGATTATAAAGGAATATTATGAGTGGAATATTACTCAGCCATTAAAAAGAATGAAATAATGCCTTTGCTGCAACATGGATAGACTTAAAGACTGTCATACTGAGTGAAGTCAGAGAGAAGGATAAATATCATATGACATCCCTTATATGTGGCCATCTAAAAAATGACACGAAGTTACTTACAGAACAGAAACAGACTCACAAACTTAGAGAATTAATTCATGGTTGCTGGGGGAAGGCATAGTTAAGGTGTTTGGGATGGACATGTACACACTGCTATATTTAAAATGCATAAAACCAACAAGGACCTACTGTATAGTACATGGAACTCTGCTCAATGTTATGTGGCAGCCTGGATGGGAAGGGAGCTGTGACCTATGGACTGTAGCCCTCCAGGCTCCTCTGTCCATGGAATTCTCAAGGCAAGAATAATGGAGCGGGTTGTCATTTCCTACTTGAAGGGATCTTCCTAATCCAGGAATTAAACCCTCATCTCTGATGTCTCCTGCATTGGCAGGTAGATTCTTCACCATTGTGCCACCTGGGAAGCCCCCAGTATCCTGGGTGGAGTCCTTCAAGACACTGGTATAAAGCTAAAAAATACACCTGTTCCAACTAGAAATTGAACCCTAAGGGAAAAGCCCAGAATCCTATAAGCTATCAAGGTATATAGTATACCTTGGTATACTTTAGAAGCAGTATGGTATTGCTTCTAAAATGGCTCATAATAATCCCTGTCTCATACTACTGCCCCTTCCCCTTGAGTGTAGATGAATCCAGTGACCTGCCTCTAATGAATAGAATGCAGCACAAATGACAGGGTGCTCTTCCCATCTAGATGTCACCAAGTGATATCTACCTTGCTTATTACCTCTCTATAGCTCTTCCTACTTGCTCTGATGAGGAAAGCTGTCATGATGCCTCAAGGAAAGACCCATATACTAGGACAACCTCTGCTAACATATGATTCCATTTATAAAGGGTACCTGCAAGCCCTCAGTCCAACCACCCACAAGGAATGGAATCATGCCAACTACTGGAGTAAGCTTGGAAATAGAACCTTCCCCAGTCTCACTCCAGCACTCTTGCCTGGAAAATCCCATGGATGGAGGAGCCTGGTAGGCTGCAGTCCATGGGGTCGCGAAGAGTCGGACAGGACTAAGCGACTTCACTTTCACTTTTCACTTTCATGTATTGGAGAAGGAAATGGCAACCCACTCCAGTATTCTTGCCTGGAGAATCCCAGGGACGGGGTAGCCTAGTGGGCTGCCGTCTATGGGGTCGCACAGAGTTGGACACGACTGAAGCAACTTAGCAGCGGCAGCAGCAGTTGAGCCTTGAGATGACTAAAGCCTACCTTAATAGTAGTAGCCTGTGGTTGATCTTGAAACAGAATACTCACCTGAGTAACACACAAAACCCTTACCCACAGACATTCTGAAATAATAAATGTTGCTGTTTTAAAACACTACGTTTGAGGTAATTTGTTATGCAGCCATAGATAACTAATGCTATCTATGTATATCAATGTATATCAATGTTATAAGACAATAGTTTCTCAAAGTTGTACACAAACCACAGGTTCTTTTTGATTCCATATCACAGATTATATCTGAGAAAATTAATGTAATTTGGCTGCAGCATCGATGCTGTCAAATAATTGTGATTCATTTTTTAAGTAACACTAATAGACTTAAAATAATCTGGGTGAGGGAAAATGAGATACTGCAAGAGAGAAATGAAATAATTCCTTCTTGGCAATACCCTCAAAGACTTAAAATAACAAGTAAATAGCATGCTAATGAATTCAGACAATGATGCTAAATCTGGAGGTGTTGCCAAAACAGAACCAAAGATGATCAAAATATGAACAGAACATACTAAATGGAGATGCAACTTGTAAAAGACCATGTGGTGAAAAATTATTTGAAATATTTGCTTGGTAGAAGAAGATTAAGAAGAAAAATAGCCAACAAATTAATAAGTAAATATTGACAATCCCCTAGATTACAAACTCTGTGATGATGAAGATCATATTATAGTCACTAAATCCTCTGCCATAATCAAATATTATGAAGTTTGCAGTTAATCAATAGATATTTGGTAAAGTAATTTAGTTAACCAGCTGAAAAAGAGACATTAAACTGCATGTAATTAAAAAAGTCACACAGGCTCACATATAGAGTTATAACAGATGAGAGGAAAAATGAGAACTAAAAGGAGAATGGAAATCAGAAGGATAGGACACACAGGCAGGTGGATGAAAAGTGTACAAGAATTCCAAAACCATAAACCAGATCAAACCACACTTAATGACCAGAAGTCCCTACAAGAGTATTATCTGAGAAATTAACATAACACTGCAGTTATTGTCTTTTAGCTTCAGTGAGTGCTAAATCGCTTCAATCCTGTCCAACTCTTTGTGCCCCTATGGACTGCAGCCTGCTAGGCTCCCTTGTCCAAGGATTAAAAGTCATAATATATGGTATATGTAAAAGTGCTTATTCCTCCCAGTGCCTGCTACACTGACTATACCCAATAAATGGTAACATTACTTATTATTATATATCATTTTGCATGCTTCTTAACCAACAGAAGAAGAAATAATCAAAATCACAAACATAATGCTGTCCAAAACAGTCCCTGAATTGCTTGAATGTTGATGAAAGGAAATAATCATGGAAGACTAGAATTTAAACCTAGTAGGCAACTACTACTTATCAAATTGATATGAAAATGTTTTTGTCAGCAAGAGAAATTATTACTCTACAACTATGATTCAAATTAAATCATAGCATTTGATTTGTTATAATTTTGCTCTTAGAGTTAACAAAAATTGGTTGACTAAAAAGGAAATGAAACTATTTCTAGGATGGAAAAAGTATATATTCATTCCCAAATGTGTTTTGACTTGAAGCAAATTTTGAGTACGCACCTACTTAAAAAAAGAAAGCATTGTCATAGTGAATATAAAAAAAGAACTTACTTAAATATAAAAAGTAAAGACTCATACACTGCTAGTAGAAATGTACTTTGGAAAATGGTTCTTTATTACAAAGTAAAGCTGGAAATATGCACAAACTATGACCCAGCAACACTTTTCCTATGTATACATCCTAAAAACACTCTTTTCTCACAGGTACCAGGAACTGTGTACAAGAATTTTCAATCACATTGTCCATAAATACCAAAACCTGGAAACAACCCAAATGTCTAGCAAGAGAAGAATGGATAAATTATACTCATACAGTAAAAAAATGTAGTAGCTTCCTACTGCTGACATAACAAATCACCATAAACTCAGCAGCAAAACAACACAAATTTACAGTCTTACAGTTCTGGAGATCAGAAGTCCAGACTTCCCCTGGGGCTAAAATCAAGGGGTCAGCAAGGCTATGCTTCTTCTAGAGTGTCTAGAGGAGAATCCTTTTCCTTGCCCTTTCCAACCTCAAGAAGTTGCCTTCATTCTTAGGTTCATGGCCTCATCCACCATCTTCAAAACTAGAGTGGTTTAGTCAGCATCTTCAAAACTCTCTGACCTGTGCTTCCATCATCACATCTCTTTATTTCCCTCTGACAAAATATATATGCCTTTTTGTAGGCCCCTTGTGAGTATACTAAGCCCAAGTGGATAATGAAGAATAATCTTCCCATCTCAGAGCTTTAATTTAATGATACCTATAAAGTTCATTCCACCTATATGGTAACATATTCAGAAGTTTCAGGGATTAGGAAGTGAGTATCTTTCGAATAATACCATTATTGGAAAAATATACTAAAATGAAGAAACTACTGCTACTCTAAACTACATGAAAAAACTCAAGTGTTGTTTGTTGTTTAGTTGCTAAGGTGTAACAGACTCTTTTGCGACCCTGTGGACTGTAGTCCACCAGAATCCTCTGTCCATGGGATTCTCCAGGCAAGAACACTGGAGTGGGTTGCCATTTCCTTCTCCAGGGGATCTTTCTGACCCAGGGATCAAACCGATGTCTTCTACATCGGCAGGCAGATTCTCTACCCTGAGCCACTAGGTAAGACAATAGATATTGAAAAAAATCAAGCAATACAAAAGTATACATACAATGTAAGTCCTTCCACATAAAGTTCAAAAATAAGCAAAACTAAACTATGATAAATAGGGGTGCAAATATAGGTAGTAAGTCTATAAAGAATAAAACAAGAAAATGATTTTTCATAAAAAGTGAAAGAATGAATTCCTTTGGAGTGAGAAAAGGGCTTCCCTGGTAGCTCAGTCAGTAAAGAATCTGCCTGCAGTGCAGGAGACCCATGTTTGATCCCTGGATCGGGAAAATTCACTAGAGAAGGAAATAGCAAACCACTCCAGTATTCTTGCCTGGAAAATCCCATGGACAGAGGAGCCTGGCAGGCTATAGTCCATGAGATCAAGAGTTGGACACGACAGTGACTAAACCACCACAAGAAAAGGGGGATGAGATAAAGAAAGGGCTTCTAATATACTGGCAATGTTCTATTTCTTGCCCACTTGGCTTTCCTCTTTAAATTGTACACACACGTTTTACATACCCTATGATTAGGGCTTCCCCGGGGGCTCAAACAATAAAGAGTCTGCCTACAATGCTGGAGACCTGGGTTCAATCCCTGGGTCCGGACATTCCCTGCAGAAGGAAATGGCAACCACTCTGGTATTCTTGCCTGGAAAATTCTATAGAAGGAGGAGCCTGGCGGGCTACAGTCCATGGGGTCGCAAAGAGTCGGACACGACTGAGTAACTAATGACTCTTAAAAAGAATAGTAACAAATAACAGTAATATATACCAGAGAAGGGAGAGCCAGACACAATCTAGATTAGGCAACGATCATCTAGCAGTGGGACAGCAAGAGACTGCCCCATCTGTATACTGGTGACAAGTCAGGTAACCTGTGAGTTGGGCATGAGGCCGAAATCCAGGTTCAGAGTAAAGAACAGGCTTACAAGCAACTGCAAAATCACATGTCTTCTAAGACACTTTACAAAGTCTTCCTACAAAACTATAAATTCCTTGAGGTCAAGAGCAGAATTCATCTCATCTTTGTATTCTCAGTACCTAGTATAATACCTACCACAGAATAATCATTGAATAAATAATGAATGGAAGAATGAATGAAATGTCTTTTACCACCTAGACAGTTGAATGAAAAGAAGTAGTCCTCAAGTAAATAAGTGAGAGTGGACTTTTAAATTTAACGTATGTGCCAAGTTGCTTCAGTCGTGTCCAACTCTGTGTGACTCCATGGGCTGTAACCTGCCAGGCTCCTCTGTCCATGGGTATACTGGCAAGAACACTGGTGGGGGTTGCCATTCCCTCCTCCAAGGAATCCTCCTGACCCAGGAACTGAACCTGCATCTCTTATGTCTCCTGCATTAGCAGGTGGATTCTTTACCACTAGCGTCACCTGGGAAGCCCAATTTAACATACTGTCATTCAATAATTCTTACAAACACATAGAAGAGTACAAAAGAAGTATAAATGCATAGTTTTGCCCTCAATGAGATTACAATCAAAGGAAGAAGTTAAACAATTGTTTCCAAATTATTTTTTGAAGTAGAACACATAATATAAAACCAGAAATTAATAGTATTAATAATTTTCTGGATTAAAAAGGCAAAATATATAAGTTAATCAAAATCAAACTGCAAGGGCCAACACATATGATAAGCTGGAACTAGGGAGATTGACATGGGCTAAGATAATCATACTAGGTTTCTTAGAGGAGCTAGATAGAATTTATAGTGGGTTGGTGATTGCAAAATAGCCCCAAATTCTCCCATTACACATGCCTTAATAATGTGACCTTGCTCCATCTGCCATTGAAAGGTAGAGTTTCTTCACCATTCTGGAAACTAGGGTTGGCCCTATGACTTGCTTTGGTCAATGGGACATCAACAAATACGACCCAGAAGGCTGAAAAGCACTTATGCACTAGACCTCCCCTCTTTGTCTGGTTTTGGGACCAAGATAATGAAGAAACCCAAGCTAGGTGATTGCTTCACAAAGACGAGAGCAAATGAGCCCAAACAAGACCAAAAGAACCATTCAGCTGAAGCCAGTCAAACTGCCAACCCACAGAATAGTTTATGAATTACTATTTTGGCCCCTGAGCTTTGGGGTGGTTTGTTTAATGACAAAAACTAACTGAGGTGTAAGCAAAGGAGCAGAAAAGAAAAGGAGCAAAGCATACAAGTACAGGAGAAAATGAATGCATACATGAGCCTAAATGGAAAAGAGCTCTGATCACAGTGAGAGAACACATAAACCTGAAAGTAAACTGAGTTCAGATCGTAAAACTCAGGCTAGGAAGAGATCGGACTTCATTCAACTTAAACAGAGAAGCAAGAGCCATTGAGGACTTCAGAGCAGCGGAGGATATAACGCAAGGGCAAAGGATGTCCAGTTTCAACTACTATTATCTAGACAGGCTGAGCAAAAAATTCTCCTACATTTGCAGGAAGCTAAACAGATAACAGCATGGTTCTATAACTGCCATATACAGCTTATGTAAGATTCTGTTCTTTAATAGAAAAACAGGAAAATTATTTTTACCTACAATTTTAATTTCAATGAGAACAGTCCTAGAATTAATCATCAGAAGAGCTTATGACGTGTCTAAAGAGTAAGGAAAATATTTCTGAAACTATGTTTGGGCATAACGATAATATAGATTTCTAATGACAGCATAACTTTGAAATATGATTCCTCTTTGTTTGAGATTTCATATACCCACCAGACCACTTTAGCTTCTGACCACCACAGTTAACAGGGACCAGAGTTAGCCTCCCATCTTAAATGGGAAAAATAGACAAAATAAATGAAACAAAGGATTTTAGACACTAGACAATAAGGATCCACAAAAGAAAATAAGTGAGGTCATCCTTAAGATTGCCCCTAGCTTATTGCCTGAGAGAGTTTTCAGGCTGCAGCATAGGAATGAGGAACCCAAATGGAACTAAGCAGTCTCACTGAGTTGAAGAGACAGAATTAAGAGTTTTGAGAAGGCCAAGGCAAGGCAGAACACTGAAGAGAGCTGCACAAAGATATGCCTCTTGATATCTAGAGGCAGTTCCTCTTGAAACTTTGGCTGAGTACTTATGAATGCATATGTGTAACAAAGCCAAGAACAACTAGAAAGGTGCAGGCAGAACAATCCCTAATGATCACACAGGTCTGTGAATAGTCTGTATAGTCACAGAGTGGAAAAAAATTTTTTTTCTAATCTTTAAAAACATCCAGGGCCATGAATGCATCTGACTATTTTCAAATAACTGTATCCCAGAACAAATTCCCATACATTTACGAAAATTAAAAAATAAATTCAGCACACAACAGTGTAAAATCATAATGTCTGGCATCTAAAGAGAAATTACCAGGGATACAAACAAGGAGAAATAACAATCAATAAAAACAGACTCAGAAATGGTGCAGATGATAAAATGGTGGACAAGAACTTTAAAACAGCTAATACAAATATATTCAAGAAAACAGAGAAAAGCATTAAGCATGAGGAGAGAAATGGGGAGTTTTTTTTAAGTGAACTTATAGACATGAGAAGTATACATCTGAGATTTTTAAAAAATATACTGGTGGATAGGATTAATACCAGTTTAACCACTGTGAAAGAAAGGATTAGTGAAGCTGAAGATAAAGAAAAATGAAACATCCAAAATTAAATATACATAGAAAAAGACAGAAACTAAACAGGGCATCAATGCACAAAAGGATAACATTAAAAAGCCTAACATACATATAACTGGAATCCCTTAAAAAGAGAGAATAGTGAGGTTGTTTATACTTTTATTTTGGTGTCAGTTATTGTAGAGAATCCCATGGATGGAGGAGCCTCGTAGGCTATAGTCCATGGGGTCGCGAAGAGTCGGACACCACTGAGGGACTTCACTTTCACTTTTCACTTTCATGCTTTGGAGAAGGAAATGGCAACCCACTCCAGTATTCTTGCCTGGAGAATCCCAGGGACAGAGGAGCCTGTTGGGCTGCTATCTATGGGGTCGCACAGAGTCAGACATGACTGATGCGACTTAGCAGCAGCAGCAGCAATGTAACCGTGTTATCGTATATAAAGTTTCTCTCCACTTTCAGTAAATATTTTAATTTCTGGATACATTTATTTGGCCCAAAGAGATTATAAGCTAAAAAAAAAAAAAATCTGAAAAAAAAAAATGTCTGAAATTTTTCCAAATTTGAGGGAAACTATCAACACACTAAACAAATCTTATTATTACAGTTAAAAATCGAACGCTTTCAAGATAAAACTAAAGTGCAGACACAAATATACAAAGACTACACATGAGCTAAGCTTTTCAAAATATCTAATAATACTAACATAAACAACAGAAGTTAACTTCAAGAATAGGATAAACCCTATGAGATTTTTTTTAACACTGTAGGTTTTAGTAAAAGCCTCTCTAAAGGGTTGGTAAATAGAAATGAAGATGAATAACCCTATTTGCTGATAGCAAAAGAGAAAGAAAATTTGGTCACCACTCACACTTCAATTGTTCCTTCTAAACTTCCACAAGAGATAAATTATACTTCCAGCAACATGGACTCTCCCTGGGCTCATACATTCAAGAAAGCAAAATATCTATTAAAAGTAAAGAGAAACTTTACAAGTCAGTTATGGTTACAATTACCTACAACAGAATAAAAGTGTAAACAACCTAGTTCTCTTCTCCCTGGCTACTGATACTAACAACACATGAACAAATTTTTCCCTTATAGAAAGTAGAGTGTAACTTACATAACCAGATTGTAAGGAAAACACTCAACAAGACCATTCCTTGGGTAAAATCTACTGTAACCAGACTAACCAAACAATGCATTGTCTATGATCCTCCCACTAGGAAAAGAAAAAAATCAATAAAGAACCTTTTCTGTAGTGATCTTCATTACAATTAAATTTAAAGTATATTAACTTGTTTTTAAAAATAGCAAAAAAAACAATAACCTTTTCTGTGGTGATCTTCATTATAATTAAAGTATATTAACTTTTTAAAAATAGCAAAACTATATATGTATATATATGTGTGTATGTGTGTGTGTACTGAGGCAGAGAGGTTAATCTAAGGTCCTATGCCATGTTCTCACAGAGATGAGAAAGGATTCAGATCTCATCTTGATGCAAAATTAACAGTTTCATTTGTTTAGTAAGCACTGAAGTTTGTGGCTATACTAACCTTATTTTATAAACCAAAAATTAGGAGCCAGCATATGATAAAGGATATTTTTTCTGATTTACAAATGAATTTATATATTTTAAAACTTACAAAGATATTCAAATTATATCCTAGTTACTTGTACATTTAATAACTCACCTATAAGCTTCTTGACTCTGGTTACAGAGAGACTCTATCTACCTGTAAGACCTCTTTCTTGTAACCATACACACTCTCCTACTGAAAAGTGCCTACTCCTAACTTCTGATGTTCAGAGTGTGAAACATAACATAGGAATTCTGTCAGTACTTAAGCAATTGAGACCTGGGAAAACCAAAAGTTGAAACCCACACTGGAGGGAGAGGGTGGCCTCTTCAGGGCAAAAGTTTTCAAAGTGTTCTGGTATCCGGAAAGGATTGGTCCAAAGCTGTTTCAGAAGTTGTATGAACATTTAATTTGTATTAAATATCTTCATTTTTAAAACATTTATTTTAAATCATTTAACTGCTCATAGGTATAAAATATCCACTAACCTCTGCAACTGGTAGACTATGCAGAATAAACTGTGGTTGATAAAACAGAAGACTTTTCTGAGCTACTTCCCAGACTGTAGGTCTGTCAGTTAATACGTTTATGTGGCAGTCTGCATTTTCCCTTCACAATTCTTGGAACACTTGTAATTCCTTGTTCTACGATTGTCTCTTCCAACTGTACTGCAAATTCTAAAAGTGAGATAATTTCTGTCTTGTTCCGAGCTGAATCTCTAACCCCTACCACAGAAACATAGGAGCTATTTAACAAGTATTTAAATATTGCTGAGAGAAATATCAATAACCTCAGATATGCAGATGACACTGCCCTAACGGCAGAAAGTGAAGAAGCAGTAAAGAGCCTCTTGATGAAAGAGAAAGAGGAGAGTGAAAAAGCTGGCTTAAAACTCAACATTCAGAAAACTAAGATCATGGCATCCAGTCCCATCATTTCATGGCAAATAGATGGGGAAACAATGGAAACAGTGAAAGACTTAATTTTCTTGGGCTCCAAAATCACTGCAGGTAGTGATTGCAACCATGAAATTAAAAGACACTTGCTTCTTGGAAGAAAACCTATGACAAACCTAGACAGCGTATTAAAAAGCAGAGACACGACTTTGCTGACAAAGGTCCATCTAGTCAAAGCTATGGTTTTTCCAGTAGTCACGTACGGATGTGAGAGTTGGACCATAAAGAAAGCTGAGCACCAAAGAATTGATGCTTTTGAGACTGTGGTGTTGGAGAAGACTCTTGAGAGTCCCTTGGACTGCAAGGACATCCAATCAGTTCATCCTAAAGGAAATCAGTACTGAATATTCACTGGAAGGACTGATGCTGAAGCTGAAACTCCAATACTTTGCAAAGAACTGACTCATTGGAAAAGACTCTGATGCTGGGAAAGATTGAAGGTGGGAGGAGAAGGGGACAACAGAGGGCGAGATGGTTGGATGGCATCACCGACTTGATGGACATGAGTTTGAGTGAGCTCCTGGAGCTGGTGATGGACAGGAAAGCCTGGCATGCTGCAGTCCATGGTGGTGCAAAGAGTTGGACACAAGTGAGTGACTGAACTGAACTGGAGAGATACTGAAGATCAGAGAGGCTAAATTAAGGTGGTAGCAGTAGAAATGAAAGGGAGAGGGTTTGTGCAGGTTGAATCAGGGGGAAAAAAGAAAAAAATTAATGAGATTTTTGAAACTGGGTGATTGAATAAATAGTGCCACCTTCATCTATATAATTAAAGAAGTTAAAACAGGGCTGACTTCGGTCTTGGACAGGTTGAATATTTTAAGTACTACACAAGTCCAGCAGAAATGAAGTCCTAATCTAGCTTACTATTTACCATAAAATTTAGCTTCCAGATGATGTTTTCAAATCAAATTTCATGAGAAGCAAGGCTCATATTTTTCTCTTTACTTATTCACTTCCCCCTCTATTTTCCTCCCTTCATCTCTGCATTATCCATTGAAAAATATTGATAAAACTTTTTCTGAGAAATTTTAGAAAATGAGGTACCTAGCAGATCAAGGAAAAAAGTTGCGGGCAGGGCTTTCCAAAATTAATCCATAACACACAACACACATGGAAAACTAAATATTAGACCAATATTAGCAAAATACAGTATTTAGATGATCACATGGCTCAAACAAGATCAGAGGAACAATGCAAAATCATTTTTTTAAAAAGGCAATTACATGGAACTTCAGAAAGATAAAAAAAATTAAAGTATAAAAACGATGATAAAAGCATTTCAGTAAAAATAGACATAATGGCAAATAAGTTTTCTAACACAAACATTAAAAAATACTGATTTTTATTTTCAATAGATACAAATTCTCTAAAATAAATATCTAACATATACATGTTATGTATAATATACAATAATGATTCTTAAACATGGTTAGGTTAAATCTTGATGGCTTAACAAAGGGAGCTACAAAGCTATAACCTCCCATTTGTCAGAAGACACAACAACAACAACAAAAATAGAAGACACTACAACAACCCAGTACTTTTTTTTTCTTTTTTAATTTTTACTGGCGTATAGTTAGATTCCATCCTGGGATCGGGAAGAGCCCCAGGAGAAGGAAATGGCAACTCACTCCAGTATTCTTGCCTGGGAAATTCCACGAACGAAGAAGCCTGGCAAGCTATAGTCCTTGCAGTTGCAAAGAGTCGGACACAACTGAGCGACTAAACAACAACATAGCTGATTTGCAACGTTGCCCTAGTTTCAGGTGTACAGCAAAGTGACTCAATTATACATATATCCACTTTTTAGAATCTTTTCCCATGTAGGAAATTACAGACTATTGAGGTTCTTTTCAAAGAACACTTAATTTTTTACCTTGGGAAGATCTACTCTAACTGAAGTGAAATTCAATAGCTTAATACGATAAAAAGCAGCTACCAACATTCCAAACACCAAGGATCCTATATACAAATGTTAAAGAAAAAAAAAAAAAATCACAGAAAAAATCCAAATGCTAACAAAACTTGACAAGTATTATGACTCAATTAATACTAAGAACACATAAAATATTAACCACACAGACAAGACTCATTATGCTTAACTTAGTCATATACCATAAATGAAAATATACCAAAAAGTCTGCTTAAAAATCACTTGTTTAAAAGAAATTTTCTGAAAAAACTGACATTGATATTATGTAAAAAACTATAATTTCAATCTATATTTTAAACTTATAACCAAGGATCACAAGATACTGAGGAAACTTGTGAGTGGTTATATGTGTTGTAAATATGCTCAAAATTCAGCTCTAAAATCCCAAACTTTTTTCCTGAAAGCTCTTTTATCAAATATGGAAATATGATATTTAACCTAAAAGTGCTGAATATTTACAGCACAAAAGCTATAAAAGAAAAAAAAAAGTATTTTCAACCCAAAGATTCTACTCACTGAAGCCTGTGGGGGAAAATCTACCACCATCAGAACTATTATTTACAATATACTGAATAATAACAACAACAAAATGACAATGAAGTAAAACAGTATAAACGTTTAATTTCACATTTTAAAACCTATAAATATTAAAAATGTCCTGCCATATTAAATACTAACCAAATAAACTGATATAGTTCCAGCTATATTTTGAATGTTTCTCAAAAACCTCAAAAATAGCAAAGAAAGAAACACATGACTCTAGTAATTTTGAGTAACATGCACTCAAACTGTAAAGATGCCACATTATCTATAAAAGAATTTTTCTATTAGAGATTTTTTTAATGGGAAAGGAAGCAAGCTATACTGTCCATTAGTTCTCAAATGCTTTTTCATTTGCTAATCAATTCATCTGTCACTAGTTCAGTAATGCTCAAACATTTTCTCTTGTTTTATACTATTTTTTGTTTTCTCAGACAACAAACATTTACCATGAGGATTAGGAATCTGAGAGCATCTCAGTTGGGTGGTTCCAGCTCACAGTATGTCCTGAATTGCAAGCAAATCATCATTACTTTAGGATACAAAACTTATATAAAGAATTGCCTGCTCCCCCCATCACCACCAAAGTTAAATTCCATGTCATAGCATACTCAGCTCTGTAATATTTATTTACAATGAGAAAACCACAATCTAGCACTGTCACATTTTTTTAAATGTAAAATACCCTCAAAAGTTTTTTGTATTATACTCGCTTCGCTAAAGCAAATGAGCCTTAATCTCATGAAGATTTCCTGAGGCATTAAAATAATAAGTATTTAAAAGGAAGTCAAAAAAGGACACAAAAATCTGAAGTCATATAAAGTACAATAAAGAATTTCCTATTTATGTAACAACTATAGTATAAGATACACTATTCTTAGCCTCCTGCTGCTGCTGCTAAGTAGCTTCAGCCGTATCCGACTGTGTGACTCTGTGCAACCCCACAGATGGCAGTCCACCAGGCACCCTCGTCCCTGGGATTCTCCAGGCAAGAACACTGGAGTGGGTTGCCATTTCCTTCTCCTACTGAAGATCAGATTTATTTCAACTTAATATTACAAATTAATGATGCTAGGGACTTCAATTTCTTTTATGTTTCTAAAACAAAAAAAAGAAAAATCATTTTGTAACATAAAGGAAAAGTTACTACAAAAACTTTCTTTTATAACCATGCTTCAAACATCCCTTATAGTACAGACAAAATGTATCACCTGGAAAACATAAGCTTCTAAATTAGACCCTCCTTTCAGTATGTTTTCAACTTCAAAAGAGCACAAAACATCATCCAAGTCCACACACTTGTTATCTGAAAAAATTTGAGTTGAGATGAATTTTTCAAGATTAGTCATATAAGTAATATTTGTCATGATTACTGCTTTATTAAAAAAAAAACAGCATTCAGCTTTAAAATAAATTGCCCATCATCCTTTCCCTGACAAATGAACGTTACTCTATTCCATTCAGCCGAAAGAAAACAGCAAATACATCTTTGTAGTCTAGCTTAGCAAATCAGTATTTAGAAATCAATGCAACTGTTATTAATGGATCAGAACCAAACACTGTAACAAAATACACTGAGTGGATCCTCCGTGTGTGTGCAGGTGCACATTCATAATATCATGATCCTCACATATGTGTTAAAAACTCAATTTTTATTTAATACCAAAGCATCTTTACATAATACATGGGTTATTATAAAATTGCCCTCTTTAATGTTCAAAAAAAGAACAATTTCCAAAGTGCAGGATGAGAAGAGTAATATCGGATTGCTGCCACCTATCAACTTTAATTCAAAGCAAAGTACAACTCAATGTCATTTATACCTCTAAGGCAGCCACGACTGAAATAAAATTAAGTTCACTGTGGATAAAGTATCCTGGCATCCCACTGGATTATTTACTTCTGATTTGATAGTAAGTATGTGTGGAGTTTTTTGTCCCTCCCGCAACATTCCAGGGTATCAACACCATCTTAGTCAAAGGAAATGAGGAGCAAATCCCTCAGGTCTACCTCGCACCCTAAGTATCACAAAGTCACGGTTTCCACGGTCGTTACTACACAACAAACAGATTCTACAGTCCCGTGCCCTCTTCTATTAGATCTGGGAAAGCGAGGTGGGAAAGAAGTGTTTAGTATATCCTGAGAATCCTCTGTGTTCAGTCCTGGTACCCGAAGCAGCATGAATACAAGTGGTATGTGGGTCACCCACAGAGAGAGAGACAGAACGAAGCTTTGTGACCCTCCCAAGTTCAGTGAAGACACCAAAAGCCTCTGGGGATACGGGGCACAACCCTCCGGGGAAACCGGGGAGAAGCAGACGGTCTCCGAGTTGGAGTGACTGAGTCTGGCACAAGCCCAGGGTGTGGGTAGCGACCGAGGAGTCTCCGGTACCCCTCCCCTCTACACGAGGGTCCGTCACTGGGCGAGGGGTGCGGCCGGAGGAAGGGGTCAGGACCGAGAGAGGGCGGGGGGCGGGGCTCCCCCAGCGGCGAACTGAGGGGGTCGCGGGGGGTGTGTCCTACCTGGGCCGTGGCGGTCTCAGGGATTTCGGAAGGAGGGCTCGGGTCCAGCTCAGGGCCGGGACCGGCAGCGGTCAACCCTCAGCAGACGGGACGGCCGCCGCCTGCCCATCCCCCACCGCCAAGTGCGGCGGGACCGGAGCGCGGCTTCGAGGGCCGGCCGGCTGGGTAGTCCCCTCGGGTACCGTCCGCGTTTACTGGCGGCGGCGGCGGCTGCTGCTGTTACTGCGGCTGCTGGACGCCCCCAGCCGCTGTGCTTGTGCCAGCCTCTGCTCCTCCTCCTGCCCCCGCCGCCGCCGCCTGGTCCCCACCGCTCCCATCGCCGCTGCGGCGACTACTGCAGCGCCCGCTGACCCGACCCGACGTTATTCTCCCCCTTCGCAACCCAGCACAGCCTAGCCCACCTGCCCTGCCAGTGCGCACGCCCACCTCTCCGCCGCAGGTGCTGATTGGACAGCGCGTCCCAAGCCCGCCAAGTCGGTTGGCTGGTCCCATTGCCTATCACGAAAGGGGCGGAGAGTCAGGCAAAGAGCGTCTCCGCCCCCCACCGGAGAATTGCCGCTATCTTCAGGTTTGCCTGAGAGGGCGAGTTACCGGGAAAGGAGCATCACAATGGCAGGGCGCGTGCGCGCGGGAATTCTGGTCCTTGTAGTTCCAGCCGCAGCCGCAACTGCCCTCTCGTCCCGAGCAGCGAAGTAGGGCTTCTGAGACTGGTGTTTGGCGCATAGTGGCGTCGTCCTAGCTCAGCAGTTATCTTGGTTATAGAGACACAGTTATGACGCCAGGATTGGTCTTTTCGGAAGAAGATCGGAAATGCTTTGTCACGATACGAATTTACACACACCGAGGTGTTCGGTCGCGAAGGGCCCCAAATCTTGAGGCCCTGCCTTGCCACCTCCTCAGAACACTCGCTGCCAGGATCTGGCAAATTGGCTCTGTCCCCAGAACAGCCTAACATGAAGCTATTCACCCTTGTGTACTGGGAACAGGCCTGAAAGTGTAAGGAAGAAAGGAGACCAAGACCGCCAGAAAGGAGTCAGCCTGGAGCCCGGCGTATCCTTACGGTTTTCAAGAACAAGATTTCACGCCCTTTTTGGGAAACACCCCCAGTGAAGGGTTCAATGAGCAGCCCCCGTGAGGTGTCCAGTATGGGCTTCTGGGCGACACTGCGGGAGTCCCACTGACTTTAAAAGAAAAGGGAGAAGGGCGGAGCAACGAGGCTGTGTGGGCTAATTTGTCTTTGGTGTATCAAGCTCTTTGGTAAAGAGGAAACCTTATGATAAAACCCCTCTGCCATCCTTACCCACCAACTTACAGAAGAAAAAGCTCAAAGAGGTTAACAGCTTTCCTAGAGCTACAAAACTAATTAGTGGAAGAACCAAACTCCAGTCTCGTAAACTCCCGTGTCCGGTGCTGTAATAATCACAGTGATTCCCAGGAGTCTGAAATCCCATGGATTGAAAAGATTGTGATGAATTCTTAGCTTCATTTTACTTTAAATCTTTTTATTTCCTCAAGTGACCTTATGATTAAAGTTGATTAAGAATATATAATGATTAAATATGAATCCTATATTCAGTCTCATAACTATTATTGAATCTGTTTCTTGTTCAGGAAATGCCACAGCCTCTTGACATTCTTTGAAAAACAGCAGGCACTTCTGTCATGTCTAGATCCTTGGATAAAAAGCAGCACAAAATGTACATTAAAGGCAATTGATGATGTAGCTCTCTTCTATTCAAACTTTAAGAAGTTGCCAAATTGTTTTCTTTCCACTGATTGAAACTACAAGTTGCTTTTTCCATTACTTTGTCTCACAGAATATAGTTCACTTCAGGGTATTGTCAGGGCAAGTAATTTGAATTGGAAAGGATCAGTGTTTCTGTAAATGATTTTCTTTAATTTTAAAGATGTTTATAGGGGAAAACAAAGTCCAGATTCATTGAAATTATGGATAGCAGGATTTCAAATAGCTATTCTCCATTTGAAGAGAATATTTTTCACTCACTTAGCAAATATAGTGTGCCCTCTTCAAGCTACCCAGATATAATCTCTGCTATCATAGATAAGGGTTTTAGTGAATTTATTCTTAGAACTATTGTTTATTTTGAACGAGTTAGTAGATACAGCTGGGTTCTCCAAATGCTGGAATGATTATTATTCTTCTGATTGTTATCTTATGACCAACTCTCATTTGCAAATCCATGAAGGATAAGAGAAATAGAAAAGTCTGTGAGAAAGCAGTCCAGCAGCTGTATCTAAAGAGTTGAAGAGGGGAAAAAAAAAAAAAAGGTGCAGTGCAAAGGGAACTGCTATATGATAAATTTCTTGAGAATAAGACAACAGTATATTTCAGAGTGGAGCTTCCCAGGTGTTGCAGTGGTAAAGAATCAACCTGCCAATGCAGGAGACACAAGAGATGTGGGTTCGATCTCTGGGTCTGGAAGATCCCCTGGAGTAGGAATGGCAACCTGCTCCAGTATTCTTGCTTGGAGAATTCCATGGACGGAGGAGCCTGGCGGGCTACAGTCCAAGGTGTTGCAAGGAGCCAGACTCAACTGAGCACCAACACCATATAGCAGACTAGGAAGTATAACAATGAATATTATTATACTGAGAGTATATATTATAGTGAGAGTTAATGCCACAGGTATAGGAATTCCCAAGGAAAACGGCTTCCCAGGCCTCTTTTTTTTCCCCCCTCTGGTCTTTTCCATTTGAGAATTATTGGTATGTTCCAAGAGATATTTGTTCAGTTACGATAAATGGCAAAGTAATATATTATTCAAGAGCTGGTACAAGAACTCAAGAATCTCCTTTTGAGATACATGTATCTCATATATATACTACAAAGTAAATAAATGTAGCCAGCCTCTAAGATGGCCCCCAGTGATCACTGCCTCCTGGTATCTTTACCTTTGTATAGTCTCTCCCATACTGAACTGGGCTGGCTCATGTAACCAATAGGGTTTTTCAGAAATTGTGTAAATTCCAGGTGTAGGTCATAAAATACTTTGCAGCTTCCACTTTTTTTTTTGCCACTTTATTTTTTTTTTTATTGAAGGATTTTTGCTTTACAGAATTTTATGGTTTCTGTCATACATCAATAAGAATTAGCCATAGGTACACCCATGTCCCCACTCACCTGAACTTCCCTTCCCTCTCCTGCCCCATCCCACTCTTCTAGATTGTCACAAAGCCCTGAGGCATATGGCAAGTTCCCATTGGCTATCTATTTTACACATGGTATTGTAAGTTTCCTTGTTACCCTCTCCATGCATCTCACCCTCTCCTTCCCTCCTCTCCCCTGGGGTCCATATGTCTGTGCTCTTTGTCTGTTTTCCCATTACTGCCCTGAAGATAAATTAATCAGTACCATCTTTCTATATTCCATATATATGCATCAGTATATGGTATTTATATTTCTCTTTCTGACTGTCTTTGCAGCTTCCACTTTTATGCTCTCTTGGATCATTCACTTAAGAGGAAAGCCAGTGCTATAATATGAGGACTCTAAAGCAGCCACTTGGAGCAGCTCGCTATCTGGCAAGGAACTCAGGCATTACACCAATAATCAGCACCAATTTGCCAACCATCTTAGTGAACTGTTCTTGGAAACAGATCCTCCAGACCCAGCCAAGCCTTCAGATGACGGCAGGCTTAGCTGGCATTTTGATTACCACCCTGTGAGATACTTCAGCCAGAACCACTCAACTAAGCCACACCCAAAATCCAGACCCACAGAAAGGATGTGATACAAAAAATGTTTGCTGTTGTTTTAAGCACTAAGTTTTGGGGGCAATTCATCATGCAGGTGGGTTCTTTATTACGAATGCCACCTGGGAAGCCCAACTAATATAGTAAGACCGACAAAAATATGGCAGAGAAGAACGACTCAAACCTAGAGATGTGTGCTTTGGATAACTGAGCCTGAAACAATGAGACTCTGATTCTAGGCTCAGCCTTAGAATGCATTCTAGGATAATGAGCAAAGTTCAGATTTATACTGAGTTCCCCACAGAACATAAAATCTCTTTCAACACAGCTTCTTTTCTCCTGAACAGAATAAATAAATACTTTATTATTTCCCTTCATTTGTGGCTTCCTCTACCCATATTTAAATATCCATTGATTTACTACTTTTTAAGCTTCCTCTAAATCTAAACAGGAAATAAGTCTAGTTATTTACATTGTACAATACCACAGTGAACCAGTGTGCAATTCAAGGAAAAGAGCCCACATAGCTTTTGCTTTCCCACTCTCTTCTAAAACAAATCTCATATTGTATGCATGCATGCATGCTTAGTCACTTAATTGTGTCCCACTCTTTGTAACCCCGTGGACAGAGGTACACTAGGCTCCTCTGTCCATGGTATTCTTCAGGCAAGAATACAGGAGTGGGTTGCCATTCTCTTCTCCAAGGGATCTTCCTGACCCAGGGATCGAGCCCTGGTCTCCTGCATTGCAAGCGGATTCTTTATGTCTGAGCCATCAGGGAAGCCCCTCATGTTGTATACCTGAAACTAATAATATATGAATTATGTCTCGATTTTTTTAAATCTCAGAATTGTATACTTTAAATGAGTAGATTGTATGGCATGTGAATTACAGTCATCTCTTGGGATTCCTGGAGAATTGGTTCCAGACCACCACCCCTCCTGTAGGGGATCCCTCCTGTAGATCCTCCTTACAGATACCCAAATCCAAGGACAGATACTCAAGTCCTTTATATAAAATGGCATAGTAGGAACTAACAGTAGGAATTAACAGTGTTGTAGATAAATTATACTTCAAACAAAATCGTAGAGATCAATTTGTGGTTACCAGAAGCAAGATGGTGGGGAGGGGAAAATGAAGGCAGTCGAAAAATACAAACTTCCATTTATAAGTTAAATAAGTTCTAGAGATGCAATGTACACATGATAAATATAATTCACATTGCTTTTTAAAAATGTTTTTTTTGCTTTCTTGTCTTTTAGGCTGTGCATTATATATGAAAGTCATTAAGGGGGTAAATCCTAAGAGTTCCCATCACAAAGAAAATAATTTTTTTCTATTTTATATCTATATGAGATGATGGGTGTTCATTAAACTTGTGATAATCCTTTCATGGTATAAATAAGCCAAATCATTATGCTGTGCACCTTAAACTTGTAAAGTGCTGTGTGTCAATTATATTTCAATAAAACTGGAAGAAGAAAAGCAAACAGCGTAGTACTTGCATATAACCTATGCACACCCTCCCATATACTTTAAACCATCTCTAGATTATTTATAATACCTAACAATATAAATACTATTTGAACAGTTGTATGGCATGCAGAAAATTCAAATTTTGCTTTTGGAACTTTCTGAAATTTTCAATCAATGGTTGGTTGAATCCATATATGCAGCACCCAAGGATATAGAGGCCCAAGGCACTGACAGTGGATCTCAATAAAGCTGTTTTTAAAAACTCTCCACGGTCTTCTGAAATGTGAAGCTAGTAGTGGACTGGTGCTCAAGCATTTCCACAAATCAGCAAACAATCCTGTTTTCTAAATTTGTCGTCAATCTAACCAGTTACTATTTGAATGTTACTTAATCCACTAAATAAAAAATTTTAAAGCCAATCAATGCCAACTGCTCTGCTATGCACTGGAAAAACACATATGAATAAACAGTCTTTGTCCTTAAGAGTTTCAAAGTGCATTAGCAAATATGCAAATCCTATTACAATGCACCATAATAACTATTAGAGGTATATTATGTAGGCTACAAAGATGCTCTAGAATAAGGGTCAGTAAACTATAGGCAGCAGGCCAAATTTGGGAGGGTCCTCTGAGAGCTTGACCTCTTTAAGCCAATTTCAGCAGCATGCTCATTTTGACAGAAATGCATTCACATTAAATACACTTCTTGAAGTGTTTGCATTTTTGAAAACTTCATCCTTTATTTTGCTGTGAGGGGTTATTTCTAATTAAAGAAATTTCAAAGAAAAAGGAACCAGTAAGAAAAAAATGGCAGGGGAGGGAGGATAGGTAGGCAAAGTAATCTCAGTTTTGGATATATTAGTCTACTGTCTTTTAACCTGTTGGTGTTTGGTGTTCGGTGATCATTAAAATAGACCATAATATTAGGGAAGACTGACACTCATTGATTGAAATTAGTAAAGTTAGAAAAGAAACTAAAAGTTAATTTGTAATTACAAAAGTAATTCTAATCATAGTTATTTCTTGATTGACTTCCTATTTATGCCTAACTTTTATGGAATACAACAAATCACTAAATGTTAAAACCTAACTTTTTACAAATTGTGTTCTACTAGAACAGTAAATTCTCTACATATTTGCTCAGTCTTTTAGGATTTCTTATTGTTTCAAGGTCATCAATTAACAAAGCATCATTCAGTTCAGTTGCTCAGTCATGTCTGACTCTTTGCGACCCCATGAATCGCAGCACACCAGGCCTCTCTGAACTCCCGAGGTTCACTCAAACTCATGTCCATCGAGTAGGTGATGCCATCCAGCCATCTCATCCTCGGTCATCCCCTTCTCCTCCTGTCCCTAATCCCTCCCAGCATCAGAGTCTTTTCCAATGAGTCAACTCTTTGCATGAGGTGGCCAAAGTATTGGAGTTTCGGCTTTAGCATCATTCCTTCCAATGAACACCCAGGACTGGTTGGATCTCCTTGCAGTCCAAGGGACTCTCAAGAGTCTTCTCCAACACCACAGTTCAAAAGCATCAATTCTTTGGCGCTCAGCTTTCTTCACAGCCCAACTCTCACATCCGTACATGACCACAGGAAAAACCATAGCCTTGACTAGATGGGCCTTTGTTGGCAAAGTAATGTCTGTGCTTTTTACTGTGCTATCTAGGTTGGTCATAACTTTCCTTCCAAGGAGTAAGCGTTTTTTAATTTCATGGCTGCAGTCATCATCTGCCGTGATTTTGCAGCCCCCCCAAATAAAGCCTGACACTGTTTCCACTGTTTCCCCATCTATTTCTCATGAAGTGATGGGACCAGATGCCATGATCTTTGTTTTCTGAATGTTGAGCTTTAAGCCAACTTTTTCACTCTCCTGTTTCACTTTCATCAAGAGGCTTTTTACTGGATACTCACAATTTTCAAATGAGAAAGTGGTGAGGTGATGTGATTCCTGATCTGTGTCTGCAACAGTCTGGAAAAATGAGTGATTTTCAATCTCGTTCAGTGATTAGCAGCTCCAAAAGCTGAATGGTTTTCTGTGATTTTAAAGTAGAATAACTGACTGGCAATGCTAATAGCGCACCCTAGTGACCATAGTATTCCACTGCTAGCTGTATTGAAATAGAACAGGCTCTTCAATTTTGTCTTATTAATCAAAGCTGACTATCCAGTGGATAGGGATTTATATAATTTTTAGAAATCAGATGATGAGGATAAATATGATCTTTAAAAATATCTTTCTGGTGGTGTTACTTGGACATTGAATGTTCTACAAAATAAATCTGCAGATGACAAGTGAAATTTCCAGAAACTTAGTAGGTAGTACATCAAGGTAAAAGCTGACTTAAAACACATTAAAAAACTAAGGTCATGGCATCTGGTCCCATCACTTCATGGCAAATAGAAGGGGAAAAAGTGGAAGCAGACACAGATTTTACTTTCCTGGGTTCCAAAATCACTGCAGATGTTGACTGCAGCCATGAAATTAAAAGACACTTGCTCCTTGGAAGCAAAGGTATGACAAATTCAGACAGCATATTAAAACACAGAGTCAACACTTTGCTGACAAAGGTCCATCTAGTCAAAGCTGTAATTTTTCCAGTAGTCATGTATGGATGTGAGAGTTGGACCACAGAGAAGGCTGAGCACTGAAGAACTGATGCTTTTGAATTGTGGTGAAGAAGACTGAAAGTCTGTTTAAGTGCAAGATCAAACGGGTCAATCCTAAGGAAATCAGTCCTGAATATTCATTGGAAGGATTGATGCTGAAGCTGAAGCTCCGACACTTTGGCCACCTGATGGGAAGAGCTGACTGATGGAAAAGACCCTGATTCTGGGAAAGATCGAAGGTGAAAGGAGAGAGGGCAGCAGAAGGTGAGATTGCTGGATAGCATCACCAACTCGACAGACATGAATTTGAGCGAACTCTGGGAGATGAGTGAAGGACAGGGGAGCCTGGTATGTTATAGTCCACAGGGTCGCAAAGAGTCAGACACGACATAGTGATTGAACAATGACAACAGGAGATAATTTACTTTTTTCAGTTCATCTATATTGTTTATCGAGGACCACATCAATGATTACAATTTAGCTAACTAGTTCTAGAAGCTGCCACAGACAACTTGTGACCTTCCCTGACTGAGGCTTGTCCATAGGAAAATAAATTCCAGTAACTGATTTTTCATTCATTGAATTGCATTATTTTCATATTTTACACTGAGCCTGATAGGTTCATTTGTTTCAAGTCATTTTTGTTAACAGTGTGATGACATTTATTATAAAGTTCTTTTTAGTGTCTTCTGGAGATGAATTTCCCCTAAAGGAAATGTCTGTCCTCAAAATGACTTGAAATATGTGTTGATTAGCTTATTAAAATCACAGTTGATTGTGCTAAATGGAGATAGACATATTTTATCTTTTAAAAACCAATTCCTCTCCATTCCAGTTGCCACTCTCCTTCTTAGGCTATCACTTCTTATCTCATTACTTCAGCTGAGGCTTCTAGCTGGTCTTCTTTCCAGTCTCGCAGTGTCTTTTGTTTCTTCCACAGGGTAGCCAGAGAGCTCTTTCTAACTGCAAATCCGATCACATTATTCTTCATCTGTGAAAACAATATTAGTGATTTCCTCATTGCCCTGAGTATCACTTACAAAGGTTTTTTATGATCAATTTTCACTCTTGGTATTAAGTAACCACACTCTATTCTCCCATCCATTTAGTAAAGGAAGAAATAAGGTATAAATACTGGAAGAGAAAAGAAAAAATAAGTTTATTACCAGTAAATATCAAATACCTCTAACGGAAAATATTAAAATTTATGATATTAAAAATGATACAAATTAACTTATTTATAAAACACATGGAACACACTGAATATCAGAAACTGTGTTTCTACCAGGAAGAATACTTAGAATTCAGGAATCAAGCAGTCACTCCAACTCACATCTTAAATGACTCCCTAGAGAAGTCTGTGCTTTCTGTCCTTGCAATTCTGGGCTCTTCACAGTTAGATGTCTTGGTCCCCAACAGTGGTTCACTCTTGCCAGGGGACACAGCAAGGGTCCTTCTAAACTATAAACTATGGCTTGTGGTCTTTTGGACTGCATGCAACTAGCAAGCGAGTAAAGGAGTTGCCATTTTGGCAGGGGCAATTGACCTGGATGAGCAGAAGGTAGGGCGGCTCTTGGATTAAGGAAGGAACATGTGTGGAATTTAGATGATCTACTTGGACACTTCTGGGTACTCCCTTGCCCAGTTGTGACTGAATGAATGGCTTAGTGCAACAACTTAAACCTTTTTTGCTCCCAAATCTGTCTCAGTATCTGCTTACTGTAGGACCCAACCAACACACTGATTATGTTGTTTAGGTCTACTATATTCTTCTTAATTCTTTGTCCACTTTATCTAAGATCGTGAGATGTTTGTTAAAGTCTCCTTTATTAATGTGTCTACTCATCCTTTTATATCCTGTAGATTTGCTTTAGGAAAGTTGCTGCTCTACTACAAGATATCCTCAGCCTGCACAGTTCCTACATGCAAGATTTTCCAGTTACCATGTTTTAATTTATTAAAATTAGTCAACAAAACGGTTCAAATTTCACTTATGATGGTATATAACTGAGTAATTTCATAAAGTGCAAATTACATGGCTAGCTCTTCAATCCACAAATCATTAAATAACAGATGTGTGTCATGATCAGTGACCAATTCTGTAACTTCTTTCAGAGTTGCTGGTGAACAACATTACAAATCTGTTGTTCAGCTCAGTGATGGAGGGCAAAGCATATAGTTGTGTTGTCTCCTTGTCTCCCAGCAATAAATCTATGTGACATTTTACAAAAATGGACAACCAAAACAGGGAATGGCCAACAAAGATAAAAATGCAGCAAAGAGACTCAAGTGATAATGCTGGAAGCGAAATTCGAGTCAAATCTAGATGTTTTATAAGTTATACTGGAGTTATAGGAGTAGTAATTAACTATGGAATTTGAGAGACTACTGCTATTTGAGAGACTCGGTGTCAGAAGCTAGTGAAGGCAAACTTCAAAATATATATATTTTATATATATATATGGTTATGATGAATGTTCTGGAAGAAACACCAAAAATCTTCACACTAAAGGAACTCTTGGAAGTATTTCACGGTTTTGGAACACAAAAGGGTAAAACTCTGGAAGCTGATCCAAACTTAGAAATGTGACAATTTGCCAGTGCCTAGAAAAGATGCTCACTTTGTATCATCATAAGCTATACAAAGAGAAGGCAGGCATGCTTGTTATTTTCTTGTAACTTTTAGAAAAAAAACACTTTAATTTTCAATGTTTCTAATGTTATAAATTATATTGTACTACATAAATATTATTTTTACTATTTCCATTTCCCAATTCTTTTACTATTGACAGTAAGAGTTTGTTTTGACCAAAAATTTTTAAGGCCATAGAACAATTGTACCTTTCCCATTGATTACTAAGATTGCTTTCAGCTTACATGACCATATATGCAGTAATTCATTACTGTACAAAGTGAGGACTGCCTGTATTTGGTCCCAATTCTCCACATCCTCACCAACACATTATCTGTCTTTAAAAGATAGCCATTCTTGTGGGTATGTAGCAATACTTCAGTGTGATTTTGATTTGCGTTTCCCTAATGACTTGGTGGAATGTCACGAACCTAGATCTGATAGATAGAGTGCCTGATTAACTATGGAATGAGGTTCGTGACATTGTACCAAGATGGAGAAGCTCTATACAGTCAATAAAAACAAGACCAGGAGCTGACTGTGGCTCAGATCATGAACTCCTTATTACCAAATTCAGACTCAAATTGAAGAAAGTAGGGAAAACCACTAGACCATTCAGGTATGATGTAAATCAAATCCCTTATGATTATACAGTGGAAGTGAGAAATAGATTTAAGGGCCTAGATCTGATAGATAGAGTGCCTGATGAACTATGGAATGAGGTTCATGACATTGTACAGGAGACAGGGATCAAGACCATCTCCATGGAAAAGAAATGCAAAAAAAGCAAAATGGCTGTCTGGGGAGGCCTTACAAATAGCTGTGAAAAGAAGAGAGGTGAAAAACAAAGGAGAAAAGGAAAGATATAAGCATCTGAATGCAGAGTTCCAGAGAATAGCAAGAAGAGATAAGAAAGCCTTCTTCAGAGATCAATGCAAAGAAATAGAGGAAAACAACAAAATGGGAAAGACTAGAGATCTCTTCAAGAAAATTAGAGATACCAAGGGAACATTTCATGCAAACATGGGCTCAATAAAGGACAGAAATGGTATGAACCTAACAGAAGCAGAAGATATTAAGAAGAGGTGGCAAGAATACACAGAACTGTACAAAAAAGATCTTCACGACCCAGATAATCATGATGATGTGATCACTAATCTAGAGCCAGATATCCTGGAATGTGAAGTCAAGTGGGCCTTGGAAAGCATCGCTACGAACAAAGCTAGTGGAGGTGATGGAATTCCAGTTGAGCTATTTCAAATCCTGAAAGATGATGCTGTGGAAGTGCTGCACTCAATATGCCAGCAAATTTGGAAAACTCAGCAGTGGCCACAGGACTGGAAAAGGTCAGTTTTCATTCCAATCCCAAAGAAAGGCAATGCCAAAGAATGCTCAAACTACTGCACAATTGCACTCATCTCACATGCTAGTAAAGGAATGCTCAAAATTCTCCAAGCCTGGCTTCAGCAATACCTGAACCGTGAACTTCCTGATGTTCAAGCTGGTTTTAGAAAAGGCAGAGGAACCAGAGATCAAATTGCCAACATCCGCTGGATTATCAAAAAAGCAAGAGAGTTCCAGAAAAACATCAATTTCTGCTTTATTGACTATGCCAAAACCTTTGACTGTGTGGATCACAATCAACTGTGGAAAATTCTGAAAGAGATGGGAATACCAGACCACCTGACCTGCCTCTTGAGAAATCTGTATGCAGGTCAGGAAGCAACAGTTAGAACTGGACATGGAACAACAGACTGGTTCCAAATAGGAAAAGGAGTACGTCAAGGCTGTATATTCTCACCCTGCTTATTTAACTTCTATGCAGAATACATCAGGGGAAATGCTGGACTGGAAGAAACACAAGCTGGAATCCAGACTGCCGGGAGAAATATCAATAAGCTCAAATATGCAGATGACACCACCCTTATGGCAGAAAGTGAAGAAGAACTAAAAAGCCTCTTAATGAAAGTGAAACAGGAGAGTGAAAAAGTTGGCCTAAAGCTCAACATTCAGAAAACGAAGATCATGGCCTCTGGTCCCATCACTTCATGGGAAATAGATGGGGAAACAGTGGAAACAGTGTCAGACTTTATTTTTTTGGGCTCCAAAATCACTGCAGATGGTGATTGCAGCCATAAAATTAAAAGACTCTTACTCCCTGGAAGAAAAGTTATGACCAACCTAGATGGCATATTCAAAAGCAGAGACATTACTTTGCCGACTAAGGTCTGTCTAGTCAAGGCTATGATTTTTGCTGTGGTCATGTATGGATGTGAGAGTTGGACTGTGAAGAAGGCTGAGCGCCGAAGAATTGATGCTTTTCAACTGTGGTGTTGGAGAAGACTCTTGAGAGTCCCTTGGACTGCAAGGAGATCCAACCAGTCCATTCTGAAGGAGATCAGCCCTGGGATTTCTTTGGAAGGAATGATGCTAAAGCTGAAACTCCAGTACTTTGGCCACCTCATGTGAAGAGTTGACTCATTGGAAAAGACTTTGATGCTGGGAGGGATTGGGGGCAGGAGAAGGGGACGACCGAGGATGAGATGGCTGGATGGCATCACTGACTCGATGGACGTGAGTCTGAGTGAACTTTGGGAGTTGGTGATGGACAGGGAGGCCTGGCGTGCTGAGATTCATGGTGTTGCAAAGAGTCGGACACGACTGAGCGACTGAACTGTATGACTTGGTGATGGACAGGGAGGCTTGGCATGCTACGGTTCACGGGGTCACAAAGAGTTGGACACGACTGAGTGACTGAACTGAATGACTAATGCATCTTTTTTCATGAACTTATTGGCAATTTACAGCTTCTTTGGGGAGAAAAATCTATTCAAATCTCTTGCCCATTTAAAAATTAGGTTCATCTCTTTAATGTTCATCTGACTCTGTTAGCTCATCCAATTTTTTAAAAAATAGGTGAGCTTTGTGTTAGTGACTCGGAGGCAGTCAGCTGCTTCAGAATGAAGCTGAACATCTCTTTCCCTGCCACTGGCTGCCAGAAACTCATTGAAATGGATGATGAATGAAAACTTCATACCTCTTATGAGAAGGATGTCACCACAGAAGTTGCTGCTGACACTCTGGGTGAAGAATGGAAGGGTTATACATGGGCTGAATCAGTGGTGGGAATGACAACAGGGTTTCTCCATGAAGCAGGGTGTCTTGACCCATGGCTGGGTCCACCTGCTACTGGGTTAGGGACACTCCTATTACAGACCAAGGAGGACTAGAGAAAGCCAGAACAAATCTGTAGGAAGTTGCATTGTGGAAGCCAGTCTGAGTGTTCTCAATCTGGTCAT